>NC_140590.1:863946339-866346339 GCF_964204655.1 Triturus cristatus
TACATGAATGACTTTGGGGGATGGGGGGGGTGGGGAGTGAAATCGTACCTATGGGTTAGTAGGAAGTGAACCATTGGGCTGCTTTAGGACTGTCACGGGCGCCTGAGACGCGCACAGTCACCATAAATGTGCTTTTCTGCCTGACCCTAACAATGACAGAATTACATTACGTACAAGCTTAGTTGCCTCAAACCTCACACGTTGGATGTAAAATTAGATTAGCCTCAGTAGGGTCCACTCCATGACTTTTTCCCCACACTCCTTTTCATACAATACGGAGAGGGACGAGAAGGTGCAAGGGGGCGAGCAACAGTGGTGAGTGGGATGGGGGGGTTGGGCATATGGCCTGAAAACACATACACTCCTACGAAGTGCTGGAGCTCAAATATAATAAAATGCAACTGAAAGCTCACAAGCAGTGGAAGGACACTTGGCGCCACAAGGAAGCGGGACATGAGCTGTGCTCCACAAGAGTCACAAATGCATGAAGAGAAGTGAAACTAGCATGTTCTGATCAAACGGAAGCAATGAGATGAGAGAGGCGATGAACCCAAATAATGATAAACAAAGGATGGGCTCTAGGCCCCTTGTAAGTAAGCAAAATGCAAGCGACAATGCATGTGCTGCCTCCAGTGAAGCCTAAGAAGGAGAGGGCATTAATGCATAAAGAGTACGCCAATCTTACTGCAACAGACGTTCGATTGAATATGAATACGCCACCAGTAACTACTGAAAATACCTCTACATCCTTTTTAAACTAAATTGAGAGCACAAAATAAACAGCAAAGCACATACTTGGGGAAAAAAAACATACTGTATTATTTATGCTGAATTCTCAGCTCAATGTAGACCAGACAAAAAGCACAACATGGCTGAGACCAAGTCTGGATCGGACGTTTCGTCTGCCCACGTTTCGATGACAAATGCCAGATCAAGCATATAAGTGCACATCATTTCTGATAATCAAGTTTATGTTTAACTAGGGACCGTGCGTTAATGAGCATACCATAAAACATCTTGGAAAGTCCTGGTTGCGGAAGCTTAATTGTATCAACAGAGGGACTGGCTCTAATTTTCTTGTAGCTCAAGCATAAATTGCACAGATCACATTGCGTAGGCTAAACCTGCGGGTCTACTGGGACACAATTAGGGTTCATACCTGCTGTATTTAGTGCTAATAGATCTTTCCTGGAGTATTTGAGACTAGGCTCTATTTCTGGTGGAAAACGGGCAGGGGTTGTGGTTCTGGGTGTGGTCCAGGCGCGAATGGGTCCAGACGGGCTTACCTTGGTGCGCCTACTGCACGCGTCCGCTGCGCATTGGTGCCATAGTCCCCATTTATGCCAGAAGGAGTGGGGTATAGAAAACAACTATACCGCTGATCTCCAAAATGGCGTTGCCAACGACGAGCGAGTGTGTTGCCCATCCCTCCACTCAAACAGCCTGAAAACGCTGCGGTGGACTGGGGAGAAGAAGACCAACACGATGGTAGGTATGTTCGCAAGGATTTATATAATATACAGGTTAAAAACCAACTCGGGTTAACGTATTCAAATTAGGAGCCTATTCGAACCTAACGTGCAAGCAGTAGTGCGGTGGTTAAGAAAGACAAGCAAGCTGTAATGCGATCGTTTAAAACAATGTAGACACCCCCATGCAAGCCTGCGTGATTAGCAGTAATTAAAAAGTAATGAAAAGTGGTCGCTCACAGTACACACATCTGTGGCCTATCCGTACACACCAGTGGGCCCCCCCCCCTCTGCCTGGTGATGGACAATCAGGATGTGCAGGGCACACCGTAGGTCCCATTGTGTTACTGTCTAGAGTTAATGCACAAACAACCCAACTGTCAATCTAAACCAGACGTGGATTCCATTGGCAGACAGATGCCCAGGTTGGTAAAGCAAAAAAATTCCCACTTTCTAAAAGTGGTATTTTCAAACACAATTTAAAAACCACCTTCACAGAAAGATGTGTTTTTGAATCCTGAGTTCAGGGAACCCAAACGTCAAATCTTTATCCCTTCCCAATTGAAAGGCAGCTCCAATGATGACCTGTGGGAGAGATAGTCCTTGCAATAGAGAGAAAGGAAATTAGCAGTGTTTCACTGTCAGGACATGTACAACACACCAGTACATGTCCTACCTTTCACATACACTGCACTCTGATGATGGGGCTACCATGTTAGGGGTGCTTTTCATGTAATAAAAGGGAAAGTTTGGGCCTGGCCAGTGGTTGCATTGGCCAGGTCAACATTGCAGTTTAAAACTGCACTTGTAGACACTGCAGTGGCAGGCCTGAGACAGGTTTGCATGTCTACTCATGTGGGTGGCAAAATTAGTACTGCAGGCCCACTTGTAGCATTTGATTTACACAGGGGCGACTTCTCCATTCGGGCAGAGGAGCGTCGCCCCACTGCTTTCTCGCAGTGCGAGAAGCAGGAACATAAAATGGTATTTTAAATTCCATGTTTCTGCTTCTGGTGCAGGGAGAAAGCAGAAGGCAGGGTATACCTGGTTGGGGGTGGGCGGGTGGGTGGGTTGTGTAGGAGTGGCTTGCCCACTGTTGTGGGCCCTGACCGTTTGGTCGGCCCTCTGGGGCCGACCAAACCAGTCATGGCACTCTACATTTTCTCTATGCAGGCATCATGCAGCCTACATAGAGAAAATGGCCTCCCTACAGGTGCCCGGCTGGACGCTGTCCGTACCAATCACAGTGCTACCATTGCAGCATTGTGATTGGCTTAGGGGGTAGGAGAGAGGATGCCTGTTCCTGGAAAGCAGCAGGAAAACGTCAAACGCGGGACCCGGCCACGAGCGGAGACTGCGCAAGACCATGTCAGGTAAGTTTTTTTCAAAGTTATTTTTCTACCTCACCGCCACAATCCCCCCCCCCCCTTCCTCCCCCCCGCAAATCCCCCGCCCGCCCGTCATGCGACCCACAACTGGATTTACAGTCCATGGGCACACACAGTGCACTTTACGAGGGACTTACTAGTAAATCAAATATGCCAATCATGGATAACCAATCATAATCACAATTTACACAGAGAGCACTTGTTATTTAGACCTGATAAGCAGTGGTAAATTGCCCGTAGCTAAAAAACCAGCAAAAACGAAGTCCAAAGTACAGGAGGTAGAGGCAAAAAGACTGGGGAACCACACCAAGAATGGCAGGTCTAACACCAACAGTGAGTGCTTTTTCCCCCAGGGTAAAAAAGGTGTATTAAAGCGTACTCCAACAATAGCAAATGGATTTGGGGGTGGAAGTTACAATAGAAGTATAAATGTGCCAGTTGAATTAAGTATTTGTTTTAATCTAAATACTTCGCTTTGCTGCACCTTTCTAGACGTATTGGAGGGGGATAAACTGGGCATGCCCACACAGTATGCGGCACAGGTCCCTTGTTGCTTTGGGTGGCACACATTCTAACTATTTGTTTTGCCGGAAAAAAGGTACCTCACAACCGTAGCTTCTCTTCTTTTTTGTGTTGTTAATCTGTTTTAGTTGCGTGCATATTCAACATGTGCTTGTTCTGAGGGGTTTCCTGGTGCTGGTTTTCAGGAAACAACCTGAATGTATGTCAGTGACTGGAGATTGAGACGGTCTGTTGCTTGCCAGCTGCCATGGCCACCACACCCATTAGCCACAATATCACCCTGCACTGAAGAGTGTACATGAAAGGTGTTGTGTGTCTTTTTTAAAGGGTCCCAGTTAAGAGGAAAAAATTTCCTTGGCAGTCTTGTGGCTTGATTAAAGATAAAGATAAAGATAAAGGTTAATACTGAAGAAGTCAACAAAGTACCAATTTTCTCCTGACATCCAGAAGGAAAAACGAGCCAAGCAAAAACTCCAGGTGTAGAATCCAGAAGAAGTCCAAACGTAGGGACTAAATATGTTCCAACACTTGTTTCTATGGTGGTTGTCTCCCTTATGCACAGACAGTCCAAACAGGAACTGACAAAATAGAAAAAGGCTCTACTTCATCTTGAAAAATATTCTGTGGACAGACCACCATTTTGAGAAGAGTTGGTTATAATATTTGTACACATCCCTTTGCAGACAGTCATTTGGTAAATTGAGAAGTCACAATTTCCCATTCTTTATTCCACGCTGGATTCCAAAGTACTGCCACTGCACTTTATACATGGTAGTCGGAAGCTGGGTACTTGTTGCAGTCCCCCTCCACCCTCCCACACACACACACCTTTTGCCTGGTATTTGATGCACCTTTGACTCAAGTGTACTGGTTACCTGCTAACTAGGTCTCCAGTACCAATGTTCTTTTCCCAAAATGTACAATTGTTTACCCAATTGGCAAAACCTTTAGCACCTTCTGTAAGTCCCTAGTAAATATTAACCCTAGTACCTAGAGCCTGAGGTGCTAAAGAGGGTCCTTAAGGGCAGCAGCACAATTTGTCACCCTAAGGAACCCCTCCGCAGGCTGCGTGTCTTGGTGCAGACAAAAGTGAAAACACAACATATCACATCCATGTGTGCCATGTCCCTAACACTGCATGTAATATTAGTAAGTCACCCCTACAGCAGGCCCAAAAGCCCTAAGGCAGGGTGCTGAATATTACATGTGAAGGCATACCTGCATGAGCTGAGCAGATATAACCATGTGCTGGACAGTCCTATTTCTGCGAGTACTAGCGACCAGGGAAGCCATTTTAAGAACATGTGCTGGACACGGGTGAAAACGAGTTCCCCAGCTACATGATGGCTTCACTGAAAATAGAGATGTTTGGTCTCAAACATCTCGTATTGGTAAACCCACACTGATGGCAGTGTTGGATTTACCAATACATGCACTCAGATGGCACCTTAGAGGGGCCCCCTGAAAACCTACCAGCCTCTGGTGTCCTTGCTGACTGGTTTCTGCCAACCTGCCACCTGAGGCGTTTTTCTGACCTCCTAGGGTGAGAGCCTTTTGCTCTCAGGAGACCCAAAACATAAGCCTGTCTGGGAAGCGGGTTTAACACCCCCTCCCACATAATGACCTGCTGATTAGCCTCCTTGGCCGGTGAGAGAAAGCTCTGCCTTTCGAAGTAAAATCCGTCTTACTTCAAAGGAGAAGAAAGCACCCCCCCCCTCTCCAGAGCCCGCTTGGCACCCGGACAGGCAGGAAAATGACCTATTCAGGTAGGCATGTCACCCCCGGGCTAGTACAACCCCTAAGGTGGGCTACTGCAAGGTGAACATGATTTTTCAGAAGTAGCCATCTTTGTCAGGGCTTACTTAGGAGTTCTGGGACAGGGTTATGCCCACTTATCACAGGAAGTGATCATATATTGGGTGTAGTGACCCCAAGATTCAGTAGCACATTGACTGCTACCCTACACTCCCCTAACTCCCATACATTCAGTATTTAGGGGAGTCCCTGGCACCAGAGAAGCAGATCCTGATAACCTACGAAGAAGCACATAAAGAGCCACGAAAGCAGACTGAAGAGAGCATCTGACTTGCCCCAGTCCTGCTGTCCTGTCTGTTGTTCTCTGTCGAACCTGTGCCAAAGACAACTCATCCTGCAGCTTTGTGCCTCCAAAAACTGGGAGAACTTCCTGCCTTCAATAAAGTTTAAGTGGGACACCGGTGTCAGCAATGTTCTCCAGAGCTCTAGTCCATTGTGGTTTCACCCCTCGTGGGCTCCCCAACTTCGCCAGCAGCCTATGCACGCAAGCCCCCTCAACAACGAGTGTTAACGGAAAGAGAAACCCAACACCTAAAGACACCTCTGCATCCGTCGCCCCCAGGCCGTAGAGAAGAGGACCCTAGGTGTCCCTACGTCATGAGCATCGCAAGCTTTGAACCCCCCTTTGAAACACATCATGACGCTGGTGGTGTACTGCTGGTGCTGCCTTGGGGTTTGTCCACCACTCACCTTAACTCCTGGAGATTAACCCTGCAAGTCGATGTATTGTACCATTTGAAATGGTTTTCTAGTACCCATCCACAGATGTCTCCACTCAATACATGTAATCTTCATGGCTAAGATTGCTCTTTGAAGTACGGAGTAGTTCTGTTGAGATTCTGACAAAACGTTTGATAGAAGACAGGATGTTCTTGTTCATCAATTTGTAATGGAACTGTTTCCACTTTTGTCAGAGCTGTTTGTGGGTTTGAGACCAGGGAAAGTCCTCAAGCACATTTGCCCCATTCTGCAGATCAGTTTCTATTGGGGGCAATGTGCTTGACGTGCTCTTCCTCTAGAAAGAGACTTCCTAATCGGACTTTTAGTTTGTTGCACCCACCAACACCATGGAGAAAATTCTGCTAGTTAATCCCAGGCAGTTACTACTGTGCCCAAGAGTAACCATAAAGATGTCTCAATGTCTTCTGCATGCCGCCCGTGTGAAAGCTCGGAGTGTATTCTCCTATTTTTCCTTCACATACTGCATTTCACCTCAAATTCATAAATTCAGGCGTGTGGCTTCCTATTTTCTGGAAGCTTCCATATTCTTTTATATTTTCATGGTCACGTGGTATTTTTGCTTCCCAGTCCACGATGGCTTCCTTTTCACTACGATCATCATTACTTACTAATCCGTTATGGCTACCATTTCACTTGCATGTTACTTCCTGGTTTCTTGTTTCCTTTTCCTGTTTATTTCCTATGAAAGGAGCTTTGAACTGCCATTCGAGTCCAGTATTTTTAGTTGATGTTCTTGTCACTTGAAGATCCAGTTCATCGCTATCAAATTAAGTTACTAGCCTGAGGTAGCCTTTCTTCACTTCCTGCAGCCTTTGTTTATAACTACTCCCCAGGAAAAAAACAGCATTGCATAAACCATACACGAAGATGACCTTCATGTATCCTTCCCCTCCATTTGTGAGGGAAAGGAGGGGCATCATTACCCTCTTGCGAAACCAGTAATAAGCACAAGACCCTGGTAAACAGGCAATATATGGGTAGAAGAGGGTTAAACACAGAACCAGCTTGTGTTCTTGTTGCACCAATCCCACAATTACCACCTATACCTGCTGAATCATAATTTGCTTCCACCACTGTAGGTTAATGAGATGGCTTCACCCAAGGGATGAGTGCAGAACTCCAAGAACCTGATTATGAGTGGTGATATTCCACGACTTGTCATCACGAGTGGCTAGATAATCTCGAGGTCCGGAATTACTGCATCTGCAAACTCAGGATCTGGTAATCCTGTATCCGTAAACTCCAGACTCCATAATTCCAGGCCTGGAAACTCTGGGCTTTGTTTCACTGTGTGAAATTGCTGCAGGGGCTGAGAGCACGAGCAAGCCTGGCCCCCACCAAACTACTATAGTACGAGGGAGGGAGAAACAACGTGTGCCCCGGATAGGCCCAAACATTTCCTGGAGTCCCCCTTCTGCTCCTGACCACCTCCCGAAGCAGCAAGGCCAAATGCAAGTATGCATGTAGTCTCATCCAGAGCCCTGGGCCAGTGATTCCGGCTGGGAGCAGCTAGGGCCCCCACCTGCATTGAGGGACAAACTAAGCAAATAAATCAGGGATGAAGGCCAGCCTCGGGCCAGTGATTGTGGCTGTGTGCAGCCCCTTCCATTGCCACTCAGGACACCACCTGGGAGGGAGCAGACATTGATTGCTGTAGTCTTCTCAACCTGCTCTACCCTGTCCTAGTCGCAATGAAACCTCACTCCGTGCCATGTTCCCCCACCCTTCCTGCTTATATGTGTCTTCTGTATTGATTAGCTGAAAAATTTGAGAAAATGTTGCTTGAAGAATCAGGGATAACACGCAGGAAAGGGCTGTTCCCTTTGTCTGTATAGTTATTCCACGTTTGAGGGACAACATTTATCATTTGAGATTATACCGTTTTAGTGAAAGATTCTGTCCTTCCACTAATTCCACACCACATTCCAGGAATCTCCTAATCAGGTAGGCCTCAAGCAACATAAGCCCAAAGGAGCAGGAATAGAGGTAAGTGTGGTGTTTCAACAAGAGAAAAAAACACTGATCCGGAGATTTTATAGAGTTGGAGGTTTTAAGGACTGACTAAAAGCCCTAAAGGACAGCCAAAAACAATAACGGTGTAATAGCGAGGTTGAGAGCAAATTGGGATAATAACGGCAATTCTAACAGGCTGCTTGGTTTCCAGGCAAGGAGAGAGGGGCCGTCATGTCCTTTAACCTGCTGCTTCTATAATTAACTCAGAAAAACTGCATTGGTGATGCAACATCTCGGGTATTTTGGATCCAGGATTTGGTTCTGCGCTCTCTGACTGAACTGGCATTAGGGAATGTAAGGCAGGTAGGACACCTATCAGTAAACTTGAAGGAGATTCAAGTCACAATTAGGATGATGGAGTCCAAAAGTGCCAAGAATGTAGGTGAAATCGTAACTTTCCAGTCACCCTGTGGCCTCATGGTTAGTGGACTATTGAAGCCTCCTGAGGCAGTGGGTCTGTTATCTTTCAAAACCATTTTAATGAATATTTATGCGGATTTGGATTCTGTTGTCGTAATATTACAACATAGTTTTCGTGGAGCGGAAGAGAGCTTTCTTGCAGATGTATGGGAGTAGTTTGTCTCTCCAGAACTACTTAAAAAGCATATTAATTTCTAGCCAGTTTTTATGGGTACATATGCTGTAGATTGCCAAAGTTTTCTACCAATTTGTTTCTCTTGGTCAAACTGCTCCAATCCCATGGGAGGAGAGGGAGCAAAGACTAAGTAGTGCTCAGCTGCTTACCTTGTTTGCCCTGTGTAGCGTGGTCCGAGTCCTAATGTTCAACAAAATCCATCAGTTTCTAATTGAATCATGAAATTAACCCTGGAGCAGATAGCAAATTCTCCAAAGTTCTTTACAGTTTCTTGCTCAAAGAACTGGAAGGGTGGTTTTCTTTTGTACTTTTCTGCTATAAGGATCTGCAAAATCTGTCCCCAAATCAATATTTTTCTTTGGAAAATTATCCTATTCTAGAATTATTCAGTTTTCTTCGTTTCTCTTACCTGCTTTTTTGCCATTTGCATGCTATGTTTCTCTTTTCATCTAAATTCACCTTGACCCCAACTCTCGCTCAACAAGGAGAGTAGTGCATCATTACAGAATTGGTTCGGTAGTACAAAAGACTGTTTTGTACAGGAGTGATGGAAATTAGCCCCTTCTTTTGCCACATCAACTTAATTACCTCATGTTAGAGTTGTCACCCCCACAGCATGCACATCCAAGACCAACATGGTCTAACCAATATCTGTTATTAGAAGAGATGAAGGTGTTATTGTGTGTTCGTGTTTGTGAGACATCTCATTGATGCAGAACGTAGGAACTACACTGTTTAAAGGGCAAAAAATGCTTTCATCTGTTGGCCACAAGATTTAGTGATTTCTGTTTTATTCTTGATGACCTACATTTATGAGTCTTCGTGTTTGGCCTGATCAGACCAATACTGCTAAGCTCTAGAGCGTTCATTTAGGCTTGTCCTTAAGACATTTTTCTAGACTGTCATTACAGATAATCATCAAGTGTCACCAGCACAAGCCTCAAAACCATTCTTTGTTGGCTTTATCACTAAACATTTCACAATAAAGGACGTAAGTGGAGGAGCCCCAAAAGAGCCAAAGTTCTTGGACGCTGTTATCTAAAGCAAAGAAAATGGCATAGATAGTTTAATGTCATAATTTGTAACACAGATATGGAGACTCATCAGATGACAGAAGCACATTCTAAAGGTTGTATTCTGTATTTGCAGGTCAATGACCGGCGGATTCTCGGAGGCATGTTTGCAGTTTGTGGCGTTCCAGAGAACATGTTCCGCACTGTTTGCTCCTCTGTAGACAAGTTGGACAAGGTGATTGTTTTATGCTTGTGCTCCTTGCCATTAAATGTGGGAAGAGATGGTTCTATCCCTGAATGTCTGTTTAAGGTTTCCTTTTGCTCTTTTTCAGACTCCCTGGTCAGATGTGAAAAAAGAATTGGTCCAAGAGAAGGGGCTTAAACCTGAGGTGGCAGATCATATCGGAGACTATGTTCAACAGAGTGGTATGTCCTATCAAAGAAATTTGCAGCTCACATGATCTTTTAGCTAAGTTGTCAGCGGTGGCAGTTCATATTCCTACAACCACTTAAACCAAAATATATATGCTGATCATTTTATCTTCAAGTTCCCTTATGTGACAAAATGTGAAATGCATAAAACTAGCTACCTCCCAAGTAGAGAATATTTGGTTCTGTGGATTTTATTTCCAAAACCAATGAACAATATGTGCAATTTTCCTTGGCAGTTGCTTTTACAGGAACAATGAGTACAATTTTCCTTAATAGTTACTGGCACAAGTTGCCTAAATCAGCTGGTCACTCTAAGATAGACTTTTTTTTTAATAACATATATCAACATTGCCTTTTGATGGGTTGCATGATAGCATACGACAGCAATTAAAAATAATGCTGAAAACATATTGACTATTCATGCAAAGAACAGCCACTACAAACTGAATTCATTGAGACATAATAATAGATGTTATTAACCGTATGAGATTCATTCTTTCATCTTCAGAAGGAGGAAAATTTCCATTAGCACATGTTTGACTTGGCCCTTTCTGCAGGGTCATACCCAAATGTTTGCCTTCACTCCTCCATGCTGGTTTTGTTTTTGTTGGCTTTTAGGGGACCAGCTGCTAACCAGTGCAAAAGTGTTTGTGCTCTCTCCTTAAAACATGTTAGATTGGCGTGATTGGCATATACCGTTTGGCATATTTCATTTACCTGTAAGTCCAAGCTAAAGTGGTACTACCTGTGCCCTGGGCCTTTAAATTAAATGTTACTTGTGGGCCTGCATCACTGATTGTGCCACCCACTTAAGTAGCTCTTTGAACATGTCTCAGGCCTACCATTGCAGCCTGTGTATGTGCAGTTTGAACTGTCATTTCGACCTGGCTCTAACCTTTCTTTTTAAAATATATAAATCACCCCAAAAAGTAGGCCTGAGTGTCAGCCCCAAGGGCAGGGTGCAGTGTATTTGAAATGTTGGATAAGTACTTTCAACTTTTACATGGCCTACCTGTTCCATAGTATAGCATTGCAATTACCTATTGCATTTTATTAGTAACATTTCAGATTGGGAACAGGTAACCCCTTAAAGTTTGGTGTCTCTGGAATCGCAATTTACAATCGTAATTTATGGTTGAGTTGGATTTTAAATTGCAATTATGAAAATAAGGTGAAAAAGAGGGATATCAGAGTGAAAATGGGTTAAAAAATAATGATTACATTTATTATAAACAATGAAAAACTGGTTAATGAGGGCCTGTCCCTCAAGGGTCATTCCTGTCGTCGTTCACAATTTTTCAACACAAGAAAAGAGAGATATCATCTGTAAGTTGGGGTGGGTAAGGGTGGCGTAGAGTACAGGCCCACTTGAGATAGAATGTCGACGTTTCGAAGAAGTAATGGGTGCATTTTTATTTGAAGGTGTGCAAATTTGAGAACTTTGTATGTATTTGTTACTTTATGCTAATCATATGCATAATCTAACTTGTATTTCAAGTCATGAAGGTCACTATGACTCAATTGCATTATAAATGAGTCTAGGACCAGGGGCTAGACAGAGGGCTCAAGGAGCCGACTGCCAGTGCCGGAGCTAGACAGAGAACTGAAGGAGCAGGCAGTCGGTGCCAGGGCTAGACTGAGGACTGAAGGAGCAGACCGTCGGTGCCAGGGCTAGACTGAGGAGTGAAGGTGCAGACCTTCGGTGCCAGGGCTAGACAGAGGACTGAAGGAGCAGACCGTCCGTGCCGGGGCTAGACAGAGGACTGAAGGAGCAGACCGTCGGTGCCGGGGCTAGACAGAGGAGTGAAGGAGCAGACCGTCGGTGCCAGGGCTAGACTGAGGAGTGAAGGAGCAGACCGTTGGTGCCAGGGCTAGACAGAGGACTGAAGGAGCACAAGGAGTATGGAGCATCACATCTTCTGTGTGTTATTCAAGGCGGTTAACAAACCAAGACGATCCTCTGGGCACCTGAAATCAGACTACAGAGACAAAAAAGAATTAGAATAGGATCATGATTTGCCACCACTTTTGATTTAAGCTAAATCTACGAAACAATGCCTAGTAGATTGTAAATTCTGAGTGGGGTACACTTTCAATCTGCTCTCTTCAGATAATTTGGATTTTTTCAGATGTTTCCTGGAGCACAGTGAACAGGGTCTTCACTCCGATCCTTGATTGAGCGGCATCCAGTGCCAACTATGAAGTATTGGAGAAATGCATTCTCTCTGTGTGACTCACATCCACTCTCACTGCCAATTCCGCACAACCGCTGAGCTGTTCTACTTTTTGTTGTATTGCTCAGCAGTGCATTCCAGCAATCAATTTTTAAGTCAGTAATAGCCTGGGCAGTGCTGCGGTTTTGAAGTCCAAGAGAAAAGAAAGGGCATAGTCTGTGCAGGGGGTTTAAATAGTAGCTGTGTGAGGTCACCATTGAATTCACTTATTGACACAGGGGATAAAATGGGGTCAAAAATTACCCCTTAAATATTCTTTTATAGACCTGAGCTGCAGCTCATGTGTTGGAATGACTTCCATTTTAGGAGCATTTATATTCTGCATATTCAGATTCCTCCATGATTGCAATGCATCAGGCATGGGTTTTCCACCCATCTTATTGGGGTCGGGTGAATCAGTTAGCTTGAACATCACCGCCACAGCATCCATAATGTTAGAGCAACAGGCTCAATAGAAGTTGATGCACTGGTTGCTCTTAAATGTTAAATGAATGCAGTGGGACACCCCACAGCTAACCAGTCTGTCATAGGACAGTAACAGATCATAGGACAGTGACAGATCTCGACATACTTTAGCTTGTTTCTTGTTTATAAATAAACTTAAACCTTTGCTACCCTGAATTGGCACCTCCATTGCTTCCCTCGTTCTAGACAGCAAAGGAGAGCGGCTGAGGGTTTTGGCGGACGCTTAATGTTCTCTGTGCTAAACTAAGCAAACAGTAAGATATCAGAATCTCAGGAGAGGAAGAGGAAGACAAAAGCAGTGAATCCATCAGTAAGTATAGAGATGGATGAGACAGAGGAAATGTCATCCAATAGAAGCATGGGAAATACCTAGGAGTCCTAGAGAAATAAAGGGAAGGGTCAGGCAAGGCAAATGTCGCCCCATCCACAGTTACCTGTGGTGAAAATGTAAGCACTAAAGTCCTTTTTGTATGTTGGCAAGTTCTACTTGCACGAAGGGAAGAGTCCAGACACCACGGTTAGTTTACATATGATTTTAGCCAGGAGCCTGTGAAGGAGAGGCGAGGTAGGGAAATAAAAAGTCAAATTGGAAAATCATGAAATAAGTCAGTCAGTTAAGCCAAGTAGAAGAGCGAGAAAGGCAGGTAGCCGTGGGAGCATTGAAAGCCATTCGGTCGCCTACATGGAATAGGACAGGGACAGAGAAGGATAAAAACTGCATACTGAGGTGAAGTTGAGGCTGGATGAGTAGATTAGCTATGGAGAAATAAGTATATTGATGGGAAGTGAATGGCTCATAAGGGAGCATGCGGTATTTTAAGTCAGAAATTTAGAGGGGGCTGTTAATTTGTGGTCTGTTCTCTGTAAGAATCTTGCAGTTCTTCTATTGCAAATCAGCAGGATTAATGGAAGAAATTGCAGTGGGTGGTGACCCGCAGACATGTTGTAAGGCATGTAGGTTTACAAGAAGGAAAAGAGGTTAAGTAAAAATTAAGAGCAAGGATTCGAGACTTGGTCAGCAACTATTTTTATATCTTTGTGGTCATGAACGTAATATTAAATTGCGAGTCAGGGGTTGAATGTGTGGGGCTGATCCCCAGTGTGTGGTGGAAGAATGGTTATGGGGAGTAGTCATGAAGAGTAAAAAAACACTAATTCGACTAGGCACTGTAAACCAGGCTAATACATATACTGTGCGGGGTCTAATGCGTGCTATCAGATTTTGTTTTTGACAATAATGAGAAAGTTTGATCTGTTGAGCGCGGGGCTCCCGGAACACTGATATTATATATATATATATATATATATATATATATTATCTACTGGCGGTCGCCAGTAGATAGTTATAGTTACAACCTAGTTTCCATAGGAAATCTCAAAATTCTATTTTGAATAACTTTGGCGCCGGTTGACGAATCCTCGCGAAATTTTCAAAACTAATGGGGCGCTCCGTTCAGCTCCTACCATGAAAGTCTCGGGGTGATTCGTCAAGGGGGGGCTGAAAAAAAGGGGGGGACCCAAAACGCGTTTTCCCCATGCATTTTTCCATAGGACCTTTAGTCGCAGCTACAGCCCGAACGGCTGAACAGAATTACGTGAAATTTGGTAGAGAGGTAGCCAAAAGGTCAAGGAAGGGCCTTTTGCAGGTCTGGTGTAAATCTGTTAAGTATTTCCTGAGAAAATAGCATTTAAAAGCATATCAATATCTATACGCGGCCACCGTGCGCGCACTGTGCGTGCACCATGCCGTGCGCGAGCGCAATTCTGATTGGTTGTTAGATGTCGGTAAACATTCGAATCGGTCGAAACCAGGAAGTGTCGGCTGCCATTTTGTCTCTCGCAGTCTGAGGGGGTGAAAAAAAAAAAGGTGGAGAACGTGAAAAGGGGGCAGAGTGGACAGTTTCTGACCCCCTAGCCTTGGTCAGGGGGTCACAGAAGGACCCCCAAGGGCGAAAAAAACTATTTTTTATTTTTTTTTAAAATCGCACGGTGCGCGCATGGCGAACCGTGGGAGCTCGGTGCACGAAGCGCACCGAGCGGCCACTGTGGGCGCACCGTGCGCTCACGGTGCGCGCACGGTGAAAAACCTGGAAAAAAAAAAATAATAAATACATAACTTGGCATTTAAAAAACCGTACAAATTCACTGAAAAAAACATAGGTTTCACACACGTTATAGTTACGAATTAGCATTTAAAAAACCTTGCAAATTCACTTAAAAAACCATAGGTTTCACACATGTTATAGTTAGCTGGACATTTCACTCGTAAAAAACCAATGAAATTCCCCCGTTATAGTTAGTGCAGGCAACTATAACTCACGCGACCGCAATCCTCTGCTGATGACGTCAGATATTACATCACTGATGACATATGTGTCTTTATGAAAAATAAATATTTGTAATATATGTATAGCTAAAGATTAATGGAAGAAGACATGGGTAAATAAGTGTCTAAATACATTGATGTAATATCTGACGTCATCAGCAGAGGATTGCAGTCGCGTGAGTTCTAGTTGCCTGCACTAACTATAATGGGGAAATTTCATTGGTTTTTTACGAGTGAAATGTCCAGCTAACTATAACATGTGTGAAACCTATGGTTTTTTAAGTGAATATATATATATATATATATATATATATATATATATATATATATATATATATTATATATATATTCACTGAAAAAACCATAGGTTTCAGGGGTGTTATAGTTAGCTGGACTTTTCACTTGTACAAAACCATTGAAATTCCCCCGTTATAGTTAGTTCAGCTAACTATAACTCGCGCGCCCGCAATGCACTGCTGATGACGTCACATATTACATCACTCATGACATGGTCAGTGACATCACTCATGACATCTCAAATGACATCACTGACGACATCATCCAGTGAATGTGTGTTTTTCTGAACATTTTATATGTTTTATATATGTATATCTCAAGGTCGATGGAAGAATAAATGGGTATATAAGTGTCTAAATGGATGATTTGTTTTTGAAAAATTGATTGTGCAACTGACTGATTAAGTGTATCATAGTGAATACATGGCTTAGTGAGTAATGTTTAAATATGTAAATATCTGTATCAGTCTCTCACTTTGTGTATAAGTGGCTGCATGGGTTGGTGAGTAGCTACATGGGTGTCTATATAGGTTATTAGTTGGTTTTTTGAGTATCAGTCTGAGTGTCTGCATGGTTCGGTGGGGGGTGTTACGTAGTGCATAGGTGCATGAATGAGTGACTCACTGTTTGTATGTGTTGAAGACAGCATGTGTGCAGGACTGTATGGGTGGATGAGTGTGTGTAAGGGTGTGTTAGTGAGTGAATGACTGTCTCAATAGTGTCTTTATGAGTAACTACATATGTTTTAAACTAGTATATGTGACTATTGGTGTATATAAGTGAGTATATGTGAGAGTGAGAGATTGAAAGTGTTCCTGTATGAATAAGTATGTGTTCTATAAGTGATTGTTTAAAAGTATGTGTAAGTTTCCGTAGAAGTAAGCGTGGTGGTGTGTGTATAACTGTATATGGAAGTAAATGTATGTTCGATTCTTTATTAGCATGAGTGACTATGTGTGTGAGTAACTCTATGGATGAGTGGCATTGTGTAACAGGATGTATAGGTGTATGAGTACATATGATGAGTGAGTACATGTATGAGTGACTGTATAGGACTGTTGGTGAATGAGTGGATGTGTATGTGGATCTTAGAATTACTGAAGAGGTTGTTGTAACTGGTATTGGTATGTCCATTGTTTTGAAAATTTTAGTCACTATTTTTGAATGTGTGTATCAAAGGTTATATTAGGGTGAGAGGAGGTCTGCCACTCTATCACAAGGATGATGTCATCCGTGATGTCATCAGTGATGTCATTTGAGATGTCATCAGTGATGTCATGAGTGATGTAATATGTGACGTCATCAGCAGTGCATTGCGGGCGCGCGAGTTATAGTTAGCTGAACTAACTATAACGGGGGAATTTCAATGGTTTTGTACAAGTGAAAAGTCCAGCTAACTATAACACCCCTGAAACCTATGGTTTTTTCAGTGAATTTCTGAGGTTTTTTAAATGCTAATTCCTAACTATAACGTGCCTGAAACCTATGGTTTTTCTGTGAATTTCAAAGGTTTTTTAAATGCTAATTTCTAACTATGCCTACAGAGATAGGACATGTGAAGAAAGAAGAAAAAAAGCACAGAAAGAAAAAAAAGAAATGCAGAAAGAAGCAACAGAAGTCCTCAAAGACGAAGAAAAGTGCAGGAAGAAGGATAACGTGCAGAAAGAACAAAAAGAAGAGCAGAAAGAAGCCTTGTTGCAAAATCATCCTGTACCCTCAACTTTTTCAGACGGATACTGGTGGTAACTGAGTCTGACTAACCAGTCCTAGAGCCAGCGCTATGTTAAATGACACTTAGAATACAGTGAAAACACCTACATACACTAGGGAACGTTATGCATTGGGGTCCCCCTGTGATTAGCATGACCTCCTCTGTAAGCCCCTAGTATATAATAGGGCAGGGGGATTAAAACTACCTCTTAAAACCGGCCACAGGGCGTTTTTGCACACGTTAACTCAGGCCCCGTCCCCTCCCTTCACCACTGTGTAAACACGCCCTGGAGTCCGTTTTTAGTTGGGAGATTAAGTTCATTTGAATCCTGAGGGTCCCTAGGGTCCAACTAGCCCACTAGGTACCTCCAGTAAGTGCCACAGAGCTGCGTTGCAGAGAGGTGTAAAAAGTGGCACGGCCTGGACCCCCTCTCTGCAATGCAGCTCAGTGGCGCTTACTGGAAGCACTTGGTGGGCTAGTTAGCCCCCAGGGGCCCTCAGTATTGAAGGGAAATTATATCCCCAATTTAAAACGTGCCATAGTGCGTGTTTGCATACGTCACCTCAGGCCCCGTCCCCTCCCTTCACCACTGTGTAAACGCGCCCTGTGGCTGTTCTAAGTTGAGAGATTAAGTCCCCTTGAATCCTAAGGGTCCCTAGGGTCAAACTAGACCACTAGGTACCTCCAGTAAGCGCCACAGAGCTGCGTTGCAGAGAGGTGTAAAAAGGGGCTTGGCCTCAGAACACCTGTCTGCAGCGCAGCTCCCTGGCGCATACTGGAGATGCCTTTTGGGCTAGTTGGCCCTCAGGGACCCTCCGTATTGAAGAGGAATTAATTCCCCAACTTACAACTCGCCAGGGGGCGCGTTTGCAGAGTGCTGCAAGGAGGGGGCGTGGCCTCTGGCGCGATGCCAGTCTTTTATTTATTTTAATTTTTTAAGAAGGGGCGCTGTGTGGTTCCCCTCCTTATTCTAATTTATTGGCCCTGATGACCCCATCCCCCAGGGCCTGTCTCCTAATTATATTTTTTTTAACCCAATCCCCAGGGCTGGCCACTGTTTTTTATTATTTTTAAAAAAAATATATTTATAGACACACCTAGGACATGCTGGACAAACCGTACGTACCTACCACCATGACGATTTGCGTGATATTCATTAAAAGGCGACTATGCATACAATGAATCCACGTGGAATGTATTTACACCACTAGTGAAGCTCTGACATGTCTGATGCCCTACCGTGCCTAATCCCGGTAGACACCCTTGTCGTTTATTTATACAAACATGGGTAGCTATTGACGGGCACATTTAATACACGTGCACACCAAGCCAGTCAAAGGGGATTCGACAAAAATTCGACCAAAACTATGCAAGAAACCCCCTCACGGTTAATAAAACACACATCCACTGCCGGATGTGTAATACTTTTTATTTTACTCTCTGGAAAGGGGACGAACATCACTTGAGAGTCACAGCGCGCTCCTGGCAGAGCCCAATGCTGTGTTACACCCACCATTGCCTGCTGAGTGCCACACACCTCTGTGTTGTATTCCACTAGCTAGTGCATATGCTATGACACTCTCTAGCCCATGTGCACTGTAACACCACCCCGTGAATATGTCATGCCACACTTGTCTTCGCACGGGTTATATTGCCCCATCTAACGTGCCTTCCTCGATGCCTATGTTATAACGCACAGTGCTATGCCATACATATTAGAATCTGGGATCCATATCTTTGTCACAGTGCATATGCAACGTTACACTCACCAGCACATATTTTATATTACAACTTTAGAGACTAGTTAGGTTACACAACACTGCCCTGTGCATATTACACTGCAAGGCGCATATCGCATAGCACGCGCTAGTGCCTGTGCTATCTCGCGCTCGCCAATGAATCTGTCATTGCGCACAATGTATTGCATATTATATTTCACGCCCGGTTCATCTTGTATCACACTTTTTGGTGCATAGTTTATACCATACACTATATCTAGTTTTCATTTTCAATCGTGCTCTCAGGACTATGTTCTATATAACACTGTGTTCACCTACCCTTTTCACGGACATTACATTTTGCGATAGGGGGTGGAGGGTCAGGGGGTGTTTCTGCCAAGTGAGCCCGGAGTCACAGTCACAAACGTCCTCTTCTTCCTGAATAAAAGTGAGATTATGCTGCATACTTGTTCATATTTTAAGTAGTTCGCACAGACACGTTTTAAAAACAATAAAGTTCCTAATACCCGCCTTCTCTGAACAGTTAGCTTGCTGCCCCATCCCCCTCCTCCCTATCCTCTGTTGTGTGAATCCATGGACTAGCCTCCTCCCTCCTGCCATGCATGGTCTGATGTGCTGCCACTGCCCTCAATTTAGTATGATGTACCAGTCCACTCCTCCTGCCCTCCATTGCCCAATTCTATGCCCCATCATTGACCTCCTGCTTAAACTCTGTGCTTAGCTTGCTGCTCCTATTCTCCTTCCCCCTGCCCTCTGATGTCTTTGTGCATGCCCCTGCTCCATCCTTTTTGCCCACCATGTCCCATGGACCTGCCACTCCTATCTACTCTGAGTGTTCTGTTGAGCTGCCACTCCCCTCCCACCTGCCTAGCATTGTCAGATGACTGTAACCTGTCCCTGCCACCTTCACCCTGCCTGTCCACATGCCATGCCCCTATCCTCTTCCTCCTGTCCTACATGGTCCATTGTACTGCCACACCCTTCTGCCCTCCCTGGTCTGTTGTGCTGCAACTGCTCCTCCTGCCTGCCCCGTGCGGTCTGTTGTGAGGCCCCTTCCCCTGAACTTTCTTGTCTGTGCACAGGTCCTGACCCTCCCTTCTATCCTCCATCGTCCTTTGTGCATGCCCCTGCACCCTCTTTCTTGCCCATCATAGCCATTGTGCTGCCACTAACCCTCCCACTTGCCATGCATGGTCTTCTGTGCTGCCATGGCCCCTCCCACCTTCCCTGTGTGGTCAGTTAGCTGCCCCTGACCCCCTCCCACCTTCCCTCCATGGTCTGTGTGTATGCCACCACAGTCTCACTGTTGCTCTTCATGGTGTGTCTTGCTTCTAGTGCCCATCCTGCCTGACCTCCATGGCTATCTTGCTGCTCCTGCCCTGCCCCCTTGCCCCCAGCCCTCTGTTTACATGTGCAGACCCCTACTCCCTCCCTCCTGGCTTGTCTGTTCCATTGTAATGCCCCTGATCCGTCCCTCCTGCCCTTTATGGTCTGTTATGCTGCAGCTTTCTCTCCTGTCTGTCCATTATGGTCAGCTAGCTACCATTGCCTCTTGCCCCTCTGTTCTCTGTTGTCCATGTGCATGGTCCTGTCCCCTCCCTCTTGCTTTCTATGGATTGTTGTGCTGCACTCCCGTCCCGCATGCCCTGTGTGGTGTATTGTGCTGCTGCAAACCCTGATGCCTGCCCTGCAGGCTCAGTTTGGTGCACCTCTCCATGTCCCTCCTGTCCTCTGTTATCCAAGTCCATGTCCCTACCCCATTTCCTTCCATGATCCAATGTACCATACTTGCGAACATTTTGAACTTGGTAAGAGGGAGATTTTGAAAAAAAACTGGGCTATTGATTTTCCCCTTTGAGTTACATTGAAAAAGAGGAGATTGTAGACAGGAGACAGATCAAATAAAGCCCATTTGAGCTTAAAAACATTGGACGTTTCCTGGCTGAATCGGGTCTGTTGGCATGTATGGTTGTACTACCATTGCCTCTTCCTTCTGCCCACAATGGTCTAATACATTGCCACAGCCTTTCTTGCAAGTCCTGTATTGTTGGTTTGTTGCCCCTGCCCCCCTTTCCACTGCCCTCCATAGTCTGTTGTGCTGCCACGGCCCTTCCTGCCTGCTCAGTGTGGTTAAATTGATGCCTTTGCACCCTCCTACCTGCCTTCAATTTTCAGAGTCCGTGCCCCTGGCCTCTGCCTCTCAACAGTATCCTAATGAACAACTAGATTGCTAACATTCTATATTTATTACAAAAGTGTGGAACGCCTGACGTCATCTTGATGTAATCAAAACTGTAATACCCAGAGCATTTCCTTTAGAAATTACATATATGAGAGGGTCTTATTGGCATCAAAATTATGGTTAGTGCTCTAAAAGACTAAAATAAGGACATATTTTCTGAGTTTTCAAATAGCGACAAAGCACTTTTAAATTATTTGTTATCTTTATGTTTTTTTATCCAGTTGACCACTTGATTAAATGTTGCACTTAGGGGAGAGGATGTGGTGTTCCTTCCAGAACTGCAGACTTTGCAACTGGGGAACCAGGTTGGAGTTTCTGCTTTAGCTCGACATTCTGTGATTCTGGTCAAATCACTTAATCTCCCCATGTCTACAACCAAAATGAATTTGTTCTTGTGTGATGTAACCAATGCTCATGTAAAGCACTCCAATACCTGACATGTCTGCACTATATAACACTGCAAAAACACAAAATAATAAGTGATTTGCACACTTCTGTCATTGGGCTATATTTGGGCTACATCTAGGTGATTTTGGGCTACATTTGGGCTCGTTTGTCTCCGGTGGCCATCTTGGGAGATTTATTTGTTATGAAGTTTCCTAATTTCCTCATGTACTGCAGTCTGCTCAGTAGGAAATGCTTTCAGTTTTTAACTTTGATTCCATCGTGAAGGTATTCAGATATGTTACACATTTGCCATAAATTCTGAATGTTAGCACTCTAGTTGCTCATTAGATCACTGTAGTAAAACTACTGTTCACCATGGAAGTCTGCTCCTGGTATTAAAAGTGCATGTTTCAGTCTGCATGTCAGAATTTTTTAATGAAATAGAAGAGGATTTGAGAAGTCACTCAAAATGTTTTAAGTGTTACCAGTTTATTCCAATCAAGATGGCTTCAGGTGTGCCATACTTTTGTCATAATGAAGACAGTAAGCGCTCTAGTTGTTTTTAAGAACACTCTGGAACATTCTGTCATTGGGCTACATCTGGGTGATATTTGGGCTACATTTGGGCTCTTTTGTCTCTGGTGGCCATCTTGGGAGGCTTATTTGTTATGAAGTTTCCTAATTTCCTCATTTACTGCAGTCTCCTCGGTAGGAAATACTTTCAGTTTTTTACTTTGATTCCATCAAGAAGGCATTCAGATGTGTCACACATTTGCCATAAATTCAGAATGTTAGCACTCTTTTTGCTCATTAGATCACTGTAGTAAAGCTACTGCTCACCAGGGAAAACTGCTGCTGGTATTGAAAGTGCATGTTTCAGTCTGCATGTCAGAATTTTTTAATGAAATAGAAGAGGATTTGAGAAGTCACTCAAAATGTGCCCTAATTTTTCTTTCTGCAGCACTAATCATACTTTTTATGGAAAAATGAACCCCCTCATTTTGTTTCTTTTTAAATTAAATGTTTTAAGAGTTACCACTTTAATCCAAGCAAGATGGCTTCAGGTGTGCCATACGTTTATCATAAGTAGGACTGTTAGCGCTCTAGTTGTTCTTTGGAACACTCTGGGAAGCTGTAGTAGAACACAAAGGAATCAACTGACAGTCTCTGCCCTTGTTGGATGTACATGTTTTACTGAGAATGTCAGACTTCATTCTCACATGACTGAGAAAGATAATTTGAATTTACAGAAAATAAGCTCTCAGTTTAGCTTATAGATCTCCTTCCAAACCTCTGTGGGAAAAGCATGAGAAAATATTTTTCTCTCAATCATGATATCCCAGCAGAAGGCTTTTTCACATGGTGAAATCACCTTAGAACATACCACAATTCCTAAAATGAGTATGGTACCATCAACAAATGATTTATAATGTAACTAAAGTCTTAAAACCATCTATTAACTGCAATGCTTTTTAATGAGGTGCTATCATGTATATTGGTCCCAAGATGGCTGCCAACACTTCTTGGATGAAGTGCTGACAGCCAATCCGATCTCAGGATGAGATGTGTGGTTAGGCTCCGCCCACATATATATATGATTTTACTTTTGATTTTCTCAGGAACTACTGAACAGATTGACTCCATATATGCAAAAGGCACATCCCTGAGCTGAGGACTACCTCTCTGCCAAATTTCAAGTAATTCTGTTCAGCCGTTCGGGCTGTACCTTGGACTAAAGGTCCCTATGGAAAATTGCATGGGGAAAACGCGTTTTGGGACCCCCCTTTTTTCTCAGCCCCCGCTTGACAAATCCCCCCCGAGACTTTCAGGGTAGGAGCGGAGTGGAGCGCCCCACCTATTTTGAAAATTTCGCGAGGGTTCGTCAACCGGCGCCAAAGTTATTCCAAATAGAATGTTGCGGATTTCCTATGGAAACACGGTCCTAACTATAACTATCTACTGGCGACCGCCAGTAGATAATGTGTGTGTATATATATATATATATATATATGTGTATATATATATCTCTCTTGAGTCCAGCATAATGACATGCAGTAAATCCAATCATATTTTCAGATCAGGAATGGCATTTCCAAAATTACATTTCAGCACCTATGAGTTAAGTCTACTCTTTACCCTGTCTTAAAAGAGAGTGGAAGAGCAGCCTGAAAGGCTTGGATTAGAACAGTTAAATAAACACATTTCTCCTTTAAGAAATCCTGAGGCTTCCATACCCCCGTATGCCTAGTGCTGGCAGCTGCCTCACAAAGTCAGTTCTTTTTGAGGAATGCGTAAATAAGGGAATAATCTCCACTCTGAAACAAAAAAACATACATGTTTGTCACCAAAATGAAAGCGGAGGAATAGGGTGGGTAGACAGTGAAGATGTCTGTGATGCAGAACCAGGGCTACTATCAAGCAACCATATTTCTGCATTACAGGATATTCATTAGTAGACACAGGCATTAGACTAGAGTAGCAAGCTTAAACAATCTGCTCCTTAGCAGCTCTTGTACATACTGCACATTAGCACAGTGTCACTTTGAAAGGTCATTCCTGACAGCATAACATTCTGTAGTTTAAGTATTTGGAATATTCTGCTGTATACATTATGCAGTACTTTTCTCCGTCTCATATCTATGTATATATTGGGTAGGAGGGTTTTAGATCCGCAGATTCAGCAGGGAATTGTCTAAAATGTATGACATCAATGAAGATGCCTGCGATGCAGAGCCAGGACCACCCCTGAGTAACCATTTCCTTTTCTTGTTTGCTCCAACATAGCTGAGTCTCTTCTGTAGCAGGTTATTACAGCTGGGTTCTTCTGATTCCCTTTAGGTGGGGTGGAGTTGATACAGCGACTGCAGCAGGACCCACAGCTCTCTCAGAACAAACAATTTTTGGAGGGACTAAGTGACTTGAAGACACTGTTTGAGTACCTGGAGCTCTTTGGTGTGACAAGTAAGGTGGGTGAGAGATGACAAGTGGGTGGCAGATTTGGGCTGCACTGGTGGAAGAGGTTGCTGAATTTGCTTCTTTTCAATTGTTTTGCAGATTTCCATTGACCTAAGCCTAGCCCGTGGTTTGGATTATTACACTGGAATCATCTTTGAAGCTGTCCTGCTCTGGGACCAAAAGGAGTTGCATGTCCAACAGCAGAATGACTACAATAAGGAGCTCAATGTGGGTAGCGTGGCCGGAGGGGGCCGCTATGATGAACTGGTGCAAATGTTTGATCCCAAGGGCAAAAAAGTGCCTTGTGTGGGAATCAGTATCGGGATCGAGCGTATCTGTTCCCTCGTGGAGAAAAAGGTATGTAGCCTCAACTCTTTATTTTTTGTATGCAAGTATGGAGGGACATAGGAACTAGGCGCGTACCAAAGTTTCAGAACCATATACCTAACTGGGGCACAGACAGGGTTTGTTCAGTGTGCAAAAATGCAAGAAAGAATACTCCCTGAGGAAGTCTTTTGAAAGAATGGTATCCAGTGCGGCCAAACGGAACCCCTCCCCACCCCCCACACTTAAAGACTACATGGAAGCGTATGTTTTAGAATTGATATTGTCTCAGTTACACTGCAGTATATCTGACCACATTTGAAAAGTAATAGGTGTATCACTGAGTGTGTGAAAAGGTGCCCCAGAGCTCGGCATGAAGGAGATCCAGCCATTGTAAAGCACAGAAGTTACTCCATGATGAGCAGATCACGATGAATCATAGCCCGTAGTATCAGAGTCCGTCTATATGGTGTGAGTCCAGAAGATTCCAATAGTATGGAAACTTTTGTAGCCTAAATAGTTAGTGATTTTCTGAAACACACTGAGGCAGACATTGATTTTAAGAGCACGCACTGATTCTAGCCATAGTGTCACAATTGCAGCTGTCATCCACTGAAGTAGTGCAAATCCCCCTCCCCACTGCCAACAAAACAAACAGTCTTCTGAATATAATTATATGGGTGTCCCATTCATAACCTGGAGGCAGTAAATGGTCCATGACTTGTTAGTCTGAAATTAAAATCAAAGAAGTGAAGCGCTTGAAATTAACACTGAGTATATGATGTATATTTATGATACACAAAGTGAAAATAAGTCTGAGTAGGATTTCCGAGTAGTTTGGTTGTGTTTTTTAAAGGGACAGTTTTGTAGGAGGTGTTGATTTAAAATCAAGGCTCATTGATTGATTTAATACTATTTCAGAAACCTTGATAGGAACTAGCCAATCACAACCAATTTTTATCTGACTTGTGATTGTAATTGCCTGCAGCTGCCTCCGATAAAATTAACATCAAAGCATTAGGAAGACCTGCAGGAACAACACTTCACAGACTTGAATTTAGGTTGACAAACCTAGTTCATGAAGAGATTCAGCCTTGCAGACTCTAATCAACTAACCAAGCGTCTACTCTAACACATCCAAGCTGGGAGACTGACATAAGCGCAAGACCTATTGTTACTAAGTCTTCAAAAAAATGTATAGAGTGGTTTGGCCCTTCTCAGAAGAGTATTTCTCTCTCACTTCATTCTATTGGATGTTTGGTGTAACATTTAGTCTGCTGTAGATGCTTGCATTCTAATGCTTGGTGAACTATTTACAGCTAAAACATACACTTAATCATCACACATTAAGGGCCTCATTACGATGACGGTCGGAAAGCATTCCGACCAACTCTGTCTCTGAATGGTTTACGACTAAATCCGATTAGTGGAGACTGACCGATTACGATGGTTCCTTACACCGTTCAGTCAGACTCCCATTGACTTCAATGGGAGCCTTTGTTCTGACCGACTATACAGGCTCCCATTAAAAAACCGGGTGGGTGCAGAAAACCCTGAACCCTGTGGCGGGCAACCCATGGCGCCTGCCACACTGTGCATGGTTGTAAAGAGGACACCCATGGGCACCCCATGGGCCCCAACCGGAGGTCTCCGGGTGAATGGCGGCCTTCTATGGACCCCCAAAGTTGGATTCCGGCAGCCGATCTGTGTCGGAGAAACCAAGTTGGAAAGGTTGTCCGAATCAGACATCGTAATTGCTCGGTTGGAAACGCGGTCCGTAGAGCCGTACAAGTCGGCTCCGACCGACTCGGTTTCTCCGAATGCAATTCGGGCGCAAGTCGAAACAGAGTTTCCGACAATCTTATTCGGTCGGTCGCAATTGTTTGCGTCGGTCAGAAACCAAGCTTCCGACACGGATTCGGATGAACCGAATGCCTTTCAGAGCCTTTCCGTCCGACATCGTAATGAGACCCTAAATTCTTTATCTCATAGATGCGTTATATTCAGAAAACAATGTTTTGTTGCAGCAGGCTGTTTAATGCCTCTGTCAACCCTTGTTAAACCAGTCTTTTTTGAGTAAAAGTGACTTGTTTCTAATTGCTTTACAGTCGCAGTCTGATGGTGAAGATTTTTCACACCTTAGGTTACCAGATTTTCTGATTATGCTGTATATTTGTATATCTTAATCTAGTAATTTGTTTGACTGGTGCATAGAGTAGCTGATTACTTCTAAACCTGCTGTTGGTAAAGGTGCCATCCCTAAACATTTTTTTTTTTTTTACAAATCCTGTCTTTCTGTGAATTCTTTATCACTGATCACCAGGTTGAGTCCCACAGTAAGGTGTCTTTACTGAATATGACTACTTCCGTCTTGTCCATGTTGAGTTTGCGGCAGTTCGTTTTCATCCATCTGGGACATGCAGATTGTAAATCTGGTCCTAGTGTTCGGTGTTTTTTTGGCTAGGTAGAGGTTGAGCTGGGTGTTGGCTGCATAGGATATAACGTTGTTGCTGTGGGAACGAGAGGACCATGTAGGCCTTGTGGGGCTAAGCGAGGACTGTTGTGGCATGCTGCAGATGAGGTTGGTGGAAGCCGCGGTGAAAGGAGATAGTTTGACCGACTGGGTGTGGCCTGTAAGGAATGAGCAGATCTAGTGAAGCCCAGGATCTTTGAATGGCAGCTTTGTGTAGGTGTTGAATGAGGATTGGGTGGGAGACCGTGTTGATGGTGTGGCTAAATCCAGAAGAATTAAGGCAGCAGTGTCTCCTCAGTCCATGATCAGTCAGGCGTAGACTGTGTTGGCAATAAGAGCGGTATCTGTGCTGTAGTTGGTCTGAATCAGGATTGAGTGGTGTTGAGGCGGTAGTTGTCGTTGAGGTGGGTAGCTAGGCATAATAATGGTCTTCTCCATGACTTTCACCAGGAAGGGTATTAGAAAAGATTGGTCAATAGAATGCTGGCATGTTTGAGTCTGCCCAAAGTTTCTTAAGGAGGGGGAGAAACGTGGCATGTTTCCAGGCATCCAGGAAAGTGGCTCTGTTGATTGCATCGTTCAGAATGAGGGTGAGGGCAGTGCTGATGGTGTTCAGTCCTGTAGTGAAGATGTAATAAGAATAGACCACATGGTTGCTGCAGTTTCTTGAGTATGTGATGGGTGTCGAGGTGGCCAGGGTGGTCATCTTGGATTTGGAAGTGATGGGTAGGTACCTGCAAGGATGGAGGGGTCTTGTTGGGGCTTGGAGTTGTTGTGCATGCTGGTGATCTACTTCTGATGAAGAGGGACATCTGGATGCAAAGGTTCTGTGACAGAGTGATGTTGATGGAGCTTTGTGCCAGAAATGTGAAGCCTTTCACGATGGCGAAGATTTCCTTGGTGCTTTTTTTGACGTGCTTGGTAAAAAAAAGCAGTGCAAAAAGAACAATTGATGGACGGAATGCTGAACAATATCAAACATTCACCCCCCAGTACAGAGATCTGGGCCTTACTCCATCGTTTTTTTGCCGACCATGTCATTCCAGTTTAAACCCAGCCATATGCAAATCAGTCTTGACCCTGCTCCCCATGGGATAAGTCCAGCCCGAACTGCCAGGCCAGGTCCTCCTTGGACCGGAAATGAGCATCCTGGGACCGGATTCAGGGTATCGCCCCATATCAGCTAGTATAGCTTGAATTCAGTGGCATTTTAAGCACGGGACCCACGTCTGGGCACACCTCTCCCACCCAGGTGAGAAATACAGAAAGAACAATTGACAGACGGAATGTCAAACATTCACCCCCAGTACAGAGATCTGGGCCTAAGGGGCATATGTATGAAGCCCGTTTCCTGTTCGCAAACGGGCCGTTTCTCAGAATCAGCCTGTTTGCGAACGGGAAAAAGCCTTTTGGGATGTATCATCCCAAAAGGCCCTCACAAAATAGGGAATCTCAAAATTTGCGATTCCTTATTTTGCGAAAGCATTTAAGGAATCGTAAATTGCGATTCCTTAAATCCGATGTAAAAAGAACCCAAGTTTTGCGATTCCTCCTTAAGAAATAGCAAATTACCACCAACTTCAAGTTTGACACCCTGGCACCATTGAAATTGCATTCTCAATTTGCGATTCTCTAATTGAGAATCGCAAATTGAGAATCTCTTCCCATTCATTCCTATGGGAATGAATGGGGAGGTATTCCTTAATTGCGAATCGCAATTTGCGATTCGCAATTAAGGAATATGTAGGATTCGTAAAATAATTTGCAAACCCTACATACAGAGTGTTTTGTGATTCTCAAATAGCGATTCTCTAAAAATCGCTATTTGAGATTCGCAAATGTATCCTTTTATACATATGCCCCTGAGGTGGCATGGTGAGCCAAAGAACGATTGGTTTAACCCAGATCTCTTGACTGGGTATGAAAGTTTGATTTGCTCTGCATTCCGTCCATCATTTGTGTGTCTTTTGCTTTGTCTGTGAAAGCAGAGCATTTCTTAGTGTTATCGCCTGCTGGCTGATCTGTATTTGTTCTTTTTGCTGTCATCCTGGCTTAGTCTCCATTGTTTTTCTAGTTGCTTGCAGCTGCGTTTGGTGAGTTTGCCCACTTCTCTGTACCACTTTGCTTGTGGTCTGTGCCTAGTGGCCTTGGTGGACTTGAGTGGGGATAGGGTATCTGCCCAGGAGGTGATACAGGTGTTGAAGTTGGAGATGGTTCTGGAAAGGTCGTTGAGGTGTTGCAGTTGGTGGGGTAGGTGCTCCGAGGATTAAGATTCTTCAGAGATATTCTTCCATTCACCGTGTGAGGATTTGACAATGGCATTCCTGCAGTGGTGATGGCAGGGTATGTTGAAGCGGACAAGGGCATGTTCGGACCAGGTGATGGGTGTTGGCTTCTCCACCGAGGGTTTTCTAAAGCTAGCGAAGATGGGGTCCAATGGGTGTCCAGGAAAAGTGGCAGGAGATGGCACCTTCGACATCAGTCAATGAATTTCTGCAGCAGCACCGTGGGTTGTTTTCGAGGTTCAGGATGAGAAGTGAAGCACAGGAGTAGCGGCGTTTGGTGAGAAATGGACATGGGATCCTGTCGGAGGTGGGGCACAGATGGCACAAACCGGCTTGACTTTGGCGCGTCAGTGGTGCATCCGCTACACATCTGTGCTGCGGCTACCATTAAAAAGGAGGAGCTTGGGTTGGTGGGTGCGGCTAAGCATGCAGCAGTAAGGGAGTATGGCATGGGAGAAGGGCATAAAAGTACGGGCAAGGAAGAAAAAAGAGGAGGTAAGTGAAAGTAGCAAGAATAGGAGGGAAATGGTACTGAAGGAAGCAAGAAAGAATGAATGAGAATGAGTGAGAGGTTGAAAAAGAGGCAAAGAAAGAGTGAGAAAGCACAGACAAGCAGCAAAGAATGAACGAGAATGGATGAGAAACAGAGAATGGGCAAAGAAGAAAAGAGAAAGGTTCTGAGAAACATTAAAGAGAATAACAAAGGGAGAGAAGACACACAGAAAGAGCAAATGGTCGCGGGAGAGCGAGGAAGTCGAGGCAGAGGGGCCTCATGGTAGCTCTGGAGCTGAGCCTGAAAGGGTTGGGCCTGGTCGGAAGACAGGGCACAGGTAAGTATGTCGTAGGTCTTGATAACCTGGAATGAGGTAGACTGAAAGCTGTCACACTGCTGTTGAGACTCTAACCTTGAGAAGAAAATCTTGTGTGAAATCTGCATAAAATGATACTTCAGAGCAGTTAAGAGTAAGAAAAGTGGTCACTATGTCAGCCGCATCTATTCTGTCTCCAATCAGTTAAAAACAACCTGCAATTTCCTCGGTGAAATAACATCTGAAGTTCTTAAAATCACCCCATGGGTGACTCCTGCCCCCTTTTTTTAAACCAACTAAATTCTGAGATGATACCTCCAATAGTTATGTGCAGTATTCATACCCTCCATTAGCTCTGCATCCCTTTCCTCGTTAGTACCCATGATATTGGAAGAGATTGGTGTACTAGCCGACAAGATTAACGCTTCTAACATGTTGGCAGATCAATTTGCAGTGTTCCTTCTGAAAGCCCTAGTATCGGTGGACAAATACATAATTAACAAAGTTAAGGCACTTCTTACCAAGAGGCTAAGCCCCTACATCCATGAAATAAACTATAGTCTTCCCACTGCTGAAGCCTTCAGCTGACCCAAACACGTTGGCCAATGTTAGACCAATATAAACACACTGTACCCCTGCATAGTGTGCGGCTGCTGTATTCTTTTGAGCAATTCAACAACAGCTACTTTGGTTTCAGAACAATGGAGAGAACTAAACTGCAATAGAAATGTGCAGGAAAATCACCTTTGTGCCCTAGGTGAAGAAAAACTGTGTCCTAATTCTTATTGACCTCTTGGTGGCTTCCAGTGACCACAGCACCCTTACGAAAAGGTTAAAGTAATGGGTGGTACTATGAGGTACAACCCTAGAATGAATCCAATCTCGTTTCAGCAGTCTACCTAAGATGTTATGAATGGGGATCTATCAATTGGATCAGTAGAGTAACGAAACTTGAGTGCAGCCCCCTGCAAAAACATGGAGGGGCCCCTCCTCCGGACCCAGTCAGGAGCCCTCAGGCCAGGATACTGTGCTACAGGGGACCCCTGGAGCTCGCAGGAGCCCACACCCCAGGGGCCTTTGGTACGCCACTGAATTGGCTGGACCTACAGAGCATACCCTAAGGGTGCCTAATGTCAGTGCCCAACTTTTCAATATCTCAACTTTTCTGAACTAGTTGTACAAATATATGCTGCTGTTGAAGAAATGAATCTTATGATTGGAAAAAAGAGGCGATACACCAGGCTCACATAATCAAAGTTCTCAATCATTTCTCCCCTTAGATAAAGAAGAGGTTCCTCTGAATAAATGATATTGAAACGGAGACCATGCGCTCCTCAACCCTGAAATCCGTAGAACAACCCCATTTGTGTAGTCCAGCTCCCTCGGAACACCTTGTCTCCCCGAATTTAGAAAGTCAAAAATCTAAATGTTTTATTTGTAGCACATGAAAAGATTTTAGAAATATGACCTTCAGTAAAAAATACCCCGGAAAAAAGACTTAACTGAGAACAGACCTAGTTTAGAAAAGACAGAAATGAGATAGTACAGTTTGTAGTTAATGTATTTTTAAAAAGTAAAGTGACAATGATGCTGAGCAGGAGCACGATGCTTAGGAATTTTCCTCTGTAAATCAATGTATTGTGGGTCTTTGGGTGTTCCTCGGGATGGATAGTTTGGACCAGCATAACTTGGTTGCATCTTGCTAAATAATCTTGATATCTGAGACACTTCCATATTGCATTTCCTTCATAACATCTGTCTGTTGCATATAGGTGGCCATTAACTACACACATATATGTATAGTGCAATAGTATTTATTAGTGTATATAGATTGCAATAGTGTATACATGCTTTCTTAGTGTGTGCCATGCTTTCAGTGTTGACATTCTTATGGCTTCCTGTTTTGTACCCTAATGCCACAGAGTTAAATTCAGCCACCTATGACTGACCATTACCACATCTGCCAGTGCTTCCTTAAGCACCACCTAATTCTCGATTCCGATTTGTTTTAAAAGGTGGCCCTTTCGTGATTGAAGTAGTTGAACATGAAATTTGAATTCTTGTCTAAAATGTATTTTGATGCATTCTTCGTGATTTTAGTACGTATATTCTCAAATGGTCTTTTTCCATTTCGATCTTATCTCCAGCAATCATCTTGCAGTGGTCAAATCATCAGCTGTATTTTTTTCACATGATATAGTTTTATTTTCCATTCAGTATTCAAAGGGATCAGGCTTCAGCTATCCTTGATCAGGAAACACCTGACATTCCTGCATATGAATCACTTGTTTCACAGACCTAGCTCCCGAATAATGGCAACACTGCAAGCTAATGCCATCCAAAGACGCTAGCATATAGTTTGAAGAGAGTTCAAAATCACGAATTCTGCTAAACGCAACTTTGTCACTATCAGAAAGAAGCTAAAAAGTGACTGAATGATGTCTACATTAAACGCTGTTAGACCAAAGTCTACTTGGTATTCATTGCAGTAGTCGTCGTCACAGAAATTGTTCTGCCCCATCTGCCTTTTAACTACCTCTCACGCCGTTAACACACCCATACATACCACCCTGACCAACGCAGTTGACACATAAACTGTACCTGCCACTGTTAACCACACCTACTGACCTCTCCACCCTCCCCCCCCCCCCCCTACTTCTATGTAACCATGAAGGTGCCCTGAAATGGCCACAGGTTGACATCTTTGGTGCCAAACAAAAAAGAGGGGGGGGGACAAGGAGCTGATTAGAAAGAGGTCCTGAACCAATGCTCCCAAAACCAGTACAAAATCACAATGGATGGTTTCAGTTCCTTCAAGAAGAGGGATTTACAGCCAACAATTATATGCTGTAAAACATATAGGGGATGTCTCCATAGGATAGGTGAGTATGCAGAGAGGAGAAAGAGTACTCCTTTGTATAGTACGTGGTGCCCTCACACACCCTTACGAGTGTATAGCATCATCATTGGGCAAAATTGCTCCTCGTGGGGGTAGCGCTGCAGTCCCTCACGGGCCCTGTAAGGGGCTCTCTAGCGGAGATCTTTTAGGAGTTGCCGCATTTGTGACTGAGGGTGTGTGGATGAGAAGTGATAGTGAGTGCAGTTTAAAATGAGTCAGGAGGCCCTAATAACTTTATTTAAAGGACCCCTGGTTCAGAATAAAAATCCACGGGATGGAGATACACAATGGTGCCGTTTAGAGAGGAGAAACAAGACCAAATAGATTCCCACTTCTCTCAACCCGTGTGGTGTGTAACGAAGTGTTTTTAAAAAGGGGTCGACATGTTTCGCGCTATAATTTGGTCCCTAATGGATCCCAGAGCGCTTCATCAGGACCAGATAGAAAGCAAAAACGGGAATCAGGAAAAGACACCCTGTATTCCTTTATATATCCTAGTTAAGGTATGTTTGACAGTTATTGTCTTAGGACCAGTTATTATACAGAAGTCCTATTTCACAGCCTAAAAGGGAGACCAAAGCGGGGAGGGGGGGGTGGAAAAAGGGGAAACAAGAAAAAGGGAGCCTAGTGACATATCAGTTAAATATGGTATTATAAGATAAGATCGAAATCACATGCGCACAATATGTGCCCAGGTGCCAGATGCATGAAACATATCACAGACGTGTGCGCGTCTTATGGATCATGCGTCTCTTGAAAAGTGCTATAGGTGGCCTTACGCATAGGTGAGACGAAGCGGTAGTGTGCATCATGTTCTACCGTGACTTAGATTCTCAAGGTGAACTATGCCGCCTCGGAGTAAATGTGGCTACTGAAACTAAGCGGTATGGCATATATCCAAAATAACTGGTGAATGGATGGAGTGAGGGAGGAATTACCCGGTGCCGAATGGTGGTGGTAGCTGAAGGGGTTATGAATTACAGCTGCCTCATACAGTTCCGTATGGTTCTATATAAATACCACTGGACGGAACCCTCACCTTAAGGAATGGAATCGCGCTAATTAATGCGTCGGCCCCAGCACGTATAGGAACGGGGACAACAAGCGCGGTGTGGGAAGGCATGCGTAAGTGCGATTAGGACATAATTCTAAAGATATTGCGTGGGGTAAAGAATTGATACTGAACAACCCAAGTGTAGTATTAATGTGTAGCATGTTGATACAGAAGAACAGAAAGCCTATCCACCCTGGATCGGAGAAGGGCGCCGTCGGATGTACCACGGGGTGAGGCTATGTAAAGGTAGAGCAAAGAAACCTTGCAGGAAGAAACGTTAGCGGTATTATCAGAAAAACAAACTTGGTACACTGTGGATAGAGGGAGGGAGGGGTAACTTACTAGAAATCCAGCCTCACGTCACGGGAAAACCTACCTGTACTGCGGTACTTCCGGTAGCATTCTGGACCGAAAGGAAGTTGAAATAAATACCGCTATTGGACTGATTGCGGGCTGCGGGTGGTGACGTCATCACGCTGCATGAAGGGAGAGAGTCAGCCTAGCGGGGAATGAAGCGGCCATCTTAGAGTGGTCAAGGGGGGGTTGAAATGGGAGCAATACTGTGTTCTTTTGTCGCTGTGCTCTACCAAATCGTGCGGTGGCTAAAGGATGAATAGGAATGTGATTCCTAAAACATAAATAAGCGCCTTTCTAAGGGATAAGTCTCAGTAACGTGAGGGTGTCACGGGAGGCGGGACCAAGTGGTGGTCCAAATGGAGCTAATGTTGCGTTTCAGAGTGCGAGGAGGTTGCAACACAGAGGGAATCCCCAAATCGGGGGTGCTGGGGCCAAATGGAGGACGAGGAACAATGTCCTTATCCCTTCCTAAAAAGCCCTGAGGTAGTTTGTAAATGCCTGCACCTAACTGAATTTGGTAAGGTAAAGGGGAATGTGTTTTCCACCCACAACAATGGGATCCGATCGGGTTTATGAGGGGGAGGTTTAGACCAAATTATAGCGCGAAACATGTCGACCCCTTTTTAAAAACACTTAGTTACACACCACACGGGTTGAGAGTAGTGGGAATCTATTTGGTCTTGTTTCCCCTCTCTAAACGGCACCATTGTGTATCTCCATCCCCGTGGATTTTTATTCTGAACCAGGGGTCCTTTAAATAAAGTTATTAGGGCCTCCTGACTCATTTTAAACTGCACTCACTATCACTTCTCACCCACACACCCTCAGTCACAAATGCGGCAACTCCTAAAAGATCTCCGCTACAGAGCCCCTTACAGGGCCCGTAAGGGACTGCAGCGCCACCCCCACGAGGAGCAATTTTGCCCAATGATGATGCTATACACTCGTAAGGACATCTTTGGTGCTACAGAAGCCCCACAAACAAATTACAAAAAACAAATATGTGCAGACTAATCTCCATTCAGAGGTGAAATGAACAAGCATCTCTTAATAGTAAGCCTACTGGAAGAATTGTGTGTAGATGCAGTTATGCCTCCAAGCTCAATAACTTACTTGCTTTTCAGGCTGCAGAAGAGAGGGTTCGGACGACCACCACTCAGGTTCTCGTAGCAGCTGCTCAGAGAGACTTCCTCAAGGAGAGACTCCAACTCATCTCGGTTTTATGGGATTCTGGAATTCCGGTGAGCAAAACTTAACGTGGTCCTATCCTGTGCTTTTGCCAAGATACAAATGTGACTTCCTTTCCACAAGGTAAAACTCCACCTCCTTTGTGCTCTTGGCAGTAGCATAATTAAGGCCTTGTGTGCATGGGCAAGTTGCAGAACAAACATGGAGCTTTATTTAATTAAGACTACCAGGGTAGTGGTTACCAGGCTATTTGAACAGTCTTGAAAGTAAAATATACTTTAGTTACAGTATTTTTATTATAAACACATTAGTCTTGCAATATGAATAATACCTTTGTGGCAGCCTGTTTTATGTGTGTTAACATTCTGATACAGACGAAACCTTCAATTATTTAGATTTATAATAGAATAATTTAAATTAAACTATGAGTTTACAAATATGGTTTCAGTCATCTAGTATCGTGTGTATATCAGCTGTCTTCGTTTTCCTGGTAAGGCAGCTCACTATTGAGATTCCAAGGGAGGAGCTCCTCTTTCTCCTCAACAGTGAGTCTTTTCTCATTAACTGCTACAAACTCTTGAGCCTGCTTTCTCGGAGGTGTGGAGGACCCACTGGAGAGACCCAATGGCCTGTACTTGCCTCCCAGGCAGGACTCGCGTGAGTGTTGGAGCTACTGTTCAAATGCCTTGCAGGGAGCCATGTTCCACGTGAGACCAGTGAGCCTGAGATGTGAATTTTAGTTAGTCAGGCATTGGAGTATTTACCTTAACTGTAGCAACAGTAAAAGGGGTAGTTTGGCTCTTTTTTAAGAAGATTGCAATTGGAATTTCTAGATCTTAGAATCTCAACAGTTAGTTCAAAGAATCACGCTTTATAATGGCAGTGCAAGAGCATTCTGTATTACATGTGTCCCTTCAAAACCAAACATTGCTCCTAGTAAAGATCTCTGTTTCCTTGCCTTCACAATGACCACTTCGCTGTTGGAGTCATAGGTCTGCCTTGCCTGCTGCTGTAGTGCACATGCCTGGAACGCTACCTCTGCTGCTCAGTCCCACGAACTGACAATGAGAGAAATGATTTTTCATCTACAAATGAGAGGTTTCTGGGTGATGCCTGTAGAAGGGCACCTTGAAACCTGGACTAATTGATCTTTGTTGAAAACACTATAGTCGATGAAAACTGCTGTCAGTCTCCTTCGTGCTGCAGCAGATATTGTGCAGAGCTCAGTAATTTGCTCCCAAATTGCATTGAAAAGAAGCATTTACAAATGCAATAGGTTTGATCTTGCCTGGTCCTCTCTCAAAGACCTAGGCATCAGCAAACGTCTCCATCCCATGTTTTGGGGAGGTGTTATGTAAGCATGAACACTAGGGTAAAGTTTATGTGTGTTCTCTTGCACTGGTCCATTACTTTTCTGAGGCTGCTTGAATCTTAGTGTAATCAGAATGATGTACATATGACCAATGGCAGCATCATAAAATTGATTTGCTCAATATGTCAGAAAGTACCATTGGTAAGCCAGGACCAACTTTATGTGGTATACTAAGTGTATGGTAAAAATTAACGTTATTGTGCCAGGGTCAACATTATAGCATAGGTGGCCAACATTATGCATGGCCCTCTCAATATCTAGAATTACTACCATACTGCCAGGGCCAGCCCTATGTTCCAGCCAGGGTCCATATTGCTGTAGTTGCCCAAACTACTTTACAAATGACTGCCATTCTTCCAATTCCAGCATTAGACCAGTGGTATGTACCATCAAACCATGCATGTCCATAATATGGCAGGTTTTACCACTATAATTCCATGGCAGCATTATGCTCTGAGATGGCATCTTCATATCATAAACACCCACACTGTACCAAAAATTACCACCATTCAACCAGAAGTAATCTCATGCCGTGGCGAGCACTATCGTGACATGCACGCCCACAGAATTCTTAAATTACTTCTGTTCTGCATCATTCAGCGTTGTATATGCCAAGATTTACTACATTGTTCATTGGTCAGCATTTTTGCAGGGTTAGGCCCCATTGCTGATCAATATTTCTTTCACTAATGTAGCGGAGTCATCAGCTTATGTTTTGTTGTCTCTACCTCCCCTACAAGCTACTTCTCCTTTCCTCATTCAGTGACCAGATACCCTTACAGAGCAGAACAGAATCCAACATATTCGAGGGTTTTAGAATGTACAGTGTTATACTGCTAATGTGGTGTGGGAGCATTATGGGCCATGGTGAAGTACATGTTTTTCCTTTGCATCACTATCATTTTGGGGTACTGTCCTAGAAAGTTGCTGTGATTGGCGTGGAGGTTTGCAAGTTCTTTACATTTGGAGTGCTGGACTAGAAGTTGCTGTTGTTTAGTGTTTCTTTATGCTGCTTGGCAAGTTCTGCATTTGGGCAGTATGGCTGGGTGGAGGAGCTGTAAATGCTCCTGTGGTATATATTACTTACTCCCTGTATATTGACCAGTTCTTCTCAATCCTTCCCCAAATGTCCCCCAAGCTTACATTAGCCCATCATCGGTCTCCTCAGATAGGAGCGCAACCTAGTGTGATAACCATTGTGGGTGGTAGTGTGTGATCATGTATATGGGCTACCGGGAGCTGTTTCCACTTTGCAGTGCTACATGCTGCCTAGGCTCATCCTAGGGTGTCTGGAGCTCAAAGCACTGGTGCTTTGTAAATAAAGAACGCCCACCTGACACCCTTCTGCAGTGGGGTAAGTGAGGGCACAGCAAGGAGCAAGTTAAGATGTTGGTTGAGGACAAATGCTAGCTGAGGCGGATGGAGGCAAAAACATGTATGATAACACAGATAGAGCAATGGCAGAGACGATGCTCTATGCCCTGGCCCAGTTGTTCTTAAGCTGTACACTTCTGTGAACCCCCACTTAATCATTACGGGATCCCGGGGACCCTCACTGATTGATTACTGGAAGCCGGGAAAGCATTTTCCATTAGTTGAACCTGAAAACAATACATAAAAAAACAGATACAGCCATTCATCGAACAAATAAGTTATGCAATATTGAGATATGAAGAAATCAGAGTTTTAATGGAAAGGTTGGAGCTTTTCTGGATTCAATTGAGGCCACTCACCGTCCTTACTATTCTCTGTTTGATGCTTTGCAATGCTTCCATGAATCAATCTGAGAACACTAACTTCATTGTTATCCTCCAATTTGAAATTCCTTCATATTTACAGAATATTTAACTTTTTCTATTGTTCATTTTGCTTCTTCATTGTACACACTTTATTAATCTGTCAACATTATTTAATTTTGTGAACAGTGGCGCGGACCCCCTGAATAGGCTTTGTGGACCCCAGGGGGCCCCGGACCACCGCCTAACCTAGACTGCTCTGAGAGCTGTGCAGTCTGGTGCCTGCAGTACCCTTGCCAGCTGGTGCACTCCTGCATCTGGAGCTCAGTGGGGTCTGTCTCTGCTGTGTAGCTCCTCCACAAGATGTGTCGGGCTCTTTTTCACAGTCGGAGAACTCTTCAGCTATTCTGGCATGAGCATAACGCTGCAGCAGCAGCCTTAGAGCAAGGCAGCCGGCCCCTTGCCTCACAGTTCGGCCGTCTGCCATGCCTATCTCTGCCCCCTCTGGTCGCATGCTATCCATCCTGTTGTCTGCACCTTCCAGTCCTCATTGATAAATCAGACTGCCCCTTTTTGCACACTACCCGCTTCACACACTACGGCTGAACTCAAAATTACGATCCCATTACAAATTGTTGTTTGTTCTGTGATTTGAATTTTCCAGTTTGAATGCAATTTAGTCCTCAGAAGTGTTTTTTCGAATATTTCTCTCCTCCCTTGGATTACTACAAGTGCCCTGGACCCATATTGAACACGTACTGTAACGCCACCCATGAAACTGTTAAGGCTATTTTTATTCTGATCGTTGGGATTTTCACTCTCAAACTTTGTTTTCTAGTTAATACATATTTACTATATTTTTTTATTTAGATTTGTCTCAAACGTTAAATTCTTAACCTTCAGACTGCTTTGTTTTGTGCTTGGTGTTTCTGGCACCAACTGTAGCCTGGCAAAAGTACTTAAAAGAAGAGCCAGGGATATTTCAAAGGAGCTGTGGTTCACCTCTGGGAAGTGGGTTCCCGGATTTAGGGTCCTGAAGATGTTCAAGTAGAGAGCAATACGCCGGTCTTCTCTCCACCTTCTGCTGCCCCGGTGTCTGTCTCAGTGATTGTAGCACAAATCATACCCTTGGTTTAGAAAGTGAATTAACTTTCCCAGTAAATTCACGGGATGTCTCCTGTACACCCCCAATCTGACTGCCAGCAGAGATATCCTAGGTATGTGACCGCTGACGCGAAGAAGGATAGCACTATATTACACAACTCTGTTTTATGGTCTGAATGTGGCATTCGTATCAGGTCTTCTTTATCTGAGGTTCTTAGCCTGTGCCATTTGCCTCAGCCTTGTATCTATTTCTGAGTGTGTGTCTACAAGTCGGGGGCAGATGGGCCGTGGTGTTGGCAGTCATTGACATTGTGTCGCTGTAGCCACATGTATCGGTGACTCTGATTTGCTCTTGGTTGTCTGCAGGCTGAGATGCTGTACAAGAAAAATCCAAAGCTTTTAAGTCAACTGCACTATTGTGAGGAGACCGGGATCCCACTTGTTGTCATCATTGGTGAACGGGAAATAAAAGATGGTGTTGTCAAGCTGCGTGATGTGAGAACCAGGGAAGAGGTAAGATCTGGATATATCCTTGCAGGGAAGTAAATTAGAACGTGGAACATCTCCAGCTGCTGCTTCTTTTCAGATGTGCATGTCCCCAGTGGGACTCTGAGGTCAACCTTCATACAGACCCAAGTTAACGTTAAAAGCACTATTTAAAAGTGTTAATTACACATAACCTCCTCGTCCGTCCTCTCCGTCGCAGACCTCGCAATGGAGCCTCAAGTAAATGGAGGCACAGACCTCTATCTGCAAGCAATAATAAAAATGAAAGTGACCTGAGTCAGTACACCCACCATTTAGTATTTCTTGTTCCTGTCCACTAAAATCAGTACTAACTCGCGTCACTCCGTTTTTTCCTCTGTGCGTTAACATGGCAATACACAGCATCTTCAAGGAAAGATAAGTTATAAAAGAACTTGAATTGTTAATCTATGTTTATATCAACTTGTTTTTTCAATTTTTTTTAACAGGTTAGCAGTGCACAAATAGGCCTGCTATAGCTGCCTTTGTCGTTGCTGAAAAACTGCTATTTTGCTAAGCCACTCCGCTGAGCGGATAGTGGTGTATGTAAGAGTAGGTTTGCCCTCCCGCATTAGCATTTCAGCTGAATCCTGAAAGCAAACCCATATTTGGACAAATATTGCTGCTGCCACACTTTGGAAAGCCCCACCCAACTAGTTGTCCATTCTGTGGAAGGGTAAATTGGGTATCCGTTAACAAATGGAGCAGCAGGGGAAGCTCTCATCAAAAATGAGGCAAGTGGAGCATTCCTCCTCTAGTGAAGAAAGCAAGCATTGAAATAGAAGTCTCATCTTCTAACTCAGATGCCTCAGTTTTTAGGGGTATTTTCAGAACAGACCGTAGAAGGGTTTTTTCTTTCTCAAAGGCAAGAATACTTGAATAGTCAGCGCAGAAATCTTCTTTGGGGGTTATACGCCCCAACCAGGACTTTGTTGTGATCCCAAAGTGACATGGCAGCTGCTCTACTGCTAGTTCCTTGGACACGTCTCTTCAATTATCTTCTAATAAACCACTTGCTATTCACTGGTATCCTGTCACAGGATTATGAGAGGCTCCAGAGATAGCAAGCAACCTACAGTGGTGGGTAGTCCCTTCCAACCTGAACAAGGGAACTTCTCGGGCTTCTCTTGAGGCAGGGGTTATAACTAAAGATACAAGCAGGATGGGTGTGGGGGGGCAGTATGTTAACTCATGCCGTGCAGGGTCAGTGGTCAATAGAGGAACAAAAGAGCTTGTTCAATTTGAAAAAATTGATGGGCGTTTTCAAAGCTCTGGTTGCGTTTGCGTCATTGATTCACATGGAAAATGTACAAATTGATTCAGACAATCAGGTTACGTGGGCATACATGAATCATTCAGGCAGCACATGAGCCCTCTGTCTGTCTCATTTAGCAGAGGAGATAGGCCCTTGGGCAGAAAGGTATCTCCTCTCCCTTTCTCTCTCTCAGGGATCTGTTTTCTGGGGAGGGACTTGCTTACCGACAGATTGAGTCAGATTTTGCCTTCATCAGCGACTCTTTGTCTATCCCCTCTAATTTTTTTGGCCATTCAAGAGAAGTTCAGGAAGCCTCAGATAGACCTCTCTGTGGCCCCTAACAACAATCTACTACCTGTATTTTGTTCACTGCTGCCGGACGCATGGAGGTGGAGAGGTGACGCAATGTGCTTTAATTAGCAAGTCCAAAATGCACCAATGTGCCTCGTTTTAACACAAAAATGGATTTGAAGCCCTACCCCATACTCTGCTACAGAAGGGGTTTTTCAGATTTCATCAAATCACTGGTATTGACACCAATGCTCCCTCTAATAGTTTTCCTCTGTGTGCAGCAGTGTAAGGTCTCTGTGCGCTACAGTCAAGGCTATATGCACCAAGATTCTGACTGTGCATGCGAATGTAGCTACAAATATCAGTGGCAAATACCGCTCCATACTTGTTTTGAAAAAAGTGAAAAAAGGTGCATTTCCACACATACTGCTCCATCTAATCGTATCTTGAAAGAGGTTGTCATTAATACCTCAAATTAGAGCACTGCACTGAGAGTTTTTATACAAAAACATTAGCAAAATAAGAGTCACACTGGTTGTCATGTAAGCCCTGTACATGGCCCACATTATTACAGAGAAACATTATAGTTTATTAAATCAAACACAAATTTGTCTTTCCTTATGTTGACGCTTGTTTTTTACCTCTGTGTTTTTTTTCTATAGCGCAAACTTGACCTTCAGGGAATGAAGGTTTTAAGTGAGCACCAGTTACATTACACAAGGTCACGTTCATTTTTGAAAGGCAGAGGGATTTTACCTGATTTCCCAAACTAATAGGATGTTGAGTCAACGCTGAGACCCGAACCTTGTCTCCCAGTTCCAAAGTCGGCAGCTCTGGCCGGAATGCCACATCCTAAGAAGAGGGAAGATGGCTGGCAGAACCCACATTCAGCTCGGCTCATTATGGATTAGAAGTTTCTAACAGGACCTAGAGCTGAGCGAGACTACAGACTCGAGCTTTGAGCGGCTCGCCCACCTCTAGCCAGAATGTTGATGAACAACTAGGTTAGCAGAAAATTATCACCTGACGCCACCACCCATTCCTAAAGAGCAGGGACACCACAAATTGCCAGAGTGAGATTGACTAACACTAGGCCATTGTGACACCCAACTGCTTGGAACAGGCAAGGACAACTGGAGGCTCTTCGGCCTTTCTATGTACAGATGTTTTCTCTTTATCGTCTTTATTTCTAACAACAGCCTGCAGATGCCACTTGCAGCCATACTCAAGCAGTGAACATAAGCAGACAACACTTTAAAAAGCATGTGAATTGGATAATGAACCCTGAGTGACAAGTAAACTAAAACAGAAAGGTCATTTTACAAATGAACACATATTATTTCATTTGTTCTATTGCAATATGACGACTGGGCCTTTGCAGGGTCTTAATCCTGAATAAGTATCCAACATTTAGTTTACAAAGGTGACAACCGTAATGTTTACAGATGTTTTGTTTTTACAGCCACCTTATTTCATTTATACACAACTGCACCATCCAACATTACAATCAGTAAAAGCTGACCATTCGGTCACAACAGTACGCAAGACGACCCTTTCAGACCCCACCAGAGCCGACCCTTTCATGAGGACAGACCACAGGACCACCACTTCCCCCAAACTTTATCATGCTTGTGAGGGCATCCATGTGCCTCTGAGATAGATTTTTCTGCTGGACGCACCAATTGACTCCCGCTCACCACAGCTGTGTCGAAGGGGGTTTAGGTTGCTTCCACATCCGGGCAAACATTCCTTTTGGCTACCAGACCGGCCACCCCATTAAAGAGCCTTTCAGAACGTGGACCCCCCCCAACTCCGCCACAAGTCCCAGTACCGCAGTTTGTGGACCCAATTCAATCGGATGCTGAGATCTCCCGTTCCATTCCAGTCGAGAAGGATCGCCGGGCAGTCGCACGCTATGTGAAAACAGTCAGCGGGGACTACACAGGCTGCACAGTCAGCAGGAACAGCAGAAAACATCTGTTGCATGCGATACCAGCCTGAATAAGCAGCGTGTAGGTAATTTCCCTGTACCTTACGCAGGCAATGTTTACAGAAATTGCCAAGACAACCACATCACGTAGGGTCTGTGCACTGAAGTGCAAAGAATGAGTAGGTTGATCATCACCAGGATGATGAACAACAGAAACCTCGCATCTCTTGTCCTCTCGTAAATTACCAGAAATGCCCAGAATATTGAGATTAAAATGCATGTTATCTGCAAGTCACGGGTCGTGTCCTTTGACGTCGAACAATGCAGATATCAGGAAATATATGTACCCATGTTTCCTGTGCAACCGCTCTTCCCTGATGAAGGTGCCTTGACGCGATTTTGTTCTAGTGCGTGTTTTGGGGAAGCTTGTCTAGTCACAAAGATCTTCCCTCATTCCTTCTTCATGAACCCACCTTTACTCTCCTCTGTCAGCACTCTGAGGCAACTTTAGAACTGAACTCAGGCCACAGCATCCAACATAAAAATGTTGCACAGCATGCACAATCCATCACAATCCTTGGCAAAGCTTTCGTAGATGCATGCTATGGATTCCAAAATACAGAACAAGCATTTACAATGCAATGGTCTCGGCAATATTATAGGTAGAGCTATTGGTATTGCTCATTATTTTTTTATCATTTTTATATCCCTAAATAAATGGCATTGTCATTTCTATTGGCATTAGGTTTTTTTTGCATATGTGGTACCTATTGCATTAGCAGAGAGAGAGTGAGGTAGTGAGAGAGAGAGAGAGTGAGGTATTGAAATAGAGAGTGAGGTAGTGAGATAGAGAGAGAGGTAGATGGAGAGTGAGGTAGTGAGATAGAGAGAGTGAGGTAGTGAAAGAGAGAGTGAGGTAGTGAAAGAGTGAGGTAGTGAGGGAGAGGGATGTTGTGAGGTAGTGATATATAAGCATAGTGATGTTGTGATGTAGTGAGATAGAGAGAGAGGTAGTGAAAGAGAGAGTGAAAGTGAGTTATTGAGATAGAAAAAGTGAGGTAGTGAGATAGAGAGTGATTGAGGTAGTGAGTGAGAGAGAGTGAAGTTGTGAGGTTGTGAGCTAGAGAGTGAGGTAGTGATGTTTTGAGAGAGAGAAGTTGTGATAGTGAGATATTGTGGAGTAGTGAGGTAGAGAGAGTTATGGAAAACACAAATTGTCTAAGGTGAAGATAAATATAAACGGGACCTGCAGCGTGGACTTAGATGGCCATAAGGATTTTTAACGTAGTTGTTGACGACTTAATCAGTATTGTAGAGCACGTCATCTGAGTTCACGTATAGTGCCAAAGAACATTCTTTAAGTGTTCGCAGAGAACAGCGCTTCTTCGTTCAAGACCTCTTCATTTTAAAGTTAATTATGTGGCAGCCGGGAACAGAGGGCCACAGTTCCACAAGCTCCCAACGAAAAGCGCGCACAAGACACAAACGACTCACCTGTCTGTATAGAGCGCTTTAAGAAAACAGCGCTGTCAGTCCCCCCTGACCTGCTTTAACAAAGCCGACCATTCACTACCTGTGCTGCTTGGTGTAAGCAACTAGCATTGTCCATACCTCCCTTCTTCGCCTACAGCCTACACACCCTGATCCTCCCGTCACTAGACCGTACTGGGTGCTCAAAATAATACCATACTCTTCCTGACGCAGCATGGAGGGACAGATTTAAAAATCCATCTCTATAGCCTTCAACCACTAAGCAATGCCCATGACATGCGAGCACAAGTTTCCTCCACACAAGCCTAATGGGCTGCTCTGTACATTTAAATGAACGCAAGTGTTCATGTTTTGGACACTATACCCCATCAACCACAATCCTTTACAGTCGTACTCCTCTTTCCGGCCCATCTTATATTGTTAATCTGATTAGGTCTACTTTTAAATTTGCACAAATGGTAAAAGTAGGCAAATATGTCCTACACTGGACTAGAGAGGCTTAAACTCAATATCAGATCTGCCCGGGGGAGGGGGGGGTTCCCACTAGACGCTATGGAAGGATGCATTTTGTATACCTGTTATCACACACACGCTCGTACAACCAGACGCTTATTACACCCAAATCTGGTGCAACAGGTGCAGTGGGGGCACATACTCTCCCACCCCTGAACCGAGATGTGCCTTATTTCCACAACTAATTAACACTTTTTGGGCAAGGAGGGCAGTGACGACTAATAGGTCCAGTCGACAGACACTGGTGGTCTGCGGTGACTTTAGTCACCTGAAACCTCGCCCACTGTTTGCAATCTGGCTGTGAGGGGCACAGAACCGTATTCAGATAACACAGTGACAGTGAGTTTTAATCTTCAATTGCAAGAGAAAAGTTACCCTGATGAGGCTCATGACCGAGTGTCGCACTACTAGCCATTCAAGATGGCGGCACTGCTTTGTAGCCAACAAACAACGTTCCTAAAAACCTACCCCAACACTAGTCATCCAAACCCAGGAGCACTTAAAGGGATCCAGCAGGCAGCACCCGAGGTTAACACTGGAGAGGGCACCAGCGTCCGCTTTCATTCACACATTAAACACAGCTTTGTGGCATACATTTATAAAACACGAAACCAACTAAAGCAAGATTGGCGTGCGCCGGCTAACTGCTGACTCCCCTCACAGGCCGAGAGGTGAAGGTTGAATGTACCCTCACAAGCGGGCGGCATGGCCGGTCTGTGGACAGAGCGTAGCGCTGCGGGTGCCCGCAGAGGTGCTTAATCCAGCCCTTGAGGAGGTATGTTCTGCTCTCTGCGGAATGAGAGAAGCTGCAGGCAACAACATATTGATCGTGGAAAGCCAGAAGCACTTAAGCCGAGGACGGCCTGGCCGCTAGCGTGCTACCTCAGGACTATGAGATCACCAGGTCCCAGGGGCCACGGAGGGCCCCGCAACAATTAAAGAACACAGACGCTGCTCTATCCTGAGACGTCACCAGCCATTGAGAGAAGTGATGAAATGTACATCAATGCTGAAGAAAGGAACGGACACAGCAGTAGCCCCAGTGCGCCTGAGAACCGCTCCATTCAGCGCCTTGAAACCAACGCAGACACATCCAACGCCCGGACACCTCACCGGGGGACACCCTGCAGGATGGCGCTTTGAAACCTGGGGTCAAGAAGGGTCGGCCGCGCCGGTGGGGAATAGGTCGCAGGGAGACGGGAAATAAGGATCGTCGCCCTGCTCCCCAATGCTGCGGGAAGACAGCAAACATCAGAATACACAAGGATCCCTTGCTGTCCCGGAGAGACGTCCCTGCACTGACAGGGACGGACTGCTTTTAAAATACAATAATACAACACTTAACATTACTAATTCAGCTGGACAAGTCGTGCCACGCGCCGCTTCCAGAAGACATCGCCGCTTTACCTTAGGCCGCATCATCAGCCAGGGCATGGCATGGCATGGCTGCCCGCTCCAAGCACAAAGGGACACAAAGGGACACAAAGGGACACACAAAGGGACACAAGCACAGCACGAGAAGGCGTGGGTACAAATGACACGGAGGATTTTACACGAGAGGGGCCGAGTGAAGATGAGAAAGCACCCCGATGACACTGAATATCAACGTGGATCAGTACAGCGGCACAACAGCAAGAAGATCCTCACGGCCAGAGAACAGCATAAAAATGGCGGATGGAAGAATCGAAACTTTTTCGGATTCGGGGGCGTGTTCCTGCTGTTCTAAAAGGGTGTGGCTAAAAAGTGGAAAGAACAGCAAGGAACACGCCCCCGAATCTGAAAAAGACGGAGCCTATTTGGAGGGACGGCTCTCTCCTTCAATGGCTGGCTTCCGTTTAGGAAGCCAGCCAATGGAGGAGAAGCAAAAAGAGAGGCGGGCTAAATAGCCACTCTAGAAAACATTAAATCTCCGACTTCCGGTTCTGCCTTCGGCAGACCGGTAGTCCTCGACGTAAAAAACAAGAACATTTTAGGGACAGCTAATACGAAAACGTGGGCCATGCAGCTTACAAGCTCTTAACAAGACCTGCCAACTTGAGCAAAAATCTCACCGTGTGAGGAGGGGGGCTCGTGTCGAGATACTCAAGAGGCACTTTTGACCCCAAACCCCCTACCTCCCCCCCCCAAAAAAAAAGCTTACTAAGGCTGGTGCCGATGTCCTGGGGTGTTTTCACACACCCTTAATGGACTTCGGTAGTTCAAAGCCTCGGAAAACTAGCTGGAAATCCATTGTTTACAGTGGTTTTCAGCTCGTTTTCTCTGCCACCGTGTGATATCGCCTCCTCACGGGGTGAACATGTGATGAAAGCCGATATCATGTGTCACACTGTTGCACCGTGTGAGTTGGCAGGTCTGCCTTAATGTACAGCACTCAGGGAAGGCTGCCCTGCGCTGAAGCGCACACCCTTGTACAAAACTGCGAAACAACGAGTTAGCTGGTGACACCCCATTATATACATGACATCAGTGAGAATCAATGAAGTACAGACACCTCATTCTTCATGGCAATGGCACACTACCCCAGACATGCACTCTACACAGGAATGCACGCATCCACTCCTTTGAGCACACTGTTGCCACTGGCACACTCCATAACTAGCACAACCACAGGCCTGTCATTTGGAATGAGTTTGTGTTCGATTTCTGCACAGCATTCATTAATCAGTAAAGCAAGCGCCATGCCATGAGACACCGCTGCTGCTTGTTAAGCCCTGAAGACGCCACCCCATCGCAAAAACTAATACAGCAAGTGGTATGTGCAGAAGCTACTTGCAATCCAACTTGTGACCCTCTGCACCCTTAACAAACTGCCATGAAAGAGGATTACTGCCTTTTGAGGCTAGGATTCATCTTAAAATTGCTTGCATGACACACAAGGCCCTTCACCATAACACCCCTTTGTACCTAGCTCAAAAACTGGAACTGTCTGGTGGTAGCTGGATCTTCTAGTAGTTTCAGCACCCTGCTGCTAAAACCTCAAAAATTCCAAAGAAAGAAAATCTACAATCGAGCATTTTCGGGCATTGCCCTGAGAATCTGGAACTCCTTGCCTCCAGAAATCAGACTGATTCTCTCAACAGCACCTTTCAAAAAAGAAGTGAAAGCTCTATGGATGAATACCCTCTGATCTGAATGTATCTACTCCCGCTAGGTACCATTAGTTGTTGGTTCCTCTACAAGCGGGTTTCGCTCCTCATGTACGGACTGCCCTGCCCTGAGTGGCGCTGCTACAATGTGTTTCACACTTGATCCTATGACTATGACCTATGACTGTTCTCAACATCAATATTTGTTTTTGTTCATACATGCTTCCCTATATCCTTTTGCGATGTCACAATACTTAGTTCCTCTTTTTACTCCAGTATCTTGCTTTTCACTGTTGTTGTTACTGACCCACTGGCTTAACTCTTTTTGCCCATGATCATCTGTAAAGCGCTCTGATCCCCGCCTGGGTCATGTTGACGCTATATAAAACCTTATATAAATAAATACTGAGCTGCTGCTCGTACCCTCCTCTTACATGGTGGTTTTCTATTTCACCCTAAATCTCCTCCACTGCTCCGTGTGCGCTGTAAATAAGAAAGTGTTTTTTTTCCCGCGCTGCTTGCGTTTTTAATGCAAAAGGAACAAATGATGGACGGAATGCTTAACAATGCAAACGTTCACCCCAGTACATTGATCTGGGTTTAATCCATTGTTGCTTTGCTCCACACGCCACTCCAGTGTGGACCTAGCCATATGCAAATCAGTCTTGACCCTGTTCCCCATGGGAACAGTCCAGCCCAAACTGCCAAGTCAGGTCCTCCCTGGACTGGAAATGAGCAGCCTAGGACCGGTTTCCGGGTATCACCCCTCATCAGCCAGGCTAGCTTGAGTCCAGTGGCATGGAGAGCACGGACCCACTCTGGGGATACCCGTCCCACTCTGGGTGACAACTGCAAAAAGAACAATTAATGGACAGAATGCTGAACAATGTCAAACATTCATCCCAGTACAGAGATTTGGGCCAAAATCCATAGTTTTTTTGCATTGACGGCTGCACCTGCTACCACTTATCCATTTTTCTGTGAAATTAGTCAAACGTTTGGCAGAAGCTCATTAATTTAATGAAAGCATTGTTTTTAACCTAGTCTGTCAGTTTTCTTTTTAGTCCAAAGATGTTTTTAATTTTCAGGGTAGTCAAAGTTGACCTACTCTTGGCCCTAAAAACTACTAGCTCTTTATTAGCTTGATTATGTTGTAGATTGTATTCCTTCAGTGAGTGCTGGATCTTCTCCACAAGAAGATGTAGGTCTGTGTCATTAAAGAGCCTCTTGTAGAATTAAGTATTATCTTCATATAATTGGATGGCAAGGGGGTGATCTTTAACAAAATCAAACAAGGGACACCGGTATATATTGAACATTGCTAAGGAGAGGGCTGACTTCTGAGGGACAGTATGTACAGGAGTCAGGGTGAGGACCCGCTAATATCTGTGATCTAGGAAAGAGTGTAACCTTTGTTGGGGCAACACCAAAGAAGCTATTCATTCCAAGAAGATACTATTGTCAGCTATACAAAAGACCATAGGTACCGTACCATATGTGTCCTAATAAGGAAATAAAGTCTTTGCAAGATGATTGTTTCATGACTCCACTTGTAGAAATAATATAAAAATTCCCTTAGACTCCTGAACCTATTTTTAATGAAACAATATCTTCCCATCCATCTGCCAAATGAATTTTCATAGTTACTATCATATGAGCAACTGCATGGTATTCACTACTCACTTTGGAACAGACTCCACTTCTTCCTTCAACAAGGCAGGCTCCTTCATTGCAGAGGAATCCGGTTTTCCTCCCGCTATAAATTCCCTAAATATGTTGTTATCGCTGCTTGATTTTTAGAAACCTTAAAGTTACTTTGACAGTCTTTTTTAAAGTGTCTTGATTATGCAAGTGTCGTCCTTTTCTTTCTTCTTTAAAGAGAGACCTTTTATTCTACATGATTGCAAAGGCTCAGGAACTTAGTAATTCTGTTATCTTCTATTCTGGGGAATACTACAATGCTTTAGGATCCGTATTAATTTTCTCTGGGCAACACTCAGCCAAATAATGATCCAACTGCACCACAAAATGTATGCGCTTCTTACTCTTAGTGAGCGGATTGACTACCTTTTCCTACCACATCTTTTATTTTACATTTAAAATCTTAATAGCACAATGTGGATCTTTTCTCTTCTCTTTAAAGGTGCTTATATAACTGACTAAGTCTTGATGACCTTGTTTACATTCAATAACTTCTTATCTTATGAAAGAATGTGTGATTTACTAGCAAATAACTTCCGCATTGGTTTGCAGAAGGCAGAAAAATTATACAACATTGGATAAAAAATGTCCATTAATGATAAACTGCAGTTGGCAGCTTTCCCCCTCAAGTAGGATAAGATAAAGGATACTTTAGTTTGATCATCTGGAAATGTTATAAATTTACATAGGAAATGCAACTGTCACTGATAAAGGAATAATTTCAATTTCTGGGGTCTTCACTAAATCTTTCAGGAGGTGCTAGAAGATTTAAGGGTAGGACTTGGGAGTGTAACTGCATACTGGGCTTGCAGCCCTTTATAGGAGGGAGCAGTGGCCTTAGATTCTGAAAACTTCAGTTTCAGATATTCACATATGGGAAGAATTGACATGGCCCTTCATCTTTTTGGTGTCTGAGTTCATTGATCGCAAAGAGTTAGTTATTAAAAACATCTGCAAAGAGTTTATTATGTTTCTGGTGATCGCTTTAACAACTGTTAATATTAACATAAATCCTATGAAAGTGTAAAACACTGCAGTTCACATTCTAAGTAGCCAATTATTTCATGTTGTAATGTCAGGAGTCGAGAATCTCCCAATCCAGCAGGGATCCCCTCACCAACTAACTAACTTTACAAGTTATTGACCTCCGAATAGTAAATAACATACGGAATGGGGAATACTGGGTCCTTTGTCACACATCCTTCCTTATTCCAGACCCAATAATGTGCCCTTTACTGCTGCCATTTACCAGCTGCTTTGATTAGTTGGTAAATAGCAGCACGTGGTAGTGCAGGGTTGGGGACAGGGTTCGGACGGTACAAAAAGGACATCGCAGGTCAATATAAGGGACGTTATCTACTCCACTTCCCTGTTTCGCAGAATGGGGACAGGCCAGAGTTGGGCTGCACCTCTGCCTGCAGCCCCTGCCCACAATTTCACTGGCTACAGATTGACCCCCAGCAATACTGTGTCTCATCTTACAGGAGACCCAGGTTTACTGTGTCTGGCATCACTGGGCCACGTGAGTTACCCAAGCAGTATTTCCTCTGGAATATCACTCAGAGCAATTCATGATGAGGCCCCCAGTCTTGTACCAAGAGCCCTAAGCCCCATCAGCTCTCTTTATATACAGAGCATATGCTTACACGCAGATACTTTACATCATATTACACATAGCTTATTGGTTCCCCCCGGTATTTTTTTAGGCACATCGAGGTTGAGAGGGTGGATGGCCCATTGTATCATTATGTCACAAGATGTAATTTGACGCAATTAACACGCCATTATATACACAAAATGACTTTTTTTAGTTGCCATAGAATTAAAAATTTCCTAGCTAACGTAACGGAAAGTTTCAATTCTATTAAGGACTCGGAGGCGAGGATTATGCTAACACTTTCTATTCTTTATTGCACAGCAGCCATGTTAAAACTTTACTTAGACCACATTTCCCAAACACCCTTGGGGAAAAATGGTCAAAAAAACAAAACAAAGAAGGGACAAATATATCCCTCAGTCCATAATGACCAATCACAGTCCAGGGACCCTCTCTTAGTCCGTCCTTGCTGCCCTGCTCATCCTCTTTCTTTGCGACGAAGCGCCATCTTCCATCTCAGGTGTCCTGTTTACCGGAATCTGTTCCTGGAAAAAAAACAAAGAACACATGAGGACCTAAGCCCAGAGAGGTCAAGCAATCTCAGCTACCAGAGGATACAAGGCAACAACTGTAAAATTAGCAGAACATGCCACACTAACATAATCCTGAACAGGTTTAAGCATCAACGTCAAAACACTGCCTTAGGGAAATACAAACACACTATTGCAGAGAAAATCAAAATCAAATGAAAAGCACATACTTACTCCCAACGGGGGGGGGGGGGGGGGGAGGGGAATCTCGCGGAGATCTGCGGTGGGATAATCCTCGCCTCCGAGTCCTTAATAGAATTGAAACTTTCCGTTACGTTAGCTAGGACATTTTTCATTCTATGTCAGGACCGGAGGCTTCGGATTATGCTGCTTCAAAGCTTACTTACCACCAAATGGGCCATATCAATGACCGGCTTAAAATAGAATCTTTTAAAAGTTGAATCTGAGGACCAGTCTGTTGCATTCATAATGTCCTCTAAACGGGCTCCCAGTGAAAAGGCTTTCGAGGCCATAACACCTCTTGCTGAGTGAGCCCCAATGTGTCGTAGGCTAATGCCTGCCTCCTGCATAACCCAACGCACCCAACGTGTTATAGTGGGCGATGAAACTGCCTTGTGTGGCTTTTTAAGCGCAATTAAGAGCTGGAGCTCTCCAGGAGGGCGGAGTTCCTCAGTCATCTCCGCATACGCCTTCACACAACGCACAACTCAAAGTTTGGGAGAGTCTGGGAACCCTGGGTACTCAATAGTTCGTGTATGCATCTTAGTTCTGCGACTAACAGTGAAAGAAACACCCGAAGGAGAGTAAATTCTGCCTGTGATGTCCAGAGCTCGAATGTCCGACACTCTGCGGCAAGAAATCAAACAAAGAAGCATTGCTAGTTTCGCAGATAGTTCCTTGTGGGAAAGAAATTCGTTGTGCTGCCATGAAAGAAACAGATTAAGCATTCTGTTGACTTCCCAGAGCACAGAATACCTGGGTTCCGGTGGAAGCGATAAACGGAGACCTCTCAAGAACCTGCAAAGAAGGGATGTTCTCCAACCGGTTTGCCATCCATTGGGGAATGCCCCGCTGAGATAGCCGAACGGAAGGTGTTGATCGACCAATAAGCGAGACCCTGTTGAGCCAGGTGAGCCAAAAATTCAAACCTGCCAAAAGCTCCAGGCAGTTGAAATGAAGCTCTTGCTCCGCCGGTGACCACAAACCGCCTGTGGAGAAGTTTCCGCACCTGGCTCCCCAGCCCAACCTGCTTGCATCTGACTCTATGACCAGGTCCGGGGCAGATCCAAAGATCGCTCTCCCATTCCATGCTTCCATGTGGGAGAGCCACCAACGAATCTCTTCCACCGCTTCCCCGAAAGGGAGACTGGGTGGGAGTAAGGGAGCCCCTTTCGTAGATGCTTGGCTTTGAGCCGCTGCAAGGCCCGATAGTGAAGGGGCCACGGAAAGATAGCCTGGATCGAGGCGGACAACAACCCTACGATGCGTGCTATCTGCCGCAGGGGAACCGTGCCCCTGAACAAAGTCCACCTGAGCTTGTGGCAAATTTTTGCCACCTTCCACGAGGGAAGACTGAGAGTGGCCTTTGTGGAGGCTACCACGAAACCTAAAAAGGTGACACGCTGAGCTGGTACTAAGAGGGACTTTTTGGCATTTATGACAAAGCCTAAGTTCTCTAACAGCGTGACGGCCTGCTGCAGCTGGTCCCGAAGCGCTCCCGGATCTTGGGTCAGCGGGAGCATATCGTCCAAGTAAACAATGAGGCGCGTGCCCCTCTCCCTGAGGTACTCCACCACCGGCTTGAGAACCTTGGTGAAGCACCAGGGGGCGGAGGCTAGCCCAAAAGGAAGGATGGTGAAGTGGTACGCCTGACCCTGCCAGAGGAATTGTAGAAATTTCCTGTGAGGAGGAAAAATAGGGATGGCTAAGTATGCATCTTATAAATCCAATCGGGCCATCCAATCTGCCGGCCTGAGCACATCTCGGAGGAGGTGAATACCCTCCATCTTGAAATGGCGGCAAACCAGCCATTCGTTGAAATCTCGCAAGTTGAGAACCGGACGGTGCCCCCCGTCTGTCTTGTCCACCACGAACATGTTGCTGAGGAACCCAAGAGGATCTAAGACTGTGTGGCAAATAGCACCTTTGTCTAGGAGAGCGGAGATTTCCGAATCTATGAGGACCTCTTCTGACCGGGAAAACCGAATGGGATTGGGCGGAAAGGTCTGTCTGGGTTCGCCGCAGAAATCCATCCGAAACTTGCACGGTCTGCAGGACCCAAGCGTAGGACGTGAGTGACCTCCCCACACACAAAGCGGGCCACGCGACCCCCCCACTCTCACCACGGATAGGGAAGAAACACTTACCGGTATTAGCGGTGTTGTCGCCTCCGCGGAAACCTATGCCCCTGGAACGTCTGCCGCGGGATGGGTAAAAGTTGGAGTACCGTGCCTGCGTTTGGTACTGCCCTTGCCTGGAGCCTTGTCCCCTGGAATAGTTGGAGTTGGGGACTTGGCCGGACGAGCGGCCCCTTCCTCGCCCGGCCCCACGGAAACCCCGTGAAGAAAATACTTTCTTGATAGAGGAATGGGCCCTATCTAAGGAGGTGAAAGTATTAACAAACTTTCCTAATTCCTTTATGAACAGTTCTCCGAACAACACTCCTTGAGCAACCGCCCCAGCCTCCGAATCCGCCAAATCTCCCAACTTCAACTCCTGTAGAGAGCGCACAATTCGCGTTTCCTAAAAACACGATCGCTCCCTGCGCCCACCCAGAGAGGGTATCAGGCGAAATCAGGGCTCCTGAATTCTTTTTTTTTTTTTTTTTTTTTTTTTTTTTTTTTTGAAAGACCTTTATTTAAAAACCAGGACACAGCTATTCAGCCGACAGCCCGGAGGTTCGGCAGCATCGAGAGTTAGACACAGTGATGCGTCCCCAGTATGGTACAAAGAGAAGTGCAAAGGTCCAATTTTAAGTAAACACAAAAAACACACACAACAAACCCCAGCAAGGCAAGAACATTAAAAGCCCATGGTGAGAGCCCCCAGGGGAGGCCGGACCCCACTCATCTACCAGTTACAAGATAGTGTAAGGAGGAAGAAGGGGGACAGCAGAGGCCAAAACAGTTCATAATCCAGACTGTGCTGGAAAGAAGGTCAGGGGGAAAGCTGTTCCTCGGGAGGTTCCAGATCAGGGGCAAGACATATTTCCCCCCTGTATTGATTCCACCGCCCCCAGATGGCATGCCACTTCCGGGGGCGACCTCTAGAGCAATAGACCGTCTTCTCCCTAAACATGCACCAGTCCATGTTCTCTTTCCACGCAGTCAGTGTAGGGGGTCCCGAGGAGCCCCACAATCGCGCGATATCCCTTTTAGCGATCATGTTACCCAGAGTCACCCATTGGGTCCGCGCCTCATCGAGGTCGGTGGGCCCCCAGATATTCAGGAGACAACACCGCGCCTCCGGCTGCACAACAATGCCCGTCACCTCCCCCATAACTGCATGGACTCTCCTCCAGAATTCTACAATGACACCACATTCCCAAATGATGTGCAGGAAAGTGCCCACCATACCACACCCCCTCCTGCACAGGCCGTCCTCCGAGAACCCCATGTGGACCAGCCTCGGCCCCGTCACATACACCCGGTGCAGTATTTTAAGCTGCACCAGCCTCAGACGCGACGGGATCGCAACCTCCTTAGGAGAAGAAACAGCCGACTGCCAGTCCTCATCATCCAACTCGAGGCCATCCCTAGTCCACTGTTCCCTCAGCCCCAAAAGCATGTCCGCCCGGACGTTTATCAGCTTCTTATATATGAGCGAGATCGTGCTCTCGGGCATATGACCATCAAGGACCCGGTCCTCCAAGGGAGAGGACTCCGGCACCTTCTCACCCTCCACAAGGACTGATCGGAGGGCGTGGCGCAGCTGGATATACCTGAAATACTCGGAGGGCCCCAGCTCATACTCAGTCCGCAACTCCTCAAAGGACTTCACCCTCCCCTTATGCAGCACATCTCCCACCCTGGAGATGCCGATCAGGTCCCACTTATCAAAGCCTTTTGTATGCCAAAGCCTTCCCAATCTCTCCGATTCAAACAATGGGGTAGCGAGGGTGAGCCTATCCTTCCAGCCCAGCGAATCAGTTGCCATCTTCCACACCCGCACTGCCACTCCGGTGGGGCCCGTGAGGGACGAGTCTAGGGACCGCGAATACAACGCCCTGTAGTAGTTACCACCACGCAGCAACCACCTGTCCATGGCATACCCAGGGCTGAGGGCAGGGCCATAAAACCCATGATTGATCGCGCTCAGCTGTGTGGCCCAATAATACCGTCGGATGTCTGGGAGCACAATGCCCCCGTCATACCATGGGAGCGTCAACTTTGCAATTGCTATTCGCGGCCGCCCATCCCACAGCAACGTCCTTTGGAGGCCTTCGACCTCCCGAAAGTATTTAGCCGGCACCCAGTCCAAGGTATTCTGTAGAGCGTAGAGGAAGAACATACAAGTACGACTTGCCCCAATTAATCACGAGACCCGAGTTCCTACCGAACGATGTGAGTACGTCACAGACCACTATAAGTGACTTCTTAGGTGAGGCAAGATATAACAGGATATCATCGGCATAGAGCGAGATACGGTCCTCGTGTTCAGGCGACCACCGAAGGCCCCGTATATCAGGGTGCCAACGTATCCACGCAGCCAGCGGCTCAAGGGCGAGGGCGAACAACAGAGGCGACAAGGGGCAACCCTGCCGAGTACCCTGCCCAAGCTGAAACGGAGTCGACGCCCGACCATTCACCACAACACTCGCTAACGGCCCCTCGTACAGCAACCTAACCCAGCTCACAAAACCGCGGCCAAAGCCGAACTTGGCCAGCACGGCCCACAAGTATGCCCACTCCACCGTGTCAAAGGCCATCGTGGCATCAAGAGACGCCACAATAGCCGGTTCCCGCAGCGTGCCCGCCCTGGCGATTACGCCATGAAGACGCCTAAGATTTAACGCTGTGTTCCGGTGCGGGATGAAGCCGGATTGATCCGGGTGAACCAAGTCGCCAAGTACCCTAATCAAACGGGTCGCCAGGAGTTTAGCCAGAATTTTCGGCTCAGCGTTGAGAAGTGAAATGGGCCGATATGAGGCGCACTTATCGCGGGGTTTACCCTCTTTGTGTATGACCACAATCGACGCCAGCCGCTGATCCAACGGGAGGGTCCCACCCCCCCTCGCCTCCAAAAACATGGCGCGCAGGTGAGGGGCGACCCTATCCGGGAACAGCTTGTACAGGTCGATCGGCAATCCGTTCGGTCCAGAGGCCTTACCCGAGTTTAACTCGCGAATAGCCCCCGCCACCTCGTCGACCGTTATGTCACCATCTAAATCGTCCCTATCTATAGCAGAGAGGCAGGGCAGCTCGATATCACGGAGGAGGTTACACGAGTCCTCGGTCGGCCTATCCGACGCAGAGGCATAAACCCTACAGAAATAATCCGAGAAACACTTTACAATCCCCTCGGGTTCCACAATCGCCTCTCCCCTCTCTCCCGTCAACTCTGGCACCACTCTATTGACCCCGGGCTCCTGAATTCTTGGCATCCTCAGCCATGTCTAAAATCATAGTCATGGGTCCGAGGGCGTCCAGGAGCTTATCCTGGCATGCCCTCCAGGAACGGCCAATCCCCTTCTTGGGATCCTTGATGTATTTAGCGAGAAAAGTCATCATTCTCGGGTCGAGCTCAGGGGTTTGTGCGACTGTCCCGTCAAGGGAGGGGCGAGGGCATTCAGACCACAGGCGACTGCGAGCCTCCTTGACTAGTGGCGTGCGGATCCTACCGGCCACATAACCGGCAACCTTAACACAAGGCGTCCAATCCGAGGACGCATCAAGATTTCATGGGTTTAACATATCCGAACCCCTGAAGGAGCCTGTGTGTCCGAGGGGGGCTGTGAGGTGACGGGGCGCCACGGCCTGGAAGGTCCCGGCTCGTCATCGGTATCCCCATGGTCATCCTTCCCCGTGTCCTGAGCGGGGCTGGGTGGATCAGTGGGCGCTGCAGTGGGTGAAGGGATAACAGGAGGAGGCTGCGAATATTTGCAGACAATGAAGGCTTCACGCAGGTGCTCAAGGGCATCCTGATCGACACTCCACCCTGGGACATTTTGCAGGAACCGGGTCGCTACTAGGGACCGCTTGCTGGGTAGAGGGCGCAGGAGGGGTCCACTGAGCACAGAAATGCTCTAGTTTTGCAGCGTGAATCTTTCTGGATTCACTATGCTGTGCATTATTCCGCGATCTTGTGGTTGGGTCCGGATTCGTAGTCTTTTCTTTGTTTTTTTTTTTTTTTTTTTTTTTTGTAGCCCAGGTGGGCGTCGACGTCCACCATTTGGTGCACCTCCCGTGACGTCGTCGTGCTTCCTGCGGAAGTCCCACCTTTGGGGCGCCATCTTCAGATTCTTTTTTCCGCCGTTGGGTCTGGATCGACATCGGGAAGCTCCAGAAATTCACTCGGAGGAAGAAGGAAGAAAAGCGAGTTTCATCGATAGAATCAAGAGAAGACATCAGGAATTGAACAGATTTCATCAGGAGCGCTAAGAAAGAGGACCAGCGAGCCTTTTTCTTCGACAGCCCTGGAGAATGCACGCTCAGAGACCCTGAGCGAAATGGACAAGACGCCATTCAAGTTCTGCCCAAACTGCCACCACAAGTTCGCGCAGAGAGACCAGCATCCGGTCTGCAACCTCTGCCTACCGGTCGATCACCAGAGTATCGACTGCAACGCCTGCTCAGCCTTCGCGCCGAAGACACTCAGGGTGAGAGAGCGGCAGAGAAGGGCCAACGCCAACATGGACGGCAAGGGGAAGCCCCCGACGCTCTACGCTCTGGGCCTCTCCTCAGACGACGAGGACAACGTCGCCGAGACAGCCGAAAACTTCACGGTCGTAGAGACCGACAAGAAAAAAGAAGACGAGGTAAGAGAATCGTCGAGCGCAAAACAAAAAGTACCTCGACAACACGAGGGTGACTCGAGAAAAACTGAGTCAAAGTCCACGAAGGGAGCCCCGGCGCCGAAAACTTCGACGTCCAAGGGGGGAACTTCGGACAAAAGGCCCAGCGGATCCTTACAAAAGGACTCCCAGGTGCAGAAAGACGCCGAAAGGCAAGGGTCGTCGAAATCATCCCATGAAACGGGCCGATCGACGCAGAAAGAACGTTCGACGTCGACGCAAGTTTCATCGAAAAGGCCCGCGGTCGACGCCGAAAGTATCTCCGAAATGGAGAAAAAGAAGAGGCGGCTCGAGGCCGAAATGGAGAACATCCTTCAAAGGAAGAAGGAGTTCGACGCCAGGATGAAGGAATTCAAGATTCCAACAGTTTCATCGGCGGACGTCGTCGAGGTCGAAGAGGAGTTCGACGCCGAAGGGCTGACAAGGGATCTCGAAGAAGAGGAGGAGCCCTATTATGAGGAAGAAGCCGAGGAAGAAGACCAACAGTCGTTCTTCGAATCGGCGGCATCTACCAGCAACGACGTCGAATGGCACGATCTCGACACCGAAAACCCGGAGGAGCCCGTGGACACGTACCCCTCGAGGCCTTCGCCACCCGACGACATCGGGGTATACAATATGGTGGTGAAGAGCGCAGCACTGGCCTTCGGCGTCAAACTCGACGAGGAGAGGCCGAAAGCCGATTTTCTCGTCGAAACACTGCTCCCCATCCAGACTAGGAGTCAGTTCCTCCCCATGCTACAAAGCGTGATGAACCAGGGGAGAGAAGCCTTCAAGGAGCCTGCCACCTGCCGGTCGATCACACCCAGGACAGAGAAGAAATATAAGCACTCCTCCCTGGACCCACCTTACATCAAGGGTAGCGTCACAGCAGACTCCATCATAGCCTCCACGGCCAGGAGAAGGGCCAACGTTCCAGCAACTTCGGGCCCACCTCCGGATAAAGAGAGCAGGAGGATCGACCTCACAGGCAGAAAGGTCGAGAGGAACGCCGCAATGCACTGGCGCATGGCGAATTCGAATGCACTCCTCAATAGACACCAATACCAACACTGGGATGAGATGGGGGAGCTTGTAAAGCACCTCCCCCGAAGAATACCGCCAGAGAGCCTCTCACCTGGTGGATGAAGGAAAGAACATCGCCAACTCCTGTATAAAGACGGCGTTGGATGGGGCAGAGACTTCAGCAAGACTCATGGCCATAGGGGTCACAGAGAGGAGGCATGCATGGCTACGAATCTCGGGATTCAAAGCGGAAGTGCAGAACAACATCCTTGGCACCCCCTTCAACGGAGAGACACTGTTCGGAGCAACGGTGGACGAAAAGCTCACCCAGCTCAAGAAGGAAAACGAGACAGCGAGGTCCATGGGGGCCCTACAGCTGAGGGGAATGAGACGAGGTAATCCCTCGAGGAGACCCTACGGTAGGGGTGCAAGCCAACCAGGGACATCGCACCAGGCGTTCCAACAAGGTCAGCAGGGCGAAGGTCACGGTCAAGGTCAGCAGAAGCAAAGCTGGCAATATCAACCTCGGGGCCAGTCCTTTCGCGGGAGAGGGAACGGACGTGGCCAAAGGAGGAGAGGGGGCGATCAGCCCTCCTCGAAGTGACTCTGCACGCAAGAAGACGCCTACCCTCGTCAAGTCCCCAAGGGTGAGGCGCAGAAAAGTGTCATCAGGGGGAAGAGAAGTTTCAAGAGCCTACGAACATACGTCACCAGTAGGCGGAAGGCTGAGGTTCTACCTTCAGGAGTGGCGGCGCATAACCACAGACAAGTGGATACGGAACATCGTGCAGTACGGATACTGCGTAGACTTGGAGAAAAGACCTCCAAACAGGAAACCGAAAGGAAGACAGAGATCTGCCCAAGAACTGGCAATACTCAGAGAGGAAACGCGGAAACTCCTACAAAAGGGAGCCATAGAGGCAGTGCCGTTCGGGGAACGCGACAAAGGGGTCTACTCAAACTACTTCGTGGTTCCGAAGGTAGACGGAGACCTCAGGCCCATACTGGACCTCCGTTACCTAAACAAGTTCATAAGAACGCAAAGGTTCAAAATGACTTCACTGCAGGAGGTACTGCCACAGATAAGAGAAGGGGACTTCATGGTCACCATAGACCTCAAGGATGCCTACCTTCACATCCCAATAAACAGAAGGCACAAGGGCCTTCTAAGATTCAACATCGAACAGGAACACTACCAGTTCACAACCCTGGCCTTCGGATTAAAATCAGCGCCAAGGGTCTTTACAAAATGCCTGTCGGCGGTAGCGGCACACCTACGAAAGCAGGGCATACACGTATACCCATACTTGGACGACTGGCTGGTCAAGGCAAACTCACGCGAGAAGTGCGAGAGGCACGCAAAACGCGTAACGGACACCCTCACAAATCTGGGATTTTCCATCCACTGGGGAAAATCATCGCTGGAACCGGAACAGGTAAAGATTTTCCTGGGGGCACAGATCAACTCCCTCAACAGTACAGTAGTGCCCAGCGACAGGAGGACAGATGCCCTACTGAAGGAGACGCAGCTCTACCAGAAGGGGCGAGCTCTGACAGTGAGGGCGGTGAGCAAGATGATGGGGATGATGGCGTCCTGTATCCAGCTGGTGCCGAATGTACGCCTGCACATGAGACCATTCCAGGAATGGCTGCAACAGCAATGGTCACAAGCAAACGGAAGTTGGGAGGATCTAGTGGTTGTTACGCACGCAGTGCAGGAGGAGATAACTTGGTGGAACAGAGACAACATAACAACAGGGAGAAGCCTGACACCACCAAGCCCAACAGTGACCATTACCACGGACGCATCGCAGATGGGATGGGGAGCGCACATGGACAACCTCAGAGTGAGGGGTCTATGGGCTCCGGCAGACGCGGTCCGCCACATCAACTACCTCGAGTTGAAAACGATACTGCTAGCCCTGAAGGCATTCCAGAGACACCTGTGCGGGCAGAGGGTGTTGGTACAGACAGACAACACCACGGCGATGTTCTACATCAACAAACAAGGGGGGACACAGTCGTTTCCCCTCTCATTCCTAGCTCAGGAGATTTGGAGATGGGCCATACCTCTCAGGATAGATCTACTGGCAATTCACCTACCGGGGAAGGACAATGTGGAGGCAGACTGGCTAAGCAGGCAGACCTCAGCATCACACGAGTGGGAGCTCAATGGCCAGGAAACGGAGAAACTCTTCCGGAGATGGGGGACTCCCACAATAGACCTTTTTGCAACACGCCACAATGCAAAATGCCAAAGCTTCGCGTCCAGGCAACCAGATCAGCAATCCAAGGGAAATGCCCTATGGATAAGCTGGTCGAGGACATTTGCCTACGCCTTTCCACCGATACCCCTGTTGCACAGAGTGCTCGACAAGTGCAGAACCAGCAACATGACTCTGATCCTGGTGGCCCCACAGTGGGCGAGGCAGACATGGTTCTCACAGATTCAAGAAATGGCGCAAGGCAATCCGTACAGGTTCGAGAGAAGAAAAGACCTGCTCTCAATGCAAAACGGGGAGGTCCTGCACCCAGAGCCAGAGACCCTCAACCTAGCAGCATGGCTCCTGAAGAACTAGAGTTCGCACACCTAAGGTTACCTCAGAGCACTATGCGAGTGCTACGGGAGGCAAGGAAACCTACTACAAGAAAGTGCTACAGCGCAAAGTGGAAGAGATTCACGGTGTGGTGCAGGAAGAAGGGCCTGCACAACAGAATGACAAGAGACTCAACTGTGCTGAGGTACCTCACACACCTTCTAAAGAGTAACCTCTGCTCGAGCTCCCTAAGGGTGCACCTAGCAGCGATCGTTGCCTACACCAGAGGTGAGAAGGGTGGAAGTTTCTTCAGCTCGCAGGTGGTGAAGAGATTCATGGAGGGAGCCAAAAGAATGGCACCCCCGCAAAAGGTTGCCGCCGCCGGCATGGAATTTAAACGTGGTTCTGACGGAGCTCATGAAGGCGCCGTTTGAACCCATTCACAAGGCCAATCTACAAATGTTGACGATGAAGACTGCCTTTCTAGTGGCCATAACCTCACTACGCAGAGTGAGCGAGCTTCAAGCACTAACGCTACAGGAGCCCTACATTCAAATTCACAAGGACAGGGTTGTCCTGAGGACGGACCCACACTTCATGCCCAAGGTAGTGTCGGCGTTTCACATGAATCAGAGTATCCAGATACCGAGTTTCTTCCAAAACCCGACTACAAACGCAGAAAAGGCCCTGCACACCCTCGATGCCAGAAGAGCGGTGATGCACTACATTGAAAGAACCAAGGAACTCAGGAAGTCGAAGCAGCTGTTTGTGTCCTTTGCTACCAGCTTCATGGGTAGACCAGTGACCAAGGGCACCATCGCTAGGTGGATTGCCCTCACTATTCAATTCTGTCACAAACAGGCTGGACAGGAGCTAACGGAGGGGCCACAAGCTCACTCCACAAGGAAGAAGGGGGCCACAGTTGCCTTCCTGGCAAACACGCCCATCCAAGACATCTGTCTCGCAGCAACTTGGGCATCTGTGCACACGTTCACAAAGCACTACTGCGTGGACATTCAAATGAATAAGGAAGCACAGGTCGGACAGAAGGTGCTACAACACATTTTCAACGACCAGCGATCATCTTCCACCCAGCCACCACAAAAATAGGAAAACCGCTACAAAGTCTATGCACAGCATAGTGAATCCAGAAAGATTCACGCTGCAAAACGAAAAGTTTCTTACCTGTCGGTGTAGTTTTGCAGCTTGAAGATCTTTCTGGATTCACTAGCGAACCCACCCACCTCCGCCAGGAAGATGAGGCTGGAGGAAGAGGGGGTGAAATGGATAGGATCAAATAGGTGGATACGTACAGAAATATGGACAAAAGGATTAATCAATCGCCTAGGGTTAAAAAAAAAAAAAAACAGGGAAAAAAGAACCCGAAGATGGCGCCCCAAAGGTGGGACTTCCGCAGGAAGCACGACGACGTCACGGGAGGTGCACCAAATGGTGGACGTCGACGCCCACCTGGGCTACAAAAAAAAACAAAAAAAAAAAAACAAAGAAAAGACTACGAATCCGGACCCAACCACAAGATCGCGGAATAATGCACAGCATAGTGAATCCAGAAAGATCTTCAAGCTGCAAAACTACACCGACAGGTAAGAAACTTTTCGTTTCTTGCAAAGACGCTCCTCCATGGGGCCCATGACCTCTTCTACGGCGCAGTAGATAGAGGAATCCACTGCGTCGTGGAAATCGTCATCCCATGGTAATTGGTCAAGGGGATCCTCCCCCCCCCCCCCCCCCCCCAATTATTATCTCCCTGCTGGGACATGTTAACAACTCCCAAATCAACCACTGATTGAAACCAAGGAAAACCAGTGGAACGCCCTACAGTCTACTAATCAATCTGCTGGGGACCAGCATAATTCACAGGGTAGAACCCTAAATGCAAAAGAGGAGGATCTGAAAGAGCCTCCGGGACACTCTAACACTTGTGCAGGGAGAAATACACACACAAGACCAGCCCTGGGACGTGTCCCTCCAGGCCCTAATTCAGTCTGTAAATGATGACTGATTGCCAAAAGCAAAAGTAATAACACACACAATCCGGCTCGAAAATTGAGCATCTTGCAGGCACTACAGACCCGCGAAGGGCGTCCGTCTCCAGGGGACGTGAAGGCAGACAGGCAACGTTGGGCGAAATGCCAGGAATGCAGCTAGAAAATTCCGCGCGCCATTGCCAGCAAGAGGAGCCACCGCGTACGAATCACCCGACAGCGCCCCTGGCGGTTGGGGGTGTGAACCACTTCTCACCAGCCCTTCAGGCAGCGGAGCCGCGCAAGTCCGAAACAGGACCCACGGGACCACGAAGGCAAGGAAAAATGAACCGGAGCTCAACACCCACAGCACACACCACGCTACGAAAATCCTGAGACGTGGGGGCAGCTGGAGCGCGTTGAAGCGCTCCCCCAACCAGGCCGAACTCGAGCCTGAGGAGAGATGCCGCAACTCACTAAGGCCGCGAAACAAACGCAGCCGAAAGCAAAGGTAGGACGAAGCGTCAATCTAAGAGGCAGACGCGGAAAGCAGTCCCGCGGCTACCTTACAAATGTATATACAAGAACAGGCAAGAGAAACGGAAAAACCCTCATCTGCAGCTGCTGAGCAGTAAAGAAAGAGGATGAGCAGGTTAGCAAGGACAGACTAAGAGAGGGTCCCTGGACTGTGATTGGTCATTATAGACTGAGGGATATGTTTGTGCCTTCTTTGTTTTTTCGACCATTTTTTCCCAAGGGTGTTTGGGAAATGTGGTCTAAGTTCAGTTTTAAAATGGCTGCTGTGCAATAAAGCATATAAATTGTTAGCATAATCCGAAACCTCCGGTCCTGACATAGAATTTCACATACATTTGTGCTGTCTTTCAGAAATGGCTCATTGCTTAATCGGGAGTTCCTTTGAGATCTGCAGCCTCCAGCTTAAAACACTATTGAGATGTCAATGCTGTGTCATCAAGTGCTCTAAGATATTAAGTTATAGTGTACCTGCTATCAGCTAAGTCCCACTGCCATCTATCCCTATTTTGTTGCTCCACAATAATTATGACTGTACAATTTTCATTGAATTGTCTTGGTTCTTCTCTTCCATTTTTTGTGCACAGGTTGATGTTCCAAGGGAGAGGCTTATTGAAGAAATCAGGAAAAAATTAAACCTGTCCTGACAAACGTCCAGTGTTTGTGGTCTACTTTAGTAAGAAATGTTTTTGCTTAGTTATTGCACTTCTGCGTTAATGTTGTCCTAGTGCTGCCTTCTCCCACAAGATAGCTACCTGGTCCTTGATGCCGCTTATCCCAACTTTTTGCTAAGCCTTTCTAAGCCCCTTGAAGTTCTTCTCAGTTGTTGCTTATGGAAAGAGATATGTGAACGTGATGATATGCGCAAAGTGAAGGGGACATCATATATCACCAGCGTCCTGTGTCTGTAAACAAAGTCTTAAACTACAACGAATTGGGGGGGAAAGTCTGTGATGATGTATTCAATACGATTTTAGTGGATAACTGGAATGTAGGAAGCTGGTTGCTCAGTGGGGCAAATTCTCCCCTATGCAAAAGTAGCTCCTAGTCAGGTCAACACTGTTTCTCTAAGAAAGCCTCGTCTTACCCTTAGTAGTGCAGAACTGAGACAGAAGGCTACTTAAGAGCACGTGTGTTCAGAATTAGCAGAAGCAGCACAACACCTGGATCGAGAAACCACTCATTAAAGCTCCAAGGCCAATGTACTAAAATCAGAAAGTAAGTTATGATTAATAAGGCCAAACCCAAGCAAATTAGATCAGTCGTAAAGTTGTAGTGTGTAAAATAATAGCTCAAGTCCATGTGTCATTTCTGCATAGACTGTCAAAGGTGTCTGTGCGCCACTCTCAAGTGGCCACTGTTAGCCTTTCCCCTCTCCAGTAGCAAAGCATGACACCCAGCTCTAGTCTGCGTCTTGACTTCAACCAGGAGAGGGACCTGAGAGTGAGTCACCTTGTGTAGGCAGGCACAATTCACTTTTTCCAAGCTAGGGTGTTTCTGGTCTGTGTCTCCATAGCAGACAATCTTTTCTAGTCTTTCCAAGTCTGCCAAGGCCAGTAGGCTGTACCTCATTTTTCTTAGCTGTCAGTTCAGTCCCTTACGTTAACACCAACTTCCTCACCTTCCCCTGCAGAATCTTGTTCCAGATACCAGCTCACAGTGAATGTAAGTTGACTGTCACTCACTTCCCAGTTTCAATTAAGAACAGCATCAGACCAGTTACAAATGCTCTAGTCTGCTTCAGAAAAATTGTGTTTCAGGTGCTCTTTTTTCCCTGGGAGCAATCAAGATATCTATCCACCCTGATCTTTTTACGCGGAGTCACACAGTTCTTGGTAGAGATGATGGTTGAAATTACAGACCCATCCACAGCTTAAAAAACACTAAGTTTTATAGGTCTCTGCCTTACCATCGTGCAGAGACTTCCAGCATTTTTCTGTCTATTGGCAGCCCAACAAAACTGTGCTCGCTGGCCAACAAACCACACCCAGGGGATCTGTGTCCTGATCTTCCAGAGGACAGGCAGCAGAAGTATGACTGTGTAGAATCCGAAGTATAATGTCTGTACTCTGATTTTACTCACTGAGGGCCTGATTTAGATCTTGGCGGACAGGTTACTCTGTCTCAACAGTGACGGATATCCTGTCCACTGAAATAGGATATAATGGGATTTATTGTGTGGCGGAAGAGATATCCGTCACTGTTTTGATGGAGTAACCTATCCACAAATATCTAAATCAGGCCCTACGTTACTTCAGTCTCACACTTATGGTGCAAACTCTGAGTGCCTTATAAGTTTGGCAGTCCGATGGACCGCCAAACTCCCCACCATGCATATTACGAGTTTCCTCCACGCCTCACTTTTCACGGCGGTGAGCACGCCATGAAAAGTGTGGCGGTGAGGAAACACATTGTTGCCTGGGGATACATGTAGGAGGCACATGGCGTGCCCCCCCCCCCCCTGTGGTCATGCACCCCCAGTTCCTGCAGGGCATGGACTTGACAGTCCATGCCCTTCAGGAACCTGCTTTAGTGTTCCCATTGCGGTGCCTTTGTATAGGCACCACTGTGGGACCGCCAAAGAACCACCCGACAGTGCCGATAAAAGTCAAAATCACGTGGGCGGTGCTCACACGGGTTTGGCGGTGCAGGCAGTCCCACACCACCAAACTCGTAGGGGCCTGAGTGGTCAGTTCAGAACATTCAATATCCCACAACAGTTACAGTAAAAAAAAAGTGCTGTTCTTGCATAGTCCATTTACATTGATTCCCTCCTTGAAAACCAACCCTGGCCTCTCCTAAACTTGTTTGGTGGCCCCTGATCTTAGGCTTTCAAGAAAGAACAGCCTGAAATGAATCTGTTTCTCTCTGCTCCTCACAGCTCCCAGTCGTCCTTTGAAAGCTTCCCTACACTTTCCTCACTTATCGCCTCTCTCTGAGCCTTCGCCTCTCTCGTTGGTTTATGGTTGGCCCCATGGGTCCTTGGAAAGGGAATCAGGCTCAGGCCCAGGACCTTCTGGAGCTTCCTCATGCAAAGAACAAAAAAGTTTCTGCTTCGAAGTAACGAACTACAGTGAACTTTTAGATAAGGGGTCTCCAACATTTTCTGTTACAAGAGCTAATTATATTCAATGAGAATTATCCAATGATATAAGTGTTGTAATCGTGAACACATCAAACAAGATTACATTAGTGGCCACTATATGCAAGATTACCGGCAGTGGTCACAGTAGTGCATCTTGGGTAATACATAACAGCCATAGCTGCGATGCACCAAGAAAAAAATATTAGTAATAAGTTTCCCCAAGGCCTTGCATAATCTATCACTCAACTATAAGCTTTAAATATATTTTGGAAGTTCTATTATTTTTCTCCAAACATCAGCTTGTGAGTTCTGAAAATACACATATTTTTCGTGTCGCATACATACTTTCCAATTTTAGCACACATATAGTAATTTGATCAAGCAAAAGCTCCTGATTTAGTGAGATGGGCTGCACACAGGAGAGTTACTTCATTAGTTCACGAGCTACTTGTTCGAGAAGCCTGTTTAGATCATAAAGGAAACCGATGCACTGAGAAACAGTTATTGGTTTCTCAGTGTGCTGATTCGAAATACTAGCAGTATATAGCTGAGAAAAAGGACTAAATGGGAAAAATCATACATCACAAAATTCTTGTGTATGTAAATGACTTTTTCAGCTACAACAAATAATCGAAACAGAAAGTCGATGCTGGTGCATCCCATCTGATTCCACTGGATAACGGAGAGAAGTAGCAAAGTGAGGTGACTTTGTCATTATAGTGTGATAACTTTGAACTTCCAAACCAACTGTGTTTATAACATGGGCTTGTATTTAATTCCTTTTTGTACCAGTTAGCACATCTCGAGATGTGGTCTTGTCTTTAGGCAAATGCTAATACTTTTCAACAGGCTGGTACCTACAGAAGCCTGGTTTGGTTTGGCTACATTTGGTCATGTGCCTGGCTATCTGAAAGCCACCAGCTCGTTAGGAAATCTGTCTAATTTTGTGCAAACCATTGTCCCTTTCAACACAATAGTTCACATTCAGGTGCCCCGACTGCGAGGTGATGACTGCATTCATAGATTGCAATCGTTCCAATCACTTTCTTTCTCCTTCTTCATTCTCCATATAGTATTCTTTCTGAATTTTCTTTTGCAATTAATGATTTTGAATGAAACTGCGTTTGTTAAAAGTTTCATACTTTTTTGCCTTTGCTGTTTATTCAGGTTCACTTTATGAAGAATGAGATAGAATTGGGACTCTGCCTCATTACAAGTATTACATCCCAGAGCGCTAGAGGGAAGACTTTTGGTGAAATATTGGGAGATCACTTGCCTGCTGGGGTCAAAGTTCTTCAGTACTACTACTTTCTTCAGTCTATCGAGGGACTGGAGTACAGATTGCCCCAAATAAGAGAACAAGCATAAGGAGATGTCGTGGCCATATCTTTTGCCCACACCACATATCATCCGCTGGGTTGAACTCTGGTCCATTCACTCATTGGTAAACGTTTTCAGATCATGAAAATACCCTTCCCCTTGTTCACAAAGGAAATATTTGGAGATCCACTGAGATAGCATTTGGACATAAGTGTGATGTGTGAACTTTTAATCACATTCCATAAATACCAGTATTTATTGTGTTGTACACAGTACGTGGGAATGTTCTAAATAAGGCTATTTTTGAATAAATTATATGGAGATACTATTGTCAAGAATTTCGTCCATGCATATTTTTATATTAACTTTTGTTAGCATATTAGGTCATGTATTCATGTTGGTTGCTTGCCTTGTGTTTATACTGCTGCTTTAGAGTGCTGAGAAGAAATAAAGGACGAAAGAAATTAACACTATATGGACTGATGAAACATGAGCTGAAATAAGGAACACATGTCATGTTGTTTGCATGTCGTACACTCTTCTGAATTGTGGGGGGTGGTGGTTCTTGATTTCATTGTGTGAAATTTACATCCACAACTGTTTGATTTACTATATTGATTCACCTGCCAGTGTTGCACTCCTCTGAATTTTTTAAGATGTGTAAACTATGACGACGTGTGGCAGAGATTACCACCCTGCCATTTTTTTGTTCCCATCTAACCACTATGACTGGCCTTTTCACCTACCTTATTTGCTGATGTACTGTACTGGGAAATCCTCACTTTTCCCTATTACCCCATACCTTTGTGTTTTTTTCATGCCCAGCGTTCTTCCTGTTCTTCTAACCTGGTTGTGAACCTGCTGTCCGACTGGCTTGCAGCTTCTTCTTATATGTTGTGTCCAACCTTGTTGACATTCCAGAGCTACCTCTACTTATTAATATGCACGTCTCAGCCACTACAGCACCGTTTGTCTCAGGTCCCTGTCTTCATACCTACCCTACTCCTCGTATGTGGATCCGATGGATTTGGAATACTCCGCAAGATTCACGAGGAGTGAAAATGGTGAATTAATGAACCACAGAATGTATAATTTACTGTTATGTTTTTTATCATCTTCAATTGTGTTTTTTAAAATATTCACACGTCAGATTATGATACACAAGGACACCCAGAGCACACAGACCGTGCATAATTTCCTCCACCAAATGTTTACATGGGCAACGCAGATTTACACTCCTCCCTTACGTCATTTTCCATCTGAGAGCAACCCTCCCTTCACAATTAGGCTGGCCTGCCTTGGACTCCTCTCCATCTCCTCACTGGACCATAGTGCTCATATGGTTTTCACCTACATTGTTACCTCTTGCTGTGGGGTTTCGGACCCCGTATTGTGTGCCTTCTGTTATTATTTGACATGTCTATAACATTAGTTAACATTTCTGCCCACTCCCCAACTTCACCTGCCACCTTCTCATTAGTTCTGACATCTGTCTTATCTTTTCTACTATGGCCCATTTCCCACATATCCGCCACCTACTCCAAACAAAAAAACATAAGTAAAAAACATGATCATTTACAATGCCAATAGCTCTAACTTTTACAAATGCGAGACCGATTGCATTGCACATGCTTGTTTTAAATTGTCGCTGCAGAAATGCGAGTTGTAAACATAGGGACAGATTTACAAGCCCCTTGCGACGACTTTACGCCACTGTTGCGTCACTTCTGTGACGCAGCGGCATCATAAACAATGCGCCATGTTGCGACATATTTACAACGTGACGCATCTAGGAAGATGCGTCACATTGTAAAGCCCTGCTCTACATTATACCTGCATCAGGTATAATGTATGCAGGGTGGGCGTTCCGACGTGAGAAAGCCTCATAAAAATGACGCAGTGAAATCTACAAGATTTCACGGAATCACTTTTACGACGCCACTGCGGCAAAACCTTATGCCTGCTTGAAGCAGGCGTAAGGAGTGACGCAGCATGATGGGAATAGGCATTCCTGACCATTGCTCGAGTTGCATCGTGCTTGCAACACAACTCCAGCAATGTGCTGCCTTTACTCCGAAAGATGCGTCACACATCTGTCTATCCTTGCACCACGGTGCTCCGCATTGTAAATGCAACACATCCATGGTGGCGCAAGGTTTTTTTTAAATGACGCAAATGAGCTGACGCATCTCTACTAATATGTAGAGATGCGCCAGTTCTTGTAAATCTGACCGATAGGGTTTAATGTGGAATGAGGGCAAAGAAAGATTAAACTTGGAAAAGCACGTTTGTAGGCAAACCGAGATGAAATGTGGTTTCCCCCACTGTCACCTTTTCTTTCTCAAAAACGAGAGCTTTGCAGCCATTCTGATGTTAAAAATAATGCATTTTAATTTTCTTCTGATGTTGCCATTTTGTGGTCTCCAGACGTCATTGCACATGAATCAGGACTGGCGACAGTCATTTCCCAAAGGCAAAAGCTAGCCGAACAGGAAAACTATATGGAAAGAGCCAATTATGCATGCATTATGTTAGAGAAGGCATTTCAAAAAAGGTATAAATCAGCTATATTGACAAATCTGTGTGAAATCCTTCAGACAACTCCCTATTTTATTTATTTTATTTTAGGCACTGTATACAAGGAAAACTTCCACAAAGGTGCAGTGTGGCGCTTTTCAAAGAACATTTAAATTGCAGCAGGAGCATTGGAAGCAAGACACATGTAGAATAGTATTGTTTATGAGGTTCAGTTAATACCAATGGGGGCATATAATTGCCAGCCTGAGCAGCTGAGACTACAGCGTTTTGAAAAATGAACAGGCAGCGACATCGGAATATTTTGAAAAAGAAATAAGAATCTAGGGCGGATGACCATCATCATGACTGCCACGCGACACATCATAGATAGCAGTAATTTGATCCACCTATCGATGTCTTCCTCTAATTATTGGACAGTTTTGCCGTAGTTTTCCCTAAATACCTGTATTAGGTCTGTGTGTATTTGTATTCCTAAATACCTGACTGGGTCTGATGAACATTGCAGAGGGAATTCATAGCTTATTTGTATCGTAGCGTGGGTAAGAGGGAATTTAATAGATCTGTCCCAGTTGATCTGGAGTCCCGAGAGACCCCAAAACCGAACTACCTCTCTTGCCACCGGGGAGAGATTACTTTCAGGATCACAAATGTATAATAAGGTTTCGTCAGCATATGTTGATATTATAAGTCTATAGCCAGGAAATCGAATGCCTCTGTGTCCATGATATTCCCTCAGGGCGCAAGCTAGAGGTTCAGCAACGATAGCATACAGTATGGAGAGAAATTGGCAGAAGTTCTAGGACAACCACAGGGTTTAACTGCCCCTACCCTCATTGGTGATACAGAAATATGTCTCAGGAAAGGACCCAGACTTCTTTCTGTACAACTTTGAAAGAATGGCGAGAGCTGCCATGTGGCCGGAGGATAGGTGGGGGCAGTATCTGAGACCTCTATTATCAGGGGATCTACAAACTGCATATCAGGCGGCCAACCCCTTGGAGTAACTCCATACCCTGACATTAAGAGGTGTATCCTAGAACGAAAGGGAATAGTCTACGAAATTTATCTGATCAGACTACGCCATATCCAGGAAGGCCCTCAGGAAAACCCTAGAGCTCTTTGCTACAGGGTAAGGGATGTGGCAGATAGATGGTTAAAGCTGCTGACGTCGTTGCACCCTCCAATACAACATTGGGAGCGACAACATGCAGACCTCACCTTAGAAAAAGCAGTAGAAGTAGCCGCAGCTTATTTTAGAGCGCAGGAGCTACAAAAGGGCTGAGAAGAGACCACATGGAAAAAACCTGGAGGTACATCCATGAGAGCAACAAAACCTCTTCATACTCCTAGAAAACCAGAAACAGTGACCCTAGTCCCCGGTACCTTACCTGTGGCCCTTCCCCGACCTCCTCTCCCTTCAGGACCACAATGCCTTCATGACGGGGGTTTTGGCCATATTGCCCGCTCATGCCCCCAGAAGGAGGAACCTATGGAGGTAGGATATGCCAGGGCCCTGTATTGTTCCACAGGAGAGGGTGCCCCTCCTTTCCATAGAAAGGTCACAGTCAACGGATAACCAAGAGAGGCCCTAATCGATACAGTGTGTTTACAGAGCGTTATGAGACCCCAGGCCATTCATGGTGGAGTCCCGTCCACCACCGGAGTAGTCACCATCCAATGCGTCCATGGAGATAGCAAGACATACCCCATGACGAACGTTGACATTCAACACCACCCTCACCACCCACCTGTGTCCATGAAGGTGGGTCTGATCCCATAATTACCTGAACCAATGGTTCTGGGAACCGACTACCCCCATATCCATGATCTACTTGGAGACACATGCAAAGAAGGAACCGAATGGAGAAAGGAGGCACCTTTCTCCCAACTCCTCGATCCAGAGTGGACCGTAGGAAAGGACCAAAAAAGCTGCAAACAGCGAAAAAGAGAAACAAGCATTGGCGTAGCCAATAGGTCTCGCCTTTGGGACCATATAAGTGTTTAACCATGCAACAGTTGATGTTGCACTAATTATATTGTGCTAGATAACTATAGGGTTCCAAAGGCGAGACCTATTGGCTATGCAAATGCTTGTTGGAATTTTGAAGTGGTCCCTTATTATTCCCCCTTTGAGTTGCTATATTGGAGGCAACCCCATACCCTTATGGACATGGCCCGAGAGGAATGGGAGGAAGAAAAAGATACCGCAAAACCTCTCTTCGAGTATGTAGCCTGTTTAAAGACCCAACTTAACCAAATACGAGTCATAGTAAGAACGAATTTGGAACAAGCCCAAGTCAGTCAAAAAACCCAGTATGGCAAAACAGCTAAAGAGTGAGAACTAGCCATAGGAGAGATGGTTTCGAGTTTAAGACCCACCTCAGAGCATAAATTGTTAAGCCAGTGGCAAGGACCTTATAAAATACTGGAGAAAGTGACTCCCGTCACATACAAATTAGAGATGGACCCAAAAGGGGTCATACTCAGATTTATCACATCAACCTCCTAAAGAAATGGGAGGGTCCCCTCCCTGTATTATTTGGGGTTGAACCCTCGTCTTTAGTAGAACAGTGTATAGATAGGGAGTTAGTAGAAGACAGAAAACAAGAACTAAGAGGCGCTTTATGTCCCATCCAGTCTGTGTTCTCTTTGGCTCCGGGAAAAACCTCAATCCTGTAGCACGAGATCTACACCACACCAGGGAAGATAGTCAGATTACGACCGTACTGTATTCGTGAAGCCAGAAGTGAAGCAATAGACAATGAGGTCTGTCAGATGATGAAACACGGGGTCATAGAACCCTCCAAAAGCGAGTGCAACTCCCCCAAAGTGATAGTCCCCAAAACGGACGGATCCATACGCTTTTACATTGACTTTAGGGAAGTGAACAAAATATCTGAGTTTGATGCCTATCCCCTCCCCAGGGTAGACGAAATGGTAGAGAAACTGGGGAAGGCTCGATACATCAGCACATTAGGATCTCTGTAAAGGGTACTGGCAAGTGCCACTGAAAGAACAGGACAGGGAAAAAGAGGCCTTTAGTACCCCTAGGGGTCTATTTCAATTCAAAGTGTTTCCCTTCGGGTGACATGGGGCCCCTGTGACCTTTCAGAGGCTTATGAACATTGCATTCCAACCCCAACAACGATTACGCAGCCGCATATATAGACAACATTATCATCTATAGTACAACCTGGGAAGAACATCTGGAACATCTAGCCCAGGTTGTTCAAACCTTAGGAATAAGCAGGTTGACAATCAATCCGGCCAGAAGCCATCTGGCCGCAAAGTCTGTGAAATATTTGGGGTACCTTCTGGGGGAGGGTTATATAAAACCCCAAGAAGAGAAGGTGGCAGCGATAGCCCAGGTACCTTTTTCCATATCTCGGAAGGACCTCAGGGCCTTCCTAGGCCTTCTGGGATACTATAGGAGGTTCATCCCATGCTTTTCACAAATAGCCACTCCCTTGACTGAATCGCTCAAAACGAATATACACACAGAGAAATGCCTCCAAAACCCCACTCACTCAGAAATATATGCCTTTCAGCGCCTAGAACAACTCATCACTTCAAAACCCTTCTTGTTAAGTCCCAACTACGATAAATCCTTTCTTTTACAAACGGACGCCTCCGACAGTGGCCTTGGGGCCGTACTGTCACAGACAGATGAAACCAATCAGTAGAGACCAATACTGTACATCAGTCGCAAATTGTTTCCAAGGGAAACACGATATGCTGTTATGGAAAAAGAAGCCCTAGCAGTTAAATGGGCCATTGAGGCCGTGCAATACTACCTTGACGGAAGGGAATTTCTCCTATACACTGACCACTGACCCCTTGAATGGTTGTCCACAAACAAGGGCCATAACCAGAGTATTCTGAGATGGTTCTTAACCCTACAATCCTTTTGTTTTACTGTCATCCATAGGAAAGGAAAGGAAAGGAACACGCTAACGTTGATTATCTGTCTAGATACCCGGTGGACCCTTTTCTTGTAAACAAGAAATTTAGGGAAGGGGGATGTGAGGAAGTGCCCAGGGACCCCACCAGTTGCCCCGATCCCGTCTCCATACCTCCATCAGGGGTTCCTTTCATCCAAGGGCCAAATGGTGACGACAGGAGCCGAAAAAGGACACCGTCAGTGAAAACGGACTGTCCTTCTCCTACACATGAAGAAACCAAAGAGAACAAAGCAGTCGAACCCTGGAGGGGCAGATTCACGTTCGGATCGTCCCCATCCGAGGCCGGAAGGGAAACGTCCATGTGGCCAATAAGAGCGGAGGTGGGGACGGCTGAAGGGTGTGTGTACGGGAGTGGAAAGAAGGAAGTGTGGAGAGAGCGACCTGAGGAGAATCCAGACGACGGAGGAGAAGACGCGGGAGGAGAAGACGCCGTAGAAGAAGATGCCATGGAAGAAGATGCTGGAGATCTGGAACATCCAGAGGAGTGGTGTGAGGACTGGTGGGTCCCCGAAGATGCACAAGAGCCGCCGCAACTCAAGAGAGTTACGGCAGCAAGAGGTATGTGATTCAGGAGAGGGGAAGGCGGGGCACATCGGGTGTTGGCTTGCTGTTGAGTACCCTGAGACCACGGGACAGGGAGAAAACCAAATGTCTGCCAAGGTGTCACTTTTGCATTGTTTTTAACCAAAATCTCCCCCCTCACGGTCCATCCAGCGACACTTTTCACAGTGGTGAAGTTGTGGTATTAAAACAGTGCCAGATAGAGCACACAGGTTCATTGCTCCTTTCTTTTGTTTTTTGTTTCCAAACTCCTGCGAGAGGTGAACCTGGGTGTAGGAGAGTGGCATCGACTGCATAGTTGCCCCCAACTTTTTGCTGATGATTTGACTGTTTTTATGACTTTAGCCAGGCTGTGGCCCTGCTATCCAGGACCCCAGCCTATCTGCTTCCTCTGTTAAACGATGTGAGTACCCTAGGTACCAACCAATTGGATGCTGAGGGTGCCCTGACAGTCCCTTGTAGATGGTACCCTAGGTACCCAGGGCATGGGTCCCCCAGTAGGCCTACCAGGGCTGCAGCACTTTTTGTGCCACCCTGGGACAGCCATACAAACTAACACCACCAGACCACTACTGTAGTCTGGGTAAGGTGGTGCTAGCACCCCTTACAGGGATGTAGGTACCCTATATCCCACACCATTGCAACACATATACTCTCATAGGTCACCCCTATGGCAGGCCCTGGTAATCCTACAGGGCTGGGGGCTGAGGTATGTGTGAGGGGGGACCCCTACATGAGTAGGGCCTCTCTGCAACCTTCGTAAAAACGTTACTGGGTTGTTTGTAGTGTAGTCATACCATATACTCTTAACCGCATTATAAGTAAATCGCGTCATCGCGATAACTTGAGAATGGCTACACAGAACCATATCGTGTTTGGTGTCAAACATGTAGGAATCCTACCCCCAGTCCAGCCATGGGCATGAGGGTACGATTCCCCCTTGCTAGAAGGGCAATATGGGAAAAGCGGCAGAATTTGGACACCAATTTAAAAGTGCACAAGTTTCACAAAATGGCTACTACCCGCCACCTACACGACCCTGGCTGGCTGTTGCTGGGGAAAACCCCAGCCTCGCTAGCTGGACAATAGGGCTCCTGTGGCAGGGAGGTGCTAGCATCTCCCCAGACAGGATAATGTGGATTGGAACAGGGTGGGGGCACCAAATGTCCTTTCAGAGTTGCACGTAGGCAGCTGCAGAGACCTAATTCTGCATACACCGCTTGGAACCGGTTCAGGGGCATCCTGCCCCTCGCCCAGGTGGGAAACACACAAAGGGGAGAGGGTGTAGCCACCCTTTCCCGCCTCACCAGCCATTGGTGGACACTACTCTGGACACTCCCCTAATCTTGGGGATAAAGGTGAATAACGTGGTCCCAGAGCCTCAGATTACTTTGGAACTTCACAGAACCGGCCTTCGACGAGCTGCTGCCCAGCTGACTGAAGAAATCTCCCTTGGGATAAAGGAGTTATCCCCCTGCTTGGCAGGCACCTGAAACACTGCAAGTGACCCGGTTGGAACCTCGCTGCTCCGACGGCCTTTGACGACCTCCAACTCCCTTGAGGTGGGTTTCCAGTGCATCCCAGAGGCCAGTGAGTGTGCTCAACGAGTTTGGGCACCGTGGACCGCGTGGGTGCCGAGATCCCCAATACCCCAGGACACCGGCCACCTCTTGCATAGCACACGACCCTGACCAGTGGGGAAGTTGTGCTTTGGCCCGTTTTCGAGCCAACCACTCTACAGCAATTGTGCCAAAGATCAGCGCCCTAGCCCCCTCCGGTGGCCCGTGGGTGCCCTTTTACGCACTCCAAATTGCTGCCTCCCGCGGTCCCTTGTCTCTCGACTTGTGGGCCCTAGCGGAAGTCCATCTTTGAAAACAAGAGTTCCCCTGGTTGCTCCAGGCCTGCTCTACAGTCTCCTTGAAGGAGACCTCTCCCAGACCTCGTGGGTCTGCACTGTAGCTGATTTGTTTATTCTTCGTGGGTTGCGGTTGCCAAGGCTTAGTGGATCCAATCCGGACACTAACACCGCAGCAACCCTCATCCGACGTGGGACAGTTGCCCTCCGGAAGCTGGCCTTCCTTGAAGCCTCCCGGAGCCCGTGGCTGCAGATCCAAACAACAGCACCTCTCACCTGAAGCACCCGACATCGAAGAGCTCTTTGCCGTGACCCAGACTCTGTCCCCTCTGCTTTCAGGTTCTTCTCTACAATCTTCACATCTTTGATCTTCACGGCATCATCGACGCTTTTGGCTAGCAGAACTTTTGACTATTTTCCTATTGAAAATCAGCCCACGACCCGACACCAGAATTGACCTATGCACCCGGCTTCCCTGGGGCAGGTAACAGTGGTACTATGGTACTCTCGAGGTGGTGGGCTCTTCAAAAGCTTAACTCCAAAGTTTTAACTTTATACTACTGCTAGAAGTATTTTTAATCTGTTTATTTCAAACCGCGACATTCTCCATAGGCTAACATTGCGATCCCGATAGCAACTCTTGGCACTGCACGCGTCTCCCGTGGGTCCCCTTCCTCATAACTGTGGGTGGATTCTGAAGGGGCAAGCGATCCTGAATGCCCTGGGCATTACCTGTAGAATTGTCGTGGTTCTTATACCACTATTTTAGTATATGGTTTGGTACCAGATAACAAATTGAATTTCTAAAGTGAAAGCCACTTGGTACCAAAGGTACATATAAATTCAAGCTAGAATACAATAAGTTCTACTGAACTTAGAGTTGTGTGTATAGGGTTTAGCACACCTTGACTACAACTCAAGAGAGGGTTCAGTAGGCCACACTTAGTGTAGGTAGATACACCACTATCACTACACTAGAAAATGTCTTCAGGTTCAGGTGCCCCTAAGGCTCTGGAAGGACCCCAAAGGGTCCCAGTCGACAAGTATGATCATCTCTCCTTTGCTGATCTCAGGGAGATGTGCACCCTTAGGAAACTAAAGACAAACAAAGGTGCCAATACCCAACGTCTCAGGGAAATCCTGCTCATAGCAGACTTTATGCAGACTTTAGGGTCTGGTGGGGTAGACAGGTTGGGTGGGCATCCCTCAGAAGAGGACACTCCCAGAGTGGACTCTGATGGGGACCAGGAAGAGGATGAAGATCCTGACCTGGAAGAAACAAACCACTCACAACATGGAGGTGATGGCCCAGGAGGCACTCCCTCCATCCCTAAAGGGAGAGTGGTGGATCCAAGAAGGAACAGATCCCCCTCAGTGGGGTCCAACCATTCTGGGAGATCCAAAGGGTCCTCTGCCTCTTCTCAGAGAAGAGAATCCTCTCATGAGAGGAAATGCAGACTGATCAAATTTGAGCAGGCTAAGCTACAGCTTAAAAGAGAACAGTTAGCATTGGACAGGGAAGCCCTGGAGCTTCAGAAAGCTTCAAGAAAGTGGGGTCTAGAGACCCCTGGTGGCAGTAATGAACCCCCTAGAGTTAGACAGAAAGTCCCTGACAATAGGAACCTCCACAAGATTGTGCCCCCCTATCAGACAGGGGATGACATCCACAAATGGATAACTGCTCTTGAGAGGGCCTGTAAGGTACAGAGGGTCCCAGTAGAGCAGTGGGCAGCAATCCTGTGGCTCTCCTTTGCAGACAAAGGTAGAGACAAGCTCCTCTCTGTAAGAGAAGAGGATGCTGATGATTACTATATCTTGAGAGATGCTTTAATAGATGGGTTTGGCTTAACCACTGATCAGTACAGACTTAAGTTCAGAGATACCCAAAAAGCACAGAATCAAGACTGGGTAGATTTTGTTGATTGTGCAACCAAGGTACTGGAAGGTTGGTTAATTGGCAGTAAGGTGAATGATTACCAAGGATTGTATAATCTCATAATGAGGGAGCAGATTCTTAATAATTGTCAGAACCAGCTCTTACATCAGCACCTGGTGGACTCTGATCTGACCTCTCCCCAAGAATTGGGAAAGAAGGCAGACAAATGGGTCAGAACCAGGATTAAGCAAAAGGTCCAGCCCTTGGGGGGTGCAACTAAAAAGGAAGATGCCAAAAACTCTGAGAAGGGTGGGGAAAAGGGAAAAGACCAGCAATCTTCAACAGGCCCCCAAAAATCTGCATCTGACAAATCCCAAGCTAATAAAGCTAAGCAACCAAGGAAGCTATGGTGTAAGTTCTGTAAGCAGAAGACCCATTGGACTTCAGATTGTAACAAGGCCAAGGACTCCACCTGCCCCTAAGGCAGCTGCTCCCCCTAGTGCAACCATAGGTGGTGGTACACAGAACAAGGGTATAGTAGGGTTGACCCTGGGATCTGGAGAGGACTCTGGCCTAGTCAGAACTCCTACTCAGGCTGTTCTAGTTTGTGATGGGGACCTGTCCCTGTTTGTGAGCCCCAGTGGTCTGGGCAAATACAGACAACAGCCAACCATAAATGGAAGGGAGTCACTAGCTTACAGGGATACAGGGGCTAGTGTCACTATGGTGACTAAGGACCTTGTAGACCCTAGCCAGATCATACTTGGAGAGATATACCAAGTGACCAATGCTAGCAACGTTAGTACAGACCATGCTCTAGCTGTTGTGAACTTCTCCTGGGGAGGGGTAACTGGCCTCAAGAAAGTTGTGGTGAGTGCAGACCTACCTGTTGAATGTTTACTAGGGAATGATTTGGAGACCTCAGCATGGGCTGAGGTGGAGCTAAGTACCCATGCAGCAATGTTGGGTATACCAGCAGAAGTATTTACCCTGACAAGGTCAAAAGCAAAGCTGACAGGAACTGAACAGGCCTTGGATCCTGGAAAAATGGACCAAGGACCTTCCAAGAGGAGGAGTAGCAGGGGTAAGGCCGAGCCTTCCCCCCAGGATCAGTCTGTAGAAACTCTTTTAGCAGAAGAGGATCTAGCTCCTGAAGAAGGAACTGCCCCAGAGGAACTGGAACCTGATCAGGTTGAGTTCTTGGGGGCAGGGGGACCTTCTAGGGCAGACTTGAGCCTGGAGCAGCAGAGCTGCCCCACTCTTGAACCCCTCAGACAGCAAGCTGCTGCTGAGGCTGCAGGGAATGCCAGTGGGACCCATAAGATTTATTGGGATGAAGGGCTCCTTTACTCTGAGGGTCGAGACCCCAAGCCTGGTGCAGCCAGGAGGTTGGTCATACCTCAAAAGTGTAGGGGCTTCCTGCTCACACTGGCCCATGATATTCCCTTAGCAGGACACCTGGGCCAAAACAAGACTTGGGACAGGATTGTCCCTCACTTTCATTGGCCCCAGATGAGTGAAGACTGTAAGAGCTTTTGCAGCTCTTGCATTACCTGCCAGGCAAGTGGCAAGGCAGGTAAATCCACAAAGGCCCCCCTGATACCATTGCCTGTGGTGGGGGTGCCCTTTGAACGGGTGGGGATTGATATAGTTGGTCCCCTAGACCCACCAACAGCCTCTGGGCACAGGTTCATTCTAGTGGTAGTGGATCATGCCACTAGATACCCAGAAGCTATTCCCCTTAGGACCATCACAGCACCTGTGGTGGCAAGGGCCCTCCTAGGAGTCTTCTCCAGGGTGGGGTTTCCTAAGGAGGTATTGTCTGACAGAGGTACAAACTTTATGAGTAGTTACCTGAAGGCAATGTGGAAGGAGTGTGGGGTTAACTACAAGTTCACCACCCCTTATCACCCACAATGCAATGGTCTTGTTGAGAGATTCAACAAGACCTTAAAGGGTATGATCAAAGGGCTACCAGAAAAGCTTAGGCGAAAATGGGATGTTCTTCTGCCCTGCCTTCTCTTTGCATACAGAGAGGTGCCACAAAAGGGGGTTGGTTATAGCCCCTTTGAACTTTTGTTTGGCCATCCTGTTAGAGGGCCACTTTGTCTAGTGAAGGAGGGATGGGAGCAACCTCTCAAACCCCCTAAACAGGATATAGTGGACTATGTACTTGGTCTCCGCTCCCGGATGGCTGAGTACATGAAAAAGGCAACTAAAAACCTGGAGGCAAGTCAGGAATTACAGAAATCCTGGCATGACCAAATGGCTGTCCTGGTGGTGTACCAGCCAGGGCAGAAGGTATGGGTGTTGGAGCCAGTGGCCCCAGCAGCTCTCCAAGATAAGTGGAGTGGACCCCATACCATTTTGGAGAAAAAGGGAGAGGTTACCTACCTGGTAGACCTTGGCACTCCCAGAAGTCCCCACAGGGTACTTCATGTGAATAGGTTGAAAGCATATGTGGACAGGGCCGACATGGACTTGCTCATGGCAACAGATGAGGGACAGGAGGAAGAGAGTGACCCTCTCCCAGACCTGCTCTCTCAGAACCCTGACGATGGGTCAGTCGATGGAGTAGCCTTTTCAGGCAGCCTCACTGACCAGCAGCAAGCAGACTGTAGACAGGTTCTACAAGCTTACAGACATATGTTTTCTCTGACTCCTAGTCAGACCACCTGGTGCACTCACGAAGTGGACACTGGGGACAGTCTGCCTGTCAAGAATAAAATCTACAGGCAACCTGATCATGTCAGGGACTGCATAAGGACAGAAGTCCAAAAGATGTTGGAGTTGGGAGTGATTGAGCCCACAGATAGCCCTTGGGCTAGCCCAGTAGTCCTAGTACCAAAACCTCACACCCAGGGTGGTAAGAGAGAGATGAGGTTCTGTGTCGACTACAGGGGACTCAATGCAGTTACTAAGACTGATGCTCATCCAATTCCCAGAGCAGATGAGCTCATAGATAGGTTGGCCTCAGCCAAATATCTGAGCACATTTGATCTGACAGCTGGCTACTGGCAGATAAGGTTAGCTGAGTCTGCAAAAGCCAAAACAGCATTTTCTACCCCTAGTGGGCATTATCAATTTATTGTGATGCCCTTTGGTTTGAAAAATGCACCTGCCACTTTTCAAAGGTTGGTGAACCAAGTCCTCTTAGGCCTGGAAGACTTTAGTGCAGCATATCTAGATGATATTGCTGTCTTTAGCTCCACCTGGGAAGATCACCTGATCCACCTGAGGAAAGTTTTGGAAGCCCTGCAGAAGGCTGGGCTCACTATCAAGGCTACTAAATGCCAGATAGGGCAGAGTCAGGTTGTGTACCTGGGTCACCTTGTAGGTGGAGGCCAGGTTCAACCACTTAAGAGCAAAATCCAGACCATCATGGACTGGGTTGCTCCAACCACCCAGACTCAGGTTCGAGCTTTCTTGGGCCTGACTGGTTATTATAGGAGGTTTGTAAAGGGATATGGATCCATTGTGACCCCCTTGAATGACCTCACCTCTAAGAGGATGCCCAAAAAGGTTCAGTGGACTGTCAGCTGTCAAAAAGCTTTTGATGACCTTAAACCGGCAATGTGCTCTGCTCCAGTGCTCCAAAGCCCCAACTACTCCAAAGAATTCATAGTTCAAACTGATGCTTCAGAGGTGGGGGTAGGTGCTGTGTTATCACAACTGAATGAGGAGGGCCAGGATCAACCAGTAGCTTTTATTAGCAGAAGGTTGACCCCCAGAGAGAAACGTTGGTCAGCCATAGAGAGGGAGGCCTTTGCTGTGGTCTGGGCTCTGAAGAAGCTGAGGCCATACTAGTTTGGCACTCACTTCATTGTTCAGACAGACCATAAGCCCCTCCTATGGCTAAAACAGATGAAGGGTGAAAACCCCAAACTACTCAGGTGGTCCATTTCCCTACAGGGGATGGACTATACAGTGGCACATAGACCTGGGAGCAACCATGCCAATGCAGATGGCCTCTCCAGATATTTCCACTTAGAACATGAAGACTCAACTGGTCAAGGTTAGTTTAATGTCCCTGCGTTTGGGGGGGTTATGTAGGAGAGTGGCATCGACTGCATAGTTGCCCCCAACATTTTGCTGATGATTTGACTGTTTTTATGACTTTATCCAGGCTGTGGCCCTGCTATCCAGGACCCCAGCCTATCTGCTTCCTCTGTTAAACGATGTGAGTACCCTAGGTACCAACCATTTGGATGCTGAGGGTGCCCTGACAGTCCCTTGTAGATGGTACCCTAGGTACCCAGGGCATGGGTCCCCCAGTAGGCCTACCAGGGCTGCAGCACTTATTGTGCCACCCTGGGACAGCCATACAAACTGACACCACCAGACCACTACTGTAGTCTGGGTAAGGTGGTGCTAGCGCCCCTTACAGGGATGTAGGTACCCTATATCCCACACCATTACAACACATATACTCTCATAGGTCACCCCTATGGCAGGCCCTGGTAATCCTACAGGGCTGGGTGCTGAGGTATGTGTGAGGGGGAGCCCTACGTGAGTAGGGCCTCTCTGCAACCTTCGTAAAAACGTTACTGGGTTGTTTGTAGTGTAGCCCTACCATATACTCTTAACCGCATTATAAGTAAATCGTGTCATCGCGATAACTTGAGAATGGCTACACAGAACCATATCGTGTTTGGTGTCAAACATGTAGGAATCCTACCCCCAGTCCAGCCATGGGCATGAGGGTACGATTTCCCCTTGCTAGAAGGGCAATATGGGAAAAGCGGCAGAATTTGGACACCAATTTAAAAGTGCACAAGTTTCACAAAATGGCTACTACCCGCCACCTACACGACCCTGGCTGGCTGTTGCTGGGGAAAACCCCAGCCTCGCCAGCTGGACAATAGGGCTCCTGTGGCAGGGAGGTGCTAGCATCTCCCCAGACAGGATAATGTGGATTGGAACAGGGTGGGTGCACCAAATGTCCTTTCAGAGTTGCACGTAGGCAGCTGCAGAGACCGAATTCTGCATACACCGCTTGGAACCGGTTCAGGGGCATCCTGCCCCTCACCCAGGCGGGAAACACACAAAGGGGAGAGGGTGTAGCCACCCTTTCCCGCCTAACCAGCCATTGGTGGACACTACTCTGGACACTCCCCTAATCTTGGGGATAAAGGTGAATAACGTGGCCCCAGAGCCTCAGATTACTTTGGAACTTCACAGAACCGACCTTCGACGAGCTGCTGCCCAGCTGACTGAAGAAATCTCCCTTGCGATAAAGAAGTTATCCCCCTGCTTGGCAGGCACCTGAAACACTGCAAGTGACCCGGTTGGAACCTCGCTGCTCCGACGGACTTCGACGACCTCCAACTCCCTTGAGGTGGGTTTCCAGTGCATCCCAGAGGCCAGTGAGTGTGCTCAACGAGTTTGGGCACCGTGGACCGCGTGGGTGCCGAGATCCCCAATACCCCAGGACACCGGCCACCTCTTGCATAGCACACGACCCTGAACAGTGGGGAAGTTGTGCTTTGGCCCGTTTTTGAGCCAACCACTCTACAGCAATTGTGCCAAAGATCAGCGCCCTAGCCCCCTCCGGTGGCCCGTGGGTGCCCTTTTATGCACTCCAAATTGCCGCCTCCCGCGGTCCCTTGTCTCTCGACTTGTGGGCCCTAGCGGAGGTCCATCTTTGAAAACAAGAGTTCCCCTGGTTGCTCCAGGCCTGCTCTACAGTCTCCTTGAAGAAGACCTCTACCAGACCTCGTGGGTCTGCACTGTAGCTGATTTGTTTATTCTTCGTGGGTTGCGGTTGCCAAGGCTTAGTGGATCCAATCCGGACACTAGCACCGCAGCGACCCTCATCTGACGTGGGACAGTCGCCGTCCGGAAGCTGGCCTTCCTTGAAGCCTCCCGGAGCCCGTGGCTGCAGATCCAAGCAACAGCACCTCTCACCTGAAGCAACCGACATCGAAGGGCTCTTTGCTTTGAGCCTCCTGGTCACTTTGCCGTGACCCAGACTCTGTCCCCTCTGCTTTCAGGTTCTTCTCTACAATCTTCACATCTTTGATCTTCACGGCATCATCAACGCTTTTGGCTAGCAGAACTTTTGACTATTTTCCTATTGAAAATCAGCCCGCGACCCGACACCAGAATCGACCTATGCACCCGGCTTCCCTGGGGCAGGTAACAGTGGTACTACGGTACTCTCGAGGTGGTAGGCTCTTCAAAAGCTTAACTCCAAAGTTTTAACTTTGTACTACTGCTAGAAGTATTTTTTTTTTTTTTTTTTGAAAACCTTTATTTAGCACTGTGTACAAAACAAATACGGGCCTACAACCATCCGGCCGGCCTCGACACTTCTGAAGCTTGATAGCAAAGTATACGTCCACTCGGTGGCACGGCAGCACATAAAAGCATACGACCTATGTTGCAAAAATCCACGTGCACCGAGTGGCAGGAGACAGTAAGGTTAATTTTAAAAAGTTTTAAATGTAAGGAGATACAGAGCTAGAACGGATCAGTGCACAGAACAGACGATCATACGATAAATGGGTAACATTCAACAGGAGAGTCAACTAACAGTGAACACATCTAAAATGGCGGCACGAAACTATAATACCAGGATATAGATACGCAGCGAAGTGTGCCTCCCAGCCGCTACCCTCCTAACACCAGTCCCCCCCACTGACCCTGGAAAAAGACGTAGGAAAAAGACGGAAGAAAGAAAAAGAAGGCCCATAGAAACAAAAAACGTACCGAAGAAGACCCCCCACCCTACACGCATGCCGAGGCTATGGCCTACCCCCCCCCTAGCTACGTGTCTGTCGCCCCATAGGAACCCGAAATATAGAATTAAGGAAAGAAGAAAGGAAAAAGGACCATAAAGCGGGGAGGAGCCCACCACACTGCCGAACTCCCGGACTCCCGCGCCGCCCATACATCCTGCGCCATGTACAGCACAGTATCCAAAGACCCACGTAAACCCGGTGGTCCCGAATCAATAACACCCAGCACTTCAGCACTTCACAAGTCCTCCCCCCGGCAGAAGAAGGAAACAGGAGGCGAAATTACAGCGACATGTAACAAAAACGGGTCATTAAAAACTACTCATCCAAAATTGCAAAACGTGTATCAGTCCAGGGCCCCGTATGCCGATCCAACCAAAGCGACAGCGGGCATGCCATCACCCCTGTCCGGACCGGCAGATATGATTCAGGCCCGTCCATTGCTGCGAGTCACCTTCAGCCAGGGCAAAGAGACAAGATGGCCGCTCTCGAGGAAAGGGGACAATGAAGACGTATCGTACCGCAGGGTCCCAAACGCAGCAGTAACATGCCACAGAAGCTCCAGCGATAGGTGCGTTCAGGGTAACATCTGGCAAGGGAAGTAAAAGGCTAGGTCTCAACAGGTAGTTCGTAGGCAGAGTCACAACGTTCAAAGTGAAGGATGTCCCTGCAACTGTATCCGTGTCGATGGATTGACGCGTTACATTGTAGCCAGGAGGACTCCGCGCCACCGTCCCCCCACTCTGCAACATTGTTTCACCTCCAGGAGAAAACATGGGCGGCGGGGGATCCTCCAGCCGGGAACGTCCCGTTGCAAACAGTGCCTCATCGATTCTCCGGGTCAGCGCCCGGCAAGTACTCTGCATTGCCACTTTTAACGCCACGAGGGCGGCCAATACATCCCCACAGGTCGGGTCCCTCTGTACCAAGCATCGGGCCGCACTGTCCCGCTGCTCCTCCGATGCGGCAATCAGCTCCGGGGCACATGGGCGCGCAGACACTGTGAGTCCAGGGTCAGCCAGCGTCTCAGCAAGAAGAGCAGGCGCCATTGTCATCTCCACTGCGGGCAAATAGTGGCGGGACAAAAATGACTATGTATACCGGAGATCCGAGGATGTAGACACCGGAAAAGCTTCGTGCTCCACTCGGAAACTGCACAGGGCGAGAGCGCCCCACGGCCACCGCGAGAACCGGCCGTTCGCCGCAGGAAGACACTTCAAAATGGAGTCCGCTCGCTTTTCTTCAGGGTGGCGGAGGAGAGCTAGTATTAGGGGGCTCCGACGTCGTCCACACCACTGCCAGCGCTCGGGGGAGTCCGACCCGGACGTAAGGGTCTGACTCCAGTCGCACGGCCAGCGTTTTCACCCCCGCGATCACCCGCAGTATTCCAGCTCAGCACCCCGTCCACATCCCTCGGCGTCCAGCGGCGGCCATCTACGCAGGGACCCGTGGGAGCGCCGGAGGTCGTAGTAAACACCGAGTCAGCTACCAAACCCGCCGACAAAGGTGTCAGGAGAACGCCAGTCACTTCAGTGCCGGTAATCTGCGGCGGTTGGGAGGCGCAGGTCAGGAGAATTAATCAGGATTAACAAAGGAAACCAGACGGTCCACGGAGCCGGGAGCTCAGGCGTCCGTCCCGTCGGCCATCTTGGCTCCTCCTCCGCTAGAAGTATTTTTAATCTGTTTATTTCAAAGAGCGACATTCTCCATAGGCTAAGATTGCGATCCCGATAGCAGCTCTTTGCACTGAACGCGTCTCCCGTGGGTCCCCTTCCTCATAACTGTGGGTGGATTCTGAAGGGGCAAGCGATCCTGAATGCCCTGGGCATTGCCTGTAGAATTGTCGTGGTTCTTATACCACTATTTTAGTATATGGTTTGGTCCCCCCCTGGGGCCCATTTATTTCTGTGCTATTTATTGTGTTTATAAATGCTTGTTTGAAGTGTGACTTTGCCACTAGTCACATAAAGCGACTGTGGGATTCTGTCTAGAATAAATACATATATTTTATATATATACCTGTGTGGGCTACTCTTTCATTTGGTTATTCAAGAGGTTATTATGGTAAAACAATAAGCTTAACACTCCTTCAAGACTTAGCCTGAAGGCTGCTCTCCACAGCTACCACTAGGATAGCTTTCTTTAAAGGTTGTCTTAAACCTATCATCAATAAGAGTCGAATTGGACTGGTGCAAGGTGTCCCTATACCTAGGAACAGCATATGCCAGGCCAACTTCTCACACTGGGGAATTCCGCGAGCTACACAAGAAGACGTGAAGGACAACTTCTATCCTATGTGTCAACCCGTCCAATAAGATAGGAAACCACAGAGATGGTGTGAAGAACAGTGCCTAGGAGTGAACTGAACTTTATAAGTGTAATACCTAGAGAAATCTCTGTTATAATAAAATACTATCTCGCTATTGCTTCCATACGGCTTCCTCGCTTCTGTTTCCACCCATCCCTCCGACATACAGCCATAAAGAAGGCCCACTCCACCGAATGTAACGCCTTCTCAGCATCTAAAAACACAGCTGTGGCCTTCACTTCCGGATCTATGCATTGGATAATGCCAAATAGGGTTCTAAGACTATACGATAATGTCCTACCTGGGACAAATCCTGCCTGTTCTGCTTGCAAGGCTGCTGGCAGCAAAATGACAAGTCTGCTGTCTAGATCCTTCGCAGATATCTTGGTGTCCACATTTAACAGAGACAAAGGTCTAGATCAAGGAGCATTTTTTGGGGTCCCTGCCTGGTTTAAGGAGAGCGACTAACAATGCTTCACACATCGATGGCAGTTCGGGCTGGACTGTTCCCGGAGGCACAGGGTCAAGACTGATTTACATATAGCTGGGTCTGAACTGAGGTGGCGAAGTGAGCTAAAGAATAATGATGGATTCAACCCAGCTCTGTGACTGGGGGTGAGTGTCTGAAAAGTTTCAGTGCTCTGTCCATCATCTCCTTGTGTTTGCTTTGTTCGCTCTAAGTTGGCACGGTATGCCCAGACGTGGGTCCCTTGCTCACTTTGCCACTGGATTCAAGCTAGCCTGGCTGATGAAGAGTGTTACCCAGAAACAGCTCCCAGGATGCTTGCTTCCGGTTCAAGGAAGACGTGGCTTGGCAGTTCGGGCTGGACTGTTCCCATTTGGCACAGGGTCAAGACTGATTTGCATATAGCTGGGTCTGAACTAAGGTGGCGAAGTGAGCAAAAGAAGGATGATGGATTCAACCCAGATCTGTGACTGGGGGTGAGTGTCTGAAAAGTTTCAGCGCTCCGTCCCTCATCTCCTTGTGTTTGCTTTGTTCGCCCTAAGTTGTCAGGGTATGCCCAGACGTGGGTCCCTTGCTCACTTTGCCACTGGATTCAAGCTTGCCTGGCTGATGAAGGGTGTTACCAAGAAACCGCTCCCAGGATGCTTGTTTCCGGTTCAGGGAAGATCTGGCTTGGCAGTCCAGGCTGGACTGTTCCCATAAGGCACAGGGTCAAGACGGATTTGCATATAGCTGGGTCTGAACTGAGGTGGCAAAGTGAGCTAACGAATGATGGTGGATTCAATCCAGATCTGTGACTGGGGGTGAGTGTCTGAAAAGTTTCAGCGCTCCGTCCATCATCTCCTTGTGTTTGCTTTGTTCGCCCTAAGTTGGCAGGGTACGGCCAGACTTGAGTCCCTTGCTCTCTTTGCCACTGGATTCAAACTAGCCTGGCTTATGAAGGGTGTTACCCAGAAACCGGTCCCAGGATGCTTGTTTCTGGTTCAGGGAAGACCTGGCTTGGCCTGGATTCAAACTAGCCTGGCTGATGAAGGGTGTTACCCAGAAACCGGTCCCAGGATGCTTGTTTCTGGTTCAGGGAAGACCTGGCTTGGCAGTTCAGGCTCAACTGTTCCCATGAGGCACAGGGTCAGGACTGATTTGTATATAGTTGGGTCTGAACTGAGGTGGCAAAGTGAGCTAAAGAATGATGATGGATTCAACCCAGATCTGTGACTGGGGGTGAGTGTCTGAAAGGGTTCAGCAGGGGCGGCTGTGATCTGTGACTGGGGGTGAGTGTCTGAAAGGGTTCAGCAGGGGCGGCTGTTGACATTTGAAAGTGGTGAGGCTTAAAATCATTGTCACACTGCACCGTAGCGAGTGAGCGCAGTGAGCGAGTGAGAGCAACCTAAGGGGGGTTCGTGGGGGTTTCCCCCTGAGAAAATTTTGAAAAAAGAGTGGCCAAATGGTGCATTTTCAAGCAAATTTGAGAAAGCAGGAAGGTTAATAAAGCAATTGTGAAAGTGCAGTTATTACATTAATAAAGAGATGTCATAACATAGGTAGCTGCTTATTCAGTATAACCACAAAGCTTCATAACAGACTTCGAGATACAATGCATTTCTGAGTACAATGTTCAAAATGTGCACCCATCCCAACCACAATGTAGAGTGACCACACACATAGCCCTAACTCCAATCTAAAAAAATATTGTAGCCGGGGTGAAAGAGCAGCAAAGGAGGTTGGGGCCTCTTGTTCTTCGCCCAAAAATTGCCCAAAAATTATGGTAATGGTGGTCAGGCTTTACCAGGTGCTGACAATAAAAATATAACAATTTATATTTGAAACATTAGGATAATCAAACAAAGACTGGGGGTAAAACATATTAACGCTGTCATTTTTACCTTGCAGTTTGCATGCAACTCTTAGATGACAGTTAATAGCTCACTGTTCTATGTTAGGATTTTAACTTACAAACTGCAAGTAACACAAGGATCTCTCTGACAAAAGCAGTGACTCACTGACCTATTTACATCATGTGCATGTTGTGATCTGCACCAGGTACATGTTCTTTACAGCAGGCACATTAACCTTCTGCGCTACCTTTCCATGAGTCAACACTTCCACTAGACAAAACTCTGATCTCTCTCTAGGAAAAACATTAACCATCAGCGTTATCATGACTTTTTTATTGTTTCTGAAAATTGCTAGAGGCCAGGAAGGTGGTAGCGAGTGCTTTTAGATTTAGAACCATAATATACTTGCAACTACTCCATTTAAATTACGCACTAGACAAGACAGAGAGCAATATGCTGCCTAAATAAAAAGTACCAACATCCTGGAAAAAGCAAAGTAAAGCATGTGAAATGTAAGCAGGAAGAACATGGTTACCAATCCACCCATCAATCAGTCATTGCAGTACCCCACGATTGGTGCACTTACCCACCCGGGAAAACAATGCTGTTCAAAAAAACACAAGAAAACAAAACAAAAGTACTGCTTCACTGGCAAACTCTAAATGCATAAAACCTCCCCTTCTGCACAAAGGGGTTGGACATGTCGATGTATTCTATATTAGTGAGGCATAAAAATGTTAGTGTAAATCCAAGTGCATCCGCCCTGGTGTTGACTCTAGAAACCCCTCTATTGCGTAAATCCCACTAAAGCACTCACATGTAGTATCGGGCCCAGGTGTCATGGGGCCCTTAGCTAGGGTCGCAGATAGATTCCATACTTGCCACTTTAGTTTTGAGTCGGATAACTGTGCACTTTGCCAAAACGCAATACGCTTTTATACAATCTGCCACCAGTGATACTAAGAAAGCGCTTTCTGTGATTTTCATCTCGCAAGAGCAGAATCGGATTGTTCTTTCTAAATGTAACGCCACATGGTGTGTAGCTTACGCCACAATGAAAAGCACTGTCTTCACTAAGACAACGAGCAAAGACTGTAGTTCTGGCTTATGACTGAAAGTGCCTATATGTATTGTATTGTAGATGGATGAATGCAACCATGAGTAAATGGATAGATGAATGCATGCGTACGTGAAACAATGAGTGACACAGTACATGCATGTTTCTTTTACAGGCACCTCAAAGGAGAACTAATGAAATATTCCACAACACCATTCTGCCACCGTACCAGGAAATACTATTTTTTTGTAAGATTCTGCCAGTGACCAGCTCCCGCTCCTCGGATTTCGGACGGTAGATTCAAAACTATTTTACGAATGTGCTCGTCAAATTGTTCAGTTGGATTACAGAGAAGTGACGATTGCAGAGTGGGTGTCGACTCGTTGTATAGTTTGGTGAGTTGTGAAGACGGGTGAGCCAGGAATGGAGCGGAGGTGACAGGAATAGAGGGGCGGTGGGAGGGAGGGGGTGCAAGAAGCCTAGATAAATAACATACCAGACACAGCCCCCCGGCCTACTTCATGATGCCTTCCATCTAGAAAAATCACACAAATCATGTGTCTGAAGGATGAGAGCAAACAAGTGACCTCTCCCCCTCTGAAGAAGGAACAGTGACAGGTGAGAGAGAGCTGACTTCATCTGGAACAGAAATTAAGCAGTCGCGGCTCGCAGTACACTAGGGGGGTCGCGCGGGGTTGGGGGGGGACGAGGGAGAATAACATTTAGAAAACTTACCTGACCGCCTCTGCTCCTGGTCCGCGTTGGCGCCTCTTCAAACAGGAACAGCACTGGAGTGGCAACCCCTCAGCCAATCCTGGCAGTGCTGCAGCACCAGGATTGGCTTAGGGCACGGTTACTCTTCACCCGCCACCTGCCCATTAGGAGACCGAGGGGCTCCTAATGGGCATGTGCACGCCAGTGCAAACACAAGTGTGCATGACTGGGCACGGGTGAAAAATTCGCTCACCTTTCCCACTCATGCGCACTTGTGCTGCTGCCTGTCCCTGGCTGGTCTGACAATGCATGTCAGTCAACATGACGCCTGACCGCCCACCCCCTTCAGACTTTGAAGGGGGTGGGCGGTCCGACATCATGCTGACTGACATGATTGTCAGTTCTCCATCGGCGTCTCCGAACTTAAGTAAACTGAGTCAGAGACGCAGAGGGCGCTGCGGGCGCGGGCGAGCGGGGGGTCAATGCCCCAGCGCCCCAATGTACACACTGCGCCTGGGTTTCAGTACCGTCCATCATCTCCTTGTGTTCACGCATCGATGGGGGCATAGTTCCCATCTCTGCCATTTCTTCATACAGTGTGACTAGGTGCTGGACAAGGAGATCTTGTAAAATGCCACCGTTAAGCCGCTTTCCCTGCCTGCATTCCGACTAGTGCCGCCCTTATTTCAGAGGGACTCAGAGGTGCCATTAGGTGTTCCCTGTGTTACATTGTGAGCCAGGTCATCTCTATGTGTTCTAGATAGTCTGTTGCAGTGGCTTCATCGTGAGTGATACGTGTGTGGTATAATTTGGCTTAATAGCGCCGAAATCTGGATGCTCTTCGTTTGATGTCCGATATTAAATTCCCCTCTTCATCTAGTATACCTGTAAGCGCTGTTTGCTCTCCAGTTGGGGGAAGGAGTTTCGCTAAGGTGGTGCCGTAATGCTCTCCCTCTTCATATGTTCTTGCAGTGGAATATTTACCCAGATGTTTAATCTCATCATTAGCAGTGTTGTTGTACTCTGCTCTTTTGGACTTAATTTCCCCCAGCACCTTAGCATCCCGAACGTTTGTGTCATGATTCTAAGTCTGCTATCTCACTCTCCAGGTACGAAAGCCTGCTCCTCAGGGACTTCAGGGCCTCCACATGTTTGGAGAGTGCTACCCCTCTTATGTATACATTAAATGTTTCTCAAACTGTGACAATGTTAGGTACAGAGCCTTTGTTACTTATAAAGAATTCTTTGCTTGCTTGCGCCATCTTTGCCTTGAAGTAGTAAATGACAACAGGAGTATAACCCATAGACCAGGTTGAGATCTGGGTAAGTAAGCGAAAATTAGCAACAATGTCTCAACCGGATTTAATAGGAAGGCAAATACACATGTTTGTACACAACATTACAGAAAGGAAAGAGAGAGACTCCTGGTAGTTTGTTCAAAAGTGCTCATGCATCATATATTTGAAATCGCAGTTTATACAGAACAGTTGTATCAGCACTGTGAGCATAAATTGCAAAGGCAACCCAAAGGGACTTGGTGCACGTTGTGCTTGTGACATAAACAGTAACGGCGCAAGTGACAAGTGAAACAAACAGCGGAAGGCGCAAGGTGACAAGGTGATGAAGAATATGTACAAGGATCAAAGGTTCAACAAAAATGGTTATTTACAGTGATTGAGCACTGTTTTAGACTTTTTATGAACCAAAGTTGAATGTGCGCCGTGAGTTGCGCTGATAAATCGGTCAACGGCGTTTCGATCCTATTAATTTAGGACCATCTTAAGGACCGGGTTGCCAATTTTTGAGGTTCTGTATAGGGGAGGAAAGGGAGAGTTCAGTGTGGGAACTTGGGGAAAGGGGATGCAAGAGCTGGAGTGAGCCTGAGGTAGGCGGAGGTCAGCCTACCTGTAGGTCGAGAGGCACAAGTAGCAGGGGGCAGACAGGTTTGCCCAGTGATGAGTCAAGGTACCTGAGTGAGTGATAGGAATCACGGGTATGGCGCAGCGTGAGGAAGCGTCTGCGTAAATTCAGAAAATGGTAGGACTTGCCTAGGAATGGGAGAGATAGGGTTAACTGACAGAAGTAATTGGTGGTACAGGCGAATGCGCAGGTGAGGAGGCAAACTCACCTAAAGGGACAAGGTACCGGCATGAGTAAAGGAACCATGGGTGAGGTGCAGCGTGGAGAGGCGTCTGCGTGGAATCAGGTAAATTAGGACTGTCCTGGGGGTGAAAGAGAAGGGATTAACTGACAGAAGTAAGGAGTGCTGCAATCAAATGCGCTGGTAGAAAAGGCAAACTCACCAAGTAACCACCAGTATAATACTGGATTGGGTGAGTGACAGGGTCGGATCCCCGATCCACTGCATATGTCCGGGAATGGATACCTGGGTGTGGAAAAGAGGGGTGGTTTGAGTTACTGCGGAGACCGAGGAAACAAGACGAGGTATAACAAACATGCCAGGCCTGGTAGGGCCAAGGTCAGCAATACGGGCTTACCGTTGTTTGCAGAATTTCGAGGAAAGGAATGAATCCGCTGACAAGAGAAGCGCTGAGATCAGCACCGGGCCGCCACGTTCGTGTGCGGTGTCCACCGGTGTCTCGAGTCACTGAAGGTCCCGTACGTATTAGATTAAACGCTGCGCTTCCAGAAATGGGGCGTCAGCGTGTCATGGACCGCAACCTGATATAGCGATGTCACGGGTGGGAGGGGTGTAGTCAAGGACGCCTGTTAGTGGTGATGTGCGTGCGTGAGGAACATGCAGGGGGGAGGGTAGCGGAAAGGGAAAAAAGACTATTTAACATTTCGGCATCATCCTTGCTGTTGGTATAAATGAATTGGAAGCAATATAACATACAAAATGTACATGACAAGCATAATAGTGTCGAATGTGCTTAGTCAAAACGAGAGCAGAGAAACAAATTAGAGAGGAATGTATTCCAAGGCGATATATATAAATTTAAATCCTGTGCAATGAAAAATTACACGCCAAAAACATTTCTTATTAAATTAGCATAGTCAAATCGAAAGCAGAGCCACCACCTAGGACTGGAATGTGTTCAGGGGGGATGCGACATTCAAACTAGTGCAGAAGTGGAGTAATAGAGAAATTGCTAGGTAAGGTGTCTAGTATTGCAAGGAGCATAGGTGGGCTGACTAATTTCAGGAAGACAGGTTACAGCTATAGAAAAAGGTAGTTAACAACTGAGCGAGTACATGGTCAGTTGTGAAAGGTCTGAGCTAAGAATCATATTTGTACTGTATTGTTCCATTCATCGATGGTGTTCAGGTCCTGGTCCACTGAATTACAACGTGTAATCCATTTGCATTTGCTCCTATTTAGTAGGGTTTGGAGGTTGCCACCCCTGATGGGTAGTAGAGGTGGGTCGATCACCTGCCAGGTGATGTCTACTTCACTGTGATTATTCTCAAGGTAGTGTGTCACCAAGGGGGCAGTCAAAACTTTGCAATGGATTCTGCTTTTGTGTTGTATTATTCTCTGCTTTACCATTTGGGTCGTCTGGCCGATGTATATGAGGTCGCAAGGGCATCGAATTGCGTAGATCACATTTTGGGACCGTCAGTTGGTGAAGGTTTTGAGTGTGTAGGTCCTGTTATTGGCCTTAAATTCTTTGTTGTTGGATGTAAGATCACACACAACGCAGGACTAGCATCTGTAATGTCCAATCAAAGGTGGTAGACCCCAAGCGGCGGTGATGGAGTTCTGTTGCACAGGTTTTGTAGGCCAAGTGATGGCATGGACAAGATGATTGCCCAGATTATCCCCTAGTTGGTAGGAGAAGAGTGGAGGTTCTTAAAACGACTCTTGAGTTCTCAATAAGGTTCAATTGCGTCTGATGATCTTCTTAACTTGGTTGCAGCACGGACTGAATTTAGTCACGAAGGGGATTCTGGTATTCGTTTTTTTTAGCCTGGGGTGTAAGGAGGTGGTCTCAATGGCAGTACCATGCTCTTTTGTGGGCACGTGAGATCAAGCATGGTGGGTAACCTCTGGAGATCAATTTGTCGCGAAGGATGTCTGATTCCCTCAAGTAGTCTTTTCGCCATTTACAATTTCTGTGAATGCGCAAGAATTGGCCGTAGGGTAGGACATCTCCAAGGCCACATGGGTGGTAGCTAGAGTAATGCAATAATGTATTGCACTCCGTGGGTTTACGATACAGAGTGGTTCCAATTTTGCCATCTTCTGCATGGACAGTGACATCTAGGAAAGGCAAGTCGTTGGATCTGTTGTCTGATCTGAATTTTAAGTGAGTTTGTGATTGGTTCAGCCAATGGACAAATGAGTTTAATGAGTCAGAAGGGCCCTTCCATAGCAGAAGAATGTCATCTATGTAGTGCTGCCATAGGGAAATCTGTGTGTTTAATGGACTATTTGGGGTGAGTATTGTAGGAGAGTAGGATCTGCTTCACATGGGTACCCCCACTTTTTGCTGGTGTTTCACTGTTTTTTGACCTTAGTCTGGTTGTGGCCCTGCTAATCAGGACCACAGCCTAGCTGCTTCCACTCTAAAATGGTTTGCATGTACATTAGGTACATATCTAATTGGATTCTGGAGTGCCTTATAAGCCCCTAGTATATGGTATTGTGAGAAGTTGGCCTGGTATATGATGCTCACTAGTTAAAGTGATCACCTTGTACCATGCCAAGCAACCCTTATGGTGTGGTTGTAAGTCAACCTTTTCGGACTAGCTGCCCTAGTGGTATCGTAGGCTAAGCAGTCTTTGAGGCTAAACTCGTGAAGCGTGTTAAGCCAGCTGTTTTACCAAATGTAACCCCCTTTTATACCAATGAAAGGACACCACACAGATATATATTCAAAATATATATGTATTTATTTCTCAAAGTAACCCCTAGTCTCTTTATGAGCACAGGAGCACAAATCGTCAAACAAGATTACAGTAGAATACACAGAAGTTGCACTTTATATGGATAGGCCCTGGTGGCCGCTCGAACCATATACTAAAATAGTGGTATAAGTACCACGAACAGAAAAGGGAAAAGGCCTAGGGCCTCTAGAATCGCTGGGCCTACAAGGAGCTAACTTCAGTTAGCGACCAGGAGGTCCACGGGTGGCGTGTGCAGAGCAAATAGTCACACGCGTGCTCCCATAGGTTTCAATGGGTGCGTAAAAAGTACAAAGTTACTGCAAAGAGGATCTTCCGGATGGACTAGGAACTCAAGATTTGGAACACAGGCACTAGAGATGTAATACTACACTTGGGCACAGGAGTGCCAGCTTTACCTCACCCACAGGAAGCGGGTGCATAGGCCTCGAAGTGCGTCGGGTTTCTTCTATCTGTTCCGTGGAGCCTGAAGACAAAGATGCTGCAGGTGGTCGGTCCGGGAGAGATGCGGTGGATCCAAGAGTGGATCGGAGATGTTGAAGACCTGTAAGCAGAGGGGACAGTGTTCACAGTCACTAGCCAGTGACCAGCGTGGCACCAGGTGGGTACCAGGCAATGTCGGGTGCAAACAGGAAGAAAGGTGTAGCTTGTCTCTGCAGCCACGTGGTCCCTGGAGGTCGACGACGTCCAGGAGTCGGTTCACGAGCTGTCCCACGCAGGCTCTCGCTGTCGGCGGTGTCGGCGACTTGATCGAAGCAAACAAGCCTTGGCAAAAGCAATTGTTGTGGAGAACAAGATAAGCTGATTGTTCTGACCAGCAAGGTCAGAGGGACTGCTCCTTTGGAGGGGAGCAAGGGCCAGTCTGGAGCAACCAGACCAGCGGTGTATTTTGTAAAGTTCGTCGCCAAGATGGCTACTAGCCAGCGGGCCAGCAACCGGTTAGGCGCGTCGAGTGGCAAAATGCAGAAGGGCCCCACGCAGATCGTGGAGATGCTGGAGGGCTCACCTTTGGTGCAGATGCTGCTCGAGGGTTGGGCTTCTCAGATCCCAAAGCACAACTTGGAGGGAGCCTCGGTTGTTGCACTTGTCAGCTTGTCGTGGTCGTTTCAAGATGGCTGGCTCCACGTGTCTCGGTGCCTCCACGGGTCTCCTCTTTTCAGGGACTGTGGATCGGGCGGCGAGAGGTCTGGAGGTCCAGATCTTGTCAGTCTCTGGGCTCCGGCGGGAGGCGGCGGCAAAGCAGACGTTGATTCGCTGGATGGTGCTTGCGTTAGCAAGGTGGTCACTCCCTGACCACAGGGGAGATTTCCTTCAGTCTTCTGTGCAGCAGAATGTCGAAGTTCCCGTCTTCTTCTTAGTTTCAAGTTGATTCCAGGATGTCTGAAGTCTTAGGACACAGCTCCTACCTTTAAGCGGATTCTAGGGGCCGGACTACCTGCTAGGTCCCTCCCTATGGGTGGGACCAGGAAGGGGGGTGGTTACACCCCCAATCCTTTGTCCAGCTCGCCCCAGGCCCGGGACTGGTGTGCCCCAGGACCGGTTTGAACTGGCATATGCACCGAGGCTCCTTGTGAGCCACAGGCATGTCTGGTTTCTTTCAAGCCCTACCTGACCAATACACAAAATCCTGTCTGGGGTGGTGCATGCACCTCCCCTGGCAGGAAACCCTTTGTCCACACCTCCCAAGCTGGAAGGACTCCCAGCAGCAGGAGGGCAGACTTGTGTCTGTGGTGGCAGCATCCATTTTGTGGAGCTGAGGCTATGTCTGATTTTACCCGGGTTTCAGGTACTGTACATGTCGTGTCCCTCTAGAAGGGTGGAATGCTAACCCCGTCGCCAGAATTGGCGAGGGGTTAGTATTCCAATTCGTATGACACCTTACTCGACATGTTTTGATAAAGCCAAACCAAAGATAGCATTTAATCGCGAGGTTCATAATGCACTTAAGAGTATATGGTATGACGATATCTGGAAACAGTAGAAGGAAGTTGTTCCGACCACTGCAGACAGGCTCAGCTCATGCCAGAGCACCATCTCACATGGAACCAAGCACTCTGCCTTCAGGATTGTTAAGGCCTGCCATAGGAGTGACTTATAGGTTAACATGTGTCCCATTTAAGGTTAGGTATAGGTATACTACACCTAAGTGAGAGGTGGTTACACCAACTTACCCCAGCTGAGTGATCAGCCAGTTGTGTCAAATTTGTTAGGCCAGGCCAGGGGTGGCACAATACATGCTTCAGCCCCTGGTAGGCCTTAGATACACCAATGCCCTGGGTACCTAGTGTACACTGGTACAGGGGCTCACAGGGTGATCCAACCAATTGGGTATGTACCTAGGGTACATGGAGTCCATTTTAAAGAGAGAACAGCCAGGCTGAGATCCTGAATGGCAGGATCTCAGGCCAACTAAGTCGAAAAACCAGCTAGACACTAGGCAAAAATTTGGGGGTAACCATAGTCAGATATCCACCTTCCTACAGGTATACTATGTACCTAGGGCATAGGTACCTCAGAGGCCTACCAGGGGCTGAAGCATGTATTATGCCACCCCTGGGAAGCACTCCAAAATGGCACCACAGGTCTGCTACTGCAGCCTGAGTAAGGGTGTGCTTGCACCCCTTACAGTGGTATAGGCTACCTATGTCCACATATATATATACAGACACATATAAACCTGTAAGTCACTCCTGTGGCAGGCCTTGACAATCATGTTCTGTGATACAGCCATACCATATACTCTTAAGTGTATTATAACCTCGCGGTAAATGCTAACTTTGGAATGGCTGCATCAAAACATGTCGTGTTTAGTGTCAAACGCTTTGGAATACTACCCCCCCCCCCCCGCCAGTTCTGGCGGCGGGGGTAGCATTCCACCCTTCTAGAGGGAGAGACATGTTCACAAAGGTCAAACTCGGTAGGACTTTCCTGAGCCCTGGCATCAGCAGGGGAGGCCTGGACAATAGATTTCCTGTCGAAGGGAGGTGTAACCACCTCCCCAGACAGGCAGATGTGTATTGGGGCTGGGCGGGAGCACTCTCTGGTGCTTTGAAGTCCTGCACTGGGGGCACAATTGGTGTCCCTGTGCATAGTCCAGTTCAAACCGGTTGCAGGGTCTACCTGCCCCTGCTCTGGCACGAAACTCGACAAAGGAAATGGGTGTAACCACCCCTCTTTCCAAACCCACCCATAGGTGGGGGCCTTAGAGTTAGTCCATCCCCTAAACTTAGTATAAGTATAGGAATCCAGTCCCTAGGACTCTAGATTACCCAGGACGAAACTCTGCATCATATATCCTGGACCTTCGACGTTCTATCCTGACTAGAAGACTGAAGAAATCTCCCTTGGGGTCAAGGAGTGACTCCCCTGCTTGGCAGGCACCAAAGAAGCAACTGACTGGTCTGCATCGCGGATGCCGAAGTCTTTGCATCACCAGAGGTGGATTTCCAGACTTCCCCAAGGCTACCCTGAGTCCACAGTAAAGCTGGGACCCGTGGCTATCGTGGGTGACGTGGAACCGTGACCACTGGACACCGTGATCTTTTGCAGCAACAGCATCTTCCTGGGCTTCCTCAAAGTTGTGCTTTGGGCTCCGAGTAGCCCCAGCCTTGAGCACCTCCTGCACCGAAGATTGCTGGCCTCCACTCCACGAGTGACCCGTGGGCCAGCTTCAAGTGAGACCGCTCGAGGCTCCTTCGCGATCACTAGCCCGTTGGCTAGCAGGTCCCCACGAAGGCAACTCCTCTTCTACTTGGGCTTTCCTGGTTGCTCCAGATGTGCCATGACTTACTCTCGCTGGGTGAGTCCCTCAGACTTTGCTGGTCTGCACCGCAGTCCTTTCTCTGAATTCTTGTGACTTGCTGTTGCCAAGGCTTGTTGGGTCCAATCTGGTCGCCGACACCGCAGCACTCAACAGACTTTGTGGGACAGCTCAAATCCGGCTCATGGACTTCGTCGATGCCTCCTGGACCTCGTGGCTGAAGAGTCAAGACACCCATCAACTCACCTGAAGCACCTGACATCTGTGGGCATTGGTCCATCCTGCCCTTGGTCACTGGCTAGTGACCCAGACTCTGTCCCTTCTGCTTTCAGGTTCCTTCCATCCTAGATCCAGGCTTGTATCTCTTCGGACACTTCTCCTCTTCACGGCAGCAGCAGTTCTTTGCAGGTTTCCATTAAAATCGACGACGCGACCCGACACCAAAAGACACCTATGCACCCGGCTTCCCTGGGTGAGGTAACTCGAGTACTCTGGTGCTCCTGTGGGTGCTAGCCCTAGAACTTCTTAAGTCCAAAAGGGTTTGGTCCTGACTCGATTCTCAGTGTCCGTAATCTTTAAATTTCCAACCGCGACATTGCCCATAGAAGATAACGGGAACCCGCGGTTGTGTTTACACACTGCATAGAGTCCCCGTGGATCCCCTGTGTCACTACCTTGGGTGGTTCCTTGGGGTCCCAGTGATTCTACAGGCTCTAGGCCTTGTGTCTATTCCGGTCGTGGTTCTTATACCACTTTTTTGGTATATGGTTTGGTACACCCCTAGGGCCCAAACGTGTATTTGTGCTATTACTGATTCTTGCAAACTTGTAAACAAAGTACTTCGAACTCCAGTCTCATAAAGAGACTAGAGGGGTGTGTTTTATCCTAAATACATATATTTTGAATATATACCTGGTGTGGTTGTCCTTTCATTTGATCATTCAGGAGATTATAGACTGGTAAAACAAGCTGCTTTACATTCCTTCAAGACTTAGCCTGAAGGCTGCTCTCCATAGCTACCACTAGGATAGCTTTCACATAAGGTTGTCTTTAACCATTCACCATAAGGGGTTGTTTGGACTGATAGAAGGTGCCCACTAGAACTAGTGGACAGCATATATCAGGCCACCTTCTCACATTGGTGTGCAGAGCGTGGGATTCCAGCTTGCTATTGTTTTACCAGATAATCTCAATTGAATTGATCAACTGAAAACCACTAAAGGTACCTAAGGTACATATAATATCAAGTTTAGCTACAGTAAGTTCTACTGAACTCAGAGTTGTGTGTTAAGGGATAGCACACCCTTTCTACAACCCAAAAGAGTTTAGTAGGCCACATTAGTATAGGTAGTGGAATACACCACACCACATTAGTAATGTCTAACCAGCCAGGAACCAGTGGGTCCCTACCAGGAGCCAGTGAGCTCCTTCCCTATAAATAAGAGGATCTCTCCTTGGCTCAGCTTAGGGCCTTATGTTCCAATAGGAAGCAGAAGACAGGCAAAAGCCCATTCACCCAGCATCTCATAAAGATACTTAAGCTGGATGATATCACAGGGCCTAGGCGGCCTGATGGGGTAGACAGTGTGGGTGGGGCAGCACCTGAGGGTGGGCCTAGGGGTGGAAAATCCCCTGACCCTACCTCTGATGCTGACCAGACTGGTGACAATGACCAGATTCTTGTGAACCCAGATCTCCTGGATGAGGATGAGGAGGATGACAATAATGCTCCTTCCTTTATTTCTCCAGGTAGACCTGACAACAGGGGTAGAAGGGATAGATCTCTGTCAAGGGGATCTGTCCAGTCTAACTCCTCTATAGGGACATCTGTCTCTTCTCACAGAGGGAGGGAAACCTCCCAGGAGAGGAGAGAAAGACTGCTGAAGTATGAGCAAGACAAGTTCAACCTCAGAAAGCAGCAGATGGCCTTAGATAGGGAAGCCCTAGAGCTCTACAGAGCTAGTAAAAAGCAGGGACTAGAGTCCCTTGGTGGCAGCAATTTCCCTAGAGATAGGGAGAGGTCTTATGACCATAGAAACCTAAGTAAGATTGTCCCTCCCTACCAGAGTAGGGATGACATCCACAAATGGATAACTGCCTTGGAGAGGGCCTGTAAAGAACAGAAGGTCCCTCAAGGTCCGTGGGCAGCAATCTTATGGCTCTCCTTTGCAGACAAAGGTAGAGACAAGCTCCTCACTGTAAGAGAAGAGGATGTGGATGATTACAAGGTCTTTAAAAGTGTACTGATGGATGGGTTTGGCCTAACCACTGAACAATACAGGTTAAAGTTCAGAGACACCCAAAAAGCACAAAATCAAGACTGGGTTGACTTTGTTGACTGTGCTGCTAAGGCTCTGGAAGGTTGGTTATTGGGCAGTAAAGTGTGTGACTTCAAAGGATTGTACAATCTGATAATGAGGGAGCAGATTCTTAATAACTGTCAAAATCAGCTGTTGCACCAGTACCTTGTAGACTCTGATCTGACCTCTCCCCAAGAATTGGGAAAGAAGGCAGGCAAATGGGTCAGAACCAGGGTGAGGCAGAAGGTACAGAACCAAGGTGGTGACCCAAAGAAGCAAGATTCCAAAAACTCTGACAAGGGTGGGGACAAGGGTAAAGACCAGAAGTCTTCTCAAGGGCCCCAAAAATCTTCTTTAGGTGGGGATTCACAGGCTAACAAAGGGAAAGGCCCAAAAAACCTTGGTGCAAAATCTGTAAGCAGAAAACTCACTGGACCAGTGACTGCACCAAGGTCAAACAAAATACTCCAGCCACCACCAATGCCCCTAAGGCACCTGCTCCCCCTAGTGCAGTTACAATTGGTGGTGGGAATACACAGAATAAGGGTGTAGTAGGGTTGACCCTGTGTTCTGAGATGGACTCTGGCTTAGTCAGACTTTGATAAATGGAGTAGAAGCTTGGGCATTCAGGGACACAGGAGCAGGTGTCACAATGGTGACAAAAGATCTTGTGGACCCTGGGCAGATTGTACTTGGTGAAATGTACCAAGTGACCAATGCTAGCAATGTCAGAACAGACCATTCTCTGGCAGTTGTTAACTTCTCCTGGGGAGGGGTAACTGGCCTTAAGAAGGTTGTGGGAAGTGCAGACCTACCAGTACAGTGCTGGCTTGGCAATGATCTAGAGACTTCAAGTGGAGCTCAGAACACATGCAGAAATGTTAGGGATCCCTGTACATGTCTTTGCTGTGACCAGATCACAGGCAAACATGTCTAAAACTGGACAGGTCCTGGATTCTGGAATAATGGACCAGGTGCCTCACAAGAGGAGGAGCGGTAGGGTTAAGGCAGAGCCTTCCCACCTGACTCAGAATGCTGATCAGTCTCCTCAGGGAGATGATCTTGAGCCTGAAGAAGGAACTGTCCCAGAGGAGCTTTAACCTTACCAGGTCGAGTTCTTAGGGACAGGGGGCCCTTCCAGGTCTGATCTGAGCCAGGAGCAGAAGACCTGCCCCTCTCTTGAATCCCTCAGACAGCAAGCTTCTGATGAGGCTGCTGGGAATGCTAGTGGCACCCATAAAGTTTATTGGGATGATGGACTCCTATACTCAGAGAGTAGAGACCCCAAGCCTGGTGCATCCAGGAGGGTGGTTATACCTCTGAAGTTTAGGGGTTTCCTATTGACATTAGCCCATGATATTCCCCTAGCAGGACACCTGGGCCAGAACAAGACTTGGGACAGAATTGTTCCTCACTTTCACTGGCCCCACATGTCTGAAGATACAAAGGAGTTTTGTCGCTCCTCTGTAACCTGCCAAGCCAGTGGCAAAGCATGTGGCACTACAAAGGCCCCCCTGATACCACTACCTGTGGTGGTGGTGCCCTTTGAAAGGGTAGGGATTGACATTGTTGGTCCCATGGATCCCCAAACAGCATCTCGGCACAGATTTATACTGGTGGTGGTGGATCATGCCACCAGGTACCCAGAGGCAATTCCCCTAAGGACCACTACAACACCTGTAGTGGCAAGAGCTCTCTTGAGTGTGTTCTCAAGAGTAGGCTTTCCTAAGGAGGTAGTATCTGACAGGGGTGCAAACTTCATGTCTAGTTACTTGACTGCTATGTGGAAGGAGTGTGGAGTGAACTACAAGTTCACCACACCCTATCACCCACAATGCAATGGTTTAGTTGAGAGATTCAACAAAACCTTAAAGGGCATGATCAAAGGACTCCCAAAGAAGCTTAGGCAAAAATGGGACCTGCTCTTGCCCTGCCTTTTATTTGCATACAGGGAGGTGCCTCAAAAGGGGGTTGGCTACAGCCCAATTGAACTTTTGTTTGGACACCCTGTCAGGGGTCCATTGTGTTTTGTGAAGGAAGGATGGGAGTTACTCTCAAGCCCCCAGAGCAAGACATAGTGGACTATGTACTTGGGCTCCGCTCCAGGATGACTGAGTACATGAAAAATGCAAACAAAAACCTTGAGGCTAGCCAGGAACTGCAAAAAGCCTGGAGTGACCAAAAGGCGGTACTGACTGTTTACCAGCCAGGACAGAAAGTGTGGGTGTTGGAGCCTGTGGCCCCAGCAGCTCTCCAGGACAAGTGAAGTGGACCCCACACTATTGTTGAACAGAAAGGGGAGGTTACCTACTTGGTAGACCTTGGAACCCCTAGGAGTCCCCATAGGGTACTTCATGTCAACAGACTTTAACCATATGTTGACAGGGCAGACATGGGCTTGCTCATGGCTACTGATCAAGGACAGGAGGACGAGAGTGACCCACTCCCTGACCTGCTTTCTCAGAACCCTGATGATGGGTCAGTTGATGGTGTAGCCTTGGCAGGCAGCCTCACTGTCCAGTAGCAAACTGACTGCAGAAACCTTCTCAGCCAGTTTAGACATATGTTTTACTCTGACTCCAAGTCAGACCACCTGGTGCACTCATGAAGTGGACACTGGGGACAGTCTACCTGTGAAGAATAAGATCTACAGGCAACCTGACCATGTCAGGGACTGTATATGGACAGAAGTCCAAAAGATGTTGGATCTGGGTGTGATTGAACCCTCAGTTAGCCCTTGGGCTAGCCCAGTCGTCCTGGTACCTAAACCTCACACCAGTGGTGGGAAAAGAGAGATGAGGTTTTGTGTAGACTACAGGAGTCTCAATGCAGTGACTAGGACTGATGCCCATCCCATCCCCAGGGCAGATGAGCTAATAGATACTTTGGCGTCAGCCAAGTTTCTAAGCCCATTTGACCTGACAGCTGGCTACTGGCAGATCAGACTAGCTGATGATGCAAAGCCAAAGACAGCATTTTCTACCCCTAGTGGGCACTATCAATTTGTGGTAATGCCCTTTGGTTTGAAGAATGCACCTGCCACTTTCCAAAGGTTGGTGAATCAAGTCCTTACAGGTCTGGAAGACTTTAGTGGCGCATATCTTAGCTCCACCTGGGAGGATCACCTGGTCCACCTGAGGAATGTTTTGGAGGCCCTGCAAAGGGCAGGGCTCACTATCAAGGCTACTAAGTGTCAGATAGGGCAGAGTCAGGTTGTGTACCTGGGCCACCTTGTAGGTGGAGGCCAGGTTCAACCATTGCAGAGCAAAATCCAGACCATAATGGAATGGGTTGCTCCAACTACCCAGACTCAGGTGAGAGCCTTCTTAGGCCTGACTGGGTACTATAGGGGATTTGTCAAAGGGTATGGATCAATAGTGACACCCTTGAATGACTTAACTTCTAAAAAGATGCCCAAAAAGGTTCAGTGGACAGCTAGCTGCCAAAAGGCATTTGATGACCTGAAGCAGGCCATGTGCACTGCTCCCATTTTGCAGAGTCCTGCCTACTCCAAGAAGTTCATTGTCCAAACAGATGCATCTGAATTGGGGATAGGGGCTGTACTGTCACAATTGAATGATGAAGGTCAGGATCAGCCAGTAGCTTTCATAAGCAGAAGGCTGACCCCTAGAGAGAAATGTTGGTCAGCCATTGAGAGGGAGGCCTTTGCTGTGGTTTGGGCTCCGGAGAAGTTTAGACCATACTTGTTTGGTACTCACTTCCTTGTTCAGACAGACCATAAGCCCATCTTATGGCTAAAACAAATGAAGGGTGAAACCCCCAAACTGCTTAGGTGGCCCATTTCCCTACAGGGGATGGACTTTACAGTGGAACATAGACCTGGGAGTAACCATGCCAATGCAGATGGACTCTCTAGTCATTTACACTTAGAACATGAAGACTCAACTGGTTAAGGTTAGTTTAATGTCCCTGCATTTGGGGGGGGGGGGGGGGGGGGGGGGGTTGGTGTCATACGCTTTGGAATACTACCCCCTCCCCCCCCCCCCCGCCAGTTCTGGTGGCGGGGGTGCTGGAGCGGGTAATGCAAATTTTTGTATACCCACCCCATTTTGCATGTTGGTTTATTAATTAGATTAATTAATTAATTATAATTGTACTAATGGTTTGGAGTGATGTGGAAATAACTAATCAACCTTATTAATTACCAAAATATACGTGGGATTTGCATCTGCATGGCCTAATTAATGACGTGAACTAAATTTCGTACGCATACTAATGATAGATAATTAGAACATTGCATGATATATGTTGCTTTGGTGATGTAATTGTGATTCATGCTTTATTTAGTAAGTATAAACCGCATTGATTGTTGCTTTTGGCTAGATAAATACACACACATAGGGGTATTAGCGAGGGAATAACATTTTATTAGTCATTTCTATGTATTAATTACGTTTTTGTGTTTCTTTGCTTAAGTTAACCATTTGGAGTGGCCACAAAATGGCTGACAACCCTATCTGACGAATTGACTCCATTACGAAAGTCTCTGGGTGAAGTGCGCATGCGTCACCATCGGCAGCAGTGGCCTTCCTGTGACCCTAATGCAACTGTGCCTACCAAGGCCGTTCTGGGCTGCAAGCCAGATGCCCTGAAAGAAACGATAAAAAGATACTTTGGACCGGAAAAATTATGAACTACATCTAAAGAGACATTTACAGCATGGGAACCCTGTTGAACAAATTTGACTGACCAATCAGAGACATTCTAAAATGATATTCAATACTTTTGGAATGTGAATTTACTATAAATTATGATAGAATAGAGAGGTGTGGGAAACACGCTTTTCGTTTTCCAGATGATATGCTGACGGAAAGGACGGTGACACTGCAGGACAGCTGTTAGCCTGAATCTTTGATGGACTGAATGAATGTCCAGATTCCTGATGAACTTAATCTGCTAAAATTGATGGCCATAGATTTGCGAGACTGTAAAATTTGACATAGAGGACGACTTTAGCCAGAATAGGTAAATATGAATGGCAATTTGATCAAATGAATGATTTAATCTGCAATATTAATATAAATTTGGATTTGAACATCTACTGAATTGAGTTGGGTTGTTTATTTATTGAAATGTGTTAAATGAAAAGGTTAATTAGAGTATTAGTATTTCACTTAAAGCCGCAACTAACAGATCCGTCCCGGTTATGAGGATAATACCAAATGTGGAATCTAGGGCCTAACGAGTATGAGAAGGGTTTGTAGGTTTGTTGCTCATTAGGGTAAAGTGGTATCTTCCTCCCTCATTATTCAGCGCTTGGAAGGATAATCGCCTCTTGCACGGACTAATGGTAAGTGTGTGTTGGTGTTATGGGCCCCACCAGCGAATGTATGGATAGTATGTGTGTGTGAGATCTTTTGGTCCGTGGCAGTAGGGAGGGATTTTGCATTCCGCGCTGCATCAGTTTTTCTGGTAGCAGTATGATGTTTGTTATTGTTTGGTTTAGTGATTATTGCTTGTACATTGCTTATTGATTGTGGTAATTGATTGGTATTGATTTATGTACTAACACTCTATATTGAGTTACGTTGAGTTTAATGTTGTTTGCACGGCTTTTGGGATGTAGGAAGTCGGAAGGTTGTAACGGTTCCCTAGTAGAGCAGAGGTAAGCGCTGCTCTCGGGAAAGACGGAATTGTTGTTGCCCTGTAGGTACACAGGGAAAACGTGTAACGATTGAAGTTGCACGACGCATTGTCTGGGTTCGATTCGGTGACATCGTCGTGTGTTGCCATTAGGGACATTTATAGTGTGAGAGAAGTGTGTATGATAGCGAAGGTTACCTGTGAAGGTCTGGTCTTAGGTACCAGGGATCCAACTGGCATTCCGATAACGCTTATCACTGGAAAGGTAATAGGTACTCTCTGAGCTTGTTAGAAGGACAAAGGAGAGGTAAGCGCTGCTTTGTTAACGTATGTCATAATTCTGTAGTAGGACAGACTGTTCGCTGTTCTCGGGAAAGACAGGGTTCTGTGTGAATGTACTACATTTTCTTGTGTTAACGAGTGTGAATGCAAAGGCATTTGGGTTGATTGCGAAACTCTAGGTTTATTTCTCAGGAGCATTGGGTCTCCAACTATGTGTCTTAAATACTAGAGAAACAATTAGCTAAGGCTTGTTAGAAGGGTGAAGTAGAGGGATGTGCTACTTTATCGACGGAAGTAATGATTCCGTAGTAGGGCAGAGGTAAGCGCTGCTCTCGAGAATGACGGAATTCTCGTGAGAAAGGTCTTTTTGCTGTTCTTTGGTTAGCGAAGCGGACAATGGAGATGTTTCTATGTTGTTACTAACAGAAGTGTAGAAATTGAAACAAAAACCTACTGAGGGGATTTGTAAAGGAGGGGTAGACAGAAGCAGGAGCAGGAGCTGCCGCAGCGGCTGCTGACGTCAGAACGACCGCGCTGGGATTGGACAGTCGGTCAGAACTGTGAAACGCCCCGGATTGGTGCGTTAGTGTACGCCGCACTAGGATTGGAGAAGAAACAGGGTGACGTAGACGCTCTTTATTGGTGCGTTAGTGTGAGTCGCGCTAGGATTCGAGGACTGTGACAGTGACGTGGACGCTCTGAATAGGTGCGTTAGTGTGAAGTCGCGCTGTGATTGGATAGATTAGCAGTACAGTTGTAAAGAGGGACTAGCGTTGCGCGAAAGACAAGAAAATGTATTACAACCCACCAGAGAAGGAGAAGAAAACCTGGTTAGGGAGAATCAAGAAGTGGTTTAAGAAAGACAAACCAGTTAAAACTAGGGAAGGACAGTTACTTCCTCCACCGAAAACCCCTGCATCCTTTATGATTGCGAACTATGGGTATCATACTTGTATTTGGTTAGATAATTGGATGAGATACACCAAGGACGACGGAGTATTAGCTTTTCCAGAGCATGGTTCATTTAATTTGGCTGTGTTAAGAAACTTGAGGGAAAGAATGATGAATTTGGAACCAAGACCTAGACGACACAGTTTGAGGCTTTGACAGAATGGGAAGACGAAATGCATGAACGAAAAAGACAAAGAAGTGGTAGAGGATATAGGTACTGGTTTGGAAGGCCATACGGACACGAAACGCATAGTGATCGAATGAAAAGATGGCGAGATGCGAGCATGACTGAGGGTGTGTTCCCTGTAAGAACTTTAGGAGAGAATGAAGGTCGAAAGTGTATAGAAAAGAGGCATAATTTGAAGTCGAGAGGGTATGGAGCAAATGAGTCTGAGGATGATGTTCTTGATGATATGTTTTATAAAAATCCACCACCGTATAGATCAGAACCAGAAATGTTAACTCCAAGTGCCCCAATGAGAGAAACAATGCGAATTATAAAATCGGAACCAGAATCCCAAAGTTTGAGTAAAAAAAGTTGTACCAGAGAGGTAGAAAAGAGATCAGAAGGAAGAACAGATGGAGAAAATTCTGTAGAATTAGCAAAAACAACTCTGGAATTAACTGAGAAAATAAGAGAATTGACCAAGAATCTAGAAGCAGTAACTGTTCCAGTGACGATAGGTCCAGTAATGCCCATTTTTGAAAAACAGAAGGACAGTGAGCATTGTTTGACAGTCCCTTACAGAAATAGTAACTCTGTAGAACAACCAAGAGTGAGACAGAATGAGAATTCATGGAGACAGACTATGAGTGTAATGGAACCGAATTTTACAAATAATCCATTTATAGATCAGAATTGTGCAGAGAGACATAATTACAATCATTGAGACAGTGTCAGAAACACAAAATGATTTTGGACATGGAAGTGTAGAAAAACCAGTAGGACCATCAACAGACGAGTTAAGTGAATGGCTGGGAAGCTTGCAGAAGAAAGACAAAGAATCCCAATCAATTGATGTTGCCAAGTTACGAATGGTATTGGAAGAGTTAATCGTAGGGACGATCCCAACAGAAAAATTGAAAACCTACCAGGATGAGGAATTATGATTTCTGTGTAAAAGTGCAACCTGGAGAGCGAAAAACTTACATGAAAGGTTAGAAGAAGTAGCAAATGAGATGGGCATTGATATTGAAAAGGTAAAAGCCTTACAGAAACCTTATTGAGTAGAATTCACTGAAAAAGACATTGAGAACATGAACACCACAGGACGAATAGGTCAAATTAAGGACATAATCATTTTGCTGAGAAAATGGGGAGACGTGGATAAATGGAGAAGCAGGTGGTATAGAAAACGCGATGATGCCTCAGATAAGACATTTTCAGCCTTTCCTGTGAGAGAAAAGGAGAAGGTAGTGACAGAGTGCCCTATGTGAGAGATTCCAGGAGGAGGATATGTACATGTTCCACGGACGAGACAGGATATTTTGTCATTTACGAATGACTTCCCTCGACTACGCGAAAAGCCTGTCGAGTGGTACAGACAGGTAGACAGATTTGTAAAATTGTCTAAAGTACTATGGATTGATTTGAATAGTCTGTTCGACATAATAGTACCAGTAGACCTATGGTCAGAGTGTAAATTGATGATAAATTGGCCAACCAAGGAATATCCTAGGGATCCTAAAACAGAAGCACCAGACCCCGAGGTAATGAAGAAATATGAGCAGGTTATGGTATTTTTGAAAAATAAAGTGCCCCCTAAAGAAACAGACTGGGTAAAAATTGATCGAACACACAAGGAAAGTAAAGAGTCAGTACATGCGTACTATGAGAGGCTAATACAAGCTTTTAAGCAGTTTAGCAGAGATGAGAATCTGAGTGAAAAGGATTTGAGCCATTTTGTATACAGATTTGTATATGGTCTACGACCAGAAATTGGTGATATGATTAAACAGCATACGGTAGACTGGCAAAACAAGAAAATAGATGAAGTATTGAGACATGCTAAATACTTCAGTGATGAAATTGAAGCAAAACAGCGGAAATTAAAGGAGAAAGCAATGTGGGCACAGGTAAAGGTAGCGAAGAGACAGGAAGCACAATTGGTGGAACAAGCAGGGACTAAGCCAAAATTTAATAATGGGAAGTACAAAGGGAACATCGAAGAAGCTAAAAAGAAATTCCCATGTCATAATTGCGGCAGGATAGGGCATTGGAAATCCGAGTGTAAATTTCCCCCGAGTACTAACAATGAAAATCCATCATTGAACCCACAGGTGCAGCATGAGGTGAGTGGTCAACTGCAGCAACAGCAGCAAGTTGTTCCCCCACAAAGCCGCCTTTTCCACAGAGCAGAAACACACAGAAGTATAGTAGTGAATCGGGATTCTACAATTAAGAACAGGTAAATAAGCTGCCACGCGCTAGCGCTGTTTCACAGTATTGGCTGCAACGCAATGAGAGTGACACAGAAGAGAGCTATTGATGGTGCCGAAGGGAGGAAGAAGAGTGCGTACTTGGCGCAACTCTAGAAGTAGACCAGACAGGACCTTTTGTAGATGGGAGGGTTAATGGAAAGGGTAAAGGGAAAATATTACTTTCCTAGTGGATACTGGTGCTACTCGATCAACTGTTAGATCAGCTGATGTTAAGAATCTTCCTCTCTCGGATGAAACGATCCAAGTAGTTGGTGTGTCCAACAGGCAAATTAAGACCTATCTTACAGATCCAGTGAAAGTCAGCATAGGGAAATTTTCAGAAATGCACCGCTTTGTGGTGTGTGACACCAGTCCTGTGAATTTATTAGGTAAGGACCTGTTGTGCAAAATGAATTGCCATATATTTTGTACTCCGGATGGAATAGCTTTTGAAACACCAGATGATGATGTATTGTATAAGATGACCCTAGCTAAAAGTGAAGTTACTGAAACATATGCTGTATTCAACCCTGATGAATTACCAAAGGAACTGAGAAACTCCGTAAAGGCAGAGGTTTGGGATTTCACTGGGGAGGATGTAGGACTAATGAGAAATGTAGATCCAGTCAAAATAACTGTAAAAGAAGGAGTAACGTATCCAAATGTTCCACAGCACAGATTGACACCTGAAATAATTGAAGGTGTAACTCCTATAATAGAGAAAATGATCAGACAAGGAATCTTGAGAGAAATAATGAGTAGTCCATGTAATTCACCGATAATGGGACTGAAAAAGCCTAATGGGAAATTCAGGATAGTGCAAGATTTTAGAAAGGTGAATAAAATTGTGGTATCATGTTGTCCCATTGTACCAAATCCATCAGTGATTTTATATCAGATTCCCCATGATGCAGAATGGTACACAGTAATTGATCTGTGTCATGCTTTCTTTTCCATCCCATTGCACCATGACAGTCAGCAAATGTTTGCATTTCGTTTTGGTGAGCGTATTTTGGCATGGTGCCGAATCCCACAGGGGTATACAGAGAGCCCCTCAATATTCAATCAGTTGTTAAAGAGATCTTTGGAGAGTCTAGAAATGCCAGAAAATTCTGTACTGGTACAATATATTGACGAGGTAGATACAATAGCCTTACTGAATCATTTGGCAGATGGAGGACTTAAAGTGTCACCCGCAAAACTACAGTTTTGCAAGAAGGAAGTGCAGTATCTGGGACACAACATTGAGAAAGGACTAAGGAAAATAACAATTGACAGAATCAGAATAATAAAAGGAATGAGAGCTCCCATGACTCAAAGAGAAGTAAGAATGTTTTTGGGAATGGATAGGGAACTTTTCCTTGATCGCAAAGCCTTTGGTGCGATTGACGAGAAGTGATGTAAAAGACCCCCTTGAATTAAACAGAGAAGAATTGGCAGCATTTAGACAATTGAGAGATGGTTTGTGTGAAGCACCTGCATTAGGCATGCCTGACTATGAAAAAGAATTCGAGTTGTATTGCAGTGAGAGGAATGGATGTGCACTTTCGGTGTTGGCCCAGAAACACGGAAAAATGAAAAGACCAATTGCAAATTTTTCATCAATGCTAGATCCAGTAGCTGTAGGTTTACCTGGATGTTTGAACGCGGTGGCTGCAGCATGTCGAAGTTTGGAGCAAAGTGAAGGAATTGTGATGGGATATCCATTGAAAGTGTTTGTACCTCATGATGTAGCAATTCTGTTGACAAGGAGTCGTACTCAGTATATGACACCTACATTCCCTTTAAGGCGCGCGCGCGCACCTTCCACGACGTCAGCGCGCACTCCCGGATGTGGAGCACGCACAACGATTCCAGGACGTCCGGAGAGAGGCGCCGCCGCTTTAAGAAGTGGGCGGCGCGAAAAGCAGGCACTTTTTCCAGCGGTACCGGCGAGGAGTCGTGGAGAGTGCAGGTAAGGGGGCTTGGGGGCTTGAGGGCTTGTGGTGGCTTGGGGGGGGCTTTTGGGGGCTTGGGGCGTGTGGCTGCAGAGCACGGGGCTAATTGTGGCCTTTTGTTTATGTATTAATGGTAATCACAGCCCGTGAAGGGGCTCTGATTACCATCAATACTTAAACAAAAGGCCACAATCGTCCCCGCGCTTTACTAACAAAACAGTAGAGTCGGTTTAAAATCACAGCGTGTACCAAAGTACACGTTGTGTTTTTAAACTGGCTCTACTCTTTTGTTAGTAAAGCGCGGTGCGGGGACGATTGTGGCCTCTTGTTTAAGTATTGATGGTAATCGGAGCCCCTTCACGGGCTGTGATTACCATCAATACTTAAACAAGAGGCCACAATCGTCCCCGCACCGCGATTTACTAACAAAAGAGTAGAGCCAGTTCAAAAACACAGCGTGTACTTTCAGAAAGTACACGCTGTATTTTGAAACTGGCTCTACTCTTTTTGTTAGTAAAGTGCGGTGCAGGGACTATTGCTGAGGCAGCAACTTTGGGGCCAGAGGCCAGAGTTCGAGCCTCGAGGTCGCGCCCACATCCTGTGATTGTGGGCAAATCACTTAATCTCCCTGTGCCTGAATATTTGCAGGTTATGACCGCAGTTGATCGTTTCGCTGAGATAGCCACATCATTCCATAATTGCTAACACGGACAGCTATAAGGAAAACCTGCAGTTCTCCAGGGCACTGTGTGTGGTTGCCTCTCTACAGTGCCAGAGTGAATCAGTTTGCAAGCAGTAACTGAAGACAGTTGGTTCCAGTGAAGATGAAAAGCTTCACCACTCTTATCTCTAGACTTGATTACGTTCCTCACCCGACCCCAAATTACCTGGGTTTTCCAGCAATTTCAGTATTTGGAAGAAGCCAAACACTTCCAGAGTACAGCAGGCCAAGTTAATCAAGCCTTTTTTCCTTTGGTATTAAAAAAAAGTATGTATTTTGTCTTCAAAATCCCGTTGTTTCACTATGTGATTTCAGGCCCTTGAAAATGTGGTGAAAGAGAAGCCCACAATGTGTTGTACTTGCTATAGAAATTTCAGGCCTGTATTGCCAGCAGAGCCCATACAAGATGTGTTATTTCAGTGTGTTCTTAAAAGCAGTCTCATGCAGGAGATAACAGAAGAGCCCTGAAATACTTGATTGTGCGTCAGCTGTCTCAGTACAGCATTGTTTGGGAGTTTGTAGTTCAAATAGAGTTAAAATGGTCAAACCGATCCTGTTTTCTCTCGGTACAATTTTCTCATTAGAAAAATAGCCCTAACAGGTACCCCTACCTATACTTGCATTTTGGAATGGAGGACATCCATAACTGTGAAAGCCCTCTTTGTTCACCTTGTACCAACTGAGTTAAATGCACTAAAGATCAGGATCACTTAGATGTATAGAAGAATGGTTGACTCCCTGTGTTGCTCGCTAGCACGCACACACTAGGCTGCCTTTGGCATTCATTCGGTACTTTTGCATCTACCAACGAGATTAGAAAGACACCTAATGCCACGGCGAAGGAGACTATTGCGCTAAAATATGGACTCTAAGGACAAGTATCTTTACTGAGTCTTAGCGTTATAAAGCAGAGCTATAGTTGTGCATGGAATTTTCATTGTACTTCCCTCTAACAGCCACACATGTTTCTATGATCATACCGAAAATAATCCTTACTAGAATGATGGACTTGACCTTTTCTTTGACAATTTAATTCTGTTATGGTCTTTTCTGGAGAGCAGTATATTGATGTGCTCAAATATCCTGCTCGTACGAGAAGATGCTCCTACCTGCAACTGACAGACCACAAATAGTATCTACACAGCACGTTTCGGTTGTATGGTTGTTGGGGGGAGATGTTTTGGAATTGCAATGATGGCTGATTCTAGATGCTTTCAAGATATATGTTGAACTCCCAGAAGACAACATATTCCCAGTGAAGTAAGAAAGGTGTACTGCTACTGCCTACGGACATAAGATGAAACATTTGATCTTGCGTACATTTCTACCTATGGCTTTCCAAAAACAATTTTGGACTTAAATCAAATCATTCAAAGTTTGGCTTTGCTCATTGTTTCTACTCTAACTTTCTTTGTTTCAAAGGGTTGCCTACAGTGTTTACCACTGCTGAACGCACATCATTCATGGCTACTAGGCTAAGTTTAAAATATTACGATCATAATAGGTTGATGCCCTTTCAAAGAAGTGAGGAGATTAGAGTATTTGATTTTCCCTAATTGGATGGGACAAATACATTAAAGAACCTTTTAATTGCTAACTTGTACCTAACGCTGACAATTCTGCGTCTAAGTACCTTGCTCATCCATAGTTTGTCCAGTAGAGAGTGAGGCCTGTGAATATACTGGACACCAGACAACACCTTTCGGTCTGGAAAAACAACAAGCCAACATTGCGTAAAACTTTTTTTCAGTGGGTTTGTTCCTAGTTGTACTGGTATTTACCCTAGTGGCTTGAGTTTCATATCTTCCTGTACCTGTTTCATCGCCCTAGCTCTCATCATACCGTTTCCACTGGCTGCAACCTTTCGATGACTTGCTGCTTTGCCACTCTAGAATGATTCTCTCAGTAATCAAAGCATTGGTCTTTAGGACTGAATGAAAGCAGAAAACTAACACTAGTCTGCCTCCGCTTCTCGATAGTATTCAGTGATTATAGTGACACCATCTTCTAAAAGCCATGAAATGCATGATAGAACTAAATTGTGCTGTCTTAACTTGGGTCTAGGTTTTCCCAGAAACTGTTGGTAAAGCCTTGTGGGGGAAGTAAAAGTCCTCCATTGAATATTTATATATATATATATATATATATATATATATATATATATATATATTTGACAGAGGCCTATTCTCTCCTCTTGCACTTTATTGTCCCTAAGAGTGGAACTAATACGATTTTCACCTCTCTGTAGTGCAGTATGTCTATCATGTTTCCTCCTCGAAATTAAATGCTGCTCAAATTTGGTTTGCATGTAGCACCTCAAAAGAGAACTGCTTAAATGACCCCAAATGCATATGTGTAGAAATCAGTGTTTATTAAAATCTTATGATGGTACCATCGTTTAAGTCTTGTGCTTTTCTAAACTTGAAGTGTACTTGCCTGTGTAACCAATTCATGTCATGGCGTGTTTATTCAATTTGGAAACTGCCCTTAAGACACTTATTGTGGCACTGTATGTGTGAAAATGCACCATCTTTTCACTTTTTGAAGTAAACGTTCTGAGTGACATTTGGCGCCGCGCACACGCGCGTTCTGGTTCCTGGCGCACGTAGCCATGGTTGCAGCGCACAGAGACCCTCCACTGCCGCACACAGAGGAAAGAAATTAGAGGGAACATTGTATGACACACAGTCGGCTGACTAAGTATGAGAAGGTCATATTAGGTGCAATTAATGTGAGTCTTGCAAGATGTGTGAATGTGAATCCTGCAACTTTGTTGCCTGATGCTGAGATTGTGGAGGTAAGAGATGAAGTTGATCATGATTGTCTGGATGTACTTGATTTTTCTACCAAACCACGATCAGATATAAAAGATGTACCTTTGCCAGAAAGTGATTTTGTGATGTTCGTTGATGGGTCATGTTTGAGAACAGATGAAGGAGTGCTGAGTGCAGCATATGCAGTATGCACAGTCGCAGCAGTAATAGAAGCATCATATCTGAAAGGAGTGAAATCAGCCCAAGTAGCTGAACTTGTGGCTTTGACTAGAGCATGCAAGATTGGGAAGAGTGTGAGAGTGACTGTGATAACTGACAGCCAGTATGGCTTTGGATTTGTCCACGACTTCGGCCAACTATGGCTACAAAGAGGTTTCCTGACCTCGAGTGGGACTCCCATTAAGAATGCAGAAGTAGTTGGAAAGTTGCTTGAGGCGATACAGCTGCCTAAACAATTGGCTGTTGCAAAATGTGCTACACATAGTCAAGGTGGTGATTATATTGCCACTGGGAACAGGTATGCCAATGACATGGCACAGTATTGTGCACAGAATCAGAATTCGGTCAATCGGGCTAAGGAAAGAGAAATGTCTTCTTGCTCATTGATGTTCACTAACATTGTGGGAACTTGGGAAGAAGTAAAACAATTGCAGGATGAGGCAGGAGATGAAGAAATGAGACAGTGGGTAAAAGCAGGATGTGCCCCAAGGGAAAAGGATCATGTGTGGGTCTATCGAGATGGAAGACCAGTTATGCCTGATAGCATGATGTCTACCATGGCACAGATGTATCATGGCCAGGGACATATTGGACGAGATGCTATGATCAGGTCATTTAAGCAGACCTGGTACAATGCAAAATTCAGACTTGTGGCAGAGAGTCTTTGTCAGAGATGCTTAATATGTCAGCAGTACAATCCTGGCAGGAAGAAAGTAGTGAGTCTGGGAACAATAGGTCGAGAAGGAGGGCCTTTCACCAGAATGCAAGTAGATTTCATTGAGATGCCTCCCTGTAACAGATTGAGGTATGTTTAGGTAGTAGTCTGCCTATTTTCCAGGTGGGTGGAAGCATTCCCCACAATAAGAAATGATGGGTTGACAGTAGCCAAGCTGCTGTTGAGAGCATTCATTCCCAGATTCGGGTTCCCAGTGACAATTGAGTCAGACCGAGGAGGACATTTCCATAATGAAATTGTAGGATTAATTTGTAAAGCATTGAATGTACAACAAAAACTACATTGTGCCTACCGACCAGAGGCTTCTGGTGTGGTGGAACAGATGAATGGTACTATCAAAAATAGAATAGGGAAAATATGTTTGGCCACAGGTATGAAATGGCCTGATGTCTTGCCTCTAGTACTCATGACAATCAGGGCAATTCCAGACAGAAGTACAGGATTAAGTCCTCATGAAATAATCATGGGACATGCAATGAGACATGTGTTTATACCAGTCTACAAGCTGATGACAATTTCTGATGACATGGTGTTGGAATACTGTGAAGGCCTGGCTGACGCAGTTCATTATGTGTTTCATCAGGTTGGACCAGATGCCACCACACTTGAAAAGAAGCAAGCCCATGATCTGAGCCCAGATGATTGGGTAAGGACAAAAGTCCACAGATGAAGAAATTGTCTGGTTCCAAGGTGGGGAAAACCACGACAAGTCATTTTGACCACGACTACAGCTGTGAAGTGTGCTGGACTGAAAAACTGGATCCATGCCAGTCCTACATTGAGAATTCCAAATCCGGTGGACAGCACAGGAAAAGAATACTTTGATGAATCAGAATCAAGCACTGAATCAGATGACGAAGGGTCAAAGACACAAGGAAACTCTGAAAAGGGGAAAACAGAACAAAGATCAGCTTTAATCCCCAGAAGTATTGCTCTGAGAAGAAGATTGCAGATTTCCGAATCTAGCGATTCTGGAAACGAGCAAGAAGCGCAGGGTTCCAAAAAGGAACACAGGAAGAGAAGAGGAAAGAGTACTGAAGACGCAACAAAAGAAATTCGTGAAAAGGAAGTACCAGATGAGAAACTGAGAGAAATTCCACCTGAAGTAACAAATCTAAGTGAACAAGGGACAGGTACAGAGAGAGAGGGACAGATTTCTGCGGAAGACCCCCGAGGAGGTGTAGGGAACTGCAACATCGAGTTAGGTGAAGGGACAAGTAGCCAGCAGGAAGATTGTGTGCTGGAGACCCCGAGGAGAAACAGAAGTAGGGAAAACAAAAGAAGTGGTGAAAGAAGAAGTTGCTGAAAAGACAAAGCAAGTTGAGACAGAGTCTGAAGAGAGTGAAAATGAAATACCTGAAGGTCGAGTTCTGAGAAAGAGAGCTTGGAGGAATGAAAAGAATGACAAAGGTAGTAAAGTAAAAAGAGTTGCAAGAGATGATGTTTGGCCCAATAAAATAAGGAAACTGAGATACAGACTGACACGAGTGAATTCACCAAGAGCTGAACAGGTGAATGAAGTGATAAGTCAAGAAAAATCAAAAGAAGACGAATTAACTGAAGACAAAGAGAGTAGAAGAACAAGGAAACCTAACCAGAAGTATAAGTCACCAGAATGGACGTACGTGGCTCTGCCTGAACAGGGAGAAGAGGCAGATAGTCAAGGAAATCCAGAGGAGACTGTACTGAAAGTGGTTGAGGATGAAATAGAATCGGAAATCCTGAGAGTTCTCTTGTCCGATATTGGAGAAGAAGAAACGGAAGTTCAGGAAAATCCATACTTGGAAGACGAGAGGAGAAGAGAAGAACAATGAGATGCCAAACTGAATAAGTTAAGAAAACTATTGATGAAGAAAACAAGATATTGAATTAAAATTAGTGACTGGTAGAACCAAATAGGTGTTAGAACCTTAGGTTAGAAAAACTAGTTGTGAAGTAAAAGAGGCTAAGTCAAAAGACACGGTCCATTTTAACAAGATGGCTAAGATAGAAAGTAGTAAAGGTAGATGTACATTCATGAAAAGATGGTGTAAAATGTGTTGTTGTTGTACAGGATTATTAATGCTTTTATGGAGCATCCTTGCTCTTGTCATTTCTTTTAAAGCTACCATAGATACATTAGAAGGACATAGTGAGAACAAAACTAATATAGGGAAAATTCCAAAGGTAGTTCCAACTAGAATAGATAAAAATTATTTGCATAAAGGCAGGTCAATAACAGATTTTTCTAATAATGTATTTTCAAAATTATTGTATGAAGATGTAAAAACAATGGACGTACGGGACTGCTACGTATATATGCAGTTACCTGCATCTGTTTCTGAGGGAGTGACATATCATCACCTTCCGGCAACGTATGGTATAACATGTAGTGTGATAGTTTATTTTATGAGACAGGTAAATTAGAATATTATTTTTCAGATGTAGATAACATTTTTGCGCAAGTGCCTTCTTATAATAAATTGAACAAAGTAAAGCCTGCTAAGGTATTAGGTGAATTCTTTTTAGAAACTAAGGAACTAACATTAGAATATATTTTTAGAAACAATTTAACATGCAGTTTGAAGAAGGAGGAAAAGACATTCCTAGACATGGCTGAGGAAAGGAGATTGAAAATGCAAAGGAAAGCAGCAGAAGGGAAAGTGGAGAAACCAATCTGGGATAAAGAGAAAGAAAAACATTTGAAAGGAGAAGCTAGTCCAACTATAGCTTTAGATTGGCCTCAGAAAGGGAAATGTTGCATACGAAGGAATCAAACTGCGTATGATAATTATTTTCTAGGTAATAGTGAGTGCCATGATACATATCGAATCATGGGTGGATGGGGATTCAAAGGTGGAAGAGATCCAGTCTTTCCTGGATTATATTTTATTTGCGGGAACAGGGCATATTATCGTTTGCCAGACCATTGGTATGGCACATGTTACGTAGGCCTGGTCTTTCCAAAAATCTTTCATATGGATAGAGGAGAAGATGGTGTACATAGCTTAAGTAATCATTTAGCTAGGACCAAGAGAGAATCTTGGGCAGAAATTGTAGGTGATATTTTTCAGGCATTGATACCAGCAGTGGGAATAACTCTGAATGTGTCAAGAATTCCTGTCATACAAGGGAAACACGCCCTTATGTAAACAGGAGAGCTGTTACATAACTCAAGGGAAACACGCCCTTATGTAAACAGGAGAGCTGTTACATAACTCAAGGGAAACACGCCCTTATGTAAACAGGAGAGCTGTTACATAACTCAAGGAAAACACGCCCTATAAAGGGAGGAACCGGGAGGTACAAGGCTGTCGGATATTGTGTTTACACCGACGTACCTGCTTCGTGAAGAGCAGTGTTCCGGAGTGGTGCTCCAGTAAGGCAAGAACGGAGGTAGGTCGAGTCGTTACTCCCTGGGCCGTGTCTTGCCCCATCGTCACCTGTGAAGGACCCGGAAGCTCTACCGGTCAACCATTGAGCTTCGCTTTTTGACTCGGCTGAGTCCAAGCGCAGTGGCGCTTTTGCTGGTTGGAGTCGTAACTCCCAGCCCGACCAGAGACACAGGGACTGCCAGCTGTAACGCACACCAGGAGGTGTTTGCCGCGTTACAGACTCGGAAGTCCACAGGATCGATCGAGCGGCTGCTCTCGGTTCAGTCTTCTTGCTTGTGATTGGGGTATCGGTGACGCATCACCAGGAGGTGACTCCGCGTCCCGGTGCAGTCTGAGGAAGAGGTTGAGCGGCTGCTCCCTTCAGGTAGAGACCCCGGCTGGGTGTTTCCCTGACTCCTCGATTCTCCCCAACACTCTTCGTGCCCCTCACAGCCTACCGATTGGCATTGTCGGCCATTTCATTTCTGCCCTCTGTTGGCATACGCCGGGATCGGCGTATATGCAGAGGACGGTTAGGACCATCCGTGCTGTGGGCTGGTAACGTACTTAGCCTGGAGGATTCCAGTGACTATAACTTTTGTTTGTTCTTTGTATTTTATTTGCCTTCATTAAAAGAACTAACCCTTCACAAGTGGTTGCGTCCTCATTGTCGTGTCTGTTAAACGATCCTGAGACGTTCAGGGCGTTACAGAATGCAAACAAAATTAGAAAATTATCAACAGTAGTGGATCGCTTGTCAACAAGCACCGCTGGAGGATTTTTATTGGTTAACACTGAAATGGTTGCCATGCGTGCTATGGTAATGCAAAATCGACTTGCCCTTGATATTTTATTGGCAAAAGAGGGTGGAGTCTGTGGAATGCTGAAAGTTCAACATTGTTGTACTTATATTCCTGACGAAAGCAAAGATCTGAAAACTTATATTAAGAATATTACTGAATTGCATGATGAACTTGCACCACTGGAGGTTGAAAGTGTTTGGGATAGAATTGGAAAGAAAATAGCTGCTATTAAGAATTTCTTAGTAAAAATAGGTAGTACACCTATAGGTAAAATATTGTTTCCATTAACATGTGTAATCTGCATAGTTTTAATGATAAGATTAAGTTGTATCTGCTGTAGAAACAAGAAAAATAAGAAAAGAATAAAAAGAGAAAATTCAAAAAGATAAGAAACAAGAAAGAGAAATTGAAGAAATAGAATTGGAGGAGTGGAAGGAGAGTATGTATGAATCAGTAAAAAGAGAAGACGTATGTGAAACTGAATTATGATTAAGAGCAAGAAAACATTTTAAAGATTCCGTAAAGACAGAACAAAATTTTGGGTGGTGTGGTGATAAAATCACCAAAGGGGGGATTGCTGGAGCGGGTAATGCAAATTTTTGTATACCCACCCCATTTTGCATGTTGTTTTATTAATTAGATTAATTAATTAATTATAATCGTACTAATGGTTTTGAGTGATGTGGAAATAACTAATCAACCTTATTAATGAGCAAAATATACGTGGGATTTGCATCTGCATGGCCTAATTAATGACATGAACTAAATTTCGTACGCATACTAATGATAGATAATTAGAACATTGCATGATATATGTTGCTTTGGTGATGTAATTGTGATTCGTGCTTTATTTAGTAAGTATAAACCGCATTGAGTGTTGCTTTTGGCTAGATAAATACACACACATATGGGTATTAGCGAGTGAATAACATTTTATTAGTCATTTCTTGTCAAGGCTGTCAGACTGTCAGTAGCTCACACTAGCACACACCACTGACCTGCTGTCTTGAGCTCAGCAGGGACGATGATTGTAGATAAGATCTCCAAATCCCCAGAAGTGCAACCCCGGCAGGAGAACGGAACTCGACTGCCGAGGGCTGGACTCCGGGGGAAAGGAAAACACACAGGACCGGGAGGAGGAGGATCCCTTCAGAGACGTGGCAGGACGGTAGGAAGACTCTCCGGGGCTACGGACAACCTGCAGGGATGAGAAAGCGAGAGTCAATGCTGCAGGGATGAACGGTACACAGACGGACTCCGCTTCCCGTTTTCCTGGTAAAGTACCCACCTGTTACGACACAGGTGGCTGGGAAGTAGCACAACGTATCTGCAATACGGGAATTCCTCGAGGGGTAAGTTCTCGGTAGCGTCTCTTGGGGAAACAGGAATGTCTGCCACCGCTGGTCCTGTAGGTAACGAAACAATACGCGAGCACGGCTCGCAATGTTTCGAATCGTGCTCCGGGAAGGAGTGTTGAGTCACACTCGTAAGTAATACCAGGGGGCACAACGTACACGCACAGCGTGCGTCCGTAGTCTCGATCGTGCTCCGGGAAGGAGTGTTGCTTCACACTCGTAAAGAAATACCAGGGGACACAAGGTACACGCACCGCGTGCGTCCGTAGTCTCCTAACGGGATGGAACCAGCACACGAGTGCGGGTCTCGGAGTAACCAAAGTTAAGAAGGAAGCGGACTCGGGAAGAGAGCTCTCAGGCGTCTCTCCCGGGTTACCTTATCTGATTCGCTGGTTCCGTGTCGAATAGCGTCTCCACTCGGCGCCACCCTCTAGGTGGAACGGGGCTGTCCTCTGCTCGAAGCGCTGAAAAGTCTTCTAGCTGAAATCCGGCGGGGAATACCCTCCGCCACAGGTCTCCACTGAAAACAGTTGACAAGCACCTTCCGCTTCCCGCGGAAGTGCTTAAGTAGCCCTTTCCGGGACTTGCGCCCCGGGGCCTGCTGGGAAACGTAGTTTCTTTCGCGCTTTCTTCTCTGTTGGTCCAATGTCGGCGCTCTTGCGCTGGTGATCGCTACAGTACCCCTTCTCAAGGACCGACGACTCGGCGGTCGTCCGGGTTTGCCTGGATGTTCTTCATGAAACTGCTCCAACAACTCAGGGCAATGTAGGTTCTCCTCAGGTTCCCATGTCCTATCCTCCACCCCAAAACCCTTCCAGTCGACCAGGTATTGAACCCTCCCCCGCACCAGTCGGGAATCCAGAATTACTTCTACCTCGTACTCTTCTTGTCCGTCTATGGTAATAGGCGGTGGTCTGGACGATAAACGGGTACTGCTGGGACAGGGCTGGAGCAGGGACACATGGAAAACGGGGTGGATTTTCCAAGAACTAGGCAACGAGAGTCGCATAGCCACGGGATTAATTATCTCCTCTATGCTATAGGGACCCACATATCTTGGTTTCAGTTTATCCACCCCCTTTAAATGCAGATTTTTTGTTGAGAGCCATACCTTGTCCCCCACTTGATACTCTGGCTCCGTGGTTCTTTTCCTATCCGCATAGGTCTTTTGCATGGTTTGTGCGGTGGCTAGATTTTGCTTGACTTCTAGTAAGACCGCCCTGAGATGTGCATGGTGCTCGTGGATGCTGGGTATGGGGGAGTGTACGGGCCATTCAAATGGAAGCATGTTGGGGTGATACCCATAAGTGCAATAAAACGGAGAGCATCCTAGTGTGGTATGTTTGGCATTGTTATAGGCGAATTCGGCTACCCATAACAAGTTTGGCCAGTGTATGGGGTTTTGCAGGGTGAAGCAGCGGAGGTATTGCTCAAGGGTTTGATTCAGGCGTTCGGTCTTTCCATCGGTCTGTGGGTGGTAGCTGGAGGAGAGTCGTGCCTCTATGTGTAACGTGTTGCATAAGGACTTCCAGAAGCGTGACGTGAACTGCGTGCCCCTGTCAGTTATCAAGACGTTCGGGATTCCATGAGCCCGGACCACATGTTGGAGAAAAACGATAGCGAGCTCTGAGGATGTGGGTAGCCTCTTCAGCGATATGAAATGGCCCATCTTCGTTAAGTGATCAACCAGAACCAAGATGACTGTTTTATCGTCACAGGGGGGCATCTCCACGATGAAGTCCATGGATATGGTGTGCCAGGGTCGTGGGGGAGTAGGCAAGGTTTGCAGGAGGCCCACTGGTTTTGTATGAATGGCCTTCCCCTGCATACAGATGGCACAGCCCTGGATGTATTCCTTTACATCTCTCCGCAGTCCGGGCCACCAAAAGGAGCGTTCCACACAGGCAATGGTCTTATGGATTCCTAGGTGTCCTCCTAGGACCGAATCGTGACTCCACGTCAGGACTTGTTGTTGCTGGGTCTTGTGTGGTACGTATAGTGCATGATAGTGATAGGCTAGTCCGTCTACTTCGGATCGGTGCTCTGCTTCTTCTTGGATCCATGCTGGTACATCTAGGTCCGCTACTGTCACTCTCACATCTTCGAGAAGTGAGGATGAGCGGTGGATTCTGCGGGGTTATGGCGGCTTCATTCCCCCATTCTCCGATACGAGAGAGGGCATCTGCCTTCCCGTTTTGAGGTCCGGATCGGTATTTGATGACAAAATCATAATCGGAAAAGAATAAAGTCCACCGTAACTGCCGAGGTGTCAGCGCCTTTGCGGTTTTCAGAAACAGAAGATTGCGGTGATCTGTATAAATTTCCACCGTGTGCAAGGCTCCTAACAGGTAGTGTCGCCATTCTTCGCACGCCCTCTTGATTGCTAGTAGTTCCTTGTCGGAGATAGTGTAATTTATCTCACTGGGTGTAAGCTTCTTGGAATAAAACGCGACAGGGTGGAGCTGTCCGTTAACCGGATGTCGCTGTGAGAGTACCCCTCCCAGGGCGTGTTGCGATGCGTCTGTTTCTAGAATGAATGGAAGTTGTGGGTCTGGGTGACGTAGGATGGGAGCCCGGGTGAATCTGTCCTTCAACATCTGGAATGCTCGGTCTGCTTCCTCTCCCCACTTAAACGGGACGTTTTTCCGTAGCAGTTGGGAAATGGGGCGGATTATCCTCGAAAAGTCTTGAATAAATCGTCGATAAAAGTTGGCAAAACCGAGAAAGCTTTGCACGGCTTTGACATTCTGCGGGGTTTTCCACTGGGTGATGGCTTCCACCGTACCCGTTTCCATTTGGAAACCTTGGGAATTGATGATGTAGCCCAAAAACGCGACCTCCTGAGCGTGAAAGAGACATTTTTCAAGTTTAGCATATAAGGAATGCTGTTGCAGTCGCTCCAAGATGGCTTGGACGTGAGTGATGTGTTCTGGGAGGGTAGCGGAATAGATTAAGATGTCATCAATGTACACCACGCAGAATACATCCAGATATCCACGCAGTACCTCATCCATGAAGAACTGGAAGGCCGCCGGGGCGTTGCAGAGTCCGAAAGGCATCACCCGATATTCGAACAGACCGAACTTAGTTCGGAAGGCGGTCTTCCACTCATCGCCTTTTCGGACTCGCACCAGATGATATGCTCCGCGGAGGTCGAGCTTGGTGAAGTAATGTGCTCCTTTTAATTGATCCAGAAGTACTGGGATGAGGGGAAGAGGGTACCGATTCTTTATCGTGATCCTATTGAGGGTGCGGTAATCGATACACGTCCTCAATTCTTCGCAGTCTTTCTTCGGGATGAAGAATAGGGGGGAGGATGCTGGTGAGGAAGAGTGTCTGATAAATCCGGATGCCAAGTTGTCGTCTAAGTATTTCTTGAGGTATAGCGTCTCAGGTTCCGTCAGGGCGTACACCCGGCTGCAGGGGATGTTTGCTCCGGCAATGAGCTCAATCCGGCAGTCATACTCCCGATGAGGAGGCAATCTAGTCGCTTTTTGTTTATCGAAGATCTCCCGATACTCTTGATAGGTCTCCGGCAGGGTTATGGCACAACAGTATCGTTCTTGGGGACCTACTGCCGCTAAGTGCGTGGCTGGGGTTTCTTCGTGATCCGGTTCTTCTTCTTGATACTTACAATGTTCTTGACAATACACTGAAGTCAGGGTGACGGTGCGATCAGTCCAACTGATTACTGGGTCGTGTAACGTCAACCAGGGCATGCCCAGGATGAGCCGGAACTGGGGAGCGTCGATGAGGTCAAATCGGATACATTCGTAATGGTCCGACCCCACCACCATCCGAAGAGCCCGCGTCCGATACTTCACTGGCCCGGAAGAGAGGGTCGTCCCATCAACCGCTTTGACTAGTTCAGGTACCTCTTTCTTCTCGTAAGGTAGTCCGAGTCGGTGGGCATATCCCTGATCGATATAATTGCCCGTTGCTCCGGAGTCCAACAGGGCATCCGTTTCCAGCACATCCCGGGAAGTGAGCCATAGTGATACTCCCAGATTCAAATGAGCCACAGCTGGTTGTAAGGTATTCGCTAGGATAGAGGAGATCATTTCCTGTGTCCTACCCAATTCAGAGACCTCCTTCTGACTTGGGCTTCTTAGTTTTCCGCCGGTTCATCTTGTCTGAATGTGGCCTGTACCCTGGGAATGGTAGGTCTGCTATTGAGCGGGGTGCGGGCCCGGCATTCCCTAATAAAATGCCCCCCTTTTCCGCAATACAGGCACAACTTCATTCGTCGACGTTTGTCTCTTTCCTCGGATGTAAGAGGGCCCCTGATTCCACCCAACTGCATTGGCTCAGGCCCCTCTACGGTTTTCGGTGGTTCGCCCGCCGGGTCCTTTGGTCTTGGGAAAGAATACTTCATCTCGCCTCGGCTCTTGTCACCTTTTCTCTCCAGGAGGCGATGGTCGAGCTGTACCGTTAGGTCTATAAGTTCTTCGCATGTTGGCGGTAGTTGCACCACTTGTGCCAGGACGTCCTTCAGTTCCCCTCGCAGCCCTTGGTAAAACAGGGTGAGTCGTTTTTCAGGGGGCCACTCTGTTTCTACGACCAACCGATTGAAGGTGGTAACGTACGTCAGTAAGTCTTGAGATCCCTGCTTCAAGGTGAGGAGTTCCCGATCCAAAGACAGCATGTGGGACTTCCGATCGAACAATCTCCTTAAGGCTAGGCAAAAATCTGGAAAATGGTGCAACACCGGATCATTTTTTTCCATTAACGGGATGGTCCAACTTGCGGCGTTACCCCCCATGTAAGACATCATGAACGCCGTCTTAGCGGCTTCTCCTTGAAACACGGCTGGTTTGCAAAGGAAATGCAGTCTGCATTGGTTCAGGAAGGTTTCAAACTTCTTAGGGTCCCCATAGAAGCGCTCCGGGGGGGCTAAAGGGATACCAGTGTTTTGCAATACATGGACCGTGGGCACCGTGTCTGCGGTTGTGGGGGGATATGTAGTGGCTGTGAAAAAACCCCCTCTGGTATCTACGGGATGGGCAGGAGGTGGTTGTAGAGTAGCTGGTCTGATGTATGAACCTTCCCCGGGGCTCCTACGCGAAAGACCCGCCACCTCCCTTCGTAACGAGCTCATCTCTCTCTGTACACTCTGGTTCTCTAACCGGGTGGTCTGCACCTCTTGCTGCAGCGCCGTTAGGCTGTCTAACAACGAGGTCAGCACCACGTTAGTATCCATTGTCCAGGCTGAGTGCAAACGTGGGCTTGTCAATCTGTCATGGCTGTCAGACTGTCAGTAGCTCACACTAGCACACACCACTGACCTGCTGTCTTGAGCTCAGCAGGGACGATGATTGTAGATAAGATCCCCAAATCCCCAGAAGTGCAACCCCGGCAGGAGAACGGAACTCGACTGCCGAGGGCTGGACTCCGGGGGAAAGGAAAACACACAGGACCGGGAGGAGGAGGATCCCTTCAGAGACGTGGCAGGACGGTAGGAAGACTCTCCGGGGCTACGGACAACCTGCAGGGATGAGAAAGCGAGAGTCAATGCTGCAGGGATGAACGGTACACAGACGGACTCCGCTTCCCGTTTTCCTGGTAAAGTACCCACCTGTTACGACACAGGTGGCTGGGAAGTAGCACAACGTATCTGCAATACGGGAATTCCTCGAGGGGTAAGTTCTCGGTAGCGTCTCTTGGGGAAACAGGAATGTCTGCCACCGCTGGTCCTGTAGGTAACGAAACAATACGCGAGCACGGCTCGCAATGTTTCGAATCGTGCTCCGGGAAGGAGTGTTGAGTCACACTCGTAAGTAATACCAGGGGGCACAACGTACACGCACAGCGTGCGTCCGTAGTCTCGATCGTGCTCCGGGAAGGAGTGTTGCTTCACACTCGTAAAGAAATACCAGGGGACACAAGGTACACGCACCGCGTGCGTCCGTAGTCTCCTAACGGGATGGAACCAGCACACGAGTGCGGGTCTCGGAGTAACCAAAGTTAAGAAGGAAGCGGACTCGGGAAGAGAGCTCTCAGGCGTCTCTCCCGGGTTACCTTATCTGATTCGCTGGTTCCGTGTCGAATAGCGTCTCCACTCGGCGCCACCCTCTAGGTGGAACGGGGCTGTCCTCTGCTCGAAGCGCTGAAAAGTCTTCTAGCTGAAATCCGGCGGGGAATACCCTCCGCCACAGGTCTCCACTGAAAACAGTTGACAAGCACCTTCCGCTTCCCGCGGAAGTGCTTAAGTAGCCCTTTCCGGGACTTGCGCCCCGGGGCCTGCTGGGAAACGTAGTTTCTTTCGCGCTTTCTTCTCTGTTGGTCCAATGTCGGCGCTCTTGCGCTGGTGATCGCTACATTTCTATGCATTAATTACGTTTTTGTGTTTCTTTGCTTATGTTGACCATTTGGAGTGGCCACAAAATGGCTGACAACCCCATCTGACGAATTGACTCCATTACGAAAATCTCTGGGTGAAGTGCGCATGCGTTACCATCAGCAGCAGTGGCCTTCCTGTGACCCTAATGCAACTGTGCCTACCAAGGTCGTTCTGGGCTGCAAGCCAGATGCCCTGAAAGAAACAATAAAAAGATACTTTGGACCGGAAAAATTATGAACTACATCTAAAGAGACATTTACAGCATGGGAACCCTGTTGAACAAATTTGACTGACCAATCAGAGACATTCTAAAATGATATTCGATACTTTTGGAATGTGATTTTACTATAAATTATGATAGAATAGAGAGGTGTGGGAAACGCGCTTTTCGATTTCCAGATGATATGCTGACGGAAAGGACGGTGACACTGCAGGACAGCTGTTAGCCTGAATCTTTGATGGACTGAATGAATGCCCAGATTCCTGATGAACTTAATCTGCTAAAATTGATGGGCAAAGATTTGCGAGACTGTAAAATTTGACATAGAGGACGACTTTAGCCAGAATAGGTAAATATGAATGGCAATTTGATCAAATGAATGATTTAATCTGCAATATTAATATAAATTTGGATTTGAACATCTACTGAATTGAGTTGGGTTGTTTATTCATTGAAATGTGTTAAATGAAAAGGTTAATTAGAGTATTAGTATTTCACTTAAAGCCGCAACTAACAGATCCGTCCCGGTTATGAGGATAATACCAAATGTGGAATCTAGGGCCTAATGAGTATGAGAAGGGTTTGTAGGTTTGTTGCTCATTAGGGTAAAGTGGTATCTTCCTCCCTCATTATTCAGTGCTTGGAAGGATAATCGCCTCTTGCACGGACTAATGGTAAGTGTGTGTTGGTGTTATGGGCCCCACCAGCGAATGTATGGATAGTATGTGTGTGTGAGATCTTTTGGTCCGTGGAAGTAGGGAGGGATTTTGCATTCCGCGCTGCATCAGGGGTAGCATTCCACCCATCTAGAGGAAAAGACATGTTCACACTGGTCAAACCCGGTAGGACTTTCCTGAGCCCTGGCATCACAAAATGGATGCCTCTTCCACAGACACGGGTCTGGCCTCCTGCTGCTGACTGAAACTCTGGCAGGGGAGGCCTGGACAATAGGTTTCCTGTCGAAGGGAGGTGTGACCACCTCCCCAGAAAAGGCAGATGTGTATTGGGGCTGGGCGGGATCACTCTCTGGTGCTTTGAAGTCCAGCACTGGGGGCACACTTGGTGTCCCTGTGCATAGTCCAGTTCAAACTGGTTGCAGGGGCTACCTGCCCCTGCTCTGGCACGAAACTGGACAAAGGAAATGGGTGTAACCACCCCTCTTTCCAAACCCACCCATAGGTGGGGCCTTAGAGTTAGTCCATCCCCTAAACTTAGTATAAGGAATCCAGTCCCTAGGACTTTAGATTACCCTGGACGAACCTCTGCATCATATATCCTGGACCTTTGACGTTCAATACTGACTAGAAGACTGAAGAAATCTCCCTTGGGGTCAAGGTGTGACTCCCCTGCTTGGCAGGCACCAATCAATCAATCATTCAATCATAGGCATTTGTATAGCGCACTGCTCACCCGGAGGGTCTCAAGGAGCTGGGGGGGGGGGACGCTACTGCTCGAACACCCAGGTCTTGAGTTGCTTCCTGAAGGCGAGATGGTCTTGCGTTGTCCGGAGGTGGATGGGGAGGGAGTTCCATGTCTTGGCTGCCAGGTAGGAGAAGGATCCTCCTCCGGCGGTGGCTCTGCGGATGCGGGGGGACGGTGGCGAGAGCGAGGCTGGCGGAGCGGAGCTGGCGGGTGGGCTTGTGGAAGGTCAGGCGGCTGTTGAGGAACTTGGGGCCCAGGTCGTGGAGGGCCTTGTGTGCGTGGGTGAGGAGTCGGAACGTGATTCTTTTGTTGACGGGGAGCCAGTGCAGGTCTCTCAGGTGTCCGGAGATGTGGCTGTGTCGGGGGATGTCCAGGATGAGTCGTGCTGAGGCGTTCTGGATCCGTTGGAGTTTCTTCTGGAGTTTGGCGGCGGTGCCGGCGTAGAGGGCGTTCCCGTAGTCCAGCCGACTGGTGACGAGGGCCTGGGTGACCGTCTTCCTGGTCTCGGTGGGGATCCACCGGAAGATCTTTCGAAGCATGCGCAGGGTGCTGAAGCATGAAGACGAGACGGCGTTGACTTGTCTGGTCATCGAGAGGGAGGAGTCCAGGATGAAGCCTAGGTTGCGTGCGTGGTCCGTTGGCTTGGGGGTGGCTCCCAGGGCGGGGGGCCACCAGGAGTCGTCCCAGGCGGAGGGTGATGATCCCAGGATGAGGACCTCCGTCTTGTCTGAGTTCAGTTTCAGGCGGCTGTTCTTCATCCATTCGTCAACGTCTTTCATTCCTTTCTTGTCGGCTGGCTCTGGCGGCGTCCGCGTCGCTGGTGAGGGAGAGGATCAGCTGGGTGTCGTTGGCGTAGGTGATGATCTTGAGGTTGTGTTGACGTGCGATGGTTGCGAGGGGGCTCATGTAGACGTTGAAGAGGGTGGGGCTGAGCGATGACCCTTGTGGAACGCCGCAGATGACTTCGGTGGCCGCTGACCGGAACGGGGGGAGGCGGACTCTCTGGGTTCTTCCGGCGAGGAATGAGGTGATCCACTCCAGGGCCTTCTCCTGGATGCCGGTGTTGTTCAGGCGCTGTACCAGGGTGCGGTGGCAGACAGTGTCGAACGCTGCGGAGAGGTCCAGGAGGATGAGGGCCGCAGTTTCCCCGTTGTCCATTAGGGATCTGATGTCGTCTGTGGCTGCGATGAGGGCGGTCTCTGTGCTGTGGTTGGCTCGGAAGCCGGATTGCGAGTGGTCGAGGGATCCGTTGGTCTCGAGGAAGGCGGCTAGCTGTCTTCTCGATGACTTTGGCAGGAAACGGGAAGAGCGAGATGGGGCGGTAGTTCTTGAGGTCGGAGGGGTCTGCAGTTGGTTTCTTCAGCAGGGCACTGATCTCGGCGTGTTTCCAGCACTCCGGGAAGGTGGAGGTGTTGAAGGAGGCGTTGATGATGTCGCGGAGGTGGGGTGCGATGATGTGGTCGGCCGTGTTGAAGATGTGGTGTGGGCAGGGGTCCGTAGGGGATCCGGAATGGATGGTGTTCATTGTGCGTGTTGTGTCTTCGGTGCTGACTGGGGTCCAGGTGCGGAGGGTGGCGAAGGGGGGCATCGGTTAGGTGGTGGGGTTCGTGGTTGGTGGGCCGAAGCTGTTGTGAATGTTGGCGATCTTGTCGTGGAAGAAGGCTGCGAGGGAGTCGCAGAGGTCTTGCGAGGGAGTGATGTCATTGTTTCCGGCGTCGGGTTGGAGAGCTCTTTGACGATGCTGAAGAGTTCCTTGCTGTTGTGGGTGTTGTTGTCCAGTCGTTCCTTGAAGGCTGTCTTCTTTGTGGCGCGGATCAGTTGGTGGTGTTTGCGGGTGGCGTGTTTGAGGGACGTCATATTGTCTGTGGTCTGGTTGGTGCGCCAGGTGTTCTCCAGGGAGCGGCAGTTCTTCTTGGAGGTGATGAGCTCGTCGGTGAACCAGGAGGCTTTCTTGTTGCCGCGTCTGCTGGGGGGGTTCTTCTTCAGTGGTGCGAGAGCATCTGCGCAGTTGGTGATCCACTGTGTGAGGTTGTTGGCGGCTTCGTTGGGGTCCGTTGAGCTGGTGGAGGGGGGTTCTGGCTGAGGAAGGTGGTGAGCTGGTCGCCGGTGATCTTGTTCCAGCTCCTGCGGGGGGCTTGTTTAGGGTGGTGGTGGGTCGTCGTTTTACTGAAGCTGAAGTGGACGCAGCTGTGGTCAGTCCACTGGAGATTGGTGGAGTGGCTGAAGGTGACATATTTGCTGGATGAGAAGACTGGGTCAAGCGTGTGGCCGGCGTAGTGGGTGGGGGTGGTTACCAGTTGCTTGAGTCCGAGGTTGGCCAGGTTGTCCAGCAGAGCAGTGGTGTTGCGGTCCTTGTTGTCCTCCAGGTGGAAGTTGAGGTCCCCCAGGAGGATGTAGTTGGTGGAATTGATGGCGTGCGGGCTGACGAAGTCGGTGATGTCTTCGCTGAACTGTGTGCAACTGACCGGTCTGCATCGCTGAAGCTCCCGCCAGACGCCGAACTCTTTGCATCCCCAGAGGTAGATTTCCAGACTTCCCTGAGGCTATCCTGAGACCACAGCAAAGCTGAGGCCCGTGGCTATCGTGGGTGACGTGGAACTGTGACCCCTGGACACCGTGATCTTTTGCAGCAACAGCATCTTCCTGGGCTTCCTCGAAGTTGTGCTTTGGGCTCCGAGTAGCCCCAGCCTTGAGCACCTCCTGCACTGAAGATTGCTGGCCTCCACTCCACGAGTGACCCGTGGGCCAGCTTCAAGTGCGACTGCTCGAGGCTCCTTCGCGATCACTAGCCCGTTGGCTAGTAGGTCCCCATGAAGGCAACTCCTCTTCTACTTTGGCTTTTCTGGTTGCTCCAGACTGCCCTGACTTCCCCTCGCTGGGTGAGTCCCTCAGACCTTTCTGGTCTGCACCGCAGTCCTTTCTCTGAACTCCTGTGACTTGCCGTTGCCAAGGCTTGTTGGGTCCAATCTGGTCACCGATGCCGCAGCACTCGACAGACTTCGTGGGACAGCTCGAATCCGGTTCGTGGACTGCGTCGACACCTCCTGGACCTCGTGGCTGAAGAGTCAAGACACCCATCAACTCACCTGAAGCACCCGACATCTGTGGGCATTGGTCCATCCTGCCCTTGGTCACTGGCTAGTGACCCAGACTCTGTCCCCTCTGCTTTCAGGTTCCTTCCATCCTATATCCAGGCTTGGATCTCTTCGGACACTTATCCTCTTCACGGCAGCAGCAGTTCTTTGCAGGCTTCCATTGAAATCTACGACGCGACCCGACACCAAAAGACACCTATGCTCCCGGCTTCCGTGGGTGAGGTAACTCGAGTACTCCGGTGCTCCCGTGGGTGCTAGCCCTAGAACTTCTTAAGTCCAAAAGGGTTTGGTCCTGACTCGATTCTAAGTGTCCCTAATCTTTAAATTTCCAACCTTGACATTGCCCATAGAAGATAACGGGAACCCACGGTTGTGTTTACACACTGCATACAGTCCCCGTGGGTCCCCTGTGTCACTACCTTGGGTGGTTCCTTGGGGTCCCAGCGATTCTACAGGCTCTAGGCCTTGTGTCTATTCCAGTTGTGGTTCTTATACCACTTTTTTGGTATATGGTTTGGTACGCCCCTAGGGCCCAAACGTGTATTTGTGCTATTACGGATTCTTGCTAACTTGTAAACAAAGTACTTCGAACTCCAGTCTCATAAAGAGACTAGAGGGGTGTGTTGTATCCTAAATACATATATTTTGAATATATACCTGGTGTGGTTGTCCTTTCATTTGATCATTCAGGAGATTGTAGACTGGTAAAACAAGCTGCTTTACATTCCTTCAAGACTTAGCCTGAAGGCTGCTCTCCATAGCTACCACTAGGATAGCTTTCAATAAAGGTTGTTTTTAACCATTCACCATAAGGGGGTGTTTGGACTGATACAAGGTGCCCACTAGAACTAGTGGACAGCATATATCAGGTCACCTTCTCACAAGTATGTGTGTCATTTCGAGGTTATATACAAAAAGAAAAGCAAAATTAGGGGCAAAACAAGAGCCCATGGAAACACCCTTGATTTGCAAATAAAATGTGTCCTGGTAAAGGAAGTAGTTATTCTCCAGGGCGATGTGTAGTAGATCCATGATAAAGTCAGTGGGGATCAGGGTGGGTCTGGGTCTACTCTCGAGTACTTCTTCAATGACTGAGGGGCCCTCGTCATGAGGGATGTTGGTGTAAAGTGACTCTATGTCGAGTCTCACCATGAGTTCAGTGTTAATATCAAAGGGTCTGTTCTCGATTGTCTTAATGAGGTCCATGCTGTCACGTATGAAATTTTCGGTCAGCGGAACAAATTCTTTGATGACGGCGTCGATATATTTGCCAAACGGCTCAAGGATAGAGCCACACCCTGATACAATGGGTCGGCCAGGTGGATTTTTGCTGTCTTTATGGACCTTGGGTAATACATAAATCACTGGTATTCGGGGACGTAGGTTGTTCAAGAATGCAAACTCCTTTTGTGAGATGATGTTCCTGGATCTTGCTTGGCTGGTAACTTGCTGAATCTTAGTTTTCAGCTCCGGCAATAGGTCTTTGGTGAGTTTTGCGCTTGTTTTGCCCCCAATTTTGCTATTCTTTTTGTATATAACCTCGAAATGACACACATACTCACCCCCAATAATCCATTCCACACACAGATTTCCCTATGGCGCGGCTACATAGTTGACATTCTTCTGCTATGGAAGGGCCCTTCTGACTCATTGAACTCCTTTGTCCATTGGCTGAACCAATCACAAACTCACTTAAAATTCACATCAGACTACAGATCCAACGACTTACCTTTGTCACTATGCATGCAGAAGATGGCAAAATTGGAACCACTCTGTATCGTAAACCTACGGAGCGCAATGCATTATTGCATTACTCTAGCTACCACCCACGTGGCCTTAGAGATGGCCTACACTACGGCCAATTCTTGAGCATTCGCAGAAATTGTAAATGGCGAAAAGACAACTTCAGGGAATAAGACATCGTTCGCGACAAATTGATCTCCAGAGGTTACCCACCACGCTTGATCTCACGTGCCCACAAAAGAGCATGGTACTGCCATCGAGACCACCTCCTTACACCCCAGGCTAAAAAAACGAATACCAGAATCCCCTTCGTGACTAAATTCAGTCCGTGCAGCAACCAAGTTAAGAAGATCATCAGACGCAATTGGACCTTATTGAGAACTCAAGAGTCGTTTCAAGAACCTCCACTCTTCTCCTACCAATGAGGGGATAATCTGGCCAATCATCTTGTCCATGCCATCACTTGGACTACAAAACCTGTGCAACAGAACTCCATCACCACCGCGTGGGGTCTACCAACTTTGATTGGACATTACAGATGCCAGTCCTGTGTTGTGTGTGATCTTACATTCAACACCAAAGAATTTAAGGCCAATAACAGGACCTACACACTCAAAACCTTCACCAACTGCCAGTCCCAAAATGTGATCTACGCAATTCGATGCCCTTGCGACCTCATATACATCGGCCAGACGACCCAACTGGTAAAGCAGAGAATAATACAACACAAAAGCAGAATCCATTGCAAAGTTTTGATTGCCCCCTTGGTGACACACTACCTTGAGGAAAATCACAGTGAAGTAGACATCACCTGGCAGGTGATCGACCAACCTCTACTACCTATCAGGGGTTGCAACTTCCAAACCCTACTGAATAGGAGCGAATGCAAATGGATTACATGTTGTAATTCAGTGGACCAGGGCCTGAACACCATTGATAAATGGAACAGTACTGTACAAATATGATTCTGAGCTCAGACCTTTTACAACTGACCATGTACTCGCTCAGTCGTTAACTACCTTGTCCTATAGCTGTAACCTGTCTTCCTGAAATTGGTCAGCACACCTATGCTCCTTGCAATACTAGACACCTTACCTAGCAATTCCTCTATTACTCCAATTCTGCACTAGTCTGAATGTCGCATCCCCCCTGAATACATTCCAATCCTAGGTGGTCGCTCTGCTTTCGATTTGACTATGCTAAATTAATAAGAAAAGCGTTTGTCATGTAATTTTTCATTGCACAGGATTTAAATTCATATATTGCCTTGGAATACATTCCTCTCTAATTTGTTTCTCTGCTCTCTTTTTAACTAAGCAAATTCAACACTATTATCCTTGTCATGTAAATTTTGTATGTTATATTGCTGCCAATTCATTTATACCCCCAGCAAGGAAGATGCCGAAAGGTTAAATAGTATTTTTTCCCTTTCCACTACTCTACCCCCCTGCACGTTCCTCCTGCGCGCACATCACCACTAACAGGCATCCTTGACTACATCCCTCCCACCCGTGACATCGCTATGTCAGGTTGCACATGACACGCTGAATCCCCATTTCCGGAAGCGCAGCGTTTATCAAACCTGTACAGGGACCTTCAGTGACTTGAGACACCGGTGGACACCCCACGCGAACGTGGCGACACAGAGCTGTTCTCAGCGCTTCTCTTGTCAGCGGATTCATTCCTTTCCTCGAAATTCTCCAAACAACAGTAAGCCTGTATTGCTGATCTTGGCCCTACCGGGCCCGGCATGTTTATTGTACCTCGTCTTGTTTCCTCGGTCTCCGCAGTAACTCAAACCCCCCACCCTCTTTTCCACACCCAGGTATCCATTCCCGGACCTACGCAGTGGATCGGGGATTCGACCCTGTCACTCACCCAATCCAGTATTCTACTGGTGGTTACTTGGTGAGTTTGCCTTTTCTACCAGTGCATTTGATTGCACCACTTCTTACTTCTGTCAGTCAATCCCATCTCTTTCACCCCCAGGACAGTCCTAACTTACCTGATTCCACGCAGATGCTTCTCCACGCTAAGCCCCACCCGTGGTTTCTTTTCTCACACCGGTACCTTGTCCCTTTGGGTGAGTTTGCCTACTCACCTGTGCATTCGCCTGCACCACCAATTACTTCTGTCAGTTAACCCTATCTCTCCCATTCCTAGGCAAGTCCTACCATTTTCTGAATATACGCAGACGCTTCCACACTCTGCGCCATATCCGTGATTCCTATCACTCACGCCAGTACCTTGACTCGTCACTGGGCAAACGTGTCTGCCCCCTGCTACTTGCGCCTCTCGACCTACAAGTAGGCTGACCTCCCCCTACCTCAGGCACACTCCAGCTCTTGCACCCCTTTCCCCTAGTTCCCACCCTGAACTCTCCCGTTCCTCCACTATTCAGCACCTCAAAAATTGGCAACCAAGTCCTGAAGATGGTCCTAAATTAATAGGATCGAAACGCCTTCGACCGATTTATCAGCACAACTCACGGTGCACATTCAACTTTGGTTCATAAAAAGTCTAAAACCGTGCTCAATCACTGTAAATAACCATTTTTGTTGAACCTTTGATCCTTGTACATATTCTTCATCACCTTGTCACCTTGCGCCTCTCGCTGTTTTTTTCACTTGCCACTTGCGCCGTCACTTTTAATGTCACAAGCACAACGTGCGCCAAGTCCCTTTGGGCTGCCTTTGCAATTTATGCTCACAGTGCAGATACAACTGTTCTGTATAAAGTGCGATTTCAAATATATGATGCCATGAGCACTTTTGAACAAGCTACCAGGAGTCTCCCTCTTTCCTTTCTGTAATGTCGTGTACATACATGTGTATTTGCCTTCCTCATTGAATTCGATCTCTGCCTTGAAGGCGGGGTCCAACAGTGAATGGGGGGGAGGGGGGGGGGGGGGGGCCAGGTAAATCGGGTTATCTCGCGAGGTTGGAGCCTCAGGTCCAGGATCACTGGGGGAGTGATCTGAGTAAGTGCGCAGGAGTGGCCTACACTTGTCTACCCGGGACACAAGACTTTTTGATATGAGTCTCTGTGTGTGTGTGTGCTGAAGAGTAGTGTGTGTATCCCCCCCTCGTCTGGGTGCTGAAGTTGCCATATATCCACTAGTTCAGTATTGTCTGTTATATATAGTAGGGCTTTGGCTGCAGCTGATATGCAGCGAGGGGGGCCTTTGGACAGATAAAAGCAGGGGTTCAATATGCAATTAAAATCCCCTCCCCATATCTGTGGAAGATTGCCCCTGTGCATCAATCGGGCCTTGAGACTGTGGCAGAATTGCAGAACATAGTTATTGGGCCCATATATTCCTACCAGCTCTACTTCCAAATCGTCTTTACGGCATGTGGCTATCACGTATCTACCACCCACTCAGCTTGTGTGCCTGTCAGGTATATCCCAGCTTGGCTATCAATCCAGACAAGGACCCTGCGTGCATGCAATTGGAATCCTGCTGTGTAGTCATGTCCCGGCATCCGTTGTCTACACAGTATATCGTTTTCTTGTGATAGGTGTGTTTCCTGCAAAATTGCGACATCTACCTTGTGTCGTTTGAGATAGGCGATAACTTTCCTGAGTTTTCTGTGGTCATTAAGCCCACGCACATTCCAGGTAAGTAGTCTTATGAGTGGAGTTTCTATGCCTTCCTTCTCACTTTGTTTGCTAGTGTCTATGGTGGACTTGCATTGCTTATTGTGCTGTCATGCTGTGCCTTGTAATGTGTTCCTCTTTTTCTTAACCAAAACCAAAAGTAAACATTTCCCAATTCACCCCCTCCCACGCTAATTGCTCCCAACCTGGCATAGCGGTATATGCTCCCTCCCCCTCCCTTCTTAGTGACCCCGCCCTTAAACAACCCCAAAACAACCCTAGTCCATTAGTTCCATGTGGTGGTGCACTCATAGAGGATGTTGTCTGCTAGATAAGTCTCTGTTGTCTCAGGCCCAGACCACCTTATTATCACACCGTAAAACCTCGCCCAGAACTTGCTTGCCCAGCATCAGGGTTCAGGGGTGGGTCTGTAGATGGAGATCCTTTCCCTTTGCGGTACCTCAGGGCCTTCCTCGTATTAACCCACTCTCGCCCAACTGTGGCAGTATTGCCTATGGTAGTTCTTTGGGTGCTGTGAGAGGCAACTGCTTTATTAGGGGGAAAATTATATTCTGGGGCCTTGGAAAGCAGACCACCATATTTTCAGAACAGTCTTTCCTATGTGTTTAAGTCCAGATACTGACGTCGAGGCCTCCCCTCGCTGCAGTTTTGTTTCTCTCATTGATGTTGTGGAGTCAGTCCCCAATCCCGAAGCCCTCCCTCTCCGTCGCATGGGGGGCGAGAATTACCCGCACCTCTGGTTGGAGTTGCTGGCTGTTAATCCTCTTCCTCCAACGCGTCTCCTGCCCCTCCTAGATTCCCGTGTAGTGAGCTCCTTCTACTTCCCGCTACTCCTCTTTGCTTCAAAAAGTGTAGAACATGTAATTTTGCCGGATACAATATGTTATAATCCATTTGCAAATCACAAAGTCTCATTTTAACTGGGGTGAATAGTCGTCTCACCTCCTGTACTTGTTAGGTGAAGTCTGGGTACAAGAAGAGCTCCATTCCCTCGCATCGGAGGGTCTTTACTTCTCGTGCCTTGTGAAGTGCTGCGTCTCTATCTTGGTAATTGAGAAGGCGTGCTATAATGGGGTGGTGTGGCCCCTAGAGCTGGTCTAGGAGCTAGTGAGCGGTACGCTCGGTCCACGCCGAAGATGTCTGAGAATGTGTTTCTGCCCAGGATGATAATCAAGAGTTTCTGAACAAATAGTTCCATATTTTCTATACGTGTTGTCTCTGCCACCCCAGTAGATTGTTCCTCCGAGAGAGCGCTTCCAAATCCTCGGTTTTGGCTCTCAGTAGTTGAAGCATCTTGTCCATCTTTTTTGGCTCTGCAGATTCAGCTGATAGAACGTCCTCGGCATCTGATACTCGTCTCTCGCCGTCCAACCTCTCGGTGTATTTCTGCGCTCACGGGTAACGCCTCTTGATTTTGAAGACTGCTCTGGGGCCGTCATACATTCCGATTCTCTATGCCAAAGTTTTCTGTCTGGGTACGCGCTGTGGGCGTAGGATCTGTGCAGGATTAGCGGCCGGGCAGCCGGAGCTCTAGTCCGTTGCAGCCATTTTAGAGCCAGGCAAGCTCCGCCCCCCCCCCCCTCTTTCCCCTACTTCTTTTTTTTTTAAATGTATTGATTCACTTTAGATCGGGGAAAAAAAGGCATCTGCATCATTTTGTAGAAGTTCACACACAGTGATGTAAACATGCACACATGTTAAGGTTAGTTAGGTTCAGCTAAGTTGCCTAATGATCATGTTTTCACAAGAGTTGTGTCATCTGCCACTAGATAATATATCTGTGGGCTATCTTGGCTGGCTTTTGGAAATTTAAAAATGAAAATATTTTTTTCCATATATAAGTGTTTTGGAAAAATATTTTTGTATCATATGTTTTTGAACACTTTATTATGTTATGTATTTAAGGGGATGTGGCCCCTCGTGGCAATAGCTAATGCCCTCCCCCCAAAAATGAACAGTATATCTGCCTACGCCCTTGCACCACTCGAGGGGGCAGAGAGCCCAATAGACCACAAGGGATATTTGTTATTTAAACAAAAAGAAGTGGGAACAGACCATCCTGGCATTCACGCTATGTCCCCACCCCAGAAAGGGTAAAACAGTCTTTCTGCCTCAGGGGAGTGTGAGAAATTGGGGGGGGGGGGGGTTACCCAAAATCTGCCCCTAGGAAGAGACAGAAACCCCACTAGACATCAGGGTCGATGAACAAAACAAAAGAGGTGAATTGGTGGGAGCTGGCATTGAGACATGCCCCTAGCCCAAAACTGTCCCAACAGTCTTTCAGCACCCAAAGGGGGGCAGAAAGCACACCACATGCCAGGGATAATATAATTTAAAAAAAGAATGGGTGTGTGTGCCCAGGCATCGGTGGTGCCCCCATAATGGGCCCAGCAGGATTTCTGCCCCCCCTGGGTGAGTTGCTCCCAATCTGCCTCCCAGCCCCTGTGGAGGGCATAAAGGCCACTAGACACCATAGCGAATATTATTAAAAAGAAGGAGGCAGCTAAGTTAGGATGGAGGAGGTGCCGAGCAGTCCTTCCTAAGATGGCAGATTTTGGGAGGTCTCCCCCTATCTCTCCATTGGAAAAAAATGTCTACTAGACACCAGGGATCTGTTACATTTTTTTATTTGAGAATGGTGAGAGGTAGCCAGCCAAGGTATCAGACCCACCCTCCCCACCCCCAAAAGAGCCCACAGACTTTCTGTACTAATGAAGGAAGACTCAGAGGGTATACCAACAAACTTCCTACCCCACAAGGGAGGCAGAAAAGTAATCCAAAATAAGGTACATTTGTTTTCAGAAAAAAACATATAAGGGGTGGGGGCGCCTGTAGTGAAGTATATTGTAATGAAGGTCAAAAGTCGATAATACTTCTTGTTCAGTATTTATTAGCCACAGCCTCAGCAGCCCACAGATAACTGACTAATAAAGAACCTTGTATTCCCAAAGCACATTTTAACATTCTACATTCCAGTGAGGTAATGCTGGATTGTAGTAGACATGAGATCACAACAATATCTCTCTTTCTTTACTATAAACAAAAACAATAACAATTAATAGTTAAACATGTTAAAGATACGATAAAACAATACTTTAACATTCATAGCATTAAAGCATAAAAGTTACATGAAATGGAAAGGAAAACTCAATCACGAAACCTTAAAGGTTTAACGATATTTCAACTACTGCTCCTTCGTTCAGAAACAGGAGAAGGATGAGAGGAATGTCTCGACTCAGAAACGTCAAAAGTGGAAGATGGAGAAGGAAAAACATGAGCATGAATGGACGAATTAAATGGAAAAGGAAGATCACGAGGATGTACATCACTAGAATGCACCTTCACAACTCTTCCCTTATTCCACCATTCATTCCTGCTTGTTCTCACTGCATTCCTGGTCACAACTTCAATTCAGTTTGAATTTCGACATCCCTTTGGGAACATGATTGGTATCTTTAATACGGACCCAATCATCCACACATAGATCTCTTTCTGTAGATTTGACCCTATGTATAGTTACATAGTAACTTTTCATTGTACCTTGAAATATCTCAACTTTAGGTCTTACAATTTTGTCCACACTTTTTTTTTTAACAAACTTTATTGTGCCATCATTCAGGGTACATTCCAGTATAACAAAGATTCCTGGCATTTTCGTTTTAGGTATAGCATTGACCCATCTTTCTCCATAAGTAAATATATACATACTTCAATCCTTGTATCTATCATTTACACAGCATGGGAATTACAATTCAATAAATGTAACATGTAGAATCATACTTATGAATAATTAACATCTTCAATGTATCTTGGCATGTAGTTATACTTTTATTCCCTAAACTAAGTTACTTACCCCCTCCCTTCCCCTCCCCCCCTTCCTGGCCTGCCCGTGCGTCTCCATTTATTCCGTATCATATCCTTGAAAGATCTTGGATTCCAACCTACATCTCTGGTGTACCATGGGCCTTCCCTCATAGTTTACCCTAATTGTCGCCGGCTTTATGGTAAGTGACAGACTGAATCAGGAGAGTGGATCAAGAAATGTAAGTGGGATATCCAATTGTGTGAGGTCTTCTAACATTATGTCCCAGTCCATGGAGATGGGACGTTTTCTCAACCCCCTCGCCTCCTCTCGTCTAAGTGCCGCGCTGTCGCGATCGTGTGTCAGAGGCAAGAACACAGAGCGTTAAGCAGGCTTCCCAATCCCTACAGTGGAAAGAGAATGCCTGGGTGTGCATGCGCCGCAAGCGAAGGGCCACTAGAGGGCAATCGAAAAGACTGTAACTACAATCCCCAGAAGCCTGGAAAGCCACAGGCAGGAAGTCGACTCCGGCACTCCAGCAACACGAAAACTACAAAGCCCCTCCTCCTCCGAGGATCGGGGCTTGACAAACTTCCCAGCGCCCTCCGAGGCTTAATCGCGAAGTCTTCCTGCCGGTGTTACTATGAAGCGGAGCTCCGTTTGGGTGCGCTGTATTTTCCCGCGTCCCTGTTCTTCCCGCATCCCTGAGATTCCGTTCTGTTCCTCCACCGCACTACATCCACCGCATCTGAGAATCGGCCAGCGGAAGGTATTCCCCGCCCCAGTGCCGAGTCTCGGGGTATTTTAAGTCTTGGACCGTCTTCGGTGATGAGGGAATTCGCCCTTCAAGGCCCCCGAGCGTCCAGACGCCAGGAGTACCTCTTCAGTGAAGCAACTGAGGAGGTTCCGGATCTGCGCGGCAAGACATCCGCAGCCCACTGCGCTCGCAGTGCTCAGGTATTTAGTTTTTTTTGCGAGGAGAACTGCGCAGAAGCGCATATTTTGGATTTGGTCCCTGTAATAAGACGGGGTTTTATTTCAATTTGATGATTTTGGTTCTCTGGACAAACAAACAAGTGGTGATTGAAACAACATATATTCCTACTGGAATTCTTGGTTGTAGCCTTACGTATTCTAATGTATGCACGGACAACGGCATACTGAAGTATTCTTTGTACTGACTGCTGCAAGGTGGAGCATGTAAGTGTGATTGGTCTTCCATGTGTTTGTGGCAATTGGGTTCCAGCATTATGTTTCTCTGATTCCCATTCTCTTGTCTCATTCCCCTCTGCAGTTGTCTATGCTGTACTCCCACGCTCCTGTACTGATGCTGCCTGAATGATACACAGACGTAGATCTAGGAGCGACCTGAGGGACCGCAGTGTTTATTATTGTATCCTCTCCCCTTTTTCCCCGTGGCGCATTCGTTCATAGTTGTGTTCGCTTCACCCTGTGTGGGGTTGCGCCCAGGGGAGTAGGGGGACCTTACTGCCTGCCATCGTTCCTGCTGATACTCTTCTGAGGTTAGTGCTACTAACTCCGCGACACGCGCTTTCCGCGCTGCCCCATCTGAGTACCTCCTCCTTCCATAAATGTAGTGGGGGGCTCCTCGGGGATTTCCACCTCATAGTAATTGCTCTAATCGCTAATGTAAGTGCTAGATCTAGGAAACGCAGTTGAACCTTCTGGGCTTGGGTGCGCTTGCGTAGACCCAATAGACCCTCCAAAATATTGTCTTTCAATGTGAGATGCATGATTTCTCCCAGCACATTACGAACGTGTCCCCAGTATTCCCTAAGGTGTGGGCAAGCCCATAACATGTGAAAAATCCAGCCTCCTCCTCCCTACACCTCGGGCAGTAGGCCTGGGACTCCGGGAACATACAGTGTATCGGCTTCGGGGTCAAATACGCTCTATGGAGAACCATGTACTGTATAAACTTGAGCTTGGCATTGCGGGAGACCCGCTTGGGGTGCTCCAAAATGCTTTCCCATGCCTTGTCTGTGATTACCGTGTCTGTAGTTCCTGCCCATTTCTCACGGAGGTCCGCAAAACAGATGGAAGCCTGTGTTCGGATGCCGGTATATAGCCACTTCACTAGGTGGCCACCCCTCCCCATATATAAAGAAGATGCACCAGGTCATGTTGTGGAGGCTCGCTACGCTGGGGTGCCCATGTCGTCTTGATGTAATGCGCTGTCATTGCATGTAGCAAGTAAAGTCGGTCAGGAGCCCCAGTGTTCCTCACGAATGTATCATGATCTAGGAGTACACCATCCCCGAAGAATGGACCCACATCCGCTACTCCCGCATCTATCCAATCCTGTATCCTAGCCATTGTAATTCTACCACCCATGACTGACATCCCTAGCAATGAGATATTAGGTGCATAAGGAATCGTGCTCGACGTATATTGTAGTGCCTTTTTCCAACATTGCAGAGCAGCTTTCAACAGCGGTGGGCCATCGGAGGGTGGTTTCACCTTTGGGAGCAGCATACTCTGTAGTGTATCACGTTGTGGTAACTGTTCCTACAGGAGAGGACAGAGTCAGAGGTCAATTAGGTCGCTGAAATAGAAAAAGAAGACAGAGTCTCTAGAAGCAGTGTACCCTAACAGAGTGAGGTGGAGAATCTCTCCTTTAGATACTAGTGCCCTCACACACCCTTGCGAGTGTCATGCTTCATCATCGGGCGTTGGACCAGCGCACTTTTTCTCACACACGGGCACTAGGAGCAGCGGAGTAATACCCCGTCCCCTATGCTATCTATTAATAGAGGACTGCCCTGCAGCGTCCACACAAAAAATCTCCGACAAAGAGCCCCCTTGCGGGGCCCGTGGGGGACTGCAGTGCCACCCTCACGAGGAGCAACGCCCGATGAAGAAGCATGACACTCGTGAGGGTGGCACTGCAGTCCCCCACGGGCCCCGCAAGGGGGCTCTTTGTCAGAGATTTTTTGTGTGGACGCTGCAGTTGTGCATGCGGGTGTGTGGGCCTAGGAAACAAAGGTGTGGTAGTTGTGTGTGTGGTGTCTTAAAATTACCGTCCGGAGCCGTAGGGATAGCTTTATTCGTTGGTCCGGGGGTAGGGTTAAAAATAAACCAAGACCAAGGGCAGTCCTCTATTAATAGATAGCATAGGGGACGGGGTATTACTCCGCTGCTCCTAGTGCCCGTGTGTGAGAAAAAGTGCGCTGGTCCAACGCCCGATGATGAAGCATGATACTCGCAAGGGTGTGTGAGAGCACTAGTATCTAAAGGAGAGATTCCCCACCTCACTCTGTTAGGGTACACTGCTTCTAGAGACTCTGTCTTCTTTTTCTATTTCAGCGACCTAATTGGCCTCTGACTCTGTCCTCTCCCGTAGGAACAGTTACCACAACGTGATATAACGATATTTCTTGGGAGTATTGGTACTGGACCTATTTTTTCCTCACCCACTCCCAGTCCCCCCTCTCTTATTTTTGATTACTATGTAGTGTACCCTTCTCTAGCTCTTGTGCAATAAAGTTTATTTCTTGTAGGTTCCGGCCTGCCGTCCAGAAAGACAGCCATTGTAATTGGGCGGCATAATAATATGCCCGGAAATCAGGGACACCCAGCCCTCCTTGGTTCGATGCCAACTGCAGTTTCTTGAGACTTACTCTGCGTCTGCCTCCGCCCCAAATGAGTTCCAACAAGAGTGTGTCTAAAGTGCGAAATGTGGCCTGGGGCACCATCAGGAGCAGATTGACAAAGAAGTACAATAGCCTGGGTAGCATCACCATCTTGGAGATGGCTATCCTTCCCATCACAGACAGCGGCAGGGAGGTCCAGAAGGAAATGCTAGGACGTAGTGAGGCTATGGCCTTCATTAAATTACCTTCTAGTTGGTCTAAAGGACCTCTGTATACGTTAATACCTAAGTACTTAAAGGTATCTAATGCCACCGGGATCTGGTAGGTACCGAATCGGAGTATATCTGGACAAAGACCCTCTTGGAAATAAAAGGCATGAGACTTTCCTGCGTTAATCGCTAGCCCCGATATAGTCTCGAAGGCGGAGAAGACTACAGGGAGAGGACTTGCCTCATTCTCCAGGTTGCGCAAATATATGCGAATATCGTCTGCATATATTGAGACAAGGTGGGTATTATCATGTATGGGAATTCCTAAAACTCCAGACGACCGCTTCAAAGCTATGGCCAGCGGTTCTAACGCAAGCACAAACAGGAGAGGGGAAAGTGCGCACCCCTGCCTGGTACCTCTGTGTACTGCGTATTCCGGGGATATATACCGTCCCGTGTGTGCCCTTGCAGTAGGTTCAGCATATAGTAGGCATATCCACCTCAGAAAATCTTAGGGGATACCAAAATGCAACAGGGCCGCAAACATGTACTCCCAAGTTATGGAGTCAAACGCCTGACGTAAATCTAACGCCAGACATCCCGCCTTGTCATATTCACTGAGAACAGCCCTCATGATATGGTGTAGTCTCCTAATATTGAGTGAAGTGCTACGTGTGGGAAGAAACCCACATTGGTCACTGTGTATAAGAGTGGGAAGAGCGGGGACCAGGCAATTCGCTAAGGCTTTACTAAGAATTTTATATTCGGTAGCCAGTAACGGCAGTGGTCTATAATTGGACATCTCAGTGTTATCTCTTCCGGGCTTGGGGAGTGACACCACCATAGTTTGCATCGTGGATTACGGTAATCTACCAGTTTCCCAAGCCGTTTTATATAATTCCTCCAGTTTAGGCGTTAAAACCTAAAACATAAAATTCAACGGGCAGGCCGTCTAGACCCGGGGATTTATTGCAGTTAAGGCCTTTAATCGCTACTTTTATTTCATGTCAGGTAATGGAGCCTAAAAGGGTCTTACGCATGGTTTCCACGATCTTGGGAATCTGTAAGCCATCAAAGAAAGCATCTATTAGGCCATCTTCTGTATGCGTTGGTGCCGCATACAGAGTACTTAGGTGATTACAAAATACTTCGTTAATTTCTATTTGAGTATGAATCAGTCCCTTCTGTGGTGAACCGATACAGGTGATCACAAGCGTTTCTAGGCTGTTCTTTAGTAGTCGTGCTAGTAATGTTCCTGATTTGTTGGCGTCCGTGAGTTTCAGTTGTGTATATGCTCGGTAATCCATGAGTCTAAGTGTCTCTAGAGTCTCTGCATGTCTAATACGGGCCTCCTGGAGAGATGCCCTTTTGTCCACCTCAGTCACTGCGGCTGGCTCTAACTCTGTCATCAGTGATTCTATATCTACAAGTCTTTTGTGTGCTTCTTGGCGCGCCCCTACAGTAGCACTAATTGCCAAGCCTCGAACCACTATTTTGAACGCATCCCAATCTATGAGGTTGGAGGATGCTGTATTCCAGTTGTCTGTGAAGTAATTATTAATGGTATCTAATAATGTGGTCCGAAAGGGGGCATCCTAGGAGTTGGGGTCATAGCCTCCAAGTCGGCACAGGTGTCAGAACCCTGACCCATGTTAAAGCAACTTCTAGGGGATTGTGGTCTGAAAATGTTTTGGGTAGATATGTAGATTGATGTATTTGTGTAGCTATTGTGTGGAAGCACAGAAATCCATCAAGCCTGGTATGAAGCTGATGGACTGGGGAGTAAAAAGAATATTCCCTGTGTGTAGGATGCGGCTTGCGCCATGCATCTATGAGACCAAAGCCCTTCATCCAAGTGTTCAAGAATTCAGCCTGCTTGTGTGCACAGGCTCCGTGCAGTGGTGGATGGGATCTGAGTAATTCAATGTCTAGGACTACATTGTAGTCTACCCCTAGAATCAAGGGAATGGCATCCCACCCCGCCAAGGCTCTGCCCAAATCAGAGAAAAAATTGTCTTGATCGAAATTCGGCGCATATACACAACCAAGGATTACGGGCAGACCATCTAAGGTGCCCTTCAAAAGTATATATCACCCCTGATCATCTACGCGTCGATCCACTTCCACAAACGGGACTCCATGGCGGATCCAAATGGTCGCCCCACTAGCAAAGGCCGAATAATTAGTAGTATACAGTTGGCCTCCCCACTTTTTCCGAGTTTTCACTGCCTCCGCCTCCATCAGATGGGACTCCTGTAAAAACAACAATCTGTGCCCTCCTCCTAAGGAGGTAAGCGTGTACTCTGTGTCGTTTGTTCACAGCCCCTAGCCCCCGTACATTCCAGGTCAATAGGTTGTATGTGCCTAAGCCAGTTGTTTATGAAACATATTTTCACTACCTGTGTTGTTCTCTGTGCAATGCGGAGTCCATGAGTGTATGCAGAACAGGAAGACCCCATCCCTCGCAAACTAACTATGAACGGCACAGCCAATAAACAATGCTGAAGCAAACCAAAAACGAAAACATAAAACATAGAACATTGCCTGCGCTTTGTGGGGGGTAAGCGTACCCAACCATACTGTTGTCTGTATAGGTGTACAGCTGTGGGGGCTCTACTGGGCCCGGGGGGGGGGGATTGTACCTCTCAAGCTATATTCATCGGTGCATTTTATAGTAAAGGTTTCCGTGGTGGGGACCAGGGGGTCCATTATAACATGCTGCCTATGAATACCTGGGGTTAGTCACAAATTTGTGGAGTCTTACTAGTCTTGATTACCGATCAGTGTGTACCTAATGGAAAACCATAACAAAACGGATCATAATGCAGGCATCATATACATTGTTAAATGCACAATTCCACTAGGTCAATCAAAAAGGATACTGCCTAACGGTTGATATTGTGTCCGTGTCCAAGTAGTCATCCCCTTGCGAGCCTGGTGTGGGAACAGTTCATAACCATCCCTCAGGCGTCCAGCAGGCCATCTCCCGTTTGGGGCGTCACCGAGGGGAAAAGAGTAATACTATGATCCGAATCCGAGTGTATGGTACTGTGCTCTGAGTCGGTCGAGATCTTTGTATTGTCGTCGCGGAAGGATCCAGCGACCGCCAAAGCCTCCTCTCTGTCCATCTTCTTTTGGGCTGGGGTAGGGCCTAGTCGTGCAGAGTTCTTTGAGCCTCTTTCCCATTCTCTTGACAGCTGTTGTTGTGATTGTACAGGGCTGTGTCTCACCGATCCGGACAGTCTCTCCTGACTATGGTCTAATCCCATTACCTCGAGCCATTCTTCCACGTCAGCGGGCCTTTCAAAGAAATAAGATTTCTTATCGTGAATGACTTTGAGCCTGGCTGGGAACAATAGGGCATATTTAAGTTGAGCCGCCCTTAGGTTTTTTTCTTCACTGCTTGGAAAGAGTGCCGCTGTCGCTACACCATGATCGTGTAGTCCGAGAATAATGAGATCTGCTGATTTTCAAATTGGATGTTCGTTTTTTCCCTCGCTTTTTGGAGTAACAAGTCTCTGTCCCTGTAATTTAGGATTTTGACAATTAAAGGGCATGGGGGAGCACCTACTTTTGGTGAGCCAGTCGGTATCCGGTGTGCTCTCTCCACGCAGAAATATGGGGATAAACCTTCAGGGGCGATGTGCTCTCTGAACCATGCTTCCATGAAATCCGCTGGTCTCGCTCCTTCGCTTCGTTCTGGCAGTCCAATAACACAAACGTTATTACGTCGGTTGCGCCCTTCTGCGTCCTCGATCCGGTCCTGGAATCCAGTAACTTGGTGTTGTAGTTGTTTTAATTGCGTCGCCTGTTCCTTGAGTTGGGGGTCTATGCTGGTCAGTGCCGTTTCGTGATCCCGCACCGTGTCAGCAAGCTTCCTATGATCTGCCCGTAGCAGAGTGAGGCCGGTCGTTAGGGCACCTATCTGCTGCTCCATTATTTTCTTGGAGTCACGTATTTCCTTTAGTATTAAGTCCAGTTTTTACGTGTGGGACTCAATAGGGTCGGTGGTGGAAGTGCCCCGTGCTCGCTCGTCGTCGTTGGGCTCGTGGGTCCCCACCCCTTGTTGGCAAGCTAGCGTCCAAAATTTTACCCTTGAGCTTGCCCATTGCGAAATCCTATCAATCGCAAGTTTTGATACTGGTGCTATGGGCTCCCACAAGTACAGGCAGACTATCTGGCAGTAACCTCCTCTCCTCAACAGGCAGTGATCCGCTGTGCCCTCAAATCTATGGACAACGTCTATCACTTTCTGATTACTGCCCTCATTGTCTCACAGTGTCTGAACCTGTGCAGTAGCCACCGGGAGTCCGTTACACAGCAGGCTCCCTTCTGGGACACTGCGTTCCGATCCACTGCAACTCTAGCCCCTTCACACCCTCTGGACGTGTCCCGATCAGCTCCGGTGGAGCTCCATAGGCAGTTAGTGTGCTTTAACTCAGGGGGGGGGATTGCACTTATCTCTTCGTCCTGCGTCACCGCCAGAGAGCCTCCCCACTCCATGCCGTCGCTCCAGGCCATCCGTCATGCTCGGCTCCCCCGTTGTGCAGCCCCTGTGGATTTTGGCAGGCCACGGAGACTAAATGGAAGGCGGTGAGAGCCGCTCGCTCTCAGCCTGGGCAACCGGCGCTGCGCCTCCCACTGCGCGGTGGCAATACGTCGGTGCTCAGCTCTCCGTAATCCGCTGTTGGCCTTTCAGTCCTGCTCCTCCGTGTATCTGCTTTTGAGGAGTCCGGAGTGGCCGTCAGTCACAATTCTGCCCGCTAGGATCGTAACCGAGCAGTGACCGCGCGGGCCTCAGTCCGGTACGTAGGTCTTCCGGGGCACCACCAGCAGGCCGTACGTCTTGCGCTCTGTTCCCAGCGTTTGCATTTTCCACTCCTCCGCCGCCCTGTCTTACCGGGGAGAAATTCTGACGCCTGATCGCGCTGGGGCGATTTCGGAACCCCGCAGGCCCCTCTGTGTATCCGCAGCACGGTGATTTTCAGGATCTTGTCCCCCCCAGGGTCCGGAGCCTCACCAGGTTGCGACCGCCATCTTAGGCGGTTGGCCACGCCCCCCTACAATTTTGTCCACACTTAACATGCTATCACTCTTGGTCTGACACTCCCGTAACCAAGCAGGACATAACCTGGAGGCAGGAGGACGTCCCCGTAGGATTTCAAACGGTAAAAGACCAGAAACAGCATTGGGACACGACCTATGAGAACACAGCATTTCTTCAACGGCCTTACACAAATCAATTTATTTTTAACTGCCCACTGTATACATTCCACTAAAGTGCGGTTCATTTTTTCTACTAGTAGGTAGGTTTGTGGATGATATAAAGCAACACATTTGTGTTTAATGGCATTAGTGTCCAGAAAACTTTTCATTTCTTTAGAAATAAATTGAACACCGTTGTCGGAAACGATCTCTTTGGGGTAACCTTCTCTCAAAAACAAATTGTTTAGAAATTTGATAACTTCGGAAGTGTTTGGCTCTTCTACAAATTTAAATTCCCACCATTTACAATAATAATCAACAACCACAATGGCAAATTTAAACTTGCGCGGTAGAGCACTGAAAGGTCCAATGAAATCAATGGCCAGTTTGGACCACACAGACTCAGGTAAACTGACAGGTTGGAGTAGCACCGCTTCAGTCTTGAGTCCTTTATCACAAATGACACATGCTCGAACGCTAGCAATGATAGCAGAATCCATTCCAGGCCACCAATAACTGTCTCTGATTTTCCTTTTAGTTATGGTCTGGCCTAAATGTCCTTCATGCCCATATGTAATAATTCTGTCTCTCAAACAAACAGGTGGAATAAACCTATCCCCCATACCAACTACCCATTTTCAATAAGCTTGTAAAGACTGAGGTAGTGTCTTTTCTTTAGGCCATCCATTCATCACATATTTTCTTACATTCTCCAGTTCAGCATTTTTTAAAGATTCAGAATTCCACTCTTGTTCAGTGAAAATTGTGTTGTGACAAACATCAACACTTGCAATAAGACACTCTTCATCATTATCCTCATTATTCTCAGGATAGTCAGTAAAACTGGGTGAGCGAGACAGATAATCCGCCCTAATGTTATGTTTCCACCAGGAATATGTTCAACGGTAAAATTATACTGTAAAAGTTTTGAACTTAATCTCGCTATCCTTGGTGTGTGATCTTTAATTACAGAACCACTTAAGATACTTACTAAAGGCTTATGATCAGTCTTGAGGAAAAATGTTCTCCCCCAAATAAAATATTTAAATAGTTCAACTGCCCAACAACAACCCAAAAGTTATTTTTCAATGACAGAGAAATACATTTCATTCGACCTCAAAGACCTGAAAGCAAAACCAATAGTCATTTCATTTGACCCCATTCATCTGTGCAAAGGTGGCACCCAAACCATAATCACTCGCATCAACAGTGATGATGTACTTCTGAGTGGAATCGAAAGGTGCAAGAACACCTGCTGATGTAATTTCTTTTTTCAACCTTTCGAATTCTTCTTGACAACTTTTTTCCCAGACAAATCGTTTTTCTTTCTTCAATAGTTCTCTTAACATAACAGTTTTAGCAGAAAAGTTTTGAATGAATTTAGCAAAAAACACACAGAAACATAAAAATGAGACAACATTCTCTTTACTCTTGGGAGTGGGGGCTTTGGCAATTGCATCTATTTTTTTTTTTTTTTTTTTTGGAAAAACCTTTATTGACGTTTCAATCATTTACACGTATGGGCCTACAACCCCCCGGGGCCGGCCGCTAAGCAATCAGAACAATAAAAGCACATGTAAACACAGGCGGCACCTCGGAGAGCAAAGTCTACAATACAGTATAGTCCGGCCAATGAGCCGCTCAGGTAGGACACCAGGAGAGAAAGGGTTTTTCATTTTATAATAAAACAAAACAGTAGGATCAGGTGCCAAACAGTTTCCCAACAGCGATAAGGGGCAAGGATAAGAGACGCAAGCAGCAAGCAGCAATACATTGAATCAATGGCGCAGACACGGGAAAGTACAGATGGGGAGAAATATCAAAGATAGTTGCGCCTACAGGTCCCCGTACCTAAAGCCCAGCGAACCCCCCGGAAACTGTGGCACACATTAAGAGCAAGCGATTCACAATAAGAGAGGTGTACCGCGCTGATCCCAGAAAAACAAGCAAAAAGAAACAGAGAAGAAAAAGGAGGCCATGGAAAAAGAGATAAAGACTAAAGAGTCCCCTCCCCCATCCCCCCACCCTGCACCTCTGCGAATGAGTATGGCCCCACCCCCCAGCAGTGTGCCTGTCGCCCTGGAACTAGACCCGAAATATAGAAGAGACAGGAAAAAAAGGAGTAAGAAAGAGCCCCCCCAGACGGGGGGGCGGAAGGAATGTAATAAACTGGAGGAGGGCCTTCAAAACATACCCCCGGCTTCTCCCTCCCGCACGGTGAAGTCTCCCCACAGCAAACAATTAGCAGCACCAAGTTGATCATATCAAAAAAGGAGGGGGGGAGTGGGGAGCATTATGCACCAACTATGCGAATAACCATGAGAGCACGCAACCATGAGTCCGCCTGTCTACTAGGTGACCACTCCCGAAGGATCAGCCTCAGCCTTGACCGCTCTTTGCGATTCTGCCCATGCCTGCCCCTCGACCCAGCACCATGTCCGATGTCCCAAGGTACAGGAGTGTCCAAAAACAGTCGGGAAGCGACGCACACAGGTGGGGTGGAAGTCTCTGAGCATCAGCACGGACCGCTTCATGGGGGGGCGTCTTTTCCAGTGCTGCCCCAGGATCTGCACTGCACACAAGGTCCAGACAGGCTGAAGCAGTCAAATGAGACACACGTTGCTGGAATCGTCCCTGGGCCGCCGGAGACCGCTCACGGGACAAGGCCACCATCTTCCGCTCAGGTCCAATACCTCCGGAGCAGATCAAGCCCACAGTTAGCCGACCACACGGTAGCATACTGTCCGGAGTGTCCGGCCGTACACTAATCGCGGGGGGGCCGCAACATCTTCCTCCTGTGTGCAGTGTGGAAAGCCACTGTGTACTTGTGGACCAGCATACCGCCACTGTCCCAACGCTGATACCACACCATCTAGCTTCCTCCCCAGGACCCCGGCGCCATGAGCCAAGGAGTAATGAAGGGCACCAAGGGCCTCCAGGAGGTCGCCGTACCCCAGAGCAACTCTCTCCGATCGCTCTGCCACACTCCCGACCGTCACACACCCCCAGTCCCGCTGCGTCCCAGCGGACAGGATGGTAGGCTGCATAGTGACAAAATGGCCGCTGGGAAGGCCCGACTCGTATTGGGGCCAGGACCCCGGGACCAACGCCTCAAGGTCCACGTCGCTGAAGACAGGGATCCTGGGGGAGGAACAGATTCAACCGTTGCGCGGTCACGGGCAATAGTCGTCTCCGCCACGGACCAGCTCCCGCAAAAAGCCGGGAGCAGCCCGCAAGGATCAGGGCGAACCAGGGACGGCGTCCGGGCAGCTCACCGTCAAAGGCAGGGGCAAACACCACAGAATCCGAGAATTGCACACCCGGGCATGTCCTCGGTCCGCAGCGCTCAGCAGGGGGGGAGCGACCACAGCAAAATGCAGGCCGAGGGGAGCACCACTCCGGCGGACCGACTCCACCCAGTCACCACAGGCCGCTGTTGTTAAACTGCCGCCCGGCCAAGGCGTCCACTCGAGGTCCCGGCTTCGGGACCGCACGGGCCGCAAAGTTCAATCGCTGATTTCTCCGGCGGTACTGCAGTCAGAAACCTCAGGGTCACACGATCGGTTGCCACTTTCGTTTACGAACACGATCTCGTAGCGCAGAATAAGGATCTCATGCAGGATATCCGTGCGGGATGCGGAGGTTCACGGAGCCGGGAATCTACGCTGCCGTCCCGGTCGCCATCTTGGCTCCTCCCGCAATTGCATCTATTAATCCAGGTCTAGGTTCTACTCCCTTCTCTGAAATTACATGACCCAGATACTCAATGGTATTGCAAATTCACATTTTCCAAGATTGGCAACAACTCCGAACTTTTGTAACCTCTCCAAAAACTGCATGCATGCGTTTGTCATGGATGCACAAATTTTCTCCTGCGACTAAGATGTCATCTTGGAAAGTTACAACACCTTCAATTCCTTCTAAAACATTTTCTAATACACCTTGAAAAACAGCTGCCACCGACGCAAGGCCGAAAGGCATCCTCTTAAACTGAAAAGTACCCATCGACGACACAAAAGCCGTAAGATGAGGTGATGACTCATCAAGTACTAACTGATGATAAGCAGATGCTAAATCAATCTTAGAGAAAAACTTAGCACCTGAAAATGAACTGATGATGTCATCTATTCTAGGTAGAGGGTGAGAGTCAATCCAAAAACCTTGTTAAGACTTCTGAGGTCAACACAGACTCTCAGCTGTCCATTCTTCTTCCTAGCGATAACTAAAGGAGATAACCATAAAGAAGACTCGCTGGGTTCTATCACACCTTTGTTACACATCTTCTTCAGAATCTTTGCTAAGTCTTCACACACACTGAAAGGATCATTTCTCAACTTGTGTTTCACGGGTGTAACATCTTTCTGTACTTTGATCCTGTGCTTGAAACTTTTTATTCTACCCAGTTTGTCATCAAAAACTGTGGGAAACATGCCAATCCACTTTGAACTATTTTCAACATTATCATGAGATTTTTTATTTTCTTCACCATCAGTTACCAATGAGACCTGAACATCTTTACCAGGTCTGAGAGTCATACCGAAAAGGCCTAGATGGTACCACCCATGAATGTTAAAACCTTTTTTTGCAATGTACACTTTCCCGAAAATGGTTCGATTTTTAAACTTGAGATGACACTCAAAATACCCAGAGAGTTCGATCTTTCTCCCATAATAAGTTACAGGATTGCTGTCAGGTGGGAATAACTCTCATTTCCCCCAAATCTCAGCAAACAATTCATCAGTCACCATTGCCATTCTGGCACCAGAATCAATAAAAAGTCTTAAAATGTTACCATCCACTTCAATGTCCTCATAAGGATCTACACAATTAGACTCATCATCCTGTACAACAACAACCATATCCCTCACACCTCTCATACAACTTTGTTCTTCATCCTAACTATCACACAAATCTCCATCTGGGAATGTATTGACTTTGTCTCTGGGTGACTGGCAAACTTTTGCGAAATGCCCAATTTTCCCACATAGCTTGCATTTTACATTTTTTGCGGGACAAGGCCTACTATTTGGGCCATGATTGGGATAACCACACCAAAACAAATGTTTTTCTGTGAGAAAAATCCACTTTTGTACTCTTTTTTTGTGTTCTTTTTAAAACTATTGTTTAGTTTTAAAACTGTGTTCTCATTCACTACAGACACACCACTAGTGTCTTTACGAGTAAGCTCCTTTAAAGCCTTCCGTGAAACTTCAATACCCTTTACTACATCAATTGTTTCCAATAGGTTAGGATTTCTCATAGTGAGAAGTCTTTCTTGTACTTTTTCGCCCCAACAACGTACTACTATCTGATAACGAATAAGTTGATCTGTAAAATTCTCAAATTCACATTCCGCAGCCAGCATACGTAAAACAGCAACATAGGTGTCAATAGACTCATCCGGTAACTGCTCTCTAGTAAAAAACATATGCTGGTTAACAACCAAACTTGGTTGTACGTCAAACTGTTTTTCTAATTTTTTAACAGCCAATTCATATTCATCTAATTCTTCTTGATCCTGCTGAATGGGATACGGTGGGAGATGTTCATAGATAGATTGCCCTTCAAAACCTAAATTATGTTCTAATAAAAACCTCTTACGTTCTGGTCGATACCTATTTCATCCGATAGCTCCCAAGTACTTGGTAACAGCCCTGTACCAATTTCTCCATGATACAGGAGGATCACCAGGAGTTTGAAGAAATGGGGGAGGAGCATTTACATTCTGGATAGTAGCCATGACAATTATGATAAATAAAAAAAAAAAGAAATATCAAACTAAATATACTGTTACCATCAAAATACTTAAGATAGATAATGCTTTTGATAGCATGTGATCATCATGGGTGTACGAACTAGATGTTAAATTACAAGACAAGCATGTAAACCTGTAAAAAAAACAATATAAGCAACTACATATTCATGCATGTGCGCATAACGGATTTGCAATCTCGCTAATACATATACTTGAATAAAATACTGCTGATGTTGGAAGTTCTGTGATGAATTGTTAATTTGGACTACGTGTGCACATCACGGACATGCACATTTTCCTTTGATAAGCTGTTACCTTGGACTGCGTGTGGACATCACGGACGTGCAAACCTGTGTGACATAAATTAATATCTTCCTGTTAATGCTGTTACCTTGGACTGCGTGTGCACATCACGGACCTGTAAACTTGTGTGACATAAATTAATATCTTCCTGTTAATGGATGCAGTACTAGACAAACGTTTTCTGTCCACTTGTTTAAACAAATTTTTCTTCAAAACGCTACTTTGCACTTCTTCCTTAATCAAAAGGTTTGCGTTCTAGTTGTTGATCTTGCCTCCCTGGTAAACGCCTCAACAACGTAATGAGAGCGTGATGAGAGGAAACTTCAACATAACCGGCAAGACGCCTGTGGCGTGAAAATGCTCAAACAGATCGCTTCTATGCTGCTGGAGTACGGGACTGCCAATCATTAGCTAAGAACATCAAAGGCTATGTAGAATACACACGCCTGACTCTACGTATTGCTATATGCTCGTTGTATTTATCTACTACGCTCAGGGAAAAGCAAGATGTACACAAACGGAGACACGCACAGTGCGCGCGAGTCTCGAGTTTCTTTTTTCACTGTGCTTGAGAGTTTTTAGAATGTCCCGCGAGCTGAGACACACGCAGTGCTCACGGGCTGTTTACATGTGGCACGCGCAACACTTTAAAATGCGAATGAGGAAATTGTTGTAAGTTGAGCAGAAGACCACTGGCAGCGCTGCGCTTAGCTCGCACCCTCAAAGAAGATTGATACTGGCCTTATTTTTCTAACAAGCCCGATGTGTTCTCCTTATCTCTCCGTTGGTCACTTAAAAACCAATAAGTGGCTGAGAATCTTTGTAGCTAGGTCCTTAGCTGTGGCTGAATCGTCGCCAAATTGAAGTGAAGTATATTGTAATGAAGGTCAAAAGTTGATAATACTTCTTGTTCAGTATTTATTAGCCACAGCCTCAGCCTCAGAAGCCCACAGATAGCTGACTAATAAAGAACCTTGTATTCCCAAAGCACATTTTAACATTCTACATTCCAGTGAGGTAATGCTGGAATGTAGTAGACATACGATCACAACCGCGCCCCACCCAGACATCGGCTCAAGCCTCAACATTTTTTCTTCCCTCTCAGGGTGGCAGTCTGTGGGGAGGGGTTCAACTCCAATCTGCCACGAAAATTGTAGAAACCCCACTGGATGCAAGGGATATTTATTGGTATCAGGCGTTTCCCCTAAAGCCCAGTCTTTCTGTCCCCCCTGGAACTTTGAGCATCCCCATCTCCATGGTGGGAGAAAGGTTGGATTCTCTGGGGTGTATTTTTGACATATGGGCTTGTAGAGCAGGGGTAAATCCCAAATTCCTCGCACTTGCCATAATGAATGGTCACACTATTCAGGCTCTGGTTCAGCCGGCAACTAGGGAACTCTACAAATCCGGAGCATTTCTGAAGCCTAGAGACCAAAGCAAATCCAGGGTGCTATCGCTTGCATGGGTCACATGACATTTTCCTACCCAGAATGCCCTGCAAGCATCCCAATTTGGCCAAGATCATGCATTGTCCTCAAATTTCTGTGAGGTAAAATTCTGGAATCTGCAGGAATCTACATCATTCCTATCACCCAGCATTCCTTCTGATAAAAACTGTACACAATTTGTGAAGGACCAGAACCAACCAGTATCTACTCAGTCAGTTATAAAAAGCATGACAATACACATATTTATACAGAGAACAAACCAGATAAAACAATGACAGAATTATACCATGCAATTACTCAGGTGAGAATGAGACTTAATCAGTTCCATAAGCTTTCCGGATTTTTAAGTCTAAATGTATATAATTAATAACTGCCATGCAAACAGTTTCTTAGAAAGCTGTTATATAAAAATAATTGCCAATATATGTTGCCTAATGTTTAACTCTTTGATTAGGAGGACCAAACACTTTCTCCGGGGAGAATTGTACATTGTGCAACATAGCATAATGTGCAAAGTGCTTTATGTAGACACATAACCACAGGGGCAGGTTGACAGATTATGAAACCAGGTGCCAGTCACAGGAAAGCTAAAAGAAAGTGTAAAGGTTCAAGATTAGATATGTTAAGTAAAATATCGTAGGAAATTGGGTTATTGGTTGAGGGGAATGAAACCCTTCTCAAGCAGCAACTGCAATTCTTGTCAGGGTGAAACACAAGCGAATCCCAAATTAACCTGTGCTCAACCCTTAGGCAGTTTGCCACAAAAGCAGTAAGGCTTAACTTAAAGGCAATGTGTAAAGTATGTATGCAGCATTACAAACAGTAAGAAAGTGAAAACACAACACAAGAAAAATCCCACACCAAAAATAGACAAATTTAATACATTATTTAAGCCCAAAATGCCAAGAATCCAATCAGCAGAACCAGAGTGTGGTGTTGCTGCATTCCACATTTGGAATGCATACTGCATCTTTATGAGGGTTGTGGGTGTTCTGGAAAACGACAGTTTGATTTGAGCTTGTTCTGTGCTAAGTTGTACTTGCTGTTATGTACTGGCAGAGTTGCCAATAAAGCTTATCTACATTAATTCTGGACGCAGAGATATGCAATTTCAAAGATTTAATGTAAGTATAGCTCCTAATATCACAAAGCACTATTCGTGGTTATCTGGTCGTGCAAGACTGGGTGAAAATCTGAAGTTCAGGTCGACTGCAATGGAGCAAGGCCCGGATACAGAAACCAAGTTAGTCCCGCTGAAAGAAGTCCAGCGTGAAAAGCTCTGTTCGAAGTGGAGTGGGCCACAAGGAGCAGGGATATCGTTATGAATGTTTGGCAATGTTGCGCAAAGTTCAGGCCGTGTTTCGCGGACTCTCAATACAGTCGCGCAATGATCTTGTCAGGTATCGCGGACGGTCATTGCTTGAGATTTGTATTGGTGGTCACCGTGGGCTGTCAATGCTGCAGCACGAAGTGCAAAACTCATGTTGCCGGTCCCTGTGGCCATAGAGTGGGGTTCACCGGAGCTTTGCATTGTCGGGCGGCGTCAGCCACAATATATTGGCGCGAATAGGCCTGTTTGTAGTTGCAAAGAGCCCAAAACTTCAGGATTCCTCCTTTTTTTGGGGCGGGAGCTCTGAACTGATGCCACTCCAAGGGTCCGGGACCTGAGGAGCACCCCTTGGTTGTCAGGAACTCACTCAGGCCAGAATGGCTCAGTGAGGGTCAGGAAGCAGATCAGCTAGGCACATGCAGGGGGGCCTCTGGAGCTTGTTATGTCCCTGTAGCTCAGAGCAGAAGGTCAGTTAGCAGACCCTTGGAGTCACTTCAGCTTGAGATAAAGAATGTAATTCCAGTCAGCAAGCAGGGCAGCAGAATAGTAGGGCAGCAGGGTAGTAGTCTTTCTGGTAGCAGAGCAGCACAGCAGTCCTTCTACTGCAGTATCCATGTGTACTGAATAGTTGGGTCTGAGGGTTCAACATTTATACTAGGTGCCAGCTTTGAAGTAGAAGGTCCACCCCCAGAGGCATTTGGAATTTCCTGCCTCCCTGCCCTGAGCCCAGCTTGCGTGAGGGCACACAAGACTAGTGTCAAACCCTGTGAGTGCAGTCTTTGTGATGTGCAAGTGTGGTAGCTGACAGCTCCACCCCCTATTATAGGAAAGTGCCCTTTTTTTTTTTACATTGTTGCCCTCACTTTTTACCTGGTTCATGATGTGATTTTGACTGAACGTGTACTGGGTTTCTGACAACCAGGTCCCCAGTGCCAGCTCTTTCCCAAAACTGTACAAGTGTTCCCCCAATTAGCAAAATCTTTAGGACTCTCTGTAACTTCCTAGTAAATGGTACCCTTGTACCTAGGGCCTGAGGTACTAAAGAGGGTCTCTAAGGGCTGCAGCATGAACTGTGCCACCCTAAGGGACCCCTCACCAAGCACATGCAAGACTGTCATTGACAGCTGTGTGTCTTGGTGCAGACAAAAGTAAAAACACATTTCACACATTCCTGTGTGCCATGTCTACTACCATTGCATATGATATTTGTAAGTCACCCCTACAGCAGGACTGACAGCCCTAAGGCAGGTTGCTTAATATTATATGTGAAGATATATCTGCATGATAAGATATGCCCCTGTGCTCGCCATCCATATTGCTGCCAGTGCAAGTGACCAGGGAAGCCATTTTGAACCATGTACTGGACACTGGTGAAAAGGAGTTCCCCAGCTGCATGATGGTTTCACTGAAAATAGGGGTTTTGGTAATAAACATCTCGTCTTGATAAACCCACACTGATGCTAGTGTTGGATTTATCGATGCATGCACTCAGAGGGCACCTTAGAGGTGCCCCCTAAAAACCTACCAGCCTCTGGTGTGCTTACTGTCTGGATTTTGACAAACTGCCGCCTGAGATACTGTTCTGGCCTACTAGGGTGAGAGCCTTTATCCTCATGAGACCCAGAACAAAAGCCTGTCTGGGAAGAGTGTGTAACATCCCCTCCCACAGGATGACCTGCTGATAAGCGTCCTTGGGCTGGTGAGCTTCAGAAGAGCTGCCGCATTTTGGAATGCAAATCTGGTTCCTCTCACAGGAGAGGAAGCCACCTCCCCATCCAGGTCTCACTTAGCACATAGACTGCCAGGAAAATTAGCTAGTCAGGTAGGTGTGCCACCCCTGGCTAGTACCACCATTAAGATGGGATAACTGCGAGGTGGACACGATTTTTTAGAGGTAGCCATCTTTGTTATGGCCTACCTAGGAATTCTAGGACAGGGTTATGCCCACCTCCCAGAGGAAGTTGTCATATAAGAGGCGCAGTGACCCCAAGGGTCATCAGCCCATTGGCTACTACCCTACACTCCCCTAACGCCCCTAAAATCAGTATTTAGGGGAGCCTCTGTCACCAGAGAGGCAGATCCTGATGACCTAAGAAGACAGATGACACAGAAGAGGCGCAAAAGCAGAGAGGAGAAAAGAAGCAGCTGACCTGGTACCAACCCCGCCAGTTTGTCTGCTGCCCTCGTCGAAAACTGAGCCAAATTGAATCGTCCTGCAGATTTTGACTCCATAAACTCGGGAGGACTACCTGCCTTTGAAAAAGACTCAAGACCTCCTGTGAACAGCGGACCTGTTCTGAAGACACCTCAAAAGAAAAGACTCTGAGGCCTCCGGAACTGCCAAAACCCGACACCTGAAGTAACCACTGCACCCGTCGCCTCAGGTCCAAGTTGAAGGATGTCAATGATGCCAACATGGGTTCCCAGCACTCCAGAGCTCAAATCCATCGTGGTTTCACCCCTCCTGGACTTCCCGACGTCGCCTGTAGCCTCTGCAAGTAGCGCCACTCGACTGCGACTGCTCTGGTAATGAGAAAACCAGACGCCTAAAGACACCTTTGCACCCATCGCCCCTGGGCCTTGGAAAAGAGGACCAAAGGTGTCCCCCCACCATCACCGAGCATCACAAGGCCTGAACCCACTTGCTAGAGACCGATACCCATTTAAACACATTGGCTCCCAATGCTGATTTGCACTCTGCATCCGGCCGCTCTCATGCTGCAGGTGGTGTACTGTTGGTGCCGCCTTGGACGTTGCCCACCACTCACCTTAACTCCTGGAGATTGGTCCTGTAAGTCGAGTTACTGTGCCTGTGTGCAGAACTTGTTCTTCCTTCCATAGGATAACATTGCAAAACCCAGAAATAGCAGGGTTCACTTTTTAATGTGGCAGTTAGCAGTAGTAAAGTATACAGAGTCCTAGGGCCAACAAAAAAACAGATCAGCAAAAACGGAGGAGTAAGGCAAGAAGGTTGGGGGAAGGACACCCTAAGGGAGACAGGTCTAACATGTGTCCCACCCAGCTGATAGTGGTGAGAGCTACCCAATCTCCTGGGACTTCTAATCACTAAGGCAGAAGAACTTGGAGAGACCATCTGCACTGGCGCGGTCTGACCCAGGACGGTGTTCCACCTTAAAAGGCCATTCCTGTAAGGAGATGAACCACCTCAACAGCTTGGGTTTCTAACTCCTCTTTTGCATGAGCCATCTGGGGTTGCTGAGGTCTGTCTGAACCTGGAAGTGAGTACAAAACAGGTATGGTTTCAGCTTCGTAAGTGTCCAGACCACAGCAAAGGCCTCCCTTTAAATAGCACTCCAGCTCTTTTCCGGTGAAGTAACCTCCTTCTAATGAAGGCTACAGGTTGGTCTCATTTAACTGTGCTAAGGCAGCCCTAAGCAGTGCTCTGAAGCATAGATCTGCACAAGGATCTGCTTGGAGAATTCAGGAGCCTTAAGTACAGGTGGTGTGCACGTGGCTTCCTTGAGGAAGTCAAAGGCTTTCAGACAGGCCTCTGTCCAGATGACCTTTTTGGGCAGCTTTTTTGAAGTTAGCTCAGTTTAGAGGGTAACTATGGTGCCATAACCCTAAACAGCCACCTGTAATATACTACGAGACCCAGGAAGGCCCTCACCTCAGTCTGTTTTTTGGGGGTTTGCCAGGCCAGGATAATCTCAATGTTGGCCTAGAGGGACTACACCTTGCGCCTGCCCACTGTTTAGCCCAAATACTTCACGGTCCTCTGTCCTATCTGGCACTTACTGGCCTTGATAGTGAGGCCCGCTTGCTGCAGGGCCAGAAGCATCACCTGGAGGTGATACAGGTGTTCCTCATAGCTGGAGCTGAAGACAGCTATGTCATCTAGGTAGGCAGCACGGAATGCCTCCTTTCCTACCAGGACCCTGTTTGCCACCCTCTGAAAGGTGACAGGGGCCTTCTTTAAGCCAAAGGGCATCACCCTGAACTTTAAATGGCCCTCTTGGGTCGAGAATGCAGACCTCTCTTTTGACCTCTCAGTCAGAGTGATCTGCCAGTGATAGAGATCAGGGTGTATATAATATCCCTACTTCCACAGATAGAGTAATCTCACAGTTACACGCACATACATTCTTCATACACTAGGGCCCATTTCACTAACATACGCTCAAATACTCTACCAGCAATAACCTGTGGAAAGAAAAACTCCTAAATACCCTGCATCTATATCGGGGTCGATAAGATCTGGTTATTGAGACTGCCCTTAAATATAATCTAAACAATCTATACAATAATAATCAAAATAGGATACTCAATAATTGACAAGAAAGAATAACCAACACCATATTCAAAATTATATTGCTTTATCTAAAATTAGTCAAAGAAAATCAATCAGAATAAATCATTTTTCTCATAGTTACCTATTCTAGCTAAATGTCAGAACGGGTCAGGACAAGTCTCTCAGTAAAGTCTCTCAAGACGAAGTCCTCTCAGCAACGATCCTCACCAACGCAGATTCAGAACGCGGCAAAGGCAAATGGCAAGTGGCAAAGCCCTCTCTAGGCTAACAATTCTTATAGCAAGTCGAACAAAGGAAAATATAATTTGTATTAACTTCTTCCGTCAAACCTCTGAGCAAAGCGAGAAGGAAAGGATGTAGCATCGCTACATTTGAAAATCTCCGCTCAGGAAAAATCACAAAATAAACATAACGGAACAGGAACCAAAAAAAACACATTTGTATCTTGTAACTTCCACGTCTCCTCGGCAATGAGATCACAGTTCAGAGTCTTTCTTTAAAGCTCCTTTGTTTCCCAAAGCTGCCAAGGACGCTTCATTTCACTTGGAGATCGCCCAAAACTGCTGCTGTCCTCATGGAAAGTTTTCAACCAGGCAAAGCAAGGACTGTGGTCAGCTGACTTCAGGACCATATTCAGCAAGGCTCTCTCTCGTCACAGATTTCTACTCGAGGCCAGGTTTTACCTATCGGCCATCTTTGTTTAGGCCACAATAGGCCACAATAGACCATCTTAATTAAAAGAGACAAAAACAACGTTACCACAGCATAGTGATTGAACAGTGTTAACCCCACTAATACCCTTATGTGTATGCAATTATCTAGCTCTTGCAACATAGAAAAGCATTAATTCGAAAAGCGTTTCGTGCTTTAAAAATAAACAGCACTCAGCAACGTTTAAACATGAAAACACGCACATTATTGTTAAACAGCACACTTATGCATTCCCACGTGTAATTCTCTCTTGTTAAAACAAACGAGTTGATTAGTATAAACACTTACACAAGACAAATAATTAATAATTAATAATTAATAAATTAATATAACAAATAGACATGCCAGAGCTTCAAAACCCAGCTAATTTTCAAACTGAAAACTCTGCTCTAGCACCAGTACCCTGATGTGAGATCAAGATTAGCAGCGCACAGCCTGTCTATGAGCTCATCAGCTATGGGGATGAGGTGAGCGTCAATCTTAGTTAAGAAACTGAGTCCTCAGTAGTCCACACAGAACCTAAGTTCTGGGGTAGGACCAAGTGGGGCAGTCTTGGGTATCAGCACAACTAGGTTGGAACAGGGACTGTTGGAGGACCTAATCACCCATAACGTTAGCATCTCAGAGACTTCCTCATTGATACTGGCCCTCACCTTATTCGACAGCCTGTAAATTTTGTTTTTAACAGGCATACTGTACCCAGTATCAATGCTGTGGGTACACAAATGTGTGAGCCCAGGGGTGAGGGAGAACAGAGATGAAAACTGTCCCAGGAACTGATGACGGTCACTATGCTGTTTTGGGGTCAGAGGGGGAGAGAGGTTAACACCCTCTACTGACCCATTGTGTCCTGGATAAACAGGAGGTAAGGAAGAGGCTCACTCTACTCTTCCACTTCATCATCGGTCACTCAGAGCATGGTGATTTCAGAACTCTCAAAGTGTGGTTTGAGACAGTTGTTGTGGAGCTCCCTTAAAGGATTTCTAGGATTCTGAGAAACACCAGATAGTTAGCATCCCCCTTCCGCTTCTTCGCCTCTTATAGGGCTCCACAGGTTCCATGAACCCCACGTTCTGGCTGTGCTGAAACTCCACCAGAGTGATCTTTTTGTTGTACCAGAGTTTCATTACGTTTTGACTGTGTAGTGAAGTAGGACGGGAAATAGTAAGAGGGGAAATACGGGCAGAGGCATTTATTCGTCCCCTAACGCAGTTTTTAGGTAATGCTAGAAATCCACCTCCATCTACGAGCCCTTAGGCGCTCCCATACATCTGTTAGCCACGCTCCTCCTGTAACGTGGCTCACTTGTGCGTGGTTCCTTTGGGTCTCTTCACTCTCCCGGGATACACCGGACACCGTCCTCATCTCTGCTAATCCCGGGTCGGAGTTCCTTGTCACAGCGTTGCCTTCAACTGAGAAGTCCGCCAGAGCCTGGTTTCCGGATCCTTCGGCATGATGTGCCCCTGTAGCTTCTTTCTGCGGCGTTTTCTTGTGTCCTGCAATAGCCACACCACCTTGTGTCGCTTCTGGGGTTTACATAGCCATCTTCTTGGCTTTCCATTGGATTCGGATGCAGGCTGAAACTAACATACTCTGGATAGGCGGGGCTGTCATCCCGGATGTGACCTTCCTTAAAGTAGCTAAGATAATATCCCACAGGTGCAAATGGGGACGCTGAGGGATATCTGGGCTGTAACAAGAAAAAGGGCAGTGCATGGTCAGGTAAGGTGTCTTCGTCGTTGGGTCACTATGTACCCGACAGTCAGAGGCTCCGTGACAGACTGGCCTTAAGATTGTCTTTCACCTTTTTCCAGAAACGTTGCATCTGGTTACGGAGAGCCAGCATATTGCTGACTACATTCAGAGGGGGTTTAGAGGTAGCTTGCTCCCACCCTTCTCTCATGAGGCTAAGCGACCCCCTAACAGGGTCTCCATAGAGGACTCAAATGGGCTAAACGCTACCCCCTTCGGTGGCACCTCACTGTAGGCGAACAGCAGGCATGGTAAAAGGACATCCTACTTCTGCCTCATGGGCTCAGGTAGGCCCATTATCGTGCCCTTCAGGGTCTTGTTGAATCTCTCAACAAGTCTGTTGGTTTGAGGGTGGAAGGGTGTGGAAAACTTGTAGGTTACCCCCACATTCCTTCCACATGGATTTCATGTATACTGACATGAAATTAGTGCCTCTCTCAGACAACACTTCCTTGGTGGATTCCTATGCGGGTAGGAAGAATCCCCATCAGGGTCCTAGCCACCACAGGTGCATTCACTAACCTCAGAGAGATGGCCTCTGGGTACCGTGTGGCGTGGTCCAAAAAGACCATAATTAACCTGTTGACTAAGGCCGTCTTGGGTTCCAACAATGTTGATGCCCGTCCTTTCAAAGGGAGTGCCAACAATGGGGAAAGGAATAATGGGAGCCTCCAGCTTTTTCTCTGCTTTCTCACTGGCCTAGCAGGTGGGACAGGACCTGCAGACCATGCCTGAGGCTGTCTTCATCCGGTGCCAACAGAGGTGGTGAACAAAGCCAGGCATGTCATGCTAGGGATAATTCATGCCCATATGTCATGCTAGGGGTACTTCATGAGCCAACTCCAGTAGGAAGATCCTGTAACACACTGGGACCACCAGCACACAGGTTGCCCCAGGTCCATATCACAAAGTTTCTCTCTTAATTTATCAATAATTCTCAAACTAATGGTACCCCATCAGGGCTCGAAAAATTCACTTGCCCACTGGTATTGTCGCATTGTGGTGCAAGATTTATTCAAGACAAGCTATTTTTAGGGACTACTCGCCCTTTCTGGCAGAGTTTAAAATCCTCTAACTTCAGGGAAGACAAACTGACTATTGACCTCTGTCTCTGAAAGCAGAGCAAATGTGACAAGATAAAAAGATTTAAAGGCATCTTTATTGCTCACAAAGTGAAAGAGCAATAAAAATGCCATTAAATCTTTTTATTTTGTCACATTCCTGGCTTTCAGAGACAGAGGCCAAAAGACAGCTTATCTTATTACTTTTATTTTTCTTTCTGTGACTTAAGTTAGAGTATTTTGTCAAGTGAACTGTCTGACAATTCAACTGTGCAAAGCATGTTAAATGAAAGGCTGTAAGATGTCAGGCTTTTTTCCTGCACACCACTGAAATAGCTAAGTGAACTGTTCAAACGTTTCAAATATATTTTACTAGTTATGAAGACCCATTTTTGTAATTGTGTGGTGAAAATAATATTTTTATAGGATCGAAACAAATTAGAACACTTTACTTGGTGAGGTGCAAATTTTAAATATTTTTGCTGAAACCCAATTTCCAAAATTGTTTATGCTCTGCTAGTATAAGTAAAACTACATGTTAGTAGGAACGTTTTGAGGCCATTTCAATGGAAAATATGATATCTGTAAATGACAATGCACTAACACATCATGCTTGGTAATATATTCATGAAAAGTGAGTTTTTAAACATGAACTGGGAATTATTACTGCTCCTGCCCAGATGATAAATGCTATTAGTGAACTAAGAGGCAAGCCAGGAATCATATGTACCCTATTTATGGGCTTGATTTTTGTTATACATGGAGCAAACATTTAGTCTAGTAAATAGAGTTTTTTTGTACAGCAGAAATAGTGAACTTGCATATTTGAAGGTACTCTCTTATGTAATAATAAAGAAAAAGGCGGCTCCATAAGACAAAATATTTGCCAAGGATCACACAATTTGAGATCAGTTCACGGGTCAAGTACATTACAGTTAGGTTGAGTAGATTATTAAAGTTACTAGACCTACAGGTCTAGTAACTGTTTAATGATTTTTCGATCCCTGCCCATCTAGGAAACCTCAATAGACCCTCCATCTCAGTCATCTTGCCCCATTGGCGAATCCATACAAACATGAGGTAAGCAGGCATACCCCCGGGATGTGGCTCTTCACTTTCATGAACTGCAATGGTTAGATCTCCTTTTATTATACCTTTTAGTATTTTGTTCCAAAGGTTTTATTGGATTTTAGTGCCACGCTGTACATAGTACAAATTGGAGTTTGGTTCCCACTCACCTTTCCTCTAAAAAACCAAAACAATTCACTGTTAGGTCTGTCATTATATAAATGAAATCATCTCTTTCTCACATATTTTATTTTACAAATTGTATTCATAAAGAAACATTCAATTAGGATTTAACTACATTTCTATTGTATTTTATGTGTAATGTCTCTATGGGAAGGTCAAATATGAACTTTTCTATTAGATTCTGTCGTTGCAACACATTTTATCATTGAGCTCGCCACTTATTCATTTTACCAAGAAGGTGGACCGAAGGTCAGTAAGAATGAAGAAAAGAAAACTGCGTTCATAAGCATAACTTAACATGGGCAGATATGGAAGCCTAGTGCTTCCCATTTGCCTTTTAAAATGCCATTGAGCTTATGAAGCAGCTAGTAGTAGAGATTTCTGCTTTAAGTCCATGTGTGTGAATGAAAGTTCTTATGCTGCTACTGATGCCTCTTTAAAGAGTATTGGAGCAGTTTTTAGACAAATGGTGGATGGTAAAGAATTTACTTTTACATCCAGAATGCTCAGTAAAGCGGAGGTCAACTACCCTACCATTGACTGGGGACGACTGGCTTGTGTCGGTGCAGTGCCAAAGTTTAAAACCAGCAAAACACATAAGATGATGGACGGAATGTTGCACATTGGCAAAACATTCACCCCCAGTCACATATCTGGGTTTAATCCTAGCCTCCAGCTAGGCCTACTCAACTGCAGGTCGCTTGTTAAACACGCCCACGAAATAAACCTCCTGATCTCAAACCACGCCATGGACATTCTGTTTCTCACTGAGACATGGCTCACCCCCAACAACGGCCCTGACATTGTCAACGCGCTCCCTCCGGGCTATCAAATCTGTTCTCTGAATAGACCGCGTGGTAGAGGAGGTGGCCTAGCCATAATATTCAAGGATTCCCTCACCTGCAGAATCTTAGATGGCAACATCAAAGACTGCAAAAGCTGCCACTTCACCATCCAAATTTCACCAGTAACATCCCTGTCGGGACTGCTTGTATATCGCCCCCCCGGCCTACTCGCCGAATTCCCCAGCAAGCTCATCGACCATGTCACTCTCGAGTCTACAACTACCTCTAACTACCTCTTGTTAGGGGATCTCAATCTTCACTTTCTGGACCCAGTCGACACTCAGGCAGCCGAATTTTTACTGGACATCTCCTCCTCTGGTCTCTGCTTAAAGAACCCACAGGCCACTCACGACAAAGGACAGCTACTTGACCCCATCTTCACAAACATTCAAGACCTTCATATCCGCACTCACCTCCCTCTTCCCTGGACCGACCATTTCCTGGTACCCTTCGAATGGCACATCAATATTCCTCCACCTCAACCGCCCAAAATCAGAACTCTTATCAGACGCTGGCACAAACTGGTCCCAGAAGAATGGGCAGCCAAACTTAGGGAAGATATCCCCCCTCCCTCCCAAAACACCATTACAGCCGACACTGAATTCAATACATGGCTCACCCAATCACTGGATTGCCTCCTACCGAGATCCAGCACCCTTAAACGTACCAAGAGAGTTAACCCCTCTCCCTGGTACACCCCCGAATTGAATCTCTTACGGAAGGAATGCAAGAGAAATGAACGCATATGGAGGAAAGACAAGACAGCAGACAAGAAAGGTACGTTCCGTGCTTCCATAAAAACTTACAAACGGGAGCTCCAAGAAACCAAGAGCGTATTCTACGAAGATAGAATTAAAAACTCGCCCTGCTCTGCCCAAGAAACTTTCGCTATTCTTAAAGAACTTCTTCAGGCTCCAGATCCCCCTGCAAAACCCCTGGACCCCAAAGCCGCGGAAAGTAAATGTATTCAAATGGCCACTTTTTTCAACGAGAAAATTCAAAAAATTCTCGCATCCCTACCCCCCACCGGCCATACGGAGAGGGACCCTTCTAACTCTCCCCACTGCCACAGTCATTCCACCGATGCCCCCTCACCCCTTCTCGACACCTTCGGCCCAGTATCCACGGAAGAGGTCACCACGACGCTGGCCACAATTAAAAGTGGCTCCCCGAGCGACCCTGCTCCGCTTCGTTTCCTGAAAAAAGTGTCCAGCACCATTATCCCTCCTCTCATGTCCCTCATCAATGTGGCGGTGGTCAAAGGTCTTTTGAAAAAACCTTCACTGGACCCCCAGGACCTAGCCAACTACAGGCCAATCTCCCTCCTCCCCGGAAACAGTAAAATCACGGAGAAGCTAGTGAATAAAAAACTATCACTATTTCTTGAAAGTAACAACATACTCAGGAACTCCCAGACTGGTTTCCGCCCCGGCCAGGGCACTGACACCGCCCTCCTGGTGGCAGTGGAGAAGGCCAGAAGCATTCTGGACACAGGAGGATCAGTGGCAGTGATCCTCCTGGACCTCAGTGCGGCCTTCGACACTGTAAATCACCAGATTTTAATCCAGCGGCTGAGAGACACTGGAGTAAGGGGCACGGCCTTGAAGTGGCTCACGTCTTTTCTAGATGGTCGTTCTTTCCAAGTCTGGGAGAATGACAGCCACTCTCCCGCGATCCCCCTCCGCTGTGGAGTACCGCAGGGCTCATCTCTTAGCCCTACGTTATTCAACGTTTACATGTCTCCGTTGGAGGAATTGGTCACCCCGTTCGGCGTGACGATCATCAATTACGCCGACAATACCCAGCTGGTGGTAACCCTTTCACACCCACACCAAGATCCTTCCGATCTCCACAGCTGCCTCACCGAAATCCACAGCTGGATGAACACCTCAGCGCTGAAACTGAATGGGTCCAAGACCGATATCCTGCTGCTCGGACACAAAGAGCCCTCCCTGCCGCCTAACATCTGGCCCGACTGTTTAGGTGAACCCCCTGGCCCCAAGGAGGAGGTCAAGAGCCTGGGCGTATGGCTCGAAAAGGATCTGAGCTTCAGAACTCAGGCCAAAAGACAGCAGGAATATGCTTTGGTCTCCTCAGGGCATGTAGGAAGGTCTTCCCTTTGCTTCCCGCCACTTCCCGGAAACTATTGATCCAGGGCCTCATCCTGGCAAGGTTAGATTACTGCAATGCAATCTACCTGGGTGCCCCGGAAGCTACTTTTAATACCCTGCAGAGAATCCAAAACGCCGCTGCCTGACTACTCACTCACACACCAGCCAGATCTTCGGCAAAGCCAGCTTTGAAGCTCCTTCACTGGCTCCCAGTCAGAGAGAGGGTTGCTTTCAAAGCCCTCTGTCTGGCCCACAAACTTCTCCATAACAAAGGCCCACCTATCCTCAATAATTTTATCATCCCCTACAAAGCGACAAGAGCTCTTCGATCTAACGGAGAGAATTTCATCACGGTTCCCAGAGTAAAAAAAGCTCGGTCTGGAGGACGCCGCTTCTCGGTCCACACTGCCAAACATTGGAACAGCCTCCCTCGGAGTCTAAGAACCGAACCAAACCTCCTTCAGTTCAGGAAGGCACTGAAAACTCTTCTCTTTCCCTGATTCCTCTTCCTTCCTGCTGCTGTTCCCCCCTGAAGTCAGGTTCAAGCGCTGGGATGCTCAAGGGTTACTACGCGCTCTACAAAAACCTTAAATAAATTAAATAAATCCATCGTTATTTTGCTCACCACGCCACCCCAGTTCAGACATGGCCATATGCAAATCAGTCTTGACCCTGTGCCTCATGGGAACAGTCCAGCCCGAACTGCCAAGCCATGTCTTCCCTGGACCGGAATCAAGCATCCTAGGACCGGTTTTGGGGTTTCACCCCTCTTCAGCCAGGATAGCTTGACTCCAGTGGCGTAGTGAGCACGGGACCCACATCTGGGCATACCCTTCCCACATAGAGCGAACAGCAAAACACACAAGATGGTGGACGGAATGTTGCACATTGGCAAAACATTCACCCCCAGTCACAGATCTGGGTTTAATCCATCGTTATTTTGCTCACCACGCCACCCCAGTTCAGACATGGGCATATGCAAATCAGTCTTGACCCTGTGCCTCATGGGAACAGTCCAGCCCGAACTGCCAAGCCAAGTCTTCCCGGGACCGGAATCAAGCATCCTACGACTGGTTTCGGGGTTTCACCCCTCTTCAGCCAGGATAGCTTGACTCCAGTCTGTACTGGGGTGAATGTATGACATTGTTCTGCATTCTGTCCATCAACTGTTGTTTTTGCATTTGTCACTCCGAGTGGGATGGGTATGCTCAGACGTGAGTCCCGTGCTCTCCATGCCACTGGAATCAAGCTATCCTGGCTGAAGAGGGGTGAAACCCCGAAACCGGTCCTAGGATGCTTGTTTCCAGTCCAGGGAGGACCTGGCTTGGCAGTTCGGGCTGGACTGTTCCCATGAGGCACAGCATGGTGAGCAAAAATACCATGGATTTAGGCCCAGATCTCTGTACTGGGGTGAATGTATGACATTGTTCTGCATTCTGTCCATCAACTGTTGTTTTTGCAAAGTTTAAAACCTACATATTGAGGACATCATTTATGCATACACGGATCACAAACTGTTAGTGTATCTTTGGGATAGCACAGGTTTGGGTAAGGCATCAGCACATTTGGTAAGATTGGTTTCTAAACTACAAGAGTATGACATGCATATTAAATATATACAAGGAGGTTGAAATTATAGGGCAGACTACCTTTCATGACTACCACTGCCCAGGCAAGAAGTGTGCGATGATGAACTAGAGAATTGAGGCTGTAAATGATGATGTGTATTTATACAAATGCACAAGTTAAGTGTCCTCAGAATTGACCTGCGAAGTTCAGAGTTGTTTAAGAAATGGGCTTTTTATTCCTCCTGAAGATATGCATCAATATTGCTCATGATGTGCAGATTGGGCATTTTGGCTACCTGTAAAACATTGTGCCTTGCTTATTGGTGCCCCAACATGGACAAACAGGTTTCTCATCTAATTAGTAAGTTTCCAAAGTGCATGGTATCTGACAAGCATTAAAAACACTCTTTCCAGCTACTCTTCCTGATGGTCCAGGGAAAAAGACAGCATTGGACTTTTCTGATACTTTCCATCTTCTTCCTACAGATAAAAGGTATGTCATAGTTTTGACTGATAACTTTTGTGAGTGGTTTTATTTTTCCTTTGTGGTTTTGCCCAACACCAAAAATGTTGTCAAATTTCTGGAAGATATATTCCGCATTGAAGAGTGTCCTAGGGAGATTGTGACTGCCAATCGCACCCAATTTGTATCTCGATAAATGAAAGAGTTCTCGAGTAAGTACGATATCAAGCATCCTTAGTTTGCTTTCTACAGTCCTGCAGCCAATGGCTTGATGGAAAGGGAAAACCGGTCTTTGAAAAAGGGAGTACAGAGAGCTTTCTCAGCAGGTCAGGAGGTTAGTAGTTTTTTTAAGCAAAAGACCTGGTCTTATTTAACTACTCCTCAAGCGATAAAGGTAACTTCTCCTTTCAAATTGTTGACGGACAGAGAAGCTAGAACAAAGCTTCTGCCTGTTTGGTTGAATGTTAAAAATTCTATGAGACAGTTAAGTGATGAAAGCAGTGTGAGTGAAGATTGTTTGAGAGAGAGTTACATAGAAACACAGTGCACAGAAAGCTCATTTTGATTCTAGGAAAAATGTGGGAGATATCGACATCAGTGTTGGGGAATGGGTTTTGATTAAGAAACCTTTTAAAGCTGTGAAGGATGAATCAAGATTCCCATTACCAGTAAAGGTTATACAAACTAGCAAAGCTCTAGTTTGCTTCATATTAAAAGGTGGTGGAACAAGAGTAGTGTGAGTCGTATTTCTGAGACCTGTTCTGACTCGGATGACGATGATTCAAGATTCACAGAGGACTTTATGTTTAAAACGTTTTTATTGAGACAAAACAAACCATGGGGGAGGGGGATAGGAGGGCAGGATACATGGAATACAGTCAAAGAAAAAGGGTGCAACTCCAGAGGGTTGGCAATAGGTAGCGCGGTGGGTCAGGGGGAAAAACACCGTAAATGAAAGCTAGAAATACAAGCTGTGGAATCCCCGCACGCGTATCCGACACCCCAAATCTAAGCAATAAAAACCCCCCCATCAACACCTCAACAGAACCCAGTCCCCCCCCCTCCCATCCCCCATCCTCCCGGTAACGAAACAACAACACTCCCCCCCCCCCCCCCGTCCTATGGTCCCGCATCAGAGTAATCCTAACCAGGAAGCCCCGCACCCCCCCCCCTCCCCGGGGGGTCCCCGTCTCACATGTAAGCTAGTCCGCCGGGGTCACCGGCGGCGTCAGCCTGAGAAGCCTAAGATACCTCGGGCAGGTGAGCTCCCGGAATTCCGTGGACAGCAGCGCTAGAAAGGGTTGCCATAGCTCTTCAAATTGGTCTATCTCCCCCGCAACCGTAAGCGACAGCTTCTCCATCCCCAGCACATGCCAGAGCCTATGCAACCAACCGGTGATGGAGGGGACGGTGGTTGTGCGCCAGTGGATTAGAATGTTCTGAACCGCAGACCCCAGCGCGATTGCGATCTGCCTACCCCTACGGGACTTCAGTGGGTACATTAGGTCATTGGGGAGGCCCAACAGGACATACGCCGGGAGTTGCGGCAGCTCTATCCCAAAGTGCTTATCCACCTCGTCCAAGACTTCCTTCCAGTAGGCGGTCAGCACTGGGCAATCCCAAAGAATGTGTGTAAGGGTACCTTCCTGCCCGCAGCTCCGCCAGCACCCCCTGTCAGTGTGTTTATGCATTTCATACAGTCTCTCCGGGGTGTAGTACCAGTATGTGGACACCTTAGTAAAGGTCTCCGTAAGGCCCGTGTGATATGCAGAGTGCCGCGCCCGATACGCAATTTTGTCCCATTCCTTGTGGCTGAGTGTCCTACCCAATTCCCTGTGCCAACGCTCCCTCCCCGGGTTGTAGTAGTGAAACGGCGGGGGTTGTAGGTATTTGTACAGGTCGGTGATCAGTTTAGCGTCGGAGGTCCGAGTAGCCAACCACCTCTCATACGGTGTAATTGGACGGGCGGCGGTGGCACGCACCTGGGGCTGGAGGGCCCAATGCCGAACTTGCATGTAGCGCAATCTGTCCAGCTCCGTCAGGCCGAACTCCTGGCGGAGTTGCTGAAAAGGAACCACTCCTTCCGGGCCATAGATCTGGAAGAGTGCCCTGCAGCCCGCCTGCACCCAGTGGGAGAAAACCCCCGGCTCCATCCCTGGGGAGAAGTCTGGGTTGCCCGCAATGGGAGTGAGCGGCGAAGGGAAGGTGGTAAGGCCCCGGGCCTCACAGACCGCGTCCCACACACGCAGGGGGACCCGCGTAACAAAGAAAGCGTAAAGATTAGGGGGGCGATGCGCGCGGCGCAGGAATGGAACCTCTTGTAAGGTGCGCCCCGCCACTGCCTGGTCTTGGAAGAGCCAATGTTTGTCGGACTCCCACCTGCTCCACTCCACCAGATAGCGGAGCTGTGCCGCCTGAAAGTACTTACGGAGGTCCGGAATGCCGAGCCCCCCCGCCTCCGGAGCAAGCGTGGAGAGGAACCTCTTCATGCGTGGCCTGCGGCCCTGCCAGACAAAGCGGGAGATGTCAGCCTGCATTTGTCGTATCCAGCCCACCGGGGGTTGGAGCGGAAGGGCCCGGAAAAGATATAGTATCTGGGGCAACACCGTCATCTTGACCGCCGCGATTTGCCCCAGCCAGGACAGCAGGCCTTTGTTCCAGCGGCCAAGCTCGTCCTTGATCTTCCTGCTGAGGGAGGCATAATTGGCCGTAACCATCTCCGGTAATGTAGGCGCCAGCAGAATCCCCAGATACGGCACCGTGGACGAGGACCACTGCATGGGGAAGAGCCGCTGAAGATCCCTCCTGGTTTCCGCAGCCAGGGACACGTCTAATGCCATCGACTTGCTCATATTCATTTTGAAGCCGGCCACCCCCGCAAAGGCGTCCAGCTCTCGGAGGCAAGCAGGCAGCGACCTCCTAGGGTCGTCCAAAGTCAGCAGGACATCATCCGCGTAGAGACTGACGGTGTGGACGTACTGGCCCATCCGGACCCCGACAGCATCCGGATTATTACGAATCCTCTGAGCAAACGGCTCCATGTAGAGGGCAAACAAGAGCGGCGAAAGAGGGCAGCCCTGCCGCGTGCCGCGCTCGATGGCAAAGCCACCGGAACTACACCCGTTGACCCGCACCGACGCTGAAGGATGCTTATAGCAGTTAAATACCATGGTGCGGAACTTATCGCCGATTCCCAGTTTCTTGAGGACCAGCTCAAGATACGGCCAGTGAACTCTGTCGAAGGCCTTCTCCGCATCAACGGACAGCAACATCCGCTCCCCCGAGATCCTTGAGGCCTTCTCCAGAACATGCGTCACCCTCTTGGTGTTGTCAACCGTCTGTCTGCCGGGCACAAAACCAGCCTGGTCCGCCTCCACCAGGTCGGGGAGGTGTGGACTCAGCCTGGAAGCGAGAATCCCCGTGTACAACTTGAGGTCGACATTTAAAAGCGAGATGGGTCGGTACGAGCCGCAGAGGGCCCGGTCCTTCCCAGGTTTCGGGATTACCGCGACCGTCGCCCTCAGGAGATCTGGAGGGATGGCTCCCGGTTCGGAGAAAGAGTTAAATAGCCGAGTAAGGACAGGGGCCACGGCCGTGCAAAAAGTCTTGTAAAATAGCGACGTGTACCCGTCCGGGCCCGGGGCCTTGCCATGTTTCAGCCGCGCGATAGCTGAAATCACTTCCTCAACATGGATGTCCCGCTCCAGGTGGTCAGCCTGAGCCGGATCCAGTACCGGGAGGGTCACCGACTCCAAATAGCCGTCGGCATCCCGTGGCGAGGAGGGCTCCTCAGCATACAGCGCCTCGTAGAAGCCGCGGAAAGACTCCGCTACCTCCGCGTCCCCGGAGACAACCCCCCCGTCCGCGCCCACCAATTCTTTCACAACGCTGCGCTGTTGCGCGACCCGGAGCCGGTGTGCTAGGAGCTTGCCACATCTGTCCCCCCCAGTGTAGTAGGCATGTTTCAAGCGTAGGGCAGCGTACTCCGCCCTGTCAAGATCCAGAGCCGACAGGAGCTTCCTCGCTGCCTTCAACTGCCTCCACACCCTCGGCGCCCCCGTGCGGCGGTGGACCTGCTCAAGCTCCCGGACTTGAGCTGTCAGCTCATCCCTCTTCAGTTGCCGCTCCTTATTCTCAGCTGCAGAGATAGAGATGAATTCCCCCCGGAGGACGGCCTTCAATGCCGCCCACTGTGTCGCCTGCGAGGTGTCAGTGTTGCTATTGTGGGTGAGATAGTCCTGTATGACCTCCCCGATGCGTTGCACCACCGACTTTTTGTGTAGAAGTGTATCCCGGAGGCGCCACACCCCCCGAGAGGGGGAGGCCGCCGGCCACTGGAAAACGCCGGTGACTGGGGAGTGGTCAGACAGGGTCAGGACCCCGATGTCCGCCGCCGTGGCAGCGGCACGCATCGGTCCACTCACCAGGAGGTAGTCCAGCCGTGAGTAGGTTCGGTGTGCGTGCGAGAAGTAAGAGTAGTCCCTATCCGTGGGGTGCATGGAGCGCCAGAGGTCGTGCAAATCCATTTCCGCAATCCGGGCCCTCCCAGCCTGGGACAGTTCCCCCGTCTGCGGGAAGCGCTGCGCCGATCTGTCCATCACAGAGTCAAAGACAATGTTGAGGTCACCCCCCAAGATAATGTGGCGGTCGGGGGAAGCAGTGACATCCACCAGCGCGGAATCTAGGAAGCGCTCTTGGTGATCGTTTGGGCTATAAACGGAGCCGATCGTAAATGCTATGCCTCCCAGGCGCATGCGATACGCAAGGAGCCTCCCCTTCTGTTCAGCACACTTATGCAACACCTCCCCCCGAAAGGAGCTCGCTAGGAGAATGGCTACCCCCGCCGTCTTGTTCGCTGCCGAGGAAAAGAACTGGGTAGGGAACTTAGCAGAACGCATCCTATGGCAATCTCGGGGCAATAAGTGTGTCTCCTGCAAAAGGCAAATGTCCGCCTGCGTCCCCTCCAGCAACGACAGGATCGCTCTGCGCTTCACCGGGTTGTTCAGACCCTGAACATTAAGGGTCACTACCTTTAGGCCCGGCATTCCTCGCGGGGGTCGGGAGCGCCATGCAATGGGCAGGGAATCAGCGGGTGGGGCGCGCGGGGCCGCAGCGCAGGACAAGCCAAAACAAAGCGGGCATAGACAACATCGGACGGGACCTTCCCAACCCCAAAACAACCCCCTCCCCCACCCAAAACACAACCCTGGCAACTAGCCACCCACAAACTCAAACACCCCATAGTCTCAGTCAAGCCCCAAAACGGGCAAGTCCGTAGAAAAGAGCGAAGTGGACGTCCAGCCACTCACCTCCAACCGCTCCCCCCCAACCCCCCCGCCCCGTACCAAGCATGTAAAGAAGCTAAAGACATCTCCCCCCGGAGTGTGTGTTAGGCCGTCAAGGCCACGCTAGAGGAGCCGGTCGAGTCCCCGGCCGCCGCCCTCAGGCCGTCGGCCATGTCCGCTCTGATGGTAGGGGAGTCCGGGCGCCCCACACTGGTCGCTGAGCGCCGCCTCGTTGACCTCCGCCGGTTTCGTCTCTCCGAGGACCTCCACGACGGCGTAGCTCCCTCCTCCTCCGCCGCCGTGAGCCCCAGGACACCACAAATGTCTTGCAAGGAGCGTAGCTGGTGTAACACTCCGTTCCACCGAAAAATCAGGCGGAAGGGGTGACCCCAAGAGTACGGCGTCTCATGCTCGCGCAAAAAGTCAGTGGCAATCCTGAAGGACCTGCGTTTCTGCAGAGTGATGGCGGAGAGGTCCTGGTAAAGCGCCACCAGCCGATCCCGGAAAGTCAGGGGCTGTTTCCTGCGGGCTTCAGCCATGATGCGTTCCTTTAGTGGAAAGTCGGGCAGGAAGGCCAGAATGTCCGGTGGAGGTGCCGATGACTGGCGCTGCCGGCCAACCCTATGCGCCCTGTCAATGCTGATGGGAAAGTCCGCAGCTTCCCCCAGGATCTCTCGGAACAGGGCCCGCAGGTAGCTCCCCAGATCGGACCCCTCGTCCGCAGTCGGCACGCCACGCACTCGGATGTTGTTCCTCCGAGATCTGTTCTCAAGGTCCTCAGAGTGGGCCTGAAGCTCCACACACTGTTCCCGGAGGCGAAGAACGTCCTGCTGGAGGTGGACTATCTCCTCCGCTCGCTGTTGGCCCTCCGTCTCCACCGCTTCCACACGCTCGCCAAGGCCCTCCACCTCCCTGCGCACTTCTCGGACCTCGCTGGCCACCTCCCGCTTCAGTGTCTGGAAGTCCTCCCTGAGGGAGCTAAACAGTTCCTCCATAAAGGCCCTCGTGACGGGTGGCTCCCCTCCAGTCACATCCGCCGGAGCCCGGGAGGGCCCCGGTGAGGGCTGCGTCCTGTCCCGCAAGTGCTGGGCCCTGCCAAGCATGTCCGGCAGGGTACGGTCCCCTTTCTTCGGGCCTCCTCTTCCAGACATCGCTAGCTCCGCAGTCGGGCACCGATCCAGGCGCCCCAGGGATGCTCAGCCGCCGGCTAGCACTCGACCTGGGTATCCCCCACGAGTGAAGTCGCTGCGTCACAGGTGACAAAATGGCGGCCCAGTCCGGTCACCGTCAGCTGCAAGAGCTTGTGTGAGACAACCAAGGGGGCCGCAGCGGAGGGGTCTCATCAGCACATCCCTCCGGTAGTCAGCCCAGCAGCAGCGGGGGTCGCTTGCATCCAGCAGCCAGGACTCCGGCGAAGGCTGCCACCACTGCTCCTTCGGGGACAAAATGGCGGCCGGGCGGAGCAGGCCAAAGCGACCAGGCCCGACGACACCACCGGGGCCCCCGAGGCACCCCACAGTAAAGAAGTTCCACCACCGGCCCCCGTCTGTCACGCACAGGGGCCCAGATGGTCCAACCCCATCAGGGAGTCCGCTGTACCTCGGCTAGGGGTTAGGGCCTCCGCAGTGCGAGGTGTCGCCGTCACCAGTCTGAGTGCCGGGGCACCCGTCCCAAGCCTTCCACACCGTCGGGTCCCTTCCCGCAAGGCTCCTTCAGTCACCGTCGAACGGCGGGCCAGATCCCCTCCAGAGCGCAACTTTCAGCACCAGGCCCAGCCGAGGCGCCCGGACAGCTCTCCAATGCGCTCCGCCCCTCGGGCTCGCCGTCGTCGTTCCTTGATCTCGATCGAACTTTTGGGGGGGTTCCCCCGAGGCGATCCGAACCAAAACAGCACCAATGTGCACCCCTGATGCTCCGCCACGCTCCTCTCCCGCGCTGAGCCTCAGCGGGGGGAGAAGAGCATAAGAAAAGGGCTCTAGCTTGGCCGGGCCGGAGGAGCTACGGGAGGAAGCGTCCGCTCACCCCGCCATCTTGGCCACGCCCCCCTCACAGAGGACTTTAGAGATAATTGTGTTGTGCAAAAAATGTGTGTGACAGTTTTCCAGTCCTGGACACACCTTCTGTTGATGTTTCTCCTGAAGTAAAGATCTCTAGGGAATTTGATTCCGACTTCATGTTCCTGAGCCTTCAGGAGATTACGGCAGCAACACTGTGAAGTGTTCGTCACGTTTGGTCAAATTGCCTGCAAAGTTGTTGGTATGATTTAAGATATTATATATAGATATGTATCTATATATATATATTATCTACTGGCGGTCACCAGTAGATAGTTATAGTTAGGACCGTATTTCCATAGGAAATCTCAAAATTCTATTTTGAATAACTTTGGCGCCGGTTGACGAATCTTCGCGAAATTTTCAAAACTAATGGGGCGCTCCGCTCAGCTCCTACCCTGAAAGTCTCGGGGGGATTCGTCAAGCGGGGGCCGAGAAAAAAGGGGGGTCCCAAAACGCGTTCTCCCCATGCATTTTCCCATAGGACCTTTAGTCGAAGGTACAGCCCGAACGGCTGAACAGAATTACTTGAAATTTGGCAGAGAGGTAGTCCTCAGGTCAGGGATGTGCCTTTTGCATATATGGAGTCAATCTGTTCAGTAGTTCCAGAAAAAATTGCAGTAAAAGCACATACATATCTATAGCCGCGCACCGTGCGCGCACCGAGCGCGCACCCTAACGTGCGTGAGCGTAATTCTGATTGGTTGTTACATGTCAGTCAACGTTCAAATCGGTCGAAATCAGGAAGAGTCGGCCGCCATTTTGTTTGTTTTCAGTGCGAGAGTGGAAAAGGAAGGTGGCGAACGTGAAAAGGGGGCAGGGTAGAGAGTTCCTGACCCCCTAGCCTTTGTCAGGGGATCCCTGAAGGACCCCGAAGGCAGAAAAAAACATTGAATATTTTTTTTTTTTAAATCGCGAGGGTGCGCGCATCGTGTGGGCGCATCGTGTGCGCACGGTGAAAAACCAATAAAAAAAATTTTAAAACATTTTCATACGTAGTTTATTGAAAAAGAAATATATAAAAAAATAATAATACATACATAACTTAGCATTTAAAAAACCATACAAATTCACTGAAAAAACCATAGGTTTCACACACGTTATACTTAGGAATTAGCATTTAAAAAACCTTGCAAATTCACTTAAAAAACCATAGGTTTCACACATGTTATAGTTAGGTGGATATTTCACTCGTAAAAAACCAATGAAATTCCCCCGTTATAGTTACTTCAGATAACTATAACTCGCGCGTCCGCCACTCTATCACAAGGATGATGTCATCAGTGATGTCAAGAGTGATGCCACTAACCATGTCATGAGTGATGTAATATGTGACGTCATGAGCAGAGGATTGCGGGCGTGCGAATTATAGTTATCTGAAGTAACTATAACGGGGGAATTTCATTGGTTTTTTTACGAGTGAAATATCCACCTAACTATAACATGTGTGAAACCTATGGTTTTTTAAGTGAATATATATATATATATATATACATATATATAATTCACTGAAAAAAACATAGGTTTCAGAGGCGTTATAGTTAGCTGGACTTTTCACTCGTACAAAACCATTGAAATGACCCCGTTATAGTTAGTTCAGCTACCTATAACTCGCGCGCCCGCAATGCACTGTTGATGACGTCATATATTACATCACTCATGACATGGTCAGTGACATCACTGATGACATCTCAAATGACATCACTGATGACATCACTGATGACATCATCCAGTGAATGTGTGTTTTTCTGAAAATTACATATGTTTTATATATGTATATCTCAAGGTCGATGGAAGAATAAATGGGTATATAAGTGTCTAAATGGATGATTTGTTTTTGAAAAATTGATTGTATAACTGACTGATTAAGTGTATCTTAGTGAATACATGTCTTAGTGAGCAATGTTTAAATATGTAAATATCTGTATCAGTCTCTCCCTCTGTGCATGGGTTGTGAGTAGCTACATGAGTGTCTATATAGGTTATTAGTTGTTTTTTTGAGTATCAGTATGAGTGTCTGTATGGTTCAGTGGGGGGTATTACGTAGTGCATAGGTGCATGAATGAGTGACTCACTGTTTGTATGTGTTGAAGACAGAATGTGTGCGGGACTGTATGGGTGGATGCGTGTGTGCATGGGTGTGTTGGTGAGTGAATGTAAATGTAAATGTAAATGTACAGATATTTATATAGCGCAAATCACCAACCGGTCTCTAAGCGCTTGCTTAGGGAACCCGTCCTGGTATTCCCCTGTGAGATAACCCAGCAGGGCATCCACAAGGTGAAAGCCAGGCATCCCGCCGCGAGGGGCCATTGTGGAGATTAAGCAAGCTATTGCCCAGAGTCGCAGACTGTGAACCCATGAATCGAGTATGCACTGGAGCGAGAATTATCGAGTCCATGGACAATTTATGGACTCAAGACCCAGCCGAGCCGGGAATTGAACCCTGGTCCCGGGCTGACCTCTGCTTCCAGGTCTGCCTACTCTAACCAGTGAGCCACACTTCTCCACATGACTGACTGTCTCAATAGTGTCTTTATGAGTAACTACATATGTTTTAAACTAGTATATGTGACTATTGGTGTATATAAGTGAGTATATGTGAGAGTGAGAGATTGGAAGATTTCCTGTATGAATAAGTATGTGTTTCTATAAGTGATTGTTTAAAAGACTAAGTATGTGTAAGTTTCTGTAGAAGTAAGTGTGGTGGTGTCGGTATAACTGTATATGCAAGTAAATGTATGTTTGATTCTTTATTATCATGAGTGAATATGGATGAGTGGCATTGCGTAACAGGATGTATAGGTGTATGAGTACATATGATGAGTGAGTACATGTATGAGTGACTGTATAGGACTGTTGTTGAATGAGTGGATGTGTATGTGGATCTTAGAATTACTGAATAGGTTGTTGTAACTGGTGTCGGTATGTCCATTGTTTTGAAAATTTTAGTTTCTATTTTTGAATGTGTGTATCAAAGGTTATATTAGGGGGAGAGGAGGTCTGCCACTCTATCACAAGGATGATGTCATCAGTGATGTCATCAGTGGTGTCATTTGAGATGTCATCAGTGATGTCATGAGTGATGTCACTGACCATGTCATGAGTGATGTAATATGTGACGTCATCAGCAGTGCATTACGGGTGCGCAAGTTATAGTTAGCTGAACTAACTATAACGGGGGAATTTCAATGGTTTTGTACGAGTGAAAAGTCCAGCTAACTATAACGCCCCTGAAACCTATAGTTTATTCAGTGAATTTTTAAGGTTTTTTAAATGCTAATTCCTAACTATAACGTGCCTGAAACCTATGTTTTTTTTCAGTGAATTTCAAAGTTTTTAAATGCTAATTTCTAACTAAGCCTACAGATATAGGACATGTGAAGAAAGAAGAAAAAACACACAGAAAGAAAAAAAAGAAATGCAGAAAGAAGCAACAGAATTCCTCAAAGACGAAAAAAAGTGCAGGAAGAAGGATAACGTGCAGAAAGAACAAACAGAAGAGCAAAAAGAAGCCTTGATGCAAAATCATCCTGTACCCTCAACTTTTTCAGACGGATACTGGTGGTAACTGAGTCTGACTAACCAGTCCTAGAGCCAGTGCTATGTTAAAAGACACTCAGAATACAGTGAAAACACCTACATACACTAGGGAACACTATGCGTTGGGGTCCCCTTGTGATTAGCATGACCTCCTCTGTAAGCCCCTAGTATATAATAGGGCAGGGGATTAAAACTACCTCTTAAAACGCGCCACAGGGCGTGTTTGCACACGTCACCTCAGGCCCCGTCCCCTCCCTTCCCCACTGTGTAAACACGCCCTGTGGCCGTTTTAAGTTGGGAGATTAAGTCCCCTTGAATCCTGAGGGTCCCTAGGGTCCAACTAGACCACTAGGTACCTTCAGTAAGCACCACAGAGCTGCGTTGCAGAGAGATGTAAAAAGGGGCACGGCATAGACCACCTCTCTGGTACGCAGCGCAGTGGCGCTGACTGGAAGAACCTGGTGGGCTAGTTGGCCCCCAGGGTCCCTCAGGATTGAAGGGGAATTATTTCCCCAATTTATAACGTGCCACAGGGCGTGTTTGCACACGTTAACTCAGGCCCCATCCCCTCCCTTCACCACTGTGTAAACACGCCCTGTGGCCATTTTTAGTTGGGAGATTAAGTTCATTTGAATCCTGAGGGTACCTAGGGTCCAACTAGCCCACTAGGTACCTCCAGAAAGCGCCACAGAGCTGCGTTGCAGAGAGGTGTAAAAAGTGGCACGGCCTGGACCACCTCTCTGCAACGCAGCTCAGTGGCATTTACTGGAAGCACCTGGTGGGCTAGTTAGCCCCCAGGGGCCCTCAGGATTGAAGGGGAATTATTTCTCCAACGTAAAACGCGCCATAGGGCGTGTTTGCACACGTCACCTCAGGCCCCGTCCCCTCCCTTCCCCACTGTGTAAACATGCCCTGTGGCCGTTTTAAGTTGGGAGATTAAGTCCCCTTGAATCCTGAGGGTCCGTAGGGGTAAAATAGCCCACTAGGTATGTCCAGTAAGCACCATTGCAGAGAGGTGTAAAAAGGGGCACGGCCTGCACCACCTCTCTGCAACGCAGAGCAGTGGCGCTTACTGGAAGCCCCTGGTGGGCTAGTTGGCCCCCAGGGTCCCTCAGGATTGAAAGGGAATTATCTCCCCAACATAAAATGCACCACAGGGCGTGTTTGCACACTTCACCTCAGGCCCCGTCCCCTCCCTTCACTACTGTGTAAACGCGCCCTGTGGCCGTTCTAAGTTGAGAGATTAAGTCCCCTTGAATCCTAAGGGTCCCTAGGGTCAAACTAGCCCACTAGGTACCTCCAGTAAGCACCACAGAGCTGCGTTGCATAGAGATGTAAAAAGGGGCGTGGCCTCAGAACACCTGTCTGCAACGCAGCTCCCTGGCGCATACTGGAGAAACCTGTTGGGCTAGTTGGCCCTCAGGGACCCTCAGTATTGAAGGGGAATTAATTCCCCAACTTACAACTGGCCAGGGGGCGCGTTTGCAGAGTGCTGCAAGGAGGGAGCGTGGCCTCCGGCGCGATGCCGGTCTTTTGTTTATTTTATTAAGAAGGAGGGATGTGTGGCCCCCCTTCTTTTTCTAATTTATTGGCCCTGGGGACCCCATCCCTCAGGGCCTGCACCCTAATTTTTTGTTGTTGAAAAAAATACATTTGGAAGGGGGCCGCGTGGCCCCCCTCCCAAGGCCTTAATCGGCCCCGGGGACCCCAACCCCCGCGTCATGGCCTTTTTTAAAAAAAAAAATTCTTTAGGAGGGGGGCTGCGCTGCCCCCCTCCTCAGGCCACTTATGGCCCCGGGGACCCCATCACCCGGGGCCGGCCTTTGTTTTTTATTATTTTTAAAAAATATATATTTATAGAAACATCTAGGACATGCTGGACAAACCGTATGTACCTATCACCATGACGATTTGCGTGATATTCATTAAAAGGCGACTATGCATACAATGAATCCACGTGGAATGTATTTACACCGCTAGTTAAGCTCTGAAGTGTCTGACGGCCTACCGTGCCTAATCCCGGCGCCCCCGCCGGTGGGTACTCTCCAAGTAGACACCCTTGTCGTTTATTTATACAAACATGGGTAGCTATTGACGGGCACATTTAATACACATGCACACCAAACCATTCAAAGGGGATTTGACAAAAATTCGACCAAACTATGCAAGAAACCCCCCTCACGGTTAATAAAACACACATCCACCACCAGATGTGTAATACTTTTTATTTTACTCTCTGGAAAGGAGACAAACCTCACTTGAGAGTCACAGCGTGCTCCTGGCTGAGCCCAATGCTGTGTTACACCTACCGGTGCCCGCCGAGTGCCACACACCTCTGTGTTGTATTCCACCAGCTAGTGCGTATGCTATGAAACTCTCTAGCCCATGTGCACTGTAACACCACCCCGTGAATATGTCATGCCACACTTGCCTTCGCATGGGTTATATTGCCCCATCTAACGTGCCTTCCTCGATGCCTATGTTATTACGCACAGCGCTATGCCATACATATTACAATCTGGGATCCATATCTTTGTCACAGTGCATATGCAACGTTACAGTCCCCATCACACATTTTATATTACAATTTTAGAGACTAGTAAGGTTACACAACACTGCCCTGTGCATATTACACTCCAAGGTGCATATCGAATAGCACGCGCTAGTGCCTGTGCTATCTCGCGCTCTCCAATGAATCTGTCATTGCGCACAATGTATTGCATATTATATTTCACGCCCGGTTCATCTTATATCACACTTTTTGGTGCATAGTTTATACCATATACTATATCTAGTTTTCATTTTCAATCGTGCTCTCAGGACTATGTTCTATATAACACTGCGTCCACCTACCCTTTTCACGGGCATTACATTTTGCGATGGGGGTGGAGGGTCAGGGGGTGTTTCTGCCAAGTGAGCCCGAAGTCACAGTCACAAACGTCCTCTTCTTCCTGAATAAAAGTGAGATTATGCTGCATACTTGTTCATATTTTAAGTAGTTCGCACAGACACACATTTTAAAAACAATAAAGTTCCTAATACCCACAATCTCTGATCAGTTAGCTTGCTGCCCCATCCACCTCCTCCCTATCTTCTGTTGTCTGAATCCATGGACTAGCCTCCTCCCTTCTGCCATGCATGGTCTGATGTGCTGCCACTGCCCTCCATTTAGCATGATGTACCAGTCCACTCCTCCTGCCCTCCATTGCCCAATTCTATGGCCCATCATTGGCCTGCTGCTTAGCCTCTGTGCTTAGCTTGCTGCCCCTATTCTCCTTCCCCCTACCCTCCGATGTCTTTGTGCATGCCCCTGCTCCATCCTTTTTGCCCACCATGTTCCATGGACCTGCCACTCCTATCTACTCTGAGTGTTCTGTTGAGCTGCCACTCCCCTCCCAGCTGCCTAGCATTGTAAGATGACTGTACCCTGTCCCTGCCACCTCCACCCTGCCTGTCCACATGCCATGCCCCTATCCCCTTCCTCCTGTCCTCCATGGTCCATTTTACTGCCACGCCGTTCTGCCCTCCCTGGTCTGTTGTGCTGCAACTGCTCCTCCTGCTTGCCCCGTGCGGTCTCTTGTGAGGCCCCTTCCTCTGAACTCTCTTGTCTGTGCCCAGGTCCTGACCCTCCCTTCTATCCTCCATGGTCCTTTGTGCATGCCCCTGCACCCTCCTTCTTGCCCATCATAGCCATTGTGCTGCCACTAACCCTCCCGCTTACCATGCATGGTCTTCTGTGCTGCCATGGCCCCTCCAACCTTCCCTGTGTGGTCAGCTAGCTGCCCCTGACCCCCTCCCACCTTCCCTCCATGGTCTGTGTGTATGCCATCATAGTCTCACTGTTGCTCTCCATGGTGTGACTTGTTTTTAGTGCCCATCCTGCCTAACCTCCATGGTCATCTTGCTGCTCCTGCCCTGCCCCCTTGCCCCCAGCCCTCTGTTTCCATGTGCAGACCCCTATTCCCTCCCTCCTGGCTTGTCTGTTCCATTGTAATGCCCCTGATCCGTCCCTCTTGCCCTTTATGGTCTGTTATGCCGCAGCTTTCTCCCCTGTCTGTCCATTATGGTCAGCTAGCTACCATTGCCTCTTTCCCCTCTGTTCTCTGTTGTCCATGTGCATGGTCCTGTCCCCTCCCTTATTGCTTTCTATGGATTGTTATGCTGCACTCTCGTCCCCATGCCCTGTGTGGTGTATTGTGCTGCTGCAAACCCTGATGCCTGCCCTGTAGGGTCAGTTTGGTGCACCTCTCCATGTCCCTCCTGTCCTCTGTTATCCGAGTCCATGTCCCTACCCCAATTCCTCCTGCCTACCATGATCCAATGTACCATACTTGCGAACATTTTGAACTTGGTAAGAGGGAGATTTTGAAAAAAAACTGGGGTATTGATTTTCCCCTTTGAGTTACATTGAAAAAGAGGAGATTGTAGACAGGAGACAGATCAAATAAAGCCCATTTGAGCTTAAACACATTGGACGTTTCCTGGCTGAAACGGGTCTGTTGGCATGTATGGTTGTACTACCACTGTCTCTTCCTTCTGCCCACAATGGTCTATTATATTGCCACAGCCTCTCTTGCCAGTTCTGTATTGTTGGTTTGTTGCCCCTGCCCCCCTTTCCACTGCCCTCCATAGTCTGTTGTGCTGCCACTGCTCTTCCTGCCTGCCCAGTGTAGTCAAATTGTTGCCTCTGCACTCTCCTACCTGCCTTCAATTTTCAGAGTCCGTGGCCCTGGCCTCTGCCTCTTAACAGTATCCCAATGAACAACTAGATTGCTAACATTTTATATTTATTACAAAAGTGTGGAACTCCTGGCATCATCTTGATGTAATCAAAACTGTAATACCTAGAGCATTTCCTTTAGAAATTACATATATGAGAGGGTCTTATTTGCATCAAAATTATGGTTAGTGCTCTAAAAAACTAAATTGAGGACATATTTTCTGAGTTTTCAAATAGCGACAAAGAACTTTTAAATTATTTGTAATCTTTATGTTTTTTTATCCAGTTGACCACTTGATTAAATGTTGCACTTAGGGGAGAGGATGTGGTGTTACTTCCAGAGCTGCAGACTTTGCAACTGGGGAACCAGGTTGGAGTTTCTGCTTCAGCTCAACATTCTGTGATTCTGGTCAAATCACTTAACCTCCCCATGTCTACAACCAAAATGAATTTGATCTTGTGTGATGTAACCAATGCTCATGTAAAGCACTCCAATACCTGACAAGTCTCCACTATATAAAACTGCAAATATACAAAAAATAAGTGTTTTGCACACTTCTGTCATTGGGCTACACGTGGGCTACATCTGGGTGATATTTGTGCTGCATTTGGGCTCTTTTGTCTCTGGTGGCCATCTTGGTAGATTTATTTGTTATGAAGTTTCCTATTTTCCTCATTTACTGCAGTCGCCTCAGTAGGAAATGCTTTCAGTTTTTTACTTTGATTCCATCAAGAACGTATTCAGATATGTCACACATTTGCCATGAATTCTGAATGTTAGCACTCTAGTTGCTCATTAGATCACTGTAGTAAAGCTACTGCTCACCATGTAAGTCTGCTGCTGGTATTAAAAGTGCATGTTTCAGTCTGCATATCAGAATTTTTTAATGAAATAGAAGAGGATTTGAGAAGTCACTCACAATGTGCCCTACTTTTTCTTTCTTCAGCACTAATCATAATTTCTATGGCAAAATGAACCCCCTCATTGTGTTCCTTTTTAAATTAAATGTTTTAAGTGTTACCAGTTTATTCCAATCAAGATGGCTTCAGGGGTGCCATACTTTTGCCATAAGTAAGACAGTAAGCGCTCTAGTTGTTCTTAAGAACACTCTGGGACATTCTGTCATTGGGCTATACTTGGGCTACATCTGGGTGATATTTGGGCTACATTTGGGCTCTTTTGTCTCTGGTGGCCATCTTGGGAGATTTATTTGATATGAAGTTTCCCAATTTCCTCATTTACTGTAGTCTCCTCAGTAGGAAATACTTTCAGTTTTTTACTTTGGTTCCATCAAGAAGGCATTCAGATGTGTCACACATTTGCCATAAATTCTGAATGTTAACACTCTAGTTGCTCATTAGATCACTCTAGTAAAGCTACTGCTCACCAGGGAAGTCTGCTGCTGGTATTCAAAGTGCATGTTTCAGTCTGCATGTCAGACTTTTTTTATGAAATAGAAGAGGATTTGAGAAGTCAAAATGTGCCCTAATTTTTCTATCTGCAGCACTAATCATAATTTCTATGGCAAAATGAACTCCCTCATTGTGTTCCTTTTCAAATTAAATGTTTTAAGTGTTACCAGTTTATTCCAATCAAGGTGGCTTCAGGGGTGCCATACTTTTGTCATAAGTAAGACAGTAAGCGCTCTAGTTGTTCTTAAGAACACTCTGGGACATTCTGTCATTGGGCTATACTTGGGCTACATCTGGGTGATATTTGGGCTACATTTGGGCTCTTTTGTCTCTGGTGGCCATCTTGGGAGATTTATTTGTTATGAAGTTTCCCAATTTCCTCATTTACTGCAGTCTCCTCAGTAGGAAATCCTTTCAGTTTTTTACTTTGGTTCCATCAAGAAGGCATTCAGATGTGTCACACATTTGCCATAAGTTCTGAATGTTAGCACTCTAGTTGCTTATTAGATCACTGTAGTAAAGCTACTGCTCACCAGGGAAGTCTGCTGCTGGTATTGAAAGTGCATGTTTCAGTCTGCATGTCAGAATTTTGTAATGAAATAGAAGAGGATTTGAGAAGTCACTCAAAATGTGCCCTCATTTTTCTTTCTGCAGCACTAATCATACTTTCTATGGCAAAATGAACCCCCTCATTTTGTTCCTTTTTAAATTAAATGTTTTAAGAGTTACCACTTTATTCCAATCAAGATGGCGTCAGGTGTGCAATACGTTTGTCATAAGAAGGACTGTTAGCGCTCTAGTTGTTCTTTTGAACACTCTGGGAAGCTGCAGTAGAACACAAAGGAATCAACTGACAGTCTCTGCCCTTGTTGGATGTACATGTTTTACTGAGAATGTCAGACTTCATTCTCACATGACTGAGAAAGATAATGTGAATTTACAGAAAATATGCTCTCAGTTTAGCTTATAGATCACCTTCCAAACCTCTGTGGGAAAAGCATGAGAAAATAGTTTTCTCTCAAACATGATTCATGATATCACAGCAGAAGGCTTTTTCAGATGGTAAAATCACCTTAGAACACACCACAATTCCTACAATGAGTATGGTACCATCAACAAATGATTTATAATGTAACGAAAGTCTTAAAACCTTCTATTAACTGCAATGCTTTTTAATGAGGTGCTATCATGTATATTGGTCCCAAGATGGCTGCCAACACTTCTTGGATGAAGTACTGACAGCCAATCAGATCTCACGATGAGATGTGTGGTTAGGCTCCGCCTAGATATATCTATCTTTTTAACTCTAATTTTCTCAGGAACTACTGAACGGATTTACACCATTTAAGCAAAAGGCATGAGTCTGAACTGAGGACTACCTCTTTGCGAAATTTGGTGTAATTCCGTTCAGCAGTTCGGGCTGTAGCTGCGTCAACAGGTCCTATGGGAAAATGCATGGGGAAAATGTGTTTTGGGACCCCCCTTTTATCTCGGCCCCCGCTTGACGAATCACCGTGAAATTTTCAGGATAGGAGCGGACCGGAGCTGGCCAAAAGTTTGGAAAATTTCGCGAAGATTCGTCAATCGGCGCCAACGTTATTCCAAATAGAATGTTGCGGATTTCCTATGGAAAATAGGTCCTAACTATAACTACCTACTGCCAGTAGGTGTTATATATATATATATATATATCTTAAATCATACCAACAACTTTGCAGGCAATTTGACCAAACGTGACGAACACTTCACATATATATATATATATTCACTGAAAAAAACGTAGGTTTCAGGGGGCGTTATAGTTAGCTGGACATTTCACTCGTACAAAACCCTATAAATTCCCCCATTATAGTTAGTTCAGCTAACTATAACTCGCATGCCCGCAATGCACTGCTGATGACGTCACATATTACATCACTCATGTGGACATCTGAGGGCACCCTCTTTCTTCAAAAATAAGTTGTTCCTGACCCATACACCAGTCGAGACCAGCCCGCCAAGCACTCAATTTGGGTGGGGATGGATCCTTCCATGCCCTGGCAATGTCCCTTTTAGCTAGTGTGAGACCCAAGAACAGAAGATGCCTTTTGTATATATTACCCCTATCTCATCTGTGATATACAAAAGAACAAGCCTAGGAGAAGATGGTACAGCCCACCCCAGTACTTCATATAGACAGCAAATGACCCCCCTCTAGAACCGGCCCAAGGCTGTACAGCTCCAGGTTGTGTGAAGCAGTGTACCCTCCTCTTCATGACATCTAAGGCACATGGGGGAGTCTATCATTCCTGCCCTCCAAAGCCGATACCTAGTAAAATATATGCGGTGCAGGTATTTAAATTGAATAAGCCTGAGACGAGAGGCAATTGCTGAGTATCTCGGGGATTCCAGGGCTTTTCGCCAATCATCACCATCCAAGGGGCCCAGGTCCATCTACCGTTTATCCTGGTGGGGATCTAATGTCTTGGAAAGATTTGTCACTAACGTCTGATATAGCTTGGCAGTTTTATGGTCACCCAAGTTCCCCATAAAGACTTTCGCCTCGATAAGGTTGAATTCGGGAAAGGAGTCCAGGTGTGACATTTACGGAGATAAGGCATGTCGCAATTGCAGGTATTTGTAGAACTGAGTATGTGGCATTGCATATTCGAGCCTGAGGTCCTGAAGAGATTTCATCGTAGTGCCCCTCATAACGTAACCCAGCATGGATATACCTATGGCATCCCACTGTTTAAATCCTGCTAGCGCAGTCACTTGCGGCATAAGGCCGCTCTGCCAGAGTGGGGTCTCACTCGTCAACCGCCGCAGCCACCCCACCCGACGTAGTGAATCTGTCCACACACCGAAAATGACCCAGGTAGCGGGCGGCAGCCTGCGCTGCTCCCTAGGCGCATAGAGCAGTCTGTGCGGCAACATATGTCCCATCAGCCATTTCTCCACTCAATATGCCGGATCAGTGCTGATGCCGTACCACCAATCATTTAGAACCAATAGGTAGGATGCCGTGTGATACAATTGGAGATCGTGGGTCGCTATACCCCAGCAGAAGGTGTAGTGGAAGCACGTCCTGAGGGACACCCTGGCAGGCTGGTCGTGTCACAAAAAGTGGCTCAGCCTGGAATTTATCTGTCGGAACCAGGAAGGTGCAATCCGAAAGGGGTGATTCTGTAGTTGGTATAGGACACAAGGGAGGGAAACCATTTTAAATACCGCGGACCTGCCCAGTATAGAGAGGGGCATACGCAACCAGGCCTCCGTCTCCGCCAGCGTACGTGTCCAAATTGGGTCGATATTTCTGTCCCATGATACCGATTTTGTGTCTGAAACAAATACACCAAGATATTTCATCCTGGTCGTAGCCACTGGCACCTCCGCTGTCCAGGTGCCCATAGCCGAACCCCCGCGCACGGGCCAAAGTACAGATTCTTTGGCATTCATATATACGCCGCTGTGTTGGCCGAACATCTGCATGATGCGGAGAATACGTGAACCCATCCGGTGGGGATCCATAATAAAATACAGGACATCGTCTGCATAAAGAGCGATCCGATCCGAGAACCCACCTGGCCACTCAAATCCCGTAACCTGTGCGTCAATACGAACCCAGTCGGCTAATGGTTCCATAGCTAAGGCAAATACATATGGGGAGAGGGGACCAACTTGTCAGGTACCACGCACTATAGGGAATAAATCGGACACCGCGCCAACGATTCTGACCGAGGCCAAAAGGTCAGTGTAAAGAAGTTTAATATACAAGATAAGGCAGGGCCAAAATGTAAACGTTGTAATAAAGCAAACAAATAAGTCCATCCCAACAAGTCGAACGCTGTCAATATCTGCTAAGAGCAGGGCCGACAGACCCTGAAGGCGATCAATGGCCACAACTGCATTAAGCATGCATCTAATGTTATGAAGGGTAGCCCGCTGGGGCATAAAACCAGCCTGGTCTGGGTGGACCAGCTCGGACATATAGGGAGAATGTAATTGGCCAACGCTTTGGCCAGTAATTTTGCCTCAAGGTTCAGCAGTGAAATAGGGTGATACGAGGAATGTTGATCTGGGGGTCTGCCCGGCTTGGGGAAAACCGTGATTTCAGCATGCCGCCAGTCCGGAGGAAGCTTCCCCTCGTCGAGGGCTGCATGTATCGCTTCCAAGTAATGGGGAAGGAGTTGAGTCTGAAACTATTAAAAAAAATTGCAGGGGAAGCCGTTTGGTCCCGATGCCTTCCTGGATATTAAATCTACCAACGCCGTGTCCAGCTCGTCGACTGTCAGCGGAACGTCTAACTCCCCTCTAACACTGTCTGATATGGCCTTGGGAGGCAAATCGTCAAGATATTGTTGAACGAGAGGTTCCAGAAGGGCGTCCCTGGGAGCATATAGTTCCGCATAGTACGCCGCAAAACTAGCAGCAATTTGAGTAGGGTCTGTGAGTATCCGGCCATCCCCGTCAGGGATACCCGGCATGCTCACTGGGCAAAGTGCACGCTGGCACAAACGATGTAGCAGTGAGCTTGATTTGTCACCACATTGGTAAATTCTGCTGCAGGATGCCAACCAAGCCTGTCTTGCCTCCTCGCAAAGGGTATCGACATATGTTTGCAGGAGAAGGAGCAATTGACGGCGGTGTGCTCCACCGTGTTCATCCCTACATATCTGTTCTAGTTAAAAAATCTGGGCATCGGTCCGATGCAGAGCTTCCCGGCACTTTTTCCGTTGGGCGGCACAGTATGCGATGTCCACTCCCCTGATGGTGGGCTTCATCGCCTCCCAGAGCATGGCCAGAGAATCTACCATGCCTAAATTCTCAGAAAAATATGTTGTAAGGGCCTGATGTAAGTGGGGCGAGTATTGTGGGTCTTGGAGATGCCACAGCGATAAGCGTAATCGAAAGGGGGGGCACGCCCCTTCCAGGCGGAGCGTTAGGGCCACCGGAGAATGATCTGACAGACCTTTAGGTAAGATATCTGTCCCTGCGATTCGACCAAAATAGGAGTTAGGTATGAACACGTAGTCCAGCCTGGAGAACGAGCCTTAGACCGCCGAGTAGTATGTGTAATCACATGTGGCAGGGTGCAGATGCCTCCATGTGTCCAGCCACCCCATGTCCCTCATGAACATGTGTAGCCGTGTAGGTCTCGAAAGCTCCGGCGCCATACGCAAGCGCCATCTGTCCTGCACCACATTTGCCACATCATTCCAATCTCCCCCAACAATAGAGAGGCCCTCAGGTATTTCCAGCCATTTTGCCTATAGGCACTCCACAAATGTGCCCGATAGCTGGGGAGGTGCGTAAATGCTGCCCAAGTTAATGGTTTCCCCATATAATGTCCCCGATACGATGATATATCTACCGTGAGGGTCAGTCCATGTTTTAGAGTGAATATAAGGGATTCGGCGGTGAATGAGTATGGCCACCCCCCGGGAGCCCCTGGTGAACCCTGCTTGGAAGACTTGTATATATCCAAAGCGAGCAAGACACAACACTTTGGTACCCAGCAGGTGGGTCTCTTGTAAGAGAAGAACATCGGCAATGGCCCGCTTGGCCTGTTTTAAGACTGCACCTCGTTTGATCTTATTGAGTGCCCCCGTATGTTCCAGCTGACCACCCGGAGTCTACCGACGAGGTCAACTACAGGGCAAGGCATCTAATAAAGGCGTAAAATTCCGGGCTGTTGCACGGCATATAGATCAGCGATGAAAACGACAAGGACACAGTGTGATCAACAACATTCAACAAAACCAACCCCTTGCCCACCCACCCCGCCCAATACCTCAAAATAGCTGAAGCATCTGTCACGGTATGTGTCACGCTGCTGTCCCAACGGGGCAGGGCCCAGTCTCATACCAATAGTCCACAAAAGAACTGTCCCCAAACATTAATAGGGTTCTCAGATACTGAGAAAAGAGTTATGGAGGTGGGTCTCACGTGGGCCCTTGAGACAGCAACCGTCGTTGGCGCAGCAGCCATTATAGTGAGAGTTATCCAACCTTGAGTCAAGTCGGTGACGGGGTTCGCCGAGTCTCCTCTATTCTTGATGCAGATGTACTTCGTGATATGGAGCGGCGTCTCGAGCGTGACCTGCGAGTTGATTTTAGCTTAGGCCTGGTCGCCTGTCACGTAGACTCTTCGGACGGTGGGTCAGATTTGAATCGTGGCGGAGTATGTAGCCTGTGTCTTTGTCTCTCATCCGCCCAGGCGACGACCTCCTCAGGGGTGTCGAAAAAATGGGTATGTGACTTGTATATAAAACTCAATCTGGCTGGGAAAAGGAGTGCATATTGGATTTTGAGTTCCCGCATCCGGGCTTTAGCACCCGTGAAGGATTGGCTTCGTTGTTGTACCATGCGCGTATAGTCCGGAAATATTAGGATGTGGTGAAAGTCGAAGTGTAGTTTTCCGGTCAGCGTCGCCAGTTCAAGAATGGTGTCGCGATCATGAAAATTCAAAAGTCTCGCAATAACGGGCCGCGGTCAGGTCCCCGGTGGTGGTTTTTGCATAAGGGCTCGGTGCGTACGTTCAATTATGAAACACTGCGACAGGGACGCCTGGGGGATCCAGCTCGCGATCCACTTTGCAAGGAACTGTTCCATATTGTTACCCTCGTAGCCCTCCGGGAAGCCTATGATGCGAAGGCTGTTTCTCCGAGCTCTTCCCTCCGCATCCTCCGCCCTGATCGCCAGCCCCTTCATGATGAATTCTAGGGAGGTCACCCGGGCCTGGAGGGACGCAGTTGTATCTTCCACCGTGGAGATGCAAGTTTCGGCCTCGGTGATCCTATCCACCGCTCTACGCAAGTCCTGACGAATAAGGGCGACATCAGATCCCACCTCTCCAATTTTGGCCTCAAGTGCCTCGCGGGACTGGGTTATCGCCTCCATCAGAGCCGCATTATCTGGCCCGGTAAGGGCTTGCCTCAATGATTCAGGCGTGTGGGCCCCTGGTCCCGTGTATCGATTCAGGGTGCTCTGATTCGATACTTTATCCCTGGACATTGTGATGGTGGCAAGTGGGAGACGACCCAGCGGGGAGAGGTGTGGCACTGCCAGATGTAGCTTGTTCTGGACCAACGGCTCCGGTCAACATGCGACAGGGCTTCCACCTCTTCGTCCCGTGTCAATTTGGCAGGAAGACAGGCCCGAGGCAATCTGCACACAAGCCGCACCAGGACTAGCTCGGCCGCCTCCGGGCACAGGTACTTCTGCACCCCCCTAATGGATGTCACCCATCCGCCCAGACGGTGTATTGGCCTCTCGCATAATCTGCAGATTTTAAAAAAGAAAAATTGTTTCTAGCTCAAACGGTTCGAATGTTCCTAAAAATACAGCAAGATGCGTTGCCGAGCAGTGGAAGGCCCTTTGCAAAGCAGGACTGGTCATCTTTCTGTTGCTTATTGCTATATTTTGGTGTTTAACTGATGCTAATGAGGTGCAACCAATGCCTATACAGTGTTAGCAAGTTTAACAAGCATTGGCATAGCCAATAGGTCTCGCTTATGGGACCTTATAAGTATTTAGTTATGCAGCACAATATCCTTGGTGCAACAACATCAACTGTTGTATGGTTAAACACTTATAAGGCCCCAAAGGTGAGACCTATTGGCTATGCCAATGTTTTTTTTTAAAGGACAAGCAGTGCTATCAGGCTCCAGCTGCCATTTAGAGGTAGAGAGAGAGAGGTGTGTAGAGAGAGAGAGAGGTGGGTAGAGAGAGAGAGGTAGAGAGGTAGAGAGAGATGTAAAGAGGTAGAAAGAGAGGTAGCGAGGTAGAGAGAGGTAGAGAGGTAGAGGTAGAGAGAGAGATAGAGAGAGAGGTAGAGGTAGAGGTAGAGAGAGCGGCAGAGAGAGAGGTAGAGGTGTAGAGAGGTAGAGAGGTAGAGCGAGAGGGAGGTAGTGAGAGAGGTAGGGAGAGAGAGAGAGAGAGAGAGGGAGAGAGGTAGAGAGAGAGGGAGGTAGAGAGAGGGAGAGAGAGGGAGAGAGAGGGGTAGTGAGAGAGGGAGGTGGAGAGGGAGGTAGAGAGAGAGAGGTAGAGAGAGAGGGAGGTAGAGAGAGAGAGGGGGAGAGAGGGAGAGAGAGAGAGAGAGAGAGGGAGGTAGAGAGAGAGGGAGAGAGAGGTAGAGAGGTAGAGAGAAAGAGGGTGGAGGAAGAGAGGTAGAGAGAGAGAGGTAGAGAGAGAGAGGTAGAGAGAGAGAGGGTGGAGGAAGAGAGAGAGAGAGGTAGAGAGAGAGAGGGTGGAGGAAGAGAGAGAGAGGGTGGAGGAAGCACGTGTGTGTACGGGTCCAGGAAATGGCGTAGGGTCTCACCCAGAGGTAGGAAGTATGCAAAAATTAAGGGTGCCAGGGTTGAGCCATCCAGGTAGTTGCTCGGAGGATCCACTAAGGTATAGTGGATTCTACAAGTAAGAGAATCACTGCATGTAGAAAACACTTCACAATAAGTAGGTTCACTAATGATTGAGGAAGTGAAATCAATACGCGTTAATTATGGGCCATAAAGAAGGAAGAATTAAAATTCACCATATCAAGCTCAATGCACATAAATATGGGCCACCGTGAAGAATGAAAAGCCAAATGAGCATCAAGAATGTGCCATTATGTAGAGAATAGGCTCACTGTAAGTAGCGCAACAAAATTATATTAGCCATGTAATAGTTTAATGTTTCGCAGTTGCCAAAAGTCCGCCCGTCTGCTTCCTCTCCCCGGGCTGGTTTGTTCCTCGGTCACGACCACGGCACAACCTCCCGGAAGACACCACTAACACCTAAACTGCCCTAATTAAGGCCCTGCAGGCAAGAGGAGTGGTACAGGTATTGAAAAGGGAAACGAAGATAAGAGGGAAAGAAAGGGGTGGACGAAAAGGAAGCCCGGTAAAGGGGAGCGGAGAGCAGAGATGAGGGGGAGAAGAAAGGGAAGGGTGGAGAAAGAAATGCAGCCGGAGAAGAGCTAAAGCAGGGTGGAGTTGGACCAGAGGATCGGAGAACATCCATACAAATCGCAACAATCCAATTCACCAATGAAGAGCCACATATGCCACAGTAGTCCCCACGAGACCTCACGCTGAAACCAACAAAACGCCAGCCCGCCAAAGGAGAGCCTTGTGTCTTACTACTGATGGCAAAGCATGACCCACCAGCCTACGAAAGAAAAGCATTTTGTCAAAACTAAGAAATACCAGCTCACCAAAGCCGCGCACTGTGCCTCATAAGCAGGGCCAATGGAATTATGCGGTAATGGAGGACCCAATTATGCAGCAGGGTCATTCTAGATTATGTGGCAAGACATGGTAAACAATGAGGCTTAATGTGACATTCTGTGGCAGAATTATGTGACTAATTTATGTTAACATGCATTCATATCGCCTGGGCAAAAATTTCACTTCACAATTTGCCCTTTAATACTTATATACAGCAACCAGCAACCGAAGGACGGCCAGTTACCTTTGAAAAAGGTCTGCCACTGAGCTTGAACATCAGGCGGCACTTTTCTGTATAAACGTTTGATCCATTTGAACTATTTTTGTTGAAATCTGCACATTGTGCAGACGATTGTAAATTATGTGGCGAGTACGGTAAAGACATCAATAAACAGGAAAGACCTGAGCTGCAGAGCCGCAAAATTCCTATGACCCTCTGTGTGTCACGGGAAGGGAAACCACGAGGCACTGACGTCTAAAAGGGGAGCACTCGTCTGAGCTACGGTAAGCCTCGTGGGCTCACCACAAAGCCAGGATTTCACCTGCATATACAAGATTTTAATGACAGGGTAGGCAAAAACACACTCCTACATGCTAGAAACATAAAACTGGAAAACAAACTTTACAGATATCTAAACAACCTGATAATGTATATCTTATGTGGTTTTACTGCTAGAGTCTAGTGGCGGACAAGGAAACATATTTCTTATAATGCCGGAATATCTACTTGTCCAAACCGCGTGATCCTGGGCAAATGACCTCTGTCTTCCAGTGGCTCGCTTGCCTTACGTGGCAAAAGTCAACACAGCACTAAACGGGCCAAACCCCTGGATTAGGAGACATACACAAGCTACATGTTCATTTACACACAAAAGCCAACAGAGCCGGGCAGACACACAGGGTGGCCTGAGTCCGGGCACCCTCAAGTACCAGCACACGAGCTGAACTTACCATGAAAACCTCGTGAACATAAAGGCTGCATTTTTTGTTCAGCTCGGGTCGAGTGCCAGACCTGACAAGCACAACTCTTGCAGCTGGGCGAGCTTGGGCCTTGAGGCTTGAAGAAGTAAACAAGTGGGAGGGGTGGGGGGGAGTGCGCGTGAGGCGCGAAGAAGGAAACAAATGGGAGGGGTGGGGGGGGGAGTGCGCGCAAGACTTGAAGAAGTAAATAAGTGGGAGGGGTACTGTTCAATTAGAATATGCAATAGTAAATTCAAGCATGTTGCCGGCAAGTCCAGATGTAGACTTGTTTTTAAATTCTTGTGGCACAACCAAAGACACTTGCAATGCCAAGCTCCTAGTCAACAATTAAAGAGCCGTTTCCTACAAAATAATTAGATACCAAAAAGACAACAACCTTACCAGACAAACCCAGTAAGCAATATACACATTGCATGTTATTTAGCGCGTCATATGTCACTCTTGTCTGGGCTCCACCAGTCCATATCTCAGCTATATTCACTAACTAGACTCAAAGAGGGATATCCATATGGGTCAGGTTTCAATGCCCAGCACACATGCTTTGCGCTTCTACACTAGGAATAAGCTCGTTACACTATTCCATCTTTACATATTGGCAGTGGTCGAAGTGGGCGGGATCGGCAGGGCACGGCGTGCCCCTACTTCTATAATTCATTAGATCCCGTGCCCCTACTTTTCTCGCTTTAATAATGCGTCCCAGGACGGCAGAAATCGCCAAGGCCTGCAGAGAAGGCTCGTCGTTCCCACCGTTCGGGCGGTGGGCAGAGAAGGAAAAGGACTCTGTCTTTTCTTTCTTGTCAGAGAAGACAAGGACAGTGTCCACTTCTGCTCTGTCGCTGAGAGCTGCTCCCCCTCCCTTTCTTCCTCTTGAAAACTGTGACTTCAAGAGAGGGTTCTCATCCTCTCTTTCCTCCTTTTCGTGTATTTGTTCCCCTGTGAAATGGATCCAAAAAAGAAAAATACTTTTGCTGCAAGTGTTGTCTTTTTCTGACATTATTCTATTCCAAAGTACAGCTTTGTGACAGAGAGAAATAAAATGTTCAAAATATGAAAAATAAAGAAAAAACTAAATAAAGCATGACAGTGTTCACAAAGCAGCCAGATTAAGTTTCCCAATGAAGCGCTACTTTTGTTTTATATTTTCTTTGAACAGCATTGTTTTTCCTGAATGAGGAAGTGCACCATTCCTGGAGGTACTGCAATGCCGGATTGATGGGTGGATTGAAAAACAAAATGCGTACCGCGGCTCGGTGTTCATGGATGTAGTCTTTTTACCATACTGCTTGCGTTTTGTAAGGACATAAGCAATGGACATTGAAGCGGGTCCCTCCCGGGCCCTGTAGTCATGTATTTAACTTTTCAGACACAATCACTCACTGATTTCTGAATAGTGAGTGTAAATGCATGTTGTTCCTGCTTACATATCACATGCTAAACTTAATCTTGCATTCCCTATGAGTGTTTGCTTTTTTCAGGATGTTGTTACGTTTTTTCACCTTTACAAAGGGCCGTCCTCTTCGCCGCAACACAAGTCACATTTTTAGGTCTCGCCTGAGCCACCGCATGCGCTGATCAGGCGAGACATTTAGTAAGCCGCTTTTGGAAGTGCTTCCAAAGCGGCCACCAGCTTGCGGTCACGCGCACAAGCGTGCGCGCCACACTCCGCCTCTCTAATAACAGCTGCGCGAGCATCCCTTGTTTACTTTCATTTTTGCGCAAAGCGCAGGCACTGCGATTATAGCAAAATGAAAGAAATAGATGTTTATTTAAATTTCTTTACTTTTGCTATAATCGCAGCACCGGTGCTTTACTTTTAACAGTAAAAGTAAAGCGCGGGTGCCGCGATTATAGCAAAAGTAACGAAATAGAAAAAAACATCTATTTCTTTACTTTTGCTATAATCGCGGCACAAGCGCGGGTGCCGTGATTATAGCAAAGAGAGGCATAGCCAAACCATTCTTTTTAGAGGTTTGTCCATAGCCCTGCTCTCCCAATACTGCCCCAGACCACTCCTGTACAAGCAAGCACCCAGCAAGTTTGTTGATGTTCCCCTCGCCTCCAAGATACCGCCAGACCACTCCTGTAGAAGCAGGCCCATGACTGCCCCATTTATTTATCATGGCAAATGCCTTGTCGCTCCCATACTAACAGTGCCTTGGCAACAATTTATCACTCCCAATGTCGCAGTGCAGCTCCCTTACAAAGAATGCATCCGGCACACACTCCAGCCCACATACTGTCGCTGCGCTGGTCCCATACAAACAGCACCATGTGAGCCCTAAAAAGCCCCAAATTTAAACAGCTGCCACGCAACACCTGTACAAACGGCACCTGGCAAGCACTTTCCAGCAACCCCGCTCAAACCCATAATGCCATTGTACTGCTCCTGTACATACAGAACCCGGCGAGCACTTTGAAACTTCCTAACTCTCTCCATGCTGATGTCAGTTCGCTCCTGTGGAAGCAGAGCGCCCAGCGAATGTCTGAGAGAGAGCACAATGGCTAAGTGATGTAAAAACGAGCACCCTAATCATTAAAATTATTTTGTCAAACCTGTAATGTCTCCAGGCAGAAGCAAAAGCCTGCACAAAATTAACAATGGTTTCTATTCGGTCCTGCTATCTTGATTATTCACTGATATGTGTATGTTAAGTGCGTGACTGATCTGCAAAATGACCTTGGTTTACATGGTCCACAGCCAGACTAGCACAACAAACAGGAGAAAGGAGTCGGACGATAGCTGCACACTTTTGCGTTATGCGCATATGGTGTGTAGTGCTTAAGTTTGTGCCGTACTTTTGTGTCTGCGTGTGGACTTTGTCTGTGCTCATGAATGTGTGTTTTTATGTCTACGTGCACGTGTACATAAAAGAAAGAGAAAGAAAAAACCTTTTTTAGTACAGTTAATGCACGTTCCAGAGAGCAGCAGATGTGCACATCATATTTTAAGTCACTGGAGTTTTACGCCGATGACACACAAATCATCATCTCAATCTCGTGATGTAAATGAAACAGCAGATAGGTTCTGTAACTGCACGGAAGAAGTGCGAAAGCGGATGAAGGGAAACTGCCTGAAAATAAACTCAGGCAAGACCAAGGGTCTCCTTTTTGGAAACAACCCTGCCTTTTGGTCCCACACCTGGAGGCCACAAAATGTGGGGACACTGCCAACCTCGGTAAAAAAGCTTAAAAACCTGGGCAATATATTTGACGACAACCTGACTTTCCTTTCGGAGCTCAGGTGAACGCGCTCACCTCACCCAACTACAACAAGGCTACAACTCCTCCAATCACAAGCATTGGCATAGCCAATAGGTCTCGCCTTTGGGACCTTATAACTAGTTATGCAGCACAATATCCTTGGTGCAACAACATCAACTGTTGCATGCCTAAGGTTCCAAAAGCGAGACCTATTGGCTATGCCAATGTTTGGTTTAGTAACTTTTGATCCGTTTGAGCTACAAACTATTTATTAATTAAAATTGTCAGATTATGCAGCAGATGATGTATTATGTGGCAAATATGGCAGAGCCATAATTATATAGAAAACATTTGCAAACTAGGATATTTTGCCATTCATGTTTGAACTGCCCTTGTGAAAAAGGGAGAAGTGCTGATGACAGAAACTGCATTGACCAGAGACAAGTGGTTTGTGCTTCCACTTTTAAGCTTATTTGGGACATTCTGTGATTGGAAACATATCCCACTTTGTGATTGTATTTTAATGTCAGTAACACATATTAAACCTTAAATAATTATGTGTATCCATTCATTGAATTAAATAACATAATAAGCTGTAACTGGTCAGTGAAATGTCAAACAAATACAAAAAATTGGGATATTTTGCGCTTTCTGGCCACACCTCTGACTCCGCCCACTGATCCAGTTCTTGGGTTATTCCCGCCCACTGATTCTCCACCCACAGTTCCCCTACTTTTTTTACCCCACTTCGACCACTGCATATTGGAGAGAACACCAGGGCGGAGAAGGGGTAAATGTATTTGCATCCCTACTACACCAACAATGATCCTGTCTCAAATTCTAAAAGCACCGTTTTCTACTCGCACGCAGACGGGCGTCTAAGATTGACTCTACAACCGGAAACACATTTCACATTTTACCAGCTCTACTAAATGCACCGTTAACAATAGTGACAATTTCTGTTTGTTTATATTTAACGCACTGCATGAAACGGCACTATAAGTATAAGCCAAGCACACCTTTCGGGTTCTTCTTTCTGTTTCGAAGTGCTTTTTGCCACTTCTAGGTGCCGTCAATAAGTGGTTGTAGGGACCCACTCGGTGAGCTACAACTCCTCGGTCTAAACCACACTGTCTTTATAACGATATATCTTTCAAGGTGCAGCAGAGGGAATTTTCACATTAAACAGCGCAAGTTTTAAAATACAGCATCACTCTTGCAAATAAACTGATTAAAAAGATTCTGATATACAAAGCATTTAACTCCTTAGCAGCAGCATGTCATTAAACATAAACATGCACGGTCTATCGGGGTGTAAACATTATTTAATGGTCTGTAATCAACCCTTGCTACAGTGTGAAGTAAATGTGCAGACGAAGCGCATTGGGAATACACAGAACAAAAAACTGAATCATTCTAGAGTAAATTCACAAATGAATCACACGCACACTTTTATATCTCGAGCAAAGCATGTGAAATGCCAGTCTTGATTTGATTTTAAGGCTTTTATTCTGCCTTGAGCCCTGAAGCCACTGCACCTGCTGGATGATTGATAGCGATGCTACAGTGAGGACTACGGGGCATTCACGTCAGCACTCCTTGGTAACCCGCAAAAGGCCATTTCTTGCAAAGCGAGCCAACGGAAAGAATTTACAATTTGTCTAGTGCAATATCCATCAGGAGTGGAACTTTTATTGTTTCTCATTTGTATGTTCTCAAACTTCAAAGCAAAAACCTAAAGAGAGACCTTCACGCCGAGACCCTAAATTAAAACAAAGTACGGGATGGGAGAACAGTGCTTGTTTCAGTCCCGGGATGTGCCATTGTTGGGCCGCTCTTGTCTGCAGCAGAGCAGCTTCTGGGCTCAGTGGTTGGTGTCAGCTTCTTATTTATTTACAAGAAGTCCAGCAGCTCTCCCGCAGAGACAAATTAAGGGCCATGGGGTGTGTGCAGAATCCGCCCGCTTCTGCCCTGAAATGCATGCTCCCACACCTCTGTGATCTCTCACATTGGGAATCAAAATCGGCCCGGGCACGCTTAAAAAAGTGGCCCACAGAGGTAGCTGGCCATGCAGGCGAAGTAGGCGAAGCACACGCACGCTCTGATGCTTCATAGCGCTTTAGGTTGTTGGATTACTACAAAACATCTTCCTAATTAGGTAAAACAAAGGCGTATAAACGTTTCTTGAGCTGGTGAGATTTCTGTCAGACCCTGCGTCTCTGGTGAGTTTGGGGAGATTTGTATCCAGATGAGCGGCAGGGAGATACGATGCGGCCCGAAGCCTCCATCGCCACCCTGCAGACGCTCCCGGCTGACCTCGCCGTTCGGAGCACTCACCCAACATGTCGCAACCCGCACTGGGACGGGCGGGTGTGGGCAAGGTGCACTCACAAACCCCGTTTGTGCACCACGGCCTCTCCCAGCGCTCAAGATGACACCCCTCCTTCGCAATGACGGAGCACCACAGAAACGGTGTCCTTCGCCGTTAAAATAACACGCAACAGTTTATGTAAATTGCCCAGTGTCAGACAATGTAGCAAATATTTTTGGCTTCATCTGATCACCGGGAAAACAAGGAAAATTAAACGCACACATACAGGAAAGTGACAGGAAACATGAACAAGCGGCACCAGGGGGAGGTGGAAAAAGGAGGGGGCCTGCGCAGGATTCCCTTGCGGGAGCCAGCAGCTAGGCGCGATAATTGCTACCATATGGCGCTGCTGTTCGCTCCCGCAAGGGAATCACCAGACGTGCACGCGTTGCCATTGAAGGCAACGGAACGCGTGCACGTTTTTGCCTAAAAAAGTGAAGCAATGGCTAAAGGTGTTTTTCCTATTCAGCGCATGCGCGCTGCTAGGCAAGACCTAAAAATGACGAAATAATGAAGTAATACTATTACAATCTGTGCCGCGTTATGCCACATCATTTTCCTTTCTTGATGCATAATTTACTCAACCCTGCTGCATAATTTCACCCTCTCCTGTCGCATAATTCCAGTAGCCTGGAGTACAACTGTTAGTTTGTGGGAAAGTTTGAGGTCATTTTAATGGGAAATGTGCTCTATGTAAATGACAGTGCACTCGTTTGTGACCATTTTAATGGAAAATGTGCTGTCTGTAAATGACAATGCACTACCACATCATGCTTTAGTAATATATTTATTAAAAGGGAGCTTTTAAACATGAACTGGGAAGCATTTTGCTCCTGTCCTGATGACAAAGCTATTAATGAACTAAGAGGCAAGTCAAGGGTCATGTGTACCCTAAATGAGGGCTTAGATTCTTATTATACACGTAGCAAACATTAAGTCTATTAAATTAAACAAAATCGTTTTTGGGACAGTAGAAGTTCTGAACTCACGTATTTGAAGGTACTCTCATATGTGATCATGAATAAACAAGCATTTGCAATGCAATAGGTCTCGCATTTGCGAGATTTTAAGCTATTGGCATTGTAAATGAAAATGCCTTTTATTTATCTGTTTTGCTAATTAACACATAAATAAAAGGCATTGTCATTAACAATAGCTCAAACTTGTAAATGCAAGACCTATTAAAAAAAGCGGACACAATTTTCCTGGGCTGCTCGGAAAGTGAAGGCTCGCATGGCGCGCTGAATGTAGCAGGAAAGCATTTCGTGCCTGCAACAGGAGAAACTCATTAAAGAAAATAGTGCTTATAGACTATAAAAGACGCACTGTGTAACAACCGAAGTAAAAGGGCCAGTCCTCATGGGAGGTTGCAAACGAAGACAAGGCGGTACTAAGGGGGGACTAACAAGCCTATTAACGAATCAGAAGCCAACATTTACGAAGGGCAATGACGCAAGCCAATGACAAATATGGGTGGAGAGTGGGCAGGGCTTTTATTCCATACTCCAATAAAGCATGTCGCAGAGCAGCGCATGCACTGCCCAGGCTCGACCTGAAAAGACATACTGTGTAACAACCAAAGTAAAAGAGCCCGTCCTCATGGGAGGTTACAAATGAAGACAAGGCGGTACTAAGGAGCCTATTAACGAATCAAAAGCCAGTATTTACGAAGGGCGATGACACAAGCCAATGACAAATATGGGCGGAGAGTGGGCGGGGCTTCTATTCCATACTCCAATATAGCATGCCACAGAGCAAGCGCTGCCCAGGCTCGACCTAAAAAGCAAGCATTGAAAATGCAATAGGCCTCGCCTTTTATTAAGTTAAAGCCATTTGCTTTGCCAATGGTATTATATAGCAAAGCAAATGGCTTTAACTTAATAAAAGGCGAGGCCTATTGCATTTTCAATGCTTGTTAATGGGATGATGCCATGAGAAACCAGGGTACTGCAATTATAAGCACTCACTTACGGGGGTGTCCAACCTGGGTAAAACCCAAGACGAACAACGAAGAATGTGTGAATAGAGACCAGCACGCTTGGTTATGTCGCTTTCAAGTTGACTCGTGCATGGTGTGATCACGCAATTCGTTTTACACCCTTGCACTCTGGGGCATTTAGCAAAGCGAAACTGCAGTTCTCAAACGAGAGAAAAAAATAATCAGAAACTGCAATGACATACTGGGCTTTCTGCATTTGCCACTCACTCACATGCACAGAGTCAAACTGCTGTAGCCTCAAACATGCTGGCTATGAGCTGCTTGAACCCATGCTCTTCGGCACATCAGTGACAAGTACGTCCCTCGCAATTTTTGGCCGATTCACTACCCTGAGGCATGCACATTGCGTGCAAGAAGGCGAGAACCACGCCTGACTGAGGAGAAGGCGGCGGAGGAACCCATAACCGGTCTCCATCCGTACTGGTCCCAAAAGCACCCGACAACTGCCCTCCAAAGTTCGGACTCTAACGTCCCTCTCCGACCAAATATTGCACTAAGATCGGCGGGTGGGGACTCTTCTTCTCGCGCTCGTCAGCCCTGGTCGGTCAAGGGGCAAGCAGCGTCCCTCCAAAGACAGGATGGACTCAGATTAAAACAACGTTTCAAAGCACAAACACAGCTAATCCTTCTCACCATGGCTGCGTCTACAGGGAAAAAGGGCCCCCTTCTTCCGGTCCGCTGCTGATAATGCTCCACGGCCTACAGCAAGCCGGAAAGGACAGACGAGAAATACGTGTGGTGTTTGCAAACACCGACCTCTAGTGGTGGAGGACTGAACTGTTAAGTTGAACGTGAATGCAACTTGTCAAATACACACAACAAGCGCTCGCCATTACGTTGAAGCAAGGAGGGGGCGCAGAGAAGCCGAGGCGGCAGGCGGGTAGAAGCTCTGGGCAGGTGTGGGGTACGGCACGGGGCAGCCAAGACACTCCTGAGCCGAGAACTGCCTGCGCAGGGAAGCGCCTGCAAGAGAGGGTAAAGTGTGAGCACCACAGGGAGGGAACGCGGGAGAGAGAGAGAGAGCGCGAGCACAAGAGATCTTTTAGAGCCGTCCCAGTTGGACTGGCTCGCGAGCCGTCCCAGTTGGACGAACTCGCATGACTGGTTTCTTATCTTTATGGGGCCATGTGTTTGGCCCCATAAAGAGAAGAAAACCTTTTACGCCAGCAGTAAGTCGGGGCAGCCAGTCCAACTGGGACGGCTCTAAATGCGAAAAGTGTACGTCACAAGACGCTCCTTTCCAATGGCTGGCCACCGTTTAGCATAAACGGTGACGCCAGCCAATGTAAAGGAGGGGCGGGGCTTAAAGCCCACTAGAGAAATCTAACCAAAACATTAAATCTCGCCAGCGAGACTGCGCAGTCTTACGCCAGGCGAGACCTAAAAAGTGACTGTAAAATAAATATTTGCTTAGGCTCACACAATTTCATACCAGTTAACAAGTCAAGTACATTACCTTTCAGTCGAGTACATTATTAAAGTCACTAGACCTGCAAGTCTGATAAAAAAAAATATGTTTTTTCGAGGGCTGGCAGTATTTCATCAGCACCTACATTACGCTAAAGAAAACGCTTGGGACAACATGTGAACCATAAAATGACGCACAAACAACTGTGCTTTTCCTTTCTCTACGCTCCTCAGGACCTCAGCGCAGCACCCGGCAGCAATACTGCATGCCGCACCCACACTATCAACGACATCCGTCAGCGGCACGAAATTTGCAGCGCATTGCTGTTCCTAAATCGCAGTGCAGCCGCGCCGGCGCCACCCGAAGACGCAAACGTTGCCAGGAAACAAATATTGATGTCACTTTTACCCGAATGAAACTTTCGAAGTCGAAGAAACGAAACTGGTCTCAGAATTTCTTTTACGATGGGTAACACGTAGTCAACATACCGCCATGTCATCTTAAACATTATTATCAAGATTAGAAACCGTGATTGTTTCTCAGAAACTCCAGGAATATGTTATTTCAACTTTAACTGTGTATCCTGGAAGTCATTGAATCTTTCTTGTAGGTCTGACTATTCAGTGTCTCTGCCTAGATTATTTTGTGCCAGGTTGCTTTTTGTACGCGCTCCTTTCCAAGATGGCGACTAGAAGCTCTCGTTACAAGTCCCTTCTTTATGTCGATTGCTCTCCAACGCTGTCTCCAAAGTGCCTCCTGATCAGCGAGAAGCTGATGCGGTCTCTCTCTGTGCTTCCTCACTGAAGTGCCGGAACTATCCTGGTTGGTTCTATCCCCACGAGCGGCCAAGGAGCTTCTTTCTTGAAAGGGGGGAAATATAATTGACATCTTCAGCATCAAGATGGCATCTGTGAGCGAGGTAAGACCAGGGGGTTGCCGTGTAGTCTCTTGAAGCATGATCTGCATGTGTAGCTGCTTAAACTGACACCATTGGTTTAGATCTCCCCGGGATATGAGACTAAAAATCCCATTCAAACTTAGAAAGATCATGTGAGCTACTTACCTGGACTGTTGTGATACATGTGGTAGTGAGCAACGTAATATCATGCATTTTCATGGCTAAATAAGTAGTAGTGTTCTCCACCAGATGTCACGTACGTTGGCAACCATGACGTTAAGCTGCCTAGCAGTATAAATCATAGCTAGTATTGGGCAATTTTGTTAAGGGAAAAACGTGGTAATTGCAATATAATAAATGGGAATCTGCACTCCCTGTATAAAAACCCGCCTCTAAATTTCTTTGTTATGTATAAAGGTGGATGAGCCAACACATTAGCAGACAGAGCCGAGCCAATGCTCTGGCTTGGCCTTTTGAGTTTGAGCACGAGCCATATCCTGAGAATGTTTTCCATGTAAATCATAAAACAAATATCACATACAATTTGATGAAATCTCTTCAAAATGGAAACAACTTGCAGAAGCTTAGACATTATTATGTCACACTACAACACTGCACTGAGAAGTACTTATTAAAAGTGATAGTTCTTGAACATAAACTTAGAACCATTCCTGCCATGTGAGAGTACCATGATAAGTGAACCAGGAGGTAAGACAGTTGTCATGGGAACCCTGTTTGTGGCTCAGATTAGTATGGAGCAACATTATAGTCTATGAACACAATAGGTTTTTGTACCATTGGTATTCTCAAATCACATATATGAAAGTGCTTTCATACCAAATATGAAAAAAAGGAATGTTGTTGATATATATTTGCCTAAGGTCACACAATTTAAGTAGGCTACCTTCGATTTATCCAGGGTTTCTAGTTTCACTTTGTACAAACTCAGCAACTAAATGGGTATCTATTTCTCTCTTCTTTTTATGTTAATTCTTTGTTTTAAACTCTTTCAGCATTTTTCTGCAGCTTTTATATAGCCCAAACCCACACAGAAGCTATTGGAGCACTTGACATATAATGCACAAGGTCACATTCTTTTTTTGTAGGCTTGGGGAGATGTAGTGATTTGCCCAGAATCCTGGGATGTTGAGCCATGTCAACACTCAAACCTGGTTCCTCAGTTCCAAAGTCAGCAGCTTTGGTCATAACAGCACATCCTGGGTAGAGCGAAGGTGGCAGGCAAAAGCCACAGGAAAGTTTGCCTCGTTATGGACTCGAGGTTCCAACAGGTTTCTGGTTTGAGCTTTCAGTGGCTCACCCACCTATAGTTATGTATCGCTTTCACTGAGTGAGAATAGCGTGAATGTAGATAGTAAATCTAATCATTCACTGCTGTGACGTAGCAATGGTAGGTCACAGATCTCGTACTTCACTGTTGCTATCTCATAAAGGAATTCCAGGCTGCTCTGGCTGGGCTCTGAGATCCAGTCACAGCAGCACTGGAATGCAGGGAGCAGTGGCGCTCCGCTTCTAGAGAAGAGGGAGGGAAAGGGGGTTGTGAGGGTGGGTGGCAGGAGGTCAGCAATTTAAAAATAAATTGGAACAGGGAGGAGATGCCATGTTATGTATGTCTCCCCTGCCTCAACGTAGCAGTTCAAAGCAAGGGCAGATGATTTGGGGGAGGTGGGAATATATAACATGAAATTATAGATGGGTAAACAGTGAATTACGGGAATGTTCACAGGGGGGTTCTGCGTGATTACGTAGACAACTTGAGCTTCGCTCTTGTCTATTTCATGTCACTAAGAACCCCTCTATGAAAAACATTTCCGTAATTCACCGTTACTCATCTACACCTCTATATGTAATAGGCCGCTTGTAAAGCATCCTATCATAAAGAAATAATGTAAAAACTCAGCTGTAATAGCTTATTGCTGTTGAGTTCTGACATCACAGGGCCTGCTGCCAGAGCCAGCAGATGAGGGAAAAGGTAGGTCAGGTCATGCAGCATAATTAAAGCAGCTGTTTAAAAAAACTAAAATGAATTGTTCCTTTCTTTCTTTGGCTCTGTTTTTCCAGTTGTGCAGTGACAAGCAGAAAGTAGATATTTATGACATATTTATTTATTTGAAGCTGGAGCACTGTGTAGCATTCTTTGTAATTGAAGAGCATCGCTATGATGGGTTGGGCCAGCACACCTGACAGGGGTAGCAGATCCAACACATGATGTGCTCTCTCTATCGAGAAAAGAAGTGTAAAAGATGTCACCCCAAACAGTTGCTTCAACATGTTCTCCACATATTCTTCCATTCGACCCATAGTTGTGGTTTCCACAACTCCAGTTATGCGGAGGTGGTTCTTCATTATTGGCTTTGATTGCATCTAGAATTTATTCCATATGAAGGAGTTTTCCACTATGTCCTTTCGCTGTATCCTCAGCGTCAGACATGGACTGCGCAAGTTGGCCAATATGGTCTCCGTGTGCATCAGCGCATTCTTTAACTTTGTCTATGTGGTCTGTGAGGGTCTTTTGTTTTGAGTTAATTTTTGCTAAGCTTTGCTTCATTTCCAAGGCAAATGCCATAGGTCTGGTTTGACATCCTTCTCAGCTGAAGGCTTGTCTGACATGGTCTCAGCAGTTTGCGTCTGGGCAGGTGCTCACCTACTTAGAAACGCAATCTTGAATTATGTGCCCGCATGCTTGCCCATGTTGTTGGTGTAGTAAATGGGAAATGCAGCTCTGTTCACACTGGCTGTAAATTGTGGCTAGCTGATCTGTTTGCAATCGCCCACAGATGGTCCCCCCTTGCCCCAGCTGTCGTCCGTTTCTCTGCTGGGGGCATGAGCAGACCCCTAGATTAACAGTGTCGTCCTTCTCCTGCTGAAGTAGATACTCTTGCCAGAATTCCAGGTAGGCCAAGCTGCATGGATCAAACCTCTATTCGGCTGTGCATTGTGTCCTCCTCAGTGGCGTGTTGCAATCAGTGTGTGGACCCACCTAGTCCTTGGCATCTAATTTTCTACCTCCAGGAGACAAAGGCAGACCTTCAATCCGGCAGCCATACTCCACTCTTGGTTGCATAGTCACCCCTGCCAGGGGGTACCTGGATAGCAATTCTTGCATAACCAGGTGCCGCACCGCTACCCCCCCCCTCCCTCCCTCCCCCGGGCGTCTCCATAGCCGGCACACCAGGTGGGCCCTCTCGCCAATACCACTCCTCCTCCCAATAAAGCATTTTGCCTTCAGTCGCCGGTGCCATCTTCAGCGTGGCGTCTCAATGGAGGCCAGGTGTCACCTCGGCGCCTCCCCTGAGGTTATCTTACACATGGTTGCACTTGGGGCACCCCAGTAAGTTCCCACTGCGGTGATCCCACCCTTGGCAGCATGCTGTCCTAACGGCTTACTTGGACGCGCGCCCCTTTCACTAGCAGTTTGTAAACCCAGAAAAGAGACAGACAGGAATATCTTGAAAGGTAGTTTATTGTCCTTGCAGCACAGTACCCTGGTACAACACCAACTGCCTTGGTAGAGAATGAATCATAGCATTCCCAGATTCCATGAGAGAACTATATTACATCACACAATATGTGACATAGGACATGACAGTACTAAGCTGTGGATGTAACACACCTTTTCCCTATATAAAATAAACAAACAAAAGATAAAAAGCAAAACTATGTACAAAGAGCATACAATACCCAAAAAAGAAATGAAGAGTAAAGATAAAAGAGCATAAAGAATTATACAAAATCAGCATATCTGGTAGGACAACCCTTAACACGCGTCCCCAACTTAACTCTAGATGCTACAGACTCTTCAGCAAGGCATTCTCTAGAGTTCTCAACATCAGGTACATTTGAACCCAAAAAAGAGTTGTTTTGTGTCAGATCAGTAACACGCAAACCAGAGTGAACTTGCTCTCCCAAATTCATTCTCAGGAAAGATCCATCATTAAAGTTTTCATTGACATATGGATTACACTTAGCCACACGTCTTACATTCCAGTCCTTCCTATCCTGAGTCACAATACTCTTGCCAAAAACCTTAATGATCTTCATAGCTCTGCCAAATCTTTGCATACTCTTTGTGAACACACCAGGTTTCTTCACTTTCACCCAATCACCCACAACAAACGAATGACACCTGGTTTTCCATTTTTCGTCATGCAATTTCTTAACCTTATCTTGCTTCATCTGGACTCTCTCCTTGATCTCTTGAACATTCACCCCACCTTGAAATTTGGTCTGCTCCTTCCTGAACCACCATGGACACAACTTGGATATGGGTGGTCTACCTGTCAACAATCTAAAAGGACAGGCCTCGGTAGTGGCTTGGGGTGTAATACGATACCACCACAGTTTTTCTCTTAATTCGTCCTTCCACAAACCAAAACCATGTGGCCAAACAGTACACTCTTTAAGGACTCTATTAAACCTTTCAACTTGTCCATTACCTTGTGGTTCGTACAGAGCAGTGGTTGCATGTTTAATATTACTAAAAGAGAAAAAACTTTGCATTTCTTTGGAGACAAGTTGAGTACCATTATCAGATATAACCATTTCAGGTTAACCCTCTTTGGCAAAAACTTCTGCCATTATTGAGTTTTTCAAAGAAGTAGCAGCATGAGGCACCAATTTCACCTCCGGCCATTTCGAATGGTAATCAACTAGTACCAAAGCAAAACGACAATCAAACGGAAGTGCCTGAAAAGGTCCAGAAATATCAAATCCCACCTTCTGCCAAGGTGCAGGTTGAAGGGGAGCTGGAACAGGTTTCAATATTTTTTCACTATTGACACACACAGGACATTCCCTCACCACTTTTTCTGCCATTCTGTCCAAACCAGGCCACCAAAACATGGTGCGTATTAGCCTCTTCATTGAGGACATACCTGGATGTCCTTCATGAGCCAATATCAAAATATCATTCAGCATGCCTTTTATTGGAATACATTTTCCACTTTTAAAAACGAGTCAATTTTCTACAACCAATTGTTCCGCTATTTTAAGGAACGGAACAAGTTCTTCATGCACTTTCCTCCTTTCAGGCCATCCTTCATCAACAAACCTTTTCACCTGACACAGAAGCTGATCATCCATATCAGCTCTCATCCACTTGTTTTTCTGTAACCCCTTAAATTCATCAGAAACATATTCAGACGCAGCAAGTACAAGGTCCTCCTCAACACCAGTTAAATGATTTGCTATGTCAGATAAGGGTAGACGGGACAAACAGTCAGCCATTACATTGCTACGTCCTGGTACATACTCCACATCAAAACAATTCTCTTGAAGTTTCGAGACAAGTGTGGCAATCCGAGCAGTGGCATTCCAACCCCTACCCGGTGAAAGAATCCCTACAAGGGGCCTGTGATCAGTTTTGAGAATAAATCGTGACCCCCAGATGAAATTACGGAAATGTTCAATTGCCCAAACACATGCCAACAACTCCTTCTCTATAACCGCATATCTTCTCTCCGCATCCGACAAGGTGCATGAAGCAAAGGTAATATTCCATTGTCCCTACCACATCGTTGTGATAATACGCCACCAAATCCATACATACTTGCGTCCACAGTTACAATGCATTGTACACCCATCCTAAAAGGTTTAAGTGTGGAAGTATGGGCGATCTCTTTCTTAATCTCCTCAAAAGCAGATTTTTGTCTGTCAGTCCATAAATATTCCATATTTTTCCTCGTGAGTTCACGGAGAGGTTCTATTTTGGAAGCAAAATTAACAATGAACTTGCTATAATACTCACAAAGTCCTGCAAAAGACAATAACTTCTCCCTATTGTCAGGAGCCGGAGCTTTAAGAATGGCATCAACTAGGCATTTCTTGGGGACAGCACCATCCTTGGATACTGTGTGACCCAGGTACTTAAAAGATTTACAAAAAAAATGACATTTGTTACCTTTTAGTGTCAAACCATTTTTCCTCAAAATGCCACACACTTCCCTAAGATTCTTCTCATGTCCCCTTAATCTTTTGAGAAAATCAAGATAACATCTTGGAAACATTTGACACATTTTTCCATATTCTTGAAAAGATGAAACATACATAGACATTTGGAAAACAGATGCCGCAGAGGCTAATCCAAAAGTCGTACGTTTAAATTGAAATAGCCCCTGCGGCATAATGAACGCATTCAAATGACGAGAATCCTCAGTCAGCTCAATCTGATGGTATGCTGACCAAGTCTAGAGTAGAAAATACTTTAGCTCCATCAAGCATGCAGATCAGTTCATTAATGTTGAGCAGAGGATGACAGTTCACAATAATGTTGGAATTGACAGCTCTCAAGTCCAGACAGAGTCTCAGGGAATTGTCTGGTTTGCGTGCCAAAACTATCGGAGGCACCCATTCTGAAGACTCTATCTCTTAGATTACTCCCTCATTCACCATACCCAACAATATGTTTCGTAGTTCATCCCTCGCATTAATAGGAGCATTGCGTTACTTTTGTATGATTAGCTTAGCATTAGATTTCAGTTTGATTTTGTTGGAATATCCTTCCAATTTTCCCAATCTTTCTGTGAACCTCAGAAAAATCACTCAAAACACCTCTATCCATCTCCTTCTCTTCAATGACCAACACAGCCTCCTGACTCCTGGGGTTAAGAATGATGCCAAGCTTCAATTGATCTTTCCAACCAAGAACATTCACACCCTTGGGTGCCACATACCAATTTAATTACTGCTTCTCTACCTTTAAAATGAATGTCAGTGTTAACATATCCCACTATGTCAGTGACACTACCATTAAAGCTCTCAGCAACAATGTCAGATGGAATCAAACATTCCATATTCCATAGATATACAACATTTTAAAGATAGTAGTCCGTGGTAACAATCGTCCATGGCGATCCAGAATCAGCCCTGAGTTCTACACATTTAGGAGAACTTTTGACACCCTCTTCTCCGGTCTTATCCTCTAAAGCCTCCGAGATGGAAACAACAAAACCTTTAATTTTCTCACTATCTTCTGAATCACAAATATGCACCGCGTTTCCCTTATCACTACCAGCTCCAGTAACCAGATATGACACTTTATTCTTGTTATTCAAATTACTGTTTCTCCTCAGATCACGACAAACCTTTCCAAAATGCCAATTTCTACCACATTTCGCTTACGTCTTCCCAATGGCAGGACAACGAGGTGAGGAAGCAATGTGATACGCACTCCCACAGCGATAACATACAAACTTGTCCTCCCTAACAAATCTGTTCTGTTCAAACTTGTTGAATCTTCCAGAAAAATTCATATTATAATCATCAAATCTTTTAAAGACACCCCGACCCTTAGAATTACCATCTCCACCAACAGCATCAACCACATCAGAATCCTCTTTGTTTAATTTTTCGGACGCATGTACAGATTTCATCCATCTTTCAGATTGCTCTAAAGCTTTAGCTGTCGAAATCACATCTTGCAAATTAGGATCCCCCATGACCCACAATTGTTCTTGAACGTTTCTACCTTTTACATGCACAATGATTTGATCCCCTATCATCTAATTGGTAATCCCTCCAAAATTACAATGTAAAGACAGACCCCCTTAAAGCAGTGGAAAAATCATCAAAACTTTCTTCAGTTCCTTGCACTTAGGTGTAAAATTTAAATCGGTTTAAAGCTACACTAACAGTTGGTTTGAATTTTTTCTCTAATCTTAAACGCGCTTCTTGAAACACATCAGTTCCATCACCCTCAACAGGAATAGGAGGCAAAGTACGAAAAGTCAATTGTCCCTCAGAACCTAAGCAGTGTTGAAGAATATTCTTCTTACGTTCACTTGACATGTCATCGTCATCAATAGCTCTTAAATACGTTAAGAACTCCTCTTTCCAACGCATCCATGGGATAGGTGGATCACCTTTAGCTTGTACAAATTTGGTGGGAGGCTCAAATTGCATAGTTAAATTGGAAATAAAGCAAACCATGAATACGAAAAATATGAGTGTGCAGATCACTGTAAGAGACAGTAAGAGACTGCACCCAGAAAGTGTGCAAATCACTGTAAGGACTTGCACAAACAAAGTGTGCGAATCGCTGTAATAAATAGGTGGGTGGAGGATGGTGTTGAACAAGTGTGCAAATCACTGTGACCACATATGGCAATTGTGCAAAACACAGTAAATCAACCCAAAAAATAAAATAAAGAAAATAAATTGGATCTGCACCATTAGACAGGTGTGCAAATCACCGTGGTAATAAACTGTGTGAAGTGTGCAAATCACTGTGGGAATAACAACCATCTGCACAGCAAAGGTGTGCAAATCACCATGAGAAAGCTTGAAGCTTTGATTGAGCAGTGATTTATGAAGAAAGAAAACTGTGCCCTAGCAGAACAAATCAGCTGTATGAAGACATTTGGAGACAGGCTCTGAATTAAGAAAACAGGAAAACGTGCACTGGAACCAATTCAACTCATATTCTCCCACGGTGATAATTCACGGCGAATAAGGAAACGTGGTACAATGTCACCCTCCAGTGGTCACAAACAACATAGGAAACAGCAAATGAAATTCAACACTTTAGGACGTGCGCTAGATTTAGCGCAGAACGTGGCGTGAGCGTGATGTGTTCACATGCAAATTTTTAACACAGCCTGTGTAGCTTACGCGTGCTACGTCACTTCATGAAGGCAGTCAGAGCAATAAGATCTCAAGGCAAAGAACAAAGGTGCCTCGAGGAAAAAAAAGAAAAACAGTTGTTAGACCTGGCTTTTTCAGCGGGTTTATCCCTAGAATTCTTGCTTTTTAGCCTCCTCTTTCTGACCTGTTTTTGTTGGTTTTATGACTCTGGGCACTTTACCACTGCTGATCAGTGCTAAAGTGCATATGCTCTCTGTGTAAAATGTGTTATGGATTGGTGTTTCCATGATTCGCCTATTTGATTTGTGTCAGTCCCTAGTAAAGTGCACTGTGTGTGCCAGGGCCTGTAAATCAAATGCTGTTGGTGGGCTGCAGTACTGGATTGTGCCACCCGCACAGGCAGCCTGTAAAGTGTGGCTCAGGCCTGCCATTGCAGAGCCTGTGTGCAGTCTGGGACTGCCATGTCGACTTGGCAAGTGCACCCACTTGCCAGGCCCTAAACCTTCCCTTTTCTACATGTTAGTCACCCCTAAGGTAGGCCTTGTGGGCAGGTTGCAGTGTATGTGAAAGGTAGGACATGCCCTGTTGTGTGTGGCATGTCCTGATAGTGAATTACAGCCCATTTTGTTTTTCACTATTGCAAGGCTACCTGTTCCCCATAGGACAGAATGGGAAGTTTGTTTATCACATCTTAAAAACATACCTGGCCCTGGGAACTAGGTAGGAAAATAAAATTTAGTATGCCTGAACTCAGAATCTAAAGATGCATCTTTTAGTGAAGATGATTGTTAGAAATGGGATTTTTGGCAGGCTAGGGCATGTGTCCAAGCCAGGGAGAAACCACCACTCTAGTTAGGATAAGGGAGATCCACTCCTAAAATAACCCTTGCTCACCCCCTTGGTAGCTTGGCACGAGCAGTCAGGCTTCTCTTAGAGACAGTGAGTAAAGCATTTGCACATAACCAACAGTAATAAATAAATAATAAAGAGCTTGTAAAGCGCATGGTTACACTAGATAGTGTTTCCGCGCTGCAATACAGCGTAAGCACTACAAAAGGACACCACACCAGTTTAGAAAAATATCCACTATTTTTATATACTTAAGACAAGACCAAAAACGATAAAAATCCACAATACAGTACTTAAAAATCCACAGTTATCAAAATACGCTTTAAAAACAGTTCATTGATGTCGATAGCTCTGTCCGGGGCTATCACGGCGTCGTGAGCAAACCAATCCAAACAGTTCTGGCTGACCGCGGCGTCGCGGGCCAGCTACGGTGTTGGGAAGATCCGCAAACAGTAACTTTTAGAAATGTAGGGCATCGGCGACCTCTCGTTGAGCTTCCGAAAACACGGCGTCCGCAGGCGTTGGTTCCACAGGTCGGTGCAGGAGTCGTCGTGGACCTCGAAGTCACACGCGTTGCAGGTCGATCTCCTCTCTGTTGAAGTCAGGAGCACTGGCGTCGGGCGGCGTCGGGTGCTGCGGTGCGAAGTGTAGCGGTGCGGCGCTCTCAGGTCGCAGTGCAAGCAGCGGCTCGGTGGCGGCGTCAGATGGCATCGTCGGTGAGAGCAGGGTCGCGGTGCGAGATGAAGGCGGTGCTCGTCATGGTGCTAGCAGGTCACGGTGCAAGCAGCGTCGTCGTCGTTGCTGAAGCGCTGTTGTCGGCTGACGAACTGGAGTCGTTGTCACTGGCGTCGGTAGGCCACGGCTGCGAAGTGGGATGAGGGCAGTGCGTCATATAACTTTACGAGCGGAGCTGAGATGGGGGAAGGGGTAGGAGATTTCCTTGCACCTCAAAGGGCCTGGCCTGCCTCTGACAATGCCGTCTCCACCTCCTGCCAGGAAATCACACCAGAGAAGGCAGAACTGGTACTGGCTGGGCACAGACACTCTCTGCCCAAGAGATCAAAGGATTTTGGGAAATAAATATTGGGGCCCAGACCCCTGCACTTTAGAACTCTTTTGGATCAAGAAGACTACAGAGAAGAAGAGCTGGAGAAGCTGTGAGGAGGAACTACCGCTTTGCTGTGTTGGCCTGCAGTGGCTGCTTCTGTCTTGGGCAGTGAAAGGACTGGACTGGACTGAACTTTCTGCAATCTACTTTGTGAGTCTCTCCAAGGGCTGGAGGTATAGTCTGCACCCTGTTCATGAAGTCTCAGGAACAGCAAATGCTTCAAGCTCTTCTGCCCTCAGCACTGGGGACTGTGTGTTTTGTGCTGCAACAGAAGAAAAGCAACTCGACGACGTCTACGACTCCGCTGCCAACTCCGTGTCCTGAAGACACCGCAGAGGGCACCGCCGCACCGCAACCCTGGACTCACCGACAACGCCTGCTGACGCCGCCACCGAGCCCCTGCTTGCACCACGACCTGTGGGCACCGCACTCCGCACCACCTCACTCCACGACGACGCCTTGGCACCGCCGCACCGCGACCCTGGTCTCACCGATGACTCCAGCTTATGTCGTCACCGAGCCACTGATCGCACCGCGACCTGTGGGCACCGCACTCCGCACCGCCTCGCTTCACTACGATGCCTTGGCCTGCCAGATGACGAAGCTGCACGCCCAAATCAATGCCACTGCTTGCACCGTGGTACGAGGGCACCGCTCGTAAAGTTACACGACGCACCACCCTCATCCCACACCGCAGCCTTGGCATAGTGACGCCGGTGCCATCGACTCCAGTTTGTCAGCTGATGACAGCGCTTCAGCAACAACAGTGCTGCTGCTTGCACCGTGACCTGCCAGCACCGTGACGAGCACCGCCTTAATCTCGCCACGCGACTCTGGTCTCTCCGCCGCCGCCATCTGACGCCGCCGCCGAGCTGCTGATCGCACCGCGAGCTGATGGCACCGCACGTCACACCGCTGCACTTCGCAGCACATGTCGCCTGCTGACGTCAGCGCTCCAGACTCCAACATAGAGGAGATCAACCTGCAACGAGTGTGACTTCGAGGGCCCCGACGACTCTTACTCCGGAACCGAAGCCTGCGGACGTCGTGTTTTTGGAAGCTCAAAGAGAAGTCATCGACGCCCTGCATTTCAAAAAGGTACTGTTTGCGGGTCTTACCGACACTGTAGCTGGCCCGCGACACCAGAACTGTTTGGATTTGTTTGATCACGACGCCGTGATAGCCTCGGACGGAGCTATCGACATCAAGGAACTGTTTTTAAAGCGTATTCTGGTAACTGTAGATTTTTAAGGACTGTAGTGTGGATTTTTATCGTTTTTGGTCTTGTCTTAAGTATATAAAAATATTGGATATTTTTCAAAACTGGTGTGGTGTCCTTTTGTAGTGCTTACACTGTATTACTGTTTGTTATGTGCAAATGCTTTACACACTGCCTCTAAGATAAGCCTGACTGCTCGTGCCAAGCTACCAAGGGGGTGAGCAGGGGTTGTTTTAGGAGTGTAACTCCCTCATCCTGACTAGAGGGGTGGTTTCTGCCTGGCTTTGGCACCTGCCGTAGCCTGCCAAAAATCCCATTTCTAACAACAGTCAATCTTCACATTTAGAAAAACGGTCAATCTTCACGTTGAAATAAGTAACACAAGAGCCGGACATCGCATACTTCCGGAGAAATAAAAAAAAACAGTTCAATACCAGTCTTTGAAGTAATGATGCAAAAACAGGATAGAGGAATCCGTCCTCCAGGTTTTGTTTAATCCGGGTTCGTAAGGAAACACCACCACACCTGTGCTGCGCAAATAAGGGTAATAGGTGATGCTCTAATTCGTCGCCACTTGTAAAACCCTGAAAAGAGACCGACAGGATTATCTTGAAAAGTAGTTTATTTTCCTTTTGCACAGTACCCTGGTACAACACCAACTGCCTGGGTAGAAAATGAATCCTAGCATTCCCAGATTCCACGACTGAACTATATTACATCACACAATATGTGACATAGGGCATGACCGTACTAAGCTGTGGATGTAACACAGTTCTTCTCTGTCTGCCAAGCTGGTGGCTATCTCTTGATTTCTTGCAAGTCCTGGGGTGATCCCACACTGGTCTAAATAGATGCTGCCTTTTGTGGCCCCCCAGTGTTCTGAATGGCTGCCAGATTTTCGTCCTGGCCGGTAGAGCATTGTTAGTGCAGCCATCTTGCTCCAGTGCCCCCTAGGAATGTTATAGTTAGGTGAAAATATCAGTTAAAACATAAAGTTTTAAACTAATAAAACTACCCTCGCCATACATTACTTCTAACCTTGCATATTACATCACTCATTTCATGTTTAATGACTGCATTGATAATGTCCCTAATGACATCTAAAACAACATAATTGATCACAGCACTGTGCATGGCAAGAGCGCAAGTTTTAGTTACTTTAGGGCACGTTTTATAATTACTTTAGGGCATGTGTTTAGTTACTCGACACGCACACACACACTTTTTTGTCAGGTTTTTTCTATAAATAATATTGCAACTTCCAAGAATCATATGTATATATAGGTTAGGCTCTGTACAGAAATATTATTGAGTAATCAGTATAGTGTATATATTTAGATATGTAAGTCTGTATACATACATTTTTTGTTATTTAAAAATAAATCCACTTCTGCCTGCCCCTACACTCTCTGACTCATCCTAAACATTTCTGACTACATGGACTCTGAAGGCTCCTTCCAAACACTTCCTTACTCCTATCCAATTCATCCAACTAACAGGTACACTTGTCTACCACTCTCAATAATCGTTCACATCTTCCCTTTACTAATCCACCCTAATTAATCTATCCCTATTCAAAACACTAGTATAAATGCATGAGCTCGCAAGAGCCAAACTTACCACAACTAATCCTACAATGGAAAAGGAATCACATTTTACTAATCTACTACCTATTTACATCTAATCATGGGTTCCAGAGTAGTGTGCTACTCGCCTAAAAGTGCTTCAGCGCCTCATCGGGGGAAGTAAGTGCTATATAAATTCAATTTACATTTTTTTCCCCAGTTTTAATTCATTTCTTATCATTTTATTAACACATGTACAACAGTAAGTTTTGTTGTGGTTCGTATGCTGCTCGTTATTTTGTTTTAAATCAAAGTGTTTCTCCTTAACCACCAACAGGTTGAAAACCTCTCGACTAGAAGCTTAGAGGTTGCCATATTATTTATAGATAAACCTGATAATAGTGAACTCATGTCAGCTAGTAATGGGATGATATAGGCGACTCCTATACCATAACGTGTGACTCTATAAAGGAAGTGAGATCTAGTTGGCAATGGTACATTTCCATCCATTATGCTAGTCCAACATATTCCGACGTACATCATCTAACAAGCATTTTCAATGCAAAAGGTCTCGCAATTGCGGGATTTTGAGCTATTGTAAATGGTAATGCCTTTTATAATATTAAAAGGCATTGTTGTTTACTATACCAATAGGTCAAACTTTGCCAAAAGTGAGACCTATTGTATTGCAGAGCGCGGTGTCCATTAAGCGGGCGCCCCGCTCACCATTAAAGTGGAAAAAAACAAACATTGCGGTGTCCCTGAAGCAGACGCCGTGCTCAACAGTGAGGTTTAAAAAAAAAAAAGGAACAGAGCGTGGTGTCCTTGAAGCGGGCACCGCGCTCACTAGTAAAGTTAAAAAAAAAAAAATGAAACTGAGCGCAGTGTCCCTAAATAATGCGCTGCACTCAGCATGCAAGTTTATTAAAAAAAATAAAGGTAAAAGAAAGCGCTGCGTCTTTGAAGCGGACGCAACGTTCTTCATAAAAGTAATTTTAAATAAAAGTGTTGCCATTGTACTGTGGAAGTAGGGGGCAGGCACTTTTAAAGTTAGAGCGGCATAGTGCTCAATACGAAAGTGGCTGCCAATTTCCTGTGTAGGCGTTCTGCCAATGAAAAATATGGGCGGAGAGTGGGCAGGGCTTCAAATGCATACTCCAGTACAACATGCCTCGCGCATGCACGCTGACTCTAGGCTCGACCTAAAAAGCATGGGTATTTTCTGTCTACTTTAAATGCAGTCTTTCTGACCTTGCTGACCATTTAGATCCGATTTATGGTTTTGAATGTTGGTTATTTGTTCTACAGTTGTATTAATAATCAAAAAAATTCTTGATTTTCTTTCTCAATTCTAAGATATTCATTTGGGTACATGTTTCTGAGGCTTTTTACAAATCCTACTGCAGGGCTAGGGGAAGCTTTGGGGCACGGAATTGTGGTGGAAGTTGAGTTCTATTCTCAGGTACAACTGTTCAGTTTTGCAGGAGGCCTACATATTGCTCGACAGCAGGTAGCATAGGGCTCGATAACTCATAGAAATTTCACTAGACCTGCATGTCTGGTAAGTTGAATAATCTACTCAACCTAACTGTAATGTACTTGACTTTTGAACTGGTCTCAACGCAATTGTCACATAGTTCACTTTACAAAACCCTCTAACTTCAGTCACAGAAAGAAAAGTAAATGTAGGAAGACAAACTGACTTTTGACCTCTGTCTCTGAAAGCGAGCAAATGTGACAAGATAACAAGATTTAAAGGCATCTTTATTGCTCATTCACTTTGTCAGCAAGCAGAACATCTGTTGTCAGCTGCCAGAAAGGGTGAGTAGCCCCTAAAAATAACCCTTCCTGATTAAATCTGGCTTGCTATAGCAAGTGGACTGAAGCAAACAATTGTAGGATTGGTTTGAGTGGATGTATTATGGTCTACTTATTTTGTTTGTACATTTATTTATGGACATGTCTTGTGTTCCTCATTTTAGGAATCTTCTAAATGCTCTGAAATGCTTGAATATAATATAAACTTGTTGGCAAAGGTGGTAGATTGCGTACTTTTGCCATTATTTGCATAATTACAATTGTAATTTTGTGACTTTGTTTTCAGAGCATAGATGATGTAGCAAAGTTGGTGGAAAGGAAGGCAAACATCAAGAGTGATGAAGGGAAACACAAATTTGTTCTCAAAACACCAAAGGTGAGTTTCTCAGTTCTTTTTTTAAAATACAATATGAATGTGCCAAGGAGTTTTCGTTAAGGTTTGAAAAATAATTCCCACAGAGCAGCCGATTTGTACTGGAGTGCAAAGGCACTGATGGTTCTAGAATTAAATCATCTTTATTGTCACTGCTCCGAATTTGGGTTCCAGATTATGACTCTGGAAGATGCTTTAGTTTGTGTGTAGTGAGGAGGTCCACGCAGGTAGGTTGCAATTCAAGATGTTTTATTCATGAAGATAACATATAGTAAAGTTCGGAACATCAAGTAGTTAAGTTGTAAATCAGAGCCCCACCAGGAGCAGCCTGTCTGCTGCTCAGCCCATGTCCAACTGACACTTCACCTCTCTGTGTCCCAACATTCCGAGGCTAGTAAAGAATTCAACATTCTATTGGACACAAAGCACAGGCACTGGGCTGAGCAGGAGGAGAATAATACTTAACCTTACAAATGCAGGATACTACATATCCCCTTTCCTTCCAACAGAAGAACAAAAGCAATATATGATCAAATATAACGGGTGAGAACAAGGGACAGAAAGCAAGGAAGGAACAACGGAGTGACAGAGAACATCAAGGAAAAAAGCAAACAAAGCATAACAAGGAGATAGATGGTAGAAGACAAGGAAGAGAAGGTAAGGAGTGTAAGTAAACAAATGGAAAACCCAACCTCTGCAACATTGAAATAGAAAGAAGGGGACAGTGAGATGCAAGAGAGAAAATACGAGAAAGAGAGACAGCCGTACCAAAGATAATCCCCATGCACACCCAGGCAGGCAAACAAGGAAAGAAGGACAAGGCACGATGGGAACAGAACAGAAGAACACCCAAGCAACGGGAAGAGAAGGAAGAGATTCCTCCTGAACAAGGAAGAACAAGAAGAACATTACAGAAAGGGAATGACTGAAGACCACAGAAGAGATAACAGCGAAATGTGTATGGTGCAGATTCCAAAGATGAAAAGGAAAAGAACATCAAAAGGAAATCTGAACCGGGCAAATAGAGAGAAAGCGAAGAGACACAAACAGTATCAATATACTCCCCATTTCCAAATGGACAATTCAAATAAGATAAAAGTGTAACTTTGTGTATATAAAACAGCAGTGTAACATCATAGAAAATTGCAATGAAAGTAAATACAGGTCAATGGGACTAATACCCATGACCGTCCTCAACCCAAATGTTAAAGAGTGAGGAGCACTGGGAATGGGACAAAAGCCCATAACAAAGTAGGCCGTGTAAAGTAAACCCCCATGTAGGAGAAAACAGTACTGCCCTGTAAAGATGGGACTATAACCCATAAGACACCCTAAATGAGGATGAATGAGTAAATGTAAATGGGACTGTGACCCATGAAACTGTACCCTGTGTAAGGGAAACTGTGTAAATAGGAATGAGACCCATGAAACGGTACCCTGTGTAGGGGTACCTGTGTAAATGTAAATGGGAATGTGACCCATGAAATGGTGCCCTGTGTAAATGTAAATGGGAATGTAACCCATGAAACGGTGCCCTGTGTAGGGGTACCTGTGTAAAATGTAAATGGGAATGTAACCCATGAAACGGTGCCCTGTGTAGGGGTACCTGTGTAAAATGTAAATGGGTCTGTGACCCATACATGGTGCCCTAAAAAAGGAAGAAAACCATAAGAAACACATGTAGGCAAAAGTGTAGTAAGCGCATGGGGATTGTACCCAATGCAACTCCTATGTGTGTTCAAATGGTGAAAACACGGCAAATAATACAATTTGCTAGATTACAGCATCACATCAACACTTGCTGACTGTCCATTATAAAGGTGTGCGTGTCACTGTAATAGTTCCCAAGGCAGACAATGTCACCTGAGATTATTGTGCACCAGTAGGATGACAACAACGAGTTAATAAAGGACTATTTAGAAAATCACCCCCTAATGTTAGAGCAATATGTCAGTGTTCCCAAGCTGACATGGATTGCTGAATCATAAAGGAAATCCGAGGGAATACTTTTCCTTTGACAGAAAGGACCAGGAAACCGAAGGAATACCTGAGCCTTAAACAGTATGGTCCGGCGTGAAAAGTTGGAAAGCAGTGGTACAAAGAATCCCGCGATGTGGCTAGTGCCAATGCCATCCCAGAGTAGGGAAACGTAAGGTAAAATGAACACACGGTAGATGTACAATAGTGTTCACAGACCAAAATGTACTTTCAAATGTACCACACATTGGGCAAAGTTAAATTGTACAAGTTCCACGGGAATGAAAGGTTTCAGCGATTATGTCTAGAGAAAATCCTACCTTGTACCCAATTTCGCCTTGCTAGGAACGCAGTGAAAGAGACCTGCCACTAGAGTCAACAGTTCACTGCACAGCAAACGGGCAAGGCAAGAACGTGCCATATACAGCACCATCGCATTATGCTCAACTCATCTGTTGTGTGCAGTAAAGAGGGAAGAGCAACATACCATTTCTTATGGCGGCACATAGAATGACGCAATGCCGGGAGGATCTCGGCACGCTACTGCGCCAAGAAGTTTCACTGAAAGTTTTTTTTTTTGATGATCGTGATGTCAGTGTGGTTCGTTGAGGAGAAACGCGTGTGGCAATGCGTTGAGGTAAAAATGCACACGCATTTTAACGGCAATAAACGGGAACACTGCTGAGAGAACAAATGATACTCTCCGGCAATGTTCTATCGCTTGTCACAGAAGTTCACAGCAACAAGGCCCAAAAAAAAAAGTGAAAGGAAAATGCTTCCTGAAAAAAATTAAATGACATGCGAATATCCTGACTGGAACTACACAGGAGATACTTCATCATGAGAACACGACCCTCAGAGTCTCGGTAAGTGAAGTCTCGAGCATGTTCTTTTCTTGAATGATGGTAGAGTGGAAAACACCACAGCTCCCATGCGACTCTGGTACAGTTTATTAATGGTTGACAAACTCAAGACAGGTCAGCAAAATGTGCAAAAGAGCACACAATGCAGGGAGCACAATCTCCGCGTTAGCCACACAGTTCTCAGTCAGGCACTGGAAACTACCATATAGTTGAAAGTCAAACTGGAGACGGTATTTTTACCACAACCTCCTCTTACCCATGTTGAGAAAATGGTGAAATAAACAGCTGAGAGAAAGTTGGAGAAAGCGTTCTACAGACTGTAATGGCAAATCCTGTGTCCAAGTTGTGTAGAGTAGATGAGCCCAGCACGCCTGGGCTAGGGCTGTCCGGTGGTGAGGACACTGGTGGGGCTGAACAGCGCAGTGCCTCATCTTACTTGTGTTGTTGTCTTCTTTTCTGTTCTTTTTTATGCTCCTTTCTCGCTTGTTGTAATACATGTTGATTGCAGAACACGCTTGTTTCATGTTGTCTTCTTTTGTTTTCTGTGAGGAACAAAGTTCTTCCTTTTTGACGTCGTAGTTGTTCTAAGTATAATAGCCTTATTCCATGTACATACATTTTCCTTTCCTGTGGATTCCTCCGCTTTTTTCCATTGTGGTAGTAGCCACTGTTTCTGTAGATTGCGCCATCTCCAGGTCCACCTGTGTTCGCCAGGTACCTAAGATCCGCTTTTTCCACGTAGGTACGTCACCAACTCATCGCCATCAAATGTAGTGAGGAGGTCCACGCAGGTAGGTTGCAATTCAAGATGTTTTATTTCATGAAGATAACATGTAGCCTGTCTGCTGCTCAGCCCATGTCCAACTGACACTTCACCTCTCTGTGTCCCAAATTCCGAGGCTAGTAAAGAATCCAACATTCTATTGGGCACAGAGCACAGGCACTGGGCTGAGCAGGAGGAGAATAATACTTAACCTTACAAATGCAGGATACTAAATTGTGGTAATGTAGTTTTTTAAAGTTTGAGGTAGTGCACTGCACAAAACATAAGATTTGATTGTAGATGGCTATTACTAGTGTCAGCCAATCCGCGATGAGAGCCTGATTCCACAGACTCTAACAGGACTCCAGTTTTACCACTGGTCTGCAAGTATAATTTTCAAAGGGCTTTTTTTATCCCGTATAACTGTTTTTGTCTACTCCATTTCTGCTGGAAAGTTATGTTCTCTATATTTACCACTTCAGGTAAGGTTGGTAGGGTACTGTTTTGCATTCCTTGGCAAGATATTGCTGAACATGACCCTCTTTGTGCAAAACGTTAGATCACGTGTTTTTCCATTACTTTTCAAAGTGGTAGCATGTTTGTCCTCTTCCTATTGATTGCTGGGCCCAGTCTGTGGGTCAGGATCAAACACCCTCTTTGAATTACATACAATATGCATTCTACTTCTATTTTCAAACTATTGTTCTTATTCTGTAAAGTCTCAAATAGTCTCCTAGATTAAATTGCAAACAAATATAAAAGCGTACAGTAATTTCCCACCAAATTCTGTCAGTTTTCTTGTTAGAATGTTGGCTTGTTCTACACCTTAAATTGAAACTCTTATCACCTTGACATTTCTGAACCATCATTTAAACTGGGATTGGTCTCAAAAACTCTGTAAGTTGGCAGCCCTCAGCATGACATGGCAGCTCTTCAGAGGTGGAGTAGTTGACATTCTCTTCAACAAACCCATTAAGACTGCCCCATCTTCACACCTATGACCCCACCATTCTCCTCCGAATACCATTTAACAGCAATATGCTCCACATTCAAGGCTAGTTTGCTGACCCTTGGCCACCCCGAGTACTTAAGTGTCTTTGACATTTGTACTCCATACTCTCACCATCATAGTTTGAGACTTTTATGTGAATCTCAGAAATCAAATTGAGTATACGTTTTGCCCATGCATAACTCTAAATCTGTCTACTTCCAAAACACCCTCACCTATCTTCAACGTTTATGACTGGCACAGACAACAATTTTGTTCCTTCATTTTGGTGGACAATAATCTATCTGTCTAGTTTCTCTGCAATATGCTTTGCATTGTACTTCTCTTCACATAATCAGACTAACCATAACTGTGCTGCTGACCGCTTCAGCCTCTCCTCTTACATCCCTATGACTCCGCAGCTGCACTCTGTTGTGCCAGACGACTTTGCCTCTACATCACTCAGAGAACTCATTCCAGTACTCAACGTGCCCATCCAACACTTGTAATCCCGAATTTATAAAACCTCTGTATTCAACCTACAAGGTATTACTTTGTATGCCCTCTTTATTCAAATCCTGACACTTAATTGATACTTATCCCTTATGCTTTAAAACCACAGTGGCTCTATCCTTCCTTTAAAATGAAAAAAAGGGCTGATCCCACCTGGCCCTCAAATGATTGCCCAGTGTCTCAACCTTATTTCTTTCGCAAAATACGTGAAAACCTGATCTTCATCCACCTGAATCTCTATCTCGGTTCTAGTCCCCCTTCTGAGTAAAAGTCATCACTTTGGCTCATCCCTCCTCATACTCCTTTTTCTGTCCTCAGCGTTTGGCACTGCCAACCACCCTACTTGACTGTGTAGCATTAAAAACCCTTGGAACTGCTTGCTCCATTCCAGACTGCTTTTCCTGCTACCTGTCTGGCAGACTCTCTGTTATATATATGTATGTGGTATTTCTATATAGTGTGAACCTAAACACAGGGCAGCGGAGCAATGTACATGGTGAAAGGCAAGCATAAACTCAATGAGTAATGGGAGAAGAAGATGGTTTGTGGGTGGTTAATATATTCAGTGCTTTAAATGGGCCGGTACTCACCGGTACTGAGTACCGGCACTTCTTATTTTTACCGATCAGAATACCGGCACTTCTTCACTGCTAAGGAGAGTACCGGTACTCATTGGAGGTAAATTAATTGGTTTTAGTGCTGCGAAGCTCAAGGCAGTCAAGAGGGGAGCAGATCTGTACGGCCCTCTGACAGCCAAAGCGCCTCCCCAGCTCGTAGGTGAGTAACTGCTGAACCATTCAGCAGCGACTCGTGCTTTATGCAAAGGATGTCCCTGTTTTGGAATTTTCACGCCCTGCTGTGTTTGATAGAGAAGGGCCCATTAAGGGGGGGGGTCGGGAGGGGGATTGAAGCCCTTTGATCCCAATGGGCGTTGCGCACCTGGTGTGCGCGCCTGCTTCCCTGTATGTTTCAGTGTGAGAGAAAAAGCGAGCTGAATAGTGCTGTTGATGGCTTGAATGTATTGATTTAAAAGCTCCTTCTATTATGATTTAGGGCCTGCTCCCAGCAGGTATTCACACCACTCTTGATTATCATATGCAGCTGTTAATCTGCATATATGGGAAGTTTGAAGCTACTATCAAAGGAAATGCACGGGCAAAATCAGAGGTGCAACTAGAGCCAAATTTCGGGGGGGGGGGGGGGGCTGAGCAAAAATTTCGGGGGGGGGGCTGAACTTTAAGCAATAGGCAGAGTGGAGCTGCAGGGGCTCTTAGAAGGGGTGAAACAGCGAGGCCTCATTAACATGCAAATGGTCTTTTAAAGACCTGTGAAGTGCTCGGGTGCGGCTGCTTTTTTGCCCGGGAAGGTGTCTCATCCCGGGCTGCCACACACGACGGGGGGGCTGAAGCCCTGTGAGCCCAATGGGTGTTGTGCACCTGGGCAAAATGAATACTCTATAGAAATGTCCTAGTATCATCATGTCTCGCCCCGCCTCTAACCCCGCCCACTAGCCACGCCCCTAGCTCAATTTAATGAGTACCTACACTTATTTTTTTCCCATTTAAAGCACTGAATATATTGTGATGTAGTGTTGTTCAAAGAGGTAAGTCTTCAACTCTTTCCTAAATTAGAGTAGCGGTGGGGCAGTCCTGATGAATGCAGAGTTGTTGTTCCTGTGCATAGATAGAAAAGGCCTGCTGGCTTTTTATTTTTTATTTTTATACATTTGTCTGCAGTCGGATGTTGTACTGGATGTGGGTGTGCTGAGAACCACTGTGCTGAGAGAGTGCGCTTGTCTTGTCTGCAAGATGAGCGGTGTGCTGGTCGTGTTGGCTTTGTAAATGATGCAACTGGTTTTGACAATGGTGTGGGCCTTCATGGGGAGCCAATGAAGTTCCCTCAGGATGGAGGTGATCATATTTCTTCAGTCCCTAAATGATAGGGCTGCAACATTTAGGATGCCCTTAAGGGGTGCCAATGTGGAGTCAGGAAGTCCACGGAGTAGAAAATTACCATTGTCCAAATTAAAGAAAATGAGGGCTTCAACAGCAGTTCTGAAGTCACTTACTTGAAGAAGCAGTTTGACTTTATTTGGATTATAGAGCTGGTACCAGGCTGTCTTTGCTTTTTTTGGGGGAAATGTTTCCTGAGGATGAGGTTGGTGCCAAGGGTCAATTCAGATGACTTTGCATTCAGTGAAAGTTGGGGTTCATACCCGTCATTGTTCATGTCATTGAGCCAGGTTTTTACTCTATCTTCAGAAAAGAGGTCTGGATGATGTGAAAGCAGTGTTTGAGGCAGGCAGATCACCCCACCCTCCATTACCTGTTGATAACCCAAAGACGTTGGTCTGGTCTCTTTCCTACTTTCTCACTACACCACTTCCCTCAGTGACATCATCACTTCTTTTTCATTATTTTACCACATATGTATGACAGTCTTATTGCCATTTGTTGGCCATAAGCATCCTCAAGCTGAATTCATCAAGGCCCTGTACTCCTCTATGACTAACCACCATGGCCACTGCAGCCTGATAGCAAGTCCCAAATATACACAAAATACATCCTTTTATACTCTTCCGTACTGCCTACATACTGATTAACTCATTGGTTAATAAACCGGACTGTTCAAATATTCTTGTAGTTGGCTTACCTTATCACTCCTTCACTCCACTTGTTACAGTCATAAACGTCCCCACTAGAGCTTTATAGTATTGCTCCTTCATCACAACATTGCTATCAAGCCACTGGTTTTCCACTTGGAATACAACCGTTTCAAACTTCTAACACTAGTTTTCAAAGACATTAATGGGACGTCCCCAAGGTACCTCTCTGATACTTGATAACGATACATCCCCTCACCCAACACAAGATCAGACAATCAGCACCTCCCAGCTAAACCAAAACCACAGTGATACTGTCTGGATTCCATCAATTTGACCTTCTCGGACTTGGAATGGGAAGCTTCTGACTATCGGAGATATCCCAACACAGCAGCAGTTTAAAGCAGCAATCAAAGCTTCCCTCTAGACGCTTGAATGGCGTGGTAGCTAACTATTTGCACAGAATGGTCCTTCTATTCTTGACATTATGTAAGGTTTTAGTTAGGACTCCACTCACTCCATCTATCCTCCTGTGTACAGAAATGAAAACCTGTCTTAATGTGCAACATTTATGATATAAATGTTGCTCTCTGTTAATTTTTAATTAAGTAAACCAGCTCCATGATAAGAGGCAGTTCTGCGCCTACATGGCTCTCAGTAACTCTAGGAAACTAATAATTAGGGGGTATATTGGTTTTTACTAAGCACACACTGCAACTGCAATAGTTTCTTGCTGTTCCTAAGTTTCTACCCAACTACAACCACTTTCATGTTCACTCTCTTAGCCAATATTTGTAAGATAAGGACATAACAAAGGGACAGGCATAGAAGCTGTCAGTCTCGAACAAATACATGCTCCATGTTCTGCATATCTTTGTTACCTGGGACGAAATGAAAATCTGTTTTATAACTCTTTGCCCTGCATACCCCTGTTAAGGTGACCCACACATGGGAGCGCACTGTCCCAGTTTTCAGCCGGGCGATGTGCTCAATTACTTGGTTTTAGTCACAAATGCATCTCTATTTAGCATAATTATTTTAATGTTGAATAATGAAGCTTTTACTTTTATTTTCCTCAAAAGCACGAACTTGGTAACATAATTATAGAAGCATATTTTAAATGACATAGGCAAATGAAAACCCCTTCCATCATCTTAATGTTTTAAATGTTTACACTGTAGCTATAGGCAGTTTTATAAGTGTGAGCAAACAATTATGACTTGCCCAGTGAGTTGGTTCCTAAATTTATCATTTTACTTCATACAGTGTTTTAACATACAGTAGGCTTGTAGAGGATTTAGTGTGGAACTTAAACCACGACCATAGCCATTTATTTATTAAGGAACTGACTAAGAAAGATGCATGTCCCCGAGATGAGTCTTAAAAGCCCCCTGATGTAGATTTCCTTATTGTAGCTGACTTCCATATTTAAGTGCCCGATTGTGTTATGTCTAGGTTATGGACCAAGCAATACTCTATTAAAGTCTGCATAGGGCGGTTGATGCTGACCGGGGATAGAGCACTCCCTGAGTTGTCATTCGCACAATAATGCATGAGTGAAAATTGTTGTTTCTCTGTTATGTACCTATTGGACAGTCCAAATAGATTGCTTCCTACTGTTCTTCTCCGAATTGAGCTTGCTTTGTTTATTAGCAGTTCTGCATGTTCCTGGGATTGCCATAGGATAAGAATGGCTAAGATCCCCCAATATCTTATCACTGCTTTCTTGAAAACAACAAATAATCTAGGGTTGGTGTCAGATGCCAGCTTCAATTTTGAAGCACATATGTGGACCCTGATCCACTCAGCCCTACTCGTTCTAAAGCAAACATTACTCTATTTTGAATAATGTTGGTTTTCATCATCCAAGCCGACGATATTCAGATTTGCTCCATTGCTATTTAAGTAACTGAAGGGAAATGTCCAGTCTCTCTACGGGAGAAAATCATAGCTTTGGCTGATACAGTTGCTGCATTTGGGAAGACAGAGACTTCTGAGAACCATGTTTTATTGGAAATGGGCCTGCAGATTGCTGTCTTGCATCCATTAATGTTGAATTCCATTCCAGAAGAGATTAAATGTAAAGCCCACTCTATTGTTCACTTCCAAAATAAGTAAAATAAAAGAAGGTGCTGGGTCCCTTTAAAAAAGCGCCCAGGTTTGTGGCGTATTTCTTTTTGGGTCTCGCCTGACCCAGCGCATGCGCTGGTCTGGCGAGACTTTTTGTGAGGGCTTAAAAAAAAGGCTACCATGGCCGGCCTAGAGCTACAGTGCATGTGCGCAGGCGCGCGCCGCGCTTGACCGCGATCACTTTCACTTTCTCGGCCGCTTTGATGTTTGATCGCGATCACTTTCGCGGCCGCGCGGCCGCTGTGATGTTCTCTGTGAACCGATGCTTGTTACACATTGAATTTGCCTCACAGTCTGTTGCATGTGGCTTGGAATAACTTGTTTCTTAAGGGGCAGAATTCTCCATACATGGGTGAAGCTTCTTGGTTCCTCGAGTTGCAAGATCTTGTACTGTTTCATTGAGGAGACAGCTGCTCACGCAGGGCTTGAGCTACATGGCCCATTACGGGAGAACTTGATGTAGTTTAATAAAAGTACATTGTTTTCTGGAGACTCTGCTCATTGACTACTTAAGCCAGATCTGTTGGCCATAGATGGGCAGCGGGCCTGTAGTTATAAGGTTAGGAGCACTAACCATAGTCACTAATTAACACGTCAACTGATCATGTTAAAAGGTTGTCCACCATCAAGTCATAATTGTTATGCCAACAGCAGCTATAATGCTGGGACTTGTAGCTTCACAGCTATTGTTTGGCACTAGGAGTCTCACAATGCTATTTAATTTATTTTTTCTGCATTTGAGGTGAATGCATAGCATGCACTTACATAAGTAATGATAAATCGTTACACGTGTCGCCTAAGCTGATGCTTCTCCATTTCTTCAACAAACATTTTGCTCTGTTGATTCCCAGTATGACTGTAAGTCCCATATGCTTTATTACATTTCATTATTGGAGACAAATTCTTCCTATCAGTTTTTGTGCGGGCAAACCTAAAACCTTTGGTTGCGTGCTAGGTTGTAAGAAATCTAATGCATAAACCCTATTAGACCTTTGGAAAAAAAGGCCAAGGTTTGCCATCAAGGGTAAAAAACATGTATTGATGTTTGAAGAAGAATAAGAATTTGTTTGCTTATCAGACCACCCCGTGCTCTCGTTTTGCCTGTTTAATTCTAGTTAAGTCCGAATTGTTTCAAATAGCATTAACCAAACGTTCAATTGCAATGACAAAGGCAGTAGGACTGACATTGCCTATCAGTCATTTGGCTTTGTTTTTGTTTTGGCATAGTTTTTGTAAACCTTTATTGTTAGGTAAGCTGCCATGCTCTCATCAAGCCAACAAAGAAAACAAGCATTGGCATAACCAATAGGTCTCGCTTTTGGGACCTTTTAAGTATTTAGTTAGGCAGCACAGTATCCTTGGTACAACAATATCAACTGTTGCATGGCTAAACACTTATAAGGTCCCAAAGGCGAGACCTATTGGCTACGCCAATGCTTGTTTTATTGTACAGTGTGAACCATATCCTGTGGCATAGCAGAGCGTTTAATAGTTGAAATTATGTTACATAGGAAATGTCATCAGTGGTTTGGTTACATTGAAAAACGTCCGCAGTGGTTTACTTAAGTATAATAGTTTCATACAGTGGAAGAAAACAAGGTGCTTATTTGCATGATCTATTTTACGTTATTGGGGAGGTTAAGACTAGCAATAAAAAGTTATTAAAGACAAGTTAGCATATAAGAATGTCACAATATTTGAAGGTAAAAATCCAGGCAAGAGAACACGTTAAAGCATCTAGGTGGGGGATTAGGTTGCAATTACAGGCAGCCCTAAACCTACGGGTAGAGAAGGTGGGTAGGATTCAATTTGCTAGGTGTTTGGGCAGGACATACTTTTTAGCTTGTGTTTGTTGAGAAGGTTTTTGCTAGTCTGATTTCAGTTGGAAAAAAACATTCTGCATGGTTGGTGTATTGTCAGGTTTCCAGTGGTTCAGACTATACTTAAACACCAGGCATATGTGACAAGTATATTTTCTCCCTGAAAGGGAGTTCATTGTAAGAAAACAGCTGCTACATAAGATGATACATTTTGAGGGTGAGAAATGAAATAGTCACTGGTGAAGTGGGTCCATTCTGGGAAGGATGTAGGGGTGAACAGGTTATGTGGCCTGGAATTTTAACCTATTCTACTTTTTTGCACATATCAATCCATTGATCAGCCTTGCACACGTTAGATTGACCACACCAAACAGTCCTGTACATGAAAGAGAACACCTACAATTGTTATCGCAAGGCTCACACTCTGTGGATGGAATTGTTAAAATGCTATGAACTCTTTCCAGAAACTTGTATATGCTAGGCGGCCATTCTGATTACATTCTGTGCACCTTACAGATACCCATAACCTAATAACAAGAAATTTCATCTTCCTTCCGGGGCAACTTGCCCCTCTGTGCCCGAAGAACAAGGGAATATATGCTGATGGCAACTGCCTCATGTGGTAGGATTTTTGTGCTGGTGAATTTTGGGCTTTTAACAATTTATACCCCTCGTAACAAAGTGAATTGAAGAATAAGTAAATCTTTTCCTTTTATCTTATAGGGCACAAGGGATTACAACCCAAAACAGATGGCGATCCGGGAGCGAGTCTTTAACACCATAATCAACTGTTTCAAACGTCATGGAGCAGAGACCATTGACACACCTGTTTTCGAACTGAAGGTACGTTATTGGGATTGTTTAAATTCAGACGTGATTGAGAGACTCCTGACTTAGATGCCAATATTACTTCTTCAATATTAAACATGAAATAGCCTTTTTTAATACATCATGTGTGGCACAAAGTATACCGCTTCATTTGTCAATCTGTTTCTTTTAATCAGCTATTTTGTTTGTTCTCTGTCTTGGGAATTTCTTTAACATTCATAAGTTGTTGAAGAATATCTTCTGCTTGAATAGGATCCTTAAATCCATTTAATCTCGCACATTTATTTGTCCAAATCATTTTATTTCATTAACCAGGAAATCGGTGGTCATGAATCTTAAATATTCTTAGTAAGCCCTCCTTTATTCCCCCATTAACAACCCTCTTCCTTCATATACCTAAAGCAATCAAATGTATAGGATATCATTGAATTTCATATCTGTTTGCCATTTTGAATCACATTGTTGTCTTGGATTCCTCCCTCTTTAGATAATGAACATTTTCTGCTCACCCGTTCCATTTAGCTGTGGCCCTTCCCCAGTCAGAAAAATAACTCCAAAACTCTTAATCTGGAAGATCTGGTTTCCCTTTCACATACAATCTACCATTGGTTTCTAACCCCAGTCAACATATGACTTTCTCAGTGTTAAGTTATCAGTAATTTGCTCCCTGGCTAAGATAGTCCAGGTGCTAATGTGCAAAAGATCATGGGTCCAATTTGTGTTTCTGGTTCTTTAGTTGTTGTAGATGCTGTCATATCAAACTGTCTCAATGTACAGCCTAGTGTTGGGTCCCTCAACCAAACAACACAAAGTTATGGAGATCAGAAGGACCAGCATGTCTTTTTTATGACCCTGACTTTTGATATTTTCAGTTTAAGACATCTCCACCATGTATGCAGTGGTTATCCTAGTGCTCTGCTTTCCTCCACCGTTTTGGGTCTGAGTTTGTCTTGGGTCTCGTACCAGTCATACATACATTCATTGTCTACTTCACTAATTTGTGTGCAACAGGCATAGAGTGGCACCGTGTTAACTCCTTTTCCTAACCGTTCCGCTGTGCTTCATCATTTTGTTTCAATAGGCTAACGTCCGATGTTCTTTATGTAAACCCATTTAAGGCATGTGATGATGAACTACACACTTTAGAACTTGTTGACTTCAGACCATAGTGTCTGGGACAGATACAGCAAAGTCGTTTTACTGAAATCTCTATTCACTGCTTCCCTTAGGGATTATCACCAATGTCTCAATTGTACGTAGTGTCATCTTCATGTTTCTGTAACCTCAAATGATGTTTGAATTGTTTGAATGACTGTGTCATTAATTTGCAAGTGTACGTCAGCAGGGCCCTTCGATGAAAAGGGCCCTTTTGCAGGTAATGTTCGAAAGTCATTTGAGAAATATGTGGGCCAAGATGGAAAAGAGGTCAGACCTTTTTGAAAAACACTTTACCCCACATGTGAGGTATTCTTTCTTGTGAGGACTAATATGAGCTTTGTTAGATATCTGCTTCTTGTGATACAAGGTGTACTACAAAGTGTCCACACTGCTATGGCAGGGGCTATATTATCTAGATTTTGTTCTAATGCTATGGACAGCAGATGTGTCATCTTCACTTCCAAAAATGATGGTCACTTTTGAGTGTAATTGATTTAAGACATCTGAACTTACTGTAACAGGGTCGGCGTGAAACAAGTTGAATAGTCAAGGTAAGACATCCATCTTAATGGCATCTTTCCTGCCATCTCAGGTCGGAGGTAACTGACCCCAAAAATGGAGATCGTTCCTGATGTCAGCAAGAAGAGTATGGAAAATTGCATTACCCAGTGTAAATATTTAGTTATTTTCATCCCTACATAAATGACCTTGTTAGCTGTCCATTACAGTGGGAAAATATGAACCATCTCTATAGACTAAGGAGCAAGAAAAGATTCTCAGATTTTTACATATGTTTATCTTAAATCCACATACCTTTTTAAAACATTCACTTGTAAGAGCAGGATCCGTAGTGCCAGCAGCCATTTTCTAAAGACTGGGCCAAAGATGGCTTTTCCTGTAACCTGGACATTAAAAGATTAATGTACTCTGTTAAAGGCTTTCTAGACATCTAACGATGAGAGAATAAAGGCAACCCCCTAAGGAACAACTAATCAAAAGGTCAGGGAAAAGGGGGAAAACCGTAACAATGAATAAATAATGTCCCTCTAGACCTATATTTCTTTACATATGGTTTATAATAAGCTCAAACATGGGGCATGAAAAGGCATTCAACTACACACAAAACTAATTGTATTTATTTTTATCATATTTGGTTTTATTTGTATCATTTTTAAGTCATTCATTTAATATTCTTTTTTACACATTATTTCATAATTAGCATTTGAAGATAGCTACATAAAATATCACAAAAAGTGAAGCAAAAATACAAAAATATACAAAGCTTAATATATCAAAGACAAAATATATACAACAATATTATTCAAGAATAATGTCAATAAAGTTCAACAACGTAACATACACAGTAAAAAAAGAAATTGCACACTCACCATCCCCCTTGTTATTCATGCACACCTCTACTCATACATCATACAGCTCATTTGCACTCAATACACACATACTAGACACCCCAAACCCAGACTGCACGCACAGATGAAACCATTGGGGAGAAATACTCAACCCTCAAATGCTGTGCTGTGTACTGGGGCACCACACACAAAACTGGTCAATGCACGTTTCGATAGCCTATTTTCCTTTTTTAGCCATCTTCTTCGGGACCTGTTGCTTTGAAGATTTGAAATGGGCCAAATGGAGGGGAGGAAAGAAGTACTGATATGATTCTGAAATGACAATACAAAGTGATTATTATTATAACTAACAAAAGACCCCACAGCAGATGTTACTTTTACTCCTTAATCCATGCATATATTTCACAAATGTGTCTCACCAGAGCGTTCTCAGGAAAATAGGTAGGCCTTCACCCGTGATAAGGATGAGCAGAAGAGTAGAGCACCAAAGGCTGTGGTAAGGCATATACTATTCCTAGATGTAGCCGAAAAGAGAGCATATCATAACATTTATCCTCCTAGGATTGCTTTACCAGGGATATTTATCATTATTATCCTAAAAGGATAGGTATCTAAGTATAGTAATAAAAAAGAGTAGATATAAATTAACTCAGAAGATGATTAAGTCTGACATACAAGTCAGAGAAGAGAGCCTACTTATAGAGAATTGTTGCCTGTAGTACAGCTAGTTACCTTATGCTTCTCGTATATCGGGGACTACTTCTCCTACAGTCGTAGGTATATTGCCACCATATAATGTCAGGAGCGCTTTTTCCACTCTAAATGTTACTACATTGAGAAGAAAAAAGACATGTGTTTCGAATACAATCCTATATTTAATCAAGAAAGAGTTATTTTTTTAAGAAGAAAAAAGAAAGAAAACTACAAGATTGCAACATGAGATAAAAATAGTGTGTCTTATTACTGCCAAATTACCTGGAGTAGTTCTCTATCTTTTGAGTATTTGGGTATCCATAATTTAGCTATCATCCTCTTAGTAAGCTCGGATATTCATATTGGTGATTACTCTTCTGTATGGCATTATTACTCAATCTCTATTAAGAGAAAAAACAAGCGAGATGTCAAGATGACTATTGGTCTTCTTAGTGTTAAAAGTGTGTCGACACTGTAATACTTTTGATATTAAGAATTGCTAGTATATACGTACCCTGTCAGAGGAGTGATGCTGGGATGTACTTAAATTTCTTTACTGTACATATAGCGCGAAAATCGCCATGAAGATGTCCAGTATATTTATCCTTAGTTGGTTTAATTGCTGATAAGCTTGCAGGAAGAGAAATACAACGTGTATCCCAGTGTCCTATGTGAGGAGGTAAAATACAGCAATGGTAACCTACAATGAAGATGTTAAATTTGCCGATTTCTACTTAACGTGAGAGTGTATAACATGTTACTCTCAAAGTAACTATACAGAGATGGTGCGCATTGGTAATAATTACAAAAGAAAACTAATAATGAGAATAAAACAAGAGAAATTTGCCATATATACCTGCGTCCCATGCAGAAACGATACAGCGAAGAAGTCCTAAAAGGATATTGCGAAACCTATCGTATTACATTATATGTTTAGATGTATCTTATTTGACTTAGAAGGTTTCTATACGTAAATGGAAAATGTTATCGTAAATCCTACACGGGGATATTGCTACATACTTAGACATGGTCCCTTTCTTCCTAATGCTGAATATGCCCAACCGCTGGGCACAAATGTTAAGAGCATCTTACCATGGGCACAAATGTTAAGAGCATATTACCATAATGCGGTGCGCATAAGGTCGGTGCATCTTAAAGCCAAATAGACCTCTGTTAGATGAAGAAACGCTGGTCTGAACTGTATGCCCCAGGTAATATATACACAAGTATACTACCTCAAGACCAATTTTATCGACTACAGTGTACCCCTATGAGGCAATGAAGAGATCTGCCCCAGCTACCGTTCTTAGCAATTCGGCGTCCTCGGCATAGCTCCACCGCTTAAGATGTATGTGACTTGCCCGCGTATTCTGGGCCGTTTATATATCCCGCACCGCTGAGACTATTGGTTCATCTGTGATCGTAAGTAACTATGGCTGGTCTTAATGTCATGCATCCTACGACGGCGCGTAAATAATGTTGAATGTATGAAATTCAGCGCCATCTTGGAATGGTGTATATAGTTACGGGAAACGTTAATTCGGTCCAATTTTAAAGATGATGGGAGCATGATATTTGCTAGCATAACGCATAAGAGTTGGAAAGATAAAGAGGCACGCAAGCTTGAATAAGACCGTGTTATTATATCAAACTGTCATGTTGGATGTTTATCAAATAAGTTTCTAAATACATATACACTCCTGCGCCATATAAAAGTGTATAAATGCTGGAATAACGGACTCGAGGGTACTATTTCGGAACGGCTAATAAGAGATGTTATTGCAACAATAGCAAGGAAATTTGTAAATGAGGTGTAAATAAGGACACATCTACAGTGTGAGAACCCATATTGTTATGTATAAGCAGCATAGAGTTCCTATCACGTTCTCTATAGTACACTAAGATAGCACATAGTGGGTATCTATATTACTGGATGCAATCCTATCTAGGGAATATATATATATGTGTATATATGCTGCGATGGACACCAAGTCTGCAAAAAAATAGAAAATAATGAGTGACATAACCGATGCTTGATATCTCTGCTGAAACTGCGCTGCTACTATAAGGCTAACAGATGTCTATGTTACTGCTATAAGATTAGCTGATGTTAGTGTTATTCTGTTATGAAGTACACCCAATAAGTACTATAGGGCATCTGAAAGAGGAGAAAAAAGGGTAAAGTGTGTATTAAACATTACAGTAAAAAAACAAGGTGGTAATAATGATACAAATAATATAATTACCTATAAGCATTAAAATAAAATTCTATATTATTCTAGTACGTGGTATGACTCTTGGTGAGTATTAGCTCACTAATTATAAGGTGAGACTACTCATGTATCATGTCTATATAACACATATGACACACACAGAATATGCTCACAATATTCAATGAATTATGTGTGTAGCGTATGGTATAGAAGAAGAACTCAGGGCTTTTTTAGTGCAATCACAAGGTGTAGTGATTGCACTATATAGCCTTATCACTCGCATGTAATGCAAGTGCAGATGGCTATGAATAAGCCATGATTGTACGCTTACTTAGGAATAGATATCATAGGTCATCTTGTGTGCCAAATAATCTCCTCATTGAGCCAATTCCTTAAACGTCCCTCCTGAAGATCACTTTTAAGTAAAACAAAAATACTGTTAAAATCTTGCTCAATATACCAGATTCCTCTCTGCTCCCTGTTTTCTCTTGCCCATTCTCTGTCTACACCCATAGAGCAGAGAAATAGAGTGGGAGCAACACATATCACTCAGTGAAAGATGATAGTACACTGTTTTTTCTTACAATTGAAATCGCTGTGTAAATTCACCACTGTTCAGTGTTCATTGCATGATTGTTAGAGTACCATGTACCGCGGTACTCTGAGGTAATCAGTATGTACTGTAATACAAACTCTTACGTTTATATGATGCCTTCTACCCTAGAGGAAGCACTACAGGTAATGCCACATAGCTTGAAACACATGTTGGCTGAAGCATAAAACATACCCACCGTATGAACTGCATCTCAAGCAAGAAAATAAATAACGTGCTACAGTGGACCCGGAATTTTGTTGTGTTCTAGTAAAGAAAAAGACAACAAAATATATAATTGTATCATCATAACAGTTGTGTTTATGGTTGCTTATACTGAAGTCATGACCTTAAGGTATTAAAGTGCTTTTGAATTGTTTAATTTCTGTTCTTTATTGCAGTGTTATATGCCTTACTCATATGACTGTTTGGCTGATGTGCTTTAATCTTTCACTAGCTGCACATACATTCCCTCCTTCCTCTGATGTGTATATATAAACAATTCAATGTGTGCTGTAAAAGACCGCTTACTCTAATACTGGTTGTAGAATTCTGCCTCTGTGCTACCAGCTTTGAGGAAATAACTTCTAGGCCAATCCACCCTTTTTTTTTTTTTTTTTTTTTTTTTTTTTTTTTTAAAAACCTTTATTCGGATATTTCAGATACACAGCTATTCAGCCGACAACCCGGAGGTTCGGCAGCTCGTCAATCAACATATGTAGTCTTCTATAGCTGTCAAGCAGGAGAGAGAAAAGGTTTCAATTTTTAAAGTAAAACATAACAAGCAAGGCAATACACATCATGTGTTCGCGTCAGATCCCACCGATGAGGCGGCCCCATATCCACCATCAGATCAGCCCTCAAGTGTGGAGGGGAGGGAGAGGCAGAGGCACTAACTTTCTATCAGATTTCATCAGCAAAACTCAAGTCGGAAGTGGGGCTAGGGGGAAAGGTGCTCCTCTGGTGGGTCAGCGGCAGGAGGCAGGCAGATGTACCCCCTATACTGGTTCCACCCCCCCACACCTTATGCCATTTCTTGGGCCTCCCCCGCGCACAATACACTGTTTTCTCCCGAAACATGCACCAGTCCATGTTATCCTTCCATGCATCCAGGGTGGGCGGGGTAGGGGATCCCCACAATCGTGCAATATCCCGCTTGGCCACCATATTACCAAGGGTCACCCATTGAGTCTGCGCAGCATCGTAGTCTGTAGGGCCCCACACGTTCAAGAGACAGCGCCGCGCCTCTGAGTGCAACACAATACCCGTGACCTCCTGCATCACAACGTGAATCTGCTTCCACAATTCCGCAATCACACCACACTCCCATATAATGTGCAGAAAGGTGCCCACCATCCCGCAGCCCCTCTTACACAGCCCGTCCTCGGAGAAACCCATGTGGACCAACCGGGGGCCAGTGACATAGACTCTGTGGAGTATCTTAAGCTGGACCAGCCGCAGCCTGGCGGGGATGGCAACCTCTTTCGGGGAGGAGACAGCGTACTGCCAGTCCTCATCGTCCAGCTCAAGACCGTCTCTAGTCCACTGGTCCCGCACCCCCAGGAGGAGATCGGTACGGACGTTCACCAGCTTCTTGTAAATGAGAGAGATTGTGCTCTCCGGCACATGGCCGTCCAAGATCCGGTCCTCCAGCGGAGAGGATTCAGGCACCTTCTCCCCCTCAACGAGGACCGACCGCAGCGCATGGCGTACCTGCGCGTACCGGAAGTATTCCGTGCCCTCTAGCGCATATTCCGTCTGCAGCTCTTTAAACGACTTAATCCGTCCCTTGGCCAGCATGTCCCCCACCCTGGAGATACCAATCAGGTCCCATTTGTCGAAACCCTTAGAGTTCCAGAGTTTCCGCAGCATGTCCGAGTCAAACAGCGGAGTGGCCAGTGTGAGTCTATCCTTCCACCCCAGGGAGTTCGTGACTGCCTTCCACACGTGCACCGCCACCCCGGTCGGCCCCGTGAGGGACCAAGCCGGGGCCCTTGAATAAAGTGCTCTATAGTAGCCACCACCCCGCAGCAACCACCGGTCCATAGCGAAGCCGGGGCTAAGCGCAGGACCGTAGACTCCGTGGTTGATTGCGCTCAGTTGGGAGGCCCAATAGTATCTCCGGATGTCGGGAAGCGCGATACCCCCGTCATACCAAGGGAGAGTTAATTTTGCTATCGCTATACGCGGGCGGCCGTCCCACAGCAGCGAACGCTGTAGACTCTCAACCTCCCGAAAGTAACTGGCCGGGACCAGCTCCTGAGTGTTCTGCAGGGCATAGAGAAAACGGGGAAGCGACATCATTTTAAATAGCGCCGCACGACCGAGGAGGGAAAGCGGCAGCCGCCTCCAGCCTGCCACGTCCCGCCGTAGGCGCGCCAACGGAGGGAGCAGGTTTCGCTCATACCGTACCGTGGGGTCGGCCGAAATATAGATCCCAAGATACTGAAAACCCTCCCGGGCGATCTGGATCGGGCAATTCCGCGGGGGAACCGGGGCGTCTCCACACAGGGCGTACAGATATGACTTACCCCAGTTGATGGTGAGCCCCGAGTTCCTCCCGAAGGAAGTCAAGATGTCGCAGACAACTATAAGGGACTTCCGGGGTGAGGTAAGATAGAGCAGAATGTCATCGGCATAGAGGGAAATGCGGTCCTCGTGGTCGGGGGACCAGCGAATCCCCCTCACGTCTGGGTGCCACCGTATCCATGCCGCTAGCGGCTCAAGGGCGAGAGCGAACAACAGCGGCGAGAGGGGACAACCCTGCCTGGTACCCCTTCCCAAGTCGAAGGGATTCGAGGCCCTCCCGTTAACCGCAACTTTGGCGAGAGGTCCTTCGTATAAGAGCCTCACCCAGCCCACAAATCCGGGCCCGAAGCCGAACTTCGCGAGCGCGGCCCACAAATATGCCCACTCAACCGTGTCGAATGCCATCGTTGCGTCGAGCGCAGCCACCACGGCCGGTTCCCGCATCGTCCCGACCCTTGCGATCGCACCATGAATGCGCCTAAGATTCAACGCAGTATTTCGATGTGGGATGAATCCAGATTGGTCGGGGTGGATCAGGTCACCGACCACCCTGACAAGCCGGTTTGCGAGGATTTTAGCAAGGATCTTCGGCTCAGCATTAAGGAGCGAGATCGGCCTGTATGAACTGCACCTGTTTCTAGGCTTGCCATCTTTATGGATGACCACGATCGTTGCCAGGCGCTGGTCGAGCGGGAGGGAACCCGTCGCCCGCGCCTCCACAAACATGGCTCGTAGATGCGGAGCGATCTTGTCCGGCTGGAGTTTGTAGAGCTCAATGGGCAGACCATTCGGACCCGAGGCCTTGCCCGGATGCAAAGAACGGATCGCCCCCGCAATCTCATCGACCGTGATGTCGCCATCAAGGTCGTCCCTGTCCACGTCGGAGAGGCAAGGCAGGGCGAGATCGCGCAGGAGCGCACATGAGTCCTCCACAGGCCTGTCCGACACGGATGTATAGACCGTGTGGAAGTAATCCGCAAAGCACTGGACTATGCCCTCCGGCTCCGTGACCATGACGCCATCCTCCGTCACTAGGTCCGGCACCACTCGATTGACCCTCTCCTTCTTGTCCAGCCACGCGATCAATTTCCCGGCCTTGTCCCCGACGTCGTACAGACGGCCCCGCTGTTCCCTACTCAGAGCCTTGGCTGCGTCAGTCACGAGGGCCCTGTACTCCGATTGCTTAAGGCTCAATTCGTGCAGCGCCTCCTCCGTGACCTCACCCTCCAGGGCCAGCCCTAGGTCTGCGATCTCCGCCTCAAGCTGGGCGACCTCCGCGTCTTTCCGGCGCTTGGCCGCTGTAATCAAGGAGAGGGCCTCACCCCTAATCACGGTTTTGAATGCTTCCCACAAGGACACCGCCGACGTGACCGAACCGAGGTTTTCTTGAAAATCACGGTCGATCGCCTTAAGTACCTCACTACGAGTCACAGGGTCTCTAAGATGCCACGGGTTAATTGGGGCCACCCTACCACCCACTCCTCTGGCAACATCCATACAGATCCACACCGGAGAATGGTCAGAAATACCTCGTGCCATGTGCCTGGCCTCAGAGACACTGGAAGCGTGTGCAGCCAGAGTAAGGACATAATCAATTCTGGAGAGACTGCCATGCGCACCTGAGTGGAAAGTGTACTGCCGTTGTGTGGGATGCAACATTCTCCAACAATCAACCAGCCCTAGGGTATCTATGAAATCAGGAAGCCACTTCTGAGCCCCCCCCGAAATCCTCTGCGGGTGCCTGTCAAGCAGGCCTGAGCCGACCGCATTAAAGTCACCACCCACCACCAACACGCCCTCTGGGAGATCCAGTAATGTCCTCTCTAAGTCCGCTAGGGTAGTGGGCTGCAATGCAGGGGGGACATAAACCGACACCAGGACCAGCGTCCTGCCCTCCCACCGTCCCGCTACTGCCGCGAAGCGCCCCCTATCGTCTACAGTAGTAGAGTCAACCTCAAATGGGAGAGAGGACCTGACTAGTATTCCCGCCCCTCTGGAACCCGAGGTGAACCCGGAATGCGCAACAAACTTATAGCCTTTACGATTGAGTGCATGGCACGTGTTGCCAATCAAGTGCGTCTCTTGCAAGAGGACAATATCAGGGGCACATCTCTTCAGAAATTGCAGTACAATCCCACGCTTAATACGATCCCCCAGGCCATTCACATTCCAACTGAGTATTTTGAGGCCCCTACCCCCCATCCCAGCATGTAAGGAGACCACCACCACCCGCGTGGAACCCGACCCGAACCACAGGAGCTTGCATCCTGACGCCTTGCAAAACCAAAAACAACAACAACCCCAACAACAAACCCCACCCACCCCCCACCCTGCACCCCTGCGTAAGCTCTAAAGTGCCCCCCAACTTGCAGTGTGCCTGTCGCCCCTTATAGAACTAGTCTACGGAAAGAACCCCAGAGGAGGAAAAAGCTCCCCTACTGCCCCCGCCACCCCCCCGGACTATCAACCTCCCGGAGGGATCGGAGTCGTGGTACTTAAGTCCTGGTTCAATGTTCGTCACCAGCACCATCTGCGCCACCAGAGCGTTCCACGCCAGGCCGCCCTTGGGGCAGAGTGTCCAGCCAGTCTCCGACCATGTCGGGTGCCTCAAAAAAGAAAGTTCGCTCTTCGAACACCACCCGCAACCTTGCAGGAAAGAGCATGGCATATTTTAGTCCCATCTCACGCAGTCTTCTCTTGACCGCCATGAAGCCTTGCCGCTGCTTTTGCACCATCTGAGTGAAGTCCGGATAAAAGCTTACAGTAGTGTTCTGGAATGGCAGCGGGCCGGCCATCCGCGATGCTTGTAGTATGGCATCTCGATCCCTGAAATTAAAGATCCGGGCGACAATCGGCCTTGGTGGGGCCCCCACCTTGGGCCTCCCGCCAGGAACTCTATGGGCCCGTTCGACGGTAAAGAACTTGCTAAGGCCTTTGGGTGCCAGATGGTTCACCACCAGGTCCTCAACGAACAGGTCCACCGACTGCTCCTCCGAATTTTCCGGGACCCCAATGATGCGCACGTTGTTGCGCCTAGCACGGCCTTCGAAGTCTTCCAACCGGCGGGCGAAGTGATCATTTGCTGCCCGGAGACTACGGACTTCCTGCTGGAGGCCGGAGACATCGCCCAGGAGGCCGGCAGTCTTGAGGTCCAAGGACTGAACCCGCTCATTAGTTTTGCCGAGGTCGGCCCGAACCAGGTTGACATCTATCGATATGGCATCTACTTTTTGTGCCAGGGTCTCAAATTTCTGCCCAATCGAGGACTTCATCCCTTCGATGGCCCCCATGATGTCCTGCAGGGTTAATTCTGTGGAGGGGGATGCCGCGTCCTTCGAGGCTTCCGACGTCGGGCCTGATTCGCCCGGGGACCCCCTCTGATGGGCATAGCGGTCCATGGTATTAGTCTGGGTGGAGGTGCCCCGCCTGGTGTTCTTGGGCTTCTGTTTTTCGGCGTCCGATCTGGTCGACATCGCAATCTGCCGTGTAGACAATCTCCTGGCCCGTACAGGGTAAATGGGCATGCAACCAGTGGCTGGCGCCGCGCACGCCCCGTCCCGGGCGCCCTGGAGACTGGAAGGCGAAATCGAAAGTGAAAGTGAAATCCCCTCCCCTCCGACGACTCTTCCCCGACCAGGCCGCTGTTGTTCAATTAGGGCACGGGCACAGTGCCAACGCAAGTCCCGGGCACCGTGCGGGGATTAGGCCCCAAACTTCCAGGCAGTATAACTTCGGTCTCCGGTGGGCGATTTCGACCCGGACAACAGTTCCCGCCTCAGCAGCAGATCCTCTCCAATAGTCCGGGCATCAAGTACAGGATAATAGACAGGATAGATGCCGGAGGGAGCGAGGGTCTCGGGAGCTCTAGGCTCACGCGGCCATCTTGATCACGCGCTAAGCTCCTCCCCCCAATCCACCCTTTTTGAGTTTGCAAGGTTCATAGATGCTTGTCTTGAATTGATTATATCTTCCCATGTTTGTTTACCAAAGGAGACACTAACTGGCAAGTATGGAGAAGACTCAAAACTTATCTACGATCTCAAGGACCAGGGTGGAGAGCTACTTTCTTTACGCTATGACTTGACTGTATCCTTTAACTGGTTGATATGTACATGCGTTCTGCTTCCACTTTATCACTTCATGCCTGTAATCCATATAATACCTGTAAATCAGAAATACAAATTTGGATGTTAAAAGTGCTTCCATTCAAGGTAAGGTCAATTTTATTTTTGAGTAATACCCCTTGATATTACACACCTCATGTATAATATCTTCTGCTTCTAAGCATAGTGATGACAGGTGTTACTGTTACCCTACTGAGTGACAAGAGAACGTTTCTCTAAAAATTCAAAAGGTTGTTACTTTTCCTAGTAATCAAAGGGGGCTTTGTTATCATGATTACTGTTTCCTTTTAGGGTTTCGTTCTTTCTCAACAGATAAACAAGTATTTTTCAGACCAGGTATGAATATAATTCATACCACTAAGACATGTGACAATTTACCAGTTTTTGTTCTTCATTTTTTTCTTTGGGGGATCTATTTAGGTTGCTCACGCTCTGTCTGAAGAATGAGTGGAGGCGAGATCACTAACTAGTGTTGGTAAAAATCCTTTCCCCAACTTTGGGTTTTTATTTGCTGGTCCACTCTCCACTTAGTGTGTGGAACACCTCTGAATCTTCATCTCACTACTGGTTGTCAAGGCTCATCACTACTGTGACTGCCTTTGTTATTCCATGTAGTCAGTGTCCTTTGTCGTCCCTCAGAGATGGGTCCAACATCCGTTGGTTACAACAAAGCCCACCCTATTACAGGTTGTGTATCTTTCTTTATTTCTGTCCGCTCTAGTTTTAAGAGTAAGCCTAGCAAAGAGGGTATGTTCCTGAACAGTGCCTCCACACTTCTCCTCTGAGGGTGTCTTTTCAGGACACAAACATGGTGACCTTCCATATCGGATTAAATTAACCCCGTACTTTATTTTTGTATCTTCCACCCACTTGGAACGACGTTTAGAGGCCACCCGAAGTTGTTTTAGCCACATTTTTTCCATTTTCGTTTGTTCCCACACTCACATCACCCCGGTAGAGGCCCCCATCTTTCTCAGGAGTTTTGTAGGCCACACTGGCACCCTGGGTGGAATTGGTGTGAGGAAGGGCCCTATGATGAAGCATGCCACTGTTGGGTCTTTGAGGACATTTTTCCTTTAATATAATTGACCAACACTCCTGAGCCATAAGTTCTAAATTCTGACAGTCTACTAGAAGTAGCATTATTATGATTAGGAGGACATACTGCTTGGTCGTTTTGCCCGCCTCATTCCCACTGGTAATTACTCTGGTTCGCATTGCAGTCCGTTGTCCTATTGGAGCAGACAGACTAACTTTATACAGCAGGAGTCTGTCTAGAGTGGGCAAAAAAAGTTAATTCAAGCATTCCTTTCATCACCTTTTTGTGCGTTTTAGGGTTGCATCCATTTGTTTGTAGAAGGTTACATTGGCAGGTGGAATTTATCTGAAATGTGCAGCAATTTACAATCTCTACAGTTTTCTTTGATAACTTTTTGGATCTCCATGCTGTTTGGAAATGATCAACCTTCACATTGAGCTGATGGTGCTTCTATCAGTTTTTATGCCCTATTATCTGGTACATGTGGAAAGAAATTATCTTTCTACTTGTTACATATGTGTTCTGTTTTACTGGCTTCAGGACCCCTCTTTTACTTTTCTGTTGCTTGCATTTTACGTGCATTGAAATAGATGTGTTGACATTCAACTGTTGATGGGTATATGTAGGTTTTGAATAATATCAGTTAAGATTGTGCCGAAGTTGTGTTGCTCTGAAAGAGACAATGCTCAGATGCCTATTGGTAACCTTCAATACTCTGATTCTCTCTTATCTTAGTAGATGTCACCATATCTCCCTCCCAGGAATACTTTAATCATGATCCTCCCCTTCATGCTTGAATTAGTACACAGCATTTGGGAGGGTCGACAAACTTTTCCTTTATGGATACTTCCCAAGTCAAGGGAGCGACTTTTTGGCAAAGGGAACGGTCTAGAAAAGAAAAAATACATTTGGAGTGGGGGGCAACAGGGTGCCTATGGTAGAGATGCACACAGCTCATAGGAAGTGAAGGGCTTAGGCTTGGAAGGAGAATGACGATTATCCAATTTTCATGCAGAGAGAATCTTGATTTCATTAAAGACATACGGAGGCTAACATTATGCAAATACCTTTATTTGCTGCCCAACATGCAGCCCTTTAAAGAATGTTAATACATCACAATAAGTAGAACTTTAACAGTAATAAGAGGACTGTGTACACTCTAATCTTCCTCTTAGGCTGCGATGACACAGGGATGAAACAGTAAATTCCAGTTTTTCTTAGAGGTTGTTATCTGAGAAAAAAATCAAAAACAAAAACTGTATAGTGAAAGGAAATAACTTCTTGATAAAGCTAAAGATTTGCAAGAACAATGTTACAAATAACAACAAAGATAAGTATACTTAAATAAACAAATATTCCCAAACCCCAAACCTCAGGGAGAGGCGGGTGGGATAATGTTAGCCTCCGTATGTCTTTAATGAAAACAAGATTCTCTCTGCATGAAAATTGGAGAATCGTCCTTTCATTACAAGACCAGAGGCTACCATTATGCATGTTTAAAGCCATGTAGAGCTACACTGCTAACATGCTCAATTGGTCTCAAATAGAATTTTGAGAAGGTGTCTGCATTAGACCAATCTGCAGCTTTAAGTATTTCAGGTAGGGATCCCCCAGCCAGAAATACTTTGCTAGCCATTGCTCCTCTCGAGGAGTGAGCACCGAATCTGGAAAGGTCAACACCAGCCTCAAACATAATCAGTCTCACCCATCTGGCAAGGGTGGCAGAAGAAACAGGTCTATAAGGACTGACATAAGAAAGGATAAGTTGATCGGAACCAGGAGGTCTAAACTCTTCAATTTTTCTGTCATAACATTTCATACAGTTCACAACACATAACTTCTCGCTGTCATGAAAAGAGGGATAGAAGATAGATTCAGACATAGGTGCCGATTACGATCCGGTAAAAACCGGGTACGAACCGTCGGTCGGAGCGTATTCTCCGTCCGACTCGTACCCGGTTGTAAAACATTACAAACATGGAATTACGATTCGCACGGAAACACCATTTCCGTACGAATCGTAAAAAACACCGACCGACGAAAATATGCATACGAATGTGATCCGGGAATGCTGCGACGTGACGTCGGGACGCTTCTAGGCAGCGTTTCACGACCCAGGAATTACGATTCGAACCGACAGCAGTCCGGACGGCAATATTTTCACGGCACCCAAAAAGTGCCGCAAATGCGAAGTACGGCGCGAAACGACCAGAGTAGGTGGCCCGGTAAGCGCCGTACCCGCCCCCCCAGCCCCCGCATGTACGCGCCGTACCCCCCCCAGCCCCCGCATGTACGCGCCATACCCCCCCAGCCTCCGCATGTACGTGTCGAACCCCCCGTGTATGTACACCCGAGTACGTGTCGAACCCCCCCCCGTGTATGTACACTAGAGTACGTGTCGAACCCCCCCGTGTATGTACACCCGAGTACGTGTCGAACCCCCCCGTGTATGTACACCCGAGTACGTTCGAGTCGTACCCCCACCCGTGTATGTACACCCGAGTACGTGTCGAACCCCCCCCGTGTATGTACACCCGAGTACGTGTCGAACCCCCCCGTGTATGTACACCCGAGTACGTGTCGAACCCCCCCGTGTATGTACACCCGAGTACGTTCGAGTCGTACCCCCACCCGTGTATGTACGGTGCGTACCCCCAGCGGGGGGGTTCGACACGTACTCTGGTGTACATACACGGGGGTTCGACACGTACTCGGGTGTACATACACGGGGGGTTCGACACGTACATGCGGAGGCTGGGGGGGGTACGGCGCGTACATGCGGGGGCTGGGGGGGGGTACGGCGCGTACATGCGGGGGCTGGGGGGGGTACGGCGCGTACATGCGGGGGCTGGGGGGGGTACGGCACGTACATGCGGAGGCTGGGGGGGTACGGCACGTACCGGGCACCTGTTTGGACGTCTCCATGGTTGTTATAGGAGTTCGGTGCGGACGGTCTTTTAACCATACGGTTGTACATTCGGACGCCCGGGACGGATCGTGATTCCCCGGTCGGACTTCGCTTTTCACGTTTGTACGGTAAATCGTACGAGGACGTGTCGGACACTTTTTCCGACCCGAGGACGTGTGGGGAATTATTCCCAATGCGATTCGTATGGTCTTTTTCCCATGCGAATCGTGATTGCCAGTTCGTACGGCACTTGTACGATTCGTACGGTAAAAAGACCGGATACGAGTCGCATGGGGAATTTTTTTACCGGATCGTGATCGGCACCATAGTCTTAGTTCAATATTTGGAAAAGAAGTGAACACCATTGGAGGAGTAGAACCTATTAGAAATTTCTAGAGCTTTGATATCAGAAACCCTACGAAAGGAGATAAGGCACAAAAGTGTTGTTAATTTCATAGAGATTTTTTTAAGAGAAAGTAAATCATTAACTGGCCAGGAAGTGAAGAGATTGAATATTAAGTTAACGTCTCAAAGAGATTCGTTGCGAGCCTTGGGAGGTCTCTTCAATCTGATACCTTTCATAACCCTTTTAATTAAGGGGTTGCTACCAATAGCAGGATTATTAAACAAGGCATGGCCTGAAGAGATTGCTGACCTGTAACAGTTTATGGTTCTATAACAAAGGCCTAATTCGCAAAGTTGAGCAAGGTAGTTAGCTATTTGTTCTTAAGAGCTATGTACAGGATCCAGACTCCTTTCCATGCACCAACAAGACCATTTTCTCCAGGCGCCCTTGTATCTTTTTCTGGTTACAGGTACCCATGAGTCTTCCAGAAGGCTTTTAGCTTCTCCTGAAAGGTCAGAATATCTTCCTGAACCCCTGAAATCCTCCAGACAAGAAGGTTCATCTTGCCCTCTAGAACCAGGGGATGTTCTTCTCCGTCCGGACCTAGGAGAAGCCCTAGAGAGGAAGGGATGAGGCGCGGAAAATCTATTGTTAGTTCCAAAATTCCTGGGAACCAAACCTGAGATTTCCAAAGGGGAGTTACTAAAATGATGGAGTAGTGCTCCAGTCTCACTTTCCAGAGGAGTCTCTGAATTATCGAGAAAGGGGGAAAGGCATAAACTCTGAACCCCTCCCAAGATTGGAGAAAGGCATCTACCCCTGATGCAAGTGGGTCCGGTCTCCAACTGAAATATCTCTGAACCTGATGAGTCAATCTGCTTGCGAAAAGATCTATTTGAATCGGACCCCACAAGCCTTGTATTAGAGCAAAAAGGGTTGGATTCAATTTCCAGTCGCTGGAATCGTGAAGGAAGCGGGAATTCCAATCTGCTCTTAAATTCTGAATCCCGGGAATGAATTCTGACCTGAGGGTAATCTTTTGGTCCAAACAAAAGTACCAAATCTGTTTGGCAATATCCGAGAGATTCTTTGATCACGCGGCACCTAGCCGATTTATATATGAAACCGCTGAAAAATTGTCTCGGCGGATTAGGATATTGAAGTTCTTTATAAGATCTCTGAAGCTCATAGAGCGTTCAAAGCTGCCAACATTTCCAGAGAATTTATGTGGAGGGATTGTTCTTCTAAGGACCATCTGCCCCCGGTCTCTAAGCTGTTTAGGCGAGCGCCCCAACCTCGATTTACTCGCATCCGATTCTAGAGTAAAGTCTAAGATGTTCCCGAAAATAGCTTTCCCGTTCCATGCCTGGAGGTTCTTCAACCACCAGAAAAGATCCTCTCGAGCGTCTTTCGATAGGGGAATTGAGTCCCCGTACCAGAGACCTTTTCTCAACCAATGAGCTTTCAATCTCTGAAGCCCTCTGTAGTGGAGAGGACCGGGAGAAATAGCCTGGATAGAAGAAGATAGTAGACCTAAAACTCTGGCTAGGTCTTTCAAGCGAATAAGGTCCTTTGATAAGATAAGAGAGACAAGTTTCTTTATCTTGATAACTTTTTTGTGAGGCAGGATTAGGTTGGTAAGGATTGTATTTACCTGAAAGCCCAGGAATTCCAGTTCTTGAGTGGGGACCATGAGAGATTTCTCTGAATTTATGATAAAGCCCAGAACCTGTAAGAGGTCTACGGTCATTTGGAGATCATTTAAAATCTCCGTTTTGTCTTGAGACATAATGAGGATATCGTCTAGGTATATAATCAGACAAACCCCTCTTTCCCTCAGATTACTGACCACTGGTCTGAGGATCTTGGTGAAACACCAAGGAGCTGAGGACAGTCCGAAGGGGAGACATTGGAACTGATAGAGAGTCCCTTTCCAAGTAAAGCGGAGGTATTTTTGAGAATCTACGTGCATAGGGATAGTAAAGTAGGCGTCTTTTAGATCCAATTTTACAAGCCAATCCTTGGCTTGTAAGATGTCCCTTAAGAGATGTATGCCTTCCATTTTGAAATGTCTGTAGGTTAGGAAGTTGTGTAAATATTTCAGGTTTATCGCGGGTCTCCAACCTTTCTCTTTCTTTTTGACCAGAAAGATATTGCTTAAGAACCCTTCTGTGATATTTGAAGAGGGAATCTTCAGGATGGCACCTTTGTCTGTGATTTGGCAAATCTCTAACTCTATCATCTTGGTATTTTCCGAGGCTAGAGATAATTCTCTTGGAATTCTTTTTTGGGATGGTTGTTGCCAGAAATCTATCTTGAACCCAACGATAGTTTCTAAGACCCAGGGATCTTGAGTAACCTTCACCCAATTGTGAGCAAACTGTTTTAGTCTTCCAGCCACATTCAAGGGGAAAGAAGGCATTCAACTTACCTTGCAAGGTTTGGTTAGCGGCTCTGGATCTGCCACGAGATCTTGCACCCCTTGTTCTCTGGGGGTAGAAGTTTGAATTATAGCGGAAGCCTCTTGAACGAAAGGAGCCCCTGTCATCTTGGGGATAGAATTGGGACCGATAATATCCACGGCTGACCGATTGTCCCCTTCTGTCAGCCCTTCCAAAAAGTGGACGTCCTCCGAAGACTGTGCGCATGCTAGATTGAGCTCTGCTAAAGGCGTTAAAGGTTGAAACGTAATTTCCCAATGATTTAACGAAATTGTCTCCAAAGAGGAGGCCTTTGGTATCACTCAAGTCTTCCTTAGTAGATAAGTCTGCAAGTTTAGGGTTCATTTTTAGAAGAACCGCTTTTTTGCGTTCAGCGATAAGGTTGGCATTAGCATTGCCTACGAAGCAGATTGCTCTTTGAGACCAGCCTCTAAGTAGTTCTAAGTTCACTGCAGTATTGTTGGTCCTGGCCTCTTCTGTCATGTCCAGGATCTTGGAAAGAGGTCCAAGTACGTCCAGCAATTTGTCCTGGCATTGTTTCAGGCATTTTTCGATCCCTTTTCTTGGGTCTCTTCCTGATTTAAACAGGAAGGTAATTAACTCTGGATCCAGATTGGGGGTCTTGCAGACTTTATCCTCCGAAGAGGGGCGAGGGCATTGATTGCGTAGTAAATTGCGAGTTTCCCTGTCTAAAGGTTTTTTAACTCTTTGAGACAAGTATTTCCCCACGTGGTCCTTAGGCCACCATTCAGTACTCCGGGGATGGCGAATAGAAGATGGGTTAAACATCTCTCCTCCAAGAGGGTCTTTAACAATGCAAAATGAAGTAGAGGGTTGTTCCAGATCCTCATCAAGATCCTCCAAGTTATCATGAGGGTCAAAAACAAATTCGTCAAAGTCTGAACTTTCAAAATCATGAAAATTATAGTGAGAAACTTGAGGATTGTCAGAATCATTTGTACCGTAAAGGTTACCCAAATCTGTCATGCCGCTATGGGCAACTCTTCTCTCAGTCCCAAGAGGATGGGATCTCTCTTTTGTGTTGCTAAGAACACCCAGATCTATTGTAGCGTGAGGGCTACCATATTCATTGGCATGAGCTAATGCTTCATTCATATGTTTCCTTTTTTGCGAAACTTTCTTATGTCTAGAGTTAGAGGGTGAATCGCCATCTGAAAGAGAGAAATAAATCTCTTCTACAGGGGAAGTCCTCTTTCTTTTGGATAGTGCAGCATTGACAGCTTCTTTGACAGAAGACTTAAGTTCTTGGCACAATTCTTTTTTTCAAAGCTTTCACACATTAGCTCCTTAGTTGGCTGTTGGGGAAGTAAAGGATCGGAATCCATTTAATAATGAGGATCTTGAATATATATATTTCTTAAAATGTATTAAAAAAGGTATAAAGACCTCTGTCACCTTTTTCACGAAGGTTTAAAATATTATAAGGGCCAGTAAGTGAATAAAGTTTTTTTACTCACGTTATCCGGTTAATTTCAAATAATATAAGATCTTTGTGAAGTTCCCTTTAAGGAATTATTGCCTGCGATGTTCAAAAAGGCCACCGGGTGGTGTAGCAGTCTCAATTAGGCTTAAAATAGAAGAAATAACCAGGACAAGGCTCCGACTCGACAGGCACAGTTACGCGATTGAATTCGTAATGATGGAAACCTGCCGAGTCGGAGTGGGAAGGACGCGTTGTCAGGGACACGCGTAGGTAAACAAAGCCACATTCTCACGTCCGGTTACTAGATGGTTGCTAGGAGACGCGAGAGTGGCAGGGGGCGTATTTTAAGGGGAGAAGCTTCCTGTATGTTTGGGAAGCGTCTTCCGCATACGGTGTGCTTCTACTTAAACGTGCATTACTTCTTGGAGACAGCCTCGATGGAAGGCGGTAAAAATTGGCTTCATGTATTAAAATAATGGCAGCGCGTAAAATCTGCGCGTGGGGGAAAGACTCGATCGGGTAGCGATCGAGATGGGAGATAAGAATAAGCCATTCCGGCCAGTAAATTGGGCAGGGAAAAGGCTATCTGAAAAAAAAGGGGTTAATGGTTAATTAACAAAGCAAAAGAAAGTCAAGTAAGGTATTACTATAAGCATGAGATCTATATAAATAGTTACCAAATAAATATAGTAGTATTGACAATAAATAAGTAACTGTCACAACAAAAGGGAGTACTTAGCTGTGTCAGGAGCAGCGAATAAAAGAGGAAGATTAGAGTGTATACAGTCCTGTTAGTACTGTTAAAGTTCTACTTATTGTGATGTATTAACATTCTTTAAAGGGCTGCATGTTGGGCAGCAAATAAAAGTATTTGCATAATGTTAGCCTCAGGTCTTGTAATGAAATCAGAGTAATTAACTTAATCAGTAAGCTTTTCCTCATGTGAAAAAGATGTAGAATTTGACAAGTTATCATGCGCTACATGTTCACTTGTATTCAGACAGTTCTCTCACTGCCTCACATTAATTACCCTGTTCATTTATCTGTTTTACAAGTTAACTGGGAATTGGAGCTGCAGGATATATGATGTAGCAAGGACCGACTAGTGCCAGCGGGCTAGATCCACCCTTCAATGCCAGACTGTACTACATGTTTTCCTTATGAAATGTGGAAGCAGTGTGCATAGCTATACATTTAGTTTTGTCCATGGCTGGCTTAGTGTTTGTACTGTTCTGTCTCTCTCTACTTAAAAAGGTAAATATTTTCCTACCCCAACCTTCAGGTGTTATTTCTTCCTTAACTTTTCCGTTCCCAGGTACCCTTTGCACGATACCTTGCTATGAATAAAATCACCAACATCAAACGTTACCACATTGCCAAAGTGTACCGAAGAGATAACCCTGCCATGACAAGGGGCCGCTACAGGGAATTCTACCAGTGTGTGAGTATTGAATGCAAAAAGAACAATTGTTGGACAGAATGCAGAACAATGTCATACATTCTCCCCAGTACAGAGATCTGGGCCTAAATCCATAGTTTTTTTGCTCACCCTGCCATTCTAGTTTGGACCCAGCCATATGCAACAGTCTTGACCCTGTGTCCAATGGGAACAGTCCAGCCTGAACTGCCAGGCCAGGCCCTCCCTGGACTAGAAACAAGCATCCTAGGATCTGTTTCGGGCTTTCAGCCCTCATCAGTCAGGATAGCTTGTGTTTTCTGGATTTAACCCACGTCCCTTGACTGGGGGTGAATGTATGATTTATTCAGCATTCCGTCCATCATTTGTTTGTGTAGCACAGTGTGTGAGTATCAGCATTTTCATGTCTCTGGGTTAGTCACTTTATCCGACAGAATAGTCTAGGCATAATTTCTGACACTTTTTTTGCTTCTCCAGAAATTAGTTTTAGTAATAGATAGCAAAGATATTGTGAATGTTTTCTTGGACACAGTGCTGACGCTATGTGGTTTAGGAGATGCATCTCACAGATTTACACTTCCTTCATATCTGGGATCAAGGCACTGTTTCTGCCTTGTGTATAATATGTTACCTATATTGTGACTCATATCTGCTTCTTGGACATTCTGTTCTTTTATGGTATATGTAATGCAGTGCAAAACCAAAGGAAATGATGGACGGAATGTTGAACATTGCAAGCACTCACCCCCAGTCAACTGATCTGGGTTTAATCCATCACCATGTTTGTTCGCCATAAGTTGGCAGGGTATGCTCAGACGTGAGTCCCTTGCTCACTTTGCCACTGGATTCGAGCAAGCCTGGCTGAAGACGGCTGAAATGCCAGAAACCGGTCCTAGGAAGCTTGTTTCCGGTCCAGGGAAGACATGGCTTGGCAGTTCGGGCTGGACTGTTCCCATGAGGCACAGGGTCAGACTGATTTGCATATGGCCATGTCTGAACTGGGGTGGCAGAGTGGGCTAAAGAACGGTGATGGATTAAACCCAGATCAGTTGACTGGGGGTGAGTGCTTGCAATGTTCAACACTCCGTCCATCATTTCCTTTGGTTTTTGCTTTGTTCGCCATCATTTCCTTTGGTTTTTGCTTTGTTCGCCATAAGTTGGCAGGGTATGCTCAGACGTGAGTCCCTTGCTCACTTTGCCACTGGATTCAAGCAAGCCTGGCTGAAGACGGCTGAAATGCCAGAAACCGGTCCTAGGAAGCTTGTTTCCGGTCCAGGGAAGACATGGCTTGGCAGTTCGGGCTGGACTGTTCCCATGAGGCACAGGGTCAGACTGATTTGCATATGGCCATGTCTGAACTGGGGTGGCAGAGTGGGCTAAAGAACGGTGATGGATTAAACCCAGATCAGTTGACTGGGGGTGAGTGCTTGCAATGTTCAACACTCCGTCCATCATTTCCTTTGGTTTTTGCTTTGTTCGCCATAAGTTGGCAGGGTATGCTCAGACGTGAGTCCCTTGCTCACTTTGCCACTGGATTCAAGCAAGCCTGGCTGAAGACGGCTGAAATGCCAGAAACCGGTCCTAGGAAGCTTGTTTCCGGTCCAGGGAAGACATGGCTTGGCAGTTCGGGCTGGACTGTTCCCATGAGGCACAGGGTCAGACTGATTTGCATATGGCCATGTCTGAACTGGGGTGGCTGAGTGGGCTAAAGAACGGTGATGGATTAAACCCAGATCAGTTGACTGGGGGTGAGTGCTTGCAATGTTCAACACTCCGTCCATCATTTCCTTTGGTTTTTGCTTTGTTCGCCATAAGTTGGCACGGTATGCTCAGACGTGAGTCCCTTGCTCACTTTGCCACTGGATTCAAGCAAGCCTGGCTGAAGACGGCTGAAATGCCAGAAACCGGTCCTTGGAAGCGTGTTTCCGGTCCAGGGAAGACATGGCTTGGCAGTTCGGGCTGGACTGTTCCCATGAGGCACAGGGTCAGACTGATTTGCATATGGCCATGTCTGAACTGGGGTGGCAGAGTGGGCTAAAGAACGGTGATGGATTAAACCCAGATCAGTTGACTGGGGGTGAGTGCTTGCAATGTTCAACACTCCGTCCATCATTTCCTTTGGTTTTTGATATGTAATGCAGTGTAAACATTCTACAAAAACCCTGGTCTTACAGTTGTCATACTTAAACATATTGGCAGGATTAATTTAATCTTTTGTTTTCTATTGTGCTGTAAGGTTATATTAATCATAGGAATTTATGGGATGAGATGTTGCCTATTGGCTAAATAGCTATCCATGGGACCTTTTCTCCAGCATTGAATAGTTCATATAGTAACAAATTCAAATCATTTTCTTTAGTTGAGCAGGTAATCTTTAGTAGTAAATGATGAGAGTCAGAGATGCGCTCATAAGGTCTGGTCTACAGACACCTTTTAGGTGTTTGATGTAGAAAGACCTCATGTGGACAATACCAAAACTTACAGTGGGCTTAGAGTAAGCCTATTGCTTACCATTGGTTGGCTTTCTTGCCTCTCACCTTTGCGTCCTTCTTATTTGATGGCTTTCTTTCCTCCTCTTCTTTTTGTCTCTTGCCTGGAGAATAGCTTCCTTACCATTCCTGTGATTAGATGACTCGCGCTCACATTCAGGGAACTACTTTTTTCTTTTTCTTTGAGCACTCAGTGAGTGCCTGTGTTTTCTGGCACTTAACATTGTGCTGGTTGCACACCTTCAAGTCACTACCCACAAGCTCTTTGTTTTCCCCAAAACCTGCCAGCTTACCTGTAAGAACACAGTAACAAGGATATGTGCCTCTGAATGACTAAACAGCAGATTTTAATGTTTGTTTTTGTTTTATCTACTGAATTCCATATATAGCATGAATGTGAAAGCCTTGGGGCACACAGACTTTTATAGCACAGGAAAAGGGAAAAACTGCTGCACTCACTCAAATGCTGTTTGAAGCAGAAGGTGTATTTAGCATGGCTGTAAAAGATGGTCTCTTTTCCTTGAAGGCCCATAAATATTCTCCCTGGGCTACTGCAAAGACTGAAAGGCTGGAGAATGTTTTAGCTCCATGTCCTGTGGAAAGTAAGTTACTCCTTGGTAAGCATTTTTGTTTGGATTCTGACGCTTTCTTTTTCTTCTTAAATTATGTTCACAGTTTCCTACGTGAAACTATTTGGAAAACAAAGCAGACCCTTTATAAAGTTTGAAAATATTGAATTTAATGTACAGTTTTGTAATATTTTAGCACGCGTTCACTTTTCCATGAGTATTTTAAATATATATATATTTTTTAAATAAAATGCTATGCAAATGATCACAGCATAGCCAATAGCTTAGTACTCGCTTTATAAAAGTAGGAACTATTGGCTTTACAATGCTTGATTTATTTATTAAGCTCCTAGCCCTGTGAGCTTACAAGAGACATTGAAACACTGAGTTCCGGGAAAACTCCACCAACTGCTGCGTGGCAGAGTTTTTTCTTGTGAGTGGCTCACCAATGTTAAGTTGGCAAGCAGAAGCGAGAGAGAATTGACGACCCCAAATGTGATTGTCGGCTACTAGAACAACACCCGATGAGATGTTCTCAACTCAGGTGGTCGCGACTGTTCGTGGTGAGAAAGCTGCCTCAAGAGTAGAAAACCTATTTGTGCTGCAGTAAAGAAGAAGCGCCCTCTGATATGCCGCGTGGTGCCGTTCACACTGATTTTGCAGCTCTGAACAAGCTCCCAGCTCTAAAATTCTGCATGATCAGCATGACGTACTGATTTCTGCCCGCTTGCGGAACTCCGCTTTTTATGTAACTCCTCTGGAATTCCTCCCACCCCTACTTCTGAATGCCCTTGTCACACCTGGCATGGGCTCTCCTCTTCATTACGCTTTCAATTCTGAAGTTCTCTTCAAACTTTATGTACCCAAACCATCTTGTACCTTATCTATATTTAGCTTCTTCCAGTGTCCTGAAATATCTCAACCCTGGAGGTCAGGTTGTGCTAATATCCTCACCTTCAAATAAGCCCACAAGTTTCAATCTTTTCATAGGGTAAGTGCCATAGTTCACTGTATAGGTCACCTACCATGAATCTTAAGGACATTTCGCCAAAGAGACAAAGCACTTTAATGTAACCTGTTCTAACTGACTGTTTTTTATCTACCTCCATTGCTCATCAATAACTTTGTGTTTAATACTCCACTTTTGTATTTTGTTCATTTATAAAGTTCCTACAGCCTCTGATGCAGAGCTTCTTGTTGAAATGCTATAATACTCATCATAAATGCAAGTGGGTATCTGCTGCTTTACTTCCCGTTTAACATTCTCCAGCATTTTAGGTCTCTTCTCGCAAAAGACTTCTTGTGGGCTGTCCCAAAAAGCTACAGTGGGTTTAGAGATTACCCATTGTTTCAATTGGTTAGCTTTAAAATCACCTGATCGTAGCCTCTTTATCGTGTTTTTGATGGGGTGGCCATTGTCATTCCACTGTACTGCTTTAGGGAACTACTTTGTTTGTAGCACGCCTAGTTGTAGATACACATGTTCTGCATAGTCCTGCCATCTAATGTTGGGCGTGGACATGTGCAACTTGTTTTGCTTTGAAGAAGTCTTTCGAATCACGGGGTACAGTGACTCCTTCTATGACTGGTAATGTGCATCGGCATTGGCTACATTGTTATTGTTTTCCTTTCACCGTCAGGTTTGTTAGCGTATCGTTTGAGCTCTGGGTCGACGCCTGGTGGCACTCATTATTGTACTCTTTTGGCTCATCTGTTGCAGGGATTCTGCACATATACAGAACTATGCGCAGGAAACCAGGACCTCAGTGTGTAGTGGTGTACCAAAATACCCACCTCGGTGCCCAGAACCCCGATCCGACTAGCTATAGTGTCTCATTCGTTCTCCGTGCTACAGCGAAGCTACCAATGATTAGACGTCCTAGAACAGGATACTCCCTCCCTCTCAGGATATGTGGGAACAAGAACACTCTTTCGTTCAAACTCTCCTACTTGTCCACAACATGAGTAAATAGAGTCAAGGAATAGTTTAAAATGTTTATTTTAACTAACATGCTCTATAATGCAGTACACTAGCCAATACTAGCAGCAATATGCATAAGGTCAGACAAATCAGCATTGTTACAATTCCATATAGAACACAAGGGGAAATCATATTATAATGATGGTGGAAACAGGACTATAGCGCCTTGTCACCCTCCCCGTGCTAGAAGCTAGTTTATTATAATTATAGAAGACCTCCAGGCTTTGTCAGGGGGACCCCATACCTCCGAGTTCAGATGCAGGAATTTACATCACCGGACGAGCCCAGCTCTTCTATCCTGGAAAACGTTTCTCCAAGTGTCCTAACATACATGCAAGGCAATATTAAAAGCACCAGATTTCCAGGTTTGCAGCTGTGTTATATGTTATGGCTAGGGACGTGAGACTGACCAAAGCAAATCAACAGAGCTCATTGTTTTTCGACCTTGAACACACTGTACAGACGAAGAGCAGAGTGTTCAACTAAATATGTGAAATGCAGACAGTTCTCATGTGAAAGCGAGCAAGCAAAGTGTTTACGAGAAATGTGGCATGTAGTAACGTGAGCAAAAGCGGCAAAAAGGTGGCCAAGCATATACTAACCTATGCTAACTTAGCAATGTCTGCAGGTGTCTCCATATCCTCACTACACCCTCCCCTTGGTCAGTCCATCGGACAGTGGTCTTAAAGAGAACACAGCTTTCAAACAAAGTCTGAGCAAGAATTAAGAGCATGTGTATCAATGGTACATCAGATTTGCGGGGAAAAAAATAATAAAAAAATTGTTTGTGTCAAAAAAAGGGGCACACAAAAAAATAAAAAATAAATCCAGGAAGAACAAGGTGGCTTATTCAATCCAGTAAGGTGTACGAACAGTATGTTGCAATAGCCTCCAAGAGGAAGTCATTGTTATCATCAGAAAAAAGTGATGCCATACAATCAAGCAGAGTGATTGAACATATATGTTCCTTAACAATGGGCACTTCCAGCACCATCAAAGGACAACTTGCGTGATACTCGATATAACTCCGTTGTAGGAAATCTTGTGCCGCTGCACAGATATCCCTTTCAGCCAGAACTCCCAGCGCTGCTGCGCTGGCCATAGTTCCAACACCGGAACATTCTTGCTCATGGGCCACTAAGGGACTCGTTAGCAGTTCAAAGTCAGGTGGAGGAAATGCCGTATTGGAGAGGCAAAGATCCAATGCCCATTGAAAGGAGCAATCTAAGCAGTTGAAGACAGGTTGCACGCAAGTGTAATAGGCAAAGCGAAAAGATAATCCATAAGCCACGCTCAGTGTGGCCAGTGGCAGAGTACCGTAGCATTCAAGCATACATCTACAGAGTATCTGCAGCCGGTGTTGGCCGTGCAGGACCACAGGAAGAGCATTCATTTCGTAGCAGGCAAAGTAACAGCAAAATCCCAGTGGCTAAGGCAAGTAACAGTGGCAAGCCACTGAAGACGCTCGAAAAAATATAATGGATACCTGCTGGTATCACACCAAATATAGTTTGGAAAGAGGTCACAAGGCCAAAGCCCACAGCTTTTTAAAAAATGGGCAATGCCTGTAGTGTTAGAAGCATTGAAGATAGTGTGAATCAATGCACCAAAATGTAGTTGGAAGTTAATATTAAGAAACGGTTGCACCTCTGTACGGGTGTTAGCCATGTGAAGGACGAATGTTTCATGGGCAGATGTGAGTGAAACTTCTTTTTGGGATAACAATGCTCTTATTCTGCTCAACTTGTTGAAGTCTGCCTTCAAGGTCGGAATGGAAGGCCAAATCGAGTTATCGAGCCTCCCGTGTGGGGGTGGGAAAAGCACATTTTTACAGCAAACCACACGCTGTGAAACCGTTACAATGTAAGCGATGTCGGCTAACATGCCGCAACATTCTTCATTATTCAAAAGCAAATAACTACCGTTTGCAAGCAGAGTGAAAGTGGGTGTAATAGTTGGCACAGGTATGCCTTTTAGAACACTTGCAAGATTCGGGGCCGTAAGGTAACAGGCGCCATGCAACTGGATGTTCTTACAAACAAGAGAATGACCTATTGTGGTATCACATGATTCCCCAGTTAGGTATACTTCTTTTTCATCCGGTAGGCATCTGTATGAGAATAGTAATGACCAAACTTCGTGTAGAAATGCACTACCTAAGGGTTCGAAGCGGCCTAGTGGATAGTGTTTCATGCATGAGGTAAATTTAAACAAGGAAAAAGTTATCACCCCATGGATGAGCCAGACAGCCGAGTCTGTTTCTGCCACAGACAATGGTAACGGATCTAACTTTTCAATATGCAAAAGATAATACGTAGCATCTTTCATGGACATAAACTGCTGTTTTGTTGTCAAGTTAAAGGGCAAAAATAACGATGAGGCGTTCAAGTAATCCTATGGAACTTCACCATTTTTAGAGTCTCTAAAGTCCACACAAATTGCAAAACTGAACGCAATTGATTCTGACCATGATACAAAACAGAAACATCCTCTTGTACAATGTCAACAACAGATGAAACAATATTGTCCAATGTGTAAATGCGGGAAGAAAGTGTGTTAATACTATTATCAACAACAGCAAGCACTTTTTCAAGATTAGCCTGATCAATTGCCCTTAAACGTTAGGCTGCTTCAATTTGGGATAGCTTCCAGATTTCATTGTAAGTTGCATAAATAAATCTTTTTGATCTTGGACCCACAGGTCCTTTTCTAAAATCTGGCAAATCAATGTCACCGTATAATAACGGCAAATGTTGTTTCACTGAAGCTAGAGTCGAGTTTTGCAACCATTTTGACATAACTTGCCAATGGAATATGTAGTAACTGAATGGGAGTTAGCAAAACGAGGATCAGCAGGCCTATCCTCTGTGTAACCAGGAGCCTTGTCATGGCAACGAAGGTAGCAAGCATCCACACTAATTTGCCAAACTAACCAACCTAAGGGGTACAAACTAGAAAAGTTAAAGGTGTCATTGTTAAAAAGTGATTGTAATTCAGCCATGGAATAATTAGTACAATTGCCCCAGTTCTGATACGCAGCTAGAGCAGGAATAGCAGGGGCATTCATTTGCTTATAAGTTGCCAATCCAAAATAAGTTGTTTGATAAATCGATTCATTTAAAAATAGAATCTGTGATGGGATGAGGCACGTGCGGTGTAACGCTTCTGTGCCTTGCACTTGCCAGGATTTGGAACCTCAAACTGATTTAAGATCAATTGTGGATTTCCACAGATCATAGCCACCCACTGACTATTTATCAATAAAGGAGTTAGAATATAATAATTTAGTGTGGGTGAGCATTACTTTAGAATTAGATGAAGCATTCAATTTAAAATAGAATGACCCAGGGTTTGATTTATCAAAATCTGTAAAATGTGAACTTTTTCAAAAACGTTTTAGAGCTGCCTTCCAAAGGAGCTGTGCAATGTTCCCATTGTGTAATTAAAAACCTTTCTAAATGTGTTAGATTATTTAGATAATGATGACCATAGTGCTGAAAGCAAAACAAATCCGCATAATTTGCAGTATTCAAATACAAATCTTCAGCATCAAAGGCAGCATAGTATTTCAAGTCTGAAAACGAGGATTGTACGGCTTGTACGTCCCAATCATCAGACCGTATGTTATTTTTCACTACATCACCCATTGAAGCACATTTGGCACATTAGTTATCTCTGTAGGGCCATGGATTTGAAAATCTACAGGATCCCAAACTATGCCGTCTATAACTGGTCAGGCAGTGATGTTGACAAAAGTCTGGTCTCTTTTTCTTTATGTGAGAAGAAGAGTGCAGAGCCAAAGTTCCATCTACCAGTTTAACAGCAAAGCATTCAGGAAGGTAGTGACCATTGATTAAAAGGAAAAAGAATGTCACAAAGCCAATGGACATGAACAAAAAAGCTGTGACGAGCCCCAACCAGATATATGTCCAAGGCGGAACCAAATAAGTTTGTTTAAACCAGGTGACAAAAATAGAAAATTTGGAAGGAGCCTTTGATGATGTGGAAAGTGAGTCAAAGGAAAAACGTGATTCATTAATGGGCAAAGGTTGCAAACCAGGTAATGACACGGTAGTGGGATAAGGTTATTCAGTTTCTTCATTATGAGTGGAAGCAGGCGGGAGCAGCAAAGGTTTGTTAACAGAGTCTGGCTCAATGGTGGTGTCATCCTGCGTGTTGTTAGTAGTGGGTAAGCCTGGATCTCTCGATACAGTTGTTGTAGAGACCGCTGGTGTGATGCTATTCAGGATTGGCCAGATGTTGCAGCTTTACATTGTCCACTGAGATGTATCTGTTGTCTTTTCGACCAGGAAGCGGTGGTAAAATAATTGTATGAGTACCCCTCACTCCAAGCACTGGGACAGGTGCACTATAAGAGGGGCCAAACTCTTTTTTGTTCTCCACCTTGTCTCGGACCAGGTCTTCGATTTTGGGTAGCCAGCCGACTACCGGAATCTGCAGCGCAGCATCAGTGGGTGAGTGTAAATGTTCCTTTGCAAGACTGTCACGGGTCTCTTGTAGTTTCTGTAACACAGTAGAATGATTATCTACGTCAAAGGATGCGGCTGATGCCGCAATGTCTACACCATCAAGGTCTGGCACAAACATTTTCACGCCGAAGAGTATTTCGTATCGGGTCCGCCCACCCAGAGATCTTCTAGGGAGATTATTTAGTGCACGCTGTACGCTATACAAATGGGCGAACCAGTTCTTGCCAGTCCCTATGACCCTAGCTGTCAAGGAGTGCTTTAAGTCACGGTTCATTCGCTCCACAACCAAATTGCCCTCAGGCCTGTATGGAGATGAAAATTTTACCTGCACCCCCAAAGACCGCATGGTATCCTTGTACGCCTTAGAGACGAACGCTGGACCCTGGTCTGAGTGGAAGGTGCTACATGCAAAAATTCCCACAAAGACACGCAAATCCCTGATGACCGTTCAGGCGTCAGTACTGTGTTGTGGCCAAACCCATAGAAAGCGTGTGCACGAATCAACTGCAACTAAGATAAACTTATAAGCAGTATCTGAAGAAAAAGAACCGCAGTGATCTAAATAAACACAACCGAAAGATTTATTAGAAATGCATAGCTGTGCTTGTGGTGGGCGCGCTGCCGTAGACGGCTTAATCTGCTAACAAATGTCACATGAAAGTACGTAATTACGGGTTTGTTTATATAAGCCGTGCCACCAGTAACGCTGCTGCAAGATAGAAACAGTCGAAGACACCCCAGCATGCGCCGAGGCTATGCGTTCGTGTGCGGCTGTTATCAGTGAAGGTCTGCGGTCCGCGTTGGGAATCAACCTGTCACCAACGTTGTTATTCTCACGTATGGAACATTATCGGGACTTAAATGATCAGAGTATTTCGAAGGGAAACCCTGCGGGTAATTATCGCCCCTTTCTGTAGCAGCTATTGCTGCCAAAATGTCATTATCTTATTCATGGATCTTGTAACTGCTGCAACTGAACACGTGACTACTACTGATTTGGCAGCTTCATCTGCCAAACTGTTGCCAACTGCGTGTTCTCCTACGTACCAAGAGTATGAATTACCTGTGTGAGAGGCCGTCGGTCTTTAAGATCTGCGACTCGAACCCAAAGCATTTTATGTTTAATTGCGCTGCCTTTAGAATCCCGATAGTAATTTTGAGACCAAAAGAATAAGTTGTCATTGAAAGACTGAACACAGTAATATGAATCGCTTACAATTAAAGTAGTCACATTTGGATCTGCAAACTCCAGAGCCAGTACCAAAGGGCACATTTCCGCTAATTGGGCTGTACAGTCTCCTAGTGCCTGTGTATGGACAACATTGGACTCGAATTCCCTGTTCACTGTGGTACCTACCGCTATAGCACAGGCCGCCGAGTAAGAATGCTTCGACCCGGTTGCCGGCTGCGCCGAACCGTCCGTGTAAATGATACATTGGTACTGCTCAAGGGGGCGCATTGACAGAGGAGGAAGATGAACAAATTCATACTGCAAGAACTCCTGTGTTCGCAATGACGACTCAAAAATAAACGGGACATCTGAAGAGGTCAAAGATGTGGCCCATTGTATTCAACGGGGATGCAAAGCCTTAGCGTTTGGTACACTTGCCTTTGCCACCGCTTCCAAAACTGGACATGGTGTTACAACCAAAATCCTTTTCCCTTGTGCCAGTGCCCGTTCCTTTAGGATCGCCGTCTGGACAGCTGTCAACTTTTTCAATGGAGGAAAACCGCAATTCAGCTGAAGTGTACAAATGTGACTTGAAAGCAATAGGTACTGTTTCAACTTCATAAAACGTCAAGTAAGTGAAACCCACATGACCTGGGACGTTTCGTATCACCAGGTTCATATGGTTATCACGAGTCAACAAGAATTTTGATTCAATAAGACCGGACTGCAAAGATTGCAGTATAGTAGAATGTTCCGGAAGCCAGCAGGCTTTTGAAAAAGTAGGTTTTATCAAAGCATACAAAGGCTTGATATGCTGGACATAATCGGGAATATAGCAAAGACTAATTTTTTCAGTGTAGTCGGAGGGCGGAAACGTGCACATTTTTCCAAGAAGTGAGGCGCCAACCCTCTTCCTTCATTGTTGAGCTAGTAGTCCAACGTTGGGCGCCATGTTGCAGGGATTCTGCACATATACACAACATGAGTTAATAGAGTCAAGGAATAGTTTAAAATGTTTATTTTAACTAACGGTCTTCTATAATAAACTAGCTTCTAGCACGGGGAGGCTATAGTCCTGTTTCCACCATCATTATAATATGAGTTCCCCTTTTGTTCTTTATGGAATTGTAACAATGCTGATTTGTTTGACCTTATGCATATTGCTGCTAGTATTGGCTAGTGTACTGCATTATAGAGTACGTTAGTTAAAATAAACACTTTAAACTATTCCTTGACTCTATTTACTCATGTTGTGGACAAGTACGAGAGTTTGAACGAACGAGTGTTCTTATTCCCACGTATCCTGAGAGGGAAGGAGTAGCCTGTTCTAGGATGTCTAATCATTGGTAGCTTTGCGGTAGCACGGAGAACGAATGAGACACTATAGCTAGTCTTATCGGGGTTCTGGCACTGAGGTGGGTATTTTGGTACACCACTACACACTGAGGTCCTGGTTTCCTGCGCATAGTTCTGTATATGTGCAGAATCCCTGCAACACATCCAGTCCTGTTTGTTTCTTTTTCGTTTAGTACTCCATGAGAGTGCATGAGTTTTCCAGTGTCACCCCCCCCCCTCACCCCCGCGGCTCCTTGTCGCTCTCTCACTCATATGCTGTTTTCCTACCCATTATTCCATTTCCCACCTGGTTTATGTTGATTTGATCTCCTTTTCCTCCACCCAATCCCCTTTGCTTTCCCCCACACACTCCTCCATTCCTCCTCCACGCTTTAACACCTTTTTTTTATTTTTCACATCTTGGATGGTTAAATAAAAAAACATTTTAAATGGTGTCTGCGTCATTCAGTAGGTGAGATCATGGATGGTGACGCTGATGTGCATAGATCATCATCCATTTGTGCATCTATTAAATGACCCGAGCGTTAGTAGTATTATGAAGCATACATGTGCCTCTGCATGATGCTTAGTTTCCACTTGTGCTGTGTAGAGCATCTCAAGAAAGCATTGGCAAAGTCAATTAGTCCCAAAAATTAGACCTGTTGGCATTGCCAATGCTTCTTATCAAAGATTGCCATTGTGTTTTTCTTGTTAAATCAGCAGTTCCATGTTTTTCAAGGTTTTCTTCTCACTTGTTCTTACTAGACTGACTACAGAGCAAGCATTAGCATATGATTTGAAATTCATTGTTTCAAGCCATATCATAAGGTTACTGCTGCCATAATCTTTTACTGAAGGAGTTAAGTATAAATTAAAAATGGATGTTTTAAATCAGCTGTTCAAAACCTTTCTTTGACCATTGTTTACATGTGTCTAAGCATCCCTCTGAGCACAGCATTTTTTTTGGGTACAGAAAATAGTTCTGATAAGTAGCAGTAAGTTAACATGTATTCTTTCTCTTAACTGTGGTCTATAGTCTTTTATGCGTTGACTTTTTACGTCAATTCCCAAATCATATTTGGTACAGACCATTTCGTGTTTCCATTCTGCTTGTCTTGCTTAAATGGAGTAACTATGACTCTTCAGTAGAAATAAGTAGCGTATAATGTGCACAACGTAGCTGCTGCTGGTAAGAAAATATAAAAAGTATGGTGTAAAAATGTTATAGGTTAGCATATTTGATTTTTTTAAAAGTTTGTTAAATTAATAAATTGCATCTATATTTTAAAATGTTAGGGATTATTAGATAATGTCAGATGCCTGATAACGTTTTTGCATATCTAGCTAAGTTTATAAAACATTAATACCATTTGTTTTTTTAATTGCATAACTTGTATAACTTCACCTCCTGTTGGCATTCCTCACCTTCTGTCTCCCCCCTCCCTCTTCGACCCCCAAAGCTTATTAAGCTTGTTTTTCAGTTGTGCACACAGTAGTACTCCATTACATGGTAGAAAGTCATCACCCCGCGCTTTCTAATGTCTCTTCTGTCCTCTTGTGCAGTTTATCAGATCTTTTGGCTTAAAACTCCTGATCAAAGCTAAAGATACTTAAGTTTTGGTCTCACATGACATTGACTTTCATGCTCAATATCAGGACTTGTGTAACTGCATGATGGAGGTTAAGTAATGGATGAGACATAACTCTTTTAAACTACACATAGACAAAACGGATATTCTCTTGATTTCAGCCAGTAACTCTCCACTCTTTTGCCTTACGTTTGGCCACCCGAGTTAGGTTGCTAAGTGTGCAATTTGGGCGACCTCTTTGATCGAAATCTTTCGCCCTCAAGCCACGTTATTAACTCCTCTGCAAAATCTTGACTTTTTTCCCCCTCGTCAACTAGTGATCCAGGCCACAATTCTATGGTGGTTAGATTGTTCTAATTTGCTTTTCCTTGGTTCTTTTGCTTTTATTCTGCTTCACCTCAAGTTTATCCAAAATTCAGCCCTGCAGCTTCCTAAGTGTGCTTCCACCTCCTTTGCTTTGAGAAAACTGCATTGGTTACCCATCATCATTCAAGTTACTTTTAAGGCTATGTGTATAGTTTCTAGCAATTCCCCAAGAATGGCTCTATATACCAGCAGACAGTTTTATTATTATCATTCTGCTTGACTGCTGCTTTCTGCTCTAATGCACACCTTGTAAAGATACCAAGGTTTTGCTTCTCTCAGGCAGGAGGGTGTGCTTTCTCAGCGATAGCAACCAAAATCTGTGACTCTCGTCTAGCTCATTACGACCATTTACCCCCAATCCCCTTCAGCAAAATATTTTATTTGTAACTTAATCTCCTTGACTTACTTGGTACTCCGAAATCTGCGTAATCCTTCAGTGCCAGGGAACCTTCTAGGTAGCAGTGCTCTGTACATGTATATTTACATTACCCTACATCTCAACATTCTTTGCCACCCACAATGGAGGCTTGTAGGTTGGCCCTGTATGTTCTGCATTTTCTGACTTTTATGCTTCTTATCTGCTGAGAAATGATTCTGATATTCTAATTGTGTTTCAGGATTTTGACATTGCGGGCCAATACGATGCTATGATCCCTGATGCGGAGTGTCTGAAGATTGTACACGAGATCTTGAGTGAGTTGCAGCTGGGAGACTTCCTGATTAAGGTAGGACCCTCAATCAACACCTCCTACAAAGTTTTTAATTCAGAGTTTACTGGTAAGATTACAGAGGTATTTTCTTTTGGAAATTCAAGAGAGTAACAGTTGTACTCCACTGTTGCCACTATTGAATATCTGGAATTGATAGTATGACAAACCTATCCATTGGCTCTTTTTGCTAGAACTGAACAAAGTTGCCCAGCTTTACCTACGCCACTTGGTAATTTTTGTTTTTAACTTTGCCAGCTCATCAAGTTGTGACAAGGCCACAAACTTCACAACTTTGTGAATTTGTGATCCTCATCGAATCCCCCTGGTAGGGGTGGCTCTCTGTGGCCTGTGTGTAGTGAATTTGAAACTGTTAAAAGACTGTAACATGCCTTAAGACATATCTTTCTTTTGTAGGTGAATGACAGGCGTATATTGGATGGAATGTTTGCAGTTTGTGGCGTCCCAGACAACAAATTCCGAACAATATGCTCATCTGTTGACAAACTGGACAAGGTAGCATTTCTATATTTGCTTTTTTTTTTTGCATAGTGCTTGATGAGTGACTTAACCAGCATGTGTCCTTTAGGGCACATATCGTATTAGCTGCTTTGATAATTCTGCTTTAAACCTCCTGGTGTTCCATATAACTGGGAACCTAGTTTTACTCTAGAGTTAGGTGCTTTTTTATCGTTCTTTGTGTCCTGAAACTCTGATGTGTGATTTGCTGTGATCTAGGAATTGTGAATTTGGCTAGCAATGCCAAGTATTTTGAGCTGTCTTTGGATTTACTCCATTTCTATTGTCCCCATTTTCAAGGAGTAGGATTGAGATATCGCTTCAATTTGAGGGGCCAAGTTCAGTAAGAGATAGCTTTTTCCCCTATGTTTTTCAACACTTTAGCAGGATTGTGAACTGGGTTGGCCATAGAATTTGGAAAAAACATTTGATCCATGATGATCAGTCATTGAACGAGACACATAAAACTATGTGAGTCCAATTTAACTAACTGACCAGGACGCTTGCATGATTCCACTGACTGAATGATTTTTTTTTCTCGTGACACCCAGGTTGTTCCTCGCCTTGAGGCGATGTGAGAAATTGCATATTATAGAAGAGATTAAAGATGTACTTCATAAGATATATGCAAAAATATGTGTTGTGCATATACCCAAAATGCAGTAGTATAAAAAAAATATATTTCACTGGCCTTTTCGTCTATGATATTACCAGAATGCCTCTATGGCGTTATTAGACCATATTGCATGCTGCCCTGTTATACTTTCTCTCTCTCACTCACTCGCTTTTTAGATTATAAATTCAGAATACATGTAATCGGTCGCAAAATAGCGAGGGATTGTGGCCTGGAAAGGATGCCTTCTAAAACAGATTGTTTTACTCGTTTGTACTGATAATGGTCTAAATTAACCTGTGTATTTTATTGGAAGTGTCTGTTTTCTTGACTTTCTGGCATGGGCAAATGTCTTCAGGGATGTCCCTTCTTTGATGGTCATGGCATTAGAATTTTCTGACTCTCTAACTAAGACGATGGAAAACAGAAGTCATTTTTCATAGCGGGTAGGCTATAACTGTACATTTTTTTGGGACGTTTGGATGTACTAACTCATAAGCAAATTTAAATTGCTTCTTTTGTCTTTTTTGGCCACAGAGATCTTGCTGTATACTTTTACTCTTTTGATTGTGTAAATCTCCTTTCTATTTTCAAATAATGTCCATTTTATGCTGTATACCATTTGATTATTTACTCTGGCAGTGTGTTCTCTTTTATGAACAACTAAAAGTGGGCTGATTCTAATTATGGTCAAAGTGATGTAAATTTCTAGTGCCTGTAAAGGAGCTGTGGTTCTTTGATGAGGCTTTAAAAAAAAAATATGTCTTTATTAACATTTTTGACAATAAACAAAAAGAAGCAAACCTATTGGAGTAGCACAATAGCTCTATGTTCCGTGTACAATTATGTTTACAGATAGCACATTATTTGGAGCATTCAATCATGGAACAGTGGGGATACAGGGAGAGGAGTGACCGCACTTCAGGGATATCCAAACAGAGGTACTTTGTACAGCCTAGTGGGAGGCTCCAAGAACAAGGGCAAGAGGAGGGGGAAAGTACACAGAGACACCTCCAGTTCCAACCACGGCAAAGCAGGGCGGAGATCCAACATCTCAACCCCACCAACTCACATCCACATGACCCATAATCACTGTTAACTGTACACTTGGCTTGGGTGTGGGTGAGGGGGTGTGAGGGCTCAGACCTCCAAATGCATCAGTTGGTCTTCGATTCAGTCATGTGGGGGGAAAGAATCTATGGTAACTTGGGGAGGGTCCTCAGCAGAGTCACTTCCTACTCGGTCCAATGTTTTGTCCCATCTCGCAAGGTCTCTCTCCGCATGGTTGTCCTTGCGGACTCCGTGGAGGCACACCCCTCCCATGACCACCCACTCTAGTACATCCATTTATCATCTGTCATGGGTCGGGCTTTGCCCACGCCCAGTGAATGGCTCTACCGTATCTGGCTAGCACCAGACATAAGAGAGCAAATCTATGATTAGTTTTTCTGCCTTCCTTAGGGAGTGGAAGAAGGCTGATAAGGCACGGTCGGATTGTCTGGGTCAATCGCAACCCCGTTATCAGTGTCACTGATTCAGTGACTTGAGTCTAGTACAGCTGCAGAACCCTGCCACTCCACATAATTTGATGAGGCTTTAGTGGAGGACCCTGTAAAGTATTAGGATATTTTTCTCTGGGAACTATTTACCCTAATGTCTTCAGTGTTCCTGAGTGAAAATAGGGGAGTATTTAACAAGGAAATCTGTTTCCTTGAATTAAATGGCATGTATATGCATCGTTTTTTGTAGACCCTTTACTGCTCCATGATTAAGGGAAAATTACCAGCCCCACTAATTTCTAAAGGACAAACTGGTAGTGTTCCATGATCTTTCTCCTGTCTGTGAAAGTATGGGGATCTTCAATAGAGAGCCATGCCATAAAATTGAGGTTTCAAGGAAAGTGACTTTTTACACAAGTTTATTTGAAACCGAGGTATTTTTCACTGTTGTGCAATCAGGTGTTCGGGTGGGAGGGCATGTGGTAGTGCCTAAATAGTAGATTTGCTTGAAACCATTCCCGAGTAGGTAAAGTATGGAGTATGTAATATTTGAATATATAGTTCTGGGTTTTATCTGATTGTGCCCCTCATTAATAAGGCTGTTCACTTGTTTTTTAGACTCCTTGGCAGGATGTAAAGAATGAAATGGTAGGGGAAAAGGGGCTCCCTTCTGAGGTTGCTGACCGGATTGGAGAATACGTTCAAATGAATGGTGAGGCAACTGTTTGTAAATGTGTTTTGGCAGTCCTATTTTTTTCTTACACTCCAATTTTCTGCTCTTCCATTTTCTTATTCTGCAAATCTCATAGTACTACCTCAACTAATACAGAAACATTGGGGCAAAAATAAGATCAAGCCTCCTTGCTAGCTCATCTCAGAGAATAGCCGAATGGTACTTTTTACCCTCAAATTTGTGAGGAGTCACTAGAGCGTAGGAGATTCTGGCAGTGGGTTTCTCAGTGTGTGCTCTCATCGCTGAACTCTCTCCCTCCATTCTTATTGAGACAGAAGTGAATTGTATCCTCAAGAACGCTAGATGAACAAAGCAGATGAATATGAATATATATATATATATATCTATATATATATATATATATATCATTTTTTGTTTAGCTTTTTGGCAGCACCACAGTCCCTCCGTGAAAATACACAGGGACCGCGCTAGACGTCATGATACTGCAACAAAGTAAAAAAATAAAAATCCTCTTCATTTTACCTCTCCATTCCCTGACACCAGCTAGGGGGACATGGTCACTGAGTCCCAGAGTCATAAACGAGCAACTGCAACATTTTGTTTATGTAGCAGCTAGCTAATGAAATTGCATGCTTTGAGCTCGCAGTACTCCGCAAATGTACTGTGGCAAAAGCTGAACAAATTAATACCAAATCACAAAAAACACATTCTGGATCAAGAGCTATCTTTTTGCCAGATTGGTGTTATCCCATTCAGCCGTTCTGGCTGTAGCGGTGTTCAAAGGTCCTATGGGAAGTTGCATGTGGATGTATTTTGGGACCACCCCACCTCTATTTCTTTGCCTCGTTTGACAGATCACCCCAAAACTTTCCCGGAGGAAGCTGAGGTGGATGAACCATTTTATTGAGGGGGCGGGGGAGTTTTATTAAGATTCGTCAAACGGCACCAACGTTATTCGCAAACCAAAATAATAATTTCCTGTGGAAACCTAGTCTTAACTATAATTTCACAGTGGCGACTGCCACTGTGTCATATATCACACAGTGGCAGTCGCCACTATGTACTTCTCAACACATGGGTACACCCAAACGTATCACTTAAGATTTGGAAACGGGGGAAGAATAGCAGCAATCAAAAAGAATACTTCCCACTCACGCAGTGGCAGTCGCCTCTAAATCTGCCATTCAGCTTTTTATTTTTATTTTAAAGTAGTTGATCACCTCACATACCTGTTCTGTCACTATGACAAGAAAGGAATAATTGGAGATCTTTCATCCGAGCTCATAGATCGCCGTCCTGTTTGCATTTAAACCCCCACCCAGGTCAAAGAAGTGTACAGTAGTCCTATTTGAAAGATATGGACTGCAGCAATTTTTCAACCTGGTTTTCATTGTTAAGAAAAGTATTAGTTAATTATTCAGTTGGTACTGTATTGCAAAATAATTCTACATTTTATTTATTTTTACTGAATTTTTCATTTTCAAAATAATAATATACAAAATACCTCCATAGAACAAACAGACATATGTCTAATAATGATAGCATGTCACTAGTCAGGCATAGATAATGAGTGATTACAATAAAAGTGCACGTAAGGGTAGTCAGCTGATCTCAATACTACATAAGGGATGCAGGTTACCAGACAGTTGCTCGGGATGTTGGTCCATCGTCGTTCATATAATGGGTCCAAAAACAGAGAACATTCTAGACTAAGGGGATACAACCACTAAGGGAAAGGCCCTCTATCAGCTCAATCCATTACATCAGAGTCTAATGTCAACAAATAATCGTGCAGTGGCTGGCATGTATCTTTAGGCCGTGATGTGGAGGATTGTAGTGCAGTGTATACTTCGCTAGTTGTGTCACAATATATTGTATCCTTTAGCCAGTCGGCATTAGTGGGGCAATGCCTACTGCCCTAGTGTAGCTCCAGACCTTGTTTCGCAAGCAATAGCGCGATGGCGATGAATCTACGCATGTGTGGCGGGATGGTCTTGACATAGCCCAGTAAGGCCATTGAGGGGTCGGGCATGAGGACGATGCCTGTCATGGTGGATAATATCAGGGTGATACATTTTCTTCCAGTAGTTCTGTATACAAGAGCAGGCCCATGCCAGATGTATGAAATCAACATTATCCACCTGGCACTTTGGACAGTCGTGCAGGGTCAATTCTAGCCAGGCCAAGAGGTGTGGTGTAAGTGTGGTGGAGACATGTATAATGCAGACGCTTGTGTCTATGGTTAGGGGAGATAAGCTTAGTTTGGGTTCAGCTATAGCGCCAGGTCCTCTCGGGCAGCAGATGTCCTAAAATAGATCGTGCTCCCATGCCGCCCTGACCTTTCTATCGCATTCTGGCTTTAAGGCAATGCAGGGCTGGCATAGCCTGGAGACCAGGTGTGCCCCCTCTCAAGCGGTGATCACTAAAGTCAATGGGGGGAAGACTTCTGGGTCCAGTTGATACGAGGGTAACCTAGCACACAGTGTGTTATGAAGTCGTTTGAGTATAAAGTGGTCAAGATGTGTGGCGTCCCCAAAATCGGCAGTGTCTGAGTGCATGATAACATGGCCGTCTGAGAGGAGGCCCTCCGCTGTGTGTAAGTTATGGGATAGTAATGTACGCTGTACCAGTTTCTCTTCCATGAGGGATACCTAAGGGTTATGCACCAGTGGGAGGACGGGAGAATAAAGCAAGCCCCTACCTAGGCAGTGTTTGCCCCATGCCCAGCTAATAGTGGATAATTTCTGGATATCAGAGGGGTCTCTTGGTATGCCCAGTGGGAGAATAGCGGATAGCAGGTTGCGCCCCACCTGGTCCCTCTCAGGTTTTGTATGGTAAACTGACATCTGTAGGATACCAATGGCATGGAAATTGGCACTGCACTGCCAGGAAATAAACCTGCAAGTCCAGCATGCCAAAGCCTCCCCACTCAAAAGGGAGTGTTAATGTGTCCCATTTAATGCGAGGTCTATGTCCCATCCAAATCAGACGAAGCATAAGTCTCTTCATAGTGTCAAAAAAAGTTGGAGGAAAATAAGTATGTTCATGAACAGATATATAAAAACGGGGGAGGATTGTTATTTTAATTAATGTCAATACGGCCTGCCATAGACAAAGGTAATTTGATCCAACGCTCAATTTGCATGGTTGGACACAACCCCGGTGAGCAAGCAGATGAGTTCTTCGAGGGTGGGCCCCTGGGCCGCCCCTTGGCCGCAGGGGAGCAACCCCGCAGGATCCAGTGGGCCAGGCCACCTCGGCAGCAGTAATGTGCGGCACGAGGGCCACTCAGTCGGCCCCCACTAGGCCCAACAGCAAGTGCCGTGGACTCACTGCCACCAATGAGCGGCATTGGCCCTCCTCTGCTCACTGCATGCACCCAGGTCCTGGCTTCAGGGGCTCGCCAGCACTGTCCTCAGCTACATCGTGGACAGTCTCAGCATTTCAGCTCCTGCCCGATCATCAAGGGGGCAGCTGGCCGGGCAACCCAGCGAGGCTCAGCAGCCTCAGGCTCATCCATGGCCCTTGTCGCCGCAGGTCCTCCGAGGAACGTACTGGGGTGCTCCAGCCAGCTGCCTCGGCGAATCCTTCTCAGCACCACATCCCGCCTCAATCAGAAGTCATAATCCGGATCGCCACCGATCAAGGCATGATTCCTGCCGTCCCAATTGGCCTGGATGGGGATGAATGCAAAACCCGGCATTTGTGAGCAGCCGGTGCTGGAGCTTTACAGCCAGGCATCCATCTTGGTCACTGGTGTGGCCACGCCCCCATTTTACTTTTTATTTTACTGCCAGTAGGATTCTTTCTTCCTGAATCATAAATTCAGTTCATAATACCCCCATCTTTGCAGCTTGAGCAAATGATTGGGAAATTGTATGTTGGTTCTGTCCATATTTCCAGCAGTGTAATGATATCATACTTCTTCATGAATTCAGAGGTCTCTCCCTGCTCCTAATTGAAAACAAATTTAAAGTCTGGTATGTTCCATTTAACTGTTTTATGTTTGATTAATTTTCTTAAAAAGTTAATCAAGATATCTTGTGCTAAGCTTGTCAAAACATGGTCATGTATCCGATGCTAGATTAATAAAACCATATTGTGCTCTCCTTCAGCCAAAGTTGAAGTACGCTTACCAGCAGAAGTGGTTTCATTATGACCTTCTTCACCGCTGGAATATTCCTGTTCCTCCAGAACCACCGATACTGACATGAAACAACACTGTAGTTTCATTTGCGGTGCTGTATAACCCCATATTAATGGTTTTAAGGGCAAATTAGCCTTGTTTTCTGTGGCTTTGTGAGCTTGATATGTTTTTGAAGGTCATTCAACAGTCCCTCAATAGTCATTCAAAGCCTTCAAGTAGGTGGTCCCTGGGAATAACTGTGCCCTGCTTGAATGCAACAAAGTGAAATATCTTCTTTGACAACTGTCTGGGCCCGGTGGACTTGTTAATCTCCAAGCATTAATTGTGATGTGCTCAAAACCTTAAAGGGCAAGGGCAGGCCTTCGCTCTTAACAAGTTTTCACATCTACTATGTCCCTCATAACCTAATGACTTCACAAAATAGCGGAGAGCAACGCAACATGTTTTGGGTATTGGATCTCCTGGAGATAGCCGCAACGTTTTGTTTATGCTTGTGCTACATTAAATGTCTTAATGTGGCCAGGATCTGCTTCCATGCCATGTGATAGAATATAAATCCACTTTCAGGTACCCTATACTCTATCCTTTCTCTGGTCAAATTGAGTATCCAAGTAATGATTTGAGGGATCCATTTGGCAGCAAAAGCCACCTATAGGAACTCTGGTACTCCTCTGTTAGATCAGCTTAATTTAGATAGTCTCTGAACTTGTAGACCCTGATCTTGTGTGAGATTCATACTCTAGAGCCTTTGCCCCAATTGCATCTACTGACGTTAAGGTGGTACTTACTTCAGATATGAGAATGTCAGCTGCAATCACTCATGTTTAACTACCAGAGCCGTTGCAATATTTTGTGCAGCCATTGCCACTTATGGGACTTTCTCCTCGTTTTTGTTAAAGGTTCATTCAAATTTCAACATAAATCTGGCACACTTTCTTGCAAGATTTTCCTAAATCCTACCTCTGATACTACCCTGGACATAACAAGAGCTCTCAGATTGTCACACTACAGTCCTTGTATAAACGTTTTTATTTTCTGTGACTCGACACAGGCAAACAGTTCATAAAGCTTTCAGTTGAGTGCTAGATTATCACTGGTATATTGCCTGTTATATGAAGTAGTGCACGCAAAAGGAAATTTCCTTCATTGAAAGTCCTTGTCACTAGCATTTGTGTGCCTTCCTAGCACTCTCCGTACAGTTCTAGGCGTTCTCACTGATCAGTCTCACAGTAATTGGGTATCTTTTTGTGAGGGCTGTATATTGCTGAGATAATGAAACACCCCTTTTTGAAGCATTTTTGGGAGTCCCAGGGCTGACAGCAGGGAATGAATCAAGCCGGTGGGTCTGACAAAGATATCAGTGCTGGAGAACTATAGTTATATGTACGTAATTCATATATTGCTCATGGTACCTTGAAACAAAGCTACTCAGGGTTACTCTGCTGAACATGGCCTGCCAGAGGAGAGAGAGCTATGCTCCGTCTGATGTGTGCATTCTCACTGCAGTTCTGACTTCGCCCTGGACCTGCTGGCTCCTGCAAATTAACTCTTAGGTAGTCGCTTTGTGCATGAGCTCGTCTTCGGCTATGAAGATGCATGGCTGCTCTGTCACAGCTCTGCAGAGAGCGTGCTTGATGCAGGGAAGTATGTATTCATTGCGGATCATCTTTCGGTTTAAAATTTGAGCCTGCCTCCCAAAGAAGAGAAGAGAAGAGCCCACCCCAGGTTGTGGCAGCATCTGGAATTAAGAACCATTGACTGAGTTTGGAGTTTTATAGCACCAAACCGCACCGACCCTTCTCATTCTTTTGATGAAAGCGCCAATTGTGGTTAAGATTTTCCTAAACGCCAAACCTTCACAGCTACTTCTCACTGATTCAGGGCCACAGTTCAAAGTACTAGAGTGCCAGGCACTTGACCTCACTACCTGACAGTTCAGATCCTTCCTTGAGCTACAGTGTGCCTATGTGCTGCTCCACCTGCCTAGCTCTTCCATGCCCTTGTCTTCTAAAAAGCGTTTTCTTTTTGCAGGGAAACCTCCAGTTCCCTCTCCAGCAGTTAGTGAACCCCTTTCTTTAAGATGATTGTAAGGCAGCTCTTCCTGAATGATGAACTTCAAGGTTTCTTGCCAGTCGCTGACCTCAACCCTGGAGCTTCAGAGGTCTTTCCCCATCCTCTTTGGTGTGGGTTACTCATTCATGAGAGATCCTGTCACAAAGACTGTTGCTATTTGCCCAGCACTTATTCCAAGCCAGAGTTTCTGTAACCCACAGATCCACCTCTGCAACCGATTTCAAACAGGTGCTTAATTTAGCTTATTCCTGCCAGATTAGTCAACCCACACTCTTTGTCTTCTAGTGCTTGATGAAAAATGGGAGAGCTTGGAGCGCTCTGTCAGGGGAGACACAAAATAAAGACATAAAGACAGAAAAGCTTCCTTTCAATCTGTTGGGTGGGGCTCATACGAGGAAGGGGCAAAGGAATGTCTACCCTTCAAAGGGACTCTCTGTTTTCTACCCTCTACACCATAGAATTTGGAGAAGCCCTGCAGTTCACATTGCTCTCTCCAGCCTCCATCTTAGGGTCTATTCATATACAGAAATCAAGACGAATTCTGGGGCTTCCACAGTTAGGACCATCACATATACTTGTCCTTATCGTACTACTTCTATGGGGTAAACAGACGTGTGCCATCTGTGTCAAGCAAATGAATCGCTTGCAGGGGATCGAGGACTAATTTAAACAGGGGAGGCCAGTAGGCAACTCTTCCCAGACGTCGACAGGTCAGAAGGCCTGTCCTGTCACTGTACTCTATTGCTGCATCACTTCCAAGCCTCCACTTCAGCGAGGTAACGCTAGTCATGCTCATTAAAGGGGTTGTGCACATGCAGTGCCCTTCGAAAACACAGAGCACACCTCTGAGTTACATTCTGACTGTTACTTGACTTCTGTATGCACTGGGGCCACAAATGTAAAAAATAGCAGGAACCAACTGTGGCCAACTCAAGGCGGGGGCGCAAACCCTTCCTAGCCATGCAGGGGAAGTTTTACATCCAAACATTCGTAGTGACCTTATTATGCTTCCGTTTGTACTGATTGTGGTGTGTATTTATGTCTGTGTAGTATTTGGGGCAACGTCAATCATACCAGGAAACAAGCTGTTTAAATCCGCTGAGTTTAATCCATAGTAGTAATGTAGAATAAAGCACAAATGAAAAGCCCACAGAGAAAGCAGCTGATCAGTCATCCACCCAACAGCAACTGAACTACATCGAATACAATGACATATAAGGAATCTACAGTAAAGGTTCTAACCACTTAAAGCTACAGTGAATAAATACACTTACAGTATACCACCCCCCCCCCTTATACATAAACAAAAAAAAAACCATCATAAATTAGTTTAATATAATACATAATCATGAAATTTGACTGGTAATTTGCAAACACGTTGGTCACGTGATGGTAAAATTGGTGAATTAGAAATGAGCGAATCTCTGTGAAAATCAGATGAAGAAGGCATAAAATTTGATTCAGCACCGACATTTTGAGTATTAACAGTATTAGACATGTGATAATCAGGCCCAAAATTGAAATGTGAATCAGTGACATCATATTTATTAGCATATACTTTGTTAAATATGTCATGCTGTTTGTCCGTGATCTTCACTACATTGTTTTTATTCCACCAACCTCTGCCTTCCAGAAGTACAGAAGACTTAGTTGCCCTGATGACCCGAACTGGAAGGGTGAATTTAGATTGACCTTTCTGTACTTTGTGAGGTTTCTTGATCAAAACCCAATCATTAAATTCGAGGATGGGAGCAGTGAATGCATGATGACCGTCATAAGCTTTCCTCTGAATAAGCTGTTTGCCATCTACTCTGTTTCTTACCACTTGCATATCTAATACAGCATTTCTCTTATTCTGTAAAGCTGAACCTGCAGCTAAACTGGAAAACCAATGTGGTATCAATTTGGATCTAGCTTCTCTGCCTCTCAAAGCCTTGAATGGTGTGACCCCAGTGGTTGAATGAGGAGTTGTTAGATAGCTCCAAACTTTCTCTTGCAAAAAAACACCCACATCAAGATTAGATGCTAAAGCAGTTTGCACTCCTTCCTTTAGAAACCTGTTTGCCCTCTCCACTAGACCATTAGAAGAAGGGCTATACAAAGCAACTTGACAATGTTTGATCTCATGGTCTTCCAAAAACTTAGAAACCCGATGTGAAAGAAAAGGTTGTCCATTATCTGTGATGACACATTTAGGAAACCCTTCAACTCTAAACAACCTTTGAAGAAAAGAAACAACCATGGAAGAATTAGCTGCACTAGTGAAAGAATAATATATCCACTTAGAATGATAATCAATTGCAACCAAGCAATATTTTTTGTCATCAGGTAACATTAACCTCTTCAATGCCCGTGACGAGCTGGTCTTGTCATGGGCCGCGGTTGCGCTGTGCCCATGACGAGACCAGCTCGTCATAAACCCCGCCCGCTAATGAAACGGCCGGCACAGGGCGGGGAAAGGGGCGGGCACTGAAGGGGTTAAAAATGGTCCTGAAAAATCCAATGCAAGTTTTTCCCATGGGAACTCGGGAAATGGAACCGTTATTAACGGTTTCTTACTTGTCTTCCAGTGTTTATCGGAAACAACACAGTTTGAGCAGTTATCTATAAAGGTAGCTACTTGTTTATCTATGCCTGGCCACCAATATACTTCTTTCAATTTCTTGCAAGTAGCAGAGATTCCTAGATGACCTTCGTGCCCGATTGTTATGATCCTATCCCTGAGTGAAACTGGAGGAACAAACAACCCATTCCTAATGCAAACCCCATTTTCAAAATGTAACTCATCACTGACTTGTGCAAAGTGACTCAACTCATCATCCAATTTTTTACTGCAAGGCCATTTGCTGTTATTAAACATTTCTACTTTCTTCAGAGTTTCGTCAGATGACATTGCAGAAACCCACTCATCTTTAGATATGCTCCCATTACAAGAATGAACAACATCCATCAACCCAACTACACAGTCTTTGTTTGTATCATCTTCACCATCACTGCAATCAGATAAAGGAATATGGGAAAGGCAATCAGCTCTAATGTTGTTACCTCCTTGAATATATTTTATTATGAGGTTGTACTCCTGTAGTTTTGAAAGTAATCTGACTAATCTTGCAGACGATTTACCTAGCCCATTGCCAGAAAGCAATGAAACCAGCGGTTTGTGATCAGTAAAAATTTTGCATTGGTTACCCCAAATATATGTTTTAAACTTTTGGACCGCCCAGACAATAGCAAGAGCTTCACGTTCTATTGTGCTATAGTTACACTCAGTGACAGTTAAGGCCCGTGAGGCAAAGGCAATAGTGGTCTCTCTACCATTGACCCATTGTCCAAACACTGCACCAAGTCCTCTTTGGCTTGCATCCACAGAAATAAAAGATTCAGCATTAGCGACGAAAGGGTGTAAAGCAGGGTCATCAATAACTAACATTTTGGTTTTCTGAAATGTCTCATTCAAATTGTCCGACCACTCAAATTTAGCACCCTTCTTGAGAAGACACCTCAACGGTTGGACAATTTGAGCGTAACCAGGTACAAATCTTGCGTAATATTCGCACAGCCCTAAAAATTACCTTAGAGAATCCTTATCATAAGGAGGAGGAGCATTGCGTATTGCCTCTGTATTACAAAATTTTGGTTTTATGCCCTTTGATGATATTGTGTGGCCTAAATATTCAACTTCATTGACCAATAGTTTACACTTATTGGACTTCACAGTCATCCCTCTGTCACGCAGAATATGAAATACCTCATTAAGTACCTTTATATGTTCTTCCTTGGTTTCAGTGTGCACTAATATGTCATCCTGAAAAGCTTGTACATGGGGAATGTTTCCAAATAAATTGTCCTTAAGTTTCTGGAATACGCTGGCCGCCGAAGCTAGACCAAATGGTAATCTTAGGTATTTGAAAGCCCCAAATGGAGTCACAAACGCAGTGAGAGCTTGGCAATTAGGGGTGAGTTGAATTTGGTGGTATGCGGAATGTAAATCAATGGTTGAGAAAAATTTAGACTGTCCAATGTTGGCTAACATTTCATGTATTAATGGTAGAGGATGACAATCAACTAGGATGTTTTGGTTTAAAGATCTCAGGTCCACACATAATCTCAAGTCGCCATTTTTTTTCTTCCGTAAAACAACTGGAGAAACCCATTCCGAAAAGTCAATGGGTGAAATGATACCTTCAGATTGCAAATTATTGAGAAGAGATTTTAGTTCATCTCTGATGCGGAGGGGTACTGGTCTAACTCTATGTGTAATGGGAATGGCATTCTTTTTAAGTACTATAGTATGTTCATAACCTTTAAAAGTGCCTACAGAATTCTTGAAAACTTCAGGAAATGTCGTACTCAAATTTTCAACTATAGAATCAGGGAAGTCCACGGTTAAAATGTCTGGTGGCAAGTCACCTAAAACAATTGGTAGGTCTTGGCCAGGCCGTAAGATAATCCCCAATAAAGCAAGGTCTTTCCATCGAATTATGTCTCTACCTTTGATGGCTATGTACATTTTTGTTCTAATCAAACGGCCAAGACATTGTAGACAATCCAAGAAAAACCCAATGAGATCTATGTCTTGTTCACCGAATGCTTTGGGGTTAATGTCAGGGTTAATGAGTGGTTTGTTAGTGGACCAGTGTTTGTAAAACGTTGTATCTGCTAAAATTGTGACTGGCGCTCCTGAGTCAGCCATGGCTAGTATAGTCTACCATCAATGCAAATGTCAACCAGAGGCCTTTTTAAGGGTTTCCCCAGTGCTTCTGGAAGTTCAATGGTAACCACAATATTCAAGAAATCAGAGTTTAGATCGTGTATGTCTGAGGAATCTAAAGAAACTGTGGAAATATTGACTCTGTTGGAAGATGGATTGAATGAATTACCTCTACAGACACTTTGAAAATGACCAATTTTTTTGCACTTGGTGCATTTTTTGCTTCTACCTGGACAACTAGGATTATTTCCAATATGGTTCCTAGAACCACAACGGTAACAAACTAACTGAGTTCTGAAAGGTTGATTAGTGTATTGTTTTTTCCGGTATGTCTGTTTAGTGTTCGTGTTAATGGCACAAAGTGCGTTATCCTCAGATACCATACTTACGTTAGTAGATTCTGTAGGAGGGGACCCATTTACATCTCGATTAATTTGACCGGATAGTACTCTAGATGTAACTATTGATCTCTCAATACTTTTGGCAACATCAATAGTTTCAGCTAAAGTTGGATTAGGAAAGGTGAGTAAGCGTTCTTTTTTTTTTTTTTTTTTTTTTAAACCGTTTATTGCAATCTCAAGTATATACAAGTATGGGCCTACAACCTTCCGGCCGGCCGCTAGAGTGACAGGAGCACCTGACAAACTTACAAAAGGGCACTTGGCGTTGCAGAGAAGTAAATCAGGAGGCATCAACGACGTGGGCCACATGACTTTAAGCCCACAATACGGCTTCATTTTATACACACACAACAACATAGAAAAACCACACCCGCAAGGCAACCCGCAATCGAAGGTAACCACACGTGCTCCTCAAATGAGGGACCCCGACCATCCACAGGAATCTGAGGAGGGGGAAGGGAAACCGGTCCAGGGCTGGGGGAACTCTGTGCCCGGGGCTGGGGGAGGGGGTCAACTAGGGGGACAGAGCCGGTGAGGCAGCAGGCAGCAGTGGTGGCTCGCAGATACCCCCGCGGTAGGCGTTCCAGGGGCCCCATATTTTCACCCACGCCCCAGGCTTGCCCCTCGCCACATACACCACCTTTTCTCGGAACATGCACCAATCCATATGTTCTTTCCAGGCCGACACCGCCGGGGGCCGCTGGGATCCCCACAGTTGAGCGATGTCACGCTTAGCTATCATATATCCCAGAGTCACCCATCGCGTCTGCGGAACCGAGTAATCAGTTGGTTCCCACACATTCAGCAAGCATCTCCTCGCTTCAGGCAACAGTGCGACATGCGTAACCAGACGCAGGACCTCATGCACACCACGCCAGAATCGCTCCACCTTCGGGCATTCCCACAAAATATGCAAAAAAGTCGCCAAAGCACCACACCCACGCTTACACAACCCATCCTCAGCATAACCCATACGCAGAAGCCTTGGCCCCGTCATGTAAACCCGGTGGAGTATCTTAAGCTGGACGAAGCGAAGGCGAGCCGGTATGGCCACCTCCTTCGGAGAGGCCACCGCGGAAATCCAGTCTTCGTCGTCCAACTCCAGCCCGTCGGCAACCCAAGCCTCACGGAGGCCGGTCAGCAGGCCCGAGCGGTCATTAATGAATTTTTTGTAAATGAGGGAGATCGTGATATCCGGAACGTGGCCATCCAGCACTCTATCCTCCAGGGGGGAAGACTCCGGGATGGAGGCGACGTCTGGGAAGACGGAGCCCAGCGCATGACGGACCTGCAAGTACCGAAAGTATTCACTGCCCTGCAGCTGAAACTCCGTCTGCAGCGTCTCGAATGTTTTAAATCCCCCTCTCGTCCAGAGGTCCCCCACTTTACTGATGCCAATCGTGTCCCACTTCTCGAAGCCCTTCGAGGTCCACAGGGAGGCCAACCGCTGAGGCGCATACAACGGCGACGCCCGGGTCAAACGGTCCTTCCACCCCATAGCTGCATTGGCCGCGTGCCACACCCGCACCATGACACGCGTGGGCCCCGTCAAGCGGGGATCCGGCGCGCCAGAGTAGAGTGCTCGATTGTAGTCGCCACCGGGCAGGAGCATCCTGTCCATTTCAAATGCCGGGTTCAATGCGGGCCCATAGAGGCCGTGATTAATTGCAGCTAGCTGGGAGGCCCAGTAATACCGCTTAATGTCCGGGAGGGCAATCCCCCCGTCATACCACGGGAGCGTCAACTTCGCCAGGGCTATACGCGGCCTCCCGTCCCAGAACAGGCGGCGCTGTAGACTCTCCACCTCACGGAAGTAGCGCGCCGGAACTAGGTCCATAGTGTTCTGGAGAGCGTACAGGAAGCGCGGCAACGACATCATCTTAAACAGTGCCGCCCGGCCGAGCGGCGAAAGCGGCAGGCGCCGCCAGCGCGCGACGTCCTCCTTCAAGCGCTGGAGGGGGGGAAGCAAGTTTCGCTCGTAGCGGGCCTCCGGGTCCAGCGTGATATAGACACCCAGGTACCGAAACCCCTGCGAGGCAATCTGGATCGGACCTCCCCGCGGGAGGACGGGAGCCTCCCCGGAAAGCACATAGACACATGATTTAGCCCAGTTGATGACAAGGCCTGAGTTACGGCCAAAGGAGCGCAGGACATCAACCAGGACAATCAGTGATTTGCGCGGGGAGGCTAGGTACAAAAGGATATCGTCAGCGTAGAGGGACACGCGGTCCTCATACTCGGGGGTCCAACGGAGACCACGGATGGAAGGGTGCCACCGCAGCCACTCCGCCAGGGGTTCCAAGGCCAATGCAAACAGGAGCGGCGACAAGGGGCAAACCTATCGCGTGCCCCGTCCCAGCGCGAACGGGGCCGAGACTCGCCCATTCACTACCACCTGCGCTAACGGGCCCGAGTACAACAATTTGACCCAGCTGATGAATCCCGGTCCAAATCCAAATTTCGCCAGCATCGCCCAAATGTATGGCCATTCGAGCGTGTCAAACGCCATGGTGGCGTCTAAGGACGCCAAGATGGCCGGCTCCCGCACAAACGGAACACGCGCGAGCACCCCGTGCAAGCGCCGCAGATTGAGGGCCGTGTTGCGATGGGGGATAAAGCCAGACTGGTCTTGGTGGACCAAATCGCCCACCACGCCGACCAGCCGGTTGGCAAGCACCTTGGCAAGGATTTTGGGCTCCGCATTCAAGAGCGAGATAGGCCGATAGGAGGTAACCCGGTCTCGGGGTTTCCCCTCCTTGTGGATCACCACGATTGTAGCCAGACGTTGGTCCGGCGGGAGGGAGCCCCGCGAGTGGGCCGCCAGGAACATCGCGCGGAGGTGGGGTGCCAGTACGTCCGGTCGCAGCTTATACAACTCGATAGGGATGCCGTTCGGGCCCATGGCCTTGCCAGATGCGACCGAGCGTATAGCGAGGGCAATTTCGTCCGAGGTAGGAGCAACATCCAACGACTCCCTGTCCTCCACCGAAAGGGAGGGCAGCGCGATATCTCGAAGCAGGGCATGAGAATCCGCCTCCGAGCAGGGAGAGACCGGGGAATACACCTCGCGGAAATAATCCGCGAAGCAAGAGACAATGTCTTCTGGCTCGGTGACACGTACACCATCCATCCTCTCAATCAGCGGAACCACACGACTCGCTCTCTCCTTTTTATCCAACCACGCAATCAATTTACCAGCCTTATCACCCACATCATACAGTCGCCCCTGTTGCTCTCTACTGAGGCCCCTGGCTGCCTCCGTGACGAGGGCCCTATAGGCCGCTTGCTTAAGGTGTAGAACATGCAGTGCAGCATCCGTCACCCCACTCCCCAAATCACCCTCTAGTTCAGTAATTTCGGCCTCCACTCGGGTCACCTCCTCCTGCTCGCGCCTCCGGGCATGGGATATGAAGGAGAGGGCCTCCCCCCTAATAACTGTCTTGAAGGCCTCCCAAAGGGAGATAGCCGAAGGGACAGACCCCACATTCTCCTCGAAATACCGCTGCAAGGATTTAATCAGGTCAGCACGAATAGTGGGGTCGCGCAGGTACCAGGCATTGATTGGAGCTACCCTGCCCTCCCCCCTCGGGAGGACACCAAAGTGCAACAGGAGCGGGGAGTGATCTGAAATACCCCGCGCCAGATGGCGCACCTCTCCCACTCTCCCAGCATAGGCCGCAGGGACAAGGATATGATCAAGCCGCGAGAGGCTACCATGGGCACCCGAATGGAAGGTGTATTGCAGCTGCGTGGGATGTTTTAAGCGCAAGCAGTCCACCAATTCCAATGTATCTAAGAGGCCGGACAGCCACGCCTGCGCCCGGGGGAGGTCCCTAGGGGGGTGACGATCCATAGTCCCAGAAACCACCGCATTGAAATCCCCCCCAACCACCAGAAGCCCCCCCGGAAGGTCAAGGAGGAGGCGCCCCAGGTCCGCAAAAGTGGTAGACTGTAGCCCCGGTGGGACATACACTGAAACAAAGACAACCACTTTGCCCTCCATTCTCCCCACCAAGGCAGTGTAGCGTCCCCTCTCATCATGGCGCACCTCATCTATTTCCAGCGGGAGCGAGTTCTTAACCATGATGCCCACCCCCCGCGAGCCAGACGTGAAGCCCGAGTGGGCCACCAAACGATAGCCACGCCGATTCATGGCACAAAAGGAATTACCAATAAGGTGTGTCTCCTGCAGAAAGACCACATCTGGCGAAATTCGTTTCAGATACTGCAGGACCACACCTCGCTTAATCCTATCCCCCAGTCCATTAACGTTCCAAGACAACAAAGTCAAGTCCCTACCCCCCATCACATACAGAAGCCATCATTCGTCCCCCCGAGAGCACCTCAAAAACACCAATACAGTAAAGGGTTTGCCTTGCGGTAAAAACAAACAACACCCCACCCCAACCCACCCGTCCCAACAGAACTCCCCCCTCCCTGCACCCCTGCATGAGCCCAAACAGCCCCCCCAAAGTGCAGTGTGCCTGTCGCCCCATAGATGAAAACACTAACTAGTCCCCCAGAGGAGGAGGGAAAGCCCCCAAGAGACCCCGTACGACCTCCACGGGAGGGGAACTTACACAATCAGTCAATGATGACAATAATGTTGTCCAGAGCAAGGCCTACTATTAGTCCCTCAGTCCTGATCCGGCAAGCCCTCCCCACCAACCGCGCCCCCCCCACCCCCCCGGCCCCGATCCCCGGGCAAAGTGTCCAACCAGTCCCCGGCCGCCTCGGGACGATCAAAAACGTGCGTGCGGCCATCCACCTCTACCCTCAACTTCGCTGGAAAAAGCATCGCATACTTGAGGTTCAGGTCCCGTAGGCGACGTTTGACTCCGAGAAAACTCAGTCTCTGCTTCTGGACCGCCGGAGTAAAATCAGGATAGAAGTTTACGTCCATATTGTCGAGTCTGACCGGTCCTTGTTGCCTAGAAGTCTGCAGGATAGCGTCTCTATCCCGAAAGTTGAAGATCCGGGCAATGAGAGGCCTCGGAGGGGCTCCGATCTTAGGTCTCCCTCCGGGGACCCTGTGGGCACGTTCCACTGCGAAGAGTTTACTCAGCCCCCGGGGCTGGAGACGGGTGAGGATCAGGTCCTCCACAAACAGATCCGCCGCCTCCTCCTCACGTCCCTCCGGCACCCCGACAATGCGAACATTGTTCCTCCGGGCCCGACCCTCGGAATCTTCCAGTCGACGATCCATCAGGGCGCTCGCCTGGCCCAGTCGGCGCACCTCCTTTTGGAGGGCCGCCACGTCCGTTGTGAGGCCCGAGGTGGTGTGGGCCAAAGAGTCGACCCGGTCATTCGTCTTGGACAGATCGGCCCTCACCAGGCCCACATCCACGAGGACCGAGTCAATCTTTTGCGCCAGAGTGTCAAAGCGCTGGTCCACTGAGGCCTTCATCTCGGCGATGGCGCCCATTTACGTCCCGGAGGGTCAGATCCGCGGGCAGAGCAGGAGCATCAGTCGGGCCAACAGGGGACCTACGCGGCGCCTCTGGAGATCCCTTCTGGAGGGTGTAGCGGTCCATGCTGTTAGACTGAGGGGCTGCGCCACGGCGGGTCGATTTCACCTTTGCCCGGTCGCCATCTTGTTTCGTGGACATGGCTCCAGTCCCCAAATCGTGCCAATCTCCTTGAAAGGGGCTGACAGACCAGTTCACGGGCTCCGGGGGAGGGCGACCACAGCTCCGAAGGGCGGATCACAGCTGGCGGGCCGGCAGGGCACCCCGGTGAAGCCACACCACCGCACGCCGCCTCGCGACCCTACCTTGCTTGGCAGCAAGGAGGGCGCGAAAGTGAAAGTGCGGGGCACGCGAATCGCCCAGCCTCGCCCGCCGCTGCTGTTCACTTTGTCTCCGGATCGCCCCACAACTCCAATCCGGGGGGCCGGCGTGGAGAAGGCCGCAAACCTCAATCGATGCTCCCGCCGGTGTCCGAGGTCCGATTTGGAAACGGAAAACGGGTGGCACCTCAGCTCGGTCTCACGAACACAGTCCCCTCGTCTAGGACAGGATATGGTCAGGATTTATGCAGGAGGTCGCGGAGGTCCTCGGGAGCCTCGCACCTACGCGGCCATCTTGGTTGCGCGCTAGGCTCCTCCTCCGAGTAAGCGTTCTTGAACTTTTTTGGAGTAGCACCAAAAAACAAACTGGTCTCTGATATAAATATCTGCATTAGGTCCAAAATCGCACTTTTCTGCTAAAACTCTGAGTCGCAATATAGTCTTCCACAGATTCTTCAGAGGACTGCTTGCACTTTGCAAAGTTAAATAGTTCCGATAGAACACTAGTTTTTTTTTTTAGATCTGTTTTTTATTGATTTTACACAACCAATCAAATAAACAACAAAACATGATACGATATCCTAATCATACGTGGCATAATGACATACAGTCTCAGACAGCATAGTAGAATACACAGTTACGGTGTCGAAGCATCATGTGAGCAATTTAACCTTTGTAATTAAATCTCCTGTTGCAAACCAATGCGAGTGCTTCCAGCTTTCGGTCCCTCATCCCGTGTCCAACTACAGCCTACCCTGAGTACTCGAAGCTATCAACACACAATACAATGGCAATAACCCAAGTAAAATATAAAGAAAAAACTGTACCCCCCCCCGCCCTCCCCTCCCCGCATGTCCGGCACCAGTAGCGATAGTAGCCTGTACACACTCCCGCAATTGGACTCATGCGCAGTCCAGTCCCACGGCTGACTTAATCACATTGCGCCGTCTTGTGAATCATACAGGGTAGCTACCCATGGATAATGTGAGGAGCCCCTGTGGCATACAATCGTGGTCGATAGAACACTAGTAGCATCAGAGTACTGTTTGCTCATGCGCAATTTTGCTTCTATGAATACATTCCATACTGTATCTTCTGTCGCGGGAGAAGGGTAGCGTGGAAGATTATCGAACACTCTGCGACCAGCTGTACCAAGATGATTGACTAGGAGAGCCAATTTCCTGGTAGGAGAATAACCATCAGCATCAATGGCGGTGAGATAATTCTCAAAATCTTTCAGCCATTCGGACCATTTCAATTCAGGCTTACCAGGCTTAATCAGAAAATGTGCTGGCTAAATAATTCCCTGAACAGACGCCATGACAAAGCAAATTGAATGTCAAGTAACAGCAAATTAATTAATAAGAATAAACAAAATATAAATGAAATATAAGGTGAGTTGCTGACTTAAAGAATTAACACTTGAAATATTCCCAAATTTGAATGAATAAAATAGTACGTTGTGCATATGAAATAAAATGAAGTTGTCAGCGATCTGTTTGGACTCACTGTAATAGTTAAAGTAACACGAAGGTGTGCGAATCACCGAAACTGCTTCGCACCACACAGAAATGGCATGAGGAGTAAAAATCCTGAAGAAACGCCGTTTTGTCTGTATAGATGACGCTCTGCGCGCAAATAAGCTTGAGTAGTTAGACACTTCAAAGACGCCGCTTTGTTTGTACAGCTGAAAGTGATAATCCAATATGGCCGCCGCTGCGTGTGACGTAAGCGCGCTACGCGCAGAGCTTGCAGGGAAATCAATGTGAAGGCAGTTCTGGAACGAAGGATGATGGCGGAGTAGAGCGAGCTTGGAGCGCAGGATGTGGCCGGTAAGCGATTTTCAAATATAGCCAGCGCACGTCTCGCGCTATCGTTACAGCATAACGAGTGGTTCCAATTAGATGTTCAAAGTAAAGGATAAATCACCAACCTGACTGGCAGACAAGCAAAAGTCGTAAAATCCTTAGAGGTGCGACGGTATCAGACCACTCCGGTGGGCTATGCGAAATCAGCAATAAGCTTGCAGAAAATTGAACGAAACCCCACTTCTGGTACCAATTGTAGTATTTGGGGCAACGTCAATCATACCAGGAAACAAGCTGTTTAAATCCGCTGAGTTTAATCCATAGTAGTAATGTAGGATAAAGCACAAAAGCCCACAGAGAAAGCAGCTGATCAGTCATCCACCCAACAGCAACTGAACTACATCGAATACAATGACATATAAGGAATCTACAGTAAAGGTTCTAACCACTTAAAGCTACAGTGAATAAATACACTTACAGTATACCACAGTCTGTGTAAGTGAGCGACATATCTTTGCTGTTTCTCTCATTCCACTGGGAAAAGAGATGTCTAGTGCCTGACAGGTTTTGTTGGCGTGTGCTGTTGGGGGATGTCCTGTTACAAATCATATGGCTTTTGTCTTGTATTGTGTTTGCATGGGCATGCAGCATGATCAAATATGTCATGTTTTCTCTGCTCTCTAGGGGTGTGAGCAGTGAGTTTCTGCTGATTGAGAACGCTGATGTGCCCAATATGTGGCAATGGTTTCTACTTAACAGACAGACTGGCACGACTCAAACATCTGCAACAGTTGCAGACAGACAACTCTGAAATATGTCCAACAATTTCAGCTGGCATCTCTCAAGGATATGTTAAAATTCCTAAAACCATAATGCCAGAATAATGGCAGGATGGGATAATTGGAAGGTAGGGATTAAGAAAAGGAAAGAATGGGACAAGCTACACAGAAGGAGTGCGGAGCATTGCAGGTGGAATAGTCTTTCCTAAAATAACAGCCGTTCACTGGAAATGGAGATGGTGCTTTATTATTAGCAGTCTTTTACTTCAGACCGTCAGGAATGGATACATGATGGTTTGACGTGAGAGGGCAAGAGAGATGAGGTGAGAGAATCGGTGATGTCTCGGCTGGGCATGTTTGCCTGTTAGAGAAAGCAGGGCCTCCCACAGTTAGAAACCATAGTACCTGATCCAGAGATACTTGTTAATGCCAAAAGGAGCTGATGGTGGGTCAGGTACTATTTCCTCCTTCACTTACCACAATATCAGAGGAGTGCTTTGGGAGTGAGAACGAAAAGGGTCTTTAAATTTCGCTTGTGGGAGGCAGGACACTGTCTCAGGGTCACAATGAGACCAGCTATACAAAACCCTCTCTATTAGGCACATTAACTTGTAGGCCCACATTTGAAGGCGCAGGAGGGGAATGAGAGCCAAAACAGAATAGTCATTCTGGTAAGTGCTGGGTACAACAGAAAGTTAGCATCAGGGAGGGACTCTCTAGAGAGTTCTGAAGGCATGACCATAGTACTTGCCAGTGGTTGTATCCTGGTGAGGGCTGAAGCCTGCATTGGAACATGTTTGAGGCAATTGGCAGCTGGAGAATGCTTCTATTTGTGCTCCAGAATTGTGGGGATAACTGTAAGAAAGGAGATCACAAGATTTTGGCCTCATGACTAATCAGTTTCTGCCTTAACAGTGGGATTGTTAATGTTAATGTTAATGTTACTGGGTACTTATAGAGCGCACGGCTACTCCCAGGAGTGTCCCGGCGCTAAAGGAAAAGAACCAGTGACAAAACCAAAACTGTGAAGCCCGAGGCCGCTTAACTATTATACAAACAGACAAGTTTTAAGGCTGCGAAGGAACCTAAGGAGATCCTCCTCCTGACGCAGATCAAGAGACAAGCTATTCCAAACTAACTTTGCACATCACTGTTTCAAACAAATACCTAGCATGCCAGGGAAGTCTAGCCAATGTAAATACAAGGGCTACTATGGTGATATACAGGTGTGTTTTGTTTGTTGCCTCTAAGTGGTATCCTCTGAAAGGCTGTTTTTTGTTATGTCTCTTCTGGTATCTTGCAAAAACAAGCTATGCCACCCTCTCCTAACAGATGTTGCACTAAGATCAGCACATCATAGTCTCCTTCACATCTTCCCCCACTCCATCCTTAAAAATACACCTACATAGTCCTCTAGAGGTATAGCCCTCAAGTCACAATCTACTTTCTATAGAGTGACATTAACATTGTACCAGGACTTCTCTGCAAAATTGCTTTACATTGCCTTTTGAATGAAAGTGTTGTGGTTGTTCCTCATGTGATTGTGATTGGTAAAGCAGCTGTATATTCATGCCTCGTGTGTTTTTTCTTGTGTAAGGCCCATGTCAGCTGTGGATCTAGTACTCGGTTGTGCTCAATTAGGCCAAAAAATACTTCTGACTAGGCTTCTAAAGCCTCTAAATTAACTTCCTGGCCCATCTTGGCTAATTAAGGCTTTGAAATCCTCCTGTGTGTGTTGGAATGGGGCTCCTCTATTCAGTAAAGATAGTATGTCTCCCATTGCTGCCTTCTTTCTTTCAGTATGTCTGTTACTATAAAGTGGGTGCGGACATGGTCTCTTATTCGTCCAGGCTTCCAAATCAGAATTGGACTTGCACTGATAGCATTAGCCTGATTCTGTAAAACCAGCACTTCATGTGCTTTTATGTAACCATTACCCAACAAATACCCTGAAATGCATCACAAATAAACAGTGCCTCTGAAATTGAAATCGTCTCCCTGATTCTGAATCTAATTATTTCCGAAATAAAACCTCCTTAACAAATATAGAGAATGCAAGCCTCCTTGATTGGACTATAATCTCCCTGAATTTTAGTTTCTTAATAAGGTTGATGGGAATATGTCCCATGCTGTATGGCACAAGGGAAGGATGGTGAGTAGAGTGGACGGCAGTTTAACTGAACTTGCAGTAGCTTATTCTTTTAATACAAATATCTGATTTTTGCGGGTTTATTAGCTTTGAAGTAGTTAATTAATCTAGCTACAGCTTACTGTATCAGTCACTTGTTTGGACCATGATGTGCACATTTGACTGCAATTCCTGCTGAAGTGGTGTTCCTTTTTTCTGAATAACAGTTCTTCATATCTAAATCATTTGCTGTATGTAGGAAAATCCCACCTATTCTGTGTATTGTCCGCCTTTTGCTGGACCATATATTTTTTGTATACTTAAACCCTGCTCACAAGTTGCCTGTTCATGTGCTCCCCCTTTTAACATGATGAAATATATATGCACCTAATTGGCATATTTAACTTACCTATAAGACCATGGGATATGGTACAAGTGCCTGGAAGGTAAATACTACCAGAGGACTGCAGCACCTAATGTGTCATCCACTTCAGTGGCAGTACAAACATGGTTTCAGACCTACCAGTGTAGCCAAACTGTAACTATTTAAAAAACTAAATTCAGCCTGTCCATATAATCCCTTTTGACAGGTCAAAACCTCCCTTTTAATTATTAATAAGTCACTCTTACATAGGCTTGTCATCCACAAGGCAGGGTGCATGGTATTTAAAGTAGGACATGTAGGAATGTAATGCTTACATAGCACCCAAAAAACTCTTTTTGACTCTAGCCGTACTAGCTTTCCTATTTATAAAGCCAGAGTACAGTTTAGAAATCTAAGCCTATACCTTGGGAGTGGAACTAGCTAGAAACATAATTAAGCAACTTTTTTATTAGTTATTAAAGATCATATTCGATAGTGAAGTCAGATTTTAAAAAAATATGAAGGAAAAGTAACTTCTAGAAAGTTACCTTTTCCCTGCTTGAAGTTTCTGGAGGCTAATTTGCATTTACTCTGAAAACTTCTCCGAGCCACTGATTAGGAGTTAGAGAGATGTGAAAAGGTTGTAAAATGCCTCCCAGGAGCAAACAATAGGCTGACCTGAATGGGCAGAGATGACTGCTCTTAACCATGCAAATTATATGCAGCGTAGCGGCTGTAAGCATCTTTATTAATATTACAGTGTCAAATCTTGCTTGAGTGTCAAAGCCTGCTTGTCTGGGCTCCTGGGTTTATGTATAACCCTTTGAGGCACACTTGAAAGTCAAAGAACAGGAGGCCAAGATACGTCTTGTGTGTCCACTGTCTCTCCCTTTTTCATTTATAAATGTCTCTCATGCGTAAGGCATTTGTATGTGTAATAGTCAATCTTTGAAGTGGTATTTTACTCTCAAACAAATTACTACATAGCAAATCTCTACAGGTATACAGCAGGTTTCCTCTTGTGAGACACCATTCATTGCAAATTTGTACATTGACCTGTCAGTATTTTTCATGGGAAAAATGTTGCTTATCGTTTGAATTTCTTTCCACATTTTGTGGTTGGAATTCTTGCAGAATTCAAGGGTGGGTTGAATCGTGGGCTTTCACGTATCCTAATGCCTTTGCTAAAGCTTTTTATTGTGTGTGTGAAAAATGACCTTATATAAGTGTTTACATATTTTGATAGCTCTATAACTAATATTATAGAGAACTTATAAGCCCCCTGTTCTTAAAATCTTTCCAAAGGCATTCTGAAACCTTGGGTATGTTCCATCGTAGCAGATGTTGTATGCAGACTGCTTAGTTTGAACCTGTGTCCCTGCTATTTTCTCACATATCTCTCTCCAATCCAAAATGTTGATCTGTTGTTAATATTTTCCATATGCAGTAATTACGTAGTCAGTAGGCTTTTTAACAATCTTAATTCGTTTATAATTTTATTAGGTTTGCCTGCATATCGCTTGCACTGTGCTTGAGAAATCAATTGTTTTTTATATAAACTTAAAAGGTAGTTTGATCCCGTCTCCTCTCTTTATGGCTTCTCATTGGTTCCCGTGCGTACTACTTACTTTCCTCCAATTCTATTGGCTGTAGCATTTTTCTGCATTTACCAATGTGTCTGCCTCATCTGCTTCCCTTATTAGTTTCCCGTCGCTCAAATACTGTTAACATCCGCTTTGGTGGAACAATGTTTTAAATAAAGTTTTGCCTCATTTTGCTTTTTACTCTTGCAGCATATTTATATAACAATTTATCACCGGGGACATTAAGTGATTCATAAAATCACAGGAGGTTGCAGCTGCCGAGACTAGAACTGGAATCCCCAGCGCTCGAGTCAACAGCTCTGGCCAGATCCTCTTCATCCCATGTTATTTGTCAGGGAGCTATTTAATTCTCCCGGACCATGATTGATATAAACAGTACTTTATTAATCACATAGGCGAAACCGATGCATTACCAATGCTTGTTATTTTTGGGGGGTTCCCCTCCACCAGATGGAACTGATATCTGAAATCTTCTGCACCCTGTCCCCCTTTAATTTTGTTTTTAACTAAGCAGTTGCCAGAACTGACATCCTCCAAGAATTTGAACTTCCTCTCCCTTTAGCTGAATAGTGGTCTACAATCCTGACAAACGTGCTACATTTGGCTGCTTTTACTGTACAATGTTTCCTCTCCTCTAATGAGTCTCTTGAGGAAGTTGTAGAAGAGCCATGGCCAAACCTGCCTTGTGTCCTGCAGTGAATCGAACCATAGCATGACCCTACAGGCCAGGTTCTGGAGACCCACTTTCTTTTGTCTCTTTATCCCTCCCCAGAAATTCTAGTTATGCAGGCCTCATCTACAACAAAGCAGATCCCAGAGCCTCTCCTACCCCAGTCTCTCCTATTCGCCCTTCCGAAAGAGAGTAAAAAAAGCTGGAAGAAGTGGGGAAGAAAACCTCAGCAGACAGTCTAGTGCTGCACTCCATGAATGCTACTTGTTTATTGGGGTGTTACTCCCACACCATTTGGGATATAGCAGCATAGATGGCCCTTAACTTACCGTAATGTAGAATTGCAGAGGCGGGATGTTATAGGCACAACACTTCCTGCCATATGATCAGGGCCGGTCTAGATACAGCCAGCTGTGTCTCTCCAGAGCTATGTGTTCTTCTGTGGTGTTAAGATGACATGTGCAAGGAAAAGTTCAAGATGATTCTGGCTAAGTTCCATGGGTACTTTCATATACTGATACTGCGTTCACACAGAAACTACCTTCAGTTTGTGGTGGTGTCACCTCACTACCAATTTGAGGGTCTTTACCAAGATGATAGCAGTGGTCTTGGCCCTTGTCTGGAGGTCAGGTATTGTGGTGTTTCGGTACCTGGGATGACTGGTTGCTGAAAGCTGGTTCACTGCAGTTAATGTTGTTCCTCCTGCAGATGACTGCATTGCTGCTGTTATACTTGGTGTTCTTGATCAATGTAGCTGTCCCAGCACCTCTTGTTGATAGGGGTGGTATGGATACAGCCTTACTCCAGGCTTTACCTACTCCACAGAGGATTCAGTATTTTGGCATATGATTCACATGTTTTATGCAGGAGCTCAGATTCCGATCCCAACTGCTCTCTCCCTACTCGGTCTGTTGGCTTCTTGTGTCCTACTGGTCATGCACTTTTGCTGGCACATTAGGACTCTCCAGGGTTAATAGCCTTTACAACGCAGTCTTTACCACGCAGTGCCTTTTCTACGCAGTTAAGTACCACGCAGGTAAGGATTTGTACCTTTACCCCAAATACCTTCACCACCAGGTATGTATTTTTTAAATAACATAATTATTATGTTACTTAAAAAGGGTTTAGATGAGGGTAGTGGTAAATGAACATGAGGATGATTTTAGAGTTTAGGTTTGGAAGGTAGTAAAGGGAGGTAGGGTTAATTGTAGGGTTTAGGGCTAGGCAGGGATAAAGAGAAGTAAGGATAATTTTTGGAATAATGGGGTGGATAGAGGTAAAGGGAAGTAAGGGTGATTTTAGGGTTAAGGGCGGGAAGTGGTAAAGCGAGGTAACAGTAATTTAGACTGGAGGGGTTGGTAGTGGTAAAGAGGTTAAGAGTAAAGTAAAAACATGGGAAAATAGATAGTTAGATAAGGGGAGCCCCCCCCCAAAATAAAAATTAAGTTATTTAAAAAAATTTACTTGTATATGCTTCCTATACAAATACTTACTGTGTATTAAAGTCTTCTGTGTGGTAAAGGCTATGTGGAAAAGGCATCTGTGGTAATTTCATATATTTAAAATCGTACATTCCCCCAAGTGGTGCTCCACAGGCTGTGGTTCCAGCATCAGGGAGATCTGGCAGAGCCCATCGTGATATCCAGAGGCTCTGCAGCGTACTTGAGCTGTTGGGAATGGAGGGGAATCTGTCTTGAAGGAGGTCCTTCTGCCCCGCTGGCAGTGACCAAGGTGGTGATGGACGCAAATCTGGGAGAACTGGAAATCAAAAGCCTATGGTCACCAGAAGAACAGAGATTCCACATCAATCTGCTGGAACTCCGGCCATCTGCTTGGCGCTCAAGCCCTTCCTTCTTACGCCTTAGCGGTCAATCTGTCCAGACCTTGATGGACAGTATAACTGCTGTGTAGTATGTCAACAACCAGGAGGAGTGGGGGTGGGGTCTCACCTTCTTGGTCAGGAAGTACAGAGGCTCTGGAGGTTGGTGCACCAACAGATGCTGTGGCTTCTAGCCAACCATCTGGCAGGTTCACTCAAGCTAACAGCCAGCCGTCTCAGTTGGTATTATCGTACCCACCCCAAGTGGCACTGTTGCGGGGATTCTGCTCATGCACAGAACTATGCGCAGGAAACCAGGACCTCAGTGAATTGTGGTGTACCAAAAAACTCACCTCAGTACCTAAAACCCCTATCCGACTAGCATCAGTGGCTCATTCGTTCTCCGTACTACAGCGAAACTACCAATGATTAGACAACCCAGAACAAGCGACTTAGGTTACTCTCAAGAATGGTGGGAATCAAGAACACCTTTTCGTTGTTATTCTCATATCAGTCCACAACGTGAGTAATCAGACACGGAAAAGTTTAAAAATGTTTATTTTTAAGTACGTGCTCTAAGATGCAGTATTTTGGCTAACATAAGCAAACAAATGATTAGACATAAAACCATCAGCATTATTACAATTCCATAAAACAGAAAGGGATAAATCGTATTATAATGATAGTGAAAACAGGTCCTATAATACCTTGTGTACCACCGTCTCCTGGCTAATAAGCTAGTTTTATAATAATAATAGAAGGTCTCTAGGTTTGAATGGGGAACCCCATACCTCCAAGATCAGGTTAGGTAAATCACATCACAGGATCAGCACTGCTCTCTGTGTCTGGAAAGGTTTTCTCCAAGAGTGCCAGAATCATGCATGCAATGCAATATTAAAGGCACCCGAGTTTCAGATATTTGCAGCTGTGTGCTTGTGTCTAGAGCGTGGGCCGATCAACCTGAATTAAACAGCATACATTGTTATTTGACCTTGACGGTTTCTGCACACAGTGTTCAGACTAAGATCGCGGTGCACGTCTAGGGATGTGAAAAACAGACCGTTCTCATGTGAAGAAAAAGCAAGCAAGCAGTTTTACTTATAATAACAGCTACCTGTAGTGTCGTGTGCAAAAGCGGCAAAGTGGCAAGATGGCGTTAACATCTAAAACGCTTATGCAACATAGCAATGTGTGCAGGCAAAACCCTGTCTTCACTACACCCTCCCTTGATCGGACCACGAACAAAATAGGGAAGCGATGTAGGAAAGCAGAGTTCAAGTTCGAATGAGCCAGATCCAAGTTCATATGTTGCCAATCCATATAATTGGTAGTGAAAAGTTTGAAATTGTGTGTTGTGAAAATATTAAAAAACAAAAAAGATCCTCCTGGAGCAAAAAAAATAAAAAGTAAAAAATGTTAAGTTGGTAAGTGCGGAAGATGGACGACTGCCAATTTAATCCATCAACGTATAGGCACAGTATGTCGCAACAGCCTCCAAGAGGAAGTCATTGTAATCTTCAGTAAATGATTCAGCCATCCAATCTAATAAAGTAAAAGAACATACATGTTTTTCGATAACCGCAGCCTCTAGCACCATCAGAGGACAACTTGCGTGTTCTTCAAGATAACTTCGCACCAGGAAGTCATGGGCTGCTGCATATATATCCCAATTTCCTAGGCTTCCGTGCGCAGCTGCACAGGCCATAATCCCGACACCAGAACAGTCCAACTCATGAGCCACTAAGGGACTCATCAGTCGATCATAATCCGGGGCAGGAGACGCCGTGTTTGACGGGCACAAATCCAGAGCCCATTCAAATGAACAATCTAGGTAATGGAAAACAGGTTGCACGCAAGTAAAGTATGAGAACCGGATGAACAATCCATAGGCTACACTCAGTGGCCAGAGGTAGTGTTCCATAGTATTCAAGCATCCGGGTGCGAAATTGGAAAAGCCAGGGCAGACTGTTGTGTGACACAGATCATGCAGCCATTGCGGAGCAAACAAACCAACAGCAGCACACCAGCAGTCAAGGTGAGGATTAACGGAAGCCCGCCGAACACGCTGGAAAAAATAGTATGAAAAAAAGCCGGTATCACACCAAATATTGTTTGGAACGAAGTCACAGGGCCAGAGCCCACAACTTTTGAAAAAATGCGCCAAGCCAGTTGTTGACGAGATATTGAATAAAGTGTGAATCAGAGCACCGAAATGAAGTGGGAGATCAGTATTTAACAGAGCATGGACCTCGGTGCGGGTGTTGGCTAGGTGAAGGACAAATGTTTCACGAGAGGAAGTTAGGGCGACTTCTTTATGAGACAATAGATCCCTTATTCTGCTCATCTTGTTGAACTCTGCTTTCAAGGTTGGTATGGAAGGCCAGATGGATGCATCGAATCTCCCATGCGGGGGTGGGGAAAGCACATTCTTACAACAGACTACTCGTTGGGAGACCGTTACAATGTACAGAATCCCTGCTAGCATCCCGTAACACGCCTCATTATTTAAAAGTAAATGGCTACCGTTAGCTAATAACGTGAAAGTTGGTGTAATCGCTGGTACGCGATTTCCCTTCAAAATGCAAGCCAAATTTGGTGCATGCACGTTGCAAGCGCCATGCAATTGGATGTTCCTGCAAGCTACTGAGTGATCAGGCACCTGTATGTAAATGGGAGTGACCAAACTTCATGGAGAAAAGCGGTAACTAGTGGTTCATATCTGCCTAAGGCATAGTGTTTCATACATGAACTGAACTTAAACAATGGAAAAGGTAACGTGATTAACCCATGGATAAGCCACACAGCTGAGTTCGATTCGGCCACAGAGAATGGTAAAGGTTCCAACTTTTCAATATGCAATAGTGAATATGTCGCTTCCTTCATGGACATGAACTGTTGTCAGTCAGATTAAACGGCAGGAATAAAGATGATGTATTCATGTAGTCCCAGGGAACTTTCCCAGCCTTCAATGTTTGTAAAATCCATGCAAACTGCATTATAAAACGCAATTGATTTTGACCATGGTATAGGACAGACATGTCATCCTGTACAATATCCACAACAGATGAAACAATATGATCTCATGTGTAAATTCTGGAAGAAAGAGTGTTAATGCTATTATCAATGACAGCAGGCACTTTTTCCAAATTTGCTTGATCAATAGCTCTCAATCTAGAAGCAGCTTCAATTTGAGATAATGTCCAAACTTCGTTGTAAATAGCATATACCCATCTTTTGGACCTGCCACCCACAGGGCCCTTAACAAAATAATTCAAATCTACATCGTCTGTTAATTTCGACAAATGAAGTTTAACTGACGCCAAGGTGGAATGTTTAAGCCAGGTTTGACATAATTTTCGTACTGAATAGGTAGTAACAGAATGGGAGGTTTCAAAGCGGGGATTAACCCAACCTGTGTGTAGCCTGATCTCAGCCCTAGAAAACAATGTTGACATGAGTCTGAAGTTTTTTGCCATAATAACCATCCGTGGGGATCTAAGTTGGAAATATTGAAGGATGTATTAGTAATTAGTGACTGCAATTCATCAAGGGACCGATCTGTGTGATTGTCCCGGGAAGGATAAGCACCCAGATCAGGAATAGTAGGGGCATTCATCTTTTTAGAAGTAGCCAATCCAAAGCAGGTGGTCTGAAAAATAGTAGAATTTAAAAACAACATGTGGTTGGGGATAAGGCATACACGATGCAGCGCTTCTGTGCCTTGGACTTGCCAGGCTTTAGAACCCCCAAACAGATTTAAGATCAATGGTATATTTCCACAGCTCATAGCTCCCTATAGCTAATTCATCCATAAAGGACTTTGAATACAATAATTTAGTGTGTGTAAGTCTAACTTTGGAAGCTGACTTAGCAGACATTTTAAAATAAAATGCTTCAGGTTTAGATACACTGAAATCTGTAAAATATGTAAATTGTTTCACTAGAGTTTTGGAGCTGCCTTCAATGGGAGCTGGACAATGTTCCCATTGTGTATAATTAACGACATTTCTAAATGTGTTTGCTTTATGCAGGAAATGATTGCCAACTTGTTGGTAGCAAAATAACTTTCCATAATTCGCTGAGTCTAAGTACAAATCTTCAGCATCAAAAGCCACATAATATTTCAAATCAGAAAAGAGAGCCCCAACGGCTTGGATATCTCAATCATCTGAGCATATGTTTTGTTTCACAACATCCCTCATAGAAACACGAAGTACACTGGGGACATTAATCACCTCTGTAGGGCCATGAATTTGAAATTTTACAGCATCCCATACAATCCCATCTAAAACAGGCCAGGCAGTAATATTAACAAAAGGCTGGTCCCTCTTCATGATGTGTGATGAGGAGTGCGGTGCCAAAGTTCCATCAATTAATCTAATTGCAGATCTTTCTGGAAGATAATGTCCATTCACTTCACGAAAAAAGACAACTACAAATCCAATCGACATGAACAAAAAAATAGATATAAGCACCAGCCAAATGTAAGTCCAAGGGGAAATAAAAAAAAGTCTTTTAAACCAAAAGAATAACGTGACTGGTCAACTGCACTTGTTTGCACACCAGGCAACGACACATCTGTGGGATAGGTATACTCAGTATCTTCATGGGGGCCACCAGACGGAGGAGTCAATAAAGGATTAGTAACTGTAAGCATCTCGATGGCAATGTCAGGCCTGTTCTTTTTTGCCGGAGCCAAATCAGAATTTTTCAGCATTGCTGGACAAGAGACCGCTGGAGTCATACTAAGAAGAATCGGCCACTTGTTGTAGTTTGACATTGTCAATGGAGATGTACCTGTTATCCTTGCGACCAGGAAGTGGAGGTAAAATGACTGTTCTTGTACCCTGCACGCCAAGCACTGGAACAGGTGGACGATAAGAGGGGCCGAACTCCTCCTTGTTCTCCACCTTCTCACGGACCAGGTCTCCAACTCGAGGTAGCCAGCCAACTACCAGAATCTGAAGGGCAGCATCAGTTGTGAAGGGCAAGTGTTCCTTTGCAAGACTGTTTCGAGTCTCATGTAGAGTCTGAAACACAGCAGAATGATCATCTACGTCAAAGGGTGCGGCCGACGCTGCCATGTCTAGACCATCAAAGTCCGGACAAACATTTTTATGCCAAAGAGCATTTCGTACGGGGTCCGCCCCACCCAGAGACCTTCTAGGGAGAATATTAAGTGCACGTTGAATGCTGTACAAATGGGCCAACCAGTTCCTGCCAGTACCTAAAGCCCTAGCTGTCAAGGATTGCTTTAAGTCACGGTTCATTGGCTCCACAACAGAATTGTCCTCAGACCAATATGGAGACGAAAATTTGACTTGGACGCCGTAGAGGTGAACGCCGGACCCTGGTCTGAATGGAGGGTACCACATGCAAAAATTCCCACAAAGACACGCAAAACCCTGATGACAGTTTGAGCATCAGCACTCCTTTGTGACCAGACCCATAGAAAATGTGTGCACAAATCCACTGCAACTAAGATGTACTTATGCGCAGTATCAGAAGAGAAAGGACCGCAGTGATCCAAATAAACACAACCAAGTGGTTTATTAGATATGTACAACTGTGTTTGAGGTGGGCGCGCAGCAGTCGAAGGTTTAATCTGCTGGCAAATGTCATAAGTAAGGACATAATCACGAGTCTGTTTATACAATCCGCTCCACCAGTAACATTGTTGTAAGATAGTGACAGTCACTGTGATGCCTGCATGGGCTTAGGCCATACCTTCATGAGCGGCTGTTATCAAAGCAAGTCTGCGGTCCGCAACGTCGTTAATTCTCACATAGGGAGCTTTATCAGGACTTAAATGATAAGACTATTTAGAAGGGAAACCTCTAGGGTAATTATCACCCTTCTCTGTTGCAGCAATGGCTTCCAAGATGTCATCATCAATCTTACTTTTGGATCTTGTAACTGCTGCTACCAGATATGTTGCCACTGCTGTTTTCGCTGCTTCTTCAGCTAAACTGTTTCCAACAGCGTGTACCCCTACGCGCTGGTGGCCAAGAGTATGAATTGCATTCATGAGCGGCAGACGTTGTTTAAGTTCTGCGTCTCAAACCCAAAGCATTTTATGTTTGATTGTGCTACCTTTTGGAATCACGATATTCAATTTTGAGACCAAAAGAATAAATTGTCGTAGAAAGATTGAACACAGTATTAGGAGTCACTTACAATAAGAGTAGTTACTCGAGGATCAGCAAACTCTAGTGCAAGCACCAGAGCACGTAGCTCTGCCAACTGGGCGGTACAGTCTCCCAATGTCTGCGTATGCACGACATCAGACTTGAATTCTCCATTCAAACCACTATTGCGCAGGCTGCTGAATAAGCATGCTTCGATTCCGTCGCCGGTTGCGCCGAACCGTCAGTGTAAATGACACAATGGTAATCCTCAAGCGGGCGCAAAGACAGAGCAGCTGGATGAACAAATTCATACTGCAAAAACTCCTGAGTCTGCAATGAGGCATCAAAGATGAATGTGACATCCGAAGACGTCAAAGATGTGGCCCATTGTATCCGACGCGGATGCAAAGCTTTAGAATTCGGTACACCGGCCTTCGTCACTGCCTCAAGTGACAACGAACATGCGTTTCCCTTGCAATAGCGCTCTCTCTTTCAGAATCGCCATCTGTACTGCAGTTAATACTTTCTCGACGGTGGAAAAGCGCATTTCAGCCAAAGTGTACAAGTGTGATTTGTAAGCAATAGGGACCGTGTCCCCCTCATTAAATGTGAAGTACGTGAAACCCACTGCGCCAGGCACAATTCTGATAACGAGGTTCGTGTGGTTATCACGTGTCAATAAGTATTTAGAAGCATGAAGATCAGCCTGCAAAGAGTGCAGTATAGCTGAATGTTCTGGCAGCCAGCAAGATTTGGTAAAAGTAGGTTGTACCAAGGCATATAGCGGCTTGATACGCTGGGCATAATCGGAATGCAAGTATGCCCGAAATCCAAGAAAACCAGCAAAGATTGTAGTTTTTTCAGAGTTGTCGGAGCGCGCAAACATGCGCATTTCTCCAGGAAGTGAGGCGCTAAACCTCTTCATTCATTGTTGAGTTCATAGCCCAAAAACAACACTGTATACTCTGCAATGTGTGATTTTGCAAAGTTAAATTTGTAACCGAAGTCCGCACACATTACAATGATGCAGTCAACGGCACACAGATGCGGCCATAATTCGTCGTCTGTGAGATAAATATCATCAACATACGAGTACGCATCAGGGTTAGTGCTCTCTAACAGAGAGACTACACACGCGGCAAAGACGCCTGGGCTGTTTTTGTAACCCATGGCTAATCTTTTAAACTGTTTTTGTTTGCTGCCAAAAGTAAAGGCTGTCCATTGACAACTAATGGAGGACAGGTTATGGCTATAAAGCCCAATTGAGATGTCAAGTGTGGTTTTAAACGTTTTTCTCACGAGACTATCAACGAGGGCAGAACTATGGGTATTCTGTACCGCTCACGTCCGACAATGAGAGTTCAAATGCCGATAATCCAAAACTAGGCGGTACGACCCATCCGGTTTGGTTACAGTGAAAAGAGGATTATTCATGGGTGACACATGTTTCAATTACACCTTGATATTCCTATTGTTCAATGATTTCTGCGACATGAGATCTATCTTCTCGGCGCATGGGATATTGTGGTTGTAGCTGTGGCATAGACCGTAACAGAATCTCATGGCTTTGTGATAATTCATCCCACCCAACCTGAGTACGGTACAACGCCGGAGCAAGCACCTGTGCCCACTCCTCTGCAAAGTTCTTAGCGTACTCCTTCAGCACTGTGTGCTTGAAAGATCACCTCCTCCCCTCTTGGAGAGGCCAAAAAGAAAGCTGGAGGCCTGTCCGCCTCTGCTAACAAAATGTCATATGTAGAGGTCAGATTTTCCCAAAAAATCCCTTTTATGGTACATTGTATGTCACCTTCAATTAAAAGGACTCTGTCATATAGTCTGTCAGGGGGAGCCACTCTAGTGTCCGCAGTTTCTACAGTAATAAATGTGTCAGTTGCTGTCGCCTTCAGATATGGACGCAGTGCTTGCTGCACTATTGTAACCTCCGCTGCGCTGTCTAGCAGCGTTAGTGCCCATGTCAGGTTCCGAAGCTGTGTTCTCACTATCTGTGGCAAACCACGCTGTTAGTGCAGCAACTTTCTTTTTCTTAAACTGAGGTCCTTGACGTGAAATGTCGTCCTGCTTGCCTCTACCATCAGCCGGGCTGGGCTGCTCACGTCCTTGAGGGGCACCCCAACCTCTGCCGCGTTCACCTCCACCGGCTTGCGAGACCGATGATTCCTGTGAGGAACGTTGATCCGGAACCTGAAATCTATCAGGAGACCTAATTCTTGTGCGATCGCACAATCCATATGTGCGTTCAGTAGTCACTGGTATTGGTGATGCGGGACGTGACCCCTGTTTCTGCTGCTTCCCCTGAAAAACAGGACGGTCGTCTTTCGTAGACTTAACCGTCTGAGTTTGCGGTTGCGCTGTTGTTTTAGCAAAAGGCTTAACCCCCAAACTATTGCGGCCAATGGTCTTTTATATGCCTCCGCAATAATCCTTGGTAACTGCGGGGGTTTATCGTGTCGGCGACGAGGCGCAGTTCATTCGGCACTTGAAAGTTAACTGGAGAGAGGAGTTGGCCTAACGGCTAGGGCGATCGACCTTGGACCTGGGGAACTGGGTTCGAGTCTCGGTAATGACGCCGAACATCCTGTGATTCTGGGCAAATCACTCTTGTGCCTAACAAAAAATGAATATGTGTCCTCATGTAACGTAACTGGTGCTATGTAAATTGCTCTGATACCTGATTGGATTTGGGTCTAGTTCGCGCTATATAAAACTCTGCAAAAAAAAATAACCTTGCATCTCCTTTGACGTTAGCAAGGCTGAGATCAGCAACTACATCGAACACGCCGACAAACCTCATTCCCAACTCGACCGCCACTTCCAGACCGTGCTCATCCTGAACATGCTTAATTACGGAGGGCAATACAGTCATAGACTGTGTGCTGAAGCACTTCGCGTAGACTGCTGCAAATAGTTTACCCCAGTTCTCACAATCTGTTACTTCTGGGACTAAGTCTTTCTGCAAACTAATTGTAAGAATCTTGTGTTTCTCCACAAGAGTTGAATTAGGAAATACTGCTTCCAGCTGGTCAAATTTCTCAGCAAGCCAATAAGGCATATCGTCCTTATTCTGGGGGCGTTTGCCCATTACCGAATTAACCATGACGGGACTAATAGTGATCCCGGCCGCTCTAACTGGTTGCGTCGCAACCCCAGGTGCCCCCACCTGGAGATTGCGCGAGACGTATTGCACCAAATCCCTATGCACCGCAATCAAGGCGGTATGTAATAGATGCAAATCATACACCGGGGCTTGTAAATATCGTGGATGAGGTGTGAACCTGTCCAAGACTGGCCAAGTGGCCCCAGGAATGGACAAGGGACCTAACCGAACCGGAGTTACGGTGTGGGGGAGGGCGCCATTGAACCAAATACGATGCTGCCAAGCGGAAATGGGAATTTCCTGCATCCTATACGGCGTATAATTAGCTGGAACTGCCGTAGGAGTGTAAGAGTGGAACGTCTTATCATCCGCATTCACCTCCGTAAAAGTAACCCAAGAGTAAAACAGCTCATAGGGGAACGATGCATCAGCACTCACTACAAAGATAATTGACATTCCATCGTCTGGCACCCCGAAGTGCGCCAAATGACGCCGGAGAGGTGCGTGACTATGCGCTGCAATAGCAACTTCAGCCATAAGGACGCAGAGAAGAAAAAGAAGCTATATGAAACCGTAGCACAAAAAGGGTAAGTAATTCAAAATGAAACCTTTTTAATTGTCAAGCTTGAATGAACCTATAAGTCAACTATATAGGTAGGTTTAAACCATCACTCCCGTCAACCAGAAACAAGAGTGAGCGTGTTGTGGACAAATATAAGCACTACTAAGGCGTCTCAAATATAAGACCAAAACGTTAGGTGCGCCATGTTGCGGGGATTCTGCTCATGCACAGAACTATGCGCAGGAAACCAGGACCTCAGTGAATTGTGGTGTACCAAAAAACTCACGTCAGTTCCTAGAACCCCATCCGACTAGCATCAGTGTCTCATTCGTTCTCCATACTACAGCGAAGCTACCAATGATTAGACAACCTAGAACAAGCGACTTAGGTTACTCTCAGGAATGGTGAGAATCGAGAATACCTTTTCGTTGTTATTCTCATATCAGTCCACAATGTGAGTAATCGGAGACACGGAAAAGTTTTAAAAAAAAATATTTTTAAATACGTGCTCCAAGATGCAGTATTTTGGCTAACATAAGCAAACAAATGATTAGAAATAAAACCATCAGCATTGTTACAATTCCATAAAACACAAAGGGAGAAATCATTATAATGATAGTGGAAACAGGTCCTATAATACCTTTTGTACCACCCTCCCCTGGCTAATAAGCTAGTTTTATAATAATAGAAGGTCTCTGGGTTTGAATGGGGAACCCCATACTTCCAAGATCAGCTTAGGTGAATCACATCACAGGATCAGAACTGCTCTCTGTGTCTGGAAAGGTTTTCTCCAAGAGTGCCAGCATCATGCATGCAATGCAATATTAAAGGCACCCGAGTTTCAGATATTTGCAGCTGTGTGCTTGTTGTGTCTAGAGCGTGGGCCGATCAACCTGAATTAAACAGCATACATTGTTATTTGACCTTGACGGTTTCTGCACACTGTGTTGGCAAGCTGGCTTTAACATATAAAACGCTTATGCTAACATAGCAATGTGTGTAGGCAAAACCCTGTCTTCACTACAGCACCACCACCCAAAGGTAGTTCAGGTCATCTTTGCTCTGTGGGAAAGGCCTCAGGTTGATCTTTTTGCGACTCGCCCAAACACTTATTGCTGGATATCCTGTACCCTCCATCGCAGGGTGCCTTGAGGGAAACCTTTCAGTTGAAGTGGAAGTTTCTGCTTCTGATTGAGTTTCCTTCCATATCTTTGATTCCTCAGGTTCTTAGGAAGATCCTCCAGTACCAGGCCCATGCCATTCTTATCACCCTGTAATGGCTGAGAAGCGTGTGGTACACAGACCTTCAACACCTTTACCTGTGTGCTCATCTTTGTGTCCTGCTCAGAGTGAACTACCTTTTCTCCCAATCAGGGAGCAAGGTCTAGCACCGCAGCCGCCAAGGATCACACCTTCCTGCGTGCAGATTCATTGGGGTAATCTGAGCTCTTTTTGGCTTCTATTTGAAGTGGTTGACAATATTCTGTGAGCTCTTTGCCTTTCATTTAAGTTGGGCTGTTCAGGGAGCCAAAATAAGTTTGTGACATGGCATTCAAATTGATCCTTTGAAAGCATCTTTGGCTAACATTCTTCAGTATGCATTGTGCTTCGCCTAGAAAGGCTGTGAAGTTGGTGTAGTCAAAGGGTATATTGTGACTTTGTAGGACATTCTGTGCTCCCAGACTAACCTTCCTTGTTCAAGTCCAGTTGTAATCAGATATTGAAAGGGTTTAACAAACTTGTTTCTGCTAGTTCCATTTCTGATATCACAAGGAGACTTTAATTTAGTTTGATGATCTTGATGGGAGCTCCATTTGAGCCCCTGCACAGTTGTCAGTTACAACTACTAACTCTGTGTTCTGTTGCTGTGATCTCAGCTTCTCACACTAGTGAACTTCTGGCCTTGAGTGTTAGGCCACACTTCACATGCTTTTTCATACATAAGCTCATACTGGTTTCTTTCCTACAGTGGAGTCCCGATTCCATCTGGGGCAATCTCTCACCTTAACCACCTTCTAACCGGTGTACCTCCTCCTCCTTGGAAGGGAGCGGCTGCATAGGCTAGACCCCAGGCGGATGGTTATTTATCACATTAGCCACATGAAGGGGATCAGGTCTGGTGACCAGCTCTTTATCGCGTACATGAGCAACAAAAATAGTAAGGCAGCTAAAAAGAGAATTGTTTTTTTAGATCTTGGTGTGCATCAATTTCTTCTGTAGTTTGGCAAGAAAAAACTGGGTGAGATGATCTGAGCCCGTTGCACTAGGCCACAGCCTTCCATGTCTGTGTTGTGTGAAGGAGTACAGGTGGTAGACCTATCTAAGGGGGTGACATGAGCTTCCCTCCATCTTTCCTAAACACCGTTACTTGGATTCTGAGGTGAGAAGAGATGGTTGCTTCGTTTGGTCTGTCCTACAGGATTTTATCATTTGAATGTCATTTAGACCCACCTCTTAGTGTGGTATTTCATAGGATTATTTTCAAATGTGAGTAATCTGTAAGTAGAAATATCCATCAGCATAAAAGTTTACTTACCTTCATTATCTATCTTTCTGGTGGATATTGTATCTAAATTCCTTTCCATACCACCTACTTCCATTTCCTTAAGGAAAGTTATAGGCCAAATAAAAAAGATTCGAGTTTAGTTTGTTGCACTGCACCTGGTTTGTGTAGACTTTTTTCTTGTCCCTGCCCGACATAGGTAGGAACAGATGAGAACGGACTTTGGTGCACAAGAGTGGGTGCTATAAGGCTCCAGTGACTCCATCATGACTCCACTTCAGGTATCGAGGCAAAGCTCCTACTGGCGCCAGAGAGATATGCCAGAAATTTCAGATCCAGGATGAAATAGAGTTCTGAACCAGACTCCAGTTTTTAAATGTACTTAGTGTTAGCCTGACTTTAGTTATTCTCCTTTGTCTACTTTAAATGAGATATTTACATGTTTTAGTGACACGAAAGCGCATTTAGCTTGAACAACAAAGTTTTCTCATTAGTTTATCAGCAGAATAACAGTCATGAGTCTGGTTAAGATGTCCTAAAAATCTATATCTCAGGGCCGTCTGCTACACATAAGAGTTATAATGATGTTTTTTGCACACAGGCGACGCATGTAAATAATACTGCTCTCGGTTGATATTTCCACCGCTTTTCTGCATCACTTGTCATTCACAATGAGTTAGAATATGCAGTGGTCATTTTATTATATAAACACTGACATTGGGCAATTCAGAATAGAGAGGCCTTCACACCCCAGCTGTCCAGAAAGAAGTCCGATTCCAGACTGCTGGTTGGTGTTCTTTTCTGGACCGAGATTGGATACCCATGCAGAAGCCAAATTCAGTGGAGCCATGCTGACAAAGAGATCCCTCCTCCCATCCTGCTCGTCCACCTGAAAGTCTGGTAAAGCAGAGGCCCGCTGTGTTGAAGGTATACAGGTCCAGGTTCTCGCTGGCAGGTAAAGTTAGTTTACTTTATGCTCTCAGTGTAGGACGTAGGAAGAAACTTAGGAAAACTGGTAAAAATGTTTGTTGTGTTCACTCTCATAGTAACCCTAATACTAACAATCTACAAAAGATTGGTTTCCTGAGTACCACTGCGTCCCGGAGAGAGGGACAGTTTTGTTTACCAGAAAGTACTTCTTCCATGTAAAACTGGGCAGAGTGCAGGTCTGCAGTAAACCAGATCTGTCTTTTTCTTACAGGAACACATTGAACTGAGTCCTTGTGTGATAGGGCTAGTGGATCTACACCTGTAGACTTCAGGTGTGCCCCTAATGTACATAATACAGTCAGGCACCTGGGATAATCAAAGGTGAGCAATCTGCACGTAGATAGAGTATCCACAAGAAAGATTCCTACTGAACAGAAGTAACTTTTTCTTCAGAACTTGTCCAAAATCAGTCACTGATTGAATTTTCTTCCAAGTAGGCTGCAAAATCATGCCAATTGTGCAGGGGTTTGTTTTCTAAGTGACCATTTGTTAGTTGAATACTGAACGAAGACCGAAAAGTCGTTTCGTGATTTCTGATGACCTTTTTCTCCTAGGGCTTCAGTTATTCTCTTTAACAGAAATTATATCAAACGTGATACATGGCACTATCTCCAGTGTGTGCTACAAAAAACAAGACCCTGTTAAATGGGTGGCTAGTGAAACAGTACACCATGAGTGATCGGCCATGTTGTTGCCCTTAGAGTGATCATGAAGGATTTGGTCTAAGCAGCGTGGCCTTGGAGGGGAATTTATGGGTAGGTTGGGGTTGAGGGGTGTGGAGGTGTCATCAACTTGAGGACCTAATTTTTGCTACTTGCCAGTTTTTAAGTATGTTACAGGAGACTGTGATTTGAAGTGTGAGATGACTCCGCTTAAGGTTTTTTCCCTCTTTTCTTTCACCCTATTGAAAAATGAATTGTGCTTTCTGAGGCTGTCCTCTAAACACACTCAGGGCAGTGCTTAATTTGCCTTGTGCTCAGACCAGCAATTATTTGTAAACACCGGCACCTATCTATGAGAATCCTTCACATGGTGGCGCCGTGTGTATAATCGTTAAGCAACGTTTATTAGTGGAGTATTTAACTGTTTAATGTAGCTTAAAAAATGGTAACACTCACACTTAAAACCTGAAGTTTAAGGTGACATGTAGGTTGTGCCAGCTGCAGTGGATCCATGTGAAATACCTTGGGCCCTGGCACTTAATTAAAAAAAAAAAATAAGCACTGATGCAGAGCATTTCAAAACCACTGTAATATAATGAAGATTTCTGAATAAATGACCAGATGGTATACAGTCATAGGCCCTACAGCCTGTATCATGTTTTCACTGATGACCTCTATATGAAAATCTCTCTCATAGTGAAAAAAACATTGAGCCATGCTACTTCTATGCTATATTGTGTTCATTTTCCTCTTGTCTTTGTACTTGCAGGTGGGTTAGAGATGATCGAGCAGCTGCTGCAGGATCCACTTCTCTCCCAGAACAAGTTGTCTTTGGATGGGCTCAATGACATGAAGACGCTGTTTGAGTACCTTACGCTCTATGGTGTGACAAGTCAGGTATGGTGGCAGATTAAGGCTGTTCTACTGTAGGAGACAACTGAGTTCAAGTCTTCTAATGATGCTTGTATTCTGCAGATTTCCTTTGACCTGAGCCTGGCCCGTGGTTTGGATTATTACACTGGAGTCATCTATGAGGCTGTCCTGTTACAGGACCAGAAGGAGGTCCAGACTCAGCAGAATGACCACTGTGAGGAAACTCTAAGTGTGGGCAGTGTGGCTGGAGGTGGCCGCTATGACGGACTGGTGGGAATGTTCGATCCAAAGGGCAGGAAAGTGCCATGTGTCGGTGTCAGTATCGGAATAGAGCGCATTTTCTCCATCATGGAACAGAAAGCAGAGGTAGGCTGCCTTTTTTGTTTTCTTCATGTTCTTACCTCTGGAAAAGAAAACTCCATGCTTTGGACTTGTGTAAAAACTGTGATCTCTGTAGCCCTGACTGCAACATTCCATGTTTCTTTAGCCCCTATTTAAAGGTTTTAGAGGATCAGGTAAGAAATCACACCTTTTTGTGTGTTTTGTGGTTTTGAAAGCATCGGCATGCTAGGCAGAGTCTTTTGTATGCTTTTCTTTTTCACTTGGAAGCTCTATAGGCAATGCAGAAATTATCACTTGGTAAACAAATTAGCCATGTCAAGTTTGGATCCTCCTTCCAAATGGAATCTACTGACTTTGTTTACAAAGCTCATCCTTGTTTGCAGCATAAAAAAGTACATTTATTTTATTTAATTTATAGCGCACAGTGCTTTGTGTAGCACAAGAACTACAAGTTGGTATGTGCTCATCACAAATTCATTGAAGACGCATTATAAAAGTTCAAGGGATAAGGTGAAAGCGCAGGTAGAAGAGGTACACTTATTCTGGTGGCTACATTTCCTGTAGATTCCTCAATTTAAGGTTATCCTCCCAAGCATCAGTCTGGTCTAGAATGTTTTTTCCCCAGGAGTACCCCATGCCACTAGGTAATTCCAAGCATCTATAAACACAATTCTGCCCACTGCACAAAGTGACATTGGTATATAGTAGATGCTAATCTGTGCATTGATGGCAGTTTCTGTTTTTCGGCATCTCTTCGATAGGGTCCAGACATCTTTTGGGTGTTTCAGGAACGACAATTCCTCAACTTTGACAATGACATTGTGATATGTCGCCCTCAAAGGTTTCAAGGTTTAAGCCCTGTTATCTGCAAGCGGATGTCTCTTATTAGATCTACATGTGATGTCTTTGCTCCGACTACAGCAGTATGCAACTTGTGTTCCCAGTTACACATAGAGGCCATCAGGGAGCTGGAGGCAAGTTATGTTTTAATAAAGTCCACCAAGGACATGCAAAAATGTTACCCCTTCCCCGAAAGAAAAATTTCCTCATAGGGACCAATCACCCAAGAGGCCCTCCTACAAACAAACTTCCTCATCATTGAAGCAGAGTCTGGAAAAAATCCAGCTCAAATTCTTTTTCGAGTCCTTCTGTCTGGACATGTTGGGTATCTTTAGGAGGCTCTGGTGCTCTCGGGCTTCTTCCTAAGGACAAACCCGCTCCTTTGGGTTTGGCAGCTCTGACCTGAATGCCTTCTAACTCCACACCTCCATAGACTCCAGCCTGGGCACACAGAAAGAAAACCTGTCCCACAGTGCCATGCCAGTCTATCCAGCACCTTCAATGCCCTGGAAGTGCTCACAACGCTGTGTTTGGAGGAGTTATTGATGCTCCCTTTGAAGTCGCCTGAAATAATTCAGGTGGATAAAGAGATGCTGAGAAAGCTTCCCTTGATGAGGACCCTCCTCATATTGGCGAGATATATGATCAGATGGATGGTTATTGTGCTTTGTCACCAAGTCCAGAATCATGTCTGAAAAGGATTATGGTCCCACAAAACAGGATGGTTCTTCCTTCTTATTCTGCAAATGGTGTTTATCTTTACTTAAATAATGGCTGTGGTCTAGATACTTCTTCAGAATGGGACTACGCTTACCCTTATGAACCCCTGACAGAAAAAGTAACCTTCTTTACCCCAGTGGTGCCTAAAGCAGTGGATACTTCAGAACTGACTTTGCTATCCACTGAACTAAAATTTAACATTTTGATGGAAATGTTGCAACCCACCTCTTTAGTTGCGGTGCATTTGCTTCCATTTAACATGGCACTTCTGATACCTATTTTGGGTGCCTGAGATGAGCCCTTCTCAAACACAGCTGTCCACATACAAATTGCCAGATGCTCAGGGTGACGCAAACATTTTGCACTCACACCCATTGCCACATGGTTCATGCTTCATCCTCCTAACTGAACCTCAATGCCTTTGCTTCAGCCTTTCTGGCAAGGGATTCAAAGCAGCTGAATGTCATGGACCAGACTGTTTTTGCTTCAGGCAGTCTATCACTCTTCGTAGTACGAATGCCACATGCCTGCTAGGCCTTTTTGCCATGTCTTGTGGAAATTAGTCAAACTGCTGCTCGGATTCTGTGGATATTGTGGCCAGATCTATGGGCCACCACCATCTCACTTCTCTGCATGCCTGTATGTGTTGCAGATTTTTTGGCAGATGTTCAGGCCACTGTGATGGACATGCCCTTTGATGACTAGTGGCATTACTTTTGAGAGAAGGCAGACTGCTCCCTGTGGTGCTTTAAGAATAGTGGAGCTATGCTTGCTGGGCCTGGCCTCACCAGCAAGGCAGTTCCATTAGCAATAGAATTTCTGGGCTGTTCCAAAGTTCAGCATTCCTGGCTGAGGCAACCCACTCAACCCAGTCTATACACTTTAGCAAACCTGCTGCTTCTTTTGTGGCGGGTGGATCTAAGGGTTGCCATCAGCAGACCTAACCCTCTCCTTCCTCTGCTGTCTCTTCTTCCTCAAAATCTCTCTAATCTCCTGCCTTACACCACCATCTTCCAAAGTGAGGGTGGGTCTCTCACTTTTCTGATCAACTGGGAGGCTAGCATGACAAGGCTGCTGTATCATTCAGCTAATCTGCAAGTGCTAGGCCCTCCCATTCTTGTCCCTCCCTCTAGATCGCCCAGCTTTCACCAGGAGGTACACTAACACAGTCCTTGATTCTGGAGGCAGATGTCCTTGCCTTACTAAACAAAGGGACCAAAAAGGTGGTGCCTCTAGAAGAAAGGTGCTCTCCCTTCTACTCCCTTTTCTTCTTGGTCCCCAAGTAGCAAGGTCTGTGAAATCCCATTCTGGATCTCTGTTTTCTGAACTTGTTGCTTCGGCATGGCAGGCTGGAGATGCTGTGTCTGAACCAACTCTTGATTGCCTTGAATAGGGGGGATTCCTGGCTTGGACTCCCAGGACACCTTGTTCCATCTTCAATTCTCCTCGCACTCAGACGTTACCTGAGGTTCACCATGGGTGCTAGTACTCCACAGTCTTGCAGTTTGGGTTGATGACCGCTCCTAATGTTTTCCATTAATGTGCTGGGTTTTAACTGAGAAGGCGGTCAGGAGTCCATGTATTTCCATACTTCAGTGACTTGCAGATGACACAGAGTCCCCGGTGCTGGTTGAAGAACGTATTTGGCTCAAAGTGACTTTTCTCCACAACATGTGATAATGTTTCTCCATACCAATAATGCCCAGGACTCTCACCTCACTCGAAGCCAAAGGATGATCTTAAATGCTGTGCTCACATGAAGAACTTTTCTCTTCCTCAGGGGATCATGAATATTCTGTAGATGTTTCTGAGGTTTTTAAATCCCAGGTATCTCCAGGTTCTACAAGTCTTTCACCTTACCTCATTGCATTGTTTATCCTGTATGTACCACTTGCCAGACAGTGAATGAGATGACAGTGGCTCCACTCTAAGGGAGCCTTTCTGGTCACATGCAGACATTGTAGTAAATTCACTTGGACTTGCACTGATTGGTTTCTCTGTATGGTATTTCTGTAGCTTGAGCCTAGCCAATAGGCAGCTGAGCACTGTACATGGTCATATTACAAGCATAAATACAGGAAACTGAGCTGTGGACACCTAATGCATTGTGGTGTAGTGTTCTTTAAAGAGGCGAATCTTCAACTCTGAGCCCTCAACTCTTTAAATTGGCAAAGCATAGGTGCGATCCTGATGCATAAGGGGATGTTGTTTTAGATATTGTGTGTATAGAGGGAAAAGGCATACTGCCTTGCTTTTTTTCTTAAACTTTTTAGACTGCGGGTCTGCTGAGATCCAATGGAGATGGGGAGCTATTCTGCAAGATAAGTGGGGTGCCGGTCGTGATGGCTCCGTTCAGCCCTCTGCAAGTGCAGGCTTCTGTGATCACAAATGCCTTCTTGCTGGGCTTGGGTGTCCATCTGGGAAGAATGATGGCTTGGTGGCTTTGGTCCGCATTGGAGCGATGTCTGTACATAAATGTGCAGGTGCAGAGGTTGCTCACATTGCATGAAGCCATCTCTTTCTTCCAGCTCAAGGAGTGGCATTCAGGTCCTGTCGGTCAACACCACCTCTGTTTATTACATCAACAGGAAGGGTGGTGTGGATTTGTGAAGCCTATGTTGGAAGGCAATTGTCCTTTGGATCAGGTGGAAGATGGCTTATGTTCACCCCTCCCTGGAGGACGACGAGAAGGAACACACCCCACTGACAGACGTGATCTTCTCCAGACTGAAAGGTTCGTCTTTAGATCCTTTCGCCATGGCCTGGAACAGTAAGTGTTCTCAGTTGTGGGCCCTACATGTTCATCGTAATGATTCCTTTGGGGATGTCTACAGGGACAACTGGTCCCAGAGACAGATAAACCTGTTTTAACTGATTCTACTTCTGTTGAACATCTTGCAGAATTTGTAGATGAATGAAGCACTGCAAATCCTGATCATGTTAAATTTGGCAAGGAGGATCTGGTAGACTGATCTGTTGGTACTCTGCATTCTGCCATCTCTTCCTCTTCCCTACAGGGTGGACCTGCTCACATAGCAGGATTCCAGATCGCCCGTCTCAATCCATCAGGCCCTGTGGGTGCACAGGTGGAGATTGAGTGGTGCCAGCTAGAGTCCTGTTGCCTTCTTGACAAATTTGCGGATGTCAGTTTGGCTTCCAAAAATTCCTGCTACGAAATCCATTTATGTAGGTCACTGGTACAAATGTAAGCAGTGTCGTGAATGAGAAGGCTTTGATCGCTATAGATTACTCCTTTCAGACATCTTGTGTTTCGTACTGCCTCTTGCGTATCAAAGGCTGGCAATGGCTACAGTAAAAGGTTACTTTTCTTCCTTATCCTCTTTTATGTGTGTCCCTGATTTGCTATTGTTGTTTGTCACCTTTACTGACATGGTTTCTGTTTTGCTTTATTTGTTTATTTCCACTTAGTTTATTGTTCGTTATTGGGATCTGAATCTCGTGTTGGTTTTCCTGATGACATCCATTTTCGAATCAACGCACAGTTGTCTTGTTTTTCTTCTTAATTTGTAGATCGTGCTGTTGGTAGAAATACCTTCATCTCATAGGGTTGGACAATTTCAGCCCTCTCAGTTCTGGTCCCTTTCACAGGTTTTATACCCAGACAATTTTGTCCTCTGTACTTACCTTGCCTTCTTGCCGAAGGTAGTCTGGGCCTTTCAAAAAGCTTAGTCTTTCACCCTTCCATTCTTCTTCTCTCCCCCTTGTCCCACCAGGGAGGAGGAGCAGTTGTGCTCATCTACTACACCGAAGGCACTGGACAGGACAAGAGATCTGACCAGCTCTTTTTGGCTTTTAACAGAGACAAAAAAGGCAAGTTGATGACCAAAATCACCATTTCACATTGGGTCTCCAGAGTACATTACCGCCCACTGCATTAGGGCCATGACTGTTTCCATAGCTCTCTCCAAAGGTATTCCGGTGGCTGACATATGCCAGGCAGCTGGGTGGTCATCTCTTCTTATGCTTGCTAAACATTACTGCCTCACAGTTCAACAGTGGAGTGACGGATAACTTAACCAGGGCTTTTCTGCATTACTTTACTTGGTCAGTTGGGATTCCTCATTCCCATCTCCCAGAGGGCCCTGCTTTCGTACTCATTCTAAGTGTGAGAAGTCTGCAGGAGCGTTTGTGCATCATAAGTAAAAGTTCCTTATCTTCATTAATAATATTTCTGGTGGATACAAAATGTTTTTGCAGATTCTTCACTGCACTCCTTCCTCCCCTGGTAAATTATTGGTATATATCATAAAATTCTAAGGTGTACAAAGGTGTTCTGGGTTGTTATTGGTTGCTTCCCTCTCTATTCCTCTCCACTTGCATTGCTCATTGTTCACAGAAAAAAGTCACGTTGACAAGCCAAGTTTACACCAGAAGCGCTAATGTCGGTGTGCATGTTGGCATTTATTGTATACCAGCTTCGTCCTGTCCGGATGGTGGAATTGAGCTTCAAGCTGCATTGCGCCACCTGACAAAAGTTTGAAAGCCAATACTAGGGAAAGAGTTTTCCGGACCAGTCTGACATATATGAGGAGATTTTTAAGGTGGTGAATCCGCAGAAAGATTATGTATCTAATAGAAATATCATTAGTGAAGATAAGTAACTCATTCTTTACAGATATAGAAGTGTATCAGGGGAGGAAGGGAAGGGAGGGCTGGACTTAGCCATGGAGAGTGTTGATAGGGAACTAGGGAATATTTTAGTTGCTCCTTAAAGGACGCGAGTCTAGGAACCCGTCTCAGAATGCTCATTTCATTCCCAACTGTGAGTGTGTCAAAGTATTATTTTCTCCTTTTGGCTGTGGCCATGAAGGAACATTTTTTTACGTTAGGCAGTTCGGTTTGCTAGTATGGATGTCTTAGTAATTTGTGAAATGGTGAGCCAATGAAGATCCTTGTGAGTGAAGTTAATCTGGTCACATTTGTGTTGGCCTGTGATGAGGCAGGCCAGCTGTATGGAAGATTCCTTTTTAGCAGATTGAAGGCGCAGTCAAGCTTTGCTGATACCAAGTCAACTGAACATTTTTTTATTGCATGCTTTTTTAATTGAAGGCAGGGATCGATGTTTCAGCTGAGGAAAATGGCACTGATGGAGATGCAGGGTTGAGATCAGCCGGTTGTATTTTTTAAGTATCCAATTTACTTTCAGATTTATCACTGTTTATTTGGTATTTATTTATTAGCAGTTCTGTATTGTGTGAACCAACCACATGGGGTGACAGTAATGTTAGGCTACATTTATATATTCAGCTTACATGTTACGTTAGAATTGCTTATAGGGTTTCCACTTCTAACAAGACTAAATATACACACATTCTGATTCAATTCAAGAAATCTATTCGTCCAGAAAATACCTATACAGTACAATTGAGAAAAAAAGAAGTAATGAAACAGAAATTAAAAGCATATTGTCAGGTGCCACCAAAGGTGAATGAATCAGACCGTAATCAATATAAAGTGAAAAGTGCATAATAAAACTATGACAGTACAATATCTAAAAAGAATAAAAACAATATCATTATATGATAAATCGTGCGTGCTTATCCATCCATGGTCTTCCTCTCTCTAACTATTGCCTTGAGATAGGAGCTCACCCTGCAACAAATAATTGGGGTATTTGGTAATTGTAAGCGATGCAAGGCCTCTGTACATCTTTGGTGCCCCAATGATATTAATAGAGTTTTGAGAAATTCTGATTGAAAAAACAGAGTTGATCTTGCAATTTAAATAAGAGTAAGTAAATACAAACTGATTGTATTTTATAGCTATAGACTTAGATGCATTTATATTGTATACCATTGAAGCAGAAAGACATGTAGAGTTCAAAAGAAAATATTGCAAGTTCTCCAGCATTGGATCGCTCATAGATTCACATTCTTGAATGACTATTCATTGTTGAACAGTAAATCCCACAATAATTATACATTAGCAGTAAAATTTCCATAGACACAAACAATAAGCCTTTAAAGCTTATCAACCCTCTAACCTCCTTAGAAAAGATCTGATGGTCAACCAGTGAGGTGTTAGCACACACACACACACACACACACACACACAGATGCCACCATACCTCACATTTTCTACTGCACATCTGAAGGAAAGGAGTCCCTTTCTGAACTCTGCTTAAAAACCTTTTTCCTTCACTTCAGACAAGTTTTATACAATTTTCACTGGTTTACAATGTATCCCATGTAGGACACTTTCTCTTTGGATAGTTCATGTTTCTAGAATTTGACTTGTAGAATACCTTATTCATAACAGAAATACATAATTTGTTTATTCAGGTCTTTTTCCTCTGTGGCAAAAATAACTTATATACTAATGGTACTCAGTGGAAGTGTATTTAGTGTCTTTATTCAAAACATGGCTAACGGTGGTAAGATTTGCTATGCTCTGTCCATAAAATCCACAAATGATCAAGAGAGCCACCTGCTCAGGTGACTGCAGCAGAAAATATTGTCAGAGCAACCATATCGAGTGTGAAATCTCGCTGAGTTAAAGTAATTCCTCAAGGAATATCTGGAGAGAGGCGAACAGTCTGACGAGGCAATGTCTGACGAACAAATGCCCTCCACATCAGGGAGCCGCATAAAAAGGCTGCAAAAAATTCTGATAGTCACATTAGCTTTACAAAAGCGTCACCTGAGTTGCCTCTTGCATCAAAACAGAAATCCAGGTTATCGTTAACGATGGCCTCTATTAAACCTACCGCTGATAACTCAACCTGTCGACACAGCTCCTCTGTCTACAGAAAGGTCAAAGTCAGCACCTCTAGTGTACACTCAGTTGACAATATGCCATCAATGGTAGGACACTTGTCTTCTTCACCGCCTCCGGCATCAATGACTCCTCCTTTAAAAAGAACCTAAATGGCAACCATGTTGTCGGCTGCAATGCCGTCAAGACTCTATCTGGACAGACTGGAAAGCTGCTTTTAAAGTTTGCTGCCAAGCTTTTTACATCCTTGAATGCTATATTTATAAGTAAGGTATTTCCCTCTTTGACACTGAAGGGGAATCTGAGAGGAGAGTTGATTCAGGCTACTACCTGGCCTGGTCAGTTTCAGCTTCACATAAAGTATCAAGAAGATGATGAGTATCATTATGATCAGAATAGAAATTACAAGGGGCAGCCTGACCAGTACTATGAAGGAGAGGAAGGAGGAGAGTCATCTTGGAAATATGGGAGTTCCTAGTATGACTGATCAGATGATGAATATTCAGTGTCACCGTATGAGAGTCAACAAATGGATTAGTGTGATACATGAACCCCATCATATGTTCTTAAACTATTGTACACGATTTCTGTCTTCCCCCCTCCCCCCAAAGATCTTGCCACTCCTCTAACATTGCAACTCCTAGCATGTCTTTGGCAGCCTCAAATGGACCCCTTCTGTGCCTGATCTTCTAACCCATGCTTATCAACACTGGACATGACTATTTGGTACCACAGGCACCATTCACACAGATCAGTGCTCATCTGATGAGGACCATAAGAGGAAGGAGAACTGTTGGAGCATCATCAGGCTACATCGCACGCACAACTGCAGAACCAACTCCACCCATGTAGCCTCCTTGCCTGATGACTTTCGCCAGTTGAATTCTCTAGTAGAAAAAGGGTCTTGAAAAGATTTCAGCTACCGACCATGGTAAAGTATTGTTTCTTGTATGACTGCTGGAAGGTTCCCAGAAAGTCAATCAAGGCATTCCCTATAGTAGATTTTATCTGGCAGTAGGGAACATGCATGATCCGTCTTCTGTTTCAGCTATAGTACCTCATCTACCCAAAACAAACTGGCCTGTCTAACTGGACACCCATGTGCTGCTTATGTCGTAATATGAGCTCTGAGTCCCTTCCTCAATCCAACCTCTTCTGACATGGAGGAGTGGAAAATGGTCCGTTTTAGTAAAAGAGTGTCCACTGTATCTGACTACCCCCATTAAAGCAAAGAATGCTCTTGTGGTATACGCTATTAGGACAGATAGATGTGGGCAGATATTGCCCCTTAACTAGACCTGCTACCCTAGGACAAGAGGCAAAGGCAATCCTACAGGAAGGGAAGAAGACATTAGCAGCTATGACTTATGGGTCAGGTGGCATGGCTTCCACAGGTGTTCGCTAGATGGGGAGAAAGGTGCCAAGATTAGCTGTGTTCCTCATCTTTTCAGCCCTGAGGTACAGCACTGCATCCAAGATATAACCTTCAGTTGGGAAACCTTGTCAGATGACGTGTAGATGGGGCATCACAATCAATATAATACGATGCAGGTAGTGCTCAATCCCCTGGAATAGTGCAATATACACTGCATATTCCTTTTTGAGGACAGAATGGGCAGAGGAAGTACCATTTTATTGAAGCGGTTACCTGCCAGAGTCAGCAGGAGTAACTGCTCAGGCACCTTATTTTCATCAGTCCTGCTATGCACACCTGCAGCTTTAAGCATGTCTGCCTCCTGTACAAAGTAGCAGCCCTGCAAGAGAGGTAGTGACCAGTCCAAGCAACTAAATACATGGGGCCGACATTGACATGCTGCAGACCCTGGCTACTTCCCATTTTTCCTACCTCTCCAAACCTGATGATTGTGAGTGTCCGCTTCAATGTGCAGCAATTATCTTAGACAAGTGGGTATTAGATCTGGTCCTCTATGGACATAACACGTGACTTTTTCTAAAGACCAGCTAATGCTGCTGAAGACTGTCCATCAACATTTGCAATTGCTACAAGTGAAAATTCTTTCTGTGATCGCCAAAGGGGCTGTGAAGTCTGTTCCCAACCCCCAGATAAATAAAGGCTTTTATTACAGATTTCTTTCCTATTCAGAAGAAGCTGGATGAGTGGTGGTCCTTTTTAGATTTTCTGTAGTTCAGCAAGTACCGCCTGTAATTATCTTTGTGAATGATCATGCTTCAAGAGCTACTACATCTTCTTCAGAACAGAGCACATTGTGTTGCTGAATGTGCAGGGTTCCTACTTTCATATTTCAGTTCATACGAAACACAAACAAATCTGTGCTTCGAATAGGTCGGGTGAACACTGTTGGTTCAGGGTACTGCCCTTTGGCCTTCATGCAAGCACCAATAATCTTTACAAAGTGTATGGCCCCTGCGGCAACATTGATTTGGAAAAAGGATATCAACTCTTTCCCTTCTTAGACACCTGGCTAGCCCTTTGTCTTTCTCTTATTATGGCCAAATTTCATAAATATCCTTCCATAATCGACCCTTTTTTTGGAAGGTATTCTGGGCACAGCTGTAGGGGAGACTTTTCCGTCACAAGAAAGAGTTCAGTAATTGAAAGCCTTAGCTTCTTGGATTAAAGGATTAAAGAGTGTTACAGTTTGCGGTTTCTAATCATCATTGAGTATGATGTCATCTTGCATTCTACTGCTTCTTCACCACAGGCTACATATGCATCCTTTACAGGAAGAGTCCGATGTACTGTGGCTTCTGGGATCAGGGTGTTTTGCTGCTCGAATTGAGATTCCTCCCAGACTTAAGACTGCATTGAATTGGTGGACTATGACATCCACCATGACAGTGGGCCTACGATTTCAACTCCAGGCATCTAAAACCTCACGACTATTAACATTCCTATAGACAGATGGAGCACTCACCTGCACGGTCAAAGGCTGTTGGTCGGGGAGTGGAAATCAACTCCATATCAACATTCTAGAGCTCAAGCAGTATTTCTCCCAAGACTGACCAACTCCTCAGTTGTTATAAAGGCAGACATCACAATGATGTTTTATGTCAACAAGCAAGGACGCACCAACCCCTCTGTTCTTTCATAGGAATCCTAACATCTTTACAACTTTGGATCAGTCATAACATTAATGCTAACAGCAGAGCACTTGTCAAGAGTCGGTAATACCTTGGCAGAGGAACTCTAGCATTAGTCATGAGAGGGAACTCGATGAGATGGTCGAGATGATTTTCCTTCGATAAGGCCATCTAGTGTTGGACAGTGCAACAGTGGAGAATAAGAATTGCTGATCCTTTGCATTCAAGCAGGGAAGAGGGATAGAGGCCCTATCGATGTCCCGGTTGAATACCTTTGCATACACCCTCATTCCACGACTGATCAGTGAGATCAAGAAAGAGAACTCTGCATGCTAATTGTCATGGCTCCAGCATGAGCGCGCCAGTACTGGTTCATCATTCTCCAGCCCCTTGCATTCTGTTTGGGCAGTTGACACACCGCCATCTATGTGGAGAATGTAGGTCAGATATTTCACCACGTTCCTTGGTCTCTCAATTTCTCCTGAACACATCTTATGGCTAGGCATTCTTTCACATTATGTTGCCAGTTCACATCAAGCTTGTGCACATTCCACAATTAAAACTTATCAGGCCGGATGGAAGGAGGAGATGTGACCTTACAGCTAGAGTTGCCGACCTTGAAACTGGGGAAAGCTGATTCAAATCCCGGCCTCAGTTCAAAATACTGTGATTGTGGGTGAATCACTCAAACTTCCTGTGCATACAAATGTGTAATGTCTGGTTCTCATGTAAAGCATTCTAATGCCCTCAGGCCAAGTTTGTGCTATGAAAACTAAAGCAGAAAAAGAAATGGAGATTCTACGTCTGGTGCCAATCAAAGTTCTGTATCCTCAGAACCACATCAGGTTCTACTGTACCTGTTAAAGCTTGCAAGGTAAGGTGTTAAGCATGCTTCCATGAGGGTCCACCAATCGGCAATTTCAATATTTCTGTTCTTCCGATTCAGTTTCTCTTTTTGCCATAAGAATCAAGGGGTTTGTTACCTGACCTTTCAGAGCATTTCCAGCCAGTGCAGTCCACGCCACCAGTGTGGTAATTTAACATAGTCTTGAACCACCTTTGGGGCCAATACATTCGGAAAAAAAATTCTGAATCACAAAATGGTTTAGAAAACTCATATCAAATCATAATTTCAAAGGGGTGTGTAAGGGCCTTCTTCCCGATTTGTGAGTTGGTCAAGTGTGTATCAATGTTGGCGACTGTAATTTCAGTTGCACACCATGGATCTGTTATCGACTCCCACGTTCGGGTGGTAGCTGATTCGCCAGTAGGTAGCTATAGCTAGGACCCGATATGTTTTAGCCTAGAGAAGGCTAAAAATGACCAGATTTCATTACATTTTTATTTTAAAAAGAAGCCACTTGTATAGAAATGCATTACTATAAAAAGGTAACCATAGACAATTTTTCATGAACCTTTTTAAAAGGAAAAAGAAAGGGAATATGAGACATTGTTAGCTAATAGGCTGTAATTCAAAGCATAGAATATTAAACTGGTACAGGGCCTTTAAGAACTTCACAGTACCCTCTGTATCCCATCATGCCTCACAGGTGACGGGTCAGTTCATTTTACCAGCTCCTGGAATCAGGATCCTGAGGAACTGAGCTCTGTCTTTTTGGCAAAAATCTTTCAGAAATCTTTTCAAACCTTATATGTAGAGTTTTCACTTGACAACATTTGTCATTTGGGGCCTTTTTCTGACAGAACAGTTATCTTTTTTTGTTGTAAAAATGCCTTTATCGTTTGTGAAGTGCGCTTTGTGTGCGAAAAAGAAGGCACAGTCAGACCCTCAAAGACTCTGTATCATGTGTCTTCAGGAAGATAATGTCCCAGATTCCTGTACTCATTATCAATCCTTCTCCAGAAGAACTTTGAAGGACAGACCGAAAATTAGACTACATGGGTTGCAGCAAAGGAAGAAAGAACATACTGCCAGATTTTCTAAAATCCGTGGACAAGGTCAGTCTTCTACTAGAGCTTCTTCTTCCCACTCCAAGGACTCCCCTAGAGGTCGACCCAAGGAGGAAAGACATGAGTGGGAGAGACATCGCTCCTGTTTGTCATCAAGGAGCATAGCGTCGAAGACTAGACCCATAACCTGTTTGCTCGCCGTCATACGTTATGACACTCGACGGCTTTAGATCCCAGACGGTTGTTGTCGAAAACACCTTCATCGACTGTAAGACCAAAGTGGTCGATGTCAAAAACACCGCCATCGACAGTGAATCTACCCCCCTTGACATTGAGACTGTCTGTGCCGACGCTGACACCACATCATTCCACGTCAAGCCAATTCAGTTGAAATCAAGATCATCTCAGTCAACGCTCAAGCCTCCTTCCTCAACGTTAAGACTTCCAACTTAGACGTCCAAGCCACCACTGTCTCCAAAAGTGACATCTAGGGCAAAATATTTGTCACCATCAATGCATCAATCTTCTAGATGGTCACAGGATCTTTGACCAGAGAGATCTCCCACTCCAGGTTTTAAATACTCCCAAACATATTCTCCATCACATCACACGCCAGATATAATGCTTTTTGGTACAGCTTCACCAAAGGGAGCAACACCACCTAACTTTTCTTTAGGTTCAGTAACATCGCGTAGGCTATCACCTGGAATATCCCTGGCTTCTCCTTCTGTCCTCACGATACCACAGAACCGTCCACATTTGACTTGTGGATATCGCTCTAGATCTAGATTCAGACATAGACGCGGAGAAGATCCAGAGAAAGACGCCAGTCATTTCACTCTAGATCAAGAAGATATGGTACAAGCTGTCACAGAAGGTCACAACCTTGACGACGTCAACATCTTCTGTCAGGGATTTTTCTCTGACTCTCTTTAACACACCTCCACCAAGGGTTTCTCCAACTGATGACTTGACAACTTTTATTGAGGTGCTTGTAAAAGGTGAAACGAAGCTGAACATTCTCATGCCAGCTCCCATTGCATCTCTACAACTGTCATCTTTGAGACCTTACATCCAAGAATGTCAGCAAGACTCTCCTCCCTGTGGTCCTGGGTCTTTTTGAGCCATCAATGCATTTATTCCTGACACCTGCATCTATAAGGTCGGCTTCATTTAGGCTCTTGAAGAAATATAAGCCTACTGATTCTTTCTATCTCATGGCAGATCCACCACTAGATCCAGTAATTGTGGCTGCAACTATAAGTCACACATAGCAGCACCATCGTCTTCCGTACCACCGGATAAGGAGAGCAAAATAACAGACTCTTCTGAGAAGGAAAATGTGTAGAACTAACCAATTCTACAATGAAAGCAGCAAGTGCTGATGGCCTTTTATAGAGATATGATAGATCACTTTGGGACTCCCTACAAAGGTTTATGGATAACCTTCTTAATGAAGACGGACAAGATTTTCAGGAGTTCATTATTGAGGGAATGCTGGTATCAAATCAGATCATTGGTTCAGCTGCTGACATTTCAAATGTATCCACCAATGCTTATTGGCATGGTATTTGTGCTAGGAGACACTTCTAGCTTAGACTAAGAGGTCTAAAACCAGAAACACAAACTAGAATCCTGAACCTGCCATTCTCAAGAAATAAGCTGTTCAGATCTCGCACAGATGACAAAATGTCACAGATAAATCTTTAAAGCCATTGGCCTGGAAAAGGGAAAAGAATTTTGAAAGAGGTACAGGTCTTATAACAGGCTCTATTATAAAATCCCCCATTTGGTCATCCCACCAGCAGCAGAAACAGTCATACCCTCAACGCAGATCCTCCAGAGGTAGAGGGGGACAACATCATCAATCTGCAAAGGGAAAAACGCCTACCAAACAATGAGTCCTGCCTTCCCCTAGATCAATCAGTCACTCCGGTGGGAGGACGTATTGTAACACACTTTTCAGAGTGGCTGATAACTGCACACAGTTGGGTTCTGAATTTTGTTCAGAATGGCTATTTTCTCTGTTTCAAGTCCCCTCCTTGATCTCTTCCTCCAACCAAAACATTGTCTTATCAACAAGAGCTATTACAGAAGGAGGTGAACATTTTACTACAGAAAAGTGCAGTGTTACAGTGAAGGAAGTTCATTCATATCAAAAAGGATTTGGAGTGTGATCATGGTTTTTAATTCAGAAAAAAAGAACTACAACAGGATTTCAGGCTGTTTTTCAACCTCAGGGCACTGAAAAGGTACATAAGAAAAGAGTAATTCAGAATGCTCATATTACATCAGATCTACCTTCGACTACATCAAGGGGACTGGGTGTGTGCAATAGATCTTCAAGATGCCTACTTCCATATTCCTATCATAAAAAGCATCAAACGTTTTTAAGGTACACAGTAGGCTCAAGGCAATTTCAGAACAAAGTCCTCCCCTTCAGTCTAAAGTCGGCTCCCCAAACATTTGTGAATTCTATGGTCATCCTCACAGCACATCTGAGAAAGCATAAAATATTTTCTACCCATACCTAGACGACTGGCTCACAAAAGGAACATCCTCAATAGAAACCCAGAGCCATTGTCAAACATGTCTCCACACTCTCACCAAGTTAGGTCTTCAAGTAAACCTCAGAAAATGTACAACCTCCCAAGTTCAAGACATTTTTTTATCTAGGAACTATAATAGATACACTGTCCGAAAAACTGTATCTTTCAGAGGAGAGACTGTTATCAATCCCACTGAAGTGTTGCACTCCATTGCAAACTTTGCATCCAACAGCTCGACAGATTTCACCTCTGTTGAGATCGATGGCCTCTTGCATCTTTCTAGTTCTTCATGGCAGTATCCACATGATACTTTTACCACAATGTCTGGAGGATCAGTGGAACCATTTCTTGAATAGTTGAGAGAAGAAATTGACTCTATCACAGTCAGCTGTCTAATCCCGCCATAGTGGACCAAATCGAAAGGGACCTCATTCCGTCAGGATCTCCCAGCTCAGACTCTAGTCCCAGATGCATCTCTACAATAATATGGATTTGAAGGCGTTAAAAACGTGGCTTTTAAATCTCTGATGTGGAAAAATCTGTCCAGTATCTTTTGTCTGATGGGCCAACACCTTGACACCTTCGGGTGAATGTTTTGCGCTTTATAAATTAATTTTTCATTTCATTTCACTTGGGCCATTTAAAGACCCAGGAAAATATGGTCACACAAAGTGAAGACTTACCATATCAACCTACTTGAAAGCAGTTCATCTGGCTTTTAAATGTTTTCTTTCGGTAATTAACATTACTTTTCTGCTTCTTCAGACAGATAATCCAACAACAATGCCCTACCTGAACAAGCAAGGATGCATTTGAGAGCTTTATACCTAGAATCACAAGCCATAAGGAAATGGCTTATTGAAAGGAACAAAACCATTACAGCTGTCTATTTCCCAGGTGCTCAAACATGGCAGCGGACACCCTCGATCAAACCTTCCAAAAAAACACACAACTGGATTCTAAACGACAAAGTTGTTGCAGTAATTTTCCAAGAATGGGAATATCCTCAAATAGACTGAATTACCAACCTAAAAAACAATAATTGCCAAGACTACTCCTCCAGATATTAGCATTCAGGGGCGTTGGGGAATGCTCTTTTGATAGACTGGTCGAAGATGTTTCTCTATGCGTTTTCACCAATTCCTCTCGTTCCAATAGTTCTGGCCAAATTTTATCTGTCCAGAACCAGGATGATTGCATCAGAATGCCTTGTCGGTGGTGGTTCACAGACCTTCTTCACCTATCAGAACGACCACACAGGAGACTGCCATGCAAACAGGATCTCCTGTACAAGTTTGGGGGCCAGTTTCTATACCCCAACCTTCTATCTCTGAACTTCGCGGCATGGCTCCTTAAATCCTGCATTATGGCCATCTAGGTCTTCCACAGGAGTGCATGAACATTCTAAGAGAAGCTAAAGGTTCTTCCACAAAAAAATCATAGGCTTTCAAGTGGAAGAATTTTTGCATTTGATGCTTCCACAACAGCCACAATCGTTTCTCCTGTCAAGAAGATGCACTGATACCATGTCTTCTTCATCTAGCAAGGTCTGGCTTACAGTTATCTTCTATTAAAGTTCACCTTGCGGCTATAACTACCCATAAGAAGTCTCCCTCACTAACCTCTTTTATTTTTTAAATACCTCCAATTAAAGATTTTCTAGAAGGTACTAAAGGTTTTTCCACCAGTTAAGTCAATTTATTTTCCTTGGGAGCTTAACATTGTTCTCTTTAAATTGATGGAACCCCACCTTTGAACCTGTACACATTGCCACTTTACAACATCTTACACGGAAAGCAGCTTTCCTAGTTGCTATTACCTCTGCACATAGAGTTAGTAAGGTTCAGGCTCTATGCGCCACTGAACCCTACACAGTATTCCTTAGTGATAGAGTGGTTATGATAACACACCCCAGTTTCCTCCCTGAGGTGGTTTTGGATTTTCACATTAACCAAACTATTTCTTTACCCACTTTTTCACTAATCCATCAATGCCAGTAGACAATTCTCTTATTTTCTGGACTTTGAGTCCTGGAATTTCATCTACACAAAACCAAAGATATAAAACAGCCAGATTATATTTTCATAAACTGTAATCCAACACGTAAAGGCCTGCCACCTTCTTAACAATCTATTTCTAGATAGATTATATCATGCATAATTCTTTCATATGAGATAGCAAAGAAACCCTTACCTGGTAAGCATAAAGCAGGTACACTAGGTAATGTTGCTACCACAGCTCGTCTTCGGAATGTTCCCATTTCAGAGCTATGTAAGCCAGCTACTTGCAGGTTTGCTCATACATGGACTAGACACTGCCTAGATTCAGACTCCAGAGCGAATACTTAAGTAGGGCAGGCTTCTTTAAGGTACCTTTTTGGGTGCATGTTGGGGCTGTTTTTACTTCATGTCAACCTGTTTGTGGGATAGGCTTGCTATTCTATTCAGTGTTTGACTATTGGTGAGTATCCCCTGGAACAAAAGGAAACGTTACCCCGCTGTAATCCTAATTCTCTTCCAGCATAATCTTCATTAAAGGCATAAGCAACCCTCCCACCTCGCTGAACAGGAACTATTACAGATCTCAACAATCACTTCACCCAGGATTCCTAATTTCTGTAAAAATGACCTGACTTAATTGCCACCTGTGAGGCATGATGGGATACAGGGGGTACTATTAGGTTCTTAAAGGTACAGTACCAGTTTTCTATTCTAGTCTTTGCATTGCAGTCTATTAACCAACAATGTCTCAAATTCCAATTCTTTTTCCTTTTAAAAAGATTTCTGAGATGTTCAGGATGTGCTAATGGGTATGAATTTGATGTATTGCGCTTTAACGCAGCAAAATGTTGGAATTGTGATCTACTGCTGAATATTGTGTATATCCAACAGATGGAAAACCTCTGCCTTAACGATGTTATATTTGACAAAATAAAAAAGAATTAAAAAAAAAAAAAAAAGATTTCTGAGCGTTTCCACAGTCACCTTTTTATAGTGATGCATTTCAATGCAATTGGCTTCTTTTAAAATGAAAACTCAATGAAATATGGTCATTTTCAGCCGCCTTTAGGCTGCAAAAATACATATAAAGTACTGTGGGACACATACATACATGTATACGTATTAAAGTGCTCCAGGATCCCCGCACACGGGAGGGACTATTCAGTGCCCATGACTTTGATGAGGATTTCCATGGAAGAGAACTAGGATTACAGGTGAGTAACTTTTCCTTCCTTCTTTATTTTTCAGTGTTTAAATGCTTTTTTACAGGGATGTTTTCATTAAACTGAACTTTAATATGATTCAGTAGGTTAAATTGACTGAACTGAAAATTATAAAAATGCTGCCTTTACAGATGTATATTCTTCATTATGAACAAGGGTTTACGTGCACCATACAGCATGTTTCGTGGCACGCTAAGATGTGCAACAAAATACATCAAAATACTTTATTTATGGCATCTACCCACTTATGGCAGACTCAATCATCCACAACAAAACCATTCCTCTTAAATGAACCCCAGCTCCTCATACAGGCCCAGGTGAAAGAGGCACTTTGAACCTCTAGTGTCATACGTCATTACACAACAAATATTAGGTATTCAATACCAGCCTCTTCTTTCTCAGAACTCCAAACTCCCTCTCTTTTGGTTATGGCAACTTCATTGAAGGCCAAGATTTCATCATCCAATGTGTTCTCGGAGGGAGAAAATCCAGAGTTCTCTTGGAAGATGATGTACTGGTTAACATTTTTCGGACACCATCTAGATTCCATAAAACACACAGAGGTAAAAACGAGTCTACATTCCAGTCTTTACTACTAGTCAGCAGCAACATGTAACATAACAATCACACTTGCACAAATACTGCAACTTCCATGAATGTTGTAGTAGTTTGTAGTTAACTTCGACAAAACCCTCTACCAGTCCGCACTCCTCATGGTCCATAATGTATAGAAGAGCTCCACCTCTTCCCTTTTTCTTTGATGTGCGATAACAAACAATCTCTGAACTTCCATATGTAACTTAAATGTAACCATCATTGGCATAAAAGAAAACTGCTCTTAACTCTTCTTCTCTCATCTCATGTGTTCATTTTGCTGTCTGATTTTCTCCTAAAGAAAAACAGTCAAAGATCATCCATCTAGGAAAAGCAGAAAAATCCACTACCTGATCTGCCACGCAGTATAACATAAATGGCAGCTATAATGCGCAAATTACTCTTATAATTGTTATGCAAGTAACAGTATTCATTGTCATGTAATACAGCAACAACCTTGATTCCCAAATTGATTTATTGTTCTGCTTGGGAGCCATGATAGGTCAATTGTCGCCCAGTGTCTTTAATAGAATCTAGAATTTCTTAAACACTGTCCAGAAAATCGTAATCGTGTAGCAAGACATGAAGGCTTATAGGCTAGTTCAAAGCTTGTTTAAAGCGTTAAGAGCAAAACTTTCAACTGGTTTAGAATAAATCACCTGGCCAGTCTGCCACCTTCATTATATCTTTCACATGTGTACCCACCAGGCACGCCTTTGAGGCTGGAGCGCCTCTAACTGCCTGTAACTGCATCAAAATACCCCCTCATCCTTGTTGCATTACCCACTTCACCCAGCACGCTAAAGAGGGACAAGCTACTGGTGATTTGGTTCTTTTCTAGCTAAGAGTAATTATCTCACACCCATCGGTCCTGGACTCGTGCTCTTTCAAATGAGCTCAATGCACAGCTTGGGTGTGGTTCAGACGGCTGGTTATGATAATGCCCAATAATTTATTTTAGTTCTCCTAGATAGAACAAATGTGACACAGGAGTAAAACATCATCTTACTACGTCTGGAGCTCTAATATCTGATGCCCGCTTGCACGATATAAAACATAGTTGCATGTCTAACTTACTTGAAAGCTCTTTCAGGGACAAACCCTCCTCATCAGGCAACTTTAAGAATAAGTGAAAAACCTTGTTGATATCCCATAAAGACTTATTCTGCAGTCCAGCGAGAGGCTGCAGTCACACTCCTTTTAAGAGCCTGAACACTAATTGGTGTTCATCCACCAGTGCTCACTCAACATGTGTGTGTTCTGTCGGAATGGCCAAAGTTTATTAATATATTGTTCTGTAAGCCTTGTGCTCTTTTGCCTGACAGAAATTTAAGATAATACTATAGCAGCTGAAGAGGGCTGCAGACCCTTTTCCAAACACCAGCCTGATCACCTGTTTCAGGCTTCGCTGTAGCTCTTGAGAGTCATACTTTAAAAGACCTCTATGCCTCATCTCTTCCTGAAAAACTTCATGCCATAGGAGTTAGAAGACCCTCCTGTATTAGAGGATGAAGCTCTATTAATGGATTCTTCAGGATTGTCTTGTGATGCGGTAATAGAACTTGCACTGCAGTGGACAACTCCAAGAGATCCAGACACCAAACCTGAATTGTCCAGCACAGAGTGAGCAAAATTCATTGTACTGGCTTTCTCCTGACTTGCATCTCAGTGCAATCTGGCTGTGGAACCCGATCCTGTCAAAACACATCTGTTGCAGCCACTTCTGGATCCAGCCTCCAGCTGAAACACTGCTGCATCTGAAAGGTTAGTCTGGATGCAAACAATTCTTTCGGACACTGTTTTAGTCGAATCTGTACTGTCTGCCTTACCCTTGAAGCCAATTTCCAACTAGTTCTATGAACAAAATGGCGAGGCTGCCACTTTGCCACCTTGTTTGGCAGTCTTGGCAGATCTTCTGCTATCACCTGATCCAATGATTCAGGCAGAAATGCCAGAATCCTTTCGGTACTGTGCCGGACTCTTTGACATTGTACCGCCCAAGTGGTTGCGTAACATACTGCTAAAATGTTGTCCTGTCATTGGCTAATGTCTTTATTGGAAATGGCGCTGCAAGCCACTCCAAATAATTGATATGAAGTTGCAATTCTTGGTCTTACCAACATCCTCCCATTGCCAGAGTTTGACAGCAAGCCCCCTAGCCAATACGACTAGCATCGGAATCCACCATCATGTGTGGTTTGGATCCAAAGATTGCTCACCAATTGTATGCCTTGTTGCCCTGTTGAGGGTTAGCCACCATTGCAACTCCCTCCTTGCTTCCTTTGACCAAGACACCAGATCTGGATTGGCCAAACAGTACTGCAGGTGTAAGATTTTCATTCTCTGAAGGTCGCTGGATTGTAAAGGCCTTGAAAATATGGTCTGTATCAATGAAAACAGGAGGCCTACTATTCTCTCCAGATTTCTCAGGGAAATCTCTGGTTTCTTCAGAATCTGTTTCATCTCCTTCTCTATTGTCCTCATCTTGTTCTTGGGTAACTAATACTGCTAGCACAGAATCTACTGAGAACCCAGAAACACTTACCTTCTGTGTCAGGTTCAGATTGACTTTTTCCAATTTATTACAAAGCGTTTGTCTTGAAGGGGCATTATAGCCATCTTGGTCAGGCGTTGTGCCATAAAGATCAGGTAGTACAGGTAGCGGGTTCTTCCGATACCACTAGACATCAGAAACGCTGCCAATGGTTTCAGTAATTTTATAAAGCACAATAGGGCTGACGATAAACAAAAGAGCAGACAAAATTCCATATGTGACCTGGCTACTCGAAGTGTATAGATCTGTGGTGTTGGATCTATAGTGGAACCACCACTACATGGCGGACATCTCCTTTCATTTTAAAGTGATGCTACAAAAGCCATTGGTTCAGATCTTTTAGGTTTGTGACTGGCGACATTTCCAAATAATTTCTTTTGGCTATTAAGAAAATACTACTCACGAAGCTGGTCAAAAATAGACTTGCTGGCATGATCACTCCCTTCTTTGCGAATTTTCGTATCTCCTTGTCCATCAGTTGGTGGAGATCCTGTGAGAAGGAAATGGGTCTCAGCGTGTAACTTTGAAAGAGAGTGCTGAGGAACTCCAGACGATCCCCCTCAGGCTCTGCAATTGGTAGGCTTTTTTGCCAATTGTGGCAGAAACTTGCTGATTCAGTCTGTCATGACACACCATTTTTGCTGAATGAGAGTATTAAAGTACACAAAAAGTGATGGAATGCTTGAATTAATTTCAGCCACTGGGAATTACTCAGGTCCCATCCCTACCCATCATTATTTTGCACACCATGCCACCTCAGTTTGGACCCAGTCCTAGCCACTGGAGCCAAGTTGTACCCGGCTGATGAACGTATAACTAGGGCAAAACCGGTCCTGGGTTGCTTGTGTACCGATTCAGGGAGGACCTGTTTTGGCAGTTAGGGTCGGACTGTTCTATTTGAGCAGGGCCAAGACTGATTTGCAAACTATTACATAATTCATGGGAGTTGTAGTATTTGTTGAAATGTTATATTACAGGTTGCTACTGACGAGTAGTTAAGATTGGAATGTAGTGTATTTATATAGATTTTAGGGGTTCTTACTAATCCAGGCTAATGCTACTGTCTGCATGGCAAGCTATATCTGTAATATGAATTTGACCATTATACCTCTTTGCTGCTAGGTTGTAATTAACTTGGGGGACAAGCATACAAACGTAAACTGATGGCATGGGTCCTCATTGACACTACCTCCAGAACCACTAACACTTTCCTGTGTATGGGTGATGTTTTTAGACTTGAAACCATAGATCCAGAAAATATTACCCAGACTCCTGTTGTGTGGAAGAAGCCTGTTCGACCACTCCGCCAGCAAGATCAGACAGTGATACAAGACTGAAAATCGTGGTTAATTCAATAAGGGATATTTATGCAGTGCCAGCCAGGTCATAGTTTTCTTTCCAGCTGGTGAATACTTTCAGGCCTTCGAGTAAGAGACTTCTTTTGCTCCAAGACTTATTTTGCTCAAACATGTTCCTGATCACACACCTCCTTCCCTAATTCAACAGCTTTAGTACCATTATTCTCCTCAGCAACATGCAAGTTGGGGGGTTGTTGGCATGCTCTATTAAGATGGGGCACATAAATATGCATCTTCAGTGGTGCAGAACAGCTCTGCTTTACAGTTTCAGTGGGAGACTAAACCCAGACAACTTCTTACTAGAGGTCAGGAGGCTTTTTCTTTTATGAGTGAAGGAGCTGGTCCCTCCCTCGTAAAGAAAGCTGGTGTGCTACTCCCATCAAATCTTGTAAGGAAAAAGCTTGAAGGACTCTGCAAGGCATTCTGGATGTTAATGGTCTTGACCTGTCCCCCTTCATTGTAGGAAGCCAGTAGTACCATTACATTTCTAACAAGATGCTCCCCTTGGGGTAATCGCAGCTCTGGGTTTACAGTACGATCCTGGGCCAGTGGTGCTCTATCTGGATGGCCTTCGCAATTCACACTCCAGAGTGGGTCACATAAACTAGATGCTTTTAGAGGGTATTACACATGATTTTAAGTCATTGACTGAGATTCCAAGATACAGTGTTATCCTGAGGGTCAGACACAGGATGGAGTATGCAAACACCCTTCACAAAGCTCTGATTAGGTAAATAAACAGGTTGGCACCTATTTGACTCCTACTTGAGAATTTGAGTAATCACAGCTTTATGAAGGGGGTTTACAGAACTCAGCCTTTGTCTGATCTTCAAGACTACATTGTACCTTGGAATTTCAGTCGAGTACCTAAAGTTATGCCTCCTCTCCCAAAGGTGAGAAATTCGATGTTGGGATGGAAGGAAGAGTTCTGCACCCATCATACTTGAGTGGCTGGTTCAGGTGGACATTGAATTTGACCAACTTACTCTCTTCCATTTTCGAGCTCAGAAGTCTTCAACCAGAGTCCTTTGGTACAAGTGGCAAAGGTTATCTTAGTTGTCTGTCAAAAGTCTATCAATCTGCTTGTGGACATGGTGGACTTTGTCATGTTATACTCTAAACATCTTGTCAAATTTGGTGTGAATGTGGAGAACTACATGATCCGTCTTTTAGCCTTTGGAACTTATAGGAACATCTATGGGAATTCTTCCCCCAAAGTCATTGAGGTTGTCAAATCGCATCTGATTAGCCGATGGCGCCTGTTCCCAACAGCCTGTGATGTATTGCAACCTGAAGCAGCTTCTGGTCAGCTTGAAGGACAAACCCTTTGAGCCCCTCATCTCTCGTGACATGAAACTCCAGAAAATATCCTTTCTAGCTGCTTTACCTTCAGCCATGTGTCTTAGTGGGTATGAGTCTTTTTTGTCACTGAACTGTACATAATAGTCCATTCGGATGAAGTGGTTCTTGGGACTCCTCACACTTTTGGCCCTAAGATTTGAATCAAATTTCACTAAGCAAGAAAAATGTTCTTCTTACTTTTTCACAACTGTTTCTCTCCTTATCTGGGGGAACACAGCACTATCTCAACGGTTTGTGAACTTTGGAGGCATTAAGATTTACAGCAAAGGTAATTAGTTATTGATGGATCACATCAATTTTTCTCACCTGTGAAAAAAGCCTCCATCCTCTGCCTGAGAACACTCAGAGGCACGACGGCTCCAGCGGTATTCTCCAGCCCTGCCCTTCCTTTCAGAGAAATACGACGGGCTGCGGTCTACCGTACATGCAATTTCAGACATTAACTTAAATCTTGCCATTTCCGAGCTCCAGGGCGGAGAAAATAATCTAGAGTCTTGGCTACACAAAGGGGGATTTAATAGGCTAATCTCGAGGGATCTGGCTTCACAAGACACCCATCCCCAAGAGGAGAACAAATTAAAACAACCAGCACTTTCCGGCTCCGGCCACTAGATGGTAGAATATGCACAGCGTGTGAATCTAGAAGTACTTCAGGCTGCTAAACCATCGTTATATGTAAGCAAATTGTTCCTTTTCAATCACAATCTTAGTCCCAGAGCCGTGCACATTTTGCCCAGGAGGTTCTCCAGGACTGGTTTGCTGAGGCGTAAGATCCCCGCTGTTGCTTGATCAGCTCCTCCCTTTCTGTGCCAAGGTCACCTTTTCTGTTCCGTGGAATCGAAGCGACTGATGAGAGCGGTACAGGACATAGGAGCAGGGTAATGCTGTTTTTATTGTGACTCTGTTAAAGTCTGCAAGCTCTTTCCTGTTATCAGCACCTCTCATTCATTAAACAAAAGAACAACACTAGTTCACCCTGTGTTTAAGAAGGGAACTAAAAAGTACGGACCCTTCTGTGGCAGAATGACGATGCGTCTGTCTGCACCCTGCATGCATGCACGTGTGTGGTACCAGGTGCACAACTCACATTTTTACAGGCATAGAGGCTGTTTTTAGAACCGGTGGTGCAGGTTGAGAATGAGAGAGAACCTACTATGTGTAACAGGCACCAGAAAGGCACCTTTATCCTAGATTATCCTAAAGGCCTGACTGACCAAGGTGTAAGATTCTTGTAAAGGTTGAGGTTGAACCATAACTTTAGCTCTTTTATATGAATTGTTGTGTAATATTCTTGTAAAGGTTGAGGTTGAACCATAACTTTAGCTCTTTTATATGAATTGTTGTGTAAATTATTTACCTCAGTTATTTACCTTCACTTTGAATGAGGCGTAAAAATCAATATTTCCCTTCTTATTCCTCAGGCTTCTGATGAGAAGATTCGAACAACTGAAACTCAGGTCCTTGTTGCAGCAGCTCAGAAGAAACTTTTGGAGGAAAGGCTGAAACTAATATCTGAGCTTTGGAACGCTGGCATTAAGGTAATTCACATATTGCACGTGTGTGTGTGGGGGGTGTGTGTGTGTGTCTAGGTTGTCTACAAAAGCTACTGGTTTATTTGTCTTTTAGGCTTTACTTTATGCAAAGACCCTTAGATAATGAGTTAGAGAACCTGTGTGTTGCTATGGCGGTTGAGGACATCATAAAATTGTCCCATCTACTTGCTTTGATAGTTGGTGTTCCTCATATAGGGCATAATTTACTTTCTGGATTTGCACTACGTTGCTCCGCTCCTGCTAGAGCCAAGCAGTGAGATTATAATCTTTTTAATTTCCACTCATAAAGCTGTTGTTAACTGCATGGTGCCATGTGTGGGTGCCTTAAAGTCTCTAGCGCTTTCTTGCTTTTGCATCACTCAAGGTCGCTTTCTTATCCATCTGTTTTTCCTCCTCTGCCAGGGTGGAATGTGGCTACTCAACCCCATCACCCATTTCAATTCTTTTTACATAACCTCACTGTGAGAACGAGGTTTCTCATGGATAACCCCTTTCTGTTTCTCAACAGACATAGGAATTAGGTTCTTAAGTTTGTGTTCTCCCACTCAGACTTCTTGCTGGACCATTCCCTCATTCAAGGCATTGTAAGAAGGTGGTCTGTTCGGCTGTATCCCACAGTGCAGTCCAGTGAGTTAAACCGGCCACTGGAGGCTGTTGGTGATGACCATGAGCTAGCCCCCTTACAACAGGTAGTCTCTAACTTCCCGAGTATGGAACAGAAGGATCTAGATACCTTATTAGAGACAGTGAAGTCTGTCTTGCCTCTGGACCCAGCACCTCCGCATTTTCTTAAAGCAGTAGCACCCATTATTGCACCTATCTTAATGAAGGTCATGAATCAGTCACTAGAAACAGGCACAGTGCCAATAGCCTGGAGGCATGCTGTGATAAAACCTTTACTGAAAAAAGCCAATGCGGGTCAATCGCAACCAGGGAACTTTCGCCCCATCTCCTTGCTACCATTTGTTGGCAAGCTATTAGAAAAACATGTCAGTAGACATCTGTCAGAATTTCTAGAGACTAATCAATGCTTGCACCACACACAGATGGGATTCAGGGCAAAACATATCACAGAAACCGCCCTGCTGGTTGTGGTAGAGGAGTTAAGACAATCATTAGACCAGGGAAAACCAGCCGCACGGCTCTTATTAGATCTGAGCGCGGCTTTTGATACGGTGGATAATCCTATATTATGCAGAAGGCTCGCAGACATTGGGATTAGGGACATGGCACTCAAGTGGTCAACATCATTTCTGAGTGATCGAACATTTCAAGTACAGGAAAATACCACTCTTTCCAAAACCTTGTCCCTGAAGTGTGGCGTCCCACAGGGCTCGTCATTGAGTCCAACACTTTTTAATGTCTATATTGAGCCGCTTGCAAAAATTGGTTTGGAATTTGAAATATCCATGACTTCATATCCCGATGACACGCAGCTGATCATCTCACTGGACCGAAAAACTGTAAGGATGGTGAGAGACTATCCTCCTGCTTGGTAATAGTTAGAGTGGATGACAGCAAGCTGCTTAAAGTTAAACGGTGATAAAACTGAGCTACTGCTCCTTGGGAATAAAGCAATACCCAGACCAATCAAAGACTGGCCTGCATGCCTAGGTAAACCACCTATCCCCACAGAAATAGTAAAGAACCTAGGTTTCTCTCTATGGTGACAAAGGCCAAGAAGGTCACAGCAACGTGCTTCGGACTTCTCAGAAGTCTGCGCAAAATCTTAGACAGAATTCCCATACAACTAAGGAAAACAATGGTTCACTCTCTGGTCATTTGCGACTGGATTATTGGACCTCATTGTTCCTGGGGCACCTAAATATGTTACTCAGAAACTGCAGGTGGCCCAGAATGCAGCCGCCAGACTGCTGTGGAACATCCCGGTACGGGAATCAGTAAAAAATCATCCACTTAAACGTCACTGGCTCCCGGTAGAAGCCAGAATAAAATTCAAGACACTGGTCATCACACACAGAGAACGGCATAATAGAGGCCCAAAAACAATCAGGAGCCTAGTCTCCCCCTATATCCCAAAGAGGCAGTTGCAATCTAGCACGGAAGAACGCCTAAAACAGACAAAGGTTAGGAGGGGGAAATGGGGAGGAAGATCTTTTTCCCACCTAGCTCCAAAACTGTGGAACTCTTTACCATTGGAATACAGACGGATAGACAGAGAACTACAGTTCTGTAAAGAGATCAAGACCTGGTTGTTTATGCAATATCTTTAAGGCATGGACTGTCCGCACTTAGTACCTGACCGCTCAGCGCTGGGAAGCTTTTGGGCAGCCATGCGCTTTACAAGTCCCTTATAATAATAATAATATTAATGTACAGCCTGAACCATTAAAATAAATAATGGTTCCCATTGCCCAACTCAACGTTGCCTAACAAAACCTGCTCTGGAATTGAAGGCTGTTAGCATGAAGTCAGTTCCTGAAGGTTGGAAAAATCATGCTTCCTGTGTATACCTGTGAACAAGATCTTAATTTCCTAGTTGGTAATAGATGTTAGCACCATAAGGATTGTGAAGCCATGATTTTGAGCTGGTAAGCGATGGTGTGGACGTCTTCTGTTTTGTTAATATCCTAGAGCGGTGGACTGGGCATCCAGCAAGCAAATACTCGTGTGAAATTGTCCAGATATGACTTAATCGTTAAAGTACAAGCATGAAATGCATGGCTAAGATCTTCCCTCTAAATAAGACACAGATGAACCGGTCATTACATTGCTGCACATATGTGTACTATATTTATAGCCCATATGCAGATGCCTTTCTCCCTAGGACCACTTATAGTCAAAGCTCTAAATGATTTACCACACCGATAACGCCGCCACCGCCAGGAGTCATTTGAAGCCGCAAGCAGCGCCGCCACTGCCAGGAGTCATTTGCAGCCGCAAGCAGCATCGCCGCCATCACGGAACTTCAATTCCCGGCAGCCTCAGCGGTGGCGCGCTCTATCCACGCTGCGCCAGCGCCAGGAGGCGCATTTAAGCAGCGCTGTGCCCGGCGGAGTGGGGGGACTTACCACACCGATAACGCCGCCACCGCCAGGAGTCATTTGAAGCCGCAAGCAGCGCCGCCACTGCCAGGAGTCATTTGCAGCCGCAAGCAGCGTCGCCGCCATCACAGGACTTCAATTCCCGGCAGCCTCAGCGGCGGCGCGCTCTAGCCACGCTGCGCCAGCGCCAGAAGGCGCATTTAAGCAGCGTTGAGCCCGGCGGAGTGGGGGGACTTACCACACCGATAACGCCACCACCGCCAGGAGTCATTTGAAGCCGCAAGCAGCGCCGCCACTGCCAGGAGTCATTTGCAGCCGCAAGCAGCATCGCCGCCATCACGGGACTTCGATTCCCGGCAGCCTCAGCGGCGGCGCGCTCTATCCACGCTGCGCCAGCGCCAGGAGGCGCATTTAAGCAGCGCTGTGCCCGGCGGAGTGGGGGGACTTACCACACCGATAACGCCGCCACCGCCAGGAGTCATTTGAAGCCGCAAGCAGCGTCGCCGCCATCACAGGACTTCAATTCCCGGCAGCCTCAGCGGCGGCGCGCTCTATCCACGCTGCGCCAGCGCCAGGAGGCGCATTTAAGCAGCGCTGAGCCCGGCGGAGTGGGGGGACTTACCACACCGATAACGCCACCACCGCCAGGAGTCATTTGAAGCCGCAAGCAGCGCCGCCACTGCCAGGAGTCATTTGCAGCCGCAAGCAGCATCGCCGCCATCACAGGACTTCAATTCCCGGCAGCCTCAGCGGCGGCGCGCTCTATCCACGCTGCGCCAGCGCCAGGAGGCGCATTTAAGCAGCGCTGAGCCCGGTGGAGTGGGGGGACTTACCACACCGATAACGCCACCACCGCCAGGAGTCATTTGAAGCCGCAAGCAGCGCCGCCACTGCCAGGAGTCATTTGCAGCCGCAAGCAGCGTCGCCGCCATCACGGGACTTCAATTCCCGGCAGCCTCAGCGGCGGCGCGCTCTATCCACGCTGCGCCAGCGCCTGGAGGCGCATTTAAGCAGCGCTGAGCCCCGCTTCGCGGGACGAGCCGGGCGAAGCCCGGGCAAAGGGCGGGCCGTCTGTGGACGTCTGGGGCAGGACGTGGCAGGGCAGGGCCACGGACTTTGGCGTATGTTGTCAGGGTTGATGCATCATTGTGAGTCTCCCTTTATCAAACCAATGCCATTTATCATTGTGTTTGGGACATTATTCTAGTCCCATTGGCTATTTACTTTTTTGTATTTTGTTTGCTGTACAATTTATGATAGCTTGGGTGCGTGTTTTTTTAACATTTGTGCAATAGGGTGTGTTCGTAGCCGTAAGCATGTCCAAACAAAAATCTATCAAAACCTCTGCAGTGCCTACTACACTAGATAACTATCTAGTGAAAGTTGTTAATAAAATCAACTACGAACGTCGACTCTCCCTCAGCCAGGGTAGCCCTCCAGCTTCCCCGTCTACCTTGTCAATCTCCCCAGGTGTACAAGTGCTAGATGTCATTCCTGATCACGATCCCCAGTTGATTAATAGTGATGATCTAGTGTTAATGACTCCTAGTCAGCCGGTGGTAAATGACTCTTCTGACTATCCTGGAGATTCTTTCCCGGTGTGTAGAGGGCATGCCAGAAAATACCTGTAAAACGAGGGGGGAACAAAAAGGTTAAGAGAGTCCAATTACCTTCTACAAGCATAGTTGGGGGGGACCAGACTCAAGAAAAAGAGTGTCACGCCCAGTTGAATCCTGAGCAATTTAATTTGCTGTTTAGCTATATTGACTCCAAGCTCGACAAGATTATTTTACCGTTGGTGGCTAAATTAGATCAGATCTCGGTAGAAGTAACTAGATTGGCCAATCTCTTGGATACCTACACCATTCGGGTAGGTATTCCAACGACTACCGATGTAAGTCACAACGTAAGGAAAGAGGTAGTAATTCCATCTCGGAGGGGTCTAAGGTTAATCAATTAGAAGTACCATCTGTCGGGGGTACCAGGGCTAACCAAATAGTTGTTCCAGCCCAACTGCACACTGCGAGTCAAGAAAACCAGGCTACCTTGGTAACTGAAAGCAATGTGGGTTGGACTGAAGTAAGGGGAAAGGGTTTTGTTAACCTTCCCCCAGATTGTGCACCTTATGTGGTGGTTTTAACTAATGTACCACGGGTTGATTCACTTATGCCCCAGTCTCAGTATGAATCTCATGATTCCTTGAAAAATAAAACTGTTGCTTGGTTGCATAAGCAATGTGGATTTCCTATGGCCCTCTCTAATGATATCTTAACCACAAGAAGGGTCAATTGGGTTGGTAATTCTAGAAAGACCTGTAAAGGCGACTGTGTTATTGTTAATTTTAAATATCCTCAACACGTCACTACAGTTCTGCTTAGATCAGCCTCCCTATCACTGCCCGATCATGGTATTTGTGTACGCCCCCTCGGCTTTTTTTATAGCCACCTTATTAATATGCCCCCTAATGATCATAACTCTTCCTGGCTACCCCTGCCGATACAGCAGCGGGGTTTAGCCATTCCCTTGCATAATCGTTTTTATGCCCTCAACAGTTTGGATTCTAATGACTGACTTAACCCGGAGAGTCCGATTTCCCCATATAAGGTTATGTATAAGCAGGGCTCTGAAACTATTAAAGGCGGAAGTTTTTACTGATAATGATTGTAGGGGGTCAGTCAATGAAAACCTAATGGAAGGAAATTATCCAACTGTATTTACTACACCAGCTAGGGTTAATGCAAGGGGTAATGGAATAATTATAGCCAGTTGGAATGTTGCAGGGTTAAAATCTATGGGGGAAGGCTCCGGGCTGGCAGAATTTCATTAATTTCTTTGATATCGCATGCTTCCAGGAGACATGGTGTAAGGATGAAATTAATTATGAGGGGTTTGCGTCATATAATCTGGTGGCGAAGGGTACTGGGCCAGGCAGAGCAAAGGGGGGCCTGTTAATATTAGTGTCAATCCATCGCCCAATCATAGTAAAAAGGTATATAACAGTGGGTGAACATGCCCAGATTCTCTGGTTGTTAGAGGAACACGCCCATAACATCCTACTGATTAATTACTATAATAATATTTTTGATAGTTCCAGGGATATAGTCGTTCGTGATTTGGCTAGTGCCATCGAAAATCTAAACCCAGAAGCCAATGTTTCTTTTGATTTTATCTGGGTTGGTGACTTCAATATCCCTTTATGTGAACTGTCAACTGAAAATGTTTGTGGATTTACCAACGATGTGGGAGTGGAACACCTACATTTTCGTCATAACAACTATGGAGATTCATTAAATTATTTTTTGGGTTACTATGATTTAGAAATTCTTGGTTTCCCGAGAGAGGATTCGGGACAAATTATCCCTACTTTCAAGGGTCATCATTCTTGCTCAGTTATTGACCACGTGATTGTTTCCTCTAATATTGCTTCCTGTTGTGCTTCACCTAGGATTGAAGTAACTACCTTAAGCGATCACAACTGTATTATTTTGGAAACAACTTTTTGGGGCGATAGCTGTGTTAAAACGGGCATTGTGGTCTCTAATATTGAATCATACAGACCAAATGGTGTTCGTTTGAGATGGGTCGGGGATAAAGCTAGTGATTTAATTGGCCTTATTGTGAGGGACTGCTTACCCAGTATTAGTATTATTTTTGAAAATTCTACTGACGAATTGCAGGTTTTAAATGCTTTTATGGATATTAATTTAACTATTGAGGCCAGATTTACAAAATCCAAGGGGGGCCAACGTAGCAATGCTCCAAGATGGTTTGACCGCGTGTGCACTCGTTCATTAATTGAATTAAAAATTGCGCTTGCTAAAAAACCTAGGGATACTCAGTCTGTTGTAAAATTAAGGCTGGACTATAAGCTTGCTCTAAGGCGAAGGGAGAGAGAGTTACAGCAGCTGGCATGGGACTCACTCATCCAAGCAGCGGAATCATCTAACAGTACTTTGTTTTGGGCTACTGTCAATTCTCCCTTTATTAGGGATGAGAATACCCCAATGCTAACTTCCAATGTTTCGAGTGACGGCTGGGTTACCCATTTTTCAAACATCTTTGATTCTAACAGTTGTACTGGCACCTGCCATAATAGTTTGCCTGTCTTACCCCTAAATATTACTGTTAGTGAGGTTGAATCCGGCATTTGTGCTAGCAAGGGGGGTAAAGCCCAGGGCCCAGACGGGGTCCCTATTGATGTGTATAAAACGGCCCCCGATATATGGAGCCCTCTATTGGCTACAGTTTTTAATGCTTCTATATGTACTGTGTCCCCCGAAACATGGGGGGAATCTATTATTATTCCTATACATAAAAAAAGGTAGTAGGTCCGATGTCAAAAATTATCGACCCATCTCTCTTTTAGACTCGTCTGTTAAGATCATGAGCAGAATTATGCTCGTGAGGTTAGAGGAATGGGCTGAGCAAGAGGGTATCCTAGCTGACAGTCAGTACGGATTTAGAAAGGGTAGGGGCACACTTGATCAGTGTTTAAATCTTGACCTTCTGATTGGGAAATATATAGATGCTAAGCTAGGCTCACTCTACCTTTGTTTTGCGGACCTTAGCAGCGCATTTGATATGGTTGACCATTCAATTCTATGGTCAACCCTGTTACAGTTAGGGGCGCCAGAGGGAATAATTTATTTTCTGGCCAGACTGTATGGGAATTTAAAAACTTGTGTGCGCTTCGGGACCAAAGGTGAATGTACTCCCAAATTCAATGTAAAAAGAGGCATTAGACAGGGCTGCATATTGGCCCCCCTTCTTTTCATTTTATTTATTAACGGAATCGACGCAATTTTAAAAACAATCCCAGCAGATGCCCCCCTGATCAAAGGTTCCCCCGTGCCTGTGTTATACGCTGATGACGCTGTCCTACTTTCTAGAACTCCATTAGGATTGCAGCTTCTGATTGATAGATTCTCTTCCTTTATTAAGGATAGGAGGTTGACTATCAACAAGAAGAAAACGTATATTATGACCTTTGGGGCCAAAAGCGTAAAGAAAAGTAAATCTGCTAATTTTTCCTTTTTTATAGATAAGGATAAGGTGCTCCAGGTGGATACATTTTGTTATCTTGGTATTACCTTCTCTAATGATAGGAAATGGTTAAATGAATTTAAAAATATTCGTATTAAAATGGCTAAAAAAGCCCATGGCGTTTTTAGATTTGCTGCGAAGGTTGGAGACTGACGTACTAGGGATATGCTTAAGATTTATCAAGCTAGGTGTGTCAGTATTGCTCTGTATGGGGCGAATATTTGGGGACGTTTTCCTGCCCATTTTTTGCAGTTAGAGGAAAATGCTTTTTTAAAAAACTTTTATCTTTACCACCCACTGCTTGTACTGACCTCATCCATCGAGAGCTTGATATTAATTTTCTTACTGACCAACTATCTTTGAGGCCACTCATGATTTGGCGTTCTATTTGGCTCCAAGAAGAAAAAACCTTTAATAGATTGGTCATCGAGGACTGTCTCTCGTTGGATAAATTCTTAAATATACCCTGGTTAAAATATGTAGTTAGATGTTTTTCTGAGATTTTTAATTTAAACATCTTGGTGGACCATAACGCAACATCTTTAATAACGAAACAAGAGTTGAAAACTATTTGTTTGGCATTTACCGCAAGAAAACGGGCCATTGCTAACGGTTCTCTATCTACTGTTTTGTTTTATAATAAGTATAAGCTCGATGAAGGTTTACCCATTTATTTAGTATGTGTAACGAGGCCATCCCATAAGTTTGTGTTGACCAGACTGAGGTTTGGTATTGCCCATCATTTGGTGGCACTGCCAACACTAAAGAAATATCCGCAAGGGCCCTGTATGTGTGATGGCGTCTCTAAACAGAGCACTGTGCACTTTCTTCTTATCTGCAAACTGTATATGAATTTTCGTATTGCCTATTTAAAACCTATGTTTTGTAAATATGGTATACGCACAGTTAATCATAATCAAGCAATGAGTTTAGTTTTTAACCTACAATACGCCGATATCTGGTTTTTTTACTGCCATGTTTTTAATTCATTCAATCAAGGCCAGGAAAAGTATGTGTTTTTAAGCTTGTAACATTTGTTATTTGTAGCTTTCGAATTGTCATTCTGCTGTATCTGATATTGTGGTACATTTGGTTTTATTATTATGGTTGTGCTTTTATGGTCATTTTTCATGCACCGAATAAAGCTTTATGAAATTAAATGAAAAAATGATTTTGATCTCTCAAACTGATCAGGAAGAACCCAGCCTGCCCGAGTTGATTGTTTTGGGGGATTTCTTTGCTCAGTATTTTGAAATTAAGTTCTCCTGCATTTGATGTTTATTCGATTACATGCTTGATTTATTTCATTTGTCAGGCTGGGAATCTTTGTTAGTCAGTGTTTAAACAGCAGTGTTTATATACACTCATTTAACAATGTTTTTTGCATGCACTGTATTCATTCTTTCCGCCTCGTTTCGTGGCCTGAACTATAGCCAACAAGGTGAACTCTTCCCACTGCCTCTTTATCTGTGATGAAGCAGAATGACATTACTGCTTGACAACCCCTTGGTCTAAGAGGACCAGTTTATCAAAGACCACGACACCATCCACTCTCCGTTGATGTATCTTTTGACCGCCCCCTTGCCATTGAAGACAATATCATCAGCTATCTTGCCAGTGGCCCAACCAATGTCAGACCTGAGGACGTCCCCATCATTGGCAGTACAAAAGTATACAAATCAATTGTCAACTAAAGTAACTTTGTCAGAGGAAAGGTGCCTATCCCAGCCACCTTTCATTACAGTCTAGAGACTTTCCCATCAATGGTTTTCTCAAATTTCCATTACCGATTCAGGAGAAGGCCTCTTCCACCAAGAACAGCAGAGTACAATGAGGATGACGTGGAAAAAGACCCTCAAGTAGTCCTCAGCAACTAAGGTTGATGATGAACAGGACCATGTGTCAACTAAACCTCTAGAGTGACACATTCACTTTTTGCCTGCTGACACCAAGGCCGAGTGCTGTTAGCATCGCCAGTATGAGGATGAGTGCCATCAGCCCAATCAGCTTTATTATTAAAATCGAAGCTTCTCAGTACATCCACTGGTGCCGAATGCTTAGCACGGGCTCCATATAGAGTCCAGCGTTCCCATTGGCTTTGTCACCCCCAACCCTGCTACTCCTCATCTACAACCACAGCCTCCAATTCTGGCAGCGCGCCCAAGGCTGAAGAGGGTGATGAGACCACAGATGCTGACAATTAAGAATAGAGTGAGGGAGAAGGGAAAAAGTAAGAGCGTGTGAAGAAGAGGATAGAGACTTAATTTAATTTTCTATACATTATACCATATTCTGTGACAGTTATTTATTGCTCGGCGTTCGTTGGAACCTGATCGAGAACCAGTGGTCACAGATTGACTAATGCGACAACTGCAAACCCCTTTAAGAAGAACTCCAACACTAAAATGTATTGGAGATAGTTTTCAATATTTCTTCAGAAAACCTCTATAATTGACTACATGTGACAAGTAACCTACGAGGACTGCTATGTAGCGCGCTGAGGCACACCAATCTGCATCGGTGCTGTGAATAAATGTTTTCTATGTTTGTATATACGTCGAACCAACATTGGCTGCACACAGAAAACCATTGAATACAAAACACTAATACGGCTTTTTGGAAGAATTTTGTTTACTCAACTCACTGTAGAGCACAAAGGGGAAAGTTGGTTCGATGTACAACAGAGACTGGCACCCGCACATCTCAGTGATAGGGATAACATGATGAATGCTGTCCTAAGTGAATGCAAGTAGTTGCCTACAAGAGCAGAACTACTACAAAGCACATTCAACCAGAACCGAACGCGAATAGTAAAGTGGTGCTGTATCAGTATTTTGATTCCTTCCTGTGCAGGAAATGGTTTAGTAAAATGTTGTTGTTTTTTATTTGTATTTTATTAAGCAGAGGCAAGCTGAATCTATGTGGCCACACAGGAACAAAAATTAGAGGTTGTCCAGCTATTGTTTCCAATCTATCTGTCTTCCCCGCATGAATTTCTTAGAAATTATGAGTTGGGAGACTTTTGAAGAAATCATGTTCTTCAGGTGGTTGCTGTATTGTGAACATGTATTGTGATCTCTTATTAGCATAGCTAAATCCCTATTTATTTTTACGGTATTTTATCATTTAAGAAAAATAAAAATAATAATAACAATAGAAAAGCCCAACATTACACGAAGAAGTAAGCTACACATAAAGGACCCTGTGGGCTCTTTTACAAACCCAGGACTGAACAAGTAAAACGTTGTTCAGGGTGTTTTTAGCACACTAGATGAACTGTGATCTAGAGCCCCTTTGTTTATTTAGGCTTGAGCTTCTTATATAAAGGGGTACATTAATCCGCGTCTGCCAGCAGTTAGGGATGTAACATTCCAATCCCTTGAAAAATGCACTTTGCTTTTCATTTTTTCTTAATCCATAAAATTTGCAAGTAAGATGCTTCAGTATAAAGGCAAACCTAAAACTCACCTTCTGTTCCTCATACTGTTGAGCCCATTTGCTGACATCGTGCTACTGAATAATCCTGAGGTGACCTGATCTTTTAGGGTGGGAGTTTACTCACTCTATGCACTGGTTTCTCAGTCCCTTTAGCCTAATGGAACAGTTATATTCCAGGTTCTTAGGATTTGCTTGAAAAGAGCATCCTTTCAGAAACATAAACTGCCATTGTATCCATAGGAATGAGCTGCTTTTCAACTAATTGACAGTAGGGCATAAATGTAAGGCGGATTTGGAAGAATGTGGGAGATTGGAGTCCAAAATCAGTGGATGTAGAACGTGTTGATGGTATCAGGTTCTTTGATATACCCATGCAGAGAAACTGAACTAACTCAACTTTTCCCCTGCAAAATGTATGTTTCAAGGGCAGGAACAGGCTTGAGTGGAAGGCCGTCTACATAATGTAGTATGGGAGACGGAACAAGTTGCGATTACCTTCCAGTATTTGATTGGGTATGGGCTTCATCTAAAGATAGCATGATAATAGTTATTATATACTTGCAAACATTATTGGTAAGGGAGAGGAGACACATTTTTTATGGGATTAAAAAATGTACTTACTCAAGCAGATGATCCTCCCAAATGTGAATTTGACCATCACAAGTGATTTTAACACTTAAACGTACCCTTTAGGAAATTTGTTGGGGGATCTTGGGGGGTCATTGACTAATTACTTAATCCTGTTATAAAGATAACTTGAAGGGTTCAAAATATATTTCCTATTATGGTGGTGCACAAACTGATTATGCTAAAAAGGGAGCACTAATGGATATACCTAAGCGTATAAGACCATGCCTTTTAATTTTCACTATAGATTAAACCTTTGTTGACCTGTGTGTAGCTTCAATTTAAAATTGTGACATTGTAGTATAACAGTAGCTGCTGCCCATAAGTATCTGGCCTGGAAATTCTAAAGAAAGATAATGTGTGAAAGAAAATTGGGGGCGAGGGGGAGGGTATGCGGAAGCAATACGAAGCAGGGTGTGGGGATGAACATGAAAACAACTTTGAGGAGAGGGGGTGATGTTATGCCCAGAGCACTCGACTTAGGAACTGGGGAACCAGGTTCTCGTCGCAGCATTGGCCCAACCTCTTGTGATTCTGAGAAATCTTTAACATTTGCAGGTTGATATTCTTCGAAGACGTGTTTCAAGTTACGAGGTGTAGTGTGACTCCTCTCATAATTGGCAATGAGCGGGCGGTGGCCTGGCAACCATGGAGTGAAGTCGCACTGCTCAATGCTCCCGCCCGTCTAGCCAATATATCCATTGATTCTGGCTGCCCATGGAGTTGGAGTCTGGCGGCACGCTCACTGACGTGGGTGGCAGTGGCCCAGGAACAGGGGCAGATTGTCCGGAACTGCTGAAGAGCCTCCAAATAGTACAAAGGCTGGCCGCGAGTACTGAAAGTGTGTCGTGTAAGCTCAAAATTGCTGCAGTTGACCCCATCATAGTCTGGGGGTGAGGAGATGAATGGCTGCTGTAGAGGGGAGCCAGCTGGCCCCGCCAAGGAGTTTTGGTGCGGACCCTCTGCAAAAGCGGGGGTCCACTGCAGTGTGCACGCCCAGCCGCAAGAGCTCACACACTGGCACGGACTAAGGAGGGCAGCTGTGAGGTGCTGACGTGGCCCTGAGGGAGAGGAGGTGAAGGCCGTGGATCAGAGACGGCAGCAGGTAGACTTGACTGGACCCCGGAAACGCAGACTGGGCTAGCGGCAGCAGACCACATGGATGAAGACAGAAAAGCGGTGCCAGCCCTGAGGATATCTGCAAGAGGGCCTGGCGGTGCCCTCCAGGGGCGAGTGATACCCTCGCCAGACCTGTCCCCCTGGGACATCCACAGTCACATAGCTGCGAGCCTCTAGGTGATTGTGGCCAGATCAGACTCACCCCGTGCCTGAAGATGAGAGCTGACAAGAGCCCACTAGAAGGTGATCCCCTGCATACCTAGCCCCACCTTGCAACGTATCTGTGACCCATGAAGTCGTGGCGAATGGCTGCAGTCCTGGTTCCCTCGCCCTGCTGTCCCTAGGAGGTAGACACAGCGGCACCACTTTGCAGGGGGGGGCACCACATCTAGAGTCTGTCTTCGAAGGGGGACCAGTTTAAAATCGTGCCCCCTCCCCCCCCCCCATACACAGGTGTCCTGATGAGTTCCAGGCGACTAAGACTACCCAACGCCCAGCACCAATAGCTATGCTACCTGGGGTGCACATGGAGGCAGAGACTATACCGACCAACTTTGTGGTGGCAGGTCTGGCTAAGATATTAGAAACCATCTCTGCTACCCAAAAAGCCTTTGAAACTAAAATTGACTCAATAGCAGTCTACCTGGGGCTACTGCGTAAAGATCAACGAAAACAGGCCAAGAGTGTGCGCACAGACAAAAAACATCGGTCAACGTGACTCCAAGAGTGAATGACCTAAATAAGTCAATAATAAACAACACAAGAAATGCCAATACAGATCCTTATTCATTCATTCATTTGCTTAGAGATCACACAAACCAATTGCTGAATGCATATTCTCCAGATGGGTAGAAAACTGGAGGCTAATGGATGTTTGGCATAATGAACATACCCATGAACGTGTATATTAATTCTGCCCACTGCTGCATGACCTACATGTGCGTCTGCTTTGAATCCTTGCCTCCAGGGGGACAGACCAAACAGTCACTAAAGCAGAAAATCTGTGGAAGACGATCTTGGACCACAATCCACTGTTAGCATGGTTGTGCTTGGGCTCACCTTCACCTTCTATCCCGAAGTGGCGCCTACAGGGGGCAGCGCTTGAGAATGAGACATTCAGAGAGGGGACCACAGAAGGTAACAGTGAAATACTTTCAAGAATACACCAATACAGCCACCTCTTTTAGGGGAATGGGAAGCATTCCAGACAGTGGTGGGGGACCATTATATTAGTTCGACAGTAGGCAGCTGCAAAACCTTAGAAAGGGAGTTGATGGCCATGAACAAGGATCTCAGAAAACTAAGAAAAGCTGCACTCCAGGGCAATGCCTCAAAAGAGACAGTGACCGCAGCTAGGGAATGATATGCAGTGCTAGTTGAGTGGCTGCGGTGCATACACTATAGAATATCTATTGCACCAGCACCCAGAGGATGGCAAAGCGGGCAAGTTACTGGCCTGGCTCACCAAACCTCATCAGGGGGAATCTGCTGTTACCCAGATCAGAGACTCCCAGGAAATCATACGTTCATCTCAAGCTGAAATAAATGAAGTGTTCCTTGACTATTATACAGCACTTTATGGGTGACACCAGGAGGCCCCCAAGTGAACGATAGTGGATTACCTACAGCGAGGATTCCTGCAAAAGGTCTCCGCTGCTGAAGGGAACACCTGTGTGTGGCAATAACAGGACCTGACACCAAGCAGCAATTAAAGACTTGGCTAGTTGTAAAGCTCCAGGGTCAGACGATCTGTTTATAGAGTTCTGTCATGCGTATTTGGGCATCCTGGCTCCTCACCTAGCTAAGCTTTATACCGCAGCCCTGGAGAAAGGAACCTTACCACTGTTTGTGCGTGAGGCAATGCTGATGTCGCTTCCAAAGCCACACAGAGACCCCACGTATAGATCTTCCTAAAGCCCTTGTTGTACTTGAACTTGGATTACAAAATACTGAGTAAAGTAATGGCCACCTCTCTGCTACCCTTGATGACTGGCCTGATCCACCCAGATCAATCAGGATTCATCCCTGGCAGGAACATATCGTTGAATATTCGATGCTTATTTAGAGTGCTGGAATAGACACCGACCATTGACAGGGCGAAAGCCATGGTGCTACCAACAGACTTTCAAAAGGCGTTTAACACCCTGTTCTGGAGATTTCTTATGGAGGTCCTCCGTCATATGAACATGGTTTGGAGGTGGACCTGATAGATCCAGTTATTGTACTCTCATCCCACCGCAAGACTTTGTGTGGACCTGAAAGCGAAGCTTGGGCATATTGCGTTTTCGCGGGAGTCAAATAGGTCTGCTTGTGTAGTGCCCCAGCGTTGAAAGTCTTGGTGTATGACTTGTGGGTGAAGTTACCACTCGTAGACTTGTTGGTACATCCTGCGGACCAGGTCCTCGAGGTCATTGTCCACACCTGGAAGGTACTCTGCCATCAGGTGAATGTGGTGACAGTGTACCCAATGCCAAGTGTTCTGTGCCAATAGGAAGATGGGTAGAGAGTGAGTTCTGTCCTGTTTCTGTAGATAGTGCATGGCAGTCATGTTGTCCATTCGGATGAGGACTACTTTGCCCTTAATAAGTGGAAGAAAGGCTTTGAGGGTGAGGAGCACAAGATAGTTGATGTGGTGCCCCTGTTGATGAGAGTGCCACACTCACTGTACAGTGGTATGGTTGAGATGCCCTTGCCGACCAGCTTGAGAGGTGTCCCTCATAATGGCAACTTGTGGAATGAGGTGTAGGAAATGCCTGCCTTGCAACAGATTGCAGAAAGGGATGTTTACCAACAATAGATCTTACATCTGACCTTCTCCCTATGACCACTGGGCTGAAAGGCACTGGTGCAGTGGGTGCATGTTTAGCCGTGCTTGGAGCACTATGGCAATGCATTAGGCCATCAGACCTTAGAGGGGCATAAAGGTTCTGACTGCATGATGACACGTTAGCTGACAAATAGGTAAGAGCTGCTGAAATGCCAGGACGTTCTACGAGCTGGGGTAGGCTTTACCTGTCACTTAGTTCAGTACCTCCCCGAAAAAGGTGCAGCAGGTGCAGTCTTCTTCGGTGCAGCCTCTCTTTGCTGATCCCTCTGTACAGCTGGGCAGCCCTTCTTCCAAGTCGGTTGAGAGCTAAGTTCTGGGTGCTAGGGGTGCCCTATTTATCTTCAGGAAATGCCCTTGGCAGGATGTCATTGGTAGCCAATGGTCTACCAGCTTCTCTCTCTCTCTTCTGATGACCACTTCCTGGGAAGTATGACATCTGGCTATCCTAGGAAGCACCATTCTGCTGACTCCCAAGATGAAGAGACCCCTCTCTGAACACTAGGAGCTCCCTAGCCCACCCCTTGAGGTGTGTCTACCAAGGGGCTACATGCCCTTGGAAAAACTGGTTCTACACCTGGCTTCTCCTCTCCTGTCTCAAGTACTAGCCCATCTGCCTAAACAATATATCAGCTCCTCTCCCAAGTAATATCCATGTGCTCCTTAAGGTTTCTTCTCCTTGAAGCTCGCCTTTTGGGCTCACACCTGTGTGCCTTCCTGCTGTAGGGAGGTAACAACTCTCTCCCATTCAGGCCCGTATTGGGTCCTTTCCTGGGAGTCGTTAGTACGTCCCCCTGGGTGTGCTGAAAACTGTCTGCGAGACAGGCCCCTTGTACATCAGTAAATGGGCACTGGAAACCTTGTGCCTGTTGCTGTAGTGCCTTACAGCGTAGTGGTAACAAGCGGAGGTGTCTCTGGGAGGATGTTGTGTTGATCTTGGGCAGCAGTCATCTCTCTCTGTAGTGGTGGAACATCAGCAACCTGTTGCAGGGATGCACCTTTCTCGACCCAGTTCTGCAGGTGACTGTCACAACAGATGCTTCCCTCTCCGGGGCAAGGGACAATTTGCACAAGCTCACTGTCCAGGGTCTGTGGGCACCTCACCAACATGGTATCCACATCAGCTTCCTCAAGCTGTTGGCTATCCAGCTAGTCCTCAAGGCCTTCCTCTGTCACATTTACTACAAAGTTGTCCTCATTCGTACCGACAATATGACCACCACATACTATATGCAAAGAAATGAGGCGGGACAGACTCACCTCAGTTGTCAGAGCTGGCTCAGGACATTTGGCTGGGGGCACTCTACCACAGAGTTCATCTGCTATTTGAGTACCTACTGGGAGTGGACAACGACTCTGCAGACTTGTTCAGCAGGAACCAGCAAAAAGTCCACAAGTGGGAACGCCACCCACAAGTCTTACTCCCATACTTCTGCCATTGGGGGTTTCCCAATGTTGATCTCTTCACCATTGCCGAAAACACAAAATGCCCAAGCTTTCCATTTATGCACCCACACCCGCAGTCCCTGGGCAACTGCATTATGGATCAACTAGTCAGGAATACTTGCCTATGCTTCTCCCTCCCTCCCACTTCTACAGTTCTTGGTGCTGAGGCTCCAGTAGATGTCTCTGACCCTCATCCTGATGGCTTCAACTTAGGCCAGGCAGCCCTGGTTCACCACCATCCTTGACCTTTATGTGGCTGCCACGAAAGGCTGCCCAACCGGTCAGACCCCCTCAACCAGAACCACAGGACTGTCAGGCACCCAACCCCCAGGCAGCTCAATCTTGCGGTTTGACTCCTGTGGGCTTAAGAGTTTAGTTACCTTAACCTTCCTCAGGAATGCATGGCCATCTTCAAGAACCCACACAGGCGCACCACCCACGCCTGCTATGCTGTAAAATGGAAAAGGTTTGTGCACTACTGTCTCTTAAGGCGCATAAACCCTTACCTACAGCCATTCAGGACCTCCTCTGCTATCTGCTTCACCTGCAGAATGCAGGCCCCGTCTACACTTCCATTAGGCTTCACTTGACTGCAGTAGCTGCCTCCTTTCAGAACAGGGAACACATCTCACTCGTCGGGGTCCCCGTCTGTAAGGTTTTTATGAAGGGACTCTAGCGAATCATCACATCTAGGATTCTACCGACCCCTGGTGTGGAACCTTAATTTAGTCCTTCCAAGTCCGATGGGACCTCCATTTCAGCTGCTACACTCTTGGTCCTTACAATTTTTCCTGGAAGGTATCCTTCCTCATGGCCATCACTTTCCTGTGACATGTCAGTGGGCTTCATCCTTTCTTCCAAGTCCACACGAATGGTTGTAACCCTCAATTTCTCACTAAGCCCAACCCTAGAAGTCAGTAGTCTGCACCAGAGGCGCAACTAGAGCCAAATTTCGGGGGGGGTGAGCAAAAATTTCGGGGGGGGCTGAACTTTAAGCAATAGGCAGAGTGGAGCTGCAGGGGCTCTTAGAAGGGGTGAAACAACAGCGAGGCCTCATTAACATGCAAATGGTCTTTTAAAGACCTGTAAAGTGCTCGGGTGCGGCTGCTTTTTTGCCGGGGAAGGTGTCTCATCCCGGGCTGCCACACACGACGGGGGGGGGGCTGAAGCCCTTTGAGTCCAATGGGTGTTGCGCGCCTGGTCTGCACAGCCTGAATATCTATAGTACCACATGTCACAAACATGGTAAGTAACATTCTCTTCTTTTTTGTCTTCAGCACTCCACAAGAGTCCATGTATTCTCTCACCTTAACCAGAAAAACAGAACTTACTGTGTTCTTCCCTTCCCCAGACTGTGCAGCAGAGAGGGCTCTTTAACACTTAATGTGAAAAGGGGCCTCATGTACTATGTAGACAGGACAAAACTCTTCCACAAGACACAACAGCCTTTTGTCTCCTTTTCAAAGCCACAAAAAGAGAGTGCTCTCTCCTAAGGTGGTATAGCAAGCTGGTTAGTCAAATGTGTTCATACCTGTTACTCCAAAGCCAAACATTGTGTTCGAGGCATATGAGCTGCAGATTGTACACTTAGCATAGATCGCCATCTGGTGTTGGGCCCGGATGTTTGCAGTTTGTTTTTCTTCTTGGACAGTCTTTGGAAGTCACGAGTTTGGTGACTCCTCCTTCGGTCCGTACTGCGCATGGGCTTCGGCTCCATCCTCAGATTGTTTTTTTTCCGCCATCGGGCTCGGATGTGATACTTCGTGCTCCGGCTTCGAACTTCTACGGTTCCAGCCTCGACGGAAAATCCTTGTTTCTTCGAGTTTCTTCATCATCATCTTCATCTCTCGAAGCGGCACTTTTCTCCATCCCGTACATCGGCACCGGCCTTCGGGCCCTCCTCGACTCCGGTCCCGGCCGATGGAAAGGACTCCGTTCAAAAAGTGCCCAAAATGTGGGTCTAAATTTCCCCACACCGACCTCCATCAGGTGTGTAATCTTTGCCTCTCTCCAGAACACGAAGCCAGAGACTGCCCCGCCTGTAAGTCTTTTCGATCGAAGAAAACCATCCGGGATCGAAAAGCTCGACGCACCATGGCGCACTCATCGTCTGCAGCTCCACCGGACATCTTCGGAGACGGCGCCGAAGCTTCGGGGCAAACACACACCGAGCAGGAAGAAGACGTCGTCAGCGCTTCCGAGGCCGACGACTCCCGACGTGGAGGACATCACACCGGCGCAGCGGGCCGTGAGTACTGTGCCCCCTCCCACCCCCGCGCCCAAAACCAAAGAGACTCAGGTTACTCCCTCGCCTGCCGGCCTGGGCAAAACCAAGACCAAAGTTTCGATCACCCCACCTTCGGGCCCGGTGTCGAAGCCTCCAAAGTCTCACGGCAGCTCGGGATCGAGCCAGCCGACGCCCGGTGCCGAAAAACAGCATCCGGCACCGAAGAAAGCAATATCCAGCTCGACTCCGAAGCCACCGGTGCCGAAGCCTGGACTCTCGGTGCCGACCAAACACAAACACAAATCTGTCGGCACCGACGCTCCGGCGCCGAAAACTCCTTCGACGCCGAAAAAACCGGAGGCCCCAAAAAAGCATGGCACACACAAACCATCGAAGTCCTCGGTTCCGAAATCACCGGTGCCGACGGACGATTCGGCGCCATTGGCTCTGTTTACACCAGACCCTTTACAAAAGACTCTGTCCAAAGACTGGGCTATTGACTTTAATTATCAAGAAAAGACGCCTTGATACTCCGGCTCCTCCTCCACCACCCAAACGGAAGGACTCTGCTACTTCTCCCCTCAGAGTGCCCTCCCCACTACCACCTCCCCTACCTCCTCCACCTCCTCCACCCCCTCCCCCTCCCAGGTCTCCGCCACCTTTACCTCACTACTCTCCGGCCCCGTCCCCAGATCCGGATGACGGGGACCCGGACAATTATCCGGCGGACGCCCCAATGGATCCCACTCCACCAGGGACCCCAGACCCGTGGGAGGATTACAATAACCCTGATGTACCCGATATTCCTCAGGACGACCTATACCCATCCAGGCCGTCTCCTCCAGAGGACTCCTTAGGGTTCCATCATTTAGTGCAGAGAGCAGCACACTACCATGGGGTGGACATGCACACTGAACCAGTGGAAGACGACTTCTTACTGGATACATTCGACATACAGGACAAATCCACCTCTATCTTACCCATGCTTAAGGGTGTCACCAAGCATGCCGCAGAGGTGTTCAAAGACCCTGTCAGGGCCAGGGTACTAAACCCTAGAATAGAGAAAAAGTATAAGGCGGCACCCACAGACCCCGCATACATTAAGGGCCCTGCTCCCTTAGATTCCCTAGTTGTCTCTACAGCTAGAAAGCGGGCTAACTCCCAGTCCTCAGGAGAAGCCCCACCGCCAGACAAGGAATCCAAACTCCTAGACGCGTCTGGCAAGCGCACCGCCTCTCAAGCTGCAAACATGTGGCGCATTGCAAACACACAAGCGCTACTTGCGCGCTATGACAGAGCACACTACGACGAACTTGAGGCTCTTATGCAGCACCTCCCCGAGAAACACAAGCGTAGGGCTCATGAGCTAATACAGGAGGGTAAACTCATTACAAACACCTCCATTAAATGTGCCCTCGATGCAGCCGACACTGCTTCTAGAGCCATAAATACCAGTGTCCTGCTTCGTCGCCATGCCTGGCTCAGGATCTCAGGGTTTAAGCCTGAAGTCCAGGTGTCCATACTCAATCACCCCTTTGACCAACAAACTCTCTTTGGGCCCAAGGTAGACGAAGCGTTGGAAAAGATGAAAAAGGACACGGACACAGCAAAGTCTATGGGGGCACTCCAAACACAAGCCTCTAAACGTTCCTTTCGACGCTCCTCCTTTCGTGGCACAGGCAGAGGCTTCTCCACCGATAGCACCTCTACCTCCTACAAATCCCCTCCTCAAAATACCTTTTCAAAGGGCAACCAAAGAGGTGGTTACAGAGGCAACAACAATAAGGGCAGGGGCAAAACTAACAACGCCCGTTCTGCCACCCCGCCCACACAATGACTTCCCTCCGCTCCCCCCAGACCATTCCACTCCGGTTGGGGGCAGACTACAAAACTTTATCCACGCATGGGAGTCCATAACATCGGACAAATGGGTGACCCAAATCATTCGGTCAGGGTACTGTCTCGAGCTAACATCTACCCCGCCCAATATCCCACCAAGGCACCGTCCAATGTCTCAAGAACATTCCACACTGCTCAAACAGGAGGTACTCTCCCTCCTCCAAAAACACGCTATAGAGCAGGTCCCCATCAATCAGCAAAATCTAGGGGTTTACTCCCTATATTTCCTAATACCAAAGAAAGACGGTACCCTCAGGCCCATTCTGGACCTCCGGCCTCTAAATGCCTACATACATTCAGACCATTTCCATATGGTCACCCTACAACAAGTCCTCCCGCTCCTCTGTCAGGGAGACTTTCTCACAACCTTGGATCTGAAAGACGCATACTTTCACATTCCAATACACCCCTCTCACAGGAAATACCTCAGGTTCGTGGTGGACGGGCAACATTACCAATTCACGGTTCTCCCCTTCGGGGTCACCACCGCACCACGGGTGTTTACCAAATGCCTAGCGGTAGTAGCAGCACACCTCAGACGTCAACACATTCACGTCTTCCCTTACTTAGACGACTGGCTGATAAAAGCCGCGTCTTACCACCAATGCGTGCAGCATACAAACAGCACCATCCAACTGCTCCACCAGCTAGGCTTCACGGTGAACTACCAAAAGTCCCACCTCATACCATCTCACACAAAGCAATATCTCGGGGCCACTATAAACACCTCCAAAGGTATTGCCTATCCAAACACAGCCAGAATCACAAGCATTCAAGCCTTACGCAAAACATTCCTTCCCCAGCACTCTCTTCCAGCAAGAGTGTTCATGAAGCTCATAGGAATGATGGCGTCTTACATCTTTATAGTGCCCCATGCAAGACTAATCATGCGTCCACTTCAAGAGTGCCTAGCACAACAGTGGAACCAGGCCCAGGGTCAGCTGACGGATCTGGTGTTGGTGGACGACCGCACACATCACTCTCTGCAGTGGTGGAACACCACAAACCTTTCCAAAGGGCGGCCGTTCCTGGACCCGGTTCCTCAGGTGATTCTAACAGCGGACGCATCGCTCTCCGGCTGGGGAGCGCACCTCCTACACCTCACAATGCAAGGACTATGGACGCCACAGCAAAAATTGCTCCACATCAACCATCTGGAGCTCTTGGCGATCTTTCTAGCCCTAAAATCTTTCCAAAAACAGATTTCGGGCAAAGCAGTCCTCATTCGCACAGACAACATGACTGCAATGTATTATATCCAAAAACAGGGGGGGGACACACTCTCCCCAGCTCTCCCGCTTAGCCCAGAGCATATGGAGATGGGCAATTCCCCAAAACATCTTTCTCCTGGCACAACACGTTCCAGGCGTACAAAACACCATGGCAGATCTGCTCAGCAGACAAACGCAACAACTACACGAATGGGAACTGCATCCGCAAGTTCTTCAGCCATTCTTCCAACAGTGGGGGCATCCTCAGATAGACCTCTTCGCCACCCACGAAAACAAAAAATGCCCAAGCTTCGCCGCCAGATACCCACACCCATTGTCCAAGGGCAATGCGATATGGATGAACTGGTCAGGCAGATTTGCATACGCCTTTCCACCTCTCCCACTAATTCCATTAGTGGTCAGGAAGCTACAACAGCACTCCCTCACACTCATTCTGGTAGCTCCGACGTGGGCCAGGCAGCCGTGGTACACCACGCTACTACAACTATCAGTGGTACCACATCAAAAACTGCACCTATCCCCATGCCTCCTAACCCAGAACCATGGAGAAATCAGGCACCCGGACCCAGCTCAGCTCAACCTGGCGATCTGGCTCCTGAAATCCTAGAATTCGGATACCTTAACCTTCCCCCTGATTGCATGAACATCATCATGGAAGCCAGACGTCCTACCACTAGAGCATGTTATGCCGCAAAGTGGAAAAGATTTGTTATTTACTGCCGTAACAATACAATCAACCCTTTAGATGCATCCATACAGCACATCATATGCTATCTGCTCCATCTTCACAGGTGTAACCTGGCATATTCATCCATACGCCTACACCTAGCAGTGATCGCTGCTTATCTACAAAACAGACAGCATTTATCTCTCTTCAGAGTGCCCGCTATTAAAGCCTTCATGGAAGGCCTTAAACGAGTAATTCCTCCCAGGGCACCACCTTCCCCTGTATGGAATCTAAATTTAGTTCTTACACGACTAATGGGTCCGCCCTTCGAACCAATGCATAAATGCGAGCTACAGTTTCTCACCTGGAAAACAGCTTTTCTCGTAGCTATCACTTCCCTTAGAAGGGTTGGTGAAATACAAGCGTTCACTATACAGGAACCCTTCATACAAATACATCACAGCAAGGTCATACTTCGCACAAATCCGAAGTTCCTGCCCAAGGTCATTTCCCCCTTCCATCTCAATCAATCGGTGGAATTACCTGTCTTCTTCTCGCAACCTCAATCTGTTGCAGAAAGAGCCTTACACACACTCGATGTAAAAAGGGCTTTGCTATACTACATACAAAGAACGCAACCCTTCAGGAAGACTAAACAATTGTTCGTCTCCTCTCCACCACATAAAGGCAACCCCATTTCTAAATCAGGGATAGCTAGGTGGATTGTAAAATGCATACAGATTTGCTACCAAAAGGCTAAAAGAACATTATCTGTTCCGCCTAAAGCCCATTCTACAAGAAAGTTAGGGGCTTCTATGGCCTTTCTAGGGAATATACCCTTAGATGACATCTGCAAAGCAGCCACATGGTCTACACCGCACACCTTCACAAAACATTACTGTGTAGATGTGCATTCCAAGCAGCAAGCTAGAGTGGGCCAGGCTGTACTAAAGACACTATTTCAAACCACTGCAACGGATACCGGTGGTCGCCGCTAGGGTTGGGTACTGCTATATAATCTATGCTAAGTGTACAATCTGCAGCTCATATGCCTCGAACGGAATATGCTACTTACCAGTATGCATCTGTTCTTGGCATGTAGAGCTGCAGAGTTGTACACGCCCACCCGCCTCCCCGGCTACCTGTATCCGTTCCAGTACATCTTATTTAGATACTACACACATGGGTTTCCCTGTTGGCGAAAAACAATCTGAGGATGGAGCCGAAGCCCATGCGCAGTACGGACCGAAGGAGGAGTCACCAAACTCATGACTTCCAAAGACTGTCCAAGAAGAAAAACAAACTGCAAACATCCGGGCCCAACACCAGATGGCGATCTATGCTAAGTGTACAACTCTGCAGCTCTACATGCCAAGAACAGATGCATACTGGTAAGTAGCATATTCCTTGCCTATCCCTGCTAGACCCCTCTACCAGTAAGAAAGGGGCTTCTATGGCTTTTATAGGTATCATCCCTATAGCTAACATCTGCAAAGCTGCTGCATGGTCTACTTCACACATTTTCACTAACCATTACTGTGTGAACATGCACGCCAACAAGCCAGTGTTGGACAGGCTGTACTCCATACACTTTTCCTGTCCTCTACAACATCCTCTGGCCAGCCACCGCTTAGAGTAGGACTACTTTACAGCCTATGCATCTACAGCAACACATGCCATGCATGAAAAATTTTACTTAACGTGTAAGCATCTCTTAGTGGTATGTAATGCTGTATATTAAGATGCACCCACCCCCCTCCCCGGAAGCCTATGGTTGTTGCAAATGCTTTTCTTGCTTCGTTTCTTCGCATTGTCATTTTCTTTTATATCTCTATGTTCTGTTTCCATCCTCACATGCCTGTGTGTAAAAACAATCTAACAATGGAGCCGATGCCCATGCACCTTAGCAACTATAGGTGGAGTCACTATACCTCGTGACTCGAAGACTACTTTGAAGAAAAACAAGCTGCACACATCCAAGCCCAACACTGGAAGGCATGAAGATGCACAGCATGTGAATGAATCTACAGCACTTCATGTCACAAAGAGATGCTGAAAAGGGAAGTAACATTTTCCTTTTCTTTTGTCTTACGCACTCCACAAGAGTGCATGTGTGTTCCAGCTGTCTCCCTAGTGTGATTCTTTTCTCCACACCCACGCTCCATGTTGCTCTGTCTTGTCCATGTGCTTCTCTCCTGCCCACCTCCATGGAGGACACCCGGCTCGCTTTTGTGTGCTTCTTCTCCCAGTGTTGCTTTCTCACCAATGTACTTCTCCATCCCCGCCCACCCAAACTCCACGTTGCTCTCTTTCACCTGTTTGCCATCTCACTGGTAAATAAAAAGGAAAAGAAAATACCTGCCTTATTTTGCTTCTCAACTATCATCCCACACACAAGCAAACATCCTTTTGGACTCTCTCCTATCAGCCTTCTGTCAAGACCACAGCAGTGAATCTGCAATTCTGCATATTGTGGACGATGTCCTCCATATCCTAGATTCTGGAAACTCATGCCTTCTTGATCTCTTCGACCGCTCCGCTGCATTTGAGACTGTCAACCACAGGCTCTGATTTACGCCCCGAAGTAGCGAATGGGATGCAGTGGCGTAGTCCTCAACTTTCTCCTAGCACCTAACGAATGGCTTCGAAATAGTGAAAATCAGGAACTCTGTCTCAAAGCAAATTGGTTTGCAACAAGGGGGTTCCTCAAGGCTTCATCCTCTCCAACACTTTTCAACCTCCACCTTGAACCCCTCCATGTGATCCTTAGGAGCTCTGGAACCATCTTCCGCTGTACACCAACGACAAACAAATCTACCTGAAAATAACGTCTCTGGAGAACATCACCCTCCTTTCCAGCACACTGGCAAAAATTCAATCCTGGGTGACAAATCACCACTTCAAACTTAAGCCAACAAAAACAATTTCTTCTGATATCTCTGAAGAGTGCTAGTCCTTCAGTTCAAGCATGGAGTGGGCCATTCATACCTCTGTCATTCAGAATGCCAAGTCACTGATTTGTTCACGACAACCATCTCAAGCTGCAGAGCCACGTTGCAGCCAGGCCCAAGAGTGCACGGTTCCATCTTAGGCCGCTACGGGGATCAGGCAAATGATCCCGGAACAGGACCCAAAATGAGTTGTTCAGGCCCTGGTTTCCTCAAGACTGGACTACGAGATCGCACACCTAGCAGCTCATTTAGGCCCGCTTCAGAGCAGTCCGGCGTGCGGCAGCAAGCTTTGTGACCTGTCGCTGGAAATTCGACCACACAACTCCTACCCTGTTAACCGTGTAGAGGCGAGAGCCCAATTCAAAAGCACATGCATCACCCAAGAGCTGCGCTCGTCCCTTGCTGCTTACCGAGATCGAGAAACGCCCAATCCCTTCTCCTGAAGCCTCTCGCCTTTATTCGGGAACGATTCATGAGCCAATCATACTCTGGAAGGGACACGAGAATTTGGAACTTCCTACTCTGACCATATGCCTTGCCATCTTCAAATAAAGAAAGACCTAACAGCTCTTGTCTTGCATAGGCGCTTGGGCTTCACGACTGATCGCTTTGTTTTTATCCTTGAATAAATGTTGCCAACAATGTGACCTATGTTCCCTGATCCTATTGTTACTGTTATTGGTGCTATGACTATTTTGGTATGGTCTACTTTGGTGCAGGAAACCAGGGTTCGAGCCTCGAGGTCGCGTCCACATCCTGTGATTCTGGGCAAATCACTTAATCTCCCCGTGCCTGAATATGTAATGTAAATACGGTGCTCATGTACAGCGCTCCAATACCTTCGGGTAGAGTTCGCGCTATATAAAAGTTGCAAAAAAAAAACGGGTGCCCACGGGCCAAGTCCGCGCTATATGAAAATAAGTAAACAGGTAATTCTCCCGGTGCACTTCCAGCCACCACTGCGGTAATATGGACTGAACACACACAGACCCATCAATAACACCGGGTCTTCCCTAAGTACACAAGTAAACACCTTCTCTAACCCGGGTTCTGCTCAGTGTCTCTTGACAGCATCACGAAAAAAAGAACCCAGTCATTAGCGGTTAGAGAGGTCGGGGCAGAGAGCCTCCATAGAAGGGGGGTGATTTACTGCCCTCGAGGGTCCTGTCACTTTTATGGGGAGGGCCTGTGAACAGAGGAGGCACCTCGCGAACCCTGTGTAAAGGGACTGTGGCGGGTTTATTTACTCAGCAGGCTTGGGCAATAAATTAAACCAACTGGGGCACAGTAAAGCATCAAAGCTAACAGACAAAAGGTTATTTTGCAATTAGTGCTCGAAGATTTACTTCACAAGCATTATTCAGTCGTATCAGAAAACATAGTTATGAATCTATACACGATTCTGTGCAGAGTATAAACTGTGGGTGTTCAGCAGAATATCGGTGACGTGCGCCAGAAAGAATCGCGCCCATCATGCATCGTGTGCCTAATGATAAATGAATCATCTGTCTAGCGCCCAAAGAACCTGTGCAGCAGTCAGTGTGCACAGCGTGCCTGTTCATCAGGTGCTGCCGCGGAGAATTAAAAAAAAAAAAAATCATGTCCAATGGCAGATAAAGCTCGCCCGTTACTGTATCACGGAGTTAGAAGAAAATGCCACGTTAATGGAAAAAAAAAATCGGGGAAATTAAATTTTTCTGTTAACTTATATTAAAGCAGAGTCAATTTTAGACGGGAAAAACCTGACATAAAGACATTTTAGGTTTTAATTTTTTTTTTAAATCGAGTCTCTCTCCTGAACCGGGTCTGTTGGCGAGTGTGTTTATTACTGTGCCACGTAGTGCTTGTACCTAATATGTATAACGTGCCAACATATTGAAGTTGCTAGTCCCGTCTATTTTGCCCATTTCCTACCTGTTTGTGTCGCAAGCTTTACCTTTGCTCTCTCGTGCTGTTGTTCTCCTGCGCCTTGCAAGGGGCACTTTTTCACTTTGTTAGACTGCTGAGAGTTCCAACTTTTCTGCACTTTTCAAGTCTGCTCTTAATACACGGATCCCACATGGGCTCCAGCGTGTGTGCCTTTTCAGTGCTGTTCTTTGGCATGGAAGTCTTCTCGGTGTTAACTATCCTCATTATTAACACCCTGGCGATCACGTTCTCTACATTTACCGTACCCTCAGTGCTGACCTCTTCCTCGGGGCTAATGGCTCTCAATAATAAAACATTCTCAGTGGTGCCCCTGTGATGCAAATTGCATTGTCCCTGCAGATCCGCTTGTGGGGCTGGTCCAAGAGCCAGTAGTAACTCCGCCCACATGGAATTCAAGTTCAGAGAGCAGTTATGAGATGATCACACAACCCCAGAGCGCCCCTCACCTGCCCTTGCAATCTACTGTGACGTTCATGCTGGAAGGGTCCTCGTGCTTCAAGGAGTCTATGTGCAGTAGTCAGAATACATCACCTGACTCAAGGATAGGTTCTGCTCTATTCTGAGGAAACGGGGGGGGGGGGGGGGAGACATCCTCTTAGTATTTTGTGGTTTTACATATCTGCTCTTCATCTAGTCCTCACAAGTTTCACCTTGTCATTATTTATTGAAACAATCAGCCAACACTCTGTAGCCTTATGTGCCAAACGTGAACCGTATGATGATTAAGTAAAATGTGCAATACCCCCCCCCCGCCCCTTAGCACCGGAAGTAAACAATTCCTGTATGAGTTCCCCCATAACTCGCATCGCCTCTGACTGAGAAAATCAGGTCCATTCCTCCTTTCAAAAAAGCGATGGTGTTTTTGGACAGGAATTGTTTCTCATGTCTGCTCTTCCACAAAATGCATACTTGTTCATTCTTTTCGTAGTAGTAGAACCATCAACTCAAATGTTTACCTCATTGCCAGAGGCCTTAAGATCCCCCATGTGTGGTTTTGGGGTTCTTTGTTATTCCTAGGAGCATCGTTTGATGTGATTTTGGGGTGAATTTGCTGGGATGGCCACTCCTCTGTAGATTGGAAACTGCCTTTAAGTTTCTCCATTTGCGAATAATTTTTCTTTCTGTGAAATGAGGGACTTCATATTGTTTCAAAAATACATTGTAATGTTCCCCGTTCCCAGGAGCAGCAAGAAATCTTTCTCTGAAATTAACATTGACATATTTTTTCTTAGGATTGTATACTGTGGATAATGGACTGAATGAGGGACAATAAATCCCTTTCATGCTAGACCCAACGAGTTCTGGAACGTAGAATGCATTGGTTCCTATCATTGGTAGTGGCTGTTGCGGCTGGTTGCTAGCCTTAGTTGCCACATACTTCCATTGCTTCTATTGTGTGTAATAGGTGTCTTTTATGTAACAAATCTTTCATCTTTTGCCTGCTGTGTCTCTGGTCAGCCTTGTGACTGTGAATCTAGCAACAAATGGGCCAGGAGCAGCAGACATCCCTGTACCTGTGTGAAGGTTCTCTTTCCCTTAGTTACATGCTGCTCATTGGATCCTTTCTCCTTGAGGGGCATGCTGTTACTGCATTGTCTGTCTGATCCTGTGTGGTGTGCTTTGCCTATGACTGCGACTTCTGCGCAAAGGTTGTGGAGCACTTCCAAGGTGAGAGCTGCCATTGTCTCCAAAGGATTTCAGGTGCACGGCACATTTTGAAACAGACGTGCATCGTTACACCTTCATCAAGGCCATTATATACATGCCTAGGTTGTGGTGAGTGATGTTCACCTTTAGTGCTTCGGATACAACACACATGAGTCGGCAACACAGCTCTCTGACATGTTGTCATCTTTTCGAGTTAACTTCATATGTTGATGATTTACAAATTGAGGCCGAGGCCTTTCTCGCAGCACCGAGTACTAAAAGGGGATACAGTGTCAACAAGTGGTGCTCTGTGAAACTGATTCTGAACATACCTTGCAAAAGATAAAGAAGAGTAACCGAGATTCCATTGCCAACTTGGGCATGAAACAGATATATGGAAGATAGATGTTACTGTACATATAATTGGAACTCCAAGTGCACAAACAAAGATCACAACTGTATCAACCAAGCTTATCCCCGTCATGAAAAAATGGATCAAAAATTCTCAGTATAGGTGACAATATTTAAAACAAAAAAAAGCCCTGAAGAAGTCTCTAGGAAGAGACGAAATGCGTTGGCTACATGTGATGGAAAACATATGACAAAAGAACAATATGAATAAAGAACTATGAAGAAAGATTATTTTTCTAAAACTTGAATGGAGTCTGTGCATTATTTGATTTAAGCTCGTCGGAATGTACAATCATCTTTGTAAACGAATAGGTAGTGTTTTTTTTTTTTTTTTTAAACAGACTTTATTGAGTTTCATACAAGGAATGTAAGCTGTGATATCCCGACCCGGTCAATCAAACAGTTGGTCAACAAGTTACTTGGAGCATAAGTAGAGCAATATATAACCCACAAGGCAACAGTTCAGTTGGAGTTTTAGGTGAACACTGTGACGTAGTGGGTGTTGATCATTTTGTCAAATTAACTTCATATGTTGTTTGTTTGCCAAAACCCACTTGAGAGAAGGTTAGATTAGGTACATATAGTTGCCATACATTTTAGGCTCAAGTTCTCGCGCAGTTTCTCATTTTGTACCAATAAAATTGAGGTTCAGGAGGTTTGATGATTCTGAAGAGCCTGTACGATGTGAATATTGGAATTTGTGCTGGTGAGTACCCTTTTCACATTTAATGATCATGGGAATGGCCTATATTTGTAAGACTGCTGTGCTCATTTTGTTGGCATTCTCCTTCCTCACCTACTGCCTTGTGAATGCAGGGATCCACTATACAGATGCTGGCATGTCCTTGTTTTTCCACAGGCAGAGATGCTGTACAAGAAGAATCCCAAACTGCTGAACCAATTGCAGTACTGTGAGGAGACTGGGATCCCTCTGGTGGCCATCATTGGGGAGCAGGAGTTGAAAGATGGAGTAGTCAAGCTACGTGTTGTGGCAACACGGGAGGAGGTAAGGGCCACATGCTGAACCCTGTTTGAAAGCAGTTAATCTGGGGAGAGGATGTGGTCCATCGGCTAGACTGCCGACTTGTGTGCTGGAAACCAGGGTTCGAGCCTTGGGGTCGCGTCCACATTCTGTGATTCTGGGAAAATCACTTAATCTCCCCGTGCCTGAATATCTAATGTAAATATGGTGTTCATGTACAGCGCACCAATACCTTTGGGTCGAGTTTGCGCTATATATAAGATGCAAAACAAAAAAAAATAGTTTGACAACTGTAAAATGTGTATGTGTCACATGTGACTTGAAAACAATTTTTGTGTATGTGCTAAGATTTGTATGTATCTACCTTCAGAGCAATACCTGTGGTCTAGAGGCGTGAAGGGGGCGCACACCCATTTTCAATCATGGCTTGACAGTGCAGCTATTGCCAGAGCTCATGTGCTCAACAGAAAAAGAGCTGTTAGAGTTACTGCAGAGTGAGGGGCCTTGACTCTGCCAACATGTTGATTTGTTTGAGTACACCATTTAATTGGGCAGATGTTGTGAGGCTCTATTGAAAAAGAGAGTGCCTTGCCGTCCTATTGGGTCCTTCAGGGCTTCCCTTCTCTTACCATGGGCTCCCCTGTAAATGTAAAGACATGGTGGCGCATAATGGACCAACAATCCACCATGCTGGCATCCTAGTACCCCCTGACGCTCACCTACCCTTCTTTCTTGAACCCCCCTTTCTGAGTACAGGATGAGTTGTGTGCCTGAGTCAGTTTGGGTGAGTGATGTGCCCATGAGAGCGGGGGGTGAGTGGTGTGCCCATGAGAGCGGGGGTGAGTGGTGTGCCTGTGCGAGCGGATTAACATCACGCCTGCCTGAGTGGCTCATCCAGAAACTCGGGTTTAAAGTCTTTGCCTATCCTTCTTTCTTCTGAGTGATCAGATGAGCTTCACCAAGTTGGGTAATATTGACATTTTTATCACTGCATCAGGATACCGCATTGCTCTCGAAGAGTTAAATAGCTTGAGACACCGATTTCCCAATAGTTCTGATAGACCCAGTTCTGTAGTACCGTTATGAAGTTACTTTTGAGTTGGTCTGGCCCCTGCTCTAAGATTTTGAAAAACTGTATTTTGTTAATGGTTTCACAAACATTTAGGGTGATCTGGTAATGAAACTCCAGTTCTTTTAGTTTGGATACTCTGGCAATGAAACTCCAGTTCTTTTAGTTTGGATACCCACATGAATGAGCAGTGCTGCATTTCAAGATCTTGGAATACAGGTTGTGCTTCACAGAAGTTTGTGCCCGCAGAAAAGATTCACATTGAAATATCCATGATAGTCTGTTGTAAAATGTAGCCAGGAAGTTCCCTTCCTCACCTTATTGAACAAGGTGGTTACAAAACTAGATATATCCCTGCTATTGGTGTTGTATAGTTACTAACAAAGTTAGGTAGTTGGGGGAAAAAAGCATCCATGAATTTGTCTTGTCAAAGTCAGTGACATAAATTAACAGACATCTCGGATTATCTAATCTTGTGATCGGTCATTTGGATGGAGGACAGACGGGTATAAGGGATGGCCATTATACAGCAGTCGGCGGTCAGGTTGACTGTCGCTTGTGGACAGAACTCCAAAGCAACCACAAATAATCCTGCCTGGGGTTTTTTTAACAGCATTATACTGCATATTAACTTTTTACGTACTCTTAACGGTGCAACACGCAAATCTTTCTAAACTGTGGTTATGCATCCGATTTTGGAGTACGAAATGCTATATAAATACTACAGTACAATATATTACAGGTTTTTGTTAGCCACATAAGTGGAAAATGGCCTCACCTGAGCCTGCACTTCAAAGCAAAATTGTCTGCTTTTTTCCATCGTGGGATCTTCATTGCTATTCATGAATTCTGAATATCTCAGTGTAAATGTGGGAACCCGGAACACTTTTTAAACAAATACAAATTTCCCTTTCTAAATATAACACTGTATGCGTAAACATAATATTCTGTTTGTGTATTCCTCACTTTTATACCCTAAAACTACCTCTGTTATAGAAAATCTAAAATAAATTAGAAACAGGCAGGGGCGGCTCCTGATAACAGCATCTATTATAATTTTATTTTTCAGTACTCCTCTGTTGGGGCGGTGCGGGCTGGACTGCCCACAGAGCAGGGTAGGAGTGGTGAGCACACTCTAAGTGCACATGACGGTTTGGCCAGTCGTCTTGGGCCGGCCAAACTGTCATGCACACTTGGCATGTTCTCCACTGGGCTGTGTTGCACAGCCTGGGTGAAAAATATGCCCAGGCTACCAGTTCCTATCTTAGCGCCAAACCAGATTGTTTCATTTCTGGCATCAGGTTCGGATGTGTGCTTCCATGTTCCAGGCCGACTCCGTTGTGGTGATCATTATTGAGTTTTCTTGTTCCCCTTTATCTCCATCGGCATTGTTTACAATTGCGGTTGCCCCCTTTCTTGCGTATTGGGTCAGTGTTTCCAGTTACCCCTCTGAGCAGTACCCTGATTGACTATGGCCCCCGGTGGGTCCTTGACTGTCGGGGCTTCTTTTTCCTTTGGTGCAGTCCACTCTCAATACGTCTTCCCTGTGATAGAACGGATGCTTTTTTGAAACTGGCCACAGTGTCATGCGAAATACCCCAGTGCCAATTGTAGGAGACTCTTTATTTGATGTACCAAATGAGGTATATGATATACATAAAATGAGGTATATTGTGCAAAGAGTCCAAGGGTTTCCTTATGAGTGGACAGGGGCTTGCTCTAGCAATCCCAAGGTGCTCTTCTAGGGGGTAGTGTGATGGAGCAGCATTTGGCTTATCAGAGAGGAGTGTTTGACATCTGCAAACACACATAATAGTCAATAAATGATGCACACCACTCAATAAGGAGATCCACACCAATTTATAAAAAGAACACATATCTTTATATATATGTTTAGGCACCAGAATCAATACGATCAGACAAGTACATTTTGCAAGAGAAATACTAATATGATTAAAAAGTTGACGGCGCGTCTTTCAGAATCGTTATCCTATGGGAGAAAAAACAAACCTGGTATTCAGGTACAGTACAGCGACTTACGAGACCAATCTCCTGAACCTAAGGTGAGTATGGGGCATGAACCAAGGCAGCACCAGCAAGCTATCTAGGGCGTCTGGGTGCAGGAGTGCAATTTAGCGTTGGGTGCCCAATGTTAGTTAAAGGGGATCAGCCTGTGGGAAAAGAGGCTGCAGGTTTTGACTGGAAGGCCAGTCAAGCTGAACCAACAGGGGGGCTCAGAACTCATGATGCTCAGGGATGTGGGGACACCGTCAGTCCTCTTCTACACAGACAATTGGCGACGGGTGCAGAGGTGACCTTAGGCGTCGGGTCTTTGTCACCGTGGGCGGTCATAGTAGAGGGGGCCTGCAAACAGAGGCTGAGGCATGCTCGAAGTCCACAGCGGGGAAACCCAAGGTGGACTTTCAGTCTGCAGGAACTGGGGACAAGTTGACACAGTTTGCCCAGTTCAGGCTGAGCATCTCGGGCACAGTGGTGCTTGGCGATTGGAAGACCAGCCCACTAACCAGTCAAACTGGTCCTTCAGTAATTACAAAAGCAGCTCAATGACCGACAAAAACAGATTATCATCCGCCCCCAAACGGGCCGCATTCTCACAGAGCCTCCAATACCATATCCTGGCCTTCCAAGAAACAGCTCCGTTTTGAAGGAGCTCTGGAGTCCCCTCCTCTTTAAAAGCAGTGAAAAAAGCAAGATAAAGCCACCAATACTCTTCAGGACACTGGACTACCTTCGCCCTCCTAAACTCCACCCAGACCCTCACCATCGCCTTCTTCTCCACCTTCTTTATCTAACCCACTATCCTACACTCCACAGTGGCCACCACACTCCGACACAGGGCGACCCTTGGGACTCATATGATGCAGGTCCCCCTGCAGACACTGATCTAGACCTCTACTCTGCTCGACATTCCCTACTGGATGATACCTCCTCTTACTGTGACCTTCTATGTAGGGCTGCTGCTTATCACAGTGTAGCGATGCATAAGGAGCCCGTCGAGAAGGACTTTCCTCTTTGAGACCCTCTCCTCTGCACATCACTCCATGCAGTATCTGCCTATGCTAAAGTGGATGCTCACACCAGCCCCTGATATTTTCAAGGTGCTGGTTAAAGCCCGAGTCATTACCCTATGGTTTGATTAGAGAGAGAAAAAAAATACAAGGCCTCACCTTTAGACCCTCTATATATTAGAAGCCTGCTCTCACCAGATTCCCTAGTGGTTCATATCATACGTAAGAGAGCGAATGCTCAGGTCACCTGTGATGCTCTTCCACCGGCAAAGAGAGTAAAAGAATAGATGCGGCTGGTAAACGAGTCGCGGCATAGTCTCCCAACCATTGGCTCATCGCCAATTCCATTGGTTTACTCTCCAGATATGACCAGGACCACTGGGACGAAATGAAGGAGCTCCTCTAACACCTCCTGGCAGAGCACCGAAACTGGGGCAGGGATTTGGTCACAGACGGCAAACTGATTTTTAACACAACCATCAGATGCACCCTAGATGCTGCTGAAACTGCTGCTCAGGGGATTACCTCAAACCTCCTTCTCCGCAAGCATGCCTGTCTCCGGCTTCAAGTGGACGTTCAATAGCATCTCCTGCTCTTCGATGGGGAGCATCTCTCTGACCCTCAGTTTGACAAGGTACTAGAGAAAATAAAAAAGGATACAGAAAAAGCAAAAGCCAGGGGTGCCTTACAGACGCTGTCCTTATAGGGGTCCTTTTACCGCTCTGCTTATCGCGGAGGCTCGAAGACCACCTCCCCTGAAGCCTCCATGTCCTTTCAGTGCCAGCCTGCCCAACCAACTTACACTAGGGCCTACTTCAGAGGTGCCTATTGTGGAAATAGCGCCAAAGGTAGAGGTAAAGGTATCTCCCCCAAGGCAGCCACCCCAGCCTATCAATGACTTGCCACTCACTCCCCCCCATCACACCACACCTGTTTGGGACGGCTGCAGATGTTCTTCCCCACTTGGCAACATGTCACCTCAGGCCAGTGGGTGTTGGACATCATCCAACACAGTTACTGCCTAGAATTCACCTCCATACCGCCCAACATACCACCCCGCAGACATTCCCTATCCACAGAGCACCAGCATCTGCTTCAAGGAGAGGACCATGCGCTCCTCCTCAAGGGGGCCATAAAGCCTGTCCCACAACACCTAAAGGGCTCATAATCCTATCCTCATTCCCAAGAAGGACAAATCCCTCGGACAGATTCTGGACCTCAGACCCCTAAACGAGCACACCAGAATACTTCCATATCGTCACCCTTCAGGATGTCATAATTCTGTTGCAGCAAGACGACTCCATGATGGCACTAGACCTCAAAGATGCCTACTTCCACATTCCCATTTATCTGGCGCATCAGCGCTACCTCCGGTTTATGGTAAGTGGTCTGCATTACCAGTTCAAAGTGTTACTTTTTGGGGTCACCACCACGCCCAGAGCCTTTACACAATGCCTTGCAGTAGTAGCTGCGCATCTGCGAATGCAGGGCATCCATGTATTTGTTTAACAAAATAGAGTATCCTTCCCGTTATTCCTTTGTTATACCCCTCCAGGGATGAGGGGACAAAGAAAACAAAAAAGGGTGTAGGCTGCCTATATGTATAATGGTGACTCTCTCTAGTATAGTGTTACTGAGAGGATCAAGAGAATATATATGGAGTCAACCCGCCACTGCGGGTGGAAAGGGAGAAAGAAACCTTTTTCTTTTAATTGCCCTCACTCATTCTAATAGTGACTTGCTTCATCATAGGGCCATCCCGACTCCTACAGGTCGGGGTGGGCTCAACCATGTTTCAGGGAGCACTTAGGGATATTTTGTTAGGGGGCGTACCATTGAAATAAAATTCCTCACCCACTCCTAAAGAAATCTTCAATAATGGAGTGGGAGGGAAGATTAAAATACAAAAAACGGGTATAAAGGATGTGATGGTCCTATGACCCTAAAAACAACTCCAACATGTTTCAGCCCTTCTTAACCGGCCTGAATAAGTCCTGCACATTCGTCAGGGTAGGACGTAATGAGGTTACTTCCCCCAAAGACGTGAGTGCGAATGTACCATTTGTCACGTGCACTACAAATTAAAAATAACAAGCCTAATACTTGCCACCGGTCTGGATGAGGAATTGCCTATGCAGAAAATAAGAGAAAACTACATTTTTACTCATTATTATATTTGGCGTGATTAACATTGTCACCATTTGCACACAGTACCTTCTGTATCCCAAAAATTGTGATGGTGTCAGGGTGTCACCCATAGTTCTATAGTCCATGTCAACATCATATTAAGTGGTAACATCATACACCATTTGCAAACTCCCACCACACCATATACACTTCAGTGACTATCACAAGTGCTATGGGTAGTGCATGCATGCATTATTTCATCCACAATACTCTTACATACTTCCCAAAGTGTGTCTCACCACATTCATTATCATTTCCTACAACTCACCCCAACAACTCGGGGTTAATGATTCTCAAGGGCATGCAGGAGTGAGGCCTTGTAGTCACACACTGTTGGTGACAAAAAATGGTGGTAATATTAGTCAAAAGGATATGATAGATGTCGGCAGACTATTAGTTCTGCCAAAATTCATTGCAGCTTCTCCATCATTATCTCCCCTCTCGAGCAGCCGCTTGTTTAGATATATTATCGGCACTTACTTCATCAAAGGTCCTTCACTGCTGCAACCTACGTTTACTCGTGCTCCCCGGCTTGTGTGGTTTGTTCTCTGCTAAGCCGGAAGTTAAATACTCTTGTTTTCGTGCCTTCGTAACCACTTGCTAAATGACAAGACACGCCTGTTTAGCACCAAAGGTTACTGTCCATAGGCTGTTGGTATGGACTCAGCTTACGTCGTAGCAACAGTACCGTGATTCCCAGAAAGGATCCTCACGGCTTAGCAGAGAACAAACCGCACAAGCCGGGGAGCACGAGTAAACGTAGGTTCCAGCAGGGAAGGACCTTTGGTGAAGTAAGTGCCGATAATATATCTAAACGAGCGGCTGCTCGAGCAGCGAGATAAGAATGGAGACACTGCAATGAATGTTGGCAGAACTAGCAGACTGCCGACATCTATCATATTCTTTTGACTAATATTACTGCCATTTTTTTAGAACCAACAGTGTGTGACTACAAGGCCTCCCTCCTGCACTCCCTTGAGAATCATTAACCCCGAGTTGTTGGGGTGAGTTGTAGGAAATGATAATGAATGTGGTGAGACACACTTTGGGAAGTATGTAAGAGTATTGTGGATGAAATAATGCATGAATGCACTACCCATAGCACTTGTGATAGTCACTGAAGTGTATATGGTGTGGTGGGAGATCGCAAATGGTGTTTAATGTTACCACATTAATGTGATGTTGAGATGGACTATAGAAATATCGGTGACACCCTGACACCATCACAATTGTTTGGATACAGAAGGTACTGTGTTCAAATGGTGACACAATGTTAATCAAGCCAAATATAATAATGAGTAAAAATGTTGTTTTCTCTTGTTTTCTGTTTAGGCAATTCCTCATCCAGACCGGTGGCAATTATTAGGCTTGTTATTATTAATTTATAGTGCACATGACAAATGGTACCTTCACACTCTTTGGGGGTAGTAACCTCATTACATCCCACCCTGGCGAAAGCTCAGGACTTATTCAGGCCCGTCAAGAAGGGCTGAAACATGTTGGTGTTGTTTTTAGGGTCATAGGACAATCACATCCTTTATACCCATTTTTTGTATTTTAATCTTCCCTCCCACTCCATTATTAAAGATTTAATTAGGAGTGGGTGTGGAATTTTATCTTTAATGTTACACCCCCTTACAAAATATCTCTAAGTGCTCCCTGAAACATGGTTGAACCCACCCCGACCTGTAGGAGTCCGGATGGTCCTATGATGAAGCATGTCACTATTAGAGTGAGTGAGAGCAATTAAAAGAAAAAGGGTTCTTTCTCCCTTTCCACCTGCAGTGGCGTGTTGACTCCATATATATTCTCTTGATCCTCTAAGTCACACTATACTAGAGTCTCCATTCTACATATAGGAAGCCTACACCCATTTTTGTTTTGTTTGTCCCCCCCCCATCCCTGATGGGGGGTATAACAAAGGAATTACGGGAAGGATACTCTATTTTGTTAAAGTATATAAAAGAGGAAGGCCGTGACCTTTATACCCTCGTGACTTAGGACGTCTCTACCCATCCTGGACATATGTGGTCCTGGGAACTTGTGACATACATTCATGTATTTCCACACCTGGACGATTGGCTGATAAAAAGCTTAACGCGACTACAGGATCGTGCACACACTCAAGCTACAATAGACCTACTGCACAAATCGGGCTTCACCATCAATGCTGTAAAGTCCCATCTCAGTCCCCTTCAATTTCAATCGTATCTATGTGAAAGTTTGCTGCGGTCCCCGTTTTATAAATGAAGCCTTGCATTAGTGTACAGTAGTTGTTAAAGCTCTGAGTAGATTTGGTGGTATTCCAAACATTGTTAGTTTCTGTCATAAGATGTCTTGCGATACAGTCTAAAGCTACTTTAAAGTCAGTAAAACATGAGAATAAAGCTGTTTTGGTGGCAAGCCACTTTCCATGCAACAAGAGAGAGCAACAAGGTTGTGAGGGTTCCGGAGGATTATGTTCAGCACGTCTGCCCATTTGTTGAGGTCCTGCAAAAGCAGGCCCGCAAAGTACAATTCCTCATTATCCACGAGGGCTATAAGTTGGTACTTTTCAGGTTTACGTTTTTTTGCCCACTTTGAAATTTGGGTGTATTATGGATCCCCTTCATGAGTCTGGGGCATCCCCAGTCATCAGGACTGTGTTGTACAATTTGATAAGTTCCTTTGTCCATAATCATGTTTTTTAGGTCGAGCCTGGGCAGCGCATGCGCTGCTGTGAGGCATGCAGTAGTGGAGTACGAAATAGAAGCCCCGCCCACTCTCCGCCCATATTTGTAATTGGCTTGGGTCATTATCCTTTGTAAACGCTGGCTTCCGATTCATTATTAGGCTTGTTAGTCTACTGCCTTGTCTGCATTTGTTTCCTCCCATAATGACTGGACCTTTTACTGGTGTTGTTACATGGTCTGCTTTATAAGTCGGTGAGCACTATATTTATTTTTAGAGTTTTATATAGCGTAAACTTGACTTGCTTTACGTGAGCACCAGTTTCGTTACAGATGGACACGTTCATTTTTGTTAGGCACGGGGAGATTACGTGATTTGCCTAGAATCACAGAATGTTGAGCTTCGTTGTTGAGACTCTAACCTGGTTCCCCAGCTTCGAGGTCGACCGCTCTAGCCGTAAGGCTACATCCTCTCCCTAATTTAATGCTTTTCCCCTGTTCCACCCACAACCTCACAGCACGCCGCCCGCTTTTATTTTAATGCTTACTAATGGCAGTCCGCTTTAACTATAGCGGCCGCATTTGTTTATTTATTTAGCAACCGCGCTTACTTATTTATTTATTTGAGCAGCGGTCCGCATTTAGCGGCCTTGCTTACTTATTTATATAATTTGTTTACTAGCGCCCATGCAGCGCTTTTACATTCATAGAGGCTGCGTCCCTTTCTTTACTCAAACCACGTCTAAAGAAAGGTACGGTGCCGACATTAAAGTGAAAGTGCGCCATGTGCACTTTTACCCCAAACATATATCTGTTTGTCACCTTGACAGATGCTTTTTTTCTTCTTTTTTTTTTTTTTAAAGCCCCGATGCCGCGGTTTCACTTTAATTTAGGACACGCCCTTCATGAATGTGAAAGCGCTAGTAAAAAAAAATGCTTCCCTTGTCTACTCCACTTTTCCCAGGCTATGCCATAACATTGATCCAGATAAGTTCTGGTATTTTTAGTCCCATTATATTAAAGTGTAATTGTCGGCTGTCAAAAGGTTCTATGTTAATATGTTGTGTGCAAAAATTTTGACTGCATAAATGTCGAGTCCAAAAGGTTATGGTTGTGAAATGCATAATTGTTTGGGCATTACATTATTTTCTCAATAACTACTGAGCAGATTTACACCAAATCGCAAAAAGCACTCTTTCTCATTAAAGATCCATCTTTCTGCTAAATTTAGTGTAATGCTGTTCATTCGTTTTTTCTATTTCACTGTTCAAATTTCCTATTGAAAAATTGCATGGAGAATTCGTTTTGGGACCCCACTTTTTCTCAGCCCACGCTTGACAAATCACCCTGATATTTTCCAGCAGGAAGAAGCTGAGGTGGAGTAGACTTTTTTTATTGGAAAGTTTCATGAACATTCTTCAAATGGTGCCAAAGTTATTATCAAACCAAAAAAAAATGTTCTATGGATAATACCCAATGGATATATATGTGTGTGTGTTTGTGTATACATATATATATCTCCCACTGGCGGTCACCACTGGGTAGTTATAGTTAGGTCGGCTGTTCCATAGAAAAAGCTTTTGTGTTTTTTGTTGCTAATAACTTTGGCCCCATCTGATGAATCTCCAGAAAGCTTTCCAAAAATGAATTACCTTTTGACTACTTTGTGCATGTAAAGATTTGGGGTGATCCATCAAGCAGAGGCCAAGAAAAAAGTAGGGGCCCAAAACACAAAAACCTCATGCATTTTATATATACTTCTTTAAGCATGGCTGCAGCAAAAGTGCTGATGGAATTACACCAAATTTGATAGGAAGCTAGACCTTGGTCCACAGATTGTGTTTTTTGTGAATTGCTGCAAGTCCATTCTATAGTGTTTGAGAAATGAAGGTTAAAAACTAAGTGTACATCTGGGAGGTTAGGTCTGTCTGAGAATCCAGGGACATACTCTTGCTGGAGCACCAAGTCAAAATTGAGCATTCTGATTGGCCCAGGTTGCTTTATTTCCCTATGGCCATCTCGCTCCCGCAGGCGTCACTCCCGTGGGAGCCACCGCTCTGATTGACTGCTAGCAACCTGATTGACTGCCAGCAACATGAAAAAAATGTTGCTGGCAGCCATTGCAGGACTCGAGACTCATTCCTCTCCCAAACTTGTATATGCAAAATAATATGAGGGGGCAGGGTAGGGATGCCCTGAACTTCTTGGTCCCATGGGGGACACCTTGGGCCAGAAAGGAGCCAAAAATCGCTGTGATCCCATGGGACTCCCGCAGGATCATTAAAAAAAAATGGCAGCTAGGGGTGCTTAATTTTATTAACCCTCCTCTAGCCTTTACAGGCCCCAGGGAGCCAACCCACAGGGACAAAATTAATGTATATGGGTAGGGGTGATGCGCGGCCCTCCTCCATGTGCCATCACAGGCCCCGTGGAGCCACCCACCGGGGCCGAAATGAATATATGTGTGGAGAAGGGACGCGTGCCCCCATCCCCAAGCCATGACAGGCCCTGGGGTCGAGGTGTTTCCAAATGTGGTGGGGGTCATGTGGCCCCCCCTCCCTGAGCCTTTTTTGGCCCTGCTCACTATCTATGTCTCTGGGACCCACTCTGGGACATAGTGGTTTCCATGCCCACACCGGCACAAGCAAGGAAGTCTTTGTTTCCTCCCATCTGGCAAGAGCATTTCTGAATCTCCTGCCAGCTGAGAGCAGACTTTGATCTGTTTCACTACCTGCAATAATGCGGGCAAGAAAACAGATCAAAATATTGGTCCCACCCGGGACACATGGCTCCCTCCCTAAACCTAATTAGGCCTTGGGGGCCCCATCCCCTAAGGCTTTTTTTTTTCACGGGGAGGGGGGCTGCGTGACCTCCTCCCGAGCCTTATTAGGCCCTGGAGACCCCATCCCCCAGCACCTCTTTTTTAATTGCAGGGGAGGTGGCCACGTGGCCCCGCTCCCTAAGCCGTATTATGCCCGTGGGACCCCATCCGCCAGGGCCATTATTTTTTAAATTAAAGGGGACGGGGGCCCATTCACCATGGCCTTTTTTGATGAAAGGGTTGGGGGCTGCGTGGCCTTCTCACTCCCTAAGCCTTATTAGGCTCTGTTGACCCCCATTCCCAGGGATTTTTTTTAATGAGAGGAAGGGGGGGGGGGGCATATGGCCCTACTCCGTGAGCCTTGTTAGGCCCTGGGGTCCCTATCCCCCAGAGCCAGTCCTAAATTAAAGGGTGAAGGGGTTTCACAGCCCCCCATAGCCTTTGGTGCCGACCCAGGGCACCCACCATATGCTTGGTGGCCGCGGGGGTGCCCCAGGGCCCCCGATGCCTTTGCCGGCTCCTCTCATGGTGCGGCAGCCTGCATTTCTCCCTTCTAGAGGGAGTAGCTACATACTCAGTAAACTATAACTTGTGAATTTCAATGTTTGTTTAGTTTAACATTTTACATCTGAACTGATATTTTCACCGAGATATAATGTCACTTTAAACTGTGTTTTTTCCAGTGAATTTTTTTTTTGTGTGTATATAAACACATATATGATGAAAAATTATTAACTAAAAAGAAATCTTGACTTCATATTGAATGTAGTGCCATACTCCAAACAAGGTTTCAGGAATCCTTTGATGAACTATAGAAACAAATATCAATAGTTCCGCTAGTCATTAGCTATTCAAATACTGCCCAGTCCAAGAGCTAAGCCTTTTTTGATTCTGCTAATGTCGTTGCCCTTCAGATTGGATAATTCAGAACACTTCACCACTGTGTAATAGCAAAAAGACCCGCTTTGTCACAGAGGAGTAGGCAGACAAAGAAATTATGCATCAAAAAAAGAATACCTCCATGAGGTATACATCAAGGAACGGGAAAAAGATGCCAATGTAACACTGCTTTAACATTTTACTAATTCTGTGTTAGGACCGTAAGAGCTTAGGGTATTACATGTCAGAAGATTCTACTGACTAAAAAGAAATTAACCAGGATGAGATTTAGCCTGTCGGGTTGTATTGGCATAAGGTTGTCCCGACAGATAAAAGTGTTCTACTTTGAGTCACCTAATGGGTAATGAGAGAGTTTTTATTTGGAATATTTTGTAGATCCAACTTTGTCTGGAATTAAAGAAGGACATTATTTCATAGTGGGGAACGACTATATGTAACTGAGTGGCCAAAATGGCTACTAGAGCAGACGTGCATGCCTCAGCTCTGACCCGAGCCCGGCTGTAATCCTTCTCCATTCTGTATGGCCCAACTAGGAGACATCCACTGAAGTTCGGATGAACCCCCAGGCTCCCAGTGAAGTGGAGCATGCAGTTGGGTGAGACTTAGTTGTTGGGAACGAGTAGAGGTGCTGAACGGGCCGGGGCCCCAACGTGGCTCCCGATCGTGGACTGCCCTGTGGGGGACCACCGAACGGTGTGAGGTGACGTGAGTGGCTTGGCCCTCGAAGGAAACTCCAAAACCTGATTCCGGTGGTACCGAGGTGTGCGGGCTGTGCAGACTGGGAGTGCTGGGTCTTTTGATTGGCTGCACCCCACCTACAGCGCAAGCCCCCTGTGGCGAGCCCGTAGAAACCCATACTGTGGGCAATGCAAGCTGACGGTCGGCTGCAACTGCCCCCCCCCCCCCCACACACCTCCTCAATTTGAGAAGGTGTGGTCACCCAGTGGACAATCATCCTACTATGAAAATGTGACATGGCTTCTGCAAGGGCTGGGGACTGTCAGTTCCTGCATGGACATGGCAGCTCGACCGGTGTGTATGACAGCGAAGCCTGGAGACCATGATGGGCACAAAGGTGTGAGGAGACTGATGGCGAGTGCTGGTGCCCATCCGGGTGCAGTATGAAGACCTGTGCAGTGCACTGCCAGGCCGGCTGTTGGGGGCCCTGTCGACGCCCTAGTATGTAATGAGTGGGGTTGTTCCATAATCATTTCCATCCCCAAGCTAGGTAAAACAATGAAGCTGCACCGCCGCGTACTCCACTACGGAGGATAGTGGATGATACTGAGCTGCTCCTGAACTGCAACCTGCAGTCCACCCAGACAGCACAAATGGGCCCACCGAGCCAATTACCCGTCACATAGCGGTGGGAGCTGGTGAATAGGGCATGTGAATGCCCTCCGCTGATTGGTGAGGCAGCCACTCGGTCCACATGGTCCTGGGAAGATGGGGAAGCAAAAACCTGCTAAAAATCCCCCCCCAACCTAACGGGGATTTAACGTCCCAAGATGCTGATCAGGCATGGAGGGTAGTGCATTGGGCAACCTTGAGCCACCCTCGCAGACACTGATCAATTTGAAAGGATACTACAGGCATTCCTGGACACTGAACTCACTCTAGTATTATCAATAGATGCTTTCTCCTTGGATGTGAGCCTACTCCACACAGACCACAGAAAGTTGGCGGAGCTGGTGGACAATACTGTGTCTGTTATAACCAAGATGCGCCCCATGTTGCATGAACTCCAAACTCGACGACTACAAGACATGAACGCCGACATAACCTTGGTACAACAGAAGGCAGAAGATCCAGGAGAGCGCCTGAGGTGCAATGTCTGCTTTCTGGGCTTCCCAGAGCACTCTGAGGGTCCGAACATAGAACTCTTCCTTGAGCACTGGCTGATGTTCACGGTGCTGATTGACAACGTACCTAAATTCTTTTCAGTTGAGAGGGCACGCCACCTATCGAGAAGACCCCCTTTATCAGGGGCCCAGCTGAGACTGTTGATTGCGAAGCTAGTTTATCACAGGGACAGAAGTTTGATTCTCCCAACTGTTTCAGGTTAAAGGCCATTGGCAATCTCTAGGGCAGCAACATCACTACCTACCCAGATTTTACAGCAGAGGTGCAGCGCTGTCGTAGTTCATATGCATCTGTCAAACAACACCTGGCCAGAAGTATGCACTTCTTTATCTGGTAAACTCATGGTGATAGAAGATGAATCAACCTTCCTCCACCTGGGGGGGGAGACCATCTGCTTCTTTGACGGTAGTGACTTCGATAGTGTTAGCAGAAAAAAATGATAAATTAAAAATACCTCCTGTCCTGTACTCTTGTTTTATTCGTCAGGATGGGGTAAGATTAAAAACCGTGTGTGGTGCTCTGGTGGATGTGTGAATGGTCCACCGCACCGATATAATGATGATTTCAGTGGTCGACATGTTTCAGTACATGGGTGTCTCTAAAGATCGGTGGACTTTCATCAAGACCTTAGTCCTAGCAATAATGTGATAGGTCGCTTTGACACATTTGGTAAGTTAATGTCACTTACCCATCTTCGGGAAATAGTAATGACAAAAAGAGTTCAAGTCCGCGCACAGCTGATAATCAGAAAAATTCACAATAATCTTAACCAGCGTTTAAATTAAATATGTAAGGCGCTCTCCTAATCAGAGCGTGAAGGAAATAAGAACCAATATAGCACCCCCTTTGCTTCGGTTGTGTCCCCCTAGGCACCAATCCTGCCCTGGTTAGGGTTTTAGATGAAGTTCATAAGTTCAAAAGTGACCACAGTAATCAGAAAATTCTTTGATCAATTGAATGTATTGTTATCTTCACAATATTGCGTTCATTGTTCCAAACTTCAAATTCTGAGTCTTTATCCAAACGACTCCAATCTCCATAATGCATTGTACCAGTGGTTTGAAGTTCAAATTTAAACATCCCAATGCATTTCAGGCTTGTCGCCCTTCTTCAGGGGCGATATCTGTAGTACAAAGTAAAGTGAAATACGATGTAATATACTAAGGGAAAACCAACGTCTAATAAATTAATTTAAATTCTTCTAAAATCTGTGAATGCGTAATTGTAAGAGTTTACACTGTGAATGGAAATAGGTCCCTCGTGAAACAAAAAAACGTGCACTTAGACCGCCGAACTCAAATGTGAAACACAGGCTGTGTTAACCAAAAAGGTTACAAGAATTTCCATCGGTAAAAAGATTCACCAACAATCATCGTGTGCGTTAAATTCAAAGAGTTATAGCGTGTCTTCCGTGATTATTAACAGAGCTAAAATGTGATGGTGCGCGTCTAAAGGAATAATAGGATCGAGGTGAAAGTCAACATGCTGATTAATCCTCGAGGTCAGTATCGTTATTCGAGTAGGCTCAAAACTACTGTGTAAAAAAAGGTCAACCGTTGGTGAAGTGCACGAAGAGAAATAAAACTGCCCCGTGCGTTAAGGTTGTCAGTGAGGTATACTTACTCGGAGCGAACACGCGGTTCTTCGTATGAGTACAAAGATCCTCATCGGGTGATTGTAGTGGTCGGGTGAGCATTCCTGGAAATTAAATGTGTTAAAAGACGAACCACAGAGATAAAGAGCGGACAACATTATACACCAGAGGTGTGGCAAGCGATAGGGTGGCGACCATCTTAACCAAGGCTATATGATTAAAAACGAGCAAAATGTGGAAATCGACCCATGATGTAAATATAAAGTGAAGAATGTTAAAGCAGATTGCTGAACAGTCACAGTGTATGACCAGTCATGTCAAACAATATCATAAGTAATGAACAATATAGGTTAACAATAGAGTACTCTCCGGGGAGAAGATGAATTTAAATCAACAGGCCAGTATAACGATCCTGATAGATGGTATTCAAGACTAACATGTTATGAGTGATAAACCGTATGGGTTAACAGTAATAACAGTTATGTATATAATCTCCAAAGAAGAAGAAGAAAATAAATCTGTAGGCTATTATGGCGGTCCTGATGGGTGGAGATCAAGAGTGACAAAAACAATAGTGGTACAAATATTTATAAATAGCATTGAAATTCCATCCTGTCCTTCATTCCATTGGGTTTGAGTGCATCAAGGTATTTGATCCAAAAGTTCTCATGTTGCAATAGATGAGTATGATTGTCCCTTCCTTCCTGTTTGGCGACAACCTCAAGGATTAAAAATTTCAATTGACTGATGTTATGTTTGGCTTCTAAGAAATGGCAGGTTATCGTGGATTTGAGCTGTTTGGTTCTTATGTTGCTCTTGTGTTCATTGATCCTAACCTTAATCTTTCTTTCGGTTTTGCCGACGTATATTTTGCCACAAGGACACTTTAGTAAGTAAATGACATTAGCGGTGTCGCAAGTTGCAGTCACTTTAAGTTTGATGTTATACCCCAACAAACAGGGTTGTGTTCCTTTATATCTGAAAGAGACACGTTAGTTATAGATTCCTTGGTTCCCAAACTTTTGACTCCTGAGGACCCCCATTGAGTCACCACTGGAAGTCAGGGACCCCCAAGCAATTTGTCAAAATTAAAACAGTAATTCCCAAAAAATAAACACACGTGCACACTTTTTGCGACATTACCGTGTCGATAGAGGCTTTGTCTTATTTATAAGGCAGCGTTAAGCCACATAACGTGGCTTAATGCTGCCTTTTAAATAAGGCCCCCCTGTCACACAATGCCACCGCAACACCCATTGATTTTGACACTGCCCCCTATTTACAAGGGCAGCATAAATAGGAGGCAGCGCCAAAATTAAGACCAGGGAAAATCAGGTCTTAACTTGGCAAAACAAGGAGAAATCCCTTATTTCTCCTCGTTTTTGCTTTTTCCATGTGGCTTGCCTTGTACAGCACACATGGAAAAAGCAAAACGCCTTGAATTGTTTAAGTTTAGGAAGGTGACCCTTCCTGCACATAAACAATCTTTTTAAAAAATGCCATTAGGCAGCACACATAGAACTGACAAAACAGCATTTCAAGATTGTTTATGTGCAGGAAGGGGGACCTTCCTGTACATAAAGAATCTTCCCCTGCATGCACACACCCTTGCCATAGTGCAAGGGAGCCTGCGTTGATGCTAAACTGCTAAGTGTAGCGCCAGCATTGGGGGAAACGCAGGGCTGCACCATATTCTTGTAAATATGGTGCAGACTGGTAAACCCAAAGCAGCCCTGGCAAATGTTTTCGACCCAGTCGCCATACGGTGCACACCAAGTGTAGTGAGTGAGCCTGACCACTACAAAGGGGGCTTTGGGAGGCTCTCCCCCCAAGAAATGTAGGAAACAATGGTGCATTCTAAAACACATTTATCATTATATATTGAATTGTATTAGCTTTTAACGAATAGTAAATCAAGACCTTACTATACACTAGGATACGACATTCTTTGTTTGGGTTCTTCAATGATTCCCTTATTATCACCCTTCAACAGTGCCTCTCTTCACCCAGTGGTCAGCATTGACTTTAACAATAAAAATATATTTCCGCCAAAATAAACCTTTTTAGCAGCATCAGGATAATGAAAGACTGGGAAAAAACAAAAGTTACTAACTTGTACCATGCAGTTTGCAAGCAGCTCTTTGATGACAGTTTATAGGTCACTGTGCTAGATTTTGGTTGTCACTTATGCACTGCACAGTAACAAAATAATCTCTGTGACAAAAGCAGTAACACACTCAACTATGCACATAAAATACTGTTTTTCAAAATGCATGGTACACGTTCTTTGCAGCAGGCATATGTGCTACACTAGATAAGTCAAAGCTGCCACTGGACAAACTCTCATCTCTCCAGCAGGTGCATTAATCACTGGCTTTATTTTGACACTTTTATTGTTGCTCGAAAACTGCTAATTAGACAAGGAACTTTGCAGTGCTTTTAAAACTGCCTCCTGCGGACCCCCTGGGAATGTGTCACGGACCCCTGGGGGTCCGCGGACCACAGTTTGGGAAACACTGCCTTAGAATATCCCCAGGCGTCAGGTTGGATCCGGAAAGTTTTCATCAGTAGTACCCCTGCGCGTCGGCGTGCGGCTCCTTGTACGTCACCGGCGTCGTATTCGCCGAGATGATGTCATCGGAGCTACATAGACGCGCCCACGTGCGCTGACGTCAGTTGTTTCTTTTTCCGCGCCAGCAATCGCTGATCCGAGAGAGAGCGGTACTCCTAGTTAATATTTTAACTTTGTTTCTGAGACTTGTTTCTCTTGTTTTGTCGAGTACTCCACTTCTGGTGCAGTGGAGATGCCCGGGTTTAAGTCCTGTTGGGACTGCCGTCGGAACATGTCGGTGGCGGACCCACATAACGTGTGTCTCTCCTGCTTGGGGCACGCCCATGACCCCAAGGCGTGCCCCGATTGTCGGGCCATGGTGCCAAAGGCTTTGCGTGAGTGTTCCCAAAAGTTGTTGGAGGCCCGGCATTCTGTTCCGCGATGCTCGAGATCCCGCTCCTGCAGAAGGTCGAGAGACAGGTCGTGGGGCCGACACCACCATTCGTCGGAATTAGGGGCAGGTAAGTCACAGCTCCATAAGAAGTCGAAGAAGCGACGTCGCTCTTAGTCTACCCCTCACCGGTCGCGAGACACAGTGGAGGGGGCGGATGGTCACTCCCCCGCGGCTCCTGTGGAGCCTCCGTTGTTGCCCGCGGCCTACCCGCCTTTCCCGGGGATGTACGCGACTCCGGAAGAAATACTAGTCTGTCTCCGTGTCGGCCATGGGCCATTTATTTGCCCAGTCGGCCCGTCCGACGCGCCTTTGGGCCCCGTCGACCCGTTGGGTGGTTCTGCCCCCGTACCGCCACCTTTGGCCCCGGTTACGCCGGCAAGATACTCTGTGGCGCCGTTGGCTCCGGCCTCGGCGCTGCCTCCGGCGTCGGGGCTGACGCCGGACACGACACCGTTGCCTCCGGGTATGGTCTATGTCATGCCTGGATTGGTCTATTATCCTCCAATCCCTATTCCAGATGGGGAGTTTATCCCCTTTCCCCGGGCCCCTCGCCCTTACCGGCCCTTTTAAACAACCGGTGGATGAAGGAGAGTACTGGGAGGGGTCTGAGGAACCTCTCGCAGCCCAATGTGAGAACGAACCGGAGTGGGAGGGTGACCTCGAGGGTCCAGGCGATCTGGATTTCTCTCCGCACCCTGGTACACTGTTTCCCACTTCTGTAGCCACGGAAGAGGTGGGGACTTTTTCTGTGGTGTTGCGAAAAGCTACTGAGGGTCTTAACCTCGAGCTCCCTTCCGTAGCTGTTGGTACTAATCTCCTGACTGAGGTGCTGCAGCCGGCGACCTCCTCGGCGGAGCCGCTGCTGCCCTTTAATGACGCGCTTTCAGACATTCTGTCAAGCACCTGGACCAAGCCTAACACAGGGGTTCCTGTGGATAAAAGTGTGGCACAACGCCATCGCCCGGCCCCAGGCGATCTCTGTTTTCTCACCCAACGCCAGAGAGTCTGGTTGCCCAGGCCTCTGCGTCTCCGAGTGCATTCCCTTCTGCACCTCCGGAAAAAGAATCTAAAAAAACTTGAGCAGTTTGGGAAAAAGATTTTCCCCTCTGGCAGTTCTCGGTTACGAGCGGTGAATACTGCGTGCCTTTTGGGCCGCTATTCCCACTCTGTATGGGACACTGTAGCACAGGTGCTGCCTCAGTGTCCAGTGGAGGCTCGAGTGGTACTCTACCAAGCTATTACAGAGGGGAGAGAGACCGCAAAATTCACTATCCGTTGTGGCCTTGATACGGCAGACAACCTCGGCAGAGCAATTTCCACTACAGTCTTGTCTGCCCTAGACCCACAAGACTGAATGGTAGCTTTGGACTTGCAGGATGCTTATTTTGATATTCCCATTCTGCTAGCCCACCGACGTTACCTGCGGTTCCTTTCAGTTCACCGTGCTTCTTCTCGACCTCACGAGCGCCCCTCGAGTGTTCACGAAAGTGATGGCGGTGGTCGCAGCTCATCTGCGCAAATCAGGGGTTTCAGTCTTCCCCTATCTGGACGACTGGCTGATGAAGGCGGGATCGCCCCAGGCAGTCGTCTCCCACCTCCAGACTATGGCCGACCTCCTGCATTTGCTGGGGTTCTCCATCAACGTGCCGAAGTCGCATCTGATTCCCTCTCAGAAGCTCCGCTTCATCGGTGCGGTTCTAGACACAGCGCTGTTTCAGGTTTATCCTCCCGAGCAGCGAGTCCTGGACATTCGGACTATGATTTCGATCTTTCAGCCCTTATCCTGGGTTTCGGTCAGGAAGACCCTGAGGCTGCTGGGCCTCATGGCCTCCTGCATCCTGCTGAACAGTCATGCCAGATGGCATATGCGGGATCTGCAGTGGGACCTGAAGTTCCAGTGGACGTAGCATCAGGGAAACCTGTCCGACTACGTCCAGATCTCGGAGGACACTGCACAGGACCTGCAGTGGTGGCTCACGGACCAGCGTTGGGTCAGCGGCAGGTCCCTCTCCTTTCCCTAACCGGAGCACACAGTGGTGACGAATGCGTCCCTCCTGGGATGAGGCGGCCACATGGGAGAAGCGGAGATCACAGGCCTCTGGTCTCTGGCGGAGTCCAAGCTCCATATCAATCTTTTGGAGCTCAGGGCGATCCTACTTGCACCTTAAGCTTAATGGTGACAAGACCGAGCTCATGCTGCTGGGCAATCAAGCAAGATTTAACCCCAACAACTTGTGGCCACTGTGCATGGGGCCCGCACCACTACCCAAACAGGCAATAAAGAGCCTGGGCATGTGGCTCGACCATGACCTCACCTTTAGAACTCAAGCAAGAAAAACAGCCGCCACCTGCTATGGTATGCTCCGTACCGTACGGAAAGTACTCCCTCTTCTGCCTGCCCACTCCAGAAAGCTTTTGGTTCAAGCGCTCATCCTCTCTAGGTTGGACTATGGCAATGCTCTCTATCTGGGCGCACCCACCTTCATAACAAAGGCCCCCTATCATCAAAAACCTAATCAAACCCTACAAAGCCACCGGAAGTCTCCGCTCAGACCATCTAGCGGAAGTTCCCAGAGTCCGGAGGGCCAGGTCAGGGGGTCGCCTTCTTTCCTACAATGCCTCTAGACTATGGAACGCCCTCCCTCTCTCCATCCGCAAGGAAGCCAATCATCTGTCATTTCGCAAACAACTGAAGACCTGGCTATTTCCATAACTCTGCCTTCTCCTCGACGCCCATCCGCAGCGCTGGGATGCCTCCGGGTAGCCATGCGCTATGTAAGAATATTTTCATTCATTCACTGAAAGCATTCCTTCCCTCTATCAAGGGGAGGGTAGTGCAGGTGTTCACGGACAACACCACCGCCATGTGGTACTGCAACAAGCAAGGCAGGGTGGGGTCATGGACCCTATGTCAGGAGGCTCTACGCCTCTGGACGTGGCTGGAACGCCAGGGCGTTGTCCGGGTGGTTCAACACTTGGCAGATTCTTTGAACGCCAGGGCGGACAAACTCAGCCGCCGGTGCATGATGGATCATGAATGGCGTCTTCACTCGGAGGTGGCACAAGGTCTCTTTCAGCAGTGGGGAGAACCTTGGTTAGATCTATTCGCCACCGAAGAGAATGCGCAATGTCAGCAGTTCTGCGCGTTGGAGTTTCCAAGGCGGCACTCGCTCGGAGACGCTTTTCGTCGCGAGTGGAGTTGCGGTCTGTTGTATGCCTCTCCGCCTATACCACTTCTACACAGAGTGCTGAAGAAGATCACACGCGACTGGGCCCAAGTCATTCTTGTGGCACCGGACTGGGCTCGGAGAGTTTGGTATCCCAAGCTACTCAGTATGAGCGTGGATCCCCCCATCTGACTGCGTCTTCAGGAGGATCTTCTCTCGCAGCAGCAGGGGACCGTCCTCCCCCCGAACCTGCCCAGCCTCCACCTCCTTACGTGGAGATTGAGCGGCGACAGTTGATTCCATTTGACTTGCCTCCTGAAGTCTGTAATGTAACTCTGGCAGCCAGGCATCCCTCAACTAAATCTGTATATGCCTGTCGGTGGAACAAGTTTGTGGAATAGTGCACAGCGAAAGCTGTAGATCCCCTTTCTGAGGTCCTATTGTCCCTTCTTTCTTTGGCCCAGCAGGGCTCTGCTCTGGGCACTATCAAGGGCTACCTTTCTGCTCTTTCAGCCTTTCTCAGGCTGCCTGATCAGCCCTCTCTTTTCAGGTCCCCTGTTGTCAAAAGATTCCTCAAAGGCATTACTCACCTTTTCCCTCCTATTCCTTTTGTGATGCCTCAGTGGGACTTGAACCTGGTTCTCACATACTTGATGTGTGCTCCCTTTGAACCTCTTCATAACTGTCCTTTGCGGTTATTAACTTTAAAAACTGTCTTCCTGGTAGCCATCACCTCCGCTAGGCGTGTGAGTGAGCTCCAGGCTCTTTCCTGTAAACCTCCTTTCCTGGCGATTCATCCGGACAAGGTTGTGCTTCGACCACGTCCCTCCTTTCTGCCAAAATTAGTCACTGCCTTTCATATCGGGCAAACTGTCACTTTGCCCACTTTCTTTCAGCCTCCACATCCTTCAAGGGAGGAAGAGAGGCTCCACCGTCTGGACCCAAAACGTGCGCTTTCATTCTATCTCAACCGCACACAACAGTTCCGGGTGGATGACCAGCTCTTTGTTGGCTACGTGGGCGCCAAGAAAGGCCGAGCAGTGCACAAGCGCACTATCTCCCGATGGGTTGTCTTGTGCATTAAAGCCTGTTACTCTCTGGCTAAAAAGGAGCCTCCAGTAGGGCTGCGCACCCATTGTACCAGGGCCACAGCAGATACTACAGCATTGGGACGCTGTCTCTCCCTGCAAGATATCTGTCCGGCAGCTACGTGGGCCTCGCTGCGTACTTTCACTAAGCACTATTGCCTAGACAGTCAAGTCCGGAGAGACGGCTTCTTTGGCCGGTCAGTTCTCCGTGACTTTCTGGTGTGATTTCACTTCGCAGACCCACCACCGGGGTTGGTATTGCTTGTTTATGTATTCTAAGGTAAGGAATCTATCACTAACATGTCTCTTTCAGATGCACAAGTTACATCTGTAAGAGACATTAGTTAGTGATAGATTCCCTTACCGCCCTCCCATCCCCCCGTTCTGCGAACTGTTCTCTAGGGTTCAGGTCATCCCTTTCAGGGCCCTAGTTCTATTGCACCAGTAGTCGGTCTCTGGCATGGCTCTGCGTTCCTTGTGCAGAAAGTAGTGTACAGAACTGACGTCAGCGCGCGTGGGCACGTCTAAGTAGCTCCGATGACGACCTCTCGGCGAATACGACGCCAGCGACGTATGCGGAGCCGCACGACGACGACGACGCCTGCCGACGCACGGGAGTACTGCTGACGAACACTTTCCGGATCCAGCCTGACGCCTGGGGATATTCTAAGGTAAGGAATCTATTACTAACTAATGTCTCTTACAGATCTATCGTTACACAGGTAAGTACCTTGTGCATTCAGTTTGATCATGGTTCCTCGATGGATGTTTCAGAAGCTTTCCTAGATTTTTCCCTCTTTTATATGCAAAGATGGGTTCTTGGGTAAATAGTGAGTCCAAACCAATTATGATATTGTTTGACATGACTTGTCATACACTGTGACTGTTCAGCAATCTGTTTTAACATTCTTCTTAAGATGGCCGCCACCCTATCGCTCACCACACCTCTGGTGTATAATGTTGTCCGCCCTTTATCTCTATGGTTTGTCTTTTAACACATTTAATTTCCGGGAACGCTCACCCAACCACTACAATCACCCGATGAGTATCTTTGTACTCGTACAGAGAAACGCAAGTTCGCTCCAGGTAAGTATACCTCACTGACAACCTAAACACGGGGGCAGTTTTATTTCTCTTTGTGCACTTCACTAATGGTTGACCCTTTTTTTACACAGTCGTTTTAAGCGTACTTGAATAACAATACTGACCTCGAGGATTAATCAGCATGTTGACTTTCACCGCGATCCTATTATTCCTTTAGACGCGCACCATCACATTTTAGCTCTGTTAATAATCACAGAAGACACGGTATAACTCTTCGAATTTAACGCACATGATGATTGTGGGTGGATCTTTTTACAGATGGAAATTCTTGTAACCTTTCTGGTTAATACAGCCTGTGTTTCACATTTGAGTTTGTGTCTTAAGTGCACGTTTTTTCGTTTCACGAGGGACCTATTTCCATTCACAGTGTAAACTCTGACGATTACGAATTCACAGATTTGAGAAGAATTGAAATTAATGTATTAGACGTTGGTTTCCCCTTAGTATATTACATCGTATTTCACTTTACTCTGTACTACAGATATATCGTCTGAAGAAGGGCGACAAGCCCGAAATGCCTTTGGAAGTTTAAATTTGAACTTCAAACCACTGGTACATGCATTATGGAGATTGGAGTCGTTTGGATAAAGACTCAGAATTTGAAGTTTGAAACAATGAATGCAATATTGTGACGATAACAATACATTCAATTGATCAAATAATTTTCTGATTACTGTGGTCACTTTTGAACTTAAGAACTTCATCTAACACCCTATCCAGGGCAGGATTGGTGCCTAGGGGGACATAACCCAAGCAAAGGGGGTGCTATATTGGTACTTACCCATCTTTGTCGTTATTTCATGTAACCAGTTTATAGATTATGGTTCTACCTATAGCTTTATTGGAGTTTAATTAAACTCCATCGGGTGCTGCGGGAGCTCTCTAGAATGCTACTTGCATGTCCTTGTTGTAGCTTCTTACCGCAACCTGGAAACTGGTGATAACTTCTGGGTTGCGGACCATACTTTGGGCAGTCGTTCGGATACCAATGACACTGCTGCTTTTGTCGGGGAGGAATACTGTGGCCCAGAGCTTACACCATGCCTGGCAGATGACCAGTTATATGGAACTAAGTATCTCCTTCCCAGTGAGTCCTGAGTCTGGCCTGTGACCAGAGGAGACACCTTGGGATCTCGGGCAGGGTAGGGCGGGTCCCAAGACCACTGTGAAGGGCTCATGGGTCCCTGAAAGACGGAGAAGAGCCCACCACGCACACATGGTTACTGCATTGGACTCAAACTCTGCATTCAGATTTCATATAGTTAACATGCATAATTTGAATTGTTATGGATGGGCACCAAGAGGATACTCGGACGGAGGGGGCGGCGTTGAGAATGTTGTTTATTTTGCTAAACAGTTGGAGAGCACCACACACAATTGCCTGGTCTTAATCAACACTATTTTGTACACACCGACATCGGGGAGGGCCCACAACCTGGGACCATCTAGAACGTGATGAATGAGTCACGACCCACTATTACAAGTAGGTATTCCCAATGGGCACATCCAAGCATTTCATGACCCCGCAATACAACCTACTGACCTGGAATGTGAGGGTATGGCTACCCCCACTAAAAGGTACTGTGTCTACACTTACCTTAAACGCCTAAACTACTACTTCAGCATAACGGAAAGGAGTTCTAATATGGAAAGCCCCTGGGGTTCCATACGTGAGGGAATCACACAAGGTAGATACAGGGCAGAGGGGTCCATTCGCGAGGGATGTACACAAGGTAGACACAGAGGCAAGATACGTGGTGGTGGAGGGGCGTATGGGTGCCCGGCCCCTCGATTTGCTAGCTGTTTATGCCCCAAACACTAATCACCCCACATTCCTGGACCACCTGACCCTTGCTCTTTTCCATGAAACCTCATTCTCTAATATGGGAATGGGATTTTAACTGTGTCTCAGACATTACTAGAGGCAGCTCTACCCCTCCGCTGAATGGTGTGGTCTGTTGTAGAGCAACACAACATTTTAGACGATGGATGGATAGCACAAGGTACGACATATGGTGGCTTCAACATCCTGAGGATAGTAAGTTGTCATTTTACTCTAAGATCCACACTTAGCTGGACGTTTTCCTCTGTAGCGCAGCACTAAACACACTAATCCTGCATGCTGAATATTTGGCACGCCCCCTTTTGAACCACTGCCCGCTGCAGATGATATTACGTTGGGATGAACCCGTCCCTGCATACCAACTTGAAAGCTCCAAACTTAGTCACTCCGGGGTGCACCCTTCTGTGAAGTCCTGGAGCCACAAATGACCCAACATTTCGAACACAGTGCAGGCTCCACCCCCTTCAGAGTAGTGGAGTGGGATTCTCACAAAGTGGTTGTTCATGGGCACTGTATAGCCCCCACATGGGGTGTTCATCAGACCCTACTTGGGGAAATCCTGGATATCGAATGGGAAATGAGGCAGCTCAAGACTGAGAGGCCGTTACAGCCGAAAGACAAACCAACAAAGACAGCTGAGGAATGACCATAGGGACCTCGAGGCACGCCTGAGGATACTTAATTATAGGCAACACCTTGTCCAGCTCCATGGCCAGGGAGACTGGGCAGGTGGGATTTTGGCGTGGCTGGTCCGTTCTGACCAGACACACCCACTGATAGGGGCTATTTGGTTAGACGGTGGCAATGTGCTCAACATACAAGCAGACATAAACGACGCCTTTGTGGACTTCTATTGTTCCCTCTATACAGAGCTAGTGTACCCCCCACATACAGGCTAGAGGACTACCTACATTGGCTTACCCTCCCCCGCTGGAATCCTCTTTATAGAGCTGAACTAGACAAACCTCCTCAAATCGAGGAGATCTGCATGGCCATCACTCAAATAGCTCATAATAAGACTCTGGGTAGAAACGGCCTTCCTTTAGAATACTATTCCACCTTTGGCACATCACTTTCCACTAAGCTATTAGAAATCTACAGTGAGGCAAGAGTGCGGGGACAGCGCCCAGACACGCTTCATGAGGCACTGCTGGTAGTACTCCCCAAACCGGCCCGCAGTCCACTAGATGTTCGCTCCTACAGACCGCAATCACTTTTAAACTTAGACAATAAGATATTGGTGAATGTATTGGCAAATAGACTGCTCCCCATTATCGGTACTTAAATAAATACCAATCAAAATGGGTTTATACCTAAATGTAGCACATTCCTCAATATCCATCGTCGTCTTCGCCCGATGAAGGCCAACCCAGCTGGTACTGGTGAGTAGATGGCAGTGTTGCTTGATAGAGAAAAAGTGTTTGACACCCTGGGGTGCAACTACTTAATGTTAACATTGGAGGAGTTGCACATAGGTCCGGGATACCTCAGCTGGATTTGTGTCTGATATGGGTGCCCGTTAGCAAGAGTTAAAACAGGGCAGTTGATCTCTGACAGTTTTGATATACAAAGGGGCACCAGGCAGGGCTACCCACTGTCCCTGTTGATCTTCTCCCTCGCTATGCAGCGACTGGCCTGCAGACTATGCATACATGCACGACAATTGGGAATAATGGCACTTAAAGGTTACAATATTACTCTCCTTATATGCAGGCGATGCCCCTAACTACTTACACGACACTAGTGCCACACTCCCAGCTCTGATGGAGACACTGGATGGATTTTGGACTACGTCGGGCCGCAAGGTGAATTGGTCCTAGTCCTGCCTGTTCCTCATCTACCCGGTCCCAGAACACAATAGAGACGTGCAGCAGCAATCAAGGCTCATGTGGCAATATGATGCATTAAAAAAAATTGGTATACCGATATATCACCCAGACAGAGACCTCATAGAAGGAAATGTATATAAAGCATTGGGTTAGATCCGCAGATCCATCCTGTTGTGGATGCCGCTCCTGCTCTCGCCTGTGGGTTGTGTGTTGATATCCAAGATGGCCATTCTGCCATGATTACTGTACTTATTTTCAGTCTTACCACTCACTTCCCACACGCTTTTTCGCTGACCTGCACAGGCTCCTATTGGAGTTGATATGGGGAACAGGCGGCAAGTAGCACTCGATAAGTTACAACGGTCATGGTACACCCACCAAACTAGACACACCAGATGAAAATAGCATGCCAATGCTTGTTTAAATAAATATATACATGGTAACAAACCACACCTCCGTACTCGCCATTGATCCACACTTGGAAATTGGCAGCAATCCAAGACGTTGCCTGGCATAATTATATAGCATGCTGGAGGGATGTGGGAATAGAACATACAGAGGGTCTCTTTGCAGAGGGCGCACTACAGTCCTTTCAGGAGTTAATGGATTCATATGGTATGCCAGTTGGTCACTTTCTGACATACAAAGCCATGCAACTGTGATTACCACATCATGGGGACAGGGCCAAACTGAACCACCCACGTCACTACTGCCATACACGACACGGTCACGTGGAGGCATAAAAAATTAGCGCTCCGTACTGTTTTGTTGGACCATCACCACACGCCAGACCCAAGGGTTCGCAAACTCTGGACCTTCAGACGCAATGCCCAGATAAACAATGTGCCCAAGCCTTGCAGCAGGTAAGAGGGGTCTTACGTAATCCACAATTTCCCTACACACAATTTAACTGCCTACACCAGATGTACCTCACAACAAGGCGCATAAAATGCATGTACCCAAATGCCTCCTCCAAGTGCCCCAGCTGCAGCGTTCCTGATGCAGGTTTCTTATACATGGTGTTGGAGTGCCCGGTGATTGGGCGGGCTTGGGGGGAGATGACGGGAACCACCTTCCCTTTGGTTGAACTTGTGGTTTTGGCAAAGCCGGAATAATGTTTGTCGGGTATTAAACAAGTCTAGGGAAGATAAGTACCTACAAAGATTCATTGACTTAGCATTTATATGGTCCAAATGACAGCAATGTCCTGGAAATCTCATGCAGCCCGTACACGCAATGTTGGCTCCACACGTTGCTGAAGTGGCCAAAAGTTGTTGTGTGTCCTCGCGTAGACCCATAGACGTAGTGTAGCCGAAGTCGGCGTAATGATTTGGGGACCTATACATTAGGAACCTGGAATCAAAAAATAAAACAGAAGCCTCCTGAGCACCTCCCACTATGCAATCTAATATTGCTCAGTTAAGTAAACACTGCCAATGGGAAAGTAAGAGCTGGACTGTGCCCCCTTGCGGGTTATCAACAGTCCAGAGGCACCCATAATGCTCATTCATGAGGGCTCAATCTAAGACCCTGTTACCCATTACACCATACATACCCAGTTCCTACCCATAGTGTATCCCATTATTCAACCAGCCATACACCATCCCAGCCCTTCCAACCGATAGGTTGGACACAGTAGGCTAGTGGTTGTTAAATGGATGTCCGCCTCCAACGGAAACCCCCTACAGATCATTCCGAAAACACACATGGGGCCCGTATAATGAAAGTGCGCTATTGGGCTCAGCGGATCTTTGCGTGCCCCCGGGCACTTAGGTATTGCAGAAGGGGATGCAGACGCTTGTGCAGCCACTTCTGTAATACCGATAGCGCTGGCACACTTAAAACACCAGTGCTGTCTTCAGAGATCGTTCCCTTATTTGCATGGGTGCGTGGCCTATGCAAATGAGGGCATCCCTTTGCCTCTGCGCCCGCGCCGTGTTACAGATGCGGGCACAGAGGAAGCTCTTAGGAGGCGCACTGTCAGTGCACACCCTGAGAGCAGCCCTCTGGAGGGAGGAAAGGGGGTCCTACGGACCCCCCAGATATCCCCTTGCATGGGTGCGGATCTCTAATTCCCCTTTAAAGTGCAGGCGCAAGCACTGCACTGCGAAAACATAGAGCGGCTTTAAAGCGGCCGCTACGTTTTGCACAGGAATGCGCTGCCCTCAGGGCAGCGCATTCATGGTAATACGGAGAATTTTCATTGTTTGCGCCGGCACACCTTTTAAAAACAAGCAATGAAAATAAAAGGTGTGCCCGGCGCAAACAATGGAGATAGTCCTTTACTGTAATATAGCCCATAATATCTTATATTTGTGCAATGGTGCGCTGAAACCATACTGATGCGTACTAAGTTGCAGATGCATGATATGACAAATGCGTTATTGTGACTCCACTGTGTATGTTCTTGGCCCCGGGCTGAGTCCAGGATAGGCCACGGTTGTAAAACCAATAAAGAAATGGTAAAAAAAATAAAAATTACTTACATTGACACTGTACATTAATCCCTTGTGAAAAATGGTTGTTAGTCTAAACTGTGCTTTGTGGTGCCCCCATAGTACTGCTATTGTATAATTCAGACCTCCCAAATGTGAAAAATGTTGTAATCAACAAGATACTTTTATTAAAAAAGTGAGATACATTTTTTGCATTTAGCACTCTTTTGGAGTGCTGGTGTTTTCTTGGTCTCCTGCTTGTTCTGGTCCCCTCATTCTCTCTGTTTTCACGACACATGTACACATCCTCGGCCACCTTGGAGTGGGTTTCTTTAATGCTTTAATGGCTCACAATTTTGCAATGGGTTTTAAAGGTGTCTGCATCCATGCACATAGAATCCGCACAAATTAATTCGCTGGCAAATAGCAGTGAACAAGCATTGGTAAAGCTAATACCTCTTCCTATAGATCTATGGTCTGTTGACTTTTCTGATGCTAGTTTTTATAAATATGTTGCCTAATACTTGCATAGGCTTGAGGAATTTCTCCATCTCCGTTCCCATATAGTCCCAATAATACTAATATGGGACATGGTACTAGTTATTTCCTGTTACCTAGGTAAGTGTGTCACCTACTCTATTGTTGTATTCCTAGTCAAGGCCAAAATGTATGCAATCATGGCTGCCTCGCCATATCACATTTTGAATGCAGCGAAGACTAACACCACACAAAGTCATACGTTTTTACCATTGTGTAATTTTAACTGTAGTGGAATTTTAATTTGATAAAGTGGAAATTTGATATTGGACCTGTTTCCAATGCTAAAACGTCCTCCCATTGCCTTTCTTCAGTATTCAATCAGTCCTCATTCCATTTTCTGTCCATATAAAATGTCTTGTGAAGTTCAGATCTCAGCTTAGTGTCAGTCCTTGGTCTCGGGGAGATGAGGGCTCGGAAATCATATATTTTATACTTACATGATTGGTTAGATCACACCATGTTTGCAAATGCTTTTAAAAGCTTGTTTTTTTGTGATCCATCTTTCACCCCAAATCCCTTGAATATCATTAGGGTGACTAAATGAAGTCTCCAAGTGAAGAGCTGCTAAGGAGATCTCATCCTTTGAATCCCTTTAATCCTGTCAGGTCCATCTCCACTATCCGCACACATAATTGGGTTTAACCTTGCTTTTTCAGTGGGTCGTTCAATTGGCTTTGTTACAGATTCTGATCTCTTTAGTGAGCTCCTGATTTCTCCTGTTCATAAAGTGGACCCCTGTCGTGCCTCCCAGGCCTCTTGGTTAAGGTGTAGAGGAAGTAGTTCTTTTAGTAAAAATATACAGGTTTTTTACAGCAACTGCAAGGCCCAATGGTCATTTTGCAAACCAGGTGGACCTATTGTGATATCCTAGAACCCTCTGTACAGCTGTCAGTGGTGATTGGTTCCACCTTATTCCACATGAGCCCCCTTAATCACCTCTCTAGCTTCCTTATCCCCTTTTTTTGTGACCAGACTGCCCATATTTGGCAATACCCCATCTAACAACGCTATGAGGGAGTGGGAAGTATAATTCTTGAAATTAACCAAGTTTATTCTATTATCCCGTGTAAGGTTGCCTTTTTATTGGATTTTAGGAAATGGAAAGATAGTTGTGATTTTCCATAGTTATATTTCCTTTAGTTGTGAAGACACTTTACCAGAATGAAGGTGCGCAAGAACGTGTGTGATCCTTTGTAGCCCCCTGACACTGTGAAGTGAAGCGGCTGTCTGTTTTTAGAGTAAAAGTGGGATGATTGATAGAGCGGGTTGTGGGTCCTTGAATAAATACCCTGCTTGGCTCGTTATCGATGACTGCTCTCTTCATAAAGGTGCCAGGAAGAGACCCTAAACGGCAGACTGAGGGGTTGGAGAGAGGGACTCGGGACTGTTGTGATTTGTGTGTTTTGGAAGCAACATCTGAACCTGTTTTTATTGTTCTGACACTTTGTGTACTTTCCTTTATTGTAGGTGAATATCTCCAGGCAAGATCTTGTAGAAGAGATCAAGAGAAGGACCCACTCAGCATGCTAGACCCCGGCAAGCCCTTTATCTCACAGTGGAAGAAGAACCCGTGTGGGCTGGATGAGAGGACTTCGAAGAAATCCTATGATTGCAAATAATATATTTTCAGAGTTCACTTCAGTGACTACCAACTCACCATTGTATTGCGAAGCATATGTTTACAGGGATTTTCATTATCATTGCTTCTGCCTAGAAAAAGGCTGCTGTTCCCCGTGGCTATATGGGAGGAGGACGGACACTGCAAAGACCACTTCTATTACCGAGGCCATCTGCAGGGCCGCGGTGAAGCAGCACCTTTCCAGTGGAGATTGGTGCGGACTGGCTTATGAGGAAATTGGGGGGGCATGTTTGCCGTGCACCAAGCCCTAGAATTCCTGGCAAGGCACCAGACTATAATTTGCCCTGGCGTGTGACTGACCCTGCCACATCCTTTCCGTCCTTTTAGAGCCACAAGCCCATGGAGAATTGTCGCCTCCCTATTTCCTTATATGCCAGTCCTCCTCTGAGAATTAGGGTATTCTGGTACGTAGGGCCAACTTGCCTCATGATATATTTCACCCAATTATTACTTTGATTCTGATTGGCTTATCTGCCCATTGTTTGTATTTTCCAAGAGCATGGCTCTCCCTCCCACCTTTTACTTAATTTATTGATGTAAAAAACTTCCTGGAATGTTTAAGCAAGGAGAGTATTTTCTAGTCTCCACAATCAAACGTATACATGTCGATGGGGGGGAAAAAACAACAAATAAAATTATTGCTTCTATTAAATGAGTGCTCCGGTGGTATAGTATCTTTACGTGGACCTCCTCAGTGGACAGACTGGATTTCGATGTTTTTTCCTGCCATCGTCTATCACCAGCGCTAAGGCGTGCTGATGATGTCAAGAGAAGGGCTGCGTCGACAGAGTGCTCGTTTACTATCTGCATTTTTCCCCAATATACCACTTCAAGTTCATTTGGTCCCGCTGCTACAGCAAAGAAGGTGTTCTGGGAAGAAGGTTTTGAAGTGCCATTTACATCTGACCTGGCGCAAGTTGAGCCATCTAGAGTAAAGGTGGACGATCCAACAAATTTATAGGGGGAGTTGGGCCAGGGGGCTCGTTAAGTGGCCATGCATAACTTGAGTCTTGGAAATATTTGGCATGTGTACCGTGCAACAAACATAGCGTAAAATATGATAAAGTCTTTTCAACCTTCAAAAAAGTGTATTTCTTTGCCACCTGGAAATGTTTCACCTTAGTACAAGTGAAATATGAAACTTGAAACCGACAATCCCTTTGTGAACTAAAAGGTAAGTCACTTGTCATGTGTACCCTACCCTACATGTGGCTCTAAAATATATTCACAAAAAAGGGGAAGGGAGAGGATAAACTTGGTTCGGCCTCCTTTACAAGTAACTCATTCCAAAAACCCAGTTCTGTCATGAACAAAGATAATAACTTTCCACTAGAAAAAAAAGCAATGTTTCTCTCGCAGGGGATTTCCATGTATAGTTCTAAGCGCTGAATAGTCCCGACCACGTGCGGGGACCCCGGAGCAGTTGTTCTATATATATCTTCTTAAGTGTAGATTTTCACCTTTCTTCAGGAAGGCCTGCAAAGACACTAAAGAAAAAGAGACCAATTATGCCGCTTATTTACTTAGGCTACAACTGGCCAGGTTCTTCATCTTGAAGAGAAAAAAGGGGCCAAAATAAGTAATTTTCAGATAATTTTAGTGTCCATCAGTATACATATCTCACACAAACCCTTTTTAGGTCTCGCCTACTGTTGCAGCGCACGCATGCGCTGCTCGCTCGGCGAGATTTATTGTCAACAAGGACTTTCAGAAGAGGGCTTGCAGGCCCGCCCCTCATTTCCATTGGCTGGCGTCACCGTTTATGCTAAACGGTGTCTGCCATTGGAAATGAGCTGTTTGTGTTGCCTCCCTTTCGCCATTTGGTCCCGCCCATCCGGACTGGATCGCCTGCTTCACGGCTGTCGTGAAGCAATTTCTTATCTCAAGGAGGCGTGAGATCCAGTCCGGATGGGCCGTCCTAAATGGAGACAGGGCGCCGCGTGTTTATTTTTACATCGCGCTATGCAAAAATAAACAGCGGCTGCCTTCCCGCAATGGCGAGCGCTTGTTGTTCTTTAGGAAGAGGAGTTGAAGAATAACGTGCGTTTGTGCTGGGGTTTGTGTCACCACAAAGCTCTGGAATGTTATTGGCTGACAGGTTCTGATGGACAGTCCGCTCCCACCCTCCTTTCGGGCTGCCTATGTGGATGGGAGGCAGTGTGTTTAAAGTGCAGCGGGATGCACTGAGCTCGGCTGTAGCGCAGACTGAGGTGCGCAGGAGGAGAGGGGGAGCTGGCTGAAGAGCTCCCCGGCCGTGCACCACCCAGTAGCGCCGTACCATGACCCGGGAACGGGGGATGGCCGCCTACATCCTGTAAATCGGCATCAGCATGGCTCCCTGCGTCTCCGCCGCTGTCAGCGGAGGTAAGAAGTTGCCCTGGCACACTCAGAGGCAGGAGCCACTGGCATGGTGGGCACCCGGTGCCCGCTCCCCTACTGACAAAGTTCACTTGTGAGGGTTACTCTTTCCCTCACCCGTGGGCCGCTCGGAGTCACCTATAAGGCGAATACGCACACACACGCGCGTGCCAAGGACCAGAGACTTTTACCCAGCATCTCTCGAGCCCAAGTCACTCGGTCTTTTATCTGTGAGCAAACATGCCTAACAGATAGCTCTCTGGATTAATGCACCTGCACAGTGTTTTATTAGCAACCTGCACGTCCCAGGATGTAGAAATTGCAACGCGCCATCCTCTGGAGGCCGGAATTACAAACCTGCAGGGTGGTGATGGCAATGTAAAACAGCTATAAATTATTATTATTAATAGGATAATATTTGCAAAGCCGGTATGCGGCCAGGTGTAATGAGTGCTGCAAAATCTCAGGATGTTGGTTTCATTTCAATGCTTGTATACTATGACATAAAACAGATGGCCCCTCCATTGTGCGTGTTTATATATGCCTAGTCTTACGATTGATGTACATAACCTGTGTGACTTGATGTATGGCGTGCTTACTGGGTGAGGAGCGGTTATGGGGTACGGTGGCTTCGTTTCCCCACTCCAACATACCGAGCTCGTGGAATAACCCGCCGAAAGCTTTCTAGGTGGCGGACAAAGTCCCCGAGCTTCTGTCCTGCGCTGTGACACTTCTTGTGAGGGAGGGCAGGGATTCAGTGACTGAACCAGAAATGGGCACAAGCACGGCTTGCGGGGTACATGTATGCAAAAGAACGGTTAAAATAAATATGTCCTCTTTAAAGTGTAATTAAAAAATTATATGCACCGGATCTAGCCACTGGGAGGCAGAGTCCTACATAAAAGTAAACTGCATGGCGGGATGGTGTGTGCATTATATAAAGGTATAAAGTTAGCGACTAAGTTGAGGGTATGATTTTTTGTAGCGCCAACTCAAAGCAAGGGCAATATCTAGGCGAAACGTACGAGATTAAGATCATATACATACAACTGAGACTTAAGAGTACAGCATTATGGTCTGCCACACAGACAAATCTACTAAAACATGCGTTTAACTGTATGGATGCCTGCCGTGTAAACGTGTTCGCAGCGCGTATAAGCGGTAACGGTGCGATATAAAGCACTATTTGGAACAAGCTGTATTATTGTTATTGATAGCAGCACATATTTTGTCTTATAAAGCTCTGAATGCACAGGGCTGCTTCAGAATGCTGCAAGCGCTATACTTTATTTACAAAGCGTATGGGACATGTTACATGAGAAGAGCAAACTTAGAGCAGAGGCCAGACTGAGAGCAACTTTATTTGCTAGGGATTGATATTGGTTGTGTAGCTCAATATGACCGTTTATACAGCTCATTGTGACAAGTGAATGAACTCTAGGCGCTAATGATAGTACGGCTTGTAACTATTATGAAGTCTATGACGGGGCACTGACCAGAGTGGGAGACATACTCACGGGCTCTCAGATGTGGTTTGACGCAGCTGTGCCGCCGAGTTTCTGTGAGACGGATCCCACAGGTGAGCAGTAACGCATGGCCATCATCTTGCCTACACTTCCTCTCCCGTGAGGCATACTGCATCGTGCAGGAATGGAAAAATCCCCTCGCATGAACATATAGCACAGCTCCGTATGTATTGGTACTCTCAACAAGTGTCGCTACCGTCGACCCTATAATGGGAAGAGTGACTGGGCCGCGGTACATGCCCTTTGCATAGGTGCACTGCAGATTTGCCCAACAGCAGCACGTGCAGAGCAGTGTGCACTAAATGTAATTTAAAAGATGGATTAAATATTAGTACACAGCTGGCATTTGCCTTGAGCAATGTACAATCGGCTTTTTCATTTTCACAACAGCACCTGTTTTTTAACTGGTAAGTTAACACAATTGACTTTTTTCAAAGGCTTGTCAGTGCAAGTGCTGATTTTGCACTGGCCACTCAGTGTAAATGCCAGTGTGGAAGTGCACTATTGATATAAATATAAAATACACAGAAAGAGGCCCAGAGCGACTATTCACAATGACGTGTCTCTGTTTACTGTGAAGGAGAACGTCTGTCTTACATGACGCAGCAATCCTGTGATACGGCTCCTCATACGGTGGATGTGAAGCAGCTCTGCTGTGGAATGGAGGGATTTTCACTTCACGCTGTTTTACCGTATAAAGCACTTCTATACCGTGGAACAGACCATTTCCCAAATATTGAACACTTTTCCATTTTAAAGGGGGGGGGGCATCAGCATTATCGGGTGCATCCCATCTCCACTCCCCAACATGTAGAGGAACTTCAAACACTAATTATCTCTCCATAAGCAACCCGCCCCCACCTTCCTCCACGCAGCACAGTTTTACACAATACAAATACTTTCAGCTATGGGCGACGCTTTACTGGTGGAGCTTGTGGGTGGGAGGCCTTTACAATGTTGATTACCACAAAGACACCACACTCGTATTGACTACGAGGCAAGCTCAGCGGGGACACCAGGGGCTTTTTCTTAAGCCGCATCCATCCTACAGAAATTGTAAACGCAAGAACAGCTGCAGAAATGAGAAGGGGCGATTTTATATGTTGTATTTTATGCATTTATGTGACTTACGTACTTTTTGCCCCAGGTGGGCACCCGTCCATGATAGGGCACATCCCTAAAGGGTTAACGAGGTGACGAGTTCCTCATGTCCGCACGCGAGCACTGGGCTGACAGTGTCAATAGGCCAGTCTCTCCTCAGGCAGAGCTGGGCCCTGTCGGTGTGGGATCGGCGACAGTGCCGCTGACAGGACTTCACGCGCGCCTTCAAAAGGACTCGCGGGGCACGAGCTGCTTTCCTCCCATTCGGCACCCGAATATCGTGACCTTCATTAGTGACAGTCCGGGGTAGACAATGTTATCCTGACCAGCCCTTTGGCATCCCAGGCACTGATTTTCTCCCATCCCAGGAGCCACTAAGGCAAGACTAGATCATACATAAAACTCTTTGTCCTCATCATATCCCTTAGCAGAAGGTAGGTGTTTTGATGAGGAGCCAAGGGGTCAAATGGGTCAAATACCTTGTGATATCACTTCCGATACCCCTAAATAAACAAGCATTAAAAATGCAATAGGTCTCGCCTTTGATTAAGTTAAAGCCATTTGCTTTACAATGTTATTAGCAAAGCAAATGGCTTTAACTTAATCAAAGGCGAGACCTATTGCATTTTCAATGCTTGTTATGATAGAGATGAAGGAGCAGGACAGAGTAGCCTCATAGGCAGCCATTATATGTCTAAAAAAGAACACTGTGCCTTTAAGGAACCAGACACCACCAGTATTCCATCATGCATAGCAGGTGGCAGTTACTTCAGTTCTTTTTTCCGGCTCTTGCCGACAGTATCCTGGAACATTAAACTTGACCAAAAGTGTTTTTTTCTTCAAAATTCTTTATTGAATTTGATTAATTACTGTTTCATTCAACATCTTTTGTCCCTCCCTACCTTTTTCAGTCTTTCTCTGATAGAAATTAAAAGCATTTTGTCAAGAAAATGCCATCCGTTTTTTGACAAATGCCCAGCTTGTGGGAGAAAGAAGGCCAAGACAGACCCACATGAAGTCTGTATACTCTGTCTTCCGGAAAATTATGATCCTGAGTCTTGTCAACACTTCAGGAACTTTCCTAGACGTACCTTGAGAGGCCGGTAGAAGATTCGTCTTCATGGGACTGAGGAGCACAGAAGGCTGCAATCTCAATCTGAAGGTGGGACCTCGGGGCATGAAGAGGGTAGAACCTCTACCAGGTCTCATGTTAACAGCCTCAACGCAGCGTTTCAGGAAGAAAGGGGCTCAAAAACGATATTGATCCCGGTCGGCATCGATGTCGAGAAGAGGTACGGCGCCGCCCTATTCACTGTCGATTCCAGGTTCGACGTCAAGCAAACGCCCAAGAACAACGTCGAAGACTCCATCCAGGTCGCCGTCGAGACAACGTCGACTGAGATCGATGTGGAGGCGTGGTGCCCAGAGAGCGACGTCGAGGCATACAAGATCGGCGTCGAGACAGACTCGAAGTTCGTCGTTGAGACGACGTGGACATTCACCGTCGTCAAACAGGTCGACGTCGAGGCATTCGTCGATGCCGAGAACTCTATCAACGTCGCCCAGGTTTGAGGAGACCAGGAAGAAGAGAAGGCGTATCTACTCCTCTCCTGATTCGGAGTATTCCAGAACAAACTCCCCATCTTCGGAGCATCAACCAGCGCCTCCTTTATCTCCGCTGCCTCCTCCAGTGCCCCCTCCATCTCCTCCTCCTCCACTACCTCCACCCAAGTCTCCTCCAGCACCAGGAACACCTAGGATATCAAGGTCAAGATAGCACCATCATTCTGAGCGCCATCGCCATAGTCACATTTCTTGACATACTTGAACTTCCTCTCAAAGGTCTCGTCACCATCATCATTCACGATCAAGGTCTTCTACATGTACTGGTCATTACTCTCCCACACTAACCAACTCTCCGCCTCCACGGATTTCTCGGGTGGACGATGTCTCCACAATGAGGGGAACCACGAAATTAAATATTCCTTTGTTGGCCCAAACTCCGACGACATCTGTCATCTTTGAGACCCTACAACAGACCCATGCTACCGCTAGTGCCAGGTCTCCTTGAACAGGCCATGGAGCTCTTTCTCACTCCAGCCTCCATCAAGACAGTGCCTTCTAGATTTCACAAAAATATCGTCCTCCAGAGCAGGATCCAGCTTTCCTCCTCACTGATCCAGCTCCTGATTCAGTAATTGTAGTAGCAGCAAGGAAACAACATGCCACTGCTCCTTCATCAACGGTCCCTCTGGACAAAGAAAGTCGTAAGTTAGACACTGTGGGTCGGAAGATGTGTGGAACGGCAGCAACATTCATGAAGGCAACTAGCGCTACTGCCTTACTAGGTAGATACAACATAGCTCTGTGGGAGTCCTTGACTCAGTGTCTTGACCCTACCACCAGAGAAAAAAGGGAAGATTTCATGGAAATCCTCAATGAAGGTCTGATGGTCTCAAATCGGGTGATTAGTCCTGCTGCAGACTCTTCGTTATTGGCCGCTCACGAATACTGCCATGGGATAGTCCTTAGGCAACAATCTTTGCTACGTCTAACCTCTCAAACCAGAGGCGCAGGAAAGGAGTCTAAATCAGCCTTTTTATAGTACTACTCTTTTCAGAGCCCACGCCGATGAGGAAATGTCACGAATGAAGGCAAAGATGAAAACTCTTAAGGCAGAAGGCTTAGAAAGACCTAAGGAACAAAGAAAATCTTTTCAGCCTTACCAACGCTGTTTCGCATCTCTTAGAGGCCAATCTTCCTCCTGGTATGAAAGCCGTCAGCAGGGAGGTGCACAACAACAACGGCCTTACCAATCGTATCACCGAAGACAACCTAGAGGGTGATCCTCCTAACAACATCCTCACGGGGGGAAAGCAGCCTTCTGGGTCGAAGCCCTGCATCATGACTTCCCACTCTTCTGTTCCCCACTCTGGTGGGGTAAAGCATAAGTCACTACCTGGTAGAATGGCAAAACATAACAAAAGACTCCTGGGTGCTGAATATTGTTCGCAATGGATATTGCCTACGGTTCATCACTCCTCCACTTTCATTTCTCCGAAGCCAACCAACTACCATCTTCCTCTGTTACGAGCAGAGGTCAACATCCTTTTACAAAAGTTGGCGGTTGATTTATTACTGGTACTTTCTTGTCAAAAAGAAAGACAGAAACAAATTCAGACCCATTCTAGATCTCAAGACCGCCAACAAGTGGATTCGGTGAGAAAAGTTCAGGATGCTGGCACTACACCAAATTTATCCTCAAATACGTCAAGGGGATTGGCTCTGCTCAAATGACCAACAAGATGCGTACTTTCACATTCTAATTGCAAGAAAGCAATGCAAATTCTTGATGTTCGTAGTGGGCAGGACCATTACCAGTACAGAGTTCTCCCATTTGGTCTGAAATCAGCACCCAGAACATTCTCCAAATGCATGGCAGTCGTCGTTGCTCATCTACGGAGACACAGAGTATTCGTCTATCCATATCTGGACGATTGGCTCATCAAAGCGTCCTCAGCCCAAGAAGCACAGCTTCATTACAACTGGACTCGAGATCTCTCACGAGAAGTCCATCTCTACCCCAGTTCAGACCTTACACTATCTAGGAGCCCCCATCGACACGTTTAAGGCAAAAGTGTTTCATTCGGAGGAGAGATGCTTATCGATCCTTCAGAAATGTCAGGGTCTAATGAAAGCTTCCCATCCAACAGTAAGGACAGTTTCCTCTCTACTCGGCTCAATGGCTTCATGCATTATTCTCACGCCAAATGCCCGTCTATACATGAGATCTCTACAGGAATGTCTTGAAGATCAGTGGGACCAAGGAACAGTAAACTGTGAGGACAGGATTCAATTATCCCTCCATGCAAAGCTGTCCCTCAAATGGTGGTGCTCCCCATCCAATCTCCTCCAGGGCACTCTGTTCCAACAGGAAATTCTACCTCAAACTGCATTCACGGACACGTCATTGCTGGGCTGGGGAGCCCATATGGACCATCTCCAGATCCGGGAAAAATGTTCAGAGAAGGAAGCCTCGTACCACATGAATCTCTCTGGAGCTACATGCAGTCCATTTGGCTTTTAAAGCTTTCTGCCCGTCGTTCCACTCTCCCTCCCTGCTTGTTCAGACGGACAACACCACAACGATGTACTACCTCAACAAACAAGGGGGGACAAGGTCCAGACTCTTGTCTCATGAGTCCCGGACCATCTGGAACTGGTTTCTTGGCAGGAACCTGACAATCACAGCAGTACACCTACCAGGTGTCCAAAATGCTCAGGCGGACTTGCTCAGCAGACTCCTGCAACAAAACCATGACTGTGTCTTGCACGAAGACTGGGTACAAGACATATTTCAGCGATGGGGTACTCCCAGCGACAATTTGTTCACCACCACAGAAAACAGCAAATGCCAAGGCTTCGCATCGTGGTTCTACCAAACAGCGACTCTGGGGAATGCCCTATGGATCGATTGGTCCGGCAAATATCTCCATGCTTTTCCACCAATCCCCCTGATTCCGGAAATCCTCATCAAATTGGCTCAGTCCTTAGCAAAGATGATCCTCATAGCTCTGGAGTGGCCACGCCAGTGGTGGTTCACGGACCTTTTTCACCGTTGTATCCGTCCACATCTGAGGCTGTCTTGCAGACCAGATCTGACGAAATTCGGAGGCCAGATACTGCACCCCAATCTATCCTCTTTGAACTTGGCAGCATGGCTCCTGAACTGATACAATATGGACACCTAAATCTACCTCAGGACTGTATGGAAATTCTCAAAGAAGCTAAGGGGCCTTCAACATGTTCCGCATATGCTTTCAAGTGGAAGAGATTCTACATGTGGTGCTCATCCAAGTACATAGACCCTACCACTTGCCGGTAAGATGTTACTCTTTCATACTTACCCCATTTAGCAAAATCTGGCTTACAAATTTCCTCAATAAAAGTTCACCTGGCAGCCTTGACTGCTTATAGAAAATGTCCCTCACAAACCTCCTTTTTTAGAATCCCTGTAATTAAGGATTTCTTAGAAGGTTTAAAAAAGGTATTTTCTCCCATCAGACGCCTTTCTCCTCCATGGGAGCTTAATATAGTACTTTCACGCCATATGCAGGAACCTTTCTAACCCATACACAAGGCATCTCTCCAACATTTGTCTTGGAAAGCGGCTTTCCTTGTGGCAATCACTTCAGCCCGCAGAGTTAGTGAAATCCAGGCTCTCTGTTCTCATGAACCTTACACTGTCTTCCATTCAAACAAGGTAGTTATGAGAACTCGCCCTAAGTTCCTCCCCAAAGTGATAGCCGACTTTCATGACAATCAAATATTATCTCTTCCAACATTATTTCAGAACCCCTCTACGCAAGCAGAAAGTTCCCTTCATTCCCTGGATGTGAAGAGAGTTCTTAAGTTTTATCTAGATAAAACTAAAAGCATTCGCCAGTCACAACGATTGTTTGTCAACTATGTCCAATACGTACAGGGCTTGCTCTTTCTAAACAAACCATTTCGAGATGGAAAGCCTCTTGCATTCTATTATGCTATCAGAAAGCTGACAGAAGTCTATCAGCCAAACCTAAGGCTCATTCTACCAGAGGGAAGGCAGCCACTGCGGCCTTATTGTGCAATATTCCCATTCCAGAGATCTGAAAGGCAGCTACCTGGAAATCAGTACACACATTCACAAAGCATTACTGCCTAGATTCTGATGCTAGAGCAGACGCTCAAGTAGGGCAGGCTTCACTCAGAAATCTCTTTTCTTAGGTTCTTTACATTATCCTCTGTCTGATTCGCTGCCTTATTTGGGGATGGGCTTGCTATTCTATTCAGTGCTTATGACTATACTCGGAAATCCCCTGCAAGAGAAGGAATGGTTTCTTACCTATAACTCTATTTCTCTCGCAGGAGTATTTCCATGATAGTCATAAGCGACCCTCCCTGGTGGTTTAGACAGAGAAATTCCTTTATTACATATCTATTATCAGAAGCCTCCGAAAAGAACTGAAGTAACTGCCACATGCTATGCATGATGGGATACTGGTGGTGCCTGGTTCCATAAAGGCACAGTGTTCTTTTTTAGACATATAATGACAGCCTATGAGGCTACTCTGTCCTGCTCCTTTCATCTCTATCATAAAAAAAGGGTTGCGAGACATATTTATACTGATAGACACTAAAATTATCTGAAATTTATTTATTCTGGCCCCCTTTTTTCTCTTCAAGATGAAGAACCTGACCAGTTCTAGCCCAGGTAAATAGGCTGCATAATTTGCCTCTATTTCTTAAGTGTCTTTGCAGGCCTGCTTGAAGAAAGGCAATAATCTACACTTAAGAAGATATATATATATATACCAACTGCTCCGGGGTCCCCGCACGTGGGCGGGACTATTCAGCGCTTATGACTATCATGGACATACCCCCTGAGAGAGAAAAGAAGTTGCAGGTAAGAAACCATTCCTTTCCTTGTAAAACCCTCACCCACCAGAGGTACCCCTTGGTGGCATACTTCATCATTGGGTCCGTCCCGATTGGCTTTTCTTCAGGACCTAGAAAATCCAGTTGCCCGGTTCCACTCCTATAATGCGCTTCCTGGAGGGCTAGCCTAATTAGGTGCAGACCGAAGAGGCGCCTTGATGTGAGTGTGACAACAGGCTAAACCCCACCGGGGAAACCACGAACAACGTTAAAACCTTTTTTTATACAAGCAGTGATTGAAGCCTACCTAGGTGATAAATGTATGTTTTTACATTTTGGCATACAAATAGTGTGCTCTAATTGAGAAATAATTGGAGTGGAACCAGGGAACTAGATTAGATTACTCACACTCGTGCAGTTGGGAATGTTTTTCCTTAATCACGTAAGATTAACGTGATGAAATTGCGGGGTTACCGAACAACTCGTGGTCTAATTGGACAGGTTTTAGGATTATTTTGAAAGGAATTAGGCATGTTTGAGGAGGAGCGTCAGGAGCCGAGTAAGGTTGCCATAGCAACGGGACTCGTTAGGTGAAGTGTTGAAGTGAGGAGACGATCGCTACAGTTGGGATTGTGTTGATAGAAATAAAAGGGAAAAAGATGGAAAATAGTAATATTAATGGAGAGGACCAGGAGAGCATGATTAGGGAAATTATATCTAAATAGTTTAAGGAAGTTGTTAAGGATTCTGAAAAACAGACTCTGGGTAAAAGGAAATTAGCAGAAGAGGAGGAGTATTTTTCAATATCTGAAGAGAATGATGAGAGGGGCCCAGGAAGGAAGTGTTTTCAGAGAAGAAGCATATGGACATTAAAAATGCTTCACGGAGTGGAGTCCAAAGCGGCTCGCAAGGAGAAGGTACTCGAAGAGGTATAAAGAGAGGCCAGTCTAGTACTGGAAATGAAGATGACACATCTGAGGATGTAATAAATAACTATAATGGAGATTTAGATGAATATATTCTAGATCTTGAATATAAAGATGATTTGGATGAGGAAAAAGAAAGTAAAACAGACAGAGTTAAGAGCAGTGAGAAAGGGATTGATCCTTTTGGAAAAGTACTTTTTAACCCTAAAGATATAAGGCATCCAAGGGGGAAGGATTGGTGGCCGTTATAGCATGTTGCGGATTACATTAAAACTAGATTAAGAAAGACCCTGGAGAAAGATGAAAGAAATATAATGAGACCAATTATTGAAGAGGAAGTGACAGTGACTCCAAATGTGGATCCTGAGTTAATCATTTATTTGTTTAGGTTGGGCAAGGATCCTAGAAAGGGATTAGAACGGTCACTTAAACTAGGTCAGGATAAACATCTTGACATTTTGGAAATAGATATAGATACTGCAGCTGACTAAACGTTTAGCACCTCACTCATAATATCCACATAGTAACAAAGTCCTGTGCAATCAGCCTCTGAGACCTGCCACAGTTGGGTCTCACTGGAAATCCAGAAACATAAATTGATGCAGACTCCTCGATACAGTGGTTTAAATTCCCATGTGATATATTTCTCTAGATTCTCTTGGGCCAGGCGCTTTAGACCTTTTAACCATGTAAAAACTTCCGAATACCATTGAGGGACTCTCTATATCTTTTCCCACGCAGTTGGAATATCGCTTTAATAGTACCTGGATCACTCTGGTCGGAATTAAATATAACGTTGCCCGCATCGTGGGACTGACTATTCCCTTGACGCACAGTGGGATTTTGTCTGTACGGGAAGGTTTTATTTCCCTGATGAAGTTCCTTTAAAAGGAACGAAACGCGTTGGCTGTTGTCTTGTCACCATTTTATCGTAAAGAAGAATAAAGGATATCGAAAAAGACCATATTGGCTTCAGTGTGATTTCATCCCTGGTGCGGCCTCAGTCTTTTCTTCAATCTTGACATTTTGGGTCCACGTGCAAAAATCTTTGACGCAGTGGATAAACCATATATAAAAAATCTGGTTTGGATTTAGGTTTGTTACATGAATGGTGCCAGAGGGCAATATGTTTCTTGGGAAACGCTATTGCAGGGTTATTAGCCGAAAGTAGAAAGACAGTTCTTATGCGTATTAATCCCAAGTTGAGTGATCTGGCAAACACGGAATCTAGTGTTGACGCACAAGGTCTCTTATTTGGAGAGGGCATGGTGAGGTTGTTAACAAATTTTGTACGAACCTTCACTAGCCTAGATAAGGCAAAGAGTTCAATGACAAGAGTATTTGGATACTCTAGTTTTTATGGGCGGGCTGGTAGGAGAGGGCAAACTATCAGCCGTGCAAGTTTCAGAGCCCAGTACCATAATCAAGGACAAGGATATTTTAGAGGACAAGGGAGTGCTCAGTTTTTCCCTCAAAGAGGAAGGTCAAGGAGTTGTGCATAGGGTTAGTACGAATATTATTTACATTTCTATCCCGAAAGGTGTAGGAGGAAGTTTAAAATTTTTCAGAGAGAAGTGGAAAACGATAACAGGAGATACATGGGTTCTAAAGGCTATAGATGGCTATGCAATAGAATTCGACATGGAACCGGTTGGAACCACAGGAATTGAGTTTTCAGGAGGAATTACAAAAAGTAATAGAGGAGGACGTTTTGCAGATGTTTGAAAAAAATGCAATTGTTCAGGTAGAGGAGGAAAGGAAAGGGTTTGTGAGTACTTTGTTGTAGAGAAAAAAGAGAAAGGGTGGAGACCGGTTATACATTTGAGAAAATTAAATCAGTATGTGATGTATCAACATTTCAAAATGGAGGGAATTCATCTATTAAGAGAGATTCTTGTGGAAAAGGATTGGATGGTAAAATTAGATTTAAAAGATGCTTATTTTAGCATTCCGATGGTGGAGATGAGTCAGAGGTACTTGCAATTTCGATGGAAAGGCTGTTTATTTCAGTTTCAAAGTTTACCTTTTGGATTATCTTCTGCCCCTTGGTGCTTTACGAAAGTGATGAAACCAGTAGTTGGTTATCTAAGGGAAAGGGGTATAAGAATGATTGTTAACCTAGATGATATTTTGATAATGAATCAACAGTTTTGCGAATTGGAGGAACAGTTGTTGATGGTGAGAGAGTTGTTAGAGAGTTTGAGTTTCCTAGTAAATTTAGAAAAATCAATCTTGAAACCTGTGCAGAGTTTAGAATTTTTAGGATTCGTAGTGGATACTGTATCTGGGCAGTTGATTCTGCCCAAAAAAAAAAAAAGAAGATCAGACAGGAAGTACAGTTGATTCTGAGGAAAGAGAAGGTAACGTTGAGAGGTTTGGCAAGAGTAATTGGCTTACTGACATCATCTATTCAGGCTATTTTTCCGGGCCCGTTGCATTACAGGGCATTACAACGTTTAAAGATTTTAGGCTTAGCAATGGGTTTATGGTATGGCGATCAGATAGATATCTCAGAAGAAACAAGAGAGGAGTTGCGTTGGTGAAAAATTAATTTAGAAGCTTGGAATGGAAAAGCGATTTTTGGAGTCGCTCTAGATTTTGTGTTGGATTCAGATGCAAGCAACTCAGGTTGGGGAGCATTTCGCTTTGGAGAAGAGACTCTGGTTTTTTTTAATCAGGAGAAGGAGACGCATATAAATTGCCTGGAAATGAAGGCAGGCTTGTTCGCTTTAAAAAGTTTCAGGGAAGGTCTGAAAGGGAAGTCTGTGCTTTTGAGGATTGACAATAGAAGTGCAGTAACTTATATAAACAGGTTAGGAGGAACGAGATCAAGAGATCTAGCAGATTTAGCGAAGGAAATTTGGGAGTTTTGTCTGGAACAGAAGATAGGATTGAGAGCAGACTTTTTATCAGGGAAGTAGAAAGTTCCAGCGGTTTGGAGCTCACGTTATTTGACAGATCACAGCGACTGGAAATTGAAAGCGGAAGTGTTTCACTGAATATTAGAGGAGATGAGTCCGTTGGAGTTGGATCTTTTTGCCTCCAGGCTAACCTTCCAATTGGAAAGATATTTCAGTTGGAAAGCGGATCCGGGAGCGATGGCAGTGGATGCATTTCTGCAGAATTGGAAAGGTATGAAAGGTTCTGCTTTCCCACCTTTTTCAATGATTCAGAGGGTTGTTGTTCAGGTGAAAATACAGCAATGTCAGATTGTCTTGGCAATTCTGTTTTGGAAGACACAGCCATGGTTTCCATCGGTGATGGAGTTGGCAGTGAAGTTACTTTTTTTGGTAGAAAGTTTCGAGGGACTTATGAAAAATGTAGAGGGGGAGAGAACATCCATTGGTGGAAGTGGGTTCCCTCAACCTTCTAGTATGGAAGATATCAGGTGTTCAGAAACATTCAGAGAACTTTCGACCTCAGCTACAGAGTTGCTCAATGAATCTTGGGCACCGGGTACTAGAACAAGCATTTGCAATGCAATAGGTCTCGCATTAGTAAAAGTTTGAGCTTTTGGCGTTGCAAATAATAATGCAACACCAATAGCTCTAATTTTCAGTAATGCGAGACCTATAGAGTGGAGTGGGGTAGAGTGAAGTGGTGTAGTATAGTATGGAGTAAAGTATTATGGAGTGAAGTAGTGTAGCGGCGTAAAGTTGAGTAAAGTGGTGTGGATTGCAGTAGAGTGGCATAGCGTAGAGTGTCATAGCGTAGAGTGTCATAGCGTAGAGTGTCATAGAGTAGAGTGTCGTAGAGTGTCATAGAGTAGAGTGGCATAGAGTAGAGTGGCATAGAGTAGAGTGGCATTGAGTGTCATACAGTGGAGTGTCAGAGTGGCATAGGGTGTTGTAGACTGGAGTGTGATAGAGTGGAGTTACGTAGAATGTCGTGGCACAGTAACATTGAGAGGAGTAAAGTGGTGTGGAGTATAGTACGTTGGAGCGGCATAGTGTCGTAGAGTGGAGTGGAGTGGCATAGAGTAGCGTGCCGTAGAGTGAAGTGAAATAAAGTAGTGTGCCATAATGTGGCGTGGCATAGAGTGGCTTGTAGCGAGCTAGAGTGAAATACAGTGGTGCAGAGTGGAGTAAAGAGGCGAAAAGTGGAGCATCATAGAGTGTTGTAGAGTGGAGTGGCATAGAGTAGAGTGGAGTGGTGTAGAGTATCATAGAGTGGAGTGTCTTAGAGTGGAATAAAGTAGTGTGTCATGAAGTGGAGTGGATTAGAGTGGCTTATAGCAACCTAGAGTGAAATACAGTGGCGTAGAAGTAAAAAGGTGTAAAGTGGAGTATGGTAGAGTGTTGTAGAGTGGAGTAAAGTGGCATTGAGTAACAAAATTGACAGGCCTGTTTACAGAAAGCAGGCACTTCTTGTGGAAGAATACAGTAAACAGGTGCTGCTCCACGGGAGAGTGAAAGACATGCTGAACAACCTAAAACAAGTAAAGCCAGCAAATAGAAAACAAGCAAATGTGAGTTACAAACTACTAAGCCAATGGTAAGCCATGGGCGAATGCATACTCAGGGAAGCTTTCAGAAGTTCCCCAAGAAGTCATAAGCAAGGCTTTGACCTAAAAAGAGAGTCATTATAACTTGGGCTAGTCTCACCTTGCCTGATGCAGCGCCTTGTTTATTGATGCTCCCTAGCGGGCCTGGGTGATCAGCAACTGGACGGAAGGATGAGATGAGAGGAGGTGTTGAGAAAGAGAGAGAGGCATTAGCATAGACTGTTAAAAAGAGGGAGTGAACTGGAAGAGGAAGAGAGAGAGAGAAAGAGAGAGGCGAGATAGAGAAGATGGGAAAATAGAAGCAGTGGGAAAAAAGAGAGGAGGTGGAGAGAGAGGGGGGACAGAGAAAAGCCAGAATGGTAGTGTGAATATGAGAGAGATAAAGAGGGAAAGAGCAAGAGAAATGGGTGACAAAGGGTGTGAACAAGAGAAAGTATAAGAGAAGGGTACAGAGGGATAGAGAGAGAAAGAAAGATTGTGTGAGTGAGAGAGAGAGACTACATTAGCGCTCGGAAGATAATTTCCAATTGTTCTATTTCCAAGGCCCAGACCTGACTCTAAACCACACAGTAAACCAAGGACGCAGCTATAACTTGTAACCAGTGATCTGTCCCCGCATTGTGCTGTGAGCAGGATATCTGTCTGGGAGTGACCTCAGGAAGGCGTGAGTAGATACAAGATGAAGGGCAGGGAGCCCGGCGGACACACAAGTAGATTATAATAACGTAGGTCACAAGAGTGTTCGAGTCATGGACACAGGAACAGAGAGGGAACACGAGTGGGAACCGGAAACCGGGAGCAAGAGAGGACCGGGGAAGGACAGGACTGAGGAAGAAGAGGGGAAAGGGCGAGAGGGGTCTTACGAGCAGGGAGCGGAAAGGTCTACAGGGAAAGATAATGGGAAAATCTAACAACAGAGGGAACAAAAATGAAGAGTAAGCAACAGTTCAAAAAAGAGAGGGAAAAAAGCAGGAGAAAAGTGAGAAAGAAAAAACGAATGGAAAATAATGAGAGAAGGAGCAAGACACGGAAAGAGTGATGAGGGTAAGAGAGGAAATAAAGTGGTAGAAGAGAATAAGAGGAAAAGAGAGAGGGCAAGGTGTAAGCGAAGAAGGAATGAGCCCTTAGCTGCCGCTCAGTCTCGGAGGCCATGTCTGTGCGAGCATCAGCGGGTCCATGTGAGGATTGAAAAGAGGCAGCCGGCACTGGCACAGCTCTCCAGCGGGCAGTGATGCTGCCTCAGAGGGCCCCACCAAGAGCACATCCGACATGGATACGGCATCCAACGAGCAGAGAGATGAAGATGGCAGTGCAGCCTTTGGGAGAAAAGATGTAAGGAGAAAGGCGTGTGCACGTTGTGCTGAAATGCCGGAAGGAAAGCGAAAGCACTCCATGCGTGCAATGAGGGAGCCGAGCCGTACGCGTGCACATATCTTGTGCAGAGATCTCCAGCGGGCAGTGATGCTGCCTCAGAGAGCCCCACCAAGAACACATTGGACATGGATACGGCATCCAATGAGCAGAGAGACGAAGATGGCAGTGCAGCCTTTGGGAGAAAAGATGTAAGGAGAAATGCGTGCGTGCTTTGTGCTGAAACGCCGGAGGGAGAGAAAGCGAAAGCATGCCATGCGCGCGTTGAGGGAGCCGAGCCGTACGCGTGCACATCTCCTGTCCTCTGTACGCACACATCTGCTGTCTCTTATGCTGACGCCGTCAGCCCACGCGTTCACATCTCCTGTCTTGCATACGCGTGCACATGTCCTGTCCCCCTTCGGCACAGAAAGCGACAACATTAGATCTCGCCAAGGCGGGCAGCGCATGTGCTGCATTGCTAGGCAACACCTAAAAAGGTACAGAGCTGCATGGAAGGTGTGGTTTGGTTGGTGCGTGGAAAGGTGTTTGGATCCCTTGGAAACAGAGGATGTACAGGTAGCTAATTTTGTTAGAAGAATTGTTTGAAAAGGTTTGCATAACACTACAGTGAATTGTTATAGATCTGCGATTTCGGTGGGTCATTCACTTCAACATGGTATAGCAATAGGGAGAAGAAGCCCTTTGGTGTGTAGAGTTATTAAGGGTATTTGTCTTAGGAGACTGCCAAATTTGAGATATAATTATTTATTGAATGTTGATCTGATTTTAAAATTGTTTGAAGAGTGGCCCTCTAATAAATGTTTAGGGGTGAGAGAATTGCCTTGGAAATTAGCTTCATTGTTATGTCTTATTTCTTTTAGAAGAGTTTCTGATGTGAGAGCAATGGAGCTTTCACATAGATTTTATCAACCGAATGGGGTTGTTATTGAAATATGTAGAAGGACTAAGACCATGTCTAGTTCAGTATTCTATCCTTTGTTTGATGAGCATCCTAAATTGTGTGTAGTACGTTGTCTCTAAAAAGGTATGAGATTAGGTTACAGGAGAAAAGGGCGGACTGTGTTGATCAAGTGTTGATTTCGTACGTTAAAACTTATAGAGCGGTGTGTAATGCAATGATTGCAAGATGGTTTAAAAGTGTAATGAAAGAGGCAGGTGTGAATGTTTCAAAATGTACAGCTGATTGTGTGAGAGGGGCTATGGCAAGTAAAGCTTGTATGCTTGGTGTAAGATTAGAGGATATTATGAAAGCGGCAGATTGGTCTTCAAATGCAACTTTCAGAAGGTTTTATTTTAAGTCAATAGATCATGTTTCAAGATGTGTGTTACAAAAGCTTTGAACATGCATAATGCTAGCCTCCTGTCTTGACATAAAATTGTGATTCTAAAAGGTTTACTGTATAAAGAATTTAGGTTTTATTAAAAACTAGGAAGACAGCATTATCCCTCCCTCCCTACCCTTGTTTTGGGAGGGGGGATATTTAGTTGAATAAGTTATTCTGTTGGATATTTGTTGTGGAAGTTACAGAGTGGAGAATATAAAGTGTTTATATTTTATACAGATTTTTTTTTTGATTCATAGAGAACTGAAAAAGGATAAGGAATGGGAGCACGAGGATAAGAAGAACAGCAAACGAAAAGAGGAAGAAAATGGAGGACAGAGTCTTTTTATGGGACAGAACATTCTATTGGTTATAGTGATGTTATTTTTGGTTCTATTAGCTTTAAAATGTTTGCTGCTCAGAAGAGGCAAATAAAGTTATTGTGCATAATGCTAGCCTCCTAGTCTTTAATAAAATCTCGATTCTTTATACTGTAAACCTTTTAGAGTCACAATTGCCCTAACATTTGTAATTGTCACCTAGGTAAAGGGCCGACACATGAACTAGAACCTCAGAGCGGGAGGAACACCCTACTACAGAACTGAGAGTGACGCAGGATCACCAGGGTGAGCAGAGGTGACTCGCCCATGACTATCCTGAACCACAGAACTTTTCTGGAGAACAGTTCAGCATTCGCAATTCTTGATGAACAGTGGAATTCTTCAACACAGGCATCGACCACTGGCCCCTACAACCCAGCTACAGTCTGAACTGCATTGGAGCCTTATCAGGGGCAGGCTATATGTCCAATTGAGTAGGCATATGTAACAAAATAAAATTGGCCTCAATGTACTGTGACCTTTTGGGCTTTATTTGCGCTATATGAAACTGCTAGTAAAGGAAAAGTGTTCTTCCGTCCTCACTTCCTCCCCAACATAGCACTGCAGGAGATTACCTCTCACACATGTGATAGACCTCAAACGGCGTGGGGAGTCTAGTTGTATCTCTCATCCCTAAAGGTGCCTCTGAACAGATTGACTGAAATTTGCCAATCACCTCTGAAATTGTGCTAGCTTAATTATTTTTAACTCAAAGTTATTTTACATGTATGTGGTGGTGCCAGCTATCTTTGTTACAGCTGCGCATTCTCTAGCTGGGGATTATTTTGTGTCGCTCAGGAAAAGGCCCTCAAACATGAGAAACCATCTTTGAGAGTAAATTATTTTTTTATTGGCGTTTGGTTGTTTGTGGTTAGTGGAGAGTTTATTTAATTGTAAGTGTTGAAATGGTTTGCATGAATTAATGCTGAAGTAAAGTGAGTTTGCTGGAACATCTTTTGCAGAGTCTTGTAGGATATAGTGGGGCCACCAAAAGTTATATTTGTGTTTTTTCCTCCTTATTTGGATGTTGATTGTCCATTGCTGAGTTTGAGCGTGTTTCTTCTGTAGATGCATCACAAGGTCATTATATAATGTGTTATGGTGATAAATGTAGGCTATGTTTTGTGTGGCGGGCTCCTTTGATTTGGTTGCTCTTTGCCAGCTATAGGATTTTGGACTTGTGTATGATGGCAAGAGAGCTCTTCCTATATCTCAGTTTTCAGATTTCTTTTTAACCATGTGCTTTAAAAATACTGCTATTTTTAGGCGAGATTGGAAGGAGGGTTTGGTGTTGTTGGACACATTATACAATTGCATGTCTTTTAAAGCCCAAGTACGATGTATTGGAGGGGTGTCAGAGGTGCGGGGCAACAACAGTCTACAGTGTGCTCATGAAGTCGATGTGTGGGGAGTTTTGGGTAGGGAGTACTTGCATCCAGAATTGGCTATTCTCTAAACTAAAGTGGATGTTTACATATCTGCAATGTTAACTGAAACACAGCCTCCTGGGTAGCCCCAACTCTACCTCACTAAAACATTGTCTCTCTGCTATCTTTACTAAGCATGTGGTATTTATAGACTGGAACTTATTACTTGGTGTTCAGAGGTCCCAGAAGTCTAGTGCAGCTAATAACTTCTAAATGCTATGGACCCCAGCCTCAGTCATTTCTTCAAGCAATACTAAAAAAATACAGAAACAAGTACACATCAAACAAATACACAAGTTATGAAATATTTTATTTATTTCACAAACAAATGTCAAACATCGAAATTTTAATGGAAAGGTTGAAGCTTTTAAAAAATTAAGTTTTATTTCTAAAAGACGAATCGATATGCTGGACTCTTGCAGATCACTTTGTCAGTTTTTGCTCCTGATGTTGTCGGCGCAACCTGATGTTGTGGCAGTGATCCTCCTCGACCTAAGTGCGGCGTTCGATACCGTGAACCACCAACTCCTCATCAAAAGACTCAAAAGAGTTGGTGTGGAAGGCACAGCCCTGTCCTGGCTTTCATCCTTCTTGGCCCAACGGACCTACCAGATCTGGGAGAAGAACGCCCGCTCCTCCGAAATGCCCCTCCAATGTGGTGTGCCTCAGGGCTCCTCCCTGAGCCCCACATTATTTAATATCTATATGTCCACATTGGAGGAGGTCATCACCCCATTCGGAGTGCGCGTTATCAGCTATGCTGACGACACGCAACTAGTGGTGTCTCTGTCCCACCCCAGACAACACTCAGCTGACCTATACAACTGCCTCACGCAGGTCCACCGCTGGATGAATAGGTCAGCCCTAAAGCTAAATGGGACGAAAACTGAGGTTCTTCTTCTTGGCCCGAAAGGAATCTCACTCTCCCCGAACATCTGGCCAGCCTGTCTGGGCCCTCCCCCTGACCCAAAAACAGAGGTAAAAAGTCTGGGTGTGTGGATTGACACTGACCTCTCATTCACTATACAGGCAAAGAAGGTAGCCGGGACCTGCTTTGGTCTCCTGAAATCTCTGAGGAAAGTCCTGCCCCTCCTACCCTTCAATTCCCAAAAATTGCTAATCCAAGGCCTAATAGTATCGAGGCTTGATTACAGCAACGTGATCTATCTGGGCGCTCCGGAAGCGACCCTCAACAAGCTTCAGAGAATCCAGAACACCGCCGCCCGGATTATCACAAATACCCCTGCCAGAACCTCTGCTAAACCTGCTCTCAAACTCCTCCATTGGCTCCCCATAAGGGAGCGAGTCAAATTCAAGGCCTTATGCCTAGTCCACAAATCACTACAAAATCAAGGCCCCCCTATTTTTAGCAAATTCATCACCCGCTATAAAACTACAAGACCCCTCCGTTCAGACACAGAAAACTTCAACAACACCCCCAGATTCAAGAAAGCCCGATCAGGAGGAAGACGTTTCTCGGTCCAAGCTGCACGCCTCTGGAACTCGCTCCCCCGCGACCTGCGACTCGAATCACAATACCTGCTCTTCAGGAAGCAGCTAAAGACTCATCTCTTTCCCTAAGGTCTTAAGCCCTCCCATTATTCGGAGCCTTTGCTTCCCCCTCCCCCCCTCCTTTGCTCTGCCCCGGGTCCGCTGAACTGTAGAATTAGGGTTCCTAGCGCTGGGATACCTCTTGGTGACTATGCGCTCTACAAAAATAAATAATAATAATAATAATAACCAGTGCTTCAATTGAGGAAACCAAATGTTCTTACTCGATTCTGTTAGCCGTACTTGGCGCTGCTCCCATGATTCAATCTAAGTGTACCCTCTTAATATCTTACCTTCTAAATTCAAAGTCCTACGAATTTACAGAGCAGTTTAAGATTCTTTTTCAAATTTGTCTTTTTAACTTTAATCTAGTAATATTTAATTCTGGGAGTACTCCCTGATCACCTGAGTAGGTATCGCAGACCCCATGGTAAGAACCACTGACGAGGGTCACTGACTCACTGCTTGCAGCTAAGCAATCCTTGCAACAGTATAGGAAGTATGGTAACTGTCCTTGGAGGCAGGAATCAGGTACTGCTGATCAGACAGTACATTTATTGCCTGCATTAGATATATACAAATTGTGTTATTCTTTTGTGAAAAGATGTAAGACTTTTATCAGTATCAAATAATTCTTGTTTTATCTGCAAGTCGAACTACTAAGCAATCTGTTGGTAGAATTGTTATAATACATAAAGTAGGGACCGACAGGGAAAATGAGAAGGAAACAAAGTACAAAATTCAAATAAACTCTTGATTCAAAGCAGGGGTTTTCAACATTTTCTGTAATAGGAGCTACTAATGTTCAAAGGAAATCATCCTGCACTGAGAGAATTAGTGTAGTAGTAGTAACCACAGCAGACATGTTTACCAGTGGCCAGCATATGCAAGCTTATTAGCAGTGGTCGCCTCACTGCATAAGTCAAGGTTGCTAGCAGTAATGTAAAAAAGGCGTTTGCCAATTTGGATTATCTCTACATGGATAATACATAGCAACCAACATGGCTACTTTGCCCCTGCAGCAAGTTATTAAGGTTCTTAATAAATCTCCACAACTCCATATACTTTTTCACTCAAATATTGGCTTTAAATGTATTTGGAAATTCAGTTGGTTTTCTCCAAACATCAGCTTACGAGTTCTGAACAAACACACCTTTTCATCTTAAATACCATTTAGCTTCTATATTCAACCAAGCACAAGTTTCTAATTTAGAAGGCTGGGCTGCACAGAGGAGAGTTAATCAAGGTAGCTGGAGAGCTACCAGCAGCTAACTAGCTGTTCGTTAGAGAAGCCTGGTCTACAGCTAGTCTCATCTGGCCACTCCATAAATCCCAAAAGACAGATCCTTATGATTTCAGGTGGTGGTGGTGGTCAGTTGCATGTTTGTGAGTGCTAGCCATCATTTTAAGATGAGAAGTCAGAGCATGTTGTTTAAACCCTAGGCCAGGCAATGCCTGTTTCCTTCTATCCCTCCTCTAACCAGTGGCTATTATAAGCTAATTAAAACAAATACAACTCCTCATAGGGGGGTTGAGTTGAGAAGATAGCACAGTTCATATCTGCTGTGCTTTTGTGAAATCTTTGCATTGATCCCAGCTGCCCAAGACTCAGGACTGAGCCACTAGTTACAGTAAAATGTGAGTCGTTTAATTCCATCTGCATTGCATGCTCACTTCCCTTGTAGTGACTGTGACTGTGAGAAACGCATGACTCGTCGGGCTACTCACTGTGTAGGGGGAAGATCCCTTGTCCAGCAACTTTCCCCTGGTGCTGTGCCAGTCTCATAATCTACGTCAACCAGCAGCCAATACTGTAACATCACCACTCTGCTTCGCCCCTTCATTCACGCTTCTGCGTGCTGCATTGGTCAAGTGACAGGTGCCTTTTTCTGCACTAGGCCTGCTCATCTGCTGTTAGCTGTTAACCATGGGAGTAGCTTCCATTAGGGCAGCACGTGCAGTGGCATTGTGCCCAGAAGTCCGAGGGGCCTACTGAATCCTGATTTATGCAGTGGCGGCTGCTCCTGAGAAGTAGCAGTGGGGTAAGGGGAAGCGGGGGAGAGGGGAGTATAAAAAAAAAAAAAAAATTACTTACTTCCCGGCCGGCCAGCCTGCATCTCTCCTCTGTCCTCTTCCTGGCTTCTTCTCTGCAAGCAGGAAGCAACCGAGCTCCCGGGCTCTCCATATTGGCGGTGTGATTGGTCTAAGCAGAGTGGTTCGGCGCTATGCCAAGAAATAGGACCCTGGGCACGTTCTCCACACAGGCTGTATTAGAGCCCGAGAAACTTCATGTGCACTTAGATAGGGCCCACCACTCCTCCCCGTGCTCTGAGAGCAGAGCAGATCCGCCCGCCAAGACGCTGCAGCAGGAACAAATAAAATTATAATAACATCGACTTATTATCATTTTATTTTTCCTTTTTTTCACTGCGTAAAGCAGTGGGGCAACACTGCCGCCTTAGCAGAGGAGCCGCCACTGGATTTTTGCTATATTTGATCATTCAAAGAGCAGCCAGGGGCCCATTTTCTTACTTGCACTAGGGCCCATAATTCACGGCTACCCTACTGCTGATGGCACTATGTGAAAGACTGGGAAATGGTTGTTGATAGGTACCTTTGAACTCGCTGCTGAACTCAGGGGCATGCTATCGCTGGAGAGTGGGGAAGGTGTGGTGGCTGTGGTGTGGGTAACGGCACTAATGTTATTTTTTCTCCAGTTAAATTGCACTCATGCACCCCCCCCACCAAAATGATGCAGCTCCATGTGCCTAGTTAGTGCTAATCTGTGCTTACGAGTGATGGGTAACCTGCCGCCACCTACAGTCACAGTGTTGTTGCCCTCTCTAATGAGGCCACAAAACGACATGCATATAGAGGAATAAAGTTGGGCCATCACACAACCAAAGCCGCTCACCACACCAAAAAAACACAGCATTTCTGGAATTGTCACACACCATAGCAGCACATTATTCTCTATAAACTGGGACACTGTACAATAGATGACTCCTCATGAGTGATGTGTACACTGTACGCTTGTTAGTTTGATTAACTTTTATGAAGCTGTCCAACTCAGTCATTTGGTGTCGTTTGTAACAACTTCTCTTTTGTTGTTTTATCATTCAGCTATCTGCATCTCAACATTCCTTGAACTTTTTCTGCTGCGTTGTCACATTGTTTACCCACTTTAAAGTCATCCAATTTGGGCATTAAAAGAGGATAAAGGGCAAATAAAGCAGTATGTGTTTGTGAGTTTGACACAGCTGTTCCCCTTCCTGTAACTGTCCTGTGTATGTGGTTGAAAATTATTTAGCACCTGCACATGCTATAGGTCAGAGCTTGCATGGTTGTAACTGGTCTGTTTATGTGAGTAAAGCCGCAACTGCAGCTACACATGCAAAAATGTGCTGCTTCTTTTTAGGTGCTCCCTTTCCCAGCCAAGGTCATCGAGAAGGCCACCATCTTGAACTTCCATCTTGAACTTTTGTGGTGGCGGCTTGGTGGCTACATGGATTCCGGCACTTGAGCCTTGCTGGCTCCATGTGGTGGCTTGGATTGGGCGTGCTCTGACCTGTCTGTGCTTCTATTTGTTTTGGGGCACAGGACCTTTGGGCAGCAGCCATTTTTGGAGGACGTTTGTCTCCCACATCATCCACGGCACAGAACACTTTCACTGGAGCTTTTTGAGAGTGCGGAGCGAGTTGACCCTTCACATTTATTTCAGGTACGAGCCCCCCCCTGGAATTTGGGTCCCGCCACCCTCTTCACTTGAAGTACCTCAAGGCTTGGCCATGGCGGCTCCGCTTCCCACGGAGACTTTCGCCTCGCTTCGCCTCCTGTGGCTGCTGCTCTCTGCTCGCGAGCCGCTTCATCGGATGGTTTGGCGAGTGCCCGACGTGACGCTGCCGCCCTTTGCTGCTCCCTAATTGATTCCCAGCGACTGGTGGAGAGAGCGGTGAGTTCCTGATTTTTCCACTCTCGTTTTCCCGTGACCGAGAAGTCCTTCCCCTTTGATTGGTGTCTCGGAGTTTGATGGTCTGGGTTTCCGCCATTTTATGCTGAGGGTCGATATGAAGACGATCTGAGCCCTCCATCTTGATGACGCGGATTTGTTTCACAACTATCCGCTTGCTGCCGATCTCTGACTTTGTTTCCCCAGCTGGACTGTCCCCTCTAACAGGACGCCTTATCCCCTTTGACAACGAGGATCCGTCCGAGACATTCACTTCGTCCCCCCTCTTCTGACCCTTCTCCATAGCCAGGTTATGCCAGCGCGGTGTCGTGAGGCCGGCCCAGAGTGCTGTGGATTCCCAGTCTTTTTTGACTTTGTGACTTTATGATGTTTAGTCATTTTTGTTCATGTGTTTCTTTTTTCCCTAGTAGTCTATACAAAGCTGTGTTTTTTGTATTCTAGTAACCGATGCAGTTCTGCACTACTGCATGCTCACTGTGACTTTGCGATGTTCCCCTGATGCTCTTTCCCCCTGGCCGGTCTGCCTGACCCGATCAGCATGCTAACCTCTTTTATTCCCCCACTTCCCTCTATGATCCATAGGACTGTTTCTATGTTTAGCTTCACCTTTGCTTTCCCCACATTCAGCCTACGCTCTCTTCACCCTTTAACTCGCTTTTTACTGCTAGCCCTCTCATTTTAGACCATGAGGGTATCTGATTTTGATTAAGTTACGTTCATTTTGGCAGACAATTCATATTATTTTCTTGGCTTTTTCCTACCACCCCCTACATTAGCTGCCCTAGGGCAGTAGGTGTCTGTACCAGCGTACCTACTCTCTTTTCCCCATTCTACTGTATAGGATAGGTCCTCCCATACCGCTCAACTGTCCCTGAACGGCCTCCATGAATGTGCCCCTTGCCAAAGCACTCCCTCTCCCCTTGTTGGGGAAGGATCCTGCATTTATGCCCTTGAGTCTCAGATACCCCTCTGAGAGAGTCCACAGTGTTAAAGGATTCACACATAGCAGAGGTTTGGGAATGTTCCCATTATCGCTGGTAACTCAGCACCGCACACCGTGATAGGCGCTCTCTTTGAATCCTTTTTGATGACCTCCCCGAGGCTGATACTTTAACCCTCGGGTGTACTTTGGCGACCGAGCAACCTTTGGCCGATGACCGGTGGAGTTGCCCTACGCAACTATTGAGGAGTCTGGCTCTGGTTCCCCCCCCCCCTTGGCTGGCACCTACCCTCCTGATCATCAGACACTATTTATTTTCTCGTCGCCCTGTTGTGTTCCCTTCCCTTCCCCCTCCCTCACTCTTTATTCTTCCTCTTCTTCTCCCTCCCTCCCTCCCCCAAATCTCTCTCCCCCTGCCTGCTTTTTCTTCCCCACACCTGATCCATATCTTTGTTACTCATGTATCCCCAGTAATCTACGTACCTGAAACTGTTATTATGTAACTATGTTTTTAAGCAATTCTACCTACTCATGTAAAGCGCTCTGATACCTCTGGGTGTAGCCAGCGCTATATAAAACTTTTCAAATAAATAGATAAATCAATCATCGCCCAACTCACGTAATGCAGAAAATGCATTGCTTGAACCTCCCACGTTCAAGAAGGAAAGATCGATGGCCCAATCCTTTTCAGGCAACGCGGTGAGAATCTGGAACTCACTTCCGCCTCAGCTCCGGACCACCACCTCTTCCCAGGCCTTCAAACCTGACCTCAAAGCTCTCCTCCTTCAAAGACACTTCCAAATTTAATTCACACCCTCTATTTTCTGAAGGAAGTCTTTCCATTATAGGAAATTGTGTTCTCCATGCCTATAGAAGTACCTTCCAAGTGTGTTCTTGTGTTTTGAGTGTCTGCCATTTAGTGCAGTATTATACCTCTACTTGTACTTTATACTCTTTTGTAACATGCACACGTCACCTTTCCTTTTGTAATGTATCGTTTGCTTCCTCTTGTATTTTGTTTGCTTTTGATACATGCACAATTGCCACCATTGCCTCATGTAACGCAACGTTTGTTTGTGTTTTGAGTGTCTGCCATTTATTGCAGTTTTTACCTCTACGTGTACTTTGTATGCTTTTGTAACCTGCACACATGTCACTTTTTCCTTTTGCAACGTATCGTTTGCTACCTCTTGTATTTTGTTTGCTCTTGATACTTGCACAAATGTCACTATTGCCTCATGTAACGTAACGTTTGCTTTTGTAACATGCTCACTTGTAATTTTTCTCCTCATGTATCATTACTGTTCCTATTGTGAAGCGCTCTGACACCTTCGGGTAAAGTCCGCGGTATATAAAAACGCATTAAATAAAAAATAAATAAATAAAACTCTGTGTTCATCGAAGCCAACCACGTCCTGGACACCTCACAATCCAGCTTTCAAAGCAACTACAGCACCGAGACCGCCCTCCTTGCCGCCACTGACAACATTTGCTTCTTCCTCAACCGGGGTGAAACAGCAGCCCTCATCCTCCTGGACCTCTCAGCCGCCTTTGACACTGTCTCTCACCGCACCCTCATCACAAGACTCCATGACACCGGCCTCTGCGACAAAGCCCTAGACTGGATCCACTCCTTCCTCACTGGTCAAACACAGCGAGTTAGACTACCACTGTTCCTCTCAGAACCCACAGAGATCTGCTGCGGAGTGCCCCAGGGCTCCTGCCTGAGCTCCACCTTCTTCAACGTCTACATGGTCCCACTCGCAGCCATCGTCAGGCACCATGGACTCAACATAGTCTCCTACGCTGACTGCACCCAGCTGATCCTCTCCCTCACCAACGAACCCACAGCTGTCGGAGACAACTTCGATAATGGGATGAAGGCAGTCTTCTTCTGGATGAGCGATAACTGCCTCAAACTCAACTCGGACATGACCGAAGTCCTTATCTTGGGACCCACCCCCTCAGCTTGGGACAACTCCTAGTAGCATGCCATGCTGGAAACACACCCCTCAAACCCACGGACCACGCACAACACCCCAGCATCATACTGGATTCTTCACTCACAATGAACCGACAGATCTGCACCGTTTCTTCATCATGCTGCCATGTGCTCCACCTGCTTCACAAGACCTTTAGATGAATGCTCACCTAATCCAGAAAGATGGTCACCCACGCACTCATCTGGAGTGGACTCTACTACCGCAACACACCCTATGTATCGCAACGCTGTATAAAATGATGTCTTGAGACACTGTTGTCATTCACCGGCATAGGGTTTTCTTTAATTGCATTTTCCCTAATCCTTGATCCAGAGTTGTCAGTCCAGGATCCAAGTGATACTTGAGCATTTGATTTTTACCTGTCATTCCTTGGGCGCCTCATCCTGCAGGATGCATCTGGTAGAGACTTCTAGCCACTGATTCCTTACCGTAGAATTATCCACAGGCGTCAGATGGATCCGGAAAGTTTTCATGAGCAGTACCCCTCTGCACCTGTAAGTGTTATAATACGGCTTCATGTGGTGCCATTCAGCTCTGTGTGGCGTCGTCCGCAGCGGAAGTGACATGCGCGGTGCCTATACAGGTGCCATCCCAACATGCTGACGTCAGTTCTTTTCTTTCCATGCCAGTCAGCACAGATCCAGAGAGAGTTACTCCGTCATTTTTTGACTGAATGTTTTTTTACTTTTTGTTCAAGTTCTTTTTAGGTCTTTCTTCTGATGTGGCAGGGATTTCCACTAGAAAGGTTGGTTTCAAGCCCTGCGGTGTCTGTCACTTACAGATGTCTGCCACGGACCCTCATCTTCTCTGCCTTTGGTGTGTCAAGCGTAACCACGACTTGAAGACCTGTGTCGAGTGCTGCTTCATGCGCTCCAAGGCCTTGAGGGAGTGAACCCTCAAGCTCCTTGACACTCCACGTGCAACGGTCTCAATCTTGGTGCAAGGAAGGTCTCAGGATCAGTCGTGGTGTTGTCGATCTTCATCACAGTTGAAGTTGTCCGCTCATTCAGTTAAGTTCCACGAGAAGAAAAAGAGTAAGAAGTCAGAGGTCTTTCACTTACCCGCTGTTAAAATCATCCGGCGAGATGGGGGAACATCATCATTTAAGGTCTGGCTGTGTGGATGAGCCTGGGCCTTGGTCGGCTCCGCGCCTCCCTGAGTTTCCGGGAGCCAGAGCAGGCCTGCCCAACTCTGCAAATGTTATGAGGCCATGCTGGTGCACCTTCCGGCCCTATTGGTTTGTAGGAGCACCCACTGTTTCTCCATCTACCTATCCTGTCTCTGCAGCAGTTGGGCCCCTTGGACCCACTGATTGATTCGGACCAACGCTGGTTGTACTACCTCAGCCCTCTCTGGCACCGGTCCCGATGTTGATGCTCCGGGAGCTGCTAGCACTATCCCCATTCTTATTCCTGATCCAACATGGAGCCGGTGGGCATCATCTGACGCCGACTGGAGACATTCCCTCCAGGTCCTCGGGAGGAGGGGGGTATGGCCTATGTGGGCTCTGCAGTGGGACCTGAAGTTTCAGTGGACACTGCATCAGGGGAATCTCTTCAACATGTTCCAGATCTTGGAGGGAACTGCAAAAGACCTGCAGTGGTAGTTAACAAACCCCGATTGGGTCAGCAGCAGACCGCTCTCCATTCCCCAACTAGACATGATAGTGGTGACAGATGCGTCACTCCTGGGCTGGGGGCAAATCTGGGAGAGTTGGATATCAGAGGCCTCTGATCTCCAGCGGAATCCAAACTCCATATTAACCTGCTGGAGCTCCAGGTGATCTGGCTGGCATTGAAAGCTTTTCTACCCTCTTATCAAAGGAAGGCTAGTGAAGGTGTTCAAGCAAAACAACACCACCATGTGGTACTGTAATAAAGAGGGTGGGGTTCGGTCGTGGACACTTTGTCAAGAGGCCCTGCGCCTCTGGACATGGGTGTAATATCAGGGCATATCCCTGGTGGTTCAACACCTGGCGGGCTCTCTGAACCTCAGGGCAGACAAACTCAGTTGACGATGACTAGCGGATCACAAATGGCGTATCCATTTGGAGGTGGTGTAAGGTCTCTTGCAGCAGTAGGGAGAGCCTTGGTTAGATATGTTTGCCACTGCCAAGAACACGCAATGTCTGCACTTCTGCGCACTGGAGTTTCTGAAGCGGCTCTCGCACGGAGACGCTATTTTATCTCTAGTGGAGCTCAGGTCTCCTGTACACCTTTCCTCCTATACAACTCTTGCCCAGAGCTATCACGATCTAGAACGACAGGGCCCAGGTCATCCTTGTGGCTCCGGATTGGGCTCAGAGAGTTTGGTAACCCCAGCTGTTGAGCATGGCTCTCAGTCACCTGATTAGGCTGCCTCTTCAGGAGGCTCTCCTATTGCAGCAGCAGGGGATAGTTTTCCAACCGAACCTGTCAACGCTCCGTCTTCATGCGTGGAGATTGAGTGGCAAAAGTTGACAGCTTTCGTCCTTCTGTCTGAAGTCTGCAATATTATTTTGGCATCCAGGTGTGTCTCCACCAAGACGGTATTTGCCTGCCACTGGGGCAATTTTCTGGCATGGTGTACAGAAAAGCAAGTTGACCCCCTTTCTTCTACCCTTTCTCAGGTCGTTGAATTTATTATTTTTCTTGCCCGGCAGGACTCTGCTTTGGGCACTTTAAAAGGCTTTCTTTCTGCCCTCTTAGCCTTTCAGCAGTTGCCAGATCAGCCATCTTTGTTCAAATCCCTTATTATAAATAGGTTTTTGAAAGGTCTTAAACATATGTTTCAACCTTCCCCCTTCTTCGTGCCTCTGGGGGTCCTCAATTTAGTGCTCACTCATGCACGTTCCTTTTGAGCCGCTACACAACTGTCCTCCCAGGCTCCTTACCATTACGACGACTTTCCTACTGGCCATAATATCTGCCCAGAGTATCAGTGAGCTCCAGGCTTTGTCTTCTAAGCCTCCGTACCTCAACATCTTCCCAGACAAGAAATCAATATGTCAACCTCGGCACTCTAATACAATTATATTATCAATTCATATGATTCTCAAAGCATAAGCAAATTCCAAATATCAGCAGGACAAGGATTCAGTTCTTTCTGTACCAATTTAATATGGATATGTCACCAGATTGCAAATCACATATTTCAAATATAAAACACAATATCAATGTGGTTAGGAATAGACAGCTTCATTTGACAGTTCTTCTCTTTTGAATGTTGAAAAGGCAGCCGACACGTGTTTCGTTTCTTGGAAACTTTTTCAAGGTTGCAAATGATGCCATAAGAAAGAAAAAGTCACAGTTTTCATTGTTCATATCTAATGATCATCTAAATCCAAACGGAAACAGGAAAAAGCGCAGTTTGAAGTGTCTATAGAGAGAAACCCCAATATGGGGAAAAACATTTTTAGAATTTTTTATATCCTATTTGTATTCAAGTGTGTGTCTACTAGAGACAGGAAAAACAGAATAGATAAGCCAAAAATAACCCATAGTGAAAAATCTAAAAAAGTATATATATAGTGCTCATTTGCCCAAGAAGATGTTATTCTATCCACGTAGTGAATTAAAGAATGAGGCCCATCTCAAAGTATAAAAATTTCAATCCAGATAGATACCTTAATCGTTATTTTTCATTGGCAACAAACTAATTAAAGGTAGAGTTGTCCAAGTGTTTGACGTAAAAATAGTATTTCCCTTTTATGTTCTCATAAAAGAAAAAGAAGAAAAAAAGAGGAAGAATATTTCTATAGGCATTGTAATTGAGAAATCATTGGTAAGAAGTGGCAAATAGACAAAAAGTTTGTCTCACAAAGTACCTAATATTGTCCTCTATTAGAATAGATGACCACGTCACGTGTTATGCGTATTGAATTCGCTGACTGCTTTTTTCTGTAGAATTAAAGCAGACATACAGTCAAATAATTTGTTAAAAAGATTAATATTCTAATATATGTCTATTCTAATAGAGGACAATATTAGGTACTACCAGATAAGGTGTTACTGGTGGTAAGTACCGTGCCCATTACTTCCCAACTTATCATCGTGCCTTTCGTCCTTTACCTACCAATGAGGTAAAGAATTTGCCTGAAAGTCCCAGTAAGCAGCAAGCGACTGCCTTAAAACACAAGAGTCATTTTTTTTTGGGGGGGGGGGGTGGAGGGGGGGAATAATGGGCACATGTTGTGTTCATAACCAGGCCTCGCCATGTGTGGAATAAAATGATGTCATCTAGAATGTGTGTAGACCCATGAGGGCTAGAATGCTGGGAGTCGCTGGAGAGAGACTGCCACTTATCTGCTACATGGTGGTGTCCTTTGTCGCTACCAATAAACGCCCAAACCTTCTAAGCAGTCTGACCTTTCATTAGCTCACAGTCAGGAACTCAACATTTGGAGACAACGCTAACCTGTGGCGCTGCAAGAGAAATGCCCGGTTACTTACTGGTTATCTCCATTACTCCAAGTTCTACTGTTCCCTGTCGCAGTCCTTACCCAGTGAGCTTTAGCTTTTCCCACCAGCACAATCACCAAGCTTTGCCTGTTTTCCATCCAGCCAAGATGGCTTCTCTCCTTCTTCCAGTCATATATAATATATGATATAAAAGGAAACATCACCAACTTCATATACTGTAATACCAAGCCAGCTGAAGCAGAGAAACTCGCGGGATGGGAGTAGCCAGAAAATTAAAATAGCCCCCACTTTGAAGTAAATTACCGATGCCACCAACCAACCAAAGCAAGGGACCTGAACCCTGTCTAGAACAGTTTACTGTCTCTTATATCCAATCATCTATTCATTCACCATTCCATCCACCTGCTGATATCCACTATTTCGCCATTACATTCTGTCATCCATTCATTATTTCATCCATCATTCAATCTTTCCCCGCTCCACCCATCCATCTATCCATCCATCCTTCATCCATACAATCTGCCATCCATCCATCCAGTCTGCCATCCATCCATCCAGTCTGCCATCCACCCATCCACACTGCCATCCACTCGCCCATCCATCCATCCTTCATCCGTTCACACTGCCATCCATCCGTTAACTGCCATATATCCATCCACTTTACCATCCATTCACCAATCTTTTCACGAATTTAGCCATCAATCCCTTTACTCTGCTTTAACCTGTCCATCCACCTATAAATCAATGTTTTTATTCACCCATCCTTTCACCTATCCATTCATCCATCCATTCCTTTACTCTGCCATCCTTTCACCTGTCCACCCACCTATCCATTCACTCACGCACTCATCTATCCCTTTTAATTTGCCATCCTTCCACCTGCCCATCCACCTTTTCATCCTCCCTTCCAATATTCCTTCTTTTTTTCTTGTTCCTTGTACCCCGCTGTAATTTTTCCTTGCTTTACTAACATTTGCAACTAGAAGTTTCTATCAGATAAAGCTGTAGGTGAACAAAGATTTGGTACAATTAGACCTTCAGGATCCAGATCTTCCTGTACCTGTGCATCCAACAAAAGTACTTGGAATCTTCTGTACTTCAAAACCATTATCAATTTCTGGTACTTCTCACTTGTATTTCTTCCTCATCGTGGATCTTCTCTAAGGTGTTGGCTCCACTGGAGGGGGGGTGGTATATTCACTTTGGGGGATTCACATTATTTCCATACGTCAATGATTGACTTCATTGCTCTTCTTCTTTTTCCAAGGCCTCGGCACATGTCAAAGAAGTATGGAAGATAATACAGAAACATAGGCTGCTCCTAAATTAAGAGAAGTCGCAGTTGGTACCATCACAGGAACTACAATTCATTGTGGGTTATCTTCAAGACCGTTGTGGGAAAGTTGTTCCTTCCTCAAGCAAGAATTCAAAGACTGATAATGGACTTGACAAGTAATGAACCTGCCATGGGCCAGCGTGCAGGAATAGAGGGCCAAAGGACTACAAGCAAAATTCCAAGAGTGCCAGAATTTGTCAGAAAATGCAGTGGTGGTTAGTAGAGGACAATTTGCTGAGAGAGTCCCTGTTCAGATCTCACCAAACCAAAGTGGTAACTACAGATGACAGCATATTAGGTTGGGGGGAGCACTGTTAAAGCAGAGCTCAAAACTTGCTCATATGATTGTTCAACAATAAGTTCAGATTAGCACAGACAACTGGAGTGTCATAAATTATGTCAATCACCAGGAGAGCTGCAGGGTTCAGTTTCTACAGTATAGGAATAGTGTTAGTAAAAGCCGCAAATTCCTTACTTAGAATTTCCCCAGGCATCACATTGGATCCAGGAGATTTTTCATGAGCAGTACACCTGCACGTCGGTAGGTGGTGTCGTTCAGCTCTGTTTCCATCGCCGACGTCGTCTGTGCCGGAAGTGACATTGCAGTACCTATATAGGCGTCATCCAGGCGTGCATACATCAGTTCTTTTCTTTCCGTGTCAGCCAGCACAGATCCAGAGAACAGCTACCCCTCTGTCATTTTGACAGGTTTTTTTCAACATTTTGTCGACAATTTTTGAGGTTTACCTCCTAGTGTGTTGAGGATGTCCTTGTGGAATTCGGGATTTAAGCCCTGAGGCACCTGTGACCGACTGATGTCAGTGAGAGACCAGCACTCGTTTATTTTTGGTGTCTGGAGTGCGACCACAACACCACGTTGTGCCCTGATTGCCGGGCTGTGGCACTGAAGGCGTTGCAGGAGCCATCCCTGAAGCTGCAGCGGCCTAGCATGCGACTCTACAGAAGTTGAGAACTTGGTCGAGGGGATAGTCCCCAGATCGTTTGCGGAGCCCGATGTCCTCCTGGTCCCATTCGAAGTTCTCAGGACACTCGGGTAGGAGGCACAAAAACAATATTTTCCTACTTTCCATACTTGCACCCCATCTTTCGCTGAACACAACTTACTCTATTATGCATTTGCCTTAATTGCTATTGCATTTCTGCAAATTACCCACACCTCCATCAGAGATCAAACCAAACTCCTTCTTAATCTCCCCTAGCTGACTTGTTAATCCCACCAACCATCTTCATGCCCTCTGTTAATAATTACAGCCAAGTCTTATTAATTTAATCTACCAAAAAGAAACTCAAGTAAATGCATGACATGGTTTTCTTGAGAGAACAATATTAATTTTAATAACACTGGACTAACCACTAAACTTGGGTTTTGGAGCAGCGTGCCCTGCAAGAAGTGCTTTATTGCCTCATCAGGGATAGTAAGTGCTATATAAATACAATTAGACTTACAGCCAACTCCATTAGCAACTGTATTTCTGAAAAGCTGCACCAGGAGCAGATTTCCAGGCACACTATCGGGAATGTAATGTGGTAGATTTCTGGGCTTCCAATTTCCCCAGTGCGTAATTCTGCTTATGTGTAGACCTGGGCGGAGTTCGTGGAGTTATACTCTGCGAAGTGCCAGAAAAACTCCGCCGCACTCCTCGGTGTTCTGCCAGTGGCAGAGTCTATTAAATTGCGTTGCTCGCACTGATTTTTAGCACCGGGAGTTTGTCCCGCACTGTAAAAGCTGCACGAGCTGCACAATGCGTCGCACCAGAGGGCGCTACTGTTTTCTGCTGCTTGAGTAGACATTCTACTCGACCTGCAGCTTCCTCAACGCGAATGGCAGATTTCTTAATGTGTGCGGTCGCAGTCTACCGCGATGAGAAATCATGCCAGGAGGAGGTCTAGCGTGTGATTTTTTTCTCGTGAGCGCTTGCCAACTTACCATTGGCAAGTCGCTTGTGAGAAAAAACTCCGCTCCACATCACTTCACTGAGGTTTTTAGAGTGGGCAAAACTCTGCCATCTCAGCCGGTGGAGCGGAATTCTTCACCCACCGCTACTTACGTGTACAATTACGCACTGGAGAAATGCAATGCAATCAATCTGCAAATGCACACTTTCACCAATGTCTGGCTGTTTAGAAATAGAACAGTGTTATTGAGTTCAGAAGTCGTTTTTTTTTTTAAATGTAACCATGTATAAAGAAACTGGAAATTAATAATTTCAGCATTTTTAGTTTTTCAAAATGTTAAGTAACTTAAAGCTTTTTCGCTGTGTGAAGTGAATGGGACAGAAGTAAATGTGTCAACGTTCAGTCGAATGTTAGGGGCAGAATAGGCCCTTCGACCCCACATTCTCCATCATTGGAGGGGGTGGGGTCTCTGCATCTCCTCTCGGATTCTCAATAAAAGGTGCAGATTTCATGTTGACCTTGAACGACCGTTGTTGTGTGAGAAACTTATGACGGAAGCATTCCTGCCAAGGTTAGAGCTGCCGACTTTGGAGCTGGGGAACCAGGATCGAGTCTCGACATCAGCTCAATATCCTGCGATCGCGGGCAAATCACGTAATCTCCCCCTGCCTATCAAAAATTACCATGTCCTTGTGTAATGTGAGTAGTGCTCATGTAAAGCGCTCCAATACCTTCAGGTGGAGTTTGTGCTACATAAAATTGCAAATATATATACATATACATATATTTGCACATTGCACTTTGTAATTTGTAATTTATATTATTTATATAATTACTGTGGGATTTATCTAATATGATATATTCATACAGCCATTTGGTTGAAACAGTGTATTTTACCATAATGATTTTAGAGGAGTCACCCAGCAATCAGTATTTCTTCTGTTTTCATGACGCAATGAGTGGTATTTGTAAAAGTGCTATATATATTGAAGGAAACGAGAGTCTCGTTATGTGATCGAGCCCACCTGTTGGGCGAAACGCGTCAGTGTCTGTCTACTTGAATAAATAAAGAAAGAAAACCACACACCTATCTTGGAGTCCGTGTCCCTATCTTTGTTTACAGCTTGGGAAATACGGCAGTGGGAGCTCTGGTGTTTCTACATATATATATTATATATATATATATATATATATATATATATATATATATATATATATTCAGTGAAAAAAACATAGGTTTCACACACGTTATAGTTAGGAATTAGCATTTAAAAAACCTTAGAAATTCAGTGAAAAAACCATAGGTTTCACACATGTTATAGTTAGCTGGACATTTTACTCGTAAAAAACCAATGAAATTCCCCCGTTATAGTTAGTTCAGCTAACTATAACTCGCGCGCCCGCAATGCACTGCTGATGACGTCACAAATTACATCACTCATGACATGGTCAGTGACATCACTCATGACATCACTCATGACATCACTGATGACATCTCAAATGACATCACTGATGACATCATTCAGTGAATGTGTGTTTTTCTGAAAATTAAATATGTTTTATATATGTATATCTCAAGGTCGATGGAAGAATAAATGGGTATATTACTGTCTAAATGGATGATTTCTTTTTGAAAAATTGATTGTGTAACTGACTGATTAAGTGTATCATAGTGAATACATGGCTTAGTGAGTAATGTTTAAATATATAAATATCTGTATCAGTCTCTCACTTTGTGTATAAGTGGCTGCATGGGTTGGAGAGTAGCTACATGGGTGTCTATATAGGTTATTAGTTGGTTTTTTGAGTATCAGTATGAGTGTCTGCATGGTTCGGTGGGGGGTATGACGTAGTGCATAGGTGCATGAATGAGTGACTCACTGTTTGTATGTGTTGAACAGAGCATGTGTGCAGGACTGCATGGGTGGATGAGTGTGTGTATGGGTGTGTTAGTGAGTGAATGACTGTCTCAATAGTGTCTTTATGAGTAACTACATATGTTTAAAACTAGTATATGTGACTATTGGTTTATATATGTGAGTATATGTGAGAGTGAGAGATTGAAAGAGTTCCTGTATGAATAAGTATGTATTTCTATAAGTAATTGTTTAAAAGACTAAGTATGTGTAAGTTTCCGTAGAAGTAAGTGTGGTGGTGTGTGTATAACTGTATATGCAAGTAAATGTATGTTTGATTCTTTATTAGCATGAGTGACTATGTGTGTGAGTAGCTCTATGGATGAGTGGCATTGTGTAACAGGATGTATAGGTGTATGAGTACATATGATAAGTGAGTACATGTATGAGTGACTGTATTGGACTGTTGGTGAATGAGTGGATGTGTATGTGGATCTTAGAATTACTGAAGAGGTTGTTGTAACTGTTATTGGTATGTCCATTGTTTTGTAAATTTTAGTCTCTATTTTTGAATGTGTGTATCAAAGGTTTTATTAGGGGAAGAGGAGGTCTGCCACTCTATCACAAGGATGATGTCATCAGTGAGGTCATCAGTGATGTCATTTGAGATGTCATCAGTGATGTCATGAGTGATGTCACTGACCATGTCATGAGTGATGTAATATGTGACGTCATCAGCAGTGCATTGCGGGCGCGCGAGTTATAGTTAGCTGAACTAACTATAACGGGGGAATTTCATTGGTTTTTTACGAGTAAAATGTCCAGCTAACTATAACATGTGTGAAACCTATGGTTTTTTCACTGAATTTCTAAGGTTTTTTAAATGCTAATTCCTAACTATAACGTGTGTGAAACCTATGGTTTTTTCACTGAATTTCTAAGGTTTTTTAAATGCTAATTCCTAACTATAACGTGTGTGAAACCCATGGTTTTTTCAGTGAATTTGCAAGGTTTTTTAAATGCTAATTCCTAACTATAACATGTGTGAAACCCATGGTTTTTTCAGTGAATTTTCAAGGTTTTTTAAATGCTAAATTTTTTTTTTTCTTCTATTTTTTCTAACATATTTTTATTTTAATTTTCTTACATTTTATAAAGACTATGATTAAATTTTTAAAATTCTTTAATATGTTTTTTTTATATATTTTTTAAAATAAACATGTAAAATTTATTTGCAGTACTTTTTTTCTATTTTTTTTTTTATTTTTTTAGTACGCGTACCGTAAGCTCACGGTAAGCGTACGGTTTACGCAACGTCCGTAATTTTCCTACGCTGCTTGCGTATAGTTAAGCAATTTGCGTAGCCGCGCGTACTCCGCGTGGGACGCGTACGCGTGTACGCTACACGCGCACGTTACGCGGAAGTGCCGGGAGTGACTGTTATGCGCATGCGCGCAAGCGCGTGTCTTTTTTACGCGCATGCGCACTTTTGCCGTAAGCGTACCGTAAGCGTACCGTAAGCGTACGGTAGGTCATGTGATCATGAAACACAACTTTTGATTGGTTGAAACTACTTTCAGTTCTAGAACTCTCCTACACCACACCCATTCCCCTCATTTCTGCTTGTGATCCCTTGGGAGAAGGAGCTGGTTTGTCTTTGGGATACGATGGCAGAACAGCAGAGCTCTTCTGAGAGTGAGGCTAGCACTAGCAGCACTGTCTTGAGGCAGAGATCGAGGAAACAAAAGCCCTCTTATGTATGGGATTATTTTACTTTTCCTGAAGGCCAGCAAAAGGTAAATGCACCCTTAGTGACTTGTAAGCTGTGTAAGCGTGTACTTTCTAGAGGTAATCCTAACAGGAAGTATTCCTTTGGGATTCACACCATGAAGAGAAACCTCCAGGATGTACACAGAAGGACACATGGTCATCTTTTTGGAGGTAACTCTTCAGAAAGACAAGCCAGTACATCCACAGCAGCTCAGCCTGGACCATCATCTGCAGGGCTGACTCCTTCTTCTGCAGGTCAGGTGAGCCCTTCATCTGTGGGGGGAGAATCTCCTTTTGCTGGCCCTCTGGAAATTAACCCTCGGTTTGCGAGGGTTGAAGTACGGTGCGCCACTTGTCACGATCTAATTACTTATAGGGAGACCAGTGTTTCCCTAGTGAACAGTAAAATAGATCAGCACACTTGTCGTACCGTCTAATATTCCCAATCTTTCTTTCCTCTGTCCCTGCATGAACACAACGGCTCTTTTAAGAGCCAACCTTACCTTTCATCTATTTTTTATATATGTTTTTAAAAACTTTTTTTTTTTTTTTTACCGTACGCGTACGGTACGCGTAATTTTTTTTTTTTTTTTTTTTAAAAACCACTAAAAATCAATTATCACATTACAAGGTCCTTGAGAGACTACAATTATTATTATTGACTTACCATACTCACTCAAAAAAATATTTATTCATTTGTTTTTTTTAAAAATAGCTTTAAAAATGGTTCTAGTTTTCGAAACTTTTCTATATAAATCTGAAAAAAAAGAAAAAAGTATTAATATTTTTAAAACATTTTATAATACAGTACACATATTTACATTTTTTTCCCAAAAATATTTTTGCCTTATTTTTGCTGTTTTCAGAATATATTGCATTTCACTATAAATTGTGAAAGCAATTGCATTCATCATTTTACAGCGGGCAAAAAAAAATAACAATCACAAAGATTGTAATAAAAAAGCCCAGAATCTCTTTTTACTTAAACTTAACATTATAGAAATGCATAATATTCTAAAAAAATATCATCTAATACCAATACGTATTTCTTTAAAATACCGTCTGATATGTTTGTTTCAGAAATATAATCACAATATTATATCTCAAATAACTCCAAAATACATCTGATTTCATTTCCTTTAGACCAAATAGTAATTTTAAATTTTTTTTGGGAATAAATTTCCAACGGTAATCCAATAAAATTCTAAAGTTTAATTTGTCCAGATCTCACCGATTCTCTGTAACATTTTGGTTCACGAAAATTTTTTGAATAATTTATTAAGTCCACAATAGAATTGGTTACTTTTCCGCATGGCCAAATAGTAATTTTTTAAATCATTTTTGAAAAAATTTCCAATGGCAGTCCAATAACATTCCAAAATTTAAAATGTGCAGAAGTTACCGATAATCTCTAAATTATTGGTTTTTCAAAGTTTCATTAAACATTTAAAAAGTCCACATTACAATTGGTTATCTTTCCATTAGGCCAAATGATAATTTAAAAAATCTTTTTTCTACAAAATTGTAATGGTAATCCAGTAAAATGGTAAAATTATTTTGTCGAGATCTTGCCAAATCTGTCTAAAATTTAGGTTTCAGGAAGATTAGATAGGAATTTGCTAAATCAAAAGGCAAACGTTGTTTGAAAATCAATTGGGAATCATTACACAGTGTCCAGCCTTTTTCACATTTAAGATAAACTGTGTAATGTCCAGAAGTAACAGTAGGTCCATCATGGAAAATTATTGCAACAGTTACAAAAGTTTTTCCTGAAATTGATAATTGCTGTCCTGTAAACTTCTTTATTAAAGTATCCAATTTTGAACCATCAGCTCTACATCGTTGCATCATTAAAATTACATACTGTCCGTATTCCTTTAAAATTAATGTTGAAAACATGTCAGAATTACACTCACTACATTTCATGCTATGATTAGCATCTTTAACTAATTTTGCAAAAGTGACTGTTTTACTCTCTGGCAATGTCAAATAAATAAATCTTTCATTATCAACAATAGAGCCACATATATTATAACAATTATCACAACTATGTTCCCATTTATAAGAGAGACCAAAAAAAATGTCAATGGGAACTCCTTCTTCTTCCACTACCTGAAGAAAATACATCAAAAATTCATGTGCATCTTGCTGTTCATTTTGAGAAAACTGTGTTCGTCCTGAACATACATCTAAAAGTTTTCTAATTTCAGTAGCACTTTCTATTTGAGTTTTATCTTTACTCAGCTTTTGAAAAAGGAGACTCAGCTCTGAACAGAATCTTTTTCCCTGATTTACTATTATCTGCTCTTGCAAACTTTTCAGATAAAATGCAACATTCAGCACTACATTTGCGTAGCAGTTGACACCAGAGCTATTTTCAAAATGACATCCTACAACCTGTTCTTCATTTTCCTTTTTCTTTTTGCTTGCAATTACATCACTCCTCTTTTTTTCCTCTTCTCTACATCTTCATTACAGATATTCTCATTTTTTCTTTTACGAGAAACTACACGTTTCTCCAACACAGGATACTGACCTAAATGAGGAGCATAGCTTCTTCTTAATCTATTATACTCCTTTACACAGTTTGTATCAGCACTAACTTTTGAGTCATCAAAGTCTATCATGAATAAACCTGATAATGTTTTCACTCGTGACAAAGCTACATATGCCATACCTTCTTTGAACACAGTTGAACCAATGTTCACAAATGCACAATCTACAGTCAATCCTTGAGACTTGTGAATAGTTACAGCATATGCTAGAGAAAACGGAAACTGCTTCCTACGTACATATAAGTCTTTCACAAGCATAAAACGTACTGTACAACGACAAATATCTTTAACTTCTTCTATCTGATCAAATTTTATTTTTAAACATTCAACTCCTTCTTTTTTCTGGTAATTAATAAAACCCACAACTCTTCCCATCGCTCCATTAACTAAACCTTTTTCAACATCCAAATTTCTCCTTAAAAATACTCTACAGTTCATGCAAACATATAGATTTTTTTCTAATCCAGCTGTTTTGGAGATGTTCTTCTCTAGTGAGTCCAATTTATTTTTCAGTTTGCCTGTTACTGTGACACTAATTCTTCCATCCTCAATTTTGTCCACTGCTTCCAATTTCCTGATCTCTTCCTTTTCCAATTTCAAAAGCTCCTCATTGAATATTGATCATTCACGTAGAGTTGGCATTAAGCAGATGACACTTTTGTTTTCTGCAATGTTCTTGTATATCTTCTCTGCAACTATTTCTTCCTTTGGAAATAAATTATGTAGCAGCCGACTCTGTAATGTTTTTTTGCCAACTTCTGTGAGTAGTCCAATCCTGATATCTTTCAGAATACTTCCATATTCTTCATCGTTTGCTTGCCTCATATTAGTAGTAAGTTCCTTGTACTCAAAGAAGGACCAAATATTTGTATTTCCGATGCTTCCCAATGACTTCTTCGTGTCTTCATGTGTGACAGTATTAAACACTGGTTGTCCTTTAACTGGAGTAAGTTGCAAAAGATCTCCAAAAACTATGACGTGTTTTCCACCAAATAACATGTCATAGTCTGTCTTCAAAATTTGCTGCATTCTTAAATGCACAAAGGCAAGCATTAAGTTTGATACCATGCTCACCTCATCAATAATGAGAACTTGCATCTTCTTCAATACTCTTGAAACTTCCAAGGATGCTTCTCCAGTTAGCTTGTTGAATTGTATTTTGTTCTCATGCTCCACTGGTAACATTAGCAAACGATGTAAAGTGATTCCTTTTATGTTATATGCTGCTAACCCAGTTGGAGCAGTAACCACACAAGACAAAGTAGAATCCGTTTTTTGCTGTAGGTAGCTTCTGATGACTTTTATTAAGAAACTTTTTCCAGTTCCAGCTTGTCCGCTTACATACATCCTGATTGGATGAAATGATGTGCATGAGCACTCTTTTTTTTCATGTAGAAATCCGTGATCAATTTTGTTTTTGATCTCTTCATAAATTTGTTGCTGCTCTTGATTCAGTTGTCTTTCCAAATTTTCTAAGTCTATAAATTCTTCTTGAGCTTGATTCATAGCCGTTTCCACTTCATTCATGGCTATTGATGCTTCATTTTCAATGATTGGTTGTCCTAGGGGATCTTGACTGAGTGTTCCTGAACTTTGGCTGTCCTGAGAACTATCTCTAGCGATTTCTGCTGCAATTGTAGTTTCCTGATCAATTTCTTCATTTAACATTTGCAGATAAGTTGAGAATGTACTGCATTGTATGCTATCTTCATAGCTCTGGAATTCTCCCAGTAGTTCATCCTCTGTACGCCATGGTTTAAACAACTGTAAAAGAGCCAAGTAGTAAAATTCCTTCTTGTCAGTAGTGTCGCAACTCAGCTTCCGGTGATTTATCAAACTTCCTTTTGTTTGCTTCACCAAACATCCTTCTTCACCAACGACTTTATATTTTCCATTATTGATGTCTTCTGTGGCTTTCCGTGAATAAATGTAGTTCTGCAGCACTTCATAGAGACACATGTTCTCCAGATGTTGACTTCTCTTGGGATAATATGTGTCCAACATGTTTGTTTTCAAAATATCTGTACTTTCTGGGTCATTCTCGGCCAAATATTCAATTTCTCCTACAGATTTCAGTACCCGATTTCTCATTGCTGCAAGGCCTAAACTTGCCCAAATTATTCTTCTTGACTTCGAGTAGAGACTTGCAGAAGATAACCTATCTGAACATTCGTAGGATCCAATTTCTCGATGCGATAACATCTTCAAACTGAAACTGTACAGCTTCTTACTGACAGTCTTCTCGTGAGAAATCTCTTCCCACATTTCCTTCAATTCTGTTTTTTCTGATTTCGTAATGTAAGACGTTACATATCGAGCAACAGCAATGGAATTGTCAGCTACATACTGTATATCCATGTTAGCGTTCCACATGGATAAAATGACTGGGTTGTAGTCATTTATATTTTTTGATTCTTCTTTTCTTTTTAGGTTGTAGGTATTCTTAGGTGATTTTCTTGTGATAGTATGTCTCACAGCTGACATAAAACTGTTGACTCTTCCATTTGAAAGAACAGGTCTAGGAAATCCAAATCGACATTTAGTGTAGTATTTTTCTTTGCTCTTGTATTTCCGTCGACAGTATTTTCCACACCGATGACTTTGGAAACGTAAAACTTGCTCCTTTAACTTGTTCTCTTCTGTGCTTTTTGGTATAGCACATGTTGCATATTCTTCAATGTAAGATAACACTGCTTCATCAGCATCTGTTCCAAACTTTGGGGCATCCTTGATCCACAACAGCATATGAATATGAGGAGCACCTCTTGCCTGGTACTCTTTTCTCCAAAAGAAATCCACTACTTCTCCAAGGGGTGGATTTTTTTTATTGCAGATGAAGGACATCATAGCCTCAAATCTATGATTGAAATATCTGCAAACATTAACCGGATCCAATGAGCACAGTTCTCCTGCTGTCTTGTATTCGATGTTTTTAATGTTTGAATTGGCCTCTCGTAGAAAATCCAGTAAATCATCCCAAGTGTACTCGGCACAGCTTAGGGTAAGGAACCATGTTGGTGTTCCTAAATTCCGTAACATGCATTTTAGTTCACCATGGCGTCGGTACCAATATTCATTTGTCCCACGCTGACAAGCCATCAGATTGATCAGTTGTGTTTCCAAATGATCATCTCGGTGCTGCACTTTCTCCATAAAATCCTTAGCAGACACATTTTGTAAATGTACTCCACTTTTTAAAATGTGATTTACTGCATAAGACAGTGCAGACAAGTCGCTTTCAAATAAAAGATGGAACAAATAAGGAATACTTTGTCGAAATCTGGGATCTTCTGCATATAGTCTTGTAGTCCGATACTCAGAAGCTGGAATCTGTTCTGGACGTTCATCGTATCGTCCTCCTTTTCCTTTAGGAAACAGCTGGGGAAAACATCGAGCTTCCAAGCTCTCCTCCCATACACTCACGGGAGTTCCTTTTGCTTTCTTCATCTGAAAGAGATCAATATTGTCTCCCATAACTTCTTTCGAATGAAGAGGATGTATGCTAAAATGTTCATAAATTTCTTCTTCCTTTGACTTGTCCACTTTTTCAATTTGTCCAGTTGGTATTTCTGTGTCTTCTTGTAAATCTTCTTCTTCTTCTTCTTCTATATAAATTGATTCATACCATTTGTTATTTTTTTTCAAATACAAATTTGCTCTTTGTACTTTCCGCACATCTACCAGCTCCTGCCAAATCTTCTTATTCTTTGTAGGTACACCATTAACCAGAATAATTAATGGTTCAGTTTCCAAAGTATCCGCATCAATAGTTTCCATATTTTTTTTCAAATCCAAGGGCAAATACACCACTCTACCTTTTAAACCTCTCAGTAAATCTGAAGGAGGTAATTTACCAGTTTTGGGCTCCATACGTACTATGGTCTGGAACGGATGAACACATTGAATGAGTATAGACTCATATGTATTTAATTCAGAAAGTTCAGCAGGAATAGCATCCAATTCTAAATTATTATGTACAGCTCTGGTCGGCATTCTATTTTCCTCTAACTTGTTGTAACAGTATTTACAAATACGCTGATCTTCACCCAATTCAAAACAATTTTCTAGAAATATATATGTGGCAAAATCCTTCCACTTATAATTATCTTCATTTTCACTCTTTCTGTAGAGATCAACATTCCTAGTTTGTTTTCTATAATGAGTTCTGCGGCAACAAATACAAGTAAAATTTGGTCTTTCATTAGAGACTATTGCAAATTTTGTTATGTGATCATTAAATGTGTTACTTACAGAGGGTTCTACATTCTCTTCCACTTCTTCCTCATTTACTGTGTCCTTCTCTGCACTGTTTTGTTCAGGACCAAAGTAACAAAACTGAATTTCATCAACAACCTTCTCTACATCTGATACTGTTCCTCGGAACAGAGCCCTATTCAATTCATTTAACTTTATTGCTGGACTTTTGGCAAAATACAACCGTCTCACAAACTTTCTCATTTCAGTATGATGAACAGCCAGCATCCTAAAATGATGGAAAACACTATTGCACACTTTTCTAGATAGACAAGCCAGAGAATGACCCTGCAAACCAGTATTCTCTCTCACTCTGCATGGATCCAGACTTTGAAGCACCTTAATCTTCTGTTTTACACTTTTTTTACTATATTCTCTTAGAAACTCTCGAAATTTGTCAATAGATTCCTGACGCACAGTGCAAATACTACTACAATTCCAAGTGTACACTGGGGCTTTAGGACGTCTCCCCATTGCCTCATCTGCCATCACTTGTACCTCATCTCTTGGAACCATTATCTCCTTCTCCATTATGCAACCATTTGTTACTTCGTATGAACGACCTCTGGTGTCAACTGCATGCAGCAAACTATTACTTTGAAAATAGCTCTCTTCATTAAAAAAAGGTTCACTACTTGAACTATGCATCCACTTTCCTAAAAACACTTTACAAAAGTTTGTTCTGTTCACTACTCTTTTCCTTTTGCTATGTGATTTCAGTACATTAACCATTTTGTCTAATGTACGCATCCTATTCAAAATTAATATGAATAGTTTCCTTTTTAATTCTAATGCCTTTGCTGCAATGGCTTCAATTTCTTTTTTTCTCTTGTAATATTTTGCCTTTTGCTTATATTTCTTCACATCCTTTATCAAATTGGACATAACTCTTCTCTGAAACATTTTTCTACGTATCTCTTTAAACGCTGTTTTTCTGTTTATGTAAATCTTTTCAGTTGCAGAAGGTATATTTGCATTAACTAAATTCTCAATTTTTTCCTGTTCTGTTCGTTTCGTAACATTCTTTCCAGTACAGACATTTTGTACATTTTTCCTTGTTTTGAATATATTTTTAAGAAATTGTTTTTTCTGCTTACCAGAAGATTTTTTCTTTTTCCCAACATGAGCATCTTCTTATAACTTTGGTCCTCCAGTTGTCTTCAAATATAGTTTTTTTTTTAGCGTTTTTTGAACTCTGGATTTTGTAGGCATCTTAAATTTTGTTCACTGCTCTTCAGCAATACCTGAAAAAAACTAAAAAAAAATTCCTTTATTGTATTTAAATATATTACTACATTTCTTTTCACAATAGTCACAAAACGAAATTTCTATGCCAATTTGAATGCACACTAACTGCTCTTTTTTTTGGGCAAGTGAAAATCACTTTTACAAACTGTCACATTATGAAACCACTTTTCAGATTTTTTAAAAAGCCCATGTCCAGACTGCTACACTACAGCAAGGGCAACCAGCCTTAGTGATGCTGAATGTATTTGCATTACAGACTGAAACCTGAAAACCCCACTCGCTTGTAAATACTGTGCATGATTATACATGGCAAGCACATGGGTGTGTGCTAAGAGTCTGCTTCTTCCCCCAAAAATTCGCTCCCCCTTTCCATCTAATGCAACTGTGAAATCACCAGAGCAATACGCAATAAATCTCTGCCTATAATTCCTCTCTGCACACAGAGTCATGTTTTCACATTAGTCCCAAAACGAAATTTCTTTGCCAATTTGAAAGCACACTTACTGCTCTTTTTTTTTTCGGGGCAAGTGAAAATCACTTTTACAGACTGACACATTATGAAACCACTTTTTTTGATTTATTTAAATGCACATGTCCAAACTGTTTTTTCAGACCACCACCATGTGTATTCTCGGTGACTGCCTACACTCCAGCAAGGGCAACCAGCCTTAGTGATGCTGAATGTATTTGCATTACAGACTGTAACCTGAAAACCCCACTCGCTTGTAAATACTGTGCATGATTATACATGGCAAGCACATGGGTGTGTGCTAAGAGTCTGCTTCTTCCCCCAAAAATTCGCTCCCCCTTTCCATCTAATGCAACTGTGAAATCACCAGAGCAATACGCAATAAATCTCTGCGCACATGGGTGTGTGCTAAGAGTCTGCTTCTTCCCCCAAAAATTCGCTCCCCCTTTCCATCTAATGCAACTGTGAAATCACCAGAGCAATACGCAATAAATCTCTGTTTTTTCAGACCACCACCATGTGTATTCTCGGTGACTGCCTACACTCCAGCAAGGGCAACCAGCCTTAGTGATGCTGAATGTATTTGCATTACAGACTGAAACCTGAAAACCCCACTCGCTTGTAAATACTGTGCATGATTATACATGGCAAGCACATGGGTGTGTGCTAAGAGTCTGCTTCTTCCCCCAAAAATTCGCTCCCCCTTTCCATCTAATGCAACTGTGAAATCACCAGAGCAATACGCAATAAATCTCTGCCTATAATTCCTCTCTGCACACAGAGTCATGTTTTCACATTAGTCCCAAAACGAAATTTCTTTGCCAATTTGAAAGCACACTTACTGCTCTTTTTTTTTCGGGGCAAGTGAAAATCACTTTTACAGACTGACACATTATGAAACCACTTTTTTTGATTTATTTAAATGCACATGTCCAAACTGTTTTTTCAGACCACCACCATGTGTATTCTCGGTGACTGCCTACACTCCAGCAAGGGCAACCAGCCTTAGTGATGCTGAATGTATTTGCATTACAGACTGAAACCTGAAAACCCCACTCGCTTGTAAATACTGTGCATGATTATACATGGCAAGCACATGGGTGTGTGCTAAGAGTCTGCTTCTTCCCCCAAAAATTCGCTCCCCCTTTCCATCTAATGCAACTGTGAAATCACCAGAGCAATACGCAATAAATCTCTGCCTATAATTCCTCTCTGCACACAGAGTCATGTTTTCACATTAGTCCCAAAACGAAATTTCTTTGCCAATTTGAAAGCACACTTACTGCTCTTTTTTTTTTCGGGGCAAGTGAAAATCACTTTTACAGACTGACACATTATGAAACCACTTTTTTTGATTTATTTAAATGCACATGTCCAAACTGTTTTTTCAGACCACCACCATGTGTATTCTCGGTGACTGCCTACACTCCAGCAAGGGCAACCAGCCTTAGTGATGCTGAATGTATTTGCATTACAGACTGAAACCTGAAAACCCCACTCGCTTGTAAATACTGTGCATGATTATACATGGCAAGCACATGGGTGTGTGCTAAGAGTCTGCTTCTTCCCCCAAAAATTCGCTCCCCCTTTCCATCTAATGCAACTGTGAAATCACCAGAGCAATACGCAATAAATCTCTGCCTATAAATCCTCTCTGCACACAGAGTCATGTTTTCACATTAGTCCCAAAACGAAATTTCTTTGCCAATTTGAAAGCACACTTACTGCTCTTTTTTTTTTCGGGGCAAGTGAAAATCACTTTTACAGACTGACACATTATGAAACCACTTTTTTTGATTTATTTAAATGCACATGTCCAAACTGTTTTTTCAGACCACCACCATGTGTATTCTCGGTGACTGCCTACACTCCAGCAAGGGCAACCAGCCTTAGTGATGCTGAATGTATTTGCATTACAGACTGAAACCTGAAAACCCCACTCGCTTGTAAATACTGTGCATGATTATACATGGCAAGCACATGGGTGTGTGCTAAGAGTCTGCTTCTTCCCCCAAAAATTCGCTCCCCCTTTCCATCTAATGCAACTGTGAAATCACCAGAGCAATACGCAATAAATCTCTGCCTATAATTCCTCTCTGCACACAGAGTCATGTTTTCACATTAGTCCCAAAACGAAATTTCTTTGCCAATTTGAAAGCACACTTACTGCTCTTTTTTTTTCGGGGCAAGTGAAAATCACTTTTACAGACTGACACATTATGAAACCACTTTTTTTGATTTATTTAAATGCACATGTCCAAACTGTTTTTTCAGACCACCACCATGTGTATTCTCGGTGACTGCCTACACTCCAGCAAGGGCAACCAGCCTTAGTGATGCTGAATGTATTTGCATTACTGAGTCCAACCTCAAACCCTTAAACTATTCTTTTTTTTTCCAGTACACCTTAATTTATTGTGAAAACATACTCCATATTATTTTACATGTTCCTCACATTTAAATTTCTCCCAAAACAGAAAATGATAAACGCAACTACAACAAAAACAATTTCCATTTCTATTATTCATTTCTTAAGTTACCACATACATCCCCTCTCAAACTGTAAACTCACCTTTAAAATTAGTTAGTTGTGAAAGAAATGTGACACTCAAACAGCAGATTATCAGAGCCAGGATCTCTGTTGTGTTCACCTCTCTCCTCTCAGCAGAACCAGATAATGGCAAACTTTCCCTCTATTTTTCCACACATATACATGTAAGTTTCAAATCTCAGTGCTTCCCCCTTTTTTTCAAATGTAATCACACATTTCTATTGGTTGAAAACCAACCCTTTTCCAAAAGTACCCTTCCCCCAACTTGACTTCTGCCTAGTACCCTTCCCCCAACTTGACTTCTGCCTGCTACCATAGCAACAGCTCATGGAACACTGCTGTGTTGAGTTAGGTCAGAAGTTCGCCAAACAATGTTTCAATTCCACAGAGCAAGAGTGCTTGACTTTTCAAACCTAACAGCAAATCCATAGTACTGTTCTTTGGTTACACATTTTTTTGTACCAATACAAAACATGCTTCTATTAATTTACACATACAGCCTAGTTTTTCTTCTGGAATGGTATGAAACAGCCAATCAGTTCTTTTTGTTTTGAAAAAAATATGTATGCCTCCATTTCCAAACTGTCTTTCTTTTCATATTGCCATTCTACTGAAAGACACCTCCTGAGTGCATCCAGATCTCCTTTGAAGATGTTCACAGTGTGGATTGTAGGGCACAGCGATGTCTTCTGGAGTGAAAAGTTTGCAGAGAAAACAGATATGGTGAGAGACCTTGCTTTGCCAAATGTAGACATTAAATGGATTGGTCAGAGAGGGTTAAAGTGGCACCAATTGATGCCATTGGTGAAATCCTTCATGCAAATCCAACACCCTGACCTCATAATAGTGCACTGTGGTGGCAATGACCTAGGCACTTTGACTGGGGTAGGTCTGGAAATGCTTATGAAGGACACCTTTGCACAACTGTTTTCACTTTTCCCTAAAACTGCCTTTGTGTTTTCCAACATATGCCAAAGGCAAAAATGGAACTGGTCCAATCATTTCTGTCCACAGATTGACAAAGCAAGAAAGCACGTCAACAAATCTGTTTCTGCTTTCCTCCGTGACTATGGTATGGGTGCCATTTACCACAACAACTTGCGTTATGACATGCAAGACATTTATAGAGGAGATGGTGTGCACTTCAATGATGAAGGGAACAGAGTCTTCCTTTTGAACCTTAGACTCTGCATCGGTACTTACTTGTAGGTACCACTAAAAAAATGACTTCATAAACACAACAGCTCTTTTTAGAGCTCCCTAATATCTAAACTCTTAAATCTGCTTTTCATTTATTTATTTTTATTTTTTTTACCGTACGCTTACCGTAAGCTTACCGTACGCGTACCCCGTGATTTTTTTAAAAATCAATAAATGTTTTTTTTGTACTTTTCTGTCCTTCTTTGACCCCCTTACAAATGTTAGGGGGTCTGTAACTCTCCTCATTGCCCCCTTTTCTTGTTTTCACTCTTTTCTTTCAGAGTGAAATACACAAAATGGCGGCCGCCGCTTCCTGGTTTCGGCCGATTCGAATGTTTACTAAGATCTAAGAGCCAATCAGAATCGCGCTCGCGCACGCCACCGTACGCTTACGGTAAGCGTACGGTAAGCGTACCGTAAGCGGGCTCAGATATATATATTGATTTAAAGGCTATTTTCTCAGAATCTACTGAACAGATTTACACCAAACCTACAAAAGGCACTTCCTTGACCTAGGGACTACCTCTCTGCCAAATTTCGAGTAATTCTGTTCAGCCGTTCGGGCTGTAGCTCGTTCTAAAGGTCCTATGGAAAAATGCATGGGAAAAACGCGTTTTGGGACCCCCCTTTTATCTCAGCCCCCGCTTGACGGATCCCCCCGAGACTTTCAGGGTAGGAGCGGAGCGTAGCGCCCCACCTATTTTGAGAAATTCGCGAGGATTCATCGACCGGCGCCAAAGTTATTCAAAATAGAATGTTGCGGATTTCCTATGGAAAAGGGGTCCTAACTATAACTACCTACTGGCGACCGCCAGTAGGTAATATATATATATATATATATATAATATATATATACACACACACACATAAATGCAAAAGTGTTGCCCCAGATGAAGTGCACTCACAACAGATTAAATGTATTGGCAGCAAACAGCTTCAGTAAGTAACATTCAAATGCAGTTCAGTGCCGATGCGTTTCAAAGTTTACGTCCTTCTTCAAAGACAGCCCCTGTGAGAATGGCAAACATAACCTCGAATGACTTCCCCAAATATATCCTCATGTGAGCTTAAAGCTCACATCAGTTTCTATTTGGGGGAGTCGTTGGAGGTTGTCTGCCATTCATCTGTTGAGAGTACACTTCATCTGGGGGCAACTCTTTTGGATTCATATATACTCATATTAAGAGTGAAGAGCTTATCATTTTAGCCCCATCATCATATCTCTACTCTCGCTTTTTCTTTGCTGCCCCTTTTCTAACTTGTCTCTACTTTTAAGCTTATTCTTACTCAAATTTTGTAGATGAGTGGTCTTGAGTTATCTCATGGAATGTTAAAGGTATTCATAATCCTGTCAAAAAACAACGTGTATTATCTCACCTGGCTAGATTGAAGTGTCAAGTTGCCTTACTGCAAGAAACGCATCTTAAGTCGCAAGACTTGTCCTCATTGCGTAAACAATGGGTAGGAGAAGGTTTTTGCTCCCCTGGAGCAAATAACAAAAATGGTGTTGTCATTTTATTTCATAAGTCGTTAAGTGTTCAGTTACAAAATGAATCTCATGATGATAATGGTAGATGGCTGTTTTTACATACTATTGTTAATAATACACAATTGTCCTTTTGCAATGTTTATGGACCAAATGCTATTGATCTAACTTTTTGGAATGAATTTTCCTCCCTTCTTTCCTCAGGATTTGATTGTGGGTGGTGATTGTAATCAGCTTATGGACCCCTTTTTGGACTGGAAATCACAGACTAGGTACGTCCCAAGTAAAATGCAGATAACTTTTTTTTAAAGCTATATCCTCTAGAGGACTCTTAGACACTTGGAGAATCTCTCACCCGGATGCACTGGAGTTCTCCTTCTTTTCCCCCGTTCATTCATCTCATTCCCGTATTGACTATATTTTCCTCACTCCACATGTCTTACAATTCATGACCAATTCGGAAATAGGCTCTATCTTAATTTCAGATCATGCTCCCATTATTTTAGATATAGATTATCCTTCTCCTACCACCCCCTTCTCGTCGTTGGTGTTTTAATAATTCTCTCCTTTTAGATCCTCAATTTGTTGAACTCTTTACTCTTCTCATGGAGGAATTCTTTCAAAATAATCTCCACTCCACTTCTCAATTTCATTTTATTTGGGACTCTTTCAAAGCAGCCGCCAGAGGCTTTATTATTGACTTTGTATCTCGGAAAAAGAGGAAGGCTCTCTCGCAATCTTCTCTTATCCTCAAACAAATTATAGATCTCGAGGATACCCTATCCTCTCTTATCAAGGCGAAAATGCAGTATAACAAACACTCTTGGGATTCCGCATCTAATAATCTCCTCAAATTCAGCTCTAAGATGTATGGTGGGCGGAACAAAGCAGGTAAATCTCTTGCTAACTACCTTAAAATTAAAAGACAGAAATCCAAGATTGTAACTATCACCGATGATCGAGTAATAGCTCATTCCTCAGATGACAAAATTCTAGACTGTTTTGTCCAATATTATACCTCCTTATACACTCCAGAATCTATCGCTTCTCCGGGACAAATTGATTCCTTCTTTCAAACTGTTCCTAAGCCCCCAGATAATCGTACGGATCTTTCTTCTCTTGACGCTCCTCTTTCCGAAAAAGAAATAATCAATGCCATTACTCTTCTCCCCAAAGACAAAACACCCGGTCCTGATGGCTTCACGGTTCGTTTTTAACTTTTTTTTCAAACATATTTTAACACCTCATTTATTCTCTTTGATCAATTTTTTTTTTATTAATGGCGAATCCAAAGGCTCCTTTACTCAGGCTATGTTATGCTTAATTCCCCAAAAAGATAAGGATCCTTCTCTCTGCAAAAATTACAGACCTATTTCTCTAATAAATACTGATTGCAAAATTTATGCAAAAGTTTTAGCTATCCGATTTAACAAAATTGTTCCTGCCCTCATCAATACCTATCAATCCGGATTTGTTAAAGGTAGATCTATTACAGATAATTCGAGAACTCTTCTAAACATTTTTCATCTTGCCTCCAAGATGGATTCCCCAGTTGCTGCTATCACTTTGGACGCTGAAAAAGCATTTGACAGAGTAAGTTGGGATTTTATGTTTGGTGCTTTGAGGTGGCATGGCTTTAGTCCTCCTATCGTCCGTTTTATTCAGTTACTCTATTCTGCCCCCTCTACTTCTTTTTGGGTTAATGGTTCTCAATCTAAGTACTTTTCTCTTCACAGGTACCAGACAAGGTTGCCATCTCTCTCCCCTTCTTTTCATTCTTACTTTAGAACCTTTCCTGGAAAAAATTTGACGTTCACCATCTTTTACTGGCCTGAAATTCCACGATATTGAAATCAAATTCACTGCCTATGCAGATGATATCCTTCTATATATCTCTAACCCAACAACTTCTTTACCTTCTCTTTTTTCTTTATTAACAGAATACGCTTCAGTCTCTGGATACAAGTTAAACATTGATAAGTCTGAAGTTTTACCTTTGAACAAATTTTGTTTTTCCCATATGTTTGTTGGTTCCGGCTTTGAGTGGAATCATAGGTATATTAAGTGCTTAGGAATTCTCTATGCGAACACTATTAGAGAAACCATTAAAATCAATCATGCCGAAATTCTTAAAAAGCTTTCTGCACTCATTGAGGGCTGGTCCCCCCTTTTCTTATCCTGGTGGGGGAGATTAGCAACTATCAAGATGATGCTCCTTCCCATTGTTAATTTTTATCTCTCTATGCTTCCCATCTCTCCTCCTGCTCCCTTTTTTAAAACCATATACAGTCTCTTAACAAAATTTCTATGGAACAATCGCAACGCCATGCTTTCTCTTTCCCGACTCCAACAACCCAAAGAGTCTGGCGGAGTTAATTTTCCCAATCTTACTCGTTATCACTCTGCTTTCACATTAAAACAAATTTGGCCTTTTTTAGCAGACTCTTTATGCCCCTCCTTAACAGCTTGGAGCCCCCTTGAGCTAGCGCAATATTCTCCCTTTTCATTTCACGCATCTACTCGTCTCACTCAGCCTCCAAAGCGTTTTCTCACCCCTATATTTAAACATTCCAAAGCTCTTGCCCAGCGCTATATAAAAAACCATACATTTACATTTTACATTTTACTGTCTCGTTCTTTTCTTTCGCAAGTTGAATTCCATTCCCAAACTCCGATTTGGTATGATAAATTCTTAAAGATTAATAATAGAAGCATTATTTTGGAAGGAATGGATTGACAAGGGCATCATTACCTATAACCACCTACTTATAGATAATTCCCCGAAAGATTTCTCTGAAGTTCGTGATTCTTTCAATATATCTAACGCATATTCTTCACTTTTTCCCTTGTTAAAAACCAACCTAGCTTCTATTATTTCCCAAAACAACTCGCTATCTACTACTGCGCCTACTCTCTTTCCCATACCTGACTTTTCTATCCCCCTTAAGGCTGCCGCCATTTACAAATTACTCTCCCTTCCTTCTGTTGATAGACCCAAATCTAACTTAGAACTTTTATGGGAAAAGGATCTTGCCCAGAATTTTTCCCAACAGATCTGGAACTCTATCTGGTCTAAAATACACACTGTCTCCCGCTCCGCTAGCACTACACAAACTCTCTATTTTTTTTACAATAGGCTTTTTTTTACCCCCGCTGAGCTACATAGATTTAGACTACTTGCATCCCCTAAATGCTGGTCCTGTTCACATACTGAGAGTGATTTCCTTCATATGTTTTTTCACTGCCCACGGATCAAATCCCTTTGGTCTTGCATATGGTCGAAGCTCGATGATATTTTAAACACAAACTTTCCTTTTGAAATTGTTCATATTTTTCTGGGCGGTTTTTCGCCTATATGGAACGTTCAATGTAATGTACGCAAATTTATAGATCTTTATATTGCCATTTCCTTTCAGATTATCACTACAAACTGGAAAGATACCTCAAAAGTTTCGTATACTGCTTGGTGGAACTTATTATGTCATCACCATAGACTTGACCGTGCTTTCGCCACCACAGTACCTCTGTTAATCAAAAAGGATTTGTTATGGTCTCCTTTAACCAATTTTCTTTCTAGACATGTCCCCTGATTTTCTTCATTTTTACTTGTCTATGGAACACTTTTAATGAATTTGCATTTTACATTGCCCTTTTTCTTCTACCTCCTACCTCCCCTCTTTTCTTTTCTTTCTTTCTCTCTTTTCTTCCCTCCCATACAAAAAATTACCTTTAAAAAGCTTTTCCTAGAGAAATGTAGGAGCCAAGATGGCGACCGGGACGGCAGCGTAGGCTCCCGGCTCCGTGAACCTCCACATCCCGCACAGATATCCTGCATGTGATCCTCAGCCTGCGCTACATGCCCGTGTTGGTGATTGAGAGCGGCAACCGATCGTGTGATCCTGAAGCTTCTAGCGGCGGTACCGCCCGAGAAATGTTCATTTGAAGTTTGCGGCCTGTGCAGCCCTGGAACCGGGACCTCGGGTGGACAACATGGCCGGGCGGCAGTTCAACAACAGCGGCCATTGGTGACCGGGTGGAGTCGGAATACCGAAGCGGCACGAATATTGGCCTGAATCTCGCAGAGGTCGCTCCTATCACCGAGAGTAGCGTGACGGGTGCATACCCGGGGTGACGATTCCAGGGGTTTATCGGCGATCGCCTGGACTCTCGCCAGTGAACTGATCGGACGCGGCCTGTGGCTCGTCCCGATTTGCGCGGGCTGCTCCCGGTTTTCGCGGACACTGGCCCAGGGGGAGAACGACTGTTACCTGTGGCCACACACTGGATACACATTTTGCCTGCCTCCGGACCCTTGTTTGCAGGGACATGGAACTTGCTGCGCCTGTGCCTGAGACCCGGTCCCCATCTGGGGTGGCCCTGCCCTGCGGCCATCTTGATGGGATGGACTCTATCATCCTGTACACTGGGTCACAGCAAGATTGGGAGTGTGTGGCGCAAAGGAGCGTAGCGGAGCGAGCGCGGGGGACCGTGCTGGAGTACGGTGACCTTCTCGATGCTCTCGGAGCCCTTCATTCCACCCTGGTTCACGGCGCCCGGGTATTGGGGAGGAAGCTTGATGGTATTGCGTCAGCGTCGGAACAGTTGCGGTCTGCCTGTCCCCAGGTACATAAGGCTCTGTCTCACCTTCCACAGGAGGAAAGTGCCGTGACCGCCTCTGTGAATAAGGGACAGATGGAAACTTTGGACACTGTGGCAGCGTGTGGTCGGCTGGCTGTGGGGTCGGTCTGTTCCGGAGGTTTTGGACTTGAGCAGACGGTGGTGACTTTGTCCCATGCGCGGCCTCCGGCGACCCAGGCAATCTTCGCGCAACGGTCGCCTGCTCTGGCTGATTCCTCCTTCCTGGACCTTGTGTGCGGCGCAGGCCCTGGGGCAGTACTGGGAAAGGTGATCTTCCATGACGATGACTGTGTTGGTGTTCCGAAACGTCCTCCCCACATGTGTGTGTCCCTTCCTAGTCTTCTCTGGACGCTCCTCTTCCTTGTAACTTTGGACATGATGGTGGGTCGATGGGTATGCATTGGTGGATTCGCAAAGAGTGGCCAAGGATAAGGCTGATCCTTCAGAGGTGGTCAATTAATAGGCGGGCGGGCTTGGGGGTTGTGTGCTTTCACGACGTAACTAATAGTGTAGCCGGTGCATAATGCTCCCCATTTCTCTTAGATCTGGCCGAATTTTTGCTGTTTACTGTTTGCGCTGGGGAGGAATATATTGTGCGGGAGGGAGAAGCCGGGGGCATGGTTGAAGGCCCTCCTGCAGTTTATTATTACTCTCTCCCCTTTTCTGTTAGGGGGGGTTTCCTCTCTTTCCCCTTTTTCTCTGTTTCTTCTATATTTCGGGTTTGGTTCGGGGCGACAGGCACACTGCGGGGGGGGGGCCGTAGTCATCTGCAGAGGTGCAGGGTGGGGGGTTGGGGGAGGGGCTTCTTTAGTCCTTTACTTTGTTTCTATGGCCTCCTTTTTCTTCTCTTATTCTTCCTTGTCTTCTTTTCTGGGGTCAGTGCGGTAGGTGTCCTTCGTGGCCAATCATTGTTTTTCATTTGTGCCTCATTTCCGTGGGGTTTTCTGGGTCCTAGGGCAGGGGACTGCAGGCGCAAACGGCTCGTGATATTCCTCCACATCCTGAACCTCCTGTTTCAGCGCCATTGACTTGATAGATTGCTATTTATTGTTGACGTTCATTATTCTGCCTGCCATTTTTCGCTGCTGAGAACTTGATTGGCACCTGATCCTTCTATCCCTTATTGTAAAATGAAAACCTTTTATATCCTGGTTTCCCTCTTGGGCTGTTCGGTGGACAAGAGAATACTAGCATGGAGAATCTGCTTCCCGAGGTGCTGCATGTGATTAAAATCTGTTTGCTGTTACTTTCACTGCTTAGCGGCCGGCCCCGAGGGTTGTAGGCCCATACTTGTCTTTATTTGCAATGTCAATAAAGGTTTTTCAAAAAAAAAAAAAAAAAAAAAGCTTTTCCTATATGTACTGTTTATTATTCCTCTCAAAGAGTATTTTTTTTTGCTTAATTCAATATTGTTGTACTATCGGTTTGCATTGCATCTCTCTTGTATTGATGTTTTACTATGCTTAACTTACCCAATAAAGCTTTCTAAACTTAAAAAGAGTGAAGAGCGTTCTTCGCTGTCCCGCCGCTCTCGTGTTAAAGAAAGAAACGGCTCAGTCGGTTAGTGTTCCGTTTAAAAGTTTCATTCATTATTTCCTGAGAGGTGAATTCAAGCACTGTCATTGAGAGGGACAATACATACCACCTGTTTTAAATCGCAATTAGACAATGCACCCCGAGATATTCTAGCACACTGCTCCCCCCCCAATACACTAACACAAACACACACCCACAGGATCCCGCAGGCACACATTCAGGATTTCTCTCTCAAGCAAAAATCCTCCCACACTCAAACACTCATGAAGGGGCCGGCTTTAGCGCTGGTGGCGCCCGGTGAAACAATCATTTTTGGCGCCCCCACACACATGACCACATCCCCGATTTCTCTCACTACCACCAGGAAAAAGTGTCCCTCATCTCTTTAATCATAAGTTATTGCTAAGCACAGCGCCCCCCGCTGAGGTCAGCGCCCTCTCCACAGGTCAGCGCCCAGTGCAGCCGCACCAGTCGCACTGCCCTAATGCGGCCCTGCACTCATGCCCTGGTCTCATCATCTCATGGGGGCAGACTGGCAATAGCGGTCTGTTTTCTGTCACTTTTATTAGAGGAAGTTTAAAGTTGTTTTTCTCATGGCTGAAAAGGAATTTATGACTTACGCCGATCTCTTATCAAGGCCTGGTTTCAAAGGTGTCACACTGGGAGCGGGGACTGAGGGCATGAAAGACACCCCTTCCTCTCTTTCAAGCAAACCCCCGATGCTAGGTGGGAGGGTGCCCCCACCCGTTGGCTCTCACCCTTTGGCAATCGGGTAATCAAATACCCCTTTTCTCGCGTTGTGCTATCTATACCAGGCGCGCGACTCCCACCCCCGTGGAATGGAATAGCCAGGGCTGGTTTCTGTTCCCACTCTGGCCCTGCCCGCTGGGCTGAGACGGCTTTACCCACTCCCCCACGCCCCCTAAGGTTCCCTGGGCTAGGCTGGCTGGGCTGGGCTGGGGTTGCTCTTGACGTCCAGCCACAACTAAGTGCGAGGACAGTTGCAGCCCCGGCCTCTGGTCTTTATCATACAAATCCGTTTTATCATTTATCTGACATGATTGTTTCTTTGCGTATTTAAAGTGAAGAGGTGAAATGGGTCAAAGCTACAATTTTCGCATCCCACAACCATAAATAACAGCAGGGATACCAACAAGACTTCCATTCTAACCAAAGAGATAACATATGTATCCAATAAGTGTCAGTTAAAAGACAGTTTTATGCCAGAATAAGTTTGCCCTCCATAAAGGTCTATAAAGTTGTCCTCGTATATTAAAATATAACATACATTTTAATAGCATTTTGTCTTATGTTTCCTTGGTGCTGTGAAGACCTCGACATTGTGCAATACTAATTAAACATAAAGTGCACAAAGGATATATTGCTTTGTGATATCAAGGAAAAAAGAATGCTCCATTCTTTTTAATGCACATTATAGGCAACTGCTTATCGGTAGTATTATGTACCGTTATTGGGTCACCTTCAGACATCTATAGGCAACCTGCGTAAATGTTGAATTCCAGCAGGGGTGTCTGAAACTTTCATCTTTCTGGGATTGATAACATGGATATTAGTTATGGTTAGCACACATCATTTGCTGAGATGCGAAATTGGAGCACCACCAAGACAAATTTGCATATTGCTGGTTCCTAAGGTCACATGGTGGGCAAAAAAACAGTCCACCACAAAGCGGCTCAAAGTAATTACCAGTAATAATCCTGCTTTTCCAATCGCTCCCCGGCCTAATGCTGCGCTCGAAAACATCCACTCCTCCACTTCCCAGCGCAAACTGGTCACAAGGCTATATGCTCTCACACCGGCGGCTTCCCCTTTAGACACGAAGCGTGCTCGCAACGCATGGGGCTCGGACCTGGTTGGTGATGTCTCTCCCGTGCAGTGGCAATATTGCTGCAACCAAACCAAGCGCCTCTCCCCCAATTATCGACTACGACTCATTCATTCCAAATATCTACACCGACTTTACTGCACTCCTATCTCGTTGCACAAGATGAGCTGATGGACAGTGACAGATGTACACGCCGCTCAGCTCCTGGTGTGGGTTTTGTGCAGCTGGCTTGGTCGTGCCCCAAAGTTTCCGATTTCTGGCTGGAGGTGTGCACTGCAATCAGCGACATCACTCCGGAGCGCATAGCTCCCGATCCTCTCCTGTGCCTTCTGGGTCATGTCAAGGACTTTTCGGACGCTAATCGCGAAGTAACTGCGATGCTACTAGTGCTCGCCAGGCGCCGAGTGGCAATTTCGGTGGGGCCATAAGTTGGCGCCTCAGGCCAAGCATTGGATAGCTGACGCTTCCCACTGCCAGAAGCTTTTTGGCGAATTTGGGGTCCTGATGCCTGCGGCTAATAGAACTTCAGGTGTATGGGGCCCTCTCATCTCCTATCTTCACCGATTGGCCAATCCTGAAGAGCCCACTGGAAAGTCTTCTGTCACCGATGCTCAGACTATGATGGGCGGCCCGACAAGACTGACTCTTAACACTCGACTGATTATCCACACACTACATCGGCAAATCGGCCTTACCTCCCCTTAGCTGTGGTGGACTATGGCACACATTGGTCAATATGCCTCCAACAGTGTCAACTGTATTCGTGCTTGTAATGGATGTTATGCTATCTGATAGAATTGGAATTTGTGTAATGCCTTAATGTTCAATAAAGGTTATTGGAGAAGAGAAAATAAATCTGCCCATAATGGAGAGTAGTCTGGAAACTCCAAAATCCAATAAACTAATTGTTTTCATAACAAACAAAAAAAAGTAAATACCACAGAGTAGTCTGGAAACTCCAAAATCCAATAAACTAATTGTTTTCATAACAAAAAAAAAGGTAATACCAGTGGCTGAGAATAATTCAAGCATTCCATCCATCACTTTGTTGCTTTCTTCGGTGAGAGACTCAAAGAGCAATGTGTGTGCCCAGACCTGGGTCTTATGCTCAATGTGCTATAGGACTCAAGCTGTATCCTACTGCCGAGTCCGAAATAGGCCGAAAGTAGTTTAGTGTTACTTGTGTTCCCATTCATAAGGTTCCAGGCCTGGTAGTTTGGGCTAGACTATTCCTATTGTAGCAGTGCCAAGCCTGATATGCATATTCTTGTTTCTGTCTGAGATGGCAAAGTGGGCAAAAAAAGCAATGGATTGGATCATGGTCCAAAGTAAATACAAGTGACCCATATCATTCAAGTATTCTACCAGTTACTTTTTTGCTTTCTGCAAAAATCTGCTGTAGCGAGCAACTTTATATCTTTGTGAAATGAAAAACAATGTTCCATGAATTTTGCTGAAGTTCGCATTCTGGCCTGAATGGTGGTTTTTAGAAATGCAGTGACATCTCAGCTTTTTACATTTGAAGGGTGGAGTAGGATAATGTACCAGGGAATATAATGTTTGTTCTCCTATCTCTGAATTTAGTCCAATCAAGTACCCTACAATTCTAATGTGAAACATTGACAGTAATCAATGTTCACTGTTATGTCCTGGGAGGGTGGGGAGTATTAAAATATTTTTAACTCAAGGTTGGCTCTGCATAAAACAGTTTGAAAAACACTGCATTAAAACGTGTGCCATTTACTACTTTAAAAACCTTCCAATGCTTGTGCTTTTGGAACATCATTACTAGAGAAGCAGCTAGGCCATTGGCGGCCTCCGTGGCCCTTGGGTCTCACCAGCCACAAATCTTTGCAGCTGTGAAAGGAGAATTGGCAGGAAACAAGGGCGACCATCTAGCATCAAGGATTCCCCCCAGTTGGGTGGTTAAGTTCCTGACTTTGTGTGATCTGCGTTTGATGTAAATACAACTTGCAGCTCACCTGAGAGACCCCCTTTACCTGGACTTTTTGTAGCAGGCTTTGCAATGCAGTGTGGTGGAGGACTGGGGTAGAAAGCTGATTGGAGATGATGACGAGAGCAAAAAGATTTTCCAGTGGAAAATAAGGCTGGAGGAAGGTCAGAAGAGGGACTAGTAGAAGGGAATGTAGTGGAAAATGGAGAACGTGTAAGGGTAAAGGATTTGGACAGAGAAAGGATGAGCATGGCTAAGCGGAGGAGGAGGAACGTCTCTGTGGTGGATGTGATGGAGGAAGTATGAGTAGGCCAGTTGCTAAGGAGAGCTAGATAAGGGGAGAAAAAGTGATACGTGGTTGAAAGATGAGGTGCAGAGAAGGGACTCAGAAGGATGCAGAAGGGCTTGCTGGTATGGGACACGAGGATTCTGCGCTTTATGGCAGAGAATTGGGGACTGTTTGGTGGAGGATGATAGAGAGAAGGGGGACAGAGATTGCATCTTGATGTTCAAAGTGCTCTGAATAACTCTTTCTGTGCTGTTACTCTGCGCATGTCAAGTGCCCCCTTAAGAGCGATCTAGAGAAGGAGGCACTCAAAGAGAGATTGAGAGAGAGAAACAGAGAGACTGAAAGAAGCCTGTAAATAGAGATCCACAGAAAGTGACAAAGACCAAGGGAAATTTTAAGTTGATAAGAGATATATTCAGACACAAAGAGCAACAGAAACATATTAGTGGTTCAAAGTAAAGAAACCGTTACCTTATAATTCTAGAAAGAAGGGACTTCAGTTGGTGTCTCTGTCTTAAGATGTTAAATTACTTATTTTTATAATTTTTAAGCTGTCATAAGATCTTCCAAAAGCACAAAGTGGGAGAGAGAAAACATGGGAAGGCAGAGACAATGAGAAAAGGTGGGCAAAGCAGGTATTGCCCAAGACATTGATATCTCACTTTTTAGGCAACAGTGATTTGTAGGTAAACAACCTTAGACATCTTACAACATGTAGGGGTGAAGAAAAGGAGATCCAATGGGTGGCAGGAGAGATGATGGGAGGGAAGTAGGTTTTTGGGGGGACAGTGAGAAGAGTCAGATAGTGACAGTTCTTTGTAAATCATGGTATACTATTAAAGTAATGCTAAGGTAGGTCAGAACGTTTCCCATTGTGCAATATTTACAGGTTGACCTCTTATGTGCCTCCTCCTAGTAATATTTCACTGTGTGCCCACTGCTGAAGATAGAGTTTTGGAGGAATAACTGGAATCCCGGAAGGGCAGCGAGGGTATCAAGGTTAGGTATTAGATCGTTTTACAATTCTTTAAGAAGCGGGAGTGAATAGGTTAGGTTAGGTTAAATGGAGAAGCGCTGCTTATTACTCATGCTTATCAAAAATTGTTCTCTTAAATGTTCTGACTTTCCACACATCACTGCTGTTAGAAAACAGCCTACATTGTTCTATAAATACAGATTTATGATTCTAATGAACATTACCCCCAATACATCATATTTCATGATCATTTTGTCCCATTCAAGGATTCCAATTAAATTCCATGATATTTGCAAACCATTAAGTTAAATTCCACAGAAGTAAGATTTTAGGTTGTAGCATTTTTTCTCCCTGCACTGTTGCTGCATGTTTCTAGAAAATATTATTCAAACCTCTCCTGATAATACATGCTTGGGTATTGGGTGTATGCTGGCATGGACTTCAAATGACTCAAATACCAAAGTGGAAGTGACATCAAACACTCTTTCACCACAAATGACAATTCATAGTTGATCCCTTCACCCACATTGAGTTCTTCAACAGACTCCCATTGACTCTTCAGAGTCTAGCTGGAAAAAAATAACTTTTGAACTAGGATTGATGTCTGATCCTGCCAGTGTACTGGTGAACCCCAAAATCAGAAAAGGCAGGACAGTGCCATCTTAGCAAATGGCCTAACAAGGCTTGCCCGTTGATATGCTAGTTAAGTCTAATATGTATGATTGGAGGCGCCATTGATAATCACATTTTATATTCAGTTTCTCCACTCAGTGTGCTGTTAACACCAAATAATAGATTAATTTCAGGCTATGACAATAGCCAAGTGTATCAAAACAAGGAATACTTGATGGGAGATGGTACTCAGGATTACCATGTAGCACCTCTTGTTGGAAGGTGGACTATTGGTGGGGTAAATGTGCACCTACCACTAGCAATAAGGCCACCAACGCAATATAAGGTCCAGTCAAGGTCTAAATACATTAGCCCTTGGCTCAACCCGTGGTAGCTGGCTTCTAGCAGGCAGGCTTATCTTAGGAGACAGGTGTGTGAAGCATTTAAAAACACCAATAAATAATTAAATAAGTAAGACACATTACACAATAAAAATCCACAGCCAATCTATAGAAATAGGAATTATTTTTATGAATGAAATGACACCAAAATGACAAAGATCCAATGTGTGGTACCAGAGATATGAATTTTTAAAGAATAAACACTTTCTAGTGCTTAAAAACATATAGCGCCAACTTGGGACATCTGGTGGCACTTTACCAGGACAAAGTCAAAGTTTGAGGCTGAACGTCATGGAACCCTGGTCGAATACTGTAAGTGTGAGGCCTCGGTCAAAATTTTACCTTCACACTTAGAAACTTTCCTGGACGATATTCTCTTGTCGTCGAGCGAGGGTTCTCTTCAGGACAGGATTCAAGTCGGCAATGGTGGCTTGGTTCAGCGCGAAGCCTTGGCAAAATTCTGGAAGTCTTGAACTCCAGAGCTTTCAGCGGGGCGAACCTGAAATCCAGGCCGGGTTGCGGTTTGACGACGACAGCCTAACTCTTGTTGACAAGTCAGTCACCTTATGGAGCTATTTCCACGTGTTGCTCCGAAACTTCTTGAACTTCTCCCTGAAGTTATTCTTGAGAGTTCAAAGTGTCCAAAACACAATCCCAATGGTCTAGAAGCTCAGAGATGGTCCTTGGAAGTTTGGGACTGCAATTTCCACAATGCACCTGGACAAATCGTTAAATGTCCACTGGACTCACTCCAGACTGGGGACTTTGTTGGGGAGATAGTGCAGGTGAGCTCTGTTAACCTGTTGCTTTCAGTGAGTCCACTCCTTAATTCTTTTTGAAACAAGGCAAAGTCCTCAGGGCTGTAATTCCAAGTGTGCAGCAGGAGCGTTCCTACAGACTGCAAACCTTTGGGGCTGCAGACCAGGGTCCCAGCTGGGCAGTCCTTCTACTCCTTGTAGTTTCAGGCAACAGATCTGAGTTGCTATGCAGCTCTTACATATTTATCCAATGTTCTGGGGCGACAAGCAGGGGGCACCCCTGACCAGTGGGGTACAGGGTGCCGCCTAAAAGCATGACAGCTTTCCCTAAAGTGTGGCATATTCTTGTCCCACAAATCACAGCACTTTAAAATTCAAGAAGGAGAAATTCTCTCCTTGGTAGTAAGAGTTGGCTAAGCCAACTCACTGATGTGGCTCATTTCCCTTAACACTTCCTTTCCAGACCTCCTGACATTTTCATTCCTGGGGCTCTCATTTGGCTGGGGTATACTGGAAGAGGGGGTAGGCCTGGGAGGCATTACTTACTGCCCTGTCCTATTTGAAACCCAGCTTGTGTACCCAGCTCCCTTCCTGGCCTATTCTCTGCAGCTGCAAAGCTCCCCAACTAGATACCTATGCAGGCCACTTATCACCTCACCAAAGCAGTTTGGCTAAACCTGTTAGAGGGCTGGCCAATAAGGAGAGGCTGCTAGAATGCTGGATTTTGGCTCACAGAAAGGAAAGTTCTATAACTTATTTTCTGTATTAGTTGTAATAAATTCAACAGTGGTAAGTTGTTGGATTTCTCATTACCAATCTTTTAAGTCCTTGCAATATTATTTTAGCTCACTCCTGTCAATAGTTACACTGTATTACAGCATTCCCATGTTAGCCTATGGAGCTGAAATACTACAATGGTGGAAAACGAAATTAGTAGTTTTTCCCTCACCAGAGCATATAAAACATCTTTTAAAATGTCCCTGCTTATTTTGACATGGCACCCTACCCTGGGGCACCCAGGGTAGACCTTAGGGGTGACATATGTGAAAAAAAGGTAGTTTAATACTTTGGAAGTACCTTTAAAACCAAAGTCGAATTTGCATGTAATTTCAATTTAAAGCAGCTTGCAAAAAAGGGCCTCAGTAACGATTGGGTTACGAGACAAGAAGCTGATTTCTTGACCAATACGGAACCTAGGATGCCAAGATTCTACATCCTCCCAAAAATCCACAAGAATCGGATGCCCCCCCCGGGGAGACCCATCGTATCAGGGATTGGATCCGTGCTGGAACCCCTATCACAATTTTGTGATTGGTTCCTGCGGCCAATTGTGAAGGAGGCCGCATCCTATCTAAGGGATACTAAAGATATCCTCTGCCTCCTAAGAGATCTGGAGATAGATCCCGTCAGCGACTGGCTTATAACTATGGACATCGAAGCCCTGTACACGAGCATACCTCAACAAAGAACACTGGAAGTCGTAGAAAACATCATTCTACGCAGGCAATGGGATTTCATCACCCCCCAACACTTTGTCATGGAATGTGCCGAACTGGCCCTTACAGAAAACTTTCTCCAATATGAACAAACCATCTACCATCAAATAACAGGAACTTCGATGGGGAGCACCTTTGCCCCTAGTATGGCCTGTCTGTACGTCCAACAATTTGAGGATGACTTTGTTAACAATCCGGTGAATCCGTTTCTAAACCATCTCAAGGTTTGGAAACGGTATATAGACGACGTTCTGATTGTGTGGAATGGAACAGAAGAAAATGCAACCGCTTTTGTACATTGGGTAAACTCCCAAGACCGACACCTAAAGTTTACTCATTCCATCCACAAGGACCACGCTATCTTCCTGGACCTAGACATCACAATCACTGGTAGAGGGTTTTCAACCAAAGTCCATAATAAACCCACAGACAAAAACAGTTTACTTTTATACGAAAGCTACCACCCAAGAGCCCTCAGACAGAACCTTCCGGTCGGCCAGTTTCTACGGATAAGAAGAAACTGTTCTGAAAAAGAAACCTACACAGAACAAGCGAAACACCTTGAGAAAAAACTCATCGCACGGAACTACCCCAGAAAAATGGTTAAGAGGGCCAACAAAAGAGCAAGCAATAACCCCAGAGAAGCCCTACTGGAAGACACCGAGCACGTGAAAATGAACAGACAAGTGTGTGTCACTACATTTACACCAGCATCAAACTCTATACAGAAAATCATTAGAAAAAGGTGGCATATACTGAACAGCGCTGGGAAACAATGGGAAACACCCCTGTTTGCATACAAACGCAACAGAAATCTAAGGGATGAACTGGTACACGCCCAGATGACTACATTGGAGGAGACTGAACAACCTAGACTCTGGGACCAACCACGTGTAGTGGGTCATTTTGCCTGTGGCATGTGCAACTCTTGTAACCTCACAAAAAACACCAAAGAGGTTGACATAGGTACGGGAAAACCCTGGAAACTCAATACATTCAGCAATTGTAATACGGAGAATGTTGTCTATCTCCTAACTTGTCCCTGCATGCTCCAGTATGTAGGTATGACTACTAGGAAGATAAAAACCCGTATCAACGAACACCGAAGCACTATCAGGTGCAAAAAGACCAATACTAAGCTGACTCGCCATTTCTCCGAGGCAAACCATAAAGACACAGACCTTAGCTGGACTGTACTTGAAGTCATGAGAAAAGGGAAATCTGACCTTACAACCAACCTCCTTATTAGAGAACAACGATGGGTTTACCTCCTCCGTACCCATGAGAGGGGTCTTAACGACGACATTCCATGGCTACAACTGACACGATAGAAGGATGAATGTACTTAGTATACATTATCATTCTCCAATGAGGTATACGTGTCTCTATAAACTCATGCCACACCATGGTCTTGACCCTTACACAACACTCCAGCACCCCCTCCCATACGCAACACCCAGTGTGAGCATTAGTGTGTATGGGACGTGAAAACTCTGGCTCAAACTAATGAAGACTGAGATACTATTGTTAAAACTTTATTCATCACAGTGCCACCTGACTGCTGTATGTATGGGAGTGATCCTTAAAAAACCATAGAAGTTCATTGTACGTGGGGTCGCTTCTATGTATGACCATATAAATTTCAATGGACCCAAGGGTTGCGCTCGCGACCTTTGACCCTGCATGAAGTATAGTCATCACTCAATTGCATGGTATAGAATCTGCTTCGCACGTGCCCAGCATGAGACCCTCACAATGATCGTCTGCATCAATATCCATACCCAGCACAGAGCTACCTCCACTCCGAGTCCAACTTCGGGAGGATCGCGCCACCATTCCATGAGCAATCACCACATGTACGTTTCCATGCCAACGAAATTCCATGGCTACATCGCATTTTTCATTCGGCCACGCCCCCCACCTCAGTTCCTCCAATCGGAGCGGGTCTTAGAATTTCCTCGATAAGTGCATCCTATGAGAGCACCTCTCCATCGGCACACTATCGCCTTCACAATCCTCTCGACGCCAACTATTGGCCGCTAACACCCAGCCTCCTCTCTTCGAATCACGTGCGTCTCCTGAGGCTCGCACACGCCCCTGTCCGACATCCTTGCTCCAGGCAGCAGCAGCCGGGGACACCGGGAATCATCCACGCGAAGTTAATTCACGCTAATTGTTCCGCCCTACCCAATTAGGCACCGGGGTGTCACCGTTATATACCCCGCCCGCTCCCTGACATTCTCACATTCGGGAGAACCGGGAGCGGACGCATAGGTTGCAGGACGCGCTGATCGCGAGTTACAGTAAGAGTATGTCTGAAGTGATTGATGGCAGAGTGAGCAAGACAGCATGGATATGTGTAAAGGTGGAACTATACTGACTCGCCTCTGGAGTCTGGCTAAAAATGACGATATAGCCTCTTTTAACATAACGCTTGTTCTGAAGAATTGTTCTGTCATGTTTTCTCTTACAGAGGAAACACAACTGTGGTTTTCTTCTCCGCCTCTTCTCCCATGAGGCAACTTGTCCAAACTATTAGGGTAAGCCTGGTGGCAGCATTGTCTACCACCACATTTTCGCACTATTGTCCACAAATAGAGTGCCACTAAGTCACGCACACACTTGTGTCACGCACGACACCCAATGCATGCATTGTTTTGTCTTTTTTTCCCTCCTTCTTTCTTTACAGGTACAAATGACCCAGCGAGTTACATTGTTTCTTAATAAAACTCTATTTCAGGCTTCACTATTGGAAGCAGCCCTTAGACGGTGAAGTGTGACCTATACCACACTCCCGCAGTGGTGATACATTACCAATTGTGGTAAGAACGGAGCCCATTATTCTTCTATCTAGGTCCTGATGAATGCCGCGGACCCTTCGGGGCCACCCAGGCAGAAACATGTCGACCATCCACGAGATCATTCACTAGACGGTTGGGAACAATAAACATCCCAATCACCGTCGCACTTATATTTTAATATCATATAGTTTTCATTTCACATTAAAGAATTGCTACTGACTACTATAATGATTTTTAACTTCACTCACATAGTCACGGGCCCCCACTCCATCACTTAGAAGTGCATCCTTGTCGTCAAGTGTATGCCCGTCCTCCATCAAACGAAGGTTTTGGAGGGCGAGGACTGGTCAATGATGAAGCATGACACCAGGTGGTGTGTGAGACCAGTCCGTATCTTTTTGTGAGATGCCCACACTCACGACGTTCTTGTAACTCGTTTGGATTATCACACTAGGAGCAGCTCTTTTGTGATGAACATTAATATTGGAGGCTGCTGCTCCTAGAACCCCATGCCTCTAGTCCCCCCCTCCACACATCCTGTGGAGCTTTCTTGTGATTGCAAAAAAGGGCTGACAGCAGGAACACAACATAAGTGCCTTAAAGCTGCTGGGCCTCTAAAACTACATGTCCTACCACAGACTAAGGACTTACAGGTAGGTTGTCAATGACAATTGTAATTACACCTAATTACCATATACCTTTTTAATCGAAGCACTGGTCCTCTGCCTGGTTAGCAGAGCCCAAACAGTCAAAAAATGGGGGTGACAGTTTCTCTAATGGATTAAGCTGCTGTATACGCAGCCACTGGCCAGAGTTCGAGTTAATGGTTCGGTGTCTTGCTCTTTCGCTCTACAGAAGGGTACAAGACAAGGGTGTCCTATATTGCCGATCTTATTTGCACTAGCACTTGAACCACTGGCGGCATGGGTCAGGGGGGACCCGGTGACAGTGGCGGCTCCTCGAGGGAGTGCTGCGGGGCGGTAGGGCGGGGCGGGGAAGGGTCAGGGTGGGGTGTAGTAAACTCCAGAATGCTGCCGGAGTTGTGTATATAATTAAATAAATAAAACAAATTATATTGCACGATGCATCACCGATTTGGTGTTGCAGCGCACGCAATGTAATTTGTTTTATTTATTTATTTATTTGTATACACAACTCCGTTCTGCAGCATTCCGGAGTTTACTACCCCCACCCTACCTCTCCCCCACCCCGCCTCACCGGCCCGCAGCACTCCCTCGAGGAGCCGCCACTGCCCGGTGATATCGGGTATACCCGGGGGAGATCATTGGGAGGAGAGGATCTCGTTGTATGCAGACGATGTTCTCTTGTATGCAACGAGACCACGGTTAACCGGTTACTCCAGATCTTCAAGCTTTTTGAGGGGTACTCTGGATACCAGATCATTGGGATAAGTCCCTCTTGTATATGTTATTGAATGGGCCACCTCCATTGCTGGGTACAGACTCCAAGCTCCAGATTAAAGATAGTTTTAAATACCTGGGCATACAGATCGAAAAAATAGACTTAGCATTTTTGGTGGGGAATCTAAAGCCACAGCTGGAGCGCTTGAAGAGGGACGTGGCCCACTGGAGGACACCCCTTATGGGAAGAGCGGTCCTCTTGAAAATGAAGTATTTACCACGGTTATTGTATGTCATACAAAACACTCCCTGTCAGATACCAGACAAATTCTTTAGAGACGTAGATAATGAGTTGAGAACGTTGCTGTGGGACGGGGGAGCGCACGGATCGCACTGGTCAAATTACAGAAGGGAGGTTTAACCATCCCAGACCATCAAAAGTACTATTGGGCGTCGCACCTAATGGTCATTAATGATTGGGCATTTGCAGATAGGGGTGACCCGGCGTACAGGTTGGATCACTGGGCAATGGGGACTAACGGCTACCTAAGGGCATTGTATGGTCGGCAGAGACAGGGCAACATGCCCCAGCATACCCAGATAGTGATGACAGTATGGGCCAAGGCTAATCGGTTTCTGGGTTGGGCCAACTGGCTAACGGAGCCGACTCCTCAGTGGACTAGCGAAATGCGTCAAGAGGTGGGTCAGCTGCAGGGCTTCTCGAAATGGAAACAAATACATATTGTATGCCTAGGAGATGTGTGGAGGTGGCATGCAGTGCTATTGTTCTCAGAACTACTGGCAGAATTTCAATTGGCACCCACAGAACATTACAGATATTTACAATTGAAGCACGCGCTGGGCAGGCCCCTCAAAGAGGGGGATCAGATTCCCGAATACAGTCCACTGGAGGACAGGTTATTGTTGGACCCAATTCCGGAGAAGGCACTGTCTTACACATACAAGAAGATACTCAATAATTCACCAGATCTACTTATAAAGTTGCGGGAGGTGTGGGAGTCCGAGGTGGGATTGTTAGAGGACGACGACTGGGCAGAGGCAGTGCAGAGTCCCAGGCAGGTGGCAATGCGGGCAAGATTTAAACTGATCCAGTTGAGGATATTGCATAGGTCCTACTACACCAGCACACTTATGTTCAAGCTGGGGCGAACTTTAACAGAGGAATGTCAGAGGGGGTGTTTCCAGATGGGCACATTCTTCCATATCCTGTGGGACTGCCCGATAATACAAAAATATTGGAAGAAAGTAGCTCGGATTATGTCGGAAGTGATAGAACAGGAAGTCCCCCTGGACGCCAGGTGACATGTTTTGTGCATCTCTGGGGAACAAAGCTGGCCCAAATATCAAAGAATCTGGCTGCAGGTGACTCCAATGGTCGCCAAGAGGAATATTGCAGGGGCATGTAGGGCAACTCTGCCGCCGAAAGTGTCCCAATGGAAGAGAGATATGGATTGGTGTTGTGAGGCGGAAAAGACGATTTATGAGAGCCGGGGATGCCCCAAGAAATGGGAGAAAGTTTATCGGTGGTGGGAGGAGTATCGGGGGGATGGGGGGTCATAGCATAGCTAGGCGGGGGGAGTTAAATAATCTACAGGAAGATTCCACTTGTCTCACGATTATTATTGCATGTCTATAAGTTGCAGCTTGTGAAGGCCGCTGAGAAACGTGTAATTCAACCTATAATTATGTACATATATATGGATGCTGACACTTGTTTAAATAAAAAGAAGTTTTTTAAAAAATGGGGGTGATCAGGACAAAAAGTATGACTTTCTCACACCACTGAATATAGGTTCACTATTTTGTGACTTACAGTACCCGGGCATGAGGCATCCTTCTAAGGGACAGCAAGCGAGTTGTTGCTTCTAATAAGCTTGTATTCTAGCATAAACGTATTGGGTGCTGAAAAATACACTACAAATAGAATAATTACAAAATACATGTGTTTACACTGCACCAGTTGGAATACATTTTGGAAAATCTCCTTTATTTTAAGCCAGTAGGCAGCCTCCACTGGGCACCACCAAACCAAGTGTAGGAAGTCAGCCTCTGACTCCTAGCATCAGGGACAGCGCTGTTCTCTTGATACATTAATAGTGTGCAGCCATTTGGGGGATAAGTAAGTCATATGTACAATATTATATTGTATTTGTTTGAACCTAGTGCATACTGAGACTTGTTAGACTTCTGCATTAATCCTGGACCAATCTTTAGGGGAGAGTTGTTCATCGCTATAGTGCTGCTATGTCTCCTCTTTGCGAAGTGATTTAACTAGTCTATCCATATGCAACGCTCAATACAGATGCGTTATAATTTTGCGACCTCCAGCTAGCAACAACATAGTGGCAAGTGTGTGCGTAGTGTCAGAGACATCCGGGCACATCGTCACAGCAGGTGTGCCATAGCAGCGATTTTCTTATATTGAAAAAATTGACCATATCCCAATGCGAACATCTCCATGGCGTCCAGCAAGGTGAAAAATTGACCCTCAGGGTAAAAGTCAAACGTTAAACATCCCACCCTTCTGTCACTTCTCTACAGACGTAAGTCGGGCAATCTGTGCAACGGGACGAATAATTCAGAGGTCCAAATCAGGCACTTAACACTCGATGCACCACCTGTTTCCAAAGTTTGGCCATAAGACGGACCAAATATGGGAAATCGTGAGTCAGCCCCCTGCCTCGCATCAAGAGTGCCCCAAGTTTATGCTGTCTTTGGGTACCATTCAGCAGGGCCCTCTCCCAGTTGGCCTCTTCATCTAGCCAATGCACAGCATGCTGTAGTTGGGCTGCCAAAAAATTTAGCTCCAGGTCAGAAACTGTCATACCCCTGGGTCCCAATCCCTCTTCAACGTGGAGAGGCCCACCCTACATCTCTTTCCGTTCCAAAGTCCAGCTCGTGGAACACCTCCCTGGAAATTTCATAAAAGGTCTGCTGCATCACATATAAAGTCTGTGGCAGTTCCACCATCTTAATGAGCGATATCTTGCTCTTCTGAGATAAATGAAATATGTTCCAGAACGAAATAGAAGGACGCAGACCCTTCACCGCTCTCCCCATATTATGCGCGTAAAACTGCCATTCATCCTAAGTAACATATATCCCCAAGTAATTGATGCCAATGTTATTGGCCAAGTATGCTTTAAAATGCACCAATTACTGTATGTTGTCGAGTAAAATGCTTTACATATACAGCATACAACAACAGTGAAGAGAGCCCTACAAGACATTTTGACCCAGGTCCTGAATATGACACCCTGTCCCTATTGTTCAAAGGAGGCCACGCCGTGAAGAGACAATTTTTTACACTTTCTCTTTTGCACCGGGCGCAGGTGTAATTTCCTTTGGTGTCAACAACTAGTGCTTTAAAAGGGTAGGTACTGTCCGGTATTGAGTATCTGCACATTTTTAGGCTGAAGCCTACCAGACAGCGCAGCTTTCTTGTTTGAGAACGACATCTTGGTTACATTCGAATAGCTGACCTAGGAATAAATTCTGCCCGTTGCCTACCAAAATTGAAATGTTTGTAAATGAACTGTATAGATGTATATCAGAATTAGGACACCACAGATGAAGCATATTTGATGTATACTTTCATCAGCAAAACTGTATGTCTGTGCAAATGTAATGGTCATTTCCATTAAAGATGTGTTGACTGTAATGGCAGTACACTACCACACCATGCATACTCCACTTTACCCTACTCCACTCTACTCTGCACCACTGCACAACACTGCGATCTATTCTGCACCACTCCACACAACGCCATGCTGCCTTTTCCTGGTTGTTGAGCTGATTTAGAGCTCGCCAGGGATTTCTTCAATTTAAAAACGCTTTTAAGCATTTTTATTGTTTTAATTACCACTAGAAGGATCTTGCACTGGGACTGGGATTGTTTTAGCACTAAGGACCTTTGCTTGCTGTGCATGCCCGATCAGAAAGGAATCGGGTGGAGGGAAACGGGGCTGCCATCTTGGGTTAGCGTGCCACACGCTACTAAATGGGTGCGCTGAAGCGACCGCGCAGCTGATGTACGCAGCGATCGTGCGCAGCGGGCGTGTCGCTGGTGCGCCAAAGCCAAGTCTGGCTGTGCCCGGCCGTGCTCGGAACGGGCTCAGGGCCAGTCCCCCTGGCTCTTTGAAGCCAGAAATACTGGTTTACTCAAAGGATGAGCTTCTGGCCATGAACCCCAAAGTTGAGAACTCAATCTGTCCTTGCCTAACATTTGGGCCAACCTCTAGTGAACAGGAAGTGCACTGCCACAAATGCCACAGCTGCCACCTAACTCTTCCCCACATTATGTATCATTCCATCAGTCTACCTGAACACAAAAAAAGCGTGATTAAAAAAAGAACGGAATCAGCGCCCTTGTGCAGCCTACTGCTGAACGCCAGATCACTGGTTAAATATAGTACGGAGTGTGCACTGTTCATTGAAGAACATAATATAAAATTGGCATGTATTACGGAATCATGGTCGGATAAATACTCAGGGCCGGACCTGGCCAAAGCCACACCTCCGGGGTTCCAGTGTTTCACTCAAGATAGACAGCTCAGGAGAGGGGGAGGTCTGACCGTCATATATCATAATTCCCTTCAGCCCTCCTTCCAAACAGCATCCAACACAGCCTGTGAAGCACTCTCGTTCAGCTTTCACACTTTGCATCACAATGTCTTCAAGGGGATTCTTCTCTATCGAGTATCGACCCCCTGGCCCTAAAGGCGGCTTTCTAGAGTCCATCGGTTCTTTGTTAGCAGATGGGCTCTGCTCTGACTCCTTCACGATTCTTGGGGACTTTAACTTCCATCTGGAAGCACACACCGATCCTGATACAATTAATTTGGGAGAGGTCATGAATAGTGGGGAACCAAGGCAACTCGTAGAAGATCCGACTCACGTAGCAGGGCACACCCTATATGGGATCTTTACCAACAACACCAATCTTACTTGCACTGAAGTGTTACTCTTGGCCTGGACAGACCATGCCGTCGTTCAGTTTGAATTGAAATCCCCTAACCCCCATCTATACAAGGCAGAACCCAAAAAAGAGATACTAACAAGAGCATGGAAGAATATCAAAGGTCCTGAGTTAAGAGACCTACTCAAGACAACGGCCTGCCCGTTTCCATCAGAAATAGAGGTGGCCACTACCGCTTATACGGAGATTATAGATACAGCGTGCAATAAATTAGCCCCAACGAAACTATGAACCCCCAAGCGCTCTCAGCCATCAGCCCCCTGGTTTTCGGAAGAACTGAGGAAGCAAAAACATACCTACAAATGCTTAGAGCGCGCTTGGAGAAGAGGCTACAGTAACACTGACAAAATGGCCTATAGGCAGAGCCTTCACCTCTGTAAAAAAACTATTATTTAACACTAAAAGGACGTTTCTTTCAGAGCAAATAACTCAGGCAAAATATTCTTCCAAAGAATTATTTAAAACAGTAACCAAACTGACCACCCCTGACACACCTAAAAATCAGAGCAGCTCTGAACTATGTGAGAATATAGCCACTTTCTTCCAGGAGAAGGTGGAAGTTATCTTTTCCTCATTTAGGCTCTACCAGACAGGGAAGTCAGATGGTGCGGCTGTTCAGGCTCATAGTATAACCAAGACACAACCTCCTTTAGACTGTTTTTCACCCATGGAGGAGCGGGACTCTATTGATCTCCTGGCCTCCATTCGATCGGGATCACCATATGACCCATGCCCAGTGTCCGTGATCAAATTAGTCCCAAAACCTATTGGTGCAACACTTACCCCACTGTTTAACGCTATGCTTGAGTCTGGCCAGTTTCCCAAAAGATGGAAAACTGCATCCATTCTTCCGCTGCTTGAACCACAAAATCTTGATCCTAAGGATCCAAATAACTACAGACCTATCTCTAGTCTCTCCCTACCGGCCAAAATAGACGAAAAAATAATGAACACTCAACTCAGCAAGTTCCTCCAAATAAATAATATATTGGATCCAACGCAATATGGATTCAGAACAGAGCACAGCACAGAGCTGGCCTCGATAAAATTCACAGAAGAAGTGAGAGAAGCCTTGGATCAGAGGGGTTACGCAGCTATTATTATGTTGGATCTCTCGGCGGCCTTCGATGCGGTCCATCATGACGTTTTGATGAACCGTCTATCAGAAGGTGGGGTACAAGGTAACGCCTGGAATCTCCTTAAATCTTTCCTCACAGAAAGAATCCAAACTGTGGACTAAAGTCTGCTCAAAACCCTTTTCCCTTCTGTGTGGAGTACCACAGGGCTCGTCCCTAAGCCTCACACTTTTCAATGTTTACGTAACACCTCTGGCAGCCTTGATAAGATCCTTTGGGTTCCAACTGACATCATACGCAGATGATACCCAGATAGTGATGTCACTTCGGCCGGGGCAGGAGGCTGAAACAGGAAAAAGATTTCACGATTGCATGAAAGCGGTCAAGTTGTGGATGACTAAGATCTGTTTGAAGCTCAACTCAAGCAAAACGGAGGTCATTATTTTTGGGAACAATGCCAATTTCTGGGCGCCAGACTGGTGGCCCGCAGAATTAGGGACCCTTCCTGTACCAACAAAGAAAGCAAAGAATCTGGGGGTCATAGTTGACAGCAAGCTTACCTTTGGGGATCAGGTAAACGCGGTCGTCTCAGCTAGTTTTCATCTCCTCAGAATGATAAGGAAGATACTGTCATTCTTACCAGCGAATAGTCACAGGACAGTGGTTACATCTTTTATCCTGTCGCGGTTGGACTACTACAATAGTCTATATCTTAATATCCAAAGGAAGCATCCAACTCGTGCAAAAGGCGGCAGCCAGATTACTGACTGGGACACCCAAGTTTGCCTCAGTTAAAAAAGAAATAAAACAGTTACACTGGCTCCCAGTTAAACAATGGATTCAATTCAAAGCCCTGTACACGGTTTTTAAGGCCCTCCAAGGAGTTGGCCCCGACCATCTGAAACAGCATTTTCGATGGTACATTCCAAGAAAGGTCCTCCACTCAATGGGAGCAAAAGGAGTGATTATAACCCCAGCTAAAAAAGCTAGCTGGGGTGGCAGAAGCTTCATTACAGGGGCAGCAACGGCCTGGAACAAACTTCCATTTAATCTTGGGAACACTACCAAGTTCATTAATTTTAGGAAGGGACTGAAAACATGGCTTTTCACCCCATAGGGCACTACACACTTCAGCAATTGATAGGCAGTGACCAGCGCCAGGACACCCCAGGGTAACCGCTGTGCTTAACAAATTAAATTAACACTCCACACTGCATCACCGCACTCTACTCTGCACCACCCCAAGCGTCTCTACGCTACAACACTCTCCTTTATGCCAATGCACTCAACTCCACACTACTCTACTATACACCACTGCACTCTAAACCACTCCACTCTGTACCACTCCACTCTATGCCGCTCCACTCTATGCCAGTGGTCTCTATGTGAATCCACTCTAATCTACTCTGCACCACTGCACTCTAATCTACTCTACTCAACGCACTATAGGCTACCATGCACCATTCATTCAATCAATCAACCAATCAATCAGTTAATTTGTAAAGCACACTACTTACCCGTAAGGGTTTCAAGGCACTAGGGTGGGTGGTGCTGCTGCTACTGGTCGAAAAGCCAGGTCTTGAGTTGTCTCCTGAAGGTCAGCAGGTCTTCGGTTTGTCATAGGTAGAGGGGGAGGGTGTTCCAGGTCTTGGCGGCGCGGTGGGAGAAGGACCTGCCTCCGGAGGTGGTTCTACTGGTGCGCGGGACCGTGGCCAGGGCGTGGTCAGCGGAGCGGAGTTTCCTGTTGGGTACGTAGAAGGAGAGTCGACTGTTGAGATAGGCTGGGCCGGTTTTGTGGAGTGCCTTGTGTGCGTGGATCAGGAGTTTGAAGGAGATTCTTCTGTCGACGGGGAGCCAGTGCAGGTTCCTCAGGTGGGGGGTGATGTGGTCGCGGCGCTGGACGTTGAGGATCAGGCGTGCAGAGGCGTTCTGGATTATTTGTAGTCTGTTGATGAGCTTGGACAAGGCTCCGGCGTAGAGGGCGTTTGCGTAGTCAGTCGAGTCTGCTGCTGACTAGGGCCTGGGTGACTGTTTTCCTCGTGTTTGTCGGGATCCATCTGTAGATCTTGCGGAGCATGCGGAGGGTGTTGAAGCAGGTGGAGGAGACTGCGTTGACTTGTTTGGTCATGGTGAGTTTTGAGTCGAGGATGACTCCCAGGTTGCGTGCGTGGTCGGTAGGGGCCGGGGGGGTCCCCAGTGATGCGGGCCACCATGTGTCGTCCCATGCTGAGGGGTTGGACCCGAGGATGAGGATCTCCGTCTTGTCTGAGTTCAGCTTAAGTCGGCTTTCCTTCATCCAGTCGGCGACGGCCTTCATTCCCTGGTGGAGGTTGGATTTGGCGGTGAGAGGGTCCTTGGTGAGGGAGAGGATCAGCTGCGTGTCGTCGGCGTAGGAGATTATGTTGAGGTTGTGCTGTCGGGCGATGCGTGCTAGTGGTGCCATGTAGACGTTGAACAGCGTCGGGCTGAGGGAGGATCTCTGTGGGATGCCGCAGATGATTTCGGAGGCCTTGGACCGGAATGGGGGGAGGCGGACTCTCTGAGTTCTGACGGAGAGGAAGGAGGTGGTCCAGACCAAGGCCTTCTCCCGGATCCCTGCGTCTTGGAGGTGCGTGCCTAGTGTGTGGTGGTAGACGGTGTCGAAGGCGGCGGAGAGATCCAGGAGGATGAGGGCCGCCTTCTCGCCGTTGTCTAGAAGGATCCTGATGTTGTCTGTGGCTGCGATGAGGGCGGTCTTGGTGCTGTGGTTGTTGCGGATTCCTGATTGGGAGGGGTCCAGGATGTTGTTGTCTTCGAGGTGACGGGTGAGCTGGATGTTAACTATTTTTTCAATGACCTTTGCTGGGAACAGAAGCAGGGAGATGGGCCGGAAGTTCTTGAGGTCGCTCGGATACGCCATGGGTTTCTTCAGTAGGGCGTTGATCTCTGTGTGCTACCAGTTCTCAGGGAAGGTAGCGGTCTTGAAGGAGAGGTTGACGATGTTGCGCAGGTGGGGTAGTCTGAAACAATCTACTCTACACCACAGCACTCGGTGCCACGGCACTCTGCACCACGGCACACTACTCTGCACCATTCTACTTTATACCACTATACTGTACCTTGCAACACTCTTTGCCACTGCCGTATACACCATTCTATTCTATGCCACTGCTCTCTATGTCACTCTACTCTGCACCACTCTTTGCCACTGCACTCCATGCCAATGCACTCTACACCACTCTACTATACAACACTGCATTATACAACAGTCTGCTCTGCAACTTTGCGCACTCTGCCTCTGAACTCTATGCTACTGCACTCTACTCTACACCACTGCATTATATGCCACTGCTCTACACCACTCTACTCTGTACCACTGCAATCTTTACCATTGCACTTTACACCACTGCACTTTACACCACTGCACTCTACACCACTGCACTCTACACCACTGTTCTGCACTGTTTGCCAATGCACTGTATGCCACTGCATTCTATATCACTCCACTCTATGCTAGTATACTCTAAGGCAGGGTTACTCATAGTACGGCCCGCGGGCCGCCAGCGGCCCGGCAAGCCTTCCTCGGCTGCCGCGGACTTTGCAGACATCCTACATGTGTTTTAAAAAAAAAAATTTATAGTGTTAGCAGCCTGGACTCTGAGACTCTGCTCTGTTGGGGCCGGGGATTCCAGTGATTGTCAAAGTGGAGATGCAGGGGCCTAAGAGGTGAAATACAACAAAGCTTTATTAACATGTAAATGGTCTTTTAAAGACCTGTGAAGTACTCGGGTGCGGCTGTGTGTGCGCGCTGGGAAGCTGTCTCAGTGCGGCTGTGTGTGCGCAGTGGGAAGCTGTCTCAGCCCGGGCTGAGGGTTGACACACACACGGGGTGAGATGACAGAGGGTGACAGAGGGAGGGAGAGGGAGGGAGACAGAGGTTGACAGAGGGTGACAGAGAGAGGGAGACAGAGAGGCGCAGTCTGGGGGAGACGGAGGGAGAGGAAGGGAGACAGAGAGAGGCAGAGAGGGAAGCAGAGAGAAAGGCAGAGGGAGGGAGATGGAGGGAGAGAGACAGGGAGAGAGACAGAGGGAGAGGGAGGGAGACAGGGAGACAGAGGGATGGAGAGAGACAGGAAGAGATAGAGGGAGGGAGACAGAGAGAGAGACGGAGGGAGGGAGATGGAGGGAGGGAGACAGAGGGAGACAGAGGGAGGGAGGGAGACGGAGTGAGAAAGAGGGAGGAAGTGAGACGGAGGGAGGGAGGGAGACGGAGGGAGACAGAGGGAGGGAGGGAGACGGAGAGAGACGGAGGGAGACAGAGGGAGACGGAGGGAGGGAGGCAGAGGGAGGGAGATGGAGGGATACAGAGGGAGGGAGGGAGACAGAGGGAGGGAGGGAGAAGGAGGGGGGGAGACGGAGGGAGGGAGGGAGACGGAGGGAGATAGAGGGAGGGAGATGGAGGGAGACAGAGGGAGACAGAGGGAGGGAGGGAGGGAGGGAGACGGAGGGAGACAGAGGGAGGGAGGGAGACGGAGGGAGGGAGTGAGACGGAGTGAGACGGGGAGACGGAGGGAGGGAGGGAGACGGAGGGAGAGAGAGGGAGACAGAGGGAGGGAGACAGAGGGAGGGAGACAGAGAGGGAGACAGAGAGAGGAGGGTGACAGAGGGAGGGCGACAGAGGGGGAGGAGGGAGACAGAGGGAGGAGGGAGAAAGAGGGAGGAGGGAGACAGAAGGAGGAGGGCGACGGAGGGAGGGCGACGGAGGAAGGGCGACGGAGGGAGGGCGATGGAGGGAGGGCAACAGGGAGAGAGACAGGGGGAGAGAGACAGGGGAAGAGAGACAGGGGAAGAGAGACAGGGGAAGAGAGACAGGGGGAGAGAGACAGGGGGAGAGAGACGGGGGAGAGAGACAGGGAGAGAGACAGGGAGAGAGAGGGAGGGAGAGAGGGAGGGAGGGGGAGCGAGGGAGGGAGGGGGAGCGAGGGAGGGAGAGGGGTAGGAAGGGGGAGGGAGGGGGAGGGGGAGAGGGAGAGAGCGAGAGATCTGTGTATGCTGGGTCTGGTGGCTCAGTGGACGAAGGCGTCTGCTGCAGGGACCTGTGTTCAACCTCATGGTCACAATTTTTTTTGCTTTAGCCCCACCCCTCCCCCTCTGCCCCTGCCCCCACCAGTGCGGCCCTCGGCCGCAAACCACACTGTAAATTTGGCCCCCGAGAGAAAGTTTGTGAGTACCCATGCTCTATGGCAATACATTCTAAGCCACTCTAATCTGCTCTGCACCACTGCACTCTCTGACACACTATTGCACTCTGCGCCATTCCACTCTACGCCACTGCAATCTATCCTGTGCCCAGCTGCGGCCCATGCAGGTAAGAGCCACACTACTTTACCCCCCTAACGTTTAGCCATCTTGAAGAGCAGTTACGCTGGCGTACAACATGGCTAAAACGTATTAACAAAGGCAATAGCTCTTGCATAGGCGAGACTGGGAATGAACAGGTACTCCAAATAGTGATTATTTTTCCACTTCTGTATTTCCATTAAAATCACTGTTCAGCATTTAATATTTAACATCTCAGCTCTGCCATCACGATTTGGTGGGACTCCTTTCTCGCGCTGGTCCCTGGGTGAAAAGCTAGAGACTGAACGCTAAGTGTTATAAGTGCGCGCGGGCCTAGCGACTCTAGTATTACAGTGGCGTGCTAATGATTGAGACCACACCGCTATACTAGTTCGGCGCGAATGCCCGGTAAAGGCGCGCCCCTTTATTTATACATCAGCGTACGCCACGGCCGTGGCGTACGCATAACGTCCTCTTCCTGCGCGCTCTAGCGTCGGACGCTAGAGCGCTAACTGCAACATCCCTCCCAAACTTGGATGATGAACACACATCTGGATGCTATGGTCACTCACTTACTTGGCATGCGAAGTCTTTGAGGCGGCTGCTCGGCGGGGGATTCCCCCTCAGTCCATACCTGGCCGTTTCTCGGGTGTTGGGGTTTGACTGGCTGTCTAGTTCAGCCCCGCCAGCCGCGGGGTCAGGGTGTTCTGGCGCTGCTGTGGACTCATTCATGCTCGGGGGTGACCAGGGTTCCATTTCGGGGCTTTCGGTGTCTTCTTCCTCATCTTCTGTGGCTCTGTGTCTGTGTTCTATGGCCTCAGGAATTCGTTTGAACCACGAGATGTTACGTGTGGCCGATTCGCCTCCTCTCCTCACTGTTACCATTGTTCCGTGCCTGCGCTCCACTTTCCAGCTCCCAGGCTCATACCTTGATTTGAATTTTCCTCCCGGCCTTCGGTTCCTTATGAGGACATTGTCCCCTGGTCTTAGAACGCGTTCTCGACTGCTTCTTGACTGGCTTACTTGTTGGTTTCGGTGCTTCCTTCGTTGTAGCGCTTGTTCTTCCTCAAATGGTAGAGGGGCCCACCCTGGGGTTGTAGGCAGACCATCGCGGCGAGCCCCTTTTAGCATGAGGGCCCAGGGGGCTTGCTTGGTGGAGCAGTGTGGCGTACTCCGATATTCCCCCAGGAACCGTTGAATCTCTCGTTCAGGGTCTTGTTGCTCAGCGACCGCTATCCGTATGACTTTATTTAATGTTCGCATTAAGCGTTCCACCTCGCCGTTGGCTTGGGGCCATTGAGGGGTGATCCGCCTGTGTCGTATTCCTTGGAGCTGGAGGAACTCTTGGAACTCGTGGCCTTGGAACGGTGGCCCATTGTCACTTTTCAGTTCAGAGGGGCGCCCAAACATGTTAAACATTTTCTCCAATGCTGGGCCTACAAACGTGAATGCCGTGGATGGTAGCACTTCCACCAGGGGATATTTGGAGAAACTGTCAATGACTACCAGCGTCACCCTCCCGTCTGGGAGGCTCCCAAAGTCTACGCTGATTCTGTCCCACGTGTGCCTTCCTGGCTCTTCAGTTATGATGGGGGCTGGGAGTTCTGGTCCGCTAGTTATCTGACATGCGGGGCAGCTCTTCACAATGTCCCCCACTAGGGTGTCCATCCCCGGGAACCATACCTTTTCCCTCATCCGGGCCTTCATTTTCTCCGTTCCCTGATGCCCCTTGTGGGCGAGGAGGGTGGCTTGGCGGCGTAGCGCGGTTGGTATGACAATTCTGGACCCTCTTAGGATGATCCCTTCCCTGGTTGCACTTAGTTCGTTCCGTATCCGCCATATCTGTTGTAGGTCCTTTCTCTCGTCATCCGTCCACGTGTTGGCGGACTGTAGGAAGTTGGTCCATGATCCCTTTTGGAGAGCCTCTCGGGTCTTGGCCATCACTGTGTCGCGCTCTGCCGCCTGTAGGATCTCGTTGATTGTCAGCATTTGGGGGCAGGTCAGGGCAGCTACTAGGTCTAGGTGTGCTTCGGCGTCGTCTTCTTCCTCTCTCCCAGTCAGGGTGGGCTCACATTTGTCTGGGTGTCTTGACAGAAAGTCGGCCGGATTCTTGGCGCCTGGTCGATAAGTTATGTCCATGTGATATTGTTGCAGCCCGATGGCCCATCGCTCTATTCGTGGCGGGGGGTGCGGTGCTGTCCCTTTGAAGAGGGGCACTAGCGGCTGGTGGTCTGTCACGACAGTGAACGGGTGTCCACAGACATACAGGTGAAAATGTCGACAGCCCCATTTGATGGCGAGCGCCTCTCTCTCAATTTGTGAGTATCTTTGTTCGGTCGCTGTGAGCGCCTTGCTTGCGTACACCAGTGTTGCCCATCGCCCCGGTTCATGTTCCTGGGTGAGTACCGCTCCTAGTCCCACCGGGCTGGCGTCGACTAAGCAGCTCGGCCTTTCTTGCTGGGTCGAAGTAGACCAGGGTGGCTTGATCGAGGAGCGCGGTTTTGATGGCTTGGAATGCGTTGTCTTCGCGGGGTCCCCACTGCCACGGGATGTCGTTCTTCGTGAGGTGTCTGAGAGGTTCGGCAATCGTTGCGAGGTTTGGGATGAAACGCCCGCAGTATGTGGCCATTCCTAGGAAGCTGCGTACCTCCGAGGCGGAGGCTGGCGTGGGGGCGTCCTTGATGGACTGGGACTTTCTTGGGTCTACCTGGATGCCGTGGTTGGTGAATGTGTAGCCGAAGAATTCGATTCGCTGCTGGAACAGCTGACACTTGTCCTTGTGGAGTGTGACTCCATACTCCTTGAGTCGTGCCAGCCTGGCTCGGACTCGGCGATAGTGCTCGTCCACTGTTTTTGAGTGGATTAGTATGTCGTCACTTACATTCATGACTCTGGGTAGGCCTTGTAGGATGTCCCGGATAGTATTTTGCAAAATCTCTGCCGCGGACGATATTCCAAAATTGAGTCGCCGATATCTTCGTAGCCCAAGGTGTGTGCTGAAGGTGGTGATGTATCTACTTTCCTTTGCCAGCGTCAGCTGGTGGTAGCCGGCGTTTAGATCCAACTTGGAAAACTAGCGAGCCCCGTTGAAGTCGGCAATGATGTCGTCCATGGTGGGCGTAATATGTCTTTCTCTCTTGATAGCTTTGTTGGGCAGCCTCATGTCAATGCACACTCGGATTTTGCCTGGTTGACGGGGCTTTTCGGCGATCACCATTGGGGACACCCAGGGGGTGGGTCCGGTGACTGTTTCTATAAAACCTTGTTCTTCGAGTTTCTTAAGTTCTTCCTCCACCAGTGGGCGCAAGTGGAAAGGGATTCGTCTATGTTTCAGTGCTGTGGGTGCGACTGAGTGATCAATGTGGAGCTTGACTGGCGGGCGCCTGATGTTACCCAGGCCGGTGGACAGCTCTGGGAATTGATCCAGCAGGTTGGCCATCTGGGTGTCTTGCACCTTCCGGAGGAACGCTAGTAGTCCAAGGTCCTCGGCGGAGTGTCCGCTTAGGAGTGTGTCCACTTCTTGGTTGATGATGTGTATGTCGATTGTTATTTCCGCGTCCTCTGTCCCCACTGGCACTGTCATTTTCCCTATGAGGGGTAGGGGCACATCGCTCCCATAGGCGTAGATCCGTGCCTTCGAGGCCTTGAGCTCTGGTTTTGGCCGGAGGCGGTTATACTGGTGTACTCCCATGACTGTGACCGATGCGCCGGTATCGATCACGGCGTTCACTCTCGATCCTGCTAACCTGACATCGCACCGGGGTTGTGGTCTTCTAGTGCTTTTGAGGGCTCTGGTGAAGGAGATGAGATATGTCTCCCCTTCGTCATCAGATTCGGAGTCGTCTTCTTGCAGGGCTTGCATTTGTCTGTGTCCTGTGTCGGTGTGTGAGGACAGGGACAGCTGGGATAGCTGTCTCACCATGTTCCTTGTGGGCCTCCTTCCCTTTTGGTCTTTTCGGGTGGTGCGCTTCCTGCAGACGGAGGCGAAGTGGTTCGGGGTGCCGCAGTTGGTGCATGTCTTCCCTTTCGCCGGGCAGGTCTGGCCTGGGTGCTCATCGTACCCGCAGTATCCGCACTGGGCCTGAGGCGGTCTCCTGGCTGTCGGTCGGTGCATCTTCTCCTTTGCTTGCACTGCGTCCGCCCGTTCTGTCTTGACGGCCACTCCTGACCCTGTGCCTCTTGCTAGTGCTTGGTCCATTTCTTCTGCTCGTGCGTCAGATAGGTCGTGGGACCGTGCGAGCACCAGGATGTCAGCCATCGGTATATTTGGTTGGCGAAGGATGAGACTCCGCAGTTTCTTGCTCCGGATGCCGTAGATGAGCTGCGCTCTGATCTCCTCCTTTGCCCTGTCTCCGACAAGGTGTGTGTCCGCTAGTACCCTCAGCCGTGCGTGGAAGGCGTCTACTGACTCCCCTTCCTTCTGCTTGGCTTGTCTTAGCCTAAAGTGTTCAAAGTCGGGGTTTATCTGGGGGTCAAAGTACGTGTTGAGGGCCGTGACAGCCGCATCGTAGTCATTCGCATTCCCCGTATTAGGGAGGTGCTTGAAGAGCAGGTACACCTCTTCCCCTGCGTAGTGTAGCAGGAGAGACCGCTTCACCGCACCATCAGTCTCCCTGGAGCCAATGAAGTAATTGTTGAGCCGGCCTATCCACGTCTGCCAGCGTGGGGCGGCTGTGGTGGGGTCAGCTGCCTCGCTGAAAGGCGGCAGGACGCCAGTCGGCGGGTGAAATGGGGTGGCCGGAGCCGGATGGGCGTCGTCTCCCATGGCGCAGTATGGGTGCTGTGGTGCTGGGTGGCCGGGACACCTTGCTGCGTGGACTCAGCACGTGGCGGCACACGTGGGTGGAGGCAGAGGCCGGGGCAGGAGTAGGCACAGAGAGCAGGTCCTGTGGATGCTGACGTGATGCAGGGGCGAGGCTTGGCAAGCGGGAATGTTCTTCCGCTGTGTGCTGGCACTGATTCAGGTGCACACTCTCTCACCGTGTGTCAGGCAGTTGCAGGTCGCCGATGTCAGCCTCAGCTTCTGTCCATGTGGCAAACGTGTGTCTTCCCCGGCTCCCGTTATCAGCTGAGCGGAGCGGACTGGGGTAGGTTCGGCCGCGCGTTCGCGGGACTGCGGCGAACGGACTGTGTAGCAGCGGCTCGGGTGGTCGTGCACGTGGCGGTTCCGGCCGCCCTCGTCGCCAGTGTTATAAGTGCGCGCGGGCCTAGCGACGCTAGTATTACAGTGGCGCGCTAATGATTGAGACCACACCGCTATACTAGTTCGGCGCAAATGCCCGGTAAAGGCGCGCCCCTTTATTTATACATCAGCGTACGCCACGGCCGTGGCGTACGCATAACATCCTCTTCCTGCGCGCTCTAGCGTCGGACGCTAGAGCGCTAACTGCAACACTAAGGTCTACCAATGGGCCATGTATAAGCATGCAGCGGCATTGCCTAAGCTTGATTCACCCCTGAATGGAATACTTCTGGTTTCACCTGTGTACCCGGACCCGATGATGTTATAAAAGAAGTGTGTGTGCGTGTATTTGGGAGGCACTGGGTGGTTTCTCACCTCCTTGTTCGCATTTATATTGGGAATTAAAGTTAACTTGAACAATTCGTGAACAAGGCCGAGCATTGTATTTGGCCATCACGCTCCCTCACTATGTGCACAGTTATTTATGGTCTGTCTGTGTGCTATTGTGTACACAATCCTGCGCACTTCTCTGCCCTCACTATGACGTGTGCCGCGTGCGGCTTCTATAATCATGTTTATTCAGTGCCTTGTTATGTGCAATAACCCCACCACGATGTTTTGCTAAACTCTTCCCTCGGGTGATTTCTCGCCCCCTCCAGAGGTGCCGCGGCCTCTGATCCCCGTGCCTCCCCGGGGGCAGATCTAGTCTTTGATGTCCTGGTCGAGGAAGGAAGTGATTAATGGCGGCACGCAGACTATCTGCTGTGTGTCTGGAGGAGGACGGGGCGACAGTGCGTTAAGCAGGTGCCTTCTCTGCGTTTATTGGACATTTAAGGAGACTCTCAGCAGCCCCTTATTTTATTCCCTTTTGTGTATATTTTTAGATTGGGCGGTAGTCAGAAATGTTTGATTTTACTTTTAGGCCTTTGAGCCAGACCTCTTCGTCCACTCCCATTGGTCTTCCGCTGCTACAGGTTACAGCAGGGAGCAAGGGTTCAACACACTTCAGTAACTGGCTAACTTTATCCTGAGTGACAGCACTCTGACCTTTCACATCAAAGTAATTCTCTTGTATTACCTGGGACTAACTACTATGGCAACATGTGCTTTTTGAGACCAAAAATATTGTTGTGTTAGGTCATTTTTTTTATATTAACAGGGTCTGGCAGCTCCCCATCAATATCAATAAAGTTTCACAAAACCATGGCAAAACAAGCGTTTAAATATCTTATAGACTGGCAGCCTATGTCATATGTTTTTTTAATATCTTATGGACTGGCAGCCTATGTCATATTTTTTTAAATATCTTATGGACTGGCAGCCTATGCCATATTTGTTGGGGCTTTACAAATGGATGTTTCATATTTTAGTGTTTTAATCTCGTAATCCTATTCTTTCGGGATTATAAAAAAGAAAGTTGTCCAAGTAGGAAGCAAGCACCTTCGTTGCTATAAGAAAGGAGTTTTTAACTCTTTCCTGAACAGAAGGAATTTCTGATGAAAACGGGATGAGAAAAGAGACTTCCGCTGCGTTATAGTTCACTTTAGATATGTTTTTCAATTTGCGATGACAGCGCATAACTAAATTCTACTCTGTAAATAGTTCTCCAGCAAGTTTACATTTGTGTTGCTAGTAAGCAGTGTCATAACAATGTATAGCACATCGTAATGTACTCAGTGTATCTTCCTGTATCATATAATATGTTTTTATATTGCTCTCCATACTACATTTTTGATTTTTTTTTTAAATATACTGGTTTTATGCACACGATGCAGGACAAACCATCTACAGGATGTGTAACATTTCCACATTTTCTTCCAATATCCAGTAAATTGTCGATATCAACTCTTTGTTAAGAACAACATATTAACACTGTAACCTAAATTTTAACTACAATATAGCTACTAGGTACTTTTTAGAACGGTTCAAATAATATATTTCAGTTGTGGCTGGTAGACCTCATGTTCTGTATGGCTAAATAATCGTATCATATCCCGTCTAGGAGTCAGGGATGTGGATCCCTCATTGCGCATCCATCATTATTTCTCCAGTGAAATACATATTTATGTTATAATACAGATTTCTCTATGGTCTTCTCGGGGACGGTCATCTGATTTTTTGTTGTTGTTGCTTCCACTTAAATCCACTCTGCTCTACTTTACTCCACTCTAATCCAGCCACTCCAATCCATGCCACTATAATTCTATGTCAGGACCGGAGGCTCCGATTATGCTTCTCAATCTTTACTAGAAGCTCACAGCAGCCAATGAAAACAGAGATAAAATCACGTGACAACCATAGAGTCCCTCTTATATAAGGTCCCTGTCAGCATATCGAGTCCTCTTTCTTTGCTGCTCCGCAGCCAGTTAAGTACACTTATATTTACCTTTGATGGTTTGCGTGTTATTAAGTATTTACGCTGGTGTTTAGTGACTGATTGAAGTGCGCTTATTGCTAACGCCTATGGCACAAGATACGCGATATAGAAGGTCGCGTGCATGGTTAACGCGTTTCGTTGCTCAAGTGTTTGGAGTGTGTCGCTAAGCTCTGCAAGCTGTGTGCGAGCGGCCGCGCTTCGAGCGCTTACCGGATTAGTCGTCGCCTTGGTCGCGGGTTAAGCGGAGTCTCCCCGCGTTGCCGGTATTCGTGGAGCGGGAGGTTGGAGGAGCGGGGACGCGCGTCTGTGTGACGCGCAGTCCCCTTTCACTATTTAGCGAGCCTGGGCCAGCGCGCATGCGCGGCGGCCATATTTGCCCAATAGCGTATTGAAGGGGCTTAAACTGAATGCCGGAGCAGCGTTTCTTGCTCCTGACCCGGATTTGTGCCGTTTTCTCAGGCAGAAGGCTCGTTTTTGCTCCTCAGACGCCCCTATCTATATAACACAGTGGGGCTGTTAAATTGTGCATAGGCTTTGCCTAGAGTGGGGTTTGCAAGCCCTCCCTTCCTCCACATTCTAAACTACTAGTGAGGCTCACCTGTGGGTGGCTACTTTAGGGCTTGCTTGGGGTTACCACTCCCCCTGATCTCCATTTGGACTACTTCAGATATTTGCTGACTTGCCAGGGTCACGAACGCTCCTCCAGGGTCAATAATTGCACATTTTGGGCAAAAAAATGTCTGAATATTATGAGGAGGACTACTACTATTATGAAGAGGAACCCTCAGGGTCCATTGAATATGACCTCGTGGAGGCTCTGGACGTGGGGGTCCAGCAGTCGGTAAATTCGGCGTTGGTGAGAGCGATTGCGCCCTTAAAGCGCCACCTTTGCTCTTATGCACAACAGCAAGGCTGGCTTCCAGCGTCAGGTCCCCGAGCAAAATCGGGGGGTAAAGGGAGAGCGAATCCCCACGCAGCGGATTTCGCTAAACTGGCAAAGTCGATGGCGGAACAGCAACGCTCTGCTTCTAGTAGAGGGGCTACAATTACTGAGATTTCTCAGGAGGATGATGGTCACGACACCACCCCAGACCCTACCACTGACGAGGAAGAATCCCCGCGCCCTGCCAAAAAGGCTAGGAAAGAAAAACATACCGGTCCGTCCACTTCGCCTAAAGTCCTTAATTTTGAACCGGCTGACATTATCCACCCTAATTCCACGTCTTGGCTTCCGTCCCAAGAGGTAGCGGAATATGTCCAGACCCATCTGCGTCAAGCGTTTGACACTGACGTGCGGACCCGACTTAGGTCGGAATGCCCTAGGCCCGAGCTGGCGGATAAGGTGGCGGCGACTCCAGAGGTGGACCCGTCCATGTTAACTTACTTGAAAAAGTACTCAAAAGATCCCAAGAAAGGTTTGGACAGATCCTGGCGGTCCTGCCAGGACAAGCTACTGGACGTCATAGGCCCGCTTACTAAGATTCTCGAGATTGGCTTTCGGGCCAAAGAGTCAGCCCAATTAATTAACCTTGACGAGCTGATTCGCTGGGCGCAGCGGGCGGTGTACCAACTGGGCAACGCTAATTGCGCGCTGTCGACGGTGCGGCGCCGATCCATTCTGTTGAAGCTGGATCTCAGACTGCCCGAATTGGCCACTTCAGAATCGGGTCCGCTGGCCCAAGGTCTTTTGTTTGGGCAGCCCTTCCTAAAGGAGTTAACAAAGTTTGTGGCCACTTTCAGCGGGCTGGACAAGGCCCAAGGCTCTTTGAAGTGGGCTTTCCGCCCGGTTTTTGGCAGGGCCGGACGCTTTAGGGGGCGTTCGTTCGGCCGGGGGTACAATCAAGGCGCCCAACGTGGCCAACAACGATGAGGTTACCAAGAGAACACTTCCAATACCTCCAATTTCTACCCCTCGCGCCGTTCAAGGAACAAGTTCCGCAGAGGTGGCCGGTTTGGAGGAAACTCCAACAACCAGCATGATGCCGGAAACTCAGGTGAGCCTAATTCCTTTTTCAGAGGTGACGCTGGGGGGCAGAGTGGGATGTTTTCTCAACAAATGGCGCGAAATTTCGCAAGATGCATGGGTGTTGCAGACTGTCCAGGGGTACAGACTAGAGATGTACAGCTTCCCTTCTCAGGAGTCTCGCCCACTCCCTCTGTCTTTTTCCCAACACGATCGGAATTTTATCACGGCAGAAATCAAGGCCTTGTTACAGAAGGGCGCAATTGCGCCCTCCGTGCTGCATCCCCATGGCTTCCTGAACAATGTCTTCCTAGTCGAGAAGAAAGGGGGCGGCTCCAGATTAGTGCTAAATCTCAAGGAATTCAATTTGTGGATTGTTTACAGGCATTTCAAGATGGAAGGTATCCATCTGTTACGCGACCTTCTCCAGGAAGGAGACTGGATGGTCCGGTTGGACCTGAAGGACGCGTATCTGTCCATCCCCATTTTTTCCCCCCACAGGAGGTTCCTTCAGTTTCTCTGGGAGAAGGTATGCTACGAATACAAGGTCCTTCCATTCGGTCTGTCGTCGGCGCCGTGGTGCTTCACGAAACTTCTGAGACCGGTAGTGGAGTCTCTCAGGGCTCGAGGAGTCCGCCTCATAATATATCTGGACGACATAATCATTTTGGCGTCCTCTCCTCAGACAGTCCGAACGCACCTCAACTGGACGGTACATCTGCTACAGAGTTTGGGGTTCATTGTCAACCCGGAGAAGTCCATTTTACTTCCCTCGCAGTCCATCGAATTTCTGGGTTTCTTGATAAACTCTCTAACGTGTCAGCTCTTGCTGCCGATGACAAAGATCAGGGCGATCAAGAAGGAATTGTGATCTACTCTTCACAAGCAGACGACATCCCTGAGATCGTTAGCCCGCATTGTGGGGCTGTTGGCTTCTTCCATCCAGGCGATCTTCCCGGGTCCCTTCACTATCGGGCTCTTCAGAGGCTCAAAATACGCCATCTCCGGAAAGGTCTCAGTTACTCAGAACAAATTCCCCTCTCAGAGGAGGCGAGACTGGAGATAGACTGGTGGTTAAACCACATGGAGGCCTGGAACGGTCGAGCATTATTCGGATCGACACCGGATGTGATCATCGAATCGGATGCCAGCCGATGGGGTTGGGGAGCCCGGTGCGACACAGTGTCCACGGGTGGTCGATGGTCGCCGGAAGAGCTTCACTTGCATATCAATTGGCTGGAACTGATAGCTGGTTCCTTTGCGATCAGATGTCTTTCGCCTCAGAAAGCAGATTGTTGTATCCTCCTTCGGATGGACAACATATCGGCGGTACGTTACGTCAACAAGTTGGGTGGTACCAAGTCGCGAATGCTGGCGGAGATTGCCAAAGATTTCTGGTACTTCTGTCTGCAGAACAGAATTTCGGTGGTTGCGGAATATCTGCCGGGTGCCAACAACCAAGTAGCAGATTGGAACTCCCGCCATCTGCAAGACTCCAGCGATTGGATGTTGTTACCCAGAGTGTTTCAGCGCCTGACCCAACTTTGGGGTCCTTGCCAGATCGACTTATTTGCATCTCGACTGAACAGGCAAGTTCCCCAGTTCTTCAGTTGGAGGCCGGATCCGGAGGCGTTAGCCACGGATGCATTCCTGCAGGAATGGCCGAGGTCTCTATGCTACGCATTTCCCCCTTTTCTCATGATTCCACGAGTTCTAGCGCGAGCAAGGACCTTTCAAGCAGAACTCATCCTGATCACTCCTTTATGGAGGGCTCAAGCATGGTTTCCGGTGTTGCTAGCCATGAGTTGTGCGATCCCGATTCTCCTTCCCCAGTTGCAGAACCTATTGCTGGACCCTCTTCAGAATCCTCACCCTTTGGTGATATCGGGCCAGCTTCCACTCGTTGCCTGGCGGGTTTCAGGGACAGATGGAGTGTCCCGGGCCTTTCACGGGAGGCTAGCAACTTCATCAAAGAAGCTTGGTCGGCCAATACCCACAAGCGATATTCCTCATCTTGGAAAAGATGGTGTGATTGGTGCGCTCAACGGGACGTGGATCCCGTTAAAGCGCATGTGTCTCTAGTGGTCAACTTTTTAGCCTCTATGGCTTCCTCCGGGTTAGCGTACAGGACGGTCAATAACTTTCGATCCGCCATATCGGCGGGACATTTACCTGTAGAAGGTAAACCCATAGGGGAACATCCTTTGGTATGTAAATTGCTGAGAGGAGTCAGGATGGTGAAACCCCCTTGCCCAAAGTACTCTCACCTGTGGGATGTCTCTCTAGTCCTTAGATTTCTAGAAACCTGGCCACCCAATAGGTTCTTGTCTCGTAAGCAGCTCTCGGCCAAGCTGACTATGCTCTTATGTCTGGTTTCTTGCAAACGGGTGTCTGACGTCCGAGCGCTTGATTTGGCGGGGCGTAGATTTACCCCGGAAGGTGTGACCTTCACTCTGTCCAAAAGAACGAAGTGTAACACTACTTCAGTCACATAACCGAGTTTTCCTAATAACCCGAAGCTGTGTGTTGTGCAATGTATTAAGGATTACGAGGTGAGTACAGAGGAATTTCGTGCTAATATGCAGGAACAGTTGCTTATTGCTTTGCAGAAGCCGTTCCGCCCAGTGACTCCAGCTACATTATCGCGGTTGATACGTTGGCTCATGGGCGAAGCAGGGATTGATATCTCCAAATTTGGAGCCCACTCTGCACGCGGAGCCATGGCTTCGAAAGCATTTGTGACGGGTGTCAGTCTGGCAGATATCATGATTGCGGCTGACTGGTCTAATGAAAATACTTTTAAAACGTTTTACTATAAACCTATTGTCAACGTTGCTTCAATGGTGGTGGCTCAGCTTTGAACAAGCATAATCGTAGCCTCCGGTCCTGACATAGAATTAAAAATTTGCGAACATTCGTGACAAGAATTTTCAAATCTATTAAGGACAACGGAGGCGAGGATTATCCCACCCAGAGATACACATGGTTTGGTGTAATACTATGGAGTTCATATTCGCACTTGATGTTATAATGCTTTATTTACTTGATCATGCGATGTATTTGCATTGCTCTGTGTATTTTTCCCACCCTATTTTCTCGTGATGTACTGCTGTTGTTACAAGCAACCTCGAGCGGCTTTTACGGGGTGTTTCCTTTCTTTCAGGTACTGACAGCAAGTAACCCTGACTATGGTTGATCGGTGATTGGACGCTTCACAGTTCATTGTTCCGCTTTCAAGCGAGTTGTCTGGACCGGGATCCAGTGAGAAGTTCGGCCCCGTTGGGCGTGCAGTTCATTGGTTGGAGAAGGCCCTACCTATCGGTGATCCTCGAGAACAGGTCGTGCATGGACTTAACTACGGTTACAAAGAAAGAGGACTCGATATGCTGACAGGGACCTTATATAAGAGGGACTCTATGGTTGTCACGTGATTTTATCTCTGTTTTCATTGGCTGCTGTGAGCTTCTAGTAAAGATTGAGAAGCATAATCCTCGCCTCCGTTGTCCTTAATAGAATTGAAAATTCCTGTCACGAATGTTCGCAAATTTTTAATTCACTCCAATGCACTCTAATCCACTCCATTTCATTCCATTTCATTCTACTCCACACTAGACCATTCCACTGTAGACCACTCTACTCCAGTCCACTCCACGCTAGTCCATTCCACTGTGGACCACTCCACTCCAGTCCACTCCACTCCAGTCCAATCCACTCCAATCCAATCCACTCGACTCCACTCAAATCCAGATCGCCCCACTCTAATCCACTACGCTTCACTCTACCCTAATCTGCTTTACTCTAATCCAGTCCACTCCACTATACACTACACCATGCCGCTCCACTCTACCCCACTCTATGACACTCCACTAGAGACACTCCACTCTACAACACACTACAACATTCTACTTCCATTCCACTCTAAGACACTCTGGGGTATATTCACAAGAACGTATGCTAAACATCACCAAAAAATGTTAACGCAACTTTACACATCGCAGCCTATTGCCGGAAAATACCCCTGTTTCAACGTGGAATTCACAACAAGGCGGTACCATGCGATAGTCTGCCGAAACCGTGGACAATGTCCGCGATACAACCACCTCGATGGAGATAAAAACACAAACCACAACACCAAAAAGCCTGCGATGAGCCAAAGCACGATGAGGGAATCAGCGATAAACAGCGCCAGGCCTGCAACACACACCTGGCCGGCGGGAAAAATCACCATAAAAGTAGAAAAAACACCCAAACACAAACTGACCAACACCCAAGCACCATGGAGGCTGCCGGAGAAGGCACAGAGGACGAGCACAACCCCACAAGCACCCCGGACGACCAGCCCGGGACCTCGGGGACAGGGAAGGGCAAGGACAAGAAGAAGAGGAAGACGAAGTTCAGTCCGCAGGCGAACAAGATCATAGTCACGGAGGTGAGGGAACACCATCAACAACTGTTCGTCACCTCCAACGTGTCATTGGGCACCAAAACTGGAATATGGCGGGACATCGTGGACAAGGTGAATGCCATCGGAGAGCACAAGAGGACAATGGACGAGGTCAAGAGGCGATGGAATGACATCAAGCGGAAGACCAAGGAGAAAATCGCAGCCAACCAGAAGGCAGCAATGCAGACTGGAGGTGGCCGCCCAGCACCACAGCTCGAGCTGGATGACATGGAGGAGCTGGTGTCGACAGTCATCAGTGTGGATACTGTGGCCGAAGTCGGGGGACCGGACACTGCGCAACAGGACACAACACAACCACAACAGGGTGAGTGACCACCAGGTACTGGGGGGACAGGTGGAGATGGCCACGATGGCACACATGCACAATCAAGCAGAGCACAGTGCACACCCTCAATGACTCTGGGTCATCACCCCGATCCATAGACTGTCACAATGAACAATGCCATACTGACTGAGTGTTAACATGTCCCATGCGGCTACATACATGTGGACACATTGAAATACACCATTTCCCCTTCACATTGCATGGCCAGTGTCAACACCCCCTGCAGAGCAGTCCCAGCCACTCTTCACTGATGATGAGGAGGACAACCCCAGCATCAAAACCCAGCCCTTCTAGACATCATTGACATCATCCGCGACTCACCTCCAGGATCAGGGCTGACCAGCTGCATTGAGGAGACCCCACCCACTACCCAAACCACCCTGCGGGAGGCACCCACGGCTCAACAGTCTCCCAAGACCCCAGGAACAACACATGGCCTTCCAACGCCGTGTGCTGGAGGCCCAGAGGGAGACGGCTGAGCAGGTGCGGGTGGGGTTCGACCTCATGGCTACCAAACTGGACGCCATCCATGAGTGTCTAGACCCGCTCCATGGCCTCCAACGAGCCCTGACTGACATCACTGGAGTCCTGACGCGGAGAGAAGAACACCTGTCTGCTCAGAGTGACTCCAGCGATAGCAGCCGTGTGCTGGCACACATGCGGAGGCTCATGGAGGACATGATGCGTATGGAGGCGGAAAGGATGGCAGCCACCACTGTACCTCAGCAAAATGTAGCTGGGATCTACCATGCCCTGCAGATCATCATCATGGCATTGCTGCTACAAGGCGTGGTGCAGATGAATGCTGCTGACACCATCCACATCTCCGCCGCCTGGTGTGTCAGTGCCCCACAGTGCGGCAGGCGTATCCACTCCGGCACCTGATGTGTCACTGCCACACAGTGCGGCCGACAACCCTCCTCCGGCCCCTGATGTGTCAGTGGCACACAGTGCCCCAGCCGTTACTGCAACACCCACAGGTGGGGCAGAGCACACATCCGGGGACGAGGACGGGTTTGTGATCAGGAGGCACAAGCTTTCATTTCCGTCACCTGGCCTGTTCCTGCTTGGTGCTGCACATCGCCCCATGACCTTCCCCTGACCCCCGATACACTCCAAGGCACTCACCTTGGACAGCGACATGGACTGCCATATCCTGTTTGATGTACCCTTCCTCTTCCGCAGTGCTTTTCAACCCCGGATAGACTCTGGCTGGCCCTCCACGGGCCCATATTGTGCAGTGTGCTCGTATTGCCGTGTACCGCTCCAGCTGCAGGACTGCACTGGATGTGCAATAAACATCCATTGACGCGCTGCTGTGTTATGTCTTTCATCATTCATGTATGAATGTGTGGGTGAATGTAGGGACAGTGATGTGATGCAGCGGCACATGGTGGGACCTCCTTCTGCATGCCGGTGGCGGAAGGTGAGCAGTGCGGCCTGGGTGTGCATGGGCGGGCATGCTCTGATGGTTGGCGGGAGGGGCTGGGGTGCCTCTGTCTGGGTGTGCATGGGCGGGCTGGTGATGTTGTCTTGTGCATTTGTGTGTACTGTGCCAATCATGTATCTGAACTCTGTTTCAGATGACGGGTCTGTCTCAGATGTGTGACTTAATGAACTGCACTACATGCCGGCAAGTGGTTGGAGACACACCGGTGGCAGCAGGTGAGCAGTGTAGCCTGGGTGCACAGAGGCGGCGCTCTCTCTCTCTCTCTCTCTCTCCCTCCCCCTCTCTTCTTCTCTCTTCCTCTCTTCCTCTCTCCCCCTCTCTTCTTCTCTCTCTCTCCCTCTCTTCTTCTCTCTCTCTCTCCCTCTCTTCTTCTCTATCTCTCTCTCTCCCCTCTTCTTCTATCTATCATTCTCTTCCCCTCTCTTCTTCTCTCTCTCTCTCTCCCCCCCCTCTCTTCTCTCTCTCTCTCTCCCTCTCCTTCGCTCTCTCTCTGTCTTTTGATGTGCACAGGACACACCTTCTCATCATGATTTTTGTCTAGCAGGCTGTGACCTACGGATTGGCCCGAGGGGAGCCGCAATGTGTCTTAATTTCATTTCAGTGTTCATTTGAATAAAGTTTGATTTGTTGCTTCGGAAATTAATGTGTGATGCTCATTTTTGTGACGGCACATGGATGTCACCAGTTGTGAATCTGTGACATCATGCGGATAATTTTGTACATGTTTGGGTGTAGCTGATGTGGCATATCTTTGGTCGGGGGGGGGGTGCCGGGGAGGGTTGCGGCGGGTGTTGTTTCCCTTTCGGCCCTCCGGGCTGCATATTCAGTTGCCCTGGTGCATCTGTTGTTCTTCAGGTGTGGCTCTGGGCTGGTCTCCCTTTTGTGGTCCAGGCTATAGTACACCTTTGCACCAGGTCAGAGCAGGTGTTATTTTCCTGCTGCTAACGCACCTTATCACCTGTTTTGTTTTCTTATCGCAGTTCTGGCTGTTTGTTGTGAATGTTGAGGAGTGGTGTTGTCGCGGCTTTTGGCACGGGAACGCCTACTCTGCATCTCATTAGCGATAGTTGCAGGGGTCATCCGCGGTGATGTTTTTTGCGGCTGCTATCACGGGTAAACTGTTGCTGTGGGCTGTTAACACCAGCTTGTGATTGGGGCGATAAGTTTATCACAACTTTGGCTGCGATAAAGTGCCGTTGACTCGGCGATAGAGCCTTGTGAATATGGCTCTCTGTCACTCTGCACCACTCCACCCTATGCCAGTCCACTCTACAGAACTAACTTTTAGCTATGCTGAACATCAGTCACACTAGTGCACAACAGAACTAAAACACATTGCCAAAGCCAATAGGTCTTGCATAGGTTGCGCTGCTCCACCTTTTGTGCTGTTTTTCCAAAGCATTACCTTCATCTGGAATAAATCTCAGAGCACAACATGTAAAATAATTTTTCACCTATGGCGCAGATCTGTTACTCTTCAAGTGTCAATGCAGTCCTAACTCAAGAAATATTATTAGGAATTTCAATTGCAAACTTGGAACTTTAAACACATCCTTTACGGTATTACCCTATTTTCCAAAATATGCTAGGCATTAAAAAAATGTTTTTTAAAGTATTGATAAGGTAGGTAAGTGACAGATGTTTAGTAGCATTTTGATTGTCATAGCCTGTAGTTTCCCTTTTCCTATTATAAGTATAGACCTATAAGATCCAAAATACAAAGCACAGTTGGGTAAAGCATCAGAAGTTGTTGAAGGTATCACACAAAGCAACAACACACAAATCTATGTCACATAAATCCAGTACACACAACATGTTTTAACATCTCATTAGAATATGCCACACAATTCAACTACATGCACTTCAGCTCCACATCATTCCACTCCATGCCATATAATTATAAACTAATAAAATAAACTCCACATAATTCAGCTCCACGCCACTTAATTCTACTTCACTGAATACCACTGTGCTACATAATTCTACTCCACGCACTATAATTACACTTCACAATTCAACTCCAGATAATTCCACTACATATGATTACACTCCAACCTTCATTTCACCACACTTATTTACACTCCGCTTATCACTACTAAATTCCAAACTACATAATGACACTCCACAAAATAATTTCAAATTCTCAACATGCTGCACAATTCCACACCTTATATTGCCACACACCTTGCCACATAATAGCACTCCAAACCATCCCACACAATTCAGTGCCACACAACATAATTATACTCCACAAAATACTACTTGGTGCACATAAGTACACTCTACTCAATACAACATAAAAACACCCAACATAAATGCACTTTATGCCACATACCCGCAATCCACATAAATGCACCACACACCATGACACAATTCCAATAAACATAGTTTAATTCAACACAACACCATTCCAAACCACACAATTCAACTCCAAACATGACACATAATTCCACACCAATCTACATATTTCAACTACACAGCACAATTCCATAACACCATCATACCTCCAGTACACGCCACAAATTTCGATATGATGCCACAAAATGTAACGTGCTACGCAAACAAATGATGGACGGAATGCTGAATAAATCATACATTCACCCCCAGTCAAGAGATCTAGGTTAAATCCATTGTTCTTTTGCTCACCATGCCACCCCAGTTTAGACCCAGCCATATGCAAATCAGTCTTGACCCAGTGCCTCATGGGAACAGTTCCGACCTAACTGCCAAGCCAGGTCCTCCCTGGACCGGAAACACGCATCCTGAGACCGGTTTCTGGGTATTACCCTTCATCAGCCAGGCTAGTTTGAATCCAGTGACACAGTAAGCAAGGGACCCACGTCTGGGCATACCCATCCCACTTAGGATGAAAAGTGCTACACACACAAATGATGGACGGAATGCTGAATAAATCATACATTCACCCCCAGTCAAGAGATCTGGGCTAAACCCATTGTTCTTTTGCTCACCATGCCACCCCAGTTTTGACCCAGCAATATGCAAATCAGTCTTGACCCTGTGCCTCGTGGAAACAGTCCAGACCAAACTGCTAAGCCACGTCCTCCCTGGACCGGAAACAAGCATACTGGGACTGATTTCTGGGTATTACCCTTCATCAGCCGGGCTAGCTTGAATCCAGTGGCACAGTATGCAAGGGACCCACGTCTGGGCATAACCATCCCACTTAGGGTGAAATGTGCTACGTCAACAAATGATGGATGAAATGCTGAATAAATCATACATTCACCCCAGTCAAGAGATCTGGGTTAAATCCATTGTTCTTTTGCTCAAAAGACTAGACTGTTCCCATGAGGCACAGGGTCAAGACTGATTGGGATATGGCCAGGTCTAAACTGGGGTGGCATGGTGAGCAAAAGAATGATGGATTTAACCCAGATCTCTTGACTGGGGGTGAATGTTTTGATTTGTTCTGCATTCCGTCCGTCAATTGTGTGTCTTTTGCTTTTTCTCAAAATGTACCAGCTCACTACATAATTCAACTCCACTGCACACAATACCATTCCACATACTTAACTCCATAACACACAATCTCACTCTACATTTTTACACAAAAGTTAATACGATTTAATTACTATCCACATAATTCCACAGCGCACCATGACACATATTTCCACTACACAACTCCACACCACACCATCCCACACCACACAATTCCACAACAAACAATTACAATACAACCCATCTCAACATCACACTTCTGCCAACCCTGTCATCTCTCCCCCACACACCCACTGCCCCTGTCATCTCTCCCTCAAACTTTCTCAGTACCCCCACTCATCTCGCAATTCCAATGCCCCTTCTCATCCCTCCCTCAAACTCCCTCTCTCCTCTCTATACTGCCTTCTCACACATGCTACCTTCCTATACCTACTAGGGCTGTGCACTGGTCCACCTCTCACCTACCTCCTCCCCCTCTCAGTGCCCCCTCTCTCTATCTCGCTCTCTTGTGCTCTCTCTCTCTCTCTCACTCTCACACTCTCTCTCTCTCTCATGCACTCTTGCCACCTCTCTCATTTGTTCAGTTTAGGTCTTCAAGCACATTTCTTTCCTGTGCCTTTTAAAGATTTCAGTCCCTCAAACCCACGCTCTCCTCCTCTTCTTGGGGGGACTTCTGCATACACAGGCGCACCCCTATTTATGCGCCTGTGACATGCTCTCCCTTTCTTTCTCCCTTTCTCACACACTGTTTTTGCTCCTCTGTCTGGAGTTAATGCACCACTTTGTGCACAAACTACCTATCCCTCTCTATCGTCATTGCTATCTATTCTGTGCAGCTCTCACCCCTATCTATTCACCATGCCTAATAATTCCAATACACAAATACACTACACACCGCACAATTCCACAACTAACACTTCCATTCAACCCACATAATTCCAATCCAAACCATATATATCCACTCTACTCCAAACTAAAACAAATGTGTAAAATACATTGTAGTTTACAGCGCCAATAGCTCTAACTCTCGCAAATGCAAGACTGATTCTATTGCGAATGCTTGTTTTTATAAACAGTTGTTCATTTTCAATAAAATGTTATTTCATTCAAGAAAACAGAACAATCCAAAAGAAAAACTAAATAATGAGAAGAAAAATGCTTTTCTTTGAACCAAATTTACTTTTCCAAACAAGCACTGGCAAAGTCAATAAGGTCTCACATTTGTGACCTATTGGCTTTGCCTGATGCTCTGGAGCGTGGCCAAAGTTTTAAAAGAAAAGAAGCCCTTGACATTTTATTGGCATGTGCTCCATGAATGTGTGTGCCTACAAAATGCCACATGTTGGGGGAAAGAACTCGAGAGGAGGTGGGTGGAGGGAAGGAGCAAGTGGGAGAGAGAAGGAGGGGAGTTTGAGAGGATACCACATGAAGGGTGCCAGGAGGCAATGGGAAAAAACACATGATCCATGGGAGTGATGCAGCGGAAGTTGCGGTGGGGGGTTTCTTTTCTAAGTTTTCTACATCTACAATATCACAGAGTGTGGGTTCATATAATCAATGTAGGGTTGGGACTAGGGCTAGGGTTAGGCTTTCTATTGGACGTAGGGACTAGGGCTTCCTGTGTTATTGGTTGTTGGGACTAGGGTGGGACTAGGGCTAGGGTTAGGCCTTTAATTGGAAGTAGGGACTAGGGTTTCCTGTGCCATTGGTTGCTTGGACTAGGGTTGGTACTACTGGTAGGGCTTGGGCCTCTACTGGACGTAGAGATCAGGGTTTTTTAAACTGATTGGGTGCTTGGACTAGGGCTAAGATTGGCTGTAAGGTGCTGGTTTCCCATTGGTTCTAGATTTTAGGGCTAGTGTTGTTATTAGATAGTGTTAGGGCTAAGGTTTCCATTGGCTGAAGGGGTCACCTGACTACTAGGGTTATAAACGGCCAAGGCTTAGGGCGTCTCAGCCCGGGTGTCGAGGCTGAGGGTGGAGAGGACAAGGGGGAGTGTCTGTTTGAGCCTGTTCGAGACTGGTCGGGACCTGGAACAGAAATGCTGCCCATTTTCCCATTCATTAATTCCCATCCTATGTATGTGTCCCTCAGTATATAAGCATTAATTTCCCTATAGATATGTACCTATCTTTGTGTATTTCTTTGAATAAACATGTAGAATAATTATGTTGTTATTAAAATAAAACATCTTTGGTCTACGTGTACTTGCTTCCTTTGTGCATCTATGTACTTCCATGTACTTGGATCAGTGTGTCTGTTACTTTTCTCCTGAAAAAAGCATATCCAATGCACTACCCTATTTCTCATCCTGTACCTCGTTCAATATCTTTAATCTCCACATACTTACCTCCTATACTTTCAATGTACTTATGGATCTATATATTTATCACTTTCTTCTAATTTAGCATTTCCAACGCACTACCCTAATTCTCAGCCTATACTTCTCTCAATATATCTTCTAGCCCAACTTTCTGACTCATCTCAAACTTCTTTTTACTACTCTTTCCAATGCACTATCATCTATCATTACATCCTCTACACCCACTCTCTCATTGATCCCAAACCCCATACCACTACTATGTTCCCCAAAATAACCCTTTCTTGACTCTCTCCTACTCTACCACTCCTTGCATCATCTTACACTTCTTTTACTATACCGATCCCCACAACAAACCTTTCTAAACTCTTCCCTCTGACTTCTCCCCTCCAAAAACCTTTTTTACTCATGCAAAAGCCTCCACCTACTGCTATGACCTAAAAAAAAGAAATTCTCCACTCTTCTATCCCTCCACTATCCTTTTCAATCAAAATAACAGACTAACATGTTCACTTCTCTAATTCCATATTCCACTATACTAATTCACCACTAATCCTTTATGGGTTCCAGAGTAGCATGCTACTCGCCAAAAAAGCGTTTCAACCCCTCATCAGGGTTACAAGCGCTATATAAATGCAAACCTTTCTCCCTTTTTTGCCCCTCTCCAACCCTTCTTAATCCAAATAACTTACTACCATATCCACCACTCAAATTACTTCATATTTCACTATACTAATTTTCAACACTAATCCTTTATGGGTTCCGGAGTAGCCTGCTACTCGCCAGAAAGCGCTTCAACACCCCATCAGGGGTAACAGGCGCTATATGAATGCAAACCTTTCTTTCCCTTCTATCCCTCCGCTATTCTTCTCACTCCAAATAACTGATTAATATCCACCACTCAAATTACTTTCATATTTCACCATACTATTTCACCACCAATCCTTTGGCATGCTACTCGCCAAAAAAATCGCTTCAACACCCCATCAGGGGTAAGAAGCGCTATATAAATACAAACCTTTTTCCTCTTCTATCCTTCTGCTATCTTTCCAAATCCAAATAACTGACAAACATATCCACCACTTAAAATTTACTTGCATTTTTCACTATACTAATTCAACACTAATTCTCTATGGGTCCCGGAGTAGCGTGCTACTAGCTGAAAAGCGCTTTGACGCCTCGTCAGGGGTAGTAAGCGCTATACAAATGCAATTACAATACAATACAATGCAATAATGCACATAATATATTCAAATGACTAGACTCTAAGCCACTCCACTCTGTACCACTCCACTCTATGCCGCTCCACTCTATGCCAGTGGTCTCTATGTGAATCCACTCTAATCTACTCTGCACCACTGCACTCTCATCTACTCTACTCAACGCACTATAGGCTACCATGCACCAATCAACCAATCAATCAGTTAATTTGTAAAGCGCACTACTTACCCATAAGGGTTTCAAGGCACTAGGGTGGGTGGTGCTGCTGCTGCTGCTACTGGTCGAAAAGCCAGGTCTTGAGTTGTCTCCTGAAGGTCAGCAGGTCTTCGGTTTGTCATAGGTAGAGGGGGAGGGTGTTCCAGGTCTTGGCGGCGCGGTGGGAGAAGGACCTGCCTCCGGAGGTGGTTCTACTGGTGCGCGGGACCGTGGCCAGGGCGTGGTCAGCGGAGCGGAGTTTCCTGTTGGGTACGTAGAAGGTGAGTCGACTGTTGAGATAGGCTGGGCCGGTTTTGTGGAGTGCCTTGTGTGCGTGGATCAGGAGTTTGAAGGAGATTCTTCTGTCGACGGGGAGCCAGTGCAGGTTCCTCAGGTGGGGGGTGATGTGGTCGCGGCGCGGGACGTTGAGGATCAGGCGTGCAGAGGCGTTCTGGATTATTTGTAGTCTGTTGATGAGCTTGGACAAGGCTCCGGCGTAGAGGGCGTTTGCGTAGTCAGTCGAGTCTGCTGCTGACTAGGGCCTGGGTGACTGTTTTCCTCGTGTTTGTCGGGATCCGTCTGTAGATCTTGCGGAGCATGCGGAGGGTGTTGAAGCAGGTGGAGGAGACTGCGTTGACTTGTTTGGTCATGGTGAGTTTTGAGTCGAGGATGACTCCCAGGTTGCGTGCGTGGTCGGTAGGGGCCGGGGGGTCCCCAGTGATGTGGGCCACCATGTGTCGTCCCATGCTGAGGGGTTGGACCCGAGGATGAGGATCTCCGTCTTGTCTGAGTTCAACTTAAGTCGGCTTTCCTTCATCCAGTCGGCGTCGGCCTTCATTCCCTGGTGGAGGTTGGATTTGGCGGTGCGAGGGTCCTTGGTGAGAGAGAGGATCAGCTGCGTGTCGTCGGCGTAGGAGATTATGTTGAGGTCGTGCTGTTGGGCGATGCGTGCTAGTGGTGCCATGTAGACGTTGAACAGCGTCGGGCTGAGGGAGGATCCCTGTGGGATGCCGCAGATGATCTCGGAGGCCTCGGACCGGAATGGGGGGAGGCGGACTCTCTGAGTTCTGACGGAGAGGAAGGAGGTGGTCCAGACCAAGGCCTTCTCCCGGATCCCTGCGTCTTGGAGGTGCGTGCGTAGTGTGTGGTGGTAGACGGTGTCGAAGGCGGCGGAGAGATCCAGGAGGATGAGGGCCGCCTTCTCGCCGTTGTCTAGAAGGATCCTGATGTTGTCTGTGGCGGCGATGAGGGCAGTCTTGGTGCTGTGGTTGTTGCGGAATCCTGATTGGGAGGGGTCCAGGATGTTGTTGTCTTCGAGGTGACGGGTGAGCAGGATGTTAACTATTTTTTCAATGACCTTTGCTGGGAACGGAAGCAGGGAGATGGTCCGGAAGTTCTTGAGGTCGCTCGGATCCGCCTTGGGTTTCTTCAGTAGGGCGTTGATCTCTGTGTGCTACCAGTTCTCAGGGAAGGTAGCGGTCTTGAAGGAGAGGTTGATGATGTTGCGCAGGTGGGGTAGTCTGAAACAATCTACTCTACACCACAGCACTCGGTGCCACGGCACTCTGCACCACGGCACACTACTCTGCACCATTCTACTTTATACCACTATACTGTACCTTGCAACACTCTTTGCCACTGCCGTATACACCATTCTATTCTATGCCACTGCTCTCTATGTCACTCTACTCTGCACCACTCTTTGCCACTGCACTCCATGCCAATGCACTCTACACCACTCTACTATACAACACTGCATTATACAACAGTCTGCTCTGCAACTTTGCGCACTCTGCCTCTGAACTCTATGCTACTGCACTCTACTCTACACCACTGCATTATATGCCACTGCTCTACACCACTCTACTCTGTACCACTGCAATCTTTACCATTGCACTTTACACCACTGCACTTTACACCACTGCACTCTACACCACTGCACTCTACACCACTGTTCTGCACTGTTTGCCAATGCACTGTATGCCACTGCATTCTATATCACTCCACTCTATGCTAGTATACTCTAAGGCAGGGTTACTCATAGCACGGCCCGCGGGCCGCCAGCGGCCCGGCAAGCCTTCCTCGGCTGCCCGCGGACTTTGCAGACATCCTACATGTGTTTTAAAAAAAAAAAAAAATTGTGTTAGCAGCCTGGACTCTGAGACTCTGCTCTGTGGGGGCCGGGGGATTCCAGTGATTGTCAAAGTGGAGATGTAGGGGCCTAAGAGGTGAAATACAACAAAGCTTTATTAACATGTAAATGGTCTTTTAAAGACCTGTGAAGTACTCGGGTGCGGCTGTGTGTGCGCGCTGGGAAGCTGTCTCAGCCCGGGCTGAGGGTTGACACACACACGGGTGAGATGACAGAGGGTGACGGAGGGAGGGAGAGGGAGGGAGACAGAGGTTGACAGAGGGTGACAGAGAGAGGGAGACAGAGAGGCGCAGTCTGGGGGAGACGGAGGGAGATGGAGGGAGAGGAAGGGAGACAGAGAGAGGCAGAGAGGGAAGCAGAGAGAAAGGCAGAGGGAGGGTGATGGAGGGAGAGAGACAGGGAGAGAGACAGAGGGAGAGGGAGGGAGACAGGGAGACAGAGGGAGGGAGAGAGACAGGAAGAGATAGAGGGAGGGAGACAGAGAGAGAGACGGAGGGAGGGAGATGGAGGGAGGGAGACAGAGGGAGACAGAGGGAGGGAGGGAGACGGAGTGAGAAAGAGGGAGGAAGTGAGACGGAGGGAGGGAGGGAGACGGAGGGAGACAGAGGGAGGGAGGGAGACGGAGAGAGACGGAGGGAGACGGAGGGAGACAGAGGGAGACGGAGGGAGGGAGGCAGAGGGAGGGAGATGGAGGGAGACAGAGGGAGGGAGGGAGACAGAGGGAAGGAGGGAGAAGGAGGGGGGGAGACGGAGGGAGACAGGGAGGGAGGGAGACGGAGGGAGATAGAGGGAGGGAGGGAGACGGAGGGAGACAGAGGGAGACAGAGGGAGGGAGGGAGGGAGACGGAGGGAGACAGAGGGAGGGAGGGAGACGGAGGGAGGGAGGGAGACGGAGGGAGACGGGGAGACGGAGGGAGGGAGGGAGACGGAGGGAGAGAGAGGGAGACAGAGGGAGGGAGACAGAGAGGGAGACAGAGAGGGAGACAGAGGGAGGAGGGTCACAGAGGGAGGGCGACAGAGGGGGAGGAGGGAGACAGAGGGAGGAGGGAGACAGAGGGAGGAGGGAGACAGAAGGAGGAGGGCGACGGAGGGAGGGCGATGGAGGGAGGGCGATGGAGGGAGGGCGACAGGGAGAGAGACAGGGGGAGAGAGACAGGGGAAGAGAGACAGGGGAAGAGAGACAGGGGGAGAGAGACAGGGAGAGAGACAGGGAGAGAGAGGGAGGGAGAGAGGGAGAGGGAGGGAGAGAGGGAGAGGAAGGGAGGAGGAGCGAGGGAGGGAGAGGGGTAGGAAGGGGGGAGGGAGGGGGAGAGGGAGAGAGCGAGAGATCTGTGTATGCTGGGTCTGGTGGCTCAGTGGACGAAGGCGTCTGCTGCAGGGACCTGTGTTCAACCTCATGGTCACAATTTTTTTTGCTTTAGCCCCGCCCCTCCCCCTCTGCCCCTGCCCCCACCAGTGCGGCCCTCGGCCGCAAACCACACTGTAAATTTGGCCCCCGAGAGAAAGTTTGTGAGTACCCATGCTCTATGGCAATACATTCTAAGCCACTCTAATCTGCTCTGCACCACTGCACTCTATGACACACTATTGCACTCTGCGCCATTCCACTCTACGCCACTGCAATCTATCCTGTGCCCAGCTGCGGCTCATGCAGGTAAGAGCCACACTACTTTACCCCCCTAACGTTTAGCCATCTTGAAGAGCAGTTACGCTGGCGTACAACATGGCTAAAACGTATTAACAAAGGCAATAGCTCTTGCATAGGCGAGACTGTGAATGAACAGGTACTCCAAATAGTGATCATTTTTCCACTTCTATATTTCCATTAAAATCACTGTTCAGCATTTAATATTTAACATCTCAGCTCTGCCATCACGGGTTGGTGGGACTCCTTTCTCGCGCTGGTCCCTGGGTGAAAAGCTAGAGACTGAACGCTAAGTGTTATAAGTGCGCGCGGGCCTAGCGACTCTAGTATTACAGTGGCGCGCTAATGATTGAGACCACACCGCTATACTAGTTCGGCGCGAATGCCCGGTAAAGGCGCGCCCCTTTATTTATACATCAGCGTACGCCACGGCCGTGGCGTACGCATAACGTCCTCTTCCTGCGCGCTCTAGCGTCGGACGCTAGAGCGCTAACTGCAACATCCCTCTCCAACTTGGATGATGAACACATATCTGGATGCTATGGTCACTCACTTACTTGGCATGCGAAGTCTTTGAGGCGGCTGCTCGGCGGGGGATTCCCCCTCAGTCCATACCTGGCCGTTTCTCGGGTGTTGGGGTTTGACTGGCTGTCTAGTTCAGCCCCACCAGCCGCGGGGTCAGGGTGTTGTGGCGCTGCTGTGGACTCATTCATGCTCGGGGGTGACCAGGGTTCCATTTCGGGGCTTTCGGTGTCTTCTTCCTCGTCTTCTGTGGCTCTGTGTCTGTGTTCTGTGGCCTCAGGAATTCGTTTGAACCACGAGATGTTACGTGTGGCCGATTCGCCTCCTCTCCTCACTGTTACCATTGTTCCGTGCCTGCGCTCCACTTTCCAGCTCCCAGGCTCATACCTTGATTTGAATTTTCCTCCCGGCCTTCGGTTCCTAATGAGGACATTGTCCCCTGGTCTTAGAACGCGTTCTCGACTGCTTCTTGACTGGCTCACTTGTTGGTTTCGGTGCTTCCTTCGTTGTAGCGCTTGTTCTTCCTCAAATGGTGGAGGGGCCCACCCTGGGGCTGTAGGCAGACCATCGCGGCGAGCCCCTTTTAGCATGAGGGCCCAGGGGGCTTGCTTGGTGGAGCAGTGTGGCGTACTCCGATATTCCCTCAGGAACCGTTGAATCTCTCGTTCAGGGTCTTGTTGCTCAGCGACCGCTATCCGTAGGACTTTATTTAATGTTTGCATTAAGCGTTCCACCTCGCTGTTGGCTTGGGGCCATTGAGGGGTGATCCGCCTGTGTCGTATTCCTTGGAGCTGGAGGAACTCTTGGAGCTCGTGGCCTTGGAACGGTGGCCCATTGTCACTTTTCAGTTCAGAGGGGCGCCCAAACATGTTGAACATTTTCTCCAATGCTGGGCCTACAAACGTGAATGCCGTGGATGGTAGCACTTCCACCAGGGGATATTTGGAGAAACTGTCAATGACTACCAGCGTCACCCTCCCGTCTGGGAGGCTCCCAAAGTCTACACTGATTCTGTCCCACGGGTGCCTTCCTGGCTCTTCAGTTATGATGGGGGCTGGGAGTTCTGGTCCGCTAGTTATCTGACATGCGAGGCAGCTCTTCACAATGTCCCCCACTAGGGTGTCCATCCCCGGGAATTATACCTTTTCCCTCATCCGGGCCTTCATTTTCTCCGTTCCCTGATGCCCCTTGTGGGCGAGGAGGGTGGCTTGGCGGCGTAGCGCGGTTGGTATGACAATTCTGGACCCTCTTAGGATGATCCCTTCCCTGGTTGCACTTAGTTCGTTCCGTATCCGCCATATCTGTTGTAGGTCCTTTCTCTCGTCATCCGTCCACGTGTTGGCGGACTGTAGGAAGTTGGTCCATGACCCCTTTTGGAGAGCCTCTCGGGTCTTGGCCATCACGGTGTCGCGCTCTGCCGCCTGTAGGATCTCGTGGATTGTCAGCATTTGGGGGCAGGTCAGGGCAGCTACTAGGTCTAGGTGTGCTTCGGCGTCGTCTTCTTCCTCTCTCCCAGTCAGGGTGGGCTCACATTTGTCTGGGTGTCTTGACAGAAAGTCGGCCGGATTCTTGGCGCCTGGTCGATAAGTTATGTCCATGTGATATTGTTGCAGCCCGATGGCCCATCGCTCTATTCGTGGCGGGGGGTGCGGTGCTGTCCCTTTGAAGAGGGGCACTAGCGGCTGGTGGTCCGTCACGACAGTGAACGGGTGTCCACAGACATACAGGTGAAAATGTCGACAGCCCCATTTGATGGCGAGCGCCTCTCCCTCAATTTGTGAGTATCTTTGTTCGGTCGCTGTGAGCGCCTTGCTTGCGTACACCAGTGTTGCCCATCGCCCCGGTTCATGTTCCTGGGTGAGTACCGCTCCTAGTCCCACCGGGCTGGCGTCGACTAGCAGCTCGGTCTTTCTTGCTGGGTCGAAGTAGACCAGGGTGGCTTGATCAAGGAGCGCGGTTTTGATGGCTTGGAATGCGTTGTCTTCGCGGGGTCCCCACTGCCACGGGATGTCGTTCTTCGTGGGGTGTCTGAGAGGTTCGGCAATCGTTGCGAGGTTTGGGATGAAACGCCCGCAGTATGTGGCCATTCCTAGGAAGCTGTGTACCTCCGAGGCGGAGGCTGGCGCGGGGGCGTCCTTGATGGACTGGGACTTTCTTGGGTCTACCTGGATGCCGTGGTTGGTGAATGTGTAGCCGAAGAATTCGATTCGCTGCTGGAACAGCTGACACTTGTCCTTGTGGAGTGTGACTCCATACTCCTTGAGTCGTGCCAGCGTGGCTCGGACTCGGCGATAGTGCTTGTCCACTGTTTTTGAGTGGATTAGTATGTCGTCACTTACATGCATGACTCCGGGTAGGCCTTGTAGTATGTCCCGGATAGTATTTTGAAAAATCTCTGCCGCGGACGATATTCCAAAATTGAGTCGCCGATATCTTCGTAGCCCAAGGTGTGTGCTGAAGGTGGTGATGTATCTACTTTCCTTTGCCAGCGTCAGCTGGTGGTAGCCGGCGTTTAGATCCAACTTGGAAAACCAGCGAGCCCCGTTGAGGTCGGCAATGATGTCGTCCATGGTGGGCGTAATATGTCTTTCTCTCTTGATAGCTTTGTTGGGCAGCCTCATGTCAATGCACACTCGGATTTTGCCTGGTTGACGGGGCTTTTCGGCGATCACCATTGGGGACACCCAGGGGGTGGGTCCGGTGACTGTTTCTATAAAACCTTGTTCTTCGAGTTTCTTAAGTTCTTCCTCCACCAGTGGGCGCAAGTGGAAAGGGATTTGTCTATGTTTCAGTGCTGTGGGTGCGACTGAGTGATCAATGTGGAGCTTGACTGGCGGGCGCCTGATGTTACCCAGGCCGGTGGACAGCTCTGGGAATTGATCCAGCAGGTTGGCCATCTGGGTGTCTTGCACCTTCCGGAGGAACGCTAGTAGTCCAAGGTCCTCGGCGGAGTGTCCGCTTAGGAGTGTGTCCACTTCTTGGTTGATGATGTGTATGTCGATTGTTATTTCCGCGTCCTCTGTCCCCACTGGCACTGTCATTTTCCCTATGAGGGGTAGGGGCACATCGCTCCCATAGGCGTAGATCCGTGCCTTCGAGGCCTTGAGCTCTGGTTTTGGCCGGAGTCGGTTATACTGGTGTACTCCCATGACTGTGACCGATGCGCCGGTATCGATCACGGCGTTCACTCTCGATCCTGCTAACCTGACATCGCACCGGGGTTGTGGTCTTCTAGTGCTTTTGAGGGCTCTGGTGAAGGAGATGAGATATGTCTCCCCTTCGTCATCAGATTCGGAGTCGTCTTCTTGCAGGGCTTGCATTTGTCTGTGTCCTGTGTCGGTGTATGAGGACAGGGACAGCTGGGATAGCTGTCTCACCATGTTCCTTGTGGGCCTCCTTCCCTTTTGGTCTTTTCGGGTGCTGCGCTTCCTGCAGACGGAGGCGAAGTGGTTCGGGGTGCCGCAGTTGGTGCATGTCTTACCTTTCGCCGGGCAGGTCTGGCCTGGGTACTCATCGTACCCGCAGTATCCGCACTGGGCCTGAGGCGGTCTCCTGGCTGTCGGTCGGTGCACCTTCTCCTTTGCTTGCGCTGCGTCCGCCCGTTCTGTCTTGACGGCCACTCCTGACCCTGTGCCTCTTGCTAGTGCTTGGTCCATTTCTTCTGCTCGTGCGTCAGATAGGTCGTGGGACCGTGCGAGCACCAGGATGTCAGCCATTGGTATATTTGGTTGGCGAAGGATGAGACTCCGCAGTTTCTTGCTCCGGATGCCGTAGATGAGCTGCGCTCTGATCTCCTCCTTTGCCCTGTCTCCGAGAAGGTGTGTGTCCGCTAGTACCCTCAGCCGTGCGTGGAAGGCGTCTACTGACTCCCCTTCCTTCTGCTTGGCTTGTCTTAGCCTAAAGTGTTCAAAGTCGGGATTCATCTGGGGGTCAAAGTACGTGTTGAGGGCCGTGACAGCCGCATCGTAGTCATTCGCATTCCCCGTATTAGGGAGGTGCTTGAAGAGCAGGTACACCTCTTCCCCTGCGTAGTGTAGCAGGAGAGACCGCTTCACCGCACCATCAGTCTCCCTGGAGCCAATGAAGTAATTGTTGAGCCGGCCTATCCACGTCTGCCAGCGTGGGGCGGCTGTGGTGGGGTCAGCTGCCTCGCTGAAAGGCGGCAGGACGCCGGTCGGCGGGTGAAATGGGGTGGCCGGAGCCGGATGGGCGTCGTCTCCCATGGCGCAGTATGGGTGCTGTGGTGCTGGGTGGCCGGGACACCTTGCTGCGTGGACTCAGCACGTGGCGGCACACGTGGGTGGAGGCAGAGGCCGGGGCAGGAGTAGGCACAGAGAGCAGGTCCTGTGGATGCTGACGTGATGCAGGGGCGAGGCTTGGCAAGCGGGAATGTTCTTCCGCTGTGTGCTGGCACTGATTCAGGTGCGCACTCTCTCACCGTGTGTCAGGCAGTTGCAGGCCGCCGATGTCAGCCTCAGCTTCTGTCCATGTGGCAAACTTGTGTCTTACCCGGCTCCCGTTATCAGCTGAGCGGAGCGGACTGGGGTAGGTTCGGCCGCGCGTTCGCGGGACTGCGGCGAACGGACTGTGTAGCAGCGGCTCGGGTGGTCGTGCACGTGGCGGTTCTGGCTGCCCTCGTCGCCAGTGTTATAAGTGCGCGCGGGCCTAGCGACGCTAGTATTACAGTGGCGCGCTAATGATTGAGACCACACCGCTATACTAGTTCGGCGCGAATGCCCGGTAAAGGCGCGCCCCTTTATTTATACATCAGCGTACGCCACGGCCGTGGCGTACGCATAACGTCCTCTTCCTGCGCGCTCTAGCGTTGGACGCTAGAGCGCTAACTGCAACACTAAGGTCTACCAATGGGCCATGTATAAGCATGCAGCGGCATTGCCTAAGCTTGATTCACCCCTGAATGGAATACTTCTGGTTTCACCTGTGTACCCGGACCCGATGATGTTCTAAAAGAAGTGTGTGTGCGTGTATTTGGGAGGCACTGGGTGGTTTCTCACCTCCTTGTTCGCATTTATATTGGGAATTAAAGTTAACTTGAACAATTCGTGAACAAGGCCGAGCATTGTATTTGGCCATCACGCTCCCTCACTATGTGCACAGTTATTTATGGTCTGTCTGTGTGCTATTGTGTACACAATCCTGCGCACTTCTCTGCCCTCACTATGACGTGTGCCGCGTGCGGCTTCTATAATCATGTTTATTCAGTGCCTTGTTATGTGCAATAACCCCACCACGATGTTTTGCTAAACTCTTCCCTCGGGTGATTTCTCGCCTCCTTTAGAGGTGCCGCGGCCTCTGATCCCCGTGCCTCCCCGGGGGCAGATCTAGTCTTTGATGTCCTGGTCGAGGAAGGAAGTGATTAATGGCGGCACGCAGACTATCTGCTGTGTGTCTGGAGGAGGACGGGGCGACAGTGCGTTAAGCAGGTGCCTTCTCTGCGTTTATTGGACATTTAAGGAGACTCTCAGCAGCCCCTTATTTTATTCCCTTTTGTGTATATTTTTAGATTGAGCGGTAGTCAGAAATGTTTGATTTTACAAGTATATATGCATACTTTTAGGCCTTTGAGCCAGACCTCTTCGTCCACTCCCATTGGTCTTCCGCTGCTACAGGTTACAGCAGGGAGCAAGGGTTCAACACACTTCAGTAACTGGCTAACTTTATCCTGAGTGACAGCACTCTGACCTTTCACATCAAAGTAATTCTCTTGTATTACCTGGGACTAACTACTATGGCAACATGTGCTTTTTGAGACCAAAAATATTGTTGTGTTAGGTCATTTTTTTTATATTAACGAGGGTCTGGCAGCTCCCCATCAATATCAATAAAGTTTCACAAAACCATGTGAGGTATGGGTGATGAATTGAAGAAGCAGGAAACGGTAGTTTGATTAGGAGCTCTTTAATGTAGAGAGTAATCTTGAGACCTCATCCTCCAGCCAAGCCAGTGCAACTGACATTAGCTTCAACGCATAACATTCTCTTCACTACACATTCTTTAAAAGAACACCCACAGCGGCTGACATCATCATCTTAACATGGAGGCTCAGAAACATTAAGTAAGAACACTACATCACCTTCCCCTTTTCATCCATCAAACTAGGAAATAAAAAAAAAAAAAAAAAAACAATCAACGTATAAGTAATAGAGAGAACTGGTCAACACCATAAAATTAATCTTGTAGTCGAAGAGGAACTTTCTTCACTCTGATTGGTCTCATACCTTCAGAGTGTGAGAGGTTATCTTGGTTCCCAGAGGTAACATCCTGGCCACACATAGAGGGACACTTCACAATTCTATTGAGGTTCCAGACCCTATGATCCTGCGTTCTCACTGCGTTGCCCAGAAGCTTATTAACTCTGATAGGTTGGCTAAACTTGGATACACCAAACCTTCTTTCAGGGAGTTTTATCCTTACCATGTCACCCACTTGAATGACAGTTCTTTTGACAGCTTTTCTCGTATCAAAAATGTCTTTTCTCTTCAACATTTTATTTAACTCATGGTTCTTCCAATCAATAACTTTACCAGTTACACCACCCACTTCTAACCTCTTAGAGGGCACCCAAAGAGGATTTACTTGAGTGCCTGCAACCCTTCCTTTGAACAAAGTGAAAGGAGTAACACCCGTAGAGGAATGTGGGGTAAACCTATACTCAAACACCTTCTTCTTGATAGCTTCTTCCCAGTTGTAATTAGAAGTCAAGGCTAATTGCATGGCCTCTTTCAACACCCTCACAAATCTCTCAACCACCCCATTGCATTCCGGATGATAAAGGGACGCCCGCTTATGGGTGATACCTCTCTCACTCAGAAACTCTTCAACCACTCTGGAGACAAATTGTACCCCATTATCAGTCAGCACTGAATTTGGCAACCCTTCATTTGCAAACAATTCATCCAAAAAATTGATGACCGATAAGGAGTCAACACAATTCACGATCTTGATAGATGGCCACCTGGAAAACATGTCCAAACAAACTAGGACATACCGATCTTGTGACTTTACCTTAACAGGGCCTAAGATGTCGACAGCAATATCAATCCAAGGACCAGTGGCCTGCTTCCTTACCAGCATCGGTTGAGTCCTACATTTTAAAACTTTATCACTACTGGCACACTGCGGACAATCACGCACCAATCTTTCTACAAAAGTATCCATCGCAGGCCACCAATAGTTTTCTCTAAGTCTCTCTTTGGTTTTTGCAATGCCCATGTGACTTGCATGTGCATTATCCACAAGTTTTTTACGCAAGGCCAAAGGGACAATCAATCTGCTTCCTCTAAAAAGAAGACCACTGGAAATCGATATTTCTTCCTTGATAGACCAAAACCCTTTAACCTCCTCATCACACAACCGTTTCTCACACCATCCATCACGAATATAGGAAACCACCTGTTGTAAAACAGAATCATCAGACAAGGCCACACACCATTCCTCTTCAGTGACCACACCTTGAGTGACCAAGCACACTTGTTTGTCTTCTCCAAAGTCCTCCCCAAGAAAATAATTATCCTCTTCACCCTCGGAGCCAGATAAACCACCGAGTCTCGACAAGCAGTCTGCTAGAATGTTACTAGCGCCCGGCAAATAAGAGACAGAAAACTCGAAATCTTGCAAAGCAACCACCCATCTCCTTATCCTATGTGACACCCGATCAATCCCTTTATTCCCAAATACTTCCTTCAAGGGTTTGTGATCAGAAATCACTGAGAAAGCTTTACCCCACAAAAATTTCTTGAGCTTGCGAATGGCCCAATATACAGCCAAAGCTTCCTTTTCCACGACTGAGTAGTTGCATTCAGCCCCCCTAAGAGGTCTTGAGATGAACAAAATAGTATTGTCTGCACTATCCCCTGGTTGCAATAATACAGCCCCTAAACCTTTCCCACTAGCATCTGTCATGACAAAGGACTTCTTCTTGGGATCAAAACTAGAGAGGTTGGGTGCTTTGTTCAAACAGTCCTTGATTAAATCAAATTCATCACTACACGATTTATCCCAAACAAACTCGCTCCCCTTTTTTAACAAAGATCTTAAATTTTCAGTTTTTTTAGCGAAACCAGGAACAAATTTATTGTAGAATTCTGCCATACCCAAAAATTTTGTAAGTTCATCTTTGCTCACCGGATAATTGAGATTGGAGATGGTTTCAACTAAAGAAGGCTTAGGTTTGATCCCAGAGCCAGAGATTGAATGACCCAGATATTCAATCTCTTTTACATCAAATTTACATTTGTCCAATCTAAGAGTAAGGCCATGATCTTGGAATCTGGAAAGTATAAGACCCATTCTCTCATCATGCTCACGCAAGCTACAACCATACACAAGAACATCATCTTGGTAGACTTTGACTCCACCAATCCCGTTTAGTATATTCTCCATGACTCTTTGGAATACCGATGCAGCTGATATAAGACCAAACGGCATCCTTAGAAATGTATAGGTTCCAAAGGGTGTTATGAAGGTAGTCAATTCTTGGCAGGAAGGGTGTAGTCTGACCTGGTGGTAGGCGGAAGACAAGTCTAATGTTGAAAAATGCGTGGCACTACCTAATGAGGATAACATTTCTGTTATGTTCGGGAGAGGATAGTGATCCACCACCACAGCCTTGTTCAGTTCCCTCAAGTCAATACACAGCCTGGCCTCACCGTTGGATTTTCGAGCCATCACAACCGGAGAAACCCACTCCGTGGCTTCTACTTCTTTGATGACACCATTAACTAGTAGCTTGTTTAATTCATCTTTCATTTTGTCTCTGACCAACAGGGGAACATTCCTGACTTTGGCTACTACTGGGACCGAACTATCTTTTAACTTAATTAGATGTTGGTACTTTTTTAAACATCCAAGCTTTTTATCAAAAACCTTTGGAAACTTGTTGATCCAATTGTTGCGGTCAGAGATGGAGGCTATAGTCGGAAGATCCCTCAGACACACTGAAGGTGTTTCGTTAGGATCTAAATAAACACCAAGATCCCTTTGATGAGACCAACTTATCAAAGAATCTCCCTTCATGGAAACATATATCTTGCCTGCAGTGACCCTACCTTTATAATCAATCATACCTTCAAAGTATCCTAAAAGATTTATTATTTGTCCACCGTAACCCCTTGGGATAATGTCTGGTTTAAATAACTTCACTTTTGTGAGAAGATATTTTTCATAAAACTCTTTGGGAATTAAAGAGATCTTGGCCCCAGAGTCGAACAACATCTTAACACACTTATCATTAACCAAGACATCTTCCATAGGACCATCCTTCACTTGGCAGCAAATCTGAGATACAATCACTTCTTCCCCATCTGGTTCGTAGAGGTCTACCTCCCTCACACTTTTTTGATTCCTATTGGATCTACAACATTTTGAAAAATGACCTTTCCTTTTACAAACAGAGCAAATTGTTTTCCACCCAGGACAGTCTTTGAAATTAGCCAAATGTCCTATGTTCCCACAACGAAAACATTTCACCGAGGAATATTTTGCGTTTGAGCTCGGGCGCACACTTTTGGAAGATGCAGACGTACCTTGTGTGGACCCCTTGGAAACTTTGTCAGACCCTGTAGATACATCTGTTTTTATTTCCTTAACTTCTGCATCAGTACTCTTATTGTTGTCTGCTCCTTTGCGTATAGCTTCAGAACAAGCTTTCGAATGTTCATGCAACTTTAGGGTGGTGATGACATCCTCAAGAGAAGGATTGTCTTTTTGCCAGAGCGCGTCTTTCGCTTTATCAATAGATGACCCAAGCATGAGTTGATCTCTGAGTCTTTCTTCTAAACTCCCCCCAAAAGAACAAGTGGAAGCCAGCTTGCGCAAAGAGGTAACATATTGTTCCACAGTTTCTTCATGTTTCTGGAGTCTCTTACCAAAGTGATAACGTTCCAATACCATACTCATTTTGGGTAGGTAATGTAAGTCCATTTTCCTAATGCAGATTTCATATTCATTTAGGGAGTTGCCCTCACTGTCCGGTAAGTCAGGGAGATGTTCAAATACTTCCTGCCAGACAGTGTAAGAATAAAGCAGACTTCCTTTCTGCACTCAAAGACGTACCGCAGACCCTGGCATAATTAGAAAAAACTTTTTTCCATTTCAACCAAGGTATGGGAGGGTCTTCAGGGGCAGAAAGAAAGAACGGTGGTGCAGTGACGTTTTGCATAATGTGAATATAGGATGTCACACCACAGAATTGCAATTATCCGAAGTGAAAAGTGACTACAAACCCAAATTACACACGTCACAATATACACGACCAGACAGTATCAATGTAAAACATCTACAACACCCTGGTACTATAAGAGCTGCCCCAACCTTTCAGTAAAAGAAAATAGTTACCCTAAACATCCAGTAAATAGATTAGAGCATTATTTAGATCTGCAAAACGAGTGTGACAAAGAAAGCAAAACAAAATAAAAGCTGTGCAGATCAGCGTTGCTCCGGTAATGAAAGCGAAAGTCAGTGTGGCGAGAATCCAAGAAGAACAGACTTGAATACAAAAGAAAGTTTTCACGAGGCGAGGAACCACGAAACAAAGTTTTACCTCGAAATGTGTTCCTCGAGTGTTGCAGCGTTGCTGGGAAGCAAGCAGTTCCGTCTCCGCTAGTATGACGTGTAGCGGGAGGCTCAAGGCTGTTGTCAGGGTAACGTTAAGCAAAACGGGTTGCTACGCAACAGCACCCGATTCGCAGCGAGGCCTAAACGATCAGGCCCCAAAATAGTCCAATGAGGAGACACCTCACAGGGAAGGCAACAGGCCCCCAAACCAACCAATGAGGGGAAGCCTCCCTGCAACGCAACGTCGAAGGCAAGAAGAGACAGGAGACGGGAACCAAAACGTGTGTTTCCACAAGTCTCATCAAACACCGGAGGTGCACCGCTCCCACCGCTCGTTTACTCACGACACAGAAGACTCTGGATGAGCTCCCACGAAGATCCCAGGGAACAGAAGTGTAGACGGAGCCGTTTTGAGTAGTTTCAAAGCTGTAAGTAATAAGCGGTGTGCCAGAATGTTTGAGTTCGAAGAAATGAGATGAGTTGAGGTCTCTTCAAGAGTTTCCACTCGTCGCCAAAATGAGGTATGGGTGATGAATTGAAGAAGCAGGAAACGGTAGTTTGATTAGGAGCTCTTTAATGTAGAGAGTAATCTTGAGACCTCATCCTCCAGCCAAGCCAGTGCAACTGACATTAGCTTCAACGCATAACATTCTCTTCACTACACATTCTTTAAAAGAACACCCACAGCGGCTGACATCATCATCTTAACATGGAGGCTCAGAAACATTAAGTAAGAACACTACACCATGGCAAAACAAGCGTTTAAATATCTTATAGACTGGCAGCCTATGTCATATTTTTTTTAATATCTTATGGACTGGCAGCCTCTGCCATATTTGTTGGGGCTTTACAAATGGATGTTTCATATTTTAGTGTTTTAATCTCGTAATCCTATTCTTTAGGGATTATAAAACAGAAAGTTGTCCAAGTAGGAAGCAAGCACCTTCGTTGCTATAAGAAAGGAGTTTTTAACTCTTTCCTGAACAGAAGGAATTTCTGATGAAAACGGGATGAGAAAAGAGACTTCCGCTGCGTTATAGTTCACTTTAGATATGTTTTTCAATTTGTGATGACAGCGCATAACTAAATTCTACTCTGTAAATAGTTCTCCAGCAAGTTTACATTTGTGTTGCTAGTAAACAGTGTCATAAAAATGTATAGCACATCGTAATGTACTCAGTGTATCTTCCTGTATCATATAATATGTTTTTATATTGCTCTCCATACTACATTTTTGATTTTTTTTTTAAATATACTGGTTTTATGCACACGATGCAGGACAAACCATCTACAGGATGTGTAACATTTCCACATTTTCTTCCAATATCCAGTAAATTGTCGATATCAACTCTTTGTTAAGAACAACATATTAACACTGTAACCTAAATTTTAACTACAATATAGCTACTAGGTACTTTTTAGAACGGTTCAAATAATATATTTCAGTTGTGGCTGGTAGACCTCATGTTCTGTATGGCTAAATAATCGTATCATATCCCGTCTAGGAGTCAGGGATGTGAATCCCTCATTGCGCAGCCATCATTATTTCTCCAGTGAAATACATCTTTATGTTATAATACAGATTTCTCTATGGTCTTCTCGGGGGCGGTCATCTGATTTTTTTTTTGTTGCTTCCACTTAAATCCACTCTGCTCTACTTTACTCCACTCTAATCCAGCCACTCCAATCCATGCCACTATAATTCACTCCAATGCACTCTAATCCACTCCATTTCATTCCATTCCATTCTACTCCACACTAGACCATTCCACTGTAGACCACTCTACTCCAGTCCACTCCACGCTAGTCCATTCCACTGTGGACCACTCCACTCCAGTCCAATCCACTCGACTCCACTCAAATCCAGTTCGCCCCACTCTAATCCACTACGCTCCACTCTACCCTAATCTGCTTTACTCTAATCCAGTCCACTCCACTATACACTATACCATGCCGCTCCACTCTACCCCACTCTATGACACTCCACTAGAGACACTCCACTCTACAACACACTACAACATTCTACTTCCATTGCACTCTAAGACACTCTGGGGTATATTCACAAGAACGTGTGCTAACATCACCAAAAAATGTTAATGCAACTTTACACATCGCAGCCTATTACCGGAAAATACCCCTGTTTCAACGTGGAATTCACAACAAGGCGGTACCATGCGATAGTCTGCCGAAACCGTGGACAATGTCTGCGATACAACCACCTCGATGGAGATAAAAACACAAACCACAACACCAAAAAGCCTGCGATGAGCCAAAGCGCGATGAGGGAATCAGCGATAAACAGCGCCAGGCCTGCAACACACACCTGGCCGGCGGGAAAAATCACCATAAAAGTAGAAAAAACATCCAAACACAAACTGACCAACACCCAAGCACCATGGAGGCTGCCGGAGAAGGCGCAGAGGACGAGCGCAACCCCACAAGCACCCCGGACGACCAGCCCGGGACCTCGGGGACAGGGAAGGGCAAGGACAAGAAGAAGAGGAAGACGAAGTTCAGTCCGCAGGCGAACAAGATCATAGTCACGGAGGTGAGGGAACACCATCAACAACTGTTCGTCACCTCCAACGTGTCATTGGGCACCAAAACTGGAATATGGCGGGACATCGTGGACAAGGTGAATGCCATCGGAGAGCACAAGAGGACAATGGACGAGGTCAAGAGGCGATGGAATGACATCAAGCGGAAGACCAAGGAGAAAATCGCAGCCAACCAGAAGGCAGCAATGCAGACTGGAGGTGGCGGCCCAGCACCACAGCTCGAGCTGGATGACATGGAGGAGCTGGTGTCGACAGTCATCAGTGTGGATACTGTGGCCGAAGTCGGGGGACCGGACACCGGGCGACAGGACACAACACAACCACAACAGGGTGAGTGACCACCAGGTACTGGGGGGACGGGTGGAGATGGCCACGATGGCACACATGCACAATCAAGCAGAGCACAGTGCACACCCTCAATGACTCTGGGTCATCACCCAGATCCATAGACTGTCACAATGAACAATGCCATTCTGTCTGAGTGTCAACATGTCCCATGCGGCTACATACATGTGGACACATTGAAATACACCATTTCCCCTTCACATTGCAGGGCCAGCGTCAACACCCCCTGCAGAGCAGTCCCAGCCACTCTTCACTGATGATGAGGAGGACAACTCCAGCATCGACACCCAGCCCTCCTAGACATCATTGACATCATCCGCGACTCACCTCCAGGATCAGGGCTGACCAGCTGCATTGAGGAGACCCCACCCACCACCCAAACCACCCTGCAGGAGGCACCCATGGCTCAACAGTCTCCCAAGACCCCCAGGAACAACACATGGCTTTCCAACGCCGTGTGCTGGAGGCCCAAAGGGAGACGGCTGAGCAGGTGCGGGTGGGGTTCGACCTCATGGCTACCAAACTGGACGCCATCCATGAGTGTCTAGACCCGCTCCATGGCCTCCAACGAGCCCTGACTGACATCACTGGAGTCCTGACGCGGAGAGAAGAACACCTGTCTGCTCAGAGTGACTCCAGCGATAGCAGCCGTGTGCTGGCACACATGCGGAGGCTCATGGAGGACATGATGCGTATGGAGGCGGAAAGGATGGCAGTCACCGCTGTACCTCAGCAAAATGTAGCTGGGATCTACCATGCCCTGCAGATCATCATCATGGCATTGCTGCCACAAGGCGTGGTGCAGATGAATGCTGCTGACACCATCCACATCTCCGCCGCCTGGTGTGTCAGTGCCCCACAGTGCGGCAGGCGTATCCACTCCGGCACCTGATGTGTCACTGCCACACAGTGCGGCCGACAATCCTCCTCTGGCCCCTGATGTGTCAGTGACACACAGTGCCCCAGCCGTTACTGCAACACCCACAGGTGGGGCAGAGCACACATCCGGGGACGAGGACGGTTTGTGATCAGGAGGCACTAGCTTTCATTTCCGTCTCCTGGCCTGTTCCTGCTTGGTGCCGCACATCGCCCCATGACCTTCCCCTGACCCCCGATACACTCCAAGGCACTCACCTTGGACAGCGACATGGACTGCCATATCCTGTTTGATGACCAATGACACGCCGACCAGACTGCGGACTGTACCCTTCCTCTTCCGCAGTGCTTTTCAACCCCGGATGGACTCTGGCTGGCCCTCCACAGGCCCATATTGTGTAGTGTGCTCGGTATTGCCGTGTACCGCTCCAGCTGCAGGACTGCACTGGATGTGCAATAAACATCCATTGACGCGCTGCTGTGTTATGTCTTTCATCATTCATGTATGAATGTGTGGGTGAATGTAGGGACAGTGATGTGATGCAGCGGCACATGGTGGGACCTCCTTCTGCATGCCGGTGGCGGAAGGTGAGCAGTGCGGCCTGGGTGTGCATGGGCGGGCATGCTCCGATGGGTGGCGGGAGGGGCTGGGGTGCCTCTGTCTGGGTGTGCATGGGCGGGAAGGTGATGTTGTCTTGTGCATTTGTGTGTACTGTGCCAATCATGTATCTGGACTCTGTTTCAGATGACGAGTCTGTCTCAGATGTGTGACTTAATGAACTGCACTACATGCCGGCAAGTGGTTGGAGACACACCGGTGGCAGCAGGTGAGCAGTGTAGCTTGGGTGCGCAGAGGCGGCGCTCTCTCTCTCTCTCTCTCCCCCTCTCTTCTTCTCTCTTCCTCTCTCCCCCTCTCTTCTTCTCTCTCTCTCTCTCTCCCCTCTCTTCTTCTATCTCTCATTCTCTTCCCCTCTCTTCTTCTCTCTCTCTCTCCCCCCCCCTCTCTTCTCTCTCTCCCTCTCCTTCGCTCTCTCTCTGTCTTTTGATGTGGGCAGGACACACCTTCTCATCATGATTTTTGTCTAGGAGGCTGTGACCTACGGATTGGCCCGAGGGGAGCCGCAATGTGTCTTAATTTCATTTCAGTGTTCATTTGAATAAAGTTTGATTTGTTGCTTCGGAAATTAATGTGTGATGCTCATTTTTGTGACGACACATTTATGTCACCAGTTGTGATTCTGTGACATCATGCGGATAATTTTGTACATGTTTGGGTGTAGCTGATGTGGCATATCTTTGGTCGGGGGGGGGGTGCCGGGGAGGGTTGCAGCGGGTGTTGTTTCCCTTTCGGCCCTCCGGGCTGCATATTCAGTTGCCCGGGTGCATCTGTTGTTCTTCAGGTGTGGCTCTGGGCTGGTCTCCCTTTTGTGGTCCAGGCTGTAGTACACCTTTGCACCAGGTCAGAGCAGGTGTTATTTTCCTGCTGCTAACGCACCTTATCACCTGTTTTGTTTTCTTATCGCAGTTCTGGCTGTTTGTTGTGAATGTTGAGGAGTGGTGTTGTCGCGGCTTTTGGCACGGGAACGCCTACTCTGCATCTCATTAGCGATAGTTGCAGGGGTCATCCGCGGTGATGTTGTTTGCGGCTGCTATCACGGGTAAACTGTTGCTGTGGGCTGTTAACACCAGCTTGTGTTGGGGCGATAAGTTTATCGCAACTTTTGCTGCGATAAAGTGCAGTTGACTCGGCGATAGAGCCTTGTGAATATGGCTCTCTGTCACTCTGCACCACTCCACTCTATGCCAGTCCACTCTACACTACTAACTTTTAGCTATGCTGAACAGCAGTCACACTAGTGCACAACAGAACTAAAACACATTGCCAAAGCCGATAGGTCTTGCATAGGTTGCGCTGCTCCACCTTATGTGCTGTTTTTCCAAAGCATTACCTTCATCTGGAATAAATCTCAGAGCACAACATGTAAAATAATTTTTCACCTATGGCGCAGATCTGTTACTCTTCAAGTGTCAATGCAGTCCTAACTCAAGAAATATTATTAGGAATTTCAAATGCAAACTTGGAACTTTAAACACATCCTTTACGGTATTACCCTATTTTCCAAAATATGCTAGGCATTAAAAAATGTTTTTTAAAGTATTGATAAGGTAGGTAAGTGACAGATGTTTAGTAGCATTTTGATTGTCGTAGCCTGTAGTTTCCCTTTTCCTATTATAAGTATAGACCTATAAGATCCAAAATACAAAGCACAGTTGGGTAAAGCATCAGAAGTTGTTGAAGGTATCACACAAAGCAACAACACACAAATCTATGTCACATAAATCCAGTACACACAACATGTTTTAACATCTCATTAGAATATGCCACACAATTCAACTACATGCACTTCAGCTCCACATCATTCCACTCCATGCCACATAATTATAAACCAATAAAATAAACTCCACATAATTCAGCTCCACGCCACTTAATTCTACTTCACTGAATACCACTGTGCTACATAATTCCACTCCACGCACTATAATTACACTTCACAATTCAACTCCAGATAATTCCACTACATATGATTACACTCCAACCTTCATTGCACCACACTTATTTACACTCCGCTTATCACTACTAAATTCCAAACTACATAATTACACTCCACAAAATAATTTCAAATTCGCAACATGCTGCACAATTCCACACCTTATATTGCCCCACACCTTGCCACATAATAGCACTCCAAACCATCCCACACAATTCAGTGCCACACAACATAATTATACTCCACAAAATCCCACTTGGTGCACATAAGTACACTCTACTCAATACAACATAAAAACACCCAACATAAATGCACTTTATGCCACATACCCGCACTCCACATAAATGCACCACACACCATGACACAATTCCAATAAACATAGTTTAATTCAACACAACACAGTTCCAAACCACACAATTCAACTCCAAACATGACACATAATTCCACACCAATCTACATATTTCAACTACACAGCACAATTCCATAACACCATCATACCTCCAGTACACACCACAAATTTCAATATGATGCCACAAAATGTAACGTGCTACGCAAACAAATGATGGACGGGATGCTGAATAAATGATACATTCACCCCCAGTCTAGAGAACTGGGTTAAATCCATTGTTCTTTTGCTCACCATGCCACCCCAGTTTAGACCCAGCCATATGCAAATCAGTCTTGACCCTGTGCCTCATGGGAACAGTTCCGACCGAACTGCCAAGCCAGGTCCTCCCTGGACCGGAAACAAGCATCCTGGGACCGGTTTCAGGGTATTACCCTTCATCATCCAGGCTAGTTTGAATCCAGTGACACAGTAAGCAAGGGACCCACGTCTGGGCATACCCATCCCACTTAGGATGAAAAGTGCTACACACACAAATGATGGACGGAATGCTGAATAAATCATACATTCACCCCCAGTCAAGAGATCTGGGTTAAACCCATTGTTCTTTTGCTCACCATGCCACCCCAGTTTTGACCCAGCAATATGCAAATCAGTCTTGACCCTGTGCCTCATGGGAACAGTTCCGACCGAACTGCCAAGCCAGGTCCTCCCTGGACCGGAAACAAGCATCCTGGGACCGGTTTCAGGGTATTACCCTTCATCAGCCGGGCTAGCTTGAATCCAGTGGCACAGTATGCAAGGGACCCACGTCTGGGCATACCCATCCCACTCACAGGGTGAAATGTGCTACGTCAACAAATGATGGATGAAATGCTGAATAAATCATACATTCACCCCCAGTCAAGAGATCTGGGTTAAATCCATTGCTCTTTTGCTCAAAAGACTAGACTGTTCCCATGAGGCACAGGGTCAAGACTGATTGGCATATGGCCAGGTCTAAACTGGGGTGGCATGGTGAGCAAAAGAATGATGGATTTAACCCAGATCTCTTGACTGGGGGTGAATGTTTTGATTTGTTCTGCATTCCGTCCGTCAATTGTGTCTTTTGCTTTCTCGCCCTAAGTGCGCCAGGTATGCCCAGACGTGGGTCCTGGGCTCACTGTGCCACTGGAATCAAGCTATCCTGGCTGAAGAGGGGTGAAACCCTGCAACCGGTCCTAGGATGCTTGTTTCCGGTCCAGGGAGGGCCTGGCTTGGCAGTTCGGACTGGACTGTTCCCATGAGGCACAGGGTGAAGACTGATTTGCATATGACCAGATCTAAACTGGGGTGGCATGGTGAGCAAAAGAATGATTGATTTAAACCAGATCTTTTGACTGGGGGTGAATGTTTTGATTTGTTCTGCATTCCGTCCATCAATTGTGTGTCTTTTGCTTTTTCTCAAAATGTACCAGCTCACTACATAATTCAACTCCACTGCACACAATACCATTCCACATAATTAACTCCATAACACACAATCTCACTCTTCATTATTACACAAAAGTTAATACGATTTAATTACTATCCACATAATTCCACAGCGCACCATGACACATATTTCCACTACACAACTCCACACCACACCATCCCACACCACACAATTCCACAACAAACAATTACAATACAACCCATCTCAACATCACACTTCTGCCAACCCTGTCATCTCTCCCCCACACACCCACTGCCCCTGTCATCTCTCCCTCAAACTTTCTCAGTACCCCCACTCATCTCGCAATTCCAATGCCCCTTCTCATCCCTCCCTCAAACTCCCTCTCTCCTCTCTATACTGCCTTCTCACACATGCTACCTTCCTATACCTACTAGGGCTGTGCACTGGTCCACCTCTCACCTACTTCCTCCCCCTCTCAGTGCCCCCTCTCTCTATCTCGCTCTCTTGTGCTCTCTCTCTCTCTCTCACTCTCACACTCTCTCTCTCTCTCATGCACTCTTGCCACCTCTCTCATTTGTTCAGTTCAGGTCTTCAAGCACATTTCTTTCCTGTGCCTTTTCAAGATTTCAGTCCCTCAAACCCACGCTCTCCTCCTCTTCTTGGGGGGACTTCTGTATACACAGGCGCACCCCTATTTATGCGCCTGTGACCTGCTCTCCCTTTCTTTCTCTCTTTCTCACACACTGTTTTTGCTCCTCTGTCTGGAGTTAATGCACCACTTTGTGCACAAACTACCTATCCCTCTCTATCGTCATTGCTATCTATTCTGTGCAGCTCTCACCCCTATCTATTCACCATGCCTAATAATTCCAATACACAAATACACTACACACCGCACAATTCCACAACTAACACTTCCAATTCAACCCACATAATTCCAATCCAAACCATATATATCCACTCCACTCCAAACTAAATCAAATGTGTAAAATACATTGTAGTTTACAGCGCCAATAGCTCTAACTCTCGCAAATGCAAGACTGATTCTATTGCGAATGCCTGTTTTTATAAACAGTTGTTCATTTTCAATAAAATTTTATTTCATTCAAGAAAACAAAACAATCCAAAAGAAAAATAAATAATGAGAAGAAAAATGCTTTTCTTTTAACCAAATGTACTTTTCCAAACAAGCACTGGCAAAGTCAATAAGGTCTCACATTTGTGACCTATTGGCTTTGCCTGATGCTCTGGAGCGTGGCCAAAGTTTTAAAAGAAAAGAAGCCCTTGACATTTTATTGGCATGTGCACCATGAATGTGTGTGCCTACAAAATGCCACATGTTGGGGGAAAGAACTCGAGAGGAGGTGGGTGGAGGGAAGGAGAAAGTAGGAGAGAGAAGGAGGGGATTTTGAGAGGATACCACATGAAGGGTGCCAGGAGGCAATGGGAAAAAACACATGATCCATGGGAGTGATGCAGCGGAAGTTGCGGTGGGGGGTTTCTTTTCTATGTTTTCTACATCTACAATATCACAGAGTGTGGGTTCATATAATCTCTACATCACTTATTTCTATCTAACCACAGACTATAAGGGTTCTCCAATAGATCTTTTAATAGGGGTAATAGGGACTCGGATAATCAGAGATGGATGGCCACTCCTTCATGAGGACCTGGATTAAAGAAGTGCCTTCCTAACAAGCATGGGTTGGGTATTTGAGGGTTCTGATTGGTTTATGGGTCTGTGATTCAATCAATGTAGGGTTGGGACTAGGGCTAGGGTTAGGCTTTCTATTGGACGTAGGGACTAGGGCTTCCTGTGTTATTGGTTGTTGGGACTAGGGTGGGACTAGGGCTAGGGTTAGGCCTTTAATTGGAAATAGGGACTAGGGTTTCCTGTGCCATTGGTTGCTTGGACTAGGGTTGGTACTACTGGTAGGGCTTGGGCCACTACTGGACGTAGAGATCAGGGTTTTTGAAACTGATTGGGTGCTTGGACTAGGGCTAAGATTGGCTGTAAGGTCCTGGTTTCCCATTGGTTCTAGATTTTAGGGCTAGTATTGTGATTGTATAGTGTTAGGGCTAAGGTTTCCATTGGCTGAAGGGGTCACCTGACTACTAGGGTTATAAACGGCCAAGGCTTAGGGCGTCTCAGCCCGGGTGTTGAGGCTGAGAGTGGAGAGGACAAGGGTGAGTGCCTGTTTGAGCCTGTTAAGGGTGGAGAGGACAAGGTGGAGTGTCTGTTTGAGCCTGTTCGAGACTGGTCGGGACCTGGCCCAGTAATGCTGCCCATTTTCCCATTCATTAATTCCCACCCTATGTATATGTCCCTCAGTATATAAGCATTAATTTCCCTATAGATATGTACCTATCTTTGTGTATTGCTTTGAATAAACATGTAGAATAATTATGTTGTTATTAAAATAAAACATCTTTGGTCTACGTGTACTTGCTTCCTTTGTGCATCTATGTACTTCCATGTACTTGGATCAGTGTGTCTGTTACTTTTCTCCTGAAAAAAGCATATCCAATGCACTACCCTATTTCTCATCCTGTACCTCTTTCAATATCTTTAATCTCCATATACTTACCTCCTATACTTTCAATGTACTTATGGATCTATATATTTATCACTTTCTTCTAATTTAGCATTTCCAATGCACTACCCTATTTCTCAGCCTATACTTCTCTCAATATATCTTCTAGCCCAACTTTCTGACTCATCTCAAACTTCTTTCTACTACTCTTTCCAATGCACTATCATCTATCATTACATCCTCTACACCCACTCTCTCATTTATCCCAAACCCCATACCACTACTATGTTCCCCAAAATAACCCTTTCTTGACTCTCTCCTACTCCACCACTCCTTGCATCATCTTACACTTCTTTTACTATACCGATCCCCCACAACAAACCTTTCTAAACTCTTCCCTCTGACTTCTCCCCTCCAAAAACCTTTTTTACTCATCCAAAAGCCTCCACCTACTGCTATGACCTAAAAAAAGAAATTCTCCACTCTTCTATCCCTCCAGTATCCTTTTCAATCAAAATAACAGACTAACATGTTCACTTCTCTAATTCCATATTCCACTATACTAATTCACCACTAATCCTTTATGGGTTCCAGAGTAGCGTGCTACTCGCCAACAAAGCGTTTCAACCCCTCATCAGGGTTACAAGCGCTATATAAATGCAAACCTTTCTCCCTTTTTTACCCCTCTCCAACCCTTCTCAATCCAAATAACTTACTACCATATCCACCACCCAAATTACTTCATATTTCACTATACTAATTTTCAACACTAATCCTTTATGGGTTCCGGAGTAGCCTGCTACTCGCCAGAAAGCGCTTCAACACCCCATCAGGGGTAACAGGCGCTATATGAATGCAAACCTTTCTTTCCCTTCTATCCCTCCGCTATTCTTCTCACTCCAAATAACTGACTAATATCCACCACTCAAATTACTTTCATATTTCACCATACTAATTCACCACCAATCCTTTGGCATGGTACTCGCCAAAAAAATCGCTTCAACACCCCATCAGGGGTAAGAAGAGCTATATAAATACAAACCTTTTTCCTCTTCTATCCTTCTGCTATCTTTCCAAATCCAAATAACTGACAAACTTATCCACCACTTAAAATTTACATGCATGTTTCACTATACTAATTCAACACTAGTCCTCTATGGGTCCCGGAGTAGCGTGCTACTAGCCGAAAAGCGCTTCGACGCCTCGTCAGGGGTAGTAAGCGCTATACAAATGCAATTACAATACAATACAATGCAATAATGCACATAATATATTCAAATGACTAGACACTAAGAAATGACATACACATGAATAGTTATAACAAGCAAAATATTTATCTAGGCTTCAAGTTGAATGGTCAAGGCACAAAAATACATTAGATTCATTTAATGTTAGTTATCAACTGAATACAGGTAAATCACAATACATCACGGTTCAGAGACCAATACATTTCAAAACAATACCTTGGGGGGGGGGGAGGTGGGGAGAGAGAGAGAGAGAGAAAAAACAAACAAAAAAAAACACATAATGTCAGAATGCAATCAAGAATCATACAAACCAAAGAATCGGTTGCAGATTATCAGGAACGGGGGACTCAAGGTAAGCCCAGAAGGACGCTAGAGCACAGCGTGCTGCAATAGCAGGAGTCAAATAACCCTTCAGCCGAAAGGTTTGGTCTGCTCAACTTCACCAGCTAGCAAAACACAGGGAAAATCAGGAGAGTTCAGTTCAGGGAAAACCGAGTTCAGACTGACAGCATGTCAGGCATATAGGACATTTTCAAAGATAGCCGGCCACTGTCCTTTTCCCACAGGGCAGTTATACTTCCAATTATTCATAGTTCCTTCCCACAAAAGTATCTTTTAAGCAGTTTGCATGATTTCCTGTGGTCATAGTCTGTGGTCTGTCCATGGGGGTGATCGTTACCTTACCAAAATGATCCGGAAATTATACGTAATACCATTGTTTGATTGTCATTATTCTGCTAAAAGTTCAATTTCATTCCTCCTCGGGACTAGGAGGTTCATTTGTATCTTATCAAGTCCATTCCCAAGCTCTCTCTTCTGAGCTTGCAACACAGTCAACACTATTTGTACTAGCAGAGAGGGTGTCCTTTATTGAGAAACTAGAGAAAGAAACTTCAGCAAAAGTTCCCATAGCGGGCAGTAAAGTCATGCCAGCATATTCTAGTCTTATTTGAAGGAAATGATGGAGAAAAAAAATGCATTTAAGGCCTACGCGAAAACCTACTAAAACATTATTACTTACTAAAGGTAATAATTTTTCAAACATTTTAAGGTTATCATCTTCATTTGTGATTATATTTTTCATAGAGATTAATATACAAATATCATTTTGTATTCTACCAAGCATCAACTCATTTGCGAATCATTTATAATGAACAAGTACATTTCTCTTGACATTTTGAAATTGCAGGTTTTCATGATAGTGCTACTACATGAGCAGAAATCATTGTATTCATCTTCGACTTAAATTAATCCATTTTATCTACTAAATGAGCACCTTATTTTAGCATTTTCATAATCATATTTGTTATAGGCTACATCATTACGTCATACATTATGGCATATATAGGTTTTCACATCACATTATTGATTGTGAATTCATTAACATTATTCGTTTCTCTCTCCCTCATGAATAATTTTCATCTCGATCTGATTTACGACCGTACTGCATGTTTTTATGATGCAGGTTGAACTCTCATGTGTTTTACGAGTCACACTGTTAGTCATGTTTCTTAGGTAGGTTTTAGTATCACACTAACCAATGAGCAGGAATTGGCTGAGGCAAATCATACAAAGATAATTATGCTCCATCAATTCCCCCTCTGATGGCAAATTAAGCCATCACACAATCGTATTTGATAATCTGATAACAATCTAATAACTATTAGAATGCCCTTGTTTTAATTTGTTTCAGTCTAACACCTTCCATGTCTTTCACGACTTCATAATAAGCACCTTTTCTGTCTTCTAATTCTATGTAGGTCTTTTTTCTTTTTGGACCTCTACTTTCTTTTGTTTTTACTTTGCGTTTACAGCATCTGTATATCAATGCTAGAATCAATATGCCAATAGCAGTAGCTATTAATGGGGTTAGTATTTGCCCAACTAAACTACTCCCCAGTGCTGCAAACCAACTTCCCACTGAGGAAAATCCTCTCCCAAGTTTCTCCCATGCACCGTCAGCTTTTAGTTCTGTTAAATCATTGCTTAGGTTAGTAATGTTACTTGTATCCCTGATAAAAGCAAGGACTTGCAGGGATATATAAGTGCAACATTGTTGAACTGTCAGCATGCGACAGACTCCGCCTTCTTTTGCCAATAATACATCTAAAGCAAGTCTGTTTTGCAAAACCAAAGATCTAATAGCAACCATGTCAGTATCAATCACTAAGTTTATGCCTAATATGGAGAAACACAACTACAGAATTTAAAACATAACAGAGGTTGGGGTTGTTTTTACTAATAAGTATTTATTATTACCCAAAGGAACCCTATGTAGCAACTTTAGAATAATGAAAGATTGCAGAAGTACAATGCACGTAGCAAAAGAAATTGTGGCAACAGCAGGAACCCATTGAGCTATCTACATAGAAAACAAATTATTTCATCTGGATGTTTCAACTTTTGCTACAGGGGGCACGTTATCCCTCTGTGCTACTTTAATAGTCAAAACTGGAACTAGGCAAACTAATCACCAGAGTTAAACTAAATGCTGGCAGGTAAGGAACTCTAAAGTCTATGGAAGATATTTCAAAATGAACCACACCTCAAAGCTCGGCCCCTGGTGCAGTGGCACAAGCCCCTGGACAAAAGCAGAATGTTGTGCCATAAGCCGGGGCAAGAAGTGGCCCACCCAGTGGTTGAAGTGGGGGAAAGAAAGTAGGGGAACTGTGGGCGAAGGATCAGGGGGCTGGAATAACCAGAGGATTGGGTCAGTGGGCGGAGTCAGTGGTGTGGCTAAAAGGAGCAAAACATACCAATTTTTAGTATGTTTGGTATTTCACTGACCAGTTACAGCTTATAACGTTATTTAATGCAACCAATAGATACATGTGTATTTGAGGTTTACGATATGTGTTATTGAAATATATTTACAATGTGGGATATTTTTCAATCACAGAATGTCCCAAATACGCTTATAAGTGGAATCATAAGCCATTTGTCTTCGAGCCATGCAGTTTCTTTCATCAGCACTTCTCCTCCCTTTTTCAAACCATTTCAGAACATAAATAAAATTTGGGTTTAAATTCTATGACAGGAGACCCCACGTTTTGTGGAGCACTGTTGATTACATAATTCTGTGTCCCATGGTCAATGCAATATTGTAGCCCTACTTTTTTATGTGCTTCACGCAACATATCATGAAACCAGCATTAGATGCCTCTTAGTTTCCCTTTATTATATCTAGACATAAAGTGAATATTTACTCCTGAAACAATCCAGACATGTTGGTTTTGCAGATGCTTTAAGCAGTATCACATGATTGAGATACAACTATTATGTTAGTAGTTTGTGAAATTACTACTCAAGGAAGTTAGCAATGAGAATTGCAAATGTATCAACTCTGGAATTATGAGTGCAGAAAGCTGGCTCTGTATATACCATACCAAAGTAAGGTATGGTGTACACCGAGTCCAGTGGATCACCAAAGGCTTACAAAGGTAAAAGTAGATAATACCTTACGCTCTATTTGTGGTAGTGTGGGCGAGCAGTAATGCTTTATCAGAGGGTAGTGGTGAGCATTTATTGTACACACTCAAGCAAGAAATGATAGCACATACTCAAAGAATGAACTCAGACCAATTGTTTGTATAAACACACTTCTTTTATTGTATTTCATTTTTAGAACCAGGCAAGACTTGGTAATGGTAAGTAAAATTGTACTTTCACAGACTGGTTGATAATATTCAAGCTGAATTAATTTGACTTTGTTACAGGTTGGTACACTGCTTAACAACAGCTGTACTTTGATGGACGGAATGCAGAACAAATCAAAACATTCACCCCCAGTCAAGAGATCTGGGTTAAATCCATCATTGTTTTGTTCACCATGCCACTGGGACATTTCCTGGACAAAGGTAGGTACAACACTTTTACAATAAAAACACAGTTACTTAAATTTCCATACAAACACAACTCAACACAGAACTTTTTCAGAGGAAAACAGTCTATGCAGTCCTATGGAGGAAAATGTTGTTATCGGTTTGCAGGTAAGTAATCAGTCTTGAGGGTTGAGTTTCAGGGGTTAGAACAAGGAATCCCCCAGGGTCAAGGATGAACTCAAAAAGCACCCTCAGCGGCACAAGGGCAGCCGGGTGCAGAGTGCTAATGCCCAATGTTAGCCTATGGGGCTAGGGGGGCCTTCGATTGGTGGCTGCTCACGGGCCAAGCTCCTAGGGTTAAGGTCAGGGCAAAGGGGGTCCCAGGTCAGCACTAAGTCCACAACACGAGCTGCGCCGGGGCGGCCAAGTGCAGAGTGCTTAGAAGAGGTCAGGAGCCCAATGCAATCCTATGGAGATTGCCTGTTTTGTTTTGTAGCTACAGGCTTGGTCCAAGAAGTCTTTCGGGAGGAACCAACAGCTGGGCAGGTAAGTTTGAGGGCTCGGAGACGTAATTCCACCTCAGGTCCTCTTCACCAGGATGGCCAGATGCAAGGGTGCCTTTTGAGGTCGGATTTAAGCTTAGCAGTAGGGGGGTCTCCGTACAGAGGCTGCAGGCAATGTCAGGGAGTCCTGGAGGGGTCAACCCACGGTGGACTTCGACTCTGGAGCGCTTGGGGACCTCACTGGGACTAGTGTGACACTTGGACTCAGGCCATAGGCGACGGGTGGAGTGGTGGTTCCAGGCATCGGGATTCTTAGTCTTCAGCAGGCTCAGAGTCTTTCTTTGGAGATTCCTTTGAACAGAGTTGCTGTTCACAGGATATCATTTATTGAAGGCAGTCAGTCCTCCCAGGGGTTCTGGAGGTTGCTGGCTGTAGGACAAGACGACTTCTGGCACAGGACCTCTGGAAACTGCAGACAGGCTGGTAGGGCTGGGACCTAGTCAGTTCTTCTCTGCAGTCTCCTCTGCTGTGCCTCTTCTTTCATCCTTCTTCTTCGTAGGTTGTGGGAATCTCCCTTCTGGGTCCAGGGCAGCCCCCAAATCACAGTATTTAGGGGCCTATTTATGGGTCTCGGATTAGTGACCAATGGGCTACTGACCTTAGGGTGACTGCACCTTTGGTGTGCTCACCCCATGTGAGGGAGTGGGCACAATCCCTAACCCTGATTGGAGAGTGCCTGCCATCTGCAAGATGGCGGGCACTGAAGAGTGGGCTTCACCTTGCCTCCCCCACCTGAGGGGTGGGGTTTTCAGAGTTGGGCACACCTTCTAGGCTGTCCTAATTTTTCCTGCCTGTCTTCCTGCCGAAAAAGAGGTGAGGAAGGAAGGGGGCCTGCTCCTGATAGCAGGAGAGGCTGGGGGTGGTGTTGCAAAGCCAGCAAGGCCTTTGAAGCTCCCCTGTCACAGATGGCTCTTCCTGACCTAGGGGAGGCGTGTACACCTCAGCTCAGGAATGGCTTTGTTTCTGGCCTTAGAGAGCGAAGGCTCCCACCCAGGGGTCCAGAAAATTGTCTCGTGGTAGCAGGCTGGTGTCTACCAGTCAGGGAACCCACCAGAGGCTGGTTATTTTCAGGTGGCATCTCTAAGATGCCCTCTGTGTGCAATCTAGAATTAATCCCACACTGGCATCAGTGTACCTTTCTGGACAAAAATAATCCTGATAGACTTTTTTTTCTCTTTCTATGTGTGCTGCACATATAGAAAGAGGAAAGAATTGGGAGAAATAAAGATATTTCTCCTTGTTGTGCCTCCCTTGGGGAGGCGTAAGATTTTGATGCATTCCCAGGTTTACAAATCCTTGTAGAATCACGAATGCGTTGAAAACCATGGAAGTTGAGTGGGAATACGCACTGCAATTCAATCCTTGTGCAGAGTAAGACAAAGCAGCGATTTGCGCTGTGTTGCATTACTACATATTTATGAAACCATTCAATGCCATACTAAGTGGCTTTGCGTGGCTTCATAATTATGACTTGGAGATTTGTGTCATGCATTTACCACATTCCATGGTGCAAGCATGATGCAAGACCCTCGTAAATATGCCATTAGTTTGGTGTGCGTGCAAATCATGCATTGCCGATCCCTGGTGAGTTGCACTACTACTCCTGATACAAGGCCAATGGAGGCACCAATGGGTGAGGTGGACTAGCCTCAAGGGTCCTGTAACCTCAATGACAATGTCTCCCTTGATCTAGGGTGTGCTGCTTTGTAGACCTGCCTGCAAGACTGGAGGTGAACTTCCATGTGGATTGTGGTGGAAAGGGCTTAAAGGTTAACCCACACTGGTCACTGCTAGGGTCCACCTGCTGGTGCTAAGAGACCAGGCGTTCTATGATCTAGTGGGGCCTTTTAAGGCCCAGTAGGGAAATGTGTTCCCTCAGGATAGTGGTCTTTTGGACTGGTCATGAAGCCTGATCCTAGTTCTGCAGTTCCAAATTTGGTAGCTCTGGCTACAGTGCCACATCCTCTCCCCCCTGAACACCTTTCTGCCCCACTGAGAGAAACATGTACTGCCTTCAGATACAACCCAATTGTGCCCTGTTATAAACGCCTGGATGAGACTCAATTCAAATTATGCACTGCCTGGAAAAAAAAAATAACATCCTGGAAAAAGCAAACACTCATAGGCAATGCAAGATTATGTAAAGCATGCAAAATATAAGCAGGAACAACATGGTTACCATAACGCTTTAACACTCACTGTTCAGAAATCAATGAGTGTTTTTTGCCTCAAACATTGAGGACATGAATACAGGGCTCCTCCTGTATACCGGTGTGCCTTTGTTGCACTCGTGAACAGCAAGGAAGGGGTTAAGCAGGGCTCAGAATATACAGGACCTCTTCAGGAAAATCTGATCTGACTCACGGAAATCCACAAGGGCTTCTCCACATTCATGTCAGCCAGCTAGCTGCTCAAACATCAACATTATGTATTCTAGTGTCCTATAAAGGATACCTTTTGAAGTGTCCTGCTTGGCTAACTCTCTGTCCCACAAAAAACTTGAGAGAACTCTTGCGAGTAAAAGGCCAAAATTATATTTTCATTTGGGAAGTGAAGGATACATCCAACTTTATTTTTTTGGGTGACACAATAGTATGTTAGTGATGCTGAAAAGCGTCGCTAAAAAAAATCACAAACCTAAGAGGTCCCAAAGGTAAGACCCATTGGCTTTGCTAATGCTTGTTTAGATATCTCATTTGCTAAATGGGGCACTTTTAATTTGGTGCCAGATAGGGCTGAACTGGGAACCCGAAGCAGTCCTGGCAAAGAGGTCCCACAGACAAGACCTATGGGCTTTGCCAATGCGTGTTTAGATATCTAATTTGCTAAATGGGGCACTTTTAATTTGATGCCATACAAGGCTCTACTGGGAATCCAAATCAGCCCTGGCACTTTGTCCATCCCCTGTATGGTGTGTTGCAAGTGAACACAGTAAGCGAGCCTGACCACTACAAAGGGGAAATGGGAAGAGGGTGTTCCCTCCCCAAGAAAATTTTGAAAAAATTACATAAATTGTGCATTCTACAACTCATTTCATTATATATTCAATTGTATTGGCATTGAGGGCACAGTAAATAATGACCTTACAGTGCACCAGGATACGACAATCTTGTTGGGGCTCTTCAATGTTTCCCTCACTATCACCCTCAAACACTGCCCCTCATCTCTCCATAGCCCCTCTCACATGCATTTCATTTTTTTTATAGCGCCTCTCATACCAGTGTAGCGTTGTGCGACAGGGAGGGAGCAGTAGAGTGCCATATTTTCAGAGATATGGCTCACTCCTCCCCTTTCCCTTGCGCCGGCGCTCATTACAGCTGCCATGTGCCACACACACACCTTAGCGCCATAGCGCTAGGTTGTGTGCATGAGTCTAGCATAGGTTTTTTACAGGAAGGGTGCCCTTCCTGTACAAAATACGATGCACAGACACATGCAAGTGCCGCACGCATACAAAGTCAGAAAAGGAAGGAGAAATGAAAGAATTTCTCCTTCTGTATGCCTACTTGAAAAAGGCGTAGTTGTCTCACGCTAAACCCAATCTACTTTATTTAGTAAATTGGGCTTAGTGTGAGAAACCCTGGGTGGTTGCTTGAGAACGCACATGCTCCACCCATGGTACGCCCCTTGGCGCTAAGTAATGCGAAGCAGCTCACTTTTCCGTTATTCCAGCGCTAGAAAGTAAATTGGGAAAAAAAGATTTTGCGCTTATTTGCATCACTTTTGTGACGCAAACACGGCGCAAAATCTTAGCAAATCTCCCCCTTAGTGTGGTGGACAGCCCTGCTGGTTTTGTTACTGGGGGACAGTTTTGCAGCCCCAAACCAGCCTCCCACTCCTCCAGCCTCCCTCCCGATGCCCATTACGCCAGTCCGGCCTTGGTGCCTGAGCCTATTTGTTTTCACAGTCCGACACTGAATGGGGTCCACAAGGGGCTCTGGTGCCTGGGTGTCACAGAACTGGACACCTCGGGCTGCTTTCATGTTACTACCTTAAAAAAGGTAAACAGTATTTTTAAAAATACCACATCCCTGAACACAGACTGAGCAGCAGTACGCAATTTATAAAATAGAATAAGGAAATAAGGAAGACATTAAACGTTTTCTACAGTTTTTATTTTTTTAACGCGCCAAGGTTTGGGCATAGTCTGCCACAAATTCCACACTGGAGTCCTCTTCCTTTTCTGGTGGCGTTGTCAGTCTGGGTGAGCCCGAGAATAAAGGGCAGATGAGGTCAAGGGCGGGGCCACCAATGCAGCCTGATGTGACAAATTGTTTTTAGTCACAGTGGGGGGCAGGCAGGTAGCATCGTCAGTAAATGATATGTAAATCATTGCAGCAGCAGGGTCATCATAGGAGGCCGCTTTCTCATGCTGCTTGATTGCACTCCTACAGTGCAAAACAGCTCCTACAGGGTTGCTGGGCAGGCCCCTTCCCACAGATACAGAGGGGAAGGGGGAGGGGGTCACGCAACTGCAGAGGCCTTCCTCAATGAGTACCACACAGGAATCGTAATATTTTTTCAAGTTTGGACCATTGCTGCTGTCCTGGGACGCAATCTGAAAATAAAGAAGTAGGGGAACGGACTTTGGTCAATTTAAAAAGTAGGGGCACGCTGTGCCCTTCCGATCCCGCCCACTTCGACCACTGGGCCCACCACATGCTGTAACTGCTCAGTCTCGCCCATTGTCATTCTGTATGCGACCATCAGCCTGTAGACAGAATGAAAATTGGCAGGGCGACAGTCAGTGCGAGGTCGGGGAGGGGCAGCTGTTGAGCTTAAGGGAGGAGTGTGAGCTGTCCCCAATAGGGAGTTCTACAGAACTCTTAGGCTACTCATAGGCGAACCGCAAAGGTCACTGCAATCCCCAGAATTAGGGTCAAAAGAGATCTGTAAAAGGGATCATCGTGGACAATGAACATGAGGCCCAAATAATGGACTATCCATGAAATTTACAGATGGGACATCACCCTAGTAGGGTGTGGGGGGGGGCGGGTTCTGAAGGGCATGACGTGCCCATCCATTTTTTATTTTAGAAAAGCAGTTCCCCTACTTTTTATGAAAAGACAACCCTCACAGGACCATTAATTGACAGCTGAAATGTTAAGGCAGGGAGTGTTCTGTGCCATGACACTGAGGGAGGGTTAGACAGCTAAACATTCTTTGTCAGGGTGTCTGCCTGCCTGAAAGAGATGTAAATGTGCAATACTGGTTAATCTGCAAATGTGAAGGGTGCTTGGAAATCAGTATAGGCTTTAATTGATGGAATCACTTGAGGTTTCCTGATAACACATATTTATGTTTTTTAGTGATGTATTGTAAGGGGGTATCAGCTAATCTGTAAAGCATATGCTTTCTAAAGACATTTATAAAACAAACTGCATTATGTACAGTCTGCAAAAAAATCTATATTTTGAAAACACTTTATATCTTAAACCTTTTTGTGCCTATCTTATCTATTTCTTGTGTTGTTTAATGCAAGTTTAAAGTAACGACTTGCATGTTCACAGTGCTTTCTGTCACAGACATGGACCTTGCAGCACTAAACATACACGTCACTATTCTCCCCTGCACCAACCAGGATTCAATTCTGTGGCTCTCTGGTGCAGTGCAGTACCTAATAGAGGTTTCATAATGTAATATTGTGCATTTCCAACTGATCAACATAACTTGTATTTAATTTTCAGTTAAACTGTGCGTTATTTTATATGCAGTTACGTTATTTTATATCTAGTTACCGGAAGGTGAAAGACCGAAAAAAGTTACAGAATATTTTGGTTTTTTAGCCACACCTTTGACCACTTCCCCACACTCATACACACCGCCCCCTTGAGTGCAGAATCACAATTCCCGTACTTTTTTTTAATGCACTTCAGACACTGCTTAGATTTATTACAGGGGTGGCTCTCTTGGCATTTTATTCTACAGAAGTCCAATAAATAAGAAATAACTAAGGGCCTGATTTTGAGTTTGGTGGATGGATTACTCCGTCACAAATGTGACAGACATCCCATCCGCTGTATAACAAGTGCCTTTGCATAAAATGCACTTGTAATACAGTGGAAGCGGTATCCACAGCCGCGGCCTGTGGAGGGTGTCCCGTGGGGCGGAAAGGCGGAGCGGGGGAGGGGCAGGGTGGGGGGTACTAAAAACCGGAATATGGATAATTGGAGGTAAGTAAACAATTAAATAAATAAAACGAATTTCGTAGCGCGCGCTGCATCGCAATTTGCGATGCAGGGCTGGGTATCCATCATGTGTGCGATGGACCCATCCGCCGAACTCTAAAACAGGACCACCCACTATCAGCACTGCTTACAGAGTGGGCTTTATTACTTGTGTAATGCTTACTGCTGTTCTGTTGTGGACACTAATCCTTTGTGTGAATAGAAGTACTGCACAGCTCTGAAAAGCTGTGAGTCTCTGTGTGTGTGCCCTCTTTTATGAGACTCAGAATTCTTCAATAGGGAGATCTGCTGCACTTAAGGCAGAGTGGAGGATATTTCGTGTTTTTGTGGCGACCACCAGGGCCGTACTGGCCGTAGCGGGCACCGGGCAATCCCCCGGTGCGCCGCACGTGTGGGGGCCGGTTTTGGGCCCCTCGGGGACGTTTTGTTTCAGGGCCGTTTTTGCAGCATAGCTGCAAAATCGGCCTTGTAATAAAATCAGCCGAAAACCGGCCCTGGCAAAGAGCTCGGCGGCACCCCAAACCCCCGGGCGGGTGGGGGAAGGGGGGGGGGGCGGCCGAGCACTTTGCCAGGGCCGGTTGTGGTTCCCAGTCCGGCCCTGCAGACCACGGCCTATTGTCCTCTTTCTTGAATGTTCCCGTTGATTCCGATGCAGCTGCTGAAACATGTGCTAGTCCCAATGGCGTTATAAATTGAAGTGTTTACTTCACTGATCTTGGCTGCTGAAACAAACACCTGATGAATACTGTACAATTCAGAATGAACCAGAGTCTTTCTCACAATAGTGTCATTCAATCAAATATATCTTAGTTAGGCTAGTAGGATCATTTATTGCAAGCTTGTGAGACCAATAGCTTATATTATAAGGATCTCAATGGTGCAGTGTTTTGAAAACTCACATGAAACCATATAAGGGTATTCATCATCTACCCATAATATCTGCTGTCCATTCACCATTACTCAAAAAGTGTTCCTTATGTTAAATCTAGGTGATGTTTCTCCAAACTCCCTGATGCTCCAGTGTACTCCATTTAGACTGAATACCATAAAGGTAACTACATCTCAGAATGACTTTGACCGCCATTTTCAAGCTGTGAGCACCACTTGTGGACTTAGAGCATGTCAATAATTTCTCAGAGTCAGATCTATACGAGTTTATAACCACAATAAAATGATTTTAGCTATGATCAATTGGTGTTTAAATGTCAATTTTTCAATGTTTGGCAATGAGATTTTTTAACAACTGAGGGGGTGGCCTGCTTCTCCCCCGGTTACGCGTGGTTGCACGTGGGCTGGTGGGAGGAGCAGGTGCTCAAGGTGGAACATCATACCGATGAGAAGGAGCATATAGTATGTTGGTTGCGATTTATAGATGATGTCTTTGTTGTCTAGAAGGAAACAAAGGAAAGGGCAGAAAAAATTGTGGTTGGAATCGATGAGAACACTATGAATTTGGAATTCACAGCCAATATCATTGCACATATCATTGATTTCCTACATGTTCAGATCTATGTTAACAATAATAAATTAGAATCCAAACGACATCGCAAACCCAGTGCACGTCACTCCAAGCTCCATGCATCTAGCTTCCACCCCAAGCACCTAACTGACAGCATCCCCTACGGGGAGATGCTGAAACTGCGTAGGATGTGCAGTCTTGACAGTGATTTGGTTCAGTGCCAACTAGAGGCCAAACAAAGATTTGGAGAGCGAGGTTAACAGAGAGAACCATTGATTGAGCGATTAAAAAAGCAAATGAAAAGTCTAGAGAATCTAGGCTTGGGTTGCCGATGGGCTGGAGTTGGACGACGAGGACTGGACCTCCGCGGTGGCCTCTCCGAAGGAGGTGGCCATACCGGCTCGCCTTCGCTTCGTCCAGCTTAAGATACTCCACCGGGTCTACATGACGGGGCCAAGGCTTCTGCGTATGGGCTATGCTGAGGATGGGCTGTGTAAGCGTGGGTGTGGTGCTTTGGCGACCTTTCTGCATATTTTGTGGGAATGTCCGAAGGTGGAGCGATTTTGGCGTGGTGTGCACGAGGTCCTGCGAGTGGTTACGCGTGTCGCACTGCTGCCTGAAGCGAGGAGGTGCCTGTTGAATGTGTGGGAACCAACTGACTACTCGGCTCCGCAGATGTGGTGGGTGACTCTGGGATATATGGTAGCTAAGCGTGATATTGCTCAACTGTGGGGATCCCAGAAGCCCCCGGCGGTGTCGGCCTGGAAAGAACACATGGACTGGTGCATGTTTCGAGAAAAGGTGGTGTATGTGGCGAGGGGTAAGCCTGGGACATGGGTGAAAGTATGGGGCCCCAGGAACGCCTATCGTGGGGGTATCTGCGCGCCACCACTGCTGCCTGCTGCCTCACCAGCCCCGTCCCCTTAGCTGACTCCTTCCCTCAGCCCCAGGCACAGGGTTCCCCCAGTCCTTGCTCTGTTCCCCTTCCCCTCTTTAGACTCCTGTGGCTACTTGGGGTCCCCCATTCGGGGAGCACGTGTTGCTACTGTCGATTGCGGGTTGCCTTGTGGGTGTGGTTTTTTCTTGTTGTTTGTATAAAATGAAACCGTATTGTGGGGTCTGACTGATATGGCCCACGGCATTGATACCTCCTGAATATGCTCCTCTGCAACACCAAGTGTTTTATGAACGTATGTCATATGCTCCTGTCATCCTAGCGGCCGGCCGGAAGGTTGTAGGCCCATACCTGTATATTCTTGAGATTTGTAATAAACGGTTTAAAAAAAAAAAAAAAAAAAAAAAAAAAAAGTCTAGAGAATCAATTTTATTCTGGGAAGTGTTGAATACGGAGTATAAACAGGAACCCCAGACTGTTAGTGACAATGATGAGGTGAATGTCAGACTGATCACTACCTACAGTAAAAATAAACAATCTTTTAGATCCATTATAAAAAAACTATGGGCAATAGTATTAACTGATTCTACATTAGGCCCCATTTTTTCTAAAAAAAAAAACCTGACATAATGTTTCCTCGGGCATATTCGATGAAGGACGCATTGGTGAAAAGAAGCCCTGAAGTAATTTCTACTACCATTTGGCTTTCGGACAGAAAGGGATTTTATAAATGCAGTTCTTGTAGGGCTAGCCGGTTTGGGATCATTACTAATTAGATACAAGACACCATTTAAATCTAAACCAGTGGAAATAGAAAGGTTCTACACTTGCAGAACAGATCCTGCTGTTAATGTGTTGGAATGCACTTGTGGGCTTCAGTATGTGGGGAGTACCAAGCTACAAGTGCATCTGAGAATACTACAACACTTGAGGGCCATTGTTAACTCTGACCCTTCTTAGCCGGGGGCTCGTCACTTCAAACAAGTACATAGCAACAATTTAAATTGTTTGAAGTATTTTGTTATTGACGCTGTCCCGGTTTTAAGAAGAGGAGGCAATCGTGATAAATTACTGCGACAGCTAGAGACATGGTATATTATAGAACTTGATTCTAAAACCCCGAAAGGTCTTAATATCAGCAAAGATTTGCACAATTTTTTATAACTAATGTGAGTCTTAGTGATAGTCTAACAGGCTAGTTATTCTATGAGATTTTGAGAATAGTCAATAGAGGTATTTAATATGAAATATTTGAAGTATTCAAGTGATCAACAACTTTAAGGCAATATATTATGAACAGAATTAGCTGCTGCTCAATTTTACTTTGCATTTTCACTTTAGATAACTGTCAACAGCGTGGATAGTTATTTGATAATACAATGATGTTGTCTTATTCCTATGGAACTTGCTCGAAAAATGGATTCAAAGCAATTACATATAATCTATATGACACAGTTTTTCGTTGGTCTAGAGTTATGTGTAGCATAGTATGTGTATCAGTTGAACAGAGAGTATTAATGAAAAAGGTAGTCTAAACCTGAGAGCCTTGCCTACCTGCTAGGGGAACATTCTGCTGTCCTGCCATCTTAGCATCGCCGCCGCTGTCCCTGGGACTCTTTATGCTGTGTGTCTCCCCCGCCGCCGCCACTGCACATCGCGGCCGAGAGCGGGGGGAGACTACAGCCCCCAGGCTCCCTTGCGGATGCTGACGCCGCCAACGCGCCCGGAGGCGCTTAAAAGATTGCGGCTCCCTCGGGAAGTCTAAACCTGAGAGCCTTGCCTACCTGCTGGGGGAGCATTCTGCTGTCCTGCCATCTTAGCATCGCCGCCGCTGTCCCTGGGCCTCTTTCTGCTGTGTGTCTCCCCCGCCGCCGCCACTGCACATCGCGGCCGAGAGCGGGGGGAGAGTACAGCCCCCAGGCTCCCTTGCGGCTGCTGACGCCGCCAACGCGCCCGGAGGCGCTTAAAAGATTGCGGCTCCCCCCGCGTCGCGGGACGCGCGCGGGCGGCGCCGGGCTAAGCCCGGGCAAAGGGCGGGCCCTCTGTGGCCCACCGAGGCCGATAGAGGTTGGGTTGGGACTACCATCTGTGCAGTGATCGCTTATGGATTGAACACTTATTTCCTGGGGTGCACAGGTGTTTGTGACGTGTGATTTATTCGTACGACCAACTGTGTTCATTATTATCTAGAAGGACTGTTGTATTTATTGTAAGGTGGAAACATGTCTAAAGGGTCCTCTAAAGCGTGCACAAGGGTTGCGGGCATGGGGACTTTGGACAGTTACTTAAAACAGGCAGAATCTGCCATTGTGAAAGAAATCGCTTCAGTTGAACGAAGACTGTCTTTGGATCCCACTAGATTACCAATTCCTTTACTACCCGCAGCGGATTGTACTTCAGATAACGTCCCTTTGGATGGCGTGTACCCCCCTGAGACTACAAATGGGTCTTGTGTTGATGTCAGTCCCACAATTGTCTCAGCTCCCTTACTTACTACTAGTCCTGCCCATCCCCCACTGGTTATCCGCACCAGACAACTGAGGATTAGGCCCGATCTGAATGTCGATGGGGGCAAAATTGTCACGGGGAAAAGAAAGGCGAAGAATAATCCTCAGGGCACTCGAAAACCGGCAAAACTATCTAAATCTAGCAATCTTGCTTCTGGTTTGGACGAAGTTAATACTAATGCTTCCCGTCCAGTTAGCAAGACCCTGGGAGAGGCAGTGAATGATTGTGTTAATATGGCTACTGATAGCATTAGCGAAAAATCTATGTCAGATTTTATAAATATTTTGGATGAGCGCCTTAAATTATTTACTGCGCCTTTATTGGTTACCTTGAAGCGCATTGAGGATCGGGTGAACGTAATTGAGTCTTATTTTATTTTCAAGGTTTCCATTTCTGGCCTAAGTACCCAGGCAATTGACTCCCTTAGTACAGCAACTGCCTCTGTTAACAATCTGTTGGATTCCATAATTACCCCACTCCAACAACCAGTACCTCTTTCCACCACCTCGGCCATTGGTTTAAATCTACCACCCCCAGTATCAAAAGCCACGGGAACAACACAAGGGGTGGCTTTGGGCTTACCCAACATGGAGGGAAGGTCAGGTGTTCTAGCTAATTATGGTAAGAGGGACTCGCTACATCTACCAGTCGAGGCTTGTCCACATACTATTATCTTAGCTAATGTCCCAAAATTGGAGGGGGGCAAAAAGGAACATTGGACCTCCCTGAAAAACAAGGCTATTCACTTCTTATCTAATAAAACTGTCCTGGGACAACACCTTGCCAGCAATTTCATGATGATTAGAAGGGTCCCATGGGTGGGTAAGACAAATAAGAGCCTAGAGGGTGATTGTATTGTTGTAAGTTTTAGATCTCCAAGGTTGGTTGTTGATATACTGAGACAGGCTGGGACACTGAGAATTCAGACAGATTACGTTAATGTTCTCCCTCTGGGTTTTTTTTATCCCCCACTTCATGTTGGGTCATTGTCAAGTGACCCCCCTAGGGGTATTGGTTTTAATAACTATGTCGTCCCTGTTTCCAACAGATTCGATGCCCTTTCAAACCTAGATGATAATGAATGACTAGGGACATTGGCAGAGCATAATATCCCAGATAATCGGGTTGTTGGTCCTGATGAAATTATACTAAAACCATTGGATGACATTCATGCTGAATTGACTCTTGGTCCACTGGGCAATTCAATTAGACTGGTTAGTTGGAATTTAGCCGGCCTGAAAAATAAAATCGATGACCCAGCTTGGCGAGCATATATAGGCTTAGGTCAGATTATAAGTCTACAAGAAACATGGGATGTAGAGAATACCCTAACTATTGATGGGTATAGGAGCTTTTTTGTGCCAGCAGTACCATCAAACATGGGGAGGGCAAAGGGTGGGTTGGTTACCCTAATTTCCGCTAGTATACCTGGTTTACAGACCCAAACAGATACGGGTTCGCGGAATAGTTTGGCAGTACAAATCTCCCTGACAGAGGGAGGTGTCTTTTTAATTGTAAATTTTTATAACTCTTATGACAGAGTCACCACAACTGATCATCTCGTTGCTTTAACACGCTTCTTGGCGGACTACAAGGACGCTAATCAAAATGATTCTTTTATCATAATCTTGGGTGATTTCAACATCCATGGCTGTTTAGATAAATGTCTGTCCTCTGATCCTTTAGGTCCGTCAGATCAAGGTGAGGCTCAGCAGATTATGGCTTGATACTCCCTTCTTTGACATCTGAGGAAATCCCTACTTTTAAAGGGAATGGCAAACATTCGGTCATTGATTACATTTTTATTAGTTCTGCACTTGGTGATATGATTCACGGTTATAGGGCATTCTGGTCACATTTTAGCGACCATAACCCTGTGGTCCTTAGTATCTCGGACATTCTTATAACCCCCACTAAAACCTTGGATAGGACGGATAAAGCTAACATTTGCCCTACTGATCAGAATCGTAGGATTAGATGGAACAAAGTAATTCCGGGCGATTTTCATACTAACCTAAGAAGGAAGGTGGGTCCTGAGATAAACATTTGTTTGGATCTGGACGCAGGGAATAAGGAAGTTTTAGAGGCATATTCGGCAATTTGTTCCCAAATCTCTGCGGACCTTAGATGCCCTGTTAAGGGTAAAGATAACACCGACTTAGGCTGGTTTGATAAAAACTGTTCTTTGGCGAGCAGAAGGCTGAAGGCCGCCCTAAGCTGCAAACCTATTAATAGGGCAATCATTGCCACGCTCAGGAAAGAATATGATAAAGCCTTAAAAAATAGAAAGCAAAAGATCAGAGAGGATGCATGGGTTGAATTATCTTCCGTGGATGTCCTTAGAAACAGTGCAAAGTTCTGGTCTGTGGTGAATAAACCTTACTTTCGCGACGCCTGTAATGGCCAATTAGATTGTGGTATAGGAGAAGAGTTGTGGTGCTCTCATTTTAAGTCAGTCTATGAAGGGGTAAACAATGGGGCATCAAATTTGTCGTCCCCTATTGCAAACCCATATACTTTATCGGTTTCTAAGATCGAGGTAGTCGAGGCCATTGAAAAGATGACGAGTAATAAGGCCCCGGGCCCGGATGGTTTTCCGGTTGACCTTTACAAATGTGACCTTGAGACCTGGTCTATAGTTTTAATGAACGTTTTTAACAGGGTATGTGTCTCAGGCATTCCGGACACTTGGTCCGAATCTGTAATTATACCCATTTTTAAAAAAGGTTGCAGGGGGGACCCTAGCTGTTACTGCCCTATCTCCCTTATTGATTCTGCAGTTAAAGTTCTGGGGCGCGTAGTTTTGGGGAAACTAACAACGTGGTTGGAGGATACTGATACCCTTTCATGTTTACAATATGGGTTCAGAGCGGGTCGGGGTACTATAGACCAAAGCCTGAACCTATATTTAATAATAGGTAAATACACTATTGCCAAAAAAGGGAAGTTATATCTTGCCTTTATGGACTTGTCCTCGGCATTCGACCGAGTGAACCGGTCGAAGTTGTGGGATTTGCTCCTTAAGTGTGGCATTGACGAAAATATTGTATTTTTCCAGGCTGATTTACATAGGGATCTCTCCGCCACTGTTAGATACGATCGCCTGGGGAACTGCACAGGCAGGATTGGAATTACTAATGGTGTTAGACAGGGCTGTATTTTAGCCCCCCTGCTTTTTACGTTATATATTAATGATTTAGGTGCTGCTTTAATTGGGTCGTGCAAGGATATCCCAAGAGCAGGCAAGTATTCTATTCCGGCATTATTATATGCCGATGAAGCCGCCTTGTTAGCACGTACAGCCGTGGGCTTGCAACGCTTGTTGGATTCATTTGCAAATTTCATGAAAGCACTTGATCTTAGCGTAAATTTCTCTAAATCACATGTCATGATTATGGGCTGTAAATCAAAAAAGGTTAAGACCATGTATTGTGAAGGGCATGTTTTATCCCGTGTTACCAGATTTCCCTATTTGGGGGTTATTTTTGATGATAAGCTTACCTGGTCCCCGCAATTAGCAGCTAAACACAATGCCTTTGTTAGGTCTACTCTAGCTGTTCTGGACTTTGCTCGCAAATTGGGGGTGAAGCCAATACAGGCTATGTTTAATATATATGTTGCTAAATGCCTCTCTATAGCAATGTATGGGGCTGACTTATGGGGTATTAAAGATGTTAAGGTTCTACAAGTAGCAGAAGACACATTTTTAAAATCCATCTTATGTCTACCTCAGTCAACCCCCGCCTATATTGTTCATCAGGAATGCGGGATAGATTATTTATCAGATCGTATTGGTCTAGCCCCATTGTTAAAATGGATTACAACTTGGTTGAACCCAGATTTGGAACTAAATCATGTGATTTTAAAGGATTGTTTATCTCTTGAGTATGGCAATGCCATTCCTTGGCTAAATTATGTTAAGAATTTATCCAGAGAACTAGGCTGTCCCGAATTATTTGATTCACCATGCAATTTAATTAAGGGGGATCTGAAATGGGTGAAAGCTGCTCATAAACAGCGGGCAACTTTAGAAAGGGAAGAAAAGGAGTTACTTAAACCTTCAGTAAGGGCCCATCAGTTGGTTATCACTTCCAACAGTATTGAACCCTACTTGGTCACTGTTAACAATATTAACCAGCGTTTTTTATTGACCAAGTTCAGACTGAATAAATTTCATCTCCTGCTCACTGAATCCCCAGGGTGGACGAAGGAGAGGGATTTGGAAATCTGTTCTTGTGACGGATTTTCCATCAAAGATACAGTGCACTTTATCTTCTTCTGTAAATACTTGTCCCCTATTCAAAAAAAATCATCATCCCCCTTATTAAGGATAAAGGATTTAGGCAGGCTAAACCTGCTCTTTTATATCTACAATTGCTGGGTTCCACATGGGAGATATTTAATATTGCCAATTTTTTAGCAATCTCAATGAGATTAAGGAAGAACATTTCTTGGATATAACACAATAATGGGTAATTCATGAATTGAAATCAAGTGTCTTATATATCTTTTTAACTTAATTGTAGTGTTCATTGTCAATGTTATTTATATTGTATGTTTGTTATATTTATATGCTTTTATGGTTTTTGCTATGAACCGAATAAAGTAATTTTGACTGACTGACTGAAAAAGGTAGTAAGCCCACTATGGGCTCAATTTTGACGACCTGCACACACAGCATGTGACATACAATATATAATATAAGGCACAAATTAGTTCAGCAGTTATGTAGCCAACATGTAGCACCTTGGAGACATTTTTGGGACATTTCCTATGACACTGTGATATCGAGCATATATATTATATTGATGATTTAATCAATGGTTTGTAATTTCTAAGGCTAATGTATTGCACAGCCAGTGACTGTAAAATAGAAGTATGTATATATTGAAAGCTCTATGGAATTCATGGTTAGGTATTATACTGCTAGACATGATACACATTGAATAATGAGTATGCACAGTTTATGACGATCTAAGATCTGGTGAAAACATTAGTCTTTTTTCTATGCCCATAGCTGTTGCAGTTTGTTAGCAATCATGTGGTTGAAAAAATGTATTAAAAAAGTTCAATGAGGACGCAGCGCGTATGTGAGCAAGGCCACTGTGTGGCAGCCGAAACGCGTCCTGGACGTGGTGAAATCACTATAATAAACAAGCACTTATGAAAAGTGGAGTCTGTGTCCGGCTGTTTTCAGTAATTTTGGCAACTACGGGATCGGAATTGACCACTTGTGAAATGCGCACATCCATTGAATAGCTCTGTTGGGTATAGATAAGGCATGGCGGTCTTGCTGCGATGAGGAAGAGGTGCACGCTGAGGCTATTTTGGGATTCTTCTGATGTCAGTCACTTGTCTGATCAATGCTTGTGAAAGGGTGGTAGTGCTAGGTCAGAGTATCAGATTTGTCTTCTAGACATTCACGGGAGGCTAGAAGAAGAGCCAGTTGCATAGCTGTTTCCTCCCTAAAGGCTGCAATGGCTAGAGCAGCTGTTGTGATTGGTTATTGGGCTGGATCAGATCTGGGCACCTGTCAGTCTGTAGCCGCAGAATGGAGAGTAGAGCTGGTGCTCAGTTAGTAACATGCAGGCTGTTCCTTCATAGCTGGTAGATGGGGTGGAGTCAATACACCGTGAGGCTGATGCCTCAGAGTATTTGCAGCAAAGGAGTCAGTCGGTTTTATCTCTACCCTTTGTCTCCTGGATGCTAGTATATCTGTAAAAGGTAAGGTTTGGGGTCAGTCACAAACTAAGGCGACCAGTAACTCAGAGTTTGGTAAAGCTAGGTGTAAATATGTGATGGACACTTGAACTGCTGCTATTTATGGACAAAGACAGGTCATTTGTCTGGCCAATGTTTCTCAAGGGATAAAGCATGGTCAGTCACATGTCAATTTTTTCATTACTTAAGGTTCGTGTGACTGGGGTAGAGTTAGTTATCATCTACTGGAAATGCCAACTGCCTCCCTCAGACCTCAAAGGGATCCCTCTCCCTGCAGACCACCTCACCCATCAAAAATACTTATCTCCATTAATATCAAAGCACTCAACCTCCTGGGAGTCCCAACATGTTGAGCCACAAAACTACAGCCCCAAGTGCACTCGAGCAACGATTACACACATACCCGTGTCAGACACTGTGGGCCAGATTGATCACCAGTGGAAAGTCACAAAAACTGTTGAATAAACTATTTCCTGAGATTTGCGCTAGAACATAGCACTAAAGTAATGCAAAGTAGCACTATGCTCTGCTTTGCTCCATTTTCATTAAAGGGGCATCTCCTTGGTGGTACATGGTTGTTCTCATGCACTCACAAATGGATTTTGATGTAAAGCCCCACCTTCTAAGAAGGATTTGTGCTAACAATGAACACTTCCTCAAAGCAGGTGTAATGTTTGAGAAAAGTTTTTTTTTTTGGTCAAACCTTTTTTTAACTTTGCTTGTGTGCGGTAATGTGTATGCTGAGTACATAGTACCGGAAGGGTACCCTTTCAGTACAAAACTAATACTAGACAGACTTCTGCACAATGCTTAATAATTAACTTTGCACAAGTTCAACAAATCTGGTGTTTGTAAAATCTATTATACATTTCTCATAAAGTACATAGGCACAGAACTTTTCATTTTACAAATTTAAATTAAGCAGAGACAATATTTGCGTATGTGTGTTATTACATAGAAATCTATTTCTGTTTGATTATATTTTGTGAAGAAGAAAATATACACTGCTCTTACATTATGAACAAGCATTTACAATGCAATGGTCTCGGCACTGTTAAAGTTAGAGCTACTGGCATTGCTCATGACATTATTTTTGTTTATGTTTTTGTTTTTAAAACATTTAAAGAAACGGCATTGTTATTTACAATGTCACTAGCTTAATCACTGTCAAATGCGAGACCTATTGCATTTGCACCCACACACAGAGTCACACACACAAAGCCATCCACACACACAGAGCCACTCACATAGAGCAACCCACATACAAATAGAGCCACCCACAGAGCCACCTACACACACACGCAGTAGCCCACTGACCTATTTATATTATGTGCACTTTGTGATCTGCATGGTACATGTTCTTTGCTGCAGGCACATTAACCCTATGTGCTACCTTTCCAGGAGTCAAAACTTCCACTAGACAAAACTCCGATCTCTCTCTAGGAAGAACATTAAACACCAGAGTCATCTTGACATTTTTATTGTTGCCGAAAATTGCTGGAGGCCAGGAAGGAGGCAGCAAGCGCTTTTAAAACCTTAATTTACTTGCAAACATAATGTCTCCACCCACAGTCAGCGCCCAGTCACACCGGTTGCACTGCCCTAGAGCTGGCCCTTCTCAAGGGTCCTGTGACCTCAGTGACAGAGTCACTGTTGTTCTTGGCTGTGCTGCTTCATAGGCCTGCTAGCAAGACTGGAGGTGAACTTCAGTATGGATTGTGGTGGACAAACCTTGAAGGTTAACCCAGACTTGCCAGTGCTAGGGTCCACCTGATGGTGCTAAGACACCAGAGCTTCTAAGGTCTTGCGAAGCCTTCTAAAGTCTAGCACGGGATTGTGCTCTCAGGAGAGTCGTCTGGTCGACTGGTTATTAAGGCTGAACCTGGTTCCCCAGTTCCAAGTTCAGTAGCTCTGGCCATAGATCCACATCGTCTCCCCCACTGAACACCATACTGTCCCACTGAGCAAAACTCACACTGCCTTCAACTACAACCCAATTGCTGCCGGCTATAAACACCTGGGTGCGGCTCAATTTAAATAACGCAATAGACAAGAGCAATATGCGGCCTACAGAAAATAGTAACATCATCCATGAAACAACAAAACATGCATTGGCAAAGTCAAAAGTTTGGCAGCCAATGCCAGTTTTATTGGCTTTATCAGTGCTTGTTTTATTGCATGGCATCACATTTTTGAATTCTTAAATAACTCACTTATTTGCTCAATCTCACCTGCTTCCCATGAGCAGAAAACAAGCAGGTGTTGCACACCGCACCTTTTGTTTTTATCAAAGTAATAATCCGTTATTTGTATAGCGCTTTTACAAAAGTGCTTTACGTCGAAGGTGGAAAGGAACATGAGTGGCTAAAATTATGGCTGCCATGCGATGGGGTGTCATTTACCCCCCCCCCCCACACACTTTATCAGCTTGATCTGGAGGTGGGCATCACAGGGTCATTTTGTGTAACATGAAAAATGTACCTTTTAATGGCTTCTTTGACTTTGTTCAGAGACTCTGGCCTCCAGGAAGTTCGTAAATACCATCTCTTGCAGTGCAAGGGGGGGAACAAGGATGATGAGACGGAAGGATGGAGAGACGGAAGGATGGAGAGACGGAAGGATGGAGAGACGGAAGGATGGAGAGACGGAAGGATGGAGAGACGGAAGAATGGAGAGACGGAAGGATGGAGAAAAGGAAGGATGGATGTTTTTAGCCCTGCGCTTTCCTCAATAAAGACTCCATTCTGAGAGTTGTAGGATTGGTTGAGTTAAATGTGACTGACCCCTAAAAGCAATGATTTGGGAAAGGAAAACTGGGCACTGGAAACAGAGCATCCGGTAGCCCTGAGTCACCTGGTAACCCTAGCTTCAATGCCTAAAGCGGCTTCATGAAGTTCTGAAAATAAGAGAAACAGACCTTTGTGCTAGGTATTTTGTCAGAGGTTCAGGGCGCCATGGAATCGGAAAAACAACAGGTGATAGTCCCGGAGAAGGTGTGATCGCAGCTCAGCACCTGGAAATTGGATCCATTCTAGCACCCACTTGTCCCGCCCCCTTGCCCTCCTGAGACTGAGGGCAAACAAAGGCTTTATGTGTTCTAAACAAACACCCAGGACAGCTCTTTGGATATAGTGTGAGATCCCTCAGAAACACATTGGGGGGGTGGGCAAGGGGTGTAAGGAGTGGGGCAGGGAACGGACGGCGCCCGGAAGAAAGGTAGAAATGCATCGACGACGATGCTCAGCAGGCGCTCTAACGCGCACCTACCTCTCTGTGTGTCATCTGCGGTTTGGGTGGGGCAAACAACATGTTATTTGAACAACAACATCGGCAGAGGTGCTCAAACCACACCACCCCTCCCCCGCCCCCTCCAGGAGGCCGTGGCTTGAATGGAGTCGTGAAGGCATGGACGGGTCAAGCAGGGTCTATACTGCTCTGAAAACAGCCCCCAGACCAAATTGTGAAAATCAAACACAAGACATGCACTTACACATAAAAGTTGGACTCGAGCTGTGTAGCAACTGAGTAAAACAATGACTTAAACGATGGAACATAGAAATCAAACAAAACGCAGACAATAGCATGCAACTTTGACGCACAGTATCATCTGTGCCACTTGCATTGCGTCCTCATGAGACTTGCTGCGCAGCTCTCACTGGCACACATATAGCGCTTACTACCCTGCCCCGACAAGGCATTGATTCGCTTTGCGAGTAGTAGCACGTCAGAAATAAGCAGCCAAGAAGAAAAACAATGTTGTGCCTTAGAAGTTCTCCCTTGGAAAAAAAAAATCTACCCTAGCCGCCCTCACCTCAGTGTGCAGGGCAGCCCTCTTCGAGGAGGCCAGCCGATGGGGGTAAAATGGCTGCATCGCACCACGCAAATCTACAGCGTGTGTTGCTCATGCTGCCTGCACGCGCCAGTCGGCTCTCTGATTGGTTGACAAGGTCCACCAATCACAGTGCTTATTTGGTAGTTGCCAACTAATCAGAGAGCCAACTGGCGCGTGTAGGCAGCGTGCAGACATGCTGTCTTGTGGGCGTGTAAGGGGCGGGCAAACCATAATGAGAAAAGTTGCAAAAAAACCGCCCCCGAATCCGAAAAGGACGGGGCCTGTTCGGAGTGACGAACCTCTTCTCCAATGGCTGGCCAGCATTCAAGAGGCCAGCCAATGGAAAAGAGGGGAGAAGAGGGGCGGGTTTAAGCCCCTCTTCTCCAAAACATTAAATCTCCGACTTCCGGTTCTGCCTTCGGCAGACCGGACGGTCCTCGACCTAAAAATGAATATGCACTTTTATGTTTCTGCAATAGAAATTAATGTGGATTCATTCACCCTGTGCAGGAAGTAATGTGCATTGTTTTATTACGATCTGGCTTGACCATGCACCTGTCGCCATACAATTATGTTAGAACCACCAAAAGAGGGACTTTGGCTTCGGCCACATGTTGGGAGCCAGGAGTGCATGTTTTGATTGGGCAAAAGTTGTGCGCTTCAACAAAAAAATTGCTTGCCCTCCACACACCTGCGATCATTTTGTCTATTTTTCTAGCTGCCTGAGCGAACTTTCAGGAGCACACACATGCAATTGTAATTTTTAATGCTATTAAAGTATCTTAGAAAACTAGATAATCAATTTAGTTTTCTCTGTCAGCAACACAGATGGGAGGAGGCAGTCAATAATGTACATGCATTTTTTTGTGTGGCTTGACAGTGCATTAATAGGGCAGATCTATTGGCATTGCCAATGATTGTTCAATAATGAAGAGTCTTGCACAGAAAGGCTATCACTAGTGACTGCTTCTCTCTTCAGGGTGCCACGGTTTAAACATAGATATTAATTAAATGATTTGAAAACACTGAGGCACCATTGCTTTACGGCAGAATCCACCATTCAACATTCCTAGGATTGCCCCTGGAGAGCGCTTTTCATTTTTTCTTATAATGAAACTTAAGTTTTGAAAAAGAAAATGATTGAAGTCATCAACAATTCGATACTGTCGTAGCGGAAGTGGACGGGACTAAGGCCCAGATTTACAAAAATATTGAACGCAGCAGGAGTGCCAGAGCTACAGAGATATGGCTCTCTCCGCCCCTCTCCCTAGCGCCGGCACTGATTTCAGCTGATGGGCGCCAGGGACACACCTTAGTGCCATAGTGCTAGGGTGCGTCTCTGAGTCTACCATAGGTTTTGTACAGGATGGTTACCCTTTCAGTCCAAAATACTATACGTAGAGACATGTTTAAACTTTTCCTACTTGCATGTGTACTTCACAGTGCAGCACACATGCAACGTCAGAAAAGAAAAGAGAAATAAAACATTTCTCCTCTTAACGCCTCCTTTGAAATGGCGTTACCCTTTGGCGCTAAACCCTGTCTACTATTGTTTGTAGATAGGGTTTTGCGTCAAAAGGCATGGGTGAAAGCATGGGAATGCCTATGTTCCACCCATGTAAGGCCCCCTTTGCACTAAGTAGCGCAAAGCAGTGCTTCGCGCTGCTTTGCCTTACTTTCAGGGTACTTTCCAAAGCAAAACACACTTTTTGCACTGAAAGTAAATTAGGAAAAACATTTTGTGCTGGTTAGCCTCAACTTTGTGAAGCTAACCCAGCGCAAAATGTTAGTAAATCTGCCCCTCAGAGCAGTAGCGGTCACTCGCATTGAGAAGTGGTGAGGCGGCATGGGGGAGGGGGAATGCAAACATAAAACATCACAGAAGACAAAATTAAAAATAAATAAAATGCAGACATGCCAACCCTCCAGATTCAGGCGGGAGACTACCGATTTCAAGGCTTGTCTCCCGCCTCCCAATTCCTGCAAGCAAAAACCCCGATTCCTCGGGGGTTTCAGCTGACAGGGCTTGGTAATGTGTAACGTGCTAATTCTTCCAGCAATAGTCAGAGTGGTGATGCAGGGGCTCTAGAAGGGGTGAAAAACCAACAAAGCCTCATTAACAAGCGAATGGTCTTTTAAAGACCTGTGAAGTACTCGGGAGTGGCTGTGTGTGTGCCCGGGAAGCTGTCTCAGCCGGGACTGCCACACACGAGGGGGGGTGTATACACTGCCAGCAACCTGCCAGGCCAGTGCATAACACTTGCATCACCCTCTCTCTGCCTGCCATTGAGCTCCATGCTTCTGAAAAGTAAAAAAAAAACATGCATTTGCTTTTCAAAAGTCCGATCCTACAGCAGCACACTTCCAAAGCTCATACATGACAGTAACCCGATTCAAGGCCCCATTCTCCCGATTTTTATTTTTAAATCTCCCACTTTGCTCTTCTGAAATGTTGGCATGTATGAAAATGAATCTTACCTGCTGCTCCGACAGCCACCACCTTGCTCCCTATCCTTGCCTTCCGGAGGTCCAGGAACTGCTGCACACTGCACAGGCTTTCAGATGCCGATCCCAGCGCTGCTTTCATGCTGGGAATACTATTGGATCGGTCTGAGCGTCATGGTTCGGCGCTCAGACAGGGACTGGGAGCCTGTGTTCGCTCTCCACCCAGCTGTACAACACAGCTTGGGTTGGAGAAAGGCTAAGTGCGCATAACGGTTTGACTTGCCCCAGGCAGCCGGCCAAACAGTCAGGCACACTTAGCAAGACCTACTACTCCCCACTCCTCCCTGGTGCTGCAGCGTCAGTATGGATGGGCCCGCCACTCCCTCGGCTCTGTTGGCAGCCTGCAGGACAAACAAATAAAATGATAATAAAATTGTTTATCAGTTTATTTTTCTTGTTTCCCTCTGCTGGCTTTCAGCAGGGGGGGCGACGCTCCTCAGCCATAACGAATCTCCTTTCTAGGAGTCCGAGGTGGGGTAGCAGGTTAGGCCTGGAGTCCTTTCCACCACAGTGTTTGTTTGTCTCTGCTGAGAAGACCTTCATATGTGTTCCTATAATCTCTGCGGGTGTTAAAGCCCAGGCCTCTCATCTGTGCTGTACCGAGGGTTCTGCTTGGGTGGAGTTCACACCGCCCTGTGACTGGTCTGTGATGCATGGCTGTGTCGCACTGACACCTTGTGTAATCAGGCATGGTAATACCTGCTCTTGCCCATCACTCTCTCTTATATGTCCTTTTTTTGGCTGATCCACTGTTAAGAAAAAGGTCTTGGAGCCCACCCGTTGCTTACCCATTCTTAGGCTTGCATGACACTCTTCTTTACAGGCTCGAAAATCCACAAGGCAGGCCTAACATCATTTCTGTTACTTTTTGTGGAGCAGGGACCAACCACTGATTGATTCAACTTAATTAGTGCCTGTCTGCTGCTCCTGATGTGATTGAGGTACTATTTAGTTCTGTTTAACTTTTAGTGACCTGCAAACAGAAGGCTTGTGACTGGCAAAAATGTGCCTAGAAGGAGGATCAAAATTGTGAAGATTTGTTTTCTATAGTTAACTTTCTTTTATTTTGCCAAGTCTTCTTTTCTCACTTTGCACTCATGTTTACTTTTGTTTTTGCTAGGGAGTGCTGTTCTCAAATGATGAGGATTATCGTGTTCTAAATATTGCTAAGCGACATTGTTTCTTTCTTATGTGTATTGTCTGAAATTATGCTTTAACAAATAACCGTGCAGTACACCCGAATCCACCCCACTCCAATCCAAACCAATCCGCCCAATTCCAATCTGCCCCACTCCACTCCAAAACAATCTGCCCCACTCCAATCGAAAACACTCAGCTCCAGTTCAATCCAAAACAATCTGCCCCACTCCAATCCTGACCACTTCAATCCGCTCCACATCACCTAAATCCACCCACTCCAACCCAATTACCCCCACTTTAATCCACCACAATCCAATCCACCCTACACCAATCCAAACCAATCCACCCCAATCCAATCTACCCTACTCCAGCCAATCCATCGCTTCCCAATCCAATCCACCACCATCCATCACACTCCAAAACAATTTGCCTCACACCAATCTGCCCCACTGCTGTCCTAAAACAATCTGCCCCACTGCAGTCCTTAATCAATCTGCCCCACTGCAGTCCTAAAACAAAGTGCCCCACTGCAGTCCTAAAACAATCTGCCCCACTGCAGTCCTAAAACAATCTGCCCCACTGCAGTCCTAAAACAATCTTCCCCACTCCAATTCAAAATAATCCGCCCCACTCCAATCCAAAACAATCCGCCCCATCCAATCCACATCAATCCGCCCCACTCCAATCCACCCCACAACAATCCAATCCGGCCCACACCAACCCAATCCGACCCACACCAATCCAATCCGACCCACACCAATCCAACCCACACCAATCCAATCCCACCCACGCCAATCCAATCCCACCCACGCCAATTGAATCTGCCCCACACCAATCCAATCTACCCCAATCCAATCTACCCCATTCCAATCAATCCACCTCACCCCAATCCACCACCATCAACCCCACTCCAATCCAATCCAAAACAATCTGCCCCAGTCCTATCTGCTCCACCACAATCCAATCCGCTTCACCACAATCCAATCCGCCCCACACCAATCCAATCCATCCCACACCAATCCAATCTGGTAGCCTGAAGACTCAGCACTTTGTCAGTTTTTGACCTATATTATACCCCCGCAAAGACATCTAAGTGGGCTAGCTCACGGGGTAGCTCAATCAGTAGATGTGGGCTATTGGCTGCAGCTACCGAACACATGTTTATGCTTGTCCCGGCTTAGCACATTTTTTAAGCGACATAAAAAAAATTCTGAACTTGATTCTTGATACTCCCATAACACTCACATCTGATCTGATTATTCTGGGGGTAGAACGAAATGAGGAGGGATATTCCCGTAGAAGGTCTGAGATTGGTTATGTATTTATTGCTATAGCTGTTTTAAGATTATGTATAACATCTCAGTCGATTAGTTTGGACGCTCCAACGTTTATCAACTGGCGGTCCAGGATATTAGCATTATATAATATTGAATTTTCTGTTTATAGAATGCGAGGGCGAAGGAGGCGAGATTGGGGTCTAGTCTCCTATCACTAGATGGCTAGAGAACACTGTTTATCACATTGAGAAATTTTTCACCACTCATCATCTTTCTCTTTCTTCTACATTATTTCTCTTCTCTAGTCTTACTTTCTGGGATGATAACATGAATCTTGTATTTAATTAGTACCAATTGAATCTGTGTTTTTTTTCTTTTCCTTCTTTTTTTTTTTCCTTCTCCACTGCTCCTTGATACCTAAGAATGAGTTGCCATGTTTGATGTCTAGACAATGAATTGCTGAGATACTACAATATGCTAAAGTGTAATATATATATTGGATCTGTTTATGAAGATGAATTCACTGTGACAAATTTATATATGAGATTTTATTTTTTCTGGAAAAAAGCAATAAAAAGATTTTTTTTAAAACAAAGTTTAGTTGTTTAAGGGATTGCAGTGATTTTTCACACAAATAGGGGAGAGTCTTTTAGAACAGGAGGTTTAACTTGACATTTGTGGCAGTTGATAATAAAGCGTGCATTTTGCAAAGGGGGTCGGTGTTTCAATTTAATCTTGTGAACTACATGTTATTTTAATGAGGCTGGCAACATACTCCATTTGACAGTTGAGAAATAGAAATCATTTAGTTTGTAGTGATTCTGATAAGTCTGTCATTGTATTAGATGAATAATAACAATGCTAATGGTTATGTACATGAATTTGTGTATTTTAGATACCCCTGCTGAAGGGATCATTCCCGAAATGCATTTTGAAAGAAATATAAATTTGGTGAAAAAGCAACTGAGTAAAATATGGATAAACAGAAGATTAAGACAAAACATTTGATTGATTAGATTCATTCAGTGAATTGGCTGTGTAGTTTCAATTGGCACCAAGAGGTTCCTATCTGTTCTGCCACTCCAGTCTGCCCCACTCCAGTCTGCCCCACTCCAGTCTGCCCCACTCTAATCTGTCCCACTTCAATCTGCCCCACTGCTGTCCAAAACAATCTGTCCCACTGCTGTCCAAAACAATCTGCCCCACTGCTGTACAAAACAATCTGCCCCACTGCTGTCCAAAACAATCTGCCCCAATGCAGTCCAAAACAATCTGCCTCACTCCAATCTAAAACAATCTTCCACACTCCAATCCAAAACAATCTTCCCCACTCAATTGCAAAATAATCTGCCTAACTCCAATGCAAAATAATCTGCCCCACTCCAATCCAAAACAACCTACCCCACTCCAATCCAAAACAATCTGCCCCAATCCAATCTGTCCCACTCCAATCCAGAACAATCTGCCCCACCCAATCTGCCCCACTCCAATGCAAAATAATCCACCTCACTCCAATGCAAAATAATCAGCTTCACTCTAATGCAAACAATCGGCCCCACTCCAATCTGCGCCCCTGCAATCCAAAACAATCCACCTCATTCCAATCTGCACCACTCAAATCCGCTTCACCCCCATCCAATTCACCCCACCTCACTTCAATTCAATCCACCCCATTCCAACCCAAACAACCCCACACCAATCCAACCCAGCCAAATCCAATCTACACCACTTCAATCCACCCCACCCTAATACAGTTCACCCTAATCCAATCTACCCAGCACCACCCCATTTCAATTCTTCTCATTTCAATCCACCTCGATCTAATCCACCTCACTCAATCTATTCCACTCCACTCCAATCCACCCCACTGCAACCCAATCTACTCCACCCCGTCCCACTCTAATTCACTCCACTGCATTCCACCCAACTCTATTCCACCTCACTCTAGTCCACCCGACTCCAGTGTAGCCCACTCCAATCCACCCCACCTCAATGCAATCCACCCCACTCAACCCAATCCACCCCACCTCAACCCAATCCACTCCACCTCAACCCAATCCACCCCACCTCAACCCAATCCACCCCACCCCAGCCCAATCCACCCCATTCAAATCCACCTCAATGCGTTTCAACTACCACACTCCAGTCTAATCCACCACACTCCAATCTAATCCACCCAATCAGTCCACCCCACTCTATTCCAGTCCAGTCCACTCTGCCCTGATCCAATCCACTCTACCCCAATCCAATCCACCTCAGTTCAGTCTGCTCACTGAATCCAATCCATCCAGCCCACCACACTCCAATCCACCTTAGTCCAATCCAAACCACGCCAATCCACCCCACTCTACTAAAGTCCACCCAACTCTAATACAATCCACCCTCCCAGTCGAGTCCAGTCCAATAAACTCCACTCCAATTCCCCCACTCTAAACCACTTTACTCTAATCCAATCCACCCACCACAAACTAATCTAATCCACCCCACTCCAATCCACCTCACCTCACCCCACCCCAATCCACCCCACCCCAATCCACCCCACTCCAATCCACTTCATCCACTCCAATCCATTCAATCCAAACCACTCTACCCCAATCCAATCCACCCAAACTACTCCAATCCAATCCACCCTAAACTTCTCCTATCCAATTCACCCCACTACCTCAATCCACACCACCCTATTCCACCCCACTCTACAACAAACTGCCACTGAACTCTGCTCCCATCTACTCAACTCAGATACTTTACTCCCCCTACTCCACTCTACATCACTCTTCTCCAGTCCAGTCCACTCTGTCCTGATCCAATCCACCCTACCCAATCCAATCCACCGCAGTTAAGTCTGCACACTCAGTCTAATCCATTTTGACCACTACACTCCAATCCACCCCAGTCCAATCCAAACCAAACCACGCCAATCCACCCCACTCTACTAAAGTCCACCCCACTCCAATACAATCCACCCTTCTAGTCGAGTATAGTCCAATCCACCCCACCCCACTCTAATTCCCCCACTTTAAACCACTCTACTGTAATCCAATCGACCCCACTCTTACACTCCAATGCAATCCACCCACCACAAACCAACCTAATCCACCCCACTCCAATCCACCTCACCTCACCCCACTTCAAGCTACCCCACTCCAATCCAATACACCTCATCCACTCCAACCCACTGAATCCAAACCACCCTTCCCCAATCTAATCCACCCCAAACTACTCCAATCCAATCCACGCCAAACTACTCCAATCCAATTCACCGTAACACCTCAATCCACTCCACCCTATTCCACTATTCCACACTACTCTATAACACACTGCCACTGAACCACTTAACTCTACTCCCATCTACTCAACTCTGTCACTGTACTCCCCCTACTTCACTCTACTCCAATAAATCCAGTATATGATACACTACTCCCCCCATTCCACTCTAAGACACTCCACGCCACTAACGTTTAGCTATGCTTAACAGCAGCCACACTGGTTTACATGGCAAAGACACATTGCCAAAGACCTTTTGGCTTTGCCAATGCTTGCTATTTCTTATCTTTCCCTGTTTGCATTTTTCTTCTCCCTTCTTTTTCATTTCCTTCCTTTTTTCTTTAAATGTACTAAATACACTTCCTTGTCTTCTCCTTTACTCCTTTTTATGTAATACAGTTTCTTTTTCTTGTGTTTTGTCCTGTCTTTCTCTTGTCCTTGCTCGTCTTTGCCCCTAACTCTCTTCTCAACTCTCTCATGTACCCTCTTCGAGTCACAAGGTGTCATCAACTCCTCTGGTAGTGAGCACACATGAGCGCCGATTCCATTGTTAGATTGTTTTACACACAGCAGGTGAGCATAGGTATGCAGTTATGAGTAGGACAGGATGGTCAGCATGCGTGTAATATAAATAATGTCATTCAGGGTATCTTTAGCAAACACTGGCTTACAGGGAGGCAGGTGGGCATGTGTAAATCTACAACACTAGATGCCACTAACGTATGCTTACAGGATAAATAATCAATTTGTAGCATGTGTGGCTGTAGAAACATTGTGAGGAAATGGGGTGTATTATATGGTGTGGTTGTGTGACCTCACTGTGTAATACAATTACCAACCCCTTTAGGCTGTCAAGCCCTCAGCTCAATCCAGGGTAGCTGTGGCACTGAGCAGCAAAGCTCACACAGAGGAACTAGTGTAAAGCATTTAAACAGTAGTAAAGCAATTGACGAAGAAATCAACTCAACACTGAAGAAATCCAAAACTAATTTATAAAAACACTATATCTATGTACATTTTGACACCCGAACCAAAAAGATCCACCAGAGGGTTCCAAAGATACACATTTTACAAGAATTAATAGATCTAAGCATTTTCACTCAACATACAAACAAGATGTGGTACATTCAACAAATTTGACACTTGGAAACTTTTTCAAGGAAATCTTGGGTAAGTGTTGATGTAGTCGGGTAAAAGTAATTGGGGCGACCAACTCCAGCAGGGAGCTAGTCAGGGAAACCAGCAAAGTCCTTAGAAACAGTTACCTCCACAAAAGCAGTCCTTAAGCAGTTCCAGGCACTTTATCCATGTTGCAATAGATTCTTATGGAGTGGTCCCGATGTAAGGGATGAAGGATGCTGAAGATGCTCTCAGGATGCTGTGGATGTGACGCAGTCGACAGGGGTCTTTCTGCAGGTGCCTCTCTGTCCATTAAGATGGTTGGGGCTTCTGTTTGCAGTGTCAATGTCCCACAAGGTCCTCTTTGGTCTGGCCAAAGTGCTGTCCCCAATGGACTACCAGTCGACTAATGTTGCTGACACAGGCCAATCTTTCGTGGACCGATAACTGGTCTTCTGAGGGTTCCAGCAACTCTGACAGCACTCCTGTGCTTAGCGAACTCGGGTGCAACTTTGGGGGGCAGGGCCTAGTCCCTGGTGCTGTACAGCGATGGTGGTAGCAACTGGAGGACTTTGGGGTACCAACTTGCCCCAGCTGGCTTCTTCAGCTGTTGTGTCTCTGTGCTACGAACAGGAGGCCAGCCAGCTGGTCCTTGGAGTCTCTCGGCTTTGCTGGGTTCTGGAGATAACCTCTCCTTGAGCAGGTCACAGAAGGCACAGTCCCTTCCTTCACGAGCCTCTAGTAAAGCAGGTGCAGTATTCTGTGCAGCCTCCCTTTGCTGGTCCCTCTGTGCAGTAACGCATTCCTTCGGTCCTTCTTCCAGAAAGGTGGAGATTGGAGGTCTAGGTGCCAGTAATGCCCCCTTTATGCTCGAAAAATGCCCCTAGGGCAGGATGTGGTTGGTAGCCAATGGGCTACTAGGTTTCCTCCCAACATGCACCACTTCCTGTGGAATGTGGCATCTGGCTATCCCAGGATGCACCGTTTTTGCACACTCCCAAGATGGCAAGACCCCTCTCTAGATGTTCAGACCTCCCTAGCCCATGCCTGGGGCATGGGTACCTCAGGGATACACGTCCCTGGGGAAACCGGTTTGACAACTGGTTACCACTCTCTGCTGCCTGTCAGCCTAAACAGTGGAGCAGCCCTCCTTTCTAGTGTGACACATCTTCCTTTCAAGGCAGCTTCTCCTTTGAAGCCTGCCTTTTTGGGTGAACACTTAAGCGGCTTCCAGCAGGAGGGAGGTAACATTTCCTTGGCCTTCAATCCCTCATTGTTCTCCTTAATGAGAATCATTGGCACTCCTCTCCAAAAGGGCAGAAAACTGTCTCGTGAAACAGCCTCCATATGTACTTGAGGAGGCACAGGAGTTTTAAAAACAACAAGGTGGCAGCTGTGCAAAAGCTGCACACTGCAACAAGTTACATCAATTTTGATTTGAGATACAAGTAGGGCTTAATGTAATGAGTTGTTTGATACCTTGGAGTGCCTACTTTGGTCGCATTGTTCAGGAATTAGCATAGCTGAGAGGTCAGTGTGTAATCCTGTACTCGCCAATTGCATAACCAAGTCTTTCCACAGTAACGATGGTGTTTTTGTGTGTTTGACATTAGGACATGTAAGCTACATGTTCTGCCCGTGTCATATGTTGTACTCTGCCTTAGGACTCGGTACGCCACAGGGGTGACTTACACAGATGTATAGGGGAAGCAGTGGCTTTGCACTTGCTTTCAATCGCAAAGTCGGGCTAGCAGTTCATGACTGTTCTCCCAGTCTGGGGGGACTCGTTTTACTTGAGGGTCCAGCAGGGTGGAACAAACAGCGCTGCAAGACCTGCAAGACCTGGGGTGCTCCTCTAACTTAAATCCCCTGGGTACCAGTGTAACACATACTAGGGACTTACAGGTAAGTTAGCCATTTCCAACTGGGTATACCCACTTAAACACATTACAATTTAGCTTCAGTATCAGGGCACTGGCACTTTTCTGGTTCACAGGCCGAGTCGAAAAACCAGCAGCATCAGCCGAAAAACGTGGTGACCATACACAAAGTGGCATTTTCTTACACACATGTTCTGTAGCGGCTAGCCAGTTGCTGAGTGCAGATGTCTGAAACTCAGTCTTTAGGGCTGTGAGTCACTCTAGCCGGTTACCTTGCCAGAAGTTCCACATAGTAATGCTTTCTAAAGGTGTGTGGAGTGGACCATATGGCAGCTTTGGGGCAGGTACGGTCCTTTTGGCTGTAAGGTAACCAGTCTGGATACATTTGACAAATCCATCTGGCTATACCTGCATTAGAGATGGGATTACCTTTAGGAGGCTGTGGAAAAGCAAAAAAAAAGTGGTTATGTTTGACAGAAGGACTTAGTCTATCGATGTAATACACGAGAGAACGATTGACATCAAGTGTGTGAAGTGATCTCGTTGCTACAGACTCAGGCGGTGGGGTAAGACCCGGACCTCAATTGTCCGGTTAAGGTGGAAAGGGGAGACCACATTAGGCAGGATTTTTGAGTTGATTCTAAGGGCAACCCTGTCATTGTGGATCTGGAAAAAAGGCTTTTGTAATGTAAGGGTCTGTAGCTCACTAATGAACCGGAGGGACGTTATGGCTACTAATAATGTGAGCTTCCAGGAAAGATAATGTAGTGGTTAGACAGGAAGTCCCAGAAGGACGATGTGCAGGTTCCAGACCAGGGCAGGTGGCACCCTAGGTGGGATTACCTGTTTAAGGCCCTCCATGAACGCTTTAAGAACAATTATCTTGAAGAGTTTGGAGTGCTTCCCCCTTTTGCATGCATGCAGCAATAGCAGCTTGATGTAGCCGAATCGAGGTGTACTCTACCCCAGACTTTTGCAAACGTAGGAGATAGCACATGCAGTCTAATACTGCAGGTGTAAGGGTTTTTGAAGTTTGGAGTACAGTTGAACAAACTTCTTCCACTTAACACCATAGCAAGTGTGTATTTGGTAAGCTCACAAGCTTCCTTTAGTATGTCCATACACTCGAGGTAGACTGAGATAACCAAACTCTAGGACCTCTGGAGCCAGATCATTAGGTTGAGCTGGCTGGGGTCTGGGTGTCCGATTCTGCCTTGGTGGTGAGATGGTCTAGACTGTTAGGGAGCTTCTTGTGCAGGGCAATGGACAACTTTAGAAGTGTTGAGAATAGTGGTTGTCTGGCCTACAAGCAAGCCAGCAGGGTGAGTGACATTTCCTGCAGTTTCCTCAACACACATGGTAGAAGTGGGCGAAGAGGAAAAGCATATGCAAAGATCCCTGACCACTTCATCCATAAAGAATTGCCCATGGACTGGGGTAGTGGAAAGTTAGAGGCAAAGGAGTCTCTTTCTCCTCTTCAAGCTTCAAGGAATCAGATCAGATGACGCTGGGCTAGGGTTGATGGGCCAGTACTTCAGATGACTCAACAAATTCCTCCTCTTTTGGGTCTGTCTCGCCGATGATGTCCAGCATCTCCAAGGATGATCGGTACATCTTGTTGTGGGCCCACCACCTGTCTTTCTGCTGCTGAAGTCTTTTGTTGCTCCAGAAGGCAAGGCAAGTATCGCAGAGGGTCTCTTCATGCTCTGGAAAGAGGCATATGTTACAGACAGAGTGGAGGTCGGCCTGGGGGGTACTGAAATTGAGGGCATATCTCGTAAGGAATCCAGTTCCATCACCCACTACACGTCTTTATTCTCCAGCGTCAGTAAAGAACATGTGGGGCCCAGGGGATGGGGAGGCCTGGTTCTTCCGACAATGTCCATAATCACTCGTGAAAAAAACAGCAGAAGAAACAGAACAAGCATCAAAGTAAAAGTCTTCTTGGCGATGTGAAGTGAAGCAACGGGCTCCGGGACTGCAACACTCATCGTCAAACGTATAAGATCAGAAGCAATGTAGATACATGTTGATCGCTTAGATGGCTTTGGAGGCCTCAGTGGCAGCAGAGTCTTAAGAAAGGTGCTGTCTGTCCATCCCCCAGGTGCTTGTTTAGTCTTGTGTTATGGCTGATCAATACTAACAACCCTTGGGGTGAAGTTTGTTGGAGATCCTGAGAAGAAGTGGAAGGAACATGTTCTTTGCAGAGTTCCTCAGCCTCGGATTCTTCTGATGGATCTGTCTGAGGGCTGAGCCAATGTGCAGGCAAGGCCCGGGACTCAACAGCTTTCCGTTGTACCTCCTCAACAATGAAAAGATCAGTGTCATTGAAGATAGTGGGAGTGGTGTCAGATGATTGGCGTTATATCATGAAGTGTTCTCAGCGGCAAGCTCTTCTCTGTATGAGGGTTGTCTTGCCTTGAAACATAAAACAAAGGCGCTGCATAAAGAATGTCTCTTCCATCACCCTTAGTAGTACTCATTCTCTGGAGTCAATGGGAGGCAGGGTGCCCCGACAGTCAGGGGAATCATGTTCCAGTATTAATTATACTTGTTTGTTAGGTGTCTGCAAGGAAAATCATTTTCTCAGCAACGAACATTGAAGTCCGTACTGCAGTAGCAAGAGCACATACCTCAGAAGAGCCAAGTCACAGTGCCTCATTGGTAAAGGTCCAAACCCAATGTCAGAGAAAAACAATCTAACAATGAGTTGGTGCCATGAGCATTCCCTACTAAGAGTAGAGGCACAGCATATCTTGTGATTTTATATTATTTCTTCACAGAAAACCAACTTACAACCCTCCAAGCTGAAAGACTACATGACAGGAGTCTGCGGAACATGTGTTTCTGCTCCCACACATGCATCAAACAAATAACTGCCATCATGGAGAAGCTAGCAAATCAACTGGGCACCATATCTGAAAAAGCACATAATTGGTGGGCCGAGTGTCAGAATATTTGCATGAGAGGTAACGGTACAAGAATTATCAGCTGTGTTGCAGCTAGACTATGGATTCACATGCAACTGAGTACACCCCAGTAGAGAATTTTGATTTGCAAAAGTACTTTTCAGATTGATTTAAACTGTTCAAGTCCAATAATGGGATGTGTGTGAAGCCCCACCCTTCAAGATGTCAGCAACTTATGAAATCCATGCTGACTGGAATAACCTGGTAGGACCTGGGGTTGTGGTGAACATTTACCCTCAGAAAACCATATTGAGTTGGTAGACTGCAGATCATAGGGTGGGACTTATAACATAAACAGCATTGCACCCCACCACCTCCTTTGAATGGAATGCAATTGACTGGCAAGCCTCCTAGACAGACTCTAGCGGCATAATGTTAGGATGAAATAGAAGGCAGCTATCCTTGCCAGCATATCTCCCTTTCTACCAGGAATCACTCACCTACTGTTCTACTCCCACACACTTCTCAACACAGATCTTGGCCAAAATGTTTGCCTCCTTCCCAGTCAAGTGTTCTGCAACAAAATGGTTGCTTACCATTAGGAGTAGTTTTGTAGCTTGCAGAGTTTTCTGGATTCACATGCTGAGCATTATTCTGACATCTCATGCTTGGTCCCAAAATTATGTCTTGCTTCTTCCTCTTTTTATGTTCAAATTTGTTTTTATTGTTGCAACAAGAAAAGCACAGAGAGCAAATTATACACCATGCCATAGCAGTGCCAGAATACATCAGCGTCCAACCTCTTGGCAACCTTTTATTAAACTCTTCCCCACCCCCTCCCTGGAACTCCGCCAATCCCCGCGTGATATCTTAGTCTCACATTCCTACCAGAGTCATAGGGTAGCAGTCTCCCCCATAGAGGAACCCCAGTTGGGATCACTCCGGTGGCGCGGTCAGGCGCAGCAGTCTCAAATACCTGAGACGGGTGAGTTCAGTAAATTCCTGGGGGAGGAGCGTGAGAAATGGCTACCACATCTCCCGATATGAGTCCCCTTGTTGTGCAAGTGTTAAAGAGAGCCTCTCCATCCCCAGAAGATGCCAGATCCGGTGCAACCAGTTCTGCTGGGACGGCACCCTATCCTTCCCCCTGAGAGCCAGAATAGGTTGATGTGCAGCACTCAGTGCCAAAGCTATGAGTTGTCCCCTTCCAGATTTAAGTGGGAATGTGAGCGGGTTGGGAAGACCCAGAATGACATAGGAAGGAAATCTGGGCAGCTGAGTGTCAAGGTGAGAGTCAATATCTGATAAGATCTCATCCCAGAGCTGTGTCAGTTTAGGGCGTTCCAAAGTATGTGTGCCAGCATCCTCGGGGACTCACAACATCTCCAGCACCTGTCACCCTGGGTTCCCCTTATGAAGACGACCAGAGTTAAATACCAATACGTGGCGATTTTCCTCGTCATCTCAATACTGGAGGCTTTAGAGGCTGTGTGGCCCACCCGGTAATAGACGTCCTGCCATTCACCTGGAGACAGTTGTCTGCCCAACTTCATCTCCCACCGGAGCTGCACAGGGGATTTTGACTCCGGCTCGCCATCCCAAAACAACCCATACAGCTTAGTAATAAGACGCCTATCTGAGTCTTTGCTAAGAAGCCACCTCTCAAATGTTGTCAGGTGCTGTTGTGCCACTCCCCTCACTGCTGGCTGCATCAACCAGTGTCTTATCTGGAAGCATCTGTATTGTTCTCCCTCCGGGATCGTAAAGTCAACACACAAGGCCTCAAACGGGATGGGGCCCTCCTTCTCAAAGAAGTGACCTACAGAGAGGCAACCCGTCTGCTGCCAAACACCGAACGAGGCACTATCCGAGCCTGGAGTAAAGGCTCCATTCCCCACCATTGGAGTAGTGGGGAGGGAATGATGCGACGTCCCTTCGAGTCACAACTGTGTCCCAGACCTTCAAGGTGGACGCAGTGATCAAAGACATGTAGAGATTTGTGGGGCAATGTATGCGGGCCAGGAATGGGATCTTCCATAAGGCTGTTCCCGCTAATGCCCTGTCCATATATAACCATACCTTTTCTGACTGGGCGAGACCATTCGACGAAGTATCTAAGCTGCGAAGCCTGAAAGTAATGCAGTAGGCACAGAACTCCTAGGCCGCCCTCCAATGGTGTGCGTCAACTATGCTCATTCCTCATCTGGGATCGCCTACAGCCCACACAAAGTTCTGTAAATTGCCCTGAAAGGACTGAAGCATCCCCGCAGGGGGCTGTAGGGGAAGCACGTGGAACAAATGCAAAATATTAGGTAGGATTGTCATCTTAAGAGCGGTGATCACCCTATCCAGGAGAGGGGATACACCTGCCAGCGTGCCAGATTTGCCTTCACCTTCCCAAGCAGGTTCTGGTACTTAAGAGCGATCACTCCTGAAATAGTCAGGCCTAGCTGAATACCCAAATAAAAGATGGATTTGAAGGCCCTTTGAATCAAACGTGCCTGGGTCAAATGTTCCCTGGTGGTGGGTAAGACTGTAAGGTCCAATGCCTTTGATTTGGCAAGATTTCTATGAAATCCCGAAGCCGTACCAAATAGCTGCACTTCCTCCAGAAAGCTCGGGGGTGCCTCCCTCAGGCAATCCGGAGAAACAAGAACATCATCTGCGTAGAGTGTGAGGAGATGTTCCTCTCCACCAAAGCGCACCCCTGTGACCTTCTGGTTATGCCTAACCCTCTGGGCAAATGGCTCCATGTAGAGCACAAATAACAAAGGAGACAGGGGTCATCCCTGCCGCGTGCCATGATGGATAGGGAAGCGATCAGTGTTTCTACCGTTAACTCGAACGGAAGCCATCGGAGCCCCGTAACCACTAAGCACCCAAGCTCAAAACCGCTCACCCAGGCCAAAATGTGACAACGTCTCGGCCAAGTAAGGCTAGTGGACGCGGTCAAACGCTTTCTCTGCGTCAACTGAGAACAGCGTGACCTTGCGGAGGGAGCGGGTGGCCTTGTCTATAAGGTGCAGAATCCGTTTGATGTTTTCTGCACAATGTCTTTTGGGGATAAGCCCAGGCTGGTCAGGATCCACCAGACCAAGCATTAAGGGTGCGAGGCGGGCCACAAGAACTCCTGTGAATAGCTTCCCATCAACATTGAAGAGGGAGATGGGTCAGTAGGACCCACACTGTCTCTTGTCTTTACCAGGTTTCGCCACAACTGCTATGGAGGCATCTGTCATTGAGGGAGGAAGAGCAGCCAAGCTTGTGATGGAGTTAAAGACCCTGGTGAGGAGAAGGGACGTGCAAAAAGCTGATTTATAAAAGGTGACCAGGAAGCTGTCCGGGCCAGGTGAATTAAGGGGCTTCAACCTTGAGATCGCAGAGATCACCTCTTCTATCCTGATCGGACTATCCAAGCTTGCTGCCTGTTCATCCGTTGAGCGATTCACCTTGGTTCCTTCAATAAGCCAGAGTGCCGGCAGGGGGGGGGGATTCTGCTACGAGTACAGGTCGCTATAGAAGGACCCAAATCTCGCTGCCACCTGTTCATCTCCCGCCGCAAGGAACCCCCTCCCCCATCAGCAAGGCATCCAACTGGGTGTTCTGCCGCTGCCCCTTGAGTTTATTCGCTAGCATTCTCCTGCATTTTATTCCCCCCACATAGAAGGAATGTCTGAGACATAAGTCGAACACTGTGCACTATCCAGATCCAGCCCAGCGAGCTCTTCTCTAGTGGACTGCAGCTGTCTCCACACTCTAGGTTCCCTGTTCGGTGGTGCATACGCTCAGGCTCCCGTACCTGCTGCTGTGGGTTGTGTGCACTTATCCCTCCTCGTTTTATTATCCGCTGCACAGATGGCGCTTGTTAGACCTGGCATCCTTGGTGTGGTTTCCCCTGAATTTTTGCCTCTACCTCCTGTATTATTGACACTGTGCTGGAACTCGTTTTTGCTGGTTAAGTGCTTTGGGCACTTTGCCACTGCTGATCAGTGCCAAAGTGCGAGTGCTCTCTGTGTAAATTGTTATTGTGATTGGTTATCCATGATTGGCTTATTTGTTTTACCAGTAGGTCCCTAGTAAAGTGCACTGAGTGTGCCAGGGCTGGTAATTCAAATGCTACTAGTGGGCTTGCGGCACTGATTGTGCCACCCACATGAGCAGAGCTGAAAAGAGGTCTCAGGCCTGCCACCGCAGTGCCTGTGCGCAGTTTGTTAACTGCCATGATGACCTGGCCAGTGTACCCACTTGCTAGGCCTAACCCTTCCCTTACACATTGAACACCCCTATGGTAGGACCAAGGTACCCCCCTGGGCAGGGTGCAGTGTATGTGAAAGATAGGACATGTACTAGTGTGGGTAACATGTCCTGATAGTGAAATACTGCCAATTTTGTTTTTCACTATTGCAAGGCTATCTTGCCCATATGACAGAATGGGGAATGCTGTGTAACATGTTTTCCTGCATATCTTCCCATAGGAGCAAGATGGAAAATTGGAATCTGGTATCCCTGAACTCAGACTTTATTAACACATCTTTTAGGAAGGATGGTTTTTAAATTCTGTGTTTGAAAATAGCACTTTTAGAAAGTGGCTATTTTCTTGTCCAACCTTTCTGTGTGCCTCTGCCTGTTTGTGGATTGACTGTCTGGTTTGAGAGTGACAGGGGCTGGGGTGGCTCCAGGAGTCTGGGTGAGTCAGCACTAGGCTGAATAGACCTATCTGCATTTTGAGTGGTGGGAGGAGTAGCACCTGGGCCTGAATAGGGCTGTGCCTGCCTTCCATAATGCTGGCTCCACCTCCTGCGGTGTGTCTGATGGCTCTGGCCCACAATCACAAAGGAAGAAGTTGTGCACTGGCAGAGTGCACCCAGAGCTGGTTTGGACTGGGTTCAGGAACCCTCACACATAGAGAACAAAGACTTTTGGGGTATAAATATGAGAGCTGAAACCCTGAAAATTAGACTACTTTGTGATCAAGAGGAATCCCTGCCAAAGAAGATCAGCTGAAGAGACTGAGGAGAAGTACTGCCCTTGCTGTGTGTCTGGGGTTGGCCTGCAGTTTGCTGTGTCTACTAAGGAGAGGACCAAGGGACTTTGCTGTGTGCTGTGTCCCCTGCTTGAAGAAGGACTTTGCTGTGTGTTGTGTCCATGTGAAGAAAAGTCTCCAAGAGCCTCCTGTTTCTGAAGTCCCAAGAACAAAAGGACTTCACCCCCAGCTTCCCTGAACTTCCTTGCTGGGAGTTCTAACCTGCCAGGAGGGCCTATAACTGTGTGTAAGACCTTTTTGCTGGTGGGAGTTGGAAGCGTGACGCAACGAGAGAGAAGCGTGACGCCGCGACAGCAGCCGCTGTCGCATCATTGAGGAAGTGTGTCGCCGCTGTTTGCCGCCGCATCACCGGAGGAGAAGCGTGTCTCAGGGCCGTCGAATCGCTGAAGAAGCGTGTCGTTGCCACCGCTGATCGCCGTCACATCACCGGAGAAGCGTGTCGCAGGGCCTGTCGCAGCTCAGGAAACCACCGAGTTCACCGCACGGTCGTCGGGCGTGCATGCATCGCATCCACGTTGTCGCATCACAACAGAGATGCCATTTTGTCACATCGCACCGGATCATCGCAACGCATCGAGGCGCCGTTTTGTCGCATCGGAATCGGAGCACAGGAAGAATCAACGCATCGCATTCTCTGCGCCCCTTTTGGTTGTTTTGCGTTACTTATCCCAGGTACTTTGAGACCAAAGTGTCACATTTATCATCTACAAGATTATTTTTGCAACAATCTTTTTCAAGACACTCTACTAAGTAACTGTATGTTGGGTTTTTGTTGTTTTGGTCTTGTTTAGTTTAGATAAAGATATTTTATTTTTCTAAACTGTTGTGGTGTCCATTTGTGGTGTTTTCACTGTGTTACTGTGAGTGTTGGTAGAAATACTTTACACATTGCCTTTGGGATAAGCCTGTCTGCTCGTGCCAAGCTACCAAGGGGGTGAGCAGGGGTTATCTAAAGTGTGTATCCCCTTACCCTGACTAGAAGCAAGGGTCCCTATTTGGTCAAAGGTACCTACCTCTGCCAACTGGAAACCCCCATTTCTAACAGCGCTAAATTCCCCCCTTAGTACAGCTTTCCTAGTGTCCAAGACCATTGAGATTAGCGTGTCCGGTGTATCATTGGCCCCCATGGAGTCCCCTATCGCCTTTTCTTTCAGCCTAACAACTTCCGGCATGCGGACGAGAGTCTTGCGCAGTCGCCAATTGCGAGTGGCTGTATCACTACGTGGAAGGGAGAGGTTCAACAGGACCGTAGAGTGACCGGACAGCGAGCGGTGCTCTATCTCTTCTGAAGTAGTCGCCGCCTGTATCACCCAGGAGCCTTAGAAATGATCGGGTCTGGCATAGGATTTACGTGCATGGTAGTATAATGTGTAGTCCTGTATTGTTGGGTGTCTGTCACGCCAGAGATCCCGTAGACCCATCTCCTGCAGCGAGAGGGCCCCCCTGTGGTGATGGCTCCCGTAGCTCTCTGTGCCGAGCGGTCCAACTCTTTGTGAAAGACCAGATTTAGAGACTCCCACCTCACCCCAAGGACCACCCATCGATCTTGTGTTGACATAATGTCCACAACCACTCTGTAGAAACTGTTCCTAACCGTCATTAGGAGCATACACTGAGCCTACGATTATGGAGTGCGGTCCAAAATAAATTCGATACCCCAACAGGCGACCTTTAATTTCAGCTATTTTTATCCCCACCTTCCCTCGGACAGAGCGTGAGAAAAGCAGCGCTACCCCTGCCGCCTTACGCAGTAAAGAAGAGAAGAACTGCTGGGGAAAGCTCTAGATTTAAGTCTGTGCCAGTCCCTGGCCTGGAGATGTGTCTCCTGCAATTAGCAAATGACAGCTTGAGAGTGTTCCAGGTAAGAGAGGATTGCCTGCCTCTTAACCGGATTATTAAGCCTTTAACATTGAAGGTCAAAACCCTCTAACACTTCCCTATCGAAGCCATAAGAGACAGCGCTCACCCAGACCACGAGCTCCCCGATACTCCCCCACCTGTCCGACCACAGTGATGCCCCTTCTGACCCATTCATGAAAAGCTACCTAATATGAGACGGTTGTATGACGTTACTACGCATTCCGTTGCAACGCATGCCTTTACAACGCATGCGTTACAATGCGAATGCCATTACCACGAATAACCTTTACAACGAATTTCGTTGTAAAACCATGCACGGTAAGGGCATCTTCATGCTAAAGGTTTTTAATGCAAAATAATTATTTCAAAGTGAATGAAATTGCGCATTTGTTAAATGTCACAGTATTATAATAATATAATAATTTTTTTAATAAATATATCCAAACGAAACAAGAGCTTTTTTATGTGGACTTCTGTGTTTTCTACCTGAATATAACAGATTTTCACCTTTAACACACATACCTTTACAATACGCATCTCGTTGTAAAGATATGCGTTGTAATGCATGCGTGGTAAAGGGTATGCGTGGAAACAGCCGCGTTGTAGTGGCTGTTTCCCATATGAGACTTCGTGATGAGCACCCAAAAATAAACCCCACAGCAAAAAGAGTGATCAACCATTGTCCTTGGAATGAGGAATGGGCAGAAAAATCCAACCCCAGTCCAGCGGAAAAAACACAGAAGGGGACTGTGGCCATCTCCTCCAATTTTCAATCTGCCCCCCGCCCGACCACCCAGCAATCTCCTGCATCAGTCCCGAAAATCAATCTGCTTGTTCTCAGGCAAGGATCCTTGGCTGCAGAGTCCTCTGAGAGCTTTTCAAGCAGAGCCTTCCTCTCTGACGCGATGATCGCTAGTCCAGCCTGAGCCCCGCCACCATCCAGCAGGGACTCGCCTCCACCTCTGACCCCATCTGCTCTGTGATCTCTCTTCTCTGCTCCTGATCTCTCCACCTCTTGTGCCTCAATCTGCAGCAGTTTGCACGCCTCAAGCAGGGAGCAAAATTGATAGAGTTGCTCCTGCCAGTAGAGTATCAATCTGAACGGGTGACCCAAAGAGATGGGGATGTTCTTGTCCCGCAGAAAAGCTGTAACGGTGCAGAATTTCCATCGCTTCTAAAGAGTAAAAGCTGTAGGGTCCTGAAACAAATGCAGTGCTTGCCCCGGGAACTTAATAGGCGGCGATGCTCGGGCCGCCTGGAGGATCCAATCTTTCAAAGAGAAGCTGTGTACACAAGTCAGAATGTCCACAGTCCGCAATGCTTCAGCACTCCAGTTACCCACCCTGTGGGTCCTGTCCAGGCGGATCTCAGATGCCGGCATGTCCCCTAATAGCTGGGAAAACACTGCCACCACGTAGGCTTCAATATTGTCTGCCTCCACCTTCCATTGGGCCCACCGTATGCAGATATTATTGCACCTGGAGCGGTTTTTGAGGTCTTCTGCATGGGCTTGCAGATCCTGTTGCTCATCTGTGAGATGAATGATCTCTTGCTGCAGTTGCTCCATTTCCTCATCCCGGAGGTTTCATGGCCCTCCAGGGCATCCACTCTATCACCAATGCCCATCACCTCCTTCCACATTGCCTGCAATTCACTCATTAGATATCTTTTGACTGCCAACAGATTGTCTCTCAAGGATGAGGATAAAGTCTCCATATAGGAGCTTGTGACGGGGGCCTCCAACTCCTCCCCGATGGCGAGGCCGCTCTCCCAGCTGCTCACCGTGTCTCTCCCTACTGGGGGTCTGCGGGCTTCGTAAACATATCTTTAAGTGTGCCTCCTTTCTTTGCACATGCAGACACCATCTAGCCGGCCCCACTGAACTCGCCCCAAGAAGGCAAAGTTGCTCACAGCGCTATCCTGGTGACCTCCAAATTCAGTCGAGCACACGCCACTTCTCCGGGGATGGGTAACCCACCCCGATTCATCACTGTGTTCTTCGCAGTTTCAGCCCTGAGCAGGGGCCCCCACCAGAAGGCCACCCTCACGATCATCTTGCCAGCCGACCTTCCCTCTGGACACTTTTGTGCACCACAGGGCCCTCCGCATTCCAGGCCCTCTGCATGCTCTCCAAGGACTCCTATGACGAAAAGGCCAATTTTACTGCCCCCTCACCTCCTCCTGCTAGGCCTCCACTCTCTGAAGCCACTCGCAGACGCTTAGCCCAGCAGGCCAAGTAGGACACACTTCACGCCAGCATGTTCTCCTCAATCAGGGGCCTCAGCTGGTTCCGGGGTTCCACCACTGCATGCCTGGCACGATCTCCTCGGGCGGGACCCCAACACAGCCCTCCTAGGCTGCCACGCTTCACCTCTGCTCTCAGGGACCTTCTAGGGCCAGCACTACCAGGCCCCCAGTGACCGCACAGCACTTCCAATCTGCTCCGGCAGCCGCGCAGCCCCGCTATAGCCTCCTCTCCACTCTGTAGGCGCCTTCCTCCCAGCACAGTCACTGCATCGCTAGCAGGACACCCAGTCCCTGCTCTGTACTGGGCGTCCTCTCACGAGTGGTCGGCCACATTTCGTTTTGCAGCATGAATCCTTTTCTGGATTCACATACTGTGCATTGATTCTGTAGCAGTATTAATTTCCCTTCCTTGGAGAGTTGGGTGAAATGTGTTTGAATTAGCAAAAAGGTGCTGAAGTATTTTCTGTCCCACCTGTGCTTCCTTGTTTATCTGGCTATCCACACACTAGTGTTTTGTGATGGTGTGTGTGGGGGGAACTGTTGCAGTCCTGCAGATGTTGCTGATGGGTATGTTTGCCAGGAAGGCCAGGGTTACTCCCTTCTTCCTAGTGGTGTGCCCTGGGGTATGAAGGTAAAGGATTCCCTGCTTTCTCGTAGCAGGTTTTGATAGTGTCTACTATCCATCATACGATGGTTCTCTTTGTGACAAGTACATCCTTGCCTGCTCTCCCTTTGTGACAAGTACATCATTGCATCCTCTTCCTGACTAGCGACCCAACGACCACCAAGCACAAGTTCCAAAGATGCATGAAAGATGTGGCTGCCTGGGTGAACAACTGTCTCCAACTCAACACAGAGAAGACAGAAGTACTCATCTTTGGGAAAGGCAAGGACACCCTCTGGAACAATAAATGGTGGCCACCTGAGCTAGGCCCAACTCCCAAACACACCGAACATGCCTGCAACCTAGGCATCATCCTCGACAGCCAGCTCTCCATGAAGAAGCAGGTCAGCGCAGTCTCCTCCGCCTACTTTCTCACCCTCCAAATGCTCTGGAAGGTCTTCAAATGGCTCCCACCCAACACCAGGAGAACTGTCACACAAACTCTTGTCACCAGTAGACTAGACTACAGCAACTTCATCTACGTTTTAACCACCACCCAACTCATGATGAAACTCCAGCCTATCCAGAGCACTGCAGCCAGACTCATCCTCTACCTCCCCAGGCAGACTCACATCACCACTCACCTCAGGAAACTCCACTGGCTACCAGTCATGAAGAGATGCCAGTTCAAGCTGCTCACCCACGTTTACAAGGCACTACACAACAAAGTACCGGCGTACCTTAAAATTCAAATGAACTTCCACCTACCTACATGGAAACTCCTCTCCAAATCGCTCTTTCTGGCAGCCGCATGTCGTATCCGCCAGACCAAGAATGGAGGCTGCTCCTTCGCTCACCTGGAGGCTAAGACCTGGAAAGACCTCCCCCTGCACCTCTGAGCATCACCATCGCTCCAGCAGTTCAGGAAGTACCTGGATGTTTAACCAATAATAGAATCAGCAGATCGTTCCTCCCAGTGCCGCAAGACCCTCACGGGTGATGCAGCCATGATCTACTAATGAGATTAATTGCAAAGAAGATGAAGAGTTGTTTTCCCTCCCACATTGTCTTTCTCCTGCAGGTAGTACATTAGCGCTCTTTGCACGTCCAAGGTGTGAAGCCCTCTTGGCCATGGTCTTTAGGTTCTGAAAGAAGCCCGGCAGTTAAATGCTGTGGTTGACATTAAATTACGACACAACATTTGGTAGGTGCCGGAGGCTTGTCTTTAGTACCTCCTTGACCCTTGGATCTGCAAGTAGTGTTCTAGGGTGGAGAGTGCTTTGAGCCAGTCTTAACCAAACAATAAATTTACCATGCATAAGTCTGTACCCTAGCAGGCCATTACCACGCATTCCTTTACCACGCATTATTTGGCATATACACTTACCATGCATTCTTGGATAAGTCTATATCTAGGTACATGGTGTAGATGTATGCATGTATGTATGTATGTATATATATATATATATATATATATATATATATATATACATATATATATATATATATATATAAATAATTTAAAAAAATGTAACAAGCATTTAGTAGCAGGATGTAGGGATTTTGGGTGGAGAAGTGTGTTAATGCTTAGTACTATTGTTATTATAAAATATTTTTAGGATTGTTAAACCTTTAGAGACAGAATGCAAGGGATATAAGGGTATTCGGAGAGGGGGATATTAATATTTTACTAGTATTAATTTTAATGCCAGAGTATTATTGATAAACGATGAAAATGATTGATTATTTGAATAGAATATTATTAATAATTCTAAGACAGATACAAACCTTTACGGACGGGGTGCAAGGAATATAGAGGTATTGGGTGGGGGAAGTGTATTATTACTCAGGTATTAATTTTTATACCCGATACTAATTGGTGAAGATAATTTAACTACTTACTTATATTGATTGGTATTTCAAAACATAGTGGAATTAATATGTAAAATAACCAAAATATTTTGGAAACCACAATTTTAAAAATGATTTTTACAAACAATTTTCTTTAATAAACTTTTGTCTTTTTTTTTTAACTCATGACAAACGGTGAAGATGGAGAACATACAAAGCAGAGCCCCACAGGGCCCACATCAATTGCCCAATAACCCCAGTAAGACACTGAAGGGGAAACAGACATAGCCCTCCACCACAGTAAACATCACAAATCGAATGCAATCCATAACAAACACCCCGACATAGCACATCAAGTGCTACATTGAGTCATCACTGCCCTCTGCATTGTCTCCCTCTGGATCCAAGAACTTTTGGCAAAGCAACCCCCAGGTTTCTAAGTCAACTGGAAGTTTGGCATTAGTTCTCACAACACGCATTTGCATCTCCTCTGCCACCACCCATTCTGAGACATTCTTAACCCAAAGCTCCTCCAAGGAAGCCTCATCCCCATCCAAGTAATGGTCACACGCCTCCTAGCCAGCACTAACACCAGCTGCATGAAACTGGACATAATTTTACGGTTGTTGGGGATGACCACCAGACCCAACAAACAGTTGAGGCGTCAAATCATACGCAAGACAGTAGCACAGTTCAACTGTACAATCACGCTCTCCCAGAAGGCCACCATCTGCCCACAACCCGCTGCCAGATGCATAAAATCTGCCCCTCCAACCTCCCCTACTGCACTCCAGGGTGACGTGTAGGGGCGGTCCAGGCTAAATCTATTCAGGCCCACAGGGGTCATGTAGGTACGAAACAAAAAGTTAAAATGGACTAACTTGAACCAGGCATTACTGGACACCGTCCTCAGTAACTCACATGCCCTAGCCCAGTCTACATTTAAAATAGAGGTCCCAAGTCCCCCTCCCAGGTACTCCGCACCCTCAGTGAACCCCTAACCGCACCACACTGCAAAGTGGTGGAAATGCCTGGTAGGAATGGGTACACTTCACCAGTGGGAGCAGGTAATTCTTTGAACTAATATCTAAAAACATTTTTGAAACCTAGACAATTTCATTACCAACTTAACACCACCCCTGATGCCGGTCACCCCTCGTCCTCTACTCAACCCCTCCTCCCCCAATATCCTGCCTCCACCCCATCACCACCCACTTTGCTTAATTTACTCTATCCTTCGATACTATTAGGGGGAACCCCAACTACTCTCCAATATAACGTACCTTAACAATACATTTCTCCACTCTCTTTCACAGTATCCCTAAACTACTAAGAATGTATACTATCATAATACGTGTTCCATTACGCATTCCATTACACCACCTCTACTCATTGTTACTACCATTACATTATTAATGAGGTCATACCTTCATCACTAATACCCCAACATGCGATTTCTAACTTATACCCTGTTCTGTATCTATTTCTCTTGTTTTAAAAACCGTCAATAAAGACTATTTAATTTTTTTTAAAAATAATATAATTTTTTTTAAACAAAGCATAACATTTTATTACAATTTCTAAAGTATTTTTCCATTGACTTCAAAGGTGAAAATTGTCCTTTGTCCTTATTACTTTCAGGCTTGATATTTGCAGCTTTGCGTCTGCTTCTACAGTCGGTGGAGCATCGTGGCCCAGATCGGATGCAAGGAAGAGCTGTGTTCAGGTAAGAACATTTTACTTTACATTTTTTAAACATATAGGTGGCTAAGTTTATTCTAACTGAGAGAGGGAGGAGGTAGGTAGGTATTATACACTATAGAATGTAATGTGTTTGTTGTGTTTAACCACTTTAAGATCCCCATGCAGTTTGTGTTTATATGCCCAAGTCAGGATGTTTTTTTTTGTTTCTTTTCTCCAAAGTAGGTTTAAAAAAGTTGTAGGCCTATTTGAAATAAAAGCAATATTAAAATTGTGTGTTAGAGAAGCTCTGGATTTGTGGATGGATTACTTTTGGACTTTTTCCTGGGATTTGTGTTTAGGAGAACGGATTTACATTTTATGATTTTATAAAACATTCTATTTTTTGGTGGGGGAGTTGGATTTTTGCCATAGTTTTTTTTTTTAAATGTTAGATTTCCAAATATTTGGAAATCAATGTTTAAAAAAAAATATATAGATATATATATATATATATATTTCACCAAAAGAAGAGAAGAAATACTCGCACTCCAGGAGATTCAATCAAAAATCTTCTTTTACTTCAAAATTTTTCAAAATACCCCAAGCACCATCGAATTCCCTTAGTTAACCTACGTGTTTCGACCACTCTGGTCTTGCTCACGGTTAGCTGTGTTCTACAAGTACTGTCTTTATATATACAATTACCCATATAGCCATTATGATGCATTGTGGGATATGTAGTACAAAATGTGAAAATGTGATTGATTTTTACAGTGTGGTTTGTATAAGTATTTTACAGTTTTTGAATGTTGAACAAAATCTTCTGTTATATATAATATATATATTTGTTTTTTTTTGTTGGCAATTCAGTAGTGGCTTAGTGCCCTCATTGTATGGTATAGTACCACATATATTTGTATTTCAAACATCATTGCCAATCAGTACATGATTTTTTGCTTGGACTTTTGAGTCTCTTGTATTTCAAATGTCTCATGCATGAGCAGGATATTTACAAGTGAACATGGAGTTCCTCATCACCGTTCAGTCCTCTCGGTTGTTTGGTTTGAAATCTAATTATTAGTTTTGATTCCAATTGTCTCAATTTTTTAGTTCTGTCTCCTCCTCTTTCATTTATGGGGATCGTTGCAAGTCCCCAATAGTTTATTTGCTGCCATCCATATTCATGATGTAATTTCATATGTTTTGTCATTGCATAGGTTTGGTCATCGTTTTGGATAGCGCGGATATGTTCTAGTATTCACTTTTTTAGTTGACATATTGTACTCCCAATATATCTGCTTCCGCAATTGCATTCCAACATGTATACAGCATATGTACTTTCACAGTTGATTTTTTCTTTGATTACATATTTATTTCCTTTTGGACCCATGTTTTTTTTTTGTTTATTCCAATTTTACAAGCCTTGCATTTTTCACATTTTTTAAAGCCTCTTTGATGATTCGAAAGCCAGGTTTTCTTTTTTGTTCCTGTGAAATGGCTATGCACAATTTTATCTTGGATTGATGGTGCTTTTTTATAGGCTATATTCGGTTTTTCAGTGAGAATTTTTCTCATGTCTGGATCTCTTAATAAAATGTGCCGATGTTTGTTCATGATGTCTGAGATGGCATGATTTTCTTTGCTGTATGACAGGATTATTCTAATATCTGATGTTTCATTTTGTTGTTGTTCATGCTTGGTTTGTAAAGTAGATTCTCTTGGAATTTGTTCTGTCTTTGTTCTTCCCAGTCTTATATCTGTAGGTTTGTAGCCTCTTTCTAAGAATTTTTTTGTTGTTTCATCCATTTTTTATTTTAGTTCTTCCTCATCTGAGCAGTTGCGTTTCATTCGTAAAAATTCCCCAAAGGGTATGCTTTTAATCAGTGATTGTTTGTGGCTGTGGGCTTTCGATATGTAGTGGTTTTTAATTGACCATTTTCTTGGTACACTTCAATACCCAAGAATTGGATTTTTGTTTTATTTATATTGTGTGTAAATTGTAAGCCCTCTTTGTTGATGTTTAACATTTTTACATATGTGTTGAATTCTTCTGATGTTCCATTCCAGATAATAAACAGATCGTCTATAAATCTGAGCCATGACACAATTTTTTCCGTATATATTTCCATGTCTTCATTCCATGCAATTGATTTTTCCCACCATCCCATGGTGAGATTTCAATAGCTCGGCGAAAATGAAACGCCCATGGCGGTACCGCACATCTGGCAGTAAATTTGTTGGTCAAATATGAATATGTTGTTCCGTAGACATATTTCCACCATCTCCAAAAGCATTTTAGAATGTTCAAGATAGTTGATATCTCTTTGGCCTAAGAAATATTTCAATGCTCTAAGTCCTGTATCATGATTTATCGATGTGTAAAGTGACACTACATCTATTGATGCTAACAGGTAGTCTTCTTGCCAATGGATTTCATTCAAGATTCTTAGGAAGTCACCCGTATCTTTGATATAAGAGCTTAGAGTAGTTACCATGGGTGCCAGAAATGAATCAACGTATTTTGAGAGGGGTTCATAGAGACTATCACAGCTCGATATTATAGGTCTTCCTGGTGGGTCTATTAAAGTTTTAGGAATTTTTGGTAGGAAGTACATCGTTGGTGTTGTAGGATTGTCCTTTTTCAAATATTTCATTTCATCAGTGGTCAATAGACCATTTTCTGACCATGTTTTCAATTTGAGTTGTAGTTCAATTGTCAACTGATTTATGGGATTTGTTTTAAGCTTTTTATAGTTTTTAGTCTCATTTAGTTGTCTTGTGGCCTCTTTTTTATATTGAATTTTATCCATCACCCCAATATTTCTCCCTTTAACAGCAGGTTTTATTTCAAGATTTTCATTTTCCATCAATTCTTTCAAAGCTTCTCTTTCTGTTTTTGTCAGGTTTTAATTTTTCTTTCTTTGTTTGTTTGGTAGATTTTCTAAATCTGATATTACGAGATCATATATATATATAAATATTGAGCAAGGCGGTCCGCCGCTGAAACGCGTCTGGGTCATTTTGGAATAAATTTATCTTTCTTTGGCAATTAATCCACGGAGTCAGCGTCTGCTTGATTTGAAAGCTTGGACTGGTTTTGAGATATATATATATATATACATATACATATATACATACACATATATATATATATCAAAAGAATACCCTTTCAGGCATAGGGTGACGCATAAATTATGCAATGAAAGATGCAGATAACTCTGGCTAGTTCTCAAGTTTAGTTCCAGTATAAAGCACTCTCAACACCAGCGACACTCTAAATTTGCTGACCTCAACTGTCTGCTTTTCTATCAAAGTCTTTAAGCGTAGGGATTAGCAGAGTGCCATCCACGCCGGGATAGAAAGGGACAAAGTCTTTAGCATAGGATTAGCAGACTGCTATCCATGCAGAGCTGTAAAATGGCTTAAGCCTTTTACCACTCCAGGCACAATAAAATACCATCCAAGCCAACCTGAAATGAATAAAAGCAACCCCGGACATGTGTTTTGCTCTCATTAGAGCTCTTCAGAGAGTTATAGCTTTGTCCAAACACAAGGGAGTACCCTGTATAAGTCAAAAGAATACACTTTCAGGCATAGTGTGACGCATAAATTATTTTTAAAAAGATGCAGAGAACTCTGGGTAGTACTCTAGTTTAGGTGGAAAGCAGTTCCAGTATAAAGCACTCTCAACACCAGCGACACTCTAACTTTGCTCAACTCAAATATCTTCTTTTCTATCAAAGTATTTAAGCGTAGGATTAGCAGAGTGCCATCCATGCAGAGTCAGAAAGGGGCAAAGTCTTTTACCATTTCCACAGCAAAGTCTTTAAGCATAGGATTAGCAGACTGCTATCCATGCCGAGCTGTAAAATGGCCAAAGTCTTTACCACTCCAGGCACAGTATTACAGCTTTGGATTGGTATGTATATATATATATATATATATTCTGGAGTTGACCTTTTCTTTCAATGTTGGTTTGCCTGTTTGGGGTTATTGGAGTACTGTGGACTCTTGGTTATAGGTGGTATGGAATATCACCAAGAGTTGAAGAAAGAAAACAACTACAGGTAGGAACCCCATAATTCCTTTATTTTGTTAAAAAAAAAGATTTAAAACACCAATTCAATTAGAAAGTGTTCTCACAACAGGCCAGTAATTTTAGAGGTTGTTAGAAGTGTAAGATATACGCAATATTGTCATGTAGTCTGAAGCTCCCATAATGGAAACTGATGGGTTTTAGACAATAGTTCTCAGACATTTCTTTGCTTTTTTTTTTTTTTAAATACGAGGCTACCAGACAATGATTGTGCCATTCTCATTCCTTGAAAACATTCTTTCCTCAAAATTTCCAAGAAATGATAAAGGTAAGGGTGAGATCTTCCAATTAAGTGAAATGCATTGCGCCAACCCTCTACGGCATTGCTTGTCTTTGTACCTCCCTTTAACCAGGTTATGTAACAGTTCCACCAGTCAATGGGAAGCCTTGGCTTCCTCCTGGACCTGCTTGGATGTCCAATCCAAGTGTCCTCAAAGTATATTAAGGAGTGGGGACAATTTTTCTTTGTTTTGTGTAAAATATTCGGATTCTGTAATTGTTGTATAGAACTTATCCACACACTCAGGAGGTACAAAGCTTTGTTTTTAAATTCATACTGTAGTTTACTGCTTGACACGTAATCTTCAACTAAGGATGTTTAATTTGTTCACAACATGCCTGGGAAAAGTGAAAAATCATCCTTGAATTTGGGTTTCAGGGTAATAGTATTTATCATTTGTAATTCAAGGTTAATTATAATTTTCCTAGGACTTATTTACAGTTTTGGCTTTTATTACTGATAAAAACTCATTGTATGTTGAGGATTGCTTGTCAGGGAGTAAGCTGTACACCAATGGGACAGTTGTGTGGTTAATGTTAACATAAATAGTGTAAATTTGGGTGAATGGATGGAGCGTTTATTGAAAAGACCTATCCATCATCCAAATTTCACTGTTCAAGGGTTACCAAGTTATGGGTTGTGCTAAATATTAGTATTCTTTTGAGAGGTTTTTCGTTGTCATACAGAGAAAAGGTTCATTAGTATTTAAAAAAACAAAAACGGTTCATGGGGGAGGGGGTAATTTCAGAATAGGTTTGTGATGTTTCTCTTTGGGGATTACTTGCCTGTTTTTGCCTCTGTACTATTCTCCTCAAATTGGGTATTGTGGGCATACTACTAGCTAAATGCATAGTGGTGTTTTGGGCTACCTCCCACAAGACTGAACCACAGGGTTCACTGGAGGGGGGATGCTAGCATTTTAATGTGCTGCACATTTTTCTCACATTTCAATCTACTTTGCTCTGTGGTCCTTTCCACAGTGTCATCCAGAGTAACAGCTCTGCCTTTGCAATGGGATGAAAATACTGCACACACCTCCAGTAAACCCACAGAACTGTAATGTTGAACATTCGACTGGTGCAATTCTGAACAATTTTTAATTATCAGATAAAAACACTATAAATAGAGCTAAATACAATGGCTTAGAAAAGGGTACACTTTAATGGGACTCTAGAAGGTTTCAATTTAATGTCGGGCTGCTGGGGGTTGCAAACAGAATTATTGGCCCCATCCCAGTATTGTTGTTATATGGTTAAATGGACTGTTAGGGGACAGGTGTGAGGGACCCTGTCCCCTAGCCCGTCTGTTGCCAGGTGCTCAGCATTGATTAGCTTAAAGCACAATGGAGTGTCCATGAAAAAGGATTCATTATTTATGCTCATTTGTCTGGGTTTGCTGATCTTGGCACATTGTGTGTTTGCACCATGTTCTTGTCCTTCGGCAGGTTGATATAGGATGGTTCATGTTCTTAAACTGTTAAGGTCCTATTGCACTGATGCATGTATAATGCATATTTGAACGATTTTCTTGCACTTAATCAGGTTGATATAGTGTGGTGTGTGATTTTCAACAGTTTGTTCCCTTGCACAGTATGTCCTTTGATGCTCGCACAATGCACTTTTTGCATGATTTATTTGCGTTTAGTCAGTTGTTTTAACTTTGCGATTAAGCCAAAGACTTAAGGCAGATTTTATTGTTTGTACTGTGTAAATTTATAGTTTTTAGTAACCAATAATAACTTGATTCCTGGGCTCAGTTAACCGCTCCTTACAATACAAATAGCCACCATACTTCAGCAACCTATTGCCTCATCATGACTGTATGTAGTTTGCTTGACTATTTGAAGCCATGGTATAGTGACCTGTTGAAAAATAAGAAAAAAGAAAACGTTTTGTAAATGCTATGTTTTAACAATGTATCTGCTAAGGGAAATAAGTTTTGCATGATTATTTGAGACAGTTGTATTTGCAAAACAATATTATTCCTGAGAAAAAGGAGGGTGTTTTTAATGTTACTTGTAGTCTGTAGAAAGAAAGTTGATAGAGTTGGTTGACATTGCTTTTTTGAGAACGTTCACCCGAGATAATTTTCTATTCTTTGCTAAACTGGTTTTTGGTAGTCTGGTGGGATTTCTTTTGGTTTTTCCAGAGGCTGGATCCTTTTTTCAGGTGATTTATTCAGCGATGTTCAGACAAATTACAGAAAAGAGGTTTTGTGGATGTTATAGTGTAAAACATGTACCTAACAGAAAACAGTTTTTGATAGTTGAGACACTGTTGTGATTGTGAAAATAAATATTTCTGTGAAAAATTATAGAAATGTAAGACTAAGACTTTGTAGAAAGAAAGCTGTTAGATTTGGTTATGCTTATATTTTGAAAGATTAGAAACCTGAAAAATGTCTTTTCATACACGGTTTTTCTGAAGTGTGGTGAACTTTCTTTTCTCCTATTGGATTTTCCATTTTTTTTGTTTATAGGTTCTGTTGAAAAGGAAAAAAGGTAAGCATCTGGTGGTGTAACATTAGTAATTTTACCCCACCCCGGTCACTGTCCAGCCCCGGCGGGGTTAGAATAGTAATTTGCCCCCTCTCGTCAGTGTCCAGCACTTTGCCTTAGGTAAGTTCCCAGTAAGAATGAAATTAGTAATGATGTTCCCCAATCCTGTCCAGCAATGTCATTTGAATTTTTTCTAATGAAAAATGTAGAGGTTTATTCTCATTTTCTTCTTTGTAGGTTTAATTACATTGTTAGGACCCCAGTAAATTTAGTCAAAATATAGTGTGGAGCTATTCTGGATAATCTGAACAATTATAAAAAAAATATTTAATTACTAATTATTTGGGTATTTTTCTAGTTATTAATGAGGCTGTTTAATATAAACATTGTACTTGTGCGGATAGTTGGCAGCGTGAACTCAAATCTATCTCTTTTCTCTGGTGCGTGTGATCACGATCAAAGTCAGTGTACCACTGAGCACAAACTGGTGGATGACTGAATAAATTTTTTCTGTGGTATTCCAGAATCCACAATAAAGTAATGCTGGAAGGTATTTTCAGAGATTTACGATCTGACTGAATGCATATCTATTTTGTGTGCTGAAAATTTTGACCTTCACATTTCACAACAGCCATTTTGGTGTGGGCCAAGCTACATACAGAGGCTTAAAATAAAGGAAAGACTCCTATGCAATTCATGCCCGCATTGCATTGTAACATGACTGGTAATGACCCCCCAATCCCTGCGATACCTCCTTATGACAGGCCACACCCCTTGACCCGGGACACCCTTTGGCCCGCTGCAGCAGCAATGACATTCTGGCACGACTTTGGCCATATGTGGGTGTACACGTCAAGTCCATCCTGCCAAGCAAGACGATCCCAAGTGCCCCACCCTACACCTCCATTGGGCTTCCCTCCTCCCCCGAATAACTTAGCCTGAGACCTCACTGTTTTTTGGTTAGAGATTTAAATATCTCAGGCTGCATTTTCTTCATAGAGCATTGATCAAACAAACAGAAGTGAAAAAATACACAGCAACAATTTCAAAACTTTACATGAGTTTACATCCAGTCAGGTCTTCAACGGTCAGCTAGACTTCGAGCCTCCTACCTCCACTACCACCCCAGGAATTAGCTCATGTGAGCTCATGATTGACCTGGGACGAGTCAACCCTGCCTTTTCAAGGACCTACTCACTAGGTGTAAATTCCCTGAGCATCTCTTACCTAGATGCTCCTGTGACTAAACTAGTGGATCTTTAAGCCACATGAGGAAGGCCTGCTTACCCTAAGAGCGCTTAAGCCTGGGCGCCCCCTGCACTCAACCTAGAGCCAGTCCACACAAGCCTTGATCGCATGGCACCAGCTGCGTTATCCAACCTCCAAAAGACCAGTGTACCTAAAGCACCACAGCACATGTATTGAGGTGAGCTGGGACTGTGGAAACGACCATCCAACTCATCTTCTGGCATCTTCTCCATCCAATGCTGCACACACACTTCTTTGAATTCAACAGTTATTGTGAATGCATTAATTAATGACCTGCAAGGGTGACCTGAAAATCCTGCCAACCGTGAACTCACCCTGCCACAGGCCAGCATGGTTCACAGACCATCTGGTCCCCCACCTGCAAGAAAAGAACAAGCGAATGCAAGTAAGTTACCCACGAACATAGCATGGCCCTCAGGGGATAGATGCATCTCATCCATAAAAAATACTCCCCCCCCCCCCCACCCACCCCTTACCCTTGCAGCCGTGCAGGATAAAGTCCAACCTAGGCGATCCCAGCAGCTTAGAAAGCAATCTGTTCAGGCACTTGGCAGACTCATTGAGTGCCCGCACAGACTGCCCTCTGCGCTATAACTGCCTTGGCACTATGTGGGACCAAGCGACGAAGGGCTCAGTAAAAAGCTTGGCAAGCATCATAACTTGCACAACAATGGCTTCAAACACATCTCTACACCCCACTTGCACCAAATCATTGCCTCCTAGATGCAGTATTATCAGAACCTGTGGTGAAAGCCCCCTTGAAACTAGCTTCTCCACTGCGGACCGTAGGCTCCTTAGCATGAGCCCTCCTTGACCAAACCCCCTCCTGTTGAAGCCGGCAGCCCTGGCTTGCATTGCATAATTACCAGCCCAGTAGGCCTCCCAAGCCCTCCAGATGAAATAGTGGCCCGAAGACCCATACCTCCTTGGCAGATATAGTACTTGTATGCATAGGAGGAAGAGAAGCAACGTTAACCATCATGACAAATGCAATCTGTCATACCGCATATAGCACTCATAACGCCATCTCATGATCTTCTGCACTTGTTGCCTGTCTAGGCCCGCGCCGGGTGAAAAGGTTGCCACCCCTATGCAGATCGAGTGTGAGCTGAAAAAATAAGGTTCACAGCTGGTTGTGGCTATGGTAACCTTCAACATGTGGGAGAACTGGTATCTAGAAAAGGGGGGGGGACCCATCGGCATGGAGGAACATGTTTGAAGCTGAACCACGAGGGCACACTTCCAGACAGTCTAGCAGGGAGTGGACTGGGCAAGGGTGTGAGCCTGGAGCCCTAAGCAGGACTATATGTTCCCCTTTGCCCAGCTGGTCAGTTTTGGAAGACCGCAAAGTAAGTGCCACAGACCCACCGGGCCATCTCAACTGCCCTAGCTGAATGCCTCCAGTTACCCTAACCTAAAAGTCCAGTAGGCGGCCAGGCAAAAGGTCACCTTAAACAGTTGTGCCTCAAACTGCGAATGGCAGAGCTCCGGCAACTTTGAAATTAAGGCTCCCAGCCTTTGAGCGTAAATCAGCCTTATAACCCCCTCTAACCTCTGCCAGCACATCAGGGATTTTTTGATGGTTAATGAGGAGGACCAGTCCCTGTGCCCACCCAGTCTGGCAAAAGAAAAATAGGGCCACAATGTGCTGCTTATGAAGGCTGTTGGCCTAACCCACTCCCTTCAGTGCAGCCATCCAGGAGGACTGTTCGAAGATTTCACCCCCCCCCCCACCATTCAGACTTAGAAAATTCAGGTATCTCAAAAATGCCCCCTCATAGGCTCCCCTTCACTTAGGAAATAAGCTGGCTGCCACGAGGTCAGGTAGGATGGGGCACCACGCCTCCACAGATGCTCTGGGAATGGTGTAGAGTGCGCTGCTGTCTTTTGGATGGTAATGCCTGAACTCCTGCATCTTTAGAGGAAACAAAACATCAGCAGTGTTATGGAGTGCCCCATGACATGCTGAGTTCCAAATGTAATTGTTTAGCAAGCACAACATAATAGGTTCTTTAAGAAATCTCAAACCATCAGAGAGCAAGCTGCAGTATAGTCTTATCTCAACTACTGTCATGTTGTCTGACCAGAACACTACACTGCAGTCTCTGGGCAGACCAGACTGCCAATGCCACCACAATTGGGAGCAATTCCAAAAATGCCAGGATCTGCACCAACACAACCTGGCACCACTCAACAGGCCATGACTGCATACACCACTAGTCACCCAGTATTGCCCAAACATCCAGGCATCTGTAAGAAGGGCCCCAGTCAGGGCTAGTCTAAGGGGATACCCATGGCACAATCAAATTAAAGAGCTGCACAAATTAATCCCATATCCTCTAGTCCTGCCTGACCTCCAGAGACAGAAGCCTCCCCTTTGATGCCTCTGTTTCAAGCCATTCATAGCTTTTGGAAATTGAACTAGAAAAGGCCCTTCCCATAGGTGTAACATGCAAGGCAAAATTCAGCTGTACAACTAACCTGGAGCTGATGAAGCATAACATTCCTGGCTGCCAAGCGAGGAGCCTGACTACTCCCACCAGGGTATCAAGTTTAATGGCCAAAAAGGTCATCACTAGTCTTGTCCTGCGCCAGCGGAACCTCAACACGTCTCATCAAATTCACAAAACCCCTTGAACCCCCTCCCACAATGTAGAGATTTAGCAGGGCCTAGAAAAAGTAAATCATCCAGGTAATGCAACACCCACTTTGCGTCAGTAGCACTGTTACAAGCCCATTCCAGAAAAGAGCTGAATGTCACAAAGTAGACGCATGACAGAGCAACCCATCTGTCAAAATAGAAGGAGCCATTAATTTGAAACCCTAAATGATGGAAATCTTTCAGGTGTACCGGCACCAAGCAGAAGGCAGATTCTTTTTTTTTTTTTTTTTTTTTTTAAAAACCTTTATTTGTGCATAGTAAAAGAACAAATACGGGCCCACAACCATCAGGCCGGCCACAATACGGTTGAGCACAAAGACAAACAATACATCCCCCGTGCATCAATGGTCAAGATTAGCAACGATTCAGGAGTCATACACTGGAGGGATCCTTGACACCAGGGGAAGGAGAAGTGAAGGTTAATTTTAAGGTTTTCAAAATAATTTTATCGAGAAAAAGGTCAGTAAAGGATAGAAACAAGGAGATTCGAGTCCGCGAGATGGCTTCATACACGGGAGAGCAGCAACATCATTAAAACAGCCATAGAAAATCTCATACAGTAAGGCGATGCAGTTAGATAACAGGATCATCACATTAGTAAATACGCACCCCCTAAAAGCCGCCCCCACTCAATCCACCCCACACCCGGACCCCGAATCGAAACAAGTATAGTGCAGAGACATGAAAGAAAGAGGCCCATAGACTAAAAAGAAACAGTAAATTACCCCCCCACCCTACACCAATGCGGAGGCTACGGCCTGCCCCCCCCCCAGCATAGTGCCTGTCGCCCAATGAACCCGAAATATAGACGAGAGAGAAAGTAGGAATAGAGTAAAGTAACTAAGAGAAGAAAGAAGAAAGAAGGCGGGGAGGAGCCCACGTAACCTCGGAGCGCCCGACACCACCGGCCAACCAAGCCTCCACACACTGAAACCCCACTACACCCAAAGGCGGTCGTGTGAAGATAGCATGTAACAACAAGGAAATGAAGGCAGACAGATCGCGACGAGTGCACACAACATATGCAAACAATTCCAGTCCCAGTCCAGCCCGTCCAGAAGGCAGATTCAATGTCCACTTTCACCATCAGGGTACTTTTATCAAACTGTTGCAGCATCGCAAGGGCTTGGTCAAAGGAAGCGTACTTTAACAAGCAAAACTCAGGGTCAATACGCTCATTCACTGAACTCCCCTTCCGGACAGAGAAATTATGGATCAAGCCGAACTGGCCTGGCTCTTTTTTTGGGTACTATTCCCAGTGGAGAGCAGATAAGGTTTCCAAAAGGTGGTGACTCAAAGGGAACTGCCACTCTGCCCAGGGTGCACTCTTTGGCAATCTATTGTCGTGTAGTTTCTATATATATATATCCTATACAGAATCTGCGCGTTCGGATAACATGAACTGTGGGTTTGCTGGCAGACTGACTTTGAGCACCACCACCGGAAATGTTAGCCTGTTTGCATTGGCTAGCTCACAGTGCCACTAGAATCTCTTCTTATTGGGGAGAGAATAGTTTCTGGCAACCTTAGAACATGACAAACCTGATCCCTCAGGATTGTGGAAGCAATGTACTACTTTTCGCTCAGTCACTCGTGCTCACTTATTCGATCTCAGAGAGTTACACAGAAGAAACAGTTTGGCGTGTTACAATAAGTATTTATTGCACAGTTGTTCTTCTAGTGTAAAATAGATGTGCTGCAACAACCGTTAGTAGCTGATATATATAATCAGCAGTACAGTGAATATAAATGGTTAGCACAGTTCTTCCATTTTGCACTATTCATAAATGCATACATGGATTTAAAATGCATGATAAAAGAAAGCGCATACTCCTACGATGTGTATCTAGATGTACCGAAGTGTACTTAACATGTGAGTAGGGGTGAAGCCAAGAATCCCTCTAGGATTTAGTCGAACCCCATTACCTGAAGTGTGAGAAGGTAGGAGCCCGTCCTGGTCTCGAGTTGGACACCCCGCAAGGGATGTGTTAGACAACTATCAGCTGGAGCATCTGCATGCAGGAGCCTCAGTGTCTCTAGTCAGTGTGTTGGCCTGGAAGTCTCAATTCCCTCTGCCTAACACTAGCAAAATATGCTGTATTTATGCAGAAAGTATCTAGGGCTCCTTTGTCCCTTGTCGCATATATTAGCCATTGTTGGATTTGTTGATGACGTATGGGATGAACTTTGTACGTAGATATGGTGGGGTAGGTGGCGTAGCCCCTGCCTGGTTTCCAATAACCCTTATGATTATTCATTCATACTGTGCGAGTCTATTGAAGAAGTTATAGGACTCTATTGTTTAGGAGAAACCCTGCTTCTGCACCCAGGACTAGAACTAGATAAAGGTTCAATCCTAAAGGCTCGTTACTGTGTAGTATAAGGGGGACAATGTAGGTGACGGTGTATGATATTACCCGGGCCTATATTAGGGTACCTATATGAAACATACCAACCCCTCCTATGGGGATCCAGAAGCCATGTGTGAAACCTTCCCAGGGCATCAATGCCACCTTGTGTTATTGGACTGCTTAAGCCATGGTGTCAATATCTGAATGTCAACAGGGGAGTGAAAAGGCAAGAGGAATTTCTACTTCAACTGGGCTCTACGGTTCCCTTTTTGAAGATCTTGAATTCCGGAAGTGATGGCATTCCACAAAATTGTGCTTAAACTTACAGATCCCTGGTGGTTTCCCACATGTTTTTCTGTTATAAACCCTGCACGCCCCTTTCTTTTCGCCTGACCTCATGGCTGCCCCTGCTCGAAATGGCAGAGGCCCGCCGGGCTCAGGCTTCCTGACCATCATAAGGTTCAACCAAGAGTTAACATGAGTCTAATCCCAAAACACTGTTCTGGATATAGCTTTATTTCTCCTAAAAGCTCTGTCATAATCCTTCCAAGAGGTGCCCCCAAGCTAGTCATCAGTGTGAACATTTTATGATTTGGGAGCAACTCAGAAAACTTCTCAACCATAACAAAATGAAAAATAGTGAAATCCTGCACCCAATTTAACAGTTCTCTTCAACCTTCTGCGAAGCATGGGAGCAGTGTCTAGAATGCGGGTTCTCAATAATCAGATCAAAAATCTCTATGAATGCCCCCATTCCAAATCTTCTTTTTACCCCTGCCACAAGAGGACCTTCTCCTCCCCTACTTCAAGCTGGTCACGCTTTAATTGCACTTCTCCAATCCCATACATGGCATAGGAAGCGCAGCAACAGTTATGGCAATATTACCTATGGTGGCCGCATCCTTGGCACTGTCCAGCTGTGCTGAGGGTTTAGCCCCCCCCTCAAACACCCTCCACCTGGAGAACCACAGGACTAGTCAACTGTTCCAGCTGCTGAACCGCCTGCTGCTGCTCATGCTCACCTAACCCAAACTTGGTGACCAGCCTCCTTGTTCACTCTAAATTGTCCCTTTCCGAGGCCCCTGCTGCACTCGGTTAGAACCGCCCTACAAAGACTGCCTATCTTGTAGAGCTAGGGCAGCACACTAGCCAGACTAGCCACCAACTCCAGCTCAGTGGCCCCAAAAGCAAGACGCAGTAACGCAAATACAGCGTCTAATCTGCACTTTAGCCCCTTCAGTGCTCATGACGAGCTGGACTCGTCATGGCACACAGTGGCCGTGTGCTCATGACGAGTCCAGCTCGTCTTGACACCCACCCACAGGGGAAAGCGCTGGCGCTCCCCCCATGGGCGGCAGAGCAGGGTATTTTTACCGGGGAAGGCAGGGGAAGCCCTTCCCCTGCCTCCCCCTGCCTCCCCCCGCCCCCCCTCCGTGTCATCAATGACGTCAGCATGAGATGCGCAGGGACGTCATTGGAGGTTTCCCTTTGTTCCCCGACGCGCAGGAAGCCATTTGCTTCCAGCGCGTCAGGGAACAAACAGTTAAGTTTTGGGGCTGGGGAGGGGAGGATTTAACCAAAAAAGGCATCGGGGGAAAGGAAAGGGTTTTCCTTTCTCCCGATGCCTCTTTTGTGCATTCCTGCTGCGCGATCGTGCAGCAGAAATGCCCACTAGTGCCAGGGATTATTATTTTCTTTTTAAATGCGGCGTGATTTGTGTTGTTTGGGGGGAGCGGCCCCTTAGGCAAGGGTCGCTACCCTTATAGGGCATATACATTTTGGATTTCTCTTCCCCCCTGGGGGGCAGATTTTAATTTATGTACTTTGAAAATGGGCCACTGGACCACAAGGGTTTAGCTAGAGGGGAGTGGCCCCTTGGGCAAGGGTCACTCCCCTTTGAAGGCCATTTTTTTTATGTGTATGCGTTTTAGTTTTGTTTGGGGGAGCGGCCCCTTAGGCAAGGGTCGCTCCCCTTATGGCGGTAATAGTTTAGGCTTGGTCTGCCCCCCTGGGGGGACACAGATTTTGTATATATGAAAAAGAAAACTGCCCACTGGACCACCAGGGAGTGTTTAGTGGGGAGTGGCCCCTTGGGCAAGGGTAACTCCCCTTTGGGGGCTATGTTTTTGGCTGTCTGCTCCCATGGGGGAGGGGGGGGGGCAGATTTCACAATTTTTAATGTAGGGCCCACTAGGTCACCAGGGAGTTATTTGTGGAGAGTGACCCCTTGGGTAAGGATCACTCTCCTTTGGGGTCAATATTTGTGGCTGTGTCTGGCCCCCAGGAGGCCAGATCGCCATGTTTTTTTAAAAAAATTAGGCCCACTAGACCACCAGGGATTTGTTTGTGGGGAGTGGCAAAGGTCGCTCTTCTTTCATTTGGCTGTTTCTGTACCCCTGCGTGGGCAGATCGGCTGATTTTTGTTTTTGTTTGGCCGCTAGGCCACCAGGGATTTATTTGTGGGGAGTGGCCCCTTGGGCAAGGATCGCTCCCCCTTGAGGTCATTGTTTGTGGCTGTCTGGCCCCATGGGGAGGGGGGGGGGCAGATTTCGCCTTTTTTTAATATGGGCCCACTAGACTACCAGGGATTTATTTGTGGAGTGACCCCTTGGTCAAGGGTCGCTCTCCATTGGGGGCAATGTTTGTGGCCGTCTGGTGGGCAGATCTCACCGTGTTTTTAAAAAGAAAATTGGGACCACTAGACCACCAGGGATGTTATTGTGGGGAGTGGCCCCTTGGGCAAGGGTTGCTCCCCTTGCGGAGCATTAATTTGCCAGTTTCTGCCACCCTGAGGGGCAGATCGGCAGATTTGTTTTTTTGTAGGGCCACTAGGGTTTTTTTTATGTTGGTGAGCGGCCCCTTTATGGGAGGATGATAGTGGCCATTTCTGCCCTCTTTGGGTGGTAGAATAGCAGTATGTTTTTAGGCCCATCTGAAGCCACTAGACACCAGGGGGTACTTGGGCCTCCCACACAAGTGTGGCACCATTTTTATCGGGAGACCTGGGGGAACGCTGGGTGGTAGGAAATTTGCGGAGCCCAGTGATGCCACACTTTCCTACACAAAAATGTGTGAAAAAAGTGATTTTTTCAGCTAAAATTGAGGTTTGCAGGGAATTCTGGGTAAGGAAACGTTGGGGGATCCACGCAAGCCATACCTCCCTGGAAGCCCCCGGGTGTCTAGTTTTCAGAAATGTGTGGGTTTGGTAGGTTTCCCTAGGTGCCGGCAGAGCTAGGGTTCACAAACTACAGCTAGGCACTTTGCCCAAAAAGGGGCATTTTTCACTGCGAAATTGATGTGTGACCACATTGTGTTTTGCACCGTTTCCTGTTGCAGGCACTAGGCCGACCCACACAAGTGAGGTACCATTTTTCTCGGAAGGCTTTGGGGAACGCGGGGTGGGTGGAAATTTGTGGATCCACGCAGATTCCCGAACTTTCCACCACAGAAATGTGGAGAAAGTGTGTTTTTTTGGACACTTTTTTAGGTTTGCAAGGGATTCTGGGTAACTGAACCTGGTGGGAGGCAGTCAAGTCACCCCAACCTGGATTCCCCTGGGTGTCTAGTTTTCAAAAATGTATAGGTTTGCTAGGTTTCCCTAGGTGCCGGCAGAGCTAGGGTTACAAAACTACAGCTAGGCACTTGGTCATTTTTGACTGCGAAATTGAGGTGTGTCCACGTTGCGTTTTGCGCAGTTTCCTGTCGCGGACACTAGGCCGACCCACACAAGTGAGGTACCATTTTTCTCGGAAGACTTTGGGGAACACGCGGTGGGTGGAAATTTGTGGATCCTCGCAGATTCCAGAACTTTCCACCACAGAAATGTGGGGGAAAATGTGTTTTTATTGACAATTTTTTAGGTTTGCAAGGAATTCTGGGTAACAGAACCTGGTGGGAGGCAGTCAAGTCACCACATCCTGAATTCCCCTGGGTGTCTAGTTTTCAAAAATGTATAGGTTTGCTAGGTTTCCCTAGGTGCCGTCAGAGCTAGGGTTAAAAAACTACAGCTAGACACTTCACAAAAAAAGGGTACATTTTCATTGTGAAAATGTGGTGTGTTCACGTTGGGTTTTGAGCCATTTCCTGTCGTGGGCACTATGCCTACCCACACAAGTGAGGTACCATTTTTATCGGGAGACTTAGGGTAATTCAGATTTGTAAAGAAACTGTTATTACCTATTGATTTTTGATGCATTTCTGCCTTCCAAATTAAAGACCTTGTGTAAAAAAGAAGTCATTTTGAAATATGACCGATAATTCTCATGCTAGTATTAGTATTCCCAATTTCGAAAATGTGCAAATATCTACTGTTTCTAAACTCTATAATTTGTTCCAATTTCAGAAATATAGGCGTCTTTCATACCGATTTTTCCATGTATACATTTTCCCACAATAATTGCTATATACCCGGTACATAATAAAAAGCCATTTCAAATTGCTGCTCAGTTTTTGACTCTAGGTTCGTCAGGTTCTTGGTGAACCTAAAAGTCCTACATTTCTCCACAACCAGGAAGGCCAGCGGATGTAATGGTATATTGCTTTCAAAGAGCTGTCATAATTAGAAGTTACAGGTGAAAACGTTGACACAAAAGGCTGTTTTTTTCAAATAATTTTCAATTTTACCTATATTTAACTGTTAGTTTCTATAAAGAAAGCTTGATGGAGCTACACAAATGACCCCTTGCTGATTTCAGAATTGTGTCTACTTTTCTAAAATGTATAGCTTACCAGGATCCATTATTGCTTTCACACCCATTTCTACCATTAACTGGAAAGAGGTTGAAAGCACAATTAGCAAAAATAGGCTGTGTCCCAGAAAAATGCCCAAACTGTGTAAAAAATGTTGGTTTTCTGACAAAAGTCTGTCATTCCCTAAAAGCTGGGAAAATGGTGATTTCAGCCCCACAAACCCTTTTTTGATACCATTTGCAGGGAAAAACCCAGATGCTTTCATTTGCAGCCCGTTTTCCCCCCCAAAAAACAAAACGTTGCTGTATTTTGGCTAATTTCTGGGACCCCTCCAGGGGAATCCACAAACCCTGGGTAACTTTAGAATCCCCATGATGTTGGAAGAAAAGGACGCAAATTTGGCGTGGATACCTTATGTGGTCAAAAAGTTACAGGGGCCTAAGCTCGCACTACCCCAAATAGCCCAAAAAAGGCTTAGCACTAAGGCCTAGCAGAGACGGGGTTAACACCTCCATATCCCTTTCCCACCCAATGCCCACTAAGCACTTTTGGAGGCATGCTAGACACTAGGAAGAAACAGACAAAGCAGTAAAGAATCCAACAGCAAACATAATCACTTAACAGTGCACTGTATACTAATAAACCCCAGCTACTACTTACCTCCTTGTCTTGACTGAGAGTAGTGGTGAGGCAGACAATACTGTGCAAAGGGGGACAGGGCAATTCCCATCAGATAGCTATCAGACACCACCAGCCAAATCACACAACAGCACCAGGGTAAAGTCAGGCAAACTGGGAGAAAATAGCAAGCAGCTTAAGCTCCAAACAGTGATGCCGGTAGGGAACTAAATTCCAGCCCAAAAGAAAGAGGGAGGGCCAGGCCTTGCTACTGCAGCGCCCCAAAAAAAAGCAAGAACAAAGGGAACTTCTTGCTTGGCTGGTGCCCAGGACAGGGCGCCAATGTCCCGCCTGCAATTATATGTGGAGCGAAAAGCACGGCTGCACCGCACAAGCACAGTGAAGGTGAACCCAAGAAAGGCATGCTATGGAGCAGGAATCTGAGATGTGGACAGAAAGGAGAAGCATTAGGTAGGAGCGTGGTGAAGGCCCAAAAATGGCCACCATTTTTTTTTTATGGGAAAAAGTAGGAGGCTAGATGGTCAGTGAACCATGCTGCCCTGTGTGCGGTTCAAGTTCATGATTGGCAAGAATCTTCCGGACATCCTTACAGGTCATTAAGTAATGCATTAATGATAACTGTGTGTTACCTCAGAGGAGTGTGCGTGCAGCACTCAGTAGAGAATCTGCCAGAGGATGACGGGATGGTCGCTTCCGTGGCCCCAGTCTAGCTCAACACATAGGGTGGCACTTTTGGTACACTGGCCCTTAGGGGGTTGGAGTGTGCAGCCTGTGCAGGGGATCAAGCCATGGCCCCGCTGCACTGCGTGGCTCTATGTTGGGGGCAAGGGCGTCCAGGGTGTAAGCACCCTTGGGGCAAGAAGGCCTTCTGCATGGGGCTTAAGGATCCACCAGTTTGGTCACAGGAGGAGCATCTGCGTAAGAGAAGCTCAGGGAAGTTTTATCTTGTGAGTAGGTGCTCGAAAGGGCAGGGGTGGGTCAACAATGAGGTCACTGAAAGCTAATTCCTGGGGTGCTAGAGGGGCTACGAAACTATGTATAGCTGACTCTGTTAAACACCTAACTGGATGTAAACTCGCATAAAAAGCTTTGAAATTGTTGAAGTGGATTTTCTGACTCCCGTTGAGATGTTTAAATCTCTAACCAAAAAACAAAGGGAGGTCTCAGGCTGGGTTATATTGGGGGGGGGGGGGCACAATAAGGGCATAGAGAGTGACACTTGGGATCATCTGGGATGGCGGAACGGGCTCTGCGTGCCAAATGTAAGTGTGTTTATTAAGGTGTTAATTCTATGTCAACATGATTTTTTAAATCACATTTGTAGAGTATGTGTACATAAATGTTATCCTGCCTTGTTTCTTACTGTTTTGGCATTTGATAGCAATATTTTTTTTCCTGCAAAAATATTTAAGAATGCGTTGTAAAAGGTATGTGTGGTAAAGGTACTTCTATACCGCTATGCGTGTTCATGGTAACAACCTGCTTGGTAAAGTTGTGCGAGGTACTGGTAGATTTGTTGTAATATCTGCAGATAAGGCATGCGTGGTAAAGGCATGCGATGTTCCGTCATACATCCCTTTGAGCCCGCTCAATCTGAATAACAATGTGAACACTATTAGGAGGGCAGTCTTTAGGGTGAGGGGTTTTAGTTCTGTCTTATGCAGCCGATGACAGAACCTTTCACACTTTTGCGCAAGTACAATGTTTAAATTCCAGACTGCTGCTGGTGCCGCTCTAGGCCGTGCTACTCTTTTTGATCCATCTAGGAACCGCTTCACCACCAGGAGGGTGAAGGAGTATGTTACTTACTCTGTAAGCATCTGTTCTTGGCAGGTAGAGCTGTAGATTCACATGCTTTGCATACTTATGCCATCTAGTTTTGTGTCCGGATGTTTGCAAGTTATTTTTCTTTGAAGAAGTCTTTTTCAGTCACAAGGAAAGGTGACACCTCCTTTCGGTGATACTGCACATGGGCATAGACTCCCTTGTTAGATGGTTTTCCGGCAAGAGGGTGAGATTGGAGTAAGTGTAGTACATAGATATCCTTGTTTGTACAATATGAATAATAACAACTTAATTGGCCAGGAGGGAGGGTGCATGTGAATCTACAGCTCTACATGCCAAGAAAAGATGCTCACAGGGTAAGTAATCAGTTCGAGGAACGTGTGCTGTAGTTACAAATGCTTTGCATCGACTGTATTGCAGTACTCTCCCAAAGCAGTGGCTAACCAGTGGGCATTGCAATTGTCTGAAAAAGTGTTCTTAGCACTGCCTATCCTAAATTAGCTTGTTGACGTACTAGTACATCCACACAATAGAGTTTGATAAATGGGTGGTGTTAAAAATGTTGCTGCTTTACAAATGTCAGCTATGGGAATGTTACCTAAAAGGACCACATATGCTCCTATTTTACTAGTAAAATGTGCTCTAGGAGGTATAGACAAAGTTATTTTGGCTTGAATATAGCATGTTTTGATATATTTAACAAAACATCTAGAAATACCAGATTTACAGATCGGTTTCCCTTTATGAGGAGGGGGAGGAAAGGCAACAAAAAGTTGCTGTAGGGAAATAGTTTGTTTTATCAATATAATGATTTCTTCATGGTTCCGGGTGAGAAGATTTGAGGGGTGGAGACATTTTTGGTGTGGAATTACTGAGAGTTCGAGTAGTGTGATGAACCACGGTTGACAAGCCCATGTGGGAATCACAATAATAAGGGTGAGAGATGTTTGCCTGAGCTTCCAAACCAGAAATGGAAGAGGCGGAAAAGCATAAGCAAATATCCCTGACCAATTCATCCATAGGGCATTGCCTTTAGATAGAGGGTGTGGAAACCTTGAAGCGAAGGTTGAGCATTTTGAGTTCTGTGCTTTTGCAAAGAAATCTGTTTGTGGTAACCCCCCCCGCACCCGCATACGTGGAAGTAGGGGAGGAGGACACTGAGGGGGAGTTACCACTTGTGGATTTGTTTTGGCATCCTGCTGAGGAGGTTGGCAAATTTGTTCTGTCCCTGGAAGGTGTTCTGCTAGCAGTTGGATTTTGTGATGTATTGCCAAACGGTCAGAGAGAGGCGTGATAACTAGTGTTGCCCCCCCCCCCCCCCTTTTGTACATAGGAAAGTTGCTAGTCCAGATTGACAATAAAACAAGTATCAGGTGAGGAAGAAATGCTTTTAGAGGTAGGTGAACTGGTAGAAGCTCTAGGGAGTGGATGTGGATATTTTGGTGTCCCGGAGACCCTGAACTGTTTTATGCTGTAGATGGGCACCTGTGGATTATGCATCTGCTGTGAGCACGATCTGTGGAGGAGGGGCGATAAAGAGGCAGCCTTTAGATAGGTTTTGTTTTCCACCACTACAGAGCGATGGGTACTGCTGTCTACCAACACTAGATCAGTTAGCTGACCCTGTGACTTATTCCATTTACGTGCTAAGAATTCATTTAGAGGACGCATGTTTAATCTTACATGAGGCACTATGGCAAAGAAGGAGGCCATCATTCCTAGGAGTTGCATGAAAGGGGACTTGGATACTGGTTGCTTTGGAATTGTAGTAGCAGTGTTTGCAAATTGTGAATCCTGCCTGCATTGGGATAGGCTAAACCAGTTTTGAGTGTTTAGCATAGCTTCTAGATAGGGCTGCAACTGTGAGGGTTGAAGAAGGGATTCAGTCAATGCACATAAATCCCAAAGGACAAAGATTTATGGAAATCGTAGTGTGTTCTAAACACCTGTGGTGTGTGTTGGCTTCGAAGAGCCAATTGTCTAGATATGGAGAGACATGAATTTGTTGTCTTTTCAGATGTGCTGCTATTACTATTCATTTGGTGAATACTCTGGGTGCAATAGTGGCTCACAATGGGAGTACTTTGAATTGATGTTGCGTTCCTGCTATCACAAATCTGAGATATTTGCCATGTGCTGGGTGAAAAGGAATGTGAAAGCATGCGTACTTTTATGTCCAGTGTTGACAGTCACCTTGCTCTAAGAGCAGAAGTACCTGTTGAAGTGTGACCATATGGAAGTGTTCCGATAGTATGTATAGGTATAAAGGCCTGAGACCAAAGATTGGCCGTAGAGAACAGTCCTTTGGGGGAATTAGGAAGTAAAGGGAGTAACCCCTTGGTGTTGTACTGGAACTGGTTCTATAGCTCCTTTTGTTACAAGAGCTTGTACTTGTTTGAGTAGTTGTTGATGCTCTAGAGAGTTTGTGAGTGTGAGGTAGAATATTGGGACAATACTGGTGAGCTCCAGGCAATAACCATGTTGGATAATTCCCAACACCCATTTGTCTGATGTTATTGCTTTCCAAATGGGAACAAACCGGTGCAGTCTTCCCCCAACAGGTGTATGATGGTCTAGGGGAATGGCTATTAAGTCACTGCTTGTTGGGAGATAGAGGTATATGATGGTGTACCTCTTCCTTTAAAATGGTTTCCTCTATACCCACCTTTGTAGAATCCTCTAGAAGGGGAGGATTGAGTTTGCGGTTTGTAGGAAGAGGTGGCATCTGTGGAGGTACTTTTTGAACCTCCCTATAAAATGAGCAGTGAATGGAGCCTCTGTTAGAGGGTGTCTGAAGTGCTCCCGTGATGTTGCCACTTCAGTGTCCTCATCTTTTCAAGTGCTTCATCCACTTGAAGGCCAAAAAGATGTTCCTTGCCGAAAGGAGAATGAAGTATTGTCTGTAGCAACTCCGGTTTGAACCCAGAGATTTATAACCATTCGTGTCTTTTGAGGATAATACTGGTGTTAACTCCTCTGGCTGCAGTAACAGCAGCGTCTAGCGCACACCTGATGGAGGAGTTGGAAATTAATTTTCCCTCCTGCACTACTTCCTGCCCTTTTTTTCCTATGCTCCTCTGGGAGGTATTGGAATAACTCCTCCATTTCGTCCCAGTAGGCCCCTTTCATACCTAGCCAAAAGACCTTGTGTATTGGCTATGCACCAATGATTGACTAATTGTGCCCCCCACTTTTTATCCTGAGGCATCTATTAATTGACACTTTGTCTGGAAGTGGTGCATCACTCGAGGTTTGGAATTTTTCTCTCTTACAATAATTGGACACAACCTAAGAGTCTAATGGAAGCAGGACGCTAACAAAAATTGGGTCAGAAGATTGGGGGTTTTGTATTTTTTTTTAATCAACCATGGGTGTTTAGATACGTGCACGTACAGGGTCTTTAAACATGTCTTCTGCATGGCGCATCATGCCTTTTAACATTGGTAAAGACTGTTTTATGTGTGGTCCCCAATGTTTCAAATAAACAAATCTTCTAAAGATTATGTAGAGTGACTCCATGGCATATAGCTACCCCGGCAATTAACTACTGATAGGAGGTGGTGTCATCAGGAGGTGAAGGTTTTGCAGGGTATAGATCAGCATCTGTGTCGGGGGAGATCTATATTATAATCATCCCATGGATCTGGTATCATCCCTAGCTCCTGCGTCAGGATCTGTATGAGGAGAACCCTGTGATGTAATACCTAGAGGGTCTGAAACTGGTAATGAAATGAAACAGCATTTCTAAAGCGCCTGGTTACCCGAAGGCATCCCCGCGCTACTAGCGGCTCAATCACGGACTCCGAGCAGTGATAAGGGAAAAGTAGTGTTTTAATTTGTTTCTGTAAAGTCAGGTAGTTTGGTAGAACACGGATCTATAGGGGCAGGTGATTCCAGAGTTTAGCAACATTATAAGAGAAGAAACGACGACTGCCACTTCGTGCGCTTCTGATTCTCGGTACTGCCACCAGGTGCTTACTCTCTGACCTCAAAGCCCTGTTCGGACGGTACGGCCGAATAAGGGAACGAATAGTGGGCGAACCCTTGCCTTAAAGTGCCTTATGTGCCATGCACGACGCTTTAAACTGGATCCTCTCCTGAATAGGGAGCCAATGAAGTGTCGCCAAGGCAGGCTTAGCCGAAAGGAGCACTGGAATGTTCAGGACCATGCACGCCGCACAATTTTGCGCAGTTTGTAATTTCCTTATCGAGGAGCAAGGTGCTCCCAAATAGAAAAGGAAGCAAAGGGGAGACTTTGCATATCATCCTTAAAGGAAGAGTTTTTTAGCTTCGGTAACGATATATCTAGTAGAGACACAGTCTAGCCGTAGATTCCTTAACTTAGATCCATCTCCCCAGGCGTCAGACTGGATCCGGAAAATCTTTTTTCCCCAGTAATACCTCTGCACGCCGGGAGGTGGCTCCGTCCGACGTCGTCCACGGAAGTGACGTCAATGGGGCCATATAAGCCCCTCCCGGCGTGCTGACGTCAGTTTTCTACAGGAAACTTTTCCGTGCTACAACGCGGAGCCATGACAAAAACTGCGATAGCATAAGAACAGTGTGTGTTAAAGAGTAAAATCATTTATAATGAGAAACAAAAGTTGAAAAAGCACCCAGTACCAGGAAGGACTGGAGGGAGCTCACAGAGCCCGTGCTGCAAGCAAGGGCCCAACAAAGCGCCAAGCCGTGCCCCACCTCGAGGGGGTTACGGCTATGGCACAAAAGATACAACAAGGCAGGCACAGCTGGTCACCACAGGAGGGAAGTTAAAAGAACCACAATATTGAAGCAACATGTTGCAAGACAAGTGACTAGAAGTGAACGACCACCAGAAAGTTCACTATACACACCCTCCAGTGATCGAAGGACTGTAGCACCGCACCAAAGAAAACCCAACACAACCAACTGCCATAGAAAGAAGGAGGCACAGGCATGGGCGGTGGGAGGGAATTAAAAACAGAAGAACTCCACGCATGAGGAACACCGGTGGAGCAACATGAGAAGGCAGTGAAAAGCAGAGACCTTACCACCTAAAAAACGTGGACGGAGTGGAGAGCCAAAGGGCCCCACGCAGAGCAACACACCCTACCCCAGAGTGAGGCGTGAGAGTACACCTCCGGAAGACCAAGGACACCGGAAAGGGGGCAAGGTGAAAAAACACCATCTGAAAAGGCGTTCGCAGAGCGGGGAGGCTGGGCGGGCATTAAGGAATCTGCGGCTAGACTGTCTCTACCAGATATATCGTTACCGAAGGTAAGTCATTCTTTCATCTGATAGACATCTAGCCGCAGATTCCTTAACTTAGAATAGATATCAAAGCCATACCACATAGTTGAGGGTCTGCGAAAGAACCACCAAGTTCCAGGAGAACATATTCGTCAAAAGGCTGACGAAACACGGTGGGAACCGCAATGCCAGGGCAACTGACATTAGACCCAGGAAACTCCGTAAGGAACATGAACAAGGGACGGCAAAGGCACCACAATTTGACGAGGGATGGTGTGAGACCTCTCTTGTCCACACATAGACAAAGGAAATGCGGAACTAGAAATTTCAGTGCCAACGTACAAAAATGCAGTGACTCCTTTGAAAGAAGGAGCCAAGCACCAGTTCCCATGATCTATGAGGAACAAAGCCCCAAAAGGGCAAAGCAACATGACAACGGTAAAGCACACCGCCTGAACATACACCACAGTGGAGGCCAAAAAATTAAAACGGGACAGTCCGAAGACTGTCCGGCCAAGAACAGGAGCCGCAACAGGAGGCCCGTGTCCGCAAGAAAAAACACAATGTATACCCCTCAGGACCTGTGACAACAGAAGATTTACCCTAGAGAAAGCTTAGGAGGCAGGCCTACAGCCAAACGTACCAAAGGTACCACTGTGAGGGGATAACAGGCAAAGCCAGGAAAACAGAGGACTCTATCCCAAAGGAGAGAGTGAGCAAGAAGGCCTGATACTAGGGCAAAAAGAACCTAGTATGCTAGCACCCCTGTGGCGTGTAGAACCTACGACAGACACAAAGAGACAGGAATTTTGCCAAACAAACATGAAGTGACGAAACTCTAAACGGGGGAGTTGCTCAATCAGTACCACTGTACCGGTGTGCGGCATAACCGGTACAGAATGCAGAAAAAAACAACAATTCCTGGAGGGGGAAGAAACCTGGTCTCCCGTGAGGCAGGCGGAAACATTGACCACAATACTGCCAGTAAAGGATTGAGAAGGCACAGACAGAAGCCTGTCGCCAAAAGCACATACCACCATAGAACGACACCAATCTTTCAACAAAGAGAATGTCGAGAAGAATACATGCACAGCAATGCTACCTAAAGAAGCAACTGTGCCAGAATGGGAGTAAGAACTCACACCCAGAAAAACAGCTGGTGGGGAGCCCAACACTGGTGCTACAAATGCAAGTAAGAACCTACACCCGAGAAACCGCTGGGGTGAAGCACAGATCCGGTGGCAGAAAGTATAGACAAGAGCCACCTCTTGAAGAACTAAGAAATATGCACAGGGCAGGAATGGACAAACCGAACCCCCTGTCCTGCAAGAAGCAAGGGACCGGAGACCCTCCTAGGGAAGTGGGGTAGGAGCCAAATCACAGCTGAGGCAGAGCCAGCGGACACTCTCCTTCCCTTAGGCAAGAACCAAGACAGTGCTTGAGCCACAAGAAAAGACGTAGAGCACAACCTGTATGCACCAATACAGGAAGTATTCACAGAATACAGAAGAGTCTGTTCCGGAACAGAACGGAGAAACCTGCCCCCCAGGGACACATGTCCACCTGTAGGCAGGCAAGACAGGCACAACGATGCTGCAGGAACACGCCAGGAAAGAACAGGTGTGAGAAAACCCCATGGAAGGACTCCCCTACTGAGGCGGGGATGTACTACGGACCAACCGTAGACACCTAATTGGAACCCCCGGAGAGAAACCAACCCCATGGATCTCACCAGAGGAGACATCCTAAAACAGTAGGAAGAGTCAACTTGCAGCAAAACTTCCTGCGTAAAGAAGAATAGCAATATAATAGCCAACAGATACCCCACATAGGGCAAGGCACAACCCTACAAAAGAAGGGTCCTTCTTGAGATAAGCTCGTAGGCAGAGGCTCAAAAGAAAGGTAACCACAGCTTAACCAGCTGTACCAGAATAAGGAAATAATACGGCTGAACAGCCAAACAATCCAGAACATCTGTAACCCACAACGGGTAACAGAAAAGAAAGTGATGGCACCGTCACAAAACCAAAAATCCTCCATGAGAATTAAAACCTGGAAAGACAATCAGACAGACAGGAGGCACCTGACCGCCGAATCAGCGTGGGCGTCACATAGAATGACCCCATCAAATGGTAGATCTCTAAGCCACTCCTGAACATGCTCTGGGAAACGCCATCGCGCAACCACGCATGGCGGCGCATGACAACCGACCTGGCCATAGCATGATCCACAGAGTCGGTGGTGTCCATGGCAAACCGAAAAATGCGCCATATCATGGCCATCACGGATTAGGCGGGCCAGATCGGCAAGAGAGCTCTCCGGCAAGGAGGAGAGGAGCAGCTTGACAGCGTCCCAAAGGGCAAACGTAGCCTGAGCAAACACACACCACGTGTTTAGGTACCGGAGTCCCGAGCTGGCGGATGCACACACATCGCGGCCACATGACTCCAGAGTGGTAGGGTGCAACGAAAGAGGAGTGGTAGAGAGCTGCCTGAAGCACAAGCTCTCCAGCCCCAGGATGGAGAGTCAAACAGGCGGGGTCATTGGGAGCCTGGCGATGTGCCACAGCACGATTCACGGGATCCCCCGAAGAGGGCCTCGCTCACATCCCGAGAAGGATGTCAAATAATGACACCGCAAATGTCAGCAATGGCTTCATGTCCCCAGGGCCCTGGTGGAGAAGATCCAGCAAAGGCTCCGAAGGTCTAGAGACAGAGGGCGGCTGCATCCTTAAAATGTCTGCAGCCCTGCAAACAGCCCTGACAAACGTCCCACTAGCCTTCCGTGGTCCAGCGAATCGGTGACAGCAAGTCATCAGTAGATGACGGACGCAAGCTAATCCGGCCATCTAACAGAGGTTCAGCAAAAGGAGAAGTAGGCCAATGACCCACTGGCACCTGCTCCGGAGAGCGTTAAAATGACTCGGGGGAGGGGGGGGGGAGAATCCACTGGGACCACATCCTCTACCAATAAAGCTGGAGATGGTACCAGCAAACTGCGTCGAGGCGACGTCGAGCCGGCGTCGGCAACCTCCGAAAAGGCCTCGACTGGCTAAGGGGAGCAAGCGTTGGCAACCCCTGAAAAGGCATCGACTGGCCAGAGTCGGACCGGCGTCAACTCAACATCCCTAGAGGTGGAAACCCGCGGGGAGAGGGTGCGCCAAAGTGGTGTCGAGCACCACACCGCAGCCACCTCCAGCTACGCCACAGGGAGCCCCGGAAAGGCTAGACGTCGTGGGATGCCCCTCCGGGCCGTGTCCCGAAATTGCGGCGACTCTGGAGTTAGAGTCAGGGCACTCGGTCGGAGCCAGGGGTAAACCCGCCGGCAGTGTCCCAACCTGAGTCTTTACCCCCCCTGTGGGGCCCGGAGGTGCGACAGGGAGGGGGGGGGGGGGCAAAGCAAGAAAGGACTACAGGGCCCAGCAGTAGTCCTCCATCTGAGAACAAGTCGCCCCAGCACCCGGAAACAGGGGGTATGCGGGGTCCGACTCCTGAGGACCCAGGTCCGGCAAAAACTGAGAGCCCCGGGCCTCGACTATGTCGACGCGATGCCGACTACTTCAGTTTGTGCTTACCTGAGGTTGACGAATGATGGCCCCGGGACCTGCCCCAAACACAAACCTTCTTCTGTGAGGACTGGCGCCGCGTGGACGTCTCTGCTGGCGAGGGGTCCGTTTGGGACTTCCAGGCAGACAGCAGTCTCATGCGGAGTTCCTGCAGGGATTTTGGCCGCAGCTGGCAGCAAGCGTCGCACTCCACAATGTCATATACAGATGTCGTGAAGGTCCGTTGCTGACATCTGTCACGAGCAGGACCGGCACAGCCTGCAAAGGGCATTGAACACACTGTTTCTTGACGCAAAAAGGCATCGAAAAGGCCTGTGGATAAAAAAAACAGGCCAGAGGTATCACTTTCCCAGATTCACGTTAGGATGCTGAAAAGAAGAAAACTGACGCCAGCACGATGGGAGGGTCTTATATGGCTCCATTGAAGTCACTTCCGTGGACGTCGTCAGGATGGAGCCGAGCGGCGCCACCTCCCGGAGTGCAGAGGTATTGCTGGGGGAAAAAGATTTTCCGGATCCAGTCTGACGCCTGGGGAGATATATCCAAGTTAAGGAATCTGCAGCTATATATCTCTATCAGATATCCCATAGCAACTCACTGCCACTTTCTGCCCTTGCTCCTTAAAATCAAGATTGCGATCAAGCCAGTCAACTTATCTATTGATTTGATCTTATGGGGGGGGGGGGGGGGCCAAGACAGTCCTACATTTAAAGTCTTGTGGTTACCTAGGAGCATTAACTCAGTTTTTGACCCATTAAGTTCCAACTATGACTCTTCCATCCACCTTGAGACTTTTTCCAGGCACAAGGCAAGGCCAGGCCCAGTGCGCTCTTGCTGTTTGAGAGAGACAACCAGCTGGGTGTCGTCAGCATAGGTGACGATCTTGACTCCAAAACGTAAGACCACGTCTGCCAGAGAGCTCAAATAGACATTAAAAAGAGTGGGGCTCAGGGAAGACCCCTGGGGCACCCCACAATTAAATGGCATCTGATTTGAGGTGATTCCATCTTCAAAAACTTCAAAGAATCGGTCCTCCAGAAAGGAGTGCAGCCATTTAAGCATTGTCCCGGCCACTCCCACCTCACCTAGCCTTTGGATCGACAGCTGATTGTTAACAGAGTCGAAGGCTGCGCTAAGGTCTAAAAGAATTATAGCAGCGCAGCCTTTGACATCTACAAATGTTCTTGACTCCTCCACCACAAGTGCAGTTTCTGTACCCTGTTGAGTTCTAAACCCCATCTGTGAGGGGTGGAGACAATTATTGTTTTCCAGGAAAGCAGAGTGTAGAGTTCACATGTTTCTCTGCGATCTTGCTGATACCTGGTAGTAATGAGGTGGGACAGTAATTGCTCCACACTTCCGGGTCCAAAATAGTATTTTTTTTGTTTGTTTTAGAAGTGCTTTGACCATTGCCCGTTTCCACAAAGGGGTGACAATTCCCGATGAAAATGAGGCATTAATCAGGTCAAGAATGACTGGAGACAGCGTTTGAGACTAACTTGAAAATGCTGGGAGGGGCCGGGTCTATAGGGGAGCCAGATTTTAATTTACTCAGAATACCTTGCAGAGTAGTCAGATTAAGAAGGGGGATTTTTTCAATTAAACCAACTCTGTCTTGGGACCTTTTATCCCTCGATACTGCATTTTGTTGGGCTATCACCTGAGGGAACGAGGTATATATGACTTGTATTTTATTGGAAAAGAACGCTGCCATTTTATTGCAGCAAACTGAAGTATCCTCAGATACAACGGAGGCAGGGGGGGGTGTGAGCAGAGCTTTCGCAATGCGAAATATTTTGCCTGGAGAGTTGGCAGCTGCTGTGATTCGCTCTTCATAATAGAGAGCTTGAGCTGATTTTATTTCGGCTTTATAGATTTTTATAGCCTCTCTATAGTTCTCTTTATGACTAACAGAAAGATCCTTCCTCCATTTCCTTTCGGATCTTTTGCATGCCTGCTTGAGTTCGTGGAGTTTTGGGGAATAACAAGGGTTACGCCTTATTATAGGTCCCTTTTTTTTTTTTTTTTTGAAGGACCATATTCAGTGATGACTCAAGCCACTCATTGAATGGGTCATTTGCGGTGATAGGATTTGGGTCAAATATTGGTTTAGAGTTTAAGGGTCGTTGCCCATGTTTCTTGATAATTTAGACCATGTATGAGCCTGTTTTTTGGCTCCCATGCCGACGTAGAGACAGCCTGCGGGACCAAAGTGAAAGGAATTAAGAAATGATTGGACCAGGGCACCGGAATGGGGTCCCCGACCGAGAGATTCAAGGTTGGAAAAGATAGGGTCCAATAAATGGCCTTTTGAATGGGTAGGACTACCAACTTTTTGCACGAATTGAAATGCACCTAAACCATCAATCAATTCACATATAGCGGATTGTGAGGTATCCTCAAAGTGGAGATTAAGGTCCCCTAAAAGCATAAAATTGGGAAGAGAACTCGCAAAATTGGCTGCTATCTTGGGGAGATTCTTATTAAATTGGCTGAGTGGGCCCGGGGTCGATAAATCAGAATCTCCGAGAATGTACATACATGCGATATACGGATGACAAATGAGAGGCTTTCACACTCTGGTAGGGGACTTGCAGAAATGCGGCAATTAAGTTTGTTTTTATGGATGATTGCTATGCCGCCTCCCCATCCTGACTCCCGATCAAGCCTCTGGATAGCATAGCCCAAAGGAAGTGTTTGAACAATGGCGGGGTCAGCCTCACTATTGAGCCAAGTTTCTGTTAGAAACAACACATCCGGGCTTTCTTCCTCCAGTAATAGCCGAATTTCTATAGCAGGTTTCTGAATTGACCGACAAGTAAAAACATTTTAAGCCCCATGTTGGGAGGGGTAACTGTGGGAGTCCTAATCATAGGACAACATTTAAAAGGACAGTAAGGGTAGTAGCTGTTATTGCTATCAGGCACACTTACTTTGAATTGCCCCTTTACATAGATTGAGCTGATCTGTAGTGTAGGAGTGCTTTTCCCTCGTAAAGCCGGCAGCGTTTCTGGCCCCAAACGGGTGCAGACGGGCTTGCATTAGGCGCGCCAAAGGCGCCGTCGCATCATCTGCCCCTTTTCGGGGGAGTGCGCCGGAGCGTCAGCATCTGTATTTGCAACGCTGACCTGAATTCTGCCAGCAATAGTGTTCTACCCCCTGGAGCTATAACACAGCTCATGGTACTACAATCACAGTGAATAGAAATTCGTCAAGGATAAAAACTTTAAAAGGTCACTTTTAAAAAAATACCCCACACCAGTATTAAAAGATAGACTCTCTCGTGTCTGAACCTGCTCGTATTATGTAAAAGTGTACTAATTGTACTGGTGGAGGGGGCTGGTAGCCAAGTCCTTTTTCCTTTTTAAATGAATTTTATATTGTTGTCTTGTGAGATGGGAATCTTAGTTTTGGAGGATGATGGTATCGTTGAAATATGTCCAGTGTCTGGATTAATATAAATGTTATTTTGGATCCAGTTTTTCTTGCATAGTTTACAGAACTGGCTCCAGAGGCCTCTGAGGAGCATCTTTCTGTTTTGTGCTGACATTTTCAGTACTGAGCCAGAATTGTCCTATTTCTCCTTCAGAACCGATGTTTTATGGTGAGAAGATAATGTGGTGTCTCAAACCGAGCTGGACTTGCGCTTTCCGCGCCGAGCCGGAGGGCGGGGCATCGAAAGCATAGTCTGTGCCTACCATGGCCGGATGGCAGTGGTGGCCCGGAAGCCTTTTGCTTGGTGGAAGTGAGTTTTGTTGGCAGAGGGGTTTTGGTACTAAAGGCACCATGACCGACTGGAACATCCGGAGACTCCAGCTTGATCGCCAGTACGGAATAGTCCTGGATGGAGAAGGCCTCTTCCGACGCTTTCATTTCCTGTTAAAGATCTTCTCCAAAATTATCGGGGTTTGAGATACTCTGCCGCTGCATTTCTTTCGTCAAGCCAGACAGTCCCACAGCGTCTTTTTAGATCGAAATGAACTGGCGGCACAGTCTTCTCCCTTGTGCTCCAAAGAGAGGCACTGGTTACAGACCTTGTGAAAGTTAGTGCTCGGGTATTTAGATTGTCATCAAGGGCAGAACTGGAACGGAGTCCGTTCCATTGGCGGATTACATTAGGTTTTCCTGAAGTGGAAGTTAATGGAAACGGGCTAGGCCCGAAGGCCACGGTTGGAGTTTTTTTCCCCCCATCTAACTAGGAACGTTTTCTGAGTTGACAATCGAAGAATGGGAAACTCGTTCGAAACAATACTGACCAGGGTACAGTAGATTGTACATCGAAGGGAACCGGAACGGTCTCGAACCAGAGTACCGCAAACCACATCCAAACCCAATGGCAGAAAGAAAACAATCGAATAATAGTCGATGACCATGCACAGTGTCACTGAAAGGAGGAGTTATCTTACCTCGTGACTGGAAAATATTTTTTTGAAGCAAAACAACTTGCAAACATCTAGACCCAACAATAGATGGTAGGAGTATGCAAAGCATGCACATCTACAGCACACATGCCTCGAACAAAACTTTCCTGTTCCTAGGGTGAAAGCGACCATCACTGCTCGGTGTACTTTAAAAGACTGATAGGTCAGGCCACTGCCCAGTAGGTGAGCAAGGAATGTTACCACCATATTGTTTTCGGTCATTGACTTTTGTTGTGTTCTTTCCACCAGTGAATTCTTCTGGTCCACTTGGCCATGTAGCTTCTTGTGCTTGGCCTTCTTGCTTCCCTCAGGATCTTCATTGATCTGGGAGGAGCCTTAGGTGTCAGTACTCTGGGTACTCCAACGTCATGGGGCTAGGTGGTGTGTGGCTGGTTCCGTGTGACATACCCTCCTGTTCTGCATCATCAAGAGGTTCTGCGATACGCTCCGGGGTATGATTGATCTGGCCCTTAGACAACTAGAGCAGCTCCATGAGCCACGTCTTTATAGCCCCTTGCAGGGCTTTGAGGAGGGTCATCTGATTGCCTACATTTTTCCAGTATTGTTGGAATATCCGAGGGGAAGATTCAGTAGAGAGATGAATGCAAATATCTGTGGTCAGTTTATTGACAAGAGTATTCTCACTGGAATGCCGGTGTCGGTATCTGGGGGCAAACTCTTGGCATTTTGAGTTTTCTTGGTTTTTAAATAGTTCTCTGCTTGGAGTACCCTATCTCCTAAAGTCATTGTCTAGTATTTATTTCAATGCCAGTTCCCATTCGTTAACGCTTGCCTGTTTTTTTCAGTGTTCTGGTCACCCAGGAGATGTGCTGCCAGCAGGGTTGAACCCAGTTGTATTGTAAACCTCCATATCGCCTGTGCTAGTTGTGAGAGCTGGGACGACTTGGTTCCTCCCTGTCTGCTGGGGTACAACCTTGTTGCATTGTCCGTCTGGATCAGCACTGTCTTGAACATCTCACATGCACCTGGATTGCTTTCAGTGCCAGGAAGTCTTGAGTTCTACAATGTTTTGGGTTGGACATGCAGCCGCTGAACTCTTGAATCCCCTGAACTCAAAGTTGTTTATATATTAGGAATATGCTACTTACCAGTATGCATCTGTTCTTGGCATGTAGAGCTGCAGATCTACACACTTGTGCATAGATCGCCATCTGGTGTGGGGCCCGGATGTTTGCAGTTGTTTTTCCTCTTGGAAAGTCTTTGGAAGTCACGAGGTCGGTAACTCCTCCTTTGGATTGTATTGCACAGGGGCTTCGGCTCCATCCTCAGATTGTTTTTCGCCAACAGGAAAAGATGGAGTGTAGTAATAACCGGAAAGATGCACATGTGTGTTGTATCTAAATAAGATAAACTGGAACAGATAAAGGTAGCCGGGGAGGCGTGTGTAGATCTGCAGCTCTACATGCCAAGAACAGATGCATACTGGTAAGTAGCATATTCCGTTCGAGGCATATGAGCTGCAGATTACACACTTGTGCATAGATTATATAGCAGTACCCACCCTTAGTGGTGACCACCCGTATCTGTTGCAGTGGTTTGAAGGAATATGCTACTTACCAGTATGCATCTGTTCTTGGCATGTAGAGCTGCAGATCTATACACTGTGCATAGATCGCCATCTGGTGTTGGGCCCGGATGTTTGCAGTTTGTTTTTCCTCTTGGAAAGTGTTTGGGAGTCACAAGGTTGGTGACTCCTCCTCTGGTTAGCATTGCGCATGGGCTTCGGCTCCATCCTCAGATTGTTTTTCGCCAGCAGGGAAAGATGGAGCGTAGTAGTAACAGTAAAGAAACCCATGTGTATTGTATCTAAATAAGATAAGACTGGAACGGATACAGGTAGCCGGGGAGGCGGGTGGGCGTGTATAGATCTCCAGCTCTACATGCCAAGAACAGATGCATACTGGTAAGTAGCATATTCCGTTCGAGTCATATGAGCTGCAGATTATACACTGTGCATAGATTATATAGCAGTACCCAACCCTAGCGGCGACCACCGGCATCCGTTGTAGTCGTTTGAAACAGTGTTTTTAGTACAGCTTGGCCCACACTAGCTTGTTGCTTGGTTTGCACATCTACACAGTAATGTTTTGTGAAGGTGTGCGGTGTTGACCATGTCGCTGCCTTGCAGACGTCATCTAGTGGTATGTTCCCTAGGAAAGCCATAGAAGCCCCTATCTTCCTTGTAGAGTGGGCTTTAGGGGGAACCGATAGCGTTCGTTTTGCTTTGTGGTAGCAAATCTGTATGCATTTTACAATCCACCTAGCTATCCCTGATTTGGAAATAGGGTTGCCTTTGTGTGGTGGGGAGAAGGAAACAAATAGCTGTTTGGTTTTTCTAAAAGGTTGTGTTCTCTGGATGTAATAAAGTAAAGCCCTTTTAACATCCAGTGTGTGTAAGGCTCTTTCCGCAACTGTTTGGGGTTGCGAGAAAAAGACTGGTAATTCTACCGACTGGTTTAGATGGAATGGAGAAATGACTTTGGGTAGAAATTTGGGATTGGTGCGGAGTACAACCTTGTTGTGATGCATCTGAAGAAAAGGTTCCTGTATAGTGAGTGCCTGTATTTCACTAACTCTTCTGAGGGAAGTGATGGCCACTAGAAAAGCTGTTTTCCATGTGAGAAATTGCAGCTCCCACTTATGTAATGGTTCGAAAGGGGTCCCATTAACCGTGTGAGGACTATATTCAAGCTCCAAACAGTGAGGGTGGCACTCTGGGTGGAATTACTCTTTTGAGGCCTTCCATAAAGGCTTTGATGGCAGGCACTTTGAAAAGTGAGAGGTGCTGCCTATTTTGTAAACAGGCAGCGAGATGTAACCGAATAGTATATGCTAGGTTACACCTTTGTAAATGGAGTAAATAACATATAATGTGCTGTATGGATACATTTAAAGGATTGATTGCGTTGTTGTGGCAGTAAACAACAAATCTTTTCCACTTTGCTGCATAGCACGCCCTAGTAGTCGGGCGTCTAGCTTCCCTGATAATGTTCATGCAATCAGGGGAAGGTTAAGGTATCCAAATTCTAGGACCTCAGGAGCCAGATCGCAAGGTTGAGTTGAGCTGGGTCCGGGTGCCTGATCTCTCCATGGTTCTGGGTTAGGAGGCATGGCGAGAGGCGTAGCTTTTGGTGTGGTACTACTGAGAGTTCCAGCAGTGTGGTGTACCACGGTTGTCTGGCCCATGTTGGAGCTACTAGGATCAGAGTTAGGGAATGCTGCTGTAGCTTTCGCACCACTAATGGAATTAGTGGGAGAGGTGGAAAAGCATATGCAAATTTGTTTGACCAGTTCATCCATACCACATTGCCTTCGGACAATGGGTGTGGATATCTGGCGGCGAAGCTTGGGCATTTTTTGTTTTCGTGGGTGGCAAATAGGTCTATGTGTGGATGCCCCCACTTCTGAAAGAACGGGTGAAGAACCTGTGGGTGAAGTTCCCACTCGTGGATCTGCTGTGTCTGCCTGCTCAGCAGATCTGCCACGGTGTTTTGTACTCCTGGGACGTGTTGGGCTAGGAGAAAAATCTTTTGTGGAATTGCCCATCTCCATATGCTCTGTGCTAACAGAGAGCTGTGGAGAGTGTGTGCCCCCCTGTTTTTGAATGTAGTACATGGCAGTCATGTTGTCTGGGCGAATGAGGACTGCCTTGCCTGAAATCTGCGCCTGGAAGGATTTTCGGGCGAGGAAGATCGCCAGTAACTTCAGATAGTTGATGTGGAGTAACTTCTGTTGCGGCGTCCATGTGCCCTGTGCTGTGAGATGTAACAGATGAGCTCCCCAGCCGGAGAGCGATACATCTGCCGTTAGGATTATTTGTGGGACCGGGTCCAGGAACGGTCGACCTCTGGAAAGGTTTGTGGTGTTCCACCTCTGCAGAGAGCGATGGGTGCAACCGTCTACCAACACCAGATCTGTCAGTTGTCCCTGGGCCTGGTTCCACTGGTGCGCCGAGCACTCTTGGAGTGGGCGCATTTGGAGTCTTGCATGGGGCACTATAAAGATGCAAGAGGCCATCATCCCTATGAGCTGCATAAACACTCTTGCTGGGAGAGAGTGTTGACATAGGAATTTTTGACGCAGCGCCTGTATTTTTGCAATCCTGGCAGGATTGGGATAGGCTATGGCTTTTGAGGTGTCTATGGTGGCTCCGAGATATTGATGTGTGTGATGGTACCAGGTGGGATTTTTGATGGTTCACCGTGAAACCTAGCTGGTGAAGTAGTTGGACCGTAGCGGCGGTATGTTGCACACATTGTTGGTAGGACGTGGCTTTTATCAGCCAGTCGTCCAGATAGGGGAAGACGTGAATGTGCTGTCTTCTGAGGTGTGCAGCCACTACTGCCAGGCACGTGGTGAAAACCCTTGGTGCTGTTGTTATCCGAACGGGAGCACCTTGAACTGGTAGTGTTGTCCGTCTACCACAAACCGGAGGTACTTTCTGTGAGACTGGTGTACTGGGATGTGAAAGTACGCGTCTTTTAAGTCCAGAGTGGTGAGAAAATCGTTCTGGGAGAGAAGTGGAAGATCCTGTTGGAGGGTTACCATGTGAAAATGGTCTGAATGAATGTAGGTGTTTAGAGGTCTGACATCTAAGATAGGTCATAGGGTCTCGTCCGTCTTTGGAATTAGAAAGTACAGGGAGTAGACCCCTAAATTTTGTTGATTTATGGGGACCTGCTCTATTGCTCCTTTTTGCAGGAGGGAGATCACCTCTTGTGTTAGTAGTGCAGTATGTTCTTGCGACATAGGGCGTTGCCTGGTTGGAATGTTGGGGGGTGTAGATGTTAATTCTAGGCAATACCCTGACTGAATAATTTGTGTCACCCATCTGTCTGAGGTGATTGTCTCCCAGACGTGAAGGAAATGTTGTAGTCTGCCTCCGACCCGAGTGGAATGGTCTGGAGGGAGCGGGGGAAAGTCATTGGGCAGGAGGTGTGGCAGAGCGGGCAGTATTGGTTTTGCTTCTGCCCTTATTATTATTGCCTCTGTATCCGCCTCTTTGATAACCCTTCGTGACGGTAGATTAAGGAGGGGATTTATAGGACGTGGATGCACTGTCCGAGGAGTAGCCTCTGCCCGTGCCCCGAAAGGAAGAACGGTGAAAGGAGCGCCTGGAGTCTGTGTTTGTAGGGCTCCCATAGATTTCACCGTGTCCATCTTTTTTCATTTTTTCGAGGGTTTTGTCTACTTTAGGGCCAAATAGATGATATTGGTCGAATGGGTGATTTAATATAGAGGCTTGAACCTCTGGTTTAAACCCTGAAACCCAGAGCCAAGCATGGCGACGGAGAAGGACACTGGTGTTTATGGGCCTGGAGGCTGTATCTGCTGCATCTAGGGCACATCGTATCGAGGTATTGGTTATTGTTTTTCCCTCTTGAATAAGTTCATTAGCCTTAGCCTTGTACTTTTCAGGGAGATGGTGCATGATGGTCTCTAGCTCATCATAATGCGCCCGGTCGTATCGGGCCAACAGTGCTTGCGTATTGGCAATACGCCATATATTGGCCGCTTGTGACGCAGTGCGCTTCCCTGACGCATCTAGGAACTTGGACTCTATGTCAGGTGGGGGTGCCTCGCCTGACGCCTGAGAATTTGAGTGCTTCCTAGCGGTAGATACCACTAGGGAATCTAATGGTGCAGGGCCTTTAATGTAAGAAGGGTCTGTGGGGGCAGCTTTGTATTTCTTCTCTATCTGAGGGTTTAGGACCCTGGCCCTGACTGGGTCTTTAAACCTCAGGGGCATGTTTAATTACGCCCTTTAACATAGGTAGAATGGCAGTGGACCTATGTGTATCGTCAAAGGTGTCTAGGAGAAAATCCTCCTCCACTGGGTCGGTATGTAACTCCACCCCGTGGTAGTGTGCCGCCCGTTGTAACAAATGGTGATCTTTTTTTGAGCGAAAAGACTTGCAGGCGGGACAGTCTCGGGCCTCGTGTTCTGGGGAGAGGCAGAGGTAGCACACCTCATGGAGATCGGTCTGGGGAAACTTGGACCCACATCGAGGGCACTTCTTGAAGGGAGTTCTTTCCATCAGCCGAGACCGGAGCTGGAATAGGCCCGAAGGCCGCCGTCGACCACCGGAATCGAAGAAGTGCCGAGAGAAGATGAGTAAGATGGGAAGTTCGGAACCGGAGCGCGAAGTATTACATCCGAGCCCGATGGCGGAAAAAAACAATCTGAGGATGGAGCCGAAGCCCATGCGCAATGCTAACCAGAGGAGGAGTCACCAACCTCGTGACTCCCAAACACTTTCCAAGAGGAAAAACAAACTGCAAACATCCGGGCCCAACACCAGATGGCGATCTATGCACAGTGTATAATCTGCAGCTCATATGCCTCGAACATAATGTTTTGAGTACAGCCTAGCCCACACTAGCGTGTTGCTTAGTTTGCACATCTACACAATAGTGTTTAGTGAAAGTGTGCGGTGTTGACCATGTAGCTGCTCTGCAGATATCATCTAATGGGATGTTCCCTAAAAATGCCATTGAAGCCCCTATTTTACGTGTAGAGTGGGCTTTAGGGGGAACGGATAGCGTTTGTTTTGCTTTTGTGGTAGCAAATCTGAACGCATTTGACAATCCACCTAGCTATTCCCGACTTGGAGATGGGGTTGCCCTTGTGTGGTGGAGAGAAAGAGACAAACAGTTGTTTGGTCTTACGGAAAGGTTGTGTTCTCTGTATGTAGTAGAGTAAAGCTCTTTTGACATCTAGTGTGTGAAGAGCTCTTTCTGCAACAGTCTGGTTGAGAGAAGAAAACTGGTAGTTCTACCGATTGGTTTAGGTGAAAGGGAGAAATGACTTTAGGGAGGAATTTTGGGTTGGTACGGAGAACGACTTTGTTATGGTGCATTTGTAGAAAGGGTTCTTGAATGGTAAGTGCTTGTATCTCACTGACCTTTCTGAGGGAAGTGATGGCTACAAGAAAAGCGGTTTTCCATGTTAGGAATTGAAGTTCACATTTGTGCAGAGGTTCGAAGGGAGGCCCCATTAGTCTGGTCAGAACAAGGTTTATGTTCCACACACGTGAGGGTGGCAGCATGGGTGGAATTATTCTTTTAAGGCCTTCCATGAAGGCTTTAATGGCAGGTACTCTAAAAAGTGATAGATGTTGCCTGTTTTGCAGATAAGCTGCTATGGCTGTGATGTTTAATCTAATAGACGTATAGGCTAGATTGCATCTTTGCAGGTGTAGTAAATAGCCTATGATGTGTTGAATGGACACATCTAGGGGATTGATGGTATTGTTGCGACAATAGACAACAAAACGTTTCCACTTGGCGGCGTAGCACGCTCTAGTGGTGGGTCGCCTAGCTTCTTTGATGACGTTCATACAGTCGGGGGAAGATTGAGGTAACCGAATTCTAGGATTTCAGGAGCCAAATCGCTAGGTTGAGCTGAGCTGGGTCCGGGTGACTGATCTCTCCATGGTTCCGGGTTAAGAGGTGTGGAGAGATGTGTAACTTTTGGTGCGGTACTACAGATAGTTCCAGCAGTGTGGTGTACCACGGTGGTCTGGCCCAAGTTGGAGCTACTAGGATGAGAGTGAGGGAGTGATGATGTAGTTTGCGCACCACTAATGGAATGAGTGGGAGAGGCGGAAAAGCATACGCAAATCTGCCTGACCAGTTCATCCATATCGCATTGCCTTTGGACAATGGGTGTGGGTATCTGGCGGCAAAGCTTGGGCATTTGGTGTTTTCGTGGGTGGCGAAGAGGTCTATCTGTGGATGCCCCCACAGTTAAAAGTACGGGTGAAGAACTTGTGGATGTAGTTCGTGGATCTGTTGTGTCTGTCTGCTGAGTAGATCGGCCATAGTGTTTTGGACTCCTGGGACATGTTGGGCTAAGAGAAAGATTTTCTGGGGTATGGCCCATCTCCATATGCTCTGTGCTAGCTGAGAGAGCTGTGGAGAGTGTGTGCCGCCTTATTTTTGTATGTAGTACATGGCTTTCATGTTGTCTGTGCGGACTAGGACTGCCTTGCCTGAAATCAGTATTATCTGAGGAACCGGGTCCAGGAACGGTCGCCCTTTGGAAAGGATTGGTGGTCCACCACTGCAGAGAGCGATGGGTACGACCGTCTACCAACACCAGATCTGTTAATTGATCTTGGGCCTGGTTCCATTGGCGCGCTAAGCACTTTTGGAGAGGACGCATCTGGAGTCTTGCGTGAGGTACTATGAATATGCAAGAGGCCATCATCCCGATTAGTTGCATAAACGCTTGAGCTGGAAGGGAGTGTTGTGCTGTAAATTTTGCACGTAGGGCCTGAATGCTTGTGATCCTGGCCGGACTGAGGTAGGCTAGCGCTTTTGAGGGATCTATGGTGGCACCGAGGTATTGCTTTACGTGGGACGGTTGCAGATGGGACTTTGCGTGGTTTACCGTGAAGCCCAGTTGGTGCAGTAGCTGGATAGTGGCATGCGTGTGTTGTACACACTAGTTGTATGAACTGGCTTTTATTAGCCAGTCGTTTAGGTATGGGACGACATGGATGTGTTGTCTCCTGAGGTGTGCTGCCACGACTGCTAGGCACTTGTTGAATACGAATACTCGTGGTGCTGTTGTGACTCCGAATGGGAACTTCCTGTGTGCGTGGTGTACAGGAATGTGGAAATAAGAGTCTCTTAGGTCTAAAGTGGTCAGGAAGTCTTTTTGGGAGAGCAGGGAGAGTACCTGCTGAAGTGTTACCATGTGAAAATGGTCTGAGTGTATGTATGCGTTTAGGGCCGGAGGTCTAGGATGGGCCATAGAGTCTCGTCCCTTTTAGGTATGAGAAAATATAGGGAGTAAACCCCTAGATTTTGTTGGTTGGTAGGAACGTGTTCTCTCGCCCCTTTTTGTAGGAGGGAATTACCTCCTGCTTTAGTAATGCTACATGTTCCTGTGACATTGGGCGTTGTCTGGGTGGAATGTTTGGGGGGGTAGATATTAGTTCTAGGCAGTAGCCTGACTGAATTATTTGCGTCACCCATTTGTCTGAGGTGATGGTAGCCCAGACATGAAGGAAATTTTGGAGTCTGCCCCCGACCGGAGGGGGATGGTCTGGGGGGAGTGGAGGGAAGTCATTGGGTAGGTGTGGAGGCAGAGCGGGCAGTGTTTGTCTTGCCTCTGCCTTTATGATTGTTGCCCCTGTAGCCGCCTCTCTGGTAACCCCTTGTGAAGGTGGATTGGGTAGGAGCTTTATATGACGTGGAAGCGGTATCAGTGGAGTAGCCTCTGGATGTGCTCCGAAAGGAGGAACGGCGAAAGGAACGCCTGGGAGGGTGTGATTGTAAGGCTCCCATAGATTTCTCTGTGTCCGTTTTAATTTTTTTCTAGGGCCTCATCCACTTTTGGGCCGAACAGATGTTCCTGGTCAAAAGGATGGTTCAGGATGGAAGCTTGCACTTCTGGTTTAAATCCTGAGCCAGGCATGGCGACGGAGGATGACGCTAGTATTGATGGCCCTGGAGGCGGTGTCTGCTGCATCTAGGGCACAACGGATGGAGGTATTCGTGATGGTTTTGCCCTCCTGAATTAACTCGTTTGCACTATTCTTGTATTTGTCAGGGAGGTGTTGCATTATGACTTTCGTCATAATGGGCCCGGTCATATCTTGCCAGTAACGCTTGTGTATTGGCGATACGCCATATGTTTGCAGCTTGTGATGCGGTGCGCTTGCCGGATGCGTCCAAGAGTTTTGACTCTTTGTCAGGTGGTGGTGCTTCACCGGACGCCTGGGAGTTGGCCCTCTGCTGCGGACACTACCAGGGAATCTAGTGGGGCTGGTCCTCTGATGTAGGAGGGATCTGTAGGGGCGGCTTTATATTTCTTCTCGAGGCGCGGGTTAATGACCCTGGCTCTGACTGGGTCTTTAAAGACCTCTGGCGCATGTTTTATAACCCCTTTGAGCATGGGCAGTATGGAGGTGGCCCTATGCATGGTATCAAAAGTATCGAGGAGGAAATCCTCCTCCACGGGGTCAGTATGGAGAGCCACCCCGTGATAGTGTGCAGCCCTTTGGAGTAAATGGTTGAACCCCAATGAGTCTTCTGGTGGGGATGGTCTCGAAGGATAGAGATAATCTTGTGGGACGTTAGGGATCTCGGGGCTGTTATAATCGTCCCATGGGTCTGGGGAGCCTGTGGGAGTGGGTTCCCCTGTGGGTGAGTCATGGGGCACATCCCCTATGTCATCATGATCATCATCATCCGGAGGTGGTGTTGGGGAATGAGGAGGAGGGGGTGGAGAAGGAGAAGGTGGAGGGGGGTGGACGAGGGAAGGTGGAGGGGGTGGACGAGGTGGGCAAGGTATTCTGAAAGGCGAGGTAGCAGAGTCCTTCCTATTTGGAGGTGGAGCTGGGGCAGGTTTTTCCAGCTGTCTCTTTTTGATGCTGAGCATCAAATATCCGGTTTTGGTCAATGTCTTTTGCAAGGGATCCGGTGTAAAGAGTTCCTCCGAAGGTGGTTTATCCGTCGGCGCCGAAGGCATCGGGCCGTTGGTTTTTTGACTTTAGTGTCCTGTTTAGAAGTATGTGGCTTGGAAAGGGCTTTTTGTTTGGCTGATGCAGAGATGGGTTTCGACTTCGAGATCTCGGTGCCGGTGGCCTGGTGTGCTTTCGTCGGTTCCGAGGATGGAGTCGGTACCGAGGAGCTGGAACTGGGTTTCGACACCGAAGTGTTACGGTATGGGGCTCGGTGCCGAAGAGGAGGCCATTTTCGGTGTTGGTGCGGAGGAATGTTTGTCGGCACCGACAGCGGGCTGGCCCGAGCCGCCGGAAGGCTTAATGGGCTTCTTCACCGGTCCTGAAGGTGCGGTGTGGGAAGCAGTGTCTTTGGTCTTACCTAGGCCTGGAGGTGAAGGCGTGACCGAAGCCTTTTTGGGTGCCGGTGAGGGGGGGGGGGGGGGCTTCGGGGCAGATTGATACTCACGACCCTCTGTGTCGGAGTGATGTCCTCTGGAATCGGCCGTCGACGAGTGTGCCATGGTTCTTCTTGCCCTTCGGTCTCGAATAGTTTTCTTGGACCGGAAGGACTTGCACGCCGGACAGTCTCGAGCCTCGTGTTCAGGGGAGAGGCAGAGATTGCATACTTCGTGGAGATCGGTGTGAGGGTTGCGCGTCGGGTGAACTGGAAACCTGTTCGGAACCGGAGCGTGAAGACCACATCTGAGCCCGATGGCGGAAAAAAACAGTCTGAGGATGGAGCCGAAGCACACGCGCAATACGATCCAAAAGGAGGAGTCACCGACCTCGTGACTTCCAAAGACTTTCCAAGAGGAAAAACAACTGCAAATATCCGGGCCCAACATCAGATGGCGATCTATGCACAAGTGTGTAATCTGCAGCTCATATGCCTCGAACATGTATATATATGCTCCCCACGCCTTGTGGGATAAATCAGTTCTTATGGTCACTGTAAGGGTTGGTAACCTGAAAGGCCCTCCCAATGGCTATGTTGCTTGTGTTCTACCATTGTATTTCCCTTTGGATTTTTACGGGACAACCACAAAATCTCAGCTCTCCATGGCTTGTGACCATTTGTTTCTGAGCCATTCTTGTATGGGACATATGTGCAGTCTTGCCTGAGGTAGTAGTGGGATGAGGGATGCCAGTATCCCCATTCCTGCCCTCACTGTCCAAGACTGACCGGAAAGAGGCAAGCTTTTTGGGCACTGGGTAGGCCCATGCTTTGGGAGTCTAGAAAAAATGTCTCCTGCGCTGGATGTGGTAAAGACTACGTGATTTAATGAGAATCCCAGCTGTTGCAGCATATGGATGATAATTTGCATGTCTCGTTGTTACTTCTGCTTTCGAGCTTGCCTTTACTAGCCAGTTCAGATATGGGTAGACTTGTATGCCTTGCTTCCTCAAGTGTGCAGCCACTGCAGCAAGGCACTCTGAACACCCTCCGTGCAAACTTTAGGCAGAACCTTGAATTGGTAGTCTACCTTGTCAAACACTAATTAATCTGAGGTACCACCTGGGTTTGTTAATTGGTATGTTCTGGTAGACATTCAGGTCTATAGTAGCCATGCTGTCTCCTTTCCTTAAATCTCTCCCTTAGGAACGTGATTACGCCCTGCAGGGTGGTCATACTGATAGTATGAATTTGTTTAGGTATCTGAGGTCCAGTATTGTAAAATCCTGTTTTGCTACTAGGAAGAACGCAGAGTAGATCACTTCTCCATATTCTCCCAGTGGTACCATCTCCATGGCTTATTTGTTGAGCTCCTAGAACTTCTTCCGCAGTTGCATGCGTTCCTGTTCCCTCAATGGTCTTCTCCTTCAAGGGACAGAGGGTGGTTACTTAAAAGTTATATGCAGTAACTTTGTTTTATTATGTTGAGAATCCAGTCTAAGGTGACTAACCTCTACTCATTCCCCGCCCACCTCACTGGTATTCTGTGGTAGGGCTGCGGGAGTCACTTGCTGGTACCCCTCGTTTTGGGGATTGTCCTCTTCCTCTTGGCTTCATTGAAAGGGCTGTCTTGCCATTGCTGGTGGTTTGCCTGTTGCAAAGTAGGTTGATCGAAGACAGTGGTGCTGGGTGGCTGATTAGCAACTTGCCCAGTCCATTGGTCTCCTGGCAGACATCCCTCTTTTCCTGAAGGATCCTCTGAACCTCAGTGCTCCCATTGCCTTTGCAGTGTCAGTATACTTTGAGTTGCTGCAGTTCTTCATCCACAGATTGTTTGAAAAGGGCTTCACCTGTGAAAGGCATGTTGATGACCAATGCCTGCCCCACTAGCGTGAAACCAGAGACTCTCAGCCAGGTGTGCTTCCTAAGGACTGTGGCTGTGCACATCTGACTGCTGGTTGTGTTCAAGACATCGAGCGGATTTGGTGCAGGAATTCATGATGTTCTTTCCCTCGTTGATCACGGTCTTGGCTGTCTTCCGGAACTCCTCTGTAGGGGAATGGGGTCGGTTGCATCAGTCCCTTTATCTCGTCCTACAATTGGTGGCCATAACGGTTGAGGGGTCAATGGTTTTCAGCTATCCTCCACTGTGTAGCCACCTCATCATCTTTTTGCCCACCAGATCCAACCTCTTACTCTCCTTCTCCAGTAGTGGCCTAGTTGATGAGGGAGCATTGTTTCTCTGAGTCCACGAGTGCATTCCTCTTCATCCATTGGGGGTCCTGTGTGGAAAACTGGTATTTTCTTCACACAAGGTGTTTTTTCTCTTGCCATGGATGGCTCCCTAAATGCCTCCTTACCAGGATACTGGGGACATGGACAGTTAAGAATTTGCCTTCTGAGAGGGCAGAGAGCAAGTCTTCCATCTCCACTCGTTGGACACCATATTTGTCTACTGCCCTCTTGATAACCCTATTATATAAGGACTGGTCATACGACAGCAAACGCCTCGGATAGTGGTCGACGTCCCATCTCGGGAGACCGTATGTTGAAATCCTACCCAATATCCGAGTAACTCTGGCCAAGCTTGATCAGGCCTTCCCTTTCGGTGTCAGTGGTTCTTTTGCCTTCAGCATTTTGCCTTTTCCCTTCTCATGCATTTGTCTATATCAAGTGTAGGCTGGAAGGTTTTGTAAAGCTCTGGACGTAAACTGGTTTAAAATGATGTGATCGTGGGCAAATATTTAATTTCATGGAGCTGCCATTTTCTTCATTATCACATGAGAGCACCTCCAAATGTGCGAGTTTAGCATGTCTGCTGTTCAAAAAGCTCTGATTTAATAGGCTAAACTTTTTTTCCATATACAATACAAATCTAGCCAAATATACGATACACATGACCCCTGACTTGCCTTAGTTCATCAACATCATTGTCACTATGGCAGGGCAGGAAGTTCTCAAATCCTGTTTAAGAACATTCACTTTACATTGAAATGGCCACAAACTTCCCATTGATATGCAGCTTTATTGAAAACGTCATAGTGTACAAACAATAATATTTGGAATTCGAGTTTCTGCAAATGGGTCATTTGCACAACACCAAATAAAGTGTTCTTGTTTGTTTTGCTCCTTTTTAACTCTGTCTTTGCATCACACTTCCTCACAAAACAATTTGCTTTTGTAATTCCAGATTTATTTTGAAATATTTGTAATATCAATATACAGGCTATTTAAATGCGTTAGAGAGGGGGAAAAAAATCAAACGTCTTCAGACAGATCACTTGACAGAAACCTCCAATTCTAGTAAAATAGAGAAGGAAAATGCAACTTACCCAGTATGCATCTGTTCTTGGCATGTAGAACTGTAGATTCACATGCTTTGCATAGCCTGTTGGGTCCAGATGTTTACACTTTGTTTTTCTTCGAATAAGTATTTTCCAGTCACAAGGTAGGTGACTCATCTTTTAGGTGATAGTGTGCATAGGCATAGACTCCACTGTTAGATTGCTTTCCCGCAGAGGGTGATAATGGAGTTAGTAAGAGTAGTAGAAAGAGATGTCCATGTGTATGTATCCAAGATAGATATCACTGCAACAGGTATACGTACCCGGGGAGGAGGGTGGGCTCATGTGACTCTACAGCTCTACATGCTAAAAACAGATGCATACTGGGTAAGTAGCATTTTCAGTTCGAGGCATGTGAGCTGTAGATCACATGCTTTGCATAACTATATAGCAGTAATCTCCCAAAGCGGTGGCTAACCTGTAGCTGTTGCAGTGGTTTGAAAGAGTGCACGTAGAAGTGCCTGGCCCACACGAGCTTGCTGTCTTGCTAACACAATAGTGTTTTGAGAATGTGTGAGGTGTAGATTAATGTTGCAGCTTTGCAAATGTCATCTATGGGGATACTTCCCAAGAAAGCCATAAAAGCCCCTAGTTTGCAAGTGGAGTGCGCTCTTGGGGAAATTGTTAATGTTAGTTCTGCTTTTGCATAGCAAGTCTGAATGCATTTGACTATCCACAGTGCAATACCCGATTTTGAGATGGGATTGCCTTTATAAGATGGAGCAAAAGCCACAAAAGGAGTGGTTTCGCTTTACGGAAAGGTTTTGTCCTTTCTATGTAATAGAGTAATGCTCTCTTAACGTCCAAGGTGTGTAGAGCACGTTCTGCCACAGAATCTGGTCGAGGAAAGAAAACCGGCAAATCAATCTTGTATAGTTAGTGCCTGAAGCCCACCTACTCTCCTTAGTGATACAATAGCTATGAGAAAAGCGAGTTACTAAGTGAGAAATTGCAGCTTATATTTGTGCAATGGCTTAAAGGGTGGACCTATCAGTCTGGTGAGGACAATATGGAGATTTCCACACTGGGGCAGGTGGAAGTCTTGGGGGAATGACTCGAGTCCTTCCATAAATGCCTTAATATAACAGGCACTCTGAAGAGAGACCGATGTGGTCTATTTTGAAGGTATCTGGCTATTGCAGCAAGATGTAAGCGTATGGACGTGTACGCTAAATTTGAACACTGTTGATGCAGTAAATAGATGATGTTCTGAACTGAAGCATCAAGCGGGTTGATTTGATTATTACAATAAACAAACCACTTCCACTTTAATGCATAGCAAGTCCTTGTAGTAGTACATCTAGCCTCTTTGATAATGTTCATGCAGTCTGGCAGAAGATTGAGGTAGCCAAAGGTGCCAGATAGCAAGATTGATATGACCGGGATCTGGATGTCTTCTCTCCACGGCTCTGCGTGAGGAGATTGGGTGTAAGATGTAGTTTTTGGTGATAGACTACTGAGAGCTCCAACAGTGTGGGGAACAACGGTCGACGGGCCTATGTGGAAGCAACTACGATTAGTGTCAAGGACACTTCCCGTAGCTCCCGAACCACTAGTGGAATGAGTGGGAGAGGTGGAAAAGCGTAGGCAAATATCCCAGACCAATTGATCCATAGTGCATTGCCTCTGGACAATCGGCGTGGATACCTGGAGGCGAAGCGAAGGGCATTTTGGTGTGTGGCAAACAGATCTATGTCTAGGAAGCCCCACATCTGAAAGAACGGGGGGAGAACTTGAGGGTGGAGTTCACACTGATGGATACGTGTCCATCTGCTGAGCAGATCGGCAATTTGATGGTCTACTCCTGGAAGGTGTTCTGCAAGGAGATCTATTTCGTGACATATGGCTCACCTCCAGATGGTCTGTGCTAACTGACAGTTGGAGTGTCACCCCCCCCCCCCCCCCGTTTCTGCATGTAATACATTGCCGTCATGTTGTCTGTGCGTATCAGGACAGTTTTGCGTACCAGGTGAATTTGAAAGACAGTGCTAGAAATGTCGCGAGAAGCTCTAGATGATTTATGTGAAGCTGCTTTTGATGCAGACTCCACATGCACTGAATTGTGCGAGTTTGGAGAGGAGCTCCTCAACCAGTGAGCGAGGAGTCTGCTGTTAGCACTGTCTGCGGAACCGGGTCGATGAAGGGACGCCCTTTGGAAAGGTTTTTCTGGATTCCACCACTGCAGAGAGCAATGAGTGCAGCCGTCCACCAACACTAGATCTGATAACTGACCGGAGACGGATTCCACAGACGTGCTAAGCAATCTTGATAGGGACGCATTTGAAGTCTTGCATAAGGGACTATTGGGATGCAAGACGCCAGCATTCCCAATAACTGCATGAACACTCGAGCTGGCAATGGAAGTTGATCCCTGATGTAAGTGGGGTCAGTAGGTGCTGGCTTGTAGTTTTTCACAATTCTGGGCGTGATCATTCTTGCGCGCAGAGGGTCTTTAAAAATCTGGTTAGTATTTTTAAGCATTTCCTTAAGCATGGGTAGTGTCTGTGTTGATATCTGAGAGGAACTTAATGTTTCAAATAGAAAATCCTCTTCCAGAACCTTTTTATGTAATTTCACCCTATGATATTGAGCAGACCTATTAAGTAGCTCTATATACCCTGTGTTGTCTCAGGTGGTGAGGGTTTGGAAGGGTATAGATCCGGATTGTTGTCCGTGATCTGATCTGTATTATAGTCATCCCAGGGGTCATTGGTGTCCTGTGGCCTATCTTCATCCCCTTCATCTTGTGGATCAGGTGAGTGAGGTTGTGGGGAATTTGTGGCTGTGAAGAGCAAATTTGGGTCAATGGGTGAAGGAGGTGTAATGGGAGGAGGAGAAGGGTTAGTACCCACATTCTTGCGAATGTGGTAGTCCTCTTGTAAGCTCATTGTCCTTTACTCTGGCAGTTCCACATGAATATGTCCAATATCTGGATGGATAACCAACTCTTTTTGTTTCATGTCCATGTTTGCAGGCGGAACATCGAAACAAGACTCTTTGGATGGAACAGTCGCTTTCCCTATGGGCGCCGTACTTTTCAGCGTCAAAAGTTAAGTCTCCGTAGCCTTCTGCTCCGAAGATTTACTCTTCCGCAGCAAGGGAATAGCCACGACGACATGCTTCAATTTTGAAGGTTGTGGTTTGACACCGACATGGGACCGACTTGATCCTGTGCCAGGCCGGAGCGTCGGAAGGTTTTTCAACGGTGCAGACCTTGAAGGCAGAAAAAAGACCGGAGCCATTTTCTTCCACAAATGTTGGGGCGGGGGGAAGGGGGTGTCTGTACTCACGGTACGCTGACCCGGTGTCACTTGCTCTTGTTCTTCAATGTTGGAATCTGCTTCGGACATGGAGAGGTGTTCCCCTTCTTCTTCGGCTCCTTGTATGTGGAATCTTCCTAGTCGGAATCTTCACCAAAGATGTGCAGTGCAGAACGCTTTGATGGTGCATTTTGTGACGTCAAGCCAAAAGATCACGGAGCATCCTCTTGGATAGAACGATTGACACGCGTCGCAGTTTTGTTCGTCCTGTTGCGGGAAAAGACAGAAATGGCACACTGTGTGCAAGTTGTTGCACGGAAACTTAGCACGACACCTGTGACAGAATTTGAATGGAGTCCGTCCCATCGACTGCTAGCGAGCCAGACGTGGGTAGGCCAAACGGCTCTCCACGAATCTTCCGAAGACGGACTCTAAACGATATGCGGAGAATGGGAAATGCGATCGAGAACAATACAGTCGAGGGTAGTGGATTGAGCGTCGAGGGAACCCGAGAAACAGTGTAGAACCGGAGCGCCGCAATTCACATCCGAACCTGATGGCGGAAAAAACAATCTAACAATGGAGTTGATGCCCAAGCGCACTATCACCGAAAGGAGGAGTCACCTACCTTGTGACTGGAAAAGACTTATTCAAAGAAAAACAACGTGCAAACATCCGGACCGAGCACTAGGTGGCAGGCTATGCAAAGCATGTGATCTACAGCTCACATGCCTTGAACAAATACATTTCATTTCCAAACAGCAATTAGTGAAGACAAACTGACATTTGACCTCTTTCCTTGTAAAGACAGCAAATGTGTCAAGATAAAAACAAGTTTTAATGACCTCTTTATTGCTCATTCACTCTCTAAACGAACAGCACACCTGTTCCTTTCCACCCTAAGTGTACTCTCCAGATGGGACTAGTAGGCGCTAAAAATAGCTGTACCTGATCAAATTCAACTCGAAATTGCGTGTGCAAATTGATTTTCAAGCCTCCCACCCGACCACCCCCTAAAAAACACAAGATGTCCAGGTCCAGCCACTAGATGGCAGAATAATGCACAGCTGTGAATCCAGAAACAGTTTCATGCTGTAAAACCCCAACTCCACCCAGAAAATGTAACTTTGTTGCAAGGAACCACGTATGCACCATACCAAAGCCCCCCCAACAATCAGGTGTGGGAATGCATGAAAACATTCAAGCAAAGCAATAGAAGAAAAAGCTGGTTAGTTTTAAATGACATTTTTATTGAAAGGCATCTTACATAACCATGTTTGATGACTTGTACCAAGTAATCTTTAAGCACAAAGGTTAATAAAATTAGCTATTTTGATAATGGTCAATATCATTTTTCTATAAAAAGCACTATTATATTTTACCATTCATCCACATTAAAACTGACCGAACACATGATTATTTAAACTAGAAGTAGTGGATGGATTTTCCTTCACTGAGTTAGCTAGTTCAACTTTTGATCCATAAAACATGATTTAACACACACCCCTCCATTTGGCTAATGAAAAAATGTGAAAGTAACCTAGTCTTAAAAGCAATGTTACACAGCATGAAATAGAAAGAAAAAAAAAAACAGTCTGATCTGAAAACGTGATTTCAGTGACTGATGTTTGATCAAGTTACACTCCTTGATGGGACCTGCCTCAGGTTAAGCAAACAGTAACAAAATGCTTAAAATCAACCATTAATTAAATCCATTTACCATCCATCAAGCCATTCCACGGCTGTAATCATACGAATGCTTAAAACACTTGTTCCCTCTCCTTAAACATGTGGCCCTCAGTACATATGATGTAGATAAATCCCAGAAGTCACCACCGTGTTTGTCCTATTAATCTGTTATTTTCATTCATTATGTGCCTTTATTGTACTGTAAAGATATAGCTATGTCACCCACAAAAATACAAATGAGAGCATACTCTTTTCCCTATGTGTATACAGTGTACAAAAATCCCGCTTTTAAAATCCAAAATGAGCCCTGTTAGAAAAAAAAAAAGAGCCAAACTAAGTTGAGCTGCAACTTTGCTGACTACCGTAAAGGTTTTCCTACACTTAAGTTGCTGGAAGTAAATAAAATAAATATGCCCTATCCCTAATCAGCCTTCAACAGTTTAAGATATACACAGAGGAGTCTCTATGGCGCTGCTGGAGAAAATTTAAGGCAACAGCTAAAAATGTAAACATTTACTAATTCACCACCTACAATACAAATTGGCATGCATCAGTGACAAGAGAATTATTATAAATAAAGTAATACAAAGTGCACATGAAAAACTTTCAAATGACAAACCAAAAACTACAAAGTAAACACAATAAATGTCAAACAAAACATCAAGTGCAAAACTGATTAACAGTGCAGGTGAATTTTCCTTCCTGTATTCTTTGGAGGTTACTTGTCAAAACTTAAAGCCGAGCATCCTGAAAGCAGATAAATAAATCATTAGTCTACATATACATTCTTGTAGGTAAGCCATCTTAACACTCACATTTCACTACCGGTGAGACATGCAATGGGCTACAGTCTCACCCTCTAGGCCAGCTCAGATGAAAGAGGTCCTACTCTACTGAGAAATAGTCCAGACAGTATCAGACAATGAGAATAAACCTGGGCAATCATTTAGACTTGTATTTTCTTGCAGCCCTCATGACCCACTAACCCAACAGGCACCTCTTTCCATGAATGAGTGCTATTAAACAGTCATTTTAACTGGAGTACATCTTAACAGATTATACTTGGTTAAACAGATTATCAACTGTAAATTAAATTATTAATCTCACCTTCTCTGAAGAGGTGAGATATGCAAAGTGGAGGAAGAAAATATTAGAACCGACTAACAAGTCTCCCCTCACATACCAATTGTTTAATGATTGTTGGCAGAGAAAACTAGTTACTTGCAACAGTTTTGCAGCGCCACCACATTCACATGCTATACATTTTTCTGCCAACTATTGGTTGGGTCTGGACAGCATATACAAGTAAAGCTTTTTTGTGGGAGGTGACCACAGGAGGTATCACTATGAAATTCACCATACACCCACAACGCCTCACAAGTAGTTTCCATCTTCAATTATTTTTTCTCTCTTTTGAAAGATCACTCTCAAGAGGTATCTATTAGTGTATATCCATATAAAGTGTGGGCAGATGCAAATAATTGTTAAATTTCACTATGGCCCACCTATGATTCAGAACTGTAGATCTATTCAGAATTGTGTGGCAAATCTGTGCACTGAAGATCATGTGGCCAGCATGCAAATGTCTTTTAGTGAAATATTACCTACGAAAGCTATTGAAGCCCCTTTTTCTCTTGCTGAATTGCGCTTTTGGACTTCCTGTAAGCGTTTATCTGCTAATTACGCAATAGCTTGGACTATCCATACTATTGGCCATTTGGCTGTAGGGATTTTCTCTTATTTTGTGTGATACAAAGAATTTTCAAGTTTCTGTTAATGCTTTGGTCTCCAAGTAGTTTATGGTATGAAGATCGCTTTCAGCGTCTGTTCTAGGTAGGGGGATTTATTGGTTTATATGGCAATGAGAGTGGCCTTTGGATATAAAATGTCAGGATTTCTTAATAAGCTAGTTTTCATCTGTATGATCCCTGAATTGTTGATGCTTTAATCTTGTTCACTTTGTGAAGGGAGGTAATTGCTGAGGAAAGTTAACTTTAATTTGATGGGGTTTAAAAGTAGCCACATACAATGGTTTGAAAGGATTACGTTACTTACCTGTAACTACACTTATCCAGTATTGGCATCTTTCATAGATTCACATGCCTGAATCATTCCCCGTCGTCTGGATGGGAGTCCCTGGTACATAAATAAAGTAATGTCTCATAAGACATAGAGAGTAATAGGCCTAAGGCCTCACATTAGTAACATATCCAGGTCCTTTTATAATAAGGACCAAACTCTAGAGTACAACCAATCAGCTGTCACCACCCTCTGGAACCTTCCTGGAAGGAGCTCTAGACCCTCAGATTTTTGTAAGCACACTGCTATATAGAAGTCCAACTGAGTGTACTAGGTGAGCCCTTCCTAGGGAGACGGGTGGGTTGCATGTGAATCTATGAAAGATACCAATACTGGATAAGGAATATGCTACTTACCAGTATGCATCTGTTCTTGGCATGCAGAGCTGCCGATCTATACACTTTTGCATAGATCGCCATCTGGTGTTGGGCCCGGATGTTTGCAGTTTGTTTTTCCTCTTGGAAAGTCTTTATAAGTCACGAGGTCGGTGACCCCTCCCTTGGATCGTATTGCGCATGGGCTTCGGCTCAGATTTTATTTCGCCAACAGGGAAAGATGGAGCGTAGTAATAACAGTGAAGAAACCCATGTGTGTTGTATCTAAATAAGATAGACTGGAACAGATACAGGTAGCCGGGGAGGCGAGTGGGCGTGTGTGGATCTGCAGATCTACATGCCAAGAACAGATGCATACTGGTAATTGGCATATTCCGTTCGAGGCGTACGAGCTGCAGATTACACACTTTTGCATAGACTATATAGCAGTTCCCAACCTTAGCGGCGACCACCCGTATCTGTTGCAGTGGTTTGAAATAGTGTTTTTAGTACAGCCTGACCCACACTAGCTTGTTGCTTGGTTTGCACATCTACACAGTAATGTTTAGTGAAAGTGTGCGGTGTTGACCGTGTAGCTGCCTTGCAGATATCATCTAATGGGATGTTCCCTAGAAAAGCCATAGAAGCCCCTATCTTTCTTGTAGAGTGGGCTTTAGGGGGAACAGATAGCGTGCGTTTTGCTTTGTTGTAGCAAATCTGTATGCATTTTACAACCCACCTAGCTATCCCTGATTTAGAGATGGGGTTGCCTTTATGAGGTGGAGAGAAAGAGAAACAGTTGCTTTGTCTTTCTGAAAGGTTGTGTTATCTGGATATAGTAAAGCAAGGTCCTTTTAACATCCAGTGTGTGTAGAGCCCTTTCTGCAACAGTTTGAGGTTGCGAGAAAAAAAAACGGTAATTCTACCGATTGGTTTAGATGAAAGGGTGAGATGACTTTGGGTAGGAATTTTGGGTTGGTACGGAGGACAACCTTGTTCGGGTGTATTTGGAGAAAAGGTTCTTGTATAGTAAGTGCTTGTATCTCACTGACCCTTCTAAGGGAGGTGATGGCTACAAGGAAAGCGGTTTTCCATGTGAGGAATTGCAGTTCGCATTTATGCAAAGGTTCGAAAGGCGGTCCCATTAGCCTTGTGAGAACTATATTGAAGTTCCACACAGGTGAGGGTGGCACTCTGGGGGGAATTATTCATTTTAGGCCTTCCATGAAGGCTTTAATGGCAGGCACTCTGAAATGTGATAGGTGCTGTCTGTTTTGTAGGTAAGCGGCAATTGCTGCGAGGTGTAGCCGAATGGATGTATATGCTAGGTTACATCTTTGTAGATGGAGTAAGTAGCATATGATATGCTGTATGGATGCGTCTAAGGGTTGATTGTGTTGTTATGGCAATAAACAACAAATCTTTTCCACCTCTAGTGGTAGGGCGTCTAGCTTCTCTGATAACGTTCATGCAGTCGGGGGGGGGGGGGGGGAGGGGGGGGGGGGGGGAGGTTAAGGTATCCAAATGCTAGGATCTCAGGAGCCAGATCGCAAGGTTGAGCTGAGCTGGGTCCGGGTGTCTGATCTCTCCATGGTTCTGGGTTAGGAGGCATTGTGAGAGGTGTAACTTATGGTGTGGCACTACCGAGAGTTCCACGGTTGTCTGGCCCATGTTGGAGCTACTAGAATCAGTGTGAGGGAGTGCTGTTGTAGCTATCGCACCACTAATGGAATTAGTGGGAGAGGTGGAAAGGCGTACGCAAATTTGCCTGACCAGTTCATCCATATCGCATTGCCTTTGGACAATGGGTGTGGGTATCTGGCGGCGAAGCTTGGGCATTTTTTGTTTTCGTGGGTGGCGAATAGGTCTATCTGTGGATGCCCCCACATCTGAAAGAACGGGTGAAGAACCTGCGGGTGAAGTTCCCACTCGTGGATCTGCTGCGTCTATCTGCTGAGCAGATCTGCCATGGTGTTTTGGACTCCTGGGACATGCTGGGCTAGGAGAAAGATCTTGTGTGGAATTGCCCATCTCCATATGCTCTGTGCTAGTTGAGAGCTGTGGAGAGTGTGTGCCGCCTTGTTTTTGGATGTAGTACATGGCGGTCATGTTGTCTGTGCGGATAAGGACTGCCTTGCCTAAAATCTATGTGTGAAAGGATTTTAGGGCTAGAAAGATTGCCAGTAACTCCAGATGATTGATGTGGAGTAACTTTTGTTGCGGCGTCCTTGGGTAGGCGGTGTGGCAGAGCGGGCGGTATTTGTTTCGCCTCTGCCTTTATTGTTATTGCCCCTATAGCCGCCTCTTTGATAACCCCTTGTGAAGGTGGATTGAGCAGGGGATTTGTAGGAAGTGGATGCGCTATCTGAGGAGTAGCCTCTAGCCGTACCCCGAAAGGAAGAGCGGCGAAAGGAGCGCCTAGGAGGGTGTGACTGCAGGGCTCCCATAGATTTCGCCGTATCCTTCATTTTCTCGAGGGCCTTATCTACCTTTGGGCCGAATAGATGTTCTTGGTCAAAGGTATGATTTAGGATGGAGGCCTGTACCTCCGGTTTAAAGCCTGAAACTCTCAGCCAAGCATGGCGACGGAGGAGGACGCTAGTGTTAATGGCCCTGGAGGCTGTGTCTGCTGCGTCTAAGGCACAGCGTATAGAGGCGTTAGTTATAGTCTTACCCTCTTGAATTAATTGGCCCCATTTTTGTATTTTTCTGGGAGATGGTGCATGATGGTTTCTAATTCACCATAATGCGCTCTATCGTATCTGGCCAATAGCGCTTGAGTGTTGGCAATACGCCATATATTGGCTGCCTGTGACGCAGTGCGCTTTCCTGACGTGTCTAGTAGCTTGGACTCTGTCAGGTGGTGGTGCTTCGCCTGACGCCTGGAAGTTTGACCTCTTCTGTGCAGTGGAAACCACTAGGGAATCTAGTGGCGCTGGCTCTTTGATATAGGCAGGATCTGTGGGGGCAGCTTTGTACTTTCTCTCTATGCGTGGGTTAATGACCCTAGCCCTGACTGGGTCTTTAAAAACCTCTGGCGCATGTTCTATTACCCCCTTGAGCATAGGTAGTATGGAGGTAGACCTATGTGCGGTGTCAAAGGTGTCGAGGAGGAAATCCTCCTCTACCGGGTCAGTGTGTAGCTCTACCCCGCGATAATGTGCCGCCCTCTGAAGTAGGTGGTGGAAACCTGAAGAGTCTTCCGGTGGAGATGGCCTGGACGGGTAAAGGTCATCTTGTGGGACGTCTGGAATGTCTGGATTATTATAGTTGTCCCATGGGTCTGGGGACCCTGTAGGGGTGGGGTCTTGTGGCACATCCCCTGGATCGTAATATGGGTCCCCCTGATCATCATAGTCTGGAGACGGGGAGCGATGAGGTGGGGGTGGAGAAGGCGGAGGGGGCGGAGGTGAAGAGGGCGGAGGTGAAGAGGGTGGAGGAGGTGGAGAAGGCATTCTGAAAGGGGAGGTAGCAGAGTCTTTCCTCTTTGGAGGTGGAGGCGGAGCCGGTTTGTCCAAATGTCTCTTTTTAGAAGAGAGTGCCAAATGTTCAGTGTTTGGATCCTTGGTAGGTGTCTTTTGCAAGGGATCCGGTGTAAACAGTTCTTGTGACAATGTTTGTTCCGTCGGCGCCGAAGGTTTCGGGGCAGATTACTTTTTAGGCTTGTCCGTGCCATGCTTTTTGGGAACCTCTGATTTCTTGGTCGGCGCCGAGGTGGGCTTCGGCGCAGAAGTGTCAGTGCCGAGGGCCTTATGGGGTTTGGTCGGTACCGAAAGGCTGGGTTTGGACACCGAGGACTTTGGTGAGGAGCTCGGTGTCGAGGTAGAGGCCGGTCTCTTTTTCGGTGCCGAAGTGTTTTTCTCGGCACCACTGGAAGGCTGGCTCGAGCCCGAGCCGCCGGAAGGCTTATTTGGCTTCTTCACCGGGCCCGAAGGTGGGGTGTTTGAAGCAGTGTCTCTGGTCTTGCCTAAGCCAGGAGGCGAAGGCGTGACCGAAGCCTTTTTGGGTGTCGGCGCAGGTGTGGGAGGGGGTATAGTACTCACGACCCTCTGCGCTGGGGTGATGTCCTCCACATCCGAGTCGTCGGCTTCGGAAGCACTGACGAGGTCCTCTTCGGTGTGCTGCTGTCCCGGAGCTTCGACGTCGTCCCCGAAGATGTCGACTGGAACGGAGGTCGAGGAGTGCGCCATGTTTCGTCTGGCCCTTCGATCTCGAATAGTCTTTTTCGATCTGAAAGACTTGCAGGCGGGACAGTCTCGAGCCTCGTGTTCAGGGGAGAGGCAGAGGTTGCAAACCTCATGAAGATCGATGTGGGAGAATTTGGACCCACATCAAGGGCACTTCTTGAATGGAGTTCTTTCCATCAGCCGGGACCGGAGCCTGGATAGGCCCGAAGGCCGCCGTCAATGACTGGAATCGAAGGTGTGTCGAAGAAGAAGGTGATTGAGGAGATCAGGATCTGAACAATACCGCGGAGAGCGAGGATTCCGCTTCGATCGTCGAACTGGAATGTTCGGAACCGGAGCGCGAAGTATTACATCCGAGCCCGATGGCGGACAAAAACAATCTGAGGATGGAGCCGAAGCCCATGCGCAATACGAACCAAGGGAGGAGTCACCGACCTCGTGACTTCCAAAGACTTTCCAAGAGGAAAAACAAACTGCAAACATACGGGCCCAACACCAGATGGTGATCTATGCAAAAGTGTGTAATCTGCAGCTCATATGCCTCGAACACCACCTTCTCCGCCACCACTGCTCTATCCATGTCTCCACACCACTGTCGATGTGTGCGGACGACCTGTGCTCCCAAATGTTGAGCTATATTATGTTTAGCCAGCATTATACCCAAAGTCGCCCAGTCCTGAACCGCATAATGCTCCTCTGGAAGGTGTTGGATAAGCCCCTCCATTTTGTCCCAAATGGGCCGGGTCATATCTCGCCAACAAAGCCAGGCTATACACTAACGATGAGCTGCTTGTGCCACAAATCTTACCAGAGGCATGTATGAGATGACTTTCTGGGGGTGGTGCATATCCAGTTGCTTGGAAGCTAGCTCTTTTCCTTGCGTTAGACACCACACAAGACTCCAGGGTTAGTTGACCTTTATTTAAAGAAATGGGGTCTGATGGTGCTGCCTTATACTTTGTCAATGCATGGAGTAATTAGCCTTGCTTTGACTAGATCTTTTAAAATGTTGTCCGAATGACGGGTCATAACTGAATAATGATAAGTATTGTGCCCCTCTGTGCATTAGACAGTCTCGAAAAGAAAATCCTCCTCTATGGAGTCTTTCTTGATGGAATGTGGATGCACGCGCTATTAGATCCTCATAAGCACATCACCAGGTGGTTATGGGCGAGTGGGATATAAAAATCGGGGTCAGTGTCTGCTTGGGGCTCAATATCGTAATCATACCAAGAATCCCCTGGTTGTGTATCATCTGGGACATCCTGATCTTCCTCTACTATAGATTGAGGGGATATGTTACCTGCGTCAGACAATTGGGCTGCGTGAGGTGATGGAGTAGGTGGTGGAAGAGGTGTTTGTGAAGTGGGAATAGGAATGTGCAATGGACTAGTTGAAGCACTTTTCTTCACAGGTTGAACAGGAATGTCCAATGCCTCTCAAAACTGAACTGCTTTTTAGGAAGTCTGTTTTGGTGGTTGTATTATTTTCTTAGTTCTAGTGAGAATTCAGTCTTGATTCGGGTTGAGCTGACAAAATTGCTCGAGAATGGTCTCTAGAGGAGATTTCAGATTGAAAACGAAGCATTATGGTGGAAGCTTTGTTTTCGAAGAGAGAATATTCAGTTCTGAAATTATTAAGTCTTTCTTTTGGTACCAAGACTGAAGATCGAGGTGTTGCAGCCTAAGATGGAAATGAGGTAAGAGACTCCTGCTGTAGGCTGAACTACTGGAGGGCGTGGCTTCAGAGTCTTTATCGGTGCGCGCCATGGCTTTTCTGCAGAAAGAGATGGTTTGCGCTTAGAGTCATGGGTAAAGGTACTCACTGTCCGTTGTTTCTGCGCTGGCTGAAGAATTGTGGCGTCATCCATGCATGGAAAGCGATTCCTCCTGCACAGTTGAAGCTTCTTCCTTTTTGTCGACCAAAGATGTCTAAGACATTGACCGCTTGTTTACACTGCATTTCCTGTTCACACGTCAGTTTCAGAGTCTGTTTGGACCAAAGGATTTGCAGGCCTCACAGGTGTCTTCAATGCTCAGGCAAGAGGCACAAGTCACAAACAGGATGTTGGTCAGAGTGAGGGTATTTGGAGTGACACTTCCCACAAACGGAACGGAGTGAGTTTCATTAGCCAGTCATTATCCGAGAGCGTTGGAAATGGAGAAGTTTTGCCCATCCGGGAGGGGCCTGTGGGCCGAGGAAGTGAACCGAAGACCTGCTACAGAAAGGGTATATGGGACACAATAGTATTCCAGAACAATACTATCAAAAGATATAAAGGGACCAAAGGGAGCCCGAAAGTCTCGAACCGCAGCCAGAGATACTACATTCAAACCAGTCGGCTGAAGACACTAATCTGAATATGGCATTGATTACCATGTGCAGTATTACCAAGAATCGTCGTCACAATCCTTGTGACTCGAAAAAATTTCTTGGAACAAAAACAACGAGAACGGCAGGCCGGCATCGGCCACGCAATAAGTATGGCGGTCGTGCCGGCCCCCCTCTCGACATGGAGGCAAGCCTGTCGCGCACTTAGGTGACGCGACAGGTGAGCCTCCCAAGCAATTGCTTCCGGGCCTTGGGCGTGACCCGGAAGTGATTGGAATCACTTCTGGGTCACGAGATGGGCTGCCAGGCCGGTTAGAACTGGTCTGGCATGGAAACCCCGATATAAGGCTGGGGAGCGCTGGAATCTGTATTCGCTCCTCAGCCTGCCTGTCGATTTTTTCTGCTTTTATTTTTCAGGTGTTGCAGTTTGACGGCGTGAAGGTTTCTGGCGGGCCGAAGGAGCAAGAATGTGTTTTTTCTCCTTCAAACACCAGAGGAGCGCGGCGTTCATCGTGGGAGCAGCGGAGCGTCTGGACCATCATTCGGACACGCGGCGTGCACCGCTTTCATCGTGGGAGCAGCAGAGTGTGCGAGGAAAAATGGCGTGCACCGGAGGCAGCATTGTGTCCTGAAGGGCGGCGTCTCCGTTTTGAAGGTATCCGGTCGAGGTAGCGCTCGATTAGAGAGCGCTCACCCTTCCGGCGTTAGTCAACGCCGATCAGCTGTTTTCCCGCTTTCACGAGAGCGGCGTACGCGCACAAGTTTAAATCCCGGCGGTGCTGCTGAAGTCAGTGCCGATTGCTAGCGTTAAGCATATGAATTGCGGGGGAGGATCTTTTTTGATAGAAGATTCAACGAGCGCTGCTTTCCGAAGCGGGGACGCGGAGCAATAGGCAGCGTGTCAGTATCATAAGCTAAAGGCTCAGGGGGGTAGATTTGAGCTCACATATCCCCGTGTAGTGCTACATTTTGGTAGGGGATAAGGGGTGCTAAAGTAAGGTACTGTGACTGCTGCTTTCAAGGTGAAGTGTTCAAATGTGGCGGTTTCCAATATATTGTGTTTTTAACTACCAAGTGTAGTCAGAGGCATTGTAAGGGTACAGTGTGAGGGCAAGATAAGACCTTGTCTGGGCATTTTAGCTAATTTTCCTTGCCAGGGAGCTGCTCGCCCTCAATGGAGGCCACCCTTGATCTATTTTGGTGTATTTTTTCAGACACAAGCAGCAGGTGACACTATACCTACGTGATTGCAGAGAAGGCACCCCAAGGAGTTTTTTTGCTGGGTGTTAAGCGGCAGATGGTTGCGGTTCACAGGGTCGGTAGGGGACACAAACCAAAGGAAATGATGGACTGAGTGTTGAACATTGCAAGCACTCACCCCCAGTCAACTGATCTGGGTTTAATCCATCACCGTTCTTTAGCCCACTTTGCCACCCCAGTTCAGACATGGCCATATGCAAATCAGTCTGACCCTGTGCCTCATGGGAACTGTCCAGCCCGAACTGCCAAGCCATGTCTTCCCTGGACCGGAAACAAGCTTCCTAGGACCGGTTTCTGACATTTCAGCCGTCTTCAGCCAGGCTTGCTTGAATCCAGTGGCAAAGTGAGCAAGGGACTCGCGTCTGAGCATACCCTGCCAACTTATGGCGAACAAAGCAAAAACCAAAGGAAATGATGGACGGAGTGTTGAACATTGTAAGCACTCACCCCCAGTCAACTGATCTGGGTTTAATCCATCACCGTTCTTTAGCCCACTTTGCCACCCCAGTTCAGACATGGCCATATGCAGGGGACACAGACAGACCTGCATTCCAGCGCTTTCGGGAGCCGCACAGGTCGAGATACTCACCTGAACCACTGGATTAGCTGGTGGTGGGCTCTGGTTGCGCGGGTGCTTACGGCCGGTTGTGTACCTCCAAAGTGGTAAGGTAAGGGCTTGGACAATCGTCCAGGTCATTGAAGTGTTTGGGTGTGTTTTGAACTAGGCTATTACACAGGACATTTGCTTAGTGTAAGAGAGCATTGTGTGTATTTGGGGTAATAGCCAGCACATCACCAGCAACTACTGCATTTTGGTGTAAAGTCATGGCCGGGAAGGCAAAGAGGGGCAATCAGCGTCCTCGTATGGAGTGTCTCATGGAGGCAATGATGAAGAAAGTGGACGAGTTAGGGCAGGGTCTCGCTGACCTCAGGGAGAAGGTAGATGGGCAAGAGGGGACAGAGGAGAGGGCTAGGCGCAGCATGGTGCCCCCAAGGTTGGCTTTTCCTTCGCTCAAGGAATAGGTAAAAAAAAGGGGGGGGGGGGGCGAAGGAGGAGATGATCCGGTTACATCAGTGGCCCCTGTACCTGTAGGGGATGTCCCACCTGTGGCACCTGTACCAGTCCCACCTGTGGCACCTGTCCCAGTTCCCCAACCCAGGGAGGAACCCGATGCCCGCAGGGGTGGTCCCTGTAGGGGGTGCCCCGCATGCTACACCAGTGGTCCCTGTGTCAGTCCCCCAGCCCAGGGAGGAGCCTGGGCCGTCAGAGTGAGAGGGGGGGGGAAGGGGGAGGAGGGTGCAGCTCCCGGTGGTCCTTTCGGCAGGGGGGGGGGGGGGGGGGGGGGGAAATGAGATTCCTCAGGATATAGTTTCCCATTTGGCAGCAATCCTTCCATGGTTGGGGAAGGCGGGGATCCGGTCAACAACAGTGGGGGCAAAAGACATCAGTAATGATGCAGAGGCAATGCGAATTGTTGCTCAGTTTCAATATGCACCAGTTGAAAAAACAAAGGGCCCGGGCGCACCTTTACCTGTCATTCCAGCGGGTGGTGTCAACACAACTGAAACCAGCAAGGGATTACCGGGGAGCAACCTAACAAAAGAGAAGTCGACGGAGTCAGCTGTGGCCGCTCCAGTAGGTAAGCAGCAGACATTGCCAATGTTGGCTGTAGGGGAGTCCCACACAGAGCGGGAGCATGTGGCGAGGCAGGATTTGGTCTGGGAGTACGTGAATATGTTCTCCTTGCTTATTTGTGAAAAGGATAGGGAGATGCCAGGAAGAACAAAGACTGGATGCTCCCTAGGGAATGGGCAAACGAACTTCTGAAATACAGGGTGGAAGAATGGTTTCAGGTACGGTTTTAGGATACCAGCACCCGATTATATCGGAACACCATAGCGCAAGAATCAACTCTCGGTGCAGGCCAACCCCAGTGTAGCAGCAACAAAAATTGACAAAGTATTGCGCCTAGGCAGAGTAGCTGGGCCCATTTGATTCCATCCCTGTGGAGAATGTTGTCTGCTCCCCTTTGGGGGTGGGTCCCCAAGAAAGAAGATGGTCAATTCAGACTCATCCATAACCTGTCAATGCCCAAGGGAAATTCATTAAACGACGCATTAATGATGAGATTTGTAGTGTGAAATATGCTTCCTTTGATCAAGCAGTAGTGATGCTCAGGGGCTTGGACCCAGGAGCTCTGCTGGCTAAATCGGACAGAGTCCGCTTTTCGTTTGTTGCCAGTCCACCCATCTGATTTTCATCTACTTGGCTTTCAGTTTCAAGGGGAATTCTATATGGACAGGTGTATGCCAATGGACTGCTCGGTTTCCTGTGCATATTTTGAAAAATTCTGTTTATTTTTGGAATGGGTTTTTAGACAGGTGACAGGGCATCAATTTGTCATGCACTACCTTGAGGACTTTCTTATCTTGGGGTCACCGGGCTCCTGGGAGTGTGTGTGGGCGCTGCAGGAATTTTGCACACTCATGCGGGCTTTTGGGGTTCCCTTGACCCTGGGAAAGACGGTTGGACCAACAACAACAATAGAGTTCCTAGGGATTGAGTTAGATTCCATTCAGGGGTGTTTCAGGTTGCCTGCGGACAAGATCACAAAGTTTAGGGCGGCATTGCAGCAATGCTTGGGTAGGGAGAAGGTCACATTGCACCAGTTACAACAGACATTAGGACAGTTGAATTTTGCTCTGAGGGTCATACCTATGGCAAGGCCATTTTCCCGATCCACCTCACAGGCCATGGCTGGTCTCAGGGAGAGCCACCACCACACCAGGCTGTCAGCTGAAATTAGGCAGGACATGCGGATCTGGATGACATTCCTGCAGGACTTAAATGGCAAGGTAGTGTGGCCCGGTCCGCCCACTACTTCCGCGGAGTTAGGCTTAATGACGGACGCTGCTGGTAGTGAGGGATTTGGTGCCATACTCTGTAGCGAGTGGCACAGTGGTGGCCAGCATGGTGGGTGGAGACTAGCTTGATGTGTAACATCGGTTTCCTCGAATTGTTCCCCATCTGGGTAGCATTGACGGTATGGCCAGAACAACTGCGTAATCAAGCAGTCGTGTTCTGGTCAGACAACATGACTGTGGTCTAATGCATCAATCAACAAGCTGCACGGTGTAAAATGATTCTCAGTCTATTGAAAGAAATTGTCCTTTTATGCATGAAGCTAAATATGCAATTTAGAGCTAAACATGTGCCAGGTGTATTAAACCGTGCTGCTGATGCACTTTCTCACTTTAAGATGCAGATTTTCAGGACACACCTCCCGGCAAAAACAAAAACTTATCATCAGAGCCCAACACTAGATGGCAGACTTATGCAAAGCATGTTTATCTACAGCACACATGATTCAAACACATGCTTCCGTTTGTTCCACTTCGTATCGGCTACCCTATAAATGACAATTATATAGAGAGATGTGTCAAAATTTGTCAAAGTGATCAAGGGGTATAAGTTACTGTCTCCTACTGGAGAGTCAGCCTAGATTTAGTCGACCTAAATTCTGTAGTTCTGGATGTGTGAAACATGCCATACTCCTACTGTTCTTCCTCTTCGTAGAAGAGTTCTTGTTCTTCCTCTTGAAGTTCAGGGATTACTGGTGGCTCCTTTTTATTTTCAGGGGTGCTGAACCCCTTAATAAATTAACTTCAGCAAAGGGCAACCATTTAAACTTATGTCTATGCTTCCTCTTATCTAATTCCCACTGGTCTGCTAACTAGTCTTGTCAAAGCTCCAGTAATCTGCCACCTGGCACATTATGCCTTGGCATTGGAACCCAGTGGCAGACCAAAAAAAAAAAAAAGGAGAGGGTAACTATGATCCGGGACATTTATCGGATGTCATAGGATGATGGCAATGACCAGGGGGGTGGTGGGGTCGATTATGGACATTACAGTCCAAACCTCTAGATGGCGGAATAATGCCCAGTATGTGAATCCAGAGACTATTCATGCTGCAAGGAATATGCTACTTACCAGTATGCATCTGTTCTTGGCATGTAGAGCTGCAGAGTCACACACTGAGGATAAGATCGCCATCTGGTGTTGGGCTCGGATGATTGCAGGTTGTTGTTGTCTTCGGAGAAGCCTTTGGTCACGAGGTTGGTGACTCCTCCCCTGGACAACAGTGCGCATGGGCATCCACTCCATCGGCAGATTGTTTTTCGCCATGTTGGGAAAAGATGGAGTATATAGAAAAGAAAGAAAGGATGTCCATGTGTAATGTCTAAGTAAGACGGATGCTGGAACAGATACAGGTCCCGGGGAGGCGGGCGGGCGTGTGTGACTCTGCAGCTCTACATGCCAAGAACAGATGCATACTGGTAAGTAGCATATTCCGTTCGAGGCATATGAGCTGCAGATCACACACTGAGGATAGATTATACAGCAGTGCTCCCCTTAGCGGTGGTCGCCTGTATCCGTTGCAGCAGTTTGAAATAAAGTTTTTAGGACAGCCTGGCCCACGGAGGCCTGTTGTTTGGCCTGCACGTCAACACAATAGTGTTTAGTGAAGGTATGCGTGGTAGACCATGTGGCTGCCTTGCAAATGTCTTCTAAGGGAATATTGCCTAAGAAGGCCATAGAAGCCCCTATTTTACGCGTGGAGTGCGCCCTAGGGGGAACTGTGAGTGTACGTTTAGCCTTGAGGTAGCATATTTGGATGCATTTAACTATCCACCTGGCTATCCCTGATTTGGAGATTGGGTTGCCTTTGTGTGGTGGCGCGAAAGCAACAAAGAGTTGTTTTGTCTTTCGAAAAGGTTTTGTTCTGTGGATGTAATAAAGCAATGCTCTTTTAACATCTAAGGTATGTAGGGCCCTTTCAGCTACCGAGTCTGGATTTGGGAAAAAGACCGGTAATTCTACTGATTGGTTAAGGTGGAAAGGGGAAATCACTTTTGGAAGAAATTTAGGGTTTGTCCTAAGAACCACTTTGTTACGGTGTAGTTGTAAGAAAGGTTCTTCAAGTGTAAGGGCTTGTATTTCACTTACTCTGCGCAGGGAAGTGATTGCGATAAGGAAGGCTACCTTCCATGTTAGGAATTGCAATTCACATTTGTGCATAGGTTCAAATGGGGGGCCCATGAGTCTTGTTAGGACCACATTGAGATTCCACACTGGGGCAGGTGGCAATCTTGGGGGAAGAATCCTTTTGAGACCTTCCATAAACGCTTTGATGGCTGGTACCTTAAAAAGGGACAGGTGTTGCCTATTTTGCAAGTAGGCTGCTAAGGCTGCTAGGTGTAATCGTATAGAGGAATACGCTAGATTGCATCTTTGCAAGTGTAGTAGATAGCAAATGATGTTTTGGATGGAAGCATCCAATGGATGTATGTCATTATTAGCGCAGTAGATGGCAAATCGTTTCCATTTAGCGGCATAACACGCTCTAGTAGTAGGGCGTCTGGCTTCTTTTATGATATTCATACAGTCTGGAGGGAGATTGAGGTAACCGAACTCTAAGACCTCAGGAGCCAGATCGCTAGGTTCAGTGTTTGAGGATCTGGGTGTCTGATTTCTCCATGGTTCTGGGTTAACAGATCCGGGGAGAGGCGTAGCTTTTGATGTGGAACTAAAGATAGTTCCAGAAGTGTGGTGAACCACGGTTGACGTGCCCAAGTGGGAGCCACTAGTATTAGTGTTAGTGACTGTTGTTTCAGTTTGCGTACCACAAATGGAACTAGTGGGAGAGGCGGAAAGGCGTACGCAAATCTGCCTGACCAGTTCATCCATAGGGCATTGCCCTTCGACTGTGGGTGTGGAAACCTGGCGGCGAAGGTTGGGCATTTTGTGTTTTCGGGAGTGGCGAACAGGTCTATGTCTGGTTGTCCCCACTTCTGGAAGAAGGGGAGTAGAACCTTGGGGTGTAGTTCCCATTCGTGGATCTGTTGTGTGTGGCGACTTAGGAGGTCGGCCACTTGGTTGTGGATCCCTGGGAGATGTTCTGCTAACAGGTAGATGTTTTGGGGAATTGCCCATCTCCAGATTTGCTGTGCCAGTTGGGACAGTTGGAGAGAGTGTGTCCCTCCCTGTTTCTGTATATAATACATTGTCGTCATGTTGTCTGTGCGTATGAGGACAGTTTTGTTCTTTAGGTGAATTTGAAAGGATTTTAGTGCTAGGAACACTGCTAAGAGTTCCAGGTGGTTGATGTGGAGCAGTTTCTGTTGACTGGTCCATCTGCCCTGAGTGGTATGGTGAAGGAGGTGGGCTCCCCACCCCGTGAGAGATGCGTCTGTAGTTAGCACAACTTGTGGAAGAGGCTCTAAGAACGGTCTCCCTTTGGACAGGTTGATGGTGTTCCACCATTTCAGTGATCGAAGTGAGCGACTGTCCACCAACACCAGATCGGTAAGTTGTCCGTGAGCTTGGTTCCACTGTTGTGCTAAGCATTCTTGTAAGGGACGCATTTGAAGTCGTGCGTGTGGGACTATGGAGATGCAGGACGCCATCATGCCTAGGAGCTGCATGAACACTCTTGCTGGAAGAGATGGATGAGTTTGAAATTGAGAGATGAGATTTTGTATACTGGCTATCCTGGCTGTGCTGGGATAGGCAATGGCTTTGGATGTATCTATGGTTGCTCCTAGATACTGATGTAAGTGGGAAGGTTGTAGGTGGGATTTGGGGTAGTTGATAGTGAATCCCAAATCGTGGAGAGTTTGAATCGTGCGATGAGTGTGGAGAACGCATTTTTGGTATGTATTGGCTTTTATGAGCCAATCGTCCAGATAGGGGAAGACATGGATCTGTTGTCTTCTGAGATGCGCTGCCACGACTGCTAGGCACTTGGTGAACACTCTGGGTGCTGTTGTTACTCCGAATGGGAGAACTGTAAATTGATAGTGTTGCCCATCTACCACAAATCGTAGATATTTTCTGTGAGCGGGATGCATAGGGATGTGAAAGTATGCGTCCTTGAGGTCCAATGTGGCGAGGAAGTCTCCCTGTTGTAAAAGTGGGAGGACTTGTTGGAGAGTGGTCATGTGAAAATGATCCGAATGTATATACTGGTTTAGTAGTCTGAGATCCAGTATGGGCCTTAGTGTTTTGTCCTTTTTGGGAATGAGGAAGTATAGAGAATATACCCCTTTTCCCTGATGTTGAAGGGGAACTGGTTCTATCGCATGTTTTTGTAACAGGGATTGAACTTCTTGTTTGAGGAGAGAGAGATGATGCGAGGACATTGGACGTTGTTTGGGCGGTATGTTTGGGGGGGATTGTATGAGTTCGAGGCAGTAGCCAGACTGGATAATTTGTCTTACCCACCTGTCTGTGGTGATGGAAGTCCAGACAGGCAGGAATTGTTGGAGTCGTCCCCCGACCGGAGTGGAATGGTCTGGGGGGAGTGGTGGCAAGTCACTGTTTGGTGGCTGGTGAGGTGCGGGTGTTGTTGTTATTGCCGCGTCCTCGACCTTTGTTATTGTTTCCCCTATAACCCCCCCGGAAGTAACCTCTGTTAGGGGATGTTTGTCCAGAATTTTTAAAGGTGGACGTGGTCTCAGTTGATGTGTTTTTGGAGCCTCCTCTATAAAAGGAGCGACGAAAGGAACCCCGGTTCTGTTGAGACTGCAGTGCTCCCATAGACTTGGCAGTTTCATTATCCTTTTTCATTTTTTCTAATGCAGTATCCACTGCAGGGCCAAATAGCTGCTCTTGGTTGAAAGGTTGAGCAAGAATTGCGGTTTGAACCTCCGGTTTAAAACCGGAAATACGGAGCCAGGCATGTCGTCTGAGTAAGACGCCAGTATTGACCGCTCTAGAAGCAGTGTCTGCTGCATCTAAGGCGCATTTAATGGAGGCATTAGATATTAATTTGCCTTCTTGGATGAGGTCAGAGGCCTGGGACTTAAAAGGTTCAGGCAGATGCTGCATAAGGTCCTCAAGTTGGTCATAATGCGCTCTATCATACCTGGCTAACAGGGCCTGGGTATTGGCAATACGCCAATGGTTAGCCGCCTGTGCGGCGACCCGTTTGCCCGAGGCTTCTAAAAGCTTAGACTCCTTGTCTGGGGGAGGCGTTTCTCCAGTTGTCTGAGAGTTAGCGCGCTTCCTGGCATTTGATACGACTAGGGAGTCTAAAGGGAGCTGGGCCTTAATGTATGCAGGGTCTTGCGGGGCTGGTCGGTACTTTTTTTCGATGCGTGGGTTGAGCACCCTAGCTCGAACAGGGTCCTTAAAGACTTCAGTAGCATGCTTTATAACCCCTTTGATCATGGGCAGTATGTGGACAGTCTTTTGTGACTGCTCAAAGGTATCAAGGAGGAAGTCCTCTTCAATGGCGTCTGTGTGCATTGTAACGCCGTGGAATGTTGCTGCCCTATTTATAAGTTGGCCGTACCCTAGGTGGTCATCAGGAGGGGAGGGCTTGGAAGGGTAGGTAGTGGGGTCAGGCATGTCAGGTATAGGATAAGACCAGTCATCCATGGGTGCTGGGTCTGGGAACGTAAAAGGGTCGTTTGGGTCAGCAGGATCATCAAATAAATCAGGGTCCGCCCCTCCCCCTAAGTCATCATTATCATCCTGTGGAGGAGGTGAATGATAGGGAGATGGTAAAGGTAAAGGTAAAGGAGAAGCAGGAGGAGGAGGGGGGGACGGGTTAGGAGGTAAAACAGGAGAGGAAGGACGAAGTGGTGAAGTAGCACAGTCCTTTTTCCGTATGGGAGCTGGGGGAGGTGTAGTGTCCAGCTTCCGCTTTTTATATGGGATGGCAGTCACATGTCCCGTTTTAGGATTGATGTAGATCCGCTTCTGAGTAGGATCTGGTCGAAAAAGATCATCTGGCTCCGAAGGTGGTGTCTGTGACGTCCGCTTCGGGTCTTTATGAGCTTGTTTCGGCGGGGACGCAGTTTTCGGCTCCGATGATTTTTTCGGGTCCGATGGATTTTTCGGTGCCGACTGATTTTTCGGTGCCGACTGATTTTTCGGTGCCGACTGATTTTTCGGTGCCGACTGATTTTTCGGTGCCGACTGATTTTTCGGTGCCGACTGATTTTTCGGTGCCGACTGATGTTTCGGTGCCGAATGAGGTTTCGGTGCCGATGGACTTTTAGGCATCGATGTTGAAGAACGTTTCGGTGCCGGTGGAGACTTCGGTGCCGAGGAACGTTTCTGTGCCGAAGGAGATTTCGGTCTTGGAGCCTGTTTCGGTGCCAACAATGAGTGTTTGGGTGCCGAGGGTGTTAAAGGCACAATTAGGTGAGGTTTGCTCGAGCCCGAGCCACCCACAGGCTTAGATGTCTTCGGAGCCGGGCCCGAGGGCGGGGCTTCTGAAGAGGATTTCCGGTCGCGACTGGGCCCAACTGGCGGAGTCTTGACCACTGCTTTTTTGGATGGGGCAGGGGCAGGGGGGGTGGTACTCACACGCTGCCCTGGAGTGATGAGGTCATCGGAATCGTCGGCTTCGGACACGATCTCGAGATCTTCGGTGTCGTCTTCGGGAACATCTTGAGCAAAGAAGTCTTCCGGTTCTGGAGCTGGTTTGGCCATAATATGGCGTCGAGCTCTTCGGTCCCGGAGGGTCTTCTTCGAACGGAAAGCGGAACAAGCTGGACAGGTGGACTCGTTGTGTTCCGGCGACAGGCAGAGGTTGCAAACCTCGTGGTGGTCACTGTGGGGGAACTTCGCTCCACACTGGGGGCATTTTTTGAAGGGTGTCCTGTCCATCAGCCGCTTCCGGAACCGGTCCGAGTTGATGTCGACGTCGATGGAATACAAATCAAAGAGTTAAATCGATTGCTGGAAGTTTTCTGCTGGAGCGGAAAAAAAGTTCATCCGAACCCAATGGCGGAAAAAAACAATCTGCCGATGGAGTGGATGCCCATGCGCACTGTTGTCCAGGGGAGGAGTCACCAACCTCGTGACCAAAGGCTTCTCCGAAGACAACAACAACCTGCAATCATCCGAGCCCAACACCAGATGGCGATCTTATCCTCAGTGTGTGATCTGCAGCTCATATGCCTCGAACACAGCTTTTATTCATTCTTCTGGAAGAGGTGGCATCTTTATTTCCTCTCATTGTTGTCCAATATCCATTAGGGAGAGCGTTGAGAGTCTGAAGAACAAGTTACTTACCTTCGTATTATCCAGTAAAGACTATCTAGCCACAGATTACTCATCTTATAATTGTCCCTAAGTGTCAGATCGGATCCAGAAATTTGAACAGTACCCTTGCGCACCGGTAGGTGGTGTCATCAAGTTCTGCTTAGGTAGCATCCACACCGGAGGAGACGCATGCATTGCCTATATAGTGGTACTCTGCCATCAGTTTTCCTTTCCACACCAGACAGCACAGATCTGAGAATAGCTACCCCTCAGTCACTTTATTACTGACCTATTAACGTTTTGTCAAACACTTTTCAGAAAAAACATCTCTCCTGTGACTAGGATGCCCCCCAAGAAACAGGCTGATTTTCAAAGCATGTGGCACCTGTCACAGACAGACCCCTACTTGGTCGGTCTATGGTGCTTCAAGAAAGACCTTGACTCAAAGGCCTGTGAATTACTGCGCCATGCACCTGAAAGTGCAGAGGGAGCGCTCCCTCAAGCTTCTTGCCGAAAAAGGTCAGACAACCCAGTTGCATGGAAGGTCTGATACAATCTCCTACATCAGAAGCCGACAAGGAAACCATTCAGAGTAAAAATCCTTATCCAGCCGTCAATCATCTTGTAATCAATCTAGGGGGCTCAGTGATCTATTGAGATTGCGCATTATTGTTAAGGAAAATAAAGACCAGAGACTAGCACCCTAATTTTCAAAAAGATAAACTATTCTTAAGCAGCGCAGGCAAGTGATTTCCAAGTTCAGTAGCAGGATTGCTCATGCAAACCAGTCCACTTAGAAGCCCGTAATCTCCTACTTGGGTAGTGTGAGAAATGGGATGTATTATTTGGTGTGGTTGTGTGGCCTTCCCATGTAATACACTTAGCAACCCCATCAGGACTAGTAGGCTTTGTTTGTTAACCCTTAAACTTAACCCTGGATGGCAGTGCTCCTGAACAATTTGGCAACCAACTCCGGCAGGTAGCCAGTCGGGGGACCAGCAAAGTCCAAGGAAAGTTATGAATATGCTACTTACCAGTATGCATCTGTTCTTGGCATGTAGGGCTGCTGGCATTCACATCTGTGCATAGATCGCCGCCTAGTGTTGGGTCCGGATGTTTGCAAGTTGTTGTCCTGGAAGAGTCTTCGAAGTATCACGAGATAGGTGACTCCTCCCCTGGACCACAGTGTGCATGGGCATCCTCTCCATCCTTAGATTGTTTTTCGCCATTGTGGCAGTGATGACCATGCTATACAGTAATTCTGAGAGCTGCAGCTGCTACAGGCGCCGGGGAGGAGGGTGGGCGATATGAATGTCAGCAGCCCTACATGCCAAGAACAGATGCATACTGGTAAGTAGCATATTCAGTTCGAGGCATGTGGGCTGCTGAATTCATATCTGTGCATAGAATACATAGCAGTACCTCCTATTAGCGGCGGCTACCCGTGCCAGCTGCAGCAGTCTGAAAAAGAGTTTTGAGAACAGCCTGTCCTACAGCTGCCTGCTGTTTTGAGTGTACATCTACACAGTAGTGTTTGGTAAATGTATGTATAGTGGACCATGTGGCTGCTCGACATATTTCCTGTAAAGGAATGTTTCCCAGGAAAGCCATGGACGCCCCTAACTTTCGTGTTGAGTGGGCTCGTGGGGGAATCGTTAATGTGCGTTTAGCTTTTTGAAAGCAAATTTGAATACATTTAACGATCCATCTGGCTATACCTGCTTTGGAAATGGCGTTGCCCTTGTGTTGTGGAGAAAAGGCAACGAAAAGTTGTTTTGTCTTCCTAAAGACCTTAGTTCTGTCTATATAGTACATGAGGGCTCTCTTTACATCTAGTGTATGGAGCATTCTCTCTGCGACATTCTGTGGATTTTGAAAGAAAACAGGCAGTTCAATAGTTTGATTCATGTGGAACTGCGATATCACCTTGGGCATGAATTTGGGGTTGGTACGTAGTACAACCCTGTTTGCTTGAACCTGTATGAATGGCTCTTGAATGGTTAGTGCCTGGAGTTCACTAACTCTTCTTAACGAAGTGATTGCCACTAGGAAAGCTACTTTCCAGGTGAGGAATTGAATCTCACATGAATGGAGAGGTTCGAAGGGTGGACCCATCAGTCTGGTGAGGACCAAATTGAGGTTCCACACCGGTGCTGGTGGGTGTCTTGGGGGAATTACTCGTTTGAGTCCCTCCAAGAAGGCTTTGATGGCAGGCACTCTGAATAAAGAGAGGTGCTGCCTGTTTTGGAGATAGGCTGCTATTGCGGTTAAATGGATACGTATTGAGTTGTATGCCACATTGCATCGTTATAGGTGTAAGAGGTAACAGATGATGTTTTGAATGGATGCGTCCAGCGGGTTAATGTCATTGTTACAATAAATGACAAACCTCTTCCATTTAGCCGCATAGCAAGCTCTGGTAGTGGGTCTCCTGGCCTCCTTGATGATATCCATACAGTCAGGTGGCAGGTTTAGGTAGCCAAACTCTAAGACTTCAGGAACCAGATTGCTAGGTTCAGCTGTTGCGGATCTGGGTGCTGAATTTCGCCATGGTTCTGCGTTAAAAGTGCGGGTTTGATCCACAGCCTCTGATGCGGCACCACAGAAAGTTCTAGAAAGGTTGTGTACCATGGTTGGCGCGCCCATGTGGGAGCAACTAGGATGAGTGTCAGAGTGTTGTCGCAGTTTGCGTGCCACTAGCGGTATTAATGGCGCTGGGGGAAAAGCGTACGCAAATCTGCCGGACCAGTTCATCCATATCGCATTGCCCTGTGACTGAGGATGTGGGAACCTGGCGGCAAAGCTTTGGCATTTTGCGTTTTCGTTTGTGGCGAATAGGTCTATCTCTGGATGACCCCACTGTTGGAAGTACGGTTGGAGTACTGATGGGTGTAGCTCTCACTCGTGCATCTGGTGGCTGTGTCTGCTGAGCAGATCCGCCATCTGGTTGTCCTTGCCGGGGAGGTGTTCCGCCATGAGGAATATGTTCCTCTGAATGGCCCACTTCCACATGCTCGGAGCCAGATGAGACAACTGTGGAGAGTGTGTTCCTCCCTGCTTTTGTATGTAGTACATGGCAGTCATGTTGTCCGTTCGGATCAACACGACCTTATTGCACAAGTGTACTTTGAATGCCTTCATGGCTAGGAAGATTGCCATCAGTTCCAGAACGTTGATGTGCATCTTCTTTTGTTGGGTTGACCATAGTCCCTGCACTGTGAAAGAGTACATGAGCTCCCCAACCCTGGAGAGAGGCGTCCGCTGTCCATATTATTTGTGCAACAGGCTCTTGGAACGGTCGGCCCTTGCAAAGGTTTTGTGGATTCCACCAATGCAGAGAGTTGTATGCCCGACCGCTCACCAACACTAGGTCTTTTAATTGCCCGTGAGCCTGATTCCATTGACGTGCCAAGCACTCCTGAAGCGGGCGCATATGTAGTCTCGCGTGCGGGACTATGAAAATGCAGGAGGCCATCATGCCTATCAACTGCATGAACACTCGCGCAGGAAGGGAGTGTTGAGGTTTGAACTTTGAGATCAGCAGTTGCATGCGGTTGATCCTCACTAAATTTGGCTGAGCTGTGGCTGCCAGAGTGTTTATGGTTGCGCCCAGGTACTGTCGTACGTGTGCGGGTTGGAGATGTGATTTTGGGTAATTTAGTGAGAATCCCAGACTGTGAAGAAGGTGAATGGTGAGGGACATGTGGCTGGCACATTGCTGGGCTGACTTTGCCTGAACAAGCCAGTCGTCCAGGTAAGGGTAGACGTGAATGTGTTGTCTCCGTAGATGTGCAGCCACCGTAGCTAGGCACTTGGTGAAAACGCTGGGTGCTGTTGTCACTCCGAAGGGGAGAACTTTGAATTGATAGTGATGTTCCTGAATAGTGAACCCGAGACATTTCCTGTGTGATGGGTGTATGGGTATGTGGAAATACGCATCTTTGAGGTCTAGTGTGGCTAGGAAGTCTCCCTGGCTGAGCAGCGGGAGAACCTGCTGTAGGGTGAGCATATGGAAATGCTCTGAGAGAATGTATTGGTTGAGGGGTCTCAGGTCTAGTATAGGTCTGAGCGACCCGTCCTTTTTTGGGATTAAGAAGTACAGAGAGTACACCCCTGTCCCCTGCTGGTCGGTGGGCACGACCTCTATTGCACCTTTTTGCAGCATACTTAGCACTTCCTGCTGCAATAATGCCAAGTGCTCTACGGACATAGGACGGTGCTTTGGCGGTATGTTGGGTGGAGTGGAGGTTAATTCGAGGCAGTAACCATGCTGGATAATGTCCCTGACCCACCTGTCTGTGGTGATGGTTTTCCACGTGGACAGGAACCGCTGGAGTCTCCCCCCCCCGACAGGTGTTATGTGGTCGGGGGGAAGGGAGAGGGCGTCACTGTTTGTTTTTGGGTGAGGACCTGGTGTTGCCGTAACCACGTCCTCTGCCCTTGGTGCTGGAGCCACGATATCCACCTCTGTTGGTTTTATCGTAGGTACTCTGTGTGCCCCCTTTAGTTTATTTCTGCTGTGACCCCTGGCCTCTAGCTGCTCCTCTATTCCCGGGGCGACGAAAGGAGCCACTACGAAACTGCTGCGTCTGCAGAGCCCCCATTGATTTCGCAGTGTCAGTGTCTTTCTTAATTTTCTCGAGGGTAGTGTCAACTTCAGGGCCGAATAAGTAGTCGGGGTTGACTGGTTGATTTAAGATGTTGTTCTGAATCTTCGGCATGAAGCCCGAGATTCTCAACCATGCGTGTCGTCTCAACATGACGCTTGTGTTGATTGCCCTTGCCGCTGTGTCGGCAGCATCCAGGGCGCACTTGATGGATGCATTGGTAAGGAGTTGTCCCTCTCTGATGAGGTGCTCCGCTGCCTCTTTGTATTCATCTGGCAAATGTTGGAGTAGTGATTCTAGTGTGTCGTAGTGGGAACGATCATAACGGGCCAGGAGTGCCTGTGTGTTGGCAATGCGCCAGATGTTTGCTGCTTGCGCTGCAATCCTTTTGCCTGATGTCTCCAGCACTTTGGACTCCTTGTCTGGGGGAGGAGCATCCCCTGTTGTCTGCGAATGGGCTCGTTTGCGAGCGTTAGCAACTACCATGGAGTCCAAAGGTAACTGACCCCTAATGTACATAGGGTCTCCGGGTGCAGGCTTGTATTTTTTTTCAATCCTGGGGTTTAGCACCCGTGCCCTGGTTTTTTCCTTAAAAATGTCTTTTGCAGGTTTGAGAACTCCTTTCAACATGGGCAGAGTTTTGACAGTTCTTTCGGAAGAGGCGAAAGTGTCCACCAAGAAGTCTTCTTCAACAGTGTCAGAATGGAGTTCTACTCCATGATTGGCAGCAGCCCGTTCTATGAGGGCATTGAAGGCAGCAGTGTCCTCTGTGGGAGATGTCTTTGTGCTGTAAAGCTGCATGTCATGGGTATCTGGCGGGTACCCTCGTCTGTAGGGTCATCCCAGGCCTGATCTGGGTCTTGCAGATGCTCATCAGGATCGACATCCCCAGGGTAGGTGGTATCATCTCCCATATAGTCCTCTACTGAGTCGGTCTCTGAAGGCGTAGGAGAAAAGGACTGGGGATGCTGATGGGAGGGTTGTAAGCGTTCATGAAGAACTAGTTCCGACCCCGCTGGCAATTTGTGCTTGAGAGGGATTCTGTAGGAGTCCAATCCCCTCTCTGGCGTGATTTTCCGCTTGCGGAGCATCAGTTTACCAGTGGTGGCGTCGATTAATTGTGGCTGTGAAGGCTAAGAATCTGTGTGTCCAGTAGACGGGGACTGTGTCTGGCGGACACGTGTTCGGATCTTGAACATCTTCGGCGCCGTGGACGGCGGCAAGCCAAAAGTGATGTTGGTCGGCGCAGAGGGTGCTTTCGGAGCCTTGTGCGTGTCGGGTCCCGACGTGGATCGGAGGGCTGCCCGTTCCCTGATGCGTTGCAACGATGCCGCGACTTGTTGCACGGAGAACGCAGAAGGCTCTTTCGAACCGGTCGGCACCTTGGAGGTAGGCGTCGACTGCTTTGGAGCCATGGGGTCATCGATCCGAAGAGAGGTATCGACGGTCGTTGGAGTCGACGAATTGGCATGCGCCGCTGTTTGACGTAGACGCAGATGGGGCGGCCACTTCGACTTTGGTGCCAGAGGCCGAGGCGCTTTGTGGGGACCGAGGGCCTTTTTCTTAGGCTCGGCACCGATATCCGCTGCAGTGAGTTCGGCGCCGAAATCCCTTTTACTGCGTTCAGGGCCGATGGCCTTTGCTGGCGTCGAAGGAGTGGAGGGCTTCGAGGCCTTCGAGCCGATTACAGCCAGTTTCACTTTTGGTTTCGGTGGAACTAGTGCAATGATTGGTTTCGCTGAAGGGAATCCAGTCGTTTGTTAATAATGGCTCGTGCGGAATGTTCGAGGCCGGGCCTGAAGGCGGGGCTGAAGAACTAAGGCCCGGAGGCAATCCCTCGACCTGAGCCTTATGATGACGCACTTTGTCGGCCTCCGTATCGACGGGTGGGCCTGGCTCCTCGCTAGAACTATCTTCTTCGGCCCCAAAGGCCTCATCGTAGTCTCCTACCTCGTCGATGACTTCTTCCCTTTGAAAAAGCACCTCATCGTCGTCTTCCGATCAGGAATTGTGTTCGGAAGCGGGGCTGGAGTCTACTTCTTCCACGCTCTCGGCGTCCTCGTCTTCGGTGCTTAAGATGTTGGCCGGGGCAGGCGCCGATTGCTGCGCTTCTAATCTCGCCGCCCGTCGATTCCGGAGAGTCTTCGTCGATCGGAATCGGGCACAGGCCATACATTTAGACTCATCGTGATCCGGTGAGAGACATTTGTTGCATACCGGGTGGACGTCGATGTGTGGGTATTTTGCGTGGCATAAAGGATACCGTTTGAATGGAGTCCTCGATTCCATCGTCGATGGAAGTTCGATGTTCGGACCAAACGGATCCGAAAAGCTGGAAGAAGGTTCGAAAGTAGTAAAGAAACTATTCGATACCGAACGGGAACAGTACCGACGAAAACTAAAGGCCTTTTGGCCTTAAACTGAATTTTCCCAACTTGAGCTAAGATAAGCACATCCGAACCCAATGGCGAAAAAAAACAATCTAAGGATGGAGAGGATGCCCATGCGCACTGTGGTCCACGGGAGGAGTCACCTATCTCGTGATACTTCGAAGACTCTTCCAGGACAACAACGTGCAAACATCCGGACCCAACACTAGGCAGCGATCTATGCACAGATATGAATTCAGCAGCCCACATGCCTCGAACACTTGGAGACGGAAGCAGTCTTCAGTAAGTTCCAGGCACTTTCAGCACTTTGCATCATTACCGCCTCCATAGGAACAGAAAGCAAAGGATACATGATGCTCAAGGATGCATGCTATAGATGCGATGCAGGTGTGGCACTGGTGGCCACATGGGTCAACGTCCCCTAAAGTCCACTTGGTCGTGGCAGAAGTGCAGTCACCACTGGTCTACCAGGTATTGTGGTTAAAGCAGAATCCTTCCTTGGACTTTATCCTGCCTTTTGGGTGACCAAACTGCACTCAGATGACTCTTCCAGGTCCAGCAGACTTTGGTGCAACTATGAGCTTGGGTCCTGGTCTCCAATGCTGCACGGCAGCAAGAAGCAGCGTCTTAAAGATTTAAGCTACCAACTTGCCCCAGCAAGCTTCTTCAGTTGATGAGGCCCTGGGCTGCGGACATGTCAGCCACATTACCCTTGGAGTCTCTTGCATCAGCTGGGACGTCTTTCTCCATGAGCAAGACAAAGGAGAAACATCCCCATCACCTTTGCTAGCCATCAGGTTCAGCAGGTGCAGTCCACGATGATGGAGCCTCGCTTTGCCCATTCCTCTGTGCAGCAGGCAGTCCTTTGAGATCAGTTCTTGCCAAGGGTGCCCTTTTTATGCCCAGGATATGCCTTCTGGATAGACGCAGTCAGTAGCCAATGGGCCACTAGGTTCCCTCCCTCCCAATGACCACTTCCTGTGAAGAGTGGTATCAGGCTATCCCAGAATTCTCTAATCTGCTCACTCTCGAAATGGCAAAACTGGTCATATGGTGTTTGGAGCTCCTTAGCCCAACTCAGACTACAAACCCCTAAAAGGAATATGCTACGTACCAGCATGCATCTGTTCTTGGCATGTAGAGCTGCAGATCTACACACTTGTGCATAGATCGCCATCTGGTGTTGGGCCGGGATGTTTGCAGTTAAGTCACAAGGTTGGTGACTCCTCCTTTGGATCCTATTGCGCATGGGCTTCGGCTCCATCATCAGATTGTTTTTCGCCAGCAGGGAAAGATGGAGCGTAGTAATAACAGTGAAGAGGCCCATGTGTGTAGTATCTAAATAAGATAAACTAGAACAGATAAAGGTAGCCGGGGAGGCGGGTGTAGATCTGCAGCTCTACATGCCAAGAACAGATGCATACTGGTAAGTAGCATATTCCGTTCGAGGCATATGAGCTGCAGATTACACACTTGTGCATAGATTATATAGCAGTACCCATCCTTAGCGGCGGCCACCCGTATCTGTTGCAGTGGTTTGAAATAATGTTTTGAGTACAACCTAGCCCACACTAGCCTGTTGCTTAGTTTGCACATCTACACAATAGTGTTTAGTGAAAGTGTGCGGTGTTGACCATGTAGCTGCTTTGCAGATATCATCTAATGGGATGTTTCCTAGAAAAGCCATTGAAGCCCCTATTTTACGTGTAGAATGGGCTTTAGGGGAACGGATAGCGTTAGTTTTGCTTTGTGGTAGCAAATCTGAATGCATTTGACAATCCACCTAGCTATCCCCGACTTGGAGATGGGGTTGCCCTTGTGTGGTGGAGAGAAAGAGACAATCAGTTGTTTGGTCTTACGGAAAGGTTGTGTTCTCTCGATGTAGTAGAGTAAGGCTCGTTTGACATCTAGTGTGTGGAGAGCTCTTTCTGCAACGTTCTGTGGTTGCGAGAAGAATACTGGTAGTTCTACAGATTGGTTTAGGTGAAAGGGAGAAATGACTTTAGGGAGGAATTTTGGGTTGGTACGGAGAACAATTTTGTTATGGTGCATTTGTAGAAAAGGTTTGTATCTCACTGACCCCTCTGAGGGACGTGATGGCTACGAGAAAAGCGGTTTTCCACGTTAAAAATTGGAGTTCACATTTGTGTAATGGTTCGAAGGGAGGCCCCATTAGTCTGGTGAGAACGATATTTAGGTTCCACACAGGTGAGGGTGGCACTCTGGAGGGAATTATTCTTTTAAGGCTTTCCATGAAGGCTTTAATGGCAGGTACTCTAAAGAGTGATGGATGTTGCCCGTTTTGTAGGTAAGCTGCTATGGCTGCGAGGTGCAGGCGAATGGATGTATAGGCTAGATTGCACCTTTGTAGGTGAAGTAAGTAGCCTATGATGTGTTGAATGGAGACGTCTAGGGGATTGATTGTGTTGTGACAATCGACAACAAAACGTTTCCACTTGGCGGCGTAGCACGCCCTAGTGGTGAGTCGCCTAGCTTCTTTGAGGACATTCACACAGTCAGGGGGAAGATTTAGATAACCGAATTCTAGGATTTCAGGAGCAAGATCGCAAGGTTGAGCTGAGCTAGGTCCGGGTGTCTGATCTCTCCATTGTTCTGGGTTAAGAGGTGTGGAGAGGCGTAATTTTTGGTGCGGTACTACAGATAGTTCCAGCAGTGTGTACCACGGTTGTCTGGCCCAAGTTGGAGCTACTAGGATTAGTGTGAGGGAGTGTTGCTGTAGTTTGCACACCACTAGTGGAATGAGTGGGAGAGGCGGAAAAGCGTACGCAAATCTGCCGGACCAGTTCATCCATATCGCATTTCCTTTGGACAATGGGTGTGGATATCTGGTGGTGAAGCTTGGGCATTTGGGGTTTTCGTGGGTGGCGAAGAGGTCTATCTGTGGATGCCCCCACATTCGAAAGTACGGGTGTAGAACTTGTGGGTGAAGTTCCCACTCGTGGATTTGTTGTGTTTGTCTGCTGAGCAGATCTGCCATAGTGTTTTGGACTCCTGGCACATGTTGAGCTAGGAGAAAGAATTGCTGGGGTATGGCCCATCTCCATATGCTCTGTGCTAGCTGAGAGAGCTGTGGAGAGTGTGTACCGCCTTGTTTTTAAATATAGTACATGGCTGTCATGTTGTCTGTGCGGGTTAGGACTGCTTTGCCTGAAATCTGTGTTTGAAAAGATTTTAGGGCTAAGAAGATTGCTAGTAACTCCAGATGGTTGATATGGAGTAACTTCTGTTGCGGTGTCCATGAGCCCTGCACGGTGAGATGTAATAGATGAGCTCCCCAGCCGGAGAGCGATGCATCCGTTACTACTATCTGGGGAACCGGGTCCAGGAACGGTCGACCGTTGGAAAGGTTTGTGGTGTTCCACCACTGCAGAGAGCGATGGGTACGACCGTCTACCAACACCAGATCTGTCAGTTGACCTTGGGCCTGGTTCCACTGGTGTGCTAAGCACTCTTGGAGGGGACGCATCTGGAGTCTTGCGTGGGGCACTATGAAAATGCAAGAGGCCATCATCCCTATTAGTTACATGAACACTCGTGCTGGAAGGGAGTGTTGAGGTATGAATTTTTGTCGCTAAGCCTGAATACTTGCAATCCTGGCCGGATTGGGGTAGGCTATCGCTTTTGAGGAGTCTATGGTGGCACCGAGGTATTGTTTTATTTGGGATGGTTGTAGCTGGGACTTTTGGTGGTTCACCGTGAAGCCTAGTTGGTGAAGTAGTTCGATTGTGGTGGAGGTGTGTTGTACACACATTGTATGAAGTGGCTTTTATCAGCCAATTGTCTAGGTATGGGAAGACGTGAATGTGCTGTCTTCTCAAGTGTGCCGCCAACACTGCCAAAATAAACAACAAGAGATCTCAACAGGTCTCATTCAGAGGCAATTATACATGCATGTCAATAACATTGCAAGCAAAGAAGGAAGACTCTCAAACAATGCAAGTTTTTTAGCAAAAAGCAATCGTGTATTAAATACGATTGTACAAAAGGAAGAGGATTAAGGGTATAAACCAATCTTCAAAGAAGAAAGTTACAGTTATATCAGCACTGTGGGCAGAATCAATTCGCATAAAACAATCCGAAAATTGTACTTGGTGCTGGGAAGTGTACGTGACACATAAAGACAGCGACACAAGTGACAAAGTGAAGTCAGCAAGGGGACGGCGCAAGGTGAAGTTAAAGTGAATATATACAATATAATACAGTTGGCGGTTCTAATCTCAATTATAACAATGAAATTGAATTTTATCCATTTCATAGAACCATATAACAAGGTGGCGCCATCAATTAGGCTGATAGGTCGACGGCGTTTCGATCCCCACGATTTGGGATCATCATCAGGACCGGATTGTGAAATTCAGACAGTGCTGTATATAAAGGAAAGAAACGGGAGGGGAGAGATTAAGAGCCAGTAAGGGAAAAATATTTTGACAGAAGTAGCCCGAAACAATTGAGCCAAGATGAGCAAGAGAAAGAGGAGGCTAATTAATAAACGAGTGGAGGCTAGTAGTAAACGAGTGAAAAAATGGATTAAAGCATGAGTAAAAACAGATCAAAAGAGCATCAAGCACCGGTATCAGAAGGACTGTTAATGGTGTACGTAAGCAAGGGATGGACAGGAATTGTACAAGGTAGGTATTCACCTGAGTGATTGAAACAATCTGAATGAACGCGTGGAAGCGTACATCCCGGGATGACTTCAAGCAGGCTGGAGTTCTGTAAGAATTAAGGGGGTGGGGAGACGGGATGTACAAAGTGTAAAGGGAAGGAAGGGAGCCATCACTAAAATATACCTGAATTGAGGCGTATTCCAGATGCGAGTAAATCGCAGGGCTTGGGGGGACTTCTAATATGAAAAAAACAAAAGGGGGGGGGGGGGGGGGGGGGTTAAAAGAATCAAAGGAAGCCAAGTAGGGACAGGAGGGGGGGGGGGGGGGGGGGGGGGGGGGGAGAGGAGAATTTGTACCTGAATCGAGGCGTATTCCGGGTACGAGTGAAACGCAGAGCTTCGGAACTTCTAAATGGAAGAAACCGATAAAGGGGGGTTAAGAGGACCAACAGAGGCCAATTTAGAGATAAGGGGGGGGGAATAAGGCTGGACGCGGACATACCTATTGAATAGAGAAACGGCGTGTAAATCAGCACAGGTCCAACAGAGTGAGGGAAACGAGCAGAAGCAAAACCAGGAAGGGAAGGGGCTACGAGATGACGTGAGGGGGTGTGCGCGAGCAAGGAAAGGATGGGGATGGGCTAAGAGATGACGTGAGGGGGTGTGCGCGAGCAAGGAAAGGATCAGAAAAAAAAGGATCAGGAAAAGAAAAACAAACAAAACAAAAAAAAAAAAACTAAAGATAAGGAAGGGGAAAACTTAATAAACCGCTTTCCGCTGTCGACAATTGAACAGTGTTCATGGTTATGGACAAAAAAATTATTTACACAAAAGCGCAATAAATAGAACAAGGCTCATACACCATTGTATAGGAAAGAGAATAAATTAAACATTAGCAATGGGCCACAGTGGTGACAAATGAAATTACATTATTATAATACATTCATGAACAATGACAAAGGGAATGCGTTATAATCATGTAAATTATAAGGGGCACAAATGCATGAAGTAAATTGTTGGATTGACCAAGGCAACAGGAGGGGGGAGGAAAGAGAAGGGTTGACAAGGGTGGGAGGGGAAGGGAAACTTAGTCCATACAGAATAATAACAGTCACAATAAAGACCACATTGACCCAGCAGAAAAAAGATGACTGATAAAATCAACTTAAGTTACCATAGTACCGAGTATTAAGCAATAATACGTGTTACAGAAGTAACTGTAAACTAATAGACAACCTAGGGCACGATGGTACATGAATGACAATTCAAATAAACTCTGACATATTCAAGTAAACACCACAAAAGACCGTAGAAATAGATAGACAATATTGAGAAAGTCAATAAATTATTATCAAAAGAGGGCAGATTGTGTGGGAGCAAAAGAAGCAGGAGATATAGTTTACCCAGTAAACTTGCAGGTTAATTAGAGTAGGATGGTACTATTCCACTCATCGATTGTGTTTAATCCCAAGTGAACCGAGTTACAGATGGTCATCCACTTTTGTTTAATAGTGCTCTAATATTGCCACCACGGCGGGGAAGTGTAGGCTGATCTATCACTTGCCAAACAAAATCAGTAGCGCTATGGTCTTTTTCCAGAAAATGGGTTACGAGGGGAGCAGTAAGTGTTTTGCAGTGTATGCGACTCTTATGTTGTATGATCCTTTGCTTGATCATCTGGCCAATATATATGAGATTGCATGGGCACTTGATGGCATAGATCACATTCTGTGACCTGCAGTTAGTGAAGGTTTTGAGTGTGTAAGTTTTATTAACACTTTTAAACTCCTTGGTATTTTGTGTCAGATCACAAACTGAACAATTTTGGCATTTGTAGTGTCCAACTGTCGGCAGAAGGCCCCACGATGTAGTGAGGGTATTGGTCACATTTTTTTTAGTAGGCCATGTAATGGCATGCACCAAATGTGTAGCCAAATTCTTACCATGCTGGTATGAAAACATGGGTGGTTCCTTGAAACTATCTAGATGTCCGAGTAAGGCCCAATTTCGTTTGATGATTTTCGAAACCAAGGGACTGCATGGACTAAAAGAGACAAATGGAAGTCTTGACATCGTAAGACATCGTAGTAGTGGGGTGTGGAGACAGAAGTGTTTCACGTGGACAATACCAAGCTCTTTTACGAGCTCTTTTCAGTAGGCGTGTAGGATACCCTCTATCTGTAAGTTTTTTCATTAGGACATCCAATTCAAAGAAGTAATCCTTACGCCACTTACAGTTCCTGCGAATACGTAAGAACTGTCCATATGGAAGGCCATCACGGAGCGCCCGGGGATGATAGCTAGTGTATTGGAGGAGAGTGTTTCGTTCGGTGGGCTTACGGAAAAGACGGGTCCCAATTTTTCCATCCTCTGCATGAATAGTGACATCTAAAAAAGGGAGGTCATTATTTTTTGCTTCACAGGTGAAATTAAGATGTTCTTGAGATTGATTTAGCCACAACATAAATTGGTCGAGGTTCTCTGTAGTACCTTTCCATAAGACCAAAATGTCGTCGATATAACGACGCCAAAGGGAGATACAATTCAGAAATGGGTTGTTGTTAGTTGAGAATATGAGTTTTCTCCAGGTTGTACACAAAGAATGGCAAAATTTGGAGCAAAACATGCGCCCATAGAAACGCCTTTAATTTGTAAATAAAAAGAGTCTATACAAAAAATAATTATTCTCCAACGCTATTTGAAGGAGATCCAAAACAAAATCTGCGGGAATCAGGGCAGGAGGTGGTCTGGTGTCCAGTAGATCTCTAATAACTTGAAGGCCCTCTGAGTGGGGGATGTTCGTATAAAGGGATTCAATGTCCAACCCTGCCATGAGCTAGGAATTGTAATCAAAAGGTCTGTCCTCAATGGTCAAAATAAGATCCATAGTATCTTTAATATAGGTGTCAGTCATAGGTACGAATTCTTTGAGAATGGCATCAATATATTTACCAAGGGGTTCCAATATAGAGCCACAGCCTGATACAATTGGGCGCCCTGGGGGGTTGTTACAGTCTTTATGAATTTTGGGATGTGTATAAATGACAGGTGTACGGGGAAATTTGTTATTAAGAAAGATGAATTCTTTGGAAGAAATAATGTTGAGGGTTTTTGCTTTCCCTGTCATTGTGAGTATTTTGTCTCAGAGAGGGCAGGGGGTCCTTGGTCAGTAATTGATAGTGAGTTTTGTTGGATAACTGTCTTTGTATCTCCTGATCATATTTCTCGTTATCCATCAATACTATACCGCCACCCTTATCCGCTCGTTTGATGGTAAGGTCCAGGTTATTAGCCAGATTCGTCAAGACCGGTTTCTCTGAGAGAGATATGTTGTATGGAACAAACTCAAATCGTGTGCCTAAGTCAGTTATTTCTTGTAGAACTAAATGTTCAAAGGCTAGTACTTCAGCTGGCATGGAAGAGGATGGAGGGTTGAAGTTGGAGGGGGGGATGGAAACAGGGTGGAGAAGAGGTAAAGTCGGAAGGTTTGTTAGAGAAGAACTGTATGAGTCTAACCCTTCGAAAGAAAGTTAATAGACGATTGTAAATCCAGAAAATTAGTACGCTCAGTGGGGACAAAACTGAGTCCTCTGCGGAGTATCCGGATTTCATCATGAGTAAGTATATGGTTTGAGAGATTAAAGATCGGTATAGTAAGAGGGTCCAAGGGGTGGGGTTGGTAGGATGAATGATTTGTGTTATTGAGGGGGATCCCATTGGTAAAATCTGTTGCGGGTTTGTCTCTCCCCTGGGTATTGGTATGGGCGATTGTTCCTTGGTCTTGATTGAGTGTGGCCGCGTCCGCGGCCTGACCCTAAAAAACCTTGTGGTAAAAGGGGTTGTGGACATGGGACCGATCTAGTATTGTTGGAGGTATCCGCTCCGTCAGAATCTTCTAGGGAAGTGTTGGAAGAATCAGAGAAGGTAACACATGGGTTGTTACGGAATCTGCCCCAATTGCGGACTCTAGGTGGAATATAAGGAGTGTTGTAGAATTCCTCTCTAAGATAGGGATAGGTATTGTCAACACTGTAAAATTGTATGTCCTTTTGGATTTTCGTTATTTTTTTGTTTAACTCAAATGTATTAAAGGTGGAAAGTAGAGTTGATTTTGTCAAGTAAGCTCTTCGCGTCTGTGCAAGTGGTGTCAGCTAAGATCAGTTTCTCTAGTTCAGCAATTTCCTCAAGTTCCAAACGGCTATGTTCGATTGCAGTATCAATTCCAAGGACCACCCAGTGACGCGAACAAGTAGTCGCTAGATGGCTGAAACTGGTCCGAAACTTGGGGTCTTGGGTAAAAATGGCTGGGATGTTTCTGATTTGGAGGCCAAGTGGCATTCCACCTGACTAAGTATTCTGTAAGCATACGGGCGTGTAATTCGGTTCTGATCTGTTTCTTATTTAATTTCTCAAGTCTATCAAGTAATAGACGAGAGGAATTAGGGGTCGGAGTGGGGGCAGTAGAAACAGGAGGCCTAGACAGGAGAGAAGGGCCACCAATCAAACGTTGGATATAGTCTTCAGAGTAGGAGAGAGTCTCCCTAGACATTCTACTAAACACAAATATGTCTAGAAAAGAACCAAATGAATTCGTAACGAACTAGTGGGCCACAGAGTGACCTACTCTCCAAGCTGCTCACAATCTTGTAACAAACTACAGGAGCATGAACCCATAAACCTAGTTGAGATTAGGGTAAGTGATTAAATAAACAACAAGAGATCTCAACAGGTCTCATTCAGAGGCAATTATACATGCATGTCAATAACATTGCAAGCAAAGAAGGAAGACTCTCAAACAATGAAAGTTTTTTTGTAAAAAGCAATCATGTATTAAATACGATTTGTACAAAAGGAAGAGGTTTAAGGGTATAAACCAATCTTCAAAGAAGAAAGTTACAGTTATATCAGCACTGTGGGCAGAATCAATTCGCATAAAACAATCCGAAAATTGTACTTGGTGCTGTAAAGTGTACGTGACACATAAAGACAGCGACACAAGTGACAAAGTGAAGTCAGCAAGGGGACGGCGCAAGGTGAAGTGAAAATATACAATATAATACACCACTGCCAGGCACTTGGTGAATACCCGTGGTGCTGTTATGACTCAGAATGTGAGCACTTTAAATTGGTATAGTGTTGTCCGTCTGCTACAAATCTACTTTCTGTAAGCATGGCGCACTGCAGTGTGGAAGTATGCGTCTTTCAAGTCCAGAGTGGTGAGGAAGTCATTTTGGGAGAGGAGCGGAAGTACCTGCTGAAGCGTTACCATATGAAAATGGTCTGAGTGTATGTATGTGTTTTGGGGCCCGAGATCAAGAATAGGTCGTAGAGTCTCGTCCCTTTTTGGTATGAGAAAATATAGGGAGTAGACCCCCATATTTTGTTGATTGACAGGAACGTGTTCTATTGCCTGTTTTTGTAGGAGGGAGATTACCTCCTGCTTTAGTAATTTTGAATGTTCTTGTGACATTGGGCATTGCCTGGGTGGAATGTTTGGGGGGGGGGGGGGGGGGGGAGGTAGATGTTAGTTCTAGGCAGTAGCCTGACCGAATTATTTGGGTCACCCATGTGTCTGAGGCGATGGTCGGCCAGACATGAAGGAAATTTTGGAGTCTGCCCCGACCGGAGTGGAATGGTCTGGGGGGAGTTGGGGGGGGGGGGGGGGGGGGGAGGAGTCATTGGGTAGGAGGTGTGGCAGAACGGGCGTGGTTTGTTTTGCCTCTGCCCTTGTTGTTGTTACCCCTGTAGACACCTCTTTGGTAACCTTTTGTAAAGGTGGTCCGAGTAGGGCATTTGTATGATGTGGGCGCTGTGTCTGAGGAGTAGCCTCTGGATGTACTCCGAAAGGAGGAGCGGCGAAAGGAGCGTCTGAGACTGTAAGGCCCCCATGGATTTTGCGGTATCCGTGTCTTTTTTCATTTTTTCTAAGGCCTCATCCACCTTTGGCCCAAATAGATGTTCCTGGTCAAAGTGATGGTTAAGGATGGAGGCTTGTACTTCTGGTTTAAAACCAGATACCCTTAGCCAAGCATGGCGACGGAGAAGGACGCTGGTGTTGATGGCCCTGGAGGCTGTGTCTGCTGCATGTTGGGCACAACGTATGGAGGTATTCGTGATTGTTTCACCCTCTTGAATTAACTTGTTGGCCCTAGCTTTATATTTCAGGGAGATGGTGCATTATGCTTTCTAATTCGTCATGATGAGCCCTGTCATATCTGGCCAGTAGTGCCTGAGTGTTTGCTATACGCCATATGTTGGCCGCCTGGGATGCTGTGCGTTTGCCTGATGCATTTAGTAGTTTTGATTCTGTGTCAGATGGTGGTGCATCACCGGACGCTTGTGAATTTGCCCTTTTACGTGCCGTAGATACTACTAAATAATCTAGTGGCGCTGGTCCTCTGATGTAGGAGGGATCTGAGGGAGCAGGCTTGTATTTTTTTTTCAATAGGTGGGTTAATGACCCTGGCTCTAACTCTGCCGCATGCTTTACCACTCCTTTGAGCATGGGCAGTATGGAGGTGGACCTAGGTGAGGTATCAAATGTGTCTAGGAGGAAATCTTCCTCCACGGGGTCGGTATGCAAGTCCACCCTGTGATAATGTGCTGCCCTTTGCAGAAGATGGTTGAACCCTAATGAATCTTCTGGTGGAGATGGTCTAGAAGGGTAAAGATCGTCTTGTGGGACGTTGGGAATATCTGGAATATTGTAATCGTCCCATGGGTCTGGGGATCCTGTAGGGGTGGGGTCCTGTGGCACATCCCCTATATCAGGATATGGGTCCCCCTGATCATCATCGTCTGGAGACAGGGGTCGCAGAACGATGAGGTGGGGGTGGAGAGAGCGGAGAAGGAGGAGGAGGGGGGGGGGGGGGGAGGGGAAGGTATTCTGAACGGAGAGGTAGCAGAGTCCTTCCTCTTTGGAGGTGGAGGAGGCTTCTCCAAATGTCTCTTTTTGGTAGAGTGTCAAATGTCCAGTTTTTGGATCCTTGGTGGGAGTTTTTGCAAGGGATCCGGTGTAAATAGCTCTGGTGAGGTTGATTGGTCCGTCGGCGCTGAAGGTGTCGGGCCGATGTCTTTTTAGGTTTTTCTGTGCCGGTTTGTTGCTTAGAACCCGGCTTGGGACCCTCCGGTCTCTTGGTCGGCGCCGAGATGGGCTTCAGCTTGGAAGTGTCGGTGGCCTTGTGTGGTTTGGTCGGTACCGAAGATGGCGTTGGTACCGAAGAGCTGGGTTTCGAGGTGGAGGCCGGTTTCTTTTTCGGTGCCTAAGTGTGTTTCTCTGCGCCGCTGGTAGGCTGGCTCGAGCCCGAGCCGCCGGAAAGCTTACTTGGCTTCTTCACCGGGCCCGAAGGTAGGGTGTGTGAAGCAGTGTCTCTGGTCTTGCTTAGGCCTGGAGGCGAAGGCGTGACCGAAGCCTTTTTGGGTGTCGGTGCGGGGGTAGATTGGTACTCACGACCCTCTGCGCCGGGGTGATGTCTTCCACATCTGACTCGTCGGCCTCGGAAGAGCTGACGAGGTCCTCTTCGGTGCGATGATGTTCCGGATCGTCGACGTCGTTTCCGAAGATGTCGACTGGAATGGACGTCGAGGAGTGTGCCATGTTCCTTCTGGCTCTTCGGTCCCGAATAGTCTTTTTGGATCGGAAAGACTTACAGGCCGGACAGACTCGAGCCTCGTGTTCAGGGGAGAGGCAGAGGTTGCATACCTCATGAAGATCGGTGTGGGGAAATTTGGACCCACATCGAGGGCACTTTTTAAATGGAGTTCTTTCCATGAGCCGGGACCGGAGCTTGGGTAGGCCCGAAGGCAGACGTCGACGACTGGAACCGAAGGTTTGTGCCAATGAGAAGGCGCGTTGAATGAAGAGATCGCGCTCGAAACAATACCGCAAATTGGGGTGAGGATTGCGCATCGATCGTCGAACTGGAAGCTGTTCGGAACCGGAGCGCGAAGATTACATCCGAAGCCCATGCGCAATACCATCCAAAGGAGGAGTCACCGACCTCGTGACTTCCAAAGACTTTCCAACACGAACACAAACTGCAAACATCCGGGCCCAACACCAGATGGCGATCTATGCAAAGGTGTGTAATCTGCAGCTCATATGCCTCGAACCATATGTTACACTTTATATTATACAGCACCCTGCCATAGGAGTTACTTACGTGCATTAAAAAGTGAAGACCTGGCTTCGCCATGGCTTTAAATGGCAAAGTCAGGTTTGCAGTTAAAACATGCCCTTGCAGTCTGAAGTGGCAGCCCAGGAGCCATATTTTACTTTAGTCATACCCATAGTGGCACAACCAGTGCTGCAGTCCCTGTGGTGACCAAACCTACAGGTCCTGGGTGCCTGAGCACCATATACTAGGGACTTGCAAGTCCATTAGCTTATGCCAAGTGGGAATTAGGCAATCAAATATACAGTTTAATGTCATGGTATAGGCCTGGTACACTCAGTCAAAAAGCCAGCAGCATCAATACAAAACTAGGGAAATGGACCACTTTTAAGAAATTGGGGTGGTCTCACCTGCATCAGTCATCTGCGAGGTCTGTGGTCACTTTGAACTCTGGAGGGAGTCCCAAGCAGATGGGGTCTCAGCTTCTTCAGGGACCAAACAGCAGCAAAGGCTTCTCTCTCAATTGCACTTCTATGCTGCTCTCTGGGGAGGCATCGCCTGCCAGTAAAGGCAACTGGCTGATCCTGGCCCAAATCATTCACTTGTGACAAAATTGCCCATATCCCATGTTCAGAGGCATCTATAAACAAATTCCTTCCTGAAGTCAAGTGCCTTCAGGACAGGTGCGCAGCACCGTGCCTTTGGACACTCCTCTGTCCAGATATTTTTCCTGGGTTGCTTCTTTAAGTTCAGTTAGTGGTGCCACCATGGTACCATACTCTTTCACAAATCTCCAACTCTTAGTCAGGCCAAGAAGGGTTCCGACTTGGGTCCGAGTCTTAGAACCTTCCCAAGCTTTAATGGTCTGGTTCTTGGTTGAAGGGGTTGTTCATGGCCTCCACCAACTTGGCGGTTCAGGTACTCAACAGCCTTGCCCTATCTGGCATTTACATGCCTTTAAAGTCAGGCGTTTGCTTCAGGGACTATAACCTTTCCTTGAGGTGGACAAGGTAATCCTCAGGTGGAAAATAATACAGATGTACATTGTTTAGATGACTGCACTGAAACTTTCCAGACCTGGGAGTACTCCGTTCAACCTCTGGAAGGAGGCAGGTGCACAGTTCAACCCAAAAGGCATCACTTTAAATGTTAAGTGGCCTTCCAGGGTAGAAAAAGGAGACCCTCTCCCATCTGCTAATCACCCGATATCAGGCTAAAGGTTCTCAGATATTTGGTGGCCCCTAACTGATGAATGAGCTCATCTCTGGGTACGAGGTGTGCATCAGTCTTTAGGACTCCATTTAGGCCTCTGTAGTCCACACACAACCTCATCTCAGGCTTCCCTCCTTTGGGACTGGGCACCAGGACCACCAAGATGGCCAATTAACTACTAGAGGGATCTACCAACCCCACCTGCAATATCTTGGCTACCCGAGTACTAGACGGCTCTACCACCCCCACCATCTTGGCTACCCTCAAGCCTTAATGCTGGACTTTCTCTCGTCAGACAGTCTGCTTATTGTGCTCTTGACAGGAAAACAGTCATCGGTGTCCACATTGTGGGTACACCATGTTGTCAGACCTGGGGTCAAAGAAAACAGTCCAAACTGCCTCATTTATAGCAGGTCTGTGAGGGCGGAGAAAAGAGCTACTCCTCCCACAGTGCGATCTTGGGCATTAGAGGATAACAGTTCTGGGAGAGGCTTACTCTGCTCTTCCTCTCTCTTATCTGTCACCATTGTGATGTCTGCGCCATCATGGCGTAACACGAGTCGTTTACATGGATGACCCATTGAGCCCATTTGTCTTGCAATGTTCTGGGTGCTATAGGCTCTAAGACCCACACCAACTGTCCAGAGCTGGTATTTCATGATTGAGCACTTTTGGACATAGCAGGGCTTCACAAGCTCCTAGCTGGCCACCAAATTCAAAGGCCATGGACATAGTCCACTATGTCCTGCTTGGATTCCTTGAAGGGTCTCTCCCAACACTCTTGGACCAAGCTTAGTAGACCCCTTACGGAAAGAGTCGCTCAAAGGGATTAAAGCCAACGCCTTTTTGTGGAACCTCCTTGCAAGCTAATAAGCAGACCTGAGAGAAGGAAATCAGAATAATGCCTTTCATTCTCTTGTTGAATCTTTAAACTAGACTATTTCCTTGGGGATGATAGAGGGTGGTGAACATTTAAGTTACACCACACTCGACCCACATACCCTACAGAGAGGCAGATCTAAAATGTTTTCCCTTATCTGAGATCACCTCTGCAGGGAACCCAAGCCTGGCAAAGATACCCAGGGGGGCTCTAGCCACTGCAGGGGCACTGCATGCCCTTGCTTCTACATAGCTGGTTGCATGGTCCACTACCACAAAAAGGAATATGCTACTTACCAGTATGCATATGTTCTTGGCATGTAGAGCTGCAGATCTACACACTTTTGCATAGATCGCCATCTGGTGTTGGGCCCGGATGTTTGCAGTTTGTTATTCCTCTTGGAAAGTCTTTGGCAGTCACGAGGTCGGTGACTCCTCCTTTGGATGGTATTGCGCATGGGCTTCGGCTCCATCCTCAGATTTTTTCGCCAGCAGGGAAAGATGGAGCATAGTAATAACAGTGAAGAAACCCATGTGTGTATCTAAATAAGATAAACTGGAACAGATTAAGGTAGCCGGGTGTGGATCTGCAGCTCTACATGCCAAGAACAGATGCATACTGGTAAGTAGCATATTCCATTCGAGGCATATGAGCTGCAGATTACACACTTTTGCATTGATTATATAGCAGTTCCCAACCTTAGCGGCGACCACCGGTATCTGTTGCAGTGGTTTGAAATAATGTTTTGAGTACAGCCTGGCCCACACTAGCTTGTTGCTTTGTTTGCACATCTACACAATAGTGTTTAGTGAAAGTGTGCGGTGCGGACCATGTAGCTGCTTTGCAGGTATCTAATGGGATGTTCCCTAAAAATGCCATGGAAGCCCCCATCTTTTGTGTAGAATGGGCTTTAGGGGGACCGGATAGCGTTCGTTTTGGTTTGTGGTAGCAAATCTGAATGCATTTTAAAAACCACCTAGATATCCCTGATTTTGAGATGGGGTTGCCCTTGTGTGGTGGAGAGAAAGAGACAAACAGTTGTTTGGTCTTGCGGAAAGGTGGTGTTCTCTCGATGTAAGGCTCGTTTGATATCTAGCGTGTGCAGAGCCCTTTCTGCAACAGTCTGGTTGCGAGAAAAATACTGGTAGTTCTACAGCTTGGTTTAGATGGAAAAGGGGAAATTACTCAAGGTAGGAATTTTGGGTTGGTACGGAGAACAACCTTGTTATGGTGCATTTGAAGAAAAGGTTCTTGTATGGCAAGTGCTTGTATCTCACTGACCCTTTTAAGGGAAGTGATGGCTACAAGGAAAGCTGTTTTCCAGGTTAGGAATTGTAGTTCGCATTTGTGTAAAGGTTCGAAGGGAGGCCCCATTAGCCTTGTGAGAACGATATTTAAGTTCCACACAGGTGAGGACGGTACTCTGGGGAGAATTATTCTTTTTAGGCCTTCCATGAAGGCTTTAATGGCAGGTACTCTAAAGAGTGATGGATGTTGCCTGTTTTGTAAGTAAGCTGCAATTGCTGCGAGGTGTAGTCGAATGGACGTATAGGCTAGATTACACCTTTGTAGGTGGAGTAAGTAGCCTATGATGTGTTGAATGGACACGTCCAGGGGATTGATGGTGTTATGGCAATAAACAACAAATCGTTTCCACTTGGCAGCGTAGCACGCTCTAGTGGTAGGTCGTCTAGCTTCTCTGATGACGATCATACAGTCAGGGGGAAGATTTAGGTACTCAAATTCTAGGATTTCAGGAGCCAGATAGCAAGGTTGAGCTGAGCTGGGTCCGGGTGTCTGATCTCTCCATGGTTCTGGGTTAGGAGGCATGGTTAGAAGTGTAGTTTTTGGTGTGGTACTACAGAGTTCCAGCAGCGTGGTGTACCACGGTTGTCTGGCCCACGTTGGAGCTACTAGGATTAGTGTGAGGGAGTGTTGTTGTAGTTTGCGCACCACTAATGGAATGAGTGGGAGAGGCGGAAAAGCGTACGCAAATTTGCCTGACCAGTTCATCCATATGGAATTTCCTTTGGACAATGGGTGTGGGTATCTGGCGGCGAAGCTTGGGCATTTTGTGTTTGTGTGTGGCAAAGAGGTCCATCTGTGGATGCCCCCACATTTGAAAGAACGGATGAAGAACCTGTGGGTGAAGTTCCCACTCGTGGATTTGTTGCATCTGCCTGCTGAGCAGATCTGTTACGGTATTTTGACTCCTGGTACATGTTGAGCTAGGAGAAAGTTTTTGTGGGGAATTGCCAATCTCCATATGCTCTGTGCTAATTGAGAGAGCTGAGGAGAGTGTGTGCCGCCTTGTTTTTGTATACAATACATGGCAGTCATGTCTGTGAGAATGAGGACTGCCTTGCCTGAAATCTGTGTTTGAAAAGATTTTAGGGCTAAAAAGATTGCTAGTAACTTCAGATGGTTGATATGGAGTAACTTCTGTTGCGGTGTCCATGTGCCCTGCACGGTGAGATGTAATAGAACAGCTCCCCAGCCGGAGAGCGATGCGTCTGTTGTTAGCACTATCTGGGGAACCGGGTCCAGGAACGGTCGACCTTTGGAAAGGTTTGTGGTGGTCCACCACTGCAGAGAGCGATGGGTACGACTGTCTACCAACACCAGATCTGTTAATTGACCTTGGGCCAGGTTCCATTGGCGTGCTAAACACTCTTGGAGAGGACGCATCTGGAGTCTTGCGTGAGGCACTATAAAGATGCAAGAGGCCATCATCCCGATTAGTTGCATAAACACTCGAGCTGGAAGGGAGTGTTGTGCCATGAATTTTGCGCGTAGAGCCTGAATTCTTGTAATCCCGGCAGGATTGGGATAGGCTAGCGCTTTTGAGGTGTCGATGGTGGCACCGAGGTATTGTTTTATGTGGGATGGTTGTAGATGGGACTTTGCGTGGTTTACTGTGAAGCGCAGTTGGTGAAGTAGCTGGATAGTGGCATACGTGTGTTGTACACACTGGCTGTATGAACTGGCTTTTATTAGCCAGTCGTCTACATATGGGAAGACATGGATGTGTTGTCTCCTGAGGTGTGCTGCTACTACTGCTAAGCACTTGGTGAATACTCGTGGTGCTGTTGTAACTCCGAACGGGAGTACGTTGAATTGGTAGTGTTGGACGTCCACTACAAATCGGAGGAACTTCCTGCGAGCGGTGTGCACTAGAATGTGGAAATAAGCGTCTTTTAGGTCTAAAGAGGTCAGGAAGTCGTTTTGGAAAAGCAGTGGATGTACCTGCTGAAGCATTACCATGTGAAAATGGTCGGAGTGTATGTATTTGTTCAGGGGCCGGAGATCCAAGATGGGCCGCAGAGTTTCTTCCCTTTTTGGTATGAGAAAGTATAGGGAGGAGACCCCCATATTTCTTTGGTTGGTAGGAACGTGTTCCATCGCCCTTTTCTGTAGGAGGGAGATTACCTCCTGCTTTAGTAGTGTTAGATGTTCTTGTGACATTGGGCGTGGTCTGGGTGGAAAGTTTGGGGGGGGGGGGGTAGAAATTAGTTCTAGGCAGTAGCCTGACCGAATTATTTGTGTTACCCATTTGTCTGAGGTGATGGTAGCCCAGACAGGGAGGACATTTTGGAGTCTGCCCCCGACCGGAGTGGGATGGTCTGGGGGGAGTGGAGGGAAGTCATTGGGTAGGTGCAGTGGCAGAGCGGGCGGTGCTTGTCTTGTCTCTGCCTTTGTTATTGTTTTCCCTGTAGCCGCCTCTTTGGTAGCCCCTTGTAAAGGTGGACTGGGTAGGGGCCTTATATGGGGTGGAAGCGGTGTCAGAGGAGTAGCCTCTGGATGTGCTCCGAAAGGAAGAGCTGCGAAAAGAGCGCCTGGGAGGGTGGGATTGTAAGGCTCCCATGGATTTTGCAGATTCTGTGTCCTTTTTCCATCTTTTCTAGGGCCTCATCCACTTTTGGGCTAAAGAGATGTTCCTGGTCAAAGGGATGGTTGAGGATGGAGGCTTGTACCTCCGGTTTAAAACCCGAGATCCTTAGCCAGGCATGGCGACGGAGGACGACTAGTATTAATGGCCCTGGAGGCTGTGTCTGCAGCATCTAGGGCACAACGTATGGAGGTATTAGTAATGGTTTTGCCCTCCTGAATTAGCTCGTTGGACCTAGGTTTGTATTTATCAGGGAGATGTTGCATTACGGCTTCTAATTCGTCATAATGGGCGCTGTCATACCTGGCTAGTAGCGCTTGTGTATTAGCAATACGCCATATGTTGGCAGCTTGGGATGCAGTACGCTTGCCTGATGCGTCCAAGAGTTTAGACTCTTTGTCAGGTGGTGGTGCTTCGCCTGACGCTTGGGAGTTGGCCCCTTTACGTGCTGTGGACACTACCGGAAAATCTAGTGGTGCTGGCCCTCTGATGTAAGATGGATCTGTAGGGGCAGATTTGTATTTCTTTTCAATGCGCGGGTTAATGACCCTGGCTCTGACTGGGTCTTTAAAGACCTCTGGCGCATGTTTTATAACTCCCTTGTGCATAGGCAATATGGAGGTAGTCCTATGTGTGGTGTCAAACGTATCGAGGAGGAAACCTCCTCCACGGGGTCAGTATGGAGATCTACCCCGTGATAGTGTGCTGCCCTCTGTAGTAGATGGTTGAACCCCAGTGAGACTTCTGGTGGGGAAGGTCTGGAAAGGTAGAGATCATCCTGTGGGACTTTAGGGATGTCAGGGATATTGTAATCGTCCCATGGGTCTGGGGAGCCTGTGGGAGTGGGGTTCCCTGTAGGTAAATCTTGGGGCACGTCTCCTATGTCATCATATGGGTCCCCCTGATCATTATCATCCGGAGAGGGTGTTAGGGAATGATGAGGTGGGGGCGGAAACGGTGGAGGAGGGGAAGGTGGAGGGGGCAGTGGAGGTGGGGAAGGTATTCTGAAAGGAGAGGTAGCAGAGTCCTTCCTCTTTGGAGGTGGAGGAGGTTTTTCCAGCTGTCTCTTTTTGATGGAGAGCATCCAAAGTCCGGTTTTAGGATCCTTGGTTAGTGTTTTTTGTAATGGATCCGGTGTAAAGAGTTCTGGTGAGTTTGGCTGGTCCGTCGGCGCCGAAGGCGTCGGGCCGTTGTTTTTTTGGCATTATCCGCGCTGGTTCGTTGTTTGGAACTATGCTTGGAAAAGTCTAATTGTTTGGTCGGCGCCGAGATGGATTTCGGCTTCGAGATGTCGGTGGCCTTGTGTGCTTTTGTCGGTGCCGAAGATGGTATCGGCACAGAAGAGCTGGAGCTGGTTCTCGACCACGAGTGTTTCGGTGCAGGGCTCAGTGTTGAAGCGGAGGTGTCGAAGAGTGTTTATCGGCACCGACGGTGGGCTGGCTCGAGCCCGAGCCGCCGGAAGGCTTAATAGGCTTCTTTACCGGGCCCGAAGGTGCGGTGTGGGAAGCAGGGTCTTTGGTCTTGCTTAGGCCCGGAGGCGAAGGCGTGACCGAAGCCTTTTTTGGTGCCGTGTGGGTGGGGGTAGATTAGTACTCACGACCCTCTGTGCCGGAGTGATGTCCTCCACATCTGAATCGTCGGAGCTGACGAGTCCCTCGTCGGTGTGGTGTTCTTCTGGAGCGTCGACTCCTTCCCCGAAGATGTCATCCAGAATCGCCGTTGACGACTGTGCCATGGTTCTTCTGGCCCTTCGGTCTCGAATGGTTTTCTTGGACCGGAAGGACTTGCACGCCGGACAAATCTCAAGCCTCGTGTTCAGGAGAGAGGCAGAGATTACATACCTCGTGGAGATCGGTGAGGGGAATTTGGACCCACATCCAGGGCACTTCTTGAAGGGAGTCCTTTCCATTAGCCAGGACTAGAGCTTGGGTAGGCCCGAAGGCCGTCGTCCACGACCGGAATCGAAGGTTCTTGCCGATGAGCCGCGTCGAGTGGGGAGATCGCGATCGAAAATAATACCGCGAATTGGGGTGAGGATTGCGCGTCGATCGTCGAACTGGAAGCTGTTCGGAACCGGAGCGCGAAGATCACATCCGAGCCCGATGGCGGGAAAAACCAATCTGAGAATGGAGCCGAAACCCATGCGCAATACGATCCAAAGGAGGAGTCACCGACCTTGTGACTTCCAAAGACTTTCCAAGAGGAAAAACAACTGCAAACATCCGGGCCCAACACCAGATGGCGATCTATGCACAAGTGTGTAATCTGCAGCTCATATGCCTCGAACACAATTGACCACTCTTGCCCAGGTCCTGGTCTGCGTCAGGTGTCCAGCTAAGGGGATTCTATGGACAGGTTAAGAAGGAACTCCCTGTAATGCTGCAGGACTACCAATCTTCTAGTTGCCCCTGGTTTGAAGTGCCATGCTTTACTGTAAAGGAGACCCCCCCCCCCTCCCATTATACCTTATGATTACCACCGATATCTCCTTGCTCCTGTCAGCTTTTGCAAGTCTTTTAGATTAGGGCATGTCCCTTGTCCTTTGATGAGATCCGCCCTGGAGGGACCCCTACTTCCTGGGGTTCTGCCAGGTCTATCAAGTCACATAGGGAAGCAGTTTTACCATCAGGTAACAGGCCTTCCCCCTGAAGGTCAAGCGCCTTCTGGTCCGGTGGTCTTTTGGAAGGTGGGTTGCCAGCCTTCCTGCCACTTTTGGCTCTAGGTACCTGGTCTATTGTTTCAAGCTCCTTTGACTTTGGGCATGCGTTTTTCTCTCCACCACGGCAGGGGACTTAAGTTCACTACAGCCATGGGAGGGGACTTGGCGACATTGTCAGCAATGAATCTTTTGCACCTCTTCTGCAAGGACCTGGTCTGGGAAAATGAAAAGTTTCTTACCTGTCGGTGTAGTTTTGCAGCTTGAAGATCTTTCTGGATTCACTATGCTGTGCATTATTCCGCGATCTTGTGGTTGGGTCCGGATTCGTAGTCTTTTCTTTGTTTTTTTTTTGTAGCCCAGGTGGGCGGCGACGACCACCATTTGGTGCACCTTCCGTGACGTCGTCGTGCTTCCTGCGGAAGTCCCACCTTTGGGGCGCCATCTTCGGGTTCTTTTTTCCCTCTTTTTTTTTTTTTTTTACCCTAGGCGATTGCTTAATCCTTTTGTCCATTTTCTGAACGTTTCCATTTCTTTGATCTTTTCCATTTCACCCCCTCTTCCTCCAGCCTCATCTTCCTGGCGGAGGTGGGTGGGTTCGCTAGTGAATCCAGAAAGATCTTCAAGCTGCAAAACTACACCGACAGGTAAGAAACTTTTCGTTTTGCAGCGTGAATCTTTCTGGATTCACTATGCTGTGCATAGACTTTGTAGCGGTTTTCCTAATTTTGTGGTGGCTGTGTGGAAGATGATCGTTGGTCGTTGAAAATGTGTTGTAGCACCTTCTGTCCGACCTGTGCTTCCTTATTCATCTGAATGTCCACGCAGTAGTGTTTTGTGAACGTGTGCACAGATGCCCAAGTTGCAGCCAGACAAATGTCTTGGATGGGCGTGTTTGCCAGGAAGGCTACGGTGGCCCCCTTCTTCCTTGTGGAGTGAGCCTGGGGCCCCTCCGCTAGCTCCTGTCCAGCCTGTTTGTGACAGAATTGAATAGTGAGGGCAATCCACCTAGCGATGGTGCCCTTGGTCACTGGTCTACCCATGAAGCTAGTAGCAAAGGACACAAACAGCTGCTTCGACTTCCTGACTTCCTTGGTTCTTTCAATGTAGTGCATCACCGCTCTTCTGGCATCGAGGGTGTGCAGTGCCTTTTCTGCGTTTGTAGTCGGGTTTTGGAAGAAACTTGGTATCTGGATACTCTGATTCATGTGAAACGCCGACACTACCTTGGGCATGAAGTGTGGGTCCGTCCTCAGGACTACCCTGTCTTTGTGAATTTGAATGTAGGGTTCCTGTAGCGTTAGTGCCTGAAGCTCGCTCACCCTGCGTAGTGAGGTTATGGCCACTAGAAAGGCAGTTTTCATCGTCAACATTTGCAGAGTGGCCTTGTGAATGGGTTCAAACGGCGCCTTCATGAGCTCCGTCAGAACCACGTTTAAATTCCATGCCGGCGGCGGCAACCTTTTCGGGGGGGGCCATTCTTTTGGCTCCCTCCATGAATCTTTTCACCACCTGCGAGGTGAAGAAACTCGTACCCTTCTCACCTCTGGTGTAGGCAACGATCGCTGCTAGGTGTACCCTTAGGGAGCTCGAGCAGAGGTTAATCTTTAGAAGGTGTGTGAGGTACCTCAGCACAGTTGAGTCTCTTGTCATTCTGTTTTGCAGGCCTTTTTTCCTGCCCCACACCGTGAATCTTTTCCATTTTGCGCTGTAGCATTTTCTTGTAGTTGGTTTCCTTGCCTCCCGTAGCACTCGCATAGTGCTCTGAGGCAACCTTAGGTGCGCGAACTCTAGGTCTTCAGGAGCCATGCTGCCAGGTTGAGGGTCTCTGGCTCTGGGTGCAGGACCTCCCCGTTTTGCATTGAGAGCAGGTCTTTTCTCCTCTCGAACCTGTACGGATTGCCTTGCGCCATTTCTTGAATTTGTGAGAACCATGTCTGCCTCGCCCACTGCGGGGCCACTAGGATTAGAGTCATGTTGCTGGTCCTGCACTTGCTGAGCACTGTGTGCAACAGGGGTATCGGTGGAAAGGCGTAGGCAAATGTCCTCGACCAGCTTATCCATAGGGCATTCCCCTGGGATTGCTGATCTGGTTCCCTGGACGCGAAGCTTTGGCATTTTGCATTTTGGCGTGTTGCAAATAGGTCTATTGTGGGAGTTCCCCATCTCCGGAAAAGCTTCTTCGTTTCCTGGCCATTGAGCTCCCACTCGTGCGATGCAGAGGTCTGCCTGCTTAGCCAGTCTACCTCCACATTGTCCTTCCCCGGTAGGTGAATTGCCAGTAGATCTATCCTGAGAGGTATGGCCCATCTCCAAATCTCCTGTGCCAGAGAGGAGAGAGGGAACGACTGTGACCCCCCCTGTTTGTTGATGTAGAACATTGCCGTGGTGTTGTCTGTTTGAACCAACACCCTCTGTTTGTACAGGTGCCTCTGGAATGCCTTCAGGGCTAGCAGGATTGTTTTCAACTCGAGGTAATTGATATGGCGAACCACATCTGCTGGAGCCCACAGACCCCTCACTCTGAGGTTGTCCATGTGCGCTCCCCATCCCTTTTGCGATGCGTCCGTGGTAATGGTCATTGTTGGGTTTGGTGGTGTCAGGCTTCTCCCTGCTGTCATGTTGTCTCTGTTCCACCAAGTTATCTCCTCCTGCACTGCGTGCGTAACAACCACTAGATCCTCCCAACTTCCGTTTGCTTGTGACCATTGCCGTTGTAGCCATTCCTGGAATGGTCTCATGTGCAGGCGTACATTCGGCACCAGCTGGATACACAACACCATCATCCCCATCATCTTGCTCACTGACCTCACTGTCAGAGCTCGCCCCTTCTGGTAGAGCTGCGTCTCCTTCAGTAGGGCATCTGTCCTCCTGTCGCTGGGCACCACTGTGCTGTTCAGGGAGTTGATTTTCGCCCCCAGGAAAATCTTCACCTGCTCCGGTTCCAGCGATGACTTCCCCCAGTGAATCGAGAACCCCAGATTCGTGAGAGTGTCTGTTACGCGTTTTGCGTGCCTGTCGCACTCCTCGCGTGAGTTTGCCTTGACCAGCCAGTCGTCTAAGTAGGGATAGACGTGGATCCCCTGCGTTCGTAGGTGGGCCGCGACCGCCGACAGGCATTTTGTAAAAACCCTTGGCGCCGATTTTAATCCGAAGGCCAGGGTTGTGAACTGGTAGTGTTCCTGGTCGATGTTGAACCTTAGAAGGCTCTTGTGTCTTCTGTTTATTGGGATGTGCAGGTAGGCATCCTTGAGGTCCACGGTGACCATGAAGTCCCCGTCTCTTATTTGGGGGAGTACCTCCTGCAGCGAAGTCATTTTGAACCTTTGCGTTCTGATGAACTTGTTTAGGTACCGCAGGTCCAGGATGGGTCTGAGGTTTCCGTCTACTTTCGGGACCACGAAGTAGTTTGAGTAGACCCCTTTGTTGCGTTCTCTGAACGGCACTGCCTCGATGGCTCTCTTTTCTAGAAGTTTCCGTGTTTCTTCTCGGAGTACGGCCAGTTCTTGAGCCGATCTCTGCCTTCCCTTTGGTTTCCTGTTTGGAGGTTTTTTCTCCAAATCTATGCAGTATCCGTACTGCATGACGTTCAGTATCCACTGGTCTGTGGTTATACGCCGCCACTCCTGAAGGTAGAACCTCAGTCTTCCGCCTATTGGTGTTGTATGCTCGTAGGCTTTTGAATCTTCTCTCCCCCCTGATGTTACTGTTTTGCGCCTCACCCTTGGGGGCATGTCGAGGGTAGGCGTCCTCTTGCGTGCTGAGTCACTTTGATGAGGGCTGGTCACCCCCTCTCCTCCTCTGGCCACGTCCGTTCCCTCTCCCGCGAAAGGACTGGCCCCGAGGTTGGTACTGCCAATTTTTCTTCTGCTGGCTTCCTCCCCGACCGTAGGGTCTCCTCGAGGGATTGCCTCGCCTCATTCCCCTCAGCTGTAGGGCCCCCATGGACCTCGCCGTTTCGTTTTCTTTTTTCAGCTGGGTGAGTTTCTCGTCTACTGTTGCTCCGAACAGTGTCTCTCCGTTGAAGGGGTGCTAAGGATGTTGTTCTGCACCTCCGGTTTGAATCCCGAGATTCTTAGCCATGCATGCCTTCTCTCGGTGACCCCCATGGCCATTAGTCTTGCTGAAGTCTCTGCCCCATCCAACGCCGTCTTTATACAAGAGTTGGCGATGTTTTTGCCTTCGTCTACCAGGTGCGAGGCTCTCTGGCGGTATTCTTCGGGGAGGTGCTTTACTAGCTCCCCCATCTCGTCCCAGTGCTGGTACTGGTGCCTATTGAGAAGTGCATTGGAATTCGCCATGCGCCAGTGCATTGCGGCGTTCCTTTTGACTTTTCTTCCTGTGAGGTCTATCCTCCTGCTTTCTTTATCAGGTGGTGGGCCCGAAGTTGCTGGTACGTTGGCCCTTCTCCTGGCCGTGGAAGCTATGATGGAGTCGGCAGTGACGCTACCTTTGATGTAAGGGGGGTCCAGGGAAGAGTGCTTATACTTCTTCTCAGTCCTGGGCGTGATCGAACGGCAGGTCGCTGGTTCTTTGAAGGCTTCTCTCCCCCGATTCATCACGCTTTGTAGCATGGGGAGGAATTGGCTCCTCGTCTGGATGAGGAGCAGAGTCTCGAGGAGGAAATCGGCTTTCGGCTTCTCTTCGTCGAGTTTGACGCCGAAGGCTGTCGCTGCACTCCTGACCACCATATTGTATACCCCGATGTCGTCGGGTGGCTAAGGCCTCGAAGGGTACGTGTCCACGGGCTCCTCCGGGTTTTCGGTGTAGAGATCCTGCCATTCGATGTCGTGGCTGGTAGATGGCGCCGAGCCGTAGAACGACTGCTGGTCTTCTTCCTCGGCTTCGCCGTCATAATAGGTCTCGTCCTCTTCTTCGAGATCTCTCGACAGCCCCTCGGTGTCGAATTCGTCCTCGACGACGTCCGTCGGTGGAGCCGTTGGAATCTTGAATTCCTTCATCTTGGCGTCGAACTCCTTCTTCCTTTGAAGGATGTTCTCCATTTCGGCCTCGAGCCGCCTCTTCTTTTTCTCCATCTCGGAGATGCTTTCGGCATCGACCGCGGTTCTTTTCGACGGAACTTGCGTCGACGTTGACCGTTCTTTCTGCATCGATCGTCCCGTTTCCTGGGTTGTCTTCGACGACCCTTGCCTTTCGGCGTCTTTCGGCACCAGGGAGTCTTTTTCGAAGGATCCGCTCGGCCTCTTGTCCATGCTTCCCCCTTTGGTCGTCGAAGTTTTCGGCGCCGGGGTTGCCTTCGTGGACTTTGACTCAGATTTTCTCGAGTCACCCTCGTGTTTGAGGTATTTTCTGTTTTGCGCTCGACGATTCTCTTACCTAGTCGTCTTTTTTCTTGTCGGTCTCTACGACCGTGAAGTTTTCGGCTGCCTCGGCGACGTTGTCCTCATCGTCCGCGGAGAGGCCCAGATCGTAGAGCGACGGGGCCTTACCCTTGCCATCCATGCTGGCGTTGGCTCTTCACACCAATCTCTCACCCGGAGCATCTTCGGCACGAAGGCTGAGCAGGCGTTGCAGTCCTTACTCTGGTGTTCGACCGGTAGGCAGAGGTTGCAGACCGGATGCCGGTCCTTCTGCGCGAACTTGTGGCAGTTTGGGCAGAACTTGAATGGCGTCTTGTCCATCGCGCTCAGGGCCTCTGAGTGCGCATTCTCCAAGGTCGAAGAAAAAGGCGAAAAACCTCCTTTCTTCGCGCTCCTGATGAAATCTCCTCCTTTCCTAGGATATCTTCGTAGTATTTATCGACGAAACTCGCTTTTCTTTCTTCTTCCTTCGATTGTAATTCTGGAGCTTCCCGATGACGATCCAGACCCAACGGCGGAAAAAAGAATCTGAAGATGGCGCCCCAAAGGTGGGACTTCCGCAGGAAGCACGACGACGTCACGGGAGGTGCACCAAATGGTGAGTCGTCGTCGCCGCCCACCTGGGCTGCAAAAAAAAAAAAAAAAAAAACCAGAAAAGACTACGAATCCGGACCCAACCACAAGATCGCGGAATAATGCACAGCATAGTGAATCCAGAAAGATTCACGCTGCAAAACCTCTGTTGTGGAGTCCATAGACCTTGCACCGTGAGGTGTAATAGATGCGCTCCCCAGCCGGAGAGCGATGCGTCCGTTGTTAGAATCACCTGAGGAACCGGGTCCAGGAACGGTCGCCCTTTGGAAAGGTTTGTGGTGTTCCACCACTGCAGAGATCGATGGGTGCGGCCGTCCACCAACACCAGATCCGCCAGCTGTCCCTGGGCCTGGTTCCACTGGCGTGCTAGGCACTCTTGGAGTGGACACATGTGAAGTCTTGCATGGGGCACTATGAAAATGCAAGACGCCATCATCCCTATTAGTTTCATGAACACTCTTGCTGGGAGAGAGTGCTGAAGAAGGAACTTTTGGCGCAGGGCTTGCATGCTTGCGATTCTGGCTGAGTTGGGATAGGCTATAGCTTTTGAGGTGTCTATAGTGGCACCGAGGTATTGCTTTGTGTGAGATGGTATCAAGTGGGACTTTTGGTGGTTCACCGTAAAGCCTAGCTGGTGGAGTAGTTGGATGGTAGTGTTTGTATGCTGCACACACTGGTGGTAGGAAGCGGCTTTTATGAGCCAGTCGTCCAGGTAGGGGAAGACGTGAATGTTTGGTCTTCTGAGGTGTGTTGCCACTAATGCCAGGCATTTGGTAAACACCCGTGGTGCGGTTGTGACCCCGAAGGGAAGAACCTTGAACTGATAATGTTGGCCGTCCACCACAAATCGGAGGTACTTTCTGTGAGCAGGGTGTATTGGAATATGAAAGTATGCGTCTTTCAGGTCCAGTGTAGTGAGAAAGTCGCCCGGACAGAGGAGTGGGAGAACTTGCTGAAGTGTTACCATATGAAAATGGTCTGAATGGATATATGCATTTACAGGCCGGATGTCTAGAATGGGCCGTAGGGTCTCGTCTTTCTTCGGTATGAGAAAGTACAGAGAGTAGACCCCTAAATTTTGCTGATTGACGGGTGCCTGCTCTATAGCTTGTTTTTGCAGGAGGGAGAGTACCTCTTGTTTCAGAAGTGTGGTATGTTCTTGTGACATCGCACGGTGTCTGGGTGGAATATTTGGGGGGGGGGGGGGGGGGGGGGTAGAAGTTAGTTCGAGACAGTACCCTGACCGAATAATTTGGGTCACCCATTTGTCTGACGTTATGGTCTCCCAGGTTTGAAGGAAGTCTTGTAGTCTGCCCCCGACCGGAGTGGAATGGTCTGGGGGGAGCAGGGGAAAGTCATTGTGTGGGCGGTGTGGCAGAACTGGCGGTGTTGGTTTTGCCCCTGCCTTTATTATGGTTTCCTCGATATCCACCTCTTTGGTAGCCCTTTGTGAAGGTATTCTGAAGAGGGGACTTATAGGACGTGGAGGCGTTATCGGAAGAGTAACCTCTGCCAGAGCCTCGAAAGGAGGAACGGCGAAAAGAGCGACTAGGGGTGTGTGATTGTAGGGCTCCCATAGACTTCGCCGTATCTGTATCCTTTTTTTCCAGGGCTTCGTCTACTTTTGGGCCAAATAAGTGTTGTTGGTCAAAAGGGTGGTTTAATATAGAGGCTTGGACCTCTGGTTTAAAGCCTGAGATCCTGGGCCAGGCGTGGCGGCGAAGCAGAACACTGGTGTTTATAGCCCTGGACGCCGTGTCTGCTGCGTCAAGTGCACATTTAATAGAGGTGTTGGTAATAATCTTTCCCTCTTGTATCAGTTCATGAGCCTTATTCTTATATTTCTCTGGGAGATGTTGCATGAGAGCCTCCAGCTCATCATAGAGCGCTCTATCATACCTCACCAGCAGCACCTGCGTGTTGGTGATGCGCCACATATTGGCAGCTTGCGAGGCAGTGCGTTTGCCTGAAGCATCTAGGAGCTTGGACTCTATCAGGTGGTGGAGCCTCACCAGATGACAGAGTTGGCGCGCTTCCTAATGAGTCTAGGGGCGCTGGTCCTTTAATATAGACAGGATCCGTGGGGGCTGCCTTGTACTTCTTTTCTATTCTGGGGTTTAAGACCCTAGCTCTGACTGGGTCTTTGAAAACCTCTGTGGCATGCTTGGTCACCCCTGTAAGCATGGTAATATAGCGGTGGATTTATCTGCTATGTCAAATGTGTCAAGTAGGAAGTCTTCCTCAACTGGATCACTGTGTAACTCCACCCCATGATAATGTGCCGCCCGTTGTAAGAGGTGGTGGAACCCCAGGGAGTCCTCTGGTGGAGATGGCCTGGATGGATAGAGATCATCCTGAGGCACATCTGGATTGTGATAATCCTCCCATGGGTCAGGTGTTCCCGGAGGAGTGGGGTCCTGCGGGGCATCTGTGGGATCATAGAATGGATCTCCGTGGTCATCAGGGTCTGGAGACGGGGTTGGAGAGCGATGAGGCAAGGGTGGAGAGGGTGGAGATGGCGGGAGTGGAAGAGGAGGAGGGGGTGGAGGTGGTGGGGAGGGTACTCTGAACGTGGATGTGGCAGAGTCCTTCCGTTTTGGTGGTGGAGGAGGAGTTGGTTTGACCAAAAGTCTTTTCTTGGAAGACAAGACAAAATTAAATGTCCAGTCCTTGGATCCTGTGTTAAAAGTCCTTTGAAGAGGATCCGGTGTGAAAAGTTCCTCCGGCACAGATTCCTCCATCGGTGCCGATGTTTTCGGAACCGAAGGCTTCGTTGGTTTATCCGCGCCATGCTTTCTCGGGGTGTCCGATTTTTTGGTCGGCGCCGAGGCAGGCTTCGACACGGAAGCGTCGGTGCCGAGGGATTTGTGTTTGGTCGGCACCGGGAGGCCAGGTTTCGACACCGATGGCTTCGGAACGGAGCTTGTTTTCTTCGGTGCCGAAGAATGTTTTTCGGCGCCACTAGGAGGCTGGCTCGAGCCCGAGCCGCCAGGAGACTTGTGATGCTTTTTCACCGGGCCCGAAGGTGGGGTGATGGAAGCAGTATGCTTGGCTTTCCCTAGGCGCGGAGGCGAAGGGGTAACCGGAGTCTCTTTCGGTATGGGAGCGGGAGGGGGTAGAGTACTCACGACCCTCTGCGCCGGTGTGATCTCCTCCACGTTGGAGTCGTCGGCCCATGATGCGCCGATGACATCGTCCTCCTGCTCGGTTCGGTGTGCTGCCTTCCCGAAGCTCCGGTGTCTTTTCCGAAGATGTCAGGTGGAGCCGAGGTCGATGAATGCGCCATGGTGCGTCGAGCTCGTCGATCCCGAATAGTCTTTTTCGATCGAAAAGAGTTGCAGGCGGGGCAGTCTCGGGCCTCGTGTTCGGGAGAGAGGCAGAGGTTGCACACCTGATGGAGGTCGGTGTGGGGAAATTTAGACCCACATTTTGGGCACTTCTTGAAGGGAGTCCTTTCCATCGGCCGAGACCGGAGTCGAGATAGGCCCGAAGGCCGCTGCCGATCCCTGGAATCAAAGAAGTGCCGGAGAGAGAGATGAAGAAGTCTATTTAGTCTAAAGAATCTCGATGGACGAGGATTTTTCGTTGAAGGTCAAACTGGAAAGGTTCGAAGCCGGAGCACGAAGTATTACATCCGAGCCCGATGGCGGAAAAAAACAATCTGAGGATGGAGCCGAAGCCCATGCGCAGTACGGACCGAAGGAGGAGTCACCGAACTCGTGACTTCCAAAGACTGTCCAAGAAGAAAACAAACGGCAAACATCCGGGCCCAACACCAGATGGCGATCTATGCACAGTGTATAATCTGCAGCTCATATGCCTCGAACACAATCTTATTTGATTGGACACCTTCACTACTATGCAATTTTGCCATGTAATACCAACCCCTTCAGAACCAGTAGGTTTTGTTCATTAAACCCTAAGCTTAACACCAAGTAGCTGTGGCAAAAAAGGTAACACTAGGGTGGCTTCCTGACAGAGAGGGGTAACACCCAGTAGGCTGCTATGGTCTTTGCAGAGTGGTTTGCACGGCTTCCTGGGAGGGTAGAAAGCAGTTTTAAGGATAAACTCTGTGTGCAGCCATGGACAGGCACAGGGGATTTATGGCAACAAAGGATCAATTTTATCAAAGTTGCACATTGCAACAAGTTAGGTTAATTCCAACTTTGGATGAATCACGTCGGGCTTAATGCAACGAGTTGTTTGATACCATTGTCAGCTTTAGTAGTCCCAGTCTGCCACTCTGCACTCGCTAATGGTCCTTTTCCACAGTAATCAAAAATATTGGGTTTTTACTGTTTGAATAGGTGTCGCCAGCTGGCCGATTGCAAGCTACCAGTAGCTCGTAAACACCTTCAGAGTAGCTCGCAGCCTTGAGTTCGTTCTTAAATGAGCACAAGGTCACAATTTCCCTGAGGCCTTTTGGCCTCAGACAACCCCAAATATGCGATTGTGGTCAGAGGAAGTTGAAAATGCTCAGCCCCTTCATAAAAGTAGTGAATCAAAAGATTGACACGTTGAATGAGGACGATCTTCAGGGCATAGAGTGTCCCTCAGTTCTTGTTTACTTAAAAATCAGATTCTTTACTGCTCAGGAATGCAAGTCGCTAATCCAGTGTAAAGAGGATTGCCTTGAAAGAGAACACTTAAGACATTCCCTCCTTATGTTTTTACTCATTCAAAACCTTATCTCACTACTACGATCTCCCCCCCAAAAATAAAAACACTTTCTGGACTTTTCCCTATTCTATACTTCCATTATCCTATTCAATCTAACTAACAGATTAGCATGTACACCAGTCAAATTAACTCATATTTCCCTATACTAATCCACCACTAATTGTTTTTGGGTTCTGGAGTAGTGTGCTACTCATCGAAAAATGCTTGGACACCTCGTCAGGGGCAGTAAGCTCTATTTAAATACTATTACCTCAAGACTACAAAAATGCCTTTGTTCTAATAGAAGGTCAGCTCTATAAGTCTGATGAGAAGCCATTTAAGTTGCACACATTTTCCAAGGTGAGATTTAGGTTATAGACCTATACAGGCCCTAATAAATTGGAAAACAGTCATGTGCTCCCACAACTCCTCGGAGGCATTGGTTAGTGGTGCTTAAGCAAAACCAGAATGTTCAACCTTAATAAATTGGGAATGTTCTTAAAGAGATGGTGAGACGATACAAGAGCACTAACATTGGAAAATTAACTTCCAATCTGAATTCTGGTGCCATACTCCAATTTACCAAGCCTTAATAAAAATGCAAAATGATAATCTCTTTCGAACTGAGGTAATTTGTAGTGAAGGAGAGGTTTCCTGCCTGGATATAGACATTTTTATCAGGGCATTTGTGCCTCATGATGAAAGGAGAAATGTTGCTGTTGGTTGAACCATCTTCCTCACATCTGGTAGAAAGACTAGTGTTGAGAGAATGGAACTGTGTGTACAAATACTGCAAACCAATGTATGCATACAGCATTCTCTCCTGAAAATGGAGCACTGGAAGCGTGTAGGAGAACTGGCATTTTCTGGGAGATGGAAGTTTTGTTCTGCAACACCGTGGGTAGGATGCTCTCGTTGCCATAAACTGTTGAAAGGCAAATACAAACTAGCTTCAGTAAGCAATACAGGATTGTGAGAAATAATGCTTTGTGCGAAGAGGAACCACGACAACCATCTCGTGTTCGAATAGATCAATCAACAAGCAACCTTATTATGGCCTCCTGCCAACTGAATGCCTTTCATACAATAGGACTTTGACATAGACGTAAACAATTGGCTTGGAACTTGTTGCATTGTAGTCACATGCTGGGACTTCAATTGCTTTTTAGTGGTGGGTTCATAATGCACAGTAGTTTTGTTTATTTTAGGTGTACATCAATGATTTGTGATCACTTTGTGAAACCTACAATATACAGGGACACAGACCCTCCTCAGATTGGATACATTCTCCTTCCCAGAGGAAAGCCAGTAGAAAATATGCACAAGTGCATAGGGCTTTAGGGATGGCCATTAACTGGGCCAGAAGTCTACAATTAACTCTTCCACAGCAAATACAAGAATATGCACAGTATGTGTTACCCAGCACAGTTCATGCTTCAATCCAACTACAAGAAACTAAGGGTCAAGGCCATAACGGTCTATAACATACACTTTTTTAAATAACTTTATTTTCCATTTTCCGACAATTACATATCGGTGTTATTTGTACAGTTGTTCCTTCACAGTTCGTCAATAGTTCCATACGTACTACAGCATCGTGCAATGTACACAAGAGATTGGACTGTGTGAGACAAATTACAATGCATGACCATTACATGTTTTTTTGCCTCATACATCCTCAAAAATCAGGTGAGACTACATACTCAGATATTGCCATGAGTCTATACACAATATGGTGTCATATCCTGCTTTTCAACCCACACCAGTCGGAACTATGCCATCAGGAGTAGAGCTTGGGGCGTCAGGCTCCAAGTTCTGCAAGTATGTTTTGAGCGGACCCCAGATGTCCTTTGGTCGGGATTTTGGGTGGAAGTAGTGAAGCATATAGTTCGCGTTACAAAAAGTGAGGCTGGCTAGCCATGCATTTGTAGTGGGAAGCCGCTTGCTGCCCTAAGAGCAATCTTGCGTTTAGCCAAAATCAGCGCCAGCGCAATTAACCCGCATAATTTTTTGGCCATGTTGAAGACGTATCCCAGAAATGCAACCTCCGGAGTGGGGTCCAATTCCAGTTCTGTCATCTGTGATAGTATGTCGAAAGTGGCAACCCAGAATTCCGCAATCTTGGGGCAAGTCCAGGTCAAATGAGGAAAATCTGCATAAGGGCTGTTGCATTTTCGACAATTATGGGTCGGGAGGGATCAATAAAGTGAAGTTTGGCCTGCGTCATGTACGCTCTTCCATAGGAATTTAAAATGTATCAGCTTATGCCTGCTGTTGAGGGAGATTCCCCTGATGTGTGCAGAGCAGTAAGCCCATTGGCCATCCAATATGGGATGACCCAAGTCCAGCTCACATCTTCGTGTTGTGGCACGGAACTAGAACCATACAGGATCTGTATAACTTTGAAATCAATTGTTTCCCGTCGAGGTTCGTTTTTAAAAGGGATGAAGGTCCGAGGGACTGTGGTTCAAGAGGATATTCTGTAATTTTAGCACTCACATCCCTGCGCACCCTAGTGAAAATAAATTGATCCATAAAGTTCAATTCAGACCCCTCATCTCTCCCAGCATTGTGGAATATATGCCCTCCTGGGAATAGGTCACCGAACTTAATCATTGAGTGGGATTTGGGCACCCGCAGAACTAATTTCTTTTCTGTGATAGGGAGCCATGGGTTGTGCGCTATGGGGATTTCAGAAGAGTATAGGGATCGCTTCTAGTGACTTGTGAGAGTTTACGCCACGCCCAGCTCGTGGTGGAGACAGTCTGAATGTCATTGGGATCAAGATGGAAGCCCTGGGACAAGATGGCGTGGAACTGAGTAGGGAGGGCCAAGTCAGATTCAGGCCTACCATAGGGAAAGCGTGTGTCGGGGCGATACCATGAATGGGCAAAGCTGGCCTGTGCCACTAGATAGTTAATTCTTAAGTCAGGGGCCTCCAGCCCCCGTTTCGTACGGCAAGGCCAGGGTATCCCATCGTATCCTAGGCATATTGCGCCGCCCCCCCCGCCTGACAAGGTGTGACCTGAGGGTCTTAAAAAAAAAACTATATGGGGATATTGTGGAACATATATAGAAATTTCAGAAGAACTCTCACTTTCATAAGTGCAATTCTGGGGGACATAGAAAGCGGGAGCTGTAGCCAGCGTTCTATCAGCGCTTTAAGGTTGTGTATGGCTGAGCCATAATTCAGCCGTACCATTTGCTCTCTCTCTATGCATCTGAATGCCCAAATACCTGACCGAGTCGTGACCCCATGTCAGTGGAAACTCACATTCCCATTCAATGGTGCCCGCCGTTAAAGGGAATGCTCCAGTTTATGCCCAATCCCGAGTAACCACCAAAACAAAGGATCCGGGGGAGGGGGGGGGGGGGGGTGAAGATTGGCCTGTGGACAGTGGACATAGCACAAAGTCGTCCACATACAGCCAGATGAGGACTGTATACCTCTATGAAGATGTTTCTCTTGAAAGTGGCAGACCAGAGGGTCTAGTGCCAATATAAAGAGTAAAGGAGATAACGGGCAACCCTGCCTGGTGCCCCATGTAATGGGGTGGATAGTGTGCCGTTCAGACAGTCTCCCTGTGGGAAAGGCATAGAGTAGCGCCGTGAGGTCTATGAAACCTTTGGGGATGCCTACCTTCCTCATCACGGCCCATGGGAAAGGCCATTCCAAGGAGTTAAACGCAGTCTCTGAATCCAGCAGGACCGCCGGTCTATAACATACACTTGGGATAACTTGCAAAACAGGAAAACTACTGCACCAGCTTTCCTTTCACAGGGTAGTCAAGTCTATCCCTTAATGAAAACTCCCTAATGGGGGAATATCACCTTACTTGCAGGCATACATTAAACATGGCAGATTATCCTATGCACCCTCTTACACAGTTTGCTGTAACATTCACCCTCCTAACAAATGAGGCTTAATTTTTGTACTCACCAAGTGATTTTAGGACTTGTAGAGCAACAACCTCCTTTGCCTGATCATGCTCGTTTCGCAAACCCATTTTGTCAGGCATGACCCAAGTGTACCCACTGAATGGAATTGGATAGCCTGGAATTACAACCTGATACCAGAAGCGCATCAGTCCCTCTGGGCTAACAGCCAAGAGGTTGGTCAAGAATACTGGAGAGCCCAGCTGCATCTTTCTGCAAAGTATGCATAGGAAATCCACTATACAGCCACGGGATTTCAGCTGGTCCCGTTTCTTTTTCTCTGACGGCTGCGCAGGAACAGATGAAATTGTCCAATTTGGCTCACCAGGAGAGGTTGCGGTTTTCTCCGAAACAATTCGTAGTTTTTGCTTCAAGTCCGGTTTCAGCCAGTCCACGCTAAGCTTCTGTCCATACAACCTCAAGTTATCTGTAGGGGGAAAAAACATCATGGAGTTTGTTTATGGAAGCAGCTATATAGTATGTCTTTCCCAAATAATTGTGACATTGTTACACCACGTAAGACAAAACAAGTTACTTACCTTCTGCAAGGCCCTTCCTGGTGGATACTCGGACTGCAGATTCCGTGCTTTTAGAATATCACAAGAACCAGACTAGATCCAGAGAATTTTATTAGCAGTATCCTCCACAGGCCAGTAGGTGGCATTGCGTGACTGTCAACTTAAGTGACAAGAGTAGCACCACTTCTGCATTCTGACCTGACGTCCATTTCATTCGTTTTTCTCCCTTCTGTGCCCTCAGACATGGAGCTGAAATGATTAGTGACAGCGAGTTGGTTTCTAACTTGGGATTGTTTAGATGTTAAAACAAGCTACTCCGCACAATGGGAAGGGATGGCAGTAAGTAAAGCCTTCAGAGGGCGCTTCTTGGTTAGGGTACATCGCTAATACACAGAACAATCCACTTTGACAGGGGTCTATTTTGCACGGCTTTCCTTTCTTTATTACAGAGAAACGAATAGTTTCTTACCTGTCGGTGTAGTTTTGCAGCTTGAAGATCTTTCTGGATTCACTATGCTGTGCATTATTCCGCGATCTTGTGGTTGGGTCCGGATTCGTAGTCTTTTCTTTTTTTGTAGCCCAGGTGGGCGGCGCCGACCCACCATTTGGTGCACCTCTCGTCGTGACGTCGTCGTGCTTCCTGCGGAAGTCCCACCTTTGGGGCGCCATCTTCGGGTTCTTTTCCCCCCCCCCCCATCTTTTTTTTTTTTTTTTAAATCCCTAGGCGATTGATTAGTCCTTCCGTTCATTTTCTGTACGTTATTATTTCTCCTGATGTTTTCCAGTTCACCCCCTCTTCCTCCAACCTCATCTTCCTGGCGGAGGTGGGTGGGTTCACTAGTGAATCCAGAAAGATCTTCAAGCTGCAAAACTACACCGACAGGTAAGAAACTATTCGTTTTGCAGCGTGAATCTTTCTGGATTCACTATGCGGTGCATAGACTTTGTAGCGGTTTTCCCCAATTTTGTGGTGGCTGGGTGGTAGATGAACGTTGGTCGTTGAAAATGTGTTGAAGCACCTTCTGTCCAACCTGTGCTTCCTTGTTCATCTGAATGTCCACGCAGTAGTGTTTCGTGAACGTGTGCACAGATGCCCAAGTTGCCGCTAGACATATGTCCTGAATGGGCGTGTTCGCCAGGAAGGCAACGGTGGCCCCCTTCTTCCTTGTGGAGTGAGCCTGAGGCCCCTCCGCTAGCTCCTGTCCAGCCTGTTTGTGGCAGAATTGAATAGTGAGGGCAATCCATCTAGCGATGGTGCCCTTAGTCACTGGTCTACCCATGAAGCTAGTAGCAAAGGAAACAAACAACTGCTTTGATTTCCTGAGTTCCTTGGTTCTCTCAATGTAGTGCATCACCGCTCTTCTAGCGTCGAGGGTGTGCAGAGCCTTTTCTGCGTTTGAAGTCGGGTTTTGGAAGAAACTTGGTATCTGAATACTCTGATTCATGTGGAACGCCGACACCACCTTGGGCATGAAGTGTGGGTCTGTCCTCAGGACTACCCTGTCCTTGTGAATCTGAATGTAGGGTTCCTGTAGTGTTAGTGCTTGAAGCTCGCTCACCCTGCGTAGTGAGGTTATGGCCACTAGAAAGGCCGTTTTCATCGTAAACATTTGCAGTGTGGCCTTGTGAATGGGTTCAAACGGTGCCTTCATGAGCTCCGTCAGTACCACGTTGAGATTCCATGCTGGCGGCGGCAACCTTTTCGGAGGGGCAATTCTTTTGGCTCCTTCCATAAATCTCTTCACAACCTGTGAAGTGAAGAAACTTCCACCCTTCTCACCTCTGGTGTAGGCGACGATCGCCGCTAGGTGTACCCTTAGGGAGCTCGAGCAGAGGTTACTCTTTAGAAGGTGTGTGAGGTACCTCAGTACTGTTGAGTCTCTTGTCATTCTGTTTTGCAGGCCCTTCTTCCTGCACCACACAGTAAATCTCTGCCATTTGGCGCTGTAGCATTTTCGTGTAGTTGGTTTCCTTGCCTCCCGTAGCACCAGCATAGTGCTAGGAGGCAATTTAAGGTGCGCAAACTCTAGGTCTTCAGGAGCCATGCCGCCAGGTTGAGGTTCTCCGGCTCCGGATGCAGGACCTCTCCGTTTTGCATGGAGAGCAGATCCTTTTTTCTCTCGAACCTGTGGGGATTGCCCTGTGCAATTTCTTGAATTTGTGAGAACCATGTCTGCCTCACCCACTGCGGAGCTACTAGGATCAGAGTCATGTTGCTGGTTCTGCACTTGTCGAGCACTCTGTGCAACAGGGGTATCGGTGGAAAGGCATAGGCAAATGTCCTCGACCAGCTTATCCATAGGGCATTTCCCTGGGATTGCTGATCTGGTTGCCTGGACGCGAAGCTTTGGCATTTTGCATTTTGGCGTGTTGCAAACAGGTCTATTGTGGGAGTTCCCCATCTCTGGAAAAGCTTCTCCGTTTCCTGGCCATTGAGCTCCCACTCGTGCGATGCCGAGGTCTGCCTGCTTAGCCAGTCTGCCTCCACATTGTCCTTTCCTGGAAGGTGAATTGCCAGTAGATCTATCCTGAGAGGTATGGCCCATCTCCAAATCTCCTGTGCCAGAGAGGAGAGAGGGAACGACTGTGTCCCCCCCCCCCTGCTTGTTGATATAGAACATTGCCGTGGTGTTGTCTGTTTGAACCAACACCCTCTGGTTGTACAGGTGCCTCTGGAATGCCTTCAGGGCTAGCAGGATGGTTTTCAATTCAAGGTAATGATATGGCGTACCGCATCTGCTGGAGCCAACAGACCCCTCACTCTGAGGTTGTCCATGTGCGCTCCTTATCCCTTTTGCGATGCGTCCGTGGTAATGGTCATTGTTGGGTTTGTTGGTGTCAGGCTTCTCCCTGCTGTCATGTTGTCTCTGTTCCACCAAGTCATCTCCTCCTGCACTGCGTGCGTAACAACCACTAGATCCTCCCAACTTCCGTTTGCTTGTGACCATTGCTGTTGTAGCCATTCTTGCAATGGTCTCATGTGCAGGCGTACATTCGGCACCAGCTGGATACACGACGCCATCATCCCCATCATCTTGCTCACTGACCTCCCTGTCAGAGCTCGCCCCTTCTGGTAGAGACGCGTCTCCTTCAGTAGGGCATCTGTCCTCCTGTCGCTGGGCACCACTGTGCTGTTCAGGGTGTTGATTTTTGCTCCCAGGAAAATCTTCACCTGCTCTGGTTCCAGCGATGACTTCCCCCAGTGTATCGAGAACCCCAGGTTCGTCAGAGTGTCTGTTACGCGTTTTGCGTGTCTCTCGCACTTCTCGCGTGCAGTTTGCCTTGACCAGCCAGCCGTCTAGGTAGGGGTAGACATGGATCCCCTGCCTTCGTAGGTGGGCCGCGACCGCCGACAGGCATTTTGTAAAAACCCTTGGCGCTGATTTTAGCCCGAAGGCCAGGGTTGTGAACTGGTAGTGTTCCTGGTCGATGTTGAACCTTAGAAGGCCCTTGTGCCTTCTGTTTACTGGGATGTGCAGGTAGGCATCCTTGAGGTCCACGGTGACCATGAAGTCCCCGTCTCTTATTTGGGGCAGCACCTCCTGCAGCGAAGTCATTTTGAACTTCTGCGTTCTGATGAACTTGTTTAGGTATCTCAGGTCCAGGATGGGTCTGAGGTTTCCGTCTACTTTCGGGACCACGAAGTAGTTCGAGTAGACCCCCTTGTTGCGTTCTCTGAACGGCACAGCCTCTATGGCTCTTTTTTCTAGAAGCTTCAGGGTTTCTTCTCTGAGTAGGGCCAGTTCTTGAGCCGATCTCTGCCTTCCCTTTGGTCTTTTGTTTGGAGGTTTTTTCTCCAAATCCACGCAGTATCCGTACTGCATGACGTTCAATATCCACTGGTCTGTGGTTATACGCCGCCACTCCTGAAGGTAGAACCTCAGTCTTCCGCCTACTGGTGTTGGATGCTCGTAGGCCTTTGATTTTGCTCTCCCCCCTGATGTTGCTGTACTGCGCCTCACCCTTGGGGGCATGTCGAGGGTAGGCGTCCTCCTGAGTCACTTTGATGAGGGTTGGTCACCACCTCTTCTCCTCTGGCCACGTCCGTTCCCTCTCCCGCGAAAGGACTGGCCCCGAGGTTGGTACTGCCAGTTTTGCTTCTGTTGGCCTTGTTGTCCATGACTATCACCCTGCTGGAACGTCTGGTGCGACGCTCCCTGCTGGCTTCCTCCCCGACCGTAGGGTCTCCTAGAGGGGTTGCCTCTCTTCATCCCCCTTTGCTGTAGGGCCTCCATGGACCTCGCCGTTTCGTTTTCTTTTTCAGCTGGGTGAGTTTCTCGTCTACTGTTGCTCCGAACAGTGTCTCTCCGTTGAAGGGGGTGCTAAGGATGTTGTTCTGCACCTCCGGTTTGAATCCCGAGATTCTTAGCCATGCATGTCTTCTCTCGGTGACCCCTATGGCCATTAGTCTTGCCGAAGTCTCTGTCCCGTCCAACGTCGTCTTTATACAAGAGTTGGCGATGTTTTTACCTTCATCCACCAGGTGGGAGGCTCTTTGGCAGTATTCTTCAGGGAGGTGCTTTATTAGCTCCCCCATCTCGTCCCAGTGCTGGTGCCCATTGAGAAGTGCATTGGAATTCGCCATGCGCCAGTGCATTGCGGCGTTCCTTTCGACCTTTCTTCCTGTGAGGTCTATCCTCCTGCTTTCTTTATCAGGTGGTGGCCCCGAAGTTGCTGGCACGTTGGCTCTTCTCCTGGCCGTGGAAGCTATGATGGAGTCGGCAGTGATACTACCCTTGATGTAAGGGGGGTCCAGGGAGGAGTGCTTATATTTCTTCTCTGTCCTGGGCGTGATCGACCGGCAGGTCGCTGGTTCCTTGAAGGCTTCTCTCCCCCGATTCATCACACTTTGTAGCATGGGGAGGAACTGGCTCCTTGTCTGGATGGGGAGCAGGGTCTCGAGGAGAAAATCGGCTTTCGGCTTCACCTCGTCGAGTTTGACGCCGAAGGCTGTTGCTGCGCTCCTGACCACCATATTGTACACCCAGATGTCGTCGGGTGGCGAAGGCCTCGAAGGGTACGTGTCCACGGGCTCCTCCGGGTTTTCGGTGTCGAGATCCTGCCATTCGATGTCGTGGCTGGTAGATGGCGCCGAGTCGTAGAACGACTGTTGGTCTTCTTCCTCGGCTTCACCATCATAATAGGGCTCTTCTTCCTCTTCGAGATCCCTGGTTAGTCCTTCGGTGTCGAATTCGTCCCCGACCTCGACGACGTCCGCCGATGAAACCGTTGGAATCTTGAATTCCTTCATCTTGGCGTCGAACTCCTTCTTCCTTTGAAGGATGTTCTCCATTTCGGCCTCGAGCCGCCTCTTCTTTTTCTCCATCTCGGAGATGCTTTCGGCGTCGACCGCGGGTCTTTTCGATGAAACTTGCGTCGACGTCGACCGTTCTTTCTGCGTCGATCTGCCCGTTTCCTGGGTTGTTTTCGACGACCCTTGCTTTTCGGCGTCTTTCGGCACCAGGGAGCCCTTTTCTAAGGATCCGCTCGGCCTCTTGTCCATGGTTCCCCCTTTGGTCGTCGAAGTTTTCAGCACCGGGGCTCCCTTCGTGGACTTAGACTCTGATTTTCTCGAGTCACCCTCGTGTTTGAGGTACTTTCTGTTTTGCGCTCGACGATTCTCTTACCTCGTCTTCTTTTTTCTTGTCGGTCTCTACGACCGTGAAGTTTTCGGCTGTCTCGGCGACGTTGTCCTCGTCGTCCGTGGAGAGGCCCAGATCGTAGAGCGACGGGGCCTTACCCTTGCCCTCCATGCTGGCGTTGGATCTTCTCTGCCGATCTCTCACCCTGAGCGTCTTCGGCGCGAAGGCTGAGCAGGCGTTGCAGTCCTTACTCTGGTGTTCAACCAGTAGGCAGAGGTTGCAGACCGGATGCTGGTCCTTCTGCGCGAACTTGTGGTGGCAGTTTGGGCAGAACTTGAATGGCGTCTTGTCCATTGCGCTCAGGGCCTCTGAGTGCGCATTCTCCAAGGTCGAAGAAAAAGGGCGCTGAACCTCCTTTCTTCGCGCTCCTGATGAAATCTCTTCCTTTCCTGTGATATCCTCTAGTATTTATCGACGAAACTTGCTTTTTTTTCTTCTTTCTTCGGTTGTAACTCTGGAGCTTCCCGATGACGATCCAGACCCAACGGCGGAAAAAAGAATCTGAAGATGGCGCCCCAGAGGTGGGACTTCCGCAGGAAGCACGACGACGTCACGGGAGGTGCACCAAATGGTGGTCGTCGACGCCCACCTGGGCTACAAAAAAAAAAAAAAAAAAAACAAAGAAAAGACTACGAATCCGGACCCAACCACAAGATCGCGGAATAATGCACAGCATAGTGAATCCAGAAAGATTCACGCTGCAAAACTGCAACTTAAAAACACTACAAACGTTTGCGGGTACAGAGCATTACTCGCCGTTGTCTGGAGCTTCAAATATTTGGAGCTTTCACAAATGCATTCCAACAGGATGCCACAGAGTTTGCGAAGGACCAAATTAGATTAACAAAGCAAGAAAACGAAAAGCCTTACAGCAGTGAAAGAAAAATATCCAGGGGTTTAGAGATACCGACTGAGCAACTCACAAAAGGCTTTGCCGAAGAAAAGTAGCAGGGGAAGAATAGAATTAGCATGAAAAAACACTTAGCCTGGGGTCTGAAGACTAGGTAGAGAGCCCACCGGAGGCGCATTTCCCAAACAGCTGTCAGCATTGTGAAAAGAAATAGTGCGTGTTGACTAATGAAGGAGACTGTCATACCGCCCGTAAAAGATCCAGTCCAGGTGGGCGGGGAAGAAAGTGGACAGGATGGTAACCAGGAGGGACTAAGAAGCCTCCGGGACAATCAGAACACCCCGTTTTGCAAAACTGGTGACGCAAAAAGCATGCGCGCTGCTAACGCCAGGCGAGACCTAAAAAGGGCCTTAAAACTTCACCCGCCAGCTTTAGGCAGATCGCATTACTGGATGCGATCAGAAAACTGTTTGCTAAGAGCATACTTCACCTCCAGGAGATGGTTTTTGGTAATGACCTCATACTTGCAGATCAAGAGATGTTTTGTGAGCATAGTGGCACTTTAGAAATCACTGCCCTGCAAATCTAGATCGAAAAATATCCAATAGGCAAGGGAATGGCCTTGTATGCTGCCTTTATAGATTTCTCCACTGCTTTCGACCGGGTGATGCTGTGGAGGAAACAGACTGCAATGGGGATTCCCGTGCATTTGCTCAGACTTATTGCATTCCTTAACTTGTACACAGGACCTGATTGGAGGTAACCTGGGCATGTCGAGTAAAGTAGAAATCCACAATGGGTTGAAGCATGGGTGCTTACTATTTTTCCCCCCCCCCAGATTAAGGACTTGCAGATTAGGGTGGAGACTGTAAAGGAGACTCAACCAAATTAGGATAATGCAATTGAGCTGTCTACTTTACACGGATTGCACCATCCAGTTAGATTGAACTCTTATAGGATTACAAAGGTGTCGATGAACTAGGCCATTATTCAGACAATCATTCCTTAAAAATAAATCTCTTAAAGTAAAATCATGTTTTTTAGTTCTCGGGATGCATGGTTATGAAAAATATTTACAGGTTTCTGGAATGGGGTGTGGGGGGGGGGTGGGTGGGGGGTCTGGATCTAATGAAGTTGTACCTATATTTAGGAAGGACTTTTTTCAAGCAAGTGCTCTAGCAGTGACCACATTGGCCAGTGCAGAAGTAAGGCAATGGTAGGCTACATAAATGCTGTGGGAAAAGGCACACGTTTTTTATCGGTTTACAAAATTAAAACCCCATATGTACAGAGTTACACTTGTGACTCAGTAGATTAACAGCAGTAAGACTTTTTGAGAAGGTGGAAGGGTGCATTTGGCACCAAATTTGTAACCTGATTCGTGCACCTTTCATAGCGGCCCTCAGTCTCGAATTCGGGCTCCTCTTGATTTACGTGTTTGCCATGGCAGCAGGTCTACTGTGGGATAATGCCTTACTAGTGATGTGAGCTCTATATGGGATGCGCTATGACAGGAAACCTTTTTCTGCCTGAAGGGAAAAAGCATGGTCTTCAGATATTATGAGAATGCCTTAGACACATTTTAAATTGGGCATAATGGTGCAAGCCCTCTACCAAAACAAGTCTTGAACACTAATGGAAAAAACAATTTATGAAGTCAGTCACAAAAGACATACTGTACTGTGTTCAGGGCCATCTAGGAACGATACGATGGTGGGGAGTAGTGTGTATAAACAACCCTTACCTTATATCAAAGAAACTCCCCAATGTAGAGCGTAGAACTATCCTGTTGCTGAGGCTGAATGTGCTCCCCATGCCAATATTAACAGGGGCATGGTAGGGATTACCCAGGGAGGACAGACTTTGTGACCTGTGTGGAAACCGGGTGCAGGATTTAAATCAGGTCTGGTCTGTCCCCCCACGACAGACATTAGGACATGTTTTACTTTAGAAACACTGGTCTTAAAATAAACTACCACTACTGCAGAGGCGGCCTGGAACTGCCTTTAACCCCCTCCCTCTGAACCAGTAGGTATTAAAAAAATGTGCTTTTTAAAACAATTTTTAGAGGATTATTAGGTTGCGTTTAGCTTTGGTATGTTGAACATGGTCCTCTCTGGGTAACATACTCTGCACATTATAAGTAGTATTTTAGGACACTTTGAATTGTACAGTTGAAGTGAAGAGTATTTAAAAGGTATAAAGCCATTTGTACTGACTATGCACTGTATTGTAATTGATTTGTTTAATTGTTTCTATATGTGCACTTGCAACTTTATACATCCCATATGTTTATTATATGTGGAGTTATTTTTAGTTTTGCCTAATGATGCTATGAATTTTGTACTGTATAACAAAAATAACAATAGTTAGGTCCTCGAATGTATCTTACTCTGTTAATAAGAACTGTATGATTCGGTATATTGGAGCTCTCCTTGTACGTTTTATGTGGAACTCTTCAGAATTCCAAATCATATTAAAGTTCATTGAATTAGGAAAGCTTACGCTGAAGTACCGTCTGCCAGAGTTTGTTATGGTTAATGTTAATAGCTATAGGCTTGATTGGCGAGCAGGGAAAGGGGCAGAATGCCATAGGTCTTGTCGGATTATTAAAAGTAATGGCAAAGCCAGTAGGTCTTAATTGTTGTGAAAAGCATTGTGCTTAAGGCAACAGACTTTAAGGGCGAGTTTTTATTACACTGTGCTTAAGCATGTAAATGGGGATTTTGGTACATGGAATTTCGCTGATTAATAGTAGGCCAGGATTTTGGTATTAGTGACCCGAACAAATCATGTGAAGAGACGAATTGCACTATAGTAATCCTTATTAGGCTTTATTAGTAGGAATTTTATATTATTTTGACAACTGTATTTTGTACAGATTTGTAATTTTATTAGGGTATTCATGTATTTGCAGGAAGGCTTATGAATCAACTCAGTAGTCGACGTTGGTTATTGTGACAAGCCTAGGATAAAGGGTAAACGCCCAATAGTTTAAAGTGAAAAGTTATGATAAAATTTCCCTTTTGATACTTCCCCTTCTCTTTTTATTCTAATGTTTAAGAGGATAATACCAAGCAGGGCTAATGGGTTGCTTGCCATTCTTATCTGCAGTGGAGCGCATCCCACGTGGCCACTTGCTCTAAATCAGTAGACCTTTATGCAATGTGGCTGTCCCTAGCGTATGAAGGTTTTACTTTTCAAGGATGGCAAACACCTTGGTTGTAAATGTGACAGCCATGTTCTAACTTTAAAGCAAACTATTTACAACACCGTTACAAGATGGATATCCGCTAGGTTTAGTTTTGTTATTATAAGTCTATGATTATAGTGTATAGATGGCAGCAGGTTTACTTTTTCCTACTGGTATTCCTTTGATTTAGCTTTCATAGGTTGTTGAATTTGTTTTTTATTGCAGTTGTGTCAGAGGGTGAATGAAAGAATGTGTCCGTGAATTGATTAACAGATGCATGAGCGGAAGGATGAGCTAGAGTGCATATGTACGTAGTAAGCTATAGAGGGCAGTTTGTAAGTTCTGTATTTGGTAACTAACATTCATGCTTACTTGTATGAACCTGTCCAATAGTCATAATTATCCTGTGTCCTATTGGTTGAGCTTTATAGAACATACAAAGTTTTAGGAGTCCATCCAGGGTGGTCAGTTGGATCTTCCTGTGATGCGCCAATAAACAACTTATTTACAATATTTACGTGTGTATGTGCTTCCTTGACCCTACCACATATTTAGGCAATGAGTAGCAGGAACGGAGAGGGAGCATCTAAGCATCGGACGAAAAGAGTTTGTGGCATTAACCTCAATATCAAATTGTCCACTCATCGGGGGGATCGATGTGAGGAGAGATCTTCCCAGTCTTGGAGGGTGTGGCATGGCAGTGAAATCGCTATTGGCTGGTTTTTGACACCTTGTGGGAAAGCATGAGAAAAGGTTGTGCCATGTGCTAGTCTGGTGCCTATCGGCGATTGCTGGAAATCATGTGCGGGTCAGAACAGCTGTTTGAAGCGTGAATGCTCAAATTTCTGTAGAGAGCAAAGCCTTTGTTTAGCAAAAGGATAGACTTCCTCTTGAAAAGAGCATCGTTGTTTAATTACGCAGTCTGGCAAATATATATATATATTTTTTTACTTGCATCAAGCTCCACTTCCTTTAAATAAAAATTAGACTGCTGTTTCCGTGATGACGCACGGCGCAATTACAAGCGATAAGGAGAATTCCCATTCTTCAATATACAAACTGGGACAACAACAAAAAAAAAACTGCCGCGAGCAGTGTACATAATTTCGGATGCAGATTACTTGTATATACGGTGACTGGCACACCGCATGGTCAGAGCATGCAGGGCTTTATGCATTTGGATGCAATCATCTTCATCAAGATCAGTTAACAGCAGATTTTGGTTGGAGGATCAAAGCACTTTACAACTATTGATCTCAAGAAAGGCCTGTTGACAAAAAAAAAATCAAATTATAATTAGGTTATTCTGAGTATTACGCTAGGCTGGTTAAAAACTTTGCAAATATTGTGCATCCTCTGCAGTATTTCTCAAGAAGGGAACAAAGTTTGAGTGGGATGTGGAACCCACGTCAACTTTTAACAGTTTGAAAAAGAAAATCCTTCAATCCAAACCCTCGTTTCTTTCGCACAAAATGCGGTTAATGTGATCACGTGGATGTCCGGGCCATTGGTCTTGGTGTGGTTTTTAGTCAAATTAAAGATGGAGTTTAATCCACCATTGCTTTTGCATCCAGACCGTTGACACTTTTAAATCTAGGTATTCCACCATTGAATGGGAGGCATTAGGGTGTAGTTGGTCAGTAACACATTTTAAAATGTACTCGTGGGGTAAGCCTTTTTACTTGGAAACTGACCACAAACGTTTAATTTCATTATTGTCAAAACATGGAATGGGCAAAGCATTTTCTACATTGGTTAGGTTACTGGCCAAATTATACGAGTGCACTTTTATGGGTATGTATTCACCAGGCATCAAAAACATAAGAGATGACCGTTTATATAGGTACAGGTGAAATTCAGCTTTCTAACTAACAGCCACAGGAACAATGTGTTGTGGCCACAGTTCAAGGTGTAGAGTGGTCTGTAAAGGAAGTTGTCTCAAATAACGAATGGCTGTTGGCTAGTTCCACAGATAATACTTGAAAAGCGATTAAGGAGTTGTGAAGTACAGCCTTTGGAGAAACACTCACCCAAAGAACTTTCAAGTGTTTTGGAAAGTCAGAGGACTTATTTTTGGAAAACGGTGTGATTGTTAAGGTGCTTTGTTCCACCTGCAGGAATTAGGAAAAAAAACATATTTCCATTGCTCATTTAGGTCCAACTAAGCACCATAAAAAAAGTTAGGCAATGGTTCTGGTGGCCTTACATCGATGGCGATATAATTACATTTGTAGAAAAATGTCTTTTAGGCTTAAATTCTGTAATAGTGTTGAAGACAACAATCTTCTCTTTGCAAAAGGCGATTCCAGAGATACGTTTGTCAAAACTGGCTATTGATTTGCCGGGAGCTTATGAAAAGATTGGACCTGGGAAGCTTTATTTTAGTATTCATTATTTCTCAAAGTGAGTGGAATTTAAATGAATTTGACAACCCAATGCTGAAGCAGCTATTGCTTTTCTTCTAGACACCTTCAGGAGAGAAGTTTTATCGAACACTATTGTTTCAGATAATTGAACACATTTTTCATCTAGCAAAATGAATGATTTTTAAGTGTAGGAAGTGGGCTTATTTAAATTGCTTTATATTCACCAAACATGAATGGTTTGGTGGAAAGATTTAACAAGACATTAGTGAAGGGTACTCAGTTAGCTGTTTAGAGCACTCATCAATTTAAAAAAAAAAAAATAACACAAACACGTGGCAGATTTACTGTGTGCTGCTTATTCATGTTGCATTTGGTAACATTTATGCTTACTTGTATGAACCTATTTAATGGTAATGTAATTATCCTGCGTCCTATTGGTTGAGGTTTGCTGTCGTTCATAGGACATTCCAAGTTTTAAGATTCTAGATTGGTCAGTTGGATCTTGCTGTGAAGGAGCTTGGATGCTCCAATTAAAAAGCTTCTTATTTACACTATTTACTTGTGTATGTGCTCCCTGGACCCTACCACAGCGTGATTAACTCATCACGGACGCAAAAAAGGCACTTTCATAAGGCAGACCATATGGCATAGACAATGCTAGTTTACTTAAATTGCGCAATACTAACAGTGGGGTTAGTTAAAATAAGGACTGCAGTTTAAAAAACAAGATTAAATGTTCTGAGCACAGCACATGAGCTCTAACCCTCAGTGTATCAGGGGGACTTGCAGGCTCCTCCATAAGGCAGTGTCCCTCACTTGAAAGCAAGATTGCATCAAGTGTGCTATTGGAAAAGTGACAACACCAACAAAAGCTACTGTTTAGAAAAGGTAAATGGTGTTTGGAGGGTGGGGGGTGAGAGACTGCGTTTTGAAGGAAGAGTCAAAGTCTCCCATCAGGACAGAGTGACCTTGGAAAGTACTCAATCTCCTTATCAGTGGCTTGGGCACTATGACCGAGCCCACAGGAAAGCCCTTTAATGATTCTCCCCTGCAATTTTCCTCACTGTGTATGTCCTGGATTCTTGGGTCCGTTTTTCCCCAATTAAGGATCAGAACACAAACCTTCTCTCCCATGCATATGTCTAAATTGTTTTGTGGAAAAACGTGTCAAAATAATCAATACAATGAATTACAATTATATTGAGGTAATACATAATGACAGCCATAAAGCAGTTATCAGTGGCTTAATTGATGGAACAAATGTGGAAAATCAACAGGCAGGGCCACTGGTAAGTGGCATGGAGGGACCAACTATTGCAATAATAAGTGGTATTTATTAAGCGCCAACTACGCCATACGGGGCACTGAAGCGCTTTGAGTATACTATGCTGCGACGTAAGGTTATTAGTAGAGTAGTAAAAGAAAGAAAATTGGGGGAATGCATTAGTTGTGTTAGGTTTGTGCTCTGGATTTCTTGTGTGCTTAGTAGACTTCATTAGGGTAGGAAATAAGAGGACGATTTGAAAATTTGAGAGGGAATTAGTAAGTTTAAGTAGTGGTTGTGTGCGCCTGCTAGTTGGATGACATGGCTAACAAGCATTGGCAATGCAAATAGGTCCGGGTCTAAAGGACTGCTGCATGGCAATGCGAAGCACCACACCAATAACATCTGCATGGACAAGCACCTCCGCGAAGGCAAGAACTGCAGAACGACAATCGGCCCACGTCAAAAGAACAGACGTCAGCTGCACTGCCAAACCAAAACTTCATGCAGGCCAATGACTGTCCAAGCCTCACCGCCAGAGACAAAAGAGAAAACGAAAAAACACACAAATCATCCAGTTAGCCAATAAACCTCCACAGCACTACAATGTCATGTTAGTGAACCCAAAAGTTTAAGCCCAGGTAGCTGGACGAAGACAAAACGCCTACAGCTGTGCAGAGGACAAGCACCAGACACCAGAACCACACTATCTCCACCCTAACAAAACATATACCCATGGCCCCCACCATGTGGGTATGCGACAGCATGCGAGAGCCAGAATGTGTGTGGGACAGCCTGCAAGAGCGTGTGTGTCAGCGTGCAGGAGGAGAGTGTGTGTGTGTGACAGAGTGAGAGTGTGTGAGAGAGAGAGAGAGAGAGAGAGAGAGAGAGAGAGAGAGAGAGAGAGAGAGAGAGAGAGAGAGAGAGAGAGAGAGAGAGAGAGAGAGAGAGAGCGTGTGAGCGCGACCGGGTATGCAAGAGCGAGCCTGGGTGTATTCTTAAACGGACTTTCAGCCTGCTCTCCTCATCCACTGTTCAGTAGTGTGTCAATCGCATTTCAGTAGTCAAATGCCAATTAAATTATTGAGCTTTTTTTTTTACAAAATGATGCAACCAAATATGGAAGATAACGTGGAGCATTCTGTGACACTTGTACCCTAGTTTATCAGAGTTCTTTGGCGCCTGATCCCAAAGGTCACAGTAAAGTTAAGGTAGGTAGCACAATGCTCTCTGTGCCCAGTGTGGGTCCTTGCGGAGATTGAGCTTTATCTGCCGAGGAGTTTGAGCGCTACGCATAGCAAAGACTAGTGGAAAGGGGAATCCAATTAAAATAGATCTATGGAGAAGTTAGTGATAATGAGTACCAATAAACCGACGAGCCATTGACCAAGTTAGCAAGGGTGTATAAATGGCAGTCTATTTTAAATCAGATGGTCTACAGAGATGGGGTTAAAATTTGAAGCCAGTTAGCAACTGAATGGCGAGAGTGGTAATTTGTATCTACAGGAAGAAATGCTTTAAAAGAAACATCGGTTCTTCGTCTTAGCCTGCAGAAAAAGTTGGCTTGATTTCCACAATGACTTAGGACGGGAGTTACGTAAACAATGCCCAATGGTGCGTGAGAAATGCTGGTTTACTAAGCGATATTCAGTCGACAGCCCTTCACCACATCTAGAACGGGGCGTGTTGATCACACAAAGTATTTTAACTTGTAGGTTGTCCAGGTGTGAATGGTGGTGGCGGTGAGTGAGAAAAGTGCATATATCCCTTGAAAATATAGGAAGCCACCCTTCGCTATACAGGAATCTCTGGCTCGGCACGAAAGCAGTTCAGTCTGAAAGGGACCATCCTGCTTTCCGAACCGCCTCCAATTCTAAGAGGGGGGGGGGGGGAGAAGAGAACTGTTAAAAGGCACACAAATCAGAGCTTGAACTTGTTGAAGATACCCAGTTGTCCCATGGGACTATCCTAAGTTGGAAACGTGAACAAAGCATTTCACATTACTTCCTATAGCATGGCGTGAACAAATCGGCTCGTTATCGTAACACAATACACCACGTCATAACATTAATTAGACTACAGCCTCACACACTTAACACAGCAAGTTGAACTTCGGAGCACTTGCACCTAACACTGCATTTTACAAATACGCTTGTTCCCCAAAGGCGGTTTCATTCATGTGCAGCCATTCACACTGGGAAACAGCCTTAATAACGAAGGTTTAAAAACAACTGACCTGAACAACGAATCCTAAACAACGACATCCTTAACTACGACTTACTCGAACGACTTTCCTAAACCATGAAGAAAAAAAAAGACCTTGTGAATGGCCATTTATATTTACAATGGTCTGCCTTCCCAGATTTTTTTGCTGAAGATGAACACACAATGCGTGCACATATTAGGTAGTGGTCAAGCATTGGCCCATGACAGCAAAGTTTTGATAGCACCCATATTGCGATAGATTGTGCTGAAAAATGCACACTGGACACCATGCTCTCAAGGTTATCTTAAAGCTGATCAAAACTCTTGGGGTATGACATGCGAGTACTAAAAAATTCAACTTGACATGAAAAAAATTATGTAAAATTATTTTTTAATTAAATGTTCATGGGTGAAAACACATGTTTAACAGAATCGCCTTTGAACGATTCCTTTTGAGACCAACAACAAAAATATTTGGGACAAAGTGAGAATTTTCCATTTTATCCAGTTTTGCAGTGTTAGGATTTAACAAGGTATTCAATTGGAAAAGAGGGAGTTGTTAACAATCGCCGTCCAAATAGCTAAAGGTGAATGACAGGGGTGGTTCTGCAGCAAACAAGCACCGGAGTCTGATGAACAAAGCCTAGCCCAGGCACAGTGAACGAAAGGTTGGTGGACGGTTACCGAGCACACAGAGAAGAGGTAGTGGCGAGCAGTAGGTGCAGAGAAAAACGAAACCATTTAGCAACTTGCCGCACCCGGATCGAGGTAATCCAATTTAATTTTGGCAATGAGAAGGTTCAACCCACATGACAAGGAAATGATACCACAGTCAGTACTTGTCAATGAAATATACTGATTTAGACAGGTACTGTGTTGAATAGAAAGGGCCTGAATATCTCAATCTAATAAATGTAATCGAGGGTAATGTTACTTCTCGGAAACAGATATTTTGAGGTTCTTGCGGAAATTGTTAGAGAATGCTTTACGTTTTTGGTAGAGTATTTTCGTGGTTAAGGAACTCGTTGACAATGTAGTGGTTTCGGATTACTCGTGGTTTAGCCTTCATGATTAATGAAGTTGTTGTTCAGGCAGTAGTTGTTTATTCATATATTCATTCACACTAGAACACGGGCATGCTGTGGTGGTACTGCAATTTGAATGACAGTTATACTTCAGAGTGTCAACCTTGTGGCAACCATTACTAAGTTCACAACCATTTCTAGCGATTCTACAACAGATGTCAAGCAATTTAATGGCAAGGTAAAGGGGGGCACATATAGATATTACAACTCATGCGCCTTTAAACATACATACCTTCCACTAAGACTTTTTTGGCCATTGCTGCTGCTCGGTGAGAGTTATATTTGACCACAGCCAGAAGTTCACGTTTCTTGGTGGGGCTTGGGTACAAAGCGATGTCCTCAATTCCTGAAGTCAGCTGCTGCAGTGCCATTTTCAGCTCCCCCTGCTCCAGGCGGCAGGGCACACAGTCTACACACAGCTCGCACTTCTCGGTGCTCCGACACACGACAATGCGGTGGTCTTTCTGCACTTCGTAGCCGTTCAGCGCAGCAATGGCAGACTGGGCGTTTCGCCGGCTGGTGTACCTGGCGTAGGCAAAGCCCCGATTCAGGCCGCTGAAGGTCATCATCAGGCGGAATTCATACAGTTTGCCAACGCTCTGAAAGAGGGGGATCAATTTGTCTTCGTAGATGTCTTGAGGCAGCTTGCCAATGAACACCTCGGAGCCGGAGGGAGGGGGGGCACCTGCCCATTCTGTCGAGAGAGGACAAAAAAAAAAAAAAAAAAAAAAAGTAAAAAAAAAGGGACAGCCGTAACATTAACAGAATAATTAGTGCTGAAATGTAAAGCAGCACTTATTCTGGCAGTTACAAAAGTTCTCTTGTCGCGAAAAGTCACAAGTACATCTAGCCTGGAGAAGTTTACAGTGATGGATGCCATTTTTAAAAAAAAAAATCTTCACGGCACTACAAATAATAGCGCAGCCAGATGTGAAAATAACAGTTATTGATTTAGAGCGGAGGATTGAAAGTCTAAATTAGGAGACAGCCGTGCCAGGAGAAGCAGGTCGCCCGTTTATTATACGTGCATCTCTGCATTAACATTCACTAACCAACGTTTAAGTAAAATAATCCTCTACGCACCCGGGGGAGGTCCGCCGTACTTCCGCTGACCGTTCACCTGCACCAGGGAGGTTCCCGTTTCTTTAACCCAGGCCATCAGCGTTGCCTTGTTTACAGGGTTTACAGCATTGATCCACATCTAAGAACAAACATTGTAATTATATTGCTCAAGAAAAGTACACGCCTTTGGATAAATACCTTTGAGAGAAGAAATGCTTTAACAGAAGGATGCAGACTGAATAGATTAAGGAGGTGCGCTATAATCAACTCCAAGGTCTTTGGTACTCAATTAAATAGTTTAAATCTCTATATCAGTTCTTACCATGTGAATTTGCGATACTATGCACAAGCGCTAGATGCTAAGGCTCAATATATTTAAACATTTCTTTAAAAAAGGGCGTAAATAGGAGGTCTAGTACAGACGACAGTGGTCAGTTTTAAAATACTCAGTACTTCTTGTATAAAAACCATGCTTCGTTTGTAAATGGATTTCCGGGTTACAAAGATCAGTTTACAAGGATTCGTTAATATTTAAAAACAGATTAACCCTCTCCATGCTCGAGACCGCTCCAGATTTTTTCAATTAAACCAAATCAAATATTTTTTGCAACAGGCTATGCTATGGCTAATTGCAAACGCTCCCGACAAATTGCTTAGTCGCTTTTCATTACACTTGCAAGCGGTCTAAGAACATTATCGGGCCTATTACACTTTTGAGATGTAAGTGGGATGAAAACACTGAAGGGTCTCTGTAAGAGGCGTGGCCAATGTAATTAAGGGCACGGCTTAGCAAGCTACAAATCTATGCTTAGCATAGTATGCCGTCCAATTTTTATTTTGCCGTTTCTGTACTTGCATCTAGATATGATACAAGTAGTAACATCATACCTACATACTAGTCAGGACTACTTGCTTTAACAATGGTTGTTAGCAGGGCTACCAAGTGCCATGCAGATGTGGTGGTCCGCATCACCGCACTGAAATGCTAGGTCACGCATATTAGCACCTATGGCTGACTGTCAAGCATTGTATTACAACACTTGTCGAGTCAGTGGCACAGACCGGCACCGCGTGGTGTGCGCTTCACTGCGGGCGGCATACGATGACGTCAAGGCGGCAGTTGAATTCAGAATAATCCGAGGCCAGCCTGCTAGTGCATCCAGTGCGCTCGCTCCTCGACTTACACCGACCCAACCCTGCCGGGCCTACCACGACTGACAGACCCACAGAACACTGTGGCCGCCTGACTTCCACTGCGGAGGCCTGGTTGTTAATTTGAGGACACAGGGGGAGCACCATGACCCCTGACTGTAGCAGAGCCGGACCCCACAAGCCTGATGCGACCCGCAGAGAGAAGCAAACCAGACATCCGGCGCCTATGGGGAAATGCAGCTGCTCTTGGGCCGCAGGCGGCCATCACTGCAACTAAATTCAAGCAAGCGTGTGCCCATCCCTGAAATCATGGACATAAATTAAAATCAGAAATAAAGTTTAAAATGTGCTTCGACTAACCTTGCTTCCTTCAAATTCCACGCTCACATCACGACCCCCATCACCCGTACTCGCTCGCAGCTACACAGACTTCAGACAACAAACACCGGCATATTGCACAAAAAGTCAGAGGTCATTCAAATAATTATTTAATGTGTGCGAAAGATAATGTCTACAGCTGAATTCAGAAAAAAATGCACACCAGATAGTGTTCGGCCGGAAAAGGCGTGTTTCAATATTTTTATGAATGGTTATGATTAGGGCTCCCGGTTTTATGGTATTTATTTTTTTGCCATTTCCGTCTGTATTTATCCATATTTATTCTCTGGGCATTTTTTCTGTATTTATCCACATTTATTTTTGCCACAAGCAAAAGACGACGCTACAGCTAGTATTTTTCCACATTTATTTAAATTGACAATTTTATTTGTTTTCTAGTACAATATAGTCTATATTGTACTAGAAAACAAATAAAAAATTTAGGACAAAAAAATGATAGATCTTGGATCGCTAATTAGTGGGCTGTGCTGCTTTGTCGTTTTCACTCTCCTTCCTGCTTGACTATGTATCCCTTACTCCTAAAGGCGACGCAACAGCTCCAAAAGATTGTGCTTCAAATCAGATGGAGTTTCTTGGTGTGCGAGATAACAAAGCTGACAAGCTGCACCCGAGTACTTCACAGGTCTTTAAAAAGACCATTCACATGTTAACGAGGTTTTGTTGTTTATTTCACCCCTTTTTACCAGACTGCGGGCAGTGTCTACCCCCTGTGAGAGTTGCCTTTTACACGGGACACGGGTGGGAGCTACGTGCCCATATTTTTTTTTTTTTTAAACAGAAACAGTTGCGGTGCTGTTTGCAAAAGAAAAGAAACACAGCCCTCAGATGCCTGGTCTGAAAGGAAACGGGATGGGTGCCGTGAACCTGGAGGACAGCAATCTAAACAACGACCCTCGTCAGGAAGCCTGACACCTGTAGAAAATGTAAATGTGGCAAATGGCTAATGATGAAATGGAAAGGCGGCGTGGGAGCAATTTAGGCTTTAATTGACAGAGTGACATGAATTTTCTTCGAGCGCAGCTAGGAGCGCAAGTGTGGGAAGCATACTACCTCCCTGCAAGTGTGGGAAGCTTCTACTACAGCAGGCATCCCAAGTCCATTAGCCACACTTTGCTTCCGTCTGTCTATGTTTTTTTGTTTCTACCCGGTGCCCTGCTCTCCAAAGTCCTCGCCAGCACGAGACACCGTGACCCGCGAGTCACTGAACACAGGGCACCCCCACTCCGCGCTGCCAGCACGGAAGCCGTCCTGTTCATCATTCATTCAACTCTCCCTGTCTCGCTCCGTGCCGGGTGCCTTCCTTCATCCAGCACAGTCTGCCACGGGTACAAGCGCCTTATCTTCCATTCCAAGTGCCCCGTCGGTAGCAAAATACCCGACGGCAGCGTGGCCAAATTTGCTAGTATTTTTCAGTTTATAAATATAAATACAGACAAAGGAAATATAGATTTCCGTCTGTATTTATATGTATAAATCCGTAAAAACGGAAAACCGGGAGCCCTAGTTATGATGGAGCTTAGATTTCACCTATAAAATGTATGCATTATTGTATGACAAAAGGCACGCAGATTGTGGTGCAAGCAAGATGCAAACATAAGGTCTGATCAGAATGCTTCAGTTTGGAGGTGCTTTCATGTGAAAACATGCTCAATTAGTTGAACAGCCATGTTTATATGCAATTAATCAATATGTAATCTCACTATAGGACGCACATTAATTTAGAAAATGTATTTGCACTTTCAAAATGGTATCATGTATTTTTGCAAGAGCAGAAATGTGCTGAATTGTATTTCACAGTGTAGAAAACCACGTGATTTCAGTTTGCTTTAGTGAACTCCGCTTACTGCAGTTTTTTCCCTTGAACATTAGAATGGAATGTGCTCCTCTTCCCTACCAACTTTCAATGAAAGGGCTTTGTTAATAAATCACGCCCTCCTATTTCTGTCTCTTCGACCTTCACTATGTTGCATATTTTTGTAGCCTGAAAGCGTGGAGTGAAGAGCACATATTTTTTTTTCATAATCACAAGACTAAAATTTGAACAAGAACACGCCCGATTAATGACATATCCAGTCAGCCCATGGGGAGAGAATGTGCCTTGACGTTCTGATTAGATCAGCAATGAGGACCGAGCACGTGAACTTTTGCTTGAAATATGGCTTAGAAGTGGGAGGGGTGCCTCTTTTTGCTCATTTTTTCTGAGGGCCAGGCCCAGTTTCTCTGCTGGACACAGACGGGGAGGAGAGAGAAGGAGGGGCTGCATCTGTGGGGGCTATTTTGCAGCCCGAGACACAGACTAGCACAGCGAGGCAGAGAGTGAGCTGAAAGGATTAGAACAGATTTCGATTTTAGGTGCTAAACTTTAAATGTCATGCTTTAACTAACTGCTTTTGAAAATATGTATTTGTCCTATGTATTTATTTCTCTTTATCGGAGATTTTTGCTATTATTAATTAACCTTGCAAGACTTACTCTTTTTCTTAGAAACTCTTTAAGAGTTTTGACTGACAATTTGCACCACATTTCCCATCCTATATGTGATGCTTATATGCAGACTAATATGTTCTGTATTAATCCTATTTGTCCTATTTTTCAATTCTGTAACCTAATTGATATTTGACTAATGAATAAAGAGTCCGAGAACCTTAACTTTTGACTTAAAAATAAAACCCTTTAAAATAACTCACCACTCATTATTGCCTTAAATATGGTTTGCATTTAATTTTAATATTTATGTAAAGTCTCCTGTTTGGTGAAACACGGTCATCAAAAGGTTCATCATTTCACCCTTTACACCGGTAAACAATAGGTAATGAGGTTTTGAATAGGGAAATTACCAGGTAATTACCGCTGGATCAGTTTTTGGTAGCAGAGTTAAGGTTAGTGCCATCACCAAAATGAGCATAGTTAGTTTAATGCCTAGGGCTAGAAAATAATTGCCCAAGTTAGATGAAAGTCCAGATTCCAATGCTCAGAACCTAAGACTGGCAAAGCAGTACTGGAAAGGTGATACAAGAAGGAGATTGCTGGAGTGGTGCGAGTATTAGGGTTGTGAAATGTTGTTAATGTGCTTGCAGGTATGTTTTTGTGGTGTTGAAAAATAGAAAGGGTTGACTGTGGATGAAATTTTGCTCATTTTGACTTGTTTTTTTTTTATTGATTAAATTGGTAATTTCATAGGACAGATTTATTGATTTATGTCTAACACTTTATGTTGAGTTTGTATTGTGTTTTATGTTGTCAATTGTTTAATGACTTCCGGGACAAGTGAAGTCGCACAGTGCATGGTCTGGTTGCCCTGTATGTAGATGAGGAAAAATGTGTGGCCCATTGTCTGGTTTCAAGTTGGTAACATCCGTCGTGTGTTATCGTTGGGGACATATCCGTGTGAAAGTGGTGTATGGATAGAGAAGGCCACCTGTGAAATTTCAGCCTAAGAATAGGAGTCGACAGTGAGCTCTGATTACTCTTATCCCTGGAAAGTTAACGGGTCTCCCCAAAGCTTGTAAGAAGGGTTAAGTAGATGGAAGTGCTACTGTATCTGCGAAACTGAATTATTCTGTGGTAGGGTAGAGGTAAGCGCTGCCTACTGGAAATACAGAATTCTTGTGCAAATGGACTACATTTTCCGTATGAATGTGTGTAAGTGAAATAGCACTCTGTTTTCTCGTGAAACTCTGGCCTTAATTCTCAGGGGCATTGTAGTCTCCACATGTGTTTTATCCCCAAGGAAACGGTTAGCTCCTGCTTGTCAGAAGGGTAAAGTAGAGGGAAGTGCTACTTTATCTGCAAAATGCGACAATTCTGTGGTAGGGTAGAGGTAAGCGCTGCCTACTAGAAAAACAGAATTCTTGTGTAAAAGGTCAAAATTATTTCTTTGGTTTAGCGAAACAGATAATGGTGATGTTTTATGTTGTTACTAACAGATTTTGATTAAAAGGAACGCAAGAAAGGTTTGCCGATAAAATTTTGTAAAGGGAGAGCTAGTAGCAGGAGGAAAACCGACGTCCCAAAGGGCCGTGCTGGCACTGGACGAGACAGTGGGTGTGTAGTGAGCCCTGTTTGTAAAGAAGGAGTCAGTAGCAGGAGTTAATTGGACTGACTGTCAATTGTGGCAGGACTGGAGAAAATAAATTGCATTAAAATATTGCAGAAATGGAATTGTATAAAGAAGCGGTTAGGAGGTAAAGTGAAAATTTAGTTTTTTATTGGGGATGCTCCTGAAGGAACACCTGTGCATTTTAGGTCTACCAATATGGGACAAAATTCATGTATGTGGGTTCACCAATGGTGCAAGATTACTGAAAAAGAGGGTCCTTTGAGGTATCCAAAAGATGGTACTTTTGAATTGCAAGTTAATGACAAATTAAGGGAAGTGTTATGTGAAATAAAGACACCATCTAGAGCTGCACATTTTGAGGCCTTAAGCATGTGGGAAAAGACAGCAAGAGACAAAGCAAGTGAGGATAAAAAGGTGAAGCACCAGATGCAGGAGAAGGGAATTAATGATGATAAAAAGCTTTAAATAAATAATGAATATGGGGGTGAAATAATGTCCGCCACTTTATGTGGTTCCCATTACAAATACTGAAAATAGTGTATCAGTAAGTACTACAGTGGCTACTGCTTCTGTTGAACAGAGAGAAATACAGAATGAGAGAAATGTGCAGACATTTCAGATTGACCCACTACCTGTTGATTTAGCACGGACAGTGATACCCCCAGGTGTTACTGCTATAAATGCGACTGATTCAGTGAAAAATCTACAAGCTGCAGATGTAGACAGTGCCTAGACAAATTGTGACTGTTCAAATGAATATGGGCCCTACTGAAAAGGTTCAAAGAGTTGTAGAAGGAGTAAATATGTCAGGGTTTATTTCAGAAACTCAGAATGCACAGATTATTGAACAGAAACTACCCCAGACAGTCCGAGCATTGAAAGATGGGGAAAAATTGTGTTTACAGCAGCCACAGCCCAGGATAAAATAAATATATTTGGAGATGGGATTTTTCAAACCTGCTTTGAGGAAGCAGAAGTAATTAAAAAAGAAAGAAAGCATGGGGAAACAAATTAACCCAGCCCCCCGAAAAAGATAAACAGCTTAGTGTTTTAAATTCAACATTGGAGCATGAAGAAATGAAGAAATTAACAGTCCTTGTTATGTTACAAGGAATTTATTAAGCGCACGTTCACCAACGGTTTCTCGGCGCTGAGAGAAACATGAGGCAGCGGAAGAGAAGAGGGCTAGTTGTCGTAGGCCTGAGAAAACAGCCAAGTCTTCAGTAGTTTTCTGAATGAGACATAGGAGGTGGTTGACCTAACTCCAGCGGGAGTGAGTTCCAGAACTGCGGGGCCAATACTCCAAAACGAGCACCGCCCAGTTTTTTACGTTTAAATGTGGGGGTGACTAGCAAATTCAGGTGGGTGGATCGGAGGTAGCGGTTGGGGACATAACGTATGATTTTAGATGAGATGAAGGCTGGACAGTTCCCCTGCAGGGATTTGAAGATAGTGCATCCCAATTTGAAAAGACCCCACATGGCCACAGGCAGCCAGTGAATGCCTTTGATTAGAGGCTGAATACGGTGCCATCTAGGCTGATGGAAAATCAGTCTGGCAGCGCGGGTCTGGACAAGTTGGAGGCGTCTTAAGCTGGTATGCCGGGATGCCTACATAGAGGCAGTTGGAATAGTCAAGTCGGGAGATGACCAGAGCTAAGATTACTAAAGCCAAGGCTTCCTGAGACAGGAATCAACTGATTTTCTTAATTCTGCGTAGTTGGAAGAAGCCGGCAGAGACCACCGAGCTGATCTGGGCTTTTATCGAAAGGTCGTTGCTGACCAATATTCCAAGGCTCTTGGCAGAGCTGGCCGGGGTAGGGGGGATTGCCTAAAGAGGATGGCAAAAAGTTGGAGTTCCATGGGTTAGCAGGTCCGCCCGTGAGGATTAACTCCGTTTTGTCAGGATTAAGTTTCAGTTGGTTTCCATTCATCCATTCGCTAATGAAGATCATAGTGTCTTGGAAGTGGGTTAGCGAGGAAGGGTGGAGACCAATATTGAAAACCAGCTGGAGGTCATCCGCATAATTGTATGTTACGACTTTCCTGTCCCGAAGAGATGAGATTAATGGGAGGAGGTAGAGATTGAAAAGAAGCGGGGAGAGGGAAGAGCCCTGAGGAACTCCGCAGGAAAGTTTCATCTTCTTTGACGAGAGGTTGGCGAGGCGGACCGATTGGAATCTGTTGCTGAGAAAGGAGGAGAGTCAATTTAGAGCCCGGCCCTGCTACACGGTCCAGAAGGATGTTATGATCGACCGTGTTGAAAGCCGCTGACAGATCCAGGAGAACCAGGGCCTGGGTAAGCCCTCTATCAGCCCTCCCTCTAAGCTTGTCCATGACTGTCAAGATGACAGATTCTGTGGAGTGAGAAGGTCGAAAGCCGGACTGGTGGGGGTCCAGGATATGATGCAGTTCGACAAAGGGACTTAATTGTGTAGAGACATAGGCCACCAAGACCTTTCCGAGGTATGGTAGTAACGAGATAGGGCGGTAGTTGGCAGGGGTAGAGGGATCAGCACCTGGTTTCTTCAAGATGGGGATAATTTCCGCAGTTTTAAAGAGGTCAGGGACTATGCCCTCTTCCAGTGATTTGTTTAGAAGAGAGAGGATGGCAGGGCACCTGGAGAAAGTCTCCTGGAGGACATAAGGGGGGCAGCAATCTGTTGGGGACCCCGAACCGACTCTTTTTAGTAGACCCAGAAAGGTTTCCAAGGGGATCTGGGGAAACAGGGTCATCAGGGGTGACAAGTCCCTGGTATTAGGAGAGTTGGCAGGGGTGCCAAAGGACAAGATGCTGGCTTTAATGGCAGTGATCTTGTCCATAAAGTAAGAGTTGAGCGAGTCACAAAGGGGTTGAGAGGGGATTAGCTTAAGTACTATTCTGTCAGGTTTAGATAGCTCGCTGACTATGGAGAAGATATCTTTGGCTTTGTTAGCAGAGTCCACGACTTTCTTTGAGAAATAGTCCATTTTGGTTTGGAGAATGGAGGTTTTATATTCTTTTAGTAGATTAGTGTAGATGTTTTTGTCAACTGAGTAATAGTGAAGTCTCCACCTACGCTCCGCTTGTCTTAGTGCAAGCTGCTTAGTTTTTAGGTCCGCGGAGAACCATCGCTGAGCGTCATGTGGTCTGATAGTTTTAGTGTACTTAAGCGGGGCGACGCACTCACTTGCTGATTCAAGCCATAACTTAAGATTTGTGGCCTGAACGTGGATTGACTGTGGCAATAGGGGCCGTAGGATTAAGACGAGAACAGAAATGATTAATATTAGCGTTTTTCCAGTTCCTGGACTTGTGATTTTTAGTCGGTTTGGGTTTATAGGGCTATACACCTGGAAGAGTAAAGGACACAAGATGATGATCCAACCAGGTGCACAGAGAGATCAAAAGGGTCGAGGGAGTCATGTTGGCAAAATGTGTCCCTTGATATGGGTGGGTGCCTGCACCTGCTGGGTGCAGTTCATACCCGACAGAAGATCCGTAAGTTCGATAGAGCCGACGCTCTCCATAGCGTCTAGAGGCCAGTAATTGAAGTCACCTATGATAAGGAGTCTGGCGTGGACAATCGCCAGATGGGAGATCATTTTTTCCAAGACCTGGGGAAAAGTGGGCACGCAGCAGGGGGGTCTATAGAAGAGAGCGCAGGTGAAGGATGACTGGGGGGATTCCAGTTTAAAAACTAGGCTGTCAACAGAGGGCACACCCTTAATCTCCAGTGTCTTAAACTGATGGTCCTTAAGGATGATGGCTGCTACTCCACCACCCGCTTTCCCAGGGGGGCGGTTAGTTTGAAGGATAGAATAGTTATCTGGTAGGGCTGCCAGAATGTCAGGTATGGATTCTTCAGTGAGCCACGTTTCCGTGAGAAGTAGGTCAGGCCTTTCCAACTGTAAGAGTTGGAAGATCTCGAGTTGGTATTTTACCATAGATCGTGTGTTTAGGTATATAACTGAGAGTCCCCTTTGTCCACGAGTACTGAGGGTGTTGGGAGGAAGTACTGTAATGGGTGTGTCGGATTTGTGAGTGGAGAGAACCTCAGGGAAGGTGGTTCTGTATTTGAGAATACCTGCTTCAGCTAAGCAGAGGCGGATGTGGGTAGCAATCTCCTGATTCCCATGTAACTCTCTCAGCTCCGTAGTGGAGTATTTTAGAGAAAGGGCAGAGTTTCTGGCCCCTGGACCAGTACGGCAGCGGACGGGTGCAGACGGGCTTGGCTTTGGCGCGCCTTCGGCACACTGCCGGCACGCCCGCTGCGCGGCCGTGTCTCCATCTAATTTTATGCGGGTCAGGGCAGGCAGTGAGGGGAGGTGCAGGGGGAGAAGTCACGTCCCCTCCGTTCAATCGGCACAACAAGCCGTGACGGACCAGGGCAAGATGGAACTCCCTGGGATGCCCCGTGAGTGACTAGCGTCAATGCGGTGGTGAGTGAGCACAAATTATTACATATTCATGATTACAGTTTTTAAAAAGATTTAAAAGGAGCAGCGACTGGTCTCACACCATATAACATAATTTGTAATCAATTGGTTAACACGCAATGCAAGTAAAAAGTTAAACACGTTTTTTGGCAAGCTTCACCTTGCGGCGCTCGCTGTTCTCCTTGCTGTCCTTGCTATTTAAATCATGAAAATATGAACCAGTGTCAGGAAAAAGAATTAATTGCCCTGAGTAAGGAAACAAATACATGTGCAGTAACTACACATGGTAGACTGACCGATTTGGCTCAAAAATATGAAATTAATGTTTCAGGAAGTTTTCCATTTCAGAAAAGCTTCAGGGTACATATGAATGAAGAGGCAAATGAGACAACGTGTTCTTCAGGAATGCAATTGCACATTGCAGAAACAAAATATATTTTTTTAATGCAATGGGTTTGAGAAAGTAGGAGACCAGTGCACAAGAAAACATGAGAAGAAAAAGAAACCACCAGACCTAGCAAGGAAACTGGATAAGAAAAAGAAACCACCAGATTTAGTTGAGGAAAATAATAAGCAGAATGGGGGAGAAGCTTTTGCTTGCTCATGGAGAGAAATGGTGGGAGAAGTGCATGTTCATGTGCCACGGAACAAAAGTGAACTTGCAGAATTTCTGAACACATTCCCAAAATTGAGACACAAACTTATGCTGTAGTACCCACAAGTTGATGGATTTATCGAAATTTTAAAGGAGTTGTGTATTAATTTGGAAATGATTTCTGACACTGCCATGCAAACTGAATTATGGTTTGAATCTAAAGTTGCGGTGCAAAGGTCAAGTGAGGAGACAGTGAAAAATGTTTGCATGAATGCACCATCATTTTCTGTTGAGAAAAATGAAGCAGTGATTACTTTTCTGAAGGGCAGAGTACCAGCAAAATATGTTAATTGGGTATAGATTAAAAGAACAAAACAGGAGCTAAAATTGGTTCATGAGTTTTGTGAATGTGTGTGTTTAATGTTTCAGCAACACAGTGGTAGAGAATGTCCTGATGTCACTAGCATAAGATTATTTGCGCCTGCCTCAATTGGTTATTGGTTTAATATTTTCTGATCAGATCAGTGTGCACATACAGCAAAAGCTGATAGAATGGCTTCTGAAGGATGAAGGTTACTATTGTGCTGGACAAGGAATGAAGCCAAAAGAGTTTAAAGAAAAACCTATGATGGTACAGAGCAGGTTTGCACAGAAACGTTTTCAGAATAAGCTGTTTGCAGAGAATAAAATTGTGGTACAGGGTGATGTTTCACAAGCAGAGGTAAAAAGTGCTCAAGGAAGATTTGGTGTTCCACAGGATGGAAATAAAGGTGTTTTGGTTAGTGCAAATTCAGGTATGGATGTTGTACTGCTGGAAAAAGTGTCCTTTTGCCATGTGACAGATTTGAGCATTGGAAGAAGAAATTTAAATTTAAACATGATGCAGCAGTAGGAAATGTGCAAAAACAGAGAGAAATGCAGGTGCAAGAGGTGCCAGCTAAGCAAATACAATTGTCAGTTCAGAAACGGGTACCAATGGCAAGAATTTCACGCCCAAATGGTCCCACAAAATATGGAAAATGCTAAAATTAATTTAAATAAGTTGTCCAGAGCAAATGTGAATTATTTCCAGAAACAAAATCAGAACGCAGTTCAACAGGTTACTGTATTTGAAAATAAGAGTTTTAACCCTAACAATTCTGAATTTACCAAGTCCATTGTGAAAGCAGTGGAAGGTCGAGACTTAGTTGGAGTTTTAAACAAAGAAATTACAAACCCAATTTTAGAATTATTTGCACCACAAATATGCCCATTTGAGGAAAGTTACCAATTTATTGTTTGCGACTCAGGAAAACAATTGTTTTGCAAATTAAACATCACAGATTACTGTAAACCGGATTAAGTTAATTTTCAGATTCCTGATGAGGATGTTCATTTTAAAATGGCTGTAGCATTGTTTTCAGAAAAGACAGTTGAAAAATTACCTTCCGATTTGAAAGCAATAATAAAAACAGAAATAAGAGTTCACAGAGAAGGATGTCAGATTAATAAAAAGTGCAGAGCAGGTCTTATTTTTAAATTAGATGACATGTATTTAAGAACGCAAAAACAACAATTGATGGACAGACTGCAGAACAATGTCATACATTCACCCAAGTACAGAGATCTGGGCCTAAATCCATCGTTTTTTTCCTCACCATGCCGTTCCAGTTTGAACCCAGCCTTATGCAAATCAGTCTTGACCCTGTGCCTCATGGGAACAGTCCAGCCCGAACTGCCAAGCTAGGTCCTCCCTGGACTGGAAACAAGCATCCTAGGACCTGTTTTGGGGTTTCACCCCTCTTCAGCCAGGATAGCTTGATTTCCAGTGGCATGGAGAGCAAGGGACCCACGTCTGAGCATACCCTTCCCACTCGGGTGATGGATTAAACCCAGATCAGTTGACTGGGGGTGAGTGCTTGCAATGTTCAACACTCCGTCCATCATTTCCTTTGTTCGCCATAAGTTGGCAGGGTATGCTCAGACGCGAGTCCCTTGCTCACTTTGCCACTGGATTCAAGCAAGCCTGGCTGAAGACGGCTGAAATGCCAGAAACCGGTCCTAGGAAGCTTGTTTCCGGTCCAGGGAAGACATGGCTTGGCAGTTCGGGCTGGACTGTTCCCATGAGGCACAGGGTCAGACTGATTTGCATATAACCATGTCTGAACTGGGGTGGCAGAGTGAGCTAAAGAATGATGATAGATTAAACCCAGATCAGTTGACTGGGGGCGAGTGCTTGCAATGTTCAACACTCCGTCCATCATTTCCTTTGTTTTTTGCCATGTATTTAAGAACAGCATCAGTTGCAGGAATTTTACCAATGAAAGGATTTTTGATGGAATTGATTGGAAGTTTATGTAACTTTTTGATCACAGGTTCGCAGAAACTAAATGACAAGAACAGATTAGAGCAGGAGATTAATAGCATCATTTTTCCATGTTGTCCTGTGGTACCGAATCCAGGCAATATATTTTTTCACATTCCATGTGCTGAAGAATGGCTTACTGTTATTGTTTTTGCCAAGTTCATGTCACAGTGCCATTGAATGAAGCTAGTGAGGAGTACTGTCAGATAGAAAATGAATGTCTGGGACACATAATTAGAAAGGGAGGTAGAAAGGTGTCACCACGGAGAGTGGAAATAATTTACCAGATGAATCCACCTCAAATTCAGAAAGAAGTCAGGAAGATTTTGAGAATGGTTAGCTGTTGTAGAGAGTGGTTGCTAAACCTTTCCCTAGTGGCTAAGCCTTTACTGAGGCCGACACACAAGGATGTGTCTGATCCGCTTCCATTGGTCAATTGCACAAAAACATTCCTAGAGTTGAAAGTGAAAAAGTGTTGCGCCCCGGCACTAGGAATGCAAGTTTATTTAAAAGAAAATACACCGATGTGCAGTGAGAGGGAGGGCTGCGCTCGCTCAGTGCCTGTTCAAAAACATGAATGCGTTCAATGGTCTGTGACGTATTTCCCAATGACCGTTGACCCAAACGTCACAGAAATACCCAGCTGCCTTAATTTAGCAGCTGTGGTAGATGTTGGTCATAAAAAGAGTGAGTTTATAATAATGGAATTTCCAATTATTGTAATGGTTGCTTTCTTTGTGGAGTTGTTTTGGGGAAATACTGTGACCAAGAAATGTCTAAATTCAAATGTATGTAGCTTACTGCCAGCAAATGAAATTGTTTGTGATCAAACTGAACCTACATTTTTGAATGTCATGAATTTCTGCCTGAAACCAAAGTTAGACTGTAATGATGAACGTCTGATTCAGCCCAACCATTTTGTAGATGGTCCATATTTGAAAAGTAACAATGACACTTTAAGAGCAGCACATGCTGTGCTTCCTATACATTATGTTGTCAAAGTTTCATGGCTGTCAGAAGTTAACTCAGCCCAAAAATTTAGATTGATTGCCCTTACCAGAACATGCAATATAATTTCTCAATTGGGAGTCACTGTTGTCCTGGGAAAGAGAAATGCTAATTCAGTTGCACAAGATTGTATCCTGTTCGTCTCAAATGTGTTATTGCAAAAGCTGATGCCCAGGTATAGATTGCCAGTTTCTCTGAAATCAGATCATAATGAGGTCTCAAAGATGATGAGTGCAGAACCACAGACTGGACAAGGAGTAGATTGTAGCTATCTGCCTGAAGTTTCAAGCATAATAAAGCAACACAAAGGCAGCACAGAGTTACACTTAGCAAAAGACTGTTTCAGCATCGCCAAAGTGGTTTGAGTATTTACATGCAAATGCACTTGTGAAAACAACTAATGAAAAGACTAGCCATTGCTGTGAAGGTCTGACTGATGTGGAGCGTGCAGTTTCTCACCAGATTACAGCTGCTACACAAGATCTACATAATGAAAAACTTTGATCTGAGAGATGCTGTGAAATGGAAAGGCCCATTCCAAATGATCCTGGAAAAGACTTGTGAAATGTGGTGGCCTTCTAAATTGGGTGCATGCCTCACACACGTATGGTCCCGATAAAACAGCTCCTCTTCAAGAAAAGACGCCAGCTGTGGTCAAATGTCCACGGAAGAGGGTCAGTCAAACTGTAAGGGAACACACAGAGTTTGAAGGAGCACTAGAGAAAACTGAGGTGGCACTGGAAAAGCAAAAAGTGGAAACTGACTCAGATGAAAGTGGTGTCCAAAGGGTGAAAGAGTCAGATGCAGCCTCTGAAGAAGAAATGAGTGCTGTGGGCCTATGAGTGGAGGTAGGAAAAAGCTGGCTGAAAGGGAATCCAAAATGTTTGCAGTGGTCCATTGAAAAATCATTTGCAACCACATAGCTGAAACATCTGAATCTGATCAAAGTGAAAATAAAAGTGAAAGGCTTGGATTGGAAAAGTGCAAGGAATTGATGGTGCTCTAGTTGTTCAGCACCCGAGTGGTCAAAATACATGGGAAAAGTTCAGGGCTGCCACACTATTTGAGCCACCCTGAAGGCAAGCAGGTGACAAGGAGCCAAAATTTGCTGAAACAATAAATGAGAAATGTCAAACTTTTCCAAGAAGCTACTTACAGAAATCTGAACAACAACTTTTGAGCTTGGCCATAAATGATCTGCTTACAAACCAAATTTGTGTGGCTTTAGAAATAGAGGTAACATTGTTATATGCTCAGCTTTTGTAATAACCAGTGATAAAGAACATACTAATTTAGTAGGGGTTTTCTTTTAGATACCTGTGTGAATTAAGTGTGCTAAGGAACACTATAAAGAGGAGTAGTAATATATTAGGTAGAGAAAAACATATATTTGACTCAACTAATGATGTGCTTTATTTAAACAAATGCAACATGTGAAATTAAATAAGTGTGATAAATTTAGAAATCATTTGAGGTACAGGTACAATGATTTGATATTTATCAAAAGGGTGAATTGATGGATTTGTTGCTTGAAATATGGCTTAGAAGTGGGAGGAGTGCCTCTTTTTACTCATTTTTTCTGAGGCCCAGGCCCAATTTCTCTGCTGGACACAGAGGAGGAGAGAGAAGGAGGGGCTGCATCTGAGGGGGGTATTTTGCAGCCTGAGACAGAGACATAGAATAGCACAACAAGACAGAGTGTGCCGAAAAGATCAGAACAGATTTAGATTGTAGGTGCTAAACTTTAAATGTCATGCTTTAACTAACTGCTTTTGAAAAGATGTATTCGTCCTATGCATTTATTCCTCTTTATGGGAGATGTTTGCTATTATTAATTATTGATTAACCTTGCAAGACTCACTCTTTTTCTTAGAAACTCTTTTAAGAGTTTTGACTGACAATTTGCGCCACATTTCCCTTCCTATATGTGATGCTTATATGCAGACTGTAATATGTTCTGTATTAATCCTATTTTTCAATTCTGTAACCTGATTGATATTTGACTAATGAATAAAGAGTCAGAGAACCTTAACTTTTGACTTAAAAATAAAACCCTTTAAAATAACTCACCACTCTCATTATTGCGTTAAATATTGTTTGCATTTAATTTTCACATTTATGTAAAGTCTCCCGTTTGGTGAAACACGGTCATCAAAAGGTCCATCATTTCACCCTTTACAGCGGTAAACAATAGGTCATGAGGTTTTGAATAGGGAAATTACCAGGTAATTACCACTGGATCAGTTACACACCGATTTTGGACTAATGTACTTTTTTTTCCTTTTCACCCAGTGCTTCGAGACCCTCGCGGGTAAGTAGTGCCCTCTACAAATTCTATGATTGATTGAGTAGAACGCACTGTACGCGCCCTTAAAGAGTCCTAGAAATCCAGAGCACTTGATGCGCTCTGTTCGTTGGATATATATAGCCTCCAGTTTTGCGCTCTTGGTTGTTGCGCTTTGACGTAGTATGCGTCGCTGAACATGTGACAAATGGGAAGGAAATCATGTGTTGCGTCACTGCACTAAACAGTGCCTTGCATGCAGAGTGGAGTGAACCGTTATCGAAATGCCGTAGGTCTTTGCAGGTAAATACTGCCTTTAATTACAAAAGTGTATTTGCACTGAGCCTTTGAGCGCTTGACATGAACTCAAGTTAAAGTACACAGATCAAATTGATTTTTTTAAAGCATTTTACCCCGTTTTCAGTCTGTGTTTGTAATTGTCAGTGCCAATTCACGTATACCTTTATGCCCCATTTCTGTGTGTCTACGTTTTGGCGTGTGTTCCCTGTGTCTGCATCAAGTTGTAGTAGAGATTCTCGTTGCGCAAATGGTTGTAACTTGTTTTTATTTTATGTTTCCCTTGTCTTTATTGCCTCATTTTGCTCGCTAGAAAGTGTCTCACTCATACTCATTGAAACGTCACTCAACACTCGTTATTAAAATGTCACACATGGCAATCTGAAACCTTGCCAGCTATGTGTTAATTGTATAAGATAAATAAGCAGGAAGGCTTGTATATAATATTGAAAAAGCTTCCACTTAACGCCTGGTGACATCACGACGATATTGCTGCTACTAAGTTTCATAAAGAGAAGGGAAATCCAGAGAGAAAATGCCTCTCCTTAAAGGATTTCCCTTCCCCTACAACGCGCACCCGGCATGACATCATGCTGTAACCTCGACTAGTGAAAAGGGAGGAATGTGATACCACGCGCACATCGATGTGCAGTTCCTGTGCCAGGGCACAACAAAACAACCCATTGGAGACCCGTTTCGAGGCGCCCTTTAAAAAAAAAAAAACTGGCGGTGCTCAGTACCGGTGAGACCCGGCCCACTTCAAGCCTTGGATGTAGGAACAACAAATTTCCCCAAGACCGAGAATATGTACACAGTGGAACATTGGCCGTGAGACCGTATTATGGGAATAGTGACCTACATTACTGCAAGAATCTACAAACCCGTGCACTAGTTGAACCCGCAAGTACCAATTCATTCTGGCGCTACGGAATTAAATACACAGCGTTGGTCAATCACTCGTAAAGTGACTCGCTGCTCGAGCCTAGGAGCGATTTGTGTGATTATCAGAAAACACAATATGTACGGCACTCAAAAATTAAGCTAACGCATAATCTGGTAAAACAATGCAAGTTCACAGTACAGAAAATAATAAAGGAGTTAAGTGAAGCCGCTCATCACTCACTATGTGAAACATAAGTCCCAATTCATAATAATAAAAACAGGAGGCTAATAAGGTCCCGCTTTAAACCTGAACCCGTTTGAGAAAGAACCGGAGTCTCCCTCTACATCACTTGGAGAACTTTTGTTTGCCCACTCCGCTAAAAGCTAGATAATCTATACTTTTAACCAGGTAACAATAGGAGTTAATGCCACGGATTATCTCATAGCGCAACCCGGGAAAAAAAAGAATATATTCACGCAACTGATTAATCTATTAAATGGATGAAAGACTAATTAACAAAACATGCATGATTATGGAATTTAAGACTAGCCAAGCCTCTTAAAATGTTCAAAAACTATCAACTCACATTTGTTCGTATGAAATGTTTAATGAATTAAGCCAACCCCCCCAAAAAAAAGGCCACTAACGCTTTTAAGAATAATTAGGAGTAAATATTTAATTACAAATAGAAAATATATAGGCTACAAATATGAAAAGATTTGTATCGTCTTTCAGCGGGTAAATGCATGAGAAGCAAATGAACGTTACTTTTAAAGGGAACAATTTATTTTTACCTACATATACGAAACTTGTCATAAAATGCTGACTGAAAACGCATTAAACCACCTTAAAGGGAACGTTGTCAGACTGCAAATGCCAATCACTGAAAACTCAAATTTAGCCAAAGTCACTTCACATGAAGGCCTGAAGTTGCAATTTAGGGCTTATATATCTGGTTTAGTACCCTCCCATCCCGGGCGTCACTCGCACTAGTTTTCATGGGTGGGGGAACGAGGGTGCTTCTTGAGACCTGCCATGGCGAAAACTACTACCAACGCAGAACGCTTACTCCTCCACACCACTTGGACAGCCCCTACTTACTCACCTCGCACTGCTGGTTTTCTATCTCCATGGCTTGGCTTTCCGCTGTTCTGCCGCTTCTTCCGCTGTTCTCTGCTCACGCGCCGCTTCTTTCTGACGCACCTGCGTGCTGCAGCCACCTTTTATACCCTCGGATAATTCTCAAACCAATTTTCTGCCGCACGTGTGTACTGGCTCTGAGAGCTTCCCTTACACCAGGCGAACGGGCACACCCAGCTTCCATCAGATGAACAGCTCATTGGCTGGAGACGCCGTGATAACGCTCAGTGACACTCCATTGGCTAGGGTCTTTCAGCCACCCCATTGGTCAGGTACGCCTTTCCACTTGAACCTTGAGGCCTATTGGGTACCTACTCCTACGCTTCGTAATCATTGGCTCATCATTTCAGGAATTATGAGCAGGTCGGTGTCCCCGATTTACTTCTATCTAGATTGGTTTTCCAAACTTGTCATCTCATTTTCAAAGGACCCTAAACGTCCACTTTCCTGATGCAGTTGGCAGACTACCCGTCCTTCAGCCCCAAGTATTGGCCTGAGATACGATTTTAAGGGGTGTCGGGCGCTTTCCAGGAATACAATAATGAAGAGCGGTTTTAAGGGGGTAGGGAGGAGATTCTAACATACAGTAACAAAAGTCCTTAAAAATATGAAATGCAGTTGCATTGATAATTCAATGCATTCGCTGTTTTGTTTTCAATATTAGCAACATTTTATTTAGAGGAATAATTGGGGAAGTGTGTGTCAAACTGTACAATTTAAACACAACTCCGTTATAAAATGGGTGCAGTATAATATAACTTGAATTATTCTTTATTTGGGCGATTAGAGGTATGTGTGATACGAGGAAGTATTTGAAATAGTGCAATTTCTGCTAACGGCAGAAATCCTAAACATGCATAGGCATGGCCAAAAATACTACTAACTTATGTTCTGCAGTGGTTGAAGTGGGCGGGGTCGGCAGGTCACGGCATGCTCCTACTTCTTTAATTTATTTGGTTCCGTTCCCCTACTTTTTAGTTTTAAACATGCGTCCCAGGACGCCAGAAATCGTCAAATAGATAAGCCTCGGCGTTCAGGGCCGGGCAGAGAATTAAAAGGGCTCTGCCTTTTCCTTCTTGCCCAGAGAAGACTAGGACAGTGTCCACTTTTGCTCTGCCGCTCCCTCTTTCTTCCTCCTATTCCCTCTCTTTTTGTCTCACTCCTCCTCCCTCACTGAAAACCAAGACTTCAAGAAACTGGTATTATCCTGTCTTTTTATTTGTTCCCCTGTGAAATGGATCCAAAAAAGAAAAACCTTTTTGCTGGAAACGTCATCTTTTTCAATTTCAAAGTGCAGCCTGGGGATAAAGAGAAATAAAACATTCAAAATATGAAAAATAAATAAATAACTAAAGAAAGACAGAGTGGTCGCAAAGTGGCCAGATTGGTTTTATTCATACCCAAAACCTTTAGTGCCAATTTACAGTGTTTGCCAGTGAAGTGCTACTTTTATGTTCTCGTCTCTCTTTGAACAACATCGGTTTCCCTGGGTGGGGAAAGTGCACCATTCCCGGAGGTACTGAAATACCTGCTTGATGGGTGAATTGGAAAACAAAATCGAGGCTGTGAGTTCACGAATGTGGTCTTTTTACCATACATTATTGTAAGGATATAAGCAATGGGCATTGAAACGGGTCGCTTCTGGGCCCTGTAGTCATGGCCTTAACGATTCAGGCAAAAGCACTCACCGATTTCTGAATAATAAGTTTAAAACGTTGAGGTAACCATGTTGCTCCTGCTCACATTTCACCTGCTTTACTTAATCTAGCTCCATATGAGTGTTTGCTGTTCCCAGGATGTTACGTTTTTTTTAGGCAGCATATTGCTCTTGTCTAGTGCGCATTTCGAATTTAATAGTATCCAGGTGTTTATACTGGGGCACAATTGGGTTGTAGTTGAAGGCAGTGCGAGTTTCTCTCAGTGGGGCAGTATGGTGTTCAATGCGGTAGAGGATGTGGCACCATAGTAAGAACTGCCGAATTTGGAACTGGGGAACCAGGTTCAGCCTTCATGACCAGTTCACCAGGCGACTTTCCCGAGGGAGCATATTCCCATGCTAGACCATAGAAGGCCCCTCAAGACCTTAGAAGCCCCGTGTCCTAGCACCAGCAGGTGGACCCAAGCTGTGGGAAGAGTGGGTTAACCTCGAAGGCCTGTCCACCACAATCCATACTGAAGTTCACCTTCAGTCTTGCAGGCAAGCCTATAGAGTGACAGTGACTCTGTCACTGAGGTCACAGGACCCTTGAGCAGGGTGACTCTAGGGCAGAGCGACCGCACCAGGTGCTGACTTCAGGTGGGGGTGTCGTGTTTGCAAGTATAATATGGTTTTAAAAGCACTTGCTGCCTTCTCCCTGGCCCCCAGCAGTTTTCAGCAACAATAAAAATTTAATGATAACTTGGGTGATTAATGTTCTTAGTAGAGAAAGATGGTGTTTTGTCCAGGAAAACTTTTGATTCAAGGAAAGAAAGCGCAGACGGTTAATATTTCTGCTGCTAAGAACATGTACCACGCAGATCACAAAGTGCACATAATATAAATAGGTCAGTGGGTTACTGCTTTTGGCAGAGATAGTTTATAAGTCAAAATCCTAACATAAAACAGTGAGCTATTACCTGTAATCTAAGAGCTCAATGCAAACTGCAAGATATAAATAAGAGCGTTGTGTTTTTTTCCCCCCAAGTCTTTGATTATCTTATTGTTGCAAAAAAGGGTTAATTTGGATAGAAATCAATATGTGTGATGCAAAGTGCTCTGACACCCGGTACTACACTGATATTAGTGGCACTGAAAATTTTCTGATATTTTATTATTAGGACATTTTTACACATGCTAACAGTCTCTGGAAAGATTTTGCCATATTAGTACCAGTGTAACATACAAATGCAGCAGCGAGAAAGGTGATCAGTCAACCTTTGCAAAGGGCCCTGCACTTCACAGCAGCACAAGTCACATTTTTTTAGTAACTTGTGATCCGTTTGAGCTACAAACAATTTATTAGTTAAAATTGTAAGATTATGCAGCAGATGATGTATTATGTGGCAAATATGGTAGAGCCATAATTATGTGGAAAACATCAAACTAGGATATTTTGCCATTCATGTTTGAACTGCTCTTATTCAAAAAGGGAGGAGAAGTGCTGATGACAAACTCCATGGCTCGGAGACAAATTGCTTGTGAGTCCACTCTTAAGCGTATTTGGGATGTATTGTGATTTGAAACATATTCCACTTTGTGAATGTATTTTAATGTCAATAACTCATATTAAACCTTAAACATGTCTAGCCATTGGTTGAATTAAATAGCGCAATAAGCTGTAACCGAATAGTGAAATGGGAAACAAATACTAAAAATTGGGATATTTTGCTCTGACACACCTCTGACTCCGCCCACTGACCCAATCCTTGGGTTATTCCCGCCCGCTAATTCCCCGCCCACAGTTCCCCAATTTTTTCTCCCCACTTCGACCACTGATGTTCTGGGCCCTAGCCCCACATACTGCAGAAAAGACGACCCAGTCACTGGAATGTGGTACTGGTAACTAGCCACGAGCACGTGCACTCTGGCTCTGTTATTTGCGGGGTCACCTGACTGGTGACGCCCGTGTTGGATGGCTGATGGGGTGTGTTTATTTTATTTTAAAAGTTTTATATAGTGCTAGCTTAACCCGTAGGTATCAGAGCGCTTTACATACACACTGTAAAAAAAAAAAAACTGACGGAAATTGCAGTACATAGTAGGCAGGCAAATACAGCATGAAAAATAAGGTGATTTACACAATCCGGTCACCAACTATCCTTGAATGTCAAGAGAGAGGAGTAAACTCAGATATTGAAGTCTAGATTAGTTGACGTTGGTCAGGAAAGTATTTGTTAAGGAGATGGAGTTTCATGTCCCTTTTGAAGCAGGAGAAGGCGGGGTTGCATCTGAGGACTCTCGGGAGAGCGTTCCTTATCCTGGGAGCGTTGCCAGAAAACAATCGGTATTGAGTGGTTTTCTTTTTCAGTTTCGGAGGAATAAGAAGGAGCGAGTTGGAGCTTCTCAGAGTTCTGGATTGACCTGCTCTTACCAGTTTGTTGTTCAGGTAGTTGGGGGCTGGAGAGTGAAGGGTTTTGTGTGTGATGCAGGCCAGCTCGTAAATACACCTCCCTTCCAAGTGAAGCCAGTTGAGGGAGTTGAGAGCTGGAGTGATGTGTTCAAATCTTTTTACTCCAGATACGAGTCGAGCGGCCATGTTCAGCAGTGCCCTTAGAGGGGCTAGGTGAGCTTTTGAAGTCCCTTTTAGGATGGCGTTCCCGTAGTCGATTTTAGAGAGAAATAGGGATTGGATTACTGTCTTGAGGTCATCATGGGGAAGAAAAGGTTTACATTTCTTGAGGTGTTTTAGAGAGAAAAGAGCACTTTTTGCAGAGTTTTTGATGTGGGCCTCCAAAGATAAGTTCTTGTCAAGGGTGATGCCTAGAGACTTAACTGAGTCGGATAGGACGATGGGGTAGTTTAGTGCGACCAGATTCTTGAGGCACTCTTGGATTGGATGATGGTTGCTTTTTGGAGAGAATAGGATTAGTTCAGTTTTATCTGGGTTGAGTTTTAAGTGGTTAGCGTTGAACCAAGTTTGGATCTCGGTTAGAGTGCCAGCCTCGGGGGAGTGGCTGGCAGAAACACTAGACTGTGTCCAGCAGGACACAACGCTAACAGGGTGCTACTAGTAGTATTAAAAGAGCGTGAGAGGGCTGCCAGTAGAATTAGAAACATGCTGTCAGTAGTATCAGAAGGGTGGCGTGCTTTCATTATTACTATTATTAAATATTTATTTACATGATTAAATAAAATCTTTGCAAAATACATAACGGATCAATATAACTACTGTAGACTAAAATGCAAATCGCCGTGAAGTGCATGATCTTTAAAAAGCATGTTGCACGTAGTGCATGAGAGATCTCTCCAAGTTTTGCAAATATAAAATCACAGTTTGTTTTAAAGTCTATATTATAAAGTGCTATATAGCTAGATACCATTAAAATTAACATGTATATCTATATATATATATATATATATATATATATAGATGTATATAAAGTTTTCACCATTAAGGGTTCTCTATGACTACTGCAGACTTGAAATCGCAATCCGCCATGAAGTGCAAAATCTTTGCAAGATATGTTTAGCACACGATATATGAGGGATCGATACAACCTTTACAAATATAAATAACAGTACGCCATAAAGTACTTCCTATAAAGTGCTATATAAATAGGAGGCATTAAAGTTAACTAATTCATAACATTTGACCAAAAAGTGATTTAAGACCGGTCCATTACAGATTATCATTATGGGCAAGCTTTTCATTCGACTTGGATAAAGTGCCGGTGTGCTTATATGGTGAAAAAAGTGTGAATTGTGCTTAGCAACTAAGAGGTCAGTTTTTAGTAGGTGCCCCTGAAATGATAAGACGAGATAGGGGCTAGATAAAGGTCATAGCCTCTAGCAGTCCGGCGTGTCTATAGGCCACTCGTGTTGCTGGTCTTAACTAGCAGACCCTACAACAGTGGGACGGAGTACGGGCTGGATTACAATTATAGCGCCCTAGCAACTCGACCATTCCATCAGCCTTTCCAAAATACCAACATAGCTAGTAACCATGCCCTTATTTTCAGAATGAGTAGCAAATGTCTATTTTAAAAGGACCCTGAAGGAGTCCATAAATTGCACTAATCAAATGTTCAGGATTACGTTCTGGGGATCAAGTGATTCTCTTAGGCCTATCTGCACGATCTAATCCCTAGTGTTTTAGCAGGGTCCTTCACGCATAGTCTAGTCGGAGACCGATGCATAGAATGTGCAGCAACAATTTATTTGATTGATGGCACAAACAGCATTCCATGTCGCTCTGATGATCTTTCATCTGCCATTTTGGTTAAAAAAAAATCCAGTGTGGGGATCTCTCCCAACCTCAGCGACAGGCCTTTCTGTTTGACCTTCCAGGAGACATGAGGCCTTTTGAACATTGTAAGAGGTCAGCAATCAACCATCTGTGTGAATATTTGGCAACTGATCCTTTGTCCTCTAGCTAGCTTTGCAGCTTTAGAGATTTATTTATCATCCTTTTAAAGGCTTGGGGGGGGTTGTATCCAAAGCTCATAGATCGCCCAGTCCTAGTTTCTTTACGCTGTCATCAAGGTATTTCTTGTAGATATCATTTCCCCTTTGGGGGTTAATTTCAAACCAGACCAGGCTGGCTAGTGAGCCTTCAGGTGCAGTTCTCAGCTTCTGGCAGCATTTCGTATATGCTCCAGACCTGGCAAAGTCCTCTCTGGTCAGTGCAAATTCCAACCTGACTTGAGCGGGTGATGGTAATCTTGACAAGCGAAAAACATTTGTACCTCTTCCCCCCCCATGACAGATCATCACCTTGGTCCTAATGCTTGAAAGGAAAATAGGCTCTGATGCCCTTTTTAGGTCTCGCCTGAGCCAGCGCATGTGCTGCTCTGCGAGACATTTAGTTAGTGGATTTTTAAAGTGCTACCAGAGGCTTTTCCTGGCCTCAAGCTTGCGTTCACGAGCGCGTGCACGCGCGCAGCCCGGGCGCCATCTGGCTTTCCTCTCACTTGCTCTTTCAACGCTCCTCAGCCCCTTCCCCGCAGCGTCTCATGTTAATTGTAAACATATGTGCAAACGCGCTGCTTTCACTTTCACTCGCGCGCGCACGGTCCTGCCATAATAGGGGATGCTTCAAAGATTGATCACTTTTTGTGTGAAGACTAGGTCCAGAGTATTATGTTGTGCAACTATGGTGGATGCTCTGCTTCTACAAGGATGAAGAGGACGGCAAAGCCCAGGTACCTCGCGCGCTCCTTCCTGGTCTAATACGAGGGTTTGCATCAGCGGCGGGTGGAACCACTAGCCTTCCTGCTGCTCAGCCTGGCTGGATGTACCCGCCCTTCTTTCATTGCAGCTCCTGCTGTGTAGCCAATATTAACATGCCCATCTTGTTTATCAAGGTGCCACAACTCTCCCACAGGCACGAGTAACTGCTTGCTAGCATGAGCGTCCCTTGCACTCCCGGAAAAATACACACTGAAATCCATTTTATATTTTTGACCAAAATAGTTTACATTTACAAAAAAAGCGCAGCTTTACTTTTAATTAGATTTAGGCATTGACATCACGTTTTCTTAACAAAAGGAAGAACTACAATTTCTCAATGTGGGGTTTTAGACAAACATTCTTGTCAGCTCTTCCCAACCTGTAGCGCAAGCTCTTCGGCCCCACCTATTGCCGAATCTGCGTCACTGTCACAAACACTGCCGAAGAGCGCGCGCTCGACGATTGTTCATTCCCTCCCCTCGCTGCATGCCTCAATGTTTTAGCATGGTTAATGTTTTATGTATGAGGAAAATAAATTGTCAGAGTTAAAAACAACACAGTGCATTTTGTTCTTGGCAACACATTGCTTTTATCATACAAATAATTTATTGGTTAGTCTCCCAGATGAGCTCGCGCTTGACCTTTGCAGGTATTCTGAAGATTGCTGCATAATTTGGCTTGCTTGGAAACCTTTCTAGTTTAGATATTAACATATGGTGTTAATTAAGTAAGTTGATTTTATTACGTTCAAGACAAATGATGAAGATACTGGTTACCTCGCTTACAGGTTCGTTTTTCATGTCAACAGACACAAACACTGTACATTCCTAATAAAGCTGTTCTATATTATGCATAGATGCATATACTGAAAAACATTTAAAACAGAACGATTCTATCAACCAAAATGGAAAAAGTGACTGTGTTCGATTACTATGTAGGCATTCGTAGATCGAGCTTTTAGCTTGTAATTTAACTTTGAGAAAATGGCATTGAGAAACAGTGGAAAGTTATGTACCCTCTTGGTAGCCTCTGTGCTGTTAAAATCACATTTTCACTTATGTAATTAAAATCACGTTCCAAGTAAAAATAAGCATTGGCATAGCCAATAGGTCTCGCCTTTCGGAACTTATAAGTGTTTAGTTATCCAGCACAATATCCTTGGTGCAACAACATCAACTGTTGCATGGCTAAACACTTAAAAGGTCCCAAAGGCTAGACCTGTTTTTTTTTTTTACAGTTGCGAGCCGTCATGGCTCATTAAGTGCTTTTGCGCGCACCACTCGCGTTGAACAAAACAAAACCGCACTCTCAATTTGCTTGTGCCATCGAGCCCTGACAACCGTATTCACAGCCACATGTGAACTTGAATTTGCTAGGTTTCATAGAGCTGTCCCGCAGAAGTAACTGCAGGCGATTGATGTTAGTGAAATTCAATACCTTTATATAAGCGCTACATAAAGTACATTCCAGTGGCGCACTATTAAAGTAAACACTGCGTAAACAGAATCAAACAAGTTGTGCATTCCTGTCAGCTCCAAGCTGCCAGAAGCGCACGGCATGCTTAAGATACGTGCCTGTGGCGTGCCGCGGAAGCCCAGAATGGAAGCTCCTTGAACTTGTTCGGCGCATGGTGAGACACTCACGCGGCAACAGGCAAGGCAGGGTTCTAGATCTTAATCTAGGCACGCATGGGGCATTGCAGAGCACAGCAAAACACCGCATAAACACAGTTAATCGGCTTGAGTCGCCCTCCCCCCACCCCCCTGACAAAAAGGAACACCCCCACTTATTATTGTGGCAGGCTCCTCTGGGCTTGGCTGTCTCACTGCTTCCTTGTTATGCGGAGTCCGTTCTTATGTTGTGATGCTTTTCTTCAAAGTGTTTTACTGTATTTTCATGGAGCAGTTTAGTGATGTTGAGTCCCAGCGTCCCTCAGCCTTCGCTCGTGTTTTTTTCAAAGACCTTCACACTTGAGCGAACAAGGCGCATTGGAAGTTTTGATGGGCAAGCCAATCTGCTGCCTTATTAACCCAGATCCTCCGCTGATGTGACGTCATGCCATTTCCCTGGCCTCCCAGTTTGTATTGCAGTGCAGGCACAATTCAGTTTTAGTGGATAGCTTGAGGTGGCCCTTTGCCTACAGGACTGATTTTGATTCCCGAATTTAATGCATTGTTTTTCTCTGTTTGCGGCCAGATTAAGCGCAGCTGCAAATAACTTGTTTTGAGATTTAGTAACATAGTATAAAATTATACAACGTAAGAGTGATAGGAGCAGTTTGACGAAAAATAATACAGTAGGTAGAAATGTGTGTTTTTCTATGCATTTACAGTTTAATGTCTAGTCATCTTTTTCTCTTGTGAAAATGTTAGTTGGTAACACAACATAGGAGGTAGTACGGATCTTTTTACATGTTCGCTCTCTCTATCTCTCCCTCTCTCTCTTTCTCTCCCGCTCTCTTGTTCTCGCTCTCTCTCTCCCCCTCTCTCGCTCTCTCTCTCCCCCTCTCTCTCTTTCTCACTCTTTCCCTTATGGTCCGGTACGGCCTACCGCCCCCTCCTCCCCTCTACTGTGACAAAAACCAATATAACATTTTTGTTTGGAATAGGGGTCGTTGACTCCCGATCGTATTTATTAACAAACACACATATTTATACTCAAATATACAATTATGCAGAAATGCCAAGACCGGATTCGGTACATTTGATTAATTCCTAGCTTTAACAAAACTCTAATACATAATGTTCCTATCCTAGTCTAAACATTTTGCTGATCACATTTCTGCGTATTCCTTTGGGCCTACGGCAAGGTCAACACGCTGGCCCCTCCCCCTTTAACCCCTTGAGTGCCCCGCCCTTTCCACGCCCTGTGCCGGGCGTTTCATTAGCGGGCGGGGCTCATGACGAGATAGTCTCGTCATGGGCACAGCGCAACCGCGGCCCATGACGAGACCATCTCGTCATGGGCACTCAAGGGGTTAATCCAAATTGTCCCGCGCACCCCAACCAGAGTGCGCATGCGCAGGGGGCCCAGCTGACCCGGAAGTATTTTCCCCCAGCCAACCCCCATACGTTCAAGACTTACTCCATAAAGGGGCCATGCAGACAGCGCAGCTTACTTACGCCCGCGTGCGGGGTGGCCAACCAGCCAATGGAAAGCGTAACCCCCCTTTGGCTCCGCACCGTTCCAACCAACCGGTTGTAACTGCCCCTGGAGTCTGGTGAGAGCCACATGTCCCTCCCCTCTGGGCGCCCCACTTAATAAGGCGCCCCAAAAGATTAGTCAATTTAGTCTGTTTACATTCAACTTCTCTTCATAATTGACACCCTGTGGAAAAAACACATCAACCATACTTTGCTTCAACAAACTTCTATCTCAGGGACGGTGGGTGGGGAAAAAAGGATTAAATATCCTCCCGAGGGAGGGGGCACATGCGACGGGTGTGCTGCCAAGGGGAGCGGAGAGCAAGAGACTGCACTTCGCGCTCCCCCCGGCTTTAAAGGGTCGTCCCATCCACCAGATGAAAATGGTTTGTGCCAGAGGGTCCCCCACGCCCCGGAAGTGATCGGATCACTTCCGGGGCGCGGGGGAGCCTCCCATGACCCGGAAGCGATCCAATCGCTTCCGGGGCACGGCCCTTAGCCAAGGCGGGGCCAACGAGACGGAAACCCTGACACCTAACCGCTTTGCGCGCGCTGTCCCATTTCCTGCCATGAAAAAATTACTTAGACGAGAAACATACGAATGGCCAAAAACACACGCATGACGTTCCAACTTTGCGTCCGGGGAATTCACTTTTGTCTTGACTGTGTCTTCTTCTTGGTGGGGTGTCGCTGTCTCTCTTCCTGCGTGACAGGCCGAGGGAACTGACAATAAACCAAGAAAATAGTGCCATAAGTACCATTGTCATAGAATGTCATAACATATCGACTCGCACATAGCGCCTAAAACAGTTGGAGGCCCACCGCCCAATCTTCCGAACATCCTCTTCCCCAAGACCCCGTGCGACCGCCTCAATGGCGGCACCTATTCTGAAGGAATGTGTTCCAAAAACACTGGGGTCCAGCCCCACCCTGGCTACCGCCATATCCAAGACCCGTTTAAATTGAAACTTTGTCAGTGGGTCCCCCCCGCGTGCATTAACAATGGGTCCCCCCTGTCACTTGGCCTGTATGGCAAAAAGGCTTCCATATGTAACACCGGGCAACAGGGGTTACCCGTTGCCCGCCGGAGAAACACTACCTGCCCCCTCCCTTCCTGATCTGTCTTTGATCGCCGAATGGTAACCTGCAATGCATTGTTATGGAAGCATATGTCGCCAAGCTGCAGGCCTCCCCCCAGGTCCCTTTTATTCTTAGCCACCAATTCCCCTATTCTAAAGGCACCATAGAAGGCCAAGGTAAAGGCTGCCTTGAACAATAAGCATTCCATCACGGTAGTGCAGGTCTGCTCTAGCGCAGCCAGGATTGATGCCAAGGTAGTAAGACCTATCGGGCGCCTAGTGTCAGGCGCAGACCCCTGTAAGCGCTGCCAACCCTTCAATGCTTTGCGCACTACGAATGCCTGAGTAGGATCCCGCCTGCCGCTCATTTGTGCAAAAAATGAAATGGCTGCCATGTGTCTTCTAGCAGACCCTCCTGTCCGCCCTTCATCCCGCAAGGTTTGCAAGTAAGAGCACACCCCGGCCGAATCCGCCCAATGCCCCTCCCTCTGGTCTTTCAAGAAATTGCAGTATGCCCCAAACGCCCCTTCGTATGCCTTTCTTGTTCCTGGCGCTAGGCTCGCTGCCACCAAGTCCGGTAAGTGGGGGCACCAATCTGCCAGAGCTGTTCGGGGAAAGGCGTTGGGTGTGATGCTGCTCCCGGGAGATGAGATCTGAAAACCTGCATCTTGAAACGAGACAATGCGTCAGCGGCGTGATTTAATACCCCCGGGACATTTTTCGCCCTAAACTGAAGATTCAACTGCAAGCATTTCAAAACTATCTCCTTAATTAAACGTAGGATCATTTTACATTTTGCTGACTGGTTGTTTATGCATTCCACTACTGTCATGTTGTCGGACCAGAAAACAACTGCTTTGTTTCCCAGTTGTTCCGGCCAGACGAACAATGCCACCCAGATGGGGAACAATTCCAGGAAACCAATGTTTGCCCTGAGTCCAGCGTCCATCCACCACGCCGGCCAACGCTGCACCACCCACTGAGTGCCCAGAATGGCGCCGAACCCCTCACTGCCCGCGGAGTCTGTCATTAAACCCAACTCCACGCAAGAGGTGACTGGGCCGTGCCACAGGACAGAGCCATTGAAGTCCCACAGAAATGCCAACCAAATACGCATATCCTGCTTGACCTCCTCGCTCAATCTGGTGTGGTGGTGTTTCTGCTTAAGGCCAGACATTGCTTGTGCAATGGATTTCCTAAAAGGACGTGCCATTGGTATGATACGTAATGCAAAATTTAGTTGTCCTAACATTTGTTGCAGCTGATGCAACGTTACCCTTTTGGTTTCTAGACATTGCCTCAGTGAATCTCCAAACCTGGTCACTTTATCAGTGGGAAGCCGTGAGCACCCCGCGACTGAGTCCAGCTCGATCCCCAGGAATTCTATGACCGGGGATGGTCCAACGGTTTTTCCCTGTGCTAGTGGCACCCCAAAACTCTCCATTAATGCACAAAATTGCTCCAGCGCCTGACCACACACCGCGCTCCCTGGTGGCCCCAGAAACAGGAAGTCATCCAGGTAATGCAGCACATGCCTATGCCCCGTCACTTGTCTGAAAGACCATTCTAGGAAAGTACTAAACATTTCAAAATATGCGCACGACACCGAACACCCCATAGGCATGCACATGTCCATGAAGAACTTGCCCTCAAACTGGAAACCAAGAAGGTGAAAGTCGCTCGGGTGAACGGGCAGCAGCCTGAAAGCAGATTCTATGTCCGATTTAGCCATCATTGCCCCCGGTACCAAACCCCTCAAGAGTTCAATTGCCTGATCAATAGATGCATAACGCACAGAGCAGAATTCTTCATCAATGGAGTCATTCACCGACTGCCCCCTTGGCGCTGATAAATTGTGAATTAGCCTGAATTCTCCTGGTTCCTTCTTTGGGACCACCCCCCAGGGGTGAACACACAAAGTTATGCACGGGAATCTTGTCGAACGGCCCCGCCACTCTGCCCAATCTACATTCTTTCTCAATTTTGGCCGCCGCCACCCCAGCGTTCTGAGTGACCGACAATTGGTTCCTGCAAACGGAGGGACCCACAAAATGCGCCACCGGGATTCTAAACCCCTCCCTGAAACCCTCCAACAGCATTCTCGCTGTGGACGTGCATTTGTATCTGTTCAACCAGGGTATAATTGCGTGCAGAAGAATCGGGGACCTAGCTTTGCTGAAAACACCTTCAATCCAATTTTTTGGCCCCCCATCCCTCTGCTTCTTAAGACATTTTGCCTCGCCATGCCCTGAGTTGCCACAGAAACTGCACGCGTGCTTAAATCTGCATGTCCCTGGTGCCCTATCGCAGGTGCGCCTGTTGAAATCCCAACAGCATCCATTCTTCCCAGCCCCCCCCACCTGGTGCAGCTGGGGGGAACGACCGAAAGGGCTGCGGTCTTGGCGGGTCCCTTGCAGGCTCTGCTGTCAGACCGCCCAAATGATCCAACCAAGCTATCCCCTCCACCTGATTCCATTTTAGTGTTGGATCAGATGCCCTGATGCGCCTGAATTTTTTGTCATAATCCAACCACCCTGTGCCCCCCCTTTGTTGCCTGCGCCGTGCTGATCCTAGACAAGTAACAAGACATTGCGGGCGCCTCCTCTGGGAAAGGCTCGGTCATCACAGCCATGTAAATATTGTACGCCAGCATCCAATGCCTGATGTTCTCCTCTACCCTATACTTCAGCATTTCATTCGCCCATTCACGCGCGGGCATATAATCTTTCTTCCTCCTCATTTCTTCCCTCTCAACCTCATCTATTAAGAGTGAGAAAATGTCAATATATGTCCCCTTCCAAATTCTCTCCTTAACCTCCTGTGACAAATGGCGTGAAAGAGATTCATACGATGTGCGCGATTCGCCCATGCCCAACAATGGCAATGTCTGTGGCTTACCATACGAGGGTCCCGCAGTTTCTTTTGGGGCAACGACCAATGGTACTTCTTTAAGCTTGCTTTGGTCAATTAGCTGTCTTGCCTTTTCCAATGCGTCCGCCCCGGCCACACCCGCCGCATTCAACCCCATGCCCCCAAGCCAGGGCAGCACGGCTGCTAAGCTGGAGACCAAATCAGTTGGAAGTGGTGGTACTCCCCCAGGTGCGGGGGGGACAGGTAACGAAACATTGGGCACCCCTGGCACTGGAACCCCCGGCGTGAGGATAGGATTCCCTGGTGCTGGTGGCGCAATAATGGGCGTCGCAGGACACGGAAGCAATGCCGGGACCACGGGAACAGGCCCACCCACCGGATCTACGGGTGAAGGCTCGCTCTCTGGTGGGCTGGGGGACGCGGGCACTACAGGCAAAATTGGGCCCCCACCATTCCCAGGGACAACCTGCGGTACCTTCTTTGCCCTATTCTTTTTCGGCAGGGGTGGGAAAGCTTCTCTTGGGGGTAAAGCGTCCCTGCGTGACCTCCCCGAAGACCCCTCCTGCGCATCCAGCCTGTCCGCCAGCTGCGCCATGGTGCTATCCATTTCCCCAATCTTCCTCATCAGGGCGTCTAACACATTCGCAATATTGGGGCGCCGTTCGCCACGCTTAACTTTGGGAGGCATGACTACCCTGCACACTGTTACCACTTGTTTGTTGGAGGAAACACGACCGGCCACAGCACCCACGCTACCGGAGCCTCAATACTGGCTAGCCCAGCAAGGCAGTTGAGCAACAGGCTCTAACCTGCTTGGCTCCCAGCAGCGCCGGAATGCAGAACCTGTACGTGTCCTCAGGCACCCTCAGTGACGGCACCACGTCCTCGCGGGCTCCTCCTGATGTGTTCACAGAGACCGGCACTCGCTTGCTCGCTCCCGCTGAAATTCGCCTGCCACCGTATGCAAATCTCTTTGAAAAAGGCCGCTCTGCCCTCTCTCGAGCGTCGCTGCGGTCCCTCGCGATGCGTGAAACAAAACAGGCCTTCGACGGGATCTCGCTCGTCAATTTCACAACTGCAGCCTTAATGCGTACGGCTCCGTTTGCCTCTCAGGATTTTAGCGCCCTGGGCCTGGAAATGATGCGTGCACCAAGCCAGGCACTCGACGGGATCTCGGCGTTCTCCCGCTCGTCAATCTCAAAGACGCAGCCTGCAGAGGAAGCAAAAGAAAAAAGGGTTAAATATCCTCCCGAGGGAGGGGGCACACGCGACGGGTGTGATGCCGAGGGGAGCGGAGAGTAAGAGACTGCACTTCGCGCTCCCCCCGGCTTTAAAGGGTCGTCCCATCCACCAGATAATACTGGTTTGTGCCAGGGGTCCCCCACGCCCCGGAAGTGATCGGATCACTTCCGGGGCGCGGGGGAGCCTGCCATGACCCGGAAGCGATCCAATCGCTTCCGGGGCACGGCCCCTAGCCAAGGCGGGGCCAACGAGACGGGCAAGATACGGGGGGCACGGCCGACCACCATAATGGCTGCGGGGCCGATGCTGGCCCCGCCTTCCTCTTCACTCTCTCTCGCTCTCTCTCTCCCTCCCGCCCCCAGCGCGATCCTTGACAACAGCTGAGAGCTCAGTACCGGGGCTTTAGGTGTCTCGGCAGATATAAGCTGAAAACATCAGAGTATCAGGCCCACTGATGTAAGTATAGTCGTCATGGTCTGATGCAGAATACCCATAGAGAACAAGCACACCTGGATCACTTTCTACATGTTACTCTACAGTGTAACAGTCTCCTTTCAGTGATCATGGCTTTTGTACAGACGTTCTTGCCGTAGCACCATAGAGTTTCATGACACATAAGAGGCACCAAGAAAATGTTGAGGTTGGCATAATTTATTTATCAGGAAAAGATGCAACCTCAGTAAGGTGAGTTACAGTAGTAAGAAGTTTTAGGTTTGTAATTGCATCGTCAACAGTGGGAAAAGTAAACATCAAAATGGAGATTTCATCAACGTGCAGTAGCTCGATTTTGCTTGTTGTAATAGAAACCTGGTTTTCAAATGACCCCAAACCGATGTGCGTTTTATTGAATAATATTTGAGACACAGAACGTTTTACAGAACGTCATCAAAAGTGTAGCAGAAAGCCTTTAGCAACCAACTGCTGCACACACCTGCCCGGTAATATTGTATGTGAGCGATAATCCATAGCTGTATAATCCTCAGGCCCATGCCTTCTCACACACAAAACGTGTTGTTGATCCAGCAAAAACCTGGTCCTAAAGTCTGATTTGCTGATCGCTTAAAAGCCCAGTTGACATACATGATGATGATGAATACAAACACAATAATTCTCATAGATAGGAGTATCTATTCTGATCCACCTGACCATCCTGCTATCTAGAGGTTTTTTTTTCCAATTGAAGAGAGGTACATCCATCTTTGTTCAAAAATATCCAATTAAATCACTCTTGGCAAAATGTTTGTTTCATTCTAGACTTAAACCAGCATTGGCATAGCTAAAGGTCTCACCTTTGGGACCTTATAAGTGTTTAACCATGCAACAGTTAATGTTGTTGCACCAAGGATATTGTGCTGCATAACTAAATACTTATAAGGTCCCAAAAGCGAGACCTATTGGCTATGCCAATGCTTGTTTTAAAGGTAGACAGTCATATCTGCTGCAGTGGGCCCCGCAAACCCTGGGCCCCTGTCCTGCTGCATCTGCTTCTTTAATTATAACCAGCAGTGGCTACTTACACACTTGGCAGCAGTACCAGCTTCACCAATAAATGTCCCTTCAAAAGAAAAGAAAACACATATTGTCCCCTTCTTTGAGGTATTTCTCTGAAGAAGCTGTCTCTGGCCATTTGTAAACATAAAAATGAGTCCACATACAGTGCTCCCTATTCTGGGCCTTCTCTTTGACAATGTGTATGAATCTCGCTCCTTCCCTCTGTCTCCTAGACCATTACTGTGAGGCCCCAGGGATCGAGAGGATTAGGGCTCTGCATCTGAATGCAACCCAACTGACCTTCTACCTGCCAACCCATGGACTCAGCTTTCACAAAAAACTGCCCCTGAATGGTTAATACTGACTTTGAGCTGCCTCTGCCTGAAAGCGAAGGGTGTGGTGGTAGTGTAGAAAGTTAAAAAAAAAAACCAACCCCCCTACCAGCCATTAATTGATTGAGTCACTTAAAGCCAGGACCACAGGAATTATGAGTTTCTACAGCAGCAGCGTTTTCCACATGATTAGCAGTTTACTGCATTTGCTACATAATCTGCAGATTTCAACAAATAAACTTGATTCTAGCTCAAACAGGACAAAAGTTACTTAAAGCGTGACAAAGTGTTCCAGAGCAGTGGAAGGCCCTTCGCAAAGATTGCTGGTAATCATGTAGTTGCTTACTGCTGTATTTGGGTGTTAAACTAATACTAATGAGGTGAAATATTTCCCCTAGCAGCGTTACCTTGAGTTAAAATGACAAAATAATGAAGTAATGCTAACCACAAAATGTGGCACATAGTGCCACATAATTTGCCTTTTCTTACTGCATAATTTAGTCAAACCTGCCACATAATGTGGTCCTCTTCTGCTGAATAATTCTACTGGATCTGCTTAAAGCTTATTTGTGGCAAAGATTTATTCTTTTGGAGGCTTAATGTAAGGGTGTTATCAGCTGAGACCTGGAATAGTGGTGACACTTACAAAAATGTCTGCATTAGATACAGTTTGATCACTTATTACTAAGAAGTATAATTTGTAAGAACTGGTTTTATCTCAATCACTGCATCATTTTGCAGCAGCCTAGTTTAGAGTACGAAAATAATGGCATACATATTCACAGTTCTTTCTGACACAGGCAGGGATATCATAGCACTATAAACTGGGCCACTGGAATTATGCGTCAGGAAAGGGACAAATTATGCAGCAGGGTTGACTTAATTCTGCAGCAAGCAAAGGCGATTTATGCTGCATAATGCTGCATATTTTGTGATAGCATTACTGCATTGTTTTGCAATTTTTACACTTATTAACACTGTCCTGGCTTTTATTGCCCCTCATAAGTACCACATTAACACCCACATATAGCAATAAGCAACAGAAAGGTGACTAGTCAACCTTTAGAAAGGGCCTTCCATTGCAAGGTAACATGTGTTGGTGCATTTTTAGTAACTTTCGAACTGTCAAATCTGCAAATTATGGGGCAAATGCGGGAAATCCATTACTATGTGCAAAATGCCAAAACCGCACAATTGCATAATTCCAATGGCCCTAACTATAAATTCAAAGGCCACTTTTCCTCTGCACCCACGTTCAATTATGTGTTGCTCATCTTTAACACACACCGACATCTGCAGTGTTGGTAGTCGCTGACTGTGGTTTCATAACCTAAAAGAGTGCATTTATCACCAGTTAGTTTAACTTGCATTTATTATCTGATTAAGCTGTTATTGTATTATTTTATACACACTTGCATGACTGTGAAAACACAAAACACTTAGGCTTTTTATTTTTTTTAGCAACCTCTTTGACCCTGCCAACACACCTGGCACGCAACTAGACCCGAACTTCGAGGGGGCTAATACTCCTAGCCAGGGCTAGCCCTATCACTGGTCGCACACGGTGCAACATTCTTTTTTGGTGCTCCCTCCCCCATTTCCTCCTTCTCTATGAATTCCCTCACTACCACTCCCCAACAATGCACCTCATCTATCTATAGCACCTTTCTGACAAACATTTCATATTTTTATAGCTTTACTCATAGTTTACTCACACTCAGTTCTGTGATCTGCATGGTACACATTCTTTGTAGCAGGCACATTGACCCTCTGAGCTGGGTTGGTGGCAGGAGTGCCCATGTGAGTGCACGGTGAGCAATGCAACAGTGTGAGGGTAGGGTAAGAGGAGTGACTGCAGTGTGAGTGAGGTAACCATGTGATTTTGAGTGCAGATGTAAGTGCAGCGTGGGGCGAATGAATGCATGGTTAGGGATGGGCTTGTTTGAGTGAGAACGAAGATTGAGCAGTAAGAGGGACAGGTGAGTGAAGTGTCACATGAGTGCAGGGTGAGTAGTGTGCTCGTGTGACTGCAGGGAGAGGTACAAGGTGAACAGCGCAAGTTCATTGGGAGTTCAGAGTGATTGCTGTGAGTGCAGGGTGAGCGTGAAAGTGAAGGGTAAGAATGAGGAGTGAATTGTCTGAATGCAGGGTGCATTCAAAGACACTTGAAGCAAATCAGCATGGTATTGATGGCAGCATAGGGTTTCAGATACAAGTTAAACTATTGCTATTATGGCATTAATCAGGGATCAAGGGTGGAGGAAATAAATAATGTGCTGATCCTGCAACAAACTTCCAGTCTTATGATTAGGGAATGCCAGCTCATTATTTTGATGTCGCAGACGGTACAAAAATCAACAGTCACCTAAAGCCGTATTTTCAGCACTTATCTGTGCGCACTTTGAACAGCAAATAGAAATAGAAATCACTTTTAATTGTGTTCTAGGGTGGCTTGAATGATTCATGACTGATAATTAAAGGGAAAAAAGACAGAAAAGTCACATTACAAATGAATACATACTTTTATTTATAACCCTATTTAGTGTCAAGACGAGGTCATTGCAGGCTCTTTAAACAACACATGGCTGGCATTTTTCTTTTGGCAACCCTACCTTATATTCCTTTTCATGAAATGCATTCTCACACTAGTAAATGTAAAATACAAATGTAAGGGCTAGTCAAAGTGGGGGCCCAGGGGGTATTGGAACCAAAAAAAAACTAAGCCTCAGTAACCAGTTTACAAAGGTATGTAAATATGCAAATGGTCTTTAAAGACCTGTGAAAAACTCAGGCAGGCCGGAGATAAAACTTCAGACACTGCCCAGCCCAGCCCACAGCAGCACACTCACTGACCTCTGGCCCCACGGCACTCTGATCTCACTTCAAGGGCTTCGGAGTAGATAAACATCGCCGCACTTCCATGCCACCTTCATTTACATGTACCTGCAGAGGCATTTGCGCCCCCCTGGGAACCCATCCATGAACCCTTCTCCCGAAATGGCGTTAAACATGCTGGCCAGGAAAATGCTCTTCGAAAATAGCTTGAGGGGTTTCGTTTGGGCTAGAAGCACAGTCTGAATGGGATTTCTTGATCATTTTGGTTATTGCTTGAACCATGTATTCTAATGGTTCGGTTGGGAGAATTGCCTAGTCTCCCAAGCCCACACCCAGTCTGCCGCAATTGGCATGCTTCTTGAAAATTGTGGCTTGAGGTGCTTTACCCAGCCGTCCTTAGTTATATTCACATTGCAAGATGCCCTCAGACCTTTATCTATATTGTTGACCAACTTCTAGAATTTCTTTGAATCTTTCAGATTTGCAGCGTGCAAGAGCTTGGCCTATAGGATTTCTTGCCTATTCCCTTTGAGCGCCCATATTTATTTTTCCAACATTCTATGCTCCTTTTGCAATGATTGTAGCTGCTCTAGATCCTCCGTGGAACGCCATAGCTGCCTAAGCATCCTATTCATTTTGGTTTCCATCAAGTGATTGGTCTCAGCAGAACTGATGGTTTATGGGGCCCATGCATGTCTCCTTATAGAAGCCTTTGGCTGGATATTTAGATACTAGATAGTCTGTCATGGTTGCGTAGGCTGTTATCACAGCAAGCAAGTAGCTTAAGGGTTTCCACAGCATCCTTCCCCAGATTTTTTGCAGAGCTTCAGCGCTTTAGGGTTTCGTCCAGGCATCTTTCAGCAGGGCCCTAGCTGGCTCTTGTTTTTGCTTGTCGAGGGAGGATTCTGAAGTCCCCCATCTGCTTCTATAGTTAGAGATTAACTAGCATATAGTCTAGGTAAGAGACAGACTTGTCGGTTGACCTTGTCCATATTGGAAGCATATCACCTGGTAGATGCCTGTTCAGGGTGATGAGGCCAACCAGCTCGCATGCTCTTACTAATTTTTTCCCTGATCTTGTCTCCTATCTTGTTATGTGGCAGGCATTGGTCCAGAAGGGGCCCTATTGCCCCGACATTCTCCTCATTTGGATAATTAAACAAGTTTATTTGAAGTGTCCAGTGAGTGACAGGTATGATGCATGACATTTTTTTAGTTCTAGCATGTTTGCAATAAGCTTGTCCACTTATGTGGCTTTCCCCTTTGGATTGATATAAATGTTTTCAAGCACTAACAACTCGCCTGGTTTCTATGCCCAGTCATCCAAGCTCAGGGGGAGGATCCATGAATCTACTACTATTGTATCTGTAATTTTTACAGGCAAACGGGAATTAATGAAGACTGACAAGCCTCCCTTTGCCTTTCCGAAGGTGCTACTTTTATGTGCCAATTTGCTCTGCTTTATGAACCCCATAAGGAAAACACAAGCTTGAGCCCATGTTTCCTGCAGCATTAATATGTAGAAGGAACACAAAAACTTTACTAAAGTGACGTCTGCAATTTTTGCCTGCAGCTCATCAATGTTCCATGAGCAGATGGCTAGACCCCCCAAGTCCTTGGTGCAAGCTTGGGATGCTATTCAATCTTTTGATGTTGTCTTCAATTGAGCTCATGGTAGTCAGCTCCAGCCATCCTGGGCTTCCTACATCCCTGTGGTCCTTTGATGTTCCACTTTCAGTAGTATTAGAAGAATGTGAGAGTGCTGTCAGTAGTATTAGAAGAGTGTGAGAGTGCTGTTGGTACTCAAGAAGAGTGTGAGATTACTGTCAGTAACAAGTGATTGCCAGTCTATGAAGGGTGCATAAGTGAGAATTCATAGATGCGGATGAGAAGGGGCCATGTTTTTGAATACAAAGAGATGGTTCCAATGGAGACAGGGAGATAGGAAGATGTGAAGAAACCAGATCAGCCTAAAACAAAGGGGCAGTAAGTAAAAGGAGGACTGGAAGGATGAGTGATATGATTTATGAGGAAAGGGAGGAGCTGCAATGTGCACCTCTTCTGCAGAGCGCTATTCAAATACGGTGCTGAAATTAACACAAGCTATTAAAATATATACACACAATAGGCCAAACTGTTGTTACAGAAAGTTGTAAAACGAGACGTTAAAATCAAGTTGGAGTGGAAGATCGTGGGTTATATTAGAAACCCAAACACCCTAAGGTTGCTAGCAGTGAGTCCAGAGAGGGCGTTCGGATGAGTTTATGAATAAAATGTGCAGAAGAGTACAAATAAAGAAAGGGGTGGGGTCAGGTTATAAGAAAGAGTCCTGAATATGAAGAAACCAAAGCTTTGCAATCCTTTTTAGTGGTATTAAAATACAGCTTTGTATTTTCAGGTACCGTTATACATCTTTTCTTTCAGACATACTATCGCTTTCAGTAGCATCTGTACTATGATGTTTTATTGCTGACTATTACTTTTTTGAAGATAGGACACCTCCAGCTATTCCAATTATCTTGCTTTATTGTAGGTTGCATTCTGGGACTTGTTTTTCATTTTTCACGGCTGAAGGTATCATACATGACATGGGGGCACCTGGCGCTATGCAAGCTCTCCATGTTTCACACGCAGAAACAGAATCAGATGCTCACGGAAGTTTGAAGCAGCTGGAAAACAAAACTTGCTGTCTCGCTGTGAGTAGATGACAAAGAAGGCTGTGTATGGTCTGAGGAAAGGGTGGAAGGATATGCTGCTAATTGGTGAGGCACTCCACGCTGAAGAAGCACCCATCAACCTAATGTCCTATTGTGTCAATATAACTAAAGCATGCGGGGACGCAGTCGGAGTAAAACCCCTCCCTCTGCAGTAGAGCTCACAGGAAAAGGCCAATGCTGTGCCTAACCCCAGAGCCCCTTTGTTGGACACTCTATTCAGCCCTGAAGAGATTGCTGCTGAGTAGTTTGCCATATGTGACACCTCCAACCAGTCCAAGCATTTTTATTAGCTGCAACTTGCATCCCGTGATTTTGTGATAGCTATACTGGCTCCACCTAAGAGCAATCCTCATCGTGCTGGGACAGGTGGGTGTCATGCATGTGTTTTGACATACGCTAGCCTTGTTAACAGGTACCTCTACCGCTGCGTGTCCCTGCCTAATGTGTCTTGCACACGGTTCCCAGGGGCCCCAATTAAACTGCACCATGGTAGTGCGTGTTGTCCCTCTCACTGTCCACATACTGGTATGGGCACGGAGTAAATGCAATACGACCAGTGAAAGCGACTAACAATCTCTGAACCTGCGAATGACGGGTATAGCTAGCTCTCAATGACTCCCATAGGATGGTAATAAAAGACGGCCAAAATTACAGGCAATGCCAACATAGGAACCAGGGAGGGGCACATGCTCGGTGCAAGAAAAGGGCACGAGCGGATAGGGTAGAAAAACAGACACAAGGTCGGGTGGGATAGGAACAGGGTGGGACAAATACAGCTACACTGTAAACAAGAACAAGCATTTGCAATGTAATAGGTCTCGCATTTTCTAAACGGTGACCTATTGGTATTGTAAATGACAGTGCCTTTTATTATTGCAGGTTTTTTAAACACGTAAATAAAAGGCATTTTCATTTACAATTCCAACAGCTCAAAATCTCGCAAAGTGAACATCAGTGTTCTACACAAGCTTATATAAAACATAAATTAATTATAACTTCACCCCATGTAAGTATTCCGGACGGACAATCACTGTTTGATGAATTTTAGTAATTATTTTTGATTAACCAAAGGGATTCTCACAGGATAAGAATACATTCACTTTTGCATTATAGATACCCCTGAGGAAGGGCTTACAAGCCCGAAATGCATTGGGTTAATATGAATGAGGCCACCCTGAAAAAAATACGGACTCGTACATGCTTTAGAACATAGCCACGGGTAAGAAATTCTTTTGCATTTGAAAAAATTAGGAACTGTTCAGCCTTTTATGTGAATGGAAACAGAAAAATCAGTGTGAAAATAAATGGATTTAAATGTGATTAAACTGGATTACTTTACATAAACAATGAAGTCTTTGGAACATTTCACAATTCAGCTGTGCAACTTGTTTTGGAGCGACATGATGCTTTATATAATTTGGAGTCCTGCTGAGTACCCATGTAAGAGGAGATGGTGTAGGGTGTTTTTTTCTAACAAACATAAAAAAATGAACTGTGCTGATGTTTCAGAATATATCAGAAATAGTACAAATGAAGCACATTTTTTTTGTTTTGCAATTTTGAAGTGTAGTGGAAACAAATATTTGAATACAATCAAAACAGAACAATACACTAGGTGATGACATTTGCACACATTATCGTTTGTGTTCAGTACCCCAATCTACCCCAATTCAATCTACCCATCTCCAATGTATCCCACTCCAATCTACCCCACTCTACTCCATCCCACCCCACCCCACCCCAATCTACCCCCACACCTCTCCAATTTACCCCACATCGGTCTACCCCACCTCATCCATCCCACACCACTCAATCCAACTCCACTCCAAACTACCCCACTTCATTATAATCTACCCCACTTCACTCCAATCTACCCTACCACAATCTAACCAATCTATCCCACTTCAATCTACAACACTCCACTCTACCCTACTCCACCCTAATCTACCCCACTCCATTCAAATCTACTCCAATCTACCCAACCCCTATCTACCTAAATCCACTGCACTCTACTCTTCCCCAACCTTTCCCACTCCACTCCAATCTCCCCACTATATCCCACTCCAATCTATTCTACGCTACTCCAGTCTACTCCACTCCACCCCAATCTACTCCACTCCACCGTAATCTACCCCACTGCACTGCAATCTACCCCACTCCAATATACCCTAATCCACTCCACTCTACCTTAGTCAATCCCACTCCAATCTACCCCACTCCATTCCATTCTACCCAACTATATTCAGCCCAATCAACCCCACTCCATTCCAAACTACTCAACTCAATTCCAGTCTACCTCACTCCAATCTACCCCAATCCACCCCACTCCACTCTTCCCTAAAGTCCCCCACTCCACTCCAATCTACCCCAATATATCCCACTCCAATCTAACCCGATTAACTTTATTCATATCGGCCCCACTCTAATCTAACCAAATCTACTCCTCTTGAATCTATCCCACTCCCTCCAATCTACCCCAAGTTAATCTACCCCACTCAAATTTACGACACTAATCTACCCAACTCCCTCACTCCAATCTATCCCACTCAGTCTATCCTAATCCACCCCCATTCTACCCCAATCTACCCCACTTCACTCTACCCCAATCAACCCCTCTTCACTCTACCCCAATCTACCCCACTTAAATCTAGGCCACGCCACTAACCTTTAGTCATGCTGAACAGCAGCTGCACTAGTGCACAACATTGCTAAAACACATTGCTAAAGCCAATAGCTCTTGCATAGGCAAGACATATTGACTTTGCCAGTGCTTGTTTGTTCTATCACCCCTTGCGTTCTTTTTGAATGATAAGAACAGATTTGATGAAGTGCAGTGGATTCACTTGAAAACTTTCAACCTGGTGTATTAGCACAGGTAGCAACGGTGCCAGCTGCTGATACAGGATTCAGTTGCTGCACAGGTAGCAGCCCCGCAAGCTTCAGCATGGGCTGGAGTGCAATATTCCCTCACATACAGATAGGTGCAGCACAGGCTTCAACAGTGCAAGGTTTATCCGTACAGCAATAGCACACACAGCCACACTTAAAGCTTTAGTGATGCCACTTAAACACAAGACAGGCAGATACTGTACACACTTTGTTAACACATAACCAGGCACATCACAAGCATCAACTAAAGCACTGTGTAAGTATGGATTTCTAAGTGAAACCTAGAAAAGCCAAAACAAAGAAATAATTCCAAGAAATAATAAACAAAAGCCAGGACTATCTGGATGTGTTCCATTTGCAATGGGGCCACTGAACAGGTATGTGTGTGCACATACAAGTCTGTGAAACGTGCCAGGCACTAATCCTTAGAACTAATAATTAAACTATGACACCGATCACAGTTAATCTCGGAGAGGTAAAAGGTGCACTTGGATTGTATGCTTTAAATGTCATACTTTCATGGAGGGCGGGATCGTCCGAATTGTGGTTTTTAAATTTATGGTCTGGCTGCAGGATCAAATATGGATTTGGGAAAAAGGGGGTGGTGATGGACAGAGTTTCTGAATGATGCAGAATACTCTTACCAAGTCAAGAGATCATGGTTTTAATCCATCACCGTTTTTTAGCTCACTGCACCATCCCAGCTCAGAACCTGGCTACATGCAAATTAGTCTGTACCTGTCCCAGTGCATGATGGGAACAGGGCAAACCAAACTACCAAGCCAATTCTTATACTGGGAAGGAAACAAGCTTCCGGGGACCGGTTTCTGGCATCACAGCCTTCGTCGGCCCGGCTTGCCTGAATCCTGATGGTGCAATGAGCAAGGGACTCACGTCTGAGCATACCCTCCCACACTGAGTGTGGATAAAATCGATTTGGGAAAAAGGGGGTGGTGATGGACAGAGTTTCTGAATGATGCAGAATACTCTTACCAAGTCAAGAGATCATGGTTTTAATCCATCACCGTTTTTTAGCTCACTGCACCATCCCAGCTCAGAACCTGGCTACATGCAAATTAGTCTGTACCTGTCCCAGTGCATGATGGGAACAGGGCAAACCAAACTACCAAGCCAATTCTTATACTGGGAAGGAAACAAGCTTCCGGGGACCGGTTTCTGGCATCACAGCCTTCGACGGCCCGGCTTGCCTGAATCCTGATGGTGCAATGAGCAAGGGACTCACGTCTGAGCATACCCTCCCACACTGAGTGTGGATAAAATCGATTTGGGAAAAAGGATCAAATATATCATTTTCTAAAGATCATTTCTTTCTATCTTATTGAAGTTTCTGTTTCACATCATAGGGCAAGGTGGGGCACCTTATAAACAAAGAGGAAAGTTGTAATGGTAGTCAGGGCTTTTTAAATGAAGGACCAGAATGCACTCCTGTCCCTGCAGGAGCTGCAACAGATTTTGAACACACTCTTGTGTTCCTACACATACTGGAACAGATTGTGATTTAAACTCACTTTGATGTAGAGAGACGGCGGTGGGGCAGGGAACTGGCAGAAAGGAAGACCGGAAGAGATTGGGATTGAGGGACAGAGACAGGCAGAGGCACACAGAGCAATAGAGACACAGTGGAACAGAGACAGACATGAAGGGGGAGGAGAGAGGGTGCTATGGGAACAAGCATTTGCAATGCAATAGGTCTCGCATTTGCAAAATTAAGCAATTGGCATTGTAAATGACAATGCCTTTTATTTATCTGTTTTCAAAACCAAAACATAGATAAAAGGTTTGTCATTTACAATGCCATTAGCTCAAAGTCTTGCAAATGCGAAACCTATTGCATTGCAAATGCTTGTTTCCCTAAAGTTTTGAGACCGTGGTGGCCCAGAACTCGATCCCACACATTGTCAAACACACACGTGCACAGTTCCCTAGGTGTGCTCACACAAACACATACATCCCTCCCACACACACAGCTCTCAAACTGATTATTTCACGAACATTCGTCCTCACAGAGGCACGCTCGCATGCAAACTCACATACATAGGCATTCACACGCATGCATTCTCTCTCCCCCTGTTTTTCTCCCCCTCTCTCTGTCTCCTCCCCTCCATCTCTCCCTCTCTATGCCGCTCTCTCTCCCCCACACAGACAACAAACACACTATCTTTCAAATGCCCTTCCCTTGCTTTGTTGGGGTCACGAGTATGCGGTTATTACCACAAGAAGAATTCTTCATGTAGAATCCACCGTGGTTCAAAGATCAGTCACATGCCTGACTCTATAGTACTCAGCAGTCATTCATATTGGGGTATTTCTGTACAGCGCATCCCTTTACATGGGGGATTTGTGTGCCTGGCCCTGACTGGAGCTCACCACCGCAGGTATTAGGGGTCAGTCACTTGGCACCTAAAGTTTTGTGAGGAGGTAAGTTCTGCTTTACTCCTGCAGCTGATTTTGAGAGGGGAAGTGCATGGTATTTGGGGGTCAGTTCCAGAGCCCCTGTGCGTACAAGGAAAGGGCGGGTTTACTTGCCACGTCCCGTATGTGCTCCTTCACCTCCAGCATGGCTTGTGAAAGGCCGCGTGGGGGCTTAGAGGGCACCTGAGACCTCAGGGCCAAAGAACACAGCCAGGCCTGAGGACCGCCGGAGTCAGACTCGCCCTTCTAGAATATTCGCGTCACACTGCAGTGCTGGGAAAGTCTAGTCCGAATGGGCGTGGCCAAAAGGAGACAGGGCGGTAACAAGGAGGGACTAAGAAGCCTCATTTTCAATCGGAGGCCAGCGTTTACCATAGACGATGACGCCAACCATTGAAAAATAGGGGCGGGGCTTCCACCCCACTTCTAAAACACACCCTAATACAATATGCCTCGCTGCAACGCTAGGTCCGCGAGACCTAAAAAGGGACCAAGACAGGAAGAAAGAAAAACAAGCATTGGCATAGCCAATAGGTCTCGCCTTTGGGACCTTATAAGTATTTAGTTATGCAGCACAATATCTTTGGTGCAACAACATCAACTGTCGCATGGCTAAACACTTATAAGATCCCAAAGGCGAGACCTATTGCTATGCCAATGCTTGTTTTAAGAGCTGAAATGAGATTAATTTTTCAGTAGTCTCTGAGATATTGGAAGGTACCGACAAGAAAGAAGAGTGTCAGAAACTTGCTTTTTTCCTAAGGTTTAATTTCATGCAGACCATACGATTTTTTGAAGTATAGAATATTTATTTATGGATGAGACACCAATAATCATCGTGTCAAATTTGCTTTTCAGTAACATGTATGTCCTTTGTTATATATCTAGCTACACTGCAGGCTAAATACCTCATCTTTTCCCCCCAAAATTGCCAGTGGTATCAGTTGCCAATTATGTAGTTGAAAGCCTCGAGGAATTAGCATTATATAGGTGCCTCTGAAGTACCGGGCATCCCACCCCTCCCCCTTCGTCTAACAGCTGGTTGTAAAACCACTTTCCCTGGTGCCCTGCCAAGCCATCTACAGCTGCTGTTGCTGGGATTCTGCTCATGCACAGAACTATGCGCAGGAAACCAGGACCTCAATGAATTGTGGTGTACCAAAATCTCACCTTAGTACCCAGAACCCCTATCTGACTAGCATCAGTGTCGCATTCGTTCTCCATACTACAGCGAAGCTACCAATGATTAGACAACCCAGAACAAGCGACTTAGGTTACTCTCAGGAATGGTGGGAATCAAGAACACCTTTTCATTTTTATTCTCATATCAGTCCACAACTTGAGTAATCAGAGACACGGAAAAGGTTAAAATGTTTATTTTTAACTACGTGCTCTAAGATGCAGTATTTTGGCTAACATAAGCAAACAAATGATTAGAAATAAAACCATCAGCATTGTTAAAATTTCATAAAACACAAAGGGAGAAATCATATTAAAATGATAGTGGAAACAGGTCCTATAGCACCTTGTGTACCACCCTCCCCTGGCTATAAGCTAGTTGTATAATAATAGAAGGTCTGTAGGTTTGAATGGGGAACCCCATACCTCCAAGATCAGCTTAGGTGAATCACATCACAGGATCAGCACTGCTCTCTGTGTCTGGAAAGGTTTTCTCCAAAGTGTCAACATCATGCATGTATGCAATATTAAAGGCACCCGAGTTTCAGATATTTGCAGCTGTGTGCTTGTTGTGTCTAGAGCGCGGGCCGATCAACCTGAATTCAACAGCCTACATTGTAATTTGACCTTGACAGTGTTCAGACTAAGGTCGCGGTGTAAGTCTAGGGATGTGAAAAACAGACCGTTCTTATGTGAAGAAAAAGCAAGCAAGGAGTTTTACTTATAATAACAGCTACTTGTGGTGTCGTGTGCAAAAGCAGAAAAGTGACAAGATGGCCTTTAACTTCTAAAACGCTTATGCTAACATAGCAATGTGTGCAGGCAAAACCCTGGTCTCACTACACCCTTCCTTGATCGGACCACGAACAAAATAGGTAAGCAATGTAGGAACGCAGAGTTCAAGTGAGTCAGAACCAAGTTCATATTTTGCCAAGCGGGATAATTGGTAGTGAAAGGTACGAAATTGTTTGGTGGGAAACACATTAAAAAACAAAGATCAAGCAGGGGTGGTATACAGCCCATTCTGGGGCAAAAAAGCCAATTTAATCCATCAACGTATAGGCACAGTGTGTTGCAACAGCCTCTAAGAGGAAGTAATTGTAATCTTCAGTAAAGGATTCGGCCATCCAATGCAGTAAAGTAAATGCACATACATGTTTCTAGATAGCCGTATCCTCTAGCACCATCAGAGGCAAACTTGCGTGTTCTTTGAGTTAACTTCGCGCCAGGAAGTCATGGGCTGCTGCACATTTATACCAATTTCCCAGGATTCCATGCGCAGCCGCACAGGCCATAATCCCAATACCAGAACAGTCCAACTCATGAGCCACTAAGGGACTCATCAGCCGATTGAGAGGCACAAATCCAGAGCCCATTCAAATGAACAATCTAGGCAATGTAAAACAGGTTGCACGCAAGTACGAGAACTGGAAGGACAATCCATAGGCTACACTCAACGTGGCCAGGGGTATCCTTCCATAGTATTCAAGCATCCGGTTACAAAGCTGGTACAGCTGGGGCAGGCTGTTGTGTGATACAGATTGTGCAGCCATTGCGGAGCAAACAAATCAACAGCAGCACACCAGCAGCCAAGGCGAGGATTAACGGAAGCCCGCCAAAGACGCTGGAAAAAATAGAATGAAAAAATGCCGGTATCACACCAAATATTGTTTGGGACGAGGTCACAAGGCCGGAGCCCACAATTTTTTTAGAATGCGCAAAGCCAGTGTTGACGAGGCATTGAATATAGTGTGAATCAGAGCACCGAAATAAAGTGGAGGATCAGTATTCAAAAGCGCATGCACCTCGGTGCAGGTGTTGGCTACGTGAAGGTTAAATGTTTCACGAGAGGAAGTTAGGGCGACCTCTTTTTGGGACAATAGAGCCATTATTCTGCTCATTTTGTTGAACTCTGCTTTCAAGGTTGGTATGGAAGGCCAGATGGATATGTCGAGTCTCCCATGCGGGGGTGGGAAAAGCACATTCTTACAACAGACTACTCGTTGGGAGACAGTTACAATGTACGGAATCCCTGCTAGCATCCCGCAACACGCCTCATTATTTAAAAGCAAATAGCTACCGTTAGCTAATAACGTGAAAGTTGGTGTAATCGCTGGCACAGGATTTCCCTTTAAAATGCAAGCTAAATGCGTGAACGTTGCAAGCGCCATGCAATTGTTTGTTCCTGCAAACTACTGAGTGATCAGGTGTGGAAGTGCACTCCTCTCCTTTTAAATAAACCTCTTTACCCTCTCTCGGGGACCTGTATGTGAATGGGAGCGACCAAACTTCATGGAGAAAAGCGGTACCCAGTGGTTCATATCTGCCAAAGGCATAGTGTTTCATACATGAACTGAACTTAAACAATGGAAAAGGTAGTGTGATTAACCCATGGATAAGCCACACAGCTGAATTCGATTCAGCCACAGAGAATGGTAAAGGTTCCAACTTTTCAATATGCAATAGTGAATATGTCGCATCCTTCATGGACATGAACTGTTGTTTATCAGTCAGAATAAACGGCAGGAATAAAGATGATGTATTCATGTAGTCCCAGGGAACTTTCCCAGCCTTCAATGTTTGTAAAGTCCATGCAAACGCAATTGATTTTGACCATGGAATAAAACAGACATGTCATCTTGTACAATATCTACAACAGTAGAAACAATATTAACTAATTTGTAAATTCTGGAAGAAAGAGTGTTAATGCTATTATCTATGACCGCAAGCACTTTTTCCAAATTAGCTTGATCAATAGCTCTCAATCTAGAAGCCGCTTCAATTTGAGTTAATTTCCAAACTTCGTTGTAAATAGCATATACCCATCTTCTGGACCTGCCTCCCACAGGGCCTTTAACAAAGTCATTCAAATCAACATCGTCAGTTAATTGGGACAAATGACGTTTAACTGACGCCAAGGTGGAATGTTTAAGCCAGTTTTGACATAATTTACCTACGGAATAAGTTGTAACAGAATGGGAGTGGTCAAAACGAGGGTCTGCCCTAACTTGTGTATAGCCTGGGGCTAGACCCAGAAAACGATGTTGACATGAATGTGAACTTTTTGGCCATAATAACCATCCTAGGGGATCCAGACTGGAAATATTAAAGGATGTATTAGTAATTAGTGACTCTAATTCATTAAGGGACATATCTGTATGATTATCCCAGGTTGGATAAGCACCCAGGTCAGGAATTGTAGGGGCATTCATGTTTTTAGAAGTAGCCAATCCAAAGCAAGTGGTCTGAAAAATAGTAGAATTCAAAAATAACATATGGTTCGGGATAAGGCACGCACGATGTAAAGCCTTGGTGACTTGCACTTGCCAGGTTTCAGAACCCCAAACAGATTTAAGATCAATGGTATTTTTCCACAGCTCATAGCCCCTTATAGCCAATTCATTCATAAATGACTTTAAATACAATAATTTAGTGTGTGTGAGCCTCACTTTGGAATATGATTTAGCAGATATTTTAAAATAAAAGACTTCAGGATTAGATACACTGAAATCTGTAAAATATGTAAATCTTTTCAATGTTGGTAGCAAAATAACTCTCCATAATTTGCTGAATCTAATTACAAATCTTCAGCATCAAAAGCAGCATAATATTTCAAATCAGAAAAAAGAGCCTCTACAGCTTGGACATCCCAATCATCAGAGCGTATGTTTTGTTTCACAACATCCCCCATAGAAACACGAAGCACATTGGGAACATTTATCACCTCAGTGGGGCCATGAATTTGAAATTTTACAGCATCCCATACAATACCATCTAACACAGGCCAGGCAGTAATTTTAACAAAAGTCTGGTCCCTCTTCATGATGTGTGATGAGGACTCGGGTGCCAAAGTTCCATCAATTAATCTAATTGCAGACCTTTCGGTAAGATAATGTCCATTCAATAGATGAAAAAATACAACCACAAATCCAATCGTCATAAACAAAAAGATAGATATGAGCACCAGCCAAATGTAAGTCCAAGGGGGAATTAAAAAATGTATTTTAAACCAAACAGCAAAAATAGAAATGTTTGATGGGGCATTCGATGTTGTGGAGTTAGTGTCAAATGAAAAACGTGACTGGTCCACTGCACTTGATTGTACACCAGGCAACGACACATCTGTGGGATAGGTATACTCAGTATCTGCATGGGGCCCACCAGCCGGTGGAGTCATTAAAGGATTAGTAACTGTATGCATCTCGATAGCAATGTCAGGCATGTTCGTATTTGCCGGTGCCAAAACAGAATTTCTCAGCATTGCTGGACAAGAGACTGCTGGAGTCATACTAAGAAGAATCGGCCACTCGTTGTAGTTTGACATTCTCAATGGAGATGTACCTGTTATCCTTGCGACCAGAAAGTGGAAGTAAAATGACTGTTCTTGTACCCTGCACGCCAAGCACTGGAACAGGTGCATGATAAGAGGGGCCAAACTCCTTCTTGTTCTTCACCTTCTCACAGACCAGGTCACCGACTCGAGGTAGCCAGCCAACTACCGGAATCTGAAGCGCAGCATCAGTTGTGGAGGGCAAGTGTTCCTTTGCAAGACTGTCTCAAGCCTCTTGTAGATTCTGTAACACAGCAGAATGATCATCTACGTCAAAGGGTGCGGCCGACACCGCCATGTCTAGACCATCAAGGTCCGGGACAAACCTTTTTATGCCAAAGAGCATTTCGTATGGGGTCCGCCCACCCAGAGACCTTCTAGGGAGATTATTAAGTGCACGTTGAACGCTATACAAATGGGCCAACCAGTTCCTGCCAGTACCTAAAACCCTAGCTGTCAAGGATTGCTTTAAGTCACGGTTCATTCGCTCCACAACAGAATTGCCCTCAGGCCGGTATGGAGACGAAAATTTGACTTGGACCCCCAAGGACCTCATGGCATCCTTGTACGCCTTAGAGGCGAACGCCGGACCTTGGTCCGAATGGAGGGTACCACATGCAAAAATTCCCACAAAGATACGCAGATCCCTTATGACAGTTCGAGCATCAGCACTCCTTTGTGGCCAGACCCATAGAAAACGTGTGCACAAATCCACTGCAACTAAGATGAACTTATACACAGCATCAGAGGAGAAAGGACCGCAGTGATCTAAATAAACACACCCAAGTGGTTTATTAGATATGTACAATTGTGCTTGAGGTGGACGCGCAGCTTTCGAAGGCTTAATCTGCTGGCAAATGTCACAAGTAAGGACATAATCACAAGTCTTATTATACAATCCGCGCCACCAGTAACATTGTTTCAAGATAGTGACAGTCGCTGAGACGCCTACATGGGCTGAGGCCATACCTTCGTGAGCGGCTGCTATCAAGGAAAGTCTGCGTTCCGCGTTGGCAATCAACCTGTCACCAACGTCGTTAATTCTCACAAAGGGAACTTTATCAGAACTTAAATGATAAGAGTTTTTATAAGGGAAACCTCTAGGGTAATTATCTCCATTCTCTGTGGCAGCAATAGCTGCCAAGATGTCATCATCAATCTTACTTTTGGATCTTGTAACTGCTGCTACTAGATATGTTGCCACTGCAGTTTTCACTGCTTCATCAGCTAAACTGTTGCCAACAGCGTGTACCCCTACGTGCTGATGACCAAGAGTATGAATTACATTTACGAGCGGCAGACGTTGTTTAAGTTCTGCGACTCGAACCCAAAGCATTTTATGTTTGATTGTGCTACCTTTGGAATCACGATAATCATTTTGAGACCAAAAGAATAAATTGTCGTTGAAAGACTGAACACAGTAGGAAGAGCCACTCACAATAAGAGTAGTCACACGAGGATCAGCAAACTCTAGTGCAAGCAAGAGAGCACGTAGCTCTGCTAATTGGGTGGTACAGTCCCCTAATGTCTGCGTGTGCACGACATCAGACTTGAATTCTCCATTCACTATGGTACCAGCCACTATTGCGCAGGCTGCTGAATACGCATGCTTAGAGTCCGTCGCCGGTTGCGCTGAACCGTCAGTGTAAATGATACAATGGTAATCCTCAGCGGGCCCAAGGACAGAGGAGCTGGATGAACAAATTCATACTGCAAATACTCCTGAGTCTGCAACGAGGCATCAAAGATGAATGTGAAATCCGGAGACGTCAAAGAAGTGGCCCATTGTATCCAACGTGGATGCAAAGCTTTAGAATTTGGTACACTGACCTTCGTCACTGCCTCAAGGGCAGGATACGGTGTGACAACCAACATGCGTTTCCCTTGCAACAGCGCTTCATCTTTTAGAATCACCATCTGCACAGCAGTCAAAACTTTTTCGACGGTGGAAAAGCGCATTTCAGCCGAAGTGTACAAGTGTGATTTGTAAGCAATAGGGACAGTGTCTCCCTCATCAAATGTTAGGTATGTGAAACCCACTGCCCCAGGTACAATTCTTATTACGAGGTTTGTGTGGTTATCACGCGTCAATAGATATTTAGAAGCAAGAAGATCAGCTTGCAAAGAGTGCAGTATAGCTGAATGTTCTGGCAGCCAGCAAGATTTGGTAAAAGTAGGCTTAATCATTCCGGGGCATAATTGAGAATGTAAGTACGCCCGAAATTCAAAAAACCCAGCAAAGATTGTACTTTTTTCAGAGTTGTCGGAGCGCGCAAACATGCGCATTTCTCCAGGAAGTGAGGTGCTAAACCTCGTCGTTCGTTGTTGAGTTCATAGCCCAAAAACAACACTGTATATTCTGCAATGTGTGACTTTGCAAAGTTAAATTTGTAACCGAAGTCTGCAAACATGACAATGATGCAGTCAACGCGACACAGATGCGGCCGTAATTCGTTGTCTGTGAGATAAATATCATCAACATACGAGTACGCATCAGGGTCAATGCTCTCTAACAGAGAGACGACACGTGCGGCAAAGACGCCTGGGCTGTTTTTATAGCCCATGGCTAACCTTTTAAATTGTTTCTGTTTGCCTCCAGAAGTAAAGGCTGTCCATTCGCTACTAATAGAGGAGAGGTTATAAAAGCCATTTGAGATGTCAAGTGTGGTTGTAAACCTTTTTCTCACAAGACTATCAACGAGGGCAGAACTATGGGTATTCTGTACCACGCATGTCCGACAATGAGTGTTCAAATGCCGATAATCCAAAACTAGGCAGCACGACCCATCAGGTTTGGTTACAGTGAAAAGAGGATTATTCATGGGTGACACACATGTCTCAATGACGCCTTGATATTTTAATTGTTCAAGGATTTCCGCAACGTGAGATCTAGCTTCTCGGCACATGGGATATTGGGGTTGTGGCTGTGGCATAGACCGTAACGGAATCTCATGGCTTGGCGATAATTTATCCCACCCAACCCGAGTACGGTACAACGCCGGTGCAAGCACCTGTGCCCATTCCTCTGCAAAGTTCTGAGCTTGCTCCTTCGGCACCGTGTGCGCAAAAGATGGGATGATTACCTCCTCCCCCCTTGGAGCTGCCAAAACGAAAGCTGGGGGCCAGTCCGCCTCTGCTTACAAAATGTCATATGTAGAGGTCAGATTTCCCCCAAAAATCCCCTTTATTGTACGTTGTATGTCACCTTCAATTGAAAGGACTAAGTCATATAGTCTGTCAGGGGGAGCCACTCTGGTGTCAGCAGTTTCTACAGTAATAAACGTGTGAGTTGCTGTTGCCTTCAGATATGGACGCAGCGCTTGCTGCACTATTGTAACCTCCGCTGCGCTGTCTAGCAGCGCCAGTGCCCATGTCAGGTTCCGAAGCTGTGTTCTCACTATCTGTGGCATACCTCGCTGTTAGTGCAGGAACTTTCTTTTTATGAAACTGAGGTCGTTGACGTGGAAAGTCATCCTGCTTGCCTTTACCATCAGCCGGGCGGGGCTGCTCACGTCCTTGAGGGGCACCCCGACCTCTGCTGCGTTCACCTCCACCGGCGTGTGAGACCGATGTTTCCTGTGAAGAACGAGGAGAACTTTGATCAGGAACCTGAAATCTATCAGGAGACCTAATTTGTGTGCGATCGCGCAACTCATATGTGCGTTCAGTAGTCACTGGTATTGGTGACGCGGGACATGACCCTTGTTTCTGTTGCTGCTTCCCCTGTTTTTTACCTTTCCAATTTTGTTTAGGAAAAACAGGACGGTTATCTTTTGTAGACTTAACCAAATGAGTTTGCGGTTGCGTAGTTATTTTAGCAAAAGGCTCAATACACAAACTATTGCGGCCAATGGTCTTATATGCCTCCGCAATAATTCTTGGTAACTGCCGGGGTTTATTGACGTCGGCGACGAGGCGCAGCTCATTCGACACTTGAAAGTTAACTGCATCTCCCTTGATGTTAGCAAGGATGAGATCAGCAACTACGTCGAACACGCCGACAAGCCTCATTCCCAATTCGACCGCCGCCTCCGGACTGTGCTCATATTGAACACGCTTAATCACGGAGGGTAAAACAGTCATAGACGGAGTACCGAAGCACTTTACGTAGACCGCTGCAAATACCTTACCCCAGTTCTCACATACTGTTACCACAGGGACTAAGTCTTTCTGCAAACTAATTGTAAGAATCCTGTGTTTCCCCACAGGAGTTGAATTAGGAAATACCGCTTCCAGACGGTCAAATATCTCAGCAAGCCAATAAGGCATATCGTCCTTATTATGGGGGCGCTTGCCCATCGGCGAATTAACCATGAAGGGACTAATAGTGATCCCGGCCGGTACAACTGGTTGCGTCGCAACCCCAGAGATGTGAACCTGGCCAAGACTGGCCAAGTGGCCCCCGGAATGGACAAGAGACCTAACCGAACCGGAGTTACGGTGTGGGGGAGGGCACCATTGAACCAAATACAATGCTGCGTCCTATATGGCGTGTAATTAGCTGGAACTGCCGTAGGAGTGTATGAGTGGAACGTCTTATCATCCGCATTCACCTCCGGAACCGAAGAGTAGAAAAACCCATAGGGGAACGATGCATCGGCACTCACTTCAAAGATAACTGACATTTCATCGTCCGGCACCCCAAACTGCATCAGATGACGCCGGAGAGGTGCGCGACTATGCGCTGCAATAGTAACTTCAGCCATAGGGACGCAGAGAAGAAAAACAATCTATACGAAACTGTAGCACAAAAAAGGGACAGTAATTCAAATGAAACCTTTTTAATTGTCAAGCTTGAATGAACCTATAATTTAGTCCTATAGGTAGGTTAATCTGTCACTTCTGTCAACCGTAAACAGGAGTGAGGGTGTCGTGGACAAATATAAGCACTACTACTAAAGCGTCTCGAATAAAAGACCAAACGTTAGGTGCGCCATGTTGCGTGGATTCTGCTTGTGCACAGAACTAGGCGCAGGAAACCAGGACCTCAGTGAATTGTGGTGTACCAAAAAACTCACCTTAGTACCCAGAACCCCTATCCGACTAGCACCAGTGTCTCATTCGTTCTCCGTACTACAGCGAAGCTACCAATGATTAGACAACCCAGAGCAAGCGACTTAGGTTACTCTCAGGAATGGTGGAAATCAAGAACACCTTTCCGTTTTTATTCTCATATCAGTCCACAAAGTGAGTAATCAGAGACACGGAAACGTTTAAAATGTTTATTTTTAACTACGTGCTCTAAGATGCAGTATTTTGGCTACCATAAGCAAACAAATGATTAGAAATAAAACCATCAGCATTGTTACAATTCCTTAAAACACAAAGGGAGACATCATATTAAAATGATAGTGGAAACAGGTCCTATAGCACCTTGTGTACCACCCTCCCCCTGCCTATAAGCTAGTGTTATAATAATAGATGGTCTCTAGGTTTGAATGGTGAACCCCATACCTCCAAGATCAGCTTAGGTGATTCACATCACAGGATATGCACTGCTCTCTGTGTCTGGAAAGGTTTTCTCCAAAGTGCCAGCATTATGCATGCAATGCAATATTAAAGGCACCCGAGTTTCAGATATTTGCAGCTGTGTGCTTGTTGTGCCTAGAGCGTGGGCCGATCAACCTGAATTCAACAGCCTACATTGTTATTTGACCTTGACGGCTTCTGCACACAGTGTTCAGACTAAGGTTGCGGTGTAAGTCTAGGGATGTGAAAAACAGACCGTTCTCATGTGAAGAAAAAGCAAGCAAGCAGTTTTACTTATAATAACAGCTACTTGTGGTGTCGTGTGCAAAAGCAGCAAAGTGACAAGATGGCCTTTAACTTCTAAAATGCTTATGCTAAGATAGCAATGTGTGCAGGCAAAACCTTGGCCTCACTACACTGCCACTGCGGATTAACTAGCTCTCCTACTGATTGGTTGGACGTCGGAGTGACAGAGTGCTGGCCCGCCCACTTCTTATCTGAATTTTTTGGAAGAGGAGCAGTTCCAGTGAACTGCATAGGGAGGCGGCTGTGCCTTTTATTTCTTCTCTGATAGATGATCTCATGCGCTGTGCGAAGAGCAGCAGCGTTCTGTTCGCTCAGAATGACGAGTCCTGCTTCTCTTATGTGCAAATAGTAGGAGACAAGGAGGGGGATGCTGGGGGGCCTAACAAGGTCAGATGAGCGAGTGGGTGGTGAGAGAAGGTCAGTGAGCCCCGGGGGCAGCAAGAGAGCGAGTTTCGAACACAGCTAAGAAAACAGTGTATTACAGGGAAGGGAAACAGAAGGGTATACGTAAAGGAGGAGATCAAATGGGGGGCAGGGGCTAGTAGTACCTCAGCAGATGCAGTGGTACCGGGCTCACTGAAACGGCACTAACCCGTTTGTAATGTCCGCTCTATTTAAATCTGCATAGCTAAGGCTGTATTTTATTTGACCACAAACTGAGTGGGCGGGGCTTGGTTGCGCCAGGTTTTATGGCTCCCATACTGCCCCACCGGTAGAAGGTGGGGTGATAAGGGATTAAGGGGATAAAAAGGGTATAGAAGTAATGACGTAAGTAACACGGAAAAGCGAGGACACTGGAAGACGTATGCTGTGAGGAGGACCGCGAATAATCAATAAAAAGGACAGAACAAACAGGGGGAAGAATACAAAATGAATAAAGTAGGAACGCACGAGAGAGACACAGGAGATGAAAGGAAGTGTAAGTTAGAAAAGAAGAAACTGAGGAAGGACAGAACTTATGAGAGGTTAACAATGGAAGGAAGGAAAATAATGAAAACTATAGAATAAGACAATAGATGTGGACAAATGGGAGCAAAGAACAAAATAAGTCAGGAAGGTGATGAGCGATGCAGGGAAGAAAGAAAATAAGGAAGGGAAGAAAGGAAATGTGAACCAGAAAGAAAAAGAAACAAACGAAGAACGAGGGAAGTGGCGCAGATAGGCAATGTAAATCAAGAGTGTGTCTGTAGACAGCGAGAAACCAAGATGTGAGTGGCAAATCTAGTAGAGATTGGAGGCAAAAGGCGCCAATGTGGAGCGTGGGCCCTGCTCATGTCGGCCAGAGTGCTCAACCGTGACCACTAGATGGCAGTGAGTCAAAGGGAAATCCACCACATTAAAAAACAATCAGTCTTCACTTTTCAAGCACTGCACTCGTGCATGTGGCGCGCCGCTGCTCGCTCCCGCAAGGTGAATGCCGCCACAAGCACGAGTGCATTGCTTGAAAAGTGAAGACCGATGGCTAAAGGCCCTCCTAGAGCAGCGCATGCGCGCTGCCTAGGCGAGACCTAAAAACACAGGGCGGGTCAGAGAGAGTGAAAGACAGAGAATGAATGGGACAGAGGGAAAAATGTAGAAGGAAATTAGATATTTCTGATGGATACATCTGCCTGTGGATTCCTCACGTTTTGAATACCCCCTGCGCCAGCATTCCGCGGAAATTCTTTCCTAGCTTTCCCACGTCGACGAGGACGTTATAATAGCACGGCTCCGCTCACTACTCCGTATGACGTCATCGAAGCCATAAGAAGACCTCGTCGGCGTGCTGACGTCAGTTCCCTTTTTTCCACGCCGTCGACGCGTAATGGTTTTTCTAGGGACTCTCCATTTTCTTGAGTGATTACTTTGTTTCCTCGAAGAATTCAGATATGGCTACTTCTAAAAAGTCCAGATTCAAGCCCTGCAGGGAGTGTGGTGGTCACATGTCGATCACTGATCCTCACGATGATTGCCTTTGGTGTTAGTCTTCCGATCACAACGTTGAAGGGTGTCGAAGCTGCAGGAAGATTAATTCCGATAGCTCTAAAGGAACGTGAGGCTAAACTCTTCATGGCCAAGGCAAAAAAGGAGAAGAGGAGTCGAAAGCTGTCATCGCACACTTTGAAGTCAAAAAGACACAAGAAGTCAAAGAAGAGGCATGGTTCTCGGCGCCGTTCGTCGAAGAACAGGGCATCGAGGTCTCAGCGACTTCGGAAGAAAGACTTTGTGTCTCAACTCCTTCTCCTTCTCCATGGGCGACGCCGATTCAATCTCCGGCTCCGAGGTCGCCAGCGTCGAGGGGCTCTTCGACACCTAAAGGTCGACGCCCAGGGCGTCTTCTCCTATTTGTGTGGCTTCACCTGTGCGGGTGCCGGCTCCGCAAGTTCCAGTTCAGCCTCAGGTGATACCTGTTCAGGAAGGTACGGATACATATCCTCCTTTCCCTGGTCCTGGAACGGATCCTACGCATTTTTTAAATGCAATGTTTGGCATGTTTGCCAAGGCCTCCAATCCAACTGGTGTGCCTTCGGGCCCCTTGGGACCTTTGGCCTTTTATTTGGGTGTACCTCATCCGTATGCCCAGGCACCCTTCGTGCCATTCATGCTGACGACTCCAGCTTGGCATTTTCCGGCGCCGAGGTCTTCCACTCCGGTTCCTTGGACTCCTTCGGCTGTCGAATCGGCGCCGCCTTGGATTCGATCAACTCCTCGGATTAATCTTGAAGGTCCTCCATCGACGCTGATGCCGTCGTCACCGTTGCTGTGTCTGACGCTGCCGACGCCGATTCTGAAGCAGCGCTCTATGAGGGATGAGCAGAGGCTGCTTGAAGAGGAGGAATATAGACAGGAACAGGAGGAGGGAGAGATTGTGGAATCTGTGGATTAGTTTGAAGTTTTACAGGAGGCCACTGGGTTGGATACTTCTCCTGGTTATGAACTCTCATCTCCAATGGCTGGGATATCACAGGATGTTGCTCCTTATCATTTTGTGGTAAGGAAAGCTGCTGAGTTACGTGATCTGCAGTTACCTTCAGCTGACATAAAATCTAACATCCTAACTGAGGTTCTAAATGCATCTGCAGTTTGAGTCATTTCTGCCCTTCAATGAGGCCTTCACGGAACCTATTTTAGAAGTCTGGCAAAGACCTTTGACTGCTCCAGCCGTTTCCAGGTCTATTGCTAGAAGATACAGGCCAGCTCATGGGGATCCTGCGTTTCTTTCATCAGATCCATCGCCTGAAAGCTTGGTGGTCCAAGCTTCTTGTTCAAAACAATCTTCTGGTTCCTTCCGTACCATCCCGGGGGCTAGGGATTCTAAAAAAATGGAGCAGGCAGCAAAAAAAGTATTTTCAGGTGCAAGTATGGCATTAAAATCCACTAATGCAACCTGTTTACTTGGGAGATATATCCATGCTCTTATGGACTCTGTCAAACAGCTAGCCCCAAAGCTACCTGACGATGATCGGGTTAACTTCCTGGAGGCTCTTTCTGACTCTCAGGCCGTGGCCCGTCAAGTTATACAATCGGGGGGAGGAGCCAAGATGGCGACCGGGACGGCAGCGTAGACTCCCGGCTCCGTGAACCTCCGCATCCCGCACGGATATCCTGCACGAGATCCTCAACCTGTGCTACGCGGTCGTGTTTCTGAAGGAGAGTGGCACCCGACTGTGTGACTCCGAGGTTTCTGGCTGCGGTATCGCCGGAGAAACGAGCATTTGAACTTTGCGGCCTGTGCGGCCCTGGAGCCGGGACCTCGAGTGGACGCCGTGGCCGGGTGGCAGTTCAACAACAGCGGCCTGTTGTGACTGGGCGGAGGCGGTCCACCGGAGCGGTGCCAAACTCGGCCTCCATTTCGTCGTGGTCGTTTCTACTGTCAAGTGTAGCGGTCCGAGTGCATGCCCGTGGGTGCAATTCTCAGATCCTCCGGTGGCTGCCCCTGCCTTTGATGGTGAGCTGCCCGGCTGCCGCCCGTATCCTGCCCTGATCATTGCGGGCCGCCCCCGGCTTTTTACGGGAGCGGGTCCGTAGTGGGGACGATTGTTGCCCGTGACCACGCAACGGATAACTTTTCGCCTGCCCCCGGAACCCGGTCACCAGCGACGTGGCCATCGAGACGCTTGTCCCAGGGTCCCGGCCCCGGTGAGGGTCGGGCATACTTGGCGGCCATCTTGTTGCGATGAAGCCTACCATCCTGTCCGCTGGGTCGCAGCGGGCTTGTGAGAGTGCAACTTTTGGGAGTGTGGCGGCGCGATCGCAGAGAGCTGTGCTGGGGTACGGCGACCTCCTCGAGGCCCTTGGTGCTCTTCACTCCTCCTTGATTCATGGTGTCGGGGTCTTGGGGAGTAAGCTCGACGGTGTGGCGTCGGCGTTGGGGCAATGGCGGCCCGCCTGTCCGCACGTACATAGGGACTACCCACACTGCGCACAGGAGGACACTTTGGCGGCCACCCCTGAGGTTAGTGCACGGCTGGACACTCAGGCCAGTATGCTACAGTGTGTTCGTCCAGCTGAGGGCCTGATCTGTCCCGGAGGCATTGGACCTGAGTGGGATGTGGTAGCCTCGTCCCGTACGTGCCCTCCTGCGACCCAGGGACAACTCCAGCAACTATTGTCTGCTTTGGCTGCTTCTGCCTTCCTGGACCTTGAGTGCAGTGCATATCCTGGGGCAGCACTGGGAAGCCTGTTTCTCCACGCTGCGGACTGTGTTGATGCTCAGAGACTTCCACCCCACCTGTGTGCGTCGCTTCTCGGACGTTTTTGGACAATCCTCTACCTTGGAACGTCGGATATGGTGCTGGGTCGAGGGGTAGGCATGGGCAGAATTCTAAAGAGTGGTCAGGGATAAGGCTGATCCTTCAGGGGTGGTCATCTAGTGGACGGGCGGGCTCAGGGGTTGCGTGCTCTCCTGGCATAGCTAACAGCATAATAGGTGCATAGTGTTCCCCATCTTTCTTTGAGAAGATCGCTTTTGTGCTGTTTATTGTTCACTTTGGGGGAAACTTACCGTGCGGGAGGGAGAAGCCGGGGGTATGTTTTGAAGGCCCTCCTCCAGTTTATTAATACTTTCTCCACCCCCCCGTCTGGTGGGGTTCTTTTCCTACTTCTTTTTCCCTATTCTCCTATATTTCGGGTCTGGTTCCAGGGCGACAGGCACACTGCTGGGGGGGGGGGCCGTACTCTTCTGCAGAGGTGCAGGGTGGGGGGTTGGGGGAGGGGACTCTTTCGTCTTTTATCTCTTTTTCCATGGCCTCCTTTTTCTTCTCTGATTCTTTTTGTTTTTCTTTTTCTGGGATCAGCGTGATACACCTCCTTTGCTATGACTCGTTGCCGCTCCATGTGTACCACAATTTCCGGGGTGCTCTCCGGGAGTTCTGGCGGGGGACTGCAGGCGCAACTGCTTATGATACTCTTCCTCATCCTGATGTTCTTGTGTTTGCGCCATTGACCTAATAGATTGCTGTAAATCGTTTACGTCTATTACTCTGCATACCTGTAATTGCTGTTTGAAAATTGTCTGGCACCTGATCCTTCTGCCTCGTTTCATTATAAAACGAAAACCTTTTTCTCCTGGTGCCCTACCTACGCTGTTCACAGTATTAGCATCACGATTCTGCTCCCCGATGTGCTGCCTGTGTTTACACTTGCCTGTTTTTGTTCTGATTGCTTAGCGGCCGGCCCCGGGGGGTTGTAGGCCCATACTTGTTCTCTATTGAACTGTCAATAAAGGTTTTAAAAAAAAAAACAAAAAAAAAAAAGTTATACAATCGGAATTGGACACAGCTGACTCGGTGGCCCTTGTAATGGGGACTTCTGTGGCTTTAAGAAGACAAGCTTAGTTAAGGTTATCTGGGTTTTCTCCTGATGTTCAGGCAACCCTGTTGGATTTGCCCTGTGATGGTGCGAGACTGTTTTGCACTAAAGCTGACCCTGCCTTACAACACTTTAAGGATAGCAGAGCGACTGCAAGATCTCTGGGCCTTCAAAAGCAGTCTAGAGCATACGGCTACAAGCGGTATCGTGGATTTGGAAGGGCAGCATCCTTTCGTGAATGCCAACAACCTCAACAGAGTCAACAGCAGAATCCTTTGTACAAATCCTACAGGAGTAAAAATAGGGGGCGTCTTAGAGGAGCAGCTCGGCAGCAGTCTTTCTCCTCCTCCTCTTCTCCTCCCGCCACCGTTGGTGCCTCAGGAAAGCAGCTCTAGATCCCCCATCTTCGAGCATGTTGGTCCTGTAGGGGGTCGGGTGTCCCTCTTTCTACAATATTGGAAATCGATTACTTCATACCGTTGGGTTTTAAATGTTGTAGAGAATGGGTACACCCTCCCTTCTTAGGTCTCGCCTACGCAGCGCGCATGCGCTGCGTAGGAGGGCCTTTAGCCGTCGCTCTGCTCTTTTTGAAGCACACACTCGTGCTTATGGCAGCACCCACCTTGCGGGAACGAGCAGCGGCGCGCATGCTAATTGGCTGTTGCTCACTCCTGCAAGGCGGATGGTGCCACAAGCACGATTGCGCACGCGCGCACCACTCACAGGTGCACCCCTCTGCCTCGCTCTCCCTCTCTGACGTACCTACTGCTGCAGCATGCACGCCTTTTTTTTTTTCTTTCAGAGGTGCGCGCGCTTGTTAATGGGTTAGGAACAAAAGCTGCCTTAACCCTCCTTGCCATTATTATGCCATGCACCCGGGCGCTTCCGTAGTCAGCCCACTTGTACTAGGCCCTGCCAACCTAAACATCAATTTCCTCTAAAATTCCACAGGTAATACAACCTCACTTGTTAAAAACACAATCTCCTAAAATCGCCCGACAAAGCTGCCAGTTGTCAAAAGCCTCTTGTCTAATCAGGGGTTAACCTCGCCCTTATAGACTGCAAAGTACAACTGAACGAATATGGTCTCTAAACTACAGAACACCCTTTTTTCTTTACCCAAATCAAAATGTCCGATAGCCGCACTGTCGGATCATCTGAGTCTCACTGACTACTGACACCTCTCAGGCACAGCTCTGTGGCCAATCGGCCTTGTTGTAACCACACAGACGTGCACCCCTGTACTGTCTTGTACTAAGACGGCTTCACCGTTCGGACATGCTTCTAAACACTAGAGGCTACCAGCGCTGAGCACGACTCCTGCCCTGCCTGCTACTGTGTCTTACAGCGACACCAACAGCCCCACGGGTGCCTCCCTCGCGGATCCTAGGGCCCACTGCCAGATCCTCTTTCACAAGGCAACCCCTGCACTTCCACACACTTACAAAAAGAAATTATAAATCTGTTACTGTCCAACCTAATCATGCTTCATTAAGTAGAGCTCTGTATAATACTGTCACGTGGTTCAGTCCTCAGGATCGGTTTGTTGCTTATAGGGGTCCACCTCTTTATATACCCAAGCCTTAACAGCCGTAATGGCACAGGTCAGTGGGAGGATCAAGCGAGGGAAGGAAAGGAAGGGGACAGCAGGAGGGAGATCTGCAAGATACAAAGAACAATATAAGTACACTCTTTCGCTATCACTAACCTCTGTACTGCAGGGACAATGAGTACTAGTTCAATATCTATACCTGTAAAGAAAAAGAATGGCACCCGTATATCAAGACACATCTACCACCTATCGAAGGTGTTAAGGTATTCGTTTTGGTGTTTTGGGCTGTAATGTGGGATACATATAAGAAACAAAAAACATTCATAGAGTATCATCACATAGTAATCAGAACCTGCACAATAGTCTCACTAGTACATCCCACACTGAAAGCAAACGTTCTCCCAATAACCTACCCTTAATAGACTCCACTTTGCCTCACAGGGATAGAGCGTAGTCCTATACCATTCCAGCGTACCCCTGTTGAAATAGAGCCATAAGCACACAACAGCAATAAATATTGTCCCAACGAAAGGTATGGGTTCAACAAAGCATAAGCCACAGTACTCTTGTCTTTATCCAGGTTACTACACCTTGATTTCCAATTGGTGCTCAAATCTATACAGATAGAGATAAAGAAAGGTACGTATGCCAAAGTAATCAATATCCTAGTTCATTATCAAAGCTCAGTCACCGGCTAAACTGGTTTCTAGAATTTACCACTCCACGTTAACTGTTAGAGATGGTGCATATGCAAAACCACGTCTGGCATGGCAACGGGACCTACAGATAGACCCGACCGATGATAAGTGGCTATACTGCTGCTTGAGTACCAAACGAATCTCGCTTAACGGGCGCCATAGACTGGTCCACTTTAAATTCCTCAACAGGTTTTATCACACCCCAGAGCGATTACACCGCTTTGGTCTACGTGACAGCGCCCAGTGTGATAGATGCGGAGATGAATCCAATTGGTCGCACACTGCTCGTCCTACCAGCGTGTTACCCCAAAGCATTGTGGTCCATGAAGTCAGCATCAGCGAGTGCGCCTCTGCCAGGGTATTGAGCAAGAATCAAAGTCGCGTTGGCCATCCCTGGACACGTGTTTTGAGGTCATTACCTCTCGTCAGCAGGGAATAGGCATGTGTGTAGGGTTGCTGCGTAGGCTGCCAAAAATTCTTCTCAGGTCCGGTACCGCTCGTGGCACGCAGGTGCGTAACCATGAGCTCGTCAGCCCCACCGGCTCAAGGGAGCCTGAAAATAAACATGAATCCAATTGGTCGCACACTGCTCGTCCTACCAGCGTGTTACCCCAAAGCATTGTGGTCCATGAAGTCAGCATCAGCGAGTGCGCCTCTGCCAGGGTATTGAGCAAGAATCAAAGTCGCGTTGGCCATCCCTGGACACGTGTTTCGAGGTCATTACCACTCGTCAGCAGGGAATAGGCATGTGTGTTGGGTTGCTGCGTAGGCTGCCAAAAATTCTTCTCAGGTCCGGTACCGCTCGTGGCATGCAGGTGCGTAACCATGAGCTCGTCAGCCACACCGGCTCAAGGGAGCCTGAATATAAACATGAATCCAATTGGTCGCACACTGCTCATCCTACCAGCGTGTTACCCCAAAGCATTGTGGTCCATGAAGTCAGCATCAGCGAGTGTGCCTCTGCCAGGGTATTGAGCAAGAATCAAAGTCGCGTTGGCCATCCCTGGACACGTGTTTCGAGGTCATTACCTCTCGTCAGCAGGGAATAGGCATGTGTGTAGGGTTGCTGTGTAGGCTGCCAAAAATTCTTCTCAGGTCCGGTACCGCTCGTGGCACGCAGGTGCGTAACCATGAGCTCGTCAGCCCCACCGGCTCAAGGGAGCCTGAATGTAAACATGAATCCAATTGGTCGCACACTGCTCATCCTACCAGCGTGTTACCCCAAAGCATTGTGGTCCATGAAGTCAGCATCAGCGAGTGCGCCTCTGCCAGGGTATTGAGCAAGAATCAAAGTCGCGTTGGCCATCCCTGGACATGTGTTTCGAGGTCATTACCTCTCGTCAGCAGGGAATAGGCATGTGTGTAGGGTTGCTGCGTAGGCTGCCAAACATTCTTCTCAGGTCCGGTACCGCTCGTGGCACGCAGGTGCGTAACCATGAGCTAGTCAGCCCCACCGGCTCAAGGGAGCCTGAATATAAACATGAATCCAATTGGTCACACACTGCTCGTCCTACCAGCGTGTTACCCCAAAGCATTGTGGTCCATGAAGTCAGCATCAGCGAGTGCGCCTCTGTCAGGGTATTGAGCAAGAATCAAAGTCGCGTTGGCCATCCCTGGACACGTGTTTCGAGGTCATTACCTCTCGTCAGCAGGGAATAGGCATGTGTGTAGGGTTGCTGCGTAGGCTGCCAAAAATTCTTCTCAGGTCCGGTACCGCTCGTGGGACGCAGGTGCGTAACCATGGGCTCGTCAGCCCCACCGGCTCAAGGGAGCCTGAATATAAACATGAATCCAATTGGTCGCACACTGCTCGTCCTACCAGCGTGTTACCCCAAAGCATTGTGGTCCATGAAGTCATCATCAGCGAGTGCGCCTCTGCCAGGGTATTGAGCAAGAATCAAAGTCGCGTTGGCCATCCCTGGACACGTGTTTCGAGGTCATTACCTCTCGTCAGCAGGGAATAGGCATGTGTGTAGGGGTTGCTGCTTAGGCTGCCAAAAATTCTTCTCAGGTCCGGTACCGCTCGTGGCACGCAGGTGCGTAACCATGAGCTCGTCAGCCCCACCGGCTCAAGGGAGCCTGAATATAAACATGAATCCAATTGGTCGCACACTGCTCGTCCTACCAGCGTGTTACCCCAAAGCATTGTGGTCCATGAAGTCAGCATCAGCGAGTGCGCCTCTGCCAGGGTATTGAGCAAGAATCAAAGTCGCGTTGGCCATCCCTGGACACGTGTTTCGAGGTCATTACCTCTCGTCAGCAGGGAATAGGCATGTGTGTAGGGTTGCTGCGTAGGCTGCCAAAAATTCTTCTCAGGTCCGGTACCGCTCGTGGCACGCAGGTGCGTAACCATGAGCTCGTCAGCCCCACCGGCTCAAGGGAGCCTGAATATAAACATGAATCCAATTGGTCGCACACTGCTCGTCCTACCAGCGTGTTACCCCAAAGCATTGTGGTCCATGAAGTCAGCATCAGCGAGTGCGCCTCTGCCAGGGTATTGAGCAAGAATCAAAGTCGCGTTGGCCATCCCTGGACACATGTTTCGAGGTCATTACCTCTCGTCAGCAGGGAATAGGCATGTGTGTAGGGTTGCTGCGTAGGCTGCCAAAAATTCTTCTCCGGTCCGGTACCGCTCGTGGCACGCAGGTGCGTAACCATGAGCTCGTCAGCCCCACCGGCTCAAAGGAGCCTGAATATAAACATGAATCCAATTGGTCGCACACTGCTCGTCCTACCAGCGTGTTACCCCAAAGCATTGTGGTCCATGAAGTCAGCATCAGCGAGTGCGCCTCTGCCAGGGTATTGAGCAAGAATCAAAGTCACGTTGGCCATCCCTGAACACGTGTTTCGAGGTCATTACCTCTCGTCAGCAGGGAAAAGGCATGTGTGTAGGGTTGCTGCTTAGGCTGCCAAAAATTCTTCTCAGGTCCGGTACCGCTCGTGGCACGCAGGTGCGTAACCATGAGATCGTCAGCCCCACCGGTTCAAGGGAGCCTGAATATAAACATGAATCCAATTGGTCGCACACTGCTCATCCTACCAGCGTGTTACCCCAAAGCATTGTGGTCCATGAAGTCAGCATCAGCGAGTGCGCATCTGCCAGGGTATTGAGAAAGAATCAAAGTCGCACACTGCTCGTCCTACAAGCGTGTTACCCCAAAGCTGATGCTGACTTCATGGACCATAATGCTTTGGGGCTGATGAGCTCATGGTTACGCACCTGAATGCCACGAGCGGTACTGGACCTGAGAACAATTTTTGGCAGCCTACGCAGCAACCCTACACACATGCCTATTCCCTGCTGACGAGAGGTAATAACCTCGAAACACGTGTCCAGGGATGGCCAACGCGACTTTAATTTTGCTTAATACTCTGGCAGAGGCGCACTCGCTGATGCTGACTTCATGGACCATAATGCTTTGGGGTAACACGCTGGTAGGACGAGCAGTGTGCGTGTTAGAATCAGTCCCTGTTCCGATACTCCTCAGGATTCGGGCGACGCTATATGGGGTCCACCTCTCGACGTCACCAACTTCCTGCACTAACGGCACGGAAGACTGGAGCCATCAAGCGAGGGAAGGGAAGGATGGGAACAGCGGGGATTAGAACCTGTAAAGAAAGAATTAACATACAACAAAAAACAGAAGTATACTGCCAATACAGTCTACTACTCTCGATAATTCTCGCTAATAGTTCAACAATTCTAGCATTGACTACCTTATGTCAGAATCACATGCTCACACTCTATCGTTTGCTTCAACATCCACCCTGGTGCATGCTGACCACCAAACCCATAGTAGCCCCTGATTCTTTGGGCACTTAAGAAACCATATATATGCGAAGTATAATAACAGAGAACCAGAAGTTTCTTTCACAGGTAATTTAGGTGCAAGGAATTCGGGGTTATGTGAATGGTATCCTCCTTACATCCTCAACCCACCACTAGGGCATTCCATAATCCTGGAACCTAATCGTTGGTTATGCTGGTCCTGTGTAACAACGTCGGAATAGACGCTTTACGTGTCCTGGCCGCAATGTTATATTCCTATACTCCTCAAATTGAATCCTAGTTAGCAATAATATGAAAAGAATCGTTCTTAACTAGTTAAAGTACTATGACGGTTACTTCACCGCTCAACTGTGGACCCCCACACCAGTGACGGAATATCCAGACTTTTCACGAAGATAAGGTACAGAGCACTCTTCTCTGAGCGCGCAACAATCGCCACCACTTATACTTGCAGTTTTGTGGTAACTCCAGCATATGCCTTTCTCCTACACGCTGCCTGCGCATGTACTCGTATTCCTGATGACACGCTTTCCTTCTTCAGTGTCGAAAGAACACGATAAATAAAGGCCTCTGGTCATTCCTCGTGCGGACAGTAATCTCTCCGTTAACTGCCCCCTCTCTGGGAATTTGCGGTCTCTGCTGCCTGTGACGCCAATGCCGATACTCCGGCCGTTGTGAACGTGGATGCGGGAAATGCACGGCAACAAGGTCCCGCTCTGGTAACTGCCCCCTCTCTGGGACTTTGCGGTCTCTGCCGCCTGGGACGCCAATGCCGGTACTCCGGCCGTTGTGAACGTGGATGCGGGAAATGCACTGCAACAAGGTGCCGCTCCTCGAGACTTCGGATTCGTTAATTACGCACAACGTCGTGCGCGCGTTCAGGGCGTTTTAAGCCCGTGGCTCCTCCCCCTCATGCACTTTGCATTCTGGGAATTGTAGTCGTGGCAGGCGCTCCGAGCCCGGATCCTGACAGTAGGTCCCCCTCCAGGCGCCTCCTAGAACCCGGTTTATCGGGGTATTTCTTGTAGAAAGACTTGAGTTTAGCTGGCGCGTGCACATTGGCACTGGGCACCCACGAATCCTCCTCAGCCGTGTACCCCTTCCAGGAGATTAGGAACCACAGGTTTCTCCCCCGGTACTTTGAATCCACCACACGTCGTACCTCATATTCCTGACCGACCTCCGTGGTTATTGCAGGTGGAGGCTTTCGCACTCCTCCCTTTGCTGGTTTTAGCAGACTACAGTGGAACACGGGGTGTATACGCAAGGAGCCCGGAAGCCTTAGCTTATAAGCTACCGGATTCACCTGTTTCATCACACTATAAGGGCCGATGTATCGTAGATGAAAAACACTCCGTAGCTTAAACCGGAAATTCCTGGTGGACAACCACACCCGGTCCCCTTTTTTGTACTGTGGGCCCTCCCGTCTATGCTTATCCGCCCAGTTTTTATATCGGATCTTGGCCTGCACCAAATGTTTCTGTACTCTTAAGTGTCCTTGGTGCAACTCTCTCATGTGATCTTGGAGCGAAGGATGGTTGATGACCCGGCAGGGCATGACAAACGGCAAAATCCTCGCATCATATCCGAAATTGGCCCTGAAGGGCGACATCCCAATGGAGCTGTGTGAGGCGTTATTATATGCCAACTCTGCCATCCATAGCATGTCCACCCACGATTCATGAGCATTTTCTGCATAACACCTTAAGTACTTTTTTAAGGTTTGGTTTAACCTTTCGGTTTGTCCATCCGATTGAGGGTGGAAACTGGAGGACAACGCTGAGTCAATTTGCAGAGCCTTACACCACCCTTTCCAGAAACGTGCCACAAATTGAGGGCCTCTGTCAGACACGATAACCTGCGGTATGCCATGGAGCTTCACTATGTTTTTCAACAACAGTTGTGATGTCTGTCCAGCGGTTGGCAGCGTCTTACAAGGGATAAAGTGGCCCATCTTGGTGAGACTGTCGATCACCACTAGTATGGCCGTATGCCCTTGGTCCACCGGGATGCCTGTAATAAAATCCAGGCTGATGTTCTGCCAGGGCGCACCGGGGGTAGGTAAGGGAACCAGTTTGCCTCTACTTGTGGAGGTGTCTGTCTTCCCCCTTGCGCAATCTTCACACCTCGACACCCACTTCTTTACGTCCTGGACTAATGAGTTCCACCAAAAATATCTTTGCACCAACAGCGTGGTCTTTAGAATGCCCGGATGCCCTGCCAAAGGAGAGTCGTGACACCACTCAAAAGCCCTTTTTTGAATTGCCTGTGTGGGTAGGAACAATTTCTTGTGTATGAACGGCAGTTCCTCCTGGATCTTGCGTTCCGGGCCTTTGTGCGCCCAACGGCTCCAAGCCTCCTGACTCCTGTTTGTTCTTATGCCTTCCAGATACTCTTCCGCTCGTATGGCACAAATGACCTTGTACGGGGGTACAATAGGCTCTTTTATATCCGACTCTGTTCCTTCCACCGCCAGTACTCGGGACAATGCGTCTGCCTTTCTGTTGTCTGCCCCAGGACGGAAGGTGATGATGAAATTATACTCTTCAAAGAAAAGCATCCACCTCATTTGTCTAGGTGACAGACGCCGAGCCGTTCGCAGATATTGTAGATTCCTATGATCGGAATAAACAGTTACCGGAAACCTAGCCCCCAATAGATACGGGCGCCATTCCTGGAAAGCCTTTTTGATCGAGAGGAGTTCTTTTTCAGCAATATTATAATTCCTCTCAGCAGGCAACATCTTTTGTGAAAGGTAGGCCACCGGGTGAAGCTGCCCTGTGTCTTTGTCCCTTTGTGAAAGGATTGGCCCTATCGCTTCGTTAGACGCATCCGCCTCGGCTATGAATGGGACATCTAATTGTGGGTGTCTCAAGACCGGTGCAGATGTAAAGGCCTCTTTGAGATATTCAAAGGCTTGGTTGGCTTCGGTGGTCCAGGCGAATACTACTCCCTTTCTAAGCAACCGGGTAATCGGAATGGCCCTTTGTGAAAACCCTTGTATAAATCTCCGATAATAGTTCGAAAACCCCAGGAAGCACTGTACCTCCCTCACGTTTTGGGGAACCGGCCAATCCTGTACAGCCTGCACCTTTCGTTCTGACATACTCATGCCATCCGGACGGAGTATCACTCCCAAAAATTCCACTTCTTTCACCCCAAACTCGCACTTGCTTAGTTTGCAAAAAAGGCTGTGCTTTCTCAGCTCCTGTAACACCTGTGACACATGTTCCTGGTGACTGTCGACCTTCTCTGAATAAATCAATATGTCGTCTATATATACGACCACTGTTCTGTCCACGAAATCTTTAAGGACATCATTCAAGAAGTACTGGAATGCCGCCGGGGCGTTACACAACCCGAACGGCATTACCAGATACTCAAACAGACCATAGCGAGTTTTAAACGCCGTCTTCCACTCATCCCCTTTACGTATGCGCACCAAATGATACGCCCCTCGGAGATCCAACCTCGTGTAAATTTTTGCTTCCCTAACTTGATCCAAAAGAACCGGTATGAGTGGTAGAGGATACCGATTCCGTACTGTATTCTTGTTTAGCATGCGATAGTCGCAGCACGCCCTCAAATCTCCATTAGCCTTTTTAATAAAAAACAAAGGCGATGCCGCCGGTGAACGGGAAGGGCGAATGAACCCTATCTCCACAAAATGGTCTAAATATTCTCTGAGATGTTTCGTTTCGGGTTCGGAGAGCGCATATACTCTACACGTTGGAATCGTAGCACCTTCTACTAGATCTATTTGGCAGTCGTACGGACGGTGTGGTGGAAGAGACTCGGCCTGTTCTTTGCTAAACACATCAGAAAAGATCCGATACTCTTTGGGTAAGACCACATCCTTTTCTGCGGCTGTGGCTGCGACCCACGTGTTTGCCAACACGGTGGCCCCCGAACACCCACCTAGTATCATATAAGTATAAGTATAAAAAGGCTTGTAAAGCGCTCGTATACCAGAAGGTGTCTTGGCGCTGTGGTGTGTGTGATTAGCAGGAAAGTGAACTAAGGTTGAGCCTGGAATAGGCGGTATTTGAGCATTTTTCTGAAGAGGGCATAGCCCGGTTGGAGTCGCAGCTCCACAGGCAGTTGGTTCCACAGTCTGGCTGCACAAATGGCGAAAGAGCGGCCGCCCCATCTGGCAAGTTTGTGTCTGGGAATACAAATAAGGCCAAGATTGGCCGACCGCAAGGCACGGGACGGAATGTAAGGTGGAAACCTGTTAGTCCCATCATTCGCGCCCCCGCCGAAACGGGCCCGATGCACCAGACCGAGTGCTTTAAATTCGATTCTTTGTTGAACCGGTAGCCAGTGTAGGGAGTTCCTACCCACTGAGGTGGAACAACCCCTGGGTAAATTGAGAATTACCCGAACCGCGGCATTCTGCAGAGATTGAAGCTTTCTGACCTGAAACTTGTCAATGCCCAGAAACATGGCGTTGCAATAGTCCAATCTGGACATGAAAAGTGCAGCCATCACTGTTTTTTTTAGCGACAGTGGTATATAGGGAAGGATCTTCCGCAAGGTTTTTAGCAAAAAGAAACAGGAGGACGTTAAGCTGTTGACCTGAGCTGACATGTTTAGCTTTTGGTCAAACATCACCCCCAGATTCCTGACCTTGGTGACCGGGAGGGGGCATTTCCCTGCCGCCGATGGCCACCAAAGGGAACTCCAGACTGAGGGGCCTTTCCCAAATTCCATCACTTCTGTCTTCTCCGTATTTATTTTCAGAAAACTCAGGTGCATCCACTTCATCACATCAGAGAGACAGGCGTGGAATTTGGCTGCTATTCGGTCAGGATCCTCAACAGCTGATATCACAAGCTGAGAATCATCAGCATAGGATACCAGCATGAAGCCATGCTTCCTGACTAAATTAGCCAGAGGTCTAACGTAAATATTAAAAAGGGTCGGAGAAAGAGCCGAGCCTTGGGGGACACCGCAAGGTAGGGCAAAACTGTCAGATTGTAAACCGGCCCAATTTAAGCATTGCTTTCTGTCTTCCAAAAAAGAAGAAAGCAGAGTCAAGGCTCGCCCTGCAATCCCGACCTCCCTGAGGCGCTGAATCAGCACCAGATGGTTCACAGTATCGAACGCAGCAGACAAGTCCAGGAGGACGAGAATAGCTCGTCCTCCTTCGTCTACTGTCGTCCGAATTCCTTCGGCTGCCGTTATTAGGGCAGACTCTGTGGAGTGCCTAGGCCGGAAGCCATGCTGGGAGCTGTCAAGCAGGGCGTTTGTGTCCAGGTAACCCATCAGACTTTGGTTAATGGCCTTCTCAATGACTTTGGCCATCAAAGGGAGGCCAGAGATGGGGCGATAATTTTTGGGTTCTGTGGGGTCCAGGGAGGCCTTCTTAAGAAGGGGTTTGATACATGCTGATTTCCAGGTGACTGGATAGGTACCTACTGCTAGAATCTGATTGATTAGGGTCGTAAGACTTGGGCCAATCCTTTCCGCTATTAGGTGGATGATATGAGGAGGACATGGATCGGAAGCGGCCCCGGACTTTATGGAGCCTAATAGTGCTAGAACCTCCCCGCAGGTTAGAGGATCAAAATTAGTCAGTGTACATGTAGGCATTGCCTGCTGAAGATCCAAGGTGGGGGGTCCCGAGGTGTTTACTAAATCATTGTAGATGGTGGCTACCTTAGTGTGAAAAAAGGTAGCTAGTTGGTCACAGAAGGACTGGTCCGGACTAAACTGGTTAGTCTGCTGCGGACTTGACAGAAAGACTACAGTTTTAAACAATTCTTTAAATGAATTCCCAGCCTCAAAGATTTTACGGGAGAAGTAGTCCTGCTTGGCTTTCAAAATACCCCGCTTGTAGTTGTGCAGGGCCAAGTTGTATGCCAACTTATGGTCCCTATTATAGTCGGTTCTCCAAAGTCGTTCCCACCGTCTGCATTCTACCTTCAGGGCTTTCAGCTCCGGACCATACCAGGGGGCACCCGGAGGACGCCTGTTCTGGGTAGCTGACTGGAGAGGAGCATTCTGGTTAATAGCATCCCCAATCCAGTTGGTGAGCTGAACAACGGCTGTGTCATTATTATCCTCCGAGATGGGAGGGGGGCTACCCAGAGCTTCCATCAGGGACTCTCGGGCTACCCTATTCCATCTCCTATAGAGGATCTTGTTGGGTATGTGGGGACTGCTTCCTACCCTTAATTTTAGCCCAATCTTGAAAAACACTGCCCTATGATCGGTCCATGGCAGGGATTCAACCCTGAGATGTACCAGGTCGGGGTGGCTGGAAAAGAGACCATCAAGGGTGTGGCCTCCCTCATGAGTTGGGGCTGTCACCAATTGAGGTAGTCCATAAGCCTCCAGGCAGTCCAGAAACCTCGTAGTGTCTGAGTTATTTGTGGCCTCCAAATGGAGATTAAAGTCCCCGAGGATCGTATAGGCCTCGAACTCAGCACAGGACTCTAGATGCGTTTGAAGGGCCTCCAAAAATGGGGCCCTAGGTCCGGGAGGTCTATACACCAGTAACCCATGGGCGATGTTAGTGTCTTTTAGAAATATGCTAAAATGTAGTGCTTCTGCGTGCATATTTTCAATGGCCCTGACCTGGACCTTTAAATGTTCTTTGTAAATAATCGCTAAGCCCCCCCCCCTGCCCAGCTTTCTATCGAGACAGTGTAACGCATATCCAGGTGGCATGGCGATGTTCCATTCAGGGCAGGAGGCTGCGTTGGTCCAAGTTTCCGTGATAAAAGCCATATCCGGAGAGTGGGCGGACAATAAAAGTTCAAGTTCATGTTTATGTTTGACCACAGAGCGGGCGTTCAGGAGGATACAGACCAAATGGTCATACAAGCTCCCACCTGAAACCCGGCCGACAGATCTCCTCTGAATGTCACCGGAGCCGACACAATGTCCCACCCTCCACCCCGTGCAAAAGGAATGCATGGATCCCACTCTCCGACTCCCCGCCTCACTAGCGGCGGAAAAACCACATCCAGGGCAGAGGTGACTGAGTAGGTCTTCTGGATCTGAGACAGGGAGACAATGGGCTGTTTCTTGCATCCGTAGGGCTAGTAGGCTGGAGCGAGAGTATCGTAGGGAACCAGGGAGGCGGGTAAGGGGGGGGAGCCCTGCCACTGGCACGCTCCTGGCACGGACGGGCGCAGACGGGCTTGCCTTTGGCGCGCCCGCTGCGCGCGTCCGCTGCGCGTTCGCGCCAGCGTTCGTTTTATGGTGGCCGGGAGGATCGCGCTAGACCGCTAACCTCTTCCTAAAAGATGGAGGCGGGCCCGCTCGCACGGACGGGCTACGCACACCAGGACAGAAAGGCCGGGAGACGTGCTCCGGCTGCCGGAAAGGTAAATGAGGTTTAAAACCACATAAAATGATTAAAACGCTCAAGCTTTAAAACAGATAGTATTAGGCATAGATCAATGTACACATTATCACACAGATAAAATAACTTTAAAAGATGCCAAATTTTACAATTGAATGCCAAGTGAGCGCTGTCGCAGCCCGAACCTGAACGGCTGTCGCTGCTAAATCACCACACGCTGCGCGTTCGCGCCAGCGTTCGTTTTATGGTGGCCGGGAGGATCGCGCTAGACCGCTAACCTCTTCCTAAAAGATGGAGGCGGGCCCGCTCGCACGGACGGGCTACGCACACCAGGACAGAAAGGCTGGGAGACGTGCTCCGGCTGCCGGAAAGGTAAATGAGGTTTAAAACTACATAAAATGATTAAAACGCTCAAGCTTTAAAACAGATATGCTCTTGACAGACCTCCGAGAAGAACTGAACGGTTCTACGTCTCCAATCAATGGTGGGATTGTGAAGGCTGAACCAAGGCATTCCCAGAATAACCTCATACCGAGGCGCATCTATGATATTTAAGGCCAACAAGTCTATAGTGCCCGCTCTACAGGTTAACTTGACAGCCTCGGTTTGTTCTATGAGCAGTCCGGAGGTGAGAGGCTTGCCATCAACCGCTAATACTTCCTCTGGGATCTCGCGCTTTATCTTTCCTATAGCTAATTTGTCCACTAATCCTTGATGGATAAAATTACCCGTGGCCCCTGAATCCAACATAGCGGTGATCTGAAAGGTTTGTACTCTGGTTTCTAACCACATGTTCAATTCCAGATGTCTTTCTGTCTTACCCTGTGGTTGAGTGTCCAGGGATGGAATCGTCCACCTGGGGACCTCTACTACCTCTGAGGATCCACCCTCCTTTACGGGAACTTCTACTCCCGCCCCCGTAGCTATAGCCTTTTTGTTCCGGTAATTGCCCCCGGGCTTTTTGGGCCTAGCTGGACATTCCCTGACATAGTGCCCCTTCTTTCCGCAGTACATACACAAACCCTGTGTTCGTCTGCTCTCTCTTTCAGTTCTTGTCAATTGGGCACGGACCGCTCCCACTTCCATGGGCTCTGCAACTGTCTCACTTACCGTGGCCTCCTTTCTGCTTCTCTCTGCCCTAAACCGATCCCCACCTCTGTCGGTAATTCGACCGTCCAACCGCAATGCCAGACTAATGAGAGCCTCACAGGTCCTGGGCTGTGGATCAATTCGAGCTATTACATCTTTTAACTCGGTACATAATCCCTGATAGAAAAGCGACATTCTCTTCTCTTCTGGCCACGCCGCTTCCGCTACCAATCTATTGAATGTGGTTAAGTATGTTACTAATTCCGTTCTCCCTTGTTTGAACTCCAAGAGTTCCCTGTCAGCACTAAAAGTGGTAGTTCTCCTGTCAAACACCCCCTCTAAAGCGGCTCGAAACTCGTCCCAATCTGATAACACTGGATCATTATGGCGTACTAAAGGCACCGCCCAATTGGCTGCATCTCCAGCCAAGTAGGAGATAGCAAACGCCACCCTAGAATGGTTAGTAGGGAATGAGGAAGGCCTACATGAGAAGTGCATCAAAATCTGAGTTAAGAACACCTGTATCTTATGGTGGTCCCCTAAGTATCGCTCAGGATTAGCTAGAGGAATGGGTGGAGATACATTAACCTGAAAGGGATGCCCACTTGCTCCCACATCAAAAGGGTTCCGCGACAACCTATCTACTTTATCACGTAAGTCCGCTGTTTCGGCCCTAGAGGCCGCCAACTCCCGCTGTACTGCGGCTAGTGCAGCTAAGACCTCTTCCATACTGCGTCAACTCACTCCCCGAACCGGGAGGAGCCTCAATACATGGGTGCGTAATTCTGTTAGAATCAGTCCCTGTTCCGATACTCCTCAGGATTCGGGCAACGCTATATGGGGTCCACCTCTCGACGTCACCAACTTCCTGCACTAACGGCACGGAAGACTGGAGCCATCAAGCGAGGGAAGGGAAGGATGGGAACAGCGGGGATTAGAACCTGTAAAGAAAGAATTAACATACAACAAAAAACAGAAGTATACTGCCAATACAGTCTACTACTCTCGATAATTCTCGCTAATAGTTCAACAATTCTAGCATTGACTACCTTATGTCAGAATCACATGCTCACACTCTATCGTTTGCTTCAACATCCACCCTGGTGCATGCTGACCACCAAACCCATAGTAGCCCCTGATTCTTTGGGCACTTAAGAAACCATATATATGCGAAGTATAATAACAGAGAACCAGAAGTTTCTTTCACAGGTAATTTAGGTGCAAGGAATTCGGGGTTATGTGAATGGTATCCTCCTTACATCCTCAACCCACCACTAGGGCATTCCATAATCCTGGAACCTAATCGTTGGTTATGCTGGTCCTGTGTAACAACGTCGGAATAGACGCTTTACGTGTCCTGGCCGCAATGTTATATTCCTATACTCCTCAAATTGAATCCTAGTTAGCAATAATATGAAAAGAATTGTTCTTAACTAGTTAAAGTACTATGACGGTTACTTCACCGCTCAACTGTGGACCCCCACACCAGTGACGGAATATCCAGACTTTTCACGAAGATAAGGTACAGAGCACTCTTCTCTGAGCGCGCAACAATCGCCACCACTTATACTTGCAGTTTTGTGGTAACTCCAGCATATGCCTTTCTCCTACACGCTGCCTGCGCATGTACTCGTATTCCTGATGACACGCTTTCCTTCTTCGGTGTCGAAAGAACACGATAAATAAAGGCCTCTGGTCATTCCTCGTGCGGACAGTAATCTCTCCGTTAACTGCCCCCTCTCTGGGAATTTGCGGTCTCTGCCGCCTGTGACGCCAATGCCGATACTCCGGCCGTTGTGAACGTGGATGCGGGAAATGCACGGCAACAAGGTCCCGCTCTGGTAACTGCCCCCTCTCTGGGACTTTGCGGTCTCTGCCGCCTGGGACGCCAATGCCGGTACTCCGGCCGTTGTGAACGTGGATGCGGGAAATGCACTGCAACAAGGTGCCGCTCCTCGAGACTTCGGATTCGTTAATTACGCACAACGTCGTGCGCGCGTTTAGGGCGTTTTAAGCCCGTGGCTCCTCCCCCTCATGCACTTTGCATTCTGGGAATTGTAGTCGTGGCAGGCGCTCCGAGCCCGGATCCTGACAGTGCGACCAATTGGATTTGTGATAGATGCGGAGAGCCTACATCTGATTTTCTACATGTGGCCTGGACCTGCCCGGGGATTGCCCATTACTGGGGTGATATATTCTTGGAAATTAATCGCATTACGGATATGTCTCTGTCTCCTGACCCGCTCCTAGCCCTACTGGGCTATTCACAACCACGTCCCAAGAAACACAGGCGTCATGTAGATATGGTGCTGCTCCTCGCGAAGAGATGTGTGGCGGTCTGTTGGCTTCGTGGCCCGACACCCACCCTGTCTCAGTGGACTAGAGATATGCTTTACTGTTGTACTCAAACCGAAAATTACAGTGAGTTATTGCCACCCCGTAACAGACCTAAAACCTTTTGGGCTCTATATCTCAGCCGGAAACCCCCTCTTGCTACCTCTGAGCATGGAAGTGTTGCTTCCCCGTCGGGGGCTACTTCCAACTCTTAAGACCCTACAGGTCTATGCTGCCTAATTTATGAACTGCTCACTCTTGCCCACTCTCTCTTTCTCCATTAGATGGAGATACACCGGATAAGGTGCTTCAGCTCGTTTAGTTGGTGGGACTAATCTTTTGTTTTCATTCCGTATCCTCTCTATCTTCCTTCTGCTTGATTTATTTTATAATATATGTTTTGTATGTATGTATATGACTTGCTACAGGAGGTTGTCAATGTTTGGACTGTGTCAATGCCTTGTTATTATTGTTTGTATTATTTGCACTGTTTTCTTAACATTCAAATAAACATATTAACAAAACAAAATCAATATCCTAGTTCCAGACTCCCTTAATTGCAGGGAAATTCAAAGGCCAATAGTACTGTCACTGTGGCAGTCAGTGCACATCAACATGTTAAGCTCTTGTGGAACCAGCGGTACGGAGCTATGTAGAGCGCTCCTGTAATACAACCAATTGTTAGAAATGCTGAGGCCAACCAAGAAGAAAAGTAACCAGTAAACGGGAACCAACCCGAGGCACTATTGAGTTCGTTGCAATGCTGGTCAGACCTCCCTTCCTCCGCACGAGCACAAGACCTGCTCACCAACGGAGGATGGGACCAAAGTAACAAGCGGGAGCAACTGTAGGAACCGGTGCACTGCACCCTTACCAGACATCCCAGGAGACACGAAGCACGAACACACTCGTGCCTGCCGATGTGAATTTCCGACGTGTTGCATGGTTGTACTTCCGCCTTTATGGAAGTCACAGCAGCGTAACTTGCATGCTAGGATTCTGGGTAGTGTTGTTCTTTGCGGGCATATCGCGTCTTGCGGCGATTTGGACATTCCTGCTGTTCCAGCGCGCTCGAAGCAAGTGCCTGTAACAAATACACAGCCTGACCTGAGGTTTAAACAACAAAGTATAAATACCTCAACTAAGCCTGATGACTCATGCCAACTGTGAAATAACTCCTGATCCAACAGTACACACTGTCCTTAGTAGCCCACCCTTTCCTGTTTACTTTAACCCCTTCAGCGCTGGGCGAATTCCGCCGCGGTGCTGAAGGGTTCGTGCGCGGGCGGGCCGATGACGGAACGGTTCCGTCATGAGCACAGCTCAACCGTGGCTCATGACGGAACCGTTCCGTCATGAGCATGGAAGGGGTTAATGAATCCTTTACTAACAAGCAAACAAGAGATAAAGATAACCCTATGAATCTCTTTGAACATAATCAGAGCCTCTAGTAAGGTTAAGATGTCATCCACAACTACAGATTATAGATAGCTGTGAACTATACACAGGAAAGTGTGCAAGTTGCTTGCTTTACTACTAGGTGGTGCAATTAAATATCAGCCATAAGTAATGAAAAAGGCCCTTTCAGTGTAGACGTGATTTGAAAATGTGGACCATTTATTTCTCTTGCATATTGTGCTTTGAGAAGTAAATGGCAGACTCCTTTAATACATGATTGGAAGATTCGGGCTATTAAGTTAGCCCAAGTATTTAATTGATTTCGAGAAATACAAGTTATCGCCCAGTAGTCCTGCAGGGTTTACTCCTTGTTTTTTTGTAAAGTTAACCACAAAGAAACTTAAAAGAGTATATGAACACTCATGGGAAAGAAGTACTGGTATTGGCAGAGACACTTTGGGCTGAGAACGATTTCTTTTTTTAAACTATTTATTCATTTTTTAAATATACCTTAACGTTTCAATGGGTATTAATGTTTCACTGGCATATGTAATAATTGTGATAATGCACTTTTAAAACTATTTTTTTTTTTTAGAAATCATTTTATTCTTAAAAATACTATTTTGATTGAGTCTCACTCCTCTTATGCAAATAATTTCAAGGCCTATCTATCATGCCCTTGAGGAGCTAATGACCTGCTTCAGCGCGACACTCCCAATGCAGGCACTCACTGATTCTAAAAGTTCTTTAGAAACTGATCCCGGACATTTATTTGGCCTCCGCACTGCATACGCCAATGGCTTCTGTGCCCTACGCAACTCTCGTGCCAGTGGCCAGCTAAGCATCAGTCAACAGTGAGTGGGTGCCCAGCGCCGTGGCTGGGTCACATTTAAAACAAGCATTGGCATAGCCAATAGGTCTCGCCTTTAGAACCTTATAAGTGTTTAGCCATGCAACAGTTGATGTTGTTGCACCAAGGATATTGTGCTGCATAACTGAAAACTTATAAGGTCCCAAAGGCGAGGCCTATCGGCTATGCCAATTCTTGTTTAGAGTTTCCTCCTCCTTACCCTCCCCGCCAGGGTTGGTGTTCAGAAGACCATTTGCTGCTTTTGTAGCAGGAGGTTCTTGCCTTGCTACAGAAAGGTGCGATAGAGGTGGTTTTAGAGCAGAAAAGGGGTCAGGGGTGCTACTCCTGGTATTTCCTGATCCCCAAAAAGTATGGTCGGTTGAGACCGATCCTAGATCTCAGGATTTTGAATCTTTACCTCAGACAGGAAAAGTTAAAAATGTTGACCTTGGCTCAGGTTGCTATGGCGCTGCAACAGGAAGACTGGATGGTGTCCATCGATCTGCAGGATGCGTATTTTCATCTTCCCATCCTGAAGTCGCATCCAAAGTACCTCCGGTTCACGGTGGGATCGCAGCACTACCAGTTTGAGGTCCTTCCGTTCAGTCTGACTTCCACGCCTCGAGTCTTTGCGAAGATGATGGCGGTGGTAGCAGCACATCTCAGAAGGTGTTTTCCCCTATCTGGACGACTGGCTGTTGAAAGCAGAGTCTCCGGAGTTGGTGTTACGCCACTTGCATGCAACAACACAGCTGTTGTTCAACTTGGGTTTCTCGATAAATGTACCCAAATCTCACCTGGTGCCTTCTCAGCGCAGCCTGTTCATAGGGGCAGTACTGGGCACTATTGTGTGTCGAGCATTCCCACCTCCGCAGAGGATTCTCGGCATTCAGGAGATGATTCCTTTGTTTCACAATGGAGCGGTTGTTCCAGTCCTGAAGGTTCTACGTCTGTTCGATCTGTTCGTTTATTGCATACTGTTAGTCAGTCATGCACGCTGGCACATGAGGGCACTCCAGTGGTGCCTCCGCAGGCAGTGGTATCAACACAATGGAGATCTTGGGGAGAAGGCCAGGATCTCCAGAGAAGCTGCAGCGGAGATGACTTGGTGGGGTGTGCAGGGCAACCTGTCTCTAGGAAAGCCCTTTCAGCCTCCTCCACCTGTGGCCACAGTGATCACGGATGCCTCCACTCTAGGGTGGGGTGCTCATCTGGGGGATCTGGAGGTCAAAGGTATTTGGCTTCACATCAACCTCTGGAATTGCGGGCGATACGTTTGGCACTGAAAGCTTTCCTTCCTTTCCTTCGCGGTCAGTCAGTTCAGGTCCTGACGGACAACACTACCGCGATGTGTTACATCAACAAACAGGGAGGTGTTGGATCGTATCGTCTCTGTCGAGAGGCTCTGCGACTCTGGTCCTGGGCTCAGGGCCATCAGATTTCTGTGTTGACAAATCATCTAATCCGGTGTGCTGAATGTTCGTGCGGACAGTCTCAGTCGGCATTACTTGGCCGATCACGAGTGGCGGCTTCATCCGGAGGTGGTCCAGCATATCTTCAAGATGTGGGGGTCTCCTCGGTTGGACCTGTTTGCCACTCACGAGAACGCACACTGCCTATTGTTCTGCAGTCTCCAGTATCCGATGCAGGGAGCGCTGGGGGACGCGTTTCAATTAGATTGATGTTCGCAACTCTTTTACTCGTTTCCTCCTATACCCTTTATTGCTCAGGTTCTGAGGAAAATTCGCCAAGACCGGGCCCAAGTTTTATTGATCACTCCGGATTGGCCAAGAAGGGTGTGGTACACAGATCTACTTCACCTCTCATCGCACCCTCCGCTTCGTCTCCCTTTCAGGGCAGACCTCCTCTTACCATCGCGGGGGCAGGTTCTACACCCCCACCTCCGGAGCCTGCACCTTCATGCCTGGAGATTGAACGGGGCAACCTGAGTTCCTTCTCTCCCCCACCGGATGTGGTGGATGTAATTTTATCATCCAGGAGGCACTCCACCAAGTCTATGTATTCCTCTAGGTGGTCCAAATTTGTAAAGTGGTGTGGAGAGAGGTCCATTGATCCTTTAAAGGCTCGTTTGTCTGATGCATTGAGTTTCTCTCTTTCCTTGGCTCAGCAGGGTTGTGCTGTTGCTACAGTTAAAGGTTATTTTTCGGCCTTATCGGCTTTTATTTGTTTGACGGATCAGCCGTCTCTGTTCAAATCTCCTGTAGTTATGAGGTTCATTAAGGGCCTTATAAATAAGTTTCTTCCCACTCCTTTCATTATGCCTCATTGGGATTTAAATATCGTTCTTTCTTTTTTAATGGGTTCTCCATTTGAGCCTCTTCATAGTCGTCCTTTGAGGCTTCTCTCTTTTAAAACGGGTTTCTTGATTGCCACTACCTTAGCCAGGAGGGTAAGTGAGCTTCAGGCTCTTAGTTCTAAACCTTCATACTTGACCATTCATGCAGATAAGTTGGTTCTTAGGACCAGGGCTGCTTTCCTTCCTAAGGTGGGTACTCCTTTTCATTTGGGACAGTCCATTACCTTACCTACCTTCTATCCTCCCCCTTCAAAGAAGGAGGAGAGACTTTATCGTTTGGATCCTAAAAGAGCTGCCAGCATTTATTTGGACAGAACAAAGGATCTGAGACTGGACGATCAGCTCTTTGTGGGCTACATTGTGCGAATGAAAGGCAAGGCTGTACACAAGCAGACTCTCTCCAGGTGGATCATCTTGTGCATCAAGATCTTCTATGCCTTGGCCAAGAAGGACCCGCCTAAAGGTATCAGAGCTCATTCTACCAGAGCTAAGTCATCTTCTTCTGCTTTGGCTAGAGGTGATCCTGTTATTGATATTTGTAAAGCAGCAATGTGGGCCTCCCTCCACACCTTTGCAAAGCATTACTACTTAGATTCGGAGGTTAGGAGGGACGGCCATTTTGCTCGTTCTGTGCTGCAAGATTTTTTTGTCTAGTCAGGTAGACACCCTCCTCCGGGTGAGGTACGGCTTTGGGATTCTATTCAAAAGGTGAGGAATCCACAGGCAGATGTATCCATCAGAAGAACAAGTTACTTACCTTCGGTAACGCATTTTTGGGTGGATACAGTATCTGCCTGTGGATTCCTCACTGTCCCACCCGCCTTCCTGTTGTCCACCTGTTTCTACCAAAAATTGCCTTAACTGTTTGACATGTATGTTTTTAATATGTCTTTTTCATGCTATGCTTTAATAGTGGAAAATGCTTGGTCAGTTGCCTTTTTGCCATGCTTTTATTGGTTATGCGTTTGTATATATATTGTGTATACTTGTGAAAATGTGTCGGTCCGCCCGTTTGCCTCGGAGGCATGGAAAAAGTGTCTGGAACTGAGGTCAGCATGCCGACGAGGTCTTCTTATGGCTCTGATGACATCATACGGAGTTGCGAGCGGAGCCGTGCTATTATGACGTCCTCGTCGACATGGGAGATCTAGGAAAGAATTTCCGCGGAATGCTGGCGCAGGGGGTATTCAAAACGTGAACAATCCACAGGCAGATACTGTATCCACCAGAAAAAGCATTACCGAAGGTAAGTAACTTTTTCGTTGAGTATGAGAAAGTGAGACAGTGCAATATAGATTGATGCAATAGATATAGCTATAACTACAGCTAGACAGAGATAAACAGATGTCTCACATTGCTGTCCTCGGAGCCCTTGCAGAGTGCTGTACACTAATGCGCCATGGCCAATGGCAGATTATGCGCTCGTATTTATTGTGTAATTGATGGCACAGAGACAGAGCCTATAACAACCAATCACCATGCAGATGTGGTCGCATAGTGACTGGCCATATTCCAGGCCCTGTGCCTTTAACCACACAGTCAGTGTGTGTACAAGGCCTGTGGTGTGCTGAACTGAGGGACATTAGAGAGGAGGCTCTCTCTCCTGCCAGGGTAGGGACCAAAGCAAGAGGGAACGCATGGTTAGGAAAAAAAATCTCTGGTGCTGGGGGCTGGAGTGGGTTTACTTTATTGCATGTCAGTGTGCATATGTGTGTATCTGTGTTTACTTGATGGTTCTATAACTGTAAGACCACTCTCGGGGATTATATACAGACTTGCCACTAAGGTAGATACAAAGGCTTCAGGTAACCCAGTGTATAACAGATGCACACATCCTACCAATAACCTACATTAGCTGTCAACACACTCAAATTCAGAGAATATCACAACCACCTGGGGACATAGATTGGCATGCACCCTTCTTTGGGAAAAGAATTGCCCAAAACAAGATAATACCATGTTAATCTTTATCTGCAAATGATTTGCAACTTTGGTGTGTTCATGATCATACAAAGAGGTGGTTCACAATATTTCTCCATGCATGGGCCTTCTGTCATTTGTCTCTAATTCAACCCTGTCATGGTTGCTGCACATTCCTACTTCAAGGGGCATAGCGTAAGGCAGCATCATAGACCCTCTGTCCCTCGAGACTTTAGAAGTGTTGAGGACTAAGTTCTCTTCTAATAGAAAACCGCAGCGGGCGCTCATTATAAATGGGCTCCACTAAACAATACACAGCTTAACGCTTCCTATACAATCAGGCTCTGGCACTACAGATCATGCTCCCAGCCCACTGTCATCTGACAGTCAATAAGTAGAAAGCCCCACATTTGCGCCCCTGCATGGTTATTTGACCAAAAAGCTTTCATCAATATGAAAACCTACAGACATTTCAAAAAGGCACCAGACTATTATTAGTCCACTGTGTTTATTGCCACAATTGTTAGGCAAGATTAGGGAATTTCTAATGCCCTTAAGACCCCACCTCTGAATCCCCTTCTCTCTTACTACTTCCAAACTCTTTAACGCAAACAAAAGAAAGTTGTTTTGTGTTTTCCTCCAACAAAAATGTACCTTGGTTTATAATTTTACAACCAGAATATAAACATACCCTAAAGGACAGTGTGAAATTGAAGAAGGGATTGTGTGGGGCCTGCAGAATAGAGATGAATAATATTTTAAACTCTTTTATATTCAGTTCATTGTATTCAACTCTATCCTGTAAGGCATAAGCTGCTGCCTGCTGTAGATGCTAAACTCCTCAGCCTGTCTTCCCTTCTCTGACGAGAGGAGAGGCTCCGCGTCCCCCATTCAGCTAGGATCCTGAGTTTTCACATACTTATGGGCCGATTCCGATCTCGCTCAGAAGGGCTCCGAACGCGATCCGACTGGAAAAAGTACGAGCCGTACGTGTGTTTTCCGTCCGACTCGTACGGCTCTACGAGCGAGCAAGTACGATGCAAGAAACGCGAAATCGCCGACCGAATCGTTTCCGGGTCCGAACCGCTCCGAACGTCTCGTCCGTGAGCAAACCGTGCCGTGCAATTGAGGCAATTTATGACCGAGCTAGTACGATGCACGATTCGGACAGCTGGATCGAGTCGGAGCATCCAACATGTAAACACTCTGGGAAGCGGACTTCGGGGATCCGCACCGGACCCCCCTTCACCCGCAGCCTTACGAGTCGAACATGCATGTACGGTGCGGGTGGCACAGACGCGTCCCCACTACAGGGGGCCCCTTTGTGCGCACGCAACGTACCTTTTTCATCAATGGGAGCCGAGGTATGCGTCGTACAACAGGCTCCCATTGACTTCAATGGGGCTACGAACGACCCGTGTCCGTCAGCGCTTATTCGCATCGTACTCAGGAGCTTAGAGCCCCGGAGAACAAGTCGGACGGAAAGCCCTCCGGATCCGAGTCGGGCGGCGCCTTCTCTCAGCGAGATTGGAATTGGCCCCTTTGTGTTTGAGAGCTGTTGCTAAATGATTATCAGATAGAAACATTTCTGTTCCTGGAGCTTTCCTTTCAATTCTATTATGAAATCATACTTAAAAAACAAAACTAACATAGCAAAACTGCTGCTTGTGAATGTAAGACCCATGTAAAGTAGCTGCTTAACATACCCTGTGTGTTTCTACAACGAGACGTTTGCCTACCTCAGAGCCACTTGCATTAATGGTAGCCGCGCCGAACTGTGCAAAGGTTGCCGTGCCATCTGATAATATATGTGCTTTCATGCAACACTATTGGTCATTCCTAATGCGGGAGAGAAGGTTGTGCTCAGAAAGAATGCATGCAGAGGGTGAAATGCATAAGAGAGCCATTTAAAAGAACAAGCATTGGCATAGCCAATAGGTCTTGCCTTTGGGACCTTTATAAGTGTTTAGCCATGCAACAGTTGATGTTGTTGCACCAAGGATATTGTGCTGCATAACTAAATACTTATAAGGTCCCAAAAGTGAGACCTTGCGCGCTGACATCATTGATGACGCGGAGGGGGGGGGGGGGGGGGCAGGGGGAGGCAGGAGGAGGCAGGAGAAGGTCTTCCCCTGCCTTCCCCGGAACAAAAATGCCGACCGACCACCCACGGGGGGAGAGCCAGCTCTTCCCCCGTGGGTGGATGTCATGACGAGCTGGGCTCGTCATGAGCACACGGCGACTGTATGCGCATGACGAGCCCAGCTCGTCATGACCATACAAGGGGTTAAACAGGTCTTATGAGGTTTCCCTTTGTTTACTGACAACCAGGAAGCTATTTGCTTCCTGCGCGTCGGTGAACAAAGAGGTAAGTTTTAGGGCTGGGGAGAGGGGGATTTATACGAAAGAGGGGGAAAGGAAAGGGTTTTCCTTTCACTCGATGCCTCTTTTGTGCATTCCCGCTGCACGATCGTGCGATCGTGCAGCAGGAATGCCCACTAGCGCCAGGGATTTATTTTTTTTCTTTTATTTGCCCAGTGTGTGTTGGTTGGGGGAGCGGCCCCTTGGGCAAGGGTCGCTCCCCCTGTTGGGGGCATATGTATTGGCTTCGATTGTTCCCCTGGGGGGGGGGGGGGGGGCAGAATTTAATTTTTGGCCAAAAAATCGGCCCACTGGGCCAATGTGCAGGGGAGTGGCCCCTTGGGCAAGGGTCACTCCCCTTTGGGGGTCATTTTAGGAAGCCCACTATGTTAGTTTTTGTTTTGGGGAGTGACCCCTTAGGCAAGGGTCGCTCCCCTTTAGGGGGCCTACATTTTTGCTTTGTTTGCCCCCCTGGGGGGTGGGCAGATTTAAATTTTAAAAAATGTATTTGGCCCACTGGGCATACATTTTGGCTTTGTCTGCCCCCGGGGAAGGGGGGGCCCTTTTAATTTTACTAAAAAAACTCAGCCCACTGGGCCAATGTAATAAATGTACTGGGGAGTGGCCCCTTGGGCAAGGGTCACTCCCCTTTGTGGGCCATTTTAGTATGCCCATGATGTTAGGTTTTGTTTGGGGGAGCGGCCCCTTAGGCAAGGGTTGCTCCCCTTATGGGGGCTATGTTTTAGGCTTTGTCTGCCCCCCTTGGGGGGGCAGATTATCTTTATTAAAAAGAAAATGCCCACTGGACCACCAGGGATTGTTTAGTGGGGAGTGGCCCCTTGGGCAAGGGTCACTCCCCTTTGGGGGCTTATGATTTTGGCTGTCTGCCCCCATGGGGGGGGGGGAATTTCGCTATTTTTAGGTTGAGCATTTGAGACCTCTTGTATATTCTTTAGTATTTACTTATATGTTTTTATGGTTTGTGTGCTTTGGAGATCAGCCCTAGGACTTGTCTGCTTCCGCTTAGGGACTTTTCTTTCTGATCAACTGACTCTATTTAATTTTTTTGAAAAAAACGACCAGCAGAGGTCAGTAAAGTACCAGAATCACTTCAGCATTCTCTAGTTTTCAGTCCATAGAAATTGTCTTCCACGAGCACCCATAGACAATAATATTTTTTTTAAATCTTGTATTGTCAGTGATATGACCACCGAAGGCCCAGATTTTATATTAAAAACAGAGCATTGTTGGGCCGTCTTGGCGAAGTTTGGTTTTGGGGAGGGGTTCCTTCGCTGGGTGAAGCTCCTTTATGCGGGACCAATGGCTCAGGTGGTTGTCAATGGGCGGGTTTCTCGGCCTTTCGCTCTCGGGAGGGGAACTAGGCAGGGGTGCCCGTTGTCCCCGCTGCTCTTTGCTCTCGCCCTGGAACCGCTCGCTGCCTGGCTCCGTTGGGAGCCCTCGATTAGAGGGCTCCGGTGGGCCCCGGGCTTCGAGGATCGGGTTTCATTGTACGCGGATGATATTCTCCTGTATCTCACCTCACCGCGGAAGTCGCTCAATGTTCTCTTTGATGTCCTTACTTCCTTCGGGAAAAACTCGGGTCTGATAATCAACTGGTCCAAATCTTGTGTGTACCCTATCTCTGGTGGTCTTCCTCTCTTGCCGCCTCGGCTTCCGCTCCAAATATCTCAGTCCGGCTTTAAATACCTGGGGGTGTACGTTTCGTTGGATCCGGCGGTCCGCTATGAGCAGAATCTCCTGTCTCCACTCCGGCGTTTGAGGGCAGATACGGCTCGGTGGTGTAAGCTGCCCTTGTCTCCGCTTGGTCGCGCGGCGCTGTTTAAAATGATGTCCCTTCCCAGATTCCTTTATGCACTCCAGAACTCCTTCGATGTCATTCCTGCGGCCTACTTTAGGGAGGTGGAGAGTTTGCAGAGGAGACTGGTTTGGGACGGGCGATCGCGTATCGCTTTGGCCAAGCTGACTCTTTCCTGGTATGACGGGGGCATCGCGCTTCCTGATATTAGACGGTACTATTGGGCCTCCCAGCTGTCTGCCATTAATCATGCCACGTACTCTCCTGGTTCGAACCCGGCATATGAGATGGATACATTCTTGCTCCCCGGCGGTAACTATAACAGAGCGCTTTACTCGCGGTCTGCTGGCCCTTACGGGCCCTGCCAGGATTGCGGTCCGTGTATGGAAGGCGGCTAACGTTGCGATGGGCTGGAGTGAGCCTTTAACGTGCGCCACTCCTCTATTCGACTCAGACCGCTTGGGAAGTCTCTGGACAACGAAAGGCTTTGAGCGCTGGGATACGATCGGCATCAGCAGAGTGGGGGACCTGTGGGTTAAAGGTGCGGTTAAATCCTTCGCGGCGCGAGTATGAGCTTAGTGACAGAGAATTCTTCCGTTATGCACAGGTTCGGCACGCCCTGCTTTCGGTCTTTGGGGAGGGGACCACGGTCCCTTCTTCTTCGCCTCTCGAGGACCGCATACTCGATGGTCACGTCCCCGACAGTACTATCTCCCTGATTTACAAAAAACTGATAAACAATCGGGCTGACCTCTTGGTGCGTCTTCGGGAGGCATGGACGGGAGATGGGGTGGAGCTGGACGATGAGGACTGGCAGACTGCACTGTCATCCCCTAAGGAGGTGGCCATCCCGGCCCGTCTCCGCCTGGTCCACCTTAAGATTCTCCATCGTGTATATGTGACGGGCCCTCGCCTGGTCTCGATGGGGTTTTCAGACGACGGACTCTGAAAGCGTGGCTGCGGGCTCAGTGCTACCTTTCTCCATATCCTATGGGAATGCCGCGAGGTGGCGGAATACTGGCGCCGGGTGCATGATATCATGAGACGAGTCACCGGGGTCGCTCTGCTGCCGGAGGTGCGTCGTTGTGTGCTGAATGTATGGGAGCCCAATGATTGCAATGCGGCTCAGGCTCGGTGGGCGGCCTTGGGGAACATGATTGCAAAGAGAGATATTGCACAGCTTTGGGGTTCCCAGCGGCCTCCCACCGTGTCCGTCTGGAAGGAGAACATGGACTGGTGCATGTTCAGGGAGAAAACGGTGTATGTGGCTCGTGGTAAACCGGGGGCTTGGGGTAAAATTTGGGGGCAGTGGAACGCGTATCGTGGGTCTATCTGTGCTCCCCCTTTGGTGGATACGTCCGGGGTTGCCTCGTCCCCCTGATCCCTGGGGGTTCCTTGTGCATCTCGTACTTTGGAGTACAGATTTGGTTCTCTCGTGGCCCCCCCCTCCCTCACAGGTCTTCTTTTATTGACCGCCCTCGGGTGGTTGGTGTGTTGACTCCCCCAGCTGGTGTTCGCCGCCCTTCATAAGTCGTTTCGCCTTGTTTGTTGTGTTTTTGTATTTTTCTTTTTTGTTGTTATTTATATTAAAAGTGTGTATTCTGATTTCCCTTATGTGCAGTCGGATCTACTGTGATAGTGCGGAGCCTCTGTGGGCCAGTCATTGTTTTCTGATATGCTGGAACACTTCGACTACTAGCGGCCGGCCCTGGTGGTTGTAGGCCCGTGTTTGTAACCCTTTTTATGCACAATAAAATCTTTTTTAAAAAAAACAAAAAAACAGAGCATTGGACTATACCATTTCCCGCTGAAAGGCAATATTTCTCCCCGTGTGTTCCAATACTTGGAGTGACACGCAGTTTGGTGCTTACTTTCCCTCCTTGTCAAAGAACAACAGATGTTTCAGGGCGCAGGCTAATGTGCTGCATAGCTAAGTACATATAAGGTCCCAAAGGCGAGACCGATTGCATTGCAAATGCTTGTTTAATGTAGGGCCCACTAGGCCACCAGGGAGTTATTTGTGGAGAGTGACCCCTTGGGCAAGGGTCACTCTCCTTTGGGGTCAATCTTTGTGGCTGTGTCTGCCCTGCAGGGGGCCAGATGGCCTTGTTTTTTAAAAAATTGGGCCACTAGTCCACCAGGGATTTTTTTGTGGGTCGTGGCCCCTTGGGCAAGGGTTGCTCCCATTTGGTGAGCATTAATTTGGCCGTTTCTGCCACCCTGAGGGGCAGATGGGCTGATTTGTTTTTTTGTAGGGCCACTAGGCCACCTGTTTTTTTTTTTATGTTGTTGAGCGGCCCCTTGGACAAGGGTCGCTCCCTTTTATGGGAGGATGATTGTGGTCATTTCTGCCCTCTTTGAGTGGCAGAATAGCAGTATGTTTTTAGGCCCATCTGCCCTCAAGGGGGGCAGAAGCCACTAGCCACCTGTTTTTTTATTTTTGTGTTTGGGAGTAGCCTCAAGGGCAAGGGTTGCTCCCCTTTTACGGGGGTGAACATTTTATTTATACTCTTAGGCCCAACTACCCCTTAGCTTGGCTGGTGGATTGTGTGTGGACTGGTGCATTATTTGCATATGTGATTGTAATGTTTTTTCTCCTTTTTATTCTAGTGTAAAGCTTTTGATTCCTGTTCGCGATTTTGACAGTGGTGTTCTGCAGTTTTGCGTAGTTGCATTTTTTTTGGTAAGAAAAACTTTTTTGTTGTATATACTCCAAATTAGTATTTTTGTCGTGTATGAATGAATTTTTTTGTAAGTGGTATCATAATGGCAGCTTACTTAGTTAGTATTTTGTGCATGGAATTCTTTGCGATGTGTTTTGGATTGTCTTATGTGTAATTTTCTTTTCTCTTTCTTTTTTAGTGGGATATTGTTGATCCATACTGTGTCTGTGCAGAGTAGGTGGTGGTGAATGTATCTGCTTCTGGCAAGTGAGTGGTATCGTTTTGGAGTATATAAGTATTTCTGATAAAGGTGCATTTTGTTTATTATTTATTTTACAAAGTGTTTGTTGTTGTTGACTTGTTTGACAAGTTACTTTTATTAGTAAGCAGTATGGCTAGCCGTAAAATGACTGCTCAGCAGGTGGTTGGTATGCTTCTTGAATCTTCCTCTGAGCAGGATTATGAGACTGACAGTGAGTCTGAGGGAGAGGAGGGAGGGGAAGATTCAGGCAGTGAGTTTTCTCTCCACATGGAATCAGCGGATGATGAAGGTACTCTCAGTGCAGATGAAGCTACTCTCAGTGCCTGTTTTACAGGAGTATACTGCTGTGCCGATGGTGCAAGAGGCATCTGGATTGCAGCCTGTGGCTGCTAGGCTTCCTACTGGAAGTGCTGGAGTCTAGGTTGATCCAAACATGATGCAGCCGGTGTTGCCTGCCTTTAGTGGTGATGCAGGGTGTAGAGTGGATTGTTAAGATTTTTTGCCTATACAGTTTTTTTAGTTGTTTATGGATGATGTATTATTGGGTGAGATTGTTGAGCAGACTAATTTGTATGCTGAACAGTTTTTGAGGGACAACAGTGACAAACCTAGGCCCCACTCTAGAGCTACCCGGTGGACTCCCACAAATTTGGAAGAGATGAAGAAGTTTTTGGGTTTGACTTTATTGATGTGTTTGATAAGGAAGACGTCCATGGCTTCATATTGGTCTACCAGTCCCTTGATGGCAACGGCCATATTTCCTGCAGTTATGACTCGTGATCGGTATTTGCTTTTGCTCCGGATGCTGCATTTTGTTGATAATCCTTTGGCGTTGCCACGAGATCACCCTGACTGTGACCGTCTTTTTAAGATTCGGCCTGTTCTTGATCACTTTGTAGATCAATTTTCAGAGGTCTATACTCCAGGGAAAGAAATATCTATTGATGAGTCTTTGGTCTTGTTCAAGGGCCGTTTGGTTTTTAGGCAGTACATCCCTAGCAAGAGGGCACGCTATGGAATTAAGCTGTATCTGTTGTCTGAGAGTAGGCCAGGATATGTTTTTAATTTCCGTGTGTACACTGGCAGGGATTCCACTATTGACCCCCCTGGTTGTCCGTCCACTTTTGGAGTTTCTGAGAAAATTGTGTGGGATCTTGGTAGAGGACTGTTTAACAGAGGCCACGATTTGTACCTTGATAACTTCTACACTGCTGTGCAATTGTTTAAGGAATTGTTCAAAGTGGACACTTTTGCTTGTGGCACAATCCGCTCTAACCGTAAAGGTTATCCAAAAGAGCTTGTTTGCAGAAAACTTCAGAGGGGACAGTGCAGTTCCTTGCGTAGTGATGAACTACTAGCTGTGAAATTTGTGGACAGGAGGGATGTGTACATGCTGACTACCATCCATGATGAGAGTGATTATTTCAGCTAAAATTGAGGTTTGCAGGGGATTCTGGGTAAGGGAACATTGGGGGATCCACGCAAGCCATACCTCTCTGGAAGCCCCCGGGTGTCTAGTTTTCAGAAATGTGTGGGTTTGGTGGGTTTCCCTAGATGGCCGCCGAGCACCGGGCCAAAAACCCAGGCAACCCCCTTGCAAAACCAGGTGGTTTTGAGATAGGCAATTTTGATGTCGCCTCACTACGTTTTGGGCCCTTGCCTGTCGCGGGTACTTGGGCCTTCCACACAAGTGAGGCACCATTTTTACCGGGAGACCTGGGGGAACGCTGGGTGGTGGTAAATTTGTGTGAGCCCGGTGATGCCACAACTTTCCCGCACAAAAATGTGTGAAAAATATGATTTTTTTCAGCTAAAATTGAGGTTTGCAGGGGATTCGGGGTAAGGAAACGTTGGGGGATTCACGCAAGCCATACCTCCCAGGAAGCCCCAGGGTGTCTAGTTTTCAGAAATGTATGAGTTTGGAAGGTTTCCCTAGGTGCCGGCAAAGCTAGGGTTCACAAACTACAGCTAGGCACTTTGCAAAAAAAGGGTCATTTTTCACTGCGAAATTGAGGTGTGACCACGTTGTGTTTTGCGCCGTTTCCTGTTGCGGGCACTAGGCCGACCCACACAAGTGAGGTACCATTTTTCTCGTAAGACTTTGGGGAACGCGGGGTGGGTGGAAATTTGTGGATCCACGCAGATTCCATATCTTTCCACCACAGAAATGTGGGGAAAATGTGTTTTTTTGGACAATTTTTTAGGTTTCCAAGGGATTCTGGGTAACAAACCCTGGTAGGAGGCAGTCAAGTCACCCCATCCTGAATTCCCCTGGGTGTCTAGTTTTCAAAAAGGTATAGGTTTGCTAGGTTTCCCTAGGTGCCGGCAGAGCTAGTGTTCAAAAACTACAGCTAGACACTTCGCAAAAAAAGGGTACATTTTCATTGTGATAATGTGGTGTGTTCACGTTGGGTTTTGAGCCATTTCCTGTCATGGGCATTATGCCTACCCACACGAGTGAGGTACCATTTTTATCGGGGGACTTAGGGTAATTCAGATTTGTAAAGCAACTGTTATTACCTATTGATTTTTGATGCATTTCTGCCTTCCAAATGAAAGACTTTGTTTAAAAAAAGAAGTCATTTTGAAAAATGACCGATAATTCTCATGCTAGTATGAGTATTCACAATTTCGAAAATGTGCAAATATGTGCTGTTTCTAAACTCTATTATTTGTTCCCATTTCAGAAATACATAGGTGTCTTTCATACCAATTTTTTCATGTATACATTTTCCCACAATAATTGCTATATATCCGGAACATAATAAAAAACCATTGCAAATTGCTGCTCAGTTTTTGACACTTGGTTTGTCGGGTTCTTGGTGAACCTACAAGTCCTATATATCCCCACATCCAGGAAGGTCCAGCGAATGTAACGGTATATTGCTTCCAAAGAGCTGTCATAATTAGAAGAAGTTACAGATAAAAACGTTGACACAAAAGGCTGTTTTTTTCAACTAATTTTCAATGTTTCCTATATTTAACTGTTAGTTTCTATAAAGAAACCTTGATGGATCTAGAAAGGTGACCTCTTGCTGAATTCAGAATTTTATATACTTTTCTAAAATGTATAGCTTTCCAGGATCCATTATTGCTTTCACACCCATTTCTACCATTAACTGGAAGGAGGTTGAAAGCACAAAAAATAGCAAAGATAGGCTATGTCCCAGAAAAACGCCAAAACTGTGTAAAAAATGTTGTTTTTTTGACAAAAGTCTGTCATTCCCTAAACGCTGGGGAAATGGTGATTTCAGCCCCACAAACCCTTTTTTGATACCATTTGCAGAGAAAAATCCAGACGCTTTCATTTGCAGCCCGTTTTTCCCATTTTTCTAAAATAAAATAAAAAGTTGCTGTATTTTGGCTAATTTCTGGGATCCCTCCAGGGGAATCCACAAACCCTGGGTACCTTTACAATCCCCATGATGTTGGAAGAAAAGGACGCAAATTTGGCGTGGATACCTTATGTGGTCAAAAAGTTACAGGGGCCTAAGCGCGCACTACCCCAAATAGCCCAAAAAAGGCTTAGCACAGGGGGGGGGGAAAGGCCTAGCAGCGAAGGGGTTAATGTGTCATTTGTAGATAATGTTTAGTGCTGGGAGTGCCCTGTGATTCTTAGTAGGCTGGTTCAGCTGCGGGCGCTTTGCTAATGGCCCAGCTCATCTGTTGTGTGAGGCATATCTGTTGTTGCAAATATGCAGTCACTGCATTGAAAAATTTCAGGAAACGAGCCGATAGCTGGATGCATTCCTTATTCAGGCAGCAATTTACCGTTTCCTCACATTACCGGATGTTTAATGCTCGAAATATTGAACGCAGCCAGAATCTTCTGTGGGGCAGTAGTTTACAAACACACACTATGTGCACTAAGGATTAAACTCCCATGCCGCATAATCTATATTGCCTGTTGTCATCAAGCTCCTTCCGACTATACCAGTATGTTTTTAGGGGGGATCACTACAAATCTTAATTTCCTTAGCTCGGTTTTCATTTTCTTGCCCAGTAGAGATAGAGTGCACTACATTCATATAGCTTGATCGCCCAATTGCAAGCAAAGAAAACTCACACCTCTTTTTAGGTCTCGCATAGGCAGCTGTTGTGTCGCTGGGGGAGTGGGGGCTCGTGCTGAGGGCCCCCACGGTGTAGGCCTAACACATGTGGTGAAATCAGGACACGAGACAATGGGTTGGGTGTGCTCTTCGTCTCCGCTGCCGTGGCGCTTCTGCCTACGTGCAAGCGTGACGTAGTATTTATTGCAAGTCACAACTACGTGCCCTGACGTGCACGCCATCGCGTGTCACGTCAGGGATAATATCGCGACACTACATTCCTCCCCAACACACAAAATAAAACATAACCCAATATGCGTGACTGCACTCTGATGTACGGACGACAGGTCTCTTAGTGTCCCGCACCTCTACACTCAACATGTGCAGTCTAAAACTCTCACAAAGAAAAACACTTGAACAGTCTTACTTGACGTAGTCCCGTAACCGACAGGAGGGCGCGGGGTGCGGCCTCAGGTCATATCTCACTCCGCCACGGTCCACCCCAACACCCTGACCTCCACTCGCGGAGTCGCCATCTGCGCCGCTCTCTCCAGTCTCGGGCACGCCAGCTGTTTCGGGTGGCAGGTTCTCTGTCTGGTGCTGTGTTGTGTCAGAACCATGACCTGTGGACTCCGCACCTGCACTCGCCTGGCCCTCTAGTCCTGATCTCTCCTCTCGCGGCGTGTCCCTCATGGCCCTGTCCTGGCGTCGTTCATCCAGTCCAGAGGGCACGGGAATCTTCTTGAAATATGACACATTCCTCGTTATCTTTTCAGTGCCTTTCCGGGCTGTCACACACGTGCATCTGACTTTCTCCACGGTCCAAGGCTGTGGTTCAAAGTTCAAGCGAAACTTTCCCCCTGGCATCCGATTGCAGATCAGTACATTGTCACCTGGGACTAGGGGTGAGGACACAGCCCGCCGGCGGGCGTCAGCTTGAGCAAAGGCTCCACGTCGATGCTCATCAATGGCACTGTCATTAGGAGTTTCGGGCTTCCATTCTGGGTGGTGCGGTATTGAGTCGGTGACAACCCGCCCCATCAGCAGGTGTGCCGGTGCTACTCCCGTAATTGAGTGGGGCGTTTGACGATAGCTGCGGAGAAACGTGAAAATTGCAAGTTCCACAGATTGGTTCTTTTCGTGGGCAATCCTTATCACTTTGTTGAGGGTCCTCATGAAGCGTTCAGCTTCTCCGTTCGCTTGAGGCCATCGGGGGGTGATCCGCCGGTGATGAACCCCAAGGGTCTGTAGGTAGGCCGCGAAGTCCTGGCTCTGAAAAGGTGACCCATTATCAGTTCTGATCTCTTTGACGATACCGTGTGTTGCCATGATTTTCTCGAGCTTCGGGATTACTTCCTGAGCACTCAGAACAGTCAGTATTTCCACTTCCGGATACTTGGAGTGATCATCTATGGCCACCAAGGTGTGCCGTCCGTCTGGCAAGCTGCCAAAATCGACGCTGATCTTCGACCAGGGCCTCCGAGGGCGAGGCTCCATCGCCACAGGGGCTGGCCGGGGCACTTCTCCAGTTAATTGACACGCCTGGCATTCTCGAACGGTGGCCTCCACGATTTCGTCCATGAGAGGGAACCACACTTTGGTTCGGAGCCTTGACTTAGTCTTGACCATGCCTTGGTGACCAATGTGGGCCAGATCCACTACTCTCTGGGTGAGGGACGTCGGTATGACCAGCCGGTGGCCTCTCAACAAGCATCCTGTATCGTCTTCCGTCAGTTCCGTTCTTACATGGTACAGGCTCTCCATTATTTGCTTCGCTCGAGGCGTCAGGCTTTTCCACTCCTCTCTGGCGCGGGTCCAGCTGTTGTCTCGGACCGCCACTCTTGCTCTTTGTAGGCACTCATCCTCACTGGTGGCCTGAGACAGGCTAGCCATGGATACAGGCCGGGGACATGACCGCGCCGTGATGCACCGGACATATTCTTCTGTTTCGGCCGCTTCCTTCATTTCTCTCGGAGTTGCTGTGCGAGGGTGGCGAGACAGGTAGTCTGCCGGGTTCCGCGCACCCGGCTGGTACTCAATCTTGAAGTTATAGTCCTGTAGTTGCAACATCCACTTCTCGATCCTTGGCGGCGGCTTGGTGGATGTGCCAGCAAACAGGGATACCAGTGGCTTGTGATCTGTGGTCACAACAAAGGGTTTGCCGTAGACATACAGGTGGAAGTGACGACACCCCCAATGAATGGCGATCGCCTCTTTTTCTATTTGGGAGTATCTCTGCTCCGTCTCAGTGAGTGACCGGCTGGCGAAGGCCACTGGGGCCCATTCCTCGGCACTTGTCTTCCGTTGCAGCAGGACCGCGCCCAGCCCGACTGGACCGGCATCGACGGCGATCTGCGTCAGCTTGGCCGGGTCGAAGAAGGCCAGCGTCGTGGCTTCTGAGAGTGCTTGCTTGTCTTTCTCGAACGCCCGATTCTGGTCACTGTTCCATGTCCAGGGGGTGGACTCTTTTGTGAGTTCTCTTAGTGGCGCCGTGAGGTTCGCCAGGTCCTTGATGAACCTGCCACAGTAGTTCACCATTCCTAGAAAGCTCCTCACCTCCGTGACGTTGGCAGGAGCGGCTGCCTCTTTGATATCCTTGACCTTGTCCGGATCCGGGTTGACACCATCGGCCGAGAAGGTGTAGCCGAAGAACTGGATTTTCCGGCACAGGAACTCGCACTTCTCCCGATGTAGTGTGAGACCTGCGTCTCGTATGCGTCGTAGCACCTGCACCAGTCTCTCGTTGTGTTCCGCCACGGTCGTGGCATGTACCATGATGTCATCGCTGACGTTAATCGCTCCGGGGATTCCTGCGATCAGTTCTTGTATGACGTTCTGGAATACTTCCGCAGCGCTCGACACCCCGAAGCTCAGCCTCGTGTACCGCCTCAGACCTACATGGGTGGAGAACGTGGTTATGTTCCGGGACGCTTCGTCCAGAACTAGCTGGTGGTACCCAGAGCGTAAGTCCAGCTTTGAGAACCACCTGGCGCCGGCCATCTCCCCGACGATGTCATCGATGGTCGGGGTGATGTGTCGCTCCCTTTTGATGGCAGCATTGGGGAGCCACATGTCCACGCATATTCTGACAGCGCCTGGCTGCTTGGGTTTCTTTGCCACGACAATTGGCGACACCCACGGGGTCGGTCCGGATACTTTCTCAATGATCCCCGCCGCCTCTAGTTTCTTCAATTCCGCTTCCACCAGTGGCCTGAGGTGGAACGCTATGCGGCGATGCCGCAGGGCTATCGGCTGGACCGTGGGATCGATATGTAGGTGAACCTCTTTGCCCCGGAACTTGCCTATCCCTTGAAAGATTTCCTCGAACTCCTCCAAGGTGTGGTGTACTGATTCTTGATGTACCCCAAACGCGAACGTCACCACTCCCAGATCTTCTGCCGCCCGACAGCCCAGGAGCATGCCTTGCCCGTCTTCGGTGACATAGACATTCGACGTGATTGACCTCGTCCCATGGGATATCGTCGTCCTGAACTTTCCTCGTACCTTTAACGGTTCTTCCTGTCCGTAGGCGAACACCGTGATCGTCGAGGGATGGAGCGCGGGCTGTGGGCGCATGGATCTGTGCATCGCGGCGGCCATGATGTTGATGCTGGCCCCTGTGTCTACCACCGTCGTGACTTCCTGGGACCCTACTCGGATGCTGCATTGCGGCAGTCTCCTCGTCCGGCGGGCCGCTGTGCCTATCATGTGTACCCGGTGTATGACCTTTTCCTCCTCTTCGTCGTCGTCCATGTCACTGGCCCCCGTGCCTCCTTCCTCAACTGTGTTGACGGCTTGGCGGGGCTTTCGGAATTTCTTCGATCGGCACACTTTCTCAAAGTGGTTGAATCGTCCCCACCCCCTGCACTTAGTCCCTCGCGCTGGACATTCAGACGGGGTGTGGGGCGAGCCACCGCAGTACCCACAGGACTTTGGTTGTTCTTGAACAGCCGGGCCTGGCCCTCGTCGGGGCCACCTCTGTTTGGGCTTGACTGCCACTGCGTTGACCGGCTCGGTCTTTACGGGCACCTGCAGGGCCGCTTCCAAGTGCGCGGCGCGCGCTTTGGACAGTTCTTTCGTTCGGCCCATCGTCAGGATATCAGCGAGGGGCTTACCGGATTCCTCCAAGATCCTCTCCCTCAGCTTGACGGACGCACATCCTTGTATTATCTGGCCTCTTATCTCCTCCGTCTCATCCCGGAACCCACAGGTGGCCGCCAGGTTCTTTAGGCGAGCGTAGAATTTGTCGAGCGACTCCCCCAGGCAATTGGCGCGCTTGGCGAAATATGAAGCGTTCATAGTCGCGGTTGGCCATTGGCTTGAAGTATTCGTTGAGCGCTGCTATTAGCGTCGTGTGCGTCTTGGGGGTGGCTTCCACAAGCGTCTTCACTATGTTGTGAATCTCCTTCCCACCTAGGTGAATTATCATTGCGCGCTTTTGATCTCTGTGGATCTTCGTGGCCTCGAAGAAGATGCGCACTCTGTCCTCCCAGTCCCTCCATCGGGCCGCTACCGTCGATGGGGACCCCTCGACAGAGAATGGTTCTATTGGCGGGATGGTCGCCATGTCGCACGTGCGCGGCTTGCGCTGGACGGGACCTCTTGCTCACGCGTGATCCGGCGCTGGGCGAGACCTTCTCCTCCCCTGGACACACGCGTGCTCTGGCGCTGGGCGAGACCTTCACACTTGGGTAGTGTCAGATACCCCAGGGGCCTTCAGGACAGCAGGGACCAAGCAGCTCCGTGCCCCAGGTGACAGAGGGCTTATGCAGGCGTAGGGCACTTGATCCTACCTCTCCAGCAGCAGGTGAGCCAGGTGGCGCTATTCCCCACAGCCTCAGGCAGGATGCAGGGTGCGATGGGCGCCTCGCGCTCCCCAGGCCAGGGGGGGCAGGACACGCGAGGTCACAGGAGCGCGCCGGGGCACCGATGCAAGAAACGGCCCCAGCGCGAGCATCCAGCTGAGCAGGAGCGCTCCGGCGCTTCCGCGCACGTCCTCGGCAGCCTTGGAATGCGGGGACAGCAGCGCGCTCCGGCGGGGCACGAGCACCGCTAACGGCCGCCACACCAACCGGACGCGCGGAGCGGGAGCGAGGGCACGCCCACCCTCGTCGCCACTTTGTTGTGTCGCTGGGGGAGTGGGGGCTCGTGCTGAGGGCCCCCACGGTGTAGGCCTAACACACGTGGTGAAATCAGGACACAAGACAATGGGTTGGGTGTGCTCTTCGTCTCCGCTGCCGTGGCGCTTCTGCCTACGTGCAAGCGTGACGTAGTATTTATTGCAAGTCACAACTACGTGCCCTGACGTGCACGCCATCGCGTGTCACGTCAGGGATAATATCGCGACACTACAGGCAGCGTGCATGCGTTGCACTAGGAGATGACCTTTAAAAATCGGTCATCTCCTTTTCAAGCACAGTTGTGCTTGTGGTGGCATCCACCTTGCGGGAGCGAGCAGCGGCGCGCATGCTAATTGAAAACAAATGGCCCGCGTGCCGCTGCTAGCTCCCACAAGGAGGATGCAAGCACGAGTTCTTGAAAAGGTTAGTGCTTTGGGGGAACATGCTTGTGCTTTCCCTTTCGTTCGCGGCCGCGCGGGTTTGTATTTCCTGCACCCATCAGTGCCTTCAGGGAACCTTTGCCTGGTGTAAAGCGCTATGCAAGAAACCAACATGACATACATATATTGTAAGTGCTCAATATAGTAAAGCTCTATTGCAGCTCAGTTGAATTAGGCGTCATTTGCTCGGTCCCGAAACGCTGTAGATGGACTTTCGCGGCCGCTGTTGTTTCACTTTTGTTGGTAAAAGCGCCCCATGTGGCGCTTTCGCGTTAATGGCGGACACGCCCCTTTATTCAGACGAGCCGTGTCTAAGGAAAAGCGCATGGCCGCCATTAAAGTGAAAGCGCTGCACGGGGCTACTACTCTAGCCTTAATCACTGAGACAGAGAGCATGCACCCAGCCTCTGCAGCCTTTTGAAGTCTTCTGTTACTCGACGACGCTGGTGGTACTTTCACTTTTAGTTGGTCTCTGCCCCCTTCACATTTATCAATTCATGCCGTAGCATTCATTTGATAAAAGAAATGCGGCGTGAAAATGTCAATTTTAGCGCTTACAGTTACTACCCCTGATGAGGCGTACTAACATGGTTGAGGGGGGCATTGGTGGTTTTTGAGCAGTGCCACCTACTGGCTGCTGCCCTCTAGGCTACCTCCCAGGCTCGCCATATATCGCTCCAGCCGCCTCTTCTCCTCTTCCAGGGTGGCCTAGTCCCTCAGCAGGTCCCGGTAAGAAGCCTTGCCTCTTGCAGGCTGAGCTTCAGCCTCGGCCCTTTCCTTCCTCAGGGTCTCCAGCTCCGGCGGGGCAGCTGCCCCCTGCACTCGCTCTAGCAGCCGCTCCGTGAGAGCCAAACGGGTGCTGAGGACCCCCAGCTCGGCCCTCTGCGCTCTCTGCTCCAGCTCCTGCACAGAGAACCCACCTTGGCCCTGGTCAGGGCAGCTGGCGTCATGCGGGTTGGGCACGATGTAGGTGCAGCGCCCGATGCTGCGGTCGTTGGCATGGTGGAGGTGCACGGTCCCGGCCAGAGCCGGCCATGCCGAGCAGAGGCATACTGGGGTCCAGAGGAGACTGTTCGAGGACGGTCCCGATTGTAAGCGCCTCTCTGCACTGCAACTGTGCCCTTGTGTACCTGTGATATAGTGTGCACAGGTATTCCTATGTGTAAGTGTGAAATACCGTGTGTGCCTCTCAGAGTTTGTCCTATTGTAAGCGAGTAACCGTGTAAGTCTGTCTTCTTCAAAAATGCGTGCCTCTCTAGGTATCTAGTGTCCTTTGTAAATGTGGCCCTGTATACATGTGAACTAGTGTGTGCACAGGTGTTCGTTCTTGTGTGAAATGCCGTGTGTGCCCCATAATTTGTGTTCCTATGTAAGCGAGTAACTAAGTCTGTCTTTAAGCCCGGCGTGTCTCTCTGAGTATCTAGTGTTTGTAAAGGTGCCCCTGTATACCAGTGCCCCTATGTGCTCCTGTGGAAGGGCCTTTCTATTGAGGTTTCCGAGTGCTTCTACGTTTGCGCGCCTGTGAGTGTGCTCCTGTGGAACGGTCTGTTAAGGTCCGCTTGTGCTTATGTGCGTCCGCGCAGGTGTTCTCTTTAGGAGTTGCGCCCTTGAAAGAGTGATCCTGTGTAAGTTGCGTTTATGCTACAGCTCCCGTGTATCCTTCTGGGCGTGCTAGTTAGCTGGTGCGCTCCAGTGTAAGAGTGTTCCTATTTAAATGTCTGTGAAGCTCCCGTGTGTTCCTATGTTACGGCGTGGATGTGATTATTAGCAGTTCCGCTTATGGAAGTGTGCTCCTCTGTGAGGGTGTTCTTGGGTGAGTCAAGTGGCTGTTGATTCTCCCGTGTGTTCTTAAGTGGTTGCGGAAGTGCCCTTGTGTAAGAGTTCTCCTGTGCAAGAGTATTCCTGTGTAAATGTCTGTGAAGTTCCCGTGTGCTTCTGAGCAGGTGCGCACCTTAGCCGTTGCGCTGTGGTTTTGGGGCTGGTGAGTGGCCCCTGGGTGCAGCGAAGGGTGCTCGCCTATCTGGCAAGGGGCAGTTTACAGGTCATCCTGCAAGAAGGCTTCACCGAGGTAAGAGGCGCTTTTCCTGTGAATGCCTGTTTGTACTGCACCATATATGTCCTTACCCGACAGTCGACCTGCCTTCAGGCAGGCATGCAGTGTGTACTTGTGAATACATCCTTCAAAGACTTCAGACAGAAACGTGTTTTACCAAGTTGTGCCTCACTTACTCATGCCATATTATGGCATGCTGTACTTTTTTATTAATATTGCTGTGCATTGTCGTACTATGCTACTATACGCTAAAATGTGATATGTTATGCTAGGCCACTTTGTGTTATGTGATGTTAATCTATACTCCGTTAGGCAGTGCCAAGCTATACCATGCTATAGTTTTCCTAGACCGGGTTAACGTAGGATAGTTTGTTACGTTAATTTACAATAACTTTACTTATTGTTTATTATATTGCCATGCATTGTCGTACTATGCTACTATATGCTAGAATGTGATGTTATGCTAGGCCACTTTCTGTTATGTAATGTTAACCTATACTCCGTCAGGCAGTGCCAAGCTATACCATGCTATACTATTCCTAAACTGGGTTAATTTAGGATAGTTTGTTACATTAATTCACAATAACTTAACTTATTTTGGGGTATCCTAGTTTACCTCAGGTTAGGTTAAATTATCCTGTGTTATTTTATGTAGGTTAGTATATTTTAGTTAATCTTATTTTACTGTAGTTTAGATTCTGTTATCTTAGTTTAACTCATGTTAATTTACTTTGGATTAGATTACAATATGTTGCTTTAGGTTACTTTATCCTTAAGTTTAGGGTAAATTTGGTTTCCCTAGGGTAATTTAGCTATGGCTAGATTAGTTTAGGTTACTTTAGTTTAGTTTAAATAGATTTACTTTAAGGTAATTTACGTAAATTAATCTGGGTTGTTTTGCATAAATTAGCACGGGTCACCTCCTGCATCCTTGGGCCCATCACCACCTCCATCCTTTGGGCCCCATACCTCCCACATCCATGGACCCCTCACCTCCCGCATCCTTTGGCCCCTCACCTCCCGCATCCTTTGGCCCCTCACCTCCCGCATCCTTTGGCCCCTCACCTCCCGCACCCTTGGGCCTCTCATCTCCCGCACCCTTGGGCCTCTCATCTCCCGCACCCTTGGGCCCCTCACTTCCCACACCCTTGAGGGTGTGGTTGAGGCTTACAGTTGTCATAGATGCTGGCAGGGCACAAGTCCTAAAACAAGCATTGGCATAGCCAATAGGTCTCGCCTTTGGGACATTAAAAGTGTTTAGCCATGCAACAGTTGATGTTGCACCAAGGATATTGTTCTGCATAATTAAATACTTATAAGGTCCCAAAGGCGAGACCTATTGGCTATGCCAATGCTTGTTTCCTTTGTTGTGGGTGCTCCAGGCCGGAGACCACCCTGCATGAGAGGCATCACTGAATTTTATCTGAAGAACAGACTGGAAAATAAATTTTAGAGGTGAATCACCCCAAATCGGTTCTGCAGCATAAGACAATGGACACATTTACAAAAGAGTCCAGTACAAATTTTGTTTTTATAATCATCTCATTCCTTATCCCCTACTATAATTTGTGGTTTACTTCAATCTTTTGTAACCGAGCTCACATTTTCCCCAAATAGTGCTTCAGAGTTCTGATGAGCCACTGAGGGATGTATGACGTTACAACGCATACTTTTACAACGCATGCACTTACAACGCAATTTTTACAACGCAACATCCACTACAACGCATTCCATTACATCGCAAGACACTACAACGCATTTAAAAAAACTACCTTTACAACGCATTCCATTACATCGCTTACTACCTTTACAATGCATACCATTACAACGCATAATGTTACATTGCATTTAAGGTAAGTATTGGATAGTATAGGGGTAAAAATTACTATTCTTACTCCAGGGGTGCAACAGTAGGGTAAGTGTTGGATAGTATAGGGGTAAAAATTACTATTCTTACTCCAGGGGGTGCAACAGTAGGGTAAGTGTTGGAGAGTATAGGGGTAAGAATTACTATTCTAACTCCAGGGGGTGCAACAGTAGGGTAAGTGTTGGATAATATAGGGGTAATAATTACTATTCTAACACCAGGGGGTGCAACAGTAGGGTAAGTGTTGGATAGTATAGGGGTAAAAATTACTATTCTAACTCCAGGGGGTGCAACAGTAGGGTAAGTGTTGGATAGTATAGGGGTAAAAATTACTATTCTAACTCCAGGGGGTGCAACAGTAGGGTAAGTGTTGGATAGTGTAGGGGTTAAAAATTAATATTCTAACTCCAATGGTATGCATTGTAATGGTATGCGTTGTAATGCCTGCGTTGTAGTGACATGCGATGTGTCTGCGTTGTAATGGTATGCGTTGTAATGGTATGCGTTGTAGTGTCATGCGTTGTAAAGGATGTTCCGTTGTAATGCCTGCGTTGTAAGTGTAGTGCGATGTAATAGTTGCGTTGTAAAGGTTGTTTCCTATGCCCCTGCAGCCACTGCTGTCCGTTTCAGACTGCCTTCTGCCCTGCGAACGACTCCCAGCAAAGGACACAATAGAAGCCTGCATGGGGGAAATGTATTATTTCTCCCTGATAGGATGCCACACAGGTTTTGGTCCAAAAAGTGAGTTTCAAAGGGGAAGCCGCCTTTGAAGAGCAAATGGCAAATACGTGGGAGAAGAGCTGCTCTATTGTTTAGGTAGACAGGCTAGCACTAGGGACAGAGAGAGAAAACCAATTGTCAAACACATTTTTTCAGGAGCTTGTAGTCCCCTTGTTAGCCACACCTCTGGGCTGGGCTGGGCTTGGGAGCTCTGCATGCTGAGAAAGGGGTTCTGCTATCTTGTGAGTGAGCAGAATGGAGCCTTCTGGGATAGCTAGATGCCACGCTTCACAGGAATTAATCATCAGGAAGAAGGGAACCTTGTAGCCCATTGGCTAGTGACCACGACCTCCCTCAGGTCATTTTCTGGGCATAAAAAGGGCACCTTTGGCACTCAGAACTCTTTGGACTGGAGAAGAGGACCAAAGCACCGCTGCACGGCTGTACCAAGGATCTAGTGAAGAGAGGCTACACCTAAAAGGACTGTACCTGGTGGCTAACAAAGGAAATGGGACTGTCCCTGCTGTGTCCTGTCCATGGAAAAGCAGACTCCTGAGCCAGCTGAAGCAAGAGACTCCAAGGGTCAGTTGGCCTCCTGTTCACAGCACAGGACCACAACAGCTGAAGAAGCCTGCAGGGGTTAATTGATAGCCCAGATTCCCGGATGGCCACTGCTTGCCGCCATGCAGCCCAAGGGACCAAGACCCAATGCTCAAAAGTAGCCCCTAAGTCTGCTGGACCTAGGAGAGTTGTTGGAGTGAGCTATGTCATCCAGGAGGCAAGTTATTGTCAAAAGAAGAAAATCACTGAATGGTAGGCCAGTGTCAACTGGATGCCTGTCAAGCTCGATAGGACTTCAAGGGACAACAGCTCTTGTGCTTTGGATAGCCTCACATAGCCCGTGGACCAAGAATTAGCTCCAGGAAGACCCCTTTGACTGCAGAGCATCTTCAGCACCCTTGAACATCATGTAACCGTTGCATTGGGACCACTCCATAAAAGTCACTGGCGAGGAGCCACTGATGCGGGAACTGAACTGAAGACTGCCTTTCTTGTTGAGGCAACTATTTCTGCTGGACGCCCTGACTAGCTCCCTATCCTAGTCAGTCATCTAAAGTAACCATAAAACTGCATTTATACTTAACAAAGATTTTCTTGAAAAAGTTTCTAAGTATCAAATTTGTTGAATTTGCCTGCACTTGTTCAGGGTTAAGTAAAAAATGCTGATTTACTACATTTGTAAATTCTCTACCTCTGTTGGATCTTTTTCATCTTGTGTCAAAAAATAAATAAAAATCTAAACTATTTTTAATTGGTATCAGATTTCTTGAGTTTATTTGGTGCTGTTTAAGTGCTTTATGCTTGTTACTTTGTGTAAGACTGACTACTCAGAGCCACAGCTACCCAGGGTTGAGCTAAGGTGTACGAAAAAAACCTGACTGGTCCTAGAGGGGTTGGTAGGGTATTACATTGTGAGGTCACACAACTACACCATATAGTACAACCCATTTCCTCACAGTGCCTCTCGCAGAGGGTGTTAGGGGATGGTTACCTGCCCCAGTTCCTCACGTGGATTCTCCTGGGTGGAGGAGTCTTCCCCATACCCAGGTCCTCATCCAAGCGACCGGTGGCCATGAACTGCTCCACTTGCCAGGACGCACAAGGGGAGGGGCAGGCCCCGTACCTTGAGTTCCACCTAGGAGGTGGCTGCGGTTTCGGGCTGGCACCGTCAGTCACTTGAGCTGCTTTACCGATAACGTTGCTTATGGAGGTTTATCTATGGAAACCTTGTTATGACTTTTAACAGTATTTGGGAGTCTATCAATCTCTGATTCTTACGGACAACCATTTTTTCTCAAGTACAATAATCAAAAACAACATTACAACTTATCATAGAAAATAAAAAGAGAAAAGGAGATGCGAGACAAAGGGGGTGGGGGTGGCAGTGACTGGATATTGGTATCATCATATGCAGGAAGTAGACATTCTTTTAGGGCTCGGGTGGCAGGCACTCAGGGGATCAGCGTCGTCTGGAGTGCAGGGTTAATCAGTCCTATCTTTCCTTGGCATTTGTCTGTGTGTGTAGGGGCGTGAGTAGGGGCATCTACATTATCTAGACATTGGACATTGTGCAAGTTGCGTATTGTCTGGTGTCCCCGCCGTGCCTTCCCCGTCTGAAGGTTGGTCAGCAACTGAATGGAGGGTCACTAGCATATGTTTCCATTCGTCCAGATCTCTCTCTGCATTCTCATCCGTACGCACCATATTTAGGCGAACTTCCTCCGCCATCCCCCATTCTTGCATATCCGCCCTCTCTTTATCTAGAAGCATTATGAGTCCAATGGATTGCGATTCGAAGCTTGGCCACAGTCAGGCCTAGGAGTGCAAATGTATGCCTCATGCGTGCCCCTTTTTTGGCACCGGAAGTACTCCCAGTAGGCAATGTTTAGGGGAGGCTTCAACGAGCAGCGTTGCGGCTGCACCGATCTCCTGTCTCACCCGCTGCTGCCAATATACATGGAGGCAGGTTCAACTCCAGACCATATGGAGCGCCAATCGCTGGGACGTCAGATATGCGCTATGTAAATAGTAGAATTGAGTATGTTTAAATCTGGCATTACTTGCTACTTCACGGACCTGTGCAAATGCTCTCGTCCACTCTCCCTCTGTAAGCGAGGCGTGTAAATCAGTTTCCCACTTGCCTTTGGTTTAAGAGAGCTCAATAGTACGGTCTGATTTTAGGGATTTATATATACGTAAAATGAATCCTCTGGTGAAACCTGGGTCGAGAAGTAAGATCAATGTGTGGGATTCTACTGGAACATCTGGGAACAAAGTCCATACCTCCTGGGCATGCGTGTTATTGTTGCATACAGCAAGAACTGGCCATCCGAGACCTGGTACCAGTCTTTTGCTTCATTGAATGTTAAAAATACTCCATTTGCATATAAGTTTCCGGCTGTCAGACAGCCCCCTTCGTATCACTTTGTGATATCCATTACTGTTTCAATTTGGGAAAATCCCTGCAGCCACTGCAGAGGGAGTGCCCTGGCATATGGGGCCTTCTTCCACCTGCCGAACTACATGGGGGCAGTCTTTAGGAGTTCGAGAACCCATCATGAGGTAGCCTGAGATTGCCATTCCGTTGTTTCAATCTGCTAGCAGCTCCTTTTCCATGTTGCGGCCCTGCACACACCATTGTGCAGCATATTAGAAAAGTCCTGCCAGATAATAAAGCTTAAATCTGGGAGACGCAGGCCTCCCAGTTCTGTATCGAGCTTGAGGACATCTAGTTTTACTCTGCTGCATCCTCCAGCCCATACTAAGGAGATTAGGAGGCTGTTCAGGGTGTCAAACGTGGCTTTTGGTATTGTACAGAACAAGTTTTGGAGCGTGTAGAGGCATCTCAGGAGCATCACTATTCTTGCCTGAGCCACCATGTCAATGGCTGAGAGGGGAAGATTATTCCAAAATGTTACCAATTCTTTCAGGGCATAGACGACTTTACCTACATTCAATTTATATTGCCCTTCGGTCGAAAGTGACTGCTCTCCCAATTGAATCCGACTTCCGGGAGGTCCGATATCGCCTCCTTTGCCAGAGCTGCTAGCAGGAAAACAACCGTTTTCTGGCAGTTCACATAAAGGCCTGATGCCGATCCAAAGGAGGCTAAGATGCCCTCAAGCATCGGTGCTGCTTCTTCTGGGTGACGAATGTACATTGTTTGCGTATAATTAAATTACATGTATACGGTCATCCACAGGTATACCCCACTGATACATATTGCATCGTAACCTAATTGCCAGTGGCTCCATTGCCAAGGCAAACAAGTGCGGCAACAGTGGACACCCCTGTCATGTTCCCCTCTGAATAGAAAGTGTCCGATATCAGTCCCTGGAAAACGAGGCCGCATCTGTGAGGCCTGCACAAATAACATGACTACATTTGTCCTTCACTGGGAACCAAACACCCAATTGTAGCGCCTGACTCTCAGAGGGTAGCGTTGCAGAGCAGTCTGAGATTTACTCAAGGGAGGTGGTGTGGGCTAGTAATCGCCATTTGCAGGTGCACAAAAATAACACTCAATAATTGATTGTCCAGTCTGTACTTTGCTTTATAAAAGTAAGTGTACATTTATTAAACACACACACTACTCAATACTATGCACCAATTTACAAATATATATAAGCTGTTGGAATTACTTTGTGACATTGCATAGCATCTCCACCCCTCCCACAAAGAGGGGGTGGGGTCTAGTGCCACCACTCCCATGTATGCACATCAACTTGCTCCCAATGCAGATAGTTGAACATAACCTGGAGCGAGGGCCCTGCGCACTGGCACCATCCCAGTGGCGACCCACTCCATTACCTCAACAAGCATTAACAAGCATTGGCATAGCCAATAGGTCTCGCCTTTGGGACCTTATAAGCGTTTACCCATGCAACCAACAGTTGCGTAACTAAATACTTATAAGGTCCCAAAAGCGAGACCTATTGGCTATGCCAAGCGGCCGTGCGGCCGCGAAAGTGAAAGTAATCGCGGTAAAGCGCGGCGCGTGCGCCCGCGCGCATGCACTGTAGCTCTAGGCTGGCCTGGTAGCACTTTTTGGGGCCCTCTCAATAAGTCTTGACAGACCAGCGCATGTGCTGGGTCAGACGAGACCTAAAAAGGGGTAAACCTGCCTTGGTGACACATGACCCTGACTGAGCATCTCCTACTGACCATAAAGTATGCACCTCTATATCTTGAGGGCTAGCAGTCTGGGGACTTCACCTAAGCGCAGCAGCAAGAATCCATGTTTACGCACACTTTAGAATGACAGTACTCATCACCTTGGTTGATCATTTGAATGCATTGCAGTTGCAGCCCCTAAAGGCATCACAGATGAAATCACAGGATTGCACATATACAGCCAGACACCCTAGCAGGACTGTCTGGCAACATAGCCCCACTTGGCTTATGACATCTCCTTACACGTGTGACTTACAGTCCCTTCAAAAGAAGTACTCCTGGCTACTACACTTCTCCTGCAGTGTGCCTCTTCACTTTAAAAGGAATTACAGGTAAAAGCATGGGATTACGTAAATACAGCCAGACCCCCTAGCAGGAAGGTCCAGCAACATACTCCGTTTAGCTTAACATCACCTTACACAGGTACTTCACTTTACACATGTGACTTTCAGTCCACCTAAAAATAAATAACCAATAGTAAATGCATTTCGGTGCAATTACACCACTTCACCTCCAGGGGATGCCCTTCTCCAGACATCCCCAACTCAGCCCTTCATGATGCACTTCATAGTACACCCTCAGCTGTAGAACATAAGTTCCAGCCTAGAAGGTGTTAAAGACTGACTGAGCCCTTGAGGGGTTATTCTTTCAGATGCCCTGTGAAACTTATGGGTGGACTGTTCTTCTTTATGCTGGGGGAGACTGCGGTGCTCCAGCAGCCCCCCTGCACCCCTTTTCACACGGGAGGGTGACCCCCTCCTCTGGGGGCCACCAGGCACCAAAATGGCAGATTTCTTCGTGCTGTGGGGGAAAGACTGGGCCTCTCCAGCAGCTCCCCCAGCACCTTTTCACAAGTTAGGGTGACCCCACCCCCTCCTCTGGGGGCCACAAAGCACCAAAATGGCAGATTTCCAAATGCCTGGCGAGGCATTATGGGGCGCTTCATGCTCCTCTTTACCAGCCACTGGGAACACTCTCCTCCACCCTCGGGGTCTCTGATTCAGCAGGGTGCTGTCTTCACTGGCTCCCTGCGCCAGCCTTTCGCCTGGCTCTCCTCCGTGGCCTCTCTTCTCCCTGCGCAGAGGCCACTGCTCCTGCGCACCGGTCCTGGGCTCTTCTTCTGGTGCTGTTAGGGTCCTGGGGGCAGTCAGGGGGTCTCTCTTTCCAACTGCCCATTGCGCCAGGCTCCAGCACCTTCAGCCTCAGCAGATCTCACCCCAGAGAGAGCTTCTCTTCCTGTGCAAGCACTTTTTAAAAGTTGAGTAGGGGGCTGGCAGGAAGTCTCTGTTGGTCCTATCAAACAGCGACACATCATGTCCCTGGCCCTGCTCCCTCCTTCTTGTCCAGCCTCTGGGTTTGTTCAAAATGGCGGCGTCCAGTGTCTCTGGCCACATGTCTCTGAAGCCTCATCCTCCACGCTGCCTTCCCTCCTTGGTGCAGCCTGGTGCCTGGCACCCAGTGACAGCTGCTAATGGATAAGCCTGTAGCCCCACCCATCTTCTCTTCGTGGAGAGGAGTCCCTAGCTTGTGGAAGAAAGGTTATCAATCCATCCAGCTGAGGTCAGCCCTCAGCATGGGTCTGGTCTTGGCTGGCTCAGAGAAATATGACAGTTCTGGATGACCCAAAAGCAGTACAAATATGACTTTGGACTCTGCAGAATACTTCTTTTCACATTTGCTACATTGGACTTAAGTGTGTGTCTGAAATCTGTAGGCCTAATGGAAGTTAATCTAGCCCCTGGCTCCACATTCCCATAGGGGAATAATGAAGTGAAAAAACAGTAAAACACACTGACTTTCCCTGGCATGTTTCTTTCCAATGTATAAAGCCTATTCCATGTCACCACCCAATACTGCATAAGTCCCGCCACACCATTCACTTTGTAGCTGCTCCTGGACTGCGCACGCTAGGAATCTCCCCTGCGCAGCCCGAACACGTCTGCACACGCATGTACACATGTGTCTGCATGTAACCAGCCCGGTGTCCCTTACTCCAGCTGCTGGTCAAGCCAGGGGAACACCAGTAAAATCCCCATGCAGTCTCTTACATCCTGAGTTCACTGTGGGTGAGTCCCAATTTATGAGGATCCCCCACAGTAAAAGGTCAACAGTTAGGTGCTCAAAAAGCGAAAAATCCGGGCGGCCCATAGTGTCAGAACCACCTTCTAACAGTCCCCCATTTCGCACCTGAGAAACTCGGTTGAGCAATTTAATCCAGGACATATTTTCCTTGCCAAACCCCATTCTCCTCAGGATTTCCCATAAATGTTCTCACCGTAGGGTATGAAATGCCTTTTGAATGTTTAAGGCGATTGCCGCCGCTCGCATTCCACTATGCTACTGAATGCAATACATGCGAGAGGTGCCATATATTCAATGTGCTCCCCTCCATGGCATGAATCCACACTGATCTTTGTGCACCAGCGAAGTTGACACCTGGCCAAGACGTATCACCAACACCTTAGGAGGAGTTTAGTATCAATGTTCAGAATTAATCTTAGGAGCATGGGTCCCTCGCGTCTTTACCTGATTTTGAGATCATAACTATCTGTGCCTCTCTCAAAGACTGGGGCAGTGCTCCCTTTCGTTTAGCTTCCTGCACAGTTTCTAGCAGGCGGAGGAGCAAGAGGTCGGCATAAGTCTGGTAGAATTCCACCGGTATCCCATGTGGGCCCGGGGATTTACAGCATGCCATAGTTTGCGCCGCTTCCTGTAGGTCCTCTAGCCTAATCTCCATATCTAGACCGGCTCCTTGTTCCTTTGTGAGGTGGGCAGGGGCACATCTGAGAGAAATCCCCCATCAGCGAACCGGCCCGTTCCCAAGTGTTACTGGTAGACAACCGATAGGTGACTACACATCACAGCATTAATTTCCGCCTGTGTGCTGGCAGTAGTGCCATCTGAGCGCTCTAGCGACAGTATCAGGAGGGGGGTCGCTCCCGTTTAAGCAGCCACACCAGTAATCTCCCTGATTTATCTCATTCCCTATGAAATATCTGGCGGTACTCACGTCTAGTGAGGCAGATTAGCCTGTCCCACACGTCACTGACCCGGCATTGAGCCTGTAAGAGAGAGTCGCCCCATGCTCCTGACCTCTGTACTCCATGTTGCGCCAGTACTAACTCTTCTTCTGCCTCTGTCAATCCCCTCTCTAGTTTCCTCCTTCTCCCGCCAATTCTAGAGAGACATTGTCCACGGGTTACCACTTTAAGTGCATCCCATTCCGTTCCTCTACTATTTGCTGTTGTCCAATTTGTATCGAAGTATCCGGCCACTTCCACTTGAAGCTCCTCTCGAAAAAGTATGTCTTAGAGCACCTCTGTGCGGGGACGCCACAGTGTGTGACCCGTGGTCGCATGGACGTGAGTTCCCAGTCTAGTAAGACCGCATTAAGTGGGCCGGGTCTCTCCGGGTCTGAGCACCGGCAGTTTTTTTATGGAGGCCTCGAAACGGGTCTCTATCGGGCTCTGTTTTGTGCCCTGGCACAGGCACCCGTTTTTCTCGAGCATCATAGGGGAAGGGAAATCCTTTTATGAGTCATTTTCGCTCTGGATTTCCCTACTCTTTTTGAAACTCAGGAGCAGCAACATTGTCGTGGTGTCACCAGGGCTTTAAGTGGAAGTTTATTTTTCAATATTAATACAAGTCATAGTTGCTGCTCATTTATCTTAAGCAACTAACAACCATTAACAAAGCCAATAGTCCTGACTTATTGTAGGTATTATGTTACTTGTTGTATCATATATCTGGATGCAATGACAGAAACAGCAAAATACCAGTCGGGCGCACACTATGCTAAGCACACATTTTTAGCATACGTGTTTTTAAGCCACGTCCGTATTTACATTGGCCACGCCCCTTTGAGAAACCCCCCTGTTTTTTTTTCATCCCACTTAAAGCCCTGTCTACTGGCCACCTCATGTGATGCCACATAGCAGGTGTATCCCCGTTTATGAGGGTGCCACTACTACTTTCTTATAGTTGCCTGTGCTGTAAAGTAACACTCTGAAACGCACTGTGTGGCAATCACTTCATTACATCTGTTTCCACACTCCTGCTACCTTCCAGTCATGTTGATGGATGTAGTTTAATTGTGTACATTTATAAGGTTCAGCATTTACTTCCGGTCTGCTGTCGTTTATCTGTGTTCCAGCTACATGCTGGCTGAAAATGGTATTTCTAGATTTGTGTACTTCAACGTGAAGGGTTCTGTCTTCGATAATGATGTCTGCGCCATTTAAAATCTCAAAATGAGCAACTGTTTTTAGTAAATTTAAAAAAAGTGAATTGTGTCCTCCACTTGAATAAATGATAATGATCATGGGTGCTCCTGGTAGCAATTTTACAACGATGAAATGACAAGGCCACGTTGTGGCTGCCCACGGTTGTAGCTCCCAGCATTCTGGGGCTTGCAGTTTTAACTTTCTCATTATAACCATATGTTTTTATGGCCCAGAATCCAATATGTGGTTAACTAAAAGGGCAAGCCTTGCTGAGGATGTCCGACATGACATATGGGTCCACTTGGCACTCATAGTGACGTTAAATCAGGACAGCGCTGATTCACAGGCCAGGGGTGTGCTTTTAAAGGGATCTCTTTAAGTAGGCCCATTAACCCAGTGATCATTCTGCGTGAGGGGGGAGGGCGCAGGAACCTGCCCGTTGCATACTCATCCCAGCTTTGACACTGGGGTTTGTGTGTAGTTTCCGTTGTAGCTCCTGCCTGCCTGAAATCTGTCGGATACTCTGGTGTAGTTTTGTAAACATGGAAGCATATAACGTGGGATGAAAACGACACAATAAAAAAAAAATGCATTGCTTGTTAGACGTAATAGTCAGGGCCGCTAGATTTATGTTGCAGTCGAGGACTGATTATGCGGAAGGTTTCACTCCATTATGCAACAATCTGCTGAAGTATTATTTTGCTATTTTAACGCAGAGTGTGACTTCGTGCTGTAACAAATGTGATATTTTTTGTGCAACTTTTGACTTATTTCAATACATTTTATTTTATTGTTATGTTATTAAAAACTGTCCCAATATTTTACAGATAATACCAAATAATAAAAAGGTTTTGAATAAAATACTTCATCATTACTTTTCTGGTTTTCAGTTTCTTAAACGTTCACTTTATTTCGACAATAAGTATTGAATAAAATCATTTAGCAACTCAGGTGTTTTTATTTCGTTTTCTTTTCTGATTGCATTCTTTAACCCGAATCGGCGTGGCTGCTTGGGAACTGTGCATCAGAGTATGCTTCCCCAAAACTTTTGTTTTTGCAGACAGTCCTCTGTTAGTAGATACATTCATTGCCATTTCAGACGGCGCCACCGCGGCAGCAAAGGGTTAAGCGGAGATGTTTATTCGCACCGCTGGGGCCCACTGCCTTCGCTCTGCCGAGGCTTTCAGAAGTTCTACACTGCACCCCCCTCCCGGCCCCCACCTGTGGTTCTAATTTATTGCCTGTCCCCTGCCTACAGGGCCAGGAGACACTGTGCCTGGGGCAGGCGTAGTTCCGCCCCCACTCCTGGGTGAGAGAGGCGCTACCCACGCACCCTATGCAGGGCCTTATCAGCAACTAGGAAGTGCCTTTGAGGGAAGACGGAAGACGGCCAATCAACAAATGCCGCCCAGGCACCAGCTGCAGAGGCCGCAGCCCGTCACTCCTCCTCACCGTCCACACGGTTTAATAATCCTGCAACCTTCTTGTTACTGGGTCACAAAGGTGCTGTGATCAGAACACAGCCATCCAATCCTTGGCCTCTTTGTGGAGCGCACTGAGCAATGCTCACCACATGCAATCCTTGGCCTCTCTGTGGAGCGCACTGAGCAATGCTCACCATTCCAGTTGCGATTCTGTGTATTGTGTGCGCTGGAGATACACAGCTGTCAAAATACTGAATAGGCAAAATAAAAAGCAGGTGAGGGGGTGACAGCTTCCACGGGTCCCACAATTTCAGAATTGAAAAAAAGTAAATATTTATTATTTACAACAAAATAATCGCTATTACTCATTAATCTTAAAGAGCTAACAATCCTAGATAAAGCCAATAGTCCTGGCTGGTTTTAGGTTATGTAATTAGTGTTCTATATCTGAATACAAGAACAGAAAAATCTCGGAGAGGAGCCAAAATACTGATTGGTTGGCACACCATCAGAGTCACAGAAATGTAGTTCACTTTTTAAGTCACACCCTTAATTTCAGACCACCCCGTCCTCGGAGACCCCCGCTTTTTGCATCACACATCCACGAGCCCTTTTCAGTGGCGCCAAGAATGCACCGCATGGGACTGGCCGCTTCATGCTGTATTAGGACCGTCCCTGCACATCCTTCTGCCGTACCTGGACCCTCGTGCCTGGAGTCTTTATAGCGCTTCGCAGCCCACTTAATCGGCGCTTGTTGAGTCACGCAGGGTTCGTGTCTCTGAAAGGAGTATCTGCATTCTATTTTTTACGGAGCACAAAACGCAAAACCAACCTGTTAAATGTATGGATTTATCATGTTTTGTATAACGCAAGCACACAGCAGGTCTGATTTTAGTTATTTTAAGCTTTCTCAGTACAAAGAAGAGTGTTTGATGTATTTCTTCACTGGCTCTGCTGTATTGTGCGGTTTGGGTCATATTCCTAATTAATTCTGTAACCGCACTAGACTGTACTGACTGTGTTTTCGTTGCATTTAGTACAGGAGCATGTGTGGCGAGATTAGATGCTGTCATTTTCCCCTTTGACAAAAGACACAGGATTGTGCGCTTGGTCCGCGCTTTGTGTATGACGGAATTTAATCATACTTAGAAGCAGGAGTGAGTGCCTTGGAGTTATTTCTGTGCAGGTGAAGGGGTGGCTGCTCTGGAGTTATTTTCACATGGATGCCTTGGAGTTGTTTTTACTCGCGTGAAGGGGTGGCGGCTGCTTCAGTGTTAGTTTGCCAGGAGTAACAGGACTGCTTGATCTTTTTATAACGCAAGGTAGACTCCAGTGTATTCACCAGGACCGGACATTGTGCCACCGTGGCAGTTCCCCGGTGGGCTGCAGACTCCCGGGGTCTGCTTTGCTTTCAGGGCAGATTAGGCTGCTGTGGCCCAACCATGAGCCGCCGCAGCCTCCTGCAGTGTGAGGCTGGTTTCAGCATGTCATTCTAGGCTGACTCTGGTTTCCAGCTCTTCCCTCCTATCCGCAACATTTCACCTCTTACCAGCGAGTCTCTGCATGGATTTTTCACACTCAGTTTGGGTGTAAAAATGTGGGAACAACATCGAGTTGCGTTTTATCTTCGGCTGAACTGATTTGGCGATTGGAGTTGTACAGGTAGTACTCAGGCCCTGTATTGAAAATATAAAAAGTGCAAATGGGACCAGAGGATGATCCGGAATCAGCAACAGGTAATGGACAGCTCCATTTACATACAGCACTGGATAGCAAATAAATGGCTGCTCGAGGTCCCCCTGTTTGGCTCATTGTGCCCATCACACTGTCCTCGCACTGGCCCAGCCCAGCTCAGGGGCTCTCTGCACAGACCAGAGAGTTCCCTCAAACAAGGACCTGTCACCCCACAGGTGGTGCATCCATAGACGCTGATTAACCAAAACGCTAGGGGTAGCGAAAGTGGCATCACATGCCCTTTGACCCTGTCATGTGCTGTCAAAGGAAGTGACATCACATAACCTTGACATTACAGGCAAGTGACATCAAGTGTCATTTGGAACTGATAGCATTACAGGATGTGACAATAACACAAAAAGATATGTAAAGATAATCAGATGCAGACAGATAGTGAATGGAGCATAAAGAATTCCCCAAAACTATACGGTTTCTCCTCCTTTCAGGAAGCTACACCTCCTCTCAGTGTCACTGAAATCATCCAAATCATTCTATGACCAGTCATGTTAACTTAAACACATTATGCATTGTTTCCATGATCTATATCTTTTATATACCTTCCTATTCTACACAGATTTATTTATTTATTCAGGGTTCCTGTAAAGCCTGTAGGCCATCGATGCAGCTTCAGAGAGCTCTGGTTTGTGTACTAAGGACAGAGGCGAAGCACGTATATGGTATTTCGCAAACCTAGGCAAAAGTCAGCAAGAAATTGGACAGGGTCAACACACGTGTAAGGTGGCAGCAATCCTAAACCACGTGATCTCATGACAAACGGTAAGAAGATGGCGAAGCCCTAGAAGGGCAAACGTGACCAGGTGACCCCATAATGTGGCAAATCTAGATTTAGGCGTCTATTCAGCCCTTGTTAGAAACAGGTAGCGACAGCACACAGGTTTGAACTGGTATGATGTGATGAAAATGGCAAACTTTGTTACCAGTTGCATCCTTTCGCATGAAAGTAAAGGCTGAGATGTTTAATTACATTGATTACATCACACTGAGAAATGGTGCGATCACCTGGTTTAGAAAGCTGATCCGTTGAGATCACAGTACAATCAAATAAAGTCACCTGTCAGCCTGGCTGACTTTAATGCGAATGCATGCAATCTAAACCAATTCTGGAACATATGGTTACATAGGGGCAGACTCATTTCTAGCCTCTAACATTACTTTCTTTCAATTCATATACAAGCATAGGGAGTAGTTTACATGTGTTTTTAGATACAAATACATATATTGCATATACATTCACTGCTATCTAGGATAAGGAGAATATCAAAATGCAAAAAATGTCATGGGTGCCACCCCTCCTGTGTCACCTTGCATCTCACAGCGGTCCAGGGGAGGTACTATCAGTTAACAGTGCTAACCAATGAACCTGCTACGGGTGTGTCCTACAGATATGATAAAGCACAGGGACAGACCTGCAGCATCAGCGATGGACACCGCTCTGGCCCTCATGCACGACAATCAACTTGTCCATTGCAAGCAGTCTATGAATACATACTCCAATAGCCATGTACTCGGGCACGGCACGCAACAGAGTGGACAAGCTCTCTAGAACGCCTCAGCCTACACTAGTTGCATGAAACCACTTTAAAAATAATCAGTACAACTTATCACAATGTAAATATTTGTATAAATCTAAGTTTCTATAACAGTTGTGCCTGTAAAATAAGCATTTTCTAATAAGAGTGAGGGGTATACTTGAGACGTCACTTTTTTGTCTAATCAGTTCCGAAAAAGCTGCAGATACATGGCAGGCGTCAACAACAGAATAGCTCCCACATACAATGTTCTCTATCGGCTTTTGCTCTACTAATGTCCTGGTACTCCAAGCTCCGATTCAGACGTGTCCGAGTGCCCAGTTGCTTTGATTCAACTTTTTCAGCTTGAGAGCAGCACGTGGGCACTTCATTTAAATGTTATTAGGTGCACAGCCAGAGACAGCTCAGGGTCTCAGTGACCGTCAAACAAGGAAGGGATTGCAGTCACACACATACACATAGGTCCTCATTGCCCAGAATGAAAACCCACCCACTGATGTGTATTAGTGTGCTTGTTCTTGTTGCCCATCTGAAGGTTATGCACTTATTTCACATAAAAATACCAGCGCTGTAAGAAAAGGGTTTAAAAAAACACTAAAGGTCACAGGCATTGAGTTTGCACCTTAATAACAGTGCTTAGAAACCGTATGCGTGTACCCCTCTTTTTCATCTCATGCTTATGTTCTTTTTCTATCTTTTCCAGTTTCTTGTTCTTTATCCCAGTCTCACTTTCTTGCCCTGCTTTTCCCTCTCTGTCTTTCTATATATATTCCTCTATCTCTCTCATACTCTCTCTGAGACTGTGTTTAGCCATCTGACTCACTTTCTCTTTCACTGTTCTGCTCTAACTGAGGACCTGAAACTCCTCCTCAACAAATACTTTAACTGTTTAACACATACTCTTACCAAACTGTGTCCCAATTGCTCACTCTCTCTCTGACTCGACCCTTTGCAGTAGTCGGTTGTTTGAGTGTTTCAGCTGTCTAATACTTCATTTCCCCCTTTAAATCATGCTGTTCTAATTGTCCGCTTACTGTTTTGACCCTAACTGCCTAATGATACTCTTTGTCTCTACTTATGCATTAACTTGAATCTAAGGCACTCGCATGATATGTGAAGCTATTTTATGTAAAGCACCCTGATACCTTCAGGTCTAGATAGCGCTATATAAAACCTATAAATAATATCCCTCTGTTTTTTTCTCTTTGCCTATCTATCCCATTCTTTGTCTTTCCTGTCTCTGTCTCAGTCGGTTTCTCCCTTATGCTCTTTATTGGCCTCATGCGTTTGCCCTCTCCCTTGCCTCACTGTCTCCTCATTGTCTTTTCCTACCTGTGAAGCATAGTAGTCTAGTCCTAAGCCCGGGAAGGCATCCCTTGACTCTGCACCATCAGAACCATGAAGCTCCAAATAGCCAGGCTGTGCGTATGGATACTCTAGAGAGAGGCAGGGAATGAATATGTGCATCTGTGTGAGACTGATACATAGCAAGTGTGATACCCTCAGCCATTTCTAGCTCTTCAGCTAAGCACACTGAATGCTGGGACTTATAACCTCATAAATGAGAAACCTCTCCAAAAACGCAACATGCTATTGGCTCAAAGGTCAGGACTGTCTGGAGTTTGTCAAACATGGCATATCTGACTTAGCAATTATGTTACTTGGTAGGGTGTCACATAAATGATAAAAAAAGTTTTTTTATAATTGCAAAATTTGGCTCTGTTCGCAAAATATCTATCAGATATACCATCTCCTCTTCATCAGGCCCTTAGACTGGTATCAATGTCTAGTAAGTTTACCAGGAGCACCCTATTCAGGTCCAGCCATTCCTTTTACAGAGCATTGTAATTTGGAAATGTAGACACATAATGTTTAAAGGGGATCCAACTCACAGAATGCATTCTATGTTTTTAAAACGTATTTTGATTGGCATTTCGATATACATTTAGCAACACATATTATTGTTCAGACATAAATTCTATAAGCTCTCTTGCATTCGGAATATTACAGAGTTTAGTATGTTTACTAAGCACTTTATGTCCCAAGCGTATTTTCAGAAAGGGGCATAGCAGGTGTGGTACTCATGAACCAACATTACTCATTTCTACCATTACAAGGTCTGGTTTTAGAATAACTGTTCCCATGCCCGTTTGGCCCTTTAAGATTTTGTGTTTTCTTCACCACTCGGAGTAATATAACTGGGTAAGTGGTGTCTCTGCCATCTCAGGATCATATATACAAGGGTCTTGTCAAACAAAGGATTAAGAACAGAGTTTCTAACTTCCTGATGAGGCCCAGCGCGGCTCTATCTGTGGATAAAACGTCACGGGTTTCATTGAGTCCCGAGATGGGGAAGGAGGAGGGGGGGGGCGTAGAAGCAAAAATGGGGCGTAGGGGGAGGGGGGGGGGAGCCCCCGGACCTGATCGTGAAAAGGCTCTATGAGCGTCCAGTCTCACCTCTACCATAACTCACCACAGAATGCATTCTATTGTTAAAACAATTCAAGACTGAAAACGGGTACCTTTAATGACATTGCACATTCATGTTGCTAAGTGGGTCAATCACAAAGCACCTCCCAGAGTACATTATGAGAGCTCACTTGTAAGAAATACCAAAACTGTTTTGTCTTTCAAGATGTTGCTGTAACCAACAGGAAAGGGGCCGTTCCCCAACGTATTCCCCTTTTTAGGTCTCGGCTGCGAAGGCTGCGCTTGCGCAGTCTAGCTCTGAGATTTAATGACTTGGAGAAGAGGGGCTTGAACCCGCCCCTCTTCTCCCCTGTTCTCCATTGGCTGGCCTCTTGAATGCTGGCCAGCCATTGGAGAAGAGGTCAGTCATTCCGATTAGGCCCCGTCCTTTTCGGATCGGGGGGCGTGTTTTTTGCAAGAAGTCTCAAGGAGGAGATAACAGCAAAACACGCCCCCGAATCCGAAAACGATGCTGCCTTTCTCCGAGGCATTTCTGTTTTGCCTCGGAGAAAGGCTGTGGTGTTCCTGGCCCTCACCTCGCCCGCTTCCAACCCCTCGTTCGCTTGGATGCTAACACACACACTACCACGTAGGAGTGTGAAACGTATTTTAAAAATGGTGAAAAAATTGTGTTGCCCTTAATAAATGGGGCATTCACGGAGCTTATTGGCTATCGGGCTTTGGATGCTTATGATTGGTTGGAAAACCGCTTGTGCGTTTAAAGACTGAAGTTTAAACATCAAACCCAGTTGTTCATTGGTTGTGATGCCCGGAGAGTTCACGTGACCGGAACAAAATTAGCTTTTTGCAACAGACGAGCCTCCCCCTTTTGTAAATGAATTGGTTCTTTGGAGTTTCACTTGGTGCCTTTGCTAACCCCATTGAGCGAGCCAGTGAACTGGGACACAAGTACCTCAAAAATCCTTTTAATCGTCGTAAACGGGGAGGTCGCTGATGACTGGCAGCCAACCTAGTTCTGATACGGCTGTGACAGCAACTTGTAAGACAACAGACCGCCGCCGGGAGCCACCCGGGCTCTATAATCGTCACAGGTCGTGCGTCTCCTTCAAACTAACCCAGCACTCTACCTCTTTTACGCCACAACTGCCTACCGTAATTATAAAGTCTAACTTTAGGAGTTCTACTGTCCTGCTTTCCTACTGCTTCTTCCCACCTTGGCCGGCTGCCACTTCGGCAGGTGAGTGTGCAACGCCGTATTGCGCCCTTTGTGGTAGTAAACTATAGTGTCAGATTGAAACCGGTGCTCCGTCATTCGCAAGGGTTCTCCCAACTCTCTTCTAGCATGTGCCTTCCCATACGCTTATTTAGTACCTGTTGATGTGCAATATTGCAGTTCGTTTTATTGTGATACCAAGACGGAAAGTTAGCTTCTATAATCTAAATTGTGCATATTTTCAAAGTTCCAGAAAAATAAAACTTGCCGCAGCAAGATCAGCTACTACCATGGTGCTCGAGTGCAGCAGGGCAGAAACTGGGGTAGGGCCCTCTTGTGGTGGCCCCTACACTCCCACCTCTCTACTCCTTCCCCCACCCCCTTTACTTCCTCATCTCCGTCCCCAGGGACCGGGCGCGCAACACCAATTGGACTCAAAGGGCTTCATCCCCCCCCCCCCCCCTCGTGTGTGGCAGCCCGGGATGAGACAGCTTCCCAGTGCCCACACAGCTGCACCCGAGCACTTCACAGGTCTTTGAAAGACCATTTGCATGTTAATGAGGCCTCGCTGGTGTTTCACCCCTTCTAAGAGCCCCTGCAGCTCCACTCTGCCTATTGCTTCAAGATTCAGCCCAGCCCCCCCCCCGCGAAAAAATGTCTTAGCCCCCCCCCCCTCGAAATTGGGCTCTCGTTGCGCCTCTGTGTGCAACCAGACCTCTTGCACGGTCTGGGAGACACAACCTAACACATTGCTTTTATAAGTGTTCCCCTTAACTTAATTGTTTTGTTGGGTGTTGATTTTTTCTTCTCCCTGTCACATAATAATAAAATGCACGATACAACTGAAATGCTTGTGACAAAACATCACCAGTAAAACAGTCCGATGTTGTTATTTTCAATTTCACAATATTTATTGCAAGCATATAGTGGATTGGTCAGGTAGCTGCCTGTTTTCTCTTTTTGTTTTTGTGCCGCTTGCAAAATATCCATTACGACAGCTTGCCAAGTCCAGATACATTGGGTTTGCCAATGCTTGTTTGTAGTTACTGTGACATGCGCACAAAGCACTACATAACAAGCATTTACAATGCAACGGTCTCGGCATTGTTAAAGTTAGAGCTATTGGCATTGCTCATGACAATGCCGTTTCTTTAAATGTTTTAAAAACAAAAATAATGTCATGAGCAATGCCAATAGCTCTAACTTTACCAATGCCGAGACCATTGCATTGCAAATGCTTGTTTAAGAAACTGAAAGGGAACAGCAGGGCACAGCAGGTCTGTTGTATACATCTCGTGCTGGTACGCGTAGAGCAGGTGACATGACCTCAGAGTTGCGGGAGTGCTGTGTGGGGTCTGCTTCACACATGCATAAGTACTACAAAGGGGCAGGCCTGGCTGGCCCCCTGGACCCGGCTGCTTCCATGCTTGTGATTGATAGTTCTCCCAGCCCTGAAAGCAGATTTCTTTAAATCTCCCTCTCTCGGACCAGCCCAGTTCAATGTGCATTGGTCACAAGCAACCTAGAAGGGGTCAAAAACTAAAGCCCAGGACAGCCTCCAAATGGCATCCATGTGTGGGAGTGTCCTTCTCAAAACAGGGACAGCAATGGGAGTTAGCAGAGAAGAGAAGTATAAGCCGCCCTGGCAGTTTAGATGCCGCAGGGCAACATCTTTGAAAACACATTGCAATATATATAGCAGCAGGACCAGTCACCTTCACAGAATAGGTACAGGAGGGGAAGTAAACAATTGAAGACTCCTCGCAAAAACTGTTCACACTGTAAGCAGCATTAAAAGAGTGGGGGTAGAAATCTACAAAAATGCAGGCTTTCACGTGTCACACCTCCAAGCAGATCTTGCTTATTGGAGACTTTACTTGGCCAAAGTGTTTGGGCAAAGTAGTTGATAAAGGCTTATAATACATTGTATGGTCTTTCGGGATGGAATCTGCACATGGGTCGCGGGTGCCGCAGCACAATACTCGATTAAACTTGTTTGTAGATTGTGCGACTTGTCCGCTGCATCCCACAACACATGGTCTGCGCATGCGCAGCTTTAATGGAGCGACGAAGGCCGCACCCCAGACAAAGGTCTCTTGAATATAACCTAACAACAGTTAATACGGCGTTTCACCTTGTTTTAGAGGATTAAATGTCTCCCCTTGTGCTAGGATTGTTACATTTAAAAATTATTACCAATAAATTATCAATGTAGGATTTCTCAAAAATAAAGTGTTTGCATGTTAGTGGTGTTTAACGCGGTTTGTCTACTGACGTATTTTTAAATATTTTAATTTTTAATTCTGAAGGGCACCAGCTTGATTGAACTTGAATTCATTGAATATTTTTAGGAATGGATGTGATCTTCACAGTGCCGCCTTTGTTGAATTAATGACAGCAACAGTTTGCGATTGTCCGCGGATGGCGGCTGTAAGTCAGCGCTTACTTGCCCTTCAGGGCTGGCTGTTTTATTTCCAACACGGTGGTGAGGTGGTTCTTTTATTACCAGTTAAGGTGGTTCCTATATTACCAGTACCTTTATTACCAGTATTAATCCACGAGACGCACGCGGGGGTCAGGTGCCGCACTCCTGCTGTCCTCCTCACGTCGGCCCTGCGAGAGCGCTGCGCGGAGGGGAGACAGGTCTTCCAGGCGCCTGGCATCAGTGACTGCTATCTACGCAGCAGATCTTGTCTTTAAGGACCCAAGTGACAACTTTCACATCTTCTCTTCAAGTGTTTTCATCCCTAAAGAGTCGCCCAAGCCCTCCCCCGGAGACCCTCATCCCCAGGTCTGTTGTTGTGCAAATCTGCCGTCTCCAGGCAAGGTGTCCTTAGGTCTGGGTGGAACTGCAGCCCCCATCCCCTCCATGACCTCACTGACAGAAGGTGCGAAAGGGCAGCCAGAGAAACCAACGGGAACAGAAGGAAATAAACAAGCACTGGCAAAAACCAATGGGTTTTTCGCCTATGCGAGACCTTTTGGCTTTCTCAATGTTTTTCACAGGTTGCACAGAAGCGCTGGCTGCTGTGCATTGTGGCTTAAAGAAAAGAAAATAATAGCGCCTCGAGGCGACCAGTGTGGACATATCACTATTGTTTTCTTTACTTTAAGCCAGGGCTTTAAGTGGCATGAAAAAAAGCTGGGATCCCTAAAACGAGCGTGACATCTGTACTCATAGACGTGGTTTAACCACGTAAACATGTACACTAAATTCTACCATCCTCATGGGGTGCCTCCTAACCGGAATTTTGGTGTCTCTCTGAACTTTCTGTTATTGAATCCAGATATAAAAACAACACAACTCACACACACCTAAAACCAGTCAGGATTATTTCTTTTCTTTGACAATGTTTGTCCGTGTGTGCTCTGCAGAGAGGCCAAGGATTGGATGACCATGCAGAGTGAACACCTTTTTGGACCACTGACGGTTAATGCAAGAGTAACTCGCACGGCCTTCAGCCTCACTTCTAGACCTCTTAATCGTGGCCGTTATAAAAATCTGCCGGCAACTCATTTCAAAGCATGCACTATATAAAAGTAATATGCTGAATAAAAAAACACAACGTTCTGAGAATACCAAGCACTCTAATGGAGTGCAAGATTCAATAAAACCCGTGAAATATAAACTGGAAGTGAATCATTGGCATGGATTAAATGAATATTTATTACACTTATTGCTCAGAAATCATCTGTAATTTCCCAGTAAAGTAAATGACATGACTATAGGGCGCGATAGGGACCCCATTCAATGACCGATCTAAATTTCTACCAGGTCTGAGACTCGGAGGGACCCGGCCCACTTAAAGCTCTGCTTTCAGCCAGGTCCCACAGCAGCTGCTTTTCATCATGCCTAAAAACATTGATGCAGCCAATATATCTCGCATGGGTGAAACCTGTTGGAATCGCCATTACTTGCTTTTCAATGGTGTCTGGGAGGTCAGATAGAGTGCGGAAGTCTCATGGCACCAAAGAAATGTAGCATGAAACTTTCATTTTCAGGGGGTTTCATATTCATCAGCCCTGCCCAGTGCCTTCAAGCACAGATTTATTGCAGAGCCTGTCACTCAGTGGCATAGATAGACACTTGGCGGGGTCCCTCCCTGCGGTGGCCGGAGTGAAGAGCGAGGGGGGGGGGGGGGGGGGGGGGGGAGAGTGCTGGCCATTGCCACCCTGAGACGGCAGGTAAGGGGGGGGGGGGAGGCCCAGGGCGTACCGCACCCATGCCCCCCCTTGCTACGCCACTGCTGTCACTTTAATGAAGGTTGCTTCAACGGGACAGATGATGTTATACATGAATAGGAGCATGAATTCAGTAAAGGTGGAATGCTGATTATTGGAGCCATTGATTATCACGCACTACACGTCACACAAATTCAATCTATAGCTCTTGCAAACACTCGAGCAATTAGCACTTAGGACATCAACTGCCAAGTGAAAGTTAATAACTTTGTACATCTCAGCTCCTCTGAACAGAATTCCAAGTTATTGCTTGTGAAAAATACAGATTTACTAGCCAATATCAGACTGCAATTTTATCACAGATCAGATCATATTTATCAGAGTGAACCAATAAGCACCCAGAGTGAACACTGCTGAACTGCCACACAGTAATAGTGTTAAGATCGCCCATCTGAATGGTTCTCATGATGTTGACCTTGGAGGGATGAAGATCTGAGTAGACCCTATCTCCAGTTGTATGCTCAGGTCACTGGGTTACCTCTCCTGCCCACACAATTGGAATAAGGGCAGCCAGTTTGCAACTTAACTCTGTCCTGCTAAGCATCAGCTTCTTGCCAGTAGGAAATGGAATTTCATGTGCATGCTAAAGATTGTTTACATACGAAAACAGTTTACTTTTGTACAACTGACTTTGACTGCTCATGCTAACCTCACATGCATGAAACGCATCTGCAGAAGAAGTGCTCCAGCGTGAACCTTAAAATCCAATGGAAATTACATTTCCAACTGGTGCTGCTCACTACACGTCTGCATTTCTGGGTTGGCACGAGAGTAACTAAATGCAGATAATATACACCGAAGTATTAAAAAAAGGTAAATATCTGTGGTAGGTTTAGCAGCTCCTTGCAACGGTTCTTAAAATCAAGCTAATTTCATGGACTGAAGCTTGTCTCTGTGTGATTTAGTGTTATTTTATGGACTACAAATGCATAATATTTTCTTGGATTTTGTGCATTGTCTCCTGACTTCCTTTGATTACCTGTAGCCCTAAGTGTCTGTGGTGCACAATTGTATCGAAATGTGAACAAAACACAAAAATATTTTTATGTTGCGTTCAGTGAACAAATCCGCACAGTGACCGCTTTACAATTATTGTTACAGTAAATAGCCCAAATTCCAGGCTACCTTAGAGAAACTGAAACCTGCCCACCGAGGCATTAAAAAACAAAACAAAAAAAAACATGTGGCTTTTCATATTTCAAAAAACTTCAAATTTTAATTCTGATAGATTGCTGTTTAAGTTTGGGTTTTGGGAGTTTGAGATTTAAGATCTGATCATGGCTGTTCTCCAAGCAGCATGCTCCTACGGGTAAATCAGCACTCGATAGAGATTGGCCTTGGTGTAAAGCCCATGGGCACCTCACTGTTGCTTGGATGCTGGCCAGTCAGGCAGTTTTGCATTGTTTTTGGAACTGGGTTTGTTTATCAATCTGAACACGCCATGCTTAAACTGGATTGAGAAGATTATGTTCCTTAGCTCTTTCCGCTTATTTATCAGAAGAATACCTTGCCAGTTAGCAACAGGAGGGAGTAGTAACAGCGGGAGGAGAGCAGGGAGAGGGAGATGGACTACAGGGACATGCACTCTGCAAGGGTGCATGTTAAAAAGTGAAAAAAAGTACCTCTAGGAGTCTGCAGCCAGTAGAAGGACACTTGGAACAGATAGGAAATTGTACTTGGTCCATGCTCCATGGCAGGGACACACAGAAAGCCCCAAGAGGAAGCTGAGGTGAGGAGGAAGCTCTGACCAATAAGAAACAAGAGTGACTGGAGCCAACCAATAGTAAGTAATGGGTGGGATATAAACCCATTTAAAACTTTTCTTTTCGCTCACAAGAGATTTCACAAGCGCTGTATAGGCAAAACCTAAAAATGTCAGCGAATCTAGGCGTGCACATACTGTGGGGGCTGACGGGTACATTTACTGCTACCGCATATGACATACAGATCACCAGCTCCCAGTGAAGAAAAAACAACTCCATAAGAGTACAACAATTTTAAAGCACTCGCTCACGCTAAAAGATCACAGAAGGAGGACTATCAGAAGACATCTTGCACACCTTGTCCCATGCATGAAACGTTACGACGTACTCATGCATGTCTACCCAACTATCTTCATATGTAAAGATATGTGTCACAACCACCATTTTGCCACGTACCAGGAATTAACTTTGGCAAAACGTGTAACTTGCTGTGGTGGTAAAAAAGTGCTTGGCTCCCTGGATCCAAAGTACCCTATCGGCTCATAATATGTGCAGACAAGGCTACTTCCAACACTACTCTATACATAATTCTAAATTGAAATGCGCTTTTCACAAATTAGTTGCCTTTCAATGAGTTCTGGCCCGCCTTTGATTGGGGGTTCGTGTGCACTGAAAGGGGGAGGAAAAGGTGGGAGTACAATGTATCATACTGCATTTCTGTTTTTGAAACTTTTAAGCGCATCCACGTGCCCTAAAGGCCTGACGTACTTCTCTGCAATGCTGTACATACCAGCATTGCACCTCAACCGCTGTATTTTGTAAAATATACCTTATCAGAACATTGAAATGTTGGAAGCTCAATTGAAAACAATGGAGTTCTCCGGGCTTATAATGGCTGGTATAAGCCGGGAGCTCCAACATTCCAATGTTTCTTTGTTCACAGCTCTGGCTTCACAGCTCTGGCTGTGAACAAAGGCTTCAGGGAGCCTGAGGGGATTTCAATCCCCTCACGCTCCCTGAAGGCTTTGTTTTATTTGTTAGAACATTCTGCCCTCTAGTGGCAGAATGTTCTAATAGCCTTATAGCCCTTCGCAGCAGGGCTATACCGGCTTTTAAAGTCCCGCTGTCTTGTTAAAGTCCCTCGCCTTGGGCTCGGGCCTTTAACGATGCAGCGGGCCTTTAATAGCCGGTATAGCCCGCTACGGCGGGCTATAAGGCTATAGTAAATGTTGTGAGGTAGTTACTTATGTAAAACATTTTGTGAACCAGTGACAATGGGTGTGACGGGCCAATGCACCACAATTATATCTGTTTTTTACTACCCAACTTGGTGATGGGGATTTTTTTCTTCCTGTCTTTACGAGATGGCACCCATGCCTCACCACTGCACGCCAAAGACCTTTTGGGCTTATTTATGAGCCCCTTTGCGACACTTTTGCACCACTGTTCCATCACTTTTCGTGACTCAGCAGCGAGATAAACAATGCTCCACGTTGCGCCATATTTACAAAGTGGCGCATCTAGGCAGATGTGTCACTTTGTAAAGCCCTGCACTACATTCACGTCAGATATAATGTATGCAGGGTGAACATTCCGACGCAAGAAATCCTCGTAGAAGTGGTGCAGTGAAATCTATCAGACTTCACTGCGTCACTTCTAGGACGCCACTGCGTCAAATCCTTACGCCTGCCTCATGGCAGGCGTAAGGTTGACGCAGTGCTATAATCATAGCTTTCCCCACTGCATTGCTGTAGTTGCATCACACTTCTGACACAACTACAGCAATGCGTCAGTTTAGCGCCAATAGATACATCAGTAATATTGATGTATCTGTCATTCCTTGCGACATGATGTGTCATATTGTAAATATGACGCATCCATCATGTCGCAAGGAGGGTGCAGTGAAAACTGTTGCATCGCTGTTTTCACGCAGCGATGCACCAGTTTTCATAAATAATGCCCCTTGTTTGTATTGTAGAATTTATGTAGCACTTACCACCCCTAAATTGTGTGCTGAAGTGCTTACCTACTCAAGTAGCATGATACACTGGCTGGGGCGTGTGGTTGGAAGGGTACACATTCTATTTATTTATTTGCAAAGTTTTATATAGTGCTGGCTAGACCTGGAGGTATCAGAGCGCTTTACATGAGGATCAGCGAGGTACAGGTTACATAATTACATAGCAAGTATAGACATAGGAGAAAAACATGAGATAACACAATAATGTAAGTTATTAGCGTGTACACAAGTCTTATTGGGAGTGAAAGGTAGAGGGGGAATTGCAAAATAGGGGTAAGGAGTGCTGGTAAGAAACACAACAGGGAGGCGAGGTAAACAATGTCCGATATCCGGCTGGGTAGGTGACAGTCGAGGGGTGAACCAGAGCCAAACTCCTCTATAGCGAAAACTACTGAACAGATTTACACCAATTCACAAAACAGTCACTTTCTGGACCAAGAGCTACCTTTCTGCCAAATTTGGTGTAATTTCGTTCAGCAGTTTGGGCTGTAGTGAAGTCTAAAATACATATGGTAAATTGCATAAGGAAAACATGTTTTGGGATCCCCCCTATAACTACCTACTGGCGACCATCAGTATATTGATTATTTTTATATATATATATATTCAATGAAAAAACCATAGGTTTCAGGGGCGTTGTAGTTAGCTGGACATTTCCCTCGTACAAAACACTAGAAATTCCCCTGTTATAGTTAGTTCAGCTAACTATAACTCGCGCCCCCGCAATGCACTGCTGATGACGTCACATATTACATCACTCATGACATGGTCAGTGACATCACTGATGACATCTCAAATGACATCACTGATAACATCATCCAGTGAGTATGTGTTTCTGTACAGTTTTAATATGTTTAACATATATAGGGAAAGGTCTGTTGAAGAATGAGTGGGTGTACAAGTGTGTGAATGGATGATTTTCTAGGTGCGTAACTCTATAAGTGAGTCATTAAATGTATCTTACTGTAGACTAGTGACTAAACTGTGTGAATGTCTGTATGTGTCTGTGTGTAGGTGTATAAGTGGCTGAATGGTTTTGTGAATAGCTATATGAGTGTCTATATGGGTTATTGATTGGTTGTCTGAGTATCTGTATGGGTGCCTGAGTGTTTGTGTGGGTAGGGTGTGTGTGACTCTATGCATAGATGTGTGAGTGGGTGATTCTATGCGTGCATGGTTTTAAGAGTGCATCTGTGATGGACTGTATGGTTGGGTGAGTATGTATGGGTGTGTTAGGGATTGAATGTATATCTCAGTGGTACATGTGTGACTAACTACATATGTGAAAGGCAGTATATATGTGTGTAAGAGTATATAAGTGGGTATATGTGAGAGTGTGTGATTGTGCGAGTGGCTGTATGGATGAGTGTGTGCTTGTATCAATGATTGTATAAGAGCGTAAGAATGTGGTACTATTTTTATGATTAAGTGAACTTGAGTGTGTTTAACTGTATAGGTGAGTAAATTGGACGGTGTTTAATTACTTACACGACTGACTAGGTGTGTCAGTACCTCAATGGATGATTGGCGGTGTGTGACTGTCTATATAGGTGTATAAATGTATATGATAGTCTTGTACGGAGTGACTGTAAGTATGAGTGACTGTACAGGTGAGTGAGTGGAGGTGTATGTACACCTAAGAGTTAATGAGTGGGTATGTAGTTATTGGTATTGGAGTATCTATGGTTTTCAAAATGACTGTCTGAAATTTTGAGTCGGTGTATCAAAGGTTATATTAGGGTGTGAGAAGATGCACTAATTTATCACATGGATGATGTCATCAGTGATGTCATCAGTGATGTCATTTGAGGTGTCATCAGTGATGTCATCAGCGATGTCACTGACCATGTCATGAGTGATGTAATATGTGACGTCATCAGCAGTGCATTGCGGGGGCGCGAGTTATAGTTAGCTGAACTAACTATAACAGGAGAATTTCTAGGGTTTTGTACGAGTGAAATGTCCAGCTAACTATAACGCCCCTGAAATCTATGTTTTTGTCAGTGAATTTCTAAGGTTTTTTAAATGCCAATTCCGAACTATAACGCCCCTGAAACCTTTGGTTTTTCAGTGAATTTCTAAGGTTTTTTAAATGCCAATTCCTAACTATAACGTGCATTAAACCTATGGTTTTTTCAGTGAATTTCAAAGGTTTTTCAAATGCTAATTCCTATCTTTAACTTATCTCTGAAGATATCATGTTTAATGATTTTGATTGGATTTCTATAATTTTCAAATTCAGTGTGTCAATTTCATTAATTATGGGGTTTTTTAAAATACTTTTTTATCACCATTTTTTAATCTTATTTTTTCAATTAATTCTTTTAAAAATTAAAAAATATCATTTGAATTTAATGGGTTTTTCAAACATATATTTTTATATTTTTCAAAATATTTTTTTAACTATATGTTCAAAACTTTATTTTATATATATTTTTTCCATGTTTTTGGATCCACGCACCCTATGCACACCGCTCTCGATCCCTACGCGATAGCATCCGCGCATGGTATGCGTTGGGTACGTGTTTAGTGCGCGATCGCAATGCGACCGGTACGCGACTCCCAGCCTATATGCGAGACGTTCGATGTACGTAACGCGACGTTTACGCGCTTCCGCGATGCATCATCTGCGTCTATGACGCGGTAGGTGCGCGGATCCCGTGAAATATTTAACATTTAAAAAAACATATATATGTATTTCATGTGAATATTAATTGAAGACAAACTCTAAACTAGTCTTAAAAGTAATATATTTTTACATCTAATCCTATATTATTTTTAATTCAATTTCGAGGATGCGCGCTGGGTGCGTGATGCGTAAGCGCACGGTGCGCGGATCCCATGTGACCTGCAAAAAAAAGAGATTTGATTGGTTCATTACACTTCCTGTTCTAACTATTGAAAGACCCCCCCAATTCAATCATGCTTCTTTCACCTTCTTTGGAGGAGCATCTCTTTGCAGAGAAGAAGATTTTTTAGACTAAGTTTACACTTAGCTTTAACTTTTTTCTACTAAAAATGGCTTCAGGGCAGCAGGCATCACCTGCATCTCCTCACTCATCTGAGGATGAATTTTTGGTGGAGGCCCCACTCAAAGAACGTTTTTCTTCAGTGGTGTGGAAATTTTTAACTTTTCCCGAGGGGCAGAATACGACCAATGCCACCTTGGTCACGTGCAAGATTTGCAAAAGAGTGCTGTCGCAAGGGGTTCCTAACAAGAAATACTCGTGCGGTACGGCTAGTATGATGAAGGACCTGAGGACCCTTCATCCAAACAATCTTGCACGACAAGAGTGCAAATGGATGAGAAACACTCCTGCTCCTGCGCCTTCCACCTCATCGCAGCCGAGCACTTCAAGAGTGCATCCATCAGCCCAAAATTTGGACATCCGTCCTCAATTTCAATTTTTAAAAGTGCTCTGCACTAAGTGCAATGCGACATTGTGCTACGGTGAGCAGTCGATCGATCTGATCTGCCGCCGGCAAGAAAGTCACATTTGCTAGTTTTTTTTTGTTTTTTTTTATTGACCCCTGAAGTTCATTGTTTGGTTCCTCCTGTTTTTTTTTTTTTTTTTTGCAGAAAAAGCAAAAAAATTTAAAAATTGTTCAGAAACCCCCCAAAAAATAAAAAACAAAAAAGAAGAAAAAAAAAGATCTTGTAAGAACTAACTTTCCTGGTTTAAAAAAAGAGCTACATTTCTTTGTTAGTGTGTGAAAGTTTAGATGAATGTATGCGTAGTATGTACTTGACTGAATGGATGCATTAGTAGCGTATGGTGAATGTATAAGTGCAGAACTATGAGGAAGTGCTGCAGCATCACACAGTAACCTCTTTAACTGCAGTGTGCTGTAGTACTTCCGAAGTACAGGGATGCAACATATGTACATAAATACGTTGCAAATCTATGCTTCTCTCTGCACGCCTGCTTAAACTGCAGCCATGTGGTGACACAGGTACAAGGATATCTGTGTCATGTGCTGTTTGTCTTTGTGCAGGAAGACACACCTTCCTGCACAAAAACAATGAGAAAATGCATTTTTCTCCTTCAATGTATGCTGAACATTTCAGCATGCATTGAAGATCTAAAAATAAAAATGTGGAGAAATGAAAACAATTCTCCTTGTTGTGCTTTCCTACACCAATTTTAGAATGGTGCAGCATTCACACACATATCGAGATTTATGATTTCTGATAAATCTAGACATTTGTCTTGTTCTATGAGTATTCAGTGCAATCATGCACAACAACACTTATAGAACACCCTTTCAACGCAAAGTGGTATGCATAACAAGGTTGTATTTACATGGAGTATAAAAAGTACACAGAGTTCCTTTTCCTCTCTTTGTAAATATGAAAGAGTGTCTTGCACAATAACTATGTTACAAAAAGTGACATATTTCCGTTTTGAAAATAAATTCCTTGCGAATGATAGAAGGTAACCACAGAGTCTTTCAGCAAAGATGTCCAAAGAAGAATGAGTGAAATGATTGTGGTCCTTCAATAGCTACAATGGGAAATATTATGAACCCCTCAAATCTCTTTTTTTGCAGGTCACATGATATCTGATTATCAGATTTCAAAACTACATAGGTATAAACAGAGTCTTTTTAGAAACGTGTTTCAACTTTGTAGCTTCTTGCAGACCTCCTCATTCTGCATATTGAGACTTAGTTAAACTTGCCTTCACAGTAATAGGAATAAAAAATGGTATACATTTTTTTAGATTTTCATTGCAATCTAAATTCATATAAATTGCTTATTTTAAAATTTGGATCTGTGAAAGAAAGGGAAAAAAAATTATAACATGTAATAATACATTTTGTTTGCCTTTTTTGCTGCTCTCAGAATATATTAAATTTCACTAAAAATAGTGATTTCATTCGTACTCATCACTTAACAGCGGGCAAAAAAAACACCAATCAAAAAGATCGTTAAAAAAAAAACAACATGCTATTCTCAACAAAATACCACAAGATACAAATAACAGATATATAAAATGCTTACAGCTAACAACATTTTATAAGTTTAACTTACAAAAACTGTAAATGTTGTCGCTTTAAAATATTCACCGAATCTAAGGATGAATTTTTGGAGGACACACCACGCCCACAACGTTTTCCTTCAGTGGTGTGGAAAATTTTACTTTTCCCGAGGGGCAAACAAAGATCAATGCCACCTTGGTCACGAAAAGAGTTCTGTTGCAAGGGGATCCTAACAAGAAATACTCGTACGGCACGGCAAGTATGATTAAACACCGAAGGACCCTTCAGCCAAACAATCTTGCACGAGAAGGGTGCAAACAGATGAGAAACACTCCTGTTGTGTATCTGTAAAAAAGAATCACAAATAAATGTATATTCCTAACTTTCAAATTTATACTATTCCATTACTGTACAAACACATTTTGTATAAAAACTGACTAAGAAACTATAGCCCTGAACCACAAGTGTGACAATCGTTAAAACACTACATGCATAGTGCATACTACTTTGAAGCAGTTCATGCCCTAAAGCCTACCTCACTAAAAGACTACATGCTAACTGACTGAATGATTACAGTACTCACTGGGTGAGTAACAGGGTGTTTGCTAGAAGTGTATGAATACTGACTGGGGAATTGAAGGTGTGAAAGACAAGTGTCTAGGTGGCTAGAAGACTGCATGCATAGTGGATAGGGGTTTGAAGCAGTCCATGGTACTGAATGGGTCACTAGAGGAGTGCAAAGGGAGTGACAGGGTGTTTCCTGGAAGTGTATGGATACTGACTAGGGAATTGAAGGTGTGAAAGACAAGTGTATAGTATGTTAGAAGACTGCATGCATACTGCATAGACATTTGAAGCAGTCTATGTGGTAATGTATGGTTCACAACATAGGTACTTAGAAACTGACTAAATCATCAGACTACTGCTAGGACAGTGCCTGGGTAAAACTTTTAAATTTTCAGTTCTGGCACAGTGAAGAGAATAGTACATGGTACTGCACCTTAGTGTCAAACCCTGACTCATTTTATCAATGCATACGGAAAGACTAGCTTCTAATGCTACTAAAACTTGACAACATGACCAGTTTTAAAAGAGTTATCTGTCAGAAAATACACGATGTTACCCAATCCTTCTCTCACAGTGGTTCCCAAATGAACACACACTCAGTGTGATTCTAGACCAGCACCACTATCCCTAGGAGTTTACCAAAACTCATTCACTACAGTGGAAGTGGTAAGGGAACTGCACACAATGTACATATTTCAGGACTGCAAATTACTGTCAATGCCTGACTCATTTAATGAAAGCATAAGCCATAACTGTCTTCTAATGCTACTAAAACTTGACAACATGACAGGTTTTAAAACAGTTATCTGTCAGCAAATACACGATGTTAGCAAATGCTTCTCTCACAGTGGTTCCCAAATGCACACAGACTCACTGTGTGATTCTAGACAACAACCATTATCCCTAGGAGTTTACCAAAACTCATTCACTACTGTGGAAGTGGTAAGGGAACTGCACACAATGTACATATTTCAGGACTGCACTTTTGTGTCAAACCCTGACTCATTTTATCAATGCATAACCAAAGACTGGCTTCTAATGCTATTAAAACTTGACAACATGACAGGTTTTAAAACAGTTATCTGTCAGCAAATACACAATGTTACCAAATGCTTCTCTCACAGTGGTTCCCAAATGCACACAGACTCACAGTGTGATTCTAGACAAACAACACTATCCCTTGCACTATACCAAAACACATTTCTTCATTTAGAAGGAGTACTACATTTTAGTATAGAACCATAACTCATTTCACAAATTCATAAACAATGACTGGTTTCTAATCCTACCAAAATATAAAAACAGCACAGTTATCTGTCTGCAAACCCATGAAAAACACAAATGCTTATCACAGAATGGTTTCTACATGCACACACACTGTCAATAAGATTGTAGAGAAAAAAAGTACTCCCTACACTTTAACAGGAGAAATACATTAGTCTAATTAAAATCAAAATAGTCTACATACATCCCCTCACAATTAAATAACTCACCTTTTTGTAGATTAAGAAGTATATCAGTCACACAGCAGATTTTCTTTTACAGAATCTCTGCACTGTGCACCTCTCAGCAAAAACAAAGAATGGAAACGTTTCCCTTTCATTTTCCACACATATACATGTAAACATCAAATCACAATCCTTCACACATAAATTCAAAAGCAAACACACATTTCTATTGGTTAAACATTTCAACCCTTTCCAAATGAAATACATTTCAGCCCTTCCCCCAATCTGCCTTCTACCATAGAAACAGGTCATGGAACACTGCACTGAGCACACAGGTCACAAGTTCAGCACACAATGTTGCTAAACAAGACAGCAAGTGTGCTTGACTTTTCAACATATCAGCTTATCATATATAATGTTCCTTACAAACTGTTTTTGTTAACCAATAAGAATCATGCCTTTAACAAACAAATATACACCCTACCTTTCAGTGTATAAAGTTGTAATACAACCAATGATTTCTTGTCTTTCTTCAATTTTTTTTTCCTTGGATCCGCGCACCCAACGCGAGAGAATCTGTGCACCCAACGCGATAGGATGCGCACACCCTGCGAGAATTTCGCCGTTTAAAAAAAAAAAAAAAGGGGGGGCCCCAGGGGGTCCTTCTGGGACCCCCTAAGCACCTCTAGAGGGTCAGAGTATTTCCACTCTGCCCCCTTTATATGTTTTACACACTTATTCCCCTTCCTTCTTCAGCCTCGCTTCTACCAAGGCAGAAAATGGCCGCCAACAGTTCCTGGTTTCGAATGTAGACAGACACTTGATAGCCAATTAGCATTCAGCGCGCGATCGGGAGGCTGCACGCTTGGTTTGGGGAGGGTGCGCTTATGGTGCGGGTAGGGTCCGTGGATCCTCCCCGGCCATAGATATATATGTACTTTTAACTCTAATTTTCTCAGGAACTACTGAACAGATTCACACCATTTATGCAAAAGGCACGAGTCTGAACTGAGGACTACCTCTTTGCCAAATTTGGTGTCATTCCGTTCAGCGGTTCAGGCTGTAGCTGCGACAACAGATCCTATGGGAAATTGCATAGGGAAAATGCGTTTTGGGACCCCCCTTTTTTCTCGGCCCCCGCTTGACGAATCACCACGAAACTTTCAGGGTAGGAGCGGAGCGGAGCTGGCCAAAAGTTTGGAAAATTTCGCGAGGATTCATCAACCGCTGCCAGACTTATTGGGAATAGAATGTTGCGGATTTCCTATGGAAAATAGGTCCTAACTATAACTATCTACTGGCGACCGCCAGTAGATAATATATATTACCTATTGGCGGTCGCCAGTAGGTAGTTATAGTTAGGACCTATTATCCATAGGAAATCCGCAACATTCTATTTAGAATAACTTTGGCGCCGGTTGACGAATCGTCGCGAAATTTTCAAAACTCGTGGCCCGCTCCGGTCCGCTCCTATCCTGAAAGTCTCGGGGTGATTTTTCAAGCGGGGGCCGAGAAAAAAGGGGGGTTCCAAAACGTGTTTCCCCATTCAATTTTCCATAGGGACCTTTAGTCGCAGCTACAGCCCGAACAACTGAACGGAATTACACCAAATTTGGCAGAAAGGTAGACCTTGGTTCAGAGTCGTGCCTTTTGCTTAAATGGTGTAAATCTGTTCAGTAGTTCCTGAGAAAATCAAAAGTAAAATCACATATGTATCTGGGCGGAGCCTAACCACACATCTCATCGTGAGATCTGATTGGCTGTCAGCAATTCATCCAAGATGTGTTGGCAGCCATCTTGGGACTAATATACATGATAGCACCTTATTAAAAAGCATTGCAGTTAATAGAAGGTTTTAAGACTTTAGTTACATTATAAAACATTTCTTGATGGTACCATACTCATTTTAGGAATTGTGGTATGTTCTAAGGTGATTTTACCATGTGTAAAAGCCTTCTGCTGGGATATCATGAATCATGTTTGAGAGAAAATTATTTTCTCATGCTTTTCCCACAGAGGTTTGGAAGGTGATCTATAAGCTAAAGTGAGAGCATATTTTCTGTAAATTCACATTATCTTTCTCAGTCATGTGAGAATGAAGTCTGACATTCTCAGTAAAACATGTACATCCAACAAGGGCAGAGACTGTCAGTTGATTCCTTTGTGTTATACTGCAGCTTCCCAGAGTGTTCCAAAGAACAATTAGAGCGCTAACAGTCCTACTTATGATAAACGTATGGTACACCTGAAGCCATCTTGATAGGAATAAAGTGGTAACTCTTAAAACATTTAATTTAAAAAGGAACAAAATGAGGGGGTTCATTTTGCCATAGAAAGTATGATTAGTGCTGCAGAAATAAAAATTAGGGCACATTTTGAGTGACTTCTCAAATCCTCTTCTATTTCATTAAAAAATTCTGACATGCAGACTGAAACATGCACTTTCAATACTAGCAGCATACTTCCCTGGTGAGCGGTAGCTTTACTACAGTGATCTAATAAGCAACTAGAGTGCTAACATTCCGAATTTATGGCAAATGTGTGACACATCTGAATGCCTTCTTGATGGAATCAAAGTAAAACATATGAAAGTATTTCCTACTGAGGAGACTGTAGTAAATGAGGAAATAAGGAAACTTCATAACAAATAAGTCTCCCAAGATGGCCACCAGAGACAAAAGAGCCCAAATGTAGCACAAATATCACCCAGATGTAGCCCAAGTATAGCCCAATGACATAATGTCCCAGAATGTTCTAAAGAACAACTAGAACGCTAACAGTCTTACTTATGACAAAAGTATGGCACACCTGAAGCCATTTTGATTGGAATAAAGTAGTAACACTTAAAACATTTAATTTGCAAAGGAACAAAATGAGGGGGTTCATTTTGCCATAGAAATTATGATTAGTGCTGCAGAAAGAAAAATTGGGGCACATTTTGACTTGTCAAATCCTCTTCTATTTCATTGCAGTAGCTTTACTACAGTGATCTAATGAGCAACTAGAGTGCTACCATTCAGAATTTTTGGCAAATGTGTGACACATCTGAATGCCTTCTTGATGGAACCAAAGTAAACAAGCATTGAAAATGCAATAGGTCTCGCCCTCGTTTAGGTTAAAGCAATTCTGTTTGTAATTAGGTGGCTTTTTAGCTTTGCTTGTATTAGTGTTTTTCAAACTTTCATGTACAAAACATGCATATATATGCATATATGTATATGTATGCATGCATTTATATTTGTATTTATATAGATATGCAGATTATAGATGTTTATATATGTATGTATATATATATATACATACATATATATAAATGCATATGCATATATATGCATATATATATATGTGCATATGTGTGCGTGTAGAGAGAGGTAGAGAGAGGTGTAGAGGTAGAGGTTTAGAGGTAGAGAGGTAGAGGTAGAGCTTAGTAGAGAGAGAGGTAGAGAGAGGTAGAGAGTAGAGAGTGGGTAATGGAGAGTGAGTGAGTAGTAGAGAGTAGTAGAGATAGTAGCAGAGAGTGAGTAGTAGAGAGTAGCAGCGTGAGTAGTAGAGAGTGAGTAGTAGAGAGTGAGTAATAGAGAGTGAGTAGTAGAGAGTAGTAGAGCGGGAATAGAAGAGAGTGAGTTGTAGAGAGTAGCAGAGAGAGTATTAGAGAGTAGTAGAGAGTGAGTAGTAGAGTGAGTAGTAGAGTGAGTTGTAGAGAGCGAGTAGTAGAGAGCAAGTAGTAGAGAGTGTGTAGTAGAGAGTGTGTAGTAGAGAGTGTGTAGTAGAGAGTGTGTAGTAGAGATTAGTAGAGAGTGAATACTAGAGAGTAGTAGTAGAGAGTGTGTAGTAGAGAGTGAGTAGTAGAGATTAGTAGAGAGTGAGTAGTAGAGAGTAGTAGAGAGTGAGTAGTAGAGAGTAGTAGAGAGAGAGTAGTAGAGAGTAGTAGAGAGTGAGTAGTAGAGAGTAGTCAGTCAGTGTCAGTCAATCAGTGTCAGTCAATCAGTGTCAGTCAGTCAGTGTCAGTCAGTCAGTGTCAGTCAATCAGTGTCAGTCATTGTCAATCAGTCAGTTTTAGTCAATCAGTGTCAGTGTCAGTCAGTGTCAGTGTCAGTCAGTGTCAGTGTCAGTCAATCAGTGTCAGTTAGTGTCAATCAGTCTGTGTCAGTCAGTCAGTGTCAGCTAGAACAGCTCTGCTGACCTGCTTCTCTGGCTCTAAAGCATCTCTGCTGACCTTGTTTCTCTGGCTCTACAGTAGGTCTGCTGACCTGGTTCTCTGGCTCTAGAGCAGCTCTGCTGACCTAGTTCTTAGGCTACAGAGCAGCTCTGCTGACATGGTTCTCTGGCTCTAGAGCAGCTCGGCTGACCTGGTTCTCTCCCTCTAGAGCAGCTCTGCTGACCTGGTTCTCTCCCTCTAAAGCAGCTCTACTGACCTGGTTTCTCTGGCTCTACAGCAGCTCTGCTGACCTGGTTCTCTGGCTCTAGAGCAGCTCTGCTGACCTGGTTCTTAGGCTCTAGAGCAGCTCTGCTGACCTCATTCTCTGGCTCTAAGCAGCTCTGCTGACCTGGTTCTATGGCCCTAAAGCAGCTCTGCTGACTTGGTTCTCTGGCTTAGAGCAGCTCTGCGTGGCCTGGTACTCTGGCTCTAAAGCAGCTCTGCTGACCTGGTTCTCTGGCTCTAAAGCAGCTCTGCTGACCTGGTTCTCTGTCTCTAAAGCAGCTCTGCTGGCCTGGTTCTCTCCTTCTAAAGCAGCTCTGGTGACCTGGTTTCTCTGGCTCTACAGCAGCTCTGCTGACCTGGTTCTCTGGCTCTAGAGCAGCTCTGCTGACCTAGTTCTTAGGCTCTAGAGCAGCCCTGCAGACCTGGTTCTCTGGCTCTAAAGCAGCTCTGCTGACCCAGTTCTATGGCTCTAAGCAGTTCTGCTGGCCTGGTTCTCTGGCTCTAGAGCAGCTCTGCTGACCTGGTCCCTTGGCTCTAAAGCAGCTCTGCTGACCTGGTTCTCTCCCTCTAAAGCAGCTCTGCTGACCTGGTTTCTCTCGCTCCAAAGCAGCTCTACTGACCTGGTTTCCTGGCTCTACAGCAGCTCTGCTCTCCTGGTTCTCTGGCTCTAGAGCAGCTCTGCTGACCCGGTTCTTAGGCTCTAGAGCAGCTCTGCTGACCTGGTTCTCTGGCTCTAAAGCAGCTCTGCTGACCTGGTTCTATGGCTCTAAAGCAGCTCTGCTGACCTGGTTCTCTGGCTCTAAAGCAGCTCTGCTGACCTGGTTCTCTGGTTCTAGAGCAGCTCTGCTGACCTGGTTCTCTGGCTCTAAAGCAGCTCTGCTGACCTGGTTCTCTCCCTCTAAAGAGCTCTGCTGACCTGGTTCACTGACTCTAAAGCAGTTCTGCTGACCTGGTTCTCTGGCTCTAGAGCAGCTCTGCCGACCTGGTTCTCTGGCTCTAAAGCAGTTCTGCTGACCTGGTTCTCTCCCTCTAAAGCAGGACTGCTGACCTGCTTTCTCTGGCTCTACAGCAGCTCTGCTGACCTGGTTCTCGGCCTTTAGAGCAGCTCTGCTGACCTGGGTCTCTGGCTCTAGAGCAGCTCTGCTGACCTGGGTCTCTGGTTCTAGAGCAGCTCTGCTGACCTGCTTCTTAGGCTCTAGAGCAGCTCTGCTGACCTGGTTCTCTGCCTCTACAACGGCTCTGCTGACCTGATTTCTCTGGCTCTACAGCAGCTCTGCTGACCTGGTTCTCTGCACTCATGATGCACGCACCCGACTTCGTGAAAATATATTTATAAATAATATAAGTTTATTATAAGTACAAATATATTATTTTTATGAATATCTTAGATAATCTCTTGCCCTAATATGTATATTAAAGACACATACATATCATTTTGAAACATAATGTTTTTTTGCGGGAGTCTGGCACCCAGCGCACCCCAGCACGTATATGACGTCATGCGGGACCTGCAACCGCGCAAGCATCTCGTACCGTAATGCACATGTGTCGAGAATGCACGGGAGCAGGAGTCGCGGACTGGTCGCATACCAATCGCGCACATCACGTAATATTAAATGTATATGATGTAACTGAAAAACACGCAGCCGTCGCACACCGTACGCGGATCCTTCACGACTTTTCTAAAATGGCGGCTAGAATGCATGCACCCACCGTGATGTGTACGCTTTGAGTGCGTGATTTTTTTAATTAAAATTCAAAATGAAAACAAGAAAATTAATCAATATTTCAATTTGAATTTTTAAAATATTTTCTTTGCAATTATCAGAAAAATATATAATGTTATTTAATGAATAAAATATTTATAAATAAACAATTAAAAAATGTAGAAAATCAGTACAAAAAATAGGTATAACTACCATCACACTTAAAAATTAGCATTTAAAAAAGCTTTGAAATTCACTGAAAAAAAAACATAGGTTTCAGAGACGTTATAGTTAGAAATTAGCATTTAAAAAAGCTTTGAAATTCACTGAAAAAACCATAGGTTTCAGAGACGTTATAGTTAGAAATTAGCATTTAAAAAAACCTTAGAAATTCACAGAAAAAAAACATAGGTTTCAGGGGTGTTTATAGTTAGCTGGACATTTCACTCGCACAAAACGATAGAAATTCCTCCGTTATAGTTAGTTCTGCTAACTATAACTCGTGCGCCCGCAATGCACTGCTGATGATGTCACATATTGCATCATTCATGGCATGGTCAGTGACATCACTGATGACATCTCAAATGACATCACAGATGACATCATCCACGTGACAATCTGATACACCTCATCATACACTAGTATAACCTTTCATCACTCACTGTAAAATACAGAGTACCATATTTGAAACCATTGACACACCAATACCAGTTACTACATACCCACTGATTCCTAAGTCTACACACACATCTACCCATTCAACAGCAGAATCATTTATACATGCAGTCACTAATTAATAGAACACTATCAAATGCACTTATACACATATATAGACATTGACACATCAGCAGTCATCTTAGTCGGTTATGCAGTCATCCTACTCACTCATGAAAAAAATTATTTACACTTACATTTACTCACTTACACAACTATCCAACAACACCTCATTTATTCAAACACATAGTAACTCTGTGGTGATGTATGTCTGGAACGCTGCTCTGTCGTGGAACCCGACTCGCGCGGTGATTCACACGCGGTGATTCCACGACAGGCAGTTATCTCTGGGCCCCTGTTAGGACGGAATCGTCCCATCTCCTCAATCTACAATAAACTGCATTTGAACACAAAGGTCTGCCTCGCCCCTTCCTCAATTTGGCGACGACCGGATCGACCCGCAGAGCGCACCGCTCAAGAGAGAAGAGTAGAGAAGAGCTTTTCTTTCGTGTCACGAAGAAAGCAGTATTATTGAACAGGGGCCAGAGACTGAGTGAGATCCTCGACACGGAAGCTACTCCTCATGAGGTGAGAGTCAGCATATTGTCCTTTACTATAGTTTTTTTTCTACTGGATTTTCGTCTGAGAATTTTACCAGCGCCAGTCAGGAACATTTAAGAATCCTGCGCGCGCATTGGAAAGCTCCGTTCTCTTGGCCACCCGCGGTTTCATAACACGCGCTGTTTACCATGAGATCAAAGTATAATCCCGCAAAGGAAACACACTGGCTTTAATTTAATCATTCGGAAGCTTTACCTGCCGTTTTTTTAAAAACATATCTCAGCATGGCTTCTTCCCACGTTTCAGTACTATGGGATAAGAACTTTTAGGCATTCACTTTCGGTTGTCATACCAAAAAAAAAAGAGGAAGAAAGCTCTGATTTCACTTACCGATTGAAGAATTTCTAATCTTCAACTGCCTCTTTGCTCTGTATACCGCACTGCACTCTGGGATCTTCAGCTTCAGTGAAATAGAAACAGGACTCTACTGTTGTTTAACTAAAAGGAAAAAGAAAGAAGACTTCATTTTTGAGCACTCTTGTGTCATTTATTTACCAAGTTGTGTAAATCTATAAAAGAAAGACAAGAAGTTGGCACACAATATTTAATTATAAAGTTTCAAGAAAATACTACAGCAATTAATAAATTTATTTAAGGAAGCCATTTATGGAAGTTGCAGTACTTTGCGCATTTGTCTCTACATCTCTTCTATCCTAACGCAAGTTTCATTTTTTTAAATCGTTTTTTTGTCTTCATTCCTACAATAGCGACTTGTACGCTCACACAAGGAAATTTTCAGTGCAAGTTACAATTTTTACCCCCACCTAACAACATGCAGAGTGTTCAGGCACCAGCACCATTCCTGCAAGACCCTGGGGATCCACCCTTAGAGTGGAATTTATGGCTCAGATCTTTTAAGGCATATCTAGGCGCTATTGACGCGCAAAAGTTTAGGCCAGAAAGACGGAAAAGCCTCATGTACTATCATTTGGGAGTGGAAGGGCAGAAAGTCTATGATCACCTACCTGAACATGTTCCTGCTGAAGATGAAGACTTAGATGAATTTGAGACTGCTGTTGCTCAATTGGATAAATATTTTTCAAAGACAAAAAACATGGTTGTACATAGGTACACATTTTTCACTAGGACACAGCAACCTAACGAAAGTATTGACACTTATGTCACTGCACTGAAAATGTTAGCTTCAAAGTGCGATTTTGATAATTTCACTGCAGAACTGATACGCAACCAACTAGTAGCTAGATGCTACTCTAAGAACATACAACAAAGACTGCTTGCATGCAAAAATCCTACCCTAGACAAAGCTATAGACATAGCTAAAAGCATTGAAGGATCCACCATCGACGCAAAGTTATTGGAAGAGTCTTTAGCCAAATCCTCTATTTCCGCTGCTGTCATCAACAAACCTAATCCCACTACTAAGACTTCTTTGACCAATTTTAAATCCAGACCATTTAACAAGCAAAATGTATCTGTTCAGCAATTTCAGAAGATATTTTGTTACAGATGTGGTTCACCTACTCACGTCTCTTCTTTTAGATTTTGTCCCGCTTTGGGCCAACAATGTAAGAAATGTGGTAAGATTGGTCACTTTCAAAAAATGTGCAGAGCAGGCAAACCCACTAATATTCGTTGTGTTTTAAATGATTTTGGTAACAATTTTGAAGAAGAAAATCCTGAAAGTAACCAAGAATTACTCTTAGGTGTTAGATGTGTTAATTCTAATGATGAAGACTTAGTAGTCGATCCAAATCTTAATGTCTCTATTGAAGGTCATGCCATACAACTGTTAGTTGACACCGGTGCACGTATAACTATTACCTCTAATGACATTTTTGAAAAACATTGGATCAACAGAACTTTGCTTCCTCCAGATATTGTTACTGTGGCATTTGAAGGAAGCAAAGTAGACCTCATTGGTTTTTTTTGGGCGGACATTAAGATCTCAAATGAATCAATCAATGGTAAAGTATATGTTGCAAAAAAAGGGATCAATGTTTTGGGCTTAATTCACTAAGCTGAATTTGGTATCACGATCAGACCAGGTTTAGAACAACCCATTTCTTTTGAGAAAAAAAAGGCTGAGCTCAGTAAGCGATTTTGACAACATTTGGATAAAAAAATTCAACAAAGTTTTTCACGATAAACTAGGCAAAATTTCAGACTTTACCTATTGCGTTAAGGTTAAACATGATGTTGTTCCTGTAAAACACAAACTACGCAACATACCTTTCAGTGTGAGAAATGACCTTTCTGCCATGCTCAATGACATTTGTTCACAAGGTATTATTGAAAAAACTGATGGAACTTTGTGGTTATCTCCGATTGTTCTAACGAGGAAAAAGAATGGGGAATTACGCATGTGGGTGGATATGAGAAGTGTGAATTAAGCTATTTGGATAGACAACTACCCTCTACCTAGAATTGAAGACCTAATAACAAAAATTGGTCATGCTAAGTGGTTTAGCAAATTAGACTTAAGAGCGGCATACCACCAAGTCGAATTAGATGAAAGTTCCCGTCATTTGACCGCATTTGTAACTCCCGATGGAGTTTTTCAATTCTGTCGCATGCCATTTGGCATAGCCTCTGCGGCTGCAGTTTTCCAGAGACTCATGTCAGACATGTTCACTGGTAACGAACATGTTGCAATCTTTCAAGTTGATATTTTAATATTTGCTGTTAGTGAAAAAGAACATGATCTAGCACTAAACAATGTTTTGGAGACTTTAGAGAAAAGGGGTGTCACATTACGGAAAGATAAATGTTCTTCCAAAACAAAAGAAATTGAATACCTTGGACATGAGTTTTCTGAACTGGGTATAAAACCAAAACCCAGTTTGATTAAGAGTATTGTAGACGCACCCGCTCCTCAAAATAGAGAACAGTTGTTGTCTTTTCTAGGCCTTTGTGAATTCTATGCAAAATTTATGCGGGATTTTGCTACAATTACTGAGTGCTTTAAGGTCCTACTTAAAAAAGGTGAGAAATTTGTACGGTCAGATTTATGTCAACACACTTTTGAGAAAATTAAGAAAGACATCACTTCAGCACCAGCACTCCAACCATTTGTAGAAGGCAGAAAGACCTTTGTTACTGTAGATGCATCAGAATATGGTTTAGGAGCCGTTTTGACACAACTCAACTCTAATCATGAAACTACTGTTGGTTTTGCTTCTAGAACCTTACGTTCACCTGAACGTAAATACTCTGTTAAAGAGAAAGAACTCTTAGCATGCGTATGGAGTGTAGAGAAATTTAGAGCATATTTGTGGGGAAGACATTTTACCTTCAAGACTGATCATCGCCCCCTAGTAGAAATATTATCAGGACGGAAGTTAAAACACACCACTGCCCGCATAGCTAGACTCTCAACAAGACTTTTAGAATTCTCTTTTTCTGTGGAATACATTCCAGGTGGGAAAAATTCTAGAGCAGATTGTCTTTCTAGACTCCCAATCAGGGATGGTGATGAATTTGATTGGGAGTCAGAGATTGAAGAATGTTTCATTGCCTACATTGGCGATTCAAGTATTTGTAAAGAAGAGCATGATTGGGTGAAAGAATTATATAATGATGTTGTCCTAAAGGATGTTGTACAAATGGTTATTTCTGGTTGGCTGAAAGAAAGAAGCTTATCCAATAAACTCCAACCCCTTTGGAAAGTCTCTGATGAACTATCTTTAGAATGTAATACACTAATGCGTGGTGATAAACTCATTCCCCCAACTTGTTTCCATAGACGCATTATTGAACTTGCCCACTCTGGTCATTTAGGATCCACTTTCACCAAAAGAAGAGTAAGAGAAAAATGTTGGTGGCCTAGTATGGATCATGAAATAGATTTGTATATACGTGACTGTACTAAATGCAGAGTCAGTGATAAAGTTTTAAAAACTGAAGGGTCTATTGAATTTCCCACCATCTGTCCAGAAAGAGCTTGGCAACGTATTGGGGTAGATTTTTTAGGACCCTATCATGTTTTACATAACTACATGAGATACTTCATTGTTCTAATTGACCATTTATCTAGGTGTGTAGAGGTTAGAGGAGTAATGGAGCCTACTATAAGAAATGTTATACATTTTTTCCAAGATGTATTTGCAAGAGAAGGTATTCCCGGTGAAATTTTAACTGATAATGGCATTCAATTTGTCTCCATTGAAATGAAATCATTTTTAGAGAAGTGTAATATTAAACATATCAAAACACCTTTGTACAACCCTCAAAGCAATGGTAAGGTAGAACGTTTCAATAGAATTTTAGTTGAATGTATACAGTCTACTCTAAAGTGTAACATGAATGTCGAAACTGCTTTGAAAGAGTTGATTTGGAATTACAGGACGACACCTCACAGTGTTACGACAAAAACCCCTTTTGAACTTATGCGAGGAAGAAAAGCTACAACTGATTTATGTCCTTTTTGGATGACATCGGGTCTTGACAAAAACATGGTTGTTAATGATTCATGGAACACAGCCAAATACAATTCTGATGTTTCAAGTGCAAAGAGAATTTGTGACAACTCAAATCACAGCAAACTGAAATCAGGTGATTGGGTTCGTGTGAAAAACCCGTGTCATGTTGGTAAAGGCCTCTCTAAATTCAAAGCACCTTTGCAAATTTTGGATCTCAGGAAGAATGCTGCAAAACTTTCAGATGGGAATTGGTGGAACATCTCCCGTCTTGCTCTTGACCCCAATGCTGGTTTCACTTCCAACAAACAAAATGTTTCTCATCATCATCAACTCACACATTCGGATGATGGAACTGTGAGAAGAAGCGTCCGCTCCAAATTCACCCCCAGCAAATACCAGGACGTTATTTGCGATTAACATTTTTTTTTCTGTTGGTGGGGAGGAGAGCGTAGAACGTATTGCTCCTCTTTATTTTATAGTTTGTTATGATATTTCTCATTGTGTCATTTTAAGGTTAGTTTCCTTATTCCTTGTTTCCAGTTTGATTTGTCTTTAATTTGAAAAAAGGGAGATGTGTGGTGATGTATGTCTGGAACGCTGCTCTGTCGTGGAACCCGACTCGCGCGGTGATTCACGCGCGGTGATTCCACGACAGGCAGTTATCTCTGGGCCCCTGTTAGGACGGAATCGTCCCATCTCCTCAATCTACAATAAACTACATTTGAACACGAAGGTCTGCCTCGCCCCTTCCTCAAACTCATAGTTAATATGTTAAAAAATCACCATTACAATTATACAATCATTTATATAGTTACTCTCACAATCACTGACTCTTACACATACTTATTTATATACACCAACTCTCACATACAATGCCTTTTAGTATTCTACTTTGTTTGAAGATGTACAACTAAAACATATATTCGCTCACCAACACACAAATAAATACACTCAGTCATCCAAACAACTGCTTCCACGTGCACTCTTAAACCTATACACCTAGTCAATCAACCATTCACACATCTATGCATAGAGTTACACACACCCCATCCAACCACACACAAACTCAGTGTCCGATAGAAATACTCACCCAACTAATCAATAACTAATATACACACTCATGTAGTTAGTGACAAACTGATGCAGCATGTTATACAACAACAGAGACAGTGCTGCACACATTCACATAGTTTAGTTACTAATCCATGTATTAAGTGAGACACTTTTAATTACTCACTTAAACACTCAGACAGCTACTAAATCTTCCATCCAGACAGTTATATATCCACTCAATCTTCAATACAGATTGGTATATATATAATACATATTTAAATTTCATACTAAACCACATTCACTGGATGATTTCATCAGTGATCTTTCGAGATGTCATCAGTGATGTCATTAGTGATGTCACTGACCATGTCATGAATGATGTAATATGTGACATCATCAGCAGTGCATTGCGGGCGCGCGAGTTATAGTTAGCAGAACTAACTATAACGGAGGAATTTCTATGGTTTTGTACGAGTGAAATGGCCAGCTAACTATAACACACCTGACACCTATGGTTTTTTCTGTGAATATATATATATATATATATATATATATATATATATATATATATATAATCTACTGGCGGTCGCCAGTAGATAGTTATAGTTAGGACCGAGTTCCCATAGGAAATCTGAAAATTCTATTTTGAATAACTTTGGCGCCGGTTGACTTATCTTCGTGAAATTTTCAAAACTAATGGGGCGCTCCGCTCAGCTCCTACACTTAAAGTCTCGGGGTGATTCGTCAAGCGGGGGCTGAAAAAAAAGGGGGGTCCCAAAACTCATTTTCCCCATGCATTTTCCCATAGGACCTTTAGTCGAAGGTACAGCCCGAACGGCTGAACAGAATTACTTGAAATTTGGCAAAGAGGTAGTCCTCAGGTCAGGTATATGCCTTTTGCATATATGGTGTCAATCTGTTCAGTAGTTCCTGAGAAAATCGCAGTTAAAAGTACATAAATATCTATATGCGCGCACCGTGCGCGCACGTTGCTCGCACGGGGCACGCACCAAATGTCCGCGAGCGTAATTCTGATTGGTGGTTAGATGTCAGTCAACATTCCAATTGGTCGAAATCAGGAAGTGTTGGACGCCATTTTGTGTGTGACAGTGAAAAAGAAAGGTGGATGTCATCAGTGATGTCATTTGAGATGTCATCAGTGATGTCATGAGTGATGTCACTGACCATGTCATGAGTGATGTAATATGTGACGTCATCAGCAGTGGATTGCGGTCGCGCGAGTTATAGTTAACTGAACTAACTATAACGGGGGAATTTCAATGGTTTTGTACGAGTGAAATGTCCAGCTAACTATAACATGTGTGAAACCTATGGTTTTTTCAGTGAATTTGCAAGGTTTTTTAAATGCTAATTCCTAACTATAACGTGTGTGAAACCTATGGTTTTTACAGTGAATATATATATATACACACACACACACACACACTGAGGTTCCGTGTGGGACGGAACGGCACTTTTGAGTGGTGTCGAATATGGATGAGTTTGGTGTCTACGAACTGCAAATGACGAGTATAGTGTGTGTACGCAGTTTCGCTATGCAACCACGTATGGTTCGTCTTATTTTTGGGTTTGTTCATCCGAACCCTCGGGTTCCATTTTAGATACAGCATCCATTTTGTTTCTTGCCCTCAAGTAGCCAGCGAACGGACTTTGTCCGCTTCGTGACCCTGGGACTCCCAAGCTTACACGAGGGACACGTGTTCCTTTGAGTGTGACTTTTACGACGAGGGAAATGACACGGTGAAGGCAGATGGCCCCGCTCGAGGCTCATCTTGCCGTGCCGGTCTATTGTTTCAGTCATGCATACATTGGACACGAGGTCTTTGATCCCGTTATCAGGTTTCCTTTATTACTCATAACCCTCTTTTCTAACCTGTTGTGCATCCTTGTCCTTTCTTTGCATCTGTTTTCGTCCCTTCTCCTAATGTCAAGTACCTTGTACTGAAGTCTGGCTTCCACGGGAACAGATGCCTGATCTCCACTCCCCTACTCCACTGCCGCGAGCTCAAGGCTCACGAGCAGCAGGGAGGGGGAAAGGGGAATTGGACAGACAAGAGAGACTGCACTGCGTCTTCTTCTGGACTGGTCTCGGAGCACCTTCCGTAAGACTCCTGTAACGAGAGTTACTCAATAACAGCCTTACCAAGACCTAACTCTACTGTACATAACAGACTAAGGTCCCCACAATTACCTGTCCTGACACAGTGTGTAGCTGCTCTCTGTTCTCATTCTGCTAGGTGCTTTTCTTAGTGGAAGAGGAGCTGTACTGTTAGCGTGCTTCTACTCCTACAATGAAAAAATACATGTAATACCAATTTTGCCTAAGCCCCCACCCTAGCTCTACAGGACTGCCATTACCTGTCTACCCACATAGGGGTATTACCATCAAATCCCAAAAGTGTGTAAATGTTCTTTTATGTTCAGATTCAATTCTTCTTTCTTTCAAGGACTCCGCAGATGGATGCTGATTGGAAAGCTCTTAATATTTATATATATATATATATATACAATATTGTATCCGAGTTGACACAAGCTGGGAAGTCCTTTTCTACTCACTCCGCTTACTGTCTCTTCTTTATCACTATAAGCTGACTTCTGCTGCTAAACTGCTGCTGACTGACGACTCCATATACTGGACTCTCATGACTAGAAGACTGACTGGCTTGTCTCCTTTAAAACTACTCAAGTCACTGAATGCTTCCATTGAGTTGAGGGCGATGCGAAAGAATGCAAATTCAGGCAACACTTACTTCTTGGAATGTCCTTGGCAACTTGCCTCTCATGCGACTCTTCTTCTGTGAAGACGAAGTACTTGTCAAAGGTGTAAGGGATGCCTGTCAACTTTTCTCAGCACTACTTCCCCGCAATGAACAGGGAGAGGAAATGACGAAAGTCTCTCTGGGGCTGCTCTGGCTCCATCACACAGAATGCCTGGGAGAGATACAGAATATTTCCCACTGAAGGGACTAAAGACTGCCGCACTGTAGTGCAACCAAATATGTCTATGAAGAAGCTAACTCTGACAGGGAAAATTCCTGAAGAGACGGAGCTCGAACGAACACCGCCACTCGACAGGATTTGACGGTTGAAGTGCGCCGCGTTCAGAACGCGCGCGCGCAACATCAACTCCTAAACACTGCAACACTACCTGAGTGAATCTTTTAGGGAAACTGAAGGACCTACCAGCGGCCATCTTGGGAGGGACGGGGAGAATTAACCTAGACCATCAATGTACGAAGGATAGCGGAGAGCGATCTTACCGAAACGCTTCTACGCCTCCCAAGCACAAGCCTAATCCGACTACTGGGTTGTAGCCTCAACTGGGGGACTCTAACCCAATCAGTACCAATCCTGACAGTACCCCCCACCAAAACCCCCCTCCTCTCCTCCTTGGGCTTAGTGGGGTGAGTTCGATGAAACTCTCGGAGCAAACGTGAAGCATGGATATTGGATCGTGGCTCCCAAGAACGCTCTTCTGGTCCATAACCCTTCCAGTCAACTAAATAGAATATCTTCCCTCTTTGTAGTCTAGAGTCCAGAATTCTCTTCACCTCAAATTCCTCACTTCCCTGCACCCAAACAGATGAAGGAGACTTCCTGACTCTAACTCCCTCTGGACTACGCTGAAGCAGGGAGACATGGAAAACTGGATGAATCTTTAACCTAGGTGGCAGACAAACCTTAACACTGACTGGATTCACCATTCGGTCTACCCGAAAAGGGCCCACAAACCTCGGCTGAAACTTGCGGTTCCCCCTCAGGCGTAAGTTTCGAGTGGAAACCCAAACCTGATCACCCTTCTCATAAACTGGATTTGGCCGCCTCTTCTTGTCTGCCTGCTTCTTATAAGAAACCTTAGCCTTAGACAAATTTCTGGAAGCTAATCGATAGGCCTCGTGTAGTTCTTGTACCACCATCTCCACTGCTGGAACATTACTGATCTCTTTGTCTATCAGTGTATTTGGATGTCTGCCAGAATTCAAATAAAAAGGGGAGTAACCTGTGGAAGCATGTTCGGCATTATTGTAAGCAAACTCGGCAGCCCAAATCAGGTCGGGCCACTCTCCTTCCCGATCCATCAAAAACAGGCGCAAGTATTGCTCCAATTCCTGATTTACTCTTTCCGTCTGTCCATCCGTCTCTGGATGGAAGCTGGTGGACAGACGGGAGTCAACCCCCAACCTTTTCAAGAAAGATCTCCAAAAACGAGAAACAAACTGGGGGCCCCTGTCAGAAATGACTGTCTTGGGAATACCATGCGCCCTGACTATGTGTTGTGTGAACAGTTTGGAAAGCTGTGTGGCGTTTGGAAGAGCCTTCAAAGGGACGAAATGACTCATTTTAGAGAAAAGGTCCACCACCACCCAAATGACCGAAAGACCCCCACTGGACGGAAGATCCACGATAAAATCCATGGAGATGGTATGCCAGGGATATGGGGCTGGAGGCAATGGCTGTAAAAGACCTTGTGGGGCCCTCCTTGGAGTCTTTCCCTTGATACACAACTCACAAGTGGCCACATACTGCCGCACCTGAGCTTCCATTGCCGGCCACCAGAACTCTCGTCGAATCAACTCCATCGTTTTCTTCACCCCCTTATGTCCTGCCAAGGGCTCATCATGGAAGTGTTCAATGATTTGTCTTCGCAGTTCCAGATTCGACACAAACAATTTGTCAAGATAATAGGGCCTTCCATCCTTGACTTGGAATTCTTCCCCCTTAGCAGTCCAATCCCTCACTTCTTCTTGAGACAAAGGATCTTGTAGTTTCTCTTCTATATCTGTGTAGGTGAGGGTTCCGATTATTCGATCAGCTGGAATGATAACTCCTTTCTCTACTGTCTTGATCTCTTCGCTCACATTCAAACGGGATAAGGCGTCCGCCTTACCATTGGCTGATCCCGGTTTGTAAGTTAAGTTAAAATCATAATCTGCAAAAAATAGACACCATCTCAATTGACGTGGGGTAAGGGTACGGGCGGATTTCAAAAACTGGAGATTCCGATGGTCCGTGAAAACGGTCACCACGTGCCTGGCCCCCCAATAAATAATGTCTCCATTCCGAGAACGCATCCTTGACTGCCAACAGTTCCTTATCCGCAATGGGATAATTGATTTCTGCAGCCGTTAATTTCCGCGAACGAAAGGCCACTGGATGTAACTGGCCCGTCTGCTTATGGCGCTGAGACAAAATTCCTCCAATGGCCAAATTGGAGGCATCTGCTTCCACAAAAAATGGTTCTCCAGGATCCGGATGGAGCAGCACCGGGGAAGATACAAAAATTCCCTTGAGTTCCCTAAAGGCTGCTTCGGTTTCCGCATTCCACTCAAACTTGGTCTTCTTTTTTAGTAGTCTTGTGAGAGGACAAACTCGCTCTGAGAAGTTATTTATGAAGCGCCTATAAAAATTGGCGAATCCGAGAAAACTCTGAACTTCTTTCACAGAACTCGGGGAGGGCCACTCCTTGATGGCTCTGACTTTTGATTCATCCATGGAGACACCATTTGGAGACAAAACAAACCCCAAAAACTCAACTTGTGTGGAATGGAACACACACTTCTCCAATTTAACAAAAAGCTGGTTCTCAAGCAACTTCGTCAGGATGGATCTGACGTGCAGAATGTGTTCTTCAAAACTGGCCGAGAAGATGAGGATGTCGTCAATGTAAACAACTGCGCATCGGTCCAAAAATTCACGCAGAACATCATTTACAAAGTGCTGGAAAGCTGCGGGAGCGTTGCATAAACCAAATGGCATGACTTGATATTCGAACAATCCAAAACGAGTACGAAAGGCCGTCTTCCATTCTTCTCCTTCTGCCATGCGCACCAAATGATAGGCGCCCCTTAAATCCAATTTTGTATATACCTTCGCTCCCTTAACTTGATCCAAGAGCTCAGAAATCAGAGGCAGGGGATAACGATTCTTCTTGGTCACCAGATTGAGGGCGCGATAGTCTATGCAAGTTCTCAGCTGGCCATCCTTCTTAGGAATGAAGAAGAGTGGAGAGGAAACCGGAGACTGTGAAGGGCGGATGAAGCCATTGGCCAAATATCTACTCAGATATTCCTTGAGATGGACATTTTCTGCTTCCGATAGCGCATAAATTCGGCTACAGGGCAAAGAGGCTCCCGGCTCCAGCTCAATTCGACAGTCGTACTCACGATGGGGGGGTAAACGTTCCGCTTCTTTTTCATCAAACACCGAGGCAAGATCTTCATACTCTGTTGGAATTTCTTGAGTATCTACCACACAGATGGTTCTTGAAACACTTGCTAACTGTTGGGACTGTGAGACTACTGTCGGTTCTGGATTTGAGTGAAAACAATGTCGTAGACAATAGTCCGAGTTCATGCGGATAGATCGTCGGGCCCAGTCTATCAGAGGATTATGCTCCGTGAGCCACGGCAGACCCAAGATGAATTGAAATTGTGGAGCATCGATCAAACTGAATTGCAAGGAGCTAAAATGTTGACCTGGTCTGCACAACTCGATCTCCTCGGAGTCATAGACTATTGGTCCAGAAGACAAACTTGTTCCGTCCACTGCACGTACCGGTTCCGGACGTTCCTTCCTCACGAAGGTGATTCCCAGAGCCTTTGCAAAACCAATGTCACAAAAATTACCCGTGGCCCCTGAATCGATCATGACGGAAATTCCTTCCTTGATCCGCCCTCCAAATCTTATTTGAACAGATAAAATTAAATGTGGGGCCGCAGATTGCAAGGTGTTTGCCACCAATTTCAGATCGGGGGTTGTCTGTTACTTCGCTTCCACCAGGGCAACCCCTTCTACTGGTGGAGCCGATCTTTTACCCACGAATTGTTCTTAGGTTTCCTTGGGCACTCCTTCACAAAGTGACCAGAGTTTCCACAGTACATACATAACTTGCCCAAGCGTCTCTTCTCTCTTTCTTCCTTTGACAAGGGTCCTCTCACGGAACCAATCTGCATTGGCTCGTCTTCAGATGCAGTTTCCTTGGGCTTGGATCCTTCTGCTTTCATTCTGTCAAAACGGGGAGGTATATACCTAGTCTCTTTTCGCCTCTCGTTCTTCCTCTCACTTTGACGCTGATCAATCTGAAGAACAAGGTCAATTAAATCGGAAACCTCCGTGGGACGTTTTGGAATCTGTGATAGACCATCCTTGAGCTCATCTTTGAGACCACGATAAAAAATTGCGGCTCGTTTTGCTTCTGGCCAATTTGTCTCCACTATTAGTTTGTTAAATTGAGCCAAATATGCCACTAACTCACGGTTTCCCTGCTTAAGGTCTAATAACTCATTGTCCGTGGATTGAGAGATGGGCCGTCTATCAAAAATCCGTAGAAATTCTCTTTTGAATCCTTCAAATTCATATAAGATGGGGTCATTGTTGTTCACCAACGGCATGGACCAGGCGGCGGCATCTCCACTCAGGTACGACAGCATGAACGCCACCTTAGACTGGTCTTCCTTAAAAATGATGGGCCTACAGAGAAAGTGTAATGAACATTGCGTGAGGAAAATCTGGGCCTTGTTTGGGTCCCCACTATACCTTTCAGGAGCTGCCAATGGAATTGTTGGGGAGATTGCGTGGATAACCTGTGTCGTGAGTTCGGCCGCTGAGGGGGCAGGGGCAAAAGAGGGGAGTTTATCTTCCTGGACAGTTGGACGGGACCCCCCGGAGAATTCTTCAAACTGTTGACGCAAATGACGTGCATCTAAGGCTGACTTCCTAACCTCCTCTCTCAAGGACTTATTCTCTTCCATGGTATCGCTTAACTGCTTTTGTATGCTATCTAATACTGTGGCTAGAGCCTTCACGTCAATTCCCTCAGCCATCGTGCTCAGGTGGAATTCAGTTTGTGGCACTTCAATCTGTCAAGTACCTTGTACTGAAGTCTGGCTTCCACGGGAACAGATGCCTGATCTCCACTCCCCTACTCCACTGCCGCGAGCTCAAGGCTCACGAGCAGCAGGGAGGGGGAAAGGGGAATTGGACAGACAAGAGAGACTGCACTGCGTCTTCTTCTGGACTGGTCTCGGAGCACCTTCCGTAAGACTCCTGTAACGAGAGTTACTCAATAACAGCCTTACCAAGACCTAACTCTACTGTACATAACAGACTAAGGTCCCCACAATTACCTGTCCTGACACAGTGTGTAGCTGCTCTCTGTTCTCATTCTGCTAGGTGCTTTTCTTAGTGGAAGAGGAGCTGTACTGTTAGCGTGCTTCTACTCCTACAATGAAAAAATACATGTAATACCAATTTTGCCTAAGCCCCCACCCTAGCTCTACAGGACTGCCATTACCTGTCTACCCACATAGGGGTATTACCATCAAATCCCAAAAGTGTGTAAATGTTCTTTTATGTTCAGATTCAATTCTTCTTTCTTTCCAGGACTCCGCAGATGGATGCTGATTGGAAAGTTCTTAATATTTATATATATATATATATATACAATATTGTATCCGAGTTGACACAAGCTGGGAAGTCCTTTTCTACTCACTCCGCTTACTGTCTCTTCTTTATCACTATAAGCTGACTTCTGCTGCTAAACTGCTGCTGACTGACGACTCCATATACTGGACTCTCATGACTAGAAGACTGACTGGCTTGTCTCCTTTAAAACTACTCAAGTCACTGAATGCTTCCATTGAGTTGAGGGCGATGCGAAAGAATGCAAATTCAGGCAACACTTACTTCTTGGAATGTCCTTGGCAACTTGCCTCTCATGCGACTCTTCTTCTGTGAAGACGAAGTACTTGTCAAAGGTGTAAGGGCTGCCTGTCAACTTTTCTCAGCACTACTTCCCCGCAATGAACAGGGAGAGGAAATGACGAAAGTCTCTCTGGGGCTGCTCTGGCTCCATCACACAGAATGCCTGGGAGAGATACAGAATATTTCCCACTGAAGGGACTAAAGACTGCCGCACTGTAGTGCAACCAAATATGTCTATGAAGAAGCTAACTCTGACAGGGAAAATTCCTGAAGAGACGGAGCTCGAACGAACACCGCCACTCGACAGGATTTGACGGTTGAAGTGCGCCGCGTTCAGAACGCACGCGCGCAACATCAACTCCTAAACACTGCAACACTACCTGAGTGAATCTTTTAGGGAAACTGAAGGACCTACCAGCGGCCATCTTGGGAGGGACGGGGAGAATTAACCTAGACCATCAATGTACGAAGGATAGCGGAGAGCGATCTTACCGAAACGCTTCTACGCCTCCCAAGCACAAGCCTAATCCGACTACTGGGTTGTAGCCTCAACTGGGGGACTCTAACCCAATCAGTACCAATCCTGACACCTAATGTGTTTACGGTCAGGATGGAATGTGTTTTATTGCAGAGAAGATATGTTTTTACAGTTGGGAACCGGAAATACTGTTGTAATTATGTTCCGGCCTCCTGAAACATGAACACGACTCTTTTGAGGTTTATTGTGGGAACTGAGTTGTAACCTTTGTTTGCCATACTGTGCTATGGCAAAAACGTGTATAAAAGGAGCGATCCACTTTTGCAATTCGAAGCAGTCTCCGAGAACCTACACGTTGTGTACTTCTTGTGACCTCTGTATCCCTGCAGTAAATAAACGTTGATCTCTGACGTCGCTGGAAGTGCCCCGTGTCTCTGTGTTTCGTACGCCAGAACAGGTAACCCGCGAAGGTTTCAGGTGTTGTTCCCTGGCACCGCTGGGTCTTAGAATAACCCAGTCCTTCAACACACACATTCTCTCTCTCAATTTTAATACTGAGAATAATAATTAACTTTCAGCACAGATCTAGACACAATAAATACCATTCAAAAACTTTATGAGTTACTCCAGGAAGCATTTGATATCCTAATACCACTAAGAACAACTAAACCGGACAAAACAAAAACAAGCACTTTGGAGGAATGCAGAACTAAAAAAGATAAAACAACAAATGTTGAAGCTGCAAAGCACTTGGCTCAAAACAATTAGTACAAATGCAAAAACAACAATTGATGGACAGAATGCAGAACAATGTCATACATTCACCCCAGTACAGAGATCTGGGCCTAAATCCATCGTTTTTTTGCTCACCATGCCATTCCAGTTTAAACCCAGCCATATGCAAATCAGTCTTGACCCTGTGCCTCATGGGAACAGTCCAGCCCGAACTGCCAAGCCAGGTCCTCCCTGGACTGGAAACAAGCATCCTAGGACCGGTTTCGGGGTTTCACCCCTCTTCAGCCAGGATAGCTTGATTCCAGAGGCATGGAGAGCACGGGACTCACGTCTGAGCATCCCCGTCCCACTCGGGGTGACAAATGCAAAAACAACAATTGATGGACAGAATGCAGAACAATGTCATACATTCACCCCAGTACAGAGATCTGGGCCTAAATCCATCGTTTTTTTGCTCACCATGCCATTCCAGTTTAAACCCAGCCATATGCAAATCAGTCTTGACCCTGTGCCTCATGGGAACAGTCCAGCCCGAACTGCCAAGCCAGGTCCTCCCTGGACTGGAAACAAGCATCCTAGGACCGGTTTCGGGGTTTCACCTCTCTTCAGCCAGGATAGCTTGATTCCAGAGGCATGGAGAGCACGGGACTCACGTCTGAGCATACCCGTCCCACTCGGGGTGACAAATGCAAAAACAACAATTGATGGACAGAATGCAGAACAATGTCATACATTCACCCCAGTACAGAGATCTGGGCCTAAATCCATCGTTTTGTTGCTCACCATGCCATTCCAGTTTAAACCCAGCCATATGCAAATCAGTCTTGACCCTGTGCCTCATGGGAACAGTCCAGCCCGAACTGCCAAGCCAGGTCCTCCCTGGACTGGAAACAAGCATCCTAGGACCAGTTTCGGGGTTTCACCCCTCTTCAGCCAGGATAGCTTGATTCCAGAGGCATGGAGAGCACGGGACTCACGTCTGAGCATACCCGTCCCACTCTGGGTGACAAATGCAAAAACAACAATTGATGGACAGAATGCAGAACAATGTCATACATTCACCCCAGTACAGAGATCTGGGCCTAAATCCATCGTTTTTTTGCTCACCATGCCATTCCAGTTTAAACCCAGCCATATGCAAATCAGTCTTGACCCTGTGCCTCATGGGAACAGTCCAGCCCGAACTGCCAAGCCAGGTCCTCCCTGGACTGGAAACAAGCATCCTAGGACCGGTTTCGGGGTTTCACCCCTCTTCAGCCAGGATAGCTTGATTCCAGAGGCATGGAGAGCACGGGACTCACGTCTGAGCATACCCGTCCCACTCGGGGTGACAAATGCAAAAACAACAATTGATGGACAGAATGCAGAACAATGTCATACATTCACCCCAGTACAGAGATCTGGGCCTAAATCCATCGTTTTTTTGCTCACCATGCCATTCCAGTTTAAACCCAGCCATATGCAAATCAGTCTTGACCCTGTGCCTCATGGGAACAGTCCAGCCCGAACTGCTAAGCCAGGTCCTCCCTGGACTGGAAACAAGCATCCTAGGACCGGTTTCGGGGTTTCAGCCCTCTTCAGCCAGGATAGCTTGATTCCAGAGGCATGGGGAGCACGGGACTCACGTCTGAGCATACCCGTCCCACTCGGGGTGACAGATGCAAAAACAACAATTGATGGACAGAATGCAGAACAATGTCATACATTCACCCCAGTACAGAGATCTGGGCCTAAATCCATCGTTTTTTTGCTCACCATGCCATTCCAGTTTAAACCCATCCATATGCAAATCAGTCTTGACCCTGTGCCTCATGGGAACAGTCCAGCCCGAACTGCCAAGCCAGGTCCTCCCTGGACTGGAAACAAGCATCCTAGGACCGGTTTCGGGGTTTCACCCCTCTTCAGCCAGGATAGCTTGATTCCAGAGGCATGGAGAGCACGGGACTCACGTCTGAGCATACCCGTCCCACTCGGGGTGACAAATGCAAAAACAACAATTGATGGACAGAATGCAGAACAATGTCATACATTCACCCCAGTACAGAGATCTGGGCCTAAATCCATCGTTTTTTTGCTCACCATGCCATTCCAGTTTAAACCCAGCCATATGCAAATCAGTCTTGACCCTGTGCCTCATGGGAACAGTCCAGCCCGAACTGCCAAGCCAGGTCCTCCCTGGACTGGAAACAAGCATCCTAGGACCGGTTTCGGGGTTTCACCCCTCTTCAGCCAGGATAGCTTGATTCCAGAGGCATGGAGAGCACGGGACTCACGTCTGAGCATACCCGTCCCACTCGGGGTGACAAATGCAAAAACAACAATTGATGGACAGAATGCAGAACAATGTCATACATTCACCCCAGTACAGAGATCTGGGCCTAAATCCATCGTTTTTTTGCTCACCATGCCATTCCAGTTTAAACCCAGCCATATGCAAATCAGTCTTGACCCTGTGCCTCATGGGAACAGTCCAGCCCGAACTGCCAAGCCAGGTCCTCCCTGGACTGGAAACAAGCATCCTAGGACCGGTTTCGGGGTTTCACCCCTCTTCAGCCAGGATAGCTTGATTCCAGAGGCATGGAGAGCACGGGACTCACGTCTGAGCATACCCGTCCCACTCGGTGTGACAAATGCAAAAACAACAATTGATGGACAGAATGCAGAACAATGTCATACATTCACCCCAGTACAGAGATCTGGGCCTAAATCCATCGTTTTTTTGCTCACCATGCCATTCCAGTTTAAACCCAGCCATATGCAAATCAGTCTTGACCCTGTGCCTCATGGGAACAGTCCAGCCCGAACTGCCAAGCCAGGTCCTCCCTGGACTGGAAACAAGCATCCTAGGACCGGTTTCGGGGTTTCACCCCTCTTCAGCCAGGATAGCTTAATTCCAGAGGCATGGGGAGCACGGGACTCACGTCTGAGCATACCCGTCCCACTCGGGGTGACAAATGCAAAAACAACAATTGATGGACAGAATGCAGAACAATGTCATACAATCACCCCAGTACAGAGATCTGGGCCTAAATCCGGTCCAGGGAAGACATGGCATGGCAGTTCGGGCTGGACTGTTCCCATGAGGCACAGGGTCAAGACTGATTTGCATATGGCCATGTCTAAACTGGGGTGGTGTAGTGGGCAAAAGAACGATGGATTTAACCCAGATCTCTTGACTGGGGGAGAATGTCTGCATTGTCAGCATTCCGTCCATTTCCCTCCAAGGGTAGGCTAACCCAGCCTCTGCATTCCTTCAAACAACTATCACAAAGTGAATTTATGGATCTGGTCGAAGCAAGCAGGCCAGCCCGCTGCCGTTCTGACCCTTGTCCACCACAAATCTTCAAGAACATTATTTTTAACTATCTATGCTGCCACACCAGTAACACAAATCACCAATAATTCATTACTTTCCAGAAAGGCATACATACGCCCATAGTAAAGAAGACAAACCTAGACCCGCATGACCCAAACAACTACAGACCGATTACAAATTGACCTTTCCTGGGCAAACTGATAGAAAGAGCAGCATTCACTCAGATGGCATAATTCATTGAAGATAACTCCATACTTGCCGACTTCCACACAGGATTCCAGCCAGGAAGAAGCACAGAATCTGCCCTCATTGCCTTCTAGGATGACCATAAAAACACAGTAGACTGGAAAGGGACTGCTGCACTACTTCACTTGGACCTTTCAGCTGCCTTAAACACCATGACACTCTAATCCAATTAACCTACGAAGCCCTCATAGAGGGGACTACTCTTGACTTGATCAAATCCTACTTGCAAAACAGGACAAATATCATCCGTAGTCCTCCATTCTCATCCAAACCGCACGTCACAAAAGTAGGGGCCCCTCACAGCTCTATCACCTCACCCATGCTTTTCAACATCTACATAAGGTCATTAACAGCAATGATCAATGAATTTCAGCTCACCATGGACCTCAAATTGTCAATAAATGCCCACGTGGACAAGTTAGCAAGATCAAGTTTCATTATTCTGAAAACTCTGTGACGCATCTTCCCCCACCTAGATTTCCCCACAAGGTCCAAGCTACTATCTCTCTTGTACTGTCTAAACTTGATTACATCAGTGGCTTCTACCACTGATCATCTTTATTAACTATGAAAAAACTACAATTAATTCAAAACACTGCTGCCAGCCTACTCCTACATGTAAAGCCACAAGCCCACATCTCCCCTGCCTTGAGGGCCCTACATTGGTTACTGGCTGCCAGAAGGTCCAGCTTCAAACTGGTTTGTATCCTCCAGAAAGCAATACATGGAACAGCACCACTTTTCATCAGGAATAAAATCACCAAATACATACAACAAAGAAAACTCTGCTCAAGATTGGCACCTCGCCTCAAATCCCCAGCATACAAGAAATAAAACATGGCTGGTACATCTTTCTCTATTTAAGCAACCAAACTATTTAATTCATTACCCCCAAACATAAGAGCCATGGATAACTATGTTATCTTCAGAAATCTTTAGAAGACTACTCAAGAGTTGGCTCTTTACAACATGACCACCACAGTAAAACACAAATGTACAACATATGCATGTGCATGAAAACATGTATAATTTGGTTATATGTATGTATTTAGATATGTGCATTTCTCTGTACTAATATATATACTACTTATGGTTGAAAAATATATAGAAATTCTTTAGGTCTGCTTAACATTCTTTTGAAATGTATTCACCTTAGATCTTGTTTCTTCCAAGTATTGGTGTTTTTAATCATTATGTTGCAGTTGGTTATGAGGGTGTTTATGAATGAATGTGTGGCTATCTATCACAATACGTAAATATCATCATAATTGTTTCTATAAGTGCATCAGAATTGAAATATTGAGAAATATAAAAATAAATTACAAAAATAAATTAGCTGTATGTTCAGCAACACCTGAAACTTTGAATTTCTAACTATCTATCCATACTTGCACATATGGAACTTTATACAATGTTGTTTTTAATATCTCTTTATTATTTTCCTTATACTTCTATACTAAGGGTGGGCGTAGTTCGCGAAGTAGCACTTCGCGAAGCTACGCAAAGTGAAGTTCGCACTACGCGAGCTACGCGTAGCACTTCGCGAACTGCGTAGTAACATGTTCGTACTGTGCAAGATGTTGTTTTCAATGATTGCACAGTGCGGACAAGCAACCGGCACTGTGCAATCATTGAAAATGGCATCTTGCACAGTGCGAGCTGTAGTTTTCTGCTGCTCGAGTAGATTTTTACTCGAGCGGCAGCTTTCTCAACGCGAACTGGTAGTTTCTCATCGCGAGCGGTCGCGAGCATACGGGACCCCTCGCAATGAGAAACCTCGCGTTGGGAATCTCGCCGGGAGGTTTATTTTCCATGCTCGCGATCGCCAACTTGATGTTGCTGATCGCGAACAAGGAAAAAGTCTCGCCGGGATGTCATTTTGCTTGCTCGCGGTCGCCAACTTGACGTTGAGGACCGCGAGCAAGCAAAAAATGACCGCAGCACTACGCAAAACTACGCTACGCGTGTTCGCACTGTGCTACGTGCAGTTCGCGTAGCGCGAAGTAGCGCGAACTTCGCAAACTACGCGAGCGTAGCGTAGTGCTTCGCCCAGGCCTATTCTATACCCTTTCTATGTAGTTATGTACCTATGTATTTATCACTTTACTTCTACTGTAGGAAGAAAGAAAATAAAAGGCCTTCAACTACCTCTAATGCACTACTCTGTCTCAGCCTTACCTCTCATGTCTCCTCTAGCTGCACTCTCTGAGTCACGCCACCACCAATGTTATTAAGGTAGCATCCTATATATCCCGAAGCATTCAGTTAATCACCCAGGGAGACGTTTTTGTTAAAGGCAAGGGCTAAGCTTGTGAGTTACCCTCAAATGTATGGGACTCATTGAGGCTGTGTGGCAATGAGGCTGAGCTGTAACTAGTGATTTTCATACTGAAATGTTCATCATGGTGAAATTTTCATTGTTCAGTATTAAATGTACTTCAAAGCTAATGTGTGGTAAATATTATGATGCTCAACCCAGTAGGATTATGGTTTATTGTATCATATATATGGGTAAAGGCAGCAGGCATTACATCAAACACAAAAGGTGATGGGAGGAGTGCTCCGGGTAGCATTCCAACTCATCATTGTCTGTCCATTGTATCACTCTTGTCACCTTGCACAAATCAGTACGGACACTGCTTCTTATGGAACAGTCCACCCCGCAGCACCATGCAAGATCTCCCCCCCCCCCCCCCCGGCCCCAGAATGGAGCACAAGCTGTTTTGCTCTTATTAGGCCTCATCATTGAGGTATAGCTTGGAACCCGTAGCATAGTTAGCAAGGGAGCTACATCTGAGCATACTCTAGGCATCTTAGTACATTACTTCAAACACTCAAAAAGCTATGAGATGAATGCTTGTAAATAATCTAAGCCACTGGCAATTGCAATTGGCCGTCTTCATCGATTGTGTGCTAACCTTTCAAACTCCGTAGACAGAGCAGTTTCATTTGTTATTTGCAAGACTCTCTTTAGTAGAGAGATAAAATACTGTTACCACTGTCATTTTGCCTATTTTCTGTATACTATTTTTGTCAACTGTATATTGTGTATGTATTTGTGATTCTGTGTGTAGCATTTATCTTTACATTAATTTACGTACCTTTTCTTTTAAAAGTAAAAGAAATGTGTGAATTTGGCTGTATCTGTGATAAAATCAAGAGAATAAGTAGGATTGGCCAGTCCTCTATTGTAGAAAGGAGAAACTTCATCTACAACAGCTTTGCCTCCCAGAGCCTCCTTCAACTCTCATTCCTTCAAGTCACAACACTTCATAGAGAACATACTAATAAGACCATTAGGGTTATAACAAAGGAATATACCAAAGCAACTATAAATAATAAGACAATACCACACTCCCCTCTTAAATCATACACCCGGCAAAATAAAAAAACCCAAACAAGAGAAAAACACATAGCTAAGTTCCAAATTCTCCCGTCATCCAGTTTTGCATCTCTCTTGAAAACTTTAACAATGCGATGAAGATCGCTAAAATGGGAACCTCTGTGTGTCTTCTGTGGGAATTTAACTTTAACCATTTCATCAACGTTAATAGCCACATCTTTGACATAAAATGCGAACATCATAGTTTTCCTTCCTATCCCTTTGCAAAGACTACTCTCTAGCCCTCCCCGTAGGAATTTTCTCCTTTACTGTGGAAAACTGACCACTATATACACTTACTCAAGAAAGACACACTTTGGTATTTGCCTTACATTTCCGAAAACCTCAAAAGGACTTATTTCAGTTGTGGGGTGAACCTACACTTCTCCACTCTACTCTCAACCATCCTGACGCAGCCCACCCCATTCATCCTCGTGATTTGAATGTTTTTCTTCAACGTTCTGTTGCACCTTTCCATCATCCCATTTGTTTCGGGATGATATAAGGCACACTTCTTGTGCAAAATTCCTCTCTCAGACAAAACTCTTTCCCTTTCCACAGAGGTAAATTGCACTCCATTATCTGTAAGGATGCAACAAGGATTTCCTTATCTTGCAAACACCCCAGGCAAGAATTTACACACAGAAAGAGTGGTGATGTCTTGAACAAATTTAACTTTGGGCCACCTGGACAGGGAGACAGCGTTTACAATGCTGGCAATACCACGCAGGTACATATCAATGTGGCCGTTACAACGACCGCATTGTTACCACGCGTGCCTTTACATCGCAAGATGTTTTAACGACTTGAGCTAGGTGGCGTGCAACACCAGGGAATGTGTTGGATTTTAAATCCAACACCTTCCCTGCTGTTATGCTAACTGGAGTAGGAATAGTAATTTATACTATTCCTAAGTCCAGTGTGCCATCTAGCGTAAGTCGTTGAAGCGACTTGCGATGTAATGCCCCGCATGGTCACAAACACCCCAGACAAGAATTTACACACAGAAAGAGTGGTGATGTCTTGAACAACTTTAACTTTGGGCCATCTGGACAACATGTCCATAAGCACAGGTAAGTAGTTACTTGAATTTCCTTTTGTTTCCAAAGGACCAACAATTTCCAGGGCTATCTCTTCCCACAGTTCAACCGGTATCTCACAACAAGCAATGTGAGGTGTTTGTAGTTTTTGTGATTACTCACTCAGTCTATATTCACAACATTCCCTGAGCATTCTTCCAATTTGCAGATCCATACCCGGCCACCAATACACTCTCTTTAGGTTTAAATCTGTTTTTTATTAGAGAAAACAAAGTATCGGAGCGGCATCAGCAGCTATCGCCTACAACCCTGCGGGCCGGCGGATCACTGCGCTTGTAGGTCAGCCCATCAAGGCCTCAACTAGCTCCCCGTGGTCGACCCCCCTTTAAACACAGCATGTCGCCTACAACCCTGTGGGGCCAGCCGCGTCTTAAACTGAAGGGAACAGGAGGACCCCCGGGTTCTCTGAGGGGCAGTGTTGACCATTCTCCACCACTTGCAGCCCAGCTGGGCCGGACCATTGAGGAACCACTCCGGACAGTGCATGTCAGATAGGGGTGCTCCCCTATAGAGGCTAAGACTCCGCTCTAGGCATAAGGCTCTGCGACCATGATCTACCCGTTAGGGCGTCATCCGCCTCGATCCTTCAAGAAAACAAAGAGAAAGAAAAACTCAATCTATCCCCCTAAACTCCCCCCCCCCCTGCCCACGTACCCCAACCCCCAGAGTCCCCTACCCCCAGCCCCCCCCCCCTCCCGTCGTCCAGTGCGCGTCATCGGATATTCCTGGGGATTTCGAACAGTCTTTCTCAGGTGTTGCGTGGCAAACACAATCAAGAGGCGCCCTCCCCCTGCACAGCAAGCCGCAGAAGTCGAAGATATCGTGGGCAGGTCAGTTCTCTGAATTCCGTGACCAGTAAAGATTGGAACGGCTGCCATATGTCCGCGAACCGTTCCGCTTCGCCCGCCACTGCCAACGACATCTTCTCCATTCCCAGTACATGCCACAATCTATGGAGCCAGCCCGTAACCGTGGGAAGTGTAGCGGTGCGCCAATGTGCCAGGATGTTCTGGGTAGCTGACCCTAAGGCAATGGCTATCTGTCTCCCTCTGCGAGATTTTAAGGGGTACATCAACTTGTTCGGGAGGCCTAGCAATATATAGACCGGCAGGCGCGGCAGCTCAGTGTCAAAATGGGAATCTACGTTGTCTAACACCTCCTTCCAATAGGTGTCCAGGAGCGGGCAGTCCCATAGGAGATGCGAAAGCGTACCCACCTTCCCACAGCCCCTCCAGCAAGTGTCCTCTTTACTATGGTCCATGGCGTGCATGCGTTCTGGGGTATAGTACCAATAGGTCGAGATTTTAGTGAGGGTCTCAGTGAGGCCTGTGTGGTATGCCGAGTGCCTGGCTCTATAGGCTATGTGTTCCCATTCATCCTGACTCAAGGCTCTGCCCAGTTCCTTCTCCCAGTGCTCCCTCCCCGGATTATAAAAGTGTGATGAGGGTAGTTGGAGAAACTGATAGAGGTTGCTTATGAGCTTAGCGTCCGACGTCCTCGTCAGAAGCCAGCGTTCGTAAGGGAGGAGCCTTCTGTCCGCAGTCTCTCGTACCTGAGGATGCAGAGCCCAATGGCGCACCTGCGTGTAACGCATCCTCTCATTCTCTTGGAATGAGTATTCTTGCCGGAAGCACTGAAAGGGAATGACCCCTTCCGAGTCGTACAGGTGACACAACGCCCGGCATCCCGCCGTACGCCAGTGTGTGAACGTCCCCCGTTCCATCCCCGGGGTAAATCAGGGTTATCCACCTGGGGTATCAGCGGCGAAGGAAAGGTCGTTAGGCCGTGCACTATGTTGGTGGCGTCCCATACCCTTAGAGGAACTCTGGTGATAAAGGAGGCGAATAGATTCGCGGGACGGTGAGCCCTACGTAGAAACGGCACTTCTTGTAGGGGCCTGCCCACAACAGCTTGATCCTGGAAGAGCCAGTGTTTGTCCGACTCCCACCGGCTCCACTCCACTAGATAGCGCAACTGCGTCGCCTGAAAGTATTTGCGGAGATCCGGTATGCCCAGTCCTCCCGCCTCCGGTGCCAGCATCGAGAGCGCTCTCCTCATCCGAGGCTTCTTGCCCTGCCATATAAAGCGTGCTAGGTCAGACTGCATTTTCTGGATCCAACCGACCGGCGGCTGCAGCGGCAGCGCTTGAAACAGATACAAGATCTGAGGGAGAATCATCATCTTGACTGCTGCCACTCTACCCATCAGCGAGAGGGTGTTGCGATCCCACCGAGTCAATTCCCCCTTTATCTTCTTGCCCAAGGCGGTGTAGTTCGCCGTGACCATAGCGGGTAAAGTGGGGGCCAGCATGATTCCCAAGTAGGGCACTGGATCTGACGACCAGACTATCAGTACTCGGTGTTGTAAAAGGGTTCTGGTCGTCGGTGAGAGAGAAAGGTGCAGGGCTACAGATTTTCTTACGTTCATCTTGAATTCCGCGACCTCTGCGAAGGAGGTTAGCTCCGCAATGCACGCTGGCAAGGCCCGCATCGGGTCTTCCAGTGAGAGTATGACGTCATCAGCGTATAAGCTGACGGTATGATAAAAACCACCAAATTTCACCCCTCTCACTGCCAAGTTACTACGGATCCTGTGCGCAAAGGGCTCCATGTAAAGAGCAAAAAGTAAAGGCGACAGCGGGCATCCTTGCCTTGTGCCTCTTTCAATGCTAAAACTTTTAGAGCTGTACCCGTTCACTCGCACCACAGCAGTTGGGGACCGATAGCAATTGAATATCATGCAGCAGAATTTGTCCCCCAACCCCAGTTTCACTAGTACCTGTTCTAGATAAGGCCAGTGGACGCGGTCAAACGCCTTCTCAGCGTCCACCGCTAGTAACATTCTCTCCCCTGGGATCCGTGACGCCTTTTCTATGAGATGAGTAATCCGTTTAGTGTTGTCCACCGTCTGCCTTCTTGGGACAAACCCCGCTTGATCCGAGTCGAGAAGTCCCGGTAGATGTGGAGCCAGGCGTGCTGCTAGGATCCCGGTGTATAATTTGAGATCTATGTTTAAAAGAGATATCGGCCTGTAAGAGCCGCACTGTGATCTACCTTTCCCCGGTTTGGGGAGAACCACGAGGGACGCCTGTAACAAGTCCGGCGGAATGGCCCCTGGTTCAGCGAAGGTGTTGAAAAGGCACGTGAGAACCGGCGCTAATGTCCTGCAAAACGTTTTGTAAAAGAGGGACGTATAGCCGTCTGGGCCCGGGGATTTACCATGCTTAAGACGAGCAATGGCCGATACAACTTCGTCGACCCGTGTCTCCTTGTCTAGGGTCTCCGCCTGTGAGAGTGTCAGGGATGGCAGGGAGACCGAATCCAGATACCCCTTTGTCGCGAGTGTGTCCGGGGGTTCCCCGGCGTAAAGGTCAGCATAGTACCCGTGGAAGAGCTCTGCAATATCGGCTTCCTCCATGACTTTCGAGCCCGTTGGGCTGGAGATCTCTTTCACCATCTGCTTCTGTCGTACCACCCGGAGTTTACTCGCCAGTAGCCTGCCGCACTTGTCCCCCCCGTGTAATAGGCGTGCTTTAAGCGCAATGCCGCATACTCCGCTCGATCCATATCTAACGCCGTCAATAGCTTTCTCGCCTCCTTGAGCCGCCGCCAAACCCGGGGGGCCCCGGTCCTACAGTGCATGTGCTCCAGTTCACGGACCCTCTGAGTGAGTTCCTCCCGCTTCTGCCGCCTGGCCGCATTATCCGCTGAGGAGATAGCGATAAATTGCCCTCGCAGAACCGCTTTTAATGCAGCCCATTGGGTCACTCTGGATGTGTCGGAACCGTCATTGTGGGAGAGATATTCCCGGATCGCAGCCGTAACCTGCGTGACCACCTCCTTCCTATAGAGCAAGGAGTCTCGGAGACGCCAGACCCGGGGGGAGCGGGACGCCGGCGGCAAGCTAAACGTAGCCATGACGGGGGCGTGATCCAACATGGATATCACCCCCATCTCCGCCGCCGTGGCTAAAGAGTACACTGGCCCCGTGACCAGAAAGTGGTCCAGCCGCGCGTAAGTTTTGGGTGCGTGCGAGTAATAAGAGTAGTCTCTGTCAGTGGGGTGCAAGCAGCGCCAGAGGTCATGTAGATCCATCTCTGCCAACTGGGCCTTGCACCCGGCCGAGAACTCCCCAACCTGCGGGGAGTGGTGCGCGGACCTGTCAAGCGCCGAGTCAAAGACCATGTTATAATCGCCGCCGACAATAATATGCCTGTCTGGCGTAGCCATGACCTCCCCCACAGCTGAGCTAAGGAAGGATTCCTGCCGGTCGTTCGGGCTATAGAGAGACCCTATTGTGAAGGAGAGGCCCGCCACTCTGAACCTGTAAGCTAAGAGCCTTCCCTTCTGTTCCGCTTGTTTGTTGAGGATTTCTCCTCGAAAGTGTCGGGCTACTAGGATCGCCACCCCCGCTGTTTTCGTGTTGCAGGACGAGAAGAACTGTGTTGGGAATGAGTGTGAGCGTAATCTAAGGCAGTCTCGGGGTAAGAGGTGCGTCTCCTGAAGAAGACAGATATCCGCCCGGGTGTTCTCTAAAAGGGACAGGACAGCCCGCCGTTTAACCGGGTTATTAAGGCCCCTGACGTTAAGCGTCACAATGTTAAGAGTCGTGGCCATCGTGGGAAGAGACAGGTGTATCCGCGTAGCTTTTTAACAGACCCCCGACTCGTGCACCAAGCGCTGCAGCTGCGGCAGGGACCCTGTTCACGCACTGGACGACCCCCCCTCTCGCCTCGAACTCCCTCCCTCTTTCCCATCGGACCCCCTTTCCTCTTCTCCTCCCCCACCCCTCTCCTCCCCCCCAACTACCCCCCCAACCACCTCCCAACCCTTCCCCTGGCAACGGGCCAATAACTCTGGGCAACTCCTCCCTGGTCTCCCCCTCCCCCCCCCCCTCCCCCAACTCCTGGTCATCATAGTCCAAGTCAAGTCCCACTGGGAACCAGTCTTTGGTAGGATACTCAAGTGGACGTCCAGCCACCGGTCCCTCCCCGCCCGCCCCCCCCCCCAGCCCCCAAACCTGCAAGTGGAAGTTGGCGAAAGTGATCTCCCCTCGGAGTGATTTTATGCAGTCAGTGCCACCGCGTTGGCGCCGGTGTTCTCGGCCACATCCATCACCGTGCTTTCCATGCTGGCCCTGATGGTGGGCGAGTCCGGTCTCCCGGAGCGCCGCCGTCTGGACACCTGCTGCCATCCATCTCCCCCAGAGCGCCCCCGTCGTTGCGCTGTCGTATCATCCTCCACTGCGGTGATGCCCAGAACTCCACACGTCTCCTGCAGGGAGCGGAGTTGGTGCATAGTGCCATTCCACCTGAATATCAGTCGAAAAGGGTGTCCCCAGGCGTACGGTGTTCCATGCTCTCTTAGAAAGTCAGTAGCAATTTTGAAAGTTTTTCTCTTTTGAAGTGTGATGGCGGATAAGTCTTGGTAGAGGGCCACCGGATGGCCCCGGAAAGTCAAGGACTGTTGCTTCCGCGCCTCTGCCAGGATGCTCTTTAAGGGGGAAGTCCGGGAGAAAGGCCAAGATGTCCGGGGGCGGCGCCGATGCCCTCCGCGGCGGCCCCACCCTATGCGCCCTGTCGATTCTGATGGGGAAGTCCTCCGCCTCTCCCAGAACCTCCCGAAACAGCTCCCGCAGATATCCCGCTGCGTCTGCCCCTTCTTCTTTTGATGGAACTCCCCGAACCCTGACATTGTTCCGCCGAGATCTATTTTCGAGGTCTTCGGCATGTGCCTGGAGGTCAATCTGCTGATCCCGGAGGCGCAACACCTCATGTTGCAGTAGTTCGAACTCTTCGTCTCTCCTCTGGCCAGCGTCCTCCACTGTGGCCACACGTTCCCCCAGGCCATCCACCTCCCTGCGCATCTCCCGTACTTCGCTGGCCACCTCGTTTTTCAGGGTGTGGAAGTCTTCCCTGAGGGAGCTAAAGAGGGATTCCATAAAGGACCTGGTGATTGGAGGCTCGCCACCAGCAGCCTCCCCAGTGCCTCCAGAGGAGCCAGGCGACGGGTGCCCCCTCTCTATTCGCTGCTGGTTTCTGCCAAGGAGTTCGGGGAGTGTGCGCTCCCCCTTCTTCCCACCCTTGTTGCCTGCCATGTCTGGTGGGACGTGAGGCCTCTCGACCGGTCTGCTCTGCTCACCACCCGTGAAGGCCCCCGGCCATCAGCGCCGCCTCCAGGTGCCCCAGGCCAAGTCCACGTGTTCACCCCTCTGCGGTGACTTCTGCCTGCACTAGTGACAGCGATCGCTAGGCCCTCGAGCCCCTCCGCGCGCCGGCGATCCAGTCCCCCGCGCTCTCCGTTGCCGCTGCGTCCAGGGTCCTGCGCTCCGTTCCTGTCCTTCCGTGGGTAGCGTTGGACCCCCCGTGGGACCTCCCACGTAGCTCTATCCGCTCGCTTACGGGCTCAGTGCTCTCGTCTGGTGCGGCCTCAATCCCCGCCACTCCCCGGTGCTATGAGCCGTGGGCCGTGCCCTCCCCGCCGAGCTCCACCATTGCCAGTCCTCCAGGATAAGTAGTCGGGGGGGGGGGCCTCCCTGTTCCACCCCCGTTAGTCGCCAGAGGGTAGCCCTCCGTTTCTCCTCTGCTCCCGGGCAAGCTGCGATCTGCGAGCCCCTGGCGCCGGTGTTTCACTGCGCGGCCCCCCCTCGAGGGATCTCTCCTCACCTCGTCCGTGCTACCGGTTCTGTCTCGCCGCCGCTCCGTGGTGCCAGGTCTGCCGCCGCGACTGACGCCGTCTCTGAGAACCAGCAGTCCTGTGCCAGAGACCGGAGGCTCACTCCGGGCCGCCGCTCTGACAGCTGTTCGCCCCCTCCGGTTCCCGTGTGGACCTCCTCACCCGCGTACGACGCTGGTCAGCGCCACTCCCTCCGTCAGCCGTCCTTCGCTGCCACCGCTCCGCTCTACTGCCCCGTCGCACCTCGCTGCCGCTCTCAGGACGCCATGCACTGGTAGAGCGCCACGTGTCTCCGGGGCCGACTCGGACGTGTGCTGCGGGACAGCCTGCGCCTCGGGGCCAAACAGCACCCCCAGCCGCCTGCCACAGGCCGTTCTCCCGTCCGGTCCGTCCCTCGCTCACCACCGTGCATCTCCGGATGCTCTGTTGCGAGGCGGCAGGCCGCTCCTCCAGCGCCGGGCACTTGCGTAAAATTCAGCCCAGGCGCGCGGTCTCCCGGCTCGGCCCCACCTCCTCCTCCCGGCCGTGTCGTCAATCTTGTTGGCTGCCGGGTCACACCGGCGCCCCCGGGGACCCCAGGGTTCCGCACGGCCACAGCCAGCACTCCGCCGCTGCAGTCTCCTCTTCCCCCGCAGATCAGGGGGAGATTCTGCGCTAAATACCGGTTCAGGGGCTGAGAGGCCTAGGAGCTCGCAGGGAAGACGTCCGTTCACCTCGCCATCTTGGCCACGCCCCATACACTCTCTTTAAACGTTCTTATGGTTTACAAATACCCAGGTGTCCCTCATGAGCTTAACACATCCTATGATCCCACACACCCTGATGAGGATCTAACCTATCCCCCTGCAACAAAAGTTTGTTACAAATGGAGAGTTATCAAACAAAGGGAGAAGGGGGACCAGGAGCTGATTGTGGTCCAGTGCCCGAGCTCCACTCTGAAGTCGTTAAACCAAGAAGAGGGTCAGTGTTCCGTAGGTGGGGGTGCTAAAAAGCCACCCTCTCACCTATGAAAGAGAAAAAGGGAAAAAGGAAAGAGAAGAGAGAAAAAGGGTAGACCTAGGTCTAGAACCCACTCTGTACAGGGGAGAACAGGTCTTGTCTCATGTTGCCCTCACACACCCCGAAGGATGTCATGCTTTATCATCAGGCGTTTGCTCCTCGTCGGGCCAGCGCTGCAGTGCCCTACTGGTCCCCCGGAGGGTTGCTTGGGCGGAGATGTCTTAGAGAACTTTGCCTGAGACAGTAAGAGTATGAATGCGATTATAGCTGTAACTAGACCCCTCTGGTTCGTTACTGTGTGAATGGATGTGTACTTTACTCGCATGTGGAATTTCCATGTTCCATATACCGGATGGTAATACTCTGATGAATACTGTGATTTACCTTCTCTCCCTCCAGAATGAACAGGAGTTTCCCCTCCCCTCCCCCCATGTGGCAAGTAGTTGTTTCAACTAGGGTAAGACCCACGAGAGCTTCTACACTCTCGTCCTGTTTGTGTACACACATAGAGTGGCACAAGTCACGTGAATAGTCACTCACCTTAAGGAACTTACGCATGCGCTGTTTCTTTTCATCTTTGTCTTTTAATGTTATGTGTTTTTGACCCTTTTCTACAGTTATTACACAATTGTTTATTCACTCCTCCCTATAGGCTTGACGTTTGGAAGCCATTTAGGAAGCGGAGTGCGGCCCTCGCCACACCCGCGCAGTGGTACTTTCTTGCTACCTGTTGGTAAGAACGGAGCCCCCAATTCAAACTTAGGTCATGATGAATGCCCTGGACCCGCTCGGGCCAACTAGGCAGAAACATGTCGACCTTTCACGAGACGGTTAGGGGACACTTAACACCCCACCCACCGTCCTATTGTTTTTAGCATCATATAGTTATTGGCCACATTAAAATTTCTTTTCTGGTAACTATAATGATTTTTAACTTCACGTTCCATCCCACGGGCCCCCACTATTTAGTTTAGAGGTGCATCCCTGTCTCCAGGTGTATGCCCGCCCTCCATCAAACGAAGGTTTTGGAGGGCGAGGACTGGCCGATGATGAAGCATGACACCAGGTGGTGTGTGAGACCAGTCCGTCACTTTTTGTGAGATGTCCTAACTCACAACAGTTCTATAACTGTAGTAGGGTCACACTTCACTAGGAGCAGCTTTCTGTGGTAAACATTTAGTAATGGAGGCCACTAGCTCCTAGAACCCCAAGCCTCTCGTTCCCCCCTCCATACATTGTGGAGTTCCCTTTGTGATTACATCTCTTAGAGAACGGCCGTTCACAGTGAAAGTGTATGTGAAGGATACAAATAGATAAGGGATACCAGAGGGAAGATATCTTTATTGTGACTGTACCCTTGTCATACTAAAAAACCCAAAGGTTGTGCGTTACACCTATGGGCAATGATGTGCCCCTGGTAACTAAAAGGTCAGGTCGACATGTTTTGCGTCTAGATGGTCATAAAGATCCGCTGCTCTTCCTCAGGACCAGTAATAAATAGTGATGTAAAATGTGCAAGTGGTAGAGGGATTCTAACCCTCAGTGTAGTTAGAGTGGGTTAGTGCTGTGAAAAACTACAGCTCAGCTACAACTAATTAGTTGGTCCACTCCTGAAGTGACCTAGGAGACGAGAGGTGAAAGAAGAGTAAAGAGACACACATGGAATATGAACCGCAGGTTTTAAATGTGTGCCTCTAAAGAGAAACATAAAAGGCGCACTATGAGCAAAAAACATGAAATTTAGAAGAACGTCTTCACCATGGGGTAGGTCCTCAGAAATGGAGGTAGCCAGAGTTGACACAGTGTGCTGACCACCGGTTGCGCAAGGGGAGAGGCGAACACAGAGGTACCGCCGGTACTCGGGACAACCCCCATGTGTGGGACCATGCCTTGTCTGAAGGGCCCAGGCTGTTAAGCCGAATTGTAAGGTATTTACCCTTAGCCAGAACATGTTGGAATCGCCGTGAGCCAGGCTGAGCGTGGCGGCGTGGCGTAAAATGAAAGATATTTATCGAGACAACAACACACACACACCCTCTGACAACCTTGCTGTGCTTTCTCTTATCAAGTTGTGGTGGCACTGCCGCATTAGCATAAACTGTATAATGTGAAAGAGCCCTTACCTAAAGTCACGTGGAGAACTACTCCATGGGCTAGGGCGTAGGTTAAACCGCAACTTGACGGGCTGCATAAGGAGAAAATGCGGGGGAACAGAGAAGTAAATAAAGTAAAGAGCACACTCATGCCACAGTTCTGAACTGTTTCCCTCTGGTACCCCTTATCCATTTTTATCCTTCACATACACTTTCACTGTGCACATAGGACCCACCCCACACACCCGCATTAATCTAATGGCCGTTCTCTAAAAGTTCTCTGCCAAAGCGACCCTTCGGGGGACCCGTAGGACATTGCAGCGCTGGCCCGACGAGGAGCAAATACCCGATGATGAAGCATGACATCCTTCGGGGTGTATGAGGGCAACATGAGACAAGACCTGTTCTCCCCCCACAGAGTGGGTTCTAGACCTAGGTCTACCCTTTTTCTTTCTTCTCTATTTTCTTTCCTTTTTCCCTTTTTCTCTTTTATAGGTGGGTGAGAGGGTGACTTTTTAGCACCCCCACCTATGGAACTGTGACCCTCTTCTTGGTTTAACAAATGGAGAGTTCACTTATGACCTTTTCAAAACCTCCTAATTTCCTCCAGGGTGAAGTTCCCTTCCCAGCAACAATTCCTATCACTTCTTTCATCACCTCCTCTTACTCAATCTCCTCCATCCATTCACTCTCAGAAATACAACCACCAGTAACCGTACAAACTTTAAATTCTTCTTCCTTCCGCCAGCAACAGTCCTCCTCTTCAAAATCTTGAGAGTCATCTACTAGTCTGGAAAGGCAATCCTTAGCCTTATTTTCCACTCCTAGAATGTACACTACCGTCAGCTAGTAATCCTACAATGCTGCCAATCACTTCGTGATCCAAGATGAAACACAATCTGAACCTTTTCTACTAAAATCTTCCTGTAAAGGATTATGGTCTGTACATACATTAAACTTAGCTCCCCACAAAAACGGTCTACATTTCTTGACACTCCAAAACACTGCCAGGGCCTCATTTTCAATGGGAGAGATTTTACTCTCTGCCCCCTTCAGAGACCTGGATGGTAACTTCCATAATTTCCTGCTTCTGTCTCAAAACTGCACCAAGTCCTTGCTCACTGGCATCAGTAACTACAAAACATGGAAGCCCAGGAACAAAACACTTCCAAAGTTGTCCTAAATACAAACTTTCCTTACTGTCAGCAAATTCCTATTGACACGTCTCATCACAGTCAAATTGTACACCCTTCTTAAGCAGTATCCAAAAGGCACAAATGTGACTGGCAAAGTTAGGCACAAATCTGCTATAAAACTCTTTCAGACCCAAAAATGCTTGCACGTTCTCTTTCCGTTGTGGATGAGATAAACCAGAAAGGCTCTCTATGAGATCATCCTTGGGTTTAGCTCCTTGAGTGGAAATCGTTATGTCTGGTAAATAGAATTTGTATTTGCTGACTATCAACATAATACCCTGCGAACTAAAGATCCTCAGTACTTCTCTGATCTTGTCCAGATGGTCGTCCAAATCATCACTTAAGATCAAATGATCATCTTAGAAGAATTTAACTCCAGGAACCTTTTCCAATATATCATTAATAAGTCTTAGGAAAACAGTCGCTGTTTAGCTAAGAACAAAAGGCATCCTGTTGAAACAAAATACCCCAAATTGTTTTATGAAAGCAGTGAAATACTTTGAGCTGCACTCAGCTGAACATGATAGGCCAAGGTGAGATCTAGTGTGGAGAAAACTTAGCTTCCCCAGCACACCCACAATCTACATTTTATTAGGAAGAGGAAATTTATCCTCCACTACCTCTTTATTCAGATGCCTGAGATCCAAACACAATCTGATCTCACAATATCTTTTAGTTGCGCCCACAACGGGTGCAAACCACTGAGAGGCTTCTACAGTCTCAATTATTCCTTCAGTACATAAACGTTCTAACTCCAGTTTCACCACATTTTGTAAGTTAATGGGAATGTTTCTGTATTTACATACCACAGGTGGGGCACTTTCTATCAAACAAATGCGGTGTACATAACCTTTAACACAGCCCACCCTGAGAAGGTACTAACTAAATGGGAAAGGAAAAAAGACAGCCAAATCAATAACAGTATCTTACAATATCACAGCTAGGCTAATAGATGAGTTGTAGATGTGCAAATAGAAGTCCACTGCACAACTTGAATAGAACGTGTTGATGATTATCCAAAGGAAAGGTTACCACTTGAAGATTCCGCCTGTCATGCCAATGTGAAGATGGTTGTAGTGGTAATAGAATCCAGGAGAATAAGTAAGATTGACCAGTCCTGTATTGTAGAAAGACAAAACTCAATCCACAACAGCTTTGCCTCCCAGAGCCACCTTCAACTGTCCTTCCTTCAAGTTATAACATTCCAAACATTCCACTAGAGAACATACTTATAAGACCATTAGGGTATAGCAAAGGAATATACCAAACAACACAAACTATAAGACAAGACCACACACTGACTGCACAATGGTGTGTTTAGTGAAAATACAGCCATTTATTTTCAAATGGGAGATATTTAAAGTGCAGAAAAATGTTTCTTCGAAGTGCAGCTAAATTTTCCGTATTATGAACAGTTTTGCAGAACATTTTTCAGCACTTTGAATTTCTCCCATTTAAAAATAAAAACAGTTGCATATTTGTGTTTTACATGTAACGGTGCCATATATTGTGAAAGGTATTGCCTGTGCCACAAGTACATACGGCACAGGCTCTCAGTCACCCATACACATATATCGCTTTCATTCATACACACTCTTACATCCCCACAGACCATGCACTCACTGATGCACATGGCACCCAATCAAAGTGCCCCTAGTCACAGTATTTTCTTCAAACCATAGTATTGGGCTCCATGAACTTTAAGTTTAAAGTCAATGAAGCTGAGCGAGGGGGCGTCTAGTAATATTGCGAGTTACTTGCCTCCAGTAGCTTAGGACGATTTTCACTGATCAGATTTAGCTCTCATTACCGAAAAAGTTGGAGATCCCGGTTTTATGGTCACCCATCCTACAGGGGCTTCATATGCCAATGTGTGGCTTTCCATGCCCAGGTATAGCTTCACTTACCCAGGTACAGCCTCACGTGCCCAAGTTTAGCTTTACATCCTGTGGTCTAGTCTCACATGCCCACTACAGCCACATGCATAGCTTACACCCCCAGATCTCGCCTCACCTGGCCAGTACAGACTCATGGGCACATGCCGGGCTTTATATGCCCAGATACGACCTCACGTGCCCAGTACAGCCTCCAATGGCAATGAGCACCCCTGCACCCCCAGCATAGTTTCCTAATAATGTTTGAGAAGAAAGGGAAGTAGGTGAGCGAGGCGAGGGCGCATAGAAGAGTGTCAGGGTGAGACAAGGAGGCAAAGAACAGGAGATGGAAAGTGAGAGGGAAAGACAGTGAGGTGAATGGAGGTGTGAATAGAAGGTGAAAATAAAGCTACTAAAGTCTGAGCAAAAGTAAGTAGAATGAGGGGAAGAGAGGAGGTAAGGACGGAAAGAAGGAGAAAGGTATGAGGGGGCAGTCCGAAGAGAGAATATGAAAGAACTGGGAAGAGAGAGGATACAAGGTGAGCCGAGACGAAGAAAGAAAATGAATTGTAGGACAATATATGAAAATGCAAGATTGGAACAAAGAATTTTAGGGGCAGAGGAAAGAAGAAATGAAATGAGAAGAAAATAAAGGTAAAGGAAAAAAACACTGGATGAATTATAGGTCATACATAAACTCTAAACAATATGGAACAACCTTCCAACGCAGCCTGGAGCATTTGTTAAACAACTACCCCAATTTTATATGAGCAATCTTTGTGTCAATACTAAAAAAAATAGTATGAGGCAATGTGAGGTTTCGAATGCTTGTCAAGACTGGAGACAACGCCAGAAGGACCATGCTAATGTGGTCCTGATATGCACAAGGTGCCAGTGAGAGGCCACGAGCCAGCCGTCTGTCACAGGCTAGTTAGTCACAAGGTAGTGTGAGCTCTAACCGAGCATAGCTACAGCTCTGAGGGAATGGAGGGGCTGGGCTTTCACTCCTGCAGGGACAGCAGCACATAACAGCGTCTGCTCTGCAGGGATACACAAACACACGCTGGGGAGCTGTGCAAATGTCCTCGTGCCAGCTGCCACCCACTGACTCTACAATCACCTACCAACGTGTACCAAAGAGCGGACCTTTAACATTCTGTTTGCAGTTTTATATAGCGCGATCTCGGGCCTCAGAGCGCTTCACACGCGCTCTAGATTACGTCATACAAATTCCAATTGTTAGTTTTGGGGGTTTTAGGAAAGAGGAGATTAAGTGTACTTAGCCTAGAATTACAGGATAATGAGCCGACGCCTGGACTCGAATCTGGTTGCGGGGCTATTAGACCACACCTCCTCCCCAGACTTCATCTAGCCAAATGGATCACTGAGTCAGTTATTTGTTTTTGCCGTTTGTTTTTTTATTCTGAGGTAGTCTCCTAATAGGGGGAAACCCCGTTTTGTAAAGCCTGATTGTGGCACCCAAAAAGTGGGATTGTTATGAGACCCAACTTTGAGGGGGAATCTGTTTATTCAGCTCTTCCCAGGTGCTCCACAAACAATTTTTCAAATAATTACTTGTATCTGTCTATTACACGCATGGCATCACTGGAAGGGAAGTGGTCACAAGTGATGCCTCGTCTGTGCACTTCCACTCCATTAATGAATGAAATAGAACATTAGTGCATACTACTTTTTATTACGGGGCGAACCAATGCATTTCTTTACATTACTGGTGCCTCCTAAAAAGGGGAAACAAAATGAAGCAGGCAATTCCCAGCTGTGCTTGAAAGTGGACATAATAATCTGAAGCGGCTATTATGGGGGCTCGTGAGAAAAGGGGTAGAGTTTGGTGCAGGAATAGACCATATACAAGAAACTTTTTCAAGTTTTGTTTTTATCTCAACAGCTCATTTTAAGAACAGGTTCCATTAAGTGCCTGCATAGTCTTTGCCCAACAGAGTGGGAACAGGCCCAGCCAGAAGTATATTATTGGTGGGCTTGACTCTCAGCTATAACCAAAGATGTGGCCTAGTGTCTAGAACGGCTGACTTTGAACCTGGGGAACCAGGTTTGGGTCTGGCAGGAGGCTTAAACACCCTGTGATTCTGGGCAAATCACTTAATCTCCGCGTGCCTAAACAAAAATGAATGTATCCCTCTGTAATGCAACTGGTGCTCATGTAAAGCGCTCTGATACCTTCGAGTCGAGTTTGCGCTATATAAAACTGGAAAGAACAAAAACATTACCTATGCACTATAAGTATATTCTTTCCCAAATACTTGAAGGGGAAAAAAGTACAGTAAGGTAGGTTTTAAAGTACACAATGCTTTTTGGTGTTTTTTTATTAGTGGTATGATATAATTTACTATTAAATATTATTCCCCAGAATATTGTGTTGGAAGAATATTGAGGATGAAGGAAGTGACCCGATTAGGGCCACCCACGTCACTTGCGACCACCTCTCAGCCTTCCACACAAATGAAGAGTCGGTCAGACAGTAGAGAATACAAACAAAGTTATTTATTAGTTTCGCTCGAGCGGAGTCCACTCTGACTAGCCTCCTTGGATGCTATCGAGGGGACTGACTCCCCCCAACGTTACATTAGTTGTTATACATTTCCAATGCTCAGCAAGACCTGCTCAAAACGGGAAAATTCCAGTTGGAGCAGGCTAACAAAGGAGACACAGAAGATGAGTTGCGCTCCTGGGATCGTGTACATGTTATCTCTACCTCAAGGTTACTCTGCCCATGCCCGCTACAGTAGAGCGCGAGAACGGGCTTATCTAACAAAGAAGGTATGCAAAAACATATTCATGTATTCAATGAGACAGCAAAGCTCAACCTTGAAGAACTCGAAAATGCCCTTGTCTATGCACATCAAATCTTAGATATCCTGCATCATCATGGCCTTGCCCTTATGGTCATATTCCAGGGGTGTGGGGTAAGGTGTCAACATTTTCAGACAGCAGGCCCAACAGGCAGGAAGGCAATGTATACAGAGACAACATGTTAAGATGATACCAGCTATGGCGATCAGGAAGATAGTAATCTTCCAACCCCAGGATGCGAACAGGACCCAAAACCACACAGTGAGAGACCATGTACCATTCTCTTGGTGTATGTCACAGGCAAGCCAATGGAGCTTCTGTAAAGCAGCATACACATTTGGGCGTGGTCCGATATGTATACACAGCAACTACTACCGGTGACACGGCAGATCCCTTATTTTTTGTTATATTATTGGGCATCCATGATACAGCATATGGGGACTCTTTTAGTTGGGGCTAAGGCTGAAATTCTGTTAGCTAATAGACCAACTGTTTATGAATTTGGGCTGGGGGACAAAGCAAATAGCTGTTTGGTTATGATATTAGAACCCAGCTATTATAAAAAAAGACTAAGTTTACAGTAGTTAAAGCTGCTTATTTAGTTTGGAAATAAATTCGACGAAAGATCAAGATCCCAAATATAAGTATCTATACTCCATTATCGGCCTCCGGCATCCTCCCATCAATTTTTCAGGATTATACTACATTTAGATGGGGGACGAAGGGAGTTTCTTTCCTGCATGATTTATTTGATAGCAGGCAACTCCTCTCATTTATGAATCTGCAGGGGAAATTTGGTCTATCCAAACAAGATTTGTTTAAATTTCTACAGATGCACAGCTTTCTAGGGAGAGGTATGCATGGTTCAGAATTAAGGTTTGATAGGATCCCTTTGATCGCAATAACAGGAAAAAAATCCTCCATAGGTCAGATTTATCAACAATTACTGGAAGCTTTCCCGGATGATATCTGCATCTGTGGGAAACCAAGTTGGGAAAGACTGGAATAAACATAGAGGAATCTTTGGACTTGGCGAATTACATTTTAATAACTGGAAGACTTAGGAGCCAGCACTTTATATCTATTTTTGATCTGTATTATACTCCGTGAAAAATTGTTAAATGGGGGGGCCAGAGGGGGGAATTGTAACAGGTGTGGACTACAAGCAGCAGATTCTGTACATATGCTCTTTCCCTGCCCCAGATTATTATTTTTTTTAACAAGAGGTGGAAAATTTCTTGGCTATTATTCTAGGGGTTCCGATAATTATTACTGCTGGCCTTGTAATTTTGGGTTTAGGATTCGACTTGGAAGGAAATACAAGGCCGAGATCTATGACTGCATTTCTGTTCATTGCAATGGCTATGGTTCGCTTATGCATTACTTCCAAATGGATAAGCCCCACGTTCAAGGCTTTTGGCCATTTATAATTTAGAATCTTCAATTTATAAAGTATGAGGATGAAGAAAGAGGGTATTGGGCTGTCAAATATGGGCTCCGGTCGCAAATTGGCTACAGTAGCGTAGGAAATGTATAACAATATTTTGTTGGCTGTACCTGACTTTTCGGTTGTTTGATTATTTTTCTTTTTCTTTAATCGGGGGGATAGAGGATTTCGGGCCAAATTATGGGTTGTTTTTGAGAAATATGCAATGTATTAGTGTATTATGTTGTGGTAGGCCAAAACCGGTCTTATATCTTGTATGTCATACTTTGTGATGAATTTGTTAATGACTTGATATATAGTACGTGCCCTTGCAAAAACAGGGATAAAATTAATAAAAACATTTTTTTTTTAAAAAGGTTACTCTGCCCGTGCCTGCTACGGTGGAGCATGAGAACGGGCCTATCTAACAAAGAAGGTATGCAAAGGCACATTCATGTATTCAATGAGACAGCGAAGCTCAACCTTGAAGAGATACAAAAAAAGAAATAGCAGAGCTTTTCTGCTGAGGCTGTGGGCAAAATGGTGCCGCAAATGCTAACTTAAGCTCAATGTCAATAGGGGGAGCCGATTGGAAGTATTTTTCCAGTCCAACAAGGACAGAGTAGTAAAAGAGAAGTGCTTATAAGTAATTGTAGATCTACTATGCCTAGCTCCATATTTATGTGCCTTGATGGTATATATATCTCGTATGTACATATATGTGGAGTAAGGTATAGAAAATCTATACTTACTTAACTGTTGATATTTTGGATTAATGTAGGGTCCTCAAAATCTTGTGGAATCATTATTCGGGATTCGAAATTCAGGGTCTGCACCGTGTGATTCTGTGTGAAGGAATACATGGATTTTTTCAGGTGAATCTTAAGGCACACTAATCAATTAGATGGGATTTAAAGTAGAGCGGTGTAAAGTTTTGAAGCCAGTTGACTCGCAACTTTATGTATTTTCTAAACTGTTCAAGCTTTGTGAAGTAGATAACTTATTAAGCTCTTTTAAAAACAAAATATTAAGCTGGCCTCAGCTCAGAGCCTTTCCTCCCACACATCTTATCTGAGGGGGTGGATGACCAGCCTCTGAACTCAACATACTTTTGCTAGAGGATGTTCTACCTGGTAAAAATATTTGCAAAGAGAGCTGGTAGTAACATTATATGCAAAGAGAGCTGGTGGTAACATTATGTGCAAAGAGGGCTGGTAGTAACCAGTAGCGGCCGGTGGTGAGAGTGCTGCGGGGTGGTGAGGCGGGGCGGGGGTGGAGCAGGGTGGGGGGTAGTAAACTATAGAATACAGCCCAACGGCAATGCAGCGCGAGCAATGAAATTAGTTTTATGTGTTTACTTACCTCTGTACGGCCATATTCCATAGTTCACTACTCCCCACCCTGCTCCACCCCCTCCCACCTCACCACCCTGCAGCACTCCCACCACCAGCCGCACCTGGAAGTAACATTATGTGCAAAGAGAGCTGGCGGTAACATTATGTGCAAAGAGAGCTGATGGTAACAGTATGTGCAAAGAGAGCTGATGGTAACAGAATATGCAACCAGAGCTGTGGGCAACAGTATGTGCAGAGAGCTGGTGGTAACAGCCGGCCAAATGTACTAACATTAGTGTTTGCGATTACCAAATAGCACATTTTTGTAATTCGCTATTTGGAAATCGCAAGCACTATTGTACTAAATGTGTGTTTTACACTCTTTGTGTTACCTAGTGTGTCGCAAATAGACCTTCCTCATGAATATTAATGAGGTAGGTCTCAGTTTGCGTCCCATTAGGAATTGCAAAAAATCACAGGGATGGTGTCCTGCTGGGGTATGCAGACCACCATGTCTGTGATTGCTTTTAAATAAAGCACCCTTTTTTTTAAATGTAGCCCTGTTCGTGAAAATGTGCATAGTAACTATTGGTATGTGCAACAAGGTACCAGGGATGTAACAGCAGACAAATCCTGCTCAGGCGCCGCAGGAAGGGAAGGGGGAGTGTCTGTGCTTCGTGATGCCTTGAAGTGATGCCCTCCAAGCCGTGAGTTGGCCTCTTAGGCCTGTGCTGAGCGGCGGTCTGTCCTGCTGCGCCTCTCGGTCGCGGTCCCGGCTGTGCCCTGATAGACAGAAGTGTAGCCTTTCTCAGTCAGAGGACAGAAGCGGCGTGTGTGCGCATCATCACCGGTGCCCTGGCACTGAGGGCACACATACTGCTGCAACACAGGGCACTGCACACATCCGTAGGCGTCCTTCAGGGCGTGGGTGGTGTAGATGTTCCTCGGTTCCCCATTGTGCTAACAAAACGCACACCCTGACGAGCCCCCCTGCGCCCCACTGTGTGGGGGTGATGAATCTGAGGCGTGCGCCTGCAGGACATTCTCCCTACTTTCAACCCCCCTTCCTCCGAGTGGAGAGCTATTTTGGCGTTTTGACTTCCTTGTGTGCTGCGGTGCAGTGTCGGAGGTCTCCACCTCAGACCTGTGTGAAAGCAGCGGGGTCCAGCCCCCCCTCTCTGCCCTCCACGGTGATGGAGTGGGCGCGATGTCCTCCTCAGGCCTGTGTGAGAGCAGCAAAGCCTGTTCCCGCCTCTCTGACCACCAGGGCGATGCAACGTAGAATTCACCCGGCTCAGACCTGGGGGAGGACGTCTGTCTCGCTAAACTCCACGGGGGTGTTTTATTTATTTTTTTATTTTAAAAGTTTTATATAGCGCTAGCTTGACCCGTAGGTATCAGAGCGCTTTACATACCTACTGTAAAGAAAAACAGACCGAAATTGCATTAAGTAGGCAGGCAGTAAGGAAGCAAAACCAGGGATAAAAAAAATACTGCATGTAAGATATGGTGGTTAACACAGTCCAGTCACCAACTATCCTTGAATGTCAAGAGAGAGGAGTAAACTCGGATATTGAAGTCTAAGTTAGTTGACGTTGGTCAGGAAAGTATTTGTTAAGGAGATGTATTTTCAGGTCCCTTTTGAAACAGGAGAAGGAGGGGTTGCATCTGAGGACTCTAGGGAGAGCGTTCCACAACCTGGGAGCGTTGCCAGGGAACGATCGGTATTGTATGGTTTTCTTTTTCAGTTTCGGAGGAATAAGAAGGAGTGAGTTGGAGCTTCTCAGCGTTCTGGATTGATCTGCTCTTACCAGTTTGTTGTTCAGGCAGTTAGGGGCCGGAGAGTGAAGGGTTTTGTGTGTGATGCAGGCCAGTTTGTAAATACACCTCCCTTCCATGGGAAGCCAGTTGAGGGAGTTGAGAGCTGGAGTGATGTGATCAAATCTTTTTACTCCAGATACGAGTTGAGCGGCCATGTTCAACACTGCCCTTAGAGGGGCTAGGTGAGCTTTTGGAGTCCCTGTTAGGATGGCGTTCCCGTAGTCGATTTTAGAGAGAACTAGGGATTGGACTACTGTCTTGAGGTCATCATGGGGAAGAAAAGGTTTCAATTTCTTGAGGTGTTTTAGAGAGAAAAGAGCTCTTTTGCTGAGTTTTTGATGTGGGCCTCCAAAGATAAGTTCTTGTCAAGGGTGATGCCTAGAGACTTAACTGAGTCGGATAGGATGATGGGGTAGTTTAGGGCGACCAGATTCTTGAGCCACTCTTGGATTGGACGATGGTTGCTTTTTGGAGAGAATAGGATTAGTTCTGTTTTATCCGAGTTGAGCTTTAAGGGGTTAGCGTTGAACCAAGTTTGGAGATCGATTAGAGTGGCATTGAGGTGTTGGATGTCGCTTGGAGATTTGATTTTGAAACAGATTTGGGTGTCATCAGCGTAAAGGTGGTAATTCACTCCAGCTTTTTTCAAGATGATTGTGAGGAGCTCCATGAAAAGATTGAAGAGGGCCGGGGAGAGGATCGAGCCTTGCGGGACCCCAAGGCTGACTTTTGTTGGCTTCGAGAGACAGGAGTTGATTTTAATTTGTTGCGAGCGGTGTTGAAGGAAGGAAGTGAACCATTTTTGTGCTGTGCCATTGATGACGAAGCGCTTCGAAAAGGTCTCCAGAAGAGCTGGATGGTTTACTGTGGCGAATGCCGCAGATAGGTCAATAAGGATGAGTAGGCAGGCATCACCTTCATCTAAAGCCTTGTGAATATCGTCAGAGACGTTGAGCATAGCTGTTTCCGTGCTACAGCCTTTCCTGAATCCTGATTGAAAGGTGTCGAGGAGGTTGAACTCATCAATGTGTTTGTTGAGTTGGTGGAGAACGCATTTCTCCAATGTTTTTGCAAGGAATGGGAGGTTGGAGATAGGTCTGAGGTTGTTGAGATCATTAGGGTCGGCCCCTGGTTTTTTGAGAATGGGTGTGATTTGTCCAAGTTGAAGGGAGTCTGGGACACAGCCTGAGGTGAGAGAGGCGTTGATGGTTTTTGTCCAGAAAGGGGAAATGGTGTGGTTAAGTTCTTTTATGATTGTGGATGGGAGGGGGTCCATAGTGTGGGAGGAAGGTTTTAGGTTAGAAATTATACTGAAAGCCTCATTTCCCGACATTAGCTCAAAGTCGGACCAATGCGCAATGTTTTTTAGCTGGAGGCAGACCTGCTTGTCCTTGGTAAGAATTCTTTCTGAATGATTAGGGGTGGTTAGAGTGGGGCAGGTTAAGAGGGAAGGAGGGTTTAAGGTTTGGATGAAGGATTTATCAATTTTTGAGACTTTATTAGTGAAGAAGGTGGTAATTTCTTTACAACGCTCATTGGTGGCTTTGATTTCTTGAGAGGGAGTGCAGTTAGTTTGGCATTTGACAAGGTTGAAGAGTTCTCTCGGTCTGTTATTCGCCAGATCTAGTTGGCTGCGGAAGAAAGACGCCTTTTCACTGTAAATGTGTTTTTTGTATGCTTGCAGAGCAGATCTAAGTTGCGCAAAGTGTAAGGTCGAGGGGTTTAGTCTCCAAGACCTTTCCGTTTGTCTGAGTTGACGCCTTTCCTCATTCAGATCCACGTTAAACCAGGGTTTAGATTTGGCTCGCCTCAATTGCTTGAGTTTGAGAAGAGCTACTTGGTCTAGAACCTCTGTCATTTTTTAGTTAAAGTGTGTAGTGAGGTCATCGGCCGTCGATGATGAGGGTTGGAATGGAAGATGGGCATGAATCCTGGATTCAAGTTCGGATAAAGGGATTGCTTTGATATTTCTGGTCCAGTGTTTAGGTTTGTCATCATGAATAGATTGGTGGAAGACAAGTGCATAAATCTTGAACAGAATGAGGTGGTGGTCGGACCAGTCTATGGGAGAAATCACTCTCAGAGAGACCAGATCATTGTTGGTAATGATCGCATCCAGTGTTGCACCTTTGATGTGAGTTGGTTTATTGCAGAGTTGTTTGAGGTTATATATTTCAAGTAAATTGGATAGGTTCTGGGCAGTGGAGTCTTCTGGGCCGTTCCAGTGGATATTGAGGTCACCCAGGAATACGTCTTTAGTGTCTGTCATGGAGAACCGTGATATTAGGTCTGTTAGTTCTTCGGGTAAAAGGGTGCGCTCTCTAGGGGATGGTAGATGGTGTGGAATGTGATGGGTGAGGTGCCCTTGGCAGTGAGTTCGACACCCAGGTATTCAAACGATAGGTATTCTGCAGGTTTAAGTTTGGTAATCTGTATTCCTGCCTTGTGGATGATGGCTAGTCCTGCCCCCATTTTGATCGGTCTGTCTTGTCTGATGATGGTGTACCCTGGAGGGGTGAGAATGTCAAGAAAAGGGGTGGAGTGGACATTGAGCCAGGATTCAGTGAGGAAAGCAATGTCAATTTCTTCAGCGAGTAGAGCTTCAGCAATGTCTGTGGCGTGTTGTACCGCTGATCTGCAGTTGAGGAGCATGCAAGAGAGAGGACGGGGAGCCTCGATAATGGGGGGAGTAAGGTGGATGGAGGAGTACTGAGCAGGAGGTCTAGGCGAGTGGACATTTTTAGGGATTCTGTTAGTGCCGATAATAACAGGGATGGGGAAAGGGGCTGACTTCTGGCTCAAAGCGACGTAAGAATCGTTGATCTCATCAGGTTTCGGAATCAAAAAGGGTTGGCAATCCCGGTTGGGTCGAAGTGCCTGACACGCTGACGGACTGGAGGGACCAGGGGTACACTGTGGGGCCAAGGGAGCGGTATTGAGTGGGGTGGGAGGAAATCTACCCGGGGAGAGGGAGCACGGCGGCTTGGTCCTGTTGAGAAGATCTTTTTGTAGGTATAGGAAATCAGCAGCAAGGGAGTTCATTTTCAGCTCCATTCTGTTCAGTTGCTGTGCTATTGAGCTGAAAAAGTTTAAGGTTTTAGGCAGGGGCCGAGAAGGACTTGGGTCTTTGGAGGGAGAGTGAACATGGGTCGGGGATTGGACGGAATCAGTGGGGTTAGGAGAGGGGAGAGGTTGGACGCGGGGAGCTGGATTAGTAATGCTCCCATTCAAGGAGTTCAAAGGAGGAGTAGAGGGTCTACTGTCCGAGTGAGGAGGGAGCGAAATTCTAGGTAAGAAGTCAGAGTTCCGGGGAATGTCAATGAGATTAGCGGTGGAGGCAGGTTGTGTATGTGGGTGTGCGACAGCGGAGGGGGAAGGTGTAGAGATAATAAGGGGGAACGAGTTTATAGGATTGGTGACGACGTTGGCCATGGGGATGTCACGGGGGTTGTCAGTGAGGTAATCGGTGGAGACCGGTTGTGTCAGTGGGAGAGTGACCACTGGATTGGAGATGACGTTGGACATGGGGGAAGTAAGGGTCAGGGGAAAAGGGTCTGTGTTGGAGGAAGAGGTAGTTTGTAAGGGAGGGTTCAGATTATCAGGGGTCGAGTGGAGAGTGCCTGTGGGGATTTCGGTTGCGGGAGGGCAGAGGTTAGAGTCCGAGCTGTCAAGATCTAGATCAGTCTTGTGGTGTTTGTTAATTGTGAGTTTTTGTTCCTGGTGTGCTCAGTAGATGTAATAGTTGTGGGTGTTTGGCGGCGGAGAGTAATGATAGGGGTAGTGTGATTATAGTGAGTGATGGTGGATGTCCATGAGTTGAAGAGAGGTTCGACAGGGCAGGGAGATTGGATCAGTTCCACGTTATTAGTAAGGGTGGTGGTGGGTTGGGGAGATATGGTTTGACGGCTCAGTTGAGTTAACGAGGAAAGAAGTGTGGGGAAGTGGCGGTCAAAAGTGGTGAGGTGCGGGTCGGTGACCTGTATGAGAATGGTTCCAGTTCTGTAGATGGAGATGGTGAGCTCCCCTTTGAAGGTCGGGGAGATGGTAGTGGAGATTTTTTCACCATAGGGAATGATTACTGACTTGGCGACTTGAAGGTGAAGAGAGAAGGTGGTTTTCCATTTAGCCGGGCAATTTGTGTAGAAAATGAAGTTAGTTTTCGTGTTGCCGTTGGTCGCTGTGTGGTAGTTATCTACAATGAGTGTTTCCGGGTGTTGTTTTAGATTACTATGCTTGAAGTTCTTTTTTGCAGTACTGGTCATTTTGTCTGGGTAGTTAATGGATCAGGAGTTGGGTCAGTAGCGCACAAGATTCGATTTCCGGGTGGGGTAAGGTGGGCGCATGGTTGAACGGAAGAAATTCCGAGATACAATCAGGACTCAGGCCGAAGAAGAAATGCCGATGCACAGTTCGGAATCAAGCATAAGGCAGGGTGGTAGTTATCATACAATTATATGCAGTATATACACTAAACTTTAAAGTGCCATATTAACTGCAGACTAAAACATTTATAGCAGTGTATCTCCTAAATCACAAGAGGTCAGGGCCCCACCACCCATGTTTTTACAGTATCTGCTGTGCCTTCAGGGGGGTGAGGATGCAGTGCAGGCAACAGCCTCTCAAGCCTGGTCGAGAACCTCAAGCGAATTCCAGGTCCGCACCTGGACCAAGTCTCGTCAGGCACTCCAGCCAGCCGAGCCCTCACCCATCGGCAGTGCCACCTGGGCCACACTCGAAAACAAAGGCCCAGCCTCACCTTGAGCCACAGTCACCACCATCGATCCAGGGATGCGGCGAAAACCAACGTGTTTAGTGTTAAGGTGTTATGTCTGACATGTCCAACTTAGGCCTGTGTGGGAGGAGTGGGACCCACCCCGGTCTGCCTGGGGAAGCAGTCTCTGGAGTGACCCCCTCCAGGGCCGTTTCTACCATTAGGCAACACTAGGCGGCCGCCTAGGGCGGCAAAAGGGGGAGGGTGGCAAAAAACATGAGTTCTCCCCATGCCCCAACAGTAAGCACGCCCTGCTGTCCTCTCTCTTCTGCGCCCCAGCAGTTCAAGAAGCCCCCAGACCTCGACCGTTCAAGAGTTTTGAATGTTAGTTTCTCCAGTACATCCTGTTTCTGGGGCCTGTGGGTCCTCACACCCTCTTCCTTTCCTATCTCCTTTTCCTGTCCCTCTGTACCTCTCACATCTCTCCTCCCCTTACTATTCATTCTTTTAACATTTGTGACTCAGGCGCCCGGTGAGCACGCTTATTGTGTCGGAGTTTTGAGTTCCTGTGGGTGACTTTGGCACCAGGGAGTGTGTGCTGTGGCTGGGGAGTAACGCAGCCTCCGGCGGCGCAGGGGGTGGGTCAACCCTCCAGGGGCCCCCCATTTACCCCAAGGCTAGTGGATACCTGTGACAGATGGACTCGGGCCCCTTGTTACATTCGGCAGAAGGCCCCCACCCCATAAAAAAAAATTGCGTTGCGCCCCTAGTGTGCCCTGTGTATAGATCCTACTGATCAGCAAATTCTGTATTAGGGAGCTGGTACTAGAGGTGTTTTTATTCTGTGGAAAATGCAAAGCAAGACAAGTCTATTTCTAGGAATTATATTTGATTGGGGGGGGGGCAGGCACCTTTTACGGAATCCCAAGGGAAGACAATGAATGAGTTTAAAGTAACTCCTTAGAATACGCTGCTGTAATTTAAAAAAATAAGGATAAAATAACCTGCCAGCTAAAATGAAGTGAAACTTTTGAACGTTCCACGATAATCTTTCTCCTCACCTAGGCAAACATTGCATTTCGTGTGGATTCCCATTTTGTACACCCACCGGTGCATCTGCACAGAAGGTTGAGGCGCGTCTAGATTTATCCGGAAATGTGTATCTTTATTGGGTTTGCTGCAGAACTGCTTATTTAAAGTTTCCCTCTGCATCTCGCCTTGTCTTTTTTACTATGGTGATAGTCGGTAGTGTGAGCCTTTGAATAAGTGATGTGACCGGCATTTAATGTGCCCCGGTTCACACAATGTGCTCAAGTGGCAAAGCTGAGATTACAAGACACGTCTCGTAGTTTGGGTTTGTCAGCAATCCAGGTGAGAATTGAAATCGTCAAGAATACTAAAACTGTGACTTTAATTTATAAAAGGTGCCAGCAAGGAGCACATGAAGTGGGTAAAACCTGATCTGAGGCATGGGGGAGGCAGCTGTGCCTGAAATGGCATTTATTTCACATTTATAGCACAACTCTACCCAGAGTTGTGCTATAGGTGTCGGTGCTCTTACACAACAGCAGGATTTGGGCAGGTTTGGACAGTGGGCAGTGGGGAGAGTAAGGTGCAACTAATGAGAGAAAGGGAGGGGGGCGGCATTTCTCAATTCTCGCCTAAGGCGGCAAAACACCTTGAAACGGCCCTGACCCCCTCTGACTTGAAAGTGAGCAAAGGGGCCAAATGCCCTCTCTCCGACGTCCAGGGGGTCGTGTCCTTGTCACCTTGTCCTGGTCTGTTTGTAGGGCGCAGCCCCCTTCCCTGGGGGTCATTCCTCCTGGTCTGTATAACCTCGAGCAGGCCCACATGGCGAACTCCATTAGATCTCCGCAGCTGGCGCCCTGCACGGAAATGAAAAATGACATTTATTTAACATGAACACAACCCTTGGTCAAAACCGTGAGACATCAGAAAAATCTAAAGCACCTGCACTTCTAGCACACAGTGACTTGTTTTGTAAGTGGAACAACAGTGACTCCCCGCCATACTGCATGATCATGACACACAAGTTGAAAGGCAAAAGGCCAGACCAAATAGTGTTGTTTATTTAAAGCTGTGGTACCCCTGATTAGTGCCCAAGGGGAATGCTCTGGTGATGGAGCGCCAATCGATATCAGTAAACAAACCTCATTCACCCTTGTCATGCACTCTAGAGTTCAGTTCCTTTAACACCGACATTTTAAGCCTTGTGAAGCTGGGCCACTGACATGGGCTACACGCATTTAACCATGAGGATGACACTAACGTCACACTGTGGCTTGTTTCACCATACTCACCATCACCACCATAAGCCTGCACGTAATTGTAGTTGTATTTACATAGTGCTTACTACCCCATACCAGACGTCGAAGCGCTTTTCGGCGAGTAGTGGTAGGTTAGTTTAGGGAAATGTGTTAATGAGAGCTGTGGACATGTGAGTCTGTTAGTTTGATTGAATAGGATAATGGAGGGATAGAAGAGGGAAGAGTCCAGAAGATGTTATTTGGGAGATCATAGTAGTAAGACCCCTGACGAGGGATAAATTGCTTTTCAGCAAGCAGCACACTGCTCTGGAACCCAAAGAGGATTAGTGGTGGGTTAGTGTAGGGGAATATGTGTTAATTTTAGTGGTGGACATGTGAATCTGTTAGTTGGATTGAGTAAGATAATGGAGGGATTAAAGAGTCTAGAAGGTGTTATTTAGGAGAATGTAATAGGAAGATGTGGCTTGGGGTGAAAAAAAGGAGAGATGGAGCAAGGACAAGACTCTAGAAAGGAATTAGGAAAATCACAGTAGTAACACGAGGTTTGGGATACATGATGTATGAATTCAGAAAGGGTAGCTAGGGAGATCATAGTAGTAAAATAAGGTTTTGGGTGAGTCAAGCAGGGATGGAGCGGGAAGAGTCCACAAAGGATTATTTTGAAGAACATAGTAGTAGAATGAGGTCTGGGGTGATTCGGAGAGTGGAGGTAGAGGATATAATATATATATTTATGATGCTTTTGCTAATGTTATTTGTTTGTTTCTATATTGTGTTTTAGGTTTTCTTTGTAATATAATTATCTGTATTTTTTATATTGGAAATCGATTGCTACTGAACAATTAAGCTGCTTTTACAGAGCATTTGTGCTAACTAGCCTAATGAATGAGAAAATATAACCAAATCTGCACAATAATTAGGGAACAGGTATTCACTAGGTCAGTTTAAGGTCAGTCTACTTTTACAGATTTAAGGAAACTTGTAAAGAGTCAGAATGGGGGCAGAAGAGTTCAAAAAGAGGGAGGCCAAGTGAAGAAGAGAAAGAGAAGAACAGGCTGAGTTCAAGAATAAATGATAGCAGGAGATCGAAGAGAGACAAATTAGAAATGCCAAAACACATTGGGACAGAAGCAGAAGAAACATTTGTAACAAAGAGTGTGGCGAGGGGGAAAGAGGGAAAAGTAGGTAATCAGGATAGACGAAAAGAAATATAGAAGTAAGATATTAAGAGAGCAGAGCACGAGAAAGAAGCAAAAAATGGGAAAGAGCAGTCATACTTTCACTCACTCATGCTTTCTTTTATCATCCATTCACCCTTTCACTCATTCCTCCATACTTTCATTTATCCAACCTCTTTCAGTCATCCATCCATTATTTCACTTATACATCCTTACACTCCTTCATCCATCCATCCACTCTCTCACTCACTCACACACACACCCACCCACTCTTTCACGTTATTTATGAGTTTCTGTCTGCCGGCTTGTAGGTAGAAGAGGCCAATCATGAACTCCACCCCCGCTGCAGATTCTAAAGTGGGGCAGTGGGGGGAGCAGGAGAGAGGTTGATGACGCCCCTGAGCATGCACTTAAAACTGTTGTGCACAAAGTCCAGAATGAACATGTGTTCTTTGGTCTGGTCAGAACCCTTTATATAAATTCAAATTCCTGCATGTGGCCGCACATGTAGAGCATAGACACTTGTACTGACAGCCATTGTTGTATTTAGCACAATCTACCCCAGTAGTTGACTACAGATGATTAAAAGACAAACACAGTGAGTGCACTAGCCAGATCTTGACTCTGTGGCTTACAGGTTGTGTCCCGGTCCCAGCTGCAAGCCTTGGCCAAGTGGCGGCCCCTCCATGAGGGCGGAGCAGCGCCGCCCCCTGTCACCACTCGCACATAAAACAATAATTCAGGTTTTAAACCTGTTTTATTATCGTTTGTATTTTAATCGCCCTCGACCCGCCCCCAAGATTCGACAGAGTCCTGGGGGTGGGTCCAGGGGATGACACTGATGAGCGCGAGATCTCGGTGAGTGCGCCCTTAGGGCCCGGCCCCCCGGACCCGCGCCACACCCCCATAGTATGGTCCAGTAGCCCGATTGGCTACTGGCCGGAAGAAGTACTTCCGGGTCACCCGTGACGTGTGTCCGGCCAGGGCAGGGAGCATTAGGGGTGGAGCTAGGGGGGTGCTATTTAGGCCCTGGGTCCACTTCCACTCTTCCTCTTTTTCCCACTCTTGACCCCTGGATTAGTGGAGCAAATCGATCTCCCACCCACCCGTCCCTGAGATTAGTGGTTTGGGGTAGGTTAAGAGGGGGAATGGTGGAAAAGAGGCCACAGAACATTGATTTTCACGGTTAACAGGAGGCCTGCTTACATACTCCCGAGGCCAGCACTGAGGGGAGAGATGGTAAGCTCTCCGCAGGGAGAATGGGGACACCGGCTGGGGAGGCAAGGGCGCCAGGTCAAACGAGCCTCCTTGGCAGCCTGGTGGTAGAGGGGTGGGCCCCCGGAAATGATGGACCAGGACCAAGGGCTGGGGGCTCACCGCTCAAGGATGCAGTTGGGTTGCGCCTTGCGTGGTTCTCAGATAAGGGATGCGAGCCAGAGGGCCCCTTGGTGCAGGAGTAAGTAGATATTGCATAAACGGTGGTTATGATCAGTGATAATACTTGTAAATATTAAAAGTGTGAATATTGAATTTTAAATGTGAATTCTATAAATGCTTTTGTCATGTTCATGGCCGTTTTACCCACACTCTTGGACTGGCTAGTTTTGATTGTGGGATTGCATGAGGTTTGGGCGGGGGACATCCTGGGGGGTCCGGGCTCTATGTGGTGGGCAGTAGCGGTCCGTGGAGGGAGTTCCGTGGGGCGGTGAGGCGTGGCGGGGGAGGAGCAGGGTGGGGAAATGTAAACACCGGAATATGGATGAACGAAGGTAAGTACACATTTAAATAAATAAAACGAATTTTGTTGCGCGCGCTGCATCACATTTTGCGATGCAGTGCGCGCATAGGAATTTGTTTTATTTATTTAAATGTGTACTTACCTCCGTTCATCCATATTCCGGTGTATACATTTCCCCACCCTGCCCCTCCCCCGCCCCGCCTCACCGCCCCACGGATCTCCCTCCACGGACCGCTACTGGTGGTGGGGGAGTGGTAGTGCACTCCCTTGTCCCTTCACTGTGTATGAGGTGCTTGGCCAGCCAAACCCTCATGCCCCGTGAGGCTTTCTCAAACCCCAGCTGCGTTGTTGGAGCTGGAGAAAGAACGCCCTTTATTTTATTTATTCATCTAATGCAATTTTATATAGCGCAAACATTACCCAAAGGTGTCAGAGCGCTTTACAATAGAACTAAGTAAGTTAGAGAAAATGTACATATTAACAAGTTACATATACACCTACGATTATACAAATAAAAGATGACATAATTAAGGTGATACAAGTGAAGGACAAACATTTACAAAATTGAGCTCGTGTGAATGCCGGGAAGCCATGAGGGTCATGCCCTGGGCTGAATTATTTCTGGAAGTGAATTTGGAAGAGTAAGTACATAGGCCGCAGCAGACCCACCCGCCACTTTTCTTTTTAGCCCCCGAGACCCCACTTGTTAGGTCTGAGATCATAGGAAGGATAGATACATAAGCAGTGACCCCACCATGACCGGGTGAGCAGGGGGCAGTCTCCCCCTTGGTCCCTCCTAGTGCTGAAGAATGCCTCGCTGAGGGTTGAGACTGCGACCTGCAGCAGGTGTGCATTTACTTATGGTAGTTACTCGAGGTCTGACAACCACATTGGGAGCGGCACTTTCGGAAGTTCAGTTGGTGACAGAAACCAGTGTAAAATGTGGCATCTCTGGGGAGAATGCCCAATGGTGCCCCGTTAGCATGGAGCCAATAACGACTGAGGAGCGAGCTAACTGGACCCTACCCCGGGAAAGTACAGAGGCCCCGCTGGGACATTCAAATACTGTTCACTTAAAGGTACAGGGGCCACAGAACGTGCCAGCAGCGGCCGCTTACAGTACAAAGGGCCCGGCGGTAAGTGCTGGTTCATGTACCTCGTTTACTTTTAGGATTCCTTAAAGCAGGAAGAACAAGTTCGGAAAGATGGTAGAAAGATACAACGGAGGGGAGAAGATTGAGAGAGGGGACGTGCAGCATGAAAGGAAGCGGGGTACGCATTGTAAACGTATACAAACAAAGTCCACGCCTCGTCAGTTGGAGTCCAGAGAGGGAGCTCGGGAGTCTGGAAGCCCCCTGGGAGGGAAGGGAGGGGCGTTGGACGCTAGACATCTTGCGACACTTACAACATACCCCGCATCCAGTCGAGGCGCGCTCTTACCTGGAACTAGAGAAGGGGTCTTCTTCCGCGCACCCGAGCCGATCAAATGCCTGATTTCATTGCGTGTATGAGGGTCTGGGCCGGCTTATAATGCCAGCGGTGCCCAAACTCTGCTCCCGTTATCTTTCGAGGGACCTGTTCTGGGGACCTTTGGCGAAGGTTAAAATAGGTGGTTTATGATGAAAGCATGAATGAATCGGATATCGCTTGAGTTGTATATATTCTGTGTTTTTTACAAGCCGAGATGAAAACCTCAACTCTTACATGTATTTATGAACATGCGTATACAGTGCCAAACACACAGCAAATATTGCTTGTATTCCAGGAGCTTATTTTATTCACCTCAAACATAATGTCCAAACTATATGCTCAAAAATAAACGGGATGTATATGTTATAAGAAGCTAATTTGTATTATTGTAATATTGATTTATAAAAAAAATTAGAAATAGAAGCGGATTGCTTCGGCAGAAGCTGAATCTGCTACAGCTTGACAATAACAGTTGAAACATTCTGCAAACATTTCTTAGTTATAAGAACCTTTGTATTCTTACAATATTATCACATTGAGAGGATTCAAACAAGATTTTATTCTTCTATTAGTGAGATTATTTCGATTATGTTTTTCAGCCCACAATTTCCCCCTAAAATGGAACCCACAAAAGTATCCGCACTAAACCCTTCAGCCTCATCAGTGGTAGAAGGCACTATATAAATACCCATGCGGAAGGTCTTATGCTAAGGGACAGAACACCATCCCGGCGCGGTTCCGATGTATTTTAAGTGTCCGAAAGGATGGCAAGAGACATAGGGGCATATTATCAAGACAGGCGATAAAATTATCGCCGCTTTAGCGGCAGAAAACTGCAGCTAAAACGGCGATAATGGGCTTGATAATATGCTCTATGGAATTCCAATTGAAGCCCATGCATGTTACATGTGAAGGACATCTAACATGGGCTTCAATTGAAATTCCATAGAGCATATTATCAAGCCCATTATCGCCGTTTTAGCGGCAGTTTTCTGCCGCTAAAGCGGCGATAATTTTATCGCCTGGCTTGTTAATATGCCTCCATAACAGGGGCGGCTGGTGACATTTGAAAGTGGTGAGCGTAAAATTGTCGTATTGCACTGCGGCGAGCAAGCTTGCACGAACAACCTAATTTTGAAAAAAGGTGTGTGAAAATGGTGCATTTTCAAGCAAATTTTAGGAAGCAGGAAGGTTAATAAAACAATAAGATTGAATTATTTATCATTTAAGAAATCGCCAATTTTTATGAGCTATAGAGGACAATCTTTGCGTATGCTGATGTTATCACTTGCCCATATTAACCTTTGAACACACTGATACACTTGTAATGGTTTTAACTATACAATAAATACATTCATTGACTGTGCAGTGCTGTACAGTGCTGGGAAACAGCAGGCTGGACCCGACTGTGTCAGTCGCAGCCACTTAGCTCCGACTTGCAAACAGGCACACAGTCCACTGAGCTACCCTGATGGCCTCCTATAACAATGTTATTTGCCCCTCGTGGCACAGCCTTGACCAGAAAATCCCCTGCTTGAACTGGGGCCGAAGACAACCTACCCATGCCATGCTGAGTCTAGGAGAATGTTTGTTCGGCTGCCGCAAGTACTGGTTTGAAAGCTGTGACATCAGCAGCTTTCACTGGAACTACTGTGCAATTCAGACACACTTCCTCTGAAAACTGAAACCCTTCTAAGGTCCCACGTATTAACCCTTTCAACAATCACCATGTTACCCCCTTCAACTCTCTGCGCATTCTGAAACACTTTCTTCAGTGAGACCCAGAGGCATTCTGGTACTTGCAGTCTTTCACACCACATCAATTTTAGTATTCTGGAGTTGTTTTCCAGTGAGACTCGGCGGTATTCTGGTTCCTTCAGCCATTCACATCAGTCTTTCCTGTATTATCTCAACTTAAAGTCAATATAAAATGCATCTAATTAATCACCTTAGATACGTTCTCCAGATAGTTTTGTGACCTCTGAGTTCTGGGTTATTATATGAGTATATTATGCCATGAAAAATAGACACCATTTTACCAAAATCTGCATCACCAAACAGTTACCTCTTCTCAGCTATCAATAAAAGAACAGAGCTTCCACTTGCAGGAGCCATTTTATTTTACACATATATTTTTCGTCTACAGGTGCAGTTTCGACAGCTGATTGGAGCACAAGGTTACACGCATAAGCACCGTAATGGCCAAGGGACTCTGAGAACCTTAGAACCCGAGCCAAGGACGCATGTTGACATGTGTTCACCGGAACTTATCAAAAAGGGAATTTTGGTCACTCTGTGATAACTTCTGAGAGCAATCGCTTTGGTGTATGGCAGTGATACATAACTGTCTTCAATGCTGTCCTCCATAAAGGAGATAAGAAAACACGCTAGGGACACCTATGTACGGAAAGCAGACCATAGTATTTTTTTAACTGCTGGTGCAGCCGCACAAGTGTGTGATGGTAAAGAAATTTAAGTACATGAGCAGAGTGCTTATGTTCTTGCTGGGAACACTCAGCAGCGCTGAGTAAAAGATTCCAACATTTCACGATGAACGCCACTTTCCAAGTGTGAATCAGAGTGTTGACTTTTATGGAAGCTTGAAGACCAGCAGATAATACGGCGGTATGTAAAGTGCATGGGCTGGATTAGTGCCATACCTAGACGAGCAGTGAATCCCAACCTTCCCCTCTTCCGCCCTCATTCACTCTTATACTTGAATTAAAGCACACAAATGCAAGTTACATGAGCACGTCCGGTTTCGTCATTCTGAGTTCAGACTATTTTTTTTAATTTACACCCCACAGATTAACACGGACCTGCAGAGCCACAAACGGGCAACTATAACCCCAGACAGAGGCAGGGATATATTCAAACACACACACTTACTTTCATAAAGATACAAACACTGGCACAGAGAAAACACAATCACCGGCAGAGCTCGCATACACAGCAACACACTGCCATAGGGCAACTTGTAAACTTTAACACAGCAACAGCGCAAGAGCATATATGCCACGAGTTGGCATGCAACACGATGTTTTTGTCCAAAAGAAAAGTAAACAGGACTATACGAATAGCATCCGAAGATGAATATGAAACGTTGCCACACTCAGTCACGGCTCACGGGTGGGGGGATGGGGGAGATGTCGCGCGGGGGGGAGTGTTAACATACATTTTTAAAAATCCTTATCCTACCTGAGGTCCTCCTGAGCACATCCGCGCCGCCTCAGGTCCGTCCGTTGGCGCCTACAGCGGTTCAGCCCCTCTCAGGCTCTCAGCCAATCCTGGCGCTGCCAGCAGCGCCGGGATTGGCTTAGGGCACGGATACTGCTCGCCCGCCTGCCCATTAGGAGACCGAGGTTTGAGCCTTTGCTCAACCCTCGGTCTCCTAATGGGCATGCGCCAGCCAGAGCAGACACTAGTGCGCATGACTGGGCACGGAGCGAAAATTCGCTCACCTTCCCCAATCATGCGCACTTGTGCTGCTGCGTGTTGCCCCTGCCTGGTCCGTCTGACAATCATGTCAGTCAACATGACGCCGGACCACCCTCCCCCTTCAGACTCTGAAGGGTGGTGGGCGGTCCGACATCATGCTGACTGACATGATTGTCAGTTCTCCCTATGCTTCTTTGAATTTAAGTAAACTGATTCAGTTTACTTAAGTTCAAAGACGCCAACGCTGCGGGCGACGCTGCGGGCGATGCTGCGGGCGGGCGGGGCTACGCCTCAACGCCTTAATGGACGCACCGCTACTGCGCCCATAATTACCTGAGAATAAATACCAGCAAACCAAAGCTTACGGCATATGATTAAAAAAAACGTCTGTTGGAAGTTAAACGACAGTTTAGGTCGTGAAACGTCACCAAAATGTTGGCGGGTCTTCGGATTGGGCATTAAAATCGCATTGTGCGCCGGCGTAGGGCAGCGTGAAACTAGCAGTGCCTCACACGAGCAGGCACTTGTTTCGTGCCTCACACGAGCAGGAGGCACTTGTTTCACACCTCACACGAGCAGGCACTTGTTTCACACCTCACAGGAGCAGGCCCTAGTTCCATGCCTCACACGAGCAGGCACTTGTTTCATGCCTCACACGAGCAGGCACTTGTTTCATACCTCACACGATCAGGCACTTGTTTTATGCCTCACACGAGCAGGCACTTGTTTCGTGCATTTAAAGACATTGGGCTTATTTACAAGCCCCCTGAGCAGCCGATAATCCCACCTTTTCCCATATTAAAAGTGACACACCGGTGGCGACAGTGGCTTGTAAATAAGCCCCCTTGAGTGCAACCTGGGCCACTGCACTGTTAGTTATGATGAACGCTTTCATTCTGCAATAGATAAATATTATTGAATTTATTGGTTAAAAAAACATAGAACACTTTGCTTGGTTGTGTGTGATGAATCAACCCTCTAGTACTTAAAACAAAAAAAACGTTGACAATCCAATCCTGAAGGTTATACAACCATTTGTTCTTTTCTTTGAAAAAAGTTATTATGTGCAACATACATATAGTTCGAAACCCTCCAGAGACGACCATCTCTGTCATTTGCCGAATTTAAAGGTATTGTTACAATAACTTAGAGGCCCTACAGCCTTGACTCACAATTGTCTCCGGCTTTAAAAACCAGAGCTGGTTTTTCCTGAGTCCCACCCAGGAGGCTTTACTTCTGCCACAGTATCTAAGGAAAGTAATCGATAACCGACTGAGAATAACATGGATGCTCTTTCCGGATAAAACGTGTACTCAGGGAGTTTGGGCACACTATGGGGGGAACATTGGGGAAGATTGTGCGCCTGGTGCATTGACTCACAACACAAAAGCTGCACGTGCACCGCGTCACTGGGGTAAAGAGGGCTGCACTCCAGGGAGTATGTCTCGAAAATACACCAACAGGAGTTAATACGGCCCTTTTACTGTGTCCGAGAGGTTTACATGTTTTCCACTGGGCTAGGATGGTAACATGTTACCCAGTATTGCCAATAAATTACCTAAGGCAGGATTTCAAGTAAAGTAACTGGTTATATTTGGCAGTGTTAACCTAGTTTTTGTTTTCATCTTCTCTTCTGAGGCCCACCAACTTGACTCGATTTGAGTTCAATGGATGGTTTTTAGGGATGGATGTCCTTTTCATGGAGCCGCCTTTTTAGGTCTCGGGACCATCCGGTCTGCCGAAGGCAGAACCGGAAGTCGAGAGATTTAATGACTTGGAGAAGAGGGGCTTGAACCAGCCCCTCTTCTCCCCTGTTCTCCATTGGCTGGCCTCTTGAATGCTGGCCAGCCACTGGAGAAGAGGTCAGTCATTCAGATCAGGCCCCGTCCTTTTCGGATCGGGGGGCGTGTTTTTTGCAAGAAGTCTCAAGGAGGAGACAACAGCAAAACACGCCCCCCGAATCCGAAAAGAACGCTGCCTTTCTCCGAGGCATTTCTTCTCTGCCTCGGAGAAAGGCGGTGGTGTCCAGCATCAGGTTCGTGCAGCTCGCAGCTTCCTCCTTGTTTACTGTGCAAGGATGTCCGACTCGGAGACTCCAGTTTCGCTTTAGACACGCCAGCCGGCCTCCGTGGTTACCAGGGGACAGCATTAATTCTTGGTCATCAAAATGCAAAGTAAAAAAAAACCGGATTTCTCAACAATGGTTTCCACTCTTTTTGGGCGACCTTATGCACCCGTTTTCCCTGCCTATGTCCTAGGTATGTAAAAATGAAAGACAAATACAGCGAGCTGACAGAGCAGGAAATTCTATTCACGTGATAAATCGAGCATTTCTAGTCAAACAGAGGCGTCAAGTTACCTGCGCGGTGCACATTTACCGACTCCGACTCTGACGCTTAGGTGGTGGTGCCGGGGGTAAGGAATACTATTTTGGGGGTGCTGCCTCCTGGGGTCTGAGGAAAGAGGTCCGCTCACGTGCGCTTTGCTATCGTGTGGGGTGTTAAAAACATTCCATTTAACATGCCCCGGAAATAAAAGCCTTTTACGCAATGCCCTTCGGCACATTCAAAGGTAGAAACGGGCGGGTCCTGTTTAAAACCCTTTCTACAGGTGAGGGGTTTATGAGGGCAAAATAAGAAACAACACACAAATCCACAAAGGATGTTGCTCCAGCGCTTTCAGTGGAGGAGAAAGTCGCCACGCCCCTCCAGCGTCCAGCTTCAACTGTAAGTGGCAGGAATTTGTAGCGCTGGACGTCATTTATCCTGTTTCTAAACGCTTCCAAACCGAACCACGATTGGCCCGGATCACACAATGTGGTCAGGGGAAGAAGATGGGATTTGAAACCACGTTTTAATGCTCCGCAGTCATTAAAGTGGCCACCAGACCGTAACCCACCACCACCACATTCCACCCCCACTGACTGAACGCAGCCGGGGCCACGCCCACCCAGCGTGCTCCTTTGTGTTCCCTCGTCAGTGACTAGAGCTCCAGTTCTTTGCAGCCTATACTTAACCACACGTTGAAAAGCCTACGTCCAGCCCCTAGCGTAAAGTTACTCCTGTGTAATTGGACAAACTCTTAGCGTACAATTGTGTAGGTGTAAATAGATTACACCAGGTAAGTATCCTTTTCTGAATAATGTGTCTTATCTTTATGGACAAAACGTGTTTGTGAATTCGTCACCCAGACTTAACCACTACCTAGCCTGGCTGGCTGATCCGAAGCTGACCCACGTGTATTCTGCACTTCTCAGATTCCATCTCTCAACCAAGGCCTTCCCCTCTCTGGGGGTAGTGGTGCGCGAGCCAATGACGGCTTGAGCATGGTTCCAGTCAGATGTCCACCACTGACTCGGCCTGAGCTCCGCTTAGTGCCTCGAGCCTAAGAGAGCCGAGCCCAGAAGCTGTGGATTCTACCTCCTGCATCCATGCTTACCCTGGCACCTCATTCTCCGGGCCTCTCTGGGTGTTCCGGTTTAGGGGCTTCTCGGTGTCCGCCTCTGCTTTCACAATCAAGATGCAAAAAGCCTGTGTGACACGGGCACCCAGGGGCTTGGAGGATGGTGTGATAGCGCACAGAGGGAAGGGAGGCAGAAAGAAAGAACTGGGTGCAAGAGGGATGACAACCGGATCTATAGGAGTAAGGAAGAGGGGAGGAGAAACAGAGAGGGCGGGTGAGGAGAGGGGCATAGGGAGCGAAAGCAAGGGAAAGCGGGAGATGATTTAAGATAAAAAGAAAGGTGGCGGGAGAAATTATATCCAATAAGAAAAGGTTTTGAGCATGTCATGTCTCTCATAAATGTGTTATTTTATTTAATAAAAGACAAGACGTACTTTCTTACGAGTGCAGACATCCATTATCCTCCTGCTATCAGAGCTACCAATTCCTGCAAGTCGTGCTATAGTCAGGGCCACTGGAATTATGCGATTTTGAATCTGCGGTGTTTACCGTATAGTTGTGAATTTACTGCATTGCCTCGGTGTCTATAATCTACTGTGTAATCTGCATCTTTAATTCAATGACAAAATAGCAAGTGTATATTGTCACATGATGTGCTGCAGGAGTCTGCTAATTGATTGAGTTAGCCGTAAGGCTTATTTTGGTCGTTCATTGCCGCATAATTCTTTCCAGAGGCCCTTGTGACAGCTCGTACATACAGCACCTAACTGTCCAAAAGAGCTGGCGGTCAAATCGGATAGTGAGTATATTATAGCCATGGGAAGGAAGCAGTTCAGTCGGACTGGGAATTCCCCAGCTCCTGAGAAAATGAGTGGCCTCTACATTTAACACTTTATAAAAAAACACTGCAGAAATAAAGCATTGTCTGAACACATTGCTATAGCGCCTACATATGAAACACCTCCAGGCACTGAAGTCTGACACGTGATTGTGAATGACACTGGGCTTTTAGTCGATTTCTACGCGAAAAACCCTCTAACACGGGCGAGACCAGATCACTTCTGTGCACAAGGAAATTACACGAGGTTGTAGGAGTTCGGGAGGCAAGAGTTGTGTAGAAGGGTGCCAGGGATGAAGAAAGAATGAAACAAGCATTTACAATGCAACGGTCTCGGCATTGTTAAAGTTAGAGCTATTGGCATTGCTCATGACAATGCCGTTTCTTTAAATGTTTTAAAAACATAAACAAAAATAATGTCATGAGCAATGCCAATAGCTTTAACTTTACCAATGCCGAGACCATTGCATTGTAAATGCTTGTTCTAGAAATACTAAAGACAACATCAGCAGCAGTTTGCGGTCATCTGGTGTTGCCTTAACGCCAGGGATTGCTCCCACGCAGGGCAGGTTGTTTCTGGCTCGGGGAGGTTCCTTTATTGCCTGTGGAGATGGTTCCATTATTACCTGTATCTATAAATCGGTGAGAGGCAGCAGGAGGTCAGGTACCTCACTCCTCTTCAGAGCACCCCTGCCAGGGCCAGTGTGGTGGTGGGGGTCTTCCTGGCGCCTGGCAGCAGTGTCTGCTATCTACACAGCAGATCTTGTCTTGATGGGCCCAAGTGACAACTTTCACATCTTCCATTCCTGTGTTGTGTCCTTAAAGAGTCACTCAGCCCTCCCAGTTAGACTCCCCTCCCCACCAGACTGCCACCAGGCCTGTTGTTGTGCAGATCTTTCCTGTCTCCAGGCAAGGTGTCAGCCTGTGTGGAGCTGTAGTGAGGCCCACTCTAGGGCCCCACTGGCAGGAGGGAGAAAGGCCAGCTGGAGCCTGGAGGCCAGCAGACCACAGTCAGCAGAAACAAGCATTTACAATGCAATAGGTCTCGCAATGACATTATTTTGAGCTATTGACATTGTAAATGGCAATGTCTTTGAAAAAATTAAAGGGGCATTGTTATTTACAATACTAAAAGCAACACCTATTGCATTGCATAGCTCTGTGTCCGTGAAGACGGAGCCACGCTTATTAAAGTAAAAAATAAAAACAAAAGAGTGTGTTGGGGGGGGGGGGGGGGCAGAGCCCAGTGGCGACTCACTGGAGAGTGCCTTGAGTGCCGCGCCCAGCTCGGCAGTGCCAATGCTGCCCTGCCAGGGGCTCCCCACACTTCACCCGGAACCAACAACGCTACACTTAGCAGCTTGGCACCTGAATACCTAGAGTTTGATCACCTAAACTTGCTTCAGCCAACATTGAATCTCAGTGAGACCCCTGTCTGTCTCTTTACACTGCCCGAGACAATCTCAGTGAGACCCTAGTCTGTCTCTTTACACTGCCCGTGACAACCTCAGTGAGATCCCAGTCTGTCTGTTTACTGCCTGGGCCCTTGTCAGTGAGACCCCAGTCTGTCTCGTAAGACTGCCAGAGACAAAGTTGACAAGAGGGGTCAGTGTCTTACAAGCTGCTGCTTGATGTCCCATCTCGTGCCCTCCCCAGGGCTCCTACGTTGCTCTTTGGAACAGGCCATCTCTTCACTGGGAGTGCGCACAGAGACAGGGCAGTGCACCCCCCTACCCCCAAATCTTAGTGACCAAGCTATGACCCTGGTGGCTACATGCCATTTACACAAACTGACTTCGAGTGCTTGGGTGGTACCCTGTGCGATCTCCGCCTCGAGGCGCGAAAGAACATAAACAAGGGGACGGATCAGTGAGTGAGAGTCAAGTGTCAGCCTGTAGCGCGAGGCTTCCAACTGCAGCATGGGCTTTCACATGAGAGAGGCAGAAATAACTGACAACATGTCTGTGTACAAGCACTGAGGACGTATCATGTAAGCGGTTAGCATGTCCACAAGTGTGTTTACCCATCTGAGCTCTACTTAGATGCGCAAAAATATAATTAGGGTGTACAGAAGCTGAATTTATGAATGGGCCTCTCAACTTTCGTTACGCCACTGAGTGGTGTAGAGTTGTATAGAGTGGCGTAGGGTGGTGCAGAGTGGCGTGGACTGATCTAGAATGAAGTGGCGTAGAGTGGATATATATATATATATATTCACTTAAAAAACCATAGGTTTCACACATGTTATAGTTAGCTGGACATTTCACTCGTAAAAAACCATTGAAATTCCCCCGTTATAGTTAGTTCAGATAACTATAACTCGCGCATCCGCAATCCACTGCTTAGGACGTCACATATTACATCACTCATGACATGGTCAGTGGCACCACTCATGACATCACTGATGACATCATCCTTGTGATAGAGTGGCGGTCGCGCGAGTTATAGTTATCTGAACTAACTATAACAGGGGAATTTCAATGGTTTTTTACGAGTGAAATGTCCAGCTAACTATAACATGTGTAAAACCTATGGTTTTTTAAGTGAATTTGCAAGGTTTTTTAAATACACATTCCTAACTATAATGTGTGTGAAACCTATGGTTTTTTAAGTGAATTTGTAAGGTTTTTTTAAATGCTAAGTTATGTATGTATTATTATATTTTTTATATATTTATTTTACAATAAGCTACCTATGTATATAGTTATAGATTGACTGTATCCTGTAATATGGAATGGCTCGTTTAAAATAAATATATATTTTTTTAAGGTTTTTCACTGTGCGCGCATGGTGCGCGCACCCCGCGATTTTTTGGAAAAAAAAATAAATGTTTTTTTCACCCTTCGGGGTCCTTCAGGGACCCCCTGACAAAGGCTAGGGGGTCAGGAACTCTCTACCCTGCCCCCTTTTCACGTTCTCCACCTTTCTTTTTCACTGTCACACACAAAACACAAAAAATGGCGGCCGACACTTCCTGATTTCGACCGATTCGAATGTTGACTGACATGCAACCACCAATCAGAATTACGCTCGCGCACGTTATGGTGAGCGCACCGTGCGCGCACGGTGCGCGCTTATAGATATTTATGTACTTTTAACTGCAATTTTCTCAGGAACTACTGAACAGATTGACACCATATATGCAAAAGGCACATGCCTGACCTGAGGACTACCTCTTTGCCAAATTTCAAGGAATTCTGTTCAGCCGTTCGGGATGTACCTTCGACTAAAGGTCCTATGGGAAAATGCATGGGGAAAACGTGTTTTGGGACCCCCCTTTTTTCTCAGCCCCCGCTTGACGAATCACCCCGAGACTTTCAGGGTAGGAGCTGAGCGGAGCGCCCCATTAGTTTTGAAAATTTCGCGAGGATTCGTCAACCGGCGCCAAAGTTTTTAAAAATAGAATTTTCAGATTTCCTATGGAAACTCAGTCCTAACTATAACTATCTACTGGCGACCGCCAGTAGATAAAATATATATATCGGAGGCCAGAACTCCCAGTCAGTGTAAATACCTTGCATATTTTGTAATGTCTGGGGTAATTGGAAGGATAAATACATAAGCAGTGACCATACTGTGACAGTGTCCTCATGGGTGGGCATAGGGAAGACTCGCTCTAGGGTCCCTCCTACTGCTGAAGAATGCCTCCGTGCGGGTGAGGGTGTAACTTGCAGTTGGTGTACATTTACTTATGGTAGTTACCATAGTAAAGTACAGAGGCCCTGCTGGGACATTGCAGTACTGTTCACTTCAGGCTTTTGTTGCGCTTTCGCCCCTTCTTACAGCCACTCTGCCTATGGCTGGAAGACTTAGCCCCCCCCCAAAATCTTTTTCAGCCCCCCCCCCCCCCCCCCCGAAATGTGGCTTTAGTTGCCCGCGAGGTTCACTTAAATGTACAGAACCTGCAAGCAGCGGCCGCTTACAGAACAAAGGTCCAGGCGTAAGTGCTGGTTCATGCACCTCGTTTAGCTTTAGGATTCCTTAAAGCAGGAAGTGCAAATCCGTAAAGAAGGTGGAAAGATACAACGGAGGGGAGAAGATTGAGAGAGGGGACCTGCAGCATGAAAGGGGGGTGTGAGTAGTACAGATGTACAGTTGAGTTACTTGGGACAAGACAAGGGCTCTACCTCCGCCCACCCGAGCCGATCAAATGACGGATGTATTTGCAATATGAGGGCCTGCGCTTACTTTTAATGTCAGCAGTGACGACCCCCCAGCCCTCCCCAGAGATGCACCCCAACATAATGCCCCAAAGCTGTGATTTCGACGTGGGGAAGGGCAACGCCACAGTGATGTTGACTGGAGATCTGGGTCAAAATCCGCAGGTTCGAGGAACAACATTTCCTAATTTCGGTATGGATACAAGTGGTGAACTGAGCTGGGTAGCAGTGGATATTTGAGGCGCTGAAATAGGGAGAGTTTGGCACCAGCGCTATATGAAAATACAATTATTATTTCTATTAACGCTTACCGCCGGCTTCCTTCGTTAACACAGAGAACACTGTGTGCTCGTCTGCCATGCAATAATCACCAACTCTCATCTCATATAAATATAGTGTTAAATTCCCTTTCATCAGCACATAGAAGCTGCTTTTATAGGAAGCGCCTAGAAAGCAGTTTTATCCATGCAAACTCTGGGTCAAAACACACCGTATTTTAGATTGTCCTTGCTGCCCCTGGGCGCTAGCAGACGAAAGAAAGATAAACTGATCTCTTGTACCTTCTCCCAACCTTCCTTATACATATGTTGACAAGTCGGAGAAAGCGCCAAAGGTTGTCTTTAAGGCGGTTTTGGTGATGAGGGCAGAGGCTTGTGCAGTGCAGAGCTCTTCACGGGTTTACGTGTCACTGTGCGGGGGAGCACACCCGCCTGGCATCATCTCCCATGCAAATATGATTTGATTTGTTGGGTGCAGCTCCGAGCAGCGCTAGGAAGGCCTGCCAGGTTCCGGGGATTTGTGGGGGAGGTAAAAAGCGGGTGTTGATAAAAGCGTGAATGAATCGGATATCTTTGAAGGTGTGTATACTCTATCTTTTTAGAAACACGAACGAAAAGCCGACCTCTTAAATGTATTTATTCACCTATAAAGTAAACACAGCAACAGGTGTCCATACACTCGCAGACATAAAGTAGGTGAATAAGGTGTATTTCCTCATTTATTCCAATGTTCAAAACTTAAATGCCAAAGTACTTAGCAGTATTCGAACCGTGTCATCAGTAATAAACCGTTGGTTCAGTTATGATAAGATAATTGTAATTTTTTAAATGCTGAATACAAAAATATTTTTGGTAAAGATGAGCGTGAGTTACTTTCTGAATCGTCTACACCTTGGCAATGACATCTTAAACATTTTGCAATAATTCCATAGCTACACTGCGGTTCGACAATAAATTGTAAAAGTAATTTTAAATTCTCATAATCTTAACACATTGAATGTATAAAAAAATATGTTATTCTTATATTTCTCAGATCGCTTCGAATATTTTCGTCCAGTCCACTATTTTCCTCCGCGATATAACCCCGAAAATATCTGCACTAAACACCTCCGCGCCTCATCAGTGGTAGTAGAAGCTATAAATACCCATGCATGGGCTACTTCTCTGTTAGTTATGAGTGACGAAAGCTTTAATTCTGTATTGATACAATTGAATCTCAGGATTAAAAAAGAAAAATAGACATTACTTCGTTCTCTGTGATCAATCTACCCTCTAGTACTTTAAACAACAAAAACACTTTGGCACTCGATTCTTGAAAGTCATATATTCTTGTTTTCTTTTCTTAGGAAAGAGTTATGTACAAACCAAAAGAACCTTTCATGCATGGATACGTATAGTTTGAACCCTACCTGAGAGGACCGATCTCTGTCATATTACAAATATAAACATATTTATAATAGCTCTGAAACAATACAGCTTTCACTCACTATCGCTCGGGCATTTTTGCTCTGTCCCTCCCAGGAGACTTTACTTGGGCCAAAGTGTTCAGGAAAAGTAGTTGATAAATGGCTGATAATACGGCTCTTCACCGTGTCTGAGGTTGACATGACTCCCATTGTGATAATATTGTTACATTTAAACGTTATTACCAATACATTAATTGTCAAATGTAGAATTTCCTATAAAGAAAGTGTTTGTATGGTGGTAGTGGTGTTCAACGCGATTTTTGTCTACTGATGTATTTTTTTATATTTTTATTTTTAGTTCTGATGGGCACCAACTTGAATGAACTTTAATTAATTGAATATGTTTAGGAAGTGATGTGATCTTTACAGTGCCGCCTTTTTTTAAATGAACGTCAGCCTTATCCGCGGTTGTCGGCTGCGCTGAAACGCTTACTTGCACGACAGGGCTGGCTGTTTCAGACACGGAGGTGCGAGGTGGTCCCTTTATTACCAGTATTTATGAATCCGCGAGACGCACGCGGGGGTCAGGTCTCGCTCTCCTGCTCTCAGCTCTCCTCGTCACCTCGGCCCCGCGAGAGAGCTGCGCGGAGGGGAGACAGCTCTTCCAGGCGCCTGGCAGCAGTGACTGCTATCTACGCAGCAGATCTTGTCTTTAAGGGCCCAAGTGACAACTTTCACATCCTCTCTTTAACTGTTTTCATCCCTAAAAAGTCGCTCAAGCCCCCCCACACACCCACTACACTTCCACCAGGTCTGTTGTTTTGCAGATTTCCCGTCACCAGGCAAGATGGTCGTGAGTCTGCGCGGTACTGCAGCCCCCCCCCCCCCATCCCCCCACAAGGCCCACACTGACAGGAGGTGCGAAAGGGCAGCCAGAGGCCTAGAAACGAAAGGGAGCAGAAACCCCAAAAAACAAACAAACAAGCATTTGAAAACCAATAGGTTTCGCCTATGTGAGATCGATCTGCTTAGTCAATGTATTTTAAAAAGGTTGCACAGAAGCACTGGCTGCTGTGCAGTGTGGCTTAAAGGAAAGACAATAATAGCGCTACGAGGCGACCAGTGTGGACAGTGTCAAACCACTGTTTGAAGCCACGTCCCACAGCAGCGGGGTCGCTGCTTCATGCCTAAAAACATTGATGCAGCCAATATATCTCGCATGGGTGAAACCTGTTGGCGCGCCATTAGTTGCTTTTCAATGGTGTCTGGGAGGTCATATAGAGTGCGGAAGTCTCATGGCACCAAAGAAATGTAGCATGAAACTTTCATTTTCAGGGGGTTACATATTCATCAGCCCTGCCCAGTGCCTTCAAGCACAGACTTACTGCAGAGTCTGTCACTCAGTGGCATAGATAGACACTTGGCGGGGTCCCTCCCTGCGGTGGCCGCAGTGAAGAGCGAGGGGGGAGTGCTGGCGATTTGCCACCCCTAGACGGTCGGTAGGAGTGGGGGGAGGCCCAGGGCGTACGCACCCATGCCGCCCTCTTGCTACCCCACTGCTGTCGCTTTCATGAAGGATTCAACGGGACAGATGATGTTATGAAAAGGAGGAGTGTGAATTCAGTAAACGTGGAATGCTGATTATTGGAGCCATTGATTATCACGCACTACACGTCACACTAAATTCCATCTGTAGCTCGAGCAATTAGCACTTAGGACATCAACTGCCAAGTGAAAGTGTTGTGATCTGTAATTTAGAATACTCTCCATGTCATGGAATGGAGTGATGCATCGGATGATGTTTCACTCATTCCAGAGGGAGAGAGAGCAACGGAAGAAGTGTTGGTGCTGTATTATGGATCTGGCTGTTTGTCAATAGAACATTGACTGCAAACCCTTCAAGTGGACCGATTCATCTTTACACTGGCGACGAGGATGGGATCCGAACCCACGCGTGCGACGAGTTGTCTATGCCTGATTGGGGACGGGCAACGCGGCGAAGCACCAATTACCCTATGTCACTTTCGGACTTCAAGTATACTCGGTCTCGGATTTCAAATACACTCGGACTTTAATGTGTACTGTGAGGTGAAAGGAAGACTTCACTGATTCACGTGAGTTTGGCAAGATTTGCGAAGATTTGGCAAGATTTTTTAAGATAGTTTAAATCCTACCGTTACACCGTTAGCCTTCACGAGCTTGTCCGCGAACTCCTACTTTGTCATTTGCCTTTGAAACGCACGTACTGGAACGCACGGCTCAAGTTACACGTTCCTACGCGCCTTGTCATTGCGGCCATCATTGTTTTCAATCTCCATGGTAATGTCTTCACACGGAACAAGCGAAGCACAAACAAGTGTTTTTTTTTGTATTGAACTTTATATCAACAGTTTATACGTGGCAAAGGTAAAGACGTTTATACTTGGTTTTTCCTCCTTTGTTTGAACGGTGTTTAGGTGGAAGTTATTGGGAAGGATTATAATTTATTTTCCTTAATAATATTTCAACAAGACTCTTGGAATAAACAATAGTGACAATGGAAGATAAATGTAAAATGTCAACGCTGTCATTTTACATGTGGCAAGAGTAAAAGTTTTTGAAGAAGCAGTTGCAACTGAATTGTCTGCATTGTCTCTGGTAGAATTCAATTAGGAGGGGTGAGATGGCGTTAGCTTCATCTTCTAGCATGTCGCAACCGCCGCCTTTTCTCTCTGAAGAAGGTGATCCAATTCTACCGTGGAAAAGATGGAAAAATCTTTTTGACTCATACATTGTGGCCATTGGGGGTGAAACATTTTCAGCTGTTTCGAAGCAAGCCATTCTTCTTCACAATTTGGGCATTGAATGAAGGAATACCCATTGGTGATGGTGACGGATCTCCCAGTGATGTGTATGAGATGTCCTTAACTATGCTGGAAAAAAATATTTGGTCCCCGCATCAATGTAGTTTTGGAAAGACATACGTTTTTTACTAGGATCCAAGGTCCAGTGGAACGCGTCGGCAGTTATGTCGCAGCTTTGAAAACTCTTGCTCGCACGTGTGAGTTTGGTGACTTTTCGGATTCATTAGTGAGAGACCAATTGGTAAGGTGTACCAACAGTGTTAGTGTTCAAGAGAAGCTTTTATAAAAAAAACCCTTCTTTGACTGAGGCTGTAGCTATTGTGGAGGGAATGGAGAACACTTCCAAATGGGTGAAAGAGATTAGGAATAACAAAGAAGAAAAAGGCCAAAAACCTAGTGAAGTGCATGCTATAGAAGAATAGGAAAATCTTGAGGTTTGCAGTACTCTAGCGAAGATTTCTTCTTCTACTAATAGCAAGACATCTGCTGAAAAGGACACACGTATGCGTGCTCCTTTTAAAAGTGTTCACAATAAGGGAGAACGTGACAGCCATCCTGATGAGGGGAGTAGTAATTCTGGTGATAAAACTATTTCATCTAGTCCTAAATCAAGTGTATGAGGTGTGGCAACTTTTCACATTTCTCAAATTATCCACACTGTTTTGCGAGGGAGGCAGTGTGTAACAAGTGTGGCATTTATGGGCATTACGCTAGAGTGTGCAAGGGCTTTGACAAGACCTGCAACTCGCAGAAAAATGTTGAAGTCGTACGCACTATTCTTTTGAGCGTTAAGGCTGATGGTGTGGAAATAGATGCTGATAGAGTGTTTATGCCAGAATGTAAAATCATGGTTGATGGGTATAATTTTTCTGTCCTAGCTGATTCTGGTTCACCTTATACCATGATTGGTAATAAGCAATGGGATGAGTGTGTGGGCATCGATAATGAGACCTTATTGGCACCAGATATCAACCCTGTTAGTTATGGTGGTGCTAAGATTAATGTCCTTGGTTATGTTCAAGCTCTTATCAGATTCAAGGATAGGCGCACCATGGGCAAAGTTTATGTGGCTGAAAGAGGGGACAATTTGCTGGGATGGAGGCATCAACGGGATCTTGGCATTATGCTTAACCCTTGTGCGAAGGATCCTAAGGATCAGGTTATGTTGGTGGATTCCTTGGGTGCGAGTGATGAATGCTATGATAAGGCAACCCAAGGCATCTGAAAAGACCTCTGGAAACTTAAGGGGTTTGAGCATCGCATTGTCCTGAAAGAAAGAGCCATACCTTGTGTGCACAAAGTGAGGAGGGTGCCTAACATGATGGTTGAGCCACTAAAGACTGAGTTGCAGAGGTTGCTTGATTTAGGGATTATTGAAGAGATTGAGGCCTCAGAGTGGCTTGCGCCCATTGTTCTTGCCCCTAAGGATGGAGGTACAAGTGTCAGGATGTGTGTGGACCTGAGGGGACTGAACGAGTGGATTTGGGTTGATCGCCAACCCTTGCCTGACATATCTGAGTCTCTTAGTATGCTAAGAGGAGCTAAGATTTTCAGTGTGTTGGATCTATCTTCGGCCTACCACCAAGTTATGCTGCACAAAGATTCAAGGCATCTTACATCTTTTGTGACGCCTTTGGGGGCCTATCGCTTTCTCCGAATGCCTTTTGGGTTGGCGTCGGCTTGCTTCCAAAGGGTCATGAAGATGGTACTTGGAAAGATACCCAATGTTATGTTTTTCCAAGATGATATTTTGATATATGGCAAGAATGAGAAGGAACATTGCTCGACTCTCTATACAGTGTTAGATAAGCTGAGGGATGCTGGACTCACGGTTAAAAAACAAAAATGTCGAGTGGGGTTGAATTCTGTGACGTACTTGGGACATGTGATCTCTGGGGAGGGCATACAACCCAAATTGGAGCTAGCTGAATCTGTGGTGAAGGCTCCCGTTCCTCAAGATAAAGACCAGGTGAGATCATTTTTGGGACTCGCCGAGTTCTACTCTAAATTTGTTCAAAGTTTTGCAATTGTAGCTGAACCCATCAGGACTCTGCTTAAAAAAGGGACACAGTTTGCCTCGTCCGACGAGTGTCAGAAGGCCTTTGATTGTATAAAGGTTGAGATTAGTAAAATGCCCACTTTAGGACATTTTGATGTGAATCGTAAGACTGTTCTGACGACGGATGCCAGTCTGAAGGGGTTGGGAGCTGTGCTCTCCCAAGTAGTGGATGGTGAGGACAGAGCTATTGCTTTCTGCTTCTAGGGCTCTCAGGGATGCGGAAGCTAATTACTCTTGTATTGAGAGAGAAGCGTTGAGTGTCTTTTGGGCAGTACAACATTTTAAGTTCTATCTCTGGGGGATTCCCTTTTTGGTCCGAACGGATCATCGTCCCTTGGTTCAAGTTTTCTCATGCCGCCACAATGAGAATATTACACCTAGACTCAAGCGTTGGAGTGAGGGACTTCAAGAATTTAATTTTGTGGTTCGCTACATTCTGGGCTTGAGTAACAAATCTGCGGATTGTCTTTCTCGATTACCTGTTGGACAGACCTCAGACTGTAGTGAAGTTGAAGGTGTACATTGGGTTGCGGAGTCTGCCTTTTCATCTGAGGAATGGTTGGAGGGTGTAAGTAGTGACAGGGATTTTGTTCTTCTCAGAGAGTGGATAAATCATGGGTGGCCTGATTATAAGATTCTGGATCTTGACATGAAACCTTTTTGGGCTGTGAGGGAGGAGTTGTCTTTTTGTTATGACAACCTTATGAGAGGTGATAGAGTGATTCCTCCCAGTGTTTTTAGGGACAAAATAATTAATCTTGCTCATGAAGGTCATTTGGGTAGGAGTTTAACAAAAGCTCGGATAAGAGAGAAGTACTGGTGGCCTGGTATGGATCGTATGATCGAGGCTGTGGTTAAGAATTGTTTGTCTTGTGCTGCTAATGACAAGTCTCACACTCCCAGCAATGCTCCTTTGTCTCCTGTTGAGGTTCCCGAGAAGGTTTGGACGAAGTTGGGCGTGGATATAGTAGGCCCATTTGAACTGTTACCTTCTTTTGAGAGGTTTGTTCTTTTGCTTGTGGATTATACCTCCAAGTGGGTGGTCACCAAGTGTGTGTCTGTGGCTAACACGAAAACAGTGATAGACTTTCTTAAAGATGTCTTTGTTTCGGAAGGAGTTCCAAGGTTCTTAGTTACTGACAATGGGGTACAGTTTGTCTCTCATGAAATGTGCAATTTTCTTAAGGATTTTAACATTGTTCATCAGAAGACAGCTTTATACTCACCTCAAGCTAATGGATTAGCTGAAAGGATGAACAGGGTGGTTAAGGGTTGTGCTCAGCGAGCTCTGGAATTGAAGATATCCTTTGGTACTGTTTTAAGGGACACCTGGTGGGCTCATCGCACCACACCGAATGCTATCACATTAAAGTCTCCCTTTGAAGATTTGAGGGGGAGGAAAGCTCCTTCCAAGTTGAATCCTGGTTGGTTACCTCCTAGTGTTGGCAGTGGTATATCTGCAGACACGAGACGTACCAGGGTTACTGATTACCAGGGAAGGTATACATCAAGTTATGATGCTAGGATGAATGTGAAATACAAGAAGTGGTGTGTTGGTGATCAAGTGCTTGTGAAGAATCCTAAACACACTTTCAAAGGTAGATCTGGCTTTCTGGGTACTTTCATCATTGAAGCCATTAGGAAGAATGTGGTAAGAGTTGACACAGACTGCTGGTGGAGTATGTCCAGATTGGTCAGATATTCGGGTGGTTTTCAGAATGTGGGGGTTCCCAGGCCTGCTTTGACTGATGTAGGTAGATCCGATGGTAATGGATCTCTTGATAGAGGAGAATTTAGATCTCATTCTCCTAGGTGTAGGAGGGTGCCCATCAAATTGAAGGAGTACGTGTTGCATTAGTGTTATTTTCATTGTCTGTGCAGCTGCCATACGGTGGCTATAGTAGAGAAACTGCATGCTGCGCTAGTGCTTATTTTTACCTGCTCTGCTTTAATTTATGTTTGCTTGCAGAGTGTCATTTCCTGTAGTAGTTTTGTTTGTGCTTTATGAATTTGAATTTTATTGTTAATATGTGTTGTTCTTTGTTTATTGGGAAGGGGATGTGTTGTGATCTGTAATTTAGAATACTCTCCATGTCATGGAATTGAGTGATGCATCGGATGATGTTTCACTAATTTCAGAGGGAGAGAGAGCAACGGCAGAAGTGTTGGTGCTGTATTATGGATCTGGCTGTTTGTCAATAAAACATTGACTTCAAACCCTTCAAGTGGACCGATTCATCTTTACAGAAAGTCAATAACTTTGTACATCTCAGCTCCTCTGAACAGAATCCCAAGTCATTGCTTGAGTAAAATACAGATTTATTAGCCAATATCAGACTGTAATTTTTATCACAGATCAGATCATATTTATCAGAGTGAACCAATAAGCACCCAGAGTGAACACTGCTGAACTGCCACACAGTAATAGTGTTAAGATCACCCATCTGATTGGTTCTCATGATGTTGACCTTGGAGGAATGAAGATCTGAGTAGGCCCTATCTGCAGTTGTATGCTCAGGTCACTGGGTTACCGCTCTTGCCAACACAATTGGAATAAGGGCAGCCAGTTTGCAACTTAACTCTGTCCTGATAAGCATCAGTGCTTCTTGCCAGTAATAAATGGAATTTCATGTGCATACTAAACGTTAACATACAAAGAAAAGGAAGGGTCAAAGCAATAGAATCCAGCACTTGCCAACATAATGTTAGGCAAAGTTCAAATGTTACTGATGGTGCAACCAACCCGAAGTACAAGCCTTCTATACTTCTAATGGAGACACTTTCCAAAACCAAATGAGATATTGGTGGTTCAGCACCCAAAATCAGTAGTAATGTGTAGTGAGGTGCATTTACATTCCATATGGATTCCCATACATTAGGAGACAAAAGTATTCAGGACAGTTTTAACACCCAAACATAACAAATGTATATGGAGAAGATTTCTTCATTCAACAAACCTTTATTCATCTTCTTCTTCTAAAAACCACATAAATGAACCGTAGGTTGTTTGCATTCCAAAAAAAGTTTTATTTTGTATAACTGACTGCTCATGCTCACCTCACATGCTTAAACCGCATCTGCAAAAGAAGAGCTCCATCAAGAACCTAAAATCTAATGGAAATTACATTTACAACTGGTGCTGCTCAGTACACGTCCGCATTTCTGGGTTGGCACGAGAGTAACTAAATGCAGATAATATATACTGAAGTATTTTTCAAAAAGGGATATGTCTGTGGTAGGTTTAGCAGCTACTTACAACGGTTCTTAATATCAAGCTAATTTCATGGACTGAAGCTTGTCTCTGTGTGATTTAGTGTTATTTTACGGCCTACAAATGCATAATATTTTCTTGGATTTTGTACATTGCCTCATATCTTCCTTAAACCCTGGGCACCTTTAGAATCCTCGATATGTTGGAGTGGATACTTTATGTGGATAAAAAGTAACCCTGGGCGTAGTTTGCGAAGTAGCGCTACGCGTAGCTACGCGAAGTGCACTTTGCACTACGCGTAGCTTCGCAAACTACGTACTGCACTGTGCAAGATGCTGTTCGCACTGATTGCACAGTGCCAGATGCTTGTCCGCACTGTGCAATCAGTGCAAACTGCATCTTGCACAGTGCAAGCGGTCGTTTTCTGTCGCTCAAACAGATTTCTACTTGAGCGGCAGCTTTCTCAACGCGGACTGGTAGTTTCTCATCGCGAGCGGTCGCGAGCATACGCGACCACTCGCTATGAGAAACCTGACCTCCCTGCATTGAGAAGCTAGCCGGGAGGTTAATTTTCCTTGCTCGCGGTTGGCAACTTGATGTTGCTGATCGCGAACGAGGAAAATGTCTCGCCGGGATGTCATTTTGCTTGCTCGCGGTCGCAAACTTGACGTTGAGGACCACGAGCAAGCAAAAAATGACCGCTTATGCGACGCTACGCGCGTTTGCACTGTGCTACGTGCAATTTGCGTAGTGCGAAGTAGCGCAAACTTCGCAAACGATGCGAGTGTAGCGTTGTGCTTTGCCCAGGCTTAATAAAAAAGTTACAGGGGCCTAAGCGCAAACTACCCCAAATAGCCCAAAAAAGGCTTAGCACGGGGAGTGGGCGAGGCCTAGCAGTGAAGGGGTTAAACAAATGACTGTATTTACCTGTTATACATTTTGGCACCATGACAACAGGCCCCTGGGAGAAATCTGCCTGCTGTTTGTAAAGACACTTTGACATGGAAGAAAATTAAAATGAGTTTTATGTAATGCATATAAAAATAAAGTTAACTCTTCAGTTGAATTTATTCCCATTTCAAAAAGTTGCATTTACACATAGCATGGATCTTGCTCCCAGTGTCTGGAAGACACACTGCCATATTTATAACTGAAAATACAGCCATTTTTTTAAAGTTTGAAAAGCTTTATTGAATAAAATAATTAGTACATAAGGAAATCGGCAAATACAGAAGAAAAAATTCGGATATGAAATTAAACAATGACTTAGGCTAATATCCGGATAGAAAAAGTAAAAGCATTTTATGAAGTTTGATGATGAAGGAAGGGGCAGAAGGGGAGAGGAAAGAGAAAGGAAGGGAAAGGGGAAGAAAAGAAACATTAACACTGGAAAATTACAAAATACAAAGAATGGCATAAAAACAAAATATTGTTGATAAAGCATAAAGATTGTACGGTATACAAGATAATAAAACATTAGAATCATATAAAAAATAAAAAGAAAGACAGAGACAATATCCTTCAAGGGGGTTTAAAATTTTCTGAATTAGAGCCAGACGATCCAAGTATGTAGTAAGTGGTAGCCAGAAAAGATCTCTGTTATGAACCGGCTTACAGGAGGAAGCAAAAGCAACATCGAGTCTATGAAAGTGACAAAGAGTATTCCACCAACATTGTATGGAGATGTTTCTAAGGGATTTCCAATTAAATGAGATGTGTTGGAATGCAAGAGCAAGCATGAGGTCAAGTAGGCCATGGGAACGCGAGGGAAGGTCTAAAGACTCAGAGAGACTACCCAGAAAGAGAAGAGGCATAGAATAAGGAATGGAGATTGTGAATATCCGAGAGATATATAGCCAAATCTTATCCCAGAATTTAGAGACTGTAGGGTAGGACAGAAAAAAAGGGGTGGATAAGATCAGCAAGTCCAGCACTTAGATCAGGAGAAACAGAGAAACGTGACAAGAAAATCGGGGAAAGAAACAACCTGTGATATAGAAAAAATAAAGATTGAGTAAGAGAGGCAGAAAGGGAAATTTTTAAGGATCTGGACCAAAGTTTATCCCAAAAAGCAACAGGCCATACACATACCAAATCCGTTTCCCAGGAAAGTTCTACTTTAGATTTAGCCCGATCTGGATCGGGAGATAAAAATAATTTATAGATGAGAGAAGCTTTAGGAAGGGCGAGAAGTAATTTGAGAAGAGAATTTTGGGCAGGAGAAGAAGACAAGGAAGGAAGGGAAGGAAGGGAGTAATAGGTGTCAAGAATTACTGTCATAAGAATGGAGAATTTACGTAAAAAAGATGCTTTTTCAATACGAGACACGACTGCAGACATATTTAATTGAATTGAGAAGGAAACAGAGTTAGAAAACCATATACCTAGATATTTAATCTTTGAACTATTCCAAACAAACCCAGTGGAGGAGAAGAAGTGAGGAAGACAGAATTTAGTAAGAGGAAGAATTTCAGTCTTATCTGAATTAATTTGTACCCGGAAACCTGCGAAAAGGAGTTAAATGCCAATAACAAAGGGGGGAGAGAAGTTTCTGGATTAGAAATTAATAGAAGAATATCATCTGCATATGCAGAGAGCTTTAACAGATTGTCACCATAGGGAAAACCGGAATTGGAATCATTATTACGAATCGAGACCAAAAAAGGTTCAAGGGCCAAAACAAAAAGAAGCGGGGATAAAGGACAACCCTGACGAACTCCTCGTTGAAGAGGAAAGTAAGAAGAAACCTGACCATTAACTAGGACCGAAGCTTTGGGAGCAGAATACAGTAGGGAGATAAGGGATATGAAATTGGGACCAAAACCAATGCCATGTAGTGAAGCAAATAAAAAAGACCAATCAACTCTGTCAAAAGCTTTTTTGCATCAACAGAGATAGCAGCTAGAGGAATAGAAAGAGATTAAGCTTTATTCAAGACATTGAGAAAAAGACGAGAGTTATCAGAGGTAAGCCTACCTTTAACAAAACCACACTGCTCTTTGCCAATAAGATGGGGCAAAAGAGGATCCAGACGTAAAGCAAGTAGTTTAGCAAAAAGTTTATAATCCACATTAACTAAAGAGATCGGGCAATAATTTTTACAAAATTGGGGATCACGGCCTTCCTTAGGAATGAGGCAGATGGTGGCCTCCTGAAAAGTACCATCTGCCTTGCCAGATAAGTAGAATGATTGAAAAAGCGATAAGAGTTTGGGAAGTAAAAGCTCAGAGAGGTGCAAGTAAAATTCAACTGAAAAACCATTTGGTCCAGGTGATTTTCCTTTAGTAAGAGCGTTCAATGCTTGGGACACTTTGTCAAGTGAAAGGGCTTTTTCAAGATTGGAAAAGTTAAGATGAGAAGTAGAGGGACTAGGAAGGTTCTTCAGATAGGACTGAATAAGAGAAGCAGAGGGAAGGGAATCTGGGGTGTAAAGATTTTGATAAAAAAGTTGAAACTGCTTAAGAATTTCCTGATCTGTATGTAGAAGAGTATTATCAGAAGAAAAAACAGAGTCTATAAAAGAGCGTTCTTTGCGCAATTTAAGGTAATTAGCCAAGAGTTTCCCTGATCTGTTACGGACTCCATAATAACGAGCACTACTGCGAAGAAGTATTGACGATGTGTTGTCGGTAGTAGACTTCTTCTAAGAGTCACTCAGGTTGCCCTTCTGGTCCTGATGAAGACCCGCATGGGCGAAGTCCAAACTTCCCCTAAGGCCCCCTAGATGGGTCGAAACGTCGACGCCCCTTCTACCACCTGGGACACGCAATCCCTTTTCCGTGCCAGACGATTAATTTGTCTTCAACTATATAACATGTGTTGTTGTGAATTGTGAACGTGACAAGGTTCTGTTTGTGACGGTGAATTACGACCGTTTACTTCTTTTGTGAATTTAAAGAATTTTTATTGCGACTATGTTCTACCACTCTTCTCCTCACTCACTTACCCTTTAGCACTTCTGCTATATGCACGTTCCCTCTGGAGCAACCCTGAGTTGAATACTATATAAATTTGTAATTAAATTGCCAAAAATGAAGTAAATATCTGGTGATTTATAAGTTGGATGTTGCGTTTTATATTGAAATGTCATTGAATATTGTGAGCTACTCAAAATCTTTTTCCCTGCTCAGCTCATGACTTAGTAGATCATTCAACTAAGTAAGAGCCTTTTGCTCTTGTGTATGAAATATTAATTCAGGACCACTGTCTTTTGTTCCAATGGCAATGAGCACCCCTGAACCCCCAGAATAATTTCCTAATAATGTTTGAGAAGAGAGGGAAGTAGGTGAGAGAGGCGAGGGCGCGTAGAAGAGTGTCAGGGTGAGACAAGGAGGCAAAGAACAGGAGATGGAAAGTGAGAGGGAAAGACAGTGAGGTGAATGGAGTTGTGAATAAAAGGTGAAAATAAAGGTACTAAAGTCTGAGCAAAAGTAAGTAGAATGAGGGGAAGAGAGGAGGTAAGGACGGAAAGAAGGAGAAAGGTATGAGGGGGAAGTCCGAAGAGAGAATATGAAAGAACTGGGAAGAGAGAGGATACAAGATGAGCCGAGACGAAGAAAGAAAATGAATTGTAGGACAATATATGAAAATGCAAGATTGGAACAAAGTATTTTAGGAGCAGAGGAATGAAGAAATGAAATGAGAAGAAAATTAAGGTAAAGGAAAAAAACACTGGATGAATTATCGGTCATACATAAACTCTAAACAATATGAACAACCTTCCAACGCAGCCTGGAGCATTTGTTAAACAACTACCCCAATTTTATATGAGCAATCTTTGTGTCAATACTAAAACAAGCATTTACAATGCAATGGTCTCGGCAATATTATAGGTGGAGCTATTGGTATTGCTCATTATTTTTTTATCATTTTTGTATCCCTAAATAAATGGCATTGTCATTTCTATTGGCATTAGCTTTTTTTTTTGCATATGTGATACCTATTGCATTAGCAGAGAGAGAGTGAGATAGAGAGAGAGAGTGAGGTATTGAAATAGAGAGTGAGGTAGATAGAGAGTGAGGTAGATAGAGAGTGAGGTAGTGAGAGAGTGAGGTAGATAGAGAGTGAGGTAGTGAGATAGAGAGTGAGGTAGATAGAAAGTGAGGTAGTGAGATAGAGAGAGTGAGGTAGTGAAAGAGTGAGGTAGCGAGGGAGAGGGATGTTGTGAGGTAGTGATATATAAGCATAGAGTGATGTTGTGATGTAGTGAGATAGAGAGAGGTAGTGAAAGAGAGAGTGAAAGTGAGTTAGTGAGATAGAGAGTGATTGAGGTAGTGAGTGAGAGAGTGAAGTTGTGAGGTTGTGAGTTAGAGTGAGGTAGTGATGTTTTGAGAGAGAGAAGTTGTGAGATAGGGAGGTAGTGAGATAGAGTGGAGTAGTGAGGTGTGATTTATATTTGCATAATGGCATGTTCACATTGTGCATGGTGTTACTGTGCTGCTTCCCATCCCCCGAAACGCACACACCTGCAGTGGCGTGATGCAGGGTCCTTGCCTAGTTCCAACCAAGGCTTCAGGAGTGGATGGGAGCGTGGCCTCACACAAGGGAGGCGCAGGCTCGCCTGGGAGAGAGGGGTTAATGCCCCGCCCGTGCCTTCAGTGAGACGCTGTGCTGACAGCGCGGGCTCTGAAGTCCAGGGCGCTCCCAGCTGTAAAAGGGAGTCTGCAGGGGGGGGCGCAGAGCTGAAGGCGCTCCTGGAGCAGAGAGCCAGTTCTGTAGTGGCCTTCCATGGGGCTGTGGTGGGCCCCCATCCCTCGATCTGACCGGTTCCTTGTTTGTGCGAAGGCACCTTCGGGCCGTGTCCCTGCACTGCATGCGGTGTGAGTGCACAGCTGTACATGAACCTCCAGTGTAGAGGAAGGGGGTTCTTTCCACCCAGACCTACGGCTCTAACAGCCCCCACCAATAAACACTCAATACGTGGCTGTGTTCGATGATAGTAATCGTTTGTAGACTGGCAAGCTGCGGACCGACCTCTCAGCCCAAAAAGATACGCACAACCCCAATAATCATTTTTGGGGAAAGTATGGGTCATAGTCATTTACAGGTACATTTGTCAACTTTCAAAGCCACTATATGGGACACAACCGGGAGCACACGGGGCTCCCGGTTGTGCACGATTCAGAGATGTTTGCTGCTGGTGACGCGGCGCGGACGGCACTGGAAGATAGCGGACGGGCTGAGGGTGGAGCGCAGCCACCCGGATCCTCGGGAGGAGGCAGTCGGTCTGTGATGCGCACAGGGCAGCCGGGCATGGAGCAGGCTGCACCTGGGAGCTGTGCACAGGATTCCCGAGCCCGGCGCCGCCTGCAACGCCCTAGGAGCTTCGCGTGATTGCTAAAAAATGGCGGATGGAAGCTTCAAAACTTTTTCGGATTCGAGGGCGTGTTCGTGCTGTTCGAAAAAGGGCAAAGTGGAAAGAACAGCATGGAACATGCCCCCGAGTCTGAAAAAGACGGAGCCTATTTGGAGGGACGGCTCTCTCCTCCAATGGCTGGCCTCCATTTAGGAAGCCAGCCAATGGAGGAGAGGCAAAAAGAGAGGCGGGCTAAAAAGCCACTCTCAGAGCGTATTAAATATGCTAAAAAATCAATTACAAACCTATTTAAAATCTTGATCAATTTTCGCCAAACTTCTGGCGCAGGCGTATTATTTGCAGGATGCTATTGGAATTTGGTTTACTTTGTCCAATAACTGCTTAAGTTATGCGGAGCATGCTATTTTCAAAATTGCTCACAGAAACTGAAACACGCGCGCCTACGAATGTGAGTGACACACACACACACACAAAACAGATGAAAATTTAAAAATCGGCGGAACAAGGTTCCAGTCTCGGCGTCGCCTTCGCATCCTGTGATTCTGAGCACATAGCTCAACCTCCAGGTGCCTAAAAGATGATTGTGACCATATGTAATTGCAACTTGTGCTCGTGTAAAGCGCTCCAATATCTTCGGACCGAGTTCGCCCTATATAAAATGTGAAAAAACACATTTTATTTTGGTGTTGACTTTCGAAAACAGAGGGTGGGAACTCCCCGTGTCCACCCTTACACTCACGGTTTCCATGTATACTTCGTGCCACACAAACTGCTGCCTCGGCACTAACACGCTTGCACGTCTGAACCTCAATCGTTCACGTATTGTGAAACGAGAGACATGTCCTAATACAGCGAGGCACTTCATAATACTGACTACTTACGCTACGCACCAGTCACTAAGCGCGCCCATGTTGTGAGTGTAACTCATTTCATCGACATCGGAATGCTGATAGGCTGTGCAGGCCCCTCGAGACCAGAATCGTGATCTACAGGTTGCTCTCGGCATTTCACTCCAATGACCTGTCGGGTGACACATTAGCTCATACCAGCGCACCTGCCTAACTTTCCCGTTGATACTTTCTCCTTCTGAGGTGATCCGTATAGGTTGCAGCGCGCTGATGCATTGTCGATGTCAGCGTCACATACAAAAGTGCTGCGCAAGGGGCCTCTCTGCGCTAGAAAAGGACCAGATTTTCACTTCCTGGGATGAGACTGTGGGTCTAAGTTAACAGCACGTTTACTGCCGCAATAAAGAGAGCTCCCAGGTCTGGAAACCGAACATACGAATAGAAAGTTCTGCCGACGACCCACTGAAGAACAAAGGCTCACTGACGTAGAACGAACACTCCTTTCACCCTGTTGTTTTGCTTCCGAGTCAGACACGTTTCCTCTTTTCCTTGAACTGTTATATTTCGTACCTATAACTTCGTTTCCCGTTTTGATCCTGAAGTTAATATGACCGCGTCCATTGAACCCCCGACCATGTAAACCGCGGTTTGTGAGCGCAGGTGGGTGTTTTAAAAATGCTTATCAATTTATAATATCTCAGTTTAGAATTAAAACATGCGGGTGTCACGCGGACTGATTTTAAGCAACATTAATGCTCGATGCACTTCAAAAGTATCTAATGTGAATTAATGAACTTTCGGCGAAATTCGTTGTAATTATCCGAAAACGCTTCCTTTGTATAACCAGTTAACTACTTCGGCCATTGACAAGAATTTGTAATGTGAGTTTGTGGATTACACATCAGCAACAGATGTGGCTGTGACGAACGCGGATTATCGGTTTATTAACGATGGACCGCCCACTTTCATTCTGTATTTTTGCGCGACCTTTCATCCACATTCATCCAAGTCGCCTAATGTTTAAGTCGCCTGTTTAACAATGTTGCACCTGCAACCAAAAAAGTATGAACTATCTAGGAATTTAAACACCTCGACAAAGAGGTAAATTGGCTATCAAGGAATGAAAACACCTCGATAGAGAGGCGCGGACGGCACTGGAAGATAGCGGCCGGGCTGAGGGTGGAGCGCAGCCACCCGGATCCTCGGGAGGAGGCTGTCGGTCTGTGATGCGCACAGGGCAGCCGGGCATGGAGCAGGCTGCACCTGGGAGCTGTGCACAGGATTCCCGAGCCCGGCGCCGCCTGCAACGCCCTCGGAGCTGGCGGATGGAAGCTTCAAAACTTTTTCGGATTCGAGGGCGTGTTCCTGCTGTTCTAAAAGGGCGTGGCTAAAAAGTGGAAAGAACAGCATGGAACACGCCCCCGAATCTGAAAAAGACGGAGCCTATTTGGAGGGACGGCTCTCTCCTCCAATGGCTGGCCTCCGTTTAGGAAGCCAGCCAATGGAGGAGAGGCAAAAAGAGAGGCGGGCTAAGGAGCCACTCTCAGAAACATTAAATCTCCGACTTCCGGTTCTGCCTTCGGCAGACCGGACGGTCCTCGACCTAAAAAATAGTATGAGGCAATGTGAGGTTTCGAATGCTTGTCAAGACTGGCAACAACGCCAGAAAGACCATGCTAATGTTGTCCTGACTTGTACAAGGTGCCAGCGAGAGGCCACGAGCCAGCCGTCTGTCACAGGCTAGTTAGTCGCAAGTTAGTGTGAGCTCTAACTGAGCATAGCTACAGCTTTGATGGAATGGAGGCGCTGGGCTTTCACTCCTGCAGGGACAGCAGCACATAACAGCGTCTGCTCTGCAGGGATACACAAACACACGCTGGGGAGCTGTGCAAATGTCCTCGTGCCAGCTGCCACCCACTGACTCTACAATCACCTACCAACGTGTACCAAAGAGCGGACTTTTAAAATTCTGTTTTCAGTTTTATATAGCGCGATCTCGGGCCTCAGAGCGCTTCACACGTGCTCCAGATTACGTCATACAAATTCCAATTGTTAGTTTTGGGGTTTTTTAGGCACGAGGAGGTTGTGTACTTTGCCTAGAATCTCAGGATGTTGAGCCGACGCCTGGACTCGAATCTGGTTTCGAGGCTATTAGACCACACCTCCTCCCCAGACTTCATCTAGCCAAATGGATCACTGAGTCAGTTATTTGTTTTTGCCGTTTGTTTTTTTATTCTGAGGTAGTCTCCTAATAGGGGGAAACCCAGTTTTGTAAAGCCTGATTGTGGCACCCAAAAAGTGGGATTGTTATGAGACCCAATTTAGGGGGAATCTGTTTATTCAGCTCTTCCCAGGTGCTCCACAAACAATTTTCCAAATAATTACTTGTATCCGTCTATTACGCGAATGGCATCACTGGAAGGGAAGTGGTCACAGGTGATGCCTCGTCTGTGCACTTCCACTCCATCAATGAATGAAATAGAACATTAGTGCATACTACTTTTTATTACGGGGCGAACCAATGCATTTCTTTACATTACTGGTGCCTCCTAAAAAGGGGAAACATAATGAAGCAGGTCATTCCAAGCTGTGCTCGAAAGTGGACACAATGATCTGAAGTGGCTACTATGGGGGCTCGTGAGAAAAGGGGTAGAGCTTGGTGCAGGAATAGATCACATACAAGGAACTTTTTCAAGTTTAGTTTTTATCTCAACAGCTCATTTTAAGAACAGGTTCCATTAAGTGCCCACATAGTATTTGCCTAACAGAGTGGGAACAGGCCCAGCCAGAAGTATATTATTCGGGGCTTGGCCGTCCGCTATGGCCAAAGATGTGGCCTAGCGTCTAGAGCAGCTGACTTTGATCCTGGGGAATCGGTTCGAGTCTGGCAGGAGGCTTAAACATCCTGTAATTCTGGGCAAATCACGTAATCTCCACGTGCCTGAGAAAACAAGCATTGAGAATGCAAGAGGTCTCGCCTTTGATTATTGTATAGCAAAGCTAATGGCTTTAACTTAATGAAAGACTAGACCTATTGCATTTTTAATGCTTGTATTTTAATGTATTTCCTTCTCCTCTGTTGCTCCTGTCTCCCCTAGTGTTCCCTCGCCCGCCCCTCGTCCCTTGCTCCCTTCTTCCGTTTTCAGCCTTTTTATTTTTAAAGGGGGTTGGTTTTCAATTTTTGGGGTTTGGCTTGTGGGTGCCGTTTTATGTATTTACTATTTAACGCTGCGAGTGGCATCCACCATCTTGAAACAAATAAATAAAGAAAATGATGACCAGCGTCATGCTGTATGCGTAGCATGCATGAAAATCTATAACGCATGACCTTGGGCGCCATCATGATATGGCGTTTACCAGCACATGCACATAACATGTCATTGTGTTCTTTTTTGGAGGCCAAAACCTTAGCGAAGCCAAGAGGTAAAACAAAACGAGACCTTTTGGCTTTGCCAATGCTTGTTCAGTGCAGGGGAACTCGCACCAGAATGAAGCCTCCTCAACACTCGAGCGTGTTTTTTGTGGTGGGTGTTCACGTGCGTCATTGCCTGTGTCTGCTCCGTCTGCACGTGCAAAATACTGAGGAGCGTAGCTGTTCACGCCGAACCCCAGCGTTTAAAAGGGGATGTTAGACAGTGACTTTTTCCCACAGCCCCTTGGAGCCCCCAGCCCCGTCTGCGTGGGCTGAAAGAGAGAGGGTGGGATTAATGTGTAATCAAAGGGAATTTGGAAGACTGAGATGTTGCGGAATGTTAGATCAGTAGCTGGAACAGCATGGGGTGTTCTTTAGGCAGGCTTCATTGAGCTCATATAAAACAAGAGAGGGCTCCCTTCCAGCCTCCTCCTCTCTTTCCCCCCTCTTCTCATTTATCACACAGCCAGGCTGAACCTTCACAGCTCCTCAAAAGTGTTTTAGTGTTTGCTGAAGCTGCGCTCTAGAAATGAAAGCCGAAGAAACGGGACACGTCCTCACAGAGCACAGACCCTTTTTCATGCGTCTGAGCCGCGCTGGTGGAACAGGAGCCAGCACGCGACACGGGGAAAGCAGAACGCATTCCATTTTAAATAAATACATTTTATGGCAGGTACATCCTCTGTGGCGTGTCTTGTAGGACGAGATGAGCGATACCAAACACAGCTGCAAAACACAAGCATCACTTCCCCCACCCCAGCTTCCATTATCCCGCTTAATGCAAATATCAGGAGTGTTTGTTGTGGTGGGTTTAGGCCTCAACCAACCTTTCTTTGTGCCACCTCTTCACAGTGGAGCTTTTAAAATGACCGCAGTGGTCAGAAAATGGTTTTTACACAATAAAGAGGAACAGGCTCTTTTTGACAATGAGAGAAGTGGCAAGTACTACGTGCATGAGTTACTAGCTGTTTTCTTCCCTGCAGTCTTGTTTATCCCATTATAAAACCAGGGGGACAAATTCCAGAATGCAAAGAAAAAACAAGCATCGATCTCTTAGCTTTATGGGGCCATGTGTTTCTAATTAGCGTGAATTAGAAACACATGGCCCCATAAAGATAAGAAAGTGCTTTGCGCCAGCAGCAAAGCAGGCGACCCATTCGGATCGGAGGCGAAAGGGCATCCACAAAAAACCCTCATTTCCAATAGCAGGCCACTGTTTAGCATAAACGGTGACGCCAGCCAATGGAAATGAGGGGCGGGGCTTAAAGCCCTTTTCTGAAATCCCTCTCTCACAAAATTTCTCACCAGCGAGCAGTGCATGCACTGCAACACAGGCAAGACCTAAAAATTATGTGTCCCTCTGTAATGCAACTGGTGCTCATGTAAAGCGCTCTGATACCTTTGAGTCGAGTTTGCGCTATATGATAAAACTGGAAAGAACAAAAACATTAACTATGCACTATAGGTATATTCTTTCCCAAATACTTGAAGGGGAAAAAAGTACAGTAAGCAAGGTTTTAAAGCACAAAATGCTTTTAGGTGTTTTTTTATTAGTGGTCTGATATAATGTACTACTAAATATTATTCCCCAGAATATTGTGTTGAAAGAATGTTGAGGCTGAAGGACTCGTGACCACCTCTTAGCCTTCCACACAAATGAAGAGTCGGTCAGACAGTAGAGAATACAAACAAAGTTATTTATTAGTTTTACTCGAGCGGAGTCCAGTCTGACTAGCCTCCTTAGATGCTACCGAGGGGACTGACTCCTCCCAACATCACATTAATTGTTATACATTTCCAATGCCCAGCAAGACCTGTCCAAAACTGGAAAATTCCAGTTGGAGCTGGCTAACAAAGGAGACACAGAAGATGAGTTACGCTCCTGGGATCGGGCACATGTTATCTCAACATCAAGGTTACTTTGCCCGTGCCCGCTACGGTAGAGCATGAGAACGGACCTATCTTACAAAAAAGGTATGCAAAGTCACATTCATGTATTCAATGCGACAGCGAAGCTCAACCTTGAAGAAATACAAAAAATAAATATTGGAGCGTTGCTGCTGAGGCAGACAGAATGAGACAGAAGTTACTTTGATCATTACACAAAATGGTGGCTGTGGGCAAAATAGTGCAGCAAATGCTAACTTATGCGCAATGCCAATAGGGGGGAGCCGATTGGAAGTATTTTTCCAGTCCAACAGACCCCTCTTTTAGCATTTGCTAACTAATTTTGCTACTATGGAGAGCTACGACTCTCTGTATTACGTAATGGACATAGTACAAATCTAAACATACTCCATCAATACTCAAAAATACCCTTGTCTATGCACATCAAATCCTGGATATTCTGCATCATCATGGCCTTGCCCTTAGGGTAATGTTCTAGGGGTGTGGGGTGAGTTGTCAACATTTTCATACAGTAGGCAAAACAGGCAGGAAGACAATGTATACAGAGACAGTACGTTAAGATGATACCAGCTATGGCGACCAGAAAGATAATAATCTTCCAACCCAATGATGCAAACAGGACCCAAAACCACCCAGTGAGAGACCATGCACCATTCTCTTGGTGTATGTCAGAGACAAGCCAATGGAGCTTCTGTATAGCCGCATACACATTCGGGCGTGGTCCGGTATGTATACACAGCAACTACTAACGATGATACGGCAGGCCCCACTCTGATCAGCAAGGCTGACATCTAACACCATCCTGTTCTGAAGGGCAACAAGTCTCGTATCCTGGAGCTCAGCTGTAATATTAGTAAGTATTCCAGCCGTTGCATTTATTACCCCTTCCACTACCCTAGTGAGTCTTTGAATATTAAGACTATTGGACATGGGAGCCCAAAAGGGAACAATACCCTTCATAGCATCAGTGAACTGCTGCAATGTGGTATCTGTCTGATCTATGTCTGCAGTGTCTATAACTCGTCTAGCACGTGACAGATGAACACCCCTGCATTGTAGTCGGTGATCCCTATGGTAGTTGGATGGCCACATATACAGCGGTGGAAGGAGAAAGGAGAGATAACATATTACAGACCATCCTCGAGGGAGCCAAACATGAATGAATGAATACACATTTATATAGCGCATGGCTACCCAGGGGCATCTCAGCGCTTAATGTGACACCTTAAAAACACAGAAAGAGAAAAGTTTTAAGCTGTTTTCTGAAATTAAGATAATTAGATTCCAGACATAGGAGGGTACTCATGGTACTCAGTACATAGGTGTAATTGCAGTTACTCACCCCTATTTTTCCTTACCCTTTAACACAGAAACGCGCTGTCGTGTTAACCACCGGAACTGGCATTGCCACATCATGAGTAATATTACGCATCTGAAAAGATTTATAGTATTCAGTGACACTGAAATCCCAAAAATCAGACATTTCATTTTGAAGCCATGTTACATTTTGTTCTCTTTCATAGACCTTCATGCAAGCTGTAAGAGACAATGTATTATAATAAATAAGTATGGATAATGTATCTGGTGTCCCTTGTTCCCCTGGGGTAAACCCTTGATGTACACGTATATACTCTAAGATAGTTTCGTAGTCAGCTAACGTCATATTCATAGTATCAGAGTGATAATGAGTGTATACCATAGTGAAGAGCTGAAACCAGCCTTCACAACTTCCGAGGTAAGAAAAGGGCATAGACAACAACACATCATTCTTGTGCATCACTGTAGTGAATGAGCCACTTTTGTGGTCTGACACCCTATGATGACCCTCAACCACCACCATTTTGTACTGACTTAAGTGTGTTATGTTGCCCTAGCCTTAATGTAGGATGGGCTTGCATATGCCTGCTTCTCTTCTGTCCTGTAATCTTGCTGTCTTTTAGTAGAATAGTCTTGCCAAGAATAGAAGATATGGGATATTGAGGTGCAGTGTTGTGGGTGGTGGTGCACACATGTGCTCAATGTTGTATACTGAGGGTTTAAGTGTATAATGTTATTTGGGTTAGGTGAATTATGACTTTGACCTATTGGCTTTGACGTGGTCTAATGTCATTCTGCCTTCTGACTTTACCTTGCTTCAAACTTTTCTGTGTGCACCGTGGTGCTTGTAAGTTGTGTGGATGAGAATTATAGGTGCTAACTATTGCCTTTGACATGGTTTCATGTCATCCTTGATTTTCTGATTCCATCTTGCTTTGGGTCTTTGTGTGCATGGCTTAACTAACTTTCTGTGCCTGCACAAAGAAGAGGGCATGTTCTGCTCTGCCTCCTGTTTTTCGCATTTTTCTGACTAGAGAGAACTGGTTCTTATCAGAGGAATGTACATGGTTTGTCTTGGAGCCATAGCAAAGGCCTGATCAACCGTTGCTGTGGCCTTGAAGCAGGCTGGTATGGGCTCTCATGAGAACGAGGGGGCGAGGCTTGTTAGAAGCTTCGCTGTGTTTGAATTTGTATTAAAAAGGGGAGCCTACACTGGCCTGGTGGAAGTTCACGCCTGGAGCAGACGTGCTGTCACGGAGAGTGGAGGCTGGTGTCACCTCTGAGATTTCGCCCGGTTCAAGCAATGGACTCCCCTTGAGCGAAGTGGGGTGAAATGATGGAGCAGTAGGTGCGGTGTCTCTGCTACTAACTGTCTCTTGATTCTTTACTGATTCTCTCCTTTCCTTCTTATTTTCTGATTCTTATATCCATACATATATATATTTCTACATATCTATTTGCTTTGATTGTGTTTCAATCATACTATTGATATGTTAGAGTCTGCTATGTTAAGTGCATTCAGCTTACAGTGTGGTGCTATTTACTAATAAATACATCCCAGATATACCAATTCGTCTTTTCCTTGTAGCAGGAGGTGTGGACTCTTCTAGGCCAAGTATTCTGTTGTAGAAGGATGGGTGAACTCCCTTCTAGCAGGTAACTGTGTTATAGGAAGTTGTTCTACTCCTGGCAAGTGATGTGCAAAGTATGTTTCGCTCTAGAGAAGTGCTGTGTATATATTGTTTTCTTGCCTTGCCTTTGGGGGAGTGTTGAAAGTTTGCCCACCTTACGAAGTGCTGTGTATACGTTATATTCCATAAGTTTGAAACTGATATTCTCTCCCTGGGAAAGTGACGGTACATACCTTGGTCCAGGGGAGATCTGCGCATTACATTTTTGGCATAGTCGGTTGCAGGATGTGAACATTGATTTAAAAGGGGAAGAAATATGTTTTTTAGAAATTGAAAGCAGACTCTTAGATATCAATTGATTTATTTGAATGGGGGTAGACCATATGGTGTGCTGGCTCGTGAAGTGAGCTAATTGTGCTGAGTTAGAATTGGTGTGTGTGTGTTTAGGTGTGTTTATAAATAGCTTGCTACGTTAGGCAGAAAGGGCTGGATCCCTTTCAAGTGTTTGTTAAGGAATGCATATAAAATGTATTCAATTGCAAAGTGAATGTAAAATAACAGAGAATAACAGTGATACGTGGGACTCCTTCGAGGTTACAGACTCCGGAGTTGCGATGAAGGGTGTTAATCAGCAGGAGATTTATGACATTTTAGACAGAGACAGCGGTGTTATTTTAAATGTGTTGGTTAATATGCATCAAAAATGTGAGCATTTGCAAAAAGAACGTAGTGAGTTGAAAACAGAGCTAGTTGATTCACAGTTTGAAAATATATCTTTGAAGACAGAATTAAACGTGTACCAGGCTCTGAAGCTGTTTACTTTGACCAGCCAGAATGATTCAGATGTGATAAATGTAACAGAGAATGCGGTCAGACTACAAGCTACACAGACAGTTTTAATTAATTCTTCTGAGGAGATTTTTCAGCCAGACAGGAATGTACGGGGAGGTAAACAGACCAACGTTTTAGGCTTAACGATCACCGGTTGCGGACAGAAATTAGACATGACAGTGAATGATACATTTTGCTTCAAAAGAGTAACGCAACAATATGATTTTGAATGTGAACAGCAGATTGTGTACAATGATTACAAAGAAGTGCAGGGTAAGAAGAGGTCACTTTTAAATTCAGATGCTGGACAAATGCAGATGCTGCTGTGCTTTTGCACACTAAAAGATACTGGACAGAACAGCGTTAGAGAAAATGTGATTTGCCTATGGGAGGAAGCAATGGTTATTAAGTGGCATGTACAGACAGAAAAACAGTTTGCACAGGATTTAATAGAAGGTCCTGAGGTGGAGTTTGAAACACAAGATTCCCCAGTGAAGGTGCCCCATGTTACAAAGGAAATTCATTTGAAACAGTACAGAATGCCAGATGGGCGTGAAGGGATCAGTGAGATCATGCAGGGCTTGACAGATGCAGAGGTGGTGACCCTAATCAGAAATGTTTGAAATGATTTTGTGTAGCCTGTGTGCAAATGTGATAATTCTTGATGCATGACAGTTGATTATTGCGAATTGGACAAACATACACCTTCTTTGACTGATGCTGTCCTAGATATTGTTTCAGAAGTAGCATGGGACTTGGAATGTGACTTTTGATATTGCCGATGAGCAGTTTAGTTTTTTTAATTTTTATTTTATGAGGTGATAGACAAATGGCAGTTAAGAATTTGCTTGAATTAGTTAGACAGAATGGTGGAGCATTTTCAGAATTAAAGAATGTGAAGTCTTGCAGGAGGTCAGGAGAGGTTAAAGCTGTTTTCCTCTCAGGCATGTAAAGAGTTGTTCTGGGAGTGGGTGCACATAGAAATCTGGCACACGGGAAGAAATGAAATACACTGTTGGTGCTTCATTTGAAAGCGTCTTTGAGATGGATGTTTGGGAAGCTTGCAGTGAGATCATCCAGCAACGCTGAGAAGAGTTCAGGCTTTCTGTGAAGTCTGAGGAGGAATTCCTATGGGAGGGGTCATCCCAGCTCCTCTCCCCAGTAGACAGAGACAGCTTCTTGGAGATAGATGTTTGGGAGGCTTGCAAAGGCGCAGGTTTCCTCCCCCCCCCCCCCATGAGGAGAGTCGCAGAGCAGATAGGAGCAGACGAAAGTTGGCAGGAGTGCAGGGCACTTCGGCCTTGGAGGAGATAAGGTGAGAGCTAGAGGCAGCAGAGAAGTCTCTGCTTGTTATGTTTGGCGAGGGGCCAGTTGGTGTCCACAGAGATTTTTGTGAAGGGGGGCAGCACCTGTGAGGGGTGCAGTGAGAGAAGGAGACTGCCCCAGCCCTTCTTGCTGTGTAAAGAAAAAGAGAGATTTTACCAAGAATTCAGAGGCTAAAGCGTTGGTAGAATTCTTTGATAATTCCCCAGAGCTAGAGGAGAGCTATGCAGACAGAAATGAAAATATTGTACTTTCAGAAATGCGAGACAGAAAAAGTGTGCTTTTGAAAAATGTTTTTTGCAAGAAGAGTGATGCTTGTTTCTTTTTCAGATTGGCCCAGTCCCCACGTGTGAGTGGGACTCCCTTCCCCCGTGTGAGTGGGGCCCTCCCCCCCATCCTTCTTCCCCCTCCCCCAAGCCTGGAGTGATTGCCAGACCAGACAATGGCGGCTGATGTCATGCGGCTGATGGATGCTGATGTCCTGTGGCTACCCAGACTGGATGGGGTCCTCCTTTGTCAAGGACATACAGATGCAGATAGATGCCGGAGAGCTGTGTCCTACACAAATGGACTGCTTCTTTCCAAGAAAAGAGGGATCAGCAGAGTGTGGAACTGTTTCCTTCACGTGAGGCCGACTTTACATGCATGAAGGCTGTGTGTCTTTCACACAGGGAACTCCTTGTGCACAAGTGAAGAAAAAAAAAGAGAGGGAACTACAGGATGTGCTTTGCCAGAACTGTTTTATCAACGTGAAGTTCAGATGCGATGGGAGAAGGCTGTGTATTTTTTCACACAGAAGGACTGTTTTTCTTTTTAGGGATGGAGACCAATAGACGCTTTGCTGCACTTAGAGTACATATTTTCTGAGTTAGAGACTGAAGAGAAAAACCCTGTTGCTGTTGCTACAATATATGAGTTTGGCAGTAGAGTTTCCAGTTTCACCATTAGAGGCATTAGGAGCATTCCCCTAATGCCTCGTCCGGCTAGGGGCATTAGTCGTGCCCCTAGCCGGACGGGGCTAGGGGCACGACTCCATGCCAATTCTATCTCCTACTCCTCTGAGGAGCTTATCACCCTCCAGGGCCACTTGCCACTCTCGGACTCTGTCCGCAGGCATATTACTTCCCTAGGGATCGCACCCTCTCCCACTCCTACTCTGCCGTTCTCTCCGCCCGTCTGTTTCCCGCAATGCCCTCTCCCACTCGGCCCTTCCCCTCCCACCCAGTCACTATCCATCCTCCTGCTTAACACCAGGTCTGCGGTCAAGCACCATCATGAGCTCTTTGTCTTGCTTGATTCTGAAAAGCCTGACTTACTGCTCTTGACCGAAACCTGGTTCTGTGACTCTTCCCTGCCTGTTCTCTTGGCTACCCTCCCCCCCTCCTATGTGGCCTTACGCGCTGACCGCCCAGCAGGTAGGGTTGGCGGTGGAGTGGCGATTATTGTTCGGTCGGAACTAAATTTTCAACCCATCCCCTCCCCCCCTATCTCCTCCACTGAATTCCTCACTGTTCGTTCCCTCGCCCTCTCCCCTCCTATCACCTGTCTCCTAATGTACCGTCCTCCCCAGTTTTTGCCTCTATTCTTGCCGGCTCTTCAAGACCTTTTGGCCAACATGGTGGTCAATTATGCCTCAGTCCTGGTATTAGGGGATTTCAACTACTGGCCCTCGGACCCTTCTGAGTGTACAGCCTCGAAAGAATTCACAGAGACTCTCACATCTTTAAATTTCATACCACACATCTCTGTTCCCACTCACTCTCACGGTCACACTCTTGACCAGGTCTGGTCTCTTAATCTTCCAGTTTCCCCGGTGACGGTCTCCCCCTGTCCCTGGTCCGACCATGCCCTTATCTCCTTCTCCGTCTCTCTCAACTCGATATCCAAAGTCCCCCACGCCAAAAACACCTGGGCGCGGAATTGGAATAGAGTTGACTTTTCCACTCTTATGTCTCACCTTCAGAACTCTACCCCGTCCCTCTCCGATCTCTCGTCCGACTCCCAAGCCAACACTATCAATACCTGGTTGGCTAGAGGTTGTGACTCAGTGGCTCCCCTGCGCCGCATCTCCGTCCGGCGACCAAAGGAGTCTAACAGGTGGTTTAATGACCACCTAAAAGAACTAAAGCTGTCCGCTCGACAGGCAGAAAGGCACTGGAGGAAAAATTATTGTCCCTCACTCAAATCTCTTTATCTGAAATCACTCGCCGATTATAAGATCGCAATCATTTCCGCCAAAACCTCCTATTTCTCAACCAAAATAATGTCTGCCGAAAATAAACCTAGGAAGATCTTCAGCATAGTGCAGGACTTGGCTTACTCCGACAAGGCTTCACCTCAAATCCCCCCATCCCAGCCCCTCTGTAATCAACTTAACACTTACTTCCTCGATAAAATCGCTACCATCAAAGCCAACATCCCCCCCCCTCATCAGCCTATGTCGACCCCTCTCCTCCTACTGTTCAAAACCTTCTCACCTCCATCCCCCCCATCACTGAAGAGGTATTCCTAGACTTACTCCCCAAAGTGAAATCAGGCTCTCCGGCAGACATCTGTCCGGCGCGAATTCTCCAACGAATCTACTCCTCTTGTCCTGAACCCCCCATTACCTTTCTTAACAGTTCCCTAGCGCAGGGAGTAGTGACCCCTATGCTCAAATCAGCCACCATAGTGCCCATCCTAAAAAAACCTGGCGCTGACCCATCCATCTCAGCCAACTACCGCCCCATCTCCCTGCTGCCCTACTTGGGCAAGGTGCTGGAACGTTATGTTACCACGGTACTCAGCACCCATGTAGAGGCCAATGGGGGTTTGGCCTCCCGCCAGGCTGGCTTTCGACCTAGACACTCGACTGAATCAGTCGTGGTATCAGTCCTGGACAACCTCAGGAAGGGTATGGATCATAACAAACACCAGGCCCTGGTACTCCTCGATCTCTCGGCCGCATTTGACACGGTAGACCACACCATCTTACTGTCCCGTGTCAAGGCGGCTGGAATTGAGGGAACAGCCCTGGTGTGGCTTTCCTCCTTTCTGAGGGACCGCACTCAGGCGGTCCGGCTCGGAGATTTTACAACCATCCCACTCCCCGTCACGTGTGGTGTCCCCCAGGGTTCTTCCTTGTCCCCCCTACTATTCAATCTCTACATCTTCCCCCTCATTTTCGCTCTTCAACAGCTGGAGGTCACCGTGTTTAATTACGCGGATGACCTCCAGCTCATCTTTGATCTATCTTCTTCTCCCCTCTCTGTTCCCAGCTTCCAGTACACCATGACATTTATCAGGGACTGGATGAACCATAACCATCTCAAGTTGAATCCGGATAAAACCGAGTTGGTTCTTACCGGAGGTTCTTCCAGTCCCTGGAATTCTCTTTTCTGGCCCCCTACCCTTGGCCCTGCCCCCACTCCTTCTACCACGGTCAAAACTCTGGGGGTTAAAATGAATAATCAGCTCACCCTCCACTCTCAAATCAGCTCCGTAGTCTCCTCCTGCTTCCTCACTCTCCGGACTATCCGCACTGTCGCCCGCTTCTTCTCCCCCCAGACACTCAAAATGATCATGGCCGCTCTAGTCATATCACGACTGGACTACGCCAACGCCCTCTACAACGGCATACCAGCATACAGCCTAAGGAGGCTACAGGTAGTCCAAAACCAAGCCGCCCGACTGGTTTTTGGTCTTCCACGCTACCACCACTCCACACCCCTCCTCAGGGAGCTTCATTGGCTCCCGCTAAAGGAACGTTCTCTGTTCAAAACCGCCTGCATGGTTTTCCAGGCTCGTCAAGGCACCGCACCTGCTTTCATCTCCTCACTAATAACAGAATACGTTCCCTCTAGACAACTTCGTTCCTCTTCCAAGTCCCTTCTCCAAATCCCACGCTTCAGACGCAAAAAGTGGGGTGGGTCCAACTTTTCCACCTTGGCCCCCACGTTCTGGAACTCCCTTCCAGACCACCTACGTGCGTCTACCCACTATCTATCCTTCCGTAAGGATCTAAAAACGTTTCTTTTTAATCAGGCATTCCCTGTGTAAACCCCCTCTCCGGCCCAATCCCGGGCTCCCTTCTGTCTCTGTAGCCAATCCCTTCCACTAGCGCCAAGAAACCGTTCGGTGTACGCTGCGCTTTATAAATGCTTTTTAAATTAAATTAAATCAAGAGCTTGATTCATTTATTTTGTGTATTCATTTAACATGTATCCAGATATCTATGAGCTATTTATAGATGCACCTGATTTATTGCCTTTACATGTATTTAGAGAATGTAGACTTTATTTGCTCTAAAGTGATTCTCATGTACTTTTGATGAGTTTGCAATGTAGTATTCTGATCATAGTTGCTTTTTCGTCATGATTTGTTTTGAATTATATATTTTTGTGTAGCCACTTCAACACATGAGTTGCTGTTTCAACATGTGCTTTTTAGTAGTTGTGTCTTTCAATTTTGAAATGTGGTTTTAAATGGTTTTGCTTTCAATTGAGATATGCAGTGCTTCAATGATAGTTTTGTTTTTCAGTTATGATATACAGTTGCTATTTGCTTTGCAATGATTCCATTTTTGCAGTTAAGAGATGCAGTGCTTCATTCATAGTTGTGCCTTTAGTTAAGAGATTTTGTTTTTGACATATGTGAATGGTGATGATCGAGGGTCATGGGGTGCAATGTAGTGAATGAGCCACTTTTGTGGTCTGACACCCTATGATGACCCTCAACCACCACCATTTTGTACTGACTTAAGTGTGTTATGTTGCCCTAGCCTTAATGTAGGATGGGCTTGCATATGCCTGCTTGTCTTCTGTCCTGTAATCTTGCTGTCTTTTAGTAGAATAGTCTTGCCAAGAATAGAAGATATGGGATGTTGAGGTGCAGTATTGTGGGTGGTGGTGCACACATGTGCTCAATGTTGTATACTGAGGGTTTAAGTGTATAATATTATTTGGGTTAGGTGAATTATGACTTTGACCTATTGGCTTTGACGTGGTCTAATGTCATTCTGCCGTCTGACTTTACCTTGCTTCAAAATTTTCTGTGTGCACAGTGGTGCTTGTAAGTTGTGTGGATGAGAATTATAGGTGCTAACTATTGCCTTTGACATGGTTTCATGTCATCCTTGCTTTTCTGATTCCATCTTGCTTTGGGCCTTTGTGTGCATGGCTTAACTAACTTTCTGTGCCTGCACAAAGAAGACGGCATGTTCTGCTCTGCCTCCTGTTTTTCGCATTTTTCTGACTAGAGAGAACTGGTTCTTATCAGAGGAATGTACATGGTTTGTCTTGGAGCCATAGCAGAGGCCTGATCAACCGTTTCTGTGGCCTTGAAGCAGGCTGGTATGGGCTCTCATGAGAACGAGGGGGCGAGGCTTGCTAGAAGCTTCGCTGTGTTTGAATTTGTATTAAAGAGGGGAGTCTACACTGGGCTGGTGGAAGTTCACGCCTTGGAGCAGACGTGCTGTCACGGAAGAGTGGAGGCTGGTGTCACCTCTGAGCTTTCGCCCGGTTCAAGCAATGGACTCCCCTTGAGCGAAGTGGGGTGAAATGGTGGAGCAGTAGGTGAGGTGTCTCTGCTACTAACTGTCTCTTGATTATTTACTGATTCTCTCCTTTCCTTCTTATTTTCTGATTCTTATATCCATACATATATATATTTCTACATATATATTTGCTTTGATTGTGTTTCAATCATACTATTGATATGTTAGAGTCTGCTATGATAAGTGCATTCGGCTTACCGTGTGGTGCTATTTACAAATAAATACATCCCAGATATACCAATTTGTCTTTTCCTTGTAGCAGGAGGTGTGGACTCTTCTTGGCCAAGTATTCTGTTGTAGAAGTATGGGGGAACTCCCTTCTAGCAGGTAATTGTGTTATAGGAAGTTGTTCTACTCCTGGCAAGTGATGTGCAAAGTATGTTTCGCTCTAGAGAAGTGCTGTGTATATATTGTTTTCTTGCCTTGCCTTTGGGGGAGTGTTGAAAGTTTGCCCACCTTAGGAAGTGCTGTGTTAAGTTTGGAACTGATATTCTCTCCCTGGGAAAGTGACGGTACATACCTTGGTCCAGGGGATATCTGAGCATTACAATCACAGAAGGGAGCAGCCCACAGATCCAGCAATTAGTGACATCGGACGTACTATGGGCCTGGTGTAACATTTGGAGGAACACGTTATCTACATATGTCTTTCTGTGTTCACCTTTGTGAGGAGCCCGGGTGACAAACATATGTTCAGGGGGACCAAGTGTTGTGCCAATCAAAGAGTGAACAGGACATTTCTCATCTAGAAAACACATTATTCCAAGTATTGCTAGTAGGGAAATCAGGACAATCACTATAAAGATCACTTTGCCCTATTTCGACCAACTGGGCCAAAGCTACCCCATCCCTCTCCCAACGGCGTGCTGCAAAAGGCTGTTCCTCCTCAACAATTGGGTGCCCAAAATGCTACATGATGATAAGAGGGGAAAACACAATGGTGTTAGTGACAAGTAACCAAGAGAATAAGCAATACGTTCCAACGTCCTTTAGAGCCTCGCTGGCAGACTCCTATTGTTTATCAACGGTGGTGCTACTGAGCACAGCGGTGGGGCGGTGCGATCACGGCCCATTTAAGAAATCCCACGTCGTCCAAGATAGGGCACCCCCCTTTTTGGGAAGACACCCTCAGCTGATCCTGTCTCAGACAATGCACCAATCTCCCTTTCCCTAAGGTATCGTTGGTACCAAAGACAGGGTACATGCACCCTATTCTTTATCCACGCAGTCCATCCCTGTTAATCTGACTTTTCCTTTGGTGCACTGTCCCTCCTTCGGGGATGCAAATTGTACCTAGCCACTCTGAACACAGAGTGGTCACTAAACAGGGGCTCAAATTCAGAGGGGACAGGGGACTGTGGCTAAAGCACTTGTGGGCCAAGTGGAGGAGGATCCTGGAAGGCCCTTACTTCTGGGGGACCGCCTCATTCAATACTGCATCATTCTCCTCCTCTGTTTGCACCCACGTTAGTCGGGCATCCGAAAAATGGATGAAGTGTGGCACCTTCTCCGTCTCGTGATCAACTATGCCATCGATCACGCACTGGTCATAGGGAAGAGGTAACGGCACCTTCCGGCAGTGGGAGGTATAAATCCAGTTCTTCCGACTGGTCACCTTAACAGCACTCCTGGTGGCAAGAAGTACCAGCAGAGGCCCCTTCCAATGGGGCTCCAGGCTTCCCTTTCTCTGGAAGTGCCGCACAAGTATGAAGTCACCAGGTCAGATGTTATGCCCGGGCCCCTCTGGTTAAGGTGGCAACGTCTCTTGTATCTGTTGATAAATATAACGCAAGTTTTTAGTCAATTCATAAAGATAATCCACTAACAGAGGATACTCAATGTCTGAAAAGTGTCTTGGTTGCGGGACGCCCCAAACATTTGCTGGGCAGCCGAACACAACCTCATATGGGGACAATCCTGTCCTAGTGTGAGTCGTAGCTCTCGTTGACAGAAGAGCCAACGGTAGAGCATCTGGCCACTTCAATCCGGTGCTTCCCTGAATTTTTGCCAGTTCCAGCTTGAGAGTACCATTGTACTTCTTAAACAAACCTGCTGACTGGTGGGGGAGGGTGCAGTGTGGAACTTCTGCCTAATGTGTATAGCCCATCACACACCAGCAGGATGACTTTTGAATTGAAATGACTGCCATTGTCACACCAGATCAAGCGAGGTAAACTGAAACGAGGGAAAGACTCCTTCAGGAGGGCTTTCGCCGTAGCCATTCTTTCTCAGGATTATACTTCATGCATACAATACAATATTTAACCAAGTGAGTAGCTATTTTGGGGATGTTGTCATTCTGCCACACGGGGTCTAATAGTTTGCCTATACCCTTGGTGCTAATGTGAGCTGGCCCGTGCGTCATGGTAATGACAGGGAAGACATAGGCGTCCGGCAGCATCCGCCTTTGCTTCCCTGACTTCTCCGTCCAGCACCCATCCTCATCTAAACGTGCTGTGCTTTTCTGCCATATTGCCAACTCCTCAACAGTTGCCTCGCTTTGTATCTCTTTCACACTGTCCAGTGTATCTTCAAACATCATAACTTCAGGTACCCATCTAGCAGGACCAGCCACAAACATCTTTTTCATCTTTGTTCAAGCCGTTTCCTTAGCTATTTGGTCTGCAAATGCATTTCCCCTTCCCACATCATCAGTAATTGCCCTGTGGGTGCTGCACTTCACTATTGCTAACCTCTTGGGGAGTGCCAGGGCTGACAAAAGGCTGTGTATCAAGGGGCCATTCTGGATCTTTAACCCATGTGAGGTCAGGGATCCTCTCTCCGCCCTGAGCCACCCAAAATTGTGGGCAACCCCAAAGGCGTACTGGCTGTCAGTATAAATATTGACAGCCACTCCCTTACTTAACTCGCAAGCTCGAAGGAGGGCAACTAGCTCTGCAGCTTGGGCCGATTGATAGGGAACTTGTGATGTCTCAACTACTATATGTAGGGTAGTTATGGCATATGCTGCAGTGGTTGTGCCATCCAGTAATTTGAAACAAGAGCCATCAACATATAGCTCCCCTCGGGGTTCAGATAGGGGAAAATCAGACAGGTCTACCCATCTCTTCCTCTCCTCTTCAGTCTGAAAAATACAATCATGTATGTCTATTTCCTCACTTTCAGAAGGGAGGGTTAGTAACGTGGCTGGGGTCAGAGTGGCAAATCTTTTTATTGTGACATGTGGTGCAAAGAGGGTCATCTCATAACCAGTCAGAGGTGCACTGGTGAGGAGTTGTGTCTTCGTCTTGTTCAAAAGTGTATACACAGCATGAGGTACCATGACTGTGAGATCGGTATCAAGGGCGAGCCCTGCGGATTGTCGGATAGAGACGGCCGCGACCACTCTTAGACAGCCAGGGAGGGCTCTCGCGACGTTGTCAAGCAAAGCAGAAAAATAAGCACATGGCCTCTGCTTACCTCCACAGGCTTGTGTTAAGACAGAAAGCACACAACCAGCCGTCTCTTGTACATATAGCACGAATGGTTTAGCATAGTCTGGCGTACCAAGCTTCTGAACAAGACAGACAACTATGGGTAACCTGGAAAAGACCGGAGGTATCACTTTCCCGGTGCCAGTTTAATAATTGAGGATATACACTGTGACTCTTTCGGATGAGATTTGCAGTGGAGATTTTTTAATCCCACACACAATATTATGAAACACTTGGAAACTTTTAAGTTTTAAACAACTCATCTTGTAACGATATCCTGTAGAGGTCTGATGCCTTGAAATATTTACCCTCATGGACCTATTTCAAACAATTTCCCACAACTGATTTGAAATAGTGGGAGACATTTATCCTTGTGCCTGAAACAGGTGGTTGCATCAGTGTTAACTCACCGAAACACGTCGACGCTGAGTCAGTTGAGCATTAAATCGACTCAGCCTTGGTTGTACATAGACTGTACCATCAGAGTGGTCCAATCCAGGATTGTGCAGTTCGATTAGTGCACTAGAAAGACTAATTAATGAGTGTCTAATGATTTTTTCTCCCTGTTTTCCATATGGACTTTCTGAGACATTGTTTTTAACAGTTGAGATATTTGGTGTGAATTTGTTTTTATAATATTGTGATATATTTCATGTAATTTTATATTTCTGTGAATGTGATCACTGTACTTTTTTTTTTTTTTTTTTTTTTTTTGTTGAAAAACCTTTATTGACATTTCAATCATTAACAAGTATGGGCCTACAACCCCCCGGGGCCGGCCGCTAAGCAATCAGAGCAATAAGAGCAAATGTAAACACAGGCGGCACCTCGGAGAGCAGAATCTTCATTCCAATATAGTCCGGCCAGTGAGCCGCGCAGGTAGGACACCAGGAGAAAAAGGGTTTTTCATTTTATAATGAAACAAGACAGTAGGATCAGGTGCCAAACAATTTCCCAACAACGATAAGGGGCAAGAATAATAGACGTAAGCAATAAGCAGCAATCTATTGGATCAATGGCGCAGACACGGGAAATTCCGGATGGGGAAGAATATCAAAAACAGTTGCGCCTGCAGGCCCCGGTACCTAACGCCCAGAGAACACCCCGGAAACTGTGGCACACATGAAGAGGCGACGATTCACAACAAAGGAGGTGTACCGCGCTGATCCCAGAAAAGAAAAAACAAGAAGAAGCGGAGAAGAAAAAGGAGGCCATGGAAGAAGAGATAAAGACTAAAGAGTCCCCTCCCCCAACCCCCCACCCTGCACCTCTGCAAATGAGTATGGCCCCCCCCCCCCAGCAGTGTGCCTGTCGCCCTAGAACTAGACCCGAAATATAGAAGAAACAGGGAAAAAGGAGTAAGAAAGAACCCCACCAGACGGGGGGGGGGGTGGAGAGAGTATAATAAACTGGAGGAGGGCCTTCAAAACATACCCCCGGCTTCTCCCTCCCGCACGGAAAGTCTCCCCACAGCAAACAATAAGCAGCACCAAATCGACCATATCAAAAAAGGGGAATGGGGAGCATTATGCACCAACTATGCTAATAACCATGAGAGTACGCAACCATGAGTCCGCCCGTCTACTGGATGACCACCCCCGAAGGATCAGCCTCATCCTTGACCACTCTTTGCAATTCTGCCCATGCCTACCCCTCGACCCAGCACCATGTCCGATGTTCCAGGGTAAAGGAGTGTCCAAAAACAACCGGGAAGCGACGCACACAGGTGGGGTGGAAGTCTCTGAGTACCAACACAGTCCGCATCATGGAGGGACGTCTTTCCCAGTGCTGCCCCAGGATCTGCACTGCACACAAGGTCCAGGAAGGCTGAATCAGCCAAAGTAGGCAAACGTTGCTGGAATTGTCCCTGGGTCGCCGGAGGCCGTGCACGGGACAAGGCCACCACTTTCCACTCAGGTCCAATACCTCCGGAACAGATCAAACCCTCAGTTAGCCGATCACACGGTAGCATACTGTCCGGAGTGTCCGGCTGTGCACTAATCGCAGGGGTGGCCGCGACATTATCCTCCTGTGTGCAGTGTGGGAAGCCCCTGTGTACCTGTGGACCAGCATGCCGCCACTGTCCCAACGCTGATGCCACACCATCGAGCTTACTCCCCAAAACCCCGGCGCCACGAGCCAAGGAGAAATGAAGGGCACCAAGGGCCTCTAGGAGGTCGCCGTACCCCAGCACAGCTCTCTGCGATCGCTCCGCCACACTCCCAAAAGTCACACACTCCCAATCCTGCTGCGACCCAGTGGACAGGATGGTAGGCTGCATAGCAACAAGATGGCCGCCGGGAAGGCCCGACTCGTATTGGGGCCGGGACCCAGGGACAAGCGCCTCGAGGTCCACGTCGCTGAAGACAGGGGTCCGGGGGCAGGCACAAATTCAGCCGTTGCGTGGTCACGGGCAACAGTCGTCCCCGCCACGGACCAGCTCCCGCGAAAAGCCGGGAGCAGCCCGCAAGGATCAGGGCGAGCTAGGGGCGGCGTCCGGGCAGCTCACCGTCAAAGGCAGGGGCAAGCACCGAAGAATCTGAGAATTGCACCCCCGGGCATGTCCTCGGTCCGCTACGCTTAGCAGTGGGAGCGCCTACGGCAAAATGCAGGCCGAGGGCAGCACCGCTCCGGTGGACCGACTCCACCCAGTCACTACAGGCCGCTGTTGTTAAACTGCCACCCGGCCAAGGCGTCCACTCGAGGTCCCGGCTCCGGGGCTGCACGGGCCGCAAAGTTCAACTGCAGATTTCTCCGGCGGTACGGCAGCCAGAAACCTCGGAGTCACACGATCGGTTGCCACTCTCATTCACAAACACGATCTCATAGCGCAGACTGAGGATCTCGTGCAGGATATCCGTGCGGGATGCGGAGGTTCACGGAGCCGGGAATCTACGCTGCCGTCCCGGTCGCCATCTTGGCTCCTCCTCATCACTGTACTTTTTGATATCTATTTGTAACTAATTCTAATGAGACATGAAATCACATACTGAAATTTGGATTCCATAAGGATATGGTGATATTGGTGTCAATTGGGAATGAATGGTGTATGAATCATGATAAGAGTATTTGATAGAGTCCCAAAGGAAATTTCAAATTGACTGACAGAGCAAAGGATAACCTTTAATTGCTCAAAAGCTTGTTTACATTCAGGCGTCCAGGGCACAGCTTTATGCACATCTTTAGTGGTTAGCTGCAACAGCGGCATTGTTAGAAAGGAAAAGTTAGGAGTCCAGTGCCGACAATGCGAAGTAATGCCTATGAAAGCTTGCACTTCCCGCTGAGTGTTTGGGATGGGCATTTTGACAATAGCACTAATGCGTTCTGGTGTTAGTCTCCTTCCCTCCTTCGACACTAGGTGACCTAGGTAGGTGACCTCGTGTTGATACTATGGGAATTTTGAAAGGGACACTTTATGCCCGTGATGAGCCAAATGCAGCAACAATTTAACTGTTGCATCTTTGCAACCTTCAACAGGGTCAGAAGCAATTAAGAGATCGTCCACATACTGCAGTAATACATTACCTGAGGGAAGTGTGAGGGAATCCAATTGGCCTTTTAGAGCTTGACTATATGTGCTACGGCTTTCAGCATAGACCTGAGGACTGCGACAAAATCGAAAGCTTCTGCCGGCGAGACCGAATCCAAATAGGTGCCTGCTCTCTGGATGAATGGGAATCCTAAAGAAAGAAGGCGTTTTTCAAATCAATCACAGAAAAGAATTTGACAGAAGAAGGAACCATCGTCAGAAGTGCAGTGATGTCGGGCACCACCGGGAACTGAGAGACCACTGTCCTATTAACCTCACGCAGATCAATCACAAAACGATAGACATCAGGATGATCATCAGAGGAACCCGAGGGTGCACTCTTAAGAATGGGAAGAATAGGGCTATTACACACATTCACAGTTGTCCCCTCAACAACCCCTGACTTGATCAAATCCTGGATAATCTGCAATAGAACTCGCTCCCCTGCTTGTGGTATTTTGTACTGAGGAATACGAGGCAAAACAGCATTGTCTTTGACCTTAATAGAGTCTGGAGGTATCTTTAACAATCCTACCTCCGTATCACCTGTAGCCCACAACGTGGGCGGCACATCCTTGAATTCAGCAGGGAGGGACGCATTTTGGACAAACACTGCTTAGTACTAACTACATTAGTGCCCATTGTCGTATAGACATCCGCTGGGGCTCAATAAATTGTAGCATATAACTTCTTCAAGAAATCCAATCCCATCAAATTCTCACCGCAATTGGACATCAGCAAAAATGATAAATCAACAGTGAAAGGAACAACGGTCAGGGCAAGGGGTTTGGATATGGGGCTCACAACCAGAACACCAGAAAAGCCTACCGAAAAATTATTATGGCCAGACAGGGCTCCCCGGGGATCAGTGAATGAGAAACAGAGCTTTTCATTGTGCCTGTATTCACCAAGAATTGCTTAGCTGAGCCCTGCAAGTCAGCAGTAACATAATGTCTGCGCTGATCTACAGGTATCTGAGCTGATCCCTCGCCCTGTCCCTGGCTTTCCTAATTGTGGGACAACCCGGTCACTTCATCCAAATCATAGTCATCATGATAGTACTGTCGCCCTCAAGAGTCATCAAAATAGTTCTGATTAGAGCGACCCTGCGACTCCTCATCTGTCTGAACCCCGTCATGACCACCTGCTCCACAACCCCGTCCATGAGAACCCCGTCCTTTAGAGACTGCAACTTTCTGCAACAACATCAGGCACTCGCTGCACCAGTGCCCTTCCTCTTTACAATATGCAAACTGATTCGGCACCACAGGAGCAGCATTTCTGTTAGTGCGGGGCAGCTGTCGGGCCGGACCAGTGCCACGTCCTCTCCCGTTCCCTCTAGATACCTACTGCATCAACACCTTCATCTTCAACTCTTTATTTTTCTTCTCCACCTTCTCCTTCTCTTCATTGTCCCTGTGCTCATAACACTGTGCCATACTCAATATCACTGATGGGGAGGAAATAGTCCAAGTGCTCTCCGAAGCCTGTAACCGAGTTGCGATCTCAGGAAACAGGTTCGTAACAAATCTGTTAACGAACAATCGGACACCTCCCTCCATTGACCAATCCTTTCCACTGAAATCTAAAAACACACCTTCAAACGTAGTAAAAAAAAATCAGATACACTTTCATCTTACTTCTGACGACATACTGTTAACTTGTCCCAATCTACACTTTTAGGTGGAATAAGGGATGGTATTTACGTAATAATACGGCCCGGCAAAGCTAGTATGTCAGCCTTAGGCTTCTCACCAGGCTTCCTCTCTTTATCCCATGCCCTGATCTCGTCCCAAGTGCCACCCAACTCCACAACATGGTCCTGTGTATGCATCTGCTGCCAAATTTCCACCGGTACCAACAAACCAAAAAACATCTCAATGTCTGCCAGTGACATCACTATCGACGATGCGGCCTCTGCCAATTATTTGTATTATGCAGTCAGATTTTTCCTAGGGTCGGTCAACTGACTCTTAAGAGATAAAACCTCACTCCGTTTCCATGGAGTGTAAACCCATTGTTGTTGAAAGGGGGCCTCTAGTCGCTGTCTGACAACAGCATCATGCTGATCACGCAGCTCCGGTATCTCAGGGTGAAAAATAGGATGTACTTCCCTCATCGGAAACTGAGTCGCTGTTGTCGTGCTGTTCTGATTTAACCTACCTCGATAACCAATCAATGTTGCAACATTACTAAAATGTTGTTAGGGGCCATGTCGGGCACATACACATGGTCCTGGATGTCATAAACAATCTGAGGTGTGACACCATTGAAACACTGTTCCCACAACACAATTATTGTAGCCGACATAAGCTTGAGGGCATGCTCCTGTATGAACGGTTCATACTCTTTCAACACACTCCATACATCCTCCCCACTGTAAATCGGATTACAGCCCACTGCACAGCCTGATTAGCTACCATCTTTTTCTCTGCATCTCCCACATCAGATCGAATCAGCACACCCCTCATTCGCTCCCGTGCAGTCGCACAGTCTCCCTCTTCCAGTCCACGCACTGGTGTCCCAATACTCAGCAAGGTTTGGGAAGGGAGATGCCTTGGAAGACACAATAGATGAAGGGGCAGGCACCAAAGTTATTAATGGCTGTGTTGCGGGTTGGAGAGAGAGTAAGCTGAAACAATAGGTGTAGCAGGAAGACTTGCAGTCGTCGCAGCCACGGCATGTGAAGCCAGTGAAAGGGCAGGAGGTGCTGTAGCCGTAGCAGCCAGGTCAAGAGCAGAAGAACCAGAGGTAGAGGCAAGAGGGGCGGAAGACTAGGGTGGCAGGGCAGCAGGCTATATTCTCTGCAGGGCATAGGGAGGTGGAGGTTGAGTGTCTAACAGCTCCTCCACTAATGTATCGCCTTCCTCTCGAGCAACATAGGATTTGTCACACTGCAATCAAAACTTTCTATCAGCACACTCTATACCTTTTTCTACTTTCTCTCTATCATACGCTACTGCTTTCTGAGTCACTGTCTGCATCTTTCCTCTTTGGGTCTCTTTTTCTGCTTTCATTCGTCTTTGCCTAGTGTCCTTTTGCCATACCTGAAGATAATCAAACATCGACTGCATACTTCGTTTAGCAAACAATTTATCCTGCACGAAATTCAGTTTTTGTTCATCAAAGGTACCTGTTAGCGGCCACTGCAGCTCGGCATTGTCCCTGGTATATTTGTGCCATTATGTACTAAAAATAATAGGGCCAAGGCCATGCTTAACATACAAAGTTCAGGGTGCCATCTGGTGGCACAGGTTGCCTTTCCTCCAATCGAGCCTCAACAGAACAACAACGGCACCTCAAACAACACAACTTGCTCAAACAGGGCATCTTAAGAGTAGACAAGTTCACTATTCGTGCCAGACAAATAATTTCCAAATATCTTTCAAAAATGTTGGTCCTCAGACCGTATCAAACAAAGAAAACCAAAAGTCTGTCTGCACCAAAGAGACAAATCAAAGTCGCCACCACAAAACCAAAAGCCGGCCAAATCACAGGCATTTTCAAAAGTAAGCCAAATCCATTATGTTGCCTGGCAGAGTGTACGCAGAAGCTCTGTATCCAAATTGGTCCCCGGACCTCCCAAGTACAAATCAAATGGTCCTCAGACCATACCAAAGATTATTCAAAATGGCGCCATACTCACAAAGAAACAAGACAAACTCACCTGGTGCACACAAGTGGAACACATGTATTCTCCACTGCCGACTCTTCGGACCAAACAGTCAGATCAAAGGGTTTCGCCAATCAGGACCCCAGTGGGATGACCACTGGGAGAGTCACAGCCCTATCAGACAGGCGGGGCAGCTGCGAGTACTAGGCTCTATCGTGCAGGGATCCCCGATCCGCCCATCCGACCCGACGTGGCCCCGTCCTCCCCACCTGTCCGCAGGCGAAGATAGGTCAGCCCGATGGAGTCCCTGTTTGGGCACCAACTGAAGGAAGTGACCCGATTAGGGCCACCCAGGTCACTCGCGATCACCTCTCAGCCTTCCACACAAATGAAAAGTCGGTCAGACAGTAGAGAATACAAAGCAAGTTATTTATTAGTTTCGCTCGAATGAAGTCCAGTCTGACTAGCCTCCTTAGATGCTACCGAGGGGACTGACTCCACCCAACATTACATTAGTTGTTATGCATTTCCAATGCCCAGCAAGACCTGCCCAAAGCCAGAAAATTCCAGTTGGAGCTGCCTAAAAAAGGAGGCACAGAAGAAGAGTTACACTCCTGGGATCCGGTACATGTTAACTCTACCTCAAGGTTACTCTGCCCGTGCCTGCTATGGTAGAGCATGAGAATGGGCCTATCTAACAAAGAAGGCATGCAAAGGCACATTCATGTATTCAATGAGACAGCGAAGCTCAACCTTGAAGAAATACAAAAAAGAAATATAAGAGCTTTTCTGCTGAGGCAGACAGAAGTTACTTTGATCATTACACAAAAGGGCAGGTGTGGGCAAAATTGTGCCGCAAATGCTAACTTAAGTGCAATGCCAATAGGGGGAGCCAATTGGAAGTATTTTTCCAGTCAAACAAGGACAGAGTAGTAAAAGATAAGTGCATATAGGTAATTATAGATCTACTATTCCTAGCTCCATATTTATGTACCTTGATGGAATATATATCACGTAGGTACATATATGTGGAGTAAGGTATAGAAAATCAATACTTACTTAACTGTGATATTTTGGATTAATATATTGTCCTCAAGATTTTGAGCCTTTCCTCCCACACATCTTATCTGAGGGGGTGGGTGACCAGCCTCTGCACCCAACATACGTTTGCTAGAGGATGTTCTACCTGGAACATTCTACATCAGGAATCATCACACCTGGATGGCCTGAAGGGATAAAACTTACCTCAAGTAAAGTTAGGAAATGTAATCTGCTTCGAAAAGCGTAGAGTTTCCTAATCATGCCTAACTTTGTAGTGAAGATTTAATTTAACTCGCTACTAATTTAAAAAAACTTTTCCACAGTGCTTGGAGCATATTCATAAAGGACATTTTGTGAAAATATGTAGGGACAGTGTGTTGTAAACATTTTAAGGCTGTAACAATGGTGACACTAAATAAAGTTTAAATGTCATTTTACAGGGGAAGTTGTAAAGGTCTCACAATGAATTTTGTTATAATGCTGTGACAAAGGATGGCTAGTTCAATTACATCTGATCCAAAGCACCAGTCAAAACTGCAAGGACTTCATGCAGGCTTCGACGTTGGGATAGACGCTTTCTAGTAGCAGGCAGGAGTGCGAAAGGTGCCATTACAAAAGGAGACCTTCATCAGACATCGACAAGCAAGATAGGTAGGCATGGTAAAGGGTAGGTGATCGTGTGAGCCTGGGATGGTCCATTTAAGGCCAGTGGACTGCCTGAGTACACTAGTTCCATCTCTCGTTACAGGAGTTGTACATTGGCAGGCAGCAGCTCTGCCTCTAAGGCTCTAAGTGGTGGTTTCATGGTTTGCATCTAGGTTCCTCCTCTGTGATAACCACGCTCTTTGATGCTACTTGCATTGTCCATCTCATATGGATGCTACAGAGTGCTTTACTTACAAAATTATGTACATTCTCGTCTTTCACAAGCAAGAGACTCCTTTCATAGAATCCTCAAGCTGGCACTCTTTATGCGCCTAACATTGCTTGGACGAGCATACACTTTTCTGAGTGGTGAATGGAGAAAACATGGAAGTCTGCCATGTGTACCAGAAAGGGAAAATATTTACTTAAAGATGGATTGTTCAGTATTTTTACAGTTGGAGATAAAAAGTCTAGCTTCATGTTATGAAACAGTTAAGAATCTGCCATATTTAAATGAAAGCTAGAAAGCCAAAACAGTTCCTTATTAGAACGTGGTCTTCGTAGCAAGTAGGTTGTACTTTCCAGTCACTACACCAGCAAACGTACACATGGCTGATATGCATCAAAAGCAAAGAAGTCAGTCAGCACTTTTTATAAGAGCATGTAGTAACAAATAACAAGGGTTGCAATTGTTAAGCAATTTGTAAAAAGCAATGTGGATTGAGTAACAATGAATAGACCTTAATAGGACTTCAAAGATCACTATGCAAAGTGATTTTTTGATTTTACACTAGGATACTTTTTAGAAAATAAGTGTAAATTTATGCATTGAAAATTTCTTTGGGCCAGCCATATTGGCAAAAACACGATAAGCTATAAATTTCACTTAAAATTTCCAAACACCTTTTCTCCATGTGTATGTAGCTCTTATTTTGCTCCTTCTGGCACTATTTTACTTTCTCTTTTCTCTCATCTATTAATCTCTGTCCTCACTCCCTCCTCACCCTTTTCCATTTGACCCTTTGCTGGTTGCTACTGCAGCTGTCTCTTCTCTTTCCTGCCCTCTCTCACTTTTTCTATTTACTCTCCTTTCTTTCTCTCCTTCTCCTCTACTTTCCTAGAACCACTTCTCTCTCTTCGCTGTACTGCTCAAAATGTTTAGTCTTTTACCATGTATGGCAACATAAACCTTCTCTTGGCTGTGCATGGCGATGAGCAGCAGCTGTCACATTTATTTTCACCACTGTGCTTTTCCCTGGTGCTAGTCCACGACACATACCATCCTGGGGGCCTTCTGGAACCGAACAAGTCCCCTTCAACCTTAGAACAAAGAAGTTAGTGTAATGTGCTCATCATATCCCTGCAGCTTGGTGTCCAGTTGTAAGAAACTGGCTCTATATATACTGCACCAAAGTGAGGTACAGTGTGTATAGAGTCAAAGAGTCCCCAGAGGTTTGGCAGAGGTTAAAGTTAGATAGGACCTTACTCTCTAAAGTGGTAGCTTGGTCAAGCAGTAAGGCAGTATCAAAGGACAGTATAAAGCATTTGATGTACACACTCAGTCAGCAAATGGTCTCACACACTCAAGAACTGATCTCTAGGCCAATTGTTTTGTATAAAAAAAATATACTGTTGTTTTATTTTAGAACCACAGGTTTGCATAAAATACTTTCTCAACATAAGATGCTGTTGTTGAGTACTTTCAATGAACCACATAGACTTTGAATGCAATAAGGTACAGGAGTTGCAATAGGCAACACAATACTTGGTATATCTATAACATTGAGCTCAATGGGATTTTTAAGTAAACTGCAATAGAATTACTTTACAAACGTTTTTCTTACTCAGGGCTGGATCCTGGATTCAGCCCTGGTGCATTTCCTGTAAACAGTTGAAAGAAGTCGTTTTTGTGAGACATGTGATTTTTAAGGAATATTTGTATGTTGCAAAAATCGACACAGAAGAAATTCTAGTAAAAACCAGGCAATGTTATCCTACGGGGGAATATCAAGTTATCGGTACATCACAGTTTTAATGACTTGTTCTGATCAGTGCTGGGCACCTAAGTCTAGCACTGGGATCTCTCCTGAGAACAGGTGAGTAATTTTGTTTTCGTTAATCGGACGATTTTTTGTGAATATTTTAAAGTTTCAAAACTCGACACTTAGAAGAATTTCCAGGTGAAAACCAGCCAATCTTACCCTACGGAGAAAATGTAAGTTATCGGCTTTCAGGTAAGTACTCGGCTGGCAGAGTTAAGGTTCTGGGGCAACACTCAGGGGTCCCCCAGGTTCAGGACTGTACTGTTGTTACACCCCCAGTGACACCGGGGCGGCCGGGTGCAGAAAGAGTAGGGCCAATATTGGCCTGTGGCGGGCAGGGGGCCTTTGGTTGGGGGCTGCTAGCAGGCAGGGCACACAGCTGTGGGAGCAAAGCTCCTGGTCACTTACTCAGGGCAAGTGGGGAAGTGGAGTAGGGTAGTTGGTGCACCTTCAGCGGCACTGGGGGAGCCGGGTGCAGTGGTCTTTTGGGCCATCGGGCGCCCAATGCATTTCAATGGGGAAGCTTTGAGACGAACAAAGGCTGCAGTCTCGGGGACGGTGATTCTTCAGGTGCGACCACCACTTCGAGAGGTAAGTTGGGAAGCTGTAGGTTGGGTACACACCCAGGAGTTGGGTACAGGGGGCCGTGGGGCGCCGGGTGCAGGGGAGTCTTTAGGCGTCGGGAAATCTTACCCTCTGCTGGTCGCAGTTGGAGGGGTCCCTGGTGTTGAGGCTGCAGGCGTCGTCAGGAGCGTTGAGGTGAGTCCTTGGGTGCTAGATTCTTGGTTGCAGTCGCCGGGGGGACATCCTCGTGGTCTTTGTCCACTTTAGCTCGGGCCGGGCTCGGCGGGTGCAGAGTGGGCAGGATCCGCGGTTTCAGGCCGGGGCCTGGGGTTGCAGATGTTTGAGCAGAGCCACTGCTCGTGGGAGTCCCAGTCTTTAGTTGAGCAAGGCAGTCAGGTCCTCCGGGGTTTGTGAGGTTGCTGACCACTGGAGACGCCGGGGTTTAGCAGGAGCAGGTTGGAGGAGCTACAGGCCGGTAGGGCTGGGGCCAAGTCAGTTGGTGTCATCCTCTTGTTAGCAGGTGCACGTCTGGTCTTTCTTTTTTCTTCTTGTTCTTCTTGTAGTTTCAGATTTGGGATCTGAAGAAGGTTCAGGGTGCCCCTAAATACTAAATTTAGGGGTGTTACAGGTAGGTAAAGGGCAGGGACTAATGGGTTCCTTCCCTGGGGTGGGTACACCCCCTATTCTGCCACTCTCCCGTGGGAGGGGGTAGGAGCCTGTTCTTGGTTGGCTTGGTCCCCCCATCCTCAAGATGGCGGGGACTCGAGGTTGTGCTTCACCTCGCCTTCCCCACCTTAGAGGTGGAGTTGGCAGAGGTTGGCACACCTCTCTTCCTCACTTTGTTTTTCCCGACAGTTCTCCCGCCCAAAGTGGGGGGTAGAACCACTGGGGACCAGTTGCTGAGTACAGCAAGTGGTCTGGAGAAGCTCACAAAGGTGGCATGCCTTTGAAGCTTCTCCTTCGTGAACCCTGCCCATCCTGGGGGAGGAGGCTTTGCACCTCGTCCCAGTATGTGCATTGTTTTAGGCCCCCGAGAGCAGCAGGTCTCGACCCAGGGCTCCAGAAACATGTCTGGTGGTGGCAGCCTGCTCAGCCACTCACTCAGCTCACTGGGAGTTGGTTGAGTTTCGGGGGGCATCTCTAAGATGCCCTCTGTCGAGCAATTTACATTAAAGCCCGCACTGGCATCAGTGTGGGTTTAATGTGCTGAGAAGTTTGATACCAAACTTCCAGTCTTCAGTGCAGCCATCATGGTGCTGTGGAGTTTGTAATGACGACCTCCCAGCACCATATACTCTTAATGGCCACACTGCAGTTACAGGGCCCAGGAATGGACCTGGGCACTGTAGGGGTACAGGGCTCATGCACCTGTACCCTCACCACTGGCATAGGGCACCCAGCTAGAGGGGTGACTGATGTATGCCAGGGCAGTGGTTAGTGGGCATGGCACACAGAGATGTGGACCATGTCGTGTCTTTGTTTTGTTCTGCACCCAGACACTCAGCCTGCAAAGTCAGTGTGTGGGTGTCAGGGTACAGGGCCTCTAAGGGTGGCACAATAAGTGCTGCAGCCCTTAGGGGCCTTCTCGGGTCACAGTGCCCTGGGTACATATGGTACCATTTACCAGGGGTTGACATGTGGCCAGAGATGCCAATTGGGTTTAGGCTTCAATGCAGTTTTAGGGAAGGAACACAGGCCCTGGGTACCTCATTGGCAGGAGCCCAGGGCACACTCAGTCAAAGTACATCAGCAATTCAGCAAACAGTGGGGGTATAACATGCAAGAAAGAGGGCACTTTCTCCCGCAACCCCCCACAAACGAAAGATGATGAGACTAACCTTGCCCTAGAGATTCTTCATTGTCTAAGTAGAAGAAGAAGGACCTGGAAAGTCCATCTGCATTGGCATGGGCAGTCCCAGGTCTGTGTTCCACTTCAAAGTCCATTCCCTGTAGGGAGATGGACCACCTCAACAGTTTAGGATTTTCTTCTTTCATTTGCATTAGCTATCTGAGAGGTCTGTGGTCATTTTGAACCAGGAAGTGAGTACCACAAAGTATGGCCTCAACTTCTTCAGGGACCAAACCACAGCAAAGGCCTCCCTCTCAATGGCACTCCAACGCTGCTCCCTGGGGAGAAGCCTTCTGCTTATAAAAGCAACAGATTGGTCTTGGCCTTCATCATTGGTCTGGGATAGGACCGCTCCTATCCCTATATCAGAGGCATCAGTCTGCACTATGAACTGCTTGGTATAATCTGGAGCTTTTAGAATTGGTGCTGAGCACATTGCTTCTTTCAGGGTGTCAAAAGCCTTTTGGCAACTAACTGTCCAGTTAACCTTCTTGGGCATTTTCTTGGAGTTCTGTGAGGGGAGTCACAATGGACCCATATCCCTTCACAAACCTCCTGTAGTACCCAGTCATGGCAAGGAATGCCCTGACTTGGGTCTGGGGGTGTTGGAACTGCCCAGTCCAGGATGGTCTGGATCTTGGGCTTTAAGGGCTGTACCTGGGCTCCACCAACAAGGTGGCCCAAGTACACCACAGTGCCCTGCCCTATCTGGCATTTGGATGCCTTGATAGTTAAGCCTGCAGTTTTCAGGGCTTTTAAAATCTTCCCAAGGTGGATCAATTGATCCTGCCAGGTGGAGCTAAAGACAGCAATATCATCAAGATTAGCTGCACTAAAGGACTCCAACCCAGCAAGGACTTGATTCACCAACCTCTGGAAGGTGGCAGGGGAATTCTTTAGACCAAAGGGCATAACAGTGAACTAATAGTGCCCATCAGTTGTGGAGAATGCTGTTTTCTCTTTTGCTCCTGGGGCCATGCCAATCCGCCAGTACCCAGCAGTTAAGTCAAAGGTACTGAGAAATGTGGATGCCCCTAATTTGTCTAGTGAGCATCTGTCTTGGTGACAGAGTTGAGCCCTCTATAGTCCACACAAAACCTAATTTCTCTATTTCCACCCTGTGGATGAGGTTTGGGGACTAGGACCACTGGGCTGGGCCAGGGGCTCTCAGAGGGTTCAATAACCCCCAAATCCAGCATCTTGCTGACTTCAGCTCTGATGCTTTCCTTGACTTGGTCTGACTGTCGATAGATCTTGTTTTTGACAGGTGCACTGTCACCAGTGTGCACATCATGGGTACACCAGTTGGTCAGCCCAGGGGCCAGGGAAAAGAGCCCAGCATCCTGTTGCAAGACTTGCTTGCAGTCAGTCTGCTGTTGGGGAGAGAGAGTGTCTGAAAAGACAACTCCATCTACTGACCCATCATTTGGGCTGTAGGAGAGGATATCAGGGAGAGGTTCACTCTCTGCTTCCTGTTCCTCATCAATCACCATCAGCATGGTGATGTCAGCCCTGTCATTGTAGAGCTTGAGGTGGTTCACATGGATAACCCTTTTGGGTGTCCTGCTTGTGCCCAGGTGAACTAAGTAGGTGACCTCACTCTTTTTCTCTAGGATAGGGTAAGGACCACTCCATCTATCTTGGAGGGCCCTTGGTGCCACTGACTCCACAACCCACACCTGTTGCCCAGGTTGAAATTCAACCAGTGCAGCTTTTTGGTCATACCAGTGCTTCTGAAGCTCCTGGCTGGCCTCAAGAGTCTTGGATGCCTTTTCCATGTACTCAGCCATTCTGGACCTTAGGCCAAGCACATAGCCCACAATATCTTGTTTGGGTTCTTAGAGAGGCCTCTCCCAGCCCTCCTTTACAAGACAAAGTGGACCCCTCACAGGATGACCAAACAGAAGTTCAAAGGGTGAGAAACCTACTCCCTTCTGTGGCACTTCTCTGTAAGCGAAAAGCAGACATGGTAAGAGGACATCCCATCTCCTTTTGAGTTTCTCAGGGAGCCCCATAATCATGACTTTCAATGTCTTGTTAAATCTCTCAACAAGGCCATTGGTTTGTTGATGATAGGATGTATTAAACTTGTACTGCACCCCACATTCCTTCCACATGTGCTTCAGGTAAGCAGACATAAAGTTAGAACCTCTGTCTGAAACCACCTCCCTAGGAAACCCTACCCTGGTGAAGACACCAATGAGGGCCTTGGCTACCTCACGAGCTGTAGTAGTTCTAAGTGGAATTGCTTCAGGGTACCTAGTAGCTTGATCCACTACTACTAGAATGAATTTGTTCCCTGAGGCTGTGGGAGGTTCAAGTGGACCCACTATGTCCACATCTACCCTTTCAATGGGAACCCCCACCACAGGCAGTGGTATCAGGGGGGCCTTTGGGTGGCTACCTGTCTTGCCACTGGCTTGACAGGTAACACAGGAGCTGACAAACTCGTTCACCTTTTGGTGAATCTGGGGCCTGTAAAAGTGGCTAACTAGCCTTTCCCAAGTTTTGGTCTGGCCCAGATCTCCAGCCAGGGGGATGTCATGAGCTAAAGTTAGGAGGAACTCACTGTACTTCTGTGGCACCACCTCTCTCCTGGTGGCTCCAGGGTTGGGGTTTCTTGCCTGAGTGTACAGTAATCCCTCTTCCCAATATACTCTGTGGGTACCACTGACATCTCCCTTTGCTTCTGAAACAGCTTGTTGCCTCGGGCTTTCAAGAGTGGGACAGTCTTGCTGACCCTGGCACAGCTCTTCCCAAGAGGGTCCCACTGGGCCCAAGAGTTCAACCTGGTAAGGCTCAAGCTCCATAGGCTCAATTCCCTCTGGGGTATCCAAGTCCTCTCCCTGACGAGAGGGGTCTTGATCTTGTTGCTGTACAGAAGCTGGTTCCCCAGTCTTCTTACCTTTTCTCTTGTTTGGTTGGTCCATTCTTTCAGGTTCCAACACTTTTTCACCCTGCCTTTTGCTCTGTTCTCTTGTTTTTACACCCACCAATTCAGGGATATCCAGCATTGCTGCATGGGTTTTTAGTTCAATCTCAGCCCAGGCTGAGGTTATCCAGGTCATTGCCAAGCAGACATGCAGCTGGTAGCTTTGGAGAGACCACTACCTGTTTCAGGCCAGTAACCCCCTTCCGCCCCCCCAGTCTAATGTCACCATAGCCATAGCATGATTAGTGGTAACACTGTCACAATTGGTGACTGGGTAAGTACGCCAAATCAAATATTGCTCAGGGGAAACCAGTGTATCTTTCACCATAGTGACACTGGCACCTGTATCCCTCAGAGCCTCTATCCTAGTTCCATTGATCCAAGGGTATTGTACGTATTTCTTTAAGTTGGGTGGCCACACAGCTACAGTGGCTAACTCAACTTCCCCCTCTGCAAGTAGAACTGCTTCAGTGTGCATCCTGATTTGTTCTGGGCACACTGTTTATCCCATCTGTAGACTTGCTACCCCAGGAGTAGCTGTACTTGTTGAACTAGGGGCCGTGTTGTGAGGGCAAGACTTGTCTACAGTTAAGTGTCCCAACTTCTTACAGTTGTTGCACCAGGCCTTTGAAGGATCAAAGTTCTTCCCCCTATAGGGCTGTGGCACATAGGGAGTAGTTTGGGACCCACCATCCTGTGCAGGTGTTTGGGGCCCTTTAGAAGACTCAGAATTTTTATCTGGGGGATTCTCACCACCTTTCCCCTGGGGAGGTTTTGTAACCACTTTCTTCTGGTCACCCCCAGTGGTTGTCCTTGTCACCCTAGTCTTGACCCAGTGGTCTGCCTTCTTTCCCAATTCTTGGGGAGAAATTAGACCTAGGTCTACCAAATGCTGATGTAACTTTTCATTTGTGCAATTACTTAATATATGTTCATTCATAAATAAATTGTAAAGTCCAGTAACGTCATGCACATTGTGTCCAGTTAACCAGCCATCCAGTGTCTTTACTGAGTAGTCTACAAAATCAACCCAGGACTGGTTCTGGGTTTTGTGAGCCACCCTGAATCTAATTCTGTACTCCTCAGTGGTGAGTCCAAATCCCTCAATCAGAGTTTTCTTCATGAGATCATAGGACCCTGCATCTGGCCCAGAGAGGGTCAGAAGCCTGTCTCTGCAGTGACCAGAGAACAGTTCCCACAGGAGTGCCCCCCCAGAGAGTTTTCTTCACCTTCCTCATTTCACAAGCCCTCTCAAAGGCTGTGAACCATTTGGTGATGTCATCACCCTCCTCCAATTTAGGGACAATCCCATTGCGGATTTTAGGATCAAAGAACTCCTCCCTGTCCTTATTTTGTAGTATTGCTGCCACCATCGATGGGTGCTAAACCCATCTCCTTTCTCTCTTTTTCTAGAGCCAGAAGTCTGGACTCTAGATCCAATCTTTTGGCCAGCCTGCTATAAGGCTCACCTCCTCATTGAAGCTGCCCTCGATGCCCTCACTGGTACCTATAGCACCTGTGTGGCCTCTAGGTCCCCGGGGGTTGATTCTTGGCGTTAACGGTCTGGGGACCCTTTGCTCCCTAGGGATTATTGGGGGTGGGCTATCCTCCTCATCCCTGTCCTCATCTGACTGGTCATCACCATTCTCAGATGGGTGGGCCTGTGCATACTCAACCAGGAGCTCCTGGAGCCCTTGTTTGGTTGGATGCAGGCCCATTGGTATCTTTTTAATTTTACATAAGGACCTTACCTCCTTGAAAGACAAGTGAAGGTCGAGCTCCTCAACCATGTCCTGTATGATATCTTGGTCATCTTCACTAATAGCTGGGTTCTGTTTTTGAGACATTCTAACAAAAAAGTTCTAACCCCTCTACCCTTGACTATAGTGACTTTTATTTTCTAAAATTCTAAAGGGACTTAAGCAAGGCCCTAACAAGACTTTTAGTAGTTTGGTAAAAATGCCAATTTGAAAAAATCAGAATTCTAAAGGCAATTTAAGAGTTCTGTCATGTGATCAGATGGTAACCAAGTAGTCCAACAAATGCAAGTTTGTATCCCACCGCTGATCCACTAATGTAAGAAACTGGCTCTATATATACTGCACCAAACTGAGGTACAGTGTGTATAGAGTCCAAGAGTCCCCAGAGGTTTGGCAGAGGTTAAAGTTAGATAGAACCTTACTCTCTAAAGTGGTAGCTTGGTCGAGCAGTAAGGCAGTATCAGAGTACAGTGTAAAGCAGTTGATGCACACACTCAGTCAGAAAATGCTCTCACACACTCAAGAACTGAACTCTAGGCCAATAGTTTTGTATAAAAAAAAATACTGTTGTTTTATTTTAGAACCCCAGGTTTGCATAAAATACTTTCTCAACATAAGATGCTGTTGTTGAATACTTTCAATGAACCACATAGACTTTGAATGCAATAAGGTACAGGAGTTGCAATAAGCAACACAATACTTGGTATATCTATAACATTGAGCTCAATGGGATTCTTAAGTAAACTGCAATAGAATTACTTTACAAACGTTTTTATTACTCAGGGCTGGATCCTGGATTCATCCCTGGTGCATATCCTGTAAACAGCTGAAAGAAGTCGTTTTTGTTAGACAGGCGATTTTTAAGGAATATTTGTATGTTGCAAAAATCGACACTTAGAAGAAAATCTGGTAAAAACCAGGCAATGTTATCCTATGGGGAAAATCTAGTTATCGGTAAATCACAGTTGTAATGACTTGTTCTGATCAGTGCTGGGCACCTAAGTCCAGCTCTGGGATCTCTCCTGAGAACAGGTGAGTAATTTTGTTTTCGTTAATCGGATGATTTTTAGTCAATATTTCAAAGTTTCAAAACTCGACACATAGAAGAATTTCCAGGTGAAAACCAGCCAATGTTACCCTATGGAGAAAATGTACATTATCGGCTTTCAGGTAAGTACTCGGCTGGCAGAGTTAATGTTCCTGGGCAAGACTCAGGGGTCTCCCAGGTTCAGGATTGTACTGTTGTTATACCCCCAGCGACACCGGGGCTGCCGGGTGCAGAGAGAGTAGGCCCAATGTTGGCCTATTGCGAGCAGGGGGCCTTTGGTTGGTACCGGCTAGCAGGCAGGCCACACAGCTTTGGGAGTAAAGCTCCTGGTCACTTACTCAGGGCAAGTGGGGAAGTCGAGCAGGGTAGTTGGTGCACCCTCAGCGGCACTGGGGGAGCCGGGTACAGTGGGCTTTTGGGCCGTCGGGCGCCCAATGGATTTCAAAGGGGAAGCTTTGAGACGAACAAAGGCTGCAGACTCGGGGACGGTGATTCTTCAGGTGCGACCACCACTTCGAGAGGTAAGTTGGGAAGCTGTAGGTTGGGTAGACACCCAGGAGTTGGGTACAGGGGGCCGTGGGGCACCGGGTGCAGGGGTGTCTTTAGGCGTTGGGAAATCTTACCCCCTGCTGGTCGCGGTTGGAGGGGTCCCTGGTGTTGAGGCTGCAGGCGTCGTCAGGAGCGTCGAGGTGAGTCCTTGGGTGCTAGTTTCTTGGTCACAGTCGCCGGGGTGACGTCCTCGTGGTCTTTGTCCACTTTAGCTCGGGCCGGGCTCGGCGGGTGCAGAGTGGGCAGGATCCGCGGTTTTAGGCCGGGGCCTGGGGTTGCAGATGTTTGAGTAGAGCCACTGCTCGTGGGAGTCCCAGTCTTTAGTTGAGCAAGGCAGTCAGGTCCTCCGGGGATTGTGAGGTTGCTGACCACTGGAGACGCCGGGGTTTAGCAGGAGCAGGTTGGAGGAGCGACAGGCCGGTAGGGCTGGGGCCAAGTCCGTTGGTGTCATCCTCTTGTTAGCAGCTGCACGGCTGGTCTTCTTTCTTCTTGTTCTTCTTTTAGATTCAGATTTGGGATCTGAGGAAAGTTCAGGGTGCCCCTAAATACTAAATTTAGGGGCGTTACAGGTAGGTAAAGGGCAGGGACCAATGGGTTCCTTCCCTGGGGTGGGTACACCCCTATTCTGCCACTCTCCAGTGGGAGGGGTGCAGGAGCCTGTTCCTGGTTGGCTTGGTCCCCCCATCCTCAAGATGGTGGGGACTCGAGGTCGTGCTTCACCTCGCCTCCCCCACCTTAGAGGTGGAGTTGGCAGAGGTGGGCACACCTCTCTTCCTCAATTTGTTTTTCCCGCCAGTTCTCCAACCCCAAGTGGGGGGTAGAACCACTGGGGACCAGTTGCTGAGTACAGCAAGTGGTCTGGAGAAGCTCACAAAGGCGGCATGCCTTTGAAGCTTCTCCTTCGTGGACGCTGCCCATCCTGGGGGAGGAGGCTTGGCACCTCATCCCAGTGTGTGCATTGTTTTAGCCCCCCGAGAGCAGCAGGTCGCGACCGAGTGGTCCAGAAACATGTCTGGTGGTGGCAGCCTGCGCAGCCACTCAGTCTGGTCACTGGGAGTTGGTTGAGTTTCGGGGGGCATCTCTAAGATGCCCTCTGTCGTGCATTTTACATTAAAGCCCGCACTGGCATCAGTGTGGGTTTAATGTGCTGAGAAGTTTGATACCAAACTTCACAGTCTTCAGTGCAGCCATCATGGTGCTGTGGAGTTTGTAATGACGACCTCCCAGCACCATATACTCTTAATGGACACACTGCACTTACAGGACCCAGGAATGGACCTGGGCACTGTAGGGGTACAGGGCTCATGCACCTGTACCCTCACCACTGGCGTAGGGCACCCAGCTAGAGGGGTGACTGATGTATGCCAGGGAAGTGGTTTGTGGGCATGGCACACAGGGATGTGGACCATGTTGTGTCTTTGTTTTGTTCTGCACCCAGACACTCAGCCTGCAAAGGCAGTGTGTAGGTGTCAGGGTACAGGGCCTCTAAGGTTGGCACAATAAGTGCTGCAGGCCTTAAGGGCCTTCTCGGGTCACAGTGCCCTGGGTGCCCATGGTACCATTTACCAGGGGCTGACATGTGGCCAGAGATGCCAATTGGGTTTAGGCTTCAATGCAGTTTTAGGGAAGGAACACAGGCCCTGGGTACCTGATTGGCAGGAGCCCAGGGCACACTCAGTCAACGTACATCAGCAATTCAGCAAAAAGTGGGGGCATACCATGCAAGAAAGAGGGCACTTTCTCTCACAAACCCCCACAAACGAAAGATGATGAGACTAACCTTGCCCTAGATATTCTTCATTGTCTAAGTAGAAGAAGAAGAACCTGGAAAGTCCATCTGCATTGGCATGGGTAGTCCCAGGTCTGTGTTCCACTTCAAAGTCCATTCACTGTAGGGAGATTAACCACCTCAACAGTTTAGGATTTTCTCCTTTCATTTGCATTAGCCATCTGAGAGGTCTGTGGTCATTTTGAACCAGGAAGTGAGTACCAAACAAGTATGGCCTCAACTTCTTCAGGGACCAAACCACAGCAAAGGCCTCCCTCTCAATGGCACTCCAACGCTGCTCCCTGTGGAGAAGACTTCTGCTTATAAAAGCAACAGGTTGGTCTTGGCCTTCATCATTGGTCTGGGATAGGACCGCTCCTATCCCTAGGTCAGAGGCATCAGTCTGCACTATGAACTGCTTGGTATAATCTGGAGCTTTTAGAATTGGTGCTGAGCACATTGTTTCTTTCAGTGTGTCAAAAGCCTTTTGGAAACTAACTGTCCAGTTAACCTTCTTGGGCATTTTCTTGGAGGTGAGTTCTGTGAGGGGAGTCACAATGGACCCATATCCCTTCACAAACCTCCTGTAGTACCCAGTCAAGCCAAGGAATGCCCTGACTTGGGTCTGGGTTGTTGGAGCTGCCCAGTCCAGGATGGTCGGGATCTAGGGCTGTAAGGGCTGTACCTGGCTCCACCAACAAAGTGGCCCAAGTACACCACAGTGCCCTGCTCTATCTGGCATTTGGATGCCTTGACAGTTAAGCCTGCAGTTTGCAGGGCTTTTAAAACCTTCCCAAGGTGGATCAAGTGATCCCGCCAGGTTGAGCTAAAGACAGCAATATCATCCAGATAAGCTGCACTTAAGGACTCCAACCCAGCAAGGACTTGATTCACCAACCTCTGGAAGGTAGCAGGGGCATTCTTTAGACCAAAGGGCATAACAGTGAACTAATAGTGCCCATTAGTTGTGGAGAATGCTGTTTTCTCTTTTGCTCCTGTGGCCATGCCAATCTGCCAGTACCCTGCAGTTAAGTCAAAGGTACTGAGAAATGTGGCTGCCCCTAATTTGTCTATCAACTCATCTGCTCTTGGAATGGAGTGAGCATCTGTCTTGGTGACAGAGTTGAGCCCTCTATAGTCCACACAAAACCTAATTTCTCTATTTCCACCCTGTGGATGAGGTTTGAGGACTAGAACCACTGGGATGGGCCAGGGGCTCTCAGAGGGTTCAATAACCCCCAAATCCAGCATCTTGCTGACTTCAGCTCTGATGCTTTTCATGACTTGGTCTGACTGTCGATAGATCTTGTTTTTGACAGGTGCACTGTCATCAGTGTCCACATCATGGGTACACCAGTTGGTCAGCCCAGGGGCCAGGGAAAAGAGCCCAGCATACTGTTACAAGACTTGCTTGCAGTCACTCTGCTGTTGGAGAGAGAGGGTGTCTGAAAAGACAACTCCATCTACTGACCCATCTTTGGGCTGTAGGAGAAGACATCAGGGAGAGGTTCACTCTCTGCTTCCTGGTCCTCATCAGTCACCATCAGCATGGTGATGTCAGCCCTGTCATTGTAGAGCATGAGGCGGTTCACATGGATAACCCTTTTGGGTGTCCTGCTTGTGCCCAGGACAACTAAGTAGGTGACCTCACTCTTTTTCTCTAGGATAGGGTAAGGACCACTCCATCTATCTTGGAGGGTCCTTGGTGCCACTGGCTCCAAAACCCACACCTGTTGAACAGGTTGAAATCCAACCAGTGCAGCTTTTTGGTCATACCAGTGCTTCTGAAGCTCCTGGCTGGCCTCAAGATTCTTGGATGCCTTTTCCATGTACTCAGCCATTCTGGACCTTAGGCCAAGCACATAGTCCACAATATCTTGTTTGGGTTCTTAGAGAGGCCTCTCCCAGACCTCCTTTACAAGACAAAGTGGACCCCTCACAGGATGACCAAACAGAAGTTCAAAGGGTGAGAAACCTACTCCCTACTGTGGCACTTCTCTGTAAGCGAAAAGCAGACATGGTAAGAGGACATCCCATCTCCTTTTGAGTTTCTCAGGGAGGCCCATAATCATGCCTTTCAATGTCTTGCCATTGGTTTATGTATGATGGGGTGTAGTAAACTTGTACTGTACCCCACATTCCTTCCACATTTGCTTCAGGTAAGCAGACATAAAGTTAGAACCTCTGTCTGAAATCACCTCCTTAGGAAACCCTACCCTGGTGAAGACACCAATGAGGGCCTTGGCTACCTCAGGAGCTGTAGTAGTTGTAAGTGGAATTGCTTCAGGGTACCTAGTAGCCTGATCCACTATTACTAGAATGAATGTGTTCCCTGAGGCTGTGGGAGGTTCAAGTGTACCCACTATGTCCACATCTACCCTTTCAAAGGGAACCCCCCCCCCCCCCACAGGCAGTGGCATCAGGGGGGCCTTTGGGTGGCCACCTGCCTTGCTACTGGCTTGACAGGTAACACAGGAGCTGACAAACTCCTTCACCTTTTGCTGCATCTGGGGCCAGTAATAGTGGCTAACTAGCCTTTCCCAAGTTTCGGTCTGGCCCAGATGTCCAGCCAGGGGGATGTCATGAGCTTAAGTTAGGAGGAACTCCCTGTACTTCTGTGGCACTACCACTCTTCTGGTGGCTCCAGGGTTGGGGTTTCTTGCCTCAGTGTACAGTAATCCCTCTTCCCAATAGACTCTGTGGGTGCCACTGACATCTCCCTTTGCTTCTGAAACAGCTTGTTGCCTCGGGCTTTCAAGAGTGGGACAGTCTTGCTGACCCTGTGTTCTGCTTGGGTCTTCGGATCAGATAGAACCCGCTCAGCAGAGCCTCTCTAACCCAGCCAGAACGTTACCCCCTCCCTAGGGCCTATTCACACTAAGTAACCGCATGTATATACCACCTAAGGACAGGGAATTCCTACTATGTATATATATATATATCTAGACCTCTTATAATACAAGTGGCGGCCTCGCGATCCCAGACGGACCCAGGACTTCCTACCCAGACGGCAGCCTCAGCCTCGAGGTCCCAGACGGACCCAGGACTTCCTACCCAGACGGCAGCCTTAGCCTCGCGGTCCCAGACGGACCCAGGACTTCCTACCCAGACGGCAGCCTTAGCCTTGCGGTCCCAGACGGACCCAGGACTTCCTACCCAGACGGCAGCCTCGGCCTCGCGGTCCCAGACGGACCCAGGACTTCCTACCCAGACGGCAGACTCAGCCTCGCGGTCCCAGACGGACCCAGGACTTCCTACCCAGACGGCAGACTCAGCCTCGCGGTCCCAGACGGACCCAGGACTTCCTACCCAGATGGCAGACTCAGCCTCGCGGTCCCAGGCGGACCCAGGACTTCCTACCCAGACGGCAGACTCAGCCTCGCGGTCCCAGACGGACCCAGGACTTCCTACCCAGACGGCAGACTCAGCCTCGCGGTCCCAGACGGACCCAGGGCTTCCTACCCAGACGGCAGACTCAGCACAAGTTCATCCTATGATTACCATAACATACAACAAGGGAATCAGTTTTACTATTTATCGGATCACACAAGAACTGCCAGTTTGAGCACAACCTGTTCTCTGGTTCGAGGGGCTTCTCTCTCCCTTATTCAGTTACCACTTACCTGATCAGGGTTAACATCTGTTCATGTCAAGTCACAGCTGACTAGAAGAATAGGCTACCCTCTTATACAAGAACACACAGCACATGTTGATTCACTACAAACTGAGTACTTTATTACTAATTACATACGCAATCACATAACATTACTATATAACACATATCCTGCAAAGAAAAGTGAAAGATTAGGTTGTACACTCTAATAAGAAAGGGGTCGACATCACCTTAGTCGTGTGTAGCCTGCACTCAATGGTCATCTAGGTTCCCTCCTCGTCTGTGCCTCGGCTCGCCTGGAAGTAACACCTCCGCTCCCTTCTCCGAGTCACTGGGACCTCTTCCTCATCGGCTACTCTCTCCTCTCTGGCTATTCTGCCAGAAGAGTATCTGCTCCTCGGTTTTTCTCCGTCCTTAAGTTTGTCATCTGTCTTCCCTGGAATAAGTAGTAGCTTTACTGCTAACGGCTAGGTGCCGCCTATGGATTGAAATAAGTGCCAGTATCTGCCTCAGACTTTCACTAATATAGAGGTGCATTTCCTCATGGAAAATTCCAGCCCGTAACCTGCCGCCCACCAAATTCTTGTACCTCCCCGTACCAAGGACACGTTCCCAGCCGGCCGGCCTGATGTAGTGTCTTCGGCATGAAGAAAAATACAATCCTTCGATAAGGGCCGGCCTGAACCGGTTCTCTCCAAGCGAATAACACCTCATAACTAAAACATTGCTTTTGACCTAGAAGCATCCCAAGCTGCCGGAGCAGAAAGAAAGATGGAGTCTCTCCCGTTTGAGGCCTACCAGGCCTGAATTCAGCACGGCTCCATGAAATACTCTCACTACAGAACAGGTTACCCCTAATACTAACAAATCTATCCCCTAGGATATGTGTGCAAGCCCTGATCTATGGGGAAGAACACAGGATCATGTCGAAGTGCCTAGTAAATAGGCTCCATTCACTACTCTAACCCTTAGACTTGGATGGAAAGAGACTGAAGTCACACTAGTCGCCCTTTAACACAAAAAGGCCGGGAAAATCGAGCAGTACACCCTGGCACAGCTCTTCCCAAGAGGGTCCCCCTGGGCCCAAGAGTTCAACCTGGTAAGGCTCAAGCTCCATAGGCTCAGTTCCCTCTGGGGTATCCAAGTCCTCTCCCTGAGGAGAGGGGTCTTGATCTTGTTGCTGTACAGAAGCTGGTTCCCAGTCTTCTTACCTTTTCTCTTGTTTGGTTGGTCCATTCTTTCAGGTTCCAACACTCTTTCACCCTGCCTTTTGCTCTGTGCTCTTGTTTTTACACCCCCCAATTCGGGGATATCCAGCATTGCTGCATTGGTTTTTAATTCAACCTCAGCCCAGGCTGAGGTTTCCAGGTCATTGCCAAGCAGACATGCAGCTGGTAGCTTTGGAGAGACCACTACCTGTTTCAGGCCAGTAACCCCCTTCCGCCCCCCCAGTCTAATGTCACCATATCCATAGCATGATTAGTGGTAACACTGTCAACATTGGTGATTGGGTAAGTACGCCCAATCAAATATTTCTCAGGGGAAACCAGTGTATCTTTCACCATAGTGACACTGGCACCTGTATCCCTCAGAGCCTCTACCCTAGTTCCATTGATCCAAGGGTATTGTACGTATTTCTTTAAGTTGGGTGGCCACACAGCTACAGTGGCAAACTCAACTTCCCCCTCTGAAACTAGAACTGCTTCAGTGTGCATCCTGATTCCTCTGGGCACACTGTTGATCCCATCTGTAGACTTGCTACCCCAGGAGTAGCTGTACTTGTTGAACTAGGGGCCTTGTTGTGAGGGCAAGACTTGTCTACAGTTAAGTGTCCCAACTTCTTACAGTCGTTACACCAGGCCTTTGAAGGATCAAAGTTCTTCCTTCTATAGGGCTGTGGCACATAGGGAGTAGTTTGGGATCCACCCCCCTGTGCAGGTGTTTGGGGCCCTTTGGAAGACTCAGACTTTTTATCTGGGGGATTCTCACCACCGTTCCCCTGGGGAGGTTTTGTAACCACTTTCTTCTGGTCACCCCCAGTGGTTGTCCTTGCCACCCTAGTCTTGACCCAGTGGTCTGTCTTCTTTCCCAATTCTTGGGGAAAAATTAGACCTAGGTCTACCAAATGCTGATGTAACTTTTCATTTGTGCAATTACTTAATATATGTTCATGCATAAACAAATTGTAAAGTCTAGTAAAGTCATGCACATTGTGTCCAGTTAACCAGCCATCCAGTGTCTTTACTGAGTAGTCTACAAAATCAACCCAGGACAGGTTCTGGGTTTTGTGAGCCACCCTGAATCTAGTTCTGTACTCCTCAGTGGTGAGTCCAAATCCCTCAATCAGAGTTTTCTTCATGAGATCATAGGACCCTGCATCTGGCCCAGAGAAGGTCAGAAGCCTGTCTCTGCAGTGACAAGTGAAGAGTTCCCACAGGAGTGCCCCCAAGAGAGTTTTCTTCACCTTCCTCATTTCACAAGCCCTCTCAAAGGCTGTGAACCATTTGGTGATGTCATCACCCTCCTCCAATTTAGGGACAATCCCTTTGGGGATATTAGAATCAAAGGACTCCTCCCTGTCCTTATTGTTTAGTATTGCTGCCACCATTGATGGGTGCTAAACCCATCTCCTTTCTCTCTTTTTCTAGAGCCAGAAGTCTGGAATCTAGATCCAGTCTTTTGGCCAGCCTTGCTAAAAGGCTTTCCTCCTCATTGAAGCTGCCCTCAATGCCCTCACTGGTACCTATAGCACCTGTGTGGCCTCTAGGTCCCCAGGGGTTGATTCTTGGGGAACCTTTCCTCCCTAGGGATTATTGGGGGTGGGCTATCCTCCTCATCCCTGTCCTCATCTGACTGGTCATCACCATTCTCAGATGGGTGGGCCTGTGCATACTCAACCAGGAGCTCCTGGAGCCCTTGTTTGGTTGGATGCAGGCCCATTGGTATCTTTTTAATTTTACATAAGGACCTTACCTCCTTGAAAGACAAGTGAAGGTAAGGGGTGAGGTCGAGCTCCTCAACCATGTACTGTATGATATCTTGGTCATCTTCACCAATAGCTGGGTTCTGTTTTTGAGACATTCTAACAAAAAAGTTCTAACCCCTCTACCCTTGACTATAGTGACTTTTATTTTCTAAAATTCTAAAGGGACTTAAGCAAGACCCTAACAAGACTTTTAGTAGTTTGGTAAAAATGGCAAGTTGAAAAAATCTGAATTATAAAGGCAATTTAAGAGTTCTGTCATGTGATCAGATGGTAACCAAGTAGTCCAACAAATGCAAGTTTGTATCCCACCGCTGATCCACCAATGTAAGAAACTGGCTCTATATGTACTGCACCAAAGTGAGGTACAGTGTGTATAGAGTCCAAGAGTCCCCAGAGGTTTGGCAGAGGTTAAAGTTAGATAGAACCTTACTCTCTAAAGTGGTAGCTTGGTCGAGCAGTAAGGCATTATCAGAGGACAGTGTAAAGCATTTGATGTACACACTCAGTCAGAAAATGGTCTCACACACTCAAGAACTGAACTCTAGGCCAATTGTTTTGTATATAAAAATATACTGTTGTTTTATTTTAGAACCACAGGTTTGCATAAAATACTTTCTCAACATAAGATGCTGTCGTTGAATACTTTCAATGAACCACATAGACTTTGAATGTGTAGGAACCTGGGGTCACCAGGCCCTAAGGACGGTAACGTGGCGCGAGCCGGTCGGGCAACCAGAGGGCTATGTGTTAAGCAACCATACACCACACGCTTCTCATGGACTAGAGTCACACACAATAAGGGACGCCACACCGTTTAAATTATGCAAATACTTCAAGTTTATCCAAGTATAGCTGGTCAGTTGCAGTTCAGGAAATAACAAGGTAATACATGAATCATAATACCATCGTAACATTACATTCGACACTCTGGGTGATATCTATGCAGTGCCTAACCTCATTCATGTACCCACGCCTGCTGGTTAAATGCAGGAGATTCTAGCGCGGTGCGCGCTTATGTAAAGTCTGTCCCTGAACAGGCCGTCTAACATAGCGTAATACTTGTAAGGGGGAACATTGGGTTCATCAACATGGCGCCTGTAGAACTGAGCGCTCCTCGTGATCAATGGCCCCTAGTACTGTGAAGCAAGGCATATAAACACAGCGCTACGCGCAATCAGTTGCATGTGGATACGTGTGCGTAGAACATTTAATACAACGCGTGACTCGTAATCAGTCGCATATCATTACCTTTGAGCAGAGCATATAACACAGTGCGCTACTCGCATTCCTGGGCATGTAATTACTTTCGAGCAGAGCATATAACACAGTGCGCTACTCGCATTCCTGGCCATATAATTACTTTCGAGCAGAGCATATAACACAGTGCGCTACTCGCATACCTTGGCATATAATTACTTTCGAGCAGAGCATATAACACAATGCGCTACTCGCATTCCTTGGCATATAATTTCTTTCGAGCAGTGCATATAACACATGGGGTTATTTGCCGTCCCGGTCTCTCCGGCTGAGGAAGCAGAGTCGGTGGCGTGAAGCGCCACACGAGAGTAATGTCAGTCAGTACTTTGAACGGCTTCCAGCGGGGAGGATTACTGGACTTGAGGAGCGAGTCCCTATGCTCCGGTGCAGTTCACAGAGCACCGCGCTCAGTAGCACAGAAGGGGGGACACGGACAGGATCCCTCGGCGGGGTCTCTCCGTCGCGCAGGCAGGGGAGGGGATTCCCACGGAGCGGACAACCCGGGCCAAGTGCGGTGTGGTTTCCAGACCAGCAGGGGGCGCACCAGGGGGGATCTCGGCCTCCGGGCTTACCTCCGTCTCGGCGTCAGCAGGCGTCCGTCCTCACGACGTTGGGGGAACTCGGCCCCGACCTTGCGCTTCTCCTCACACGGCTGCGACGGCAGCGACGGGGCCCTGGACTTCGCCTGGGCCTCGCGACAAGGCAGAGCACTCCTCCAGGCCGCGGCGGTGAGCGCGCTGGCTTCGTCGTCGCAGGGGGGGGGGCTCAAATTAAGGATGGGGGTAAAGTGCTCAGCGGAGCACGCTGCCGGGGGTCCCAGGGCAGGGAGCGCGGGGGTCACAGCGCTAGTACCTGGTCGATCCCCGGTGACTTGGCAATCGGCTTAGTATTTTGTTCACTAAGGTAGCTTGGACACGCAGTCTCAGCTCTGGCATTCAAGGCTTACAGCTCGCTCTTGTCATGCAGTCTCAGTTCTTAAAGTTAGGTTTCAGTTCTCAGTTGACAGATGAAGTCTTTTGGCGCAGATGTATCTGGCGCCCTTAAGGGGTTCTGTTACAGGGGTAGGGATGGAGAGGGCGACTAGGTCCTTCCTAGTCAGGCTGGCAGAGAGTCTCTGGGTCCTCCTACTACTGGGCAAGATCAGTGGGATTCACAGGGCACCTCACTCACTTAAGAGGCAGTACCTAAATCCTGTCACTCTCAGAGGCATAAGTCCCTGGCTAGGCCCTACCGCCTACACTCCTGGTGGATTCTTCCAGCTCTGCTTCACCCCAACGGCCAACTCACCACAAAAGTTTCCCTCCCACTCTTAAGTAGCCCTAGGTCAGGTGACCTCTAGCCAAGGCGGCAAAAGTAAAACCCCACCTCCCTTCTAGAAGGTTCCAGCTTCTTCCAGGAGCTTCCCCACTCTAACTATGGGACAAAAAGGCGGGCTGGTATCGCAACATTGTTGTGGGTCCCAGCCAGCTCCTGGCAGCTAGGGTGCTACTATGAAAAACGACCACCCTGCAGTAGCAGGGGTCTGTGGCAGCCATCTTGGGAGAAGGGAGCACCTGCACCTTAACACTGTCTGGCAATGAAAAGGCGCCCGGAGACCTAGTCCAACATAAAAATGAGGGTGGAAAAAATGAGGCACGATACAAAAATAGAAGGGGAGACCACCCTAGGGCTGACAGGTCCAACATGCGTCCCCCCCAGCCGAAAGAGGGGAGAGCTACCCAGCCTCTAGGGAGTTCTCTTCACTAAGGCGGAAAAACCTGGAGAGACCGTCAGCAATGGCGTGGTCAACTCCGGGCCGATGTTCCACCCGAAAGTCCATCCCCTGTAGGGAAATGGACCACCTCAACAACTTGGGGTTTTCGCCTCTCATCTGCATGAGCCAGCAAAGGGGGCGGTGGTCGGTCTGGATAAGGAAGTGAGTGCCAAAGAGGTATGGCCTCAACTTCTTCAGAGCCCATACCACCGCTAAGGCTTCTCTCTCAATGGTGCTCCATCGCCGTTCCCGAGGGAGGAGTCTTCGAGATATGAAGGCCACAGGTTGGTCCTGGCCCTCGGTGTTGAGTTGCGAGAGCACCGCACCTATGCCGTGCTCTGAGGCGTCGGTCTGTACAATAATTTCCTTGCTGAAATCGGGTGTTGCTAGTACTGGAGCTGTACACATCGCATTTTTCAGCGTATCAAAGGCTTCTTGGCATGCAGCTGTCCATATGACCTTGCGAGGTTGTTTCTTTGAGGTCAACTCCGTCAAAGGGGTCACGATGGTACCATATCCCTTGACGAACCGGCGGTAATACCCAGTGAGGCCGAGGAAAGCTCGGACCTCTGTTTGGGTCTTGGGGGGCTCCCAAGCCAAGATGGTTTCAATTTTGGCCTGGAGGGGTTGCACCTTACCTCCGCCCACCAGGTGTCCCAGGTACACGACAGATCCCTGTCCAATCTGGCACTTGCTGGCTTTAATAGTTAAGCCAGCGCGTTGCAGCGCCTGCAATACCTCCTGGAGGTGTTGCAGATGGTCCTCCCAGCTGCTACTGAAGACAGCTATGTCATCCAAGTAGGCTGCTGAGAAGGACTCCAGGCCAGATAGTACCTGATTCACTAACCGCTGGAATGTGGCCGGAGCATTTTTGAGCCCAAAGGGCATCACTCGAAATTGGTAGTGGCCCTCTGGGGTGGAGAACGCTGTCTTCTCCCGTGCTCCGTCGGCCATGGCAATCTGCCAATATCCGTATGTCAGGTCAATGGTGCTGAGGTACCGGGCTGCTCCCAGCCGGTCCACCAGCTCATCTGCACGTGGGATGGGGTGAGCTATCCTTCACTCGGTCAGAAAGCCGGTAAGACTTGTTCTTCACCGGGGGGCTATCCCCTGTGTCCACATCATGGGTACACCAATGAGTGATTCCAGGCGTGAGGGAGAACAACGAGGCGAACTGTCCCAGGACATGGCGACAGTCCCTCTGCTGCTCTGGGGTCAAGGATGGGGAGAGGACTACACCTTCCACCGAACCATCCTTCTCTTGTACCGCAAGAAGGTCAGGAAGAGCTTCACTCTCTTCCTCTTCGCTCCCATCCGTCACCATAAGGAGAGCAAGCTCCGATCGCTCATGGTGCGGCTTCAGGCGGTTGACGTGGAGCACCCTGAGGGGCTGACGGGGGTTTTTTACATCCACAACGTATGTGGTCTGGCCTCGCCGCTCCACAATGTCGAACGGGCCAGTCCACCGGTCCTGGAGGGCACACAGCTCCCCAGGTTCCATAACCCACACCTTCTGTCCAACGTCCAACTCGACCGTCCGAGCGTTGCGGACATACCACTCCTTCATCACGGTCTGGCTAGCCTCCAGGTTCTCTGTGGCTGCCTTCCACAGCTTGGCCATCTGGCTGCGGAACGCCAGCATGTAGCTGACAATGTCACGGGGAAGCTTCTGTGAAGTCTTCTCCCACCCCTCTTTCACTAAACTGAGGGGACCCCTAACGGGATGGCCATAGAGCAATTCAAATGGGCTGAACCCGACTCCCTTCTGCGGTACCTCCCGATAGGAGAATAACAAGCAGGGGAGGAGGACGTCCCATTTACGCCTCAAGCCTTCGGGAAGGCTTCGGATCATCCCCCTCAATGTCTTATTGAAGCGCTCTACAAGTCCGTTAGTCTGGGGGTGATAAGGGGTGGAGAACCGGTAGGTCACTCCACACTCCTTCCACATGGCCTGCATGTAGGCCGACATGAAATTGGTGCCTCTGTACGACACCACGACCTTCGGGAATCCCATTCGGGTAAAAATTCCCAACAGTGCCCGCGCCACCACCGGTGCAGTGATGGTCCTCAGAGGAATAGCCTCTGGGTACCTTGTGGCGTGGTCCACCAAAACCAAGATGAACCGGTGTCCCGCTGCGGTCGGAGGGTCCAATGGCCCAACAATATCGATACCGACCCTCTCAAAAGGGGTCCCGACCACGGGGAGCGGTTCCAACGGGACTTTCAACTTTGTCCCAGTCTTGCCACTAGCCTGACAAGACTTGCAGGTCTTGCAAAAGGCGTCTGAGGCAATCCTCATCCTGGGCCAATAAAAATGGGGGACTAACCATGCAAAGGTTTTGTCCTGGCCCAGGTGTCCAGCTTAGGGGATCTTGTGCGCTAACTCCAGCAGGAAGGCCCGGTAACACTGGGGGACCACTATGGTCCTCGAAGATCCATGTACCGGCACCCTGGGCTCACTGTATAGGAGACCATCCTCCCAATACACATGATAACCTCCCAGTTCCTGACTAGCCACTTGAGCTTCGGCCTGCCGCCGCATACCCTCAAGAGTGGGGCACGTCCTTTGTGCTTGACAGAATTCCCCCCGGGTAGGCCCTCCTTCCACTTGCCAGTCAGCAAGGGTCGGCAAGTCCTCCACAGGAACGACATCTACCTCCGCGGACTCCGGGGGCACCTCTGCGGCCTCCCCATCCGACTCACGGGGCATGTCCTCTACCACCTTCTTCTTCCCACGTTTGGGTTTGGGTTAGGCCATGATTCCAGGCTCCAACTCCGGGTGAGTTCCATGCCGGGCAGCCATGGACCGCGTGCTCACGCAAGTCCACCCTGGTAATCCCAGCATCTCAGTGTGAGCGTGAAACTCGACGTCCTTCCATTTGGTGTGCTCCAGGTCGTTCCCTAGCAAACACCCCACAGGCAAGGCAGGGCTCACAGCAACTCGCAGTAGGCCTTTGACTCCTCCCCACTCGAATGGAACACGAGCCACTGGATAGTGACTCAAACTGCCGTCAGCCAATACGGCCGGATGGAACTCCTCGGGGACTACTTGGTCTGGGGACACCAGCCGCCGCACGACAGTGGTCATGCTGGCCCCTGTGTCCCTCAGAGCTTCCACCTCCTCCCCATTAATTCTCACCCTCTGCTGATATTTAGCAGTGTTCAGGGGCAGGGACACTACGGGGACCATCTCTCTATCCCCGAGTGAAACCAGCGTCAGGCCTGTCCACTCCCCTTCCCTATCTAAGGGCAGCTCCACCCCAAGCGCTATACTACTCACCCCGGGACTTTTCACGCCCGATGGGGCTGGTGGTCGCTTGCGACACTTGGGATCTCCTCTTTAGTGTCCAATCTCCCCACACTCGTAGCACCGCACAATCCTTGGCTGCTGACTCCTGTCAGGGTAAGTGGGTCTTGTGGAATTGGACGGGGGTGGGGTTCCTACTCCCTTCCCAAACTTATTTTGGGGACCTTTCGAGAACTCCACCTTTTTATCTCCCCCCTCTTTCTTCTGGGGGAAACCCTGTCCGCCTTTCGAGCCATCTCCCCCGGGGCCCTTGTGAGACACCCGGGTGCTCACCCAAATATCTGCCTCCTCCGCAAGCTCTCGAGGATCCTTCAGCTTGCGGTCCACCAGATGTTGGCGCAGCTCCGGAAAGCTCTTATCCAAGAGGTGCTCCCTTAAAAAAAGATCGTACAACCCTTGGTAGTCCTGTACCTCGCTGCCACGCACCCAACCATCTAGTGCCTTCCTCCCATAATCAAAAAAATCTACCCATGTCTGGGTGGACAGCTTATGGCTGCCACGAAACTTCTGCCTATACTTCTCGGGGTTCAGGCCAAACTTCTTTAACAAGGCCTCTTTCATGGGGGCGTACTTAACCTGATCCGCCTTGGCCAAATATAACAGGGTGTCCCTAACAGTGGGAGGTATATACCGGTAGAGACCACCTCCCCAGTTACTCTCGGGTACCCCATGGGCCGTTAAGGCTACCTCGTATGCCTCCAACCACTTCATGATGTCATCCCCTAATGTATAATTGGCTATGACTTATTTGGGTAGGTAGAATTTTGGTTCTTGAGGTTCCCTGGGTATGCTGCCACCATTGTCTTTGTTAGACGCGTTCAATTGGAGGGCACGTAACTCCAGCTCTTTTAACTGAAGCTCGTGCGCCAGCTTCTTCTCCTCCATTGCCCATTTCTTATTCTCTCTTTCTTGTTCCCATCTGGCCCTTTCCCTTTCGTTCTCCTGTTCTAATTTGGCCAGCTCCCATTTTAATTGCCTCTCTTCCCTCCTGTCCTCGTACTCTTCTGGAGACGCGCTCCTCCTGGACCCTGTCCTACTACTGGCCCCAGAACGTCTTCCTGGGGGCACATTCTCAGACATGTCTACATTCAAGATGTCTAGGACTTCCTGGGCGCTCTCCCCCTGAGGTGCCTCTGGCGCTTCCTGTCCCTCATCCCCTCTCCCGTCTGGGTGGGCTTCTACCCATGCCCTAATGGCGGTACGGAGTTCCGGCCCTTTGGCCCTCCGCATCCCAGGCACCCCCAACTCCTGCGCGAACTCCCTTAGTTCCTTCGCTGTGTACCCCTCGAGGTCAGCTAACCGGGATTCCATTCTGGCAGGTGGGGACCTAGACACTAAGGAGAAAATTCCTAGGGTGTAGGCAACAGTCAATAGCTAACCAGGCTTCTTGCACTCTCTACCTGGACAGTGGAACTAATGATCCAGCAACAATGGTTTCTGAGCTGTGGAACAAAAAAAGTGTAGGATAGGCGTTTAATTGTGGCGCCCTTCGCCTCACGGAAGGGTGCTGTATGGTCACAAGTCCCAAGGATCCCACCGCTGGCCAACAATGTAGGAACCTGGGGTCACCAGGCCCTAAGGGCGGTAACGTGGCACGAGCCGGTCGGGCAACCAGAGGGCTATGTGTTAAGCAACCATACACCACACGCTTCTCATGGACTAGAGTCACACACAATAAGGGACGCCACACCGTTTAAATTATGCAAATACTTCAAGTTTATCCAAGTATAGCTGGTCAGTTGCAGTTCAGGAAATAACAAGGTAATACATGAATCACAATACCATCGTAACATTACATTCAACACTCTGGGTGATATCTATGCAGTGCCTAACCTCGTTCATGTACCCACGCCTGCTGGTTAAATGCAGGAGATTCTAGCGCGGTGCGCGCTTATGTAAAGTCTGTCCCTGAACAGGCCGTCTAACACAGCGTAATACTTGTAAGGGGGAACATTGGGTTCATCAACATGGCGCCTGTATAACTGAGCGCTCCTCGTGATCAATGGCCCCTAGTACTGTGAAGCAAGGCATATAAACACACCGCTACGCGCAATCAGTTGCATGTGGATACGTGTGCGTAGAACATTTAATACAACGCGTGACTCGTAATCAGTCGCATATCATTACCTTTGAGCAGAGCATATAACACAGTGCGCTACTCGCATTCCTGGGCATGTAATTACTTTTGAGCAGAGCATATAACACAGTGCGCTACTCGCATTCCTGGGCATATAGTTACTTTCGAGCAGAGCATATAACACAGTGCGCTACTCGCATTCCTTGGCATATAATTTCTTTCGAGCAGTGCATATAACACATGGGGTTACTCGCCGTCCCGGTCTCTCCGGCTGAGGAAGCAGAGTCGGTGGCGTGAAGCGCCACACGAGAGTAAAGTCAGTCAGTACTTTGAACGGCTTCCAGCGGGGAGGATTACTGGACTTGAGGAGCGAGTCCCTATGCTCCGGTGCAGTTCACAGAGCACCGCGCTCAGTAGCACAGAAGGGGGGACACGGACAGGATCCCTCGGCGGGGTCTCTCCGTCGCGCAGGCAGGGGAGGGGATTCCCACGGAGGGGACAACCCGGGCCAAGTGCGGTGTGGTTTCCAGACCAGCAGGGGGCGCACCAGGGGGGATCTCGGCCTCCGGGCTTACCTCCGTCTCGACGTCAGCAGGCGTCCGTCCTCACGACGTTGGGGGAACTCGGCCCCGACCTTGCGCTTCTCCTCACACGGCTGCGACGGCAGCGACGGGGCCCTGGACTTCGCCTGGGCCTCGCGACACAGCAGAGCACTCCTCCAGGCCTCCAGGCCGCGGCGGTGAGCGCGCTGGCTTCGTCGTCGCAGGGGGGGGGGCTCAAATTAAGGATGGGGGTAAAGTGCTCAGCGGAGCACGCTGTCGGGGGTCCCAGACCAGGGCAGGGAGCGCGGGGGTCACAGCGCTAGTACCTGGTCGATCCCCGGTGACTTGGCAATCGGCTTAGTATTTTGTTCACTAAGGTAGCTTGGACACGCAGTCTCAGCTCTGGCATTCAAGGCTTACAGCTCGCTCTTGTCATGCAGTCTCAGTTCTTAAAGTTAGGTTTCAGTTCTCAGTTGACAGATGAAGTCTTTTGGCGGAGATGTATCTGGCGCCCTTAAGGGGTTCTGTTACAGGGGTAGGGATGGAGAGGGCGACTAGGTCCTTCCTAGTCAGGCTGGCAGAGAGTCTCTGGGTCCTACTACTACTGGGCAAGATCAGTGGGATTCACAGGGCACCTCACTCACTTAAGAGGCAGTACCTAAATCCTGTCACTCTCAGAGGCATAAGTCCCTGGCTAGGTCCTACCGCCTACACTTCTGGTGGATTCTTCCAGCTCTGCTTCACCCCAACGGCCAACTCACCACAAAAGTTTCCCTCCCACTCTTAAGTAGCCCTAGGTCAGGTGACCTCTAGCCAAGGCGGCAAAAGTAAAACCCCACCTCCCTTCTAGAAGGTTCCAGCTTCTTCCAGGAGCTTCCCCACTCTAACTATGGGACAAAAACGCGGGCTGGTATCGCAACATTGTTGTGGGTCTCAGCCAGCTCCTGGCAGCTAGGGTGCTACTATGAAAAGCGACCACCCTGCAGTAGCAGGGGTCTGTGGCAGCCATCTTGGGAGAAGGGAGCACCTGCACCTTAACACTGTCTGGCAATGAAAAGGCGCCCGGAGACCTAGTGTTGCAGGGATTCTGCTTATACACAGAACTATGCGTAGAACCCCGGGACCTCAGTGAATTGTGGTGTACCAGAAACTCACCTCAGAACCCAGAACCCAGTATCCGGCTAGCATAAGTGTCCCATTCGTTATCCGAGATTTAGCTCGGCGGTCCCAATGAAAAGACAACCCAGAACAAGCGACTCAGTATACTCTCAGGAATGGTGGGAATCGGAAATACCTGTTCGTATATTATTCTCACATCAGTCCACAACAATAATCAACAGAGACACGGTGTAAATAAAAAGAGTTTATTTTTATAGACCACGTGTCCTAAGATGCAGTACTTTGGCTTAGTGAAATCACATCACAGGAGCATCAGGAGTCTTCTCGCAGGAAGGCTCGTCTTCGGTCTGAATAATAAACATGATGTCTGTGATATTAAAAGCACCAACTTTCAGGTATTTGCAGCTGCGCGTGTGTTATGGCTAAATAGTGGGTCGATCAACCTAGAGTGGAAAACATGCATTGTGTAATAATCCAGACTGTTTGTCACACCATGTACAGACCAAGGTCGCTGCGCAGAGCTTGGGATGGTAACAACAGATTGCTCTCGTGTGAAGCAAGTCTCGAGTCAGCAGTTTGTTTAAGAAATAACATGTAAACGCAGTGTCGTGCGCAAAAGCAGCAAGATGGCTTTCTAACCTCTAACGTGGTTATGCTAACTTAACAATGTATGTACGTATTCAGGGAGAACTCACTACATGCCCCCTTGATCGAAGCACTATTTAGTAGGCAAGAAAATAGAGAACGCTGAGTTCAGTTTCGACAGAGCAGAACAAGGCGTAACCAATCTAAAGTTTCAGAATGTGCTAAAGTCTGAAACGACAAAAAAATAAACAGGGGTTTATAAAAAAAAATGCAATTAAAAAAACTCAAAACGACCATCAGGAAGAGAAAAAAGGAGAAAGAAAAAAAATAACTGCTGCGCTAGGTTGCTGTCCAAAGGCACAGGTGCAAAGGACAGGTCAGTTAATCCATGAATGTATAGGCAGCATACGTGGCAACTGCTTCCAACAAAAAATCGTTTGCAGGGCCACTAAAAGTCTCAGCCATCCAATTAATTAAAGAAAAGGAACATACGTGTTCTTCAACCATCGGAGCCTCTAGCACAATCAGAGGGCAACCGGAATGTTCCTCCAAATAGCTCATAGCCAAGAAGTCGTAGGCAGCCTTTGAGATGTCCCAATTACCCAGGATACCATGCGCCGCACCACAGGCCATAATCCGGACACCAGAACAGGCAAACTCGTGAGACACTAAGGGCCTCATCAGTCGATCGAAATCCGGCACCGGAGACACCGTGTTGGTCAAGCACAAATCCAGAGGCCATTCAAAGGGACAATCCAGGCAGTGAAATACAGGTTGCACGCAGGTGAAGTAGGAATACCTGAAGGATAATCCATATGCCAGGCTTAAAGTCGCCAATGGCAGAGTACCATAAAAGTCAAGCGTCCTATCACGAAGAAGATGCAGACGGGACAGGTGCTCGTGTGGCACAGAAAGAGCAGCCATTCCGTAGTATGAAAAGGACAAGCAGAACACCCGCCACCAGCGCCAGAAGCAGCGGAACACCTCCAAAGATGCTCGAGAAAATCGAATGAAAAAATGCCGGAATCACACCAAAAATAGTTTGGAAAGAGGTCACGAGGCCCGAGCCTACAAGTTTAAAAAAATGAGCCAGGCCGGTCGTGGACGAGGCATTGAAAATTGTTTGGATCAAAGCTCCAAAATGCAGGGGGAGGTCAGTATTCAAAAGGGCCTGTACCTCAGTGCGCGTATTAGCAACGTGAAGGACAAATGTTTCACGAGAGGAAGTCAATGGCACCTCTTTTTGGGACAATAGAGCTCTTATTCTGCTCAACTTGTTGAACTCTGCTTTCAAGGTTGGAATCGAAGGCCAGATGGAAACATCCAGCCGCCCGTGCGGGGATGGAAAGAGAACATTATTGCAGCAGACAACCCTCTGCGATACAGTTACTATATATGGGATTCCCACTAACATCCCGCAGCAAGCTTCATTATTCAAAATTAAATAACTACCGTTTGCAAGCAGCGTGAAAGAAGGCGTAATCACAGGCACTGGGACACCTCGTAGGACGCAGGCCAAATTCGGGGCTTGTACATTGCATGCACCGTGTAATTGAATGTGCCTACATACCAAGGAATGATCTGGTGTCGTGGTACATTCCTCACCCTTCAGATAAACCTCAGTTCCGTCCCTAGTACATCTATACGTAAAGGGGAGGGACCAAACCTCATGTATGAAAGCAGTGCCCAGCTGTTCATATCTACCCAGAGCATAATGTTTCATACAAGACGTAAACTTAAAAAGTGCGAACGGGAGAGTTATCAACCCGTGTATAAGCCACGTGGCTGAATTGATTTCCGCCACCGAGAAAGGTAACGGTTCTAATTTTTCAATATGTAACAATGAATATGTAGCATCCTTCATGGACATAAATCGCTGCTTATCAGTAAGGTTAAAGGGAAGGAATAACGATGTAGTGTTCAAATAGTCCCAAGGGACCCTCCCTGCCTTTAACGTCTGCAATGTCCATGCAAACTGCATAACAGAACGCAACTGGTTTTGACCATGATATAACACAGACATATCATCATGCACAATATCAACAACTGACGAAACAATATTATCTAATGTATAAATTCTCGAAGAGAGAGTGTTAATGCTGTTATCTATAACGGCTAATACCTTTTCCATGTTTGCTTGGTCAATAGCTCTCAATCTGGAAGACGCCTCAATTTGCGACAATTTCCACACTTCGTTGTAAATAGCATATGCCCACCTTTTGGTTCTGCCACCCACAGGACCTTTAACAAAATCATTCAAATCTATTTTGTCATGTAACTTCGATAAATGAACTTTGACAGATGTCAAGGTGGAATGTCGCAGCCAGGACTGACATAACTTTCCCACAGAATATGTAGTTACAGTATGTGACGACTCAAACCGAGGGTCTACGCGTTCCTGAGTATACCCCGGTTTCAGCCCCAGAAAACGACGTTGACAGGTATCAGAACTGCTTTGCCAAACCAACCAACCCTCACTATTAAATTTCGAAATATTGAAAGATGTATTTGAAACTAATGACTGCAAAGCAGGAAGGGACAGATCTGTGTGGTTATCCCAATTGGGGTAAGCGCCCAGATCCGGCACAGAAGGTGACTTTAATTGTTTAGAAGTGGCCAATCCGAAACAGGTGGTTTGGAAGATGGATGAATTTAAAAAAAGGATATGATTAGGTATAAGACAGGCACGATGTAAAGCCTCTGTTCCCTGAACCTGCCACGGTTTGGAACCCCAAACCGACTAAAGATCAATAGTAGCCTTCCATAGATCATAACCTTTGATTGACAACTCGTCCATAAAGGACTTGGAATAAAGTAACTTGGTGTGTGTCAGTCGAACCTTTGCGGCAGACTCAGGCATCACCTTAAAATAAAATGATGCTGGGTCGGAAACACTGAAATCGGTAAAATAAGTATACTTATCAACTAGTGTATGTGAACTGCCGAAAGAGGGAGTAGGACAGTGTTCCCATTGGGTAAAATTTACAACATTTCTAAATGTATTCGCTTTATGCAGGAAGTGATTGCCATAATGCTGAAAACAATACTGTTCCGCATAATTAGCCGCATTTTCATATAAATCTTCAGCATCAAAAGCGGCATAATATTTCAAATCTGAAAACAGTGATTCAATGGCGTGTACATCCCAATCATCAGAACGTATGTTCTGCCTAACCACATCACCCATCGAAATACGAAATACATTAGGTACATTAATGACCTCTGTAGGCCCATGAATTTGGAATTTAACAGCATCCCACGCGATTCCATCCAAGACGGGCCAGTCAGTAATATTCACAAAAGTCTGGTCCCTTTTCATGATGTGGGACGAGGAGTGGGGGGCCAAAGTTCCATTGATAAGTCTAATTGTCGATCTCTCTTTGAGATAGTGGCCATCCACCAAACGGAAAAAAACTATTACAAATCCAATGGACATAAACAAAAAAATACTGAAAAGCATCAACCAGATGTATGTCCAAGGGGCAATCAAAAAATGTCTCTTAAACCAGCTGAAAAAAACAGCAATGTTCGATGGGGGAGTTGAGGGCAATGAGTTAGTGTCAAAGGAGAAACGGGACTGGTCAAGCGCTGTAGATTGTAAAACAGGCGAGGGACCACGTGTAGGATAAGCATACTCAGTCTCTTCGGGCAAACCACCAGCCAGTGGCATCAACAAGGGATCAGTAACTGATTGCATCTCGATGGCAACATCAGGCAAGGTGTTAGAAGCAAGAGCCAACATTGAATTTCTTTGCATCGTCTGGCATGAAACTGCTGGAGTCATACTAAGAAGTATCGGCCACTCGCTGAAGTTTGACATTGTCAATAGAGATGTACCTGTTTTCTTTGCGACCAGGAAGTGGAGGTAAAATGACTGTTCTTGTACCCTGCACGCCAAGCACTGGAACTGGTGCACGATAAGAGGGGCCGAACTCCTTCTTGTTCTCCACCTTCTCACGGACCAGGTCTCCAACTCGGGGTAGCCAGCCGACTACCGGAATCTGAACTTCAGCTTCAGATGTGGAGGGCAAGTGTTCCTTCGATAGAGTGTTCCTGGCTTCTTGTAGAGTCTGCAAAACAGCACAGTGATCATCTACGTCAAAGGGTGCGGTCGACGCCGCCATGTCTAGACCATCAAGGTCTGGGACAAACATTCTGATTCCGAAGAGCATCATGTACGGGGTCCGCCCACCCAGAGACCTTCTAGGGAGATTATTAAGTGCACGTTGGACGTTATACAAATGGGCTAGCCAGTTCCGGCCTGTGCCTAAAACACGTGCTGTCAATGATTGCTTTAAGTCACGGTTCATTCGTTCCACCACACTATTACCCTCAGGTCGGTAGGGGGACGAAAATTTGACTAGGACCCCCAAATTTCTCATAGCCTCCTTGTAAGCCTTAGAGGCGAACGCAGGGCCCTGATCAGAATGGAAGGTACCACACGCAAAAGTTCCCACAAAGACACGCAAATCCCTGATGACAGTCCGCGAGTCAGCACTCCTTTGTGGCCATACCCATAGAAAACGCGTGCACGAATCCACTGCAACCAAGATGTACTTGTACGCAGTATCAGAAGAAAAAGGACCGCAGTGATCCAAAAAAACACAACCAAATGGTTTATTAGATAAGTACAACTGTGTTTGTGGTGGGCGCGCAACAGTAGAAGGTTTAATCTGTTGGCAAATGTCACAATCAAGAACATAAGCGCGCGCTTGTTTATATAAACCAAACCACCAGTAACGTTGTTGTAGCAGAGATATTGTAGCTGACACACCGGCGTGGGCTGACGCCAACCCCTCGTGCGCAGCTAGGATCAGTGCTGGTCTGCAGTCCGCGTTGGGAATAATTCTGTCACCAACGTCGTTAATCCTCACTAATGGGACGTTATCAGGACTTAAATGATAAAAATAACGAGAAGGAAAACCCTTCGGGTAATCACTTCCCTTCTCTGTAGCAGCAATAGCTGCCAAGATGTCATCATCAATCTTACCTTTGGATCTTGTAACTGCTGCCACTAACTATGTAGCCACTGCTGTTTTTGCTGCCTCGTCAGCCAAGCTGTTGCCGACAGCATGGACACCAAGTCTTTGGTGACCAAGAGTGTGAATAACATTCACGAGAGGGAGACGTTCTTTAAAGTCTGCCACTCGAACCCAAAGCGTTTTATGCTTAATTGTGCTACCTTTCGTGTCTCGATAATCATTCTGAGACCAGAAGTGTAAATTGTCATTGTAGGACTGGACACAGTAGAAGGAGTCACTCACTATAAGAGTAGTGACTCGGGGATCAGCAAACTCCAGTGCAAGCACTAGAGCCCGAAGCTCCGCTAATTGCGCGGTACAATCACCCAATGACTGCGTATGCACTGCATCAGATTGGAATTCACCATTTACGAATGTACCTACGACAATTGCGCAAGCCGCTGAATAAGCGTGCTTCGATCCAATTGCGGGCTGCGCAGACCCGTCAGTGTATATGACACAATGGTATTCTTCGAGCGGGCGCAAAGACAGAGGTGCCGGATGAACGAATTCATACTGCAAGAACTCTTGAGTCTGTAATGAGGCATCAAAGGTGTAAGTGACATCTGGCGACGTCAGTGTTGTGGCCCATTGTATCCACCGTGGATGCAAAGCTTTAGAATTTGGTACACTTGCCTTTGTCACTGCTTCTAAGGCAGGATAGGGTGTTACAACCAGAATCTGTTTCCCATGCGACAGTGCGCGTTCTTTAAGGATCGCCATCTGCACAGCAGTCAGAACTTTTTCGACCGCGGAAAAACGTAATTCAGCAGAGGTGTACAAGTGGGATTTGTACGCAATGGGGACTGTATCGCCCTCATTAAACGTCAAATACGTGAAACCCACGGCGCCTGGCACTATTCTTATTACCAGGTTAGTGCGGTTATCACGTGTCAGCAAATATTGTGAAGCAAGAAGGTCAGCCTGTAAAGACTGCAAAATTTTAGAATGTTCCAGCTGCCAGCTAGACTTCGAAAACGAGGGTTGTACCAAGGCATAAAGCGGCTTGATACGCTGGGCATAATCAGGAATGTACGTACGGCCGAAATTCAGAAAGCCCAGCAGAGATTGTAATTTCTTCAGTGTCGTCGGTGCACTCAAGCATGCGCACTTCTCCAGAAAGTGGGGAGCTAACCCCTTCCCTTCATTATTGAGCTCGTAGCCCAAAAACAACACCGTATATTCCGCGATGTGAGACTTCGCAAAATTGAATTTGTAGCCATAGTCAGCAAAACTCACTACAATATTGTCGACTCGAGACAGATGCGGCATCAGCTCATCATCCGTGAGGTAGATATCGTCAACATAGGAGTATGCGTCGGGGTCTATTCTTTCTAAGAGAGAAACCACGCGAGCGGAAAAGACGCCAGGGCTATTTTTGTAGCCCATGGCCAATCTCGTAAACTGTTTTTGTTTGCCGCCCGATGTAAACGCTGTCCACTGGCTACTCAGTGTGGACAGGTTGTGGCTAAAAAAGCCATTGGAAATGTCAAGTGTCGTTTTAAACCTTTTACGCACGAGACTGTCGACAAGAGCCGAGCTATGTCCGGCAATGGGAGTTTAGGTGCCGGTAATCCAAAACTAAACGGTATGAGCCGTCAGGCTTCGTTACAGTGAATAAAGGGTTATTCATAGGGGACACACAAGTTTCAATAACACCCTGATATTCCAATTGTGCAAGGATCGCCGCGACGTGGGGTCTAGCTTCACGACGCATGGGATATTGGGGCTGAGGCTGGGGCATAGACCGCAATGGAATCTCATGGCATGGGGACAACCGGTCCCAACCCACCTGAGTACGATACACCGCTGGCGCAAGCGCCAGCGCCCACTCCCCAGCGTACACTTCAGCCTGGTCCTTAGGCACTGTGTGCGCAAAGGACGGGAGGATTACCTCCTCCCCTCTAGGAGCTTCCAAAATGAAGGCTGGGGGCCAATCTGCCTCCGCTAGGAGGATATCATAGGTGGTGGTCAGATTATCCCAAAAGATCCCTTTTATAGTACGTTGTATGTCACCCTCAATTAATAAGACTATTTCATAAAGTCTGTCAGGGGGAGCCACTCTGGGGTCAGCTGTTTCAACAGTAACCGATATATCAGTTGCTGTCACTGCCAGAAATGGACGCAGAGCTTGACGGACTATGGTAATTTCCGCCGCGCTGTCCAGTAGCGTCAGCGCCCATGTCCGGTTCCGAAGCTGTGTCCGCACTATCTGAGGCATACCTTGCCGTCAGAGCCGCCACTTTCTTCTTCTGAAACGGGGGTCTTTGTCGAGCAAATTCGTCCTGCTTGCCTTTACCCTCAGTCTGTCGGGGTTGGTCACGCTGTTGTGGAGCACCCCGACCTTTGCCACCGCCTCCGCCACCGGACTGTGTAGCCGATGTTTCCTGTGAAGAACGAGGAGAACGCTGTTCAGAAACCTGAAATCTATCAGGAGACTTAATAGTAGCACGATCTCGCAGATCATAAGTGCGTTCACTACTTGACTGTACGGGAGAGGCAGGCCGAGAGCCCTGTTTCTGCTGCTGCTTTCCCTGTTGTTTAGACCGCCAATTTTGTTTCGGAAAGTTTGGCCGGTCATCCTTACCAGAGGCTTCTGCCTTACCCTGCTGCTTAAAATCGGGAGTTTTGATCACAGGCTTAACTCCTAAAGAGCTACGACCTAAATCTCGGTATGCACCAGAGATTATTTTCGCAAATTCCTGCGGCTTGTCCTCTTCAGCAACTTTCTTTAGTTCATTACGAACCTGAAAGTGCAAAGCATCACCCTTAAGGTTTCCCATTATCATGGTAGCCACCAGGCCAAAATCTCCGAGGAGCCGCATCCCTAATTCTATCGCAGACTCCGCTCCATGGTTCTCTTGAACACGTTTAATAACGGAGGGCAGCTGCAACATAGACGGAGTGCCAAAGCACTGCGCGTACGTTGCAGCAAAAACCTTACCCCAGGAAACACAATCATCCATATGGGGAACTAAGTCTTTAGGCAAACTAATGGTGAGGATCCTGTGTTTCTCCACAGGAGTTGTATGCGGATAAACCGCTTCTATTTGGTCGAATTTTTCAGCAAGCCAAAAGGGATAATCATCCCTTGTGAGGGGGCGCTTGCCCATAACAGAATTAACCATAACAGGGCTAATGACCACCGCGTGATGATCATTAGGTTGTCCCGCACCAGCAGGCGCCCCCGCCTGCACAGTGCGCGACACATACTGCACCAACGCCCTATATACTGTTATAAGGGCAGTGTGTAGTACACGCAACTCAGCCACCGTCACTGTGAGGTAACGGGGATGAGGCGTAAATCCGGCTAGTACCGGCCAAGTGGCCCCCGCAATTGATAAAGGGCCCATTCTCGGCGGTATAACCACATGGGGGAGGGCGCCATTAAACCAAATCTGATGTTGCCAAGCAGATATTGGTATTTCCTGTGTCCTATACGGCGTATAGTTCGCTGGCACGGCAGTGGCAGTGTAAGAATGAAAGGTATCGTCATCCCCACTGACTGCCGGAATCGTCACCCAAGAGTAGAATAACTCAAAAGGATGAGCCGCATCGGCTCCTACCACAAAGATGACGTTCATGCCCGAGTCCGGCACCCCATACTGCGTCAAATGACGTTTCAGAGCCGCACGGCTATGCGCCGCAATATCTACTGCCATAAGGACAAGCTACACTCGAAGTATTCAGTAGCACAAGGGTTCAATAACCTTTTTAATGATCAAGCTTGAAGGAACCTATATCAATAGAACTAGGTAGGTTTAAATCCGTCAGACTTGTTATCCGGAAACAAGAATGAGGGTGCTGTGGACTAAATGTAAGCACTACTAAGGCGTTTCAACTCATAGACCAAACGTTAGGTGCGCCATGTTGCAGGGATTCTGCTTATACACAGAACTATGCGTAGAACCCCGGGACCTCAGTGAATTGTGGTGTACCAGAAACTCACCTCAGAACCCAGAACCCAGTATCCGGCTAGCATAAGTGTCCCATTCGTTATCCGAGATTTAGCTCGGCGGTCCCAATGAAAAGACAACCCAGAACAAGCGACTCAGTATACTCTCAGGAATGGTGGGAATCGGAAATACCTGTTCGTATATTATTCTCACATCAGTCCACAACAATAATCAACAGAGACACGGTGTAAATAAAAAGAGTTTCTTTTTATAGACCACGTGTCCTAAGATGCAGTACTTTGGCTAATACAAGCAGACAAATGATTAAAATCAAAACCATCAGCATAGTTACAATACCATAGAATATAAAAGGGGTGATCATATTATAATGACAGTGGATACTACCACCTTCCCTTTACTAAGAAGCTAATATTATTATTATGCTAATAGAAGGTCTCTTAGGCTTGAATAGGGGACCCCATACCTCAAAGATCAGCTTAGTGAAATCACATCACAGGAGCATCAGGAGTCCTCTCGCAGGAAGGCTCGTCTTCGGTCTGAATAATAAACATGATGTCTGTGATATTAAAAGCACCAACTTTCAGGTATTTGCAGCTGCGCGTGTGTTATGGCTAAATAGTGGGTCGATCAACCTAGAGTGGAAAACATGCATTGTGTAATAATCCAGACTGTTTGTCACACCATGTACAGACCAAGGTCGCTGCGCAGAGCTTGGGATGGTAACAACAGATTGCTCTCGTGTGAAGCAAGTCTCGAGTCAGCAGTTTGTTTAAGAAATAACATGTAAACGCAGTGTCGTGCGCAAAAGCAGCAAGATGGCTTTCTAACCTCTAACGTGGTTATGCTAACTTAACAATGTATGTACGTATTCAGGGAGAACTCACTACACTAGTCCAACATAAAAATGAGGGTGGAAAAAATGAGGCACGATACAAAAATAGAAGGGGAGACCACCCTAGGGCTGACAGGTCCAACAGAATGCAATAAGGTACAGGAGTTCCAATAAGCAACACAATACTTGGTATATCTATAACATTGAGCTCAATGGGATTTTTAAGTAAACTGCAATAGAATTACTTTACAAACGTTTTTATTACTCAGGGCAGGATCCTGGATTCATCCCTGGTGCATATCCTGTAAACAGCTGAAAGAAGTCGTTTTTGTTAGACAGGCGATTTTTAAGGAATATTTGTATGTTGCAAAAATCGACACTTAGAAGAAATTCTGGTAAAAACCAGGCAATGTTATCCTATGGGAAAATCAAGTTATCGGTAAATCACAGTTGTAATGACTTGTTCTGATCAGTGCTGGGCACCTAAGTCCAGCACTGGGACCTCTCCTGAGAACAGGTGAGTAATTTTGTTTTCGTTAATCGGATGATTTTTAGTGAATATTTTAAAGTTTCAAAACTCAACACTTAGAAGAATTTCCAGGTGAAAACCAGCCAATGTTACCCTATGGAGAAAATGTACGTTATCGGCTTTCAGGTAAGTACTCGGCTGGCAGAGTTAAGGTTCCTGGGCAAGACTCAGGGGTCTCCCAGGTTCAGGATTGTACTGTTGTTACACCCCCAGCGACATCGGGGCGGCCGGGTGCAGAGAGAGTAGGCCCAATGTTGGCTTATTGCGAGCAGGGGGCCTTTGGTTGGTACCTGCTAGCAGGCAGGCCACACGGCTTTGGGAGTAAAGCTCCTGGTCACTTACTCAGGGCATGTGGGGAAGTCGAACAGGGTAGTTGGTGCACCCTCAGCGGCACTGGGGGAGCCGGGTGCTGTGGGCTTTTGGGCCGTCGGGCGCCCAATGGATTTCAATGGGGAAGCTTTGAGACGAACAAAGGCTGCAGACTCGGGGACGGTGATTCTTCAGGTGCGACCACCACTTCAAGAGGTAAGTTTGGAAGCTGTAGGTTGGGTAGACACCCAGGAGTTGGGTACAGGGGGCCGTGGGGCGCCGGGTGCAGGGGTGTCTTTAGGCGTCGGGAAATCTTACCCTCTGCTGGTCGCGGTTGGAGGAGTCCCTGGTGTTGAGGCTGCAGGCGTCGTCAGGAGCGTCGAGGTGAGTCCTTGGGTGTTAGATTCTTGGTCACAGTCGCCGGGGTGACGTCCTCTTGGTTTTTGTCCACTTTAGCTCGGCCCGGGCTCGGCGGGTGCAGAGTGGGCAGGATCCGTGGTTTTAGGCCGGGACCTGGGGTTGCAGATGTTTGAGCAGAGCCACTGCTCGTGGGAGTCCCAGTCTTTAGTTGAGCAAGGCAGTCAGGTCCTCCGGGGTTTGTGAGGTTGCCGACCACTGGAGACGCCGGGGTTTAGCAGGAGCAGGTTGGAGGAGCTACAGGCCGGTAGGGCTGGGGCCAAGTCTGTTGGTGTCATCCTCTTGTTAGCAGCTGCACGGCTGGTCTTTTTTCTTCTTGATCTTCTTTTAGATTCAGAATTGGGATCCGAGAAAAGTTCAGGGTGCTTCTAAATACTAAATTTAGGGGCGTTACAGGTAGGTAAAGGGCAGGGACCAATGGGTTCCTTCCCTGGGGTGGGTACACCCCCTATTCTGCCACTCTCCAGTGGGAGGGGTGCAGGAGCCTGTTCCTGGTTGGCTTGGTCCCCCCATCCTGAAGATGGTGGGGACTCGAGTTTGTGCTTCACCTCGCCTCCCCCACCTTAGAGGTGAAGTTGGCAGAAGTGGGCACACCTCTCTTCCTCACTTTGTTTTTCCCGACAGTTCTCCCGCCCAAAGTGGGGAGTAGAACCACTGGGGATCAGTTGCTGAGTACAGCAAGTGGTCTGGAGAAGCTCACAAAGGCGGCATGCCTTTGAGGCTTCTCCTTCGTGAACCCTGCCCATCCTGGGGGAGGAGGCTTGGCACCGTGTCCCAGTATGTGCATTGTTTTAGGCCCCCGAGAGCAGCAGGTCTTGACCGAGTGGTCCAGAAACATGTCTGGTGGTGGCAGCCTGCGCAGCCACTCAGTCAGGTCACTGGGAGTTGGTTGAATTTCGGGGGGCATCTCTAAGATGCCCTCTGTCGTACATTTTACATTGAAGCCCGCACTGGCATCAGTGTGGGTTTAATGTGCTGAGAAGTTTGATACCAAACTTCCCAGTCTTCAGTGCAGCCATCATGGTGCTGTGGAGTTTGTAATGACGACCTCCCAGCACCATATACTCTTAATGGACACACTGCACTTACAGGGCCCAGGAATGAACCTGGGCACTGTAGGGGTACAGGGCTCATGCACCTGTACCCTCACCACTGGCGTAGGGCACCCAGCTAGAGGGGTGACTGATGTATGCCAGGGCAGTGGTTTGTGGGCATGGCACACAGGGATGTGGACCATGTCGTGTCTTTGTTTTGTTCTGCACCCAGACACTCAGCCTGCAAAGGCAGTGTGTGGGTGTCAGGGTACAGGGCCTCTAAGGGTGGCACAATAAGTGCTGCAGCCCTTAAGGGCCTTCTCGGGTCACAGTGCCCTGGGTACCTATGGTACCATTTACCAGGGGCTGACATGTGGCCAGAGATGCCAATTGGGTTTAGGCTTCAATGCAGTTTTAGGGAAGGAACACAGGCCCTGGGTACCTGATTGGCAGGAGCCCAGGGCACACTCAGTCAAAGTACATCAGCAATTCAGCAAAAAGTGGGGACATACCATGCAAGAAAGAGGGCACTTTCTCTCACAAACCCCCACAAACGAAAGATGATGAGACTAACCTTGCCCTAGGTATTCTTCATTGTCTAAGTAGAAGAAGAAGAACCTGGAAAGTCCATCTGCATTGGCATGGGTAGTCCCAGGTCCGTGTTCCACTTCAAAGTCCATTCACTGTAGGGAGATGGACCACCTCAACAGTTTAGGATTTTCTCCTTTCATTTGCATTAGCCATCTGAGAGGTCTGTGGTCATTGTGAACCAGGAAGTGAGTACCAAACAAGTATGGCCTCAACTTCTTCAGGGACCAAACCACAGCAAAGGCATCCCTCTCAATGGCACTCCAACGCTGCTCCCTGTGGAGAAGCCTTCTGCTTATAAAAGCAACAGGTTGGTCTTGGCCTTCATCATTGGTCTGGGATAGGACCGCTCCTATCCCTAGATCAGAGGCATCAGTCTGCACTATGAACTGCTTGGTATAATCTGGAGCTTTTAGAATTGGTGCTGAGCACATTGCTTCTTTCAGGGTGTCAAAAGCCTTTTGGCAACTAACTGTCCAGTTAACCTTCTTGGGCATTTTCTTGGAGGTGAGTTCTGTGAGGGGAGTCACAATGGACCCATATCCCTTCACAAACCTCCTGTAGTACCCAGTCAAGCCAAGGAATGCCCTTACTTGGGTCTGGGTTGTTGGTGTTGCCCAGTCCAGGATGGTCTGGATCTTGGGCTGTAACGGCTGTACCTGGCCTCCACCAACAAGGTGGCCCAAGTACACCACAGTGCCCTGCCCTATCTGGCATTTGGATGCCTTGATAGTTAAGCCTGCAGTTTGCAGGGCTTTTAACACCTTCCCAAGGTGGATCAAGTGATCCTGTCAGGTGGAGCTAAAGACAGCAATATCATCAAGATAAGCTGCACTAAAGGACTCCAACCCAGCAAGGACTTGATTCACCAACCTCTGGAAGGTGGCAGGGGCATTCTTTAGACCAAAGGGCATAACAGTGATCTAATAGTGCCCATCAGTTGTGGAGAATGCTGTTTTCTCTTTTGCTCCTGGGGCCATGCCAATCTGCCAGTACCCTGCAGTTAAGTCAAAGGTACTGAGAAATGTGGCTGCTCCTAATTTGTCTATCAACTCATCTGCTCTTGGAATGTAGTGAGCATCTGTCTTGGTGACAGAGTTGAGCCCTCTATAGTCCACAAAAAACCTAATTTCTCTATTTCCACCCTGTGGATGAGGTTTGGGGACTAGAACCACTGGGCTGGGCCAGGGGCTCTCAGAGGGTTCAATAACCCCCAAATCCAGCATCTTGCTGACTTCAGCTCTGATGCTTTTCTTGACTTGGTCTGACTGTCGATAGATCTTGTTTTTGACAGGTGCACTGTCACCAGTGTCCACATCATGGGTACACCAGTTGGTCAGCCCAGGGGCCAGGGAAAAGAGCCCAGCATACTGTTGCAAGACTTGCTTGCAGTCAGTCTGCTGTTGGGGAGAGAGGGTGTCTGAAAAGACAACTCCATCTACTGACCCATCTTTTGGGCTGTAGGAGAGGAGATCAGGGAGAGGCTCACTCTCTGCTTCCTGTTCCTCATCAGTCACCATCCGCATGGTGATGTCAGCCCTGACATTGTAGAGCTTGAGGCGGTTCACATGGATAACCCTTTTGGGTGTCCTGCTTGTGCCCAGGACAACTAAGTAGGGGACCTCACTCTTTTTCTCTAGGATAGGGTAAGGACCACTCCATCTATCTTGGAGGGCCCTTGGTGCCACTGGCTCCACAACCCACACCTGTTGCCCAGGTTGAAATTCAACCAGTGCAACTTTTTGGTCATACCAGTGCTTCTGAAGCTCCTGGCTGGCCTCAAGATTCTTGGATGCCTTTTCCATGTACTGAGCCATTCTGGACCTTAGGCCAAGCACATAGTCCTAGAGAGGCCTCTCCCAGCCCTCCTTTACAAGACAAAGTGGACCCCTCACAGGATGACCAAACAGAAGTTCAAAGGGCGAGAAACCTACTCCCTTCTGTGGTACTTCTCTGTAAGCGAAAAGCAGACATGGTAAGAGGACATCCCATCTCCTTTTGAGTTTCTCAGGGAGCCCCATAATCATGCCTTTCAATGTCTTGCCATTGGTTTATGGATGATGGGGTGTAGTAAACTTGTACTGCACCCCACATTCCTTCCACATGTGCTTCAGGTAAGCAGACATAAAGTTAGAACCTCTGTCTGAAACCACCTCCTTAGGAAACCCTACCCTGGTGAAGACACCAATGAGGGCCTTGGCTACCTCAGGAGCTGTAGTAGTTGTAAGTGGAATTGCTTCAGGGTACCTAGTAGCTTGATCCACTACTACTAGAATGAATTTGTTCCCTGAGGCTGTGGGAGGTTCAAGTGTACCCACTATGTCCACATCTACCCTTTCAAAGGGAACCCTCACCACAGGCAGTGGTATCAGGGGGGCCTTTGGGTGGCCACCTGCCTTGCTACTGGCTTGACAGGTAACACAGGAGCTGACAAACTCCTTCACCTGTTGGTGCATCTGGGGCCAGTAATAGTGGCTAACTAGCCTTTCCCAACTTTTGGTCTGGCCCAGATGTCCAGCCAGGGGGATGTCATGAGCTAAAGTTAGGAGGAACTCCCTGTACTTCTGTGGCACTACCACTCTCATGGTGGCTCAAGGGTTGGGGTTTCTTGCCTCAGTGTACAGTAATCCCTCTTCCCAATAGACTCTGTGGGAACCACTGACATCTCCCTTTGCTTCTGAAACAGCTTGTTGTCTCGGGCTTTCAAGAGTGGGACAGTCTTGCTGACCCTGGCACAGCTCTTCCCAAGAGGGTCCCCCTGGACCCAAGAGTTCAACCTGGTAAGGCTCAAGCTCCATAGGCTCAGTTCCCTCTGGGGTATCCAAGTCCTCTCCCTGAGGAGAGGGGTCTTGATCTTGTTGCTGTACAGAAGCTGGTTCCCAGTCTTCTTACCTTGTCTCATGTTTGGTTGGTCCATTCTTTCAGGTTCCAACACCTTTTCACCCTGCCTTTTGCTCTGTGCTCTTGTTTTTACACCCACCAATTCAGGGATATCCAGCATTGCTGCATGTGTTTTTAGTTCAACCTCAGCCCAGGCTGAGGTTTCCAGGTCATTGCCAAGCAGACATGCAGCTGGTAGCTTTGGAGAAACCACTACCTGTTTCAGGCCAGTACCCCCCCCCCCCCAGTGTAATGTCACCATAGCCATAGCATGATTAGTGGTAACACTGTCAGCATTGGTGACTGGGTAAGTACGCCCAATCAAATATTGCTCAGGGGAAACCAGTGTATCTTTCACATTAGTGACACTGGCACCTGTATCCCTCAGAGCCTCTATCCTAGTTCCATTGATCCAAGGGTATTGTACGTATTTCTTTAAGTTGGGTGGCCACAGAAGCTACAGTGGCAAACTCAACTTCCCCCTCTGAAACTAGAACTGCTTCAGTGTGCATCCTGATTTGCTCTGGGCACACTGTTGATCCCATCTGTAGACTTGCTACCCCAGGAGTAGCTGTACTTGTTGAACTAGGAGCCTTGTTGTGAGGGCAAGACTTGTCTACAGTTAGTGTCCCAACTTCTTACAGTTGTTACACCAGGCCTTTGAAGAATCAAAGTTCTTCCTCCTCTAGGGCTGTGGCACATAGGGAGTAGTTTGGGACCCACCCCCCTGTGAAGGTGTTTGGGGCCCTTTGGAAGACTCAGACTTTTTATCTGGGGGATTCTCACCACCTTTCCCCTGGGGAGGTTTTGTAACTACTTTCTTCTGGTCACCCCCAGTGGTTGTCCTTGTCACCCTAGTCTTGACCCAGTGGTCTGTCTTCTTTCCCAATTCTTGGGGAAAAATTAGACCTAGGTCTACCAAACGCTGATGTAACTTTTCATGTGTGCAATTACTTAATATATGTTCATTCATAAACAAATTGTAAAGTCCAGTAAAGTCATGCACATTGTGTCCAGTTAACCAGCTATCCAGTGTCTTTACTGAGTAGTCTACAAAATCAACCCAGGACAGGTTCTGGGTTTTGTGAGCCACCCTGAATCTAATTCTGTACTCCTCAGTGGTGAGTCCAAATCCCTCAATCAGAGTTTTCTTCATGAGATCATAGGACCCTGCATCTGGCCCAGAGAAGGTCAGAAGCCTGTCTCTGCAGTGACCAGTGAACAGTTCCCACAGGAGTGCCCCCCAGAGAGATTTCTTCACCTTCCTCATTTCACAAGCCCTCTCAAAGGCTGTGAACCATTTGGTGATGTCATCACCCTCCTCCAATTTATTGGACAATCCCTTTGGGGATTTTAGGATCAAAGGACTCCCCCCTGTCCTTATTGTTTAGTATTGCTGCCACCATTGATGGGTGCTAAACCCATCTCCTTTCTCTCTTTTTCTAGAGCCAGAAGTATGGACTCTAGATCCAGTCTTTTGGCCAGCCTTGCTAAAAGGCTGCCCTCCTCATTGAAGCTGCCCTCAATGCCCTCACTGGTACCTATAGCACCTGTGTGGCCTCTAGGTCCCCAGGGGTTGATTCTTGGGGTTAAGGGTCTGGGGACCCTTTCCTCCCTAGGGATTATTGGGGGTGGGCTATCCTCCTCATCCCTGTACTCATCTGACTGGTCATCACCATTCTCAGATGGGTGGGCCTGTGCATACTCAACCAGGAGCTCCTGGAGCCCTTGCTTGGTTGGATGCAGGCCCATTGGTATCTTTTTAATTTTACATAAGGACCTTACCTCCTTGAAAGACAAGTGAAGGTAAAGGGCGAGGTCGAGCTCCTCAACCATGTCCTGTATGATATCTTGGTCATCTTCACTAATAGCTGGGTTCTGTTTTTGAGACATTCTAACAAAAATTTCTAACCCCTCTACCCTTGACTATAGTGACTTTTATTTTCTAAAATTCTAAAGGGACTTAAGCAAGGCCCTAACAAGACTTTTAGTAGTTTGGTAAAAATGCCAATTTGAAAAAATCTGAATTATAAAGGCAATTTAAGAGTTCTGTCATGTGATCAGATGGTAACCAAGTAGTCCAACAAATGCAAGTTTGTATCCCACCGCTGATCCACCAATGTAAGAAACTGGCTCTATACATACTGCACCAAAGTGAGGTACAGTGTGTATAGAGTCCAAGAGTCCCCAGAGGTTTGGCAGAGGTTAAATTTAGATAGTACCTTACTCTCTAAAGTGGTAGCTTGGTCGAGCAGTAAGGCAGTATCCGAGGACAGTGTAAAGCATTTGATGTACACACTCAGTCAGCAAATGGTCTCACACACTCAAGAACTGAACTCTAGGACAATTGTTTTGTATAAAAAAATATACTGTTGTTTTATTTTAGAACCACAGGTTTGCATAAAATACTTTCTCAACATACGATGCTGTTGTTCAATACTTTCAATGAACCACATAGACTTTGAATGCAATAAGGTACAGGAGTTGCAATAGACAACACAATACTTGGTATATCTATAACATTGAGCTCAATGGGATTTTTAAGTAAACTGCAATAGAATTACTTTACAAACGTTTTTATTACTCAGGGCAGGATCCTGGATTCATCCCTGGTGCATTTCCTGTAAACAATTGAAAGAAGTCGTTTTTGTTAGACAGGCGATTTTTAAGGAATATTTGTATGTTGCAAAAATCGACACTTAGAAGAAATTCTGGTAAAAACCAGGCAATGTTATCCTACGGGGAAAATCAAGTTATCGGTAAATCACAGTTGTAATGACTTGTTCTGATCAGTGCTGGGCACCTAAGTCCAGCACTGGGATCTCTCCCGAGAACAGGTGAGTAATTTTGTTTTCGTTAATCGGATGATTTTTAGTGAATATTTCAAAGTTTCAAAACTCGACATTTGGAAGAATTTCCAGGTGAAAACCTGCCAATGTTACCCTATGGAGAAAATGTAAGTTATCGGCTTTCAGGTAAGTACTCGGCTGGTAGAGTTAAGGTTCTGGGGAAAGACTCAGGGGTCTCCCAGGTTCAGAATTGTACTGTTGTTACACCCCCAGCGACACCGGGGCGGCCGGGTGCAGAGAGAGTAGGCCCAATGTTGGCCTATGGCGAGCAGGGGACCTTTGGTTGGTGGCTGCTAGCAGGCAGGCCACACGGCTTTGGGAGTACAGCTCCTGGTCACTTACTCAGGGCTTTTGGGCCGTTGGGCGCCCAATGTATTTCAATGGGGAAGCTTTGAGACGAACAAAGGCTGCAGACTCGGGGAGTGTGATTCTTCAGGTGCGACCACCACTTCAAGAGGTAAGTTGGGAAGCTGTAGGTTGGGTAGACACCCAGGAGTTGAGCACAGGGGGCCGTGGGGTGCCGGGTGCGGGGATGTCTTTAGGCTTCGGGAAATCTTACACTCTGCTGATCGCGGTTGGAGGGGTCCCTGGAGTTGAGGCTGCAGGCGTCGTCGGGAGCGTTGAGGGGAGTCCTTGGGTGCTGGATTCTTGGTCACAGTCGCCGGGGGGACGTCCTCGTGGTCTTTTCCACTTTAGCTCGGGCCAGGCTCGGCGGGTGCAGAGTGGGCAGGATCCGCGGTTTCAGGCCGGGGCCTGGGGTTGCACATGTTTGAGCAGAGCCACTGCTCGTGGGAGTCCCAGTCTTAGTTGAGCAAGGCAGTCAGGTCCTCCGGGGTTTGTGAGGTTGCTGACCACTGGAGACGCCGGGGTTTAGCAGGAGCAGGTTCGAGGAGCGACAGGCCAGTAGGGCTGGGGTCAAGTCAGTTTTTGTCGTCCTCTTGTTTGCAACTTCATGGCTGGTCTTCTTTCTTCTTGTTCTTCTTGTAGTTTCGGAATCGGGATCTGAGGAAGGAAGGTTAAGGGTGCCCCAAAATACTAAATTTAGGGGCGTTACAGGTAGGTAAAGGGCAGGGACCAATGGGTCCCTTCCCTGGGGTGGGTACACCCCCTATTCTGCCATTCTCCAGTGGGAGGGGGGCAGGAGCCTGTTCCTGGTTGGCTGGGTCCACCCATCCTCAAGATGGTGGGGACTCGAGGTTGTGCTTCACCTCACCTCCCCCACCTTAGGGGTGGAGTTGGCAGAGGTGGGCTCACCTCTCCTTCTCACTTTGTTTTTCCCGCCAGTTCTCCTGCCCAAAGTGGGGGGTAGAACCAGTGGGGACCAGTTGCTGAGTACAGCAAGTGGCTTGGAGAAGCTCACAAAGGTGGCATGCCTTTGAAGCTTCTCCTTCGTGAACCCTGCCCATCCTGGGGGAGGAGGCTTGGCACCTCGTCCCAGGATGTGCATTGTTTCAGGTCCCGGAGAGCAGGAGCTCTCGACCCAGGGTTCCACAAACATGTCTGGTGGTGGCAGCCTGCGCAGTCACTCAGTCAGGTCACTGGGAGTTGGTCGAGTTTCGGGGGGCAGCCCTCAGATGCCTTCTGTCGTGCATTTTACATTAAATCCCACACTGGCATCAGTGTGGGTTTAATGTGCGGAGAAGTTTAATACCAAACTTCCCAGTCTTCAGTGCAGCCATCATGATGCTGTGGAGTTCATAATGACGACCTCTCAGCACCATATACTCTTAATGGCCACACTGCACTTACAGGGCCCAGGAATGGACCTGGGTACTGTAGGGGTACAGGGCTCATGCACCTGTACCCTCACCACTGGCATAGGGCACCCAGCTAGAGGGGGGACTGATGTATGCCAGGGCAGTGGTTTGTGGGCATGGCACACAGGGATGTGGGCCATGTCGTCTCTTTCATTTTTTCTGCACCCAGACACTCAGCCTGCAAAGGCAGTGTATGGGTGTCAGTGTACAGGGCCTCTAAGGGTGGCACAATAAGTGCTGCAGCCCTTGGGGGCCTTCTCGGGTCACAGTGCCCTGGGTACCTATGGTACCATTTACCAGGGGCTGACATGTGGCCAGAGATGTCAGTTGGGTTTAGGCTTCAATGCAGTTTCAGGGAAGGAACACAGGCAATGGGTACTTGATTGGCAGGAGCCAGGGCACACTCAGTCAAAGTACATCAGCAATTCAGCAAAAAGTGGGGGCATATCATGCAAGAAAGAGGGCACTTTCTCACACCAGTCTTGTTGGACAAGACATCAGGCAGCATTGATTTTGTGGGTTGAACCATTTTATGGTAGAGGACAACTTGTTCACGCACACTAGAACATGGTTTCCACAATATGTGGTTCAAGGAGAAAAATCCTCAGCGTGTTGACCCTGGCAGGATTATCTAGACATTAAACCATTTTTGAATGATAGGTAGTCAGTTATTGCAGTGGTTTGTGACATGGCAGGCTATTTTGGATCATTTCATATTCACACTACTGCTTGTTAGACTATTTGCAGCCCTCTGCAGCAGGCACATTAATATAACCTAACAAACTATCTGACTCCTGCAAACAAAATAAATATCTCCAGAGCTGTTACATTACTTCACCAGACTATATTTCTCAATAGGCCAGTACCCATAGAAAGGATGTAGGCTGGAGCAATGCCAGTCAAATGTGCCTTGTAATGACTATTCCCTAGCCCAACAGACTAATTAAAGCATTATGACATATTGGAGTTTGGAGAATTCCTGATTTAACATTGCTTCTGAATGGCTGGTAGGTTTAGGTAGTGACAACCACTTATGTGTCAGGAATGGGAAAAGTCCTGAAAGTTGCTTACTTAAGAACAGCATGACTCAATGTCCTGTCCAGTTGTGCAGTCTTTTCACACAGCAAATTCCTGTTTGACACACCATATGTGAAAGGTGAGAAGGGAGTTTAGCTAATGCACATTGATGATATCTTCGCCTCTCAGCTGTGACTGCAAACCACTGTTGGTACCACATTTCACATCAGCTCCTCACAAACAACACTGTGTCACCCCTCAGGGGTCTCTCCCCTCTATTATTCAACATCTACCTTAAGACCTTACCAAATCTGATAAAATCATTCAACTTCATCTGTTACAACTATGCAGATAACACCCAAATCATTCTGAAAATGGATGGCCTGGAAGACCTCTGCAATTCAAAATGTTATGACTGCTGACGGTACATGAACACATAGATGATGAATAAACATTTTAACTCAACACCTCAAAGACAGGAATACCAATGTCCCACCATATGGCCAAGGAACATGAGGCCACTCCAACAATATCAAAGTCAAAAACCTAAAGGTAACCATGGATTCAGACCTACACTTGATACCACATCTTAACAGTGTTACAAAGAGTGGCTTTTACACAATTAAAACACTATGTTGCTTCTTCTCATACCGTGGATGCCAACAGAAACTGCAAGCCATCCTCACAATCTACAAGCTTGACTATGTCTACAGGCCAAACCTTGACATTCATTATACGTAAAATACAATTAATCCAACATGCTGCTGCAGTCTTGTAATCACTCCACTGGCTAAATATGGCTAGAAGAGCAATGTTCGAGGCACTTTGCATTGTCCACAGACAAGGAAAAGGACCATTATACCTACAAGTCAAAACCAAGCAATACAAACAAAACTAGACACTGCACTCCAGGCTTGCACCACTTGTCACCATACCACCTTACTATAAGAAATGGGTATGAAGCCCTGCTTTCTCAGTACAAGCTGCCAAGCTCTGGAACAAACTACCAACCAGCATTCAAAACATTCAGGAGCATATACACTTCAGAAGACAGTTGAAAATAGAGCTATTTCCAAGACAACCTCACTACCCCGTATACTAGCAACAGAAACCAGAAAGACAGTTTCACCCTCAGACTCAATCTTCAGCTTACAATCCACAGGTTGAAAACAACCCAACCAGCAAACACTTTTGATAGGCATGTAAGTTCAGAAGGGCTGACCATTGGTTCTCCAGTTTATTAAATAATTATGTAATTTCATATTCACATTCAGTGATTGTCAGCCAACTGTAATGTACACCTCTTACATTCACATCAACCATATCTGCTACAAGGGTTGCTCATCACCAGTACTGTGCATGCAATAAACCAGCCATTAACAATTGAACAGCCATGGAATAACTGGAGAAATATGTCACACACTGCTGGTCAATCAGAGGACTTTAACCTTACTCACGGCTGCATGTCCCAAGTATCTGAACACTGCGGCCGCTTTCTTACATCTCACAATGACACTCATATATGGGATGACAGTAAAAATGCCCATCCCAGCAGATCTCTCCACTTCTCTCTCCCTGCAACAATATCAGCTCAGGCCCACAACTGTACACAAAGTCTCAGATTGGACAACACAGTGCAGTAATCAGCTAATGTGCATCTGTCTCTCACATTTTATCAACCAACACACTGCTACGCCCTACGTCCCATAATCCAATAACTGCACCTCAGTGATCATCATGTACGACATGGAAACACTTCCCATATAGAAGCCAAAGAAACAACATTCTTCCAACCACACTCTCTAAACAGTGTAGCATACCACTCATGAAGGCAAGCTCTTTAGCGCCCCACATAGGGATGGTAGGTACAATATAAATACTGCAATACAATACAATACAATTTGGAAAAGGGAGTGCTAAATCAGCGTTTATTTTGATAACAGGTAGTAATGCCCTACAAAAAAGTGTCAGTAACACACCATTACAGCAGGATTAGCAAAGGGGAGGTGGGCCCAATCTATGCTGTCTTTCTTTAACAGATGTTATGGAGTTATTTTTCCCAATGGTTGGTGTTTGAAGGACACCTTTAAGAAGTAAGTGTTGCTATACATGGTGCAAGAAATATACAATTTCAGGTTGTTCAAAAAACAAATGAGGATCAGGGCAGGTGGGCTGCCATACAATTTCAGATCAAACAATGTAAATTAATTATTTGTGTGATTTATTGACCCAATACTGATTTTCCTCATTTTTGATTTTCTCCTCGAATAAGCTAGCTGTTTGGGTCAAATGATATTAGTAGGGCCTTTAATTGTGTATTAGACTATAAATTGGACTCAACTAATCAATGAGCTTAAATGAGAATGAACAAAGTCCGTAATGCAATCAAGAGAGTTGTTCAAGTATAGAGGCTTAGAGATCTATGGCGATCTCTGAAAGGAGTTTACTTAGTTTACTTAATTGTATTACTTTTTTTTACCTTTACATGGACACTACACTAACATGGCCTTTATTTCATCTAATATGATAACATTGCCTAATATTGAAATATATCCTATGATCATTTCGGATCACAACCCGCTATTAATAGAACTGGATATCATGGATCAAAGTGACTGATTGGGTGTGGACATTTGGAAAGACACTGCTGAAGCAGCAGGCATACTGCTGCCGGCATATGAATAACATGATCCAGGAATGTCTGGCTCATAATCTTTACATGGCCTCAGTTCAAGTAATTTGGGGTGCATTAAAAGATTATACAAGCAGGATCCCTTTCACATATTAACGAACATATACATGGAATGCCACATTTGGAGGTAAATGTCATGGAAGTACTAGAAACTGAAATTAAACAGAAACTCATAGCTGCGCTGCAGGCCTTAGCGGGTAGACAAGCAGCTGGAGAAAAATAGATCTTGAGAAGATTGTGGCCCCTAGTGGCCATCTTACCACACTTTTGAATGTAATTATTCAAACAGGAACCTTTCCCACTGAGTGAAAGAAAGAAGTCATTCTTCCCCTTCTGAAAAAGTCTTCACTGGATCCAAAGGAGGCAAAAGGTTACAGGCCCATAGCTCGGGGTTCTTATCCAACAAAAATGTTGGAAAAGCACCTCAACTCAGATTTTCTGGATGCAAACAAAGTCCTTGACCCAGTGCAGTTTGGTTTCAGGAGTAAACCTTGCTAAAATATCAATGAATTAAATTAACAATGAAAGTTGCCACAGTTATTAACAAATATTGGCAAGTCAATAGATCGCTTGGAAATGAGAGTTATTGGCTTTGCCAATGTCTTTTAACCATGTACAGTAGAGTGACTTCTGTACAGCATGGCTAAAAGTGAGTGGCGTAGAGTAGAATGGAGTACAGTAGAGTGAATTGGAGTATAGTTTCATAGAGTGGAGTGGCATAGAGTGGCGTAAAGTTGAATAGAGTGATGTAGAATAGAGTGGCATAGAGTTAATAGAGTGAAGTGTGGAGTGGCGTAGAGTAGTGTGAAGGGGCACAGATTGGAGTTACACAGGGAAGAGTAGCATAGTGAAGAGTGGCATTGTGTTGAGTGGAGTGGCGTAGACTGGCATTGAGTGGAATGGCATAGTGTCGAGTGAAGTAGGGTAGAGTGTTGTGGAGTGGCAAAGAGTATAATGGTGTGGTGTGGAGCGGCATAGAGTAGAGTGGTGTACAGTTGAGTGGAGTGGTGTAGAGTGGAATACAGTAAAGTGGCATAGAGTGGCTTGAGGTAGAGTTAAGTAGCGCAGAGTAGAGTGGGGGAGAGTAGAGTTGTGTAGAAAGCAGTGGCTTAAAGTGGCATGGCAAAGAGTGGAGGGGTGTGGAGTGGCATAGTGTAGAGTGGCGTAGCGTTGAATAGCATGACGTAGAGTGGGGTGGGGTGTGGAGTGGCGTAGATTAGATTGGAATAGAGTGGAGTTGCATAGAGTAGAATGGCATAGAGTGGCATGGAGTGGCATTGTGTAGAGCACAGCTTTCCAAACTTTTCATGTTGGTGATACACTTTTTGGGGAGACATCATTTTGACACAGTAAGGCAGTGTAGCGAGCGAGCCCGAACAACCTAAGGGGGTTTTGGAGGGGATCTCCCCCCCCCCCCAGAAGAAAAGGTTGAAATAAAAGTGGGCAAATGGTGCATTTTCAAGCAAATTTTGAGAAAGCAGGAAGGTTACTAAAGCAATTGTGAATCTGTTCTAACAAAGAGAGTGACTGGCAAAACTGGGTGTAAGGTTAGGTTTGTGCCTGAAGCAAGAATATAATCATGCACACATTGACACATGCCCCAGTGATTTATGGCACAAAGAGGGTTGGTTCACGCACTGCCAACCCTTTCAACCATGCACAAAGTCTGCCTGCTGGTGAGCGAGCCCGAACCACCCAAGAGGGGTTCGGGGAGGGGGGGTTCTAGCCACCCAGAGAAAATTTTGAAAAACAAGTGGACAAATGGTGCATTTTCAAGCAAATTTGAGAACACAGGAAGGTTAATAAAGCAATTGTGAATCTGTTCTAACAAAGACAATGACTGGCAAAACTAGGTGTAAGGTTAGGTTTGTGCCTGAAGCAAGAATATAATCATACACACATTGACACATGCCCCAGGGATTTAGGGAACAAAAAGGGCGGGTGCACACACTGCCAACCGTTCCATCCATGCACAAAGTCCGCCTGCTGCCTTGCTGAATATGAGTTATACAAAAATCCGTTCAGGAAGGGGAAATTGTGAGTGATAAAACAATCATGCAACTGGTCTCTGCGCATTGAACTCAGATGGGACCGCTCTCCCTTTCTAAGTGCTGTAATATACAGGCAATATAATTACCAATGTCTTGGAAGTATGGAAGGGTGAGTCACTCTTGCTGTAATTCTGACTGATGTTTTCAGTCACAGAAAGACACTGCACCAAGAATGTCCTGAAAACCTGACTTCACCCCATTTCCTGGTGAGATTTCTCAGTGAAGCAGGATAAAGTGCTATGAATTTTCCTAAATAACCATGGACCATTCTCTTGTGGGAAACCTGTAACAATGTCCAGTGAGTGACAGAGTAACACGACTAAACAGCATTATGTACAGTTGAATACCACATTCTTCATAAGTCATAGCGCTTCTTTCCAATAAAAAGTCTCATTATAGTTATAATAGTTCCTTCCAGCATACAAGACCCCCACACAATACCAGCAAGGGCCTACAATAGAAGATACATTGAATGGTTCATTGCATGAGAAAAAGAGAAACGTGCAAACAATCTACTAATATCTCCTTAATAAAGGTCTGTACACGTTTTCTTATTCTAAAATGGGAGTAACAATGTTAAACTATTAATAGCTCACAATGAACTATCACATCTGAAATCATAAAAACTGTATTCCATCCCCTGGCGATGCTCGCAAACAAAACAAACTCACCCTAGTGACCTGGCTGTCAACCGAAGTCTTCACTTAAGAATACTCCAGAAAACATAGATACCAAACAGAGGGTTATTACAAGACAGCCCCACAAGCTCTACCCCTGACATCCTCATCCAAATCCACGAGGAAAAATGCTTCTTTGCTACACAGCTTAAGACCAAAGGATTGACATCACCCAAGCAGGCAAATAACATAAATTGCATTCTGAAAAATGATATGGGCAAAAGCAATAAGACGGATGGCAACATTCAGAACATGAACATATGCTAGTAATGCACTCACAGGAGAAGGAAAGTATCCTATGAACTCAAGATGTTAAGCGTTATTCCTTCTAAAAGCACCCACACGTCGAAAGTTACAAAAAAGGCCACACATTTGTGGGGGAGGGGGTGGGGCTAGAGCAAAAAAACCTGTGCCCTCTCTCTATCTCTCTCTGTCTCCCTCCCTCTCTCTCCCTCCCTATCTCTCTCTGTCTCCCTCTGTCTCCCTCTCTCTGTCTCGCTCCCTCTGTCTCCCTCCCTCTGTCGCCCTCCTCCCTCTGTCTGTGTCCCTCAGTCTGTCTCCCTCCCTCCCTCTGTCTGTCTTCCGCTGTCTGTCGCCATCTGTCTCCCGATTTCTGTCTCCCTATCTCTGTCTCCCTCTGTTTCCGTCCCTCTGTGTCCCTCCCTCTGCCTCTGTCTCCCTCCCTCTCCCTCTGTCTGTCTCCCTCTGCCTGTCTTCCTCTGTCTCCCTCTCTGTCTCCCCCTCTGTTTCCCCCTCTCTGTCTCCCTCTGTCTCCCTCTGTCTCCCCCTCTCTTTCTCCCTCTATGTCTCCCTCTCTCTGTCTCCCCCTCTCTGTCTCCCCCTCTCAGTCTCCCTCTCTCTCTGTCTCCCTCTCTCTCTGTCTCCCTCTGCCGCCCTCCCTCTGTCTCCCTCTCTCTGTCTCCCTCTGTCTCCCTCTGTCTCCCTCTCTCTCTGTCTCCCTCCCTCTGTCACCCTCTGTCTCCCTCTCTCTCTCTCCCTCCGTCTCCCTCTCCCACTCCCTCTCTGCCTCTGTCTGTCTCAGTCTCTGCCTCTATCTGTCTGTCCCTGTATCTGCCTCTATCTGTCTGCCTGTCCCTGTCTCCATCTGTCCCTGTCTCCCTCCCTCTGTCTCCCTCTCCGTCTCTCTGTCTCTATCTGTCTGCCCCGTCCCTGTCTGTCTCTGTCACCCTCCCTCTCTCTGTCTCCCTCCCTGTCTCTCTGTCTCCCTCCCTCTCTCTATCTGTCTCTCTCTCCCTCTCTCTCACTCACTCTGTCTCCCTCTCTCTCTCTGTCTCCCTGTCTCCCTCCCTCTCTCTCCCTCCCTCTGTCTGTCTCCCTCTTGTCTGTCTCCCTCCGGTTGTCTCCCTTTTGTCTGTCTCCCTCTTGTCTGTCTCCCTCTTGTCTGTCTCCCTCCATCTGTCTCCCTCCATCTGTCTCCCTCTGTCTGTCTCCCTCTGTCTGTCGCCCTCTGTCTGTTGCCCTCTGTCTCCTTCCCTCTTGTTTCCTTCCCTCTGTCTCTCTCCCTCCCTCTGTCTCCCTTCCTCTGTCTCCCTCTCTCTCTCCCTTTCTCTCTCTGCCTCTGTCTCCCTCTGTCTGGCTCCCTCTCTCTCTCTGTCTCCCTCTCTCTCTGTCTCCCTCTGGCTGTCTCCCTCTGGCTCACTCACTCTGTCTCCCTCTCTCTGTCTCCTTTTCTCTCTGTCTCCCTCTCTCTCTGTCCCCCTCCCTCTGTCTCCCTTCCTCTGTCTCCCTCTAGCTGTCTCCCCCGGACTCCATCCCTCAGTCTCCCTCCCTCTGTCTCCCTTTCTCTCTGCCTCCCACGGTTTCCCTCTCTCTCTGTCTCCCTTCCTCTGCCTATCTCCGTCTGTCTCCCTCTGTCTGTCTCCCTCCCTCTGTCTCCCTCTCTCCCTGTATCTGTCTCCCTCCCTCTGTTGCCCTCCTCCCTCTGTCTGTCTCCCTTTGTCTGTCGCCCTCTGCCTCCGTCGCTGTCTCCCTCTGTCTCCGTCCCTCTGTTTCCGTCCCCCTGTTTCCCTCCCTCTCTGTCTGTCTCTGTTTCCTCCCTCTGTTTCCCTCCCTCTGTCGCCCTCCTCCCTCTGTCTGTCTCCCTCCCTGTCGCCCTCCTCCCTCTGTCTGTCTTGCTCTGTCTGTCGCCCTCTGCCTCTCTCTCTCTGTCTCTCTCTCTCTCTCTCTCTCTGTCTCCCTCCCTCTGTCTTCCTCCCTCCATCCCCCTCTGTCTGTCACCCTCTGTCACCTCACCCCAGCTTCCCGGGCACACACGCAGCCGCACCCGAGCACTTCACATGTCTTTAAAAGACCATTTACTTGTTAATGAGGCTTTGTTGTGAATCGCCCGGCCCCCATAGAGTAGAGTGTCTAGGAATGCCTCTTAATTATCAGCAGTTATGTGCTAAGTGCACGCGACACCCACCATTTGCAGGCGGCACAGTACTGTGTTGGGACACACAGTTTGGAAAGCTCTGGTGTAGAGTGTAGTGGCATAGGGTAGAGTGGGGCAAAGTGGCATTGTGTGGAGTGGGATGGTATAGAGCATGGGTACTCACAAACCTTCTCTCGGGGGCCAAATTTACAGTGTGGTTTCTGGCTGAGGGCCGCACCGGTGGGGGCGGGGCCAGTGGGGGAGGGGGCGGGGCTAGAGCAAAAAAAAATATATGACCATGAGGTTGAACACAGGCCACTGCAGCAGACGCCTTCATCTACTGAGCCACCAGACCCAGTATGCACACCTATCTATCTATCTATCTATCTATCTATCTATCTATCTATCTATCTATCTATCTATCTATCTATCTATCTATCTATCTATCTATCTATCTATCTATCTATCTATCTATCTATCTGTCTCCCGCTCTATCTATCTATCTATCTATCTATCTATCTATCTATCTATCTATCTATCACTCTGTCTCCCGCCCTATCTATCTATCTATCTATCTATCACTCTGTCTCCCGCCCTATCTATCTATCTATCTATCTATCTATCACTCTGTCTCCCGCCCTATCTATCTATCTATCTATCTATCTATCTATCTATCTATCTATCTATCTATCTATCTATCTATCTATCTATCTATCTATCTATCTATCACTCTGTCTCCCGCCCTATCTATCTATCTATCTATCTATCTATCTATCTATCACTCTGTCTCCCGCCCTATCTATCTATCTATCTATCTATCTATCACTCTGTCTCCCGCCCTATCTATCTATCTATCTATCTATCTATCTATCTATCTATCTATCTATCTATCTATCTATCTATCTATCTATCTATCTATCTATCTATCTATCTATCTATCTATCTATCTATCTATCTATCTATCACTCTGTCTCCCGCCCTATCTATCTATCTATCTATCTATCTATCACTCTGTCTCCCGCCCTATCTATCTATCTATCTATCTATCTATCTATCTATCTATCTATCTATCTATCTATCTATCTATCTATCTATCTATCTATCACTCTGTCTCCCGCCCTATCTATCTATCACTCTGTCTCCCGCCCTATCTATCTATCTATCTATCTATCTATCTATCTATCTATCTATCTATCTATCTATCTATCTATCTATCTATCTATCTATCTATCTATCTATCTATCTATCTATCTATCACTCTGTCTCCCGCCCTATCTATCTATCTATCTATCTATCTATCTATCTATCTATCTATCACTCTGTCTCCCGCCCTATCTATCTATCTATCTATCTATCTATCACTCTGTCTCCCGCCCTATCTATTTATCACTCTGTCTCCCGCCCTATCTATCTATCACTCTGTCTCCCGCCCTATCTATCTATCTATCTATCTATCTATCACTCTGTCTCCCGCCCTATCTATCTATCTATCTATCTATCTATCTATCTATCTATCTATCACTCTGTCTCCCGCCCTATCTATCTATCTATCTATCTATCTATCTATCTATCTATCTATCTATCTATCTATCTATCTATCTATCTATCTATCTATCTATCACTCTGTCTCCCGCCCTATCTATCTATCTATCTATCTATCTATCTATCTATCTATCTATCTATCTATCTATCTATCTATCTATCTATCTATCACTCTGTCTCCCGCCCTATCTATCTATCTATCTATCTATCACTCTGTCTCCCGCCCTATCTATCTATCTATCTATCTATCTATCTATCTATCACTCTGTCTCCCGCCCTATCTATCTATCTATCTATCTATCTATCTATCTATCTATCTATCACTCTGTCTCCCGCCCTATCTATCTATCTATCTATCTATCTATCTATCTATCTATCACTCTGTCTCCCGCCCTATCTATCTATCTATCTATCTATCTATCTATCTATCTATCTATCTATCTATCTATCTATCACTCTGTCTCCCGCCCTATCTATCTATCTATCTATCTATCTATCTATCTATCTATCTATCTATCTATCTATCTATCTATCTATCTATCTATCTATCTATCTATCTATCTATCTATCTATCTATCTATCACTCTGTCTCCCGCTCTATCTATCTATCTATCTATCTATCTATCTATCACTCTGTCTCCCGCCCTATCTATCTATCACTCTGTCTCCCGCCCTATCTATCTATCACTCTGTCTCCCGCCCTATCTATCTATCACTCTGTCTCCCGCCCTATCTATCTATCTATCTATCTATCTATCTATCTATCTATCTATCTATCTATCTATCTATCTATCTATCTATCTATCACTCTGTCTCCCGCCCTATCTATCTATCTATCTATCTATCTATCTATCTATCTATCTATCTATCTATCTATCTATCTATCTATCTATCTATCTATCACTCTGTCTCCCGCCCTATCTATCTATCTATCTATCTATCTATCTATCTATCTATCTATCTATCTATCTATCTATCTATCTATCTATCTATCACTCTGTCTCCCGCCCTATCTATCTATCTATCTATCTATCTATCTATCTATCTATCTATCTATCTATCTATCTATCTATCTATCTATCTATCTATCTATCACTCTGTCTCCCGCCCTATCTATCTATCTATCTATCTATCTATCTATCTATCTATCTATCTATCTATCTATCTATCTATCTATCTATCTATCTATCTATCTATCTATCTATCTATCTATCTATCTATCTATCTATCTATCTATCTATCACTCTGTCTCCCGCCCTATCTATCTATCTATCTATCTATCTATCTATCTATCTATCTATCTATCTATCACTCTGTCTCCCGCCCTATCTATCTATCTATCTATCTATCTATCACTCTGTCTCCCGCTCTATCTATCTATCTATCTATCTCTCACTCTGTCTCCCGCTCTATCTATCTATCTATCTATCTCTCACTCTGTCTCCCGCTCTATCTATCTATCTATCTATCTCTCACTCTGTCTCCCGCTCTATCTATCTATCTCTATCTATCTATCTATCTATCTATCTATCTATCTATCTATCTCTCACTCTGTCTCCCTCCCTCCCTCCTCCGTTCTCCCTCCGTCTCCCTCCTTCTCCCTCCCTCCCTCCCCCTCCCTCTGTCTCCCTCTCTGTCTCCCTGTCTTCCCCCCTCTCCCTGTCTTCCTCCTCTCCCTGTCTTCCTCCTCTCCCTGTCTTCCTCCTCTCCCTCTCTCTCCCTCCCTCTTCCTCCCTCTGTTGCACTCTGTCTTCCTCCCGCTGTCACCTCACCCCCTGCTCTCACTCCCTGCTGCCCTCCATCACCTCACCCTGCTGTCCTCTGTCACCTCACCCCGCGCTGAGACGGCTTCCAGGGAATGCACACGGCCGCCGCACCCAAGTACTTCACAGGTCTTTTAAAGACCATTCACTTGTTAATGAGACTTTGTTGTATTTCACCTCTTCTTAGCGCCCCTGCATCTCCACTCAATGAGAGGGGAGATGCAGGGGTGCTAAGAAGAGGTGAAATACAACAAAGCCTCATTAACAAGTAAATGGCCTTTAAAAGAATCGCCCGGCCTCACAGCTCCGCGCTGCTGTAACCGGCGGTGTTCGCTGACAAGCACAGGCACTGTCTGCAAGGTCCGCGGGCCGCCAAGGAAGGCTTGCCGGGCCGCCAACGGCCCGCGGGCCGTACTATGAGTACCCGTGGTATAGAGTGACGTATACTGTCATTGTGTGGAGGTACATAGAGTACAGGAGTGGTGTAGAGTGGAGTGGCATAGATTAAAATATAGTGGAGTGGAGTGGCTTAGGGTGGAGTTGATTGAAGTGGCGTAGAGTGGAGTGGAATCAAGTGGGGTGGTAAAGAGTGAAGTGGAGTAGAGTTCCATTGTGTGGAGTGGCGTAGAGTGGCGTGGCATAAAGTGCCATTGTATGGAGTGCTGTAGAGTGTTGCAGAGCGGCATTCTGCGGAGTGGAGTGGTGTAGAGTAGAGTGTCATAGAGTGGAGTGACGAAGAGTGGTATAGAGCAGATTGGAGTGGAGTACAGTGGTATGGAGTGGGGTGCCATAGAATGGAGGTGTGGAGTAGTTCAGTTGTGGGTGTAAGTAACTTAAACAAGGAACCAAACTGAAAATCAATGCACAGGTATGAGGCATGCAGGGGGTGAATTGCTGGAAGGCAATAAAAATAGGCGTGCGGTGCCAGGCATCACGAAGATATAAATGTGTTGTGTGGCATTTAAATATTTTAACAGCTTGATCCATCCCAAGTGAAATTTAATTTTATTTTAGTTACACGAGTAAGATGCAGATGAAGATAAACAATGTACAAACATTTATTTGGAAACAGAACAAATGGAGAAAGCAGAATTTGAAATGGACACAAAGGAAGTGTCCTGAAAAGCGTAACTCAATCACAGCGTGATCAGTGGACAGACACTCATCAAGAGGAAGAAATCTGTGCTTGGACCATGGATCACAGGTAGAAAGAAGGGGGAGTGACACCCTGCATGTTCTGGCCAACTAGGAGGAATCAAAGAACAGTGACAATGAATCCAACAAATGTTAAGCAATGTGCGGGCTCCAATCTCTTTATTGTAAACGAAACCCATCAAAAGTGAGATCAATTGCGGTGTTGTAATGTTCAACAGGGTTCTTTATATGTGGCGTGATGCTACTACAGATACCAATAATACCGTTGAAATGTTTGAAACTTTTGGTGGGGGTCGCCGTAGGATCAGGAGTCCTGGCAGAAAACACTTGCACCTTGAGCCCAGCGCTGGTTTCTCAGCTAAGCTGTGTGTCCGCCTGATCTACAACTGCTAGACCGCGAGCATACTAGAACTTAAGGAAAGTCTGAAAGTGCCCACAGCTTATATTCATGTGACAGAATACTTTAGGAAGATGTGAACATGCTATCTCATTATACCAGGGTGTAGGTAATACAGGAAGTGGAAGGGAAACTCCCAAAATTTAGAGATGCTAAAGGGCTGGTATTTTTCATTATGGAAGAGAAATGAAAAGTTAGCATGTGCGTTTGCACTTCAGACTGGGAAAAACACATTCTTGTCATTTCTTGCAGATTCTGTTACCATCAGCTTTCTACTTGTGGTAACAGCATCTGTAAGAAAGTTTGATAATTTGTTTTCACCAATCTGATATTATAGATGTGATTAGTTTTTCAGAGCTGGTGGTAACAACATATGCAATGAGAGCAGGTGGTAACATTATGTGCAAAGAGAGCTGGTGGTAACATTATATGCAAAGAGAGCTGGTGGTAACAGCATATGCAACCAGAGCCATTGGTAACAGTATGTGCAAAGAGAGCTGGTGGTAACAGTCGGCCAAATGTACTATTATTAGTGTTTGCGATTACCAAGTAGCAAAAGTTTGTGATTCGCTATTTGGAAATCGCAAACACTATTGTACCAGTTTTACACTCTTTGTGTTACCTAGTGTGTCGCAAATAGACCTTCCTCATGAATATTAATGAGGTAGGTCTTAGTTTACGTCCCATTAGGAATTGCAACAAGCATTTACATTGACATTGCAAATGACGATGCCTTTTATTTATTTTTTTCATTTTTTAAACATAAATAAAAGGTATTGTCATTTACAATGCCAATAGCTTAAACTCGCCTAAATGTGAGACCTATTGCATTGCAAATGCTTGTATTAGGATACTTCAGTTGTATATAATGTTTTCTAGGTTATATATAAAGTGACAAATAGTTATAACACTTTTTTAATTATTACTTATAACTTTTCAACATGCTGTGCAACATTCACAATGCTCTGCAACACATATTAAAAACGTTAACAAAGCCAATAGCTCTCTCTAAACACTTATAAGGCCCCAAAGGCGAGACCTATTGGCTGTGCCAATGCTTGTTCATTATTATTTCCAGTGCACGGAGTGCCTTTTTTCTATTTATTGGTTCTTCCGTTTATATGCCGCTACTTCAGCTGGTGGTGTCAAATGTGACAAATAAAAATACAGTGAGAGCTCCCACACAGCCTCCCCTGTGTGTGTATATTTTAATTTAGTCGCCCAAGATGGCATGTGTTTGATCAGACATTGCGCCGGTGGCTAGTGTGAGGCGGCTTGTGGCCTACTTTCCCGCGTAGACTTGACGCATATTATGTACCACTGAAAGGCCCTGTTTCGTGTGCCGCTGAGGGAGAGGAAGGCCCGTTTGACAGGAGGACAAATGAAATCCGCCTTGGGTGAGCGTTGTGTGCGCGTGTGTGAGTTTGTGTCAAACGGTGCATGCGTGTTTGCATCTGTGCGTGTTTGTGCGAGTGGCTGTGTTTGCGCTTAAAGCCCTCTTCTCAAAGTCCTCTCTTACAAAACCTCTTGCGGAGGCGGAGCAGCGATTTGCGCTGCAACGCACGCGAGACCTAAAAATCACAGGGATGGAGGCCTGCTGGGGTCTCCAGACCACCGTGTCTGTGATTGCTTTTGAATAAAGCAATCTTTTTTTTAATGCAGCCCATTTTCCTTAAAGGAAAATGGGATGTGTTTCAAACAAAAATGTAAAAGTTTTCTATTCATTTTTTAAAAGCAGGGGGTGGGCCGTGGAACCACTGCCTGCTCTTGAAAAATATTTATACTCAACCATTCTCAAAGGGTAAGGGGTGCTTTGAAGACCCCTTCCCATTTGTGAATGGGTTACCATCAACTTCAAGTTGGTGGTCAAATGTTAATGTTTTGCAACTGTATTTTGCTCGCAAAACATTATTTCATACCAAAGCGAAACAGTAATTGGAAAACACTCCCTAAACATGCCCCTTCCAAATACCGAATTCCTGTTTTCTACATTTGTAAAAGCATTTTTGCAGTCGGAAACGGCCTGATTGGCAGTTTCTGATCCAAAAAATGCTTCGTACATGTGTCCCAGCATGTGCAAAGAGAGCTGCTGGTAACAGTTCGTGCAAAGTCTGCGCAAAGTCGAATATGTAGATTTTTTGCTGAGCTCCTAGTCAATGGTGGTGCAAAAAATGCACTCGAACGATATTTGCCCAAGTACTAGGGCTTGAATGCGCCAGCAATTAAGGATTATGGTTACATCCCAGGAAAGAAAAGTAACCGAGTACTTTAGATTTATCTACACTCAACTCAAAGATCAGCATTTGAAGTGAATCTAAACTAAGCCCACGAGAACCTGCCTCCCCCCCCCCCCCACCTACTCTGCAGTTCTGGGCACTGACCATGTACACGCTGTGAGGGTCTCCCTGAACTCGACAGAGTCTCCAGTCCCCCGAAGCCATTCTTCAGTACTACTCTTCCCAGAATTGACATGAGCTTGAACCCCCATGAAAACGTTGAGTGCACCCCAAAACAAGAGACGTGGATTTAATCTCAGTAGGTTTTGGTTTACTGTTCCGCATCAGCGGAGTTACAAACAATTCGCAACCCCCTCAACCTGGGCAAACCGGAGTTTTCGCTCTGAATCTGGATTACGACGTGTGTAATGCTGCACTTTTTTCAGTGTAAATTTAGCAGGTAACGCCGTAATATTCCGAGTATTACCGCATCTAATGTGATAAAGCGGGCAGGGCAGTTGCCCCACGTTGCTGAATGAGTATTACACCCATCCCTACCGGGGTCTCCTTGATCCATTTCAAGGCCTCTGCACAGTGTCTGGCTTAAGGCGAGATTTAGTAAAATGTTGTCTAGACAGACCGAAGTGTCGACTGTCGGAATCACATTTTGAGCACAGACTGTAAATATGAATCACTTTATTTAGAATTAATAAAAAGGGATTTAAAAAGATAAGATTAAAAAAGATACAGCATGTAAATAATATATGTGAACACAATATATACTATCAGTCAAAGTTAAGTATGGTTGCATGAAAACGTATAAATCTTGTTCTTCGTGAAAAAGTGCAGTAATTAATGGTATGTGCAACAAGGTACCAGGGATGTAACAGCCGACAAACCAGCTCAGGCGCTGCAGGAAGGGAAGGGGGAGCAACCCTTCAGAGGGCCCCATTCAGTCAAGGCTGAGGCTTGGAGCCCACCATCACACTGAGCGGGGCTGGGAGGGTTTCAGTCTGAGTTACGCCACTGTGAGGTGCACCGAGTCACACAGTCTGCGTTGTTGCAGAGGCCGCCCCCGCAGGGGGCTCGAGGGCCGGCGCCATAATGGCCGCCAGAGCCCGGGAAGGAACAGGAACTGGTTTTCACCAGCGGGAAGCGTCGCAGGGCAGAATGCCCTGAGGCCCCCGCCCTCTCCCTTCCAAGAACAATAGGAAGGGGAGATATAAGACGACGCTCCCCCCTGTGGCAGCCCACTTGCATATCATGGGAGCTGGGGGAGCGGCGCCAAAGACTTTCGAATGGAAGATTTCGACTCGGAGCAGCTGCGGTATCCACCATCATGACCCAGGCGATGAAGGATCCAAACCAGCAGGAGAGAACAGGGGGTGCCAGGTGTCGGAGGACGACATGCCCGAAGTGTCCCCACCCCTGCCGGGGCACAGAAGGTCGGGAGGGAATGGACCGAAGCCGAGACACGCGGACACAACCCCCAGCTCCCCAGGCAGTATGACGAGGCTTGCAGCGCCGGAAGCGATGGCAGGGTAAGGGCTCGAGGAGCGAGGAGTGGCGGCGTCTCTGCCGGTCACCATGGCAATGTTGTAATAAGTTGTCCTGCCCTGCCTTTGTTCTATGGCGCAATGGCGATGTGCGAGCTATGCAAGTGTAGGCAAATGTGGCGTTACTATAGGATGGTGGCTCAGCGAGCGGAGGGCTGTTATGTGGAAACATTTGCGCTATCCCGCACAGCGTCTGCCTGACACGTGTTTACTGTGCGTAATTTTGATAAGAAATATAAGTGTCTGGGCCCTTTCCGGGAGGACACTACGGCCTGTACCATCGATTGCCCCGGCCAGTGCTGCCAATAACAGTACAAACCATATGGAGTAACCGCCCTTAGAATAATGATCTCGCCCCGTCTTTTTCTATTGGTATGTGGTGGAGTAGCGAACCAGTAAATAGCAGGGCGTCTTCCCCACCCGGAAACAAATTCTTGAAGGGCTTCTCCGGTTTTCAAGAACCAGGAAGAAATGCTGCGTTTAATTAAGACTCACCCGGGGCCGCGATGCAGGACGGGAAGATAACGCTAGCTCGAGATGAGGACAGGCCTGAGGAAAGGCAGCGCGCGCTCGTTGGTCACCTCTGACCACACCAGTAATTTAACACCGATTGGTACCGCGGCCCAGTGGGCTCGGCTGTGTTAATAATTGCTCGGCCTCGACGGGCTTAGCACAAAAAAAAAAATATATATATATATATATATATTTGCAGAGGTTCAAGGCAACCCACGGAAGCGCCACATACGCAATTACGGAAGGGGACGGAAAACAGTTCGAGCCTCGAGGTCGCGTCCACATCCTGTGATTCTGGGCAAAGCACTAAGTCTCCCGTGCCTGAATGTGTAATGTAAATACGGGGCTCATGTAAAGCGCTCCGATAACTTCGGGTCGTGTTCGCGCTATATAAATGTGCAAAAAAAAATAAAAATAAGGTTTGTCCCCATGTCTGAATGTGTAATGTAAATACGGTGCTCATGTAAAGCGCTCCAATACCTTAGGGTCGAGTTTGCGCTATATAAATATACAACACCGTTATTGCGATAAAACACTTTAAGGTGCCGCCAGAGCTTGCAGGGCCACTAGGGTACTGATTGCTCGCAATTCTTTTCCTTTGACTTTATTGATACTCATCTATCAGTCAACAGCACCGTTGGGATGGGAGGTGCGGTAACCCTTAAGCCGGGCAAGGCACTGCGGCAATGCACCACTAGCGCCGGCCATAAGGGCACCCTAGGCGCAAGTACTGAAGCACGATCCTGTCGGCAGGGAACGTATCATTGCGGGGTAAACAAGCCGACCGGCGCGTGGGTGATACGTTAGAATGGCGAGAAAGTGGCACATAGGGCGCAAATGCCGATGCGATAAGAAAAATTCAATAAAGGCATGTTGTTTGTTTGTTCAAAAGGAACAGGTCTGTGTGATGTAAATGGTGCCCAAGTGAAGCGCTCTGTGTGTGCGATATACAAGCCTGAAAACATGAGCTCCCTTCCAGTTGAATTCTCGGTGAAGCATATCGGTAGCAGTGACAGGCTGTACTTTCCAGACGAAATGGACCCGTCGAAGGTGTCAGCAGGGGCCGGCTTAACCTTCCTCAAATGGCACAAGTTTCTATTTATTTAAGCATTGATATAGCGCGAATTTTTTCCCCGATGTTGGCAGTGAGCTGTACAATACCATTCTACCTCCGGGTGACCCAGGAGAATGGTTTGGGGAAAGTGAATAATTGGGCGGCACTGGGGCCCAGCATAGAGCACCAGATATTTCGTATGCAGAACGACACATGCAGGGAACGAAGGTCCCAGCAACCACGTAGCGCATAAAAGCACAGGGCACTGTGCCTACAGATGCAGAATCAAGTAATTCATTAGATCTACAGCCTAGGGCCTTACCACCCTGTATCCACCTGATCCCGGAAGCTAAGCAGGGTTGGGCCTGGTTAGTACTTGGATGGGAGACCTCCAGTTGCTGTAGCGTGAGTTTTCTGGGTTTTTGATATTTAAGTGAGTTAATCGGCAGAGCTGGCACCCAGCACTGATGGAGGCCACCCCTCCCTTTTGGTGATATCCGAGAGGGTTAACAACTAATTACAGTATCTCTGACCTTTCCGGTCCTCGGGAACACGTGTGGACATGGCTGGAAATTATTCCGCCTGCAATTAGCCGAGGAAGTTGATAGAAACTCAGAACTTTCGGTAGAAAATAAAAATAATAGCCCCCCCCCGCAGTTCCTTCGCTCGAACACCGTAATCAGACTGTTGAATACGAGCACGTGGGGGACAGGTCACCGGAAGAGCGTCCCCTGGCAGACCATTCCTAGCTTTTTTTTTTTTTCGGATCACCATGTATTCATTTTGGAAATTCAATTAAATTACTTTGTCAAAAAAAAACAAAAAAAACGAATGAATGTGTCTGCCTTCAACGCAACTGGTGCCCCCGTAAGCGCTCTGAAAATGGGCTTGTAGTGGATGGGGGTTGAAAAAGCAGGCTTTATTTTTTATCAAAAAAATGACTTCCCTTGGATAAGCGGCATTAGCACGTTCTTAGGTTCGAGGAACACGATCTATCGATTGCCGCCTTGGGTAGGGCAATCTGCAGGCTAAGTAGTGCCCAGGGTGGCCTGGCACGTTGCGCAAAGGTCGCCCATTGTACCGCATTGAGGAACCCATAGCGTTATGTTCCCTGCGCCCCCTGGCAGGGCCTACTCGGTATTTCATCCTCCCACAGTTCAGTGGACTGGATGTAAAGAAAATGTCCGACGTGAAAATACCACAACATAATACACAGTTGTGTTGTGGAGTGGACTCCGGGAAATTAAAGAAGCAAATGCACTTCAAATATGTGCAATGGATAATGTTTGGAAAACATATTATGCACTTCATTGGGCGCGCATAATCAAAAAAAAAAAAAAAAAAAAAAATATAAAAAATGTAGGAAGAAGGAAAGGTTTAGCGGTAAACCAGTTGAGCTTGACAAAAAGCAACCTGCGGTTAATAACCTGGTTCAAAAAAAAAAAAGTGGGAGGTCAACTAGTGATTTCACCTCCAGGAAATAAGATCAGTTTGTTTGAGTCACGGCACGCAGCGCCTTGGGTTAGCAGGCCTGCTGCAAAAACCACACAACAATGAATTACCGGATGTTGGCTGGATAGTAATGAAGACAGCCAAGTGCGAAATTAAGGGGTAGTGCACGGAATTACCGAATTGTCATTCATATTGGTATTGGTGCTCCACATGTCTGCGGTACAGCAGAAGTCAGCTGAGTAAAAGACTACAAAACTCCTCGCTGAGATTTCCCGGAGGCCCCCCCACCCCGACCCAGCCAGAGTACCGTAAACCGACCCATCCAGTAGTTACCGGAAACCGTAGTAGCGGAGCCTGGGAGAGGTAGAGGTCATGGTGTAGAGGTGCCTACCGGAAGAGCCTGCCAGGAGCAGGGGTGAAGTAGAGGATGGGATGTGAGCAATGTAGACTGTATCATGCCACCACAAACTGTAGCTGACTGTCTCCCAATTTTGTTTCATGATTGGCCCATGGTGAGAGGAGACAGCGCTGTAAGACTCTGAACAGGACGCAAGCGTCCCGCCCCAAAAATGGAAAAAGGCGAGGAAGGAGCAGAGCACCATGGCGTGTGGATTGAAGATTGCCATCAGAGCCTACCCGACGTCAGCCACGAGAGGTATGACCCATTGCGGGGGGAGACAGTAGTGTCAGACATCAAAGTAAGATGCAGGTGTGCCAGGGCACTAACGGCAAAGACGGAGCAGAGCGCATCATTGCGTTTGTGGGAAGATTGCCGTCGGAGCTGACCAGATTTGGGGGGAGCCGCAGGAAGACGTAAGCCTCCCTTGCGGCGTGGCGGAAACAACAAGTGTATTGGTATTGTATGGGAGCACACCAACAGGGCGGTGTGTAGAAGGAGGGCCACTCACTTTGGGATGCCGCACGGCAGGGTGAGTGCGCCTGACGAAATCGGGGTAGCAAACGGAGACGGCGCTCGCAGCCCAGCCCCCGCCAGAAGGTGGGGCACAAAAGAGACTAACAAGGTAGCGAGTTGGGGGCCTAACTCCGGGGAAAAGGCTACCCCCCCACACGCAAAGGGGCGTGGTAAACAACAAAGAACAATCTATGAGCTGTCAGGGTGATTTACGACCCTAGGAGTTGCAAATGAGCAAAAAGACAAACCAGTGATTTATGGCCAGCCGATGATTTATGGCTGATGATTTATGATGCTCATGCGGAGTGATTTATGACAGCCGAATGATGACAGATTGTGACAGAATGATTTATGGCCTACCGATGATTTATGACCCATGATTTATGACCCATGATTTATGATATGTAGGCAAAATGATAACGAAATTATGATGGCTTGTGATAGAATGATTTATGACCAATGATTTACGACCCATGATGTCGGGCTGCTGATTTATGGGGATCAGGCAGAGTGATTTATGGCAACAAAGTAAGGGCCAATTGTGGCAGAATGATTTATGATGCATAATGATTTATGGCCCATGATTTATGATGTCCAGCGGACAATGCGTGACATCACATCTGTAATAATGTGTGACAACGATTTATGACCCCGGCCTCCAATGGGTGGCAGGGGGAGTTGTACAAGTGCGATTATGTAATAAAACTGCGGCCAACAATTACCACCACATACGACGATTGTTGGCTGTTTTTCTAGTAATGCAGATGCACGAATATGGTACGGTTCCTGGAATGGGCGCAGTGCGGCGGTTATTGCGGCAAGAGTGTCTGTGCTTCGTGATGCCTTGAAGTGATGCCCTCCAAGCCGTGAGTTGGCCTCCTAGGCTTGTGCTGAGCGGCGGTCTGTCCTGCTGCGCCTCTCGGTCGCGCTCCTGGCTGTGCCCTGATAGACAGAAGTGTAGCCTTTCTCAGTCAGAGGACAGAAGCGGCGTGTGTGCGCATCGTCACCGGTGCCCTGGCACCGAGGGCACACATACTGCCGCAACACAGGGCACTGCACACATCCGAAGGCGTCCTTCAGGGCGTGTGTGGTGTAGACGTTCCTCGGTTCCCCATTGTGCTTACAAAACGCACACCCTGACGAGCCCTCCTGCGCCCCACTGTGTGGGGGTGATGAATCTGAGGCACGCGCCTGCAGGACCTTCTCCCTACTTTCAACCCCCCTTTCTCCGAGTGGAGAGATACTTTGGCGTTTTGACTTTCTTGTGGGATGCGGTGCAGTGTCGGAGGTCTCCACCTCAGACCTGGGTGATAGGTGCGGGGTCCAGCCCCCCCTCTCTGCCCTCCATGGTGAAGAAGTGGGCGAGATGTCCTGCTCAGGCCTCTGTGAGATCAGCGAAGCCTGTTCTAGCCTCTCTGACCACCAGGACGGTGCAACGTAGAATTCACCCGGCCCAGACCTGGCGGAGGACGTCTGTCTCTCTAAACTCCACGGGGGTGTTATGTCTGTCATGTCCACCTTAGGCCTGTGTGAGAGGAGTGGGACCCACCCCGGTCTGCCTGGGGAAGCAGTCTCTGGAGTGACCCCCTCTGACTTGGAAGAGAGCAAAGGGGCCAAATGCCCTCTCTCCGACGTCCAGGGGGTCGTGTCCTTGCCACCTTGTCCTGGTCTGTTTGTAGGGCGCAGCCCCCTTCCCTGGGGGTCATTCCTCCTGGTCTGTGTAACCTCGAGCAGGCCCACATGGCGAACTCCATTAGATCTCCGCAGCTGGCGCCCTGCACGGAAATGAAAAATGACATTGATTTAACATGAACACAACCCTTGGTCAAAACCGTGAGACATCAGAAAAATCTTAAGCATCTGCACTTCTAGCACACAATGACTTGTTTTGTAAGTGGAACAACTGTGACTCCCCACCATACTACATGATCATGACACACAAGTTTTTTTTTTTTTTTTAAACTTTATTTAAATTTGCAAAAGGAAACAGTACAGAAATGATGGCTGTGCGTTCCACAGTGACAAAGTGTGTAGATACACCACGACAATTCCAGCTCTCAGACAAAACGTACAAAGTAAGTATGGCATTAGACATCAGGACCCCATCTATCAACCCATCATCAACATTTGCCCGACTTGAAACAGGGGAAACTGATACCAATAATCCACACCCAGGGCCCATAACCACCCCATCGCTCCGTGCACACCTCAACCCCGCTCGACGTCCGTGCAATCAACCCTCCCAAACCAAACGCGCCGCGGACCACACCATCCCATCCATCTCATGGCTACACCACCCACGCAACGCCCGCGCCGTACCGCCTACCCCACTCCCGTTGGGATTATACCGGAATGTAAGTGCGATGGGGGGGAATCGGGCAGACCTGCGATGTATGTTTTATAAGGGCCCCAGATGTCCCTAGGGCGCGCCACCGTGGGGAGGAGACCAGAGTAGAGTTCGCTGTTCGTGCTGCAGAAAGCCATGGCAGTGAGCCACGACTTGGCCGTAGGAGCCAGTCTATCCCCCCAGCGCCTGGCGACTTCACGCTTGGCAAGCAGTAGACCCATAGAGGCCAGCCTACGAACCTTCTTAGGGAAATTTGCCGTGTAGCCCAACAACGCAACCTCAGGAGTAGGAACAAGCGTAAGCCCTAACATGTCCTCCAGGACCATGTAAACCTGTGTCCAGAACGATTGCAGTATCATGACACACAAGTTGAAAGGCAAAAGGCACACGTCAGAAGTACAGACCAAATAGTGTTGTTTATTTAAAGCTGTGGTACCCCTGATTAGTGCCCAAGGGGAATACTCTGGTGATGGAGCGCCAATCGATATCAGTAAACAACCCTCATTCACCCTTGTCATGCACTCTAGAGTTCAGTTCCTTTAACACCGACATTATAAGCCTTGTGAAGCTGGGCCACTGACATGGGCTACACGCATTTAACCATGAGGATGACACTAACGTCACACCGTGGCTTGTTTCACCATACTCACCATCACCACCATAAGCCTGCACGTAATTGTAGTTGTATTTACATAGTGCTTACTACCCCATACCAGACGTCGAAGCGCTTTTCGGCGAGTAGTGGTAGGTTAGTTTAGGGAATTGTGTTAATGAGAGCTGTGGACATGTGAGTCTGTTAGTTTGATTGAATAGGATAATGGAGGGATAGAAGAGGGAAGAGTCCAGAAGATGTTATTTGGGAGATCATAGTAGTAAGACCCCTGACGAGGGATAAATTGCTTTTCAGCAAGCAGCACACTGCTCTGGAACCCAAAGAGGATTAGTGGTGGGTTGGTGTAGGGAATATGTGTTAATTTTAGTGGTGGACATGTGAATCTGTTAGTTGGATTGAGTAAGATAATGGAGGGATTAAAGAGTCTAGAAAGTGTTATTTAGGAGAATGTAATAGGAAGATGTGTCTTGGGGGTGAAAAAAAGGAGAGATGGAGCAAGGACAAGACTCTAGAAAGGAATTAGGAAACTCGCAGTAGTAACATGAGGTTTGGGATACATGATGTATGAATTCAGAAAGGGGAGCTAGGGAGATCATAGTAGTAAAATAAGGTTTTGGGTGAGTCAAGCAGGGATGGAGAGGGAAGGGTCCACAAAGGATTATCTTGAAGAACATAGTAGTAGAATGAGGTCTGGGATGAGTCGGAGAGTGGAGGTAGAGGATATAATATATATATTTATGATGCTTTTGCTAATGTTATTTGTTTGTTTCTATATTGTATTTTAGGATTTCTTTGTAATATAATTATCTGTATTTTTTTATATTGGAAAGTCGATTGCTACTGAACAATTAAGCTGCTTTTACAAACATTTGTGCTAACTAGCCTAATGAATGAGAAAATATAACCAAATCTGCACAATAATTAGGGAACAGGTATTCACTAGGTCAGTTTAAGGTCAGTCTTCTGTTACAGATTTAAGGAAACTTGTAAAGAGTCAGAATGGGGGCAGGAGAGTTCAAAAATAGGGAGGCCAAGTGAGGGAGAGAAAGAGAAGAACAGGCTGAGTTCAGGAATAAATGATAGCAGGAGATCGAAGAGAGACATATTAGAAATGCCAAAACACATTGGGACAGAAGCAGAAGAAACCTTTGTAACAAAGAGTGTGGCGAGGGGGAAAGAGGGAAAAGTAGGTAATCAGGATAGACGAAAAGAAATATAGAAGTAAGATATTAAGAGAGCAGAGCACGAGAAAGAAGCAAAAAATGGGAAAGAGCATTCATACTTTCACTCACTCATGCATCCATGCTTTCTTTTATCATCCATTTACCCTTTCACTCATTCCTCCATCCTTTCATTTATCCAACCTCTTTCAGTCATCCATCCATTATTTCACTTATACATCCTTACACTCCTTCATCCATCCATCCACCCTCTCACTCACACACACACACCCACCCACTCTTTCACGTTATTTATGAGTTTCTGTCTGCCGGCTTGTAGGTAGAAGAGGCCAATCATGAACTCCACTCCCGCTGTAGATTCTAAAGTGGGGCAGTGGGGGGAGCAGGAGAGAGGTTGATGACGCCCCTGAGCATGCACTTAAAACTGTTGTGCACAGAATGAACATGTGTTCTTTGGTCTGGTCAAAACCCTTTATATAAATTCAAATTCCTGCATGTGGCCACACATGTAGAGCATAGACACTTGTACTGACAGCCATTATTGTATTTAACACAATCTACCCCAGTAGTTGACTACAGATGATTAAAAGACAAACACAGTGAGTGCACTAGCCAGATCTTGACTCTGTGGCTTACAGGTTGTGTCCCGGTCCCAGCTGCAAGCCTTGGCCAAGTGGCGGCCCCTCCATGAGGGCGGAGCAGCGCCGCCCCCTGTCACCACTCGCACATAAAACAATAATTCAGGTTTTAAACCTGTTTTATTATCGTTTGTATTTTAATCGCCCTCGACCCGCCCCCAAGATTCGACAGAGTCCTGGGGTGGGTCCAGGGGATGACACTGATGAGCGCGAGATCTCGGCGAGTGCGCCCTTAGGGCCCGGCCCCCCGGACCCGCGCCACACCCCCATAGTATGGTCCAGTAGCCCGATTGGCTACTGGCCGGAAGAAGTACTTCCGGGTCACCCGTGACGTGTGTCCGGCCAGGGCAGGGAGCATTAGGGGTGGAGCTAGGGGGGTGCTATTTAGGCCCTGGGTCCACTTCCACTCTTCCTCTTTTTCCCACTCTTGACCCCTGGATTAGTGGAGCAAATCGATCTCCCACCCACCCGTCCCTGAGATTAGTGGTTTGGGGTAGGTTAAGAGGGGGAATGGTGGAAAAGAGGCCACAGAACATTGATTTTCAGGGTTAACGGGAGGCCTGCTTACATACTCCCGAGGCCAGCACTGAGGGGAGAGATGGTAAGCTCTCCGCAGGGAGAATGGGGACACCGGCTGGGGAGGCAAGGGCGCCAGGTCAAACGAGCCTCCTTGGCAGCCTGGTGGTAGAGGGGTGGGCCCCCGGAAATGATGGACCAGGACCAAGGGCTGGGGGCTCACCGCTCAAGGATGCAGTTGGGTTGCTCCTTGCGTGGTTCTCAGATAAGGGATGCGAGCCAGAGGGCCCCTTGGTGCAGGAGTAAGTAGATATTGCATAAACGGTGGTTATGATCAGTGATAATACTTGTAAATATTAAAAGTGTGAATATTGAATTTTAAATGTGAATTCTATAAATGCTTTTGTCATGTTCATGGCCGTTTTACCCACACTCTTGGACTGGCTAGTTTTGATTGTGGGATTGCATGAGGTTTGGGCGGGGGACATCCTGGGGGGTCCGGGCTCTATGTGGTGGGCAGTAGCGGTCCGTGGAGGGAGTTCCGTGGGGCAGTGAGGCGTGGCGGGGGAGGAGCAGGGTGGGGAAATGTAAACACCGGAATATGGATGAACGAAGGTAAGTACACATTTAAATAAATAAAACGAATTTTGTTGCGCGCGCTGCATCACATTTTGCGATGCAGTGCGCGCATAGGAATTTGTTTTATTTATTTAAATGTGTACTTACCTCCGTTCATCCATATTCCGGTGTATACATTTCCCCACCCTGCCCCTCCCCCGCCCCGCCTCACCGCCCCACGGAACTCCCTCCACGGACCGCTACTGGTGGTGGGGGAGTGGTAGTGCACTCCCTTGTCCCTTCACTGTGTATGAGGTGCTTGGCCGGCCAAACCCTCATGCCCCGTGAGGCTTTCTCAAACCCCAGCTGCGTTGTTGGAGCTGGAGAAAGCACGTCCTTTATTTTATTTATTCATCTAATGCAATTTTATATTGCGCAAACATTACCCAAATGTGTCAGAGCGCTTTACAATAGAACTAAGTAAGTTAGAGAAAATGTACATATTAACAAGTTACAAATACACCTACGATTATACAAATAAAAGATGACATAATTAAGGTGATACAAGTGAAGGACAAACATTTACAAAATTGAGCTCGTGTGAATGCCGGGAAGCCATGAGGGTCATGCCCTGGGTTGAATTATTTCTGGAAGTGAATTTGGAAGAATAAGTACATAGGCCGCAGCAGACCACCCGCCACTTTTCTTTTTAGCCCCCGAGGCCCCACTTACTAGGTCCGAGATCATAGGAAGGATAGATACATAAGCAGTGACCCCACCATGACAGTGTCCTCCCCGGGTGAGCAGGGGGCAGTCTCCCCCTTGGTCCCTCCTAGTGCTGAAGAATGCCTCGCTGAGGGTTGAGAGTGCGACCTGCAGCAGGTGTGCATTTACTTATGGTAGTTCCTCGAGGTCTGACAACCACATTGGGAGAGGCACTTTCGGAAGTTCAGTTGGTAACAGAAACCAGTGTAAAATGTGGCATCTCTGGGGAGAATGCCCAATGGTGCCCCGTTAGCATGGAGCCAATAACGACTGAGGAGCGAGCTAACTGGACCCTACCCCGGGAAAGTACAGAGGCCTGGCTGGGACATTCAAATACTGTTCACTTAAAGGTACAGGGGCCACAGAACGTGCCAGCAGCGGCCAATTACAGTACAAAGGTCCCGGCAGTATGTGCTGGTTCATGTACCTTGTTACTTTTAGGATTCCTTAAAGCAGGAAGAACAAATTCGGAAAGATGGTAGAAAGATACAACGGAGGGGAGAAGATTGCGGCCCCCGGAGGAAGGAAGGTCAGCAGACTAGTCTTCCCCCGAGGTGTTCGCACAAGGGAGGGACAGGACAGTGAGGGGTGGGATAAGGGGTGGGGTTTTTAGGAAGGGATAAAGGAGGCTGGGTGAGGAAGTACTTGTTGACAGGGGATATAGCTGCGGGGGGCACCCGGGGGACGAGCGGAGCAGGATCACGGCCGGCCAAGAAGGGGGAGGGGGCGCCGGGGCGGGGGGCAGGCCTGGTGGAATACAGTGAGGACTGCGATCAGGGGGGGAGAGTGAAGAGCAGGTGGGGGAGGATTTTACCCTTTACCTTAATGGCAGTGATTCAGTGGAGGGGGGAGGGTGGGGGGATCAGCCCACGAATCGCCCAGGGGGGGCAAAGGGAAGGGTGGGGGGCGGGGGGGCAAAGGCAAAGGCCCGGCGAAGGCGGCGGGGGCGGCGGGGGATGGGCGGGAGGCCCCGGACCCGTCCTGGGGTGTGGGGCAAGGCCGCAGGGAAAATGAGGAAGGCAAGGGGGTGGACAGGTGGGAGGAAAGGTGGGAGGGGATGTCTTTGGAGGAGCGCATTCGGGAGCAGCGGAGGTTGATTGAGGAGACAGAGCGTAAGTGGTGGGAGATGTGTGTGGCCAGGGACAGAATGTCAGGGGGGTGGTTCCAGCGGAATCGCGGCCGGGGGTCAGTGCGGCGGTGCACGGGAAGAGCGGAGGACAGGCGAAGGGACGAGGGCAGTGGGTGTGGGTAGATGAGTCAGGGACTGCCTTGACGTCTCAGAGACCTGGTGGTGCTGGGGCCTCCTCAGGCTGTGTCGGTCCGGGGGGCGAGGGGGGATCCATGCCAGCGACAATTGCTGGTAGAGGCCGGGGTGGGCCGGCAGGGCGCAAGACGGCCTCCAAACGCCGGGGCGAAGCAGCAGGGGAGTCCGCGGCGGCCTTCCCTCCATCGCAGGATCGGGCATCGTCGGCGCCGCAGTGTGAGTTTGTGCAGGGTATGGAAGGAAAAGGTGTGAAGCGAGTGGTGTGTGAGGTACCAAAGGTGCAGTTTGAGGATGAAGTTGAGGAGGAGCTGGATTACGAGTCTGACAGTGATGAGTTGGAGGAAGGTGAACTTCGTGATGTGGAAAATAGGCCTCAGCTAGGCCTACCAGTGCAAGGGGTTCGCCCTTCTCTGCACAGAGTCCTCAGACTATTAGAAAGAAGTTGGCACAGAAACTGGAATAGAAAATACAGAGTTTAATTAACCTCATGAGGTGGAACCACATTCACCCAGCACCCTGTGGTGCTGAATGAGGGTAGCACACAGAGTAGAAGTACCATGGGTCTTTTATACCCACACAGGGGCTCAGAAAAGGGCGGTACAAGTATACATGAGAAGAGTTACATACATAGATGGTCATACAGAAATGCACAGTCGAGAGTAAAGGAGGAGCTAGCAGTTGCTGACTCTGGTAGAAACAACCTGATAGTTACAGACTAAAAACAGATGCATGGACAGTTAGATATTCCTGCGCATGTGCAGGGTAGCAGAGTCTAAGTATAACCAGTCCTTTAAACAGAGCACAAGGGTAAACAAAATGGCTGCCAGAAATACAAAATGGATTCCACAAAATGTACAAGATAGCCTCTAAATACCAGATGGATTCTGCTAACGCTAATTTAATCGCTGCCAATTTACGACAGTGAGGTGCATGAGGATAGGGGGAAAACGGCAACCGGAAAGTTTGGTGTCTTGCAGGCGCCACAGGCCAGAAGCAGCGGGAGGCAAGTGGAGAGGAGGAAAGCCCCAGCGTCCAGAGGACGGGAGCGGGAGGCCACATTACAGGTGAGGGCGCATGGTGGGGGGCGTGGGAACGGGGGGATAAGGTGAGTCGGAAAAAGACATGTAGGTCAGTGGGCGTAAGCGATGGGTCGGTGCGGGAGGTGGGAGCATCGACAAAGAAGGCGGAGGTGGGGGGTGAGGGGAGACAGCTTGTGGGGGCTGGCGTACAGACGGACAAGGTGGGGGAGACACATGGAAAGGAGGAGGGGGTGAGAAACATAAAAAGAATCTGCCATACATGGGCATGGCGATGCCTTTGGGGTCACACTTATCGGAAAGGACGAGGTCCAGGATTTGGAAACATGAATATGTAGATGTTTTGAAGCTAATGCATAGGGAGATACAGGCTAAGGAGGGTTCTAAGGAAGAGGAGTGGGAATTGACGAGAAGGCCGCGGGTGCCAGTGAACATGGAGAATTGGACGTCGGCCTTTTTGATCTACACGAGTATATATTGTGAAAAGCACCAGGACAGGGCTATCGCGTTATTGAAGTATATGGATATCATACGCAAGGCGCAGATGCACTTTGGAGGTTTTGCGTGGCTTAGCTATGATGAGGAGTTTAGGGCGCGAATCAGTGTGAATCCTGATAAACCCTGGGGGGAAGTGGACCAGGAGTTGTGGGTGCAGTGGATGTCTTCCACGCAGTCATCCGTGTCAACACATACGGCCAGTGGGCTTCCGGTGGCGTATCGTCCTTTTCAGTCGTGTCCTGCCCAAACTGGGGCGGGGGGACAAAGTGGCAGAGGGGGTGCGGGAGGACAGACTTTCACTTCAGGGGCAGCAGGACAGTCGAGTAAGAGCGGTGGAGCCACAACAGGGGCATGTTGGAACTTTAACAAGGGCTTCTGGACCCGCCATCCGTGTAAGTTCAAACACGAGTGTTCTAAGTGTGGGGGGCGACACCCGGTCACACAATGCTTTACTCTGGCCACCCCCTTGGAGCAGTGGCGGATTACCAAAGGTAGGGGACAGGCTGGGCCAAAGGGCTCCTACGCCAGTTGAGGTGGAGACCATGGGTCCATGGCTCTCCCGGTACCCTTACAGAGAGGCGGCGCTGAAACTGTACTGGGGGTTCACAGAGGGGTTTCGTGTGGGGTATCAGGGTCCTCGGGAGCGTAGATGGGCAGAGAATTTGCGGTCGGCGAAGGAATTGCCGGGGGTGGTGGAGGCCAAGTTGCAGAAGGAAGTGCTGGAGGGTAGGATTGCCGGCCCGTTTGACACGTGGCCGATGCCCGAGCTCATCATGTCCCCTTTAGGGGTGGTACCAAAAAAGGAGCAGGGGGAGTTTCATCTGATTCACCACCTATCGTGGCCGGAGGGGTCGTCGGTGAATGATTTTAATGTGGTGGAGGATTCCAGGGTACTGTATGCGTCGGTGGATGATGCGATTGAGCTGGGGAGGGCATGTGGAAGGGGGGCGGAATTGGCAAAGTGTGACATTAAGTCTGCGTTTCGCCTCCTGCCCATTCATCCGGCGGACCTTCCATTGCTGGGGATGCAGTTTGGGGGGGCGATCTTTGTGGACAAGGTTTGGCCAATGGGCTGTGCGGTATCCTGTGCTTTGTTCGAAACCTTCAGTTCTTTCCTGCAGTGGACCTTCACGGACAGATCAGGGCACCGGCTGGTGTCCCACTATTTGGATGATTTCTTGTTTGTCGGGCGCGGGCAGTCGGGTGAGTGTGGAGAAGCCTTGCGGCAATTTCAGCGACTGGCTAGTGACTTTGGGGTTCCCTTGGCGCCGGAAAAGACGGCTGGGCTGATCTGTTGTCTGTCATTCTTGGGTATTGAGTTGGACTCCGTTGCGTGGGCGGCGCGTTTGCCCCAGCAGAAGGCGGAGGAGATGCAGGAGTTTTTGCGACAGGTGGTGGCGCAGCGGAAGATTGACTTGAGGTCGGTGCAACGGCTGTTGGGTTTGCTGAACTTCGCGTGTCGCGTGGTGCGGGCTGGCAGGACCTTTTGTAGGCGTTTGGGTATGGCCATGTCCGGGGCGGTGCTTCACCATCACAGGGTACGAATTTCCTTGGGCGTTCGGGCGGATTTGCGGGTCTGGAACGTCTTTCTGAGTGACTTAAACGGGGTGTCTCTGGATTTTGTGGATGACAGCATGGTATGGCAGGTCCAAATCTTTTCGATACGGCGGGAGCGCAAGGTTTTGGCATTTTCTGGGACGGGAGGTGGTGTGCGGAGCAGTGGCCGGCACACTGGTTGACACAGGGCAGGAGTATCGCATTTTTGGAGTTCTTTCTGCTGTTGGTGGCGATGCATGTGTGGGGGTTGGAATTCCAGAACAGATCGGTATTGTTTCATGTGGACAACAGGACGGTGGTGGACCTGGTGAACAATCAGAGGGAAAGGGATCTGCGGGTGCTTCGCTTACTGCGAAGTTTTATGCTGCTGTGTCTGCGTTTCAATGTGCTGTTTCGCGCGAAGCATGTGCCGGGAGCTAGCAATTACATTGCGGATGCGTTGTCTCGTTCGCAGTGGCAGCGTTTCAGGAGGTTTGCGCCAGGAGCAGAGGCTTCCAAGACCGAGGTGCCGGAGGGTATCTGGAGCTGTGGGGAGTGAGAGTAGTGGATCTGGATGAGAAGTCTGTTGCGGATTCCACAAGGCGAGCGTATCGTTTGGCCTGGGCGGAGTTGGGAGCCTTTTTGGGGGGTTGAAAGGATGCTTGGTGCATGTCGCGAGAGGGCTGTGAGGAGGGGGGGATGAGGTTTGTGTTGGACTGTATGGACAGGGGTTTGTCTCCAGTTACGATTGCAGGGAAGTTAGCGGGTATCTCCTTCTATGGCATGGTGTATTTGGGTTTTGATCCAGCGAGGAGTGAGCTGCTGAGTAAGATGTTGAAAGGTTGGGGTAGGGTGAGGGGGGGAGTTGGGGGGACAGCGTTACGAGAAGCAATCACGTTTGAGTTGCTGCAGGAAATATTGGGGGAATTGAGTTCTTGTTGTTACGACGCGGCCGAGTTGGCGTTGTTTCGGCTATGCATGACATGGATGTTCTTTGGGGCGTTCAGGGTTTCTGAGTTGTTGGGGGCAAGAGGTGCGTCAGGCAGGCGATTTGAGGAGGTGCGAGTGGATGGGGCGCGTCTGGGTATCGGGTCGGGGCGGTCCAAAACAGACCAGGCAGGGAGGGGGAAATGGGTGTGGTTGTGTGAGTCGGGCGGGGCGGGGGCCTGCCCGGTGCATGAATGGAGAGTTTTCTGCAGGCAGGCAGGCAGGAGTGAGGTAGAGATTTTTTGTCACGGGTCTGGAAAGAGGGTCACGGCGTTCCTGCTGTTGGCAGTATTAAGAATGGCAGTTCAGCGACTAGGAAGGCACCCGGATTTGTATGGGACGCATTCATTCCGGATTGGCGCGGCGACGGCGGCAGCGCGGCTGGGGTGGTCCTGGGAGAAGATCAGGCGGATTGGTAGGTGGAGGTCGCGTTGTTGCGAGCGGTATGTGCGGAAGTAGGCCGCTGACCACGGAGGGGCGCGAGTGCTGCTGGAGCGGTGGTTCTGTTTCGTGTTCTAATTTCTTTTCTCTCCGTAGGTTGCGTGGGGGGACCGGGAGCCAAGACGGTTACCTGGATCGTTGGACATTCCTTTGTACATTGGGCATCCAAATACTCGGACAGGCAGGTGTACGGTCGTAGCCTGGGCCTGCGAAGCAGTCATCATGAGGTACACTGGTGGGGCAAGAGTGGAATGCGCTGGGGGAGCTCCTGCCCTGGCTGACAAAGAAAGTTTCACAGCGGGGATGTCCGGATATGCTCGTCATCCATCTAGGGGAGAATGATATGGTGAAACAATCAGGGGTGTCGTTGCTTCACTTGATGCAAAGGGATTTGGAGGCTATGGAACGCAATCTGGATGGCGCCTGCATTGTATGGACTGAGTTCATCCCACGTCGAATCTGGAGGGGGGCATTGAAGCCTGCAGCGGTGGAACGAGCAAGGAGGAAATTGAATAGGGCAATGCGGGTTTTTTGCGAGAACACTGGGATCAAAATGGTTGCGCACACTGGACTGCGGCTTGAGAAGCCCCTGCTTTTTAGGGACGACGGAGTGCACCTTTCGCACATGGGAAATGCGTATTACATGATGGAGTTGAGGGATGTCATCAGCGGGTTATGGAATGAGTCTATTTGGTGTCGTAGAGAGTGAGGACGAAAGGTGCACTGGAATGGGGTGGGGCAAGTAACCGCCCTCCGGGGGTTCCCTGGTTGGCGGATTTGGGAGGGGGGGGGAGTCCATAACGGGCATACTCACCCTTCCGGGAGGGGCATACTGGTGAAAGGTGGGGGTGCGTCATACCAGATTACGATGGATGGAGATGAGGGAGGAGGTTGGAAGAGAAGTGAGGAAGCGAATGGGATAAGTGAGGAGGTTGCTGTGTGAGGTGGGATGGAGTATTTGGAGTATGGGAGAGAATGGAAAGATGAGAGAGATGTTGTTGGGGATTGTTGGGGGGTTTGTTTGATGTTTGTTTATGGTTGTTCAACCCTGTCCTAATAAATGGCCTTTTACGCTAATAACTGCCGTGGAGTGGTTATTGCGCGATGAGAGAGGGGACGTGCAGCATGAAAGGAAGCGGGGTACGCATTGTAAACGTATACAAACAAAGTACACGCCTCGTCAGTTGGAGTTCAGAGAGGGGGTTCGGGAGTCTGGAAGCCCCCTGGGAGGGAAGGGAGGGGCGTTGGACGCTAGACATCTTGCGACACTTACAACAAACCCTGCATACAGTCGATGCACGCTCTTACCTGGAACTAGAGAAGGGGTCTTCTTCCGCGCACCCGAGCCGATCAAATTCCTGATTTCAATAGCGCCATGTCCCCCTGACCCTTGACGGCTCCTGGCGCTTTTTGTAACAACTCCATATGGACGTTCATCTCCCTTGATCCCCCTCCCCCCCCCCCCTCCGTCCCCGGCCTCCCGGTACTCCCTTCTTTAGCGAATTGCTCAAATGTTCTGACTGGAGTTCCCGGGGGGAGCCTGAACCGCACTGGTATCCCTCGTAACTCGCCTTTTGTTTTTATTGTTTTTCTTTTTGTTTCTGTTACTGTTGGACTGACGCTTGCTGTTCTTCGAGAACTATTTTGAGCCACTGCGGGGCAGTGCCCTGGGAACGGACTGCAGCCTTGATATGTATATATTTCCTTATGTACCTAGCGGCCGGCCCGGGTGGTTGTAGGCCCATACTTGTAACCGAATTATTGTTCAATAAAAACTTTTTCAAACAAAAAAAAAAAAAAAAAAAAAAAAAAATTCCTGATTTCATTGCGTGTATGATGGTCTGGGCCTGCTTATAATGCCAGCGGTGCCAAAACTCTGCTCCCGTTTTCTTTCGAGGGACCTGTTCTGGGGACCTTTGGCGAAGGTTAAAATAGGTGGTTTATAATGAAAGCGTGAATGAATCGGATATCGCTTGAGTTATATATACTCTGTGTTTTTTACAAGCCGAGATGAAAACCTCAACTCTTACATGTATTTATTAACATGCGTATACAGTGCCAAACACACAGCAAACCTTCCTTGTATTCCAGGAGCTTATTTTATTCGCCTCAGACATAATGTCCAAACTATATGCTCAAAAATATACGGGATGTATACATTTGAAACATTCTGCAAACATTTCTTAGTTATAAGAACCTTTGTATTCTTACAATATTATCACATTGAGAGGATTCAAACAAGATTTTATTCTTCTATTTGTGAGATTATTTCGATTATGCTTTTCAGCCCACAATTTCCCCCTAAAATGGAACCCACAAAAGTATCCGCACTAAAAACCCTTCAGCCTCATCAGTGGTTGTAGGCACTATATAAATACCCATGCGGAAGGCCTTATGCTAAGGGACAGAACACCATCGGTTGCGATGTATTTTAAGTGTCCGAAAGGATGGCAAGAGACATAATTACCTGACAATAAATACCAGCAAACCAAAGCTTACGGCATATGATAAAAAAAAAACGTCTGTTGGTAATTAAACGACAGTTGAGGTCGTGAAACGTCACCAAAATGTCGGCTGGTCTTCGGATTGGGCATTAAAGCCGCAATGTGCGTCGGGGGAGGGCAGCGTGAAACTAGCAATGCCTCACACGAGCAGGCACTTGTTTCATGCCTCACACGAGCAGGCACTTGTTTCGTGCCTCACACGAGCAGGCACTTGTTTCATACCTCACACGAGCAGGCACTTGTTTCATGCCTCACACGAGCAGGCACTTGTTTCGAGCCTCACACGAGCAGGCACTTGTTTCATACCTCACACGAGCAGGCTCTTGTTTCATGCCTCACACGAGCAGGCACTTGTTTTGTGCATTAAAAGACATTGGGTTTATTTACAAGCCCCCTGAGCAGCCGATAATCCCACCTTTTCCCATATTAAAAGTGACACACTGGTGGCGACAGGGGCTTGTAAATAAGCCCCCTTGAGTGCAACCTGGGCCACTGCACTGTTAGTTATGATGAACGCTTTCATTCTGCAATAGATACATATGATTGCATTTCTTGGTTAAAAAACATAGAACACTTTCCTTGGTTGTCTGTGATGAATCAACCCTCTAGGACTTAAAACAAAAAAAACGTTGACAATCCAATCCTGAAGGTTATACATCCATTTGTTCTTTCTTTGAAAATAGTTATTATGTGCAACATACGTATAGTTCGAACCCCTCCAGAGACGACCACCTCTGCCATTTTCCGAATTTAAACGTATTGTTACAATAACTTATAGGCCCTACACAGCCTTGACTCACAAATGTCTCCGGCTTTATAAACGAGGGCTGGTTTTTCCTGAGTCCCACCCAGGAGGCTTTACTTCTGCCACAGTATCTAAGGAAAGTAATCGATAAGTGACTGAGAATAAAATGGATGCTCTTTCCGGATAAAACGTGTACTCAGGGAGTTTGGGAACACTATGGGGGGAACATCGGGGAAGATTGTGCGCCTGGTGCATTGACTCACAACACAAAAGCTGCACGTGCACCGCGTCACCGGGGTAAAGAGGGCTGCACTCCAGGGAGCATGTCTCGAAAATACACCTGCAGGAGTTAATACGGCCCTTTTACTGTGTCCGAGAGGTTTACATGTCTTCCACTGGGCTAGGATGGTAACAATTTACCCAGTATTGCCAATAAATTACCTAAGGCAGGATTTCAAGTAAAGTAACTGGTTATATTTGGCAGTGTTAACCTAGTTTTTGTTTTCGTCTTCTCTTCTGAGGCCCACCAACTTGACTCGATTTGAGTTCCATGGATAGTTTTTAGGGGTGGATGTCCTTTTCATGGAGCCGCCTTTTTCTAGAAATACTAAAGACAACATCAGCAGCAGTTTGCGGTCATCTGGTGTTGCCTTAACGCCAGGGATTGCTCCCACGCAGGGCAGGTTGTTTCTGGCTCGGAGAGGTTCCTTTATTGCCTGTGGAGATGGTTCCTTTATTACCTGTATTTATAAATCGGTGAGAGGCAGCAGGAGGTCAGGTACCTCACTCCTCTTCAGAGCACCCCTGCCAGGGCCAGTGTGGTGGTGGGGGTCTTCCTGGCGCCTGGCAGCAGTGTCTGCTATCTACACGGCAGATCTTGTCTTGATGGGCCAAAGTGACAACTTTCACATCTTCCATTCCTGTGTTGTGTCCTTAAAGAGTCACTCAGCCCTCCCAGTTAGACTCCCCTCCCCACCAGACTGCCACCAGGCCTGTTGTTGTGCAGATCTTTCCTGTCTCCAGGCAAGGTGTCAGCCTGTGTGAAGCTGTAGTGAGGCCCACACTGGGGCCCCACTGGCAGGAGGCGAGAAAGGCCAGCTGGAGCCTGGAGGTCAGCAGACCACAGTCAGCAGAAACAAGCATTTACAATGCAATAGGTCCCGCAATGACATTATTTTGAGCTATTGACATTGTAAATAGCAATGTCTTAAAAAAAATTAAAAGGCATTGTTATTTACAATACTAAAAGCAACACCTATTGCATTGCATAGCTCTGTGTCCGTGAAGACGGAGCCACGCTTATTAAAGTAAAAAATAAAACAAAAGAGTGTGTTGGGGGGGGGGGGGGGGGGGCAGAGCCCAGTGGTGACTCACTGGAGAGTGCCTTGAGTGCCGCGCCCAGCTCGGCAGTGCCAATGCTGCCCTGCCAGGGGCTCCCCACACTTCATCCGGAACCAACAACGCTACACTTAGCAGCTTGGCACCTGAATACCTAGAGTTTGATCACCTAAACTTGCTTCAGCCAACATTGAATCTCAGTGAGACCCCTGTCTGTCTCTTTACACAGCCCGAGACAATCTCAGTGAGACCCCTGTCTGTCTCTTTACACAGCCCGAGACAATCTCAGTGAGATCCCTGTCTGTCTATTTACACAGCCCGAGACAATCTCAGTGAGACCCTAGTCTGTGGCTTTACTTTACTGCCTGGGCCCTTGTCGGTGAGACCCCAGTCTGTCTCTTAAGACTGCCGGAGACAAAGTTGACAAGAGGGGTCAGTGTCTTACAAGCTGCTGCTTGATGCCCGGGATGTCACGAGATGGGACATCATGTCTCATCTCGTGACCTCCCCATGGCTCCTGTGGTGGTCTTTGGGACAGGCCATCTCTTCCCTGGCAGTGCGCACAGAGACAGGGCAGTGACCCCCCCCCCCCCCTTCCTGCGCCGTGTTTCACTCAAATGAAGATCTGCGGCCCACGCCTCGACACCTCGGCTGATGGTCTGGGCACAGGGCCCTGTCTGAAGCAGCTTGCAAACTCGACATGTTTAAAGTGACGCATCCGAGGAGCCCTCCTCTGTCTCACCAGGGCGTCACTGCGTGTAAATTCATGTTCACTCAAAGAGCTGCTGTTTCAAGAGGGGGCAGGCTCAGACATACCCTGAACACTTTCCCTCTCCTTGAAAGGTCTGCCTCCTCCCGGGACACGCACAGGACACATATGTAATCCTGCTTTCAAAAACATGATTCCTCGGCGGCTGCAGCGGGGACTGGTCCAGTCAGACTCGTGGTATTCACTGCCATCGGTCTGCTCCTGCAGGCCAGTGCACGGTATGTGTGTCACGGACTCTGTGCCTCCTGCAGCTAAGGCAAATAACACTTGTATCTGCGTTGCTGATATCCGTTCCTGCAGCAGCACTCCAAGTCCCATCCATGGCAGGAGACCCGGTTCAGGCCTCGATAGAAGTCAATGGGAGAAAAACAGTCTCCAGATTATTGTCCTAAAATCTCTCTCTTTCCTCTTTTATAATGTTGTCATGTATGAATATAGCATGTATCCCTCGCATGCAGGCAAAGGCAGCAGGAATGCAACCTCTCTATAAATATATTCTGGGGCAAATAGTTGGGTACAGGAGCTTTCAGTTGGGTATGGTGAGGTGGCTTTTGGATTTCACCCTGCATTTTTACCTGCACAGACAAGAACAATTACATTTTAAGTGTCCTAACAATCCACACTCCTCTCTCTTGCCACTGCCTCTAAAGCCCCCCTCCTATCCTTACTCTCATAATGTATTTTAACAAGACATGCCAGAGTGATTGTTGGTAAATCTGAAGCTCGCCCCTTCCCCCCCCCCCCCCCCCCCCCTCTACCCAATCTGAGTGACCAAGCTGCGCCCCTGGTGGCTACATGGCATTTACACAAACTGATTTCGAGTTAACGCCCCCGAGAGCACATAGTGCTAGGGTGTTACCCTGTGCGAGCTCCGTCTCGAGGCGCGAAAGAACATAAACAAGGGGATGGATCAGTGAGTGACAGTCAAGTGTCAGCCTGTAGCGCGAGGCTGCCAACTGCAGCATGGGCTTTCACGTGAGAGAGGCAGCAATAACTGACGACATGTCTGTTTACAAGCAGTGAGGACGTATTGTGTAAGCGGTTAACATGTCCACAAGTGTGTTTACCAATCTGAGCTCTACTTAGATGCGCAAAAATATAATAGGGTGTACAGAAGCTAAATTTATGTATGGGTAAACGACACCAAGGTCTGTGTCATGAACACTGGCTAAGAGTGGTGCTGCGCACCCGTTTCTATGCCTACAGTGCATATATGTAACTCAGGATTTCTCCGGGCGATAGCATGCACTGCAGACAGCAGAAATTAGAAACACTGAGCAGTATGCAGCCCATGCAGTAACTGGGGACATTCCTACTCAAAAGTATGCACTTTAGATAGTGCAATCACATAACAAGCATTGTTAAAGCCAGTAAGTCTCTGTTATGCAAGAGAGCTCTTAACTTTGCTAATGTCTCTCTTAGCCATGTTGTACAGTGGTGTGGCTGCTGTTCAGCACGGCTAAAGGTTAGTGACATGCAGTACAGTGGTATGGAAAAGATTGGCAAAAAATGGAGTGGCGTACTGTAGCGTAGAGTGGAGTGGCGAAGAATATAGTAGAGTAGGGGTAAAGTAGAGAGGTGTAGAGTACAGTGCTTTGAAGTGGCATAAAGTAGACGGCATAGAGTTGAATTGGAGTGACAGAGTGGACTGGTGTAGAGTTGTGAAATGGAGTGGAGTGGCGTAGAGTTGTATAGAGTGGCGTCGGGTGGTGTAGAGTGTGGTGCAGAGTGGCGTGGACTGATCTAGAATGAAGTGGCGTAGAGTGGAGATAATATATATATATATTACCTACTGGCGGTCGCCAGTAGGTAGTTATAGTTAGGACCCTGTTTCCATAGGAAAACCGCAACATTCTATTTTGAATAACTTTTGCGCCGGTTGACGAATCCTCGCGAAATTTTCAAAACTAATGGGGCGCTACGCTCCGCTCCTACCCTGAAAGTCTCGGGGGGATTCGTCAAGCGGGGGCTGAGAAAAAAGGGGGGTCCCAAAACGCGTTTTCCCCATGCATTTTTCCATAGGACCTTTAGACACAGCTACAGCCCGAACGGCTGAACAGTTACTTGAAATTTGGCAGAGAGGTAGTCTACAGGTCAAGGAAGTGCCTTTTGTAGGTCTGGTGTAAATCTGTTCAGTAGTTCCTGAGAAAATAGCATTTAAATCAATATATATATCTGTGGCAGCTTACCGTGCGCTTACCGTGCGCTTACGGTAAGCTTACCGTACGCGTACGGTGCCGTGCGCGAGCTCAAATCTGATTGGTTGTCACATGACTGTAAACATTCGAATCGGACGAAATCAGGAAGTGTCGGCCGCCATTTCGTGTGTTTCACACAGAAAAAAAAAGGGAGATAACTTGAAAAGGGGGCAAGGAAGAGAGTTACAGACCCCCTAACATTTGAAAGGGGGTCAAAGAAGGACAGAAAAGTACAATAAAAACATCTATTAATTTAAAAAAAAAAAAATCGCGGGTACGCGTACGGTAAGCTTACCGTACGCGTACGGTCGAAAAAAAAATAAAAAAAGAAATAAAATTCAGATTTAAGTGTTTAGATATTAGGGGGCTCTAAAAAGAGCCGTTGTGTTTATGAAGTGATTTTTTAGTGGTACCTACAAGTAAGTACCGATGCAGAGTCTAAGGTTCAAGAGGAAGACTCTGTTCCCTTCATCAGTGAAGTGTACACCATCTCCTCTATAAATGTCTTGCATGTCGTAACGCAAGTTGTTGTGGTAAATGGAACCCATACCATAGTCTCTGAGGAAAGCAGAAACAGATTTGTTGACGTGCTTTCTTGCTTTGTCAATCTGCGGACAAAAATGATTGGACCAGTTCCATTTTTGCCTTTGGCATATGTTAGAATACGCAAAGGCAGTTTTAGGGAAAAGTGAAAACAGTTGTGCAAAGGTCTCCTTCATAAGCATTTCCAGACCTACCCCAGTCAAAGTGCCTAGGTCATTGCCACCACAGTGCACTATTATGAGGTCAGGGTGTTGGATTTGCATGAAGGATTTCACCAATGGCATCAATTGGTGCCACTTTAACCCTCTCTGACCAATCCATTTAATGTCTACATTTGGCAAAGCAAGGTCTCTCACCATACCTGTTTTCTCTGCATACTTTTAACTCCAGAAGACATAGCTGTGCCCTACAATCCACACTGTGAACATCTTCAAAGGAGATCTGGATGCACTCAGGAGGTGTATTTCAGTAGAATGGGAAAAAGAAATGAAAGACAGTTTGGAAATGGAGGCATACATATTTTTTTAAAATAAAAAGAACTCATTGGCTGTTTCATACCATTCTACACTAAAAACGAGGCTGTATGTGTCAATTTATAGAAGCATGTTTTGTATTGGTACAGAAAAATGTGTTACCAAAGAACAGTACTATGGATTTGCTGTTAGGTTTGAAAAGTCAAGCACTCTTGCTCTTTGGAAATGAAACATTGTGTGGTGAACGTCTGACCTAACTCTACACAGCAGTGTTCCATGAGCTGTTGCTATGGTAGCAGGCAGAAGTCAAGTTGGGGGAAGGGTACTAGGCAGAAGTCAAGTTGGGGGAAGGGTACTTTTGGAAAAGGGTTGGTTTTCAACCAATAGAAATGTGTGATTACATTTGAAAAAAAGGGGGAAGCACTGAGATTTGAAATTTACATGTATATGTGTGGAAAAAGAGAGGGAAACATTGCCATTATCTGGTTCTGCTGAGAGGAGAGAGGTGTACAGAACAGAGATCCTGGCTCTGATAATCTGCTGTTTGAGTGCCACATTTCTTTCACAACTAACTAATTTTAAAGGTGAGTTATGAGTTTGACAGGGGATGTATATGGTAAATGAAGAAATGAATAATAGAATTGGAATTCCTTTTGTTGAAGTTGTGTTTATCATTTTGTGTTTTGGGAGAAATTTAAATGTAAGGAACATGTAAAATAATATGGACTATGTTTTCACCATAAATTAAGGTGTACTGGTATAAATGAGGAATACTTTTAGGGTTTGAGGTTGCAGTCAGTAATGCAAATACATTCAGCATCACTAAGGCTGGTTGCCCTTGCTGGAGTGTAGTCAGTCACCCAGGTTAAACATGTTGCTGGTCTCAAAAAACTGTTTGGACATGTGCTGTTTTCAGAATCTGAAAAGTGGATTCAAAATGTGTCAGACTGTAAAAGTACTTATCACTTGCCAAAAAAAGAGTAGTAAGTGTGCTTTCAAATTGGCAAAGAAATTTCGTTTTCTGACTAATATCAAACCATGACTCTGTGTGCAAAGAGGAATTATAGACAGAGATTTATTGCGTATTACTCTAGTAATTTTACATTTGCATTAGTAGGAAAGGGGGAGCTATTTTTTCTGCAGAAGCAGACTCTTAGCACACACCTAGCTGCTTATCCTGTAGAATCATGCATAGTATTCACAACCGAGTGGGGTTTGAGGTTGCAGTGAGTAATGCAAATACATTCAGCATCACTAAGGCTGGTTGCCCTTGCTGGAGTGTAGTCAGTCACCCAGGTTACACATGTTGCTGGTCTCAAAAAGCTGTTTGCACATGTGCTGTTTTCAGAATCTGAAAAGTGCATTCAAAATGTGTCAGACTGTAAAAGTACTTATCACTTGCCAAAAAAAGAGTAGTAAGTGTGCTTTCCAATTGGCAAAGAAATTTCGTTTTCTGACTAATATCAAACCATGACTCTGTGTGCAAAGAGGAATTATAGACAGAGATTTATTGCGTATTACTCTGGTAATTTTACATTTGCATTAGTTGGAAAGGGGGAGCTATTTTTTCTGCAGAAGCAGACTCTTAGCACACACCCAGCTGCTTATCCTGTAGAATCATGCATAGTATTCACAACCGAGTGGGGTTTGAGGTTGCAGTCAGTAATGCAAATACATTCAGCATCACTAAGGCTGGTTGCCCTTGCTGGAGTGTACTCAGTCACCCAGGTTACACATGTTGCTGGTCTCAAAAAGCTGTTTGCACATGTGCTGTTTTCAGAATCTGAAAAGTGCATTCAAAATGTGTCAGACTGTAAAAGTACTTATCACTTGCCAAAAAAAGAGTAGTAAGTGTGCTTTCCAATTGGCAAAGAAATTTCGTTTTCTGACTAATATCAAACCATGACTCTGTGTGCAAAGAGGAATTATAGACAGAGATTTATTGCGTATTACTCTGGTAATTTTACATTTGCATTAGTTGGAAAGGGAGAGCTATTTTTTCTGCAGAAGCAGACTCTTAGCACACACCCAGCTGCTTATCCTGTAGAATCATGCATAGTATTCACAACCGAGTGGGGTTTGAGGTTGCAGTCAGTAATGCAAATACATTCAGCATCACTAAGGCTGGTTGCCCTTGCTGGAGTGTAGTCAGTCACCCAGGTTACACATGTTGCTGGTCTCAAAAAGCTGTTTGCACATGTGCTGTTTTCAGAATCTGAAAAGTGGATTCAAAATGTGTCAGACTGTAAAAGTACTTATCACTTGCCAAAAAAAGAGTAGTAAGTGTGCTTTCAAATTGGCAAAGAAATTTCGTTTTCTGACTAATATCAAACCATGACTCTGTGTGCAAAGAGGAATTATAGACAGAGATTTATTGCGTATTACTCTGGTAATTTTTCTGCTTATCCTGTAGAATCATGCATAGTATTCACAACCGAGTGGGGTTTGAGGTTGCAGTCAGTAATGCAAATACATTCAGCATCACTAAGGCTGGTTGCCCTTGCTGGAGTGTAGTCAGTCACCCAGGTTACACATGTTGCTGGTCTCAAAAAGCTGTTTGCACATGTGCTGTTTTCAGAATCTGAAAAGTGCATTCAAAATGTGTCAGACTGTAAAAGTACTTATCACTTGCCAAAAAAAGAGTAGTAAGTGTGCTTTCCAATTGGCAAAGAAATTTCGTTTTCTGACTAATATCAAACCATGACTCTGTGTGCAAAGAGGAATTATAGACAGAGATTTATTGCGTATTACTCTGGTAATTTTACATTTGCATTAGTTGGAAAGGGGGAGCTATTTTTTCTGCAGAAGCAGACTCTTAGCAAACACCCAGCTGCTTATCCTGTAGAATCATGCATAGTATTCACAACCGAGTGGGGTTTGAGGTTGCAGTCAGTAATGCAAATACATTCAGCATCACTAAGGCTGGTTGCCCTTGCTGGAGTGTAGTCAGTCACCCAGGTTACACATGTTGCTGGTCTCAAAAAGCTGTTTGCACATGTGCTGTTTTCAGAATCTGAAAAGTGGATTCAAAATGTGTCAGACTGTAAAAGTACTTATCACTTGCCAAAAAAAGAGTAGTAAGTGTGCTTTCAAATTGGCAAAGAAATTTCGTTTTCTGACTAATATCAAACCATGACTCTGTGTGCAAAGAGGAATTATAGACAGAGATTTATTGCGTATTACTCTGGTAATTTTTCTGCTTATCCTGTAGAATCATGCATAGTATTCACAACCGAGTGGGGTTTGAGGTTGCAGTCAGTAATGCAAATACATTCAGCATCACTAAGGCTGGTTGCCCTTGCTGGAGTGTAGTCAGTCACCCAGGTTACACATGTTGCTGGTCTCAAAAATCTGTTTGGACATGTGCTGTTTTCAGAATCTGAAAAGTGCATTCAAAATGTGTCAGACTGTAAAAGTACTTATCACTTGCCAAAAAAAGAGTAGTAAGTGTGCTTTCAAATTGGCAAAGAAATTTCGTTTTCTGACTAATATCAAACCATGACTCTGTGTAAAAAGAGGAATTATAGACAGAGATTTATTGCGTATTACTCTGGTAATTTTTCTGCTTATCCTGTAGAATCATGCATAGTATTCACAACCGAGTGGGGTTTGAGGTTGCAGTCAGTAATGCAAATACATTCAGCATCACTAAGGCTGGTTGCCCTTGCTGGAGTGTAGTCAGTCACCCAGGTTACACATGTTGCTGGTCTCAAAAAGCTGTTTGCACATGTGCTGTTTTCAGAATCTGAAAAGTGCATTCAACATGTGTCAGACTGTAAAAGTACTTATCACTTGCCAAAAAAAGAGTAGTAAGTGTGCTTTCCAATTGGCAAAGAAATTTCGTTTTCTGACTAATATCAAACCATGACTCTGTGTGCAAAGAGGAATTATAGACAGAGATTTATTGCGTATTACTCTGGTAATTTTACATTTGCATTAGTAGGAAAGGGGGAGCTATTTTGTCTGCAGAAGCAGACTCTTAGCACACACCCAGCTGCTTATCCTGTAGAATCATGCATAGTATTCACAACCGAGTGGGGTTTGAGGTTGCAGTCAGTAATGCAAATACATTCAGCATCACTAAGGCTGGTTGCCCTTGCTGGAGTGTAGTCAGTCACCCAGGTTACACATTTTGCTGGTCTCAAAAAGCTGTTTGGACATGTGCTGTTTTCAGAATCTGAAAAGTGGATTCAAAATGTGTCAGACTGTAAAAGTACTTATCACTTGCCAAAAAAAGAGTAGTAAGTGTGCTTTCCAATTGGCAAAGAAATTTCGTTTTCTGACTAATATCAAACCATGACTCTGTGTGCAAAGAGGAATTATAGACAGAGATTTATTGCGTAGTACTCTGGTAATTTTTCTGCTTATCCTGTAGAATCATGCATAGTATTCACAACTCAGTGGGGTTTGAGGTTGCAGTCAGTAATGCAAATACATTCAGCATCACTAAGGCTGGTTGCCCTTGCTGGAGTGTAGTCAGTCACCCAGGTTACACATGTTGCTGGTCTCAAAAAGCTGTTTGGACATGTGCTGTTTTCAGAATCTGAAAAGTGCATTCAAAATGTGTCAGACTGTAAAAGTACTTATCACTTGCCAAAACAAGAGTAGTAAGTGTGCTTTCAAATTGGCAAAGAAATTTCGTTTTCTGACTAATATCAAACCATGACTCTGTGTGCAAAGAGGAATTATAGACAGAGATTTATTGCGTATTACTCTGGTAATTTTACATTTGCATTAGTTGGAAAGGGGGAGCTATTTTTTCTGCAGAAGCAGACTCTTAGCACACACCCAGCTGCTTATCCTGTAGAATCATGCATAGTATTTACAACCGAGTGGGGTTTGAGGTTGCAGTCAGTAATGCAAATACATTCAGCATCACTAAGGCTGTTGCCCTTGCTGGAATGTAGTCAGTCACCCAGGTTACACATGTTGCTGGTCTCAAAAAGCTGTTTGGACATGTGCTGTTTTCAGAATCTGAAAAGTGGATTCAAATTGTGTCAGACTGTAAAAGTACTTATCACTTGCCAAAAAAAGAGTAGTAAGTGTGCTTTCCAATTGGCAAAGAAATTTTGTTTTCTGCCTAATTTCAAACCATGACTCTGTGTGCACACAGGAATTGTTTTTAGATATTTAATTTGTGATGGTGTTATTGTGATTTTCACTTGTAGGAAAGGGGTACATAGTAAATAAAATAAAGGATTTTTTTTTAAGTTTTTTTCAGATATTGCTGAAGAGCAGTGAACAAAATTTAAGATGCCTACAAAATCCAGACTAAGGAAAAACCACAAAAAAAAATCTATATTTGAAGACAACTGGAGGACCTAAGTTAGTTGGAGATGCTCATGTTGGGAAAAAGAGAAAGTCTTCTGGTAAGCAGACAAAAGATTTTTTAAACAATATCTTCAAAAAAAGGAAAAATGTACAAAATGTCTGTACTGGAAAGAATGTTTTAAATAGAAAACAACAGGAAAAAATTGAGCATTTAGTTAATGCAAATATACCTTCAGAAACAATAAAGATTAACTTAAAAAGAAAAACAGCGTTTAAAGAGATTCGTAGAAAAATGTTTCAGAGAATAGTTATGTCCAATTTGTTAAAGGATGTGAAGAAATATAAGAAAAAAGCTAAATTTTATAAGAGAAAAAAAGAAATTGAAGCCATTGCAGCAAAGGCTTTAGAATTAAAAAGGAAACTATTCATTTTATTTTTGAACAGGATGCGTACATTAGATAAAATGGTCAATGTACTGAAATCACAAAGCAAAAGGAAAAGACTAGTGAAAAGAACAAACTTTTGTAAAGTGTTTTTAGGAGAATGGATGCATAGTTCAAGTAGTGAACCTTTTTTTAATGAAGAGAGTTATTTTCAAAGTAATAGTTTGCTGCATGCTGTTGACACCAGAGGTCGTGCTTATGAAGTGAAAAATGGTTGTATAATGGAGAAGGAGAAAATGATTCCAAGAGATGAGGAACAAGTGATGGCGGATAAGGCTATGGAGAGACGTCCTAAAGCCCCAGTGTACACTTGGAATTGTAGTAGTATTTGCACTGTGCGTCAGGAATCTATTGATAAATTTCGTGAGTTTCTAAGAGAATATAGTAAAAAAAGTGTTAAACAGAAGATTAAGGTGCTTCAAAGTCTAGATCCATGCAGAGTGAGAGAGAATACTGGTTTGCAGGGACATTCTCTGGCTTGTCTATCTAGAAAAGTGTGTAAAAGTGTTTTTCATCATTTTAGGATGCTGGCTGTTCATCATACTGAAATGAGAAAGTTTGTGAGACGATTGTATTTTGCTAAAAGTCCAGCAATAAAGTTAGATGAATTGAATAGGGCTCTGTTCCGTGGATCGGTATCAGATGTAGAGAAGGTTACTGATGAAATTCAGTTTTGTTACTTTGGTCCAGAACAAGAAAGTGCAGGTAATGACACAGTAAATGAGGAAGAAGTGGAAGAGAATGTAGAACCCTCTGTAAGTAAGACATTTAATGATCACATAACAAAATTTGCAATAATCTCTAATGAAAGACCAAATATTACTTGTATTTGTTGCCGCAGAACTCATTATAGAAAACAAACCAGGAATGTTGATCTCTACAGAAAAAGTGAAAATGAAGATAATTATAAGTGGAAGGATTTTGCCACATATATATTTCTTGAAAATTATTTTGAATTGGGTGAAGATCAGCGTATTTGTAAATACTGTTACAACAAGTTAGAAGAAAATAGAATGCCGACCAGAGCTGTACATAATAATTTAGAATTGGATGCTATTCCTGCCGAACTTTCTGAATTAAATACATATGAGTCTATACTTATTCAATGTGTTCATCCGTTCCAGACCATAGTACGTATGGAGCCCAAAACTGGTAAATTACCTCCTTCAGATTTACTGAGAGGTTTAAAAGGTAGAGTGGTGTATTTGCCCTTGGATTTGAAAAAAAATATGGAAACTATTGATGCAGATACTTTGGAAACTGAACCATTAGTTATTCTGGTTAATGGTGTACCTACAAAGAATAAGAAGATTTGGCAGGAGCTGGTAGATGTACGGAAAGTACAAAGAGCAAATTTGTATTTGAAAAGGAATAACAAATGGTATGAATCAATTTATATAGAAGAAGAAGAAGAAGAAGATTTACAAGAAGACACAGAAACACCAACTGGACAAATTGAAAAAGTGGACAAGTCAAAGGAAGAAGAAATTTATGAACATTTTAGCATACATCCTCTTCATTCAAAAGAAGTTATGGGAGACAATATTGATCTGTTTCAGATGAAGAAAGCAAAAGGAACTCCTGTGAGTGTATAGGAGGAGAGCTTGGAAGCTCGATGTTTTCCCCAGCTGTTTCCTACAGGAAAAGGAGGACGATACGATGAACGTCCAGAACAGATTCCAGCTTCTGAGTATCGAACTACAAGACTATATGCAGAAGATCCAAGATTTCAACAAAGTATTCCTTATTTGTTCCATCTTTTATTTGAAAGCGACTTGTCTGCATTATCATATGCAGTAAATCACATTTTAAAAAGTGGAGTACATTTACAAAATGTGTCTGCTAAGGATTTTATGGAGAAAGTGCAGCACCGAGATGATCATTTGGAAACACAACTGATCAATCTGATGGCTTGTCAGCGTGGGACAAATGAATATTGGTACCGACGCCATGGTGAATTAAAATGCATGTTACGGAATTTAGGAACACCAACATGGTTCCTTACCCTAAGCTGTGCTGAGTACGCTTGGGATGATTTACTGGATTTTCTACGAGAGGCAAATTCAAACATTAAAAACATCGAATACAAGACAGCAGGAGAACTGTGCTCATTGGATCCGGTTAATGTTTGCAGATATTTCAATCATAGATTTGAGGCTATGATGTCCTTCATCTGCAATAAAAAAAATCCACCTCTTGGAGAAGTAGTGGATTTCTTTTGGAGAAAAGAGTACCAGGCAAGAGGTGCTCCTCATATTCATATGCTGTTGTGGATCAAGAATGCCCCAAAGTTTGGAACAGATACTGATGAAGCAGTGTTATCTTTCATTGAAGAATATGCAACATGTGCTATACCAAAAAGCACAGAAGAGAAAAAGTTAAAGGAGCAAGTTTTACGTTTCCAAAGTCATCGGTGTGGAAAATACTGTCGACGGAAATACAAGAGTAAAGATAAATACTACACTAAATGTCGATTTGGATTTCCTAGACCTGTTCTTTCAAATGGAAGAGTAAACAGTTTTATGTCATCTGTGAGACATACTATTACAAGAAAATCACCTAAGAATACCTACAACCTATTTCCGTGGGGTGTATTCCCCGGTGTCTTCCTGCTCTGAAGAGGATTCCCGTGCCCTGCTCAGGGATATCGCGCTGCCGTCCCTTTCGGGGGAGGACAGGGTGTCGCTGGACGCCGCTCCCACCTCCGACGAAATCGCCCTCGCCATACGCTCGGTCGCTTCCGGCAAGGCCATGGGTCCGAATGGTCTCCCTATCGAGTTGTACAAGTTGCGACCGGATACGCTGGCACCACACCTCCGGGCTATGTTCTTGGCGGCCCACTCGGTGGGCTCCCTCCCGTTGGACCAGCGTCTGGCTACAATCGTGGTTATCCACAAGGAGGGGAGACCTCGGGACCGGGTTACATCCTATCGGCCCATTTCGCTACTGAATGCGGAGCCCAAAATTCTCGCCAAGGTACTAGCCAATCGGCTGGTCGGCGTGGTGGGCGATTTGGTTCATCAGGACCAGTCCGGCTTTATTCCCCATCGCAACACAGCCCTTAACTTGCGGCGTTTGCATGGGGTGCTCGCACGTGTCCCGTTCATACGGGAGCCGGCCATTTTGGCGTCCTTAGACGCCACCATGGCGTTTGACACGCTTGAATGGCCATACATCTGGGCGATGCTTGCGAAGTTTGGATTTGGCCCAGGGTTCATCAGTTGGGTCAAATTGCTGTATTCGGGCCCATTGGCGCAGGTGGTGGTGAACGGTAGAGTCTCGGCTCCGTTCGAGCTGGGCCGGGGCACGCGGCAGGGCTGCCCCTTATCGCCGCTCCTATTTGCGCTCGCCTTGGAGCCCCTGGCGAAGTGGCTGCGGTGGCATCCTTCTATCCGTGGTCTCCGCTGGACCCCCGAGTATGAGGACCGCGTATCCCTATACGCTGATGACATCCTCTTGTACCTAGCCTACCCACGTAAATCACTGATAGTACTGGTTGATGTTTTACATTCATTTGGTCGCAACTCCGGCCTTGTCATCAACTGGGCTAAATCATGTGTGTATGTGCTCTCTGGGGAGGCTCCCATCCTCCCGCGGGGCTGTCCGATCCAGATCGCCCCGCGGGGGTTCAGGTACCTGGGTGTCTTCATTACTCTGGACCCGGAGGCCCGCTACGATCGGAACTTGCTTCCCCCCCTCCAGCGCCTGAAGGAGGACGTCGCGCGCTGGCGGCGCCTGCCGCTTTCGCCACTCGGCCGGGCGGCATTGTTTAAGATGATGTCGTTGCCGCGTTTCCTGTACGCTTTGCAGAACACTATGGACCTAGTCCCGGCGCGCTACTTCCGTGAGGTGGAGAGTTTGCAACGCCGCCTGTTCTGGGACGGGAGGCCGCGTATTGCCCTGGCGAAGTTGACGCTCCCATGGTATGACGGGGGGATTGCCCTCCCGGATATTAAACGGTACTATTGGGCTTCCCAGCTAGCTGCGATTAATCACGGCCTATACGGGCCCGCCTTAAACCCGGCATTCGAAATGGATAAGATGCTACTCCCAGGTGGTGACTATAATCGAGCGCTCTACTCTAGCGCGCCCGACGCTCGCCTAACGGGCCCCACGCGTGTCATGGTGCGAGTGTGGCACGCGGCCAATGTAGCTATGGGGTGGAAGGACCGTTTGACCCGGGCGTCACCACTATACGCGTCTGAGCGGTTGGGCTCCCTGTGGACCTCGAAGGGCTTCGAGAAGTGGGACATAATAGGCATCAGCAAAGTGGGGGATCTCTGGACGAGGGGAGGATTTAAAACGTTCGAGATGCTGCAGACGGAATTTCAGTTGCAGGGCAGTGAGTACTTTCGGTATTTGCAGGTCCGTCATGCACTGGGCTCCGTCTTCCCGGACGTTGCCTCCATCCCAGAGTATTCCCCCCTGGAGGATAGAGTGCTGGATGGACACGTCCCGGACAGCACGATCTCACTGATCTACAAAAAACTGATCAACGACCGCTCGGGCTTGTTGACTGCCCTTCGTGAGGCTTGGGTTGCCGATGGGCTGGAGCTGGACGACGAGGACTGGATCTCCGCAGTGGCCTCCCCGAAAGAGGTGGCCATGCCGGCTCGCCTTCACTTCGTCCAGCTCAAGATACTCCACAGGGTCTACATGACGGGGCCAAGGCTCCTGCGTATGGGCTATGCTGAGGACGGGTTGTGTAAGCGTGGGTGTGGTGCTTTGGGGACTTTTCTGCATATCTTTTGGGAGTGCCCGGAGGTGGAGGGGTTCTGGCGTGGTGTGCATGAGGTGCTGCGAGTGGTTACGCATGTGGCGCTGTTGCCCGAAGCGAGGAGATGCCTGTTGAATGTGTGGGAACCTACCGATTACTCGGCGCCGCAGACGTGGTGGGTGACTCTGGGATATATGGTGGCCAAGCGTGATATTGCTCAACTGTGGGGATCCCAGAGGCCCCCGAATGTCTCGGCCTGGAAGGAACATATGGATTGGTGCATGTTTCGGGAAAAGGTGGTGTATGTGGCGAGAGGTAAGCCTGGGACATGGGTGAAAGTATGGGGCCCCTGGAACGCCTACCGCGGGGGAATCTGTGCTCCGCCGTTATTGCCCGATCCGTCGCCGGCCCCGTCCCCTTAGCCGACTCATCCCCCCGGTACCGGGCATTGGGTTTACCCAGCCCTAGTCCTGATCTCTTCCCCTTCTTGAGACTCCTATGGATGGTTAGGGTCCCCCCTCTAGGGGAGCACGTGCTGCTATTTCCGATTGTGGATTGCCTTGTGGGTTTGTTTTTTCTCGTTGTTCTTTAAGTTTAAAATGAAACCGTATAGTGGGGTCTGGATGGTGTGGCTCTCAACGCTGTTACCTCCTGTGCATGCTCCTCCGCAGCACCACGTGCTTTATAAATGTGTATCGTATGCTCCATTTCTTTGCTAGCGGCCGGCCGGAAGGTTGTAGGCCCATCTTTGTATATTATTGAGTCTTGTAATAAACGGTTTCAAAAAAAAAAAAAAAAAAGAATACCTACAACCTTAAAAGAAAAGAAGAATCAAAAAATATAAATGACTACAACCCAGTCATTTTATCCATGTGGAATGCTAACATGGATATACAGTATGTAGCTGACAATTCCATTGCTGTTGCTCGATATGTAACGTCTTACATTACTAAATCAGAAAAAACTGAATTGAAAGAAATGTGGGAAGAGATTTCTCACGAGAAGACTGTCAGTAAGAAGCTGTACAGTTTCAGTTTAAAGATGTTATTGCATCGAGAAATTGGATCCTACGAATGTTCAGATAGTTTATCTTCTGCAAGTCTCTACTCGAAATCAAGAAGAATAATTTGGGCAAGTTTAGGCCTTGCAGCAATGAGAAATCGGGTACTGAAATCTGTTGGAGAAATTGAATATTTGGCCGAGAATGACCCACAAAGTACAGATATTTTGAAATCAAACATGTTGGACACATATTATCCCAAGAGAAGTCTTCATCTAGAGAACATGTGTCTCTATGAAGTGCTGCAGAACTACATTTATTCACGAAAAGCCACAGAAGACATCAACAATGGAAAATATAAAGTCATTGGTGAGGAAGGATGTTTGGTGAAGCAAACAAAAGGAAGTTTGATAAATCACAGGAAGCTGAGTTGCGACACTACTGACAAAAAGGAATTTTACTACTTGGCTCTTTTACAGCTGTTTAAACCATGGCGTACAGAGGACGAACTACTGGGATAATTTCAAACGTATGAAGATTCCTTTAATGCTTGCAAAGACAGCATAGAATGCAGTACTTTCACAAATTATGTGCAAATGTTAAATGAAGAAATTGAACAGGAAACTACAATTGTAGCTGAAGTAGCTAGAGACAGTTCTCAAGACAGCCAAAGTTCAGGAACACTCAGTCAGGATCCCCTAGGACAACCAATCGTTGAAAATGAAGCTGCAATAGCTATAACTGAAGTGGAAACGGCTATGAATCAAGCTCAAGAAGAATTTATAGACTTACCAAATTTGGAAAGACAACTGAATGAAGAGCAGCAACAAATTTATGAAGAGATCAGAAACAAAATTGATCACGGAATACTACATGAAAAAAAAGAGTGCTCATGCACATCATTTCAACCAATCAGGATGTATGTAAGCGGACAAGCTGGAACTGGAAAAAGTTTCTTAATAAAAGTCATCAGAAGCTACCTACAGCAAAAAACGGATTCAACTTTGTCTTGTGTGGTTACTGCTCCAACTGGGTTAGCAGCATATAACATAAAAGGAATCACCTTACATCGTTTGCTAATGTTACCAGTGGAGCATGAGAACAAAATACAATACCACAAGCTAACTGGAGAAGCATGCTTGGAAGTTTCAAGAGTATTGAAGAAGATGCAAGTTCTCATTATTGAGGAGGTGAGCATAGTATCAAACTTAATGCTTGCCTTTGTGCATTTAAGAATGCAGCAAATTCTAAGGACAGACTATGACATGTTATTTGGTGGAAAACATGTCATAGTTTTTGGGGATCTTCTACAGCTTACTCCAGTTAAAGGACAACCAGTGTTTAATACTGTGACACATGAAGACACAAAGAAGTCATTGGGAAGCATTGGTAATGCAAATATTTGGTCCTTCTTTGAGTACAAGGAACTTACTACTAATATGAGGCAAGCAAACGATGAAGAATATGGAAGTATTCTGAAAGATATCAGAATTGGACTACTCACTGAAGCTGGCACGAAAGCATTACAGAGTCGGTTGCTACATAATTTATTTCCAAAGGAAGAAATAGTTGCAGAGAAGATATACAAGAACATTGCAGAAAAGAAAAGTGTCATCTGCTTAATGCCAACTCTACGTGAATGCTCAATATTCAATGAGGAGCTTTTGAAATTGGAAAAGGAAGAGATTAGGAAATTGGAAGCAGTGGACAAAATTCAGGATGAAAGAATTACTATCACATTAACAGGCAAACTGAAAAATAAATTGGATTCACTAGAGAAGAACATTTCCAAAACTGATGGATTAGAAAAAAATCTATATGTTTGCATGAACTGCAGAGTATTTTTAAGGAGAAATTTGGATGTTGAAAAAGGTTTAGTAAATGGAGCTATGGGAAGAGTTGTGGGTTTTATTAATTATCAGAAAAAAGATGGAATTGAATGTTTAAAAATAAAATTTGATCAGATAGAAGAAGTTATAGACATTTGTCGTTGTACAGTTCGTTTCATGCTTGTGAAAGACTTAAATGTACGTAGGAAACAGTTTCCGTTTTCTCTAGCATATGCTGTAACTATTCACAAGTCTCAAGGATTGACTGTAGATTGTGCATTTGTAAACATTGGTTCAACTGTGTTCAAAGAAGGTATGGCTTATGTAGCTTTGTCACGAGTGAAAACATTATCTGGTTTATTCATGATAGACTTTGATGATTCAAAAGTTAGTGCTGATACAAACTGTGTAAAGGAGTATAATAGATTAAGAAGAACCTATGCTCCTCATTTAGGTCAGTATCCTGTGTTGGAGAAACGTGTAGTTTCTCGAAAAAGGAGAATTGAGAATATCTGTATTGAGGATGTAGAGAGGAGGAAAAAAAAGAGGAGTGATGTAATTGCAAGCAAAAAGAAAAAGGAAAATGTTGAAGAGGTTGTAGGTTGTCATTTTGAAAATAGCTCTGGTGTCAACTGCTACACTAATGTAGTGCTGAATGTTGCATTTTATCTGGAAAGATTGCAAGAGCAGATAATAGTAAATCAGAGAAAAAGATTCTGTTCTGAGTTGAGTCTCCTTTTTCAAAAGCTGAATAATGATAAAACTCAAATAGAAAGTGCTACTGAAATTAGAAAACTTTTAGATGTATGTTCAGGACGAACACAGTTTTCTCAAAATGTACAGCAAGACGCACAGGAATTCTTGATGTATTTCTTCAGGTACTGGAAGAAGAAGGGGTACAAATTGAAAATATGTTTGGTGTCTCTTATAAATGGGAACATAGTTGTGAAAACTGTTTCAATACATGTGGCTCTAATGTTGATTCTGAAAGGTTTATTTATTTAACATTGCCAGACAGTAAAACAGTCACTTTTGCTAAATTAGTTAAAGATGCTAATCATAGCATGGAATGCAGTGAGTGTAAATCTGACATGTTTTCAACGTTAATTTTAAAGGAATACGGACAGTATGTAATTTTAATGATGCAACGTTGTAGAGCTGATTGTTCAAAATTGGATACTTTAATAAAGAAGTTTATAGGACAACAATTATCAATTTCTGGAAAAACTTTTGTTACAGTTGCAATAATTTTCCATGAAGGACCTACTGTAACTTCTGGACATTACACAGTTTATCTTAAATGTGAAAAAGGCTGGACACTGTGTAATGATTCCCAATTGATTTTCAAGCAACGTTTGCCTTTTGATTTAGCAAATTCCTATCTAATCTTCCTGAAACCTAAATTTTAGAGAGACTTGGCAAGATATGTACAAAACAATTTTACCATTTTATTGGATTACCATTGGAATTTTCAAATAAAAAGATTTTTCAAATTACCATTTGGCCTAAAGGAAAGGTAACCAATTGTATTGTGGACTTATTTAATTCCTAATGAATCTTTCAGAAACCAAAAATTTGGACAGAATCGGTAACATCTGTACAATTTAAATTTTGGAATTTTATTGGATTACCATTGGAAATTTATTCAAAAAAGATTTTTAAAATTACCATTTGGCCATAAGGAAAGGTAACCAATTGTATTGTGGACTTATTTAATTATTAATTAATCTTTCGGAAACCAAAATTTTAGAGAGAATCGGTAACATCTGTACAATTTAAATTTTGGAATTTTATTAGATTACCATTGGAAATTTAATCAAAAAAGAATTTTAAAATTACCATTTGGCCTAAAGGAAATGTAACCAGATGTATTGTGGAGTTATTTGAGATATATTATTTTTGTGATTATGCTTCTGTTACAAAATTGTCAGACGGTATTTTAAAGAAATAGTTATTGTTATTAGATGATATTTTTTTAGAATATTTTGCATTTCTATAATGTTATGTTTAAGTAAAAAGCGATTCTGGGCTTTTTTAAAACAATCTTTGAGATTGTTATTTTTTTTTTGCCCGCTGTTAAGTGATGAATGCAATTGCTTTCACGATTTATAGTGAGATGCAATATATTCTGAAAACAGCAAAAAAATGGCAAAAAATTGTTTTTGGAAAATATGTAAATACGTGTACTGTATTATATAATGATTTATAAAATATTAATACTTTTTTCTTTTTTTTCAGATTGTGAAAGAAAATTTTCGAAAAAAACATCCATTTTTACAAGTAATTTCAATTAAATTTTAATTAAAAATTAAATTGTTGGGTGGGTCAGGTAAGTCAGAAATTAGATGGTCCCTTTCTTCCACTTCTCCTCAAACAGATTTTCAGTATTTAGTCATTAATCCCTCAAGGACCTTGTAATGTGGTAATTGTTTTTTAGTGTTTTTTAAAAAAAAATACGCTTACCGTACGCGTACGGTAAAAAAAAAAAAAAGTTTTTAAGAAAAAATTAAAAAAAGTTGAGAGGTAAGGTTGGCTCTTAAAAGAGCCGTTGTGTTCATGCAGGGACAGAGGAAAGGAAGAATGGGAACATTAGCTGGTAGGACAAATGTGCTAGTCTATTTTGTTGTTTATGAGGGGAAGACTGGTCTCCCTATGAACAATTAGACCATGGCAAAATGAACACCGCATTGTAACCCTCGCAAACCGATGGTTTGTTTCCACAGGACCAGAAAAAGGTGAATCTGCCCCCACAGATGAAGGGCTCAGCTGAGCTTCCGAAGATGGACTCGGCTGAGCTGCTGTGGATGTGCTTGCTCGACTTACTGAAGGGTTTCCTCTAGTATGTCGTGCATGTGTCCTAGGGTGTACATCCTCAAGGTGTCGTAACATAGTGTGATGCCCGAAGGAATACTTCTTGTTAGGATTACCTCTTGAAAGTACACGCTGGCACAGCTTACAAGTCACCAAAGCAGCATTGACTTTTTTCTCGCCCTCAGGAAAAGTAAAATACTCCCATATAAAAGAGCTCTTCTGTTTCCTCTTTCTCTGCCTGATGGTGGTGCTGCTAGCCTCACTCTCAGCAGAAGAGTGCTGGTCTGCCATCGTATCCCAAAGACAACTCAGCTCCTTCTCCTAAGGGATCACAAGCAGAAATGAGGGGAATGGGTGTGGTGTAGGAGAGTTCTAGAACTGAAACTACTTAGAACCAATCAAAAGTTTTGTTTCATGATCACATGACCCACCGTGCGCGTACGTTACGCTTACGGTGCGCTTACGGAGCGCTTACGGTAAAAGTACGCATGCGCGTAAAAAAGACACGCGCTTGCGCGCATGCGCATAACAGGCACGCCCCAACACTTCCGCGTAACGTGCGCGTGTAGCGTACACGCTTACGCGCCCCGTACGCAGTACGCACGGCTACGTAAATTGCGTAACCATACGCAAAAAGAGTAGAAATATAACCAAAATTACGCAAACCGTACGCTTACCGTAAGCTTACCGTACGCGCACTTAAAAAAAAAAAAAAGGAAAAAAAGAATCACTATGTTATACTAATATATCTTACCTGTTTGGTAAAAAAAAAAAATGAGAAAAAATAATATAATGCAGAATTTTTTAAAATTAAGCATAGTGTTTTAAGAGAATATAAAGTTAAAAAAAAAGCTTGCAAATAAAAAAAAAACACGTTTAATATAACAATTTATATTAAAAAAACCATACAAAATCAATGAAAAAACCATGGGAATCACACATGTTATAGGTAAGAATTAGCATTTAAAAAACCATACAAATTCACTGAAAAAACCATGGGTTTCACACACGTTATAGTTAGGATTTAGCATTTAAAAAACCTTGCAAATTCAGTGAAAAAACCATAGGTTTCACACACGTTATAGTTAGCGGACATTTCACTCATAAAAAACCAATGAAATTCCCCCGTTATAGTTAGTTAAGCTAACTATAACTCGCGCACCCGCAATCCACTGCTGATGACGTAACATATTACATCACTCATGACATGGTCAGTGACATCACTCATGACATCACTGATGACATCTCAAATGACATCACTGATGACATCATCCTTATGACAGAGTGGTAGACCTCCTCTCACCCTAATATAACCTTTGATACAAACATTCAAAAATAGAGACTGAAATTTTTTTAAAAAATGGACATACCAATACCAGTTACAACAACCTCTTCAGTAATTCTTAGATCCACATACACATCCACTCATTCACCAACAGTCCTGTACAGTCACTCATACATGTACTCACTCATCATATGTACTCATACACCTATACATCCTGTTACACAATGCCACTCATCCATAGAGTTACTCACACACATAGTCACTCATGCTAATAAAGAATCAAACATCCATTTACTTGCATATACAGTTATACACACACCTCCACACGTACTTCTACAGAAACTTACACATACTTACTCTTTTAAATAATCACTAATAAAAACACATACTTATTCATACAGGAACTATTTCAATCTCTCACTCTCACACATACTCACTTATATACACCAATAGTCAAATATACTTCTTTAAAACATATTTAGTAACTCATAAAGACACTATTGAGACAGTCATTCACTCACTAACACACCCATACACACACTCATCCAACCATACAGTCATGCACACATGCTGTCTTCAGCACATACAACCAGAGAGTCAATCATTCATGCACCTATGCACTACGTAATACCCCCCACCGAACCATGCAGACACTCAGACTGATACCCAAAAAACAACCTAAAATCCAATATAAACACCCATGTAGCTACTCACCAACCCATGCAGACACTTATACACAAAGTGAGAGACTGATACAGATAATTACATATTTAAACATTACTCACTAAGCCATGTATTCACTATGATACACTTAATCAGTCAGTTACACAATCAATTTTTCAAAAACAAATCATCCTTTTAGACACTTATATACCCATTTATTCTTCCATCGACCTTGAGATATACATATATAAAACATATTTAATTTAAAGAAAAACACACATTCACTGGATGATGTCATCAGTGATGTCATTTGAGATGTCATCAGTGATGTCATGAGTGATGTCACTGACCATGTCATGAGTGATGTAATATGTTACGTCATCAGCAGTGGATTGCGGGTGCGCGAGTTATAGTTAGCTTAACTAACTATAACGGGGGAATTTCATTGGTTTTTTATGAGTGAAATGTCCGCTAACTATAACGTGTGTGAAACCTATGGTTTTTTCACTGAATATATATATATATATGTTTTCTGTAAATTCACATTATCTTTCTCAGTCATGTGAGAATGAAGTATGACATTCTCAGTAAAACATGTACATCCAACAAGGGCAGAGACTGTCAGTTGATTCCTTTGTGTTCTACTGCAGCTTCCCAGAGTGTTCTAAAGAACAACTAGAGCGCTAACAGTCCTACTTATGACAAACTTATGGCACACCTGAAGCCATCTTGGTTGGAATAAAGTGGTAATTCTTAAAACTTTTAATTTAAAAAGGAACAAAATGGGGGGGGGTTCATTTTGCCATAGAAAGTATGATTAGTGCTGCAGAAAGAAAAATTAGGGCACATTTTGAGTGACTTCTCAAATCCTCTTCTATTTCATTAAAAAATTCTGACATGCAGACTGAAACATGCACTTTCAATACCAGCAGCAGACTTCCCTGGTGAGCAGTAGCTTTACTACAGTGATCTAATAAGCAACTAGAGTGCTAACATTCTGAATTTATGGCAAATTTGTGACACATCTGAATGCATTCTTGATGGAATCAAAGTAAAAAACTGAAAGTATTTCCTACTGAGGAGACTGTAGTAAATGAGGAAATTAGGAAACATCATAACAAATAAGTCTCCCAAAATGGCCACCAGGGACAAAAGAGCCCAAATGTAGCCCAAATATCACCCAGATGTAGCCCAAATATAGCCCAATGACAGAATGTCCCAGAGTATTCCAACGACCAACTAGAGCGCTAACAGTCTTACTTATGACAAAAGTATGGCACACCTGAAGCCATCTTGAATGGAATAAAGTGGTAACACTTAAAACATTTAATTTACAAAGGAACACAATGAGGGGATTCATTTTGCCATAGAAATTATGATTAGTGCTGCAGAAAGAAAAATTAGGGCACATTTTGACTTCTCACATCCTCTTCTATGTCATAAAAAAATTCTGACATGCAGACTGAAACATGCACTTTGAATACCAGCAGCAGACTTCCCTGGTGAGCAGTAGTTTTACTACAGCGATCTAATGAGCAACTAGAGCGCTAACATTCAGAATTTATGGCAAATGTGTGACACATCTGAATGCCTTCTTGATGGAACCAAAATAAAAAACTGAAAGTATTCCCACTGAGGAGATTGCAGTAAATGAGGAAATTAGGAAACTTCATAACAAATAAATCTCCCAAGATGGCCACCAGAGACAAAAGAGCCCAAATGTAGCCCAAATATCACCCAGATGTAGCCCAAGTATAGCCTAATGACAGAATGTCCCAGAGTGTTCTTAAGAACAACTAGAGCGCTTATTGTCTTACTTTTGACAAAAGTATGGCACACCTGAAGCCATCTTGATTGGAATAAACTGGTAACACTTAAAACATTTAATTTAAAAAGGAACACAAAGAGGGGGTTCATTGTGCCATAGAAATTATGATTAGTGCTGAAGAAAGAAAAATTAGGGCACATTTTGAGTGACTTCTCAAATCCTCTTCTATTTCATTAAAAAATTCTAATATGCAGACTGAAACATGCACTTTTAATACCAGCAGCAGACTTCCGTGGTGAACAGTAGCTTTACTACAGTGATCTAATGAGCAACTATAGTGCTAACATTCAGAATTTATGGCAAATGTGTGACATATCTGAATACCTTTTTGATGGAATCAAAGTAAAAAACTGAAAGCATTTCCTACTGAGGAGACTGCAGTAAATGAGGACATTAGGAAACTTCCTAACAAATAAATCTCCCAAGATGGCCACCAGACACAAAAGAGCCTAAATGCAGCACAAATATCACCCAGATGTAGCCCACATGTAGCCCAATGACAGAAGTGTGCAAAACACTTATTTTTTGTGTATTTGCAGTTTTATATAGTGCAGACTTGTCAGGTATTGGGAATGCTTTACATGAGCATTGGTTACATCACACAAGAACAAATTCATTTTGGTTGTAGACATAGGGAGATTAAGTGATTTGACCACAATCACAGAATGTTGAGCTGAAGCAGAAACTCCAACCTGGTTCCCCAGTTGCAAAGTCTGCAGCTCTGGAAGTAACACCACATCCTCAAGGTGCAACATTTAATCAAGTGGTCAACTGGATAAAAAACATAAAGATTACAAATAATTTAAAAGTTCTTTGTCGCTATTTGAAAACTCAGAAAATATGTCCTCGTTTTAGTTTTTTAGAGCACTAACCCTAATTTTGATGCAAATAAGACCCTCTCATATATGTAATTTCTAAAGGAAATACTCTAGGTATTACAGTTTTGATTACATCAAGATGACGTCAGGCGTTCCACACTTTTGTAATAAATAAAGAATGTTAGCAATCTAGTTGTTCATTGGAATACTGTTGAGAGGCAGAGGCCAGGGGCACGGACTCTGAAAATTGAAGGCAGGTAGGAGAGTGCAGAGGCAACAATTTGACCACACTGGGCAGGCAGGCAGGGCAGTGGCAGCACAACAGACTATGGAGGGCAGTGGAAAGGGGGGCAGGGGCAACAAGCCAACAATACAGGCCTGGCAAGAGAGGCTGTGGCAATATAATATACCATTGTGGGCAGAAGGAAGAGGCAGTGGTAGTACAACCATACATGCCAACAGACCCGTTTCAGCCAGGAAACGTCCAATGTTTTTTAGCTCAAATGGGCTTTATTTGATCTGTCTCCTGTCTACAATCTCCTCTTTTTCAATGTAACTCAAAGGGGAAATTCAATACCCCAGTTTTTTTTCAAAATCTCCCTCTTACCAAGTTAAAAATGTTCGCAAGTATGGTACATTGAATCATGGTAGGCAGGAGGAATTGGGGTAGGGACATGGACTCGGATAACAGAGGACAGGAGGGAAATGGAGGGTGCACCAAACTGACCCTACAGGGCAGGCATCAGGGTTTGCAGCAGCACAATACACCACACAGCGCATGGGTGACGGGAGTGCAGCACAACAATTCATAGAAAGCAATAGGGAGAGGACAGGACCATGCACATGGACAACAGAGAACAGATGGGAAAGAGGCAATGTTAGCTATCTGACCATAATGGACAGACAGGAGAGAAAGCTGCAGCATAACAGACCATAAAGGGCAGGAGGGACGGATCAGGGGCATTACAATGGAACAAACAAGCCAGGAGGGAGGGAATAGGGGGTCTGCACATGGAAACAGAGGGCTGGGGGCAAGGTGGCAGGGCAGGAGCAGCAAGATGACCATGGAGGTCAGGCAGGATGGGCACTAGAAACAAGACACACCATGGAGAGCAACAATGAGACTATGGTGGCATACACACAGACCATGGAGGGAAGGGGCAGCTAGCTGACCACACAGGGAAGGTGGGAGGGGCCATGGCAGCACAGAAGACCATGCATGGCAAGCGGGACGGTTAGTGGCAGCACAATGGCTATGATGGGCAAGAAGGAGGGTGCAGGGGCATGCACAAAGGACCATGGAGGATAGAAGGGAGGGTCAGGACCTGGGCACAGAGTTCAGGGGAAGAGGCCTCACAACAGACCACGCGGGGCAGGCAGGAGGAGCAGTTTCAGCACAACAGACCAGGAGGGCAGAAGGGTGTGGCAGTAAAATGGACCATGGAGGACAGGAGGAAGGGGATAGGGGCATGGCATGTGGACAGGCAGGGTGGAGGTGGCAGGGACAGGTTACAGTCATCTGACAATGCTAGGCAGGTGGGAGGGGAGTGGCAGCTCAACAGAACACTCAGAGTAGATAGGAGTGGCAGGTCCATGGAACATAGTGGGCAAAAAGGATGGAGCAGGGGCATGCACAAAGACATCAGAGGGCAGGGGGAAGGAGAATAGGGGTAGCAAGCTAAGCACAGAGGCTAAGAAGGAGGTCAATGATGGGCCATAGAATTGGGCAATGGAGGGCAGGAGGAGTGGACTGGTACATCATGCTAAATGGAGGGCAGTGGCAGCACATCAGACCATGCATGGCAGGAGGCTAGTCCATGGATTTATACAACAGAGGATAGGGAGGAGGTGGATAGGGCAGCAAGCTAACTGTTCAAAGAAGGTGGGTATTAGGAACTTTATTGTTTTTAAAATGTGTGTCTGTGCGAACTACTTAAACTATGAACAAGTATGCAGCATAATCTCACTTTTATTCAGGAAGAAGAGGACGTTTGTGACTGTGACTCCGGGCTCACTAGGCAGAAACACCCCCTGACCCTCCACCCCATCGCAAAATGTAATGCCCGTGAAAAGGGTAGGTGGACGCAGTGTTATATAGAACATAGTCCTGAGAGCACAATTGAAAATGAAAACTAGATGTAGTATATGGTATAAACTATGCACCAAAAAGTGTGATATAAGATGAACCGGGGCGTGAAATATAATATGCAATATATTGTGCGCAATGACAGATTCATTGGAGAGCGCGAGATAGCACAGGCACTAGCGCGTGCTATGCGATATGCGCCTTGGAGTGTAATATGCACAGGACAGTGTTGTGTAACATAACTAGTCTCTAAAGTTGTAATATAAAATATGTGCTGGGGAGTGTAACGTTGCATATACACTGTGACAAAGATATGGATCCCAGATTGTAATATGTATGGCATAGCGCTGTGCGTTATAACATACACATCGAGGAAGGCACGTTAGATGGGGCAATATAACCCGTGCAAAGGCAAGTGTGGCATGACATATTCACGGGGAGGTGTTACAGTGCACATGGGATAGAGAGTGTCATAGCATACGCACTAGCTGGTGGAATACAACACAGAGGTGTGAGGCAATCGGCGGGCACTGGTGGGTGTAACACAGCATTGGGCTCAGCCAGGAGCACGCTGTGACTCTCAAGTGAGGTTCGTCTCCTTTCCAGAGAGTAAAATAAAAAGTATTACACATCCGGCGGTGGATGTGTTTTTTATTAACCGTGAGGGGGGTTTCTTGCATAGTTTGGTTGAATTTTTGTCTAATCCCCTTTGAATGGCTTGGTGTGCGTGTATATTAAATGTGCCCGTCAATAGCTACCCATGTTTGTATAAATAAACAACAAGGGTGTCTACTTGGAGAGTACCCACCGGCGGGGGTGCCGGGATTAGGCACGGTAGGGCGTCAGACACGTCAGAGCTTCACTAGCGGTGTAAATAAATTCCATGTGGATTCATTCTATGCTTAGTCGCCTTCTAATTAATATCACGCAAATCGTCATGGTGATAGGTACATACGGTTTGTCCAGCATGTCCTAGGTGTTTCTATAAATATATATATTTTTAAAATAATAAAAAACAAAGGCCGGCCCCGGGGGATGGGGTCCCCGGAGCCATAAGTGGCCTGAGGAGGGGGGCAACGCAGCCCCCTCCTAAAGAATTTAAATAAAAAAAAGGCCATGACCCGGGGGTTGGGGTCCCCGGGGCCGATTAAGGCCTTGGGAGGGCCAAATTAATTTTTTTCAACAAAAAAAATTAGGGTGCAGGCCCTGGGGGATGGTGTCCCCAGGGCCAGTAAATTAGAAAAAGAAGGCGGGCCACACAGCCCTCCTTCTTAAAAAAATAAAATAAATAAAAGACCGGCATCGCACTGGAGGCCACGCCCCCTCCTTGCAGCACTCTGCAAACGCGCCCCCTGGCCAGTTGTAAGTTGGGGAATTAATTCCCCTTCAATACTGAGGGTCGCTGAGGGCCAACTAGCCCAACAGGTATCTCCAGTGTGCGCCAGGGAGCTGCGTTGCAGACAGGTGTTCTGTGGCCACGGGCCTTTTTACACCTCTATGCAATGCAGCTCTGTGGCGCTTACTGGAGGTACCTAGTGGGCTAGTTTGACCTTAGGGACCATTAGGATTCAAGGGGACTTAATCTCTCAACTTAGAACGGCCACAGGGCGTGTTTACACAGTGGTGAAGGGAGGGGACGGGGCCTGAGTTAACGTGTGCAAACAAGCCCTGTGGCGCGTTTTAAGTTGGGGAAATAATTCCCCTTCAATCCTGAGGGCCCCTGGGGGCTAACTAGCCCACCAGGTGCTTCCAGTAAGCGCCACTGAGCTGCGTTGCAGAGAGGTGGTCCAGGCCGTGCCCCTTTTTATACCTCTCTGCAACGCAGCTCTGTGGCGCATACTGGAGGTACCTAGTGGGCTAGTTGGACCCTCAGGATTCAAATGAACTTAATCTCCCAACTAAAAACGGCCACAGGGCTTGTTTACACAGTGGTGAAGGGAGGGGTCGGGGCCTGAGTTAACGTGTGCAAACAAGCCCTGTGGCGCGTTTTAAGTTGGGGAAATAATTCCCCTTCAGTCCTGAGGGACCCTGGGGGCCAACTAGCCCACCAGGTGCTTCCAGTAAGCACCACTCCGCTGCGTTGCAGAGAGATGGTCTAGGCCGTGCCCCTTTTTACATCTCTCTGCAAAGCAGCTCTGTGGCGCTTACTGGAGGTACCTAGTGGTCTAGTTGGACCCTAGGGACCCTCAGGATCCAAGGGGACTTAATCTCCCAACTTAAAACGGCCACAGGGCGTGTTTACACAGTGGGGAAGTGAGGAGACGGGGCCTGAGGTGACGTGTGCAAACACGCCCTGTGGCGCGTTTTAAGAGGTTGTTTTAATCCCCTGCCCTATTATATACTAGGGGCTTACAGAGGAGGTCTTGCTGATCACAGGGGGACCCCAACGCATAGTGTTCCCTAGTGTATGTAGGTGTTTTCACTGTATTCTGAGTGTCTTTTAACATAGCACTGGCTCTAGGACTGGTTAGTCAGACTCAGTTACCATCAGTATCCGTCTGAAAAAGTTGAGGGTACAGGATGATTTTGCAACAAGTCTTCTTTCTGCTCTTCTGTTTGTTCTTTCTGCACGTTATCCTTCTTCCTGCACTTTTCTTCGTCTTTGAGGGCTTCTGTTGCTTCTTTCTGCATTTATTTTTTTTCTTTCTGTGCGTTTTTTCTTCTTTCTTCACATGTCCTATCTCTGTAGGCAAAGTTAGAAATTAGCATTTAAAAAACCTTTGAAATTCACTAAAAAATCCATAGGTTTCAGGCACGTTATAGTTAGGAATTAGCATTTAAAAAACCTTAGAAATTCACTGAAAAAACCATAGGTTTCAGGGGCGTTATAGTTAGCTGGACTTTTCACTCGTACAAAACCATTGAAATTCCCCCGTTATAGTTAGTTCAGCTAACTATAACTTGCGCGCCCGCAATGCACTGCTGATGACGTCACATATTACATCACTCATGACATGGTCAGTGACATCACTCATGACATCACTGATGACATCTCAAATGACATCACTAATGACATCACTGATGACATCATCCTTGTGATAGAATGGCAGACCTCCTCTTCCCCTAATATAACCTTTGATACACACATTCAAAAATAGAAACTACAATGTTCAAAACAATGGACATACCAATACCAGTTACAACAACCTATTCAGTAATTCTAAGATCCACATACACATCCACTCATTCACCAACAGTCCTATACAGTCACTCATACATGTACTCACTCATCATATGTACTCACACACCTATACATCCTGTTACACAATGCCACTCATCCCTAGAGTTACTCACACACATAGTCACTCATGCTAATAAAGAATCAAACATCCATTTACTTGCATATACCGTTATACACACACCACCACACTTACTTCTACAGAAACTTACACATACTTAGTATTTTAAACAATCCCTTATAGAAACACATACTTATTCATACAGGAACTCTTTCAATCTCTCACTCTCACATATACTCACTTATGTACACCAATAGTCACATATACTAGTTTAAAACATATGTAGTTACTCATAAAGACACTATTGAGACAGTCTATCACTCACTAACACACCCATGAACACACTCATCCACCCATAAAGTCCTGCACACATGCTGTCTTCAACACATACAAACAGTGAGTCACTCATTCATGCACCTATGCACTACATAATACCCCCCACCGAACCATACAGACACTCAGACACTCATACTGATACTCAAAAAACCAACTAATAACCTATATAGACACTCATGTAGCTACTCACCAACCCATGCAGCCACTTATACACAAAGTGAGAGACTGATACAGATATTTACACATTTAAACATTACTCACTAAGCCATGTATTCACTAAGATACACTTAATCAGTCAGTTATACAATCAATTTTTCAAAAACAAATCATCCATTTAGACACTTATATACCCATTTATTCTTCCATCAACCTTGAGATATATATATATAAAACATATGTAATTTTCAGAAAAACACACATTCACTGGATGATGTCATCAGTGATGTCATTTGAGATGTCATCAGTGATGTCATGAGTGATGTCACTGACCATGTCATGAGTGATGTAATATGTGACGTCATCAGCAGTGTATTGCGGGCGCGCGAGTTATAGTTAGCTGAACTAACGATAACAGGGGAATTTCAATGGTTTTGTATGAGTGAAAAGTCCAGCTAACTATAACGCCCCTGAAACCTTTTTTCAGGGAATATATATTAGGAGTTCGTGTATTCTTGTTTGCGCAAAACTGAGGAATACTGCGTGCCTATATATATATATATATATATATATATATATATTATCTACTGGCGGTCGCCAGTAGATAGTTATAGTTAGGACCGAGTTTCCATAGGAAATCTCAAAATTCTATTTTGAATAACTTTGGCGCCGATTGACGAATCCTCGCGAAATTTTCAAAACTAATGGGGCGCTCCGCTCCGCTCCTACCCTGAAAGTCTCGGGGTGATTCGTCAAGGGCCGAGAAAAAGGGGGGGTCCCAAAACGCGTTTTCCCCATGGATTTTTCCATAGGGACTTTAGTCGCAGCTACAGCCCGAACGGCTGAACAGAATTACGTGAAATTTGGCAGAGAGGTAGCCATAAGGTCAAGGAAGTGCCTTTTGCAGGTTTGGTGTAAATCTGTTCAGTATTTCCAGAGAAAATAGCATTTAAATCAATATATATATCTGTACGCGCGCAGCGTGCGCGCTGGGTGCGCGCACCTTGCCGTGCGTGAGCGCAATTCTGATTTTGGTTGTTAGATCTTAGTAAACATTCGAATCGGCCAAAACCAGGAAATGTCGGCCGCCATTTTGTCTCTCGCACTCTGAGGGGGTGAAAAACAAATGTGGAGAACATGAAAAGGGGGCAGGGTGGACAGTTCCTGACCCCCTAGCCGTGGTCAGGGGGTCCCAGAAGGACCCCCAAGGGCAAAATAGCGTCTCGCCTCAGCCGCGAGACTGCACTGCCGCGAGGATGCGGATTAGTGGCGACTTTGGAATGAGGTTGCCGACGAAGCGGTGAGGTCCCCTTGTTGTTGACTACATGGGCAGTGTACTCGAGACTTTCAACTGAGAATTTCTCCTCGCTGGGGATTATTAAGAACTTGGGATGTCAGCAACACCCACTGGGTTTTTTATGTGTCATTGCAGAACTTCAACACCCAGAAGACACTTTGGTACACGCCCACTGGGGCGGGATGTTGGAAAATTGAATAAGTATCCTGCAATGCTGTGGCTGCTCCGTTTGTGATGTGCCTATGATTAAGAACGAGATGTTCGAAACGCGTCAGGCTCTCCAGGGAGGACTCCTGTTGTGAATTTGTGTAACCTGCAAGTCTTCAATAAAGTGGTGAACTTACCGTGTGTGCGGTCTCATGCAGGGCAACCTTTTCTTCTCATTAATAGCGGCTCGCCTCAGCTGCGAGACTGCACTGCCGCGAGGATGCGGATTTGTGGCGACTTTGGAATGAGGTTGCCGACGAAGCGGTGAGGTCCCCTTGTTGTTGACTACATGGGCAGTGTACTCGAGACTTTCAACTGAGAATTTCTCCTTGCTGGGGATTATTAATAACTTGGGATGTCAGCAACACCCACTGGGGTTTTTTATGTGTCATTGCAGAACTTCAACACCCAGAAGACACTTTGGTACACGCCCACTGGGGCGGGATGTTGGAAAATGTAATAAGTATCCTGCAATGCTGTGGCTGCTCCGTTTGTGATATGCCTATGATTAAGAACGAGATGTTCGAAACTCGTCAGGCTCTCCAGGGAGGACTCCTGTTGTGAATTTGTGTAACCTGCAAGTCATCAATAAAGTGGTGAACTTACTGTGTGTGCGGGGTCTCATGCAGGGCAACCTTTTCTTCATGTATGTGTGTATATATATATATATATATATATATATATATATATATATATATATATATATATATATATATATATATATCTCGGAGGCCAGACCTCCTAGTCAGTGTAAATACCTTGCATATTTTGTTAGGTCTGGCGTAATTGGAAGGATAAACACATAAGCAGTGACCACACCGTGACAGAGTGTCCTCATGGGTGAGCATAGGGCAGACTCGCTCTAGGGTCCCTCCTAGTGCTGAAGAATGCCTCCCTGGGGGTGAGGGTGCGACTTGCAGTAGGTGTGCACTTACTTATGGTAGTTACCATAGTAAAGTACAGAGGCCCTGCTGGGACATTGCAGTACTGCTCACATAAAGGTACAGAGGCCACAGAACCTGCCAGCAGTGGCCGGCCGCTTACAGTACAAAGGTCCAGGCAGTAAGTGCTGGTTCATGCACCTCGTTTAGCTTTAGGATTCCTTGGACCAGGAAGTGCAAATCCGTAAAGAAGGAAGAAAGATACAACGGAGGGGAGAAGATTGAAAGAGGTGTGCAGTGAATGGGAGGTGCGCAATATAGATGTACAGTTACCTAGGACAAGACAAGGGGTCTACCTCCGCCCACCCGAGCCAATCAATGTGTGGATCTCTTTGCAATATGAGGGCCTGCGCTTACTTTTAATGTCAGCAGTGACGACCCCCCAGCCCTTCCCAGAGACGCACCCCCAACACACCCCCCAAAGCTGTGATTTTGACATGGGGAAGGGCAACGCCACAGTGATGTTGACTGGAGATCTGGGTCAAAATCCGCAGGTTCGAGGAACAACATTTCCTCATTTTGGTACAGATACAAGTGGTGCACTGAGCTGGGTAGCAGTGGATATTTGAGGCGCTTAAATAGGGAGAGTCTGGCTCCAGCGTTATATGAAAATAAATTATTATTTCTATTAACGCTTACCGCCGGCTTCCTTCGTTAACACAGAGCACACTCTCTCTCGGCGAAGAGGGCTCCGCCAATGCCAGGAACTGCATACTGGCTTCCCACCTACAGGAGGATACGGGGTGGCCCGACTGCTGCACTCACAGCACCAGGAGTACGAATGTAGGATGAAGAAGACTGCCCTGGACCTGCGGTGAGCCCCTTTTCCCTGCGCAGTCTCAAGCGGCCCAGCGGCTGCACACGCTGCCGCTGACCCAGGAAGGCTCCTTGCGCTTCTTGTTGTGCTTCCCTGGGAGATCGTCTGTCTGCCGCAAGACTGGAGGGGCTCGTTGTGTTTTCCCACCGTGCCGCCCGCCATCTTTGCCCATTGCCGGCATCTGTTGAGTGCAAGCAGGCTATCGGCTTCACCAGGGCCCAGAGCCCCCCGGGAGTCTACTCGCTGCTGAACTGCTCCATTCTTCTTTCTTTCTTTTCAACATGACCGGCTGGCCATGGCGGAGCCGCAGAGCCCCCACGAGGCTGTTCCGGTAGTTCGCCCTGTCTTCACCCAGGTCCCAGTTTGCCGGTGGGAGTGTCCCCTACTGCAGGAGCTCGCCGCTCTATCCCCAGACCGGAGCCATTGCAGCCACAAGAGACTCCAGTTTCAAAACCAAGGGTCTGCAGAAAGTGATGATCCCAGAGGGCCTCTCTCACCCCCTTGAACTGACAACAACAAAGAGTAATGTTTGGAGCACACAAAGATCACTCAAGCAACAATAACAAATAAAATAAAAAAATAAACAAGTCGCCACTTAAGCTGGAGCCAAGCCCGAAGATGGCCGCGTTGTAAGCGAGCTCCTTCGGTCACTTTTTAATCCTTTAATTATCCTGCACATATATTCTGCAAATTGCCTTAAACCACGCGAATAAATGCACCGGAAGAAGGCGGCACAATCCTGACCTGGTTTCTGCTGATGTAACTGGTTCCAGAGTGCTGAAACTTGCTGAGGACTGAGGCGGCCGTGCTGAAGTGTGCGCCGGCCCGCTGACATGCCGCGCTCGCATCGAGCTGAAGAGTGATGCAGAGCCCGATCATCGGAGGAAGACCACAACACCTTCGGAGTACTGGGGGGTAGCTGCTGTGGTCCCGGGCCTGCCTGCTGCCATTCGCTAGAGTGCCGGATCTATGGTGGCGGCGGAGGGTCGGCGGCTGGGCACCGGCCCTGCTGAGTGTAGGCGGTTTGGCCCGGCTGTGGACCCTTAGCGCTGTGCTCTGGCGGGCGTGGGGACGCGGCTGAAGACCAGGAGGCCCTAAAGTGATCCTGCGGCGGGAGATCCCGGGCAGCCGTGACTGCGACAATCAGGGCATGGAGTTTACTGGTGAGTGGAGGAGCGTGCTGCAGGCTGACACCGGACCTCTCTGAAGCCGGTATGTGAGAGGTGCTGGCGTAGAGTGTGGCTTAAGAACTTTGTGTGCCTGTAGTGGCTCCTGGCGACAGAGGTGCCTTAGACGGGCACAACTGATGGGTTCACAGAAGTGGAAGTAGCAGAGACCCCCCTCCCGTAGAGCGGAACGCATAGAAGTGCCCTCATCTACGACCTCGCCCCCTGCTGGTGCTTTACGTGCAGGGTGGGGCAAGCTAGCTGGGAACTGCACTGCCGCTGTGGGCTGGACTTGGGGAGAAGTGGGTGAAGTACCCGGATGGTCGGTGAGGTACTACCGGGTGACCCCTGTGCTCTTTGACCCTCTGGACTGGCAGCGCCATGCTGACGAGGGGGAGCCCACCTCTTCTTGTTTTGCTGTATGCTGAGGATTTGGCGTGTACATAATAAGTTACAGTGTTAACGCTTGGGTCAAAGTGGGAGTGCTTTGCTGTATAATCAATAGTCTGTAATAACATCAGATCGATCCCTCCGACTACATTTTTATGTAGCGCTTACTACCCCTGACGAGGCATTGAAGCCCTTGTGCCTCTGTGATTTGAAGAATTCCAGCACCCTTCGACGATTAAAGATGTTGCGGTGCGGGATAGCTGTGGCCCTAGGCGCTCTCAGCAGGGTCTTCGGAGGCAAGCCGGCAGTGCCCTTCATGACCTTGGAGTGCGCGTGGAGGCCTTACAGCTTGGCACAGGTGAGACGTCTCGGTGTCAAAGGTTAGGGGTAGTGACAGGAGTCCTGAGGCAAGTAATGCTATGAGGTCGGGAAAGTAAATGTCATCCACCATAGCCGCCGGACGGTGAGGAGCCCCAGGAGGGAGCTCAGAGGCTGAGGATTGCTCAAGCGAGCTGTAATCCTTGTTTGGCCTCGCATCCTGTACATCGGACCCCCGAGCCAATATCGGAACATTCGACCCATGCTGGGGAACCTATCTGAATGAGGACTCACTGCCAGTGGCCGGGACGCTTTAAGAAGGGACAAGAGAGGTGCCCCGGCAGGTCGTTGGTTTTCGCCGCATCCCTGGAACGATGGTGGTGACTGCGGCTCAAGGTGAGGCTGGGCCTTTGTTTTCGAGTGTGGCCCAGGTGGCACTGCCGATGGGTGAGGGCTCGGCTGGCTGGAGTGCCCGACGAGACTTGGTCCAGGTGCGGACCTGAAGTTCGCTTGAGGTTCTCGCCCAGGTTTGAGAGGCTGGAGCCTGCACTGCACCCTCACCCCCCTGAAGCCACAGCAGATACTGCAAAATCATGGTTGGTGGGGCCCTGACCTCTTGTGATTTAGGAGATACACTGCTATAAATGTTTTACACTACAGTTAATATGGCACTTTAAAGTTTAGTGTATATACTGCATATAATTGTATGATATCTACCACCCTGCCTTTTGCTTGATTCCGGACTGTGCCTCGGCATTTCTTCTTCGGCCTGAGTCCTGATTGTATCTCGGAATTTCTTCCGTTCAACCATGCGCCCACCTTACCCCACCCGGAAATCGAATCTTGTGCGCTACTGACCCAACTCCTGATCCATTAACTACCCAGACAAAATGACCAGTAATGCAAAAAAGAACTTCAAGCATAGTACTCTAAAACAAGACCCGGAAACACTCATTGTAGATAACTACCACACAGCGACCAACGGCAACACGAAAACTAACTTCATTTTCTACACAAATTGCCCGGCTAAATGGAAAACCACCTTCTCTCTTCACCTTCAAGTCGCCAAGTCAGTAATCATTCCCTATGGTGAAAAAATCTCCACTATCATCTCCCCGACCTTCAAAGGGGAGCTCACCATCTCCATCTACAGAACTGCAACCATTCTCAAACAGGCCACCGACCCGCACCTCACCACTTTTGACCACTTCCCCACACTTCTTTGCTTGTTAACTCAACTGAGCCGTCAAACCATATCTCCCCAACCCACCATCACACTTATTAATAACATGGAACTGATCCAATCTCCCTGCCCTGAAGAACCTCTCTTCAACTCATGGACATTCACCATCACTCACTATAATCACACTACCCCTATCATTACTCTCCGCCGCCAAACACCCACAACTATTACATCTACTGAGCACACCAGGAACAACAAACTCACCATTAATAAACACCACAAGACCGATCTAGATCTTGACAGCTCGGACTCTAACCTCTGCCCTCCCGCAACCAAAACCCCCACAGGAACTCTCAGCTCGACCCCTGATAATCTGAACCCTCCCTTACAAACTACATCTTCCTCCAACATAGATCCTTTTCCCCCCGACCCTTACTTCCCCATATCAATATCATCTCCAATCCAGTGGTCACTCTCCCCCCTACTACCACTGCACACTTCCCCCTCCGATGTCCCACATCCACAGACACAACCGGTCTCCGCAGATTACCTCACTGACATTCCCTGGAACTCTAACTTCTTACCTAGAATTTCGCTCCCTCCTCACTCGGACAGTAGACCCTCTACTCCTCCTTTGAACTCCTTGAATGGGAGCATTACTAATCTGGCTCACCGCGTCCAACCTCTCCCCTCTCCTAACCCCACTGATTCCGTCCAATCCCCGACCCCTGTTCACTCTCCCTCCAAAGACCCAAGTCATTCTCGGCCCCTGCCTAAAACTTAAACTTTTTTAGCTCAATAGCACAGCAACTGAACAGAATGGAGCTAAAAATTAACTCCCTTGCTGCTGATTTCCTATACTTACAACAGGATCTTCTCAACAGGACCAGGTAGATTTCCTCCCACCCCACTCAATACCGCTTCCTTGGCCCCAAAGTGCACCCCTCATCCCTCCAGTCCGTCAGCAAATCAGGCACTTCGACCCAACCGGGATCGCCAACCCTTTTCGATACCGAAACCTGATGAGATCAACGACTCTTACCTCGCTTTGAGCCAGAAGTCACCCCCTTTCCCCATCCCTGTTATTATCGGCACTAACAGAATCCCTAAAAATGTCCACTCGCCTAGACCTCCTGCTCAATACTCCTCTATCCACCTTACTCCCCCCATCATCGAGGCTCCCCGTCCTCTCTTGCATGCTCCTCAACTGCAGATCAGCAGTACACCAAGCCACTGACATTGCTGAAGCTCTACTCGCTGAAGAAATTGACATCGCTTTCCTCACTGAATCCTGGCTCAATGTCCACTCCATCCCCATTCTTGACATTCTCACCCCTCCAGGGTACACCATCATCAGACAAGACAGACCGATCAAAACAGGGGGAGGATTAGCCATCATCCACAAGGCAGGAATACAGATTACCAAACTTAAACCTGCAGAATACCTATCGTTTGAATACCTGGGTGTCGAACTCACTGCCAAGGACACCTCACCCATCAAATTCCACACCATCTACCATCCTCCTGGAGAGCGTACCCTTTCCCCCGAAGAACTAACAGACCTAATATCACGGTTCTCCATGACAGACACTAAAGACATGTTCCTGGGTGACCTCAATGTCCACTGGAATGACCCAGAAGACTCCACTATCCAGAACCTATCCAACCTACTTGAAATATATAACCTCAAACAACTCTGCAATAAACCAACTCACATCAAAGGTGCAAAACTGGATGCGATCATTACCAACAATGATCTGGTCTCTCTGAGAGCGATTTCTCCCATTGACTGGTCCGACCACCACCTCATTCTGTTCAAGATTGATGCACTTGTCTTCCACCAACCTGTTCGTAATGACAAACCTAAACACTGAACTCCAACCCTCATCCTCGACAGCCGATGACCTCACTACGCACTTTAACTCAAAAATGACAGAGGTTCTAGACCAAGTAGCTCCTCTCAAACTCAAACAATTGAGGCGAACCAAATCGAAACCCTGGTTTAACGTGGATCTGAATGAGGAAAGGCGTCAACTCAGACAAACAGAAAGATCTTGGAGACTAAACCCCTCGACCTTACACCTAGCGCAACTTAGATCTGCTCGGCAAGCATACAAAAAACTCATTTTCAGTGAAAAGGCGTCTTTCTTCCGCAGCCAACTAGATCTGGCAAAAAACAAACCGAGAGAACTCTTCAACATTGTCAAAAGCCAAACTAACTGCACTCCCTCTCAAGAAATCAAAGCCACCAATGAGCGTTGTGAAGAAATTGCCACCTTCTTCACTAATAAAGTCTTGAAAATTTATCAATCCTTCATCCAAACCTCTAACCCTTCTTAACTCTTAATCTGCCCCACTCTAACCACCCCACTCAGAAAGAGTTCTTACCAAGGACAATCAGGTCTGCCTCCAGCTAAAAAACAATGCGCATTGGTCCGACTTTGAGCTAATGTCGGAAAATGAGGTTTTCAGTATAATTTCTAACCTAAAACCTTCCTCCCACACTATGGACCCCATCCCATTACCTTCCTCCCGATTTCTGTCTCACACCGGGGGAAGGACCCCTCACACCAGTCAGGAAGGTTCGCAACCTTGGGGTGATCATCGATGACGACCTTCAGATGGTGTCCCAGGCCAGTAAGTCTGCCAATGTCTGCTTTGCCTTGCTGCGGGTACTTCGGAACATTCTTCCTCTGCTCCCGAGGGAGTCGCGAGCTACGGTGGTACGCAGCACGGTATTAAGCAGACTTGATTACTGCAACTCCCTCTACTTAGGGGCTCCACAATATATCTTCCAAGGTCTGTTGAGGATTCAGTCAGCCGCAGCCAAGCTAGTGCTCGATAGGCGACGTCGCTCTTCGTCGGCCAGAGCACTAAGGGATCTACATTGGCTCCCCGTGAGGGAAAGGGTCGTCTTTAAGTCCTTATGTATAACTTTCAGAGCAATACATGGACTAGGCCCAGCCCCTTTACAGGACAAATTTGTTCGCTATTTACCAGGCAGGCAACTTCGTTCCTCTTCAGCTGGTCTCTTGGTGATTCCGAGATTCAAGCGTTCTAGGGTAGGCGGTAGATCCTTTAGCATAGTAGCTTCCGGCTTGTGGAATAAGCTCCCTGTGAACCTGCGACAGTGTAACTCCCTACTTGAATTCCGTAAGGGACTTAAGACCTGGCTATATCCTACAGCTTAAACCTGACAGGCTCTCTTCCCGACTCTCCCTCTGTCACCATTTGATGCTGTCTTAAGTCAAAAGCGCCAAGATGCCCGTAGGGCGATAGTTGCGCTATAAAAGTTCCACATCAATCAATCAATCCACAATCATAAAAGAACTTAACCTCACCGTTTTCCCTTTCTGAACAAAAATCATCAACGCCTCTCTCACCTCAGGCTGTGTCCCAGACTACCTTCAACTTGGACAAATCACACCTATTCTCAAAAAACCAGGGGCCGACCCTAATGATCTCAACAACCTCAGACCTATCTCCAACCTCCCATTCCTTGCAAAAATATTGGAGAAATGCGTTCTCAATATACGAATTGCGCGCGCTGCATCGCATTTTGCGATGCAGCGCGCGCAAAGGAATTCGTTTTATTTATTTAAATGTGTACTTACCTCCGTTCATCCATATTCCGATGTTTACATTTTCCCACTCTGCCCCTCCCCCGCCCCGCCTCACCGCCCCACCGAACTCCCTCCACGAACCGCTACTGGTCCTCAGATGCAACCCCTCCTTCTCCTGTTTTAAAAGAGACCTGAAAATCCATCTCCTTAACAAATACTTTCCTGACCAACGTCAACTAACCTAGACTTCAATATCCGAGTTTACTCCTCACTCTTGACATTCAAGGATAGTTGGTGACTGGACTGTGTTAACCACCTTATCTTCCATGCTGTAGTTTTTTATCCCTGGTTTTGCTTCCTTACTGCCTGCCTACTATGTAATGCAATTTCCGTCTGTTTTTCTTTACAGTATGTATGTAAAGCGCTCTGATACCTACGGATCAAGCTAGCGCTATATAAAACTTTTAAAATAAAATAAAATAAATAAAACCCTGTGTGCTCATCTGCAATGGAATAATCACCAACTCTCATCTCATATAAACATAGTGTTAAATTCGCTTTCATCAACACATAGAAGCTACTTTTATAGGAAGTGCCTAGAAAGCAGTTTTATCCATGCAAACTCTGGGTCAAAACACACCGGGCAGATTTACAAGCCCCTTGCGAGACATTTACACAGCCGTTGCGTCACTTCTGTGACGCAGCGGCGGCGTAAACCATGCGCCATGTTGCGCCTTATTTACAACGTGACGCATCTAGGGAGATGCGTCACGTTGTAAAGCCCTGCGCTACATTAAACCTGCGTCAGGTTTAATGTATGCAGGGTGGGTGTTCCGTCGGAAAAAGCCTCGGAAAAGTGACGCAGTGAAATTTACAAGATTTCACTGAGTCACTTTTCCAACGCTGCTGCGTCAAAACCCTGCACCTGCTTGAAGCAGGTGTATGGCGTGACGCAGCATGTTAGGTATGGGCAGCCCCTGAGCATTGCTGGAGTTGCGTCGTGCTTGCGACACGACTCCAGCAATGCGCCGCCCTTATGCCATCAGATGTGTCACGCATCTGTTTATCCTTGCGCCACGATGCGCTGCATTGTAAATGCGGGGCATCTGTGGTGGCGCAAGGGTAAACTTCCGTGACGCATCTTTCCTGGCGCATCCCTGCTGATTTGCAGGGATGCGCCAGGAAACTTAAATCTGCCCTGAAGTATTTTGAGACTGTCCTTGCTGCACCTGGGCGCAGGCGAAAGGAATGAAACTGATCTCTTCTCCCTTCTCCCAACCTTCCTTGTATCCATATGTTGAGGAGTCGGAAAAGCGCCAAAGGTTGTATTCAAGGCGGTTTTCGTGAAGAGCGCTTGTGTAGTGCAGAGTTCTTCGGGTTTACGTGTCACTGTGCGGGGGGGAGCGCACGCGCCTGGCAACATCCCCCATGCAAATATGATTTGATTCGTTAGGGCTCTTTTACAGCTCCGAGCAGCGCTTGGAAGGCCTGCCCAGGTTCCCGGGATTTGTGGGGGAGGTAAAAAGCGGCTGTTGATAAAAGCGTGAATGAATCGGATATCTTTGAAGGTGGGTATACTCTATCGTTTTAGAAACACGAACGAAAAGCCGACCTCTTAAATGTATGTATTCACCTATAAAGTAAATACAGCAACAGGTGTCCATACACTCGCAGACATAAAGTAGGTGAATAAGGTGTATTTCCTAATTTATTCCAATGTTCAAAACTTAAATGCCAAAGTACTTAGCAGTATTCGAACCGTGTAATCAGTAATAAACCGTTGTTTTGGTTATGATAAGATAATTTTTATTTTTTAAATACTGAATACAAAAATATTTTTGATAAAGATGAGCCTGAGTTACTTTCTGAATCGTCTACACCTTGGCAATGACATCTTAAACATTTTGCAATAATTCCCTAGCTACACTGCAGTTAGAAATTAAATTGTAAAATTAATTTTAAATTCTCATAATCTTAACACATTGAATGTATAAAAAATATGTTATTCTTATATTTATTTCTCAGATCGCTTCGAATATTTTCGTCCAGTCCTCTATTTTCCTCCGAGGTATAACCCCGAAAATATCTGCACAAAACACCTCAGCGCCTCATCAGTGGTAGTAGGAGCTATATAAATACCCATGCATGGGCTACTTTTCTGTTAGATATGAGTGACGAACGCTTTTCTTGCAACATTGGTATAGTTTGAACCCCTCCTGACAGAACCGATCTCTGTCATAAGACGAATTTAAACATATTTATAATAGCTCTGAAGCAATACCGCTTTCACTCACTAGCGTCTCGGGCATTTTTGCTCTGTCCCTCCGGGAGACTTTACTTGGGCCAACGTATTTAGGAAAAGTAGCTGATAAAAGGCTTATGATACATTGTATGCTCTTTCAAATGGAAACAGCACATGGGTCGCGGGTGCCGCAGCACAATATTCGATTAAACGTGTTTGTAGATTGTGCGGCTTGTCCTTTGAAGCCCACAGCACATGGTCTGCGCATGCGCAGCTTTAATGGAGCGACGAGGGCTGCACAGACAAAGGTCTCTTGAATATAACCTAACGACAGGTAATACGGCTCTTCACCGTGTCTGAGGTTTACATGTCTCCAATTGTTATAGGATTGTTACATTTAAACATTATTACCTATATATTAATTATCAAATGTCGAATTTCGTATAAAGAAAGTGTTTGTATGGTATTTGGTGTTTAACGCGGTTTGTCTACTGACGTATTTTTAAATATTTTATTTTTTAATTCTGAAGGCCACCAACTTGATTAAACTTGAATTCATTGAATATTTTTAGGAATGGATGTAAATTAATGACAGCAACAATTTGCGATTATTCGCGGATGTCGGCTGCGCTGAGGCGCTTACTTGACAACAGAGGGCTGGCTGTTTCAGACACGGAGGTGAGGTGGTTCCTCTAAAATCTGTATTTAAGAATCCTCGAGACGCACGCGGGGGTCAGGTCTCGCTCTCCTGCTCTCAGCTCTCCCCGTCACCTCGGCCTTGCGAGAGCGCTGCGCGGAGGGGAGACAGGTCTTCCTGGCGCCTGGCAGCAGTGACTGCTATCTACGCAGCAGATCTTGTCTTTAAGGGCCCAAGTGACAACTTTCACATTTCCTTTTCAAGTGATTTAATCCCTAAAGAGTCCCTCCAGCCCTCCCCGGGAGACCCTCACCACCCCCCTCCTCCCGCCCCCCTCCCCCCACACACACTTCTAGCAGGTCTGTTGTTGTGCAGATTTCCCGTCTCCAGATAAGATGTCCATTAGTCTGCCCGGTACTGCAGACCCCCCCACCTCCCACACTCCCCGCCACGGCCCCACTGACAGGGCGGCCAGAGGCTGAGAAACCAACGGGAACAGAAAACAAGCATTTACAATGCAATGGTCTCGGCAATATTATAGGTAGAGCTATTGGTATTGCTCATTATTTTTTTATCATTTTTGTATCCCTAAATAAATGGCATTGTCATTTCTATTGGCATTAGCTTTTTTTTGCATATGTGATACCTATTGCATTAGCAGAGAGAGAGTGAGGTAGTGAGATAGAGAGTGAGGTATTGAAATAGAGAGTGAGGTAGTGTGAGAGAGTGAGGTAGATAGAGAGTGAGGTAGTGAGATAGAGAGTGAGGTAGATAGAGAGTGAGGTAGTGAGATAGAGAGAGTGAGGTAGTGAAAGAGTGAGGTAGTGAGGGAGAGGGATGTTGTGAGGTAGTGATATATAAGCATAGAGTGATGTTGTGATGTAGTGAGATAGAGAGAGAGGTAGTGAAAGAGAGAGTGAAAGTGAGTTAGTGAGATAGAAAGAGTGAGGTAGTGAGATAGAGAGTGATTGAGGTAGTGAGTGAGAGAGTGAAGTTGTGAGGTTGTGAGCTAGAGAGGTAGGGATGTTTTGAGAGAGAGAAGTTGTGAGATAGGGAGGTAGTGAGATAGAGTGGAGTAGTGAGGTAGAGAGACTTATGTAGTGAGAGAGAGTGAGGTAGTGAAACAGTGATGTAGTGAGGGAGAGGGACAGAGACGTTTTAAGGCATGGGCAAAGTGGGCTCTGGCCCAGGGCCCCAGCCTTTCAGGGGGGCCCCTTGGAGCCAGGTCTGTGCTGCAGATTCTTGTCCGAATGACTTTGAATAATTCTTAAACATATTTTCTGAATACCGTTTTCCATTAAATTATTTTAATTGAGGGTGATGTGTGAGAGTGCATTACAGATATTTTGCAGAGAAAATGTTGTGTTTATGTTTCATGCAACATCCCTAAAAAGAAGTTTCTTTTAGACCAAAACAGGACCTCACATATGAGAAATGGGAGGGTGTCACACAGAGATTATTTGCAATAATATTAGTTAGCTGCTGCTGTGATACAATATTGAAAATATCTGAATATTAGATATAAACACAGTTAGAATTTCAACAAGTGTGTCTATGCACTGTCAGTCACATGTCCAAAGAGGGCATGAAATAGATAAAAATGGATCATAAATTCGAAGCTGTTCCAAAGAGGGGCCCCAAAAATACCTCTGGCCCAGGGCCCCCAAAATCCTTAAGATGTCCCTGGAGAGGGATGTTGTGAGGTAGTGAGATATAGGAAACATTACAACACCCTAAAGACCAAGAGATGTAAACATTAGGAAGACGGTAAGGGATGTGGCGTTATGGCCAGCGCCGTCGAATTTGAAACTGAGGAACCGGTTTCGAATCTCGGCGTCTGCTCCACCACTTGTGATTCGAGAAAAATTACTTAATCTCCTCGTGGCTACAAAAACGAATAAACCATGTGTAATGGAACTGGTGAACAGTAATGCCCTCCAATAGCTCCGGTCGACGTAGCGCTACATAAAACTGCAAAAAATTTACCAAATTCTGGCGAGAGGGCAACAGACCCCCGAAAACACTAGACCTTTTCACCGGGATTTAAAAAAAAGTTTTACTGCCTGCAGCACACACATCAACACATTTTAACTCAATTTCAAATGTGATTTCAAAGCCTTTTTATCTCAGAAGTATGTAAAACTCTGTGATGGCGAATTATAATTTTCGAAAACATTATGAAATCTGAAATATAATATGACGTGTGCCCACAAACTTTTTAAATTTGATTACGCTGACGGTGGGCTTCCGAATAGTAAATTGCTAGGATATTGGGGACTGCTTGGGTGCCAAGGACTGTTTCTGCTGTTTTTTGGGGCGGGGTGAGTATTGGGGCTATTTTCACTAACTCAGATTTATTATGAAGGCAGTAAATACACCCGGCTGTGAATATTAACCATTGATGGGGTGGCAGGCTGAAATTCATGTTGTCGGGGTGTGATTTATATTTGCATAATGGCATGTTCACATTGTGCATGGTGTTACTGTGCTGCTTCCCATCCCCAGAAACGCACACACCTGCAGTGGCGTGATGCAGGGTCCTTGCCTAGTTCCAACCAAGGCTTCAGGAGTGGATGGGAGGGTGGCCTCACACAAGGGAGGCGCAGGCTCGCCTGGGAGAGAGGGGTTAATGCCCCGCCCGTGCCTTCAGTGCGACGCTGTGCTGACGGCGGCGCGGGCTCTGAAGTCCAGGGCGGTCCCAGCTGTAAAAGGGAGTCTGCAGGGGGGGGCGCAGAGCTGAGGGCGCTCCTGGAGCAGAGAGCCAGTTCTGTAGTGGCCTTCCGTGGGGCTGTGGTGTGCCCCCATCCCTCGATCTGACCGGTTCCTTGTTTGTGCGAAGGCACCTTCGGGCCGTGTCCCTGCACTGCATGCGGTGTGAGTGCACAGCTGTACATGAACCTCCAGTGTAGAGGAAGGGGGTTCTTTCCACCCAGACCTACGGCTCTAACAGCCCCCACCAATAAACACTCAATACGTGGCTGTGTTCCATGATAGTAATCGTTTGTAGACTGGCAAGCTGCGGACCGACCTCTCACCTCAAAAAGATACGCACAACCCCAATAATCATTTTTGGGGAAAGTATGGGTCATAGTCATTTACAGTAACATTTGTCAACTTTCAAAGCCACTATATGGGACACAACCGGGAGCACACGGGGCTCCCGGTTGTGCACGATCCCAGAGCTGTTTGCTGCTGGTGCCGCGGCGCGGACGGCACTGGACGATAGCTGCCGGGCTGCGGGTGGAGCGCAGCCACCGGGATCCTCGGGAGGAGGCTGTCGGTCTGTGATAGAGCAGGCTGCACCTGGGAGTTGTGCACAGGATTCCCGAGCCCGGCGCCGCCTGCAACGCCCTCGGAGCTTCGCGTGATTGCTAAAAAATGGCGGATGGAAGCTTCGAAACTTTTTCGGATTCGAGGGCGTGTTCCTGCTGTTCGAAAACGGGCGTGGCTAAAAAGTGGAAAGAACAGCACGGAACATGCCCCCGAATCTGAAAAAGACGGAGCCTATTTGGAGGGACGGCTCTCTCCTCCAATGGCTGGCCTCCGTTTAGGAAGCCAGCCAATGGAGGAGAAGCAAAAAGAGAGGCGGGCTAAATAGCCACTCTAAGAAACATTAAATCTCCGACTTCCGGTTCTGCCTTCGGCAGACCGGACGGTCCTCGACCTAAAAACAAGACAAAACCAATAGGTTTCGCCTAAGTGAGATCGATTTGCTTTGTCAAAGTTTTTTAAAGTAAAAAAAAAAGAAAGAAAAAAAAGTCAATGTTTTTTAACAGGTTGCACAGAAGCGCTGGCTGCTGTGCTACGTGGCTTAAAGGAAAGAAAATAATAGCGCTACGAGGCGACCAGTGTGCACAGTGTCATACCGCTATTATTTTCAAACTTTTAGCCAGAGCTTTAAGTGGGATAAAAAAAGCAGGGGATCCCTAAAAAGAGGGTGGCCTACTGGCCTCTGTAGCTTAACCACATAAACATGTACACTAATTTTCTGTCATCCTCATAGTGTGCCTCTTAACTGGTATGTTGGTGTCTCCATGACCTTTCTCATTTTTTATTTTCATGGGAGAAATTTAAAGTGCACAATAATGTTTCTTCAAAGTGCAGAAAACTGTTCCTTATTAGGAACAGTTTTGCAGAACATTTTTCAGCACTTTAAATTTCTCCCATTTAAAAAAAAAAAAAAGTTGCATATTTGTGTTTTACATGTAACGGTGCCATATATGGCGAACGGTATGGCCTGTGCCCCAAGTACATACGGCACAGTCTCTCAGTCACCCATACACATATATCGCTTTCATTCATACACACTCTTACATCCCCACAGACCATGCACTCACTGATGCACATGGCACCCAATCATAGTGCCCCTAGTCACAGTATTTTCTTCAAACCATAGTATTGGGCTCCATGAACTTTAAGTTTAAAGTCAATGAAGCTGAGCGAGGGGGCGTCTAGTAACATTGCGAGTTACTTGCCTCCAGTAGCTTAGGACGATTTTCACTGATCAGATTTAGCTCTCATTACCGAAAAAGTTGAAGATTCCTTTTTTATGGTCACCCATCCTACAGGGGCTTCATATGCCAATGTGTGGCTTTCCATGCCAAGGTATAGCTTTACTTACCCAGCCTCACGTGCCCATGTTTAGCTTTACATCCTGTGGTCTAGTCTCACATGCCCACTACAGCCACATGCATAGCTTACACCCCCAGATCTCGCCTCACCTGGCCAGTACAGACTCATGGGCACATGCAAGGCTTTATATACCCAGGTACAGCCTCACGTGCCCATGTTTAGCTTTACATCCTGTGGTCTAGTCTCACATGCCCACTACAGCCACATGCATAGCTTACACCCCCAGATCTCGCCTCACCTGGCCAGTACAGACTCATGGGCACATGCAAGGCTTTATATGCCCAGATACGACCTCACGTGCTCAGTACAGCCTCCAATGGAAAGGAGCACCCCTGCACCCCCAGAATAGTTTCCTAATAATGTTTGAGAAGAGAGGGAAGTAGGTGAGCGAGGCGAGGGCGCGTAGAAGAGTGTCAGGGTGAGACAAGGAGGCAAAGAACAGGAGATGGAAAGTGAGAGGGAAAGACAGTGAGGTGAATGGAGGTGTGAATAGAAGGTGAAAATAAAGGTACGAAGGACTGAGCAAAAGTAAGTAGAATGAGGGGAAGAGGAGAGGTGAGGACGGACAAGAGGGAGAAAGGTAGGAGGGAGCAGTCCGAAAAGAGAATATGAAAAAACTGGGAAGAGAGAGGATACAAGGTGAGCCGAGACGAAGAAAGAAAATGAATTGTAGGACAATAAATGAAAATGCAAGTTTGGAACAAAGTATTTTAGGAGCAGTCGAAAGAAGAAATGAAATGAGAAGAAAATTAAGGTAAAGGTAAAAAAACACTGGATGAATTATAGTCATACATAAACCCCAAACAATATGAACAACCTTCCTACGCAGCCTGGAGCATTTGTTAAACAACTACCCCAATTTTATATGAGCAATCTTTGTGTCAATACTAAAAAAAATAGAATGCGGCAATGTGAGGTTTCGAATGCTTGTCAAGACTGGAGACAACGCCAGAATGACCATGCTAATGTGGTCCTGACTTGTACAAGGTGCCAGCGATAGGCCACGAGCCAGCCGTCTGTCACAGGCTAGTTAGTCACAAGGTAGTGTGAGCTCTAACTGAGCATAGCTACAGCTCTGAGGGAATGGAGGGGCTGGGCTTTCACTCCTGCAGGGACAGCAGCACATAACAGCGTCTGCTCTGCAGGGATACACAAACACACTGGGGAGCTGTGCAAATGTCCTCGTGCCAGCTGCCACCCACTGACTCTACAATCATCTACCAACGTGTACCAAAGAGCAGACTTTTACCATTCTGTTTGCAGTTTTATATAGCGCTATCTTGGGCCTCGGAGCGCTTCACACGCGCTCCAGATTATGTCATACAAATTCCAATTGTTCGTTTTGGGGTTTTTAGGCACGAGGGGGCAGATTTATGTTCCCTGGCGCATCCCTGCAAATCAGCATGGATGCGCCAGGGAAGATGCGTCACGCAAGTTTGCCCTTGCGCCACCGCAGATGCGCCGCATTTACAATGCGGTGCATTGTGGCGCAAGGACAAGCAGATGCGTGACGTATCTGCCGGCGTAAGGTTGGCGCAGTGCTGAAGTTGTGTCACAAGCGCGATGCAACTTCAGCACTGTTCCAACCTACCCCATACCTAACATGGTGCTTTAAGCCTTACGCCTGCTTCAAGCAGGCGCAGGGTTTTGACTCATCAGCGTTGGGAAAGTGACTCCGTGAAATCTTATAGATTTCACTGAGTCACTTTTCAGGGGCGTTCCTGCGACAGAACGCCCCCCCCCTGCGTGGAAACGCCCACATGAAACCTGACGCAGGTTTCATGTGGCGCAGGGCTTTACACCGTGTTGGACCCGGCCTCGTGGCGTGGTCCTTAACCCCCTGGATTGTGCCCGTTCCCCGCCCCGGCCGTCACGGGCCACCCGTCTGAACTGCACCAAGGCCCTTTCACCCGGAGCTGCACGTGGACGCATACTCCTCGTGGCTCCGCCATCTTGTTGGCATCCACGTCACACCGTGCACCAGCCGGCGCGACCCCACTCAACCCGGCCTCGACCCCAGCGAAGCCCCGACATCGAGGCACCACGAACTAGCCAGGGGGTGCCGCAGGAACCATTCATCGCCCCCGGCGGAGGACAGTATCGATGGGACCCCCAACTGTCCTCCCCTCTCGAGGTGTGATCGCCCTGCAACTCCCATGGGCCTGGCGCCTCTCCTGCTGGGCGTCTGGCCACCTCCACCCGGCCACTCCGCCCCCTCGGGCGCATAGGTCCGGACATCAAAGGGCTCCAGACCTATATCTGGGGCGACCCCACCACAGCTCGGCAGTTGTATCCCGGAGTCGAGAGCCCTGCTGATTGAATCGCGGCTGACCCTACGGAGAAGAACTCTTGTCGGAACCATCACGAGCCCTGCTGACTGCGTCGCGGCTCCTTCCTGTGAACCCTTTCTGAACCACCTGGAACATCGGAGCCCTGCTGACGCCGTCGCGGCCCAACCTCGCTGAAACCTCCCTCGGAGCCCTGCTGACGACGTCGCGGCTCGAGCTGAGCAGAAACCATCTTGAGAGCCCTGCTGATTGGATCGCGGCTCTCCACGAACTGTACGCCAGAGCCCTGCTGACGCCGTCGCGGCTCAACCCCTCCGAGATCCGGAGGTCCTCCAGCGTGAGGATAAGAACTGGGCCCCAGGTACCCTCGTACCGCATTCCTGCCAAAGACTGTCCCGCTACCCCGACCCTTCCAAAGAGACACTGAGACTTTTGGTGGATCCCTCGATCCCTTCGTGTAAATATTGACCTCGTAACCTTTTTATTGCTGATAAAGAATTGCTTGTCACAAGACAACCTCCTTGAGTCCTGTGTGGTGGTGTTACTGTGCTAGGACTTGATAGGAGAAGGATCTCTCAGGAGACTTCTCGGCAGCGCTCGGCTACTTCGTGCAGTGTGAGGGCCCCCCCTTGGTGGTCGCACCGACTCCTCGGGGTCCGCCTTCCAACATTTGGTGGCCAGCGACGGGATCCGAGCCGAACGCAGTACGTACCAGCCAGTACCCACTAGCTACCCATCCAAACGAACAGCATCATGAGCAGCCAGGAAAACAACGCGACAATGGAGTTCCAGCCCGAACGGCTGGAAGAATATACGCACAAAGAATTGAAACAGTTCTGCAAAGACAAAGGCATTGCAACCACCAGCCTAGGTACCAAAGAGTAGATGCAGAAAGCTCTGAGGGCATGGTTGGAGGCCGGGGCAGGCCCCTCCGAGGAAGAAGGGCCCTTGCCCCTGACTGAGACCGCAGCAACCGCACGGACTCCGGCAACCGGAGGAAGAAAGAGCCTAGAAACCGGCCTCTCCGAAGAAGAAATACGAGAGCGGGAAAAGGTCCGGAGCCACGAGCTAGAGCTCGCCCGACTGCGGCTGGACGGTGAACTCCAGCTGGCAGAAAAGAAACTGGCCCTAGAGCAGCTGCGCCTTCAAGAAGAGATAGAGGAGAAGAGACGACACCGGGAGTTGGAGGAAAAGAAACTAACTCTTGAGCACGAGCGCAGTCTCAAGGAGCTCGAGATCAAGGCCAAGAACGGAGGGACTGACACCCCCAGTACTAGAGACACTCTACCGCCTTCCGAGGCCAAGGTACATATCCCGAAAGAAGTCGTCAAGGAGTATTACAAGAATGACGACATCCAACAATGGTTCAAGGCCTACGAGGTGGCCATGACCTCTCATCGGGTGCCCCGAAAGGACTGGGGCGCGGGCCTGTGGGGGCGGTTCCTGAGTGAGGGGTGGGACACGCTGCTCCAGCTACCGGAGGAGGTGATGACCTCCTACGATCACATGAAGGAGGCCCTGCTCACCCGCTACGGGCTAACAGCGGAAATGTACCGCCAGCGGTTCAGAGACTGCAAGAAAATCCCGGGTACCACATGGGTGGAATATGTGGACTTTTTCAGTCGGGCCCTAGAAGGGTGGATCAAAGGGAGCAAAGTAACCACCTACGGGCAGCTGGTCGACCTCATCGTGTGGGAACACCTTTCCAACAATTGCTTCGTGGAACTGAGACAGCACCTCCTCGACAGCAAAATGACCGACCCGCGAAAACTTGCCGTCGAGGCCGATCGATGGGTCAACTCCCGGGTCCCCCGGAACTCAATGGGGGAGTACCAGAGGAACCCCAACGGACCCCCCCGCCAGCGCGGTGGGGGGGAGGGCCGAACAGGAACCGAGACCCTCCCGCCGGGGCCCCCAGGAGCCCCCCTCGAGGGCCACCGCAGCCACATCTCTCCCCGAGCCTAGCCCGAAAGGTGGGCCCGGCCCGACCCGGACCACGGCCGCCAGTGACCTGCTACGGCTGCCAACAAACAGGACACTTTGCCAGCGATCCGGCCTGCCCTCTGAACCGAAGAAACGGGGCCGGCGGGCACCCGCCCCGGCAGCTGACAGCCGCCGCCTTGGGGGGAGGAGAAGAGGAAGAGGAGGCCCTCGACCGAGAGAACACTGAGTGGGAGCCGGCAGCCATGTCCCTGGTCTGCCTGGGTAGCCGAGAGATGGTACCCTGCACCCCCATCCCAACCAACACCCAGAAGTACCGGCAGCAGGTCACGGTCAATGGACAACGGGCCGAAGCCCTTCGTGACACAGGCGCCAGTATCACCGCTGTCCGCTGCCACCTGGTGACCCCTGGGCAGATTCTACCGAATGTGCTGTGCCCCGTACGGACGGCCGACAACAGTGAAAGCCTATGCCAGATGGCCCTGGTCCCCTTCGAGTGGGGAGGGGTGACGGGCCTGCTGAAGGTGACAGTGCGCGACGACGCCCCGGTCGACTGCCTCCTGGGGAACGACTTGGAAAGTTCCCCCTGGGCTCAAGTAGAGCGACGAGAGCACCTCCGAATGTTGGGACTGGCTGATTGGGCCTGCGCCATCACCCGGTCCATGACCGCCCAGGCCCCCCGCTCATCCTCGACCTCCGGGACCGCCCAGCCCGAGGGGCTCACACCCCCTCCCACCAGCAGCGAGGAGGAGGCGGACACCGACCCTGGACCCAGCGAATCCTCCCCCGAAGAGATGGCTTCTCCGAGCGCCCTCCCAGAGCTGACACAATGGCGACACGAAGGGGGCCCCACCCGAGAGCAGTTCCAGCAAGAACAACAGTCCTGTCCCTCTCTCGAAGGGGTCCGACAACAGGCGACCGCGCAAGCCAACGGTGACCAGACCGGCACCCACTGGATCTACTGGACCGAGGGCCTGTTGTACAGTGAACAGAAAGTAGCAGAACTCGGGGCCAGCCGCGTGTTGGTGGTCCCCCTCCGCTTCCGGGAGTTCCTTCTCCACCTGGCCCATGATGTGCCCCTCGCCGGACACTTGGGGCAAGACAAAACGTACAGTCGTCTGGTGACCCACTTCTACTGGCCCCGGATGCGGAGAGATGTGGACAACCACTGCCGGTCCTGCCAGACCTGCCAAGCCAGCGGAAAGACGGGGGGTCGGGTCAAGGCCCCCCTCCAGCCCTTTCCAGCCGTCAGCACCCCGTTCGAACGGGTCGGAATCGATATTGTGGGACCCCTGGACCCCCAAACCGCCCTGGGCCACCGCTTCATCCTGGTCCTCGTGGACCACGCCACCAGGTACCCGGAGGCGGTCCCGCTAAGAACTATAACGGCCCCTGTGGTAGGCCGGGCCTTGATGGGGATCTTCTCCCGAGTGGGATTCCCCAGCGAAGTGGTGAGCGACCGCGGCACGAACTTTATCTCCAGGTACATGCGGTCTCTGTGGCAACAGTGCGGGGTCACATACAAGTTCACGACCCCCTATCACCCTCAGGGGAACGGACTGGTTGAGCGGTTCAACCGAACATTAAAAGGGATGATCCAGGGCCTGGAAGAACCCCTCAGGCGGAAATGGGATGTCCTGCTGCCCTGCCTCCTGTTTGCCTATCGGGAGGTCCCGCAGAAGTCCCTGGGGTTCAGCCCGTTTGAACTATTGTATGGACACCCGGTCCGCGGACCGCTCAGCCTGGTCAAGGAGGGCTGGGAGATGAAGCCCCGAGGAGCCCCTCCGGACGTCTACCGATACCTCCTGACCCTCCGAAACCAGACCCGCAGGTTCCGAGCCATGGCCGAAGCCAACCTCGAGGCCAGCCAGGAGGACATGAAGCGGTGGTACGATCGCAACACCTCTACTATAGAATTCGAGCCAGGACAGAAAGTATGGGTCATGGCCCCGGTCGAACCCGGCGCCCTCCAGGACAAGTGGACCGGGCCCTTCAAGGTGGTGGAGAAGAAAAGTCCCGTCACCTACCTGGTCGATCTGGAGTCCCCCCGGAACCCCCTCCGGGTCCTACATGCTAACAGGCTAAAACCCCACTTCGCCCGGACCGAACTGAGCCTGCTGCTGGCGACTGACGAAGGGGGCGAAGACGACTCCGAGCCCTTGCCCGACCTCTTGCAATCCGACATTCACGATGGATCGATCGAAGGGGTCCAACTCGCCTCGTCCCTGACCCCGGAACAGCGCAACGACTGCCAGCAATTACTGCGGGACTACGCAGCCCTCTTCTCTCTCACCCCGGGGGTGACCCACTGGTGCGTCCACGATGTCGACACCGGGGAGAGCCCCCCCATACGACACAGAGCCTACCGGGTGCCTGACCGAGTGCGGGCCTGCATCCAGGCCGAAGTAGCGAAGATGCTGGCCCTGGGGGTCATCGAGCCTTCCGACAGCCCGTGGGCCAGCCCTGTCGTCCTGGTGCCCAAGGCCGCAGCTCCCGGTCACCCCCCGGAGTTGCGATTCTGCGTGGACTACCGAGCCCTGAATGCAGTAACCAAGACAGACGCACACCCGATACCCCGGGCCGACGAACTCATCGACCGCCTAGGGGCCGCTCGCTACTTGAGCACGCTGGACCTCACCGCCGGGTACTGGCAAATCCAGCTCACCCCCGGCGCCCAAGAAAGATCCGCCTTTTCGACCCCGGATGGGCATTACCACTTTCGGGTGATGCCCTTCGGAATGAAGAACGCCCCGGCCACCTTCCAAAGACTGGTGAACAAGGTTTTGGCCGGGCTTGAGGCCTTCAGCGCGGCCTACTTAGATGACATTGCCGTGTACAGCAACCACTGGGCCGAGCACCTTCTCCACCTGAAGGCCGTCCTGGCCGCCCTTCAGCGGGCCGGGCTCACAATCAAGGCCAGCAAATGCCAAATCGGCCACGGATCCGTGACCTACCTGGGCCATCAAGTGGGAAGCGGGCAGGTGGCCCCCCTCCAAGCAAAGATAGATGCCATCCAGACCTGGGAACCCCCCACTACCCAGACCGCTGTCCGGGCCTTCCTGGGCCTCACCGGATACTACCGGCGGTTTATCCGGGACTATGGGAGCATTGTTGGCCCCCTCACAGAGTTAACGTCCAAAAAGCAGCCCAAGAGGGTACACTGGACACCCCGCTGCCAAACAGCCTTCGACACCCTAAAGACAGCCATGTGTACTGCTCCGGTGCTGCAGGCCCCGGACTACCAGAAGGAGTTCGTGGTACAGACGGACGCCTCCGAGTATGGGATCGGGGCCGTCCTATCCCAAGCCGACGAAAAGGGGCTCGACCGACCAGTGGCCTTCATCAGCCGACGACTACTGCCCCGAGAGCAACGCTGGAGCACTATTGAGCGTGAGGCCTTCGCTGTGGTGTGGGCCCTCAAGAAGCTCCGGCCCTACCTCTTTGGCACCCACTTCCGGGTCCAGACCGACCACCGGCCCTTGCAATGGCTAATGCAAATGCGGGGCGAGAACCCCAAGCTGCTGCGGTGGTCCATCTCGCTACAAGGGATGGACTTTGACGTCGAACACCGGCCCGGCAATGACCACGCCAACGCCGACGGCCTGTCCCGCTTCTTCCGCCTTGACGAGGAGAATCCCCAAGGAGATGGGTGACTCTCCATGCCTTCGGCTGGGGGGGACGCCTGTTGGACCCGGCCTCGTGGCGTGGTCCTTAACCCCCTGGATTGTGCCCGTTCCCCGCCCCGGCTGTCACGGGCCACCCGTCTGAACTGCACCAAGGCCCTTTCACCCGGAGCTGCACGTGGACGCATACTCCTCGTGGCTCCGCCATCTTGTTGGCATCCACGTCACACCGTGCACCAGCCGGCGCGACCCCGCTCAACCCGGCCTCGACCCCAGCGAAGCCCCGACATCGAGGCACCACGAACTAGCCAGGGGGTGCCGCAGGAACCATTCATCGCCCCCGGCGGAGGACAGTATCGATGGGACCCCCAACTGTCCTCCCCTCTCGAGGTGTGATCGCCCTGCAACTCCCATGGGCCTGGCGCCTCTCCTGCTGGGCGTCTGGCCACCTCCACCCGGCCACTCCGCCCCCTCGGGCGCATAGGTCCGGACATCAAAGGGCTCCAGACCTATATCTGGGGCGACCCCACCACAGCTCGGCAGTTGTATCCCGGAGTCGAGAGCCCTGCTGATTGAATCGCGGCTGACCCTACGGAGAAGAACTCTTGTCGGAACCATCACGAGCCCTGCTGACTGCGTCGCGGCTCCTTCCTGTGAACCCTTTCTGAACCACCTGGAACATCGGAGCCCTGCTGACGCCGTCGCGGCCCAACCTCGCTGAAACCTCCCTCGGAGCCCTGCTGACGACGTCGCGGCTCGAGCTGAGCAGAAACCATCTTGAGAGCCCTGCTGATTGGATCGCGGCTCTCCACGAACTGTACGCCAGAGCCCTGCTGACGCCGTCGCGGCTCAACCCCTCCGAGATCCGGAGGTCCTCCAGCGTGAGGATAAGAACTGGGCCCCAGGTACCCTCGTACCGCATTCCTGCCAAAGACTGTCCCGCTACCCCGACCCTTCCAAAGAGACACTGAGACTTTTGGTGGATCCCTCGATCCCTTCGTGTAAATATTGACCTCGTAACCTTTTTATTGCTGATAAAGAATTGCTTGTCACAAGACAACCTCCTTGAGTCCTGTGTGGTGGTGTTACTGTGCTAGGACGTGATAGGAGAAGGATCTCTCAGGAGACTTCTCGGCAGCGCTCGGCTACTTCGTGCAGTGTGAGGGCCCCCCCTTGGTGGTCGCACCGACTCCTCGGGGTCCGCCTTCCAACACACCGTGAAGCATCTCCATAGATGCATCACGATGTAAATGGGGCGCAACGTGGCGCAGGGTTTATGCCGCCTCTGCGTCACAAAAGTGACGCAATGGCAGCGTAAAAGTGGCGCAAGTCTAACATAGATCTGCCCCGAGGAGATTAAGTGTACTTTGCCTAGAATTACAGGATATTGAGCCGACGCCTGGACTCAAATCTGGTTTCGGGGCTATTAGACCACACCTCCTCCCCAGACTTCATCTAACGAAATGGATCACTGAGTCAGTTATTTGTTTTTGCTGTTTTCTTTTTTTTATCTAGGGTAGTCTCCTAATAGGGGGAAACCCAGTTTTGTAAAGCCTGATTGTGGCACCCAAAAGGTGGGATTGTTATGAGACCCAACTTAGGGGGAATCTGTTTATTCAGCTCTTCCCAGGTGCCCCACAAACAATTTTCCAAATAATTACTTGTATCTGTCTATTACACGCATGGCATCACTGGAAGGGAAATGGTCACAGGTGATGCCTCGTCTGTGCACTTCCACTCCATTAATGAATAAAATAGAACATTAGTGCATACTACTTTTTATTACGGGGCGAACAAATGCATTTCTTTACATTACTGGTGCCTCCTAAAAAGGGGAAACAAAATGAAGCAGGTAATTCCCAGCTGTGCTCGAAAGTGGACACAATGATCTGAAGTGACTACTATGGGGTCTCGTGAGAAAAAGGGTAGAGCTTGGTGCAGTAATGGACCACCTGGAAGGAACCCTTTCAACTATTGTTTTTATCTCAACAGCTCATTCTAAGAACAGGTTCCATTAAGTGCCTGCATAGTCTTTGCCCAACAGAGTGGGAACAGGCCGAGCCAGAAGTACATTATTGGGGGGCTTGACCCTCAGCTATAACCAAAGATGTGGCCTAGAGTCTAGAGCGGCTGACTTTGAACCTGGAGAACCAGGTTCGAGTCTGGCAGGAGGCTTAACATTCTGTGATTCTGGGCAAATCACTTAATCTCTGCGTGCCTAAAAAAATGAATGTGTCCCTCTGTAATGCAACTGGTGCTCATGTAATGCGCTCTGATACCTTCGAGTCGAGTTTGCGCTATATAAAATTGGAAAGAACAAAAACATTAGCTATACACTATAAGTATATTCTTTCCCACATACTTGAAGGGAAAAAAGTACAGTAAGCAAGGTTTTAAAGTACACAATGCTTTTTGGTGTTTTTTATTAGTGGTATGATATAATGTACTACTAAATATTATTCCCCAGAATATTGTGTTGGAAGAATATTGAGGATGAAGGAAGTGACCCGATGAGGGCCACCCGCGTCACTCGCGACCACCTCTCGGCTTTCCACACAAATGAAGAGTCGGTCAGACAGTAGAGAATACAAACAAAGTTATTTATTAGTTTCGCTCGAGCGGAGTCCAGTCTCACTAGCCTCCTCAGATGCTACCGATAGGACTGACTCCCCCCCAACGTTACATTAGTTATACATTTCCAATGCCCAGCAAGACCCGCTCAAAACTGGAAAATTTCAGTTGGAGCAGGCTAGCAAAGGAGACATAGAAGACGAGTTACGCTCCTGGGATCGGGTACATGTTATCTCTACCTCAAGGTTACTCTGCCCGTGCCTGCTACAGTAGAGCATGAGAACCGGCTTATCTAACAAAGAAGGTTTGCAAAAGCACATTCATGTATTCAATGAGATACCGAAGCTCAACCGGAGCTTTTCTGCTGGGGCAGACAGAATGAGACAGAAGTTAGTTTGATCATTACACAAAATGGTGGGTCTTGGGCAAAATGGTGCAGCAAATGCTAACTTAAGAGCAACATCCGGGAGGACCAGGAGCAAACCATAGGCTGAACGCGGGACACTTTGCCTGAGACAAATGAACAGGAGTGTCCCCTCCCTTCCCCCCATGTGGCAAGTAGTTGTCTCAACTAGGGCTTGACGGTTGGAAGCCAATTAGGAAGCGGAGTGTGGCCCCCGCTACACCCGCGCAGTGGTACTTTCTTGCTACCTGTTGGTAAGAACGGAGCCCCAATTCAAACTTAGGTCCTGATGAATGCCCTGGACCCGCTCGGGCCAACTAGGCAGAAACATGTCGACCTTCCACAAGACGGTTACGGGACACTAAACACCCCATCCACCGTCCTTTTGCTTTTAGCATCATATAGTTATTGGCCACATTAAAAATTATTTTCTGATAACTATAATGATTTTTAACTTCACGTTTGACCCCACGGGCCCCCACTCTTTAGTTTAGAAGTGCACCCCTGTCTCCAGGTGTATGCCCGCCCTCCATCAAACGAAGGTTTTGGAGGGCGAGGACTGGCCGATGATGAAGCATGACACCAGGTGGTGTGTGAGACCAGTCCGTCACTTTTTGTGAGATGTCCCAACTCACAACAGTTCTATAACTGTGGTAGGGTCACACTTCACTAGGAGCAGCTTTCTGTGGTTAATAACTTAAGAGCAATGCCAATAGGGAGAGCCGATTGGAAGTATTTTTCCAGTCCAATAGACCCCCCTTTAAGCATTTGCTAACTAATTTTGTTACTATGGAGAGCTAGGACTCAGTAATACGTAATGGACATAGTACAAATCTAAACATACACCATCAGTACTCAAAAAGGCCCTTGTCTATGCGCATCAAATCTTAGATATCCTGCATCATCATGGCCTTGCCCTTAGGGTCATGTTCCAGGGGTGTGGGGTAAGGTGTCAACATTGTCATAAAGCAGGCACAACAGGCAGGAAGGCAATGTATACAGAGACAGCATGTTAAGATGATACCAGCTATGGCGATCAGAAAGATAATAATCTTCCAACCCCAGGATGCGAACAGGCCCCAAAACCACCCAGTGAGAGACCATGTACCATTCTCTTGGTGTATGTTAGAGGCAAGCCAATGGAGCTTCTGTATAGCAGCATACACATTCGGGCGTGGTCCGGTATGTATAGACAGCAACTACTACCAGTGACACGGCAGACCCCACCCCAATCAGCAAGGATAACATCTAACACCATCCTGTTCTGAAGGGGAGCACGTCTCGTAGCCTGGAGCTCTGCTGTAATATTCGTCAGTATTCCAGCCGTTGCGTTTATTACCCCTTCCACCACACTAGTGAGTCTTCGAATATTAAGACTATTGGACATGGGACCCCAAAAGGGAACAATACCCTTCATAGCATCAGAGAACTGCTGCAATGTGGTATCTGTCTGATCTATGTCTGCAGTGTCAATAACTCATCTAACACGTGACAGATGAACACCCCTACGTTGTAGTCGGTGATCCCTATGGTAGTTGGATGGCGACATATACACTGGGGGAAGGAGAAAGGAGAGATAACATATTCCAGACCATCCTCAAGGGAGCTAAACATAGGCCTGGACCCACAAACAATGCTTATTAGTTGCAGCGTCATTTAATGTATTTTTTTCACCTCATTCAGGTCAACTAGGAGTGGTTTACCCAGGGCTGGTCCCTGTGTAATCCTGACGAAGAGCTTGGGGATGCTCGAAACATGTTGACAAGATGCTAGGTACACCTAACCCATTATAGCTAGGTTTTCCAGCGTTCTACCCCGTTTTTAGACTATATCAACTAGGAGCAAGAATAAAATAATTTCGCCCACTAGCTAGGTATTTTTAAAACTCACATTAACCCACTCCACTACACTTTCTGCACCACACATAGTTGTCACAACAGTGCTCATACGTAATCCGCAAGTCGTAGCACGCCTCAGTCTGTAGAGAACTGAGATGGCCCCAATGATGAAGCATGTCACCGTGGGGAAACCCTGGTGACTGAGGGGACTCAAGAAAGAAAAGCTTTTCTTTCCTGGTGATTTTCAAACTCAGACTGAGTTCTGAAACTCCTCTTTTGGTTAGGTTCTTTTACCCGATACTTTGGGTTATTTAGGCCCACAAACAAAGTAAACATTGTGAGGGGGCAGTAGAGGAGGGCTATTCGTGGTACTCAGTACATAAGTGTAATTGCAGTTACTCACCCCACCCCCATTTTTCCTTTCCCTTTAACACAGAAAGTCGCTGTCGTATTAAGCACTGGCATTGCAACATCATGAGTAATATTACACATATGAAAAGATTTAAAGTATTCAGTGACATTGAAATCCTAAAAATCAGACATTTCATTTCGAAGCCATGTTACATTTTGTTATCTTTCGTAGACATTCAGGCAAGCTGTCAGAGACAATGAATCTGGTGTCCCTTGTTCCCTTGGGGTAAACCCTTGATGTACACGTATATACTCTAAGACAGTTTCGTAGTCAGCTAACGTCATATTCATAGTATCAGAGTGATAATGAGTGTTTACCATAGTGAAGAGCTGAAACCAGCCTTCACAACTTCCAAAGTAAAACAAGCATTGGCATGGCCAATAGGTCTCGCCTTTGGGACCTTATAAGTATTTAGTTATGCAGCACAATATCCTTGGTGCAACAACATCAACTGTTGCATGGCTAAACACTTATAAGGTCCCAAAGGCGGTAGAGAGGTAGAGAGAGGTATAGAGAGGTAGAGAGAGGTAGAGAGAGAGGTAGAGAGAGAGAGGTAGAGAGGAAGAGGTAGAGAGAGAGGTAGAGAGGTAGAGAGAGAGGTAGAGAGAGAGGTAGAGAGAGAGAGAGAGAGAGAGGTAGAGAGAGGTAGAGAGGTAGAGAGAGGTAGCAAGGTAGAGAGAGGTAGAAAGGTAGAGGTAGAGAGAGAGGTAGAGAGAGGGGTAGAGAGAGAGAAAGAGGTAGAGAGGTAGAGGGAGAGAGGTAGAGAGAGAGGTAGAGAGAGAGAGAGATAGAAAGGTAGAGGTAGAGTGAGCGGTAGAGAGGTAGAGAGAGAGGTAGAGAGTTAGAGAGAGGTAGAGATGTAGAGAGAGAGGTAGAGAAAGAGAGGTAGAGAAAGAGGTGGAGAGGTAGAGAGAGAGAGAGGTAGAGAGAGAGAGAGAGGTAGAGAGAGAGGTAGAGAGAGAAGTAGAGAGGTAGAGAGAGAGAGGTAGAGAGAGAGGTAGAGAGGTAGAAAGTCAGAGAGAGGTAGAGAGAGGTAGAGAGAGAGGTAGAGAGAGAGGTAGAGAGAGAGGTAGAGAGAGCGAGGTAGAGAGGTAGAGAGAGAGAGGTAGAGAGAGAGGTAGAGAGAGAGAGGTAGAGAAAGAGACGTAGAGAGAGGTGAGGTAGAGAGAGAGGTAGAGGTAGAGAGGTAGAGAGGTAGAGAGAGAGAGAGAGGTAGAGAGGCAGAGAGAGAGAGAGGTAGAGATAGAGTAGTAGAGAGAGAGGTAGAGAGGTAGAGAGAGGTAGAGAGGGGTAGAGAGAGAGAGGTAGAGAGAGAGGTAGAAACACGTATTTTTTTAAACGAAAGCAACTTCCTGATAATAACTTACGACTTGCAGAAGGGAAACATGGGTACACATGCTAGGTGTTGGAAAACGAGGCAGCATCTGTGAGGCCTGCACAAATAACATGACTACATTTGTCCTTCACTGGGAACCAAACGCCCTATTGTAGCGCCTGACTCTCAGAGGGTAGCGTTGCAGAGCAGTCTGAGGCTTACTCAAGGGAGGTGGTGTGGGCTAGTAATCGCCATTTGCAGGTGCACAAAAATAACACTCAATAATTGATTGTCCAGTCTGTACTTTGCTTTATAAAAGTAAGAGTACATTCATTAAACACACACACTACTCAAAACCATGCACCAATTTACAAATATACATAAGCTGTTGGAATTACTTTGTGACATTGCATAACATCTCCACCCCTCCCGCAGGGGGGGTGGGGTCTAGTACCACCACTCCCATGTATGCACATCAACTTGCCCCCAATGCAGTTAGTTGAACATAACCTGGAGCGAGGGCCCTGCGCACTGGCACCATCCCAGTGGCGACCCACCCCATTACCTCAACAAGCATTAATAAGGGGTAAACCTGCCTTGGTGACACATGACCCTGACTAAGCATCTCCTACTGACCATAAAGTAGGCACCTCTATATCTTAAGGGCTAGCAGTCTGGGGTCTTCACCTAAGCGCAGCAGCAAGAATCCATGTTTACGCACACTTTAGAATGACAGTACTCATCACCTTGGTTGATCATTTGAATGCATTGCAATTACAGCCCATTAGGGCATCACAGATGAAATCACAGGATTGCTCATAGACAGCCAGATACCCTAGCAGGACGGTCTGGCCACATAGCCCCACTTGGCCTATGACATCTCCTTACACATGTGACTTACAGTCCCTTCAAAAGAAGTACTCCTGTCAACTACACTTCTCCTGCAGTGTGCCTCTTCACTTTAAAAGGAATCACATAAGCATGGGATTACGTAAATACAGCCAGACCCCCTAGCAGGAGGGTCCAGCAACACAACTCCATTTAGCTTAACATCACCTTACACAGGTACTTCACTTTACACATGTGACTTTCAGTCCACCTAAAAAGAAATAACCAATAGTAAATGCATTTGGGTGCAATTACACCACTTCACCTCCAGGGGATGCCCATCTCCAGACATCCCCAACTCAGCCCTTCTGCTGAGCCCTTGAGGGGTTATTCTTTCAGATGCCCCGTGAAACTTAGGGGTGGACTGTTCTGTTTGCTGGGGGAGACTGCGGTGCTCCTGCTGCCCCCCTGCACCCCTTTTCACAGATGAGGTTGACCCCCTCCTCTGGAGGCCACCAGGCACAAAAATGGCAGATTTCTTCGTGCTGGGGGGAGGGAAAGACTGTGCTCCCCCAGCCGCTCCCCCAGCACCTTTTCACAAGTGAGGGTGACCCCTCTCCTCTGGGGGCCACAAAGCACCAACACAGCAGATTTCCAAATTCCTGGCGAGGCATTATGGGGCACTTCATGCTCCTCTTTACCAGCCCCCGCCACTGGGAACACTCTCCTATTCCCTCAGGGTCTCTGATTCAGCAGGGTGCTGTCTTCACTGGCTCCCTGCGCCAGCCTCTCGCCAGGCTCTCCTTCTGGGACTCACCAGCCCCCGCCACTGGGAACACTCTCCTGTTCCCTCAGGGTCTCTGATTCAGCAGGGTGCTGTCTTCACTGGCTCCCTGCGCCAGCCTCTCGCCAGGCTCTCCTTCTGGGACTCTGTTCTCCCTGCGCAGAGGCCCCTGCTTCTGTGCACCAGTCCTGGGCTCTTCTTCTGGTGCTGATAGGGTCCTGGGGGCAGTCAGGGGGTCTCTCCTTCCAACTGCCCATTGCGCCAGGCTCCAGCACCTTCAACCTCAGCAGGCCACACCCCAGAGAGCCCTTCTCTTCCTGTGCAAGCACTTTTTAAAAATTGAGTAGGGGGCTGGCAGAAAGTCTCTGTTGGTCCTATCAAACAGCGACACATCACGTCCCTGCCCCTGCTCCCTCCTTGTCCAGCCTCTGAGCTTGTTCAAAATGGTGTCCTCCAGGGTTTCTGGCCACATGTTTGAAGCCTCATCCCCCACGCTGCCTTCCCTCCTTGGTGCAGCCTGGTGCCTGGCACCCAGTGACAGCTGCTAATTGATGAACCTGTATCCCCTCCCATCTTCTCTTCGTGGAGAGGAGGCCCTAGCTTGTGGAAGAAAGGTTATCAATCCATCCAGCTGAGGTCAGCCCTCAGCCTGGGTCTGGTCCTGGCTGGCTTACAGAAATATGACAGTTCTGGATGACCCAAAAGCAGTACAAATATGACTTTGGACTCTGCAGAATACTTCTTTTCACCTCCAATACAATGGACTTTAGGGCATGTCTGGAAACTGTAGGCCTTGTGGAAGTTAATTTAGCCATGGGCCCCACATTCCCTTAGGGAAATAATGAAGTGAAAACACAGTGAAACACACTGACTTTCCCTGGCATGTTTCTTTCCAGCGTATAAAGCCTATTCCATATCACCACCTAATACTGCATAAGTCCTGCCACACCATTCACTTTGTAGCTGCTCCTGGACTGCGCACGCTAGGAATCTCCCCTGCGCAGCCCGTACACGTGTGCACACGCATGTTCACATGTGTCTGCATGTAACCAGCCCGGTGTCCCTTACTCCAGCTGCTGCGCAGTGGCCTGGTCAAGCCAGGGGAACACCAGTAAAATCCCCATGCAGTCTCTTACATCCTGAGTTCACTGTGGGTGAGTCCCAACTTATGAGGCTCCCCCACAGTAAAAGCTAAACAATTAGGTGCTAAAAAAGCAAAAAATCCGGGCGGCCCATAGTGTCAGAACCACCTTCTAACACTAGGTATGCAGTGCATCAAAATATATCGACTAACCACCATGCCACTAGACAGGAAGCACATACAACCTCTACATAAGGATAAACAGTGGAATTGTGGTGGGCGTAGTTAAAGCACTTGGTATGGCCATAGAACAAGGACGTAGAGGGTTAGAAAGAGTTAAAGAAAGGAAACATAACTGTGCAAACTCTGCTTTATGATTTAATATTAGATACTGCTGGGAAAAGCACATTTACAACACTCAATTTATCACACCCGAAGGCGCTCTCCTCCAATTACGCCAGCGCGCCCCCGAGGTACTTAAACTCTTCGTACGCGCTTCCTGTCCGGCTTCCTGCAACTGCTTGCAGGTGTTCTCGTGGCTTATCTGCTACATGGGCGTAAACGGGAGGTAAAGATCGCATCAAGGGCAGGTCCAGAATGTGCGCAAACATTCACTATACAAATCTGTCTCGCTCTGCTTAGAAATGAAACAAAAGACAGATTATGTTTTTTCAGCATGATCCAGACAAAACAATGACGTGACAGCTAATTGACTTACACCTATTGTGAAGCTGATTACACATAGTTCACAAAATACCATGATAAAATAATTAATACTTGCAAACTTATAAAATTGCTCGAAGATGTTGAGTTGCAAGAAGGCCTCCCAGTTTTTACTGGTTTCTTTCAAAGAAATACAGACGGAAAACAATGTGCTTCCCAACTCCAGGGACCCCTGTGACGGGTAACAATAGTATTAATGCAGAAACTGGGTTATTTTTCTTTCCTTTTCCCCAGGGGCTGTGAATGTATTGAATGTCACCAACTAAGTTGTGAGATGAGACTTTAAAATTAAGCTGTGAAACCTTGTGGGGACGAGTAACGAAAACAATAGTTTAACAAACACGGAATAATACAAAAACAGGTCTTCTTTTGAGTGACTGCCAAGGTAATATCTATACAGATTGAAAGTACAGGGAGATAAAAAAGGAGCCAGCTTTACTTAAAATACTGTTCATGTGCCTAGTATTTGCATTACAATGCTTATGTTTACAGGGGTGTATTTATTTTATATACAGCTGCTAAAACCCTACAGGCAACCAATTATAAGTGCACATTTGTCAGTATAAAATGTGGATATATGCTAGCTGCAACTGTTTTCAAACATCACAAAATACACATAAATACCAATTAGATGAGAAAAAAATGAAAATGCCTCAAAACAGACAGAAATGTTAAACAAATACTGGTAAGGATTACATAGAAGGAGGACGTACATAAACGGACTCCGCGCAGTTGCCATAGTTGAACTGCGTGTTATTTATTTTACGGAAGGGAATGGCTAATAAAAGGCATCAATTAAAAACAATTATGAAATTACAGGCACTTTAAAACAGTACAGGAATTGCCACACAATGTTGTAAGCCATGGCCGCTTGTGTTTTTGTTTAACTAAAATGCACAGAAATAAGAGTTAGCGGGAATCCCAAACTGTGTCATTCAGCAGAGTACGGAGCAGCGTCTCCTGACTCTGCAGCTGCCCTGCTAGCTCTCGCTATGCTGTGTGAGGGTGCAGTCTGAGCCCCGAGAGGCCGAGTGACTGCGAGGGAGGATCGCGCTAATTACCCACCGCCGCCGCCCACAGCAGCTGTTTTGAAGCACACTCATGCTTGTGGCGGCATCCGCCTTGCGGGAACGAGCAACAGCCAATTAGCATGCGCGCCGCTGCTCACTCCCGCAAGGTGGATGCCGCCACAAACACGAGTATGTGCTTCAAAAAAGAGCAGAGCAACAGCTAAAGGCCCTTCTATGCAACGCATGCGCGCTGCGGAGGCGAGACCTAAAAAGGGCATAGACAACAACACGTCATTCTTGTACATCACAAAAGGGAGCAGCCCACAGATCCAACAATTAGTGACATTGGACGTACCATGGGCCTGGTGTAACACTTGGAGGAGGAACACGTTATCTACATATGTCTTTCTGTGTTCACCTTTGTGAGGAGCCTGGGTGACAAACATATGTTCAGAGGGAACAAGTGTTGTACCACTCAAAGAGTGCACAGGACATTTCTCTTCTAGAAACCACATTATTCCAAGTATTGCTAGTAGGGAAATAAGGACAATCACTATAAAGATCACTTTACCCTTTTTCGACCAACTGGGCCAACCTATCCCATCCCTCTCCCTATGTGGTGCTGCAAAAGGCTGTTCCTCCTCATAAATGGGCGCCCAACAGGATAAATGATGCAGCAGCGTGGAACTTCTGCCTAATGTGTAGCCCATCACACACCAACTGGATGACTTTTGAATTGAAATAACTGCCATTGTCACTACAGATCAAGCGGGGTAAACCGAAACGATGGAAAAATTCCTTCAGGAGGGCTTTCGGTGTAGCCAAGGCTGGATTCTCTTTAGTGGGGGTATGCCTCAACCCATTTACTGAATGTGCAAACAACCACTAACACATATTTCAATTTGTTGGCCCGTTCCATCTCAATGTAGTCCATTTGAAGGACTTCAAAAGGGAAAGAAGGGCGTGCAAAATTGCCAGGGGGTGTAGGAGTGACCTTCCCAGTATTATACATCATGCATACCATACAATATTTAACCAAGTGAGCAGCTATTTTGGGGGTGTTATCATTCTGCCACATGGGGTCTAATAGTTTGCATATACCCTTGGTGCTAATGTGAGCTGGTCTGTGTGCCATGGTAGTAACAGGGAGAAATTAGGCATCCGGCAGCATCCACCTTTGCTTCCCTGACTTATCCGTCCAGCACCCATCCTCGTCTAAATGTGCTGTGCTGTGCTTTCCTGCCATATTGCAAACTCCTCAACTGTTTCCTCGCTTTGTATCTCTTTCACACTGTCCAGTGTATCTTCAAACATCGTAACTTCAGGTGCCCATCTAGCAGGACCTGCCACAAACATCTTTTTCATCTTAGTTCAAGCCGTTTCCTTTGATATTTGGTCTGCAAATGCGTTTCCTCTTCCCACATCATCAGTAATTGCCCTGTGGGTGCTGCACTTCACTATTGATAACCCTTTGGGGAGTGTCAGGGCTGACAAAAGCCTGTGTATCATGGGGCCAGTCTGGATCTTTAGCCCGTGTGAGGGCAGGAATCCTCTCTCCGCCCTGAGCTGCCCAAAATTGTGGGCAACCCCAAAGGTGTACTGGCTGTCAGTAAATATTGACTGTCAGTTCCTCACTTAACTCACAAGCTCGAAGGAGGGCAAATAGCCCTGCAGCTTGGGCCGATTTATAGGGAACTCGTGATGTCTTGACTACTGTATGTAGGATAGTTATGGCATATGCCGCAGTGGTTGTGCAATCCGGTAATTTGAAACAAGAGCCATCAACATATAGCTCCCCTCGGGGTTCAGATAGGGAACATCAGTCAGGTCTACCCGTCCCTTCGTCTCCTCTTCAGTCCGAAAAAATCCTGTATGTCTAGGCTTTCCTGTTTTCAGTTTCTATTTTTGGTAAATTCTGGTGGTGTTTTTTCAGTGTTTTCCAGTGATTTCAATACCTAAAAAAAACAGTGCTTTTCAGTGGTTACTCATTTTCGCGCCATAAAAAACAACTGAAACAGTGTTTTACCGGTGTTTATGGAACGCTTTGCTTTTATTATTGCTTGCTTTCTTCATTGATGCATGGTATATAGACAGTGTAGGTACAGTGTATTTGAGGTCCAAATACAATCTTACAAGTCAAACATAATTGTAGTACACCATAAAATATTTCTTTAGTGAGTCTTTGGTCATTCCTGCTCTCTCTTTCCTTCCCATGTAAACTTTTATTTGTGAAAAGGCCCTCTCGACATTGGCACTTGAGACTGGCAACGCCAAAACAGCCAGTACACAATTTGCCATCTCTGGTCACTGACATAGCTTTCCATGCCAATACTGGTGCACCTAAAGGCTGACATTCTCTGGAACAGGTTCTGCAACATATGCGTTGAACTGGGAGCATAGGCCCTCAGAGGTATTAAAGCCGTCAGTCAATAATGAAGCTGTACTTTGCAAAGTTTGGAGAAAATTCCACTTTGCAGTAGGGATCTAACACTTGTGCAGAGTACCACAGTGAGGCTTCATTGACTTCAAAAGCCATGGTTGGTGAAGGGACATTTCTATTCTAAAGAAGGAGCAAGAACCAAAGTCTGCAGAGGCCCGGACATAGTGAACACTTTCAAATTGCCACTAAGCCCACACAGCAAGAGCCACAGAAAAGGCCCTAGTTGCTGTGGTGGCTCTCAGCCTAGGCCCGCAATTAACTCAACTGAAATAGATGTCTCTAGAGGTTAAGATAACTTTGCCAGCTCAGTTATGAGCTCCGAAGGAGGTGACCTGCCAAAGGTTACCCCACAAAAAATAGAAAATATGTTCTGATCCCAGGATGAGCAACAGAACAGACAAATGTAGGTTCTGAAACATACGACTGCCTGACTGACAGAGCAGAAATGTTTGCCTACACCCGCGCAGGCTGATTAACACACTAGCTAATATTTGTATTTCAAACGTCTGCTACAAAACTCCCCGATCCAAACCATTTAAAATGGGTCTCCACTACATTGCATTAGTGGGGCCAGCATAGAAAACATTGTAGGCAGAACATGGCAAAAGAGATTCAAGTAGGGGACGAATCTCCAACGCAACACTGGCTCGAAGTTTCGCCACGATGGAGCCTGCTAAGAGTGCCTCTCACTCCATATGTGGTGTCCCCCTGGATGTAGCGCACAGGCCACCCAACCACATGGTTTCTCGAGCTAACCCCGGATGTTCTCAAAGCTTCCAGGTGCTAGATTTAACGTCACCATGTGTACACCCTAATAAAACGAGACCAGTAAGGGCCGGGCCAGGGGTAACACAGACCAAGTTACGGTTGAGTTTCAGCTGCCTTCTGTGGCAAAATGAATGATGCATCAATGAGCGAGTGTGCATAAAAAAGCACAGAGCATAGGAAATAAATTGCTGCCGTTTGCAATGGATTTGTGGCATGAAGAATGCGTTGGTCTAACTTTTAACGTTCTCCCTCCTCAATCATTTTTGAGCAGGCTCGCCTGTGAGTCAGGTTAGGGGGGGAAGGGCTAGACGTCCCGGACTTTTCGAACATTTCTTTATCAGTGTAATTGTAGCAGTCCCATCCAGGCGCACAACACCCATTGGATGAGACAGCTTCCCGTTGCATACACAGCCGCACCCGAGCACTTCACAGGTCTTTAAAAAGACCATTTGCATGTTAATGAGGCCTCGCTGTTGGTTCACCCCTTCTAAGAGCCCCTGCAGCTCCACTCTGCCTATTGCTTAAAGTTTCAGCCCCCCCGAAATTTTTTCTTAGCCCCCCCGAAATTTGACTCTAGTTGCACCTCTGGTCCCATCCCTCGGGGCCCGACCTGCTTGCCACAAGCGAGTGACTGTAGGGTGGGGCAGCACGAGGAGCTTGTTACCCACTCATCCGGGAAGTGCCTTAGTCTCCCTTCACTTTAAGAGGTTGGTGTAGGCTATGTGTTTCTGGCTGGCTGTTAAACTGTTATGTTTCTTAATAGCTGCGGCATAGGTATTGATCATTTATAAATCGAGCAACCAGTTTTTGAGGTTGTCTATTGCAGATGAATGCTTTTCAATTTCAAGATAGTGGCCATGTCCAAGCTGGTGGCCTGCTGCAGTGGTCTGCATCTATGGATTGTAGTTTTGGGTTGTGATGTTGGCGAATATAGTTAAACTGTAAGGCGTTTGCTATACATGGAATAATAACCAGTAATCGCCAGGTAAAATGCTCTGACTAACTGTACACAGCGTTTCCTACCTAAACAAAGTGAATATTTGCCCGCCCCTTCCCCCCCTCCCTCCCCCTTCAGTAGTTTATTGACCTGGGTTTATAAGCGGGAATGAACAGCATTTTAAAGCGGCGAGGCCTGTGCTGTTCAGTTCAAATTTTCAGATCCCTTCATTTACTCCCGTGTACTAATGAAGCAACCGATTTGCATTTCAGCCATTTTCGCACGGTCTGAAAACAAGTAAACAAGGGTTGGCAGCCCACTTCCTCACTAATTGTGGTTTTCACTTCCGTCATAGGGGGGCGGGGGGGGGGGGGCTTCGGAGCCGGGGCCAATTGCCCAGTGGCCTAATACTTCGGCTCACAAGACTTGAGGCGCACAAAAAAATTATCAAAACCAGGGGAATATGGTCTGATTTTATTACCAGGAAAGGCCTGTTTTGCAGGGCCTGGTCAAGCATCTTTGGGGGCTCTAACGGCTCCTCCAGGCAACGTTTGAACGCACTGCTTCTCTTCCACTTTGTATTGTGTTTTATGAATGTAAAGTATAGATGCTGGCAGCAGTTGCATTTCGAGAGGGACTATTACTCACGAAGCTGATCATCAAGGGGGTCACGATGGCCCTCAGTCGGTGGTAATAAATGGCATATTCCATGCTGTGCGTCTGCGCACAGGGGTTTATGCTCTGCAATTATTTCATACGCACGAGTCTGGAGAACAGTACTTCACCCAAGCCAGGAGACAAGCGGTGCGGTTACGTTTGTGACAAAATTATATTGAACATGCATCTGGCTACTAAGAGTTGTTTCCATGTGTGATGTAATTTTATCATGCCATGTGCAAGGCAGCAAACCGTGTTTTTCACTGGTAAATTCTCTGTATGTGGCAGTGTTTGCGCTAATTTGGGAGGATGACTCATTGTTTCCCGCTGTTTGCTTCGCATTGCAAGTTCCAGTATAGTTCTTTTTTGTGCTCCTTTGGCTCCCTCAAGTGGCCAAGCGGTGCAACAAATATGTAAAAAATCAGTGACACTTGGTTTAAACCAGGTCCGCTGATTTTCAATCGATAGGGTTCTGTCGTGTACACTCGGTTTTAACCGAATTCCGGACAGCCTATGTATGTCTGTTTCCTCACTTTCAGAAGGGAGGGGTAGTAAGGTGGCTGGGGTCAGAGTGGCACATCTTTTTATCGTGATGTGTGGTGCAAAGAGGGTCAGCTCATAACCAGTCAGACGTGCACTGGTGAGGTGCTGTGTCTTTGTCTTGTTCAAAAGTGTATCCACAGCATGAGGTACCATGACTGTGAGATCGGTAACAAGGTTGAGCCCTGCTGATTGTCGGATAGAGATGGCCACCGCTCTTAGACAGCCCGGGAGGGCTCTCGTGATGTTGTCAAGCAAAGCAGAAAAATAAGCACACGGCCTCTGCTTATCTACAAAGGCTTGTGTTAAGACGGAAAGTGCGCAACCAGCCATTTTGTGTACATACAGTACAAATGGCTTAGCATAGTCTGGCGTACAAAGCTTCTAAACAAGACAGACAACTAAGGGTGACCTGGAAAAGACCGGAGGTATCACTTTCCGGGCGCCAGTTTAAACATTGAGGATAGACATCTGTGACTCTTTCGGATGAGATTTGCAGTGGAGATTTTTTAATCCCTCACACGATATTATGAAACACTTGAAGACTTTTAAGTTTAAAACAATTAATGTTTTAATGATATTCCGTAGAGGTGTGACGCCTTGAAATATTTACCCTCATGGACTTATTTGAAACCATTTTCCACAACTGATTTAAAATAGTAGGAGACATTTATCCTTGTGCCTGAAGAAGGTGATTGCATCAGTTTTAAACCACCGAAACACGTCGACGCTGAGTCAGTTGAGCATTAAATCGACTCAGTCTTGGTTGTACATAGACTGTACCATCAGAGTGGTCCAATCCAGGATTGTTCAGTTCGATTAGTGCACTAGAAACACTAATTAATGAATATCTAATGATTTTTCCTCCCTGTTTTCTATATGGACTTTTTGAGACGTTGTTTTTAACATTTGAGATATTTGGTGTGAATTTGTTTCTGTAATATTGTGATATATTTCATGTAATTTTATATTTCTTTGAATGTGAACACTGTACTTTTTGATATCTATTTTTAACTAATTCTAATGAGGAATAAAATCGCATACTGAAATTTGGATTGCACAAGGAAGCTCTGGTGATACTGGTGTGAATTGGGAATGAATGATGTATTTATTTTATTTATTTATTTATAAAGTTTTATATAGTGCGAACAAGATCCCGAAGGATAACAGAGCGCTTTACAGTAGGCAGAAAGAAAGAACAAGGGGGTAGTATAGACATCAATTGGGAAACAGCAGCAAAAAAAGGAAGATAATACAGTAAACAGGTGTCCACATGTGGGGGGGAAAAAACAACAGGGGAGAAGATCCATTGTAGCTGAAGGTACCAAGGTGAAAAGAACAAAGTCAGACGAGTTGAATGTACCCCCTCCCCTTAAGGAAAGAGTTTGCTCATTAGGAATCTTTTGGCTTCCAATTTGAACGCCATCGTCGAGGAGAGGCTGCGTACTTCAGGTGGCAGAGAGTTCCATATCTTTGATGCAGCCCCGGAGAAGGCTCGGTGACAAGTTCTCTTTTTGATAAGGACGAAAGGTTTCAAGAGGAATGTAGAGGCGCTTCTTGATGCCCTCTCACCACAAGATAGTTCAAGTTTTTGCGCCAGGTACGTAGGAATATTTAGGTGAAGGGCTTTGTGCGCCAGGATTGCAATCTTAAGCTGAATTCGGGCTTCAAAGGGTAGCCAGTTGAGAGATTTAAGGACTGGGGACATATGCTCATTTCGTTTGGCGCCTGTAACCAATCTAGCAGCAGTGTTCAGTGAAGCCCTGAGTGGGGCCATGGCATATTTGGGTAGGCCACAGAGAGTAGCACTGCCATAGTCTAGCCTTGGCAAAACAAGCCCTTGGACCACCTGCTTGTAATCACTTAGAGGCAGGAAAGGTTTGATATTTCTGAGGGTTCTCAACAAGTGGTTTGCACTCTTACATACATTGCTGATATGGGACTTCATATTCAGGTGCTTGTCTAAGGTGACCCCGAGCGATTTGGCTGAGTCAATGATGCTCGGAGTGCAATTGAACGCAATGAGGTGAGACAGCCAGAGATCTAACTTGGGGATGTGGTTCGGGGGGAAAATGAGCATGAACTCTGTTTTGGAGGCGTTGAGTAGGAGATGGTTCTCAGTTAACCAATTTTGCGTAAACGTGAGTATCGAGTTAAGTGAGATGATGCTTTCTGGGGATGAAATTTTCAGATAGAGTTGTGTGTCGTCGGCAGACATGTGGAAGAGAATGTTCATGGAGTTTAGTGCATTAGCTAGAGGTTCCAAGAAGAGGTTGAAGAGGATCGGTGAAAGGGCGGATCATTGGGGGACCCCCATGTGTACCGGAGAGGGCTGAGAGAGAGAATGATTTGCCTTGACTCTTTGTATTCGATGCCGAAGAAAGGATGAAAATCATAGAAGCACCCGATCCGAGAAACCCATTCTGTTTTGTAGGATGGATAGGAGGATGTCATGATTAACCGTGTTGAAAGCTGAGGAAAGGTCAAGGAGGATCAGTAGGCAGGATTCATTTTTGTCTAATATTTTCAAAATGTCATCCATAACGATTGTGAGTGCCGATTCAGTGCTGTGTCCCTTTCGAAAACCAGATTGATGCTGGTCAAGAAGTTGGTAAGTCTCTATATGAGCACAGAGTTGAGATTGCAGACATTTTTCAAGAAGTTTCGCTAGAGTGGGGATGTTGGAGATAGGACGGCAATTGTTGAGATCAGATTTGTCAGCATTGTTTTTTTTTTAGAATGGGTGAGACCTGGGCTGCTTTTAGGCAGTCAGGGATCGAGCCTTCAGATAAAGAAGCACTTGCAATCCTGGTCCAGGTGGGAATAAGAGCGCTCTTGATCTCCTTGAAGATGGCCGGAGGCAACGGGTCACTAAAGTGGTTAGACGGGTTAATAATCTGGAGAATTTTTTTTATGTCACTTTCACTAAAAGGGGAGAAGGTGCACCAAGACGCATTGTTCTTGGCTATCATGAGGGTCCAGTTGCACTTTTCAAAGACGTCAAGGGGTGAGGCAGCAATAGAGGAGGGCAATAGCGCCTTCTTAGAGTCTAGGTCGATAGTGATGAGTCGTGATTTCTCCGTGAAAAAGACTGCAAATTCCTCACAGGAGGGTGGGTTGCCACAATGATCAGAAAGGATAGGACCGTTAGCCGATTGCTGTTTGACGAGTTCGAAGAGTTTCCTGGGATGGTTTGCTGCTTGGTCTAGTTGTAGTCTGAAATAGTCAGACTTAGCTCTCTTGACTTGTTTATTGTAGAGGCTCCTGACCTCTCTCAGGAGTTTTAGTTGATCCAAAGAGGGATTGGATCGCCAGGAGCGTTCAACAGCACTAAGGTTGCGACGTTCCGAGTTTAAGCTCTCATTGCACCATGGTTTGGATATTTTTGAAGTGGTATTTTTAAGCTGTCGGTCAGACAGTAGAGAATACAAACCAAGTTATTTATTAGTTTCGCTCGTGTGGAATCCAGTCTGACAAGGCTCCTTAGATGCTTCCAAGCGGACTGACTCCCCCCAACATTACATTAGATGTTATGCATTTCCAATACCCATCAAGACCCGCCCAAAACTGGAAAATTTCAGTTGGAGCAGGCTGTCAAAGGAGACATAGAAGATGAGTTACGCTCTTGGGATCGGGCACATGTTATCTCTACTTCAAGGTTACTCTGCCTGAGCTTTTCTGCTGAGGCAGACAAACTGTTCAAGCTTTGTGAAGTAGATAACGTTTTAAGTTCTTTTTTTAAAAAAAATATTAAGCTGGCCTCTGCTCAGAGCCTTTCCTCTCACACATCTTATCTGAGGGGGTGGATGACCAGCTTCTGCACTCAACATACTTTTGCTAGAGGATGTTCTACCTGGAACATTCTACATCAGGAATCATCACACCTGGATGGCCTGAAGGGTTCAATCTTACCTCAAGTAAAGTTAGGAAATTTCATCTACTTCGAAAAGCGTGGAGTTTCCTAATAATGCCTAACTTTGTAGTGAAGATTTAATTTAACTCACAACTAATTTAAAATAACATTTCCACAGTGCTTGGAACATATTCATAAAGGATATTTTGGGAAAATATGGAGGAACAGTGTGTTCTAAACATTTTAAGGCTGTAACAGTGGTGAACACTAAATAAAGGTTAAATGTCATTTTACAGGGGAAGTTGTAAAGGTCTCACAATGAATTTTGCTGTGACAAAAGATGGATAGTTCAATTATATCTGATCCAAGGCACCAGTCAAAACTGCAAGGACTTCATGCAGGCTTCGACGTTGGGATAGACGCTTTCTAGTAGCAGGCAGGAGTGCGAAAGGTGCCATTACAAAAGGAGACTTTCATCAGACATCGACAAGCAAGATAGGTAGGCATGGTAAAGGGTAGGTGATCGTGTGAGCCTGGGATGGGTTTATTTAAGGCCAGTGGACTGCCTGAGGACACTAGTTCCATCTCTCATTACAGGAGTTGTACATTGGCAGGCAGCAGCTCTGCCTTTAAGTGGTGGTTTCATGGTTTACATCTAGGTTCCTCCTCTGTGATAACCACGCTCTTTGACGCTACTTGCATTGTACATCTCATATGGATGCTACAGAGTGCTTTACTTCCAAAATTATGTACATTCTCCTCTTTCACAAGCAAGAGACTCCTTTCATAGAATCCTCAAGCTGGCACTCTTTATGCGCCTAACATTGCTTGGACGAGAATACACTTTTCTGAGTGGTGAATATAGAAAACATGGAAGTCTGCCATGTGTACCAGAAAGGCAAAACATTTACTTAAAGAGGGATTGTTCAGTATTTTTACTGGTGAAGATGAAAGTCCAGCTTCATGTTATGAAACAGTTGAGAATCTGCCATATTTAAATGACCGCTAAAAAGCCAATAAATTTCAATATTAGAACGTGGTCTTCTTAGCAAGTAGGTGGTACTTTGCAGTGCCTACACCAGCAGACTTAGACATGGCTGATATGCATCAAAAGCAAAGAAGTCAGTCAGCACTTTTCATAAGAGCATGTAGTAACAACTAACAAGGGTTGCAATTGTTAAGCAATTTGTAAAAAGCAATGTGGATCGAGTAATAATGGATAGACCTTAATAGGACTTCAAAGATCACTATGCAAAGTGATTTTTGGATTTTACACTAGGATCCTTTTTAGAAAATAAGTGTAAATTTGTGCATTGAAATCACTTTGGCCTAGCCGTATTGGCAAAAACACAATAAGCTATAAATTTTGCTTAAAATTTCCGAACCCCTTTTCTCCATGTGTATGTAGCTCTCATTTTGCTCGTTGAGGATCTATTTTACTTTCTCTCTTCTCTACTCATCTATTAATCTCTGTCCTCACTGCCTCCTCACCCTTTTCCATTTTACCCTTTTCTTGTTGCCGCTGCAGCTTTCTCTTCAATTTCCTGCCCTCTCTCACTTTTTCTATTTACTCTCCTTTCTTTCTCTCCTTCGCCTCTACTTTCCTAGAACTACTTCTCTCTCTTCGCTGTACTTCTCAAAATGTTTAGTATTTTACCATGTATGGGAACATAAACTTTCTCTTGGCTGTGGATGGCGATGAGCAGCAGCTGTCACTTTTCTTTTCACCACTGTGCTTTTTCCTGGTGCTAGTCCTGGACACCTACCATCCTGGGGGACTTCTGGAACTGAAGGAGTCCCCTACAACCTTAGAACAAAGAAGTTAGTGTAATGTGCCCATCATATCCCTGCAGCTTGTTGTCCAGTCTTGTTGGACAAGACATAAGGCGGCATTGATTTTGTGGGTTGAACTATTGTAGGATAGAGGACAACTTGTTGATGCCCACCACAACACGGTTTCCACAATATTTGGTTCAAGGAGACGAATCCTCAGTGTGTTGACCCTGGCAGGATTATCTAGACATTAAACCATTTTTGAACGATAGATAGTCAGTTATTGCAGTGCTTTGTGACATGGCTGGCTATTTTGGATCATTTCATATTCACACTGTTGCTTGTTAGACTATTTGCAGTCCTCTGCAGCAGGCGCATTAACATAACCTAACAAACTACCTGCCTCCTGCAAACAAAATAAATATCTCCAGAGCTCGTTACATTACTTCACTAGACTATATTTCTCAATAGGCCAGTGCCCATAGAAAGGTTGTAGGCTGGAGCAATGCCAGTCAAATGTGACTTGTGATGACTCTTCCCTAGCCCAACAGACTAATTAAAGCACTATTCCATATTGGAGTTTGGAGAATATCTGATTTAACATTGCTTCTGAATGGCTGGTAGGTTTAGGTAGTGACAACCACTTATGTGTCAGGAATGGACAAATCCATGAACATTGCTTACTTAAGAACAGCATGACTCAATGTCCTGTCCAGTTGTGCAGTCTTTTCACACAGCAAATTCCTGTATGACACACCATATGTGAAAGGTGAGAAGGGAGTTTAGCTAATGCACATTGATGATTTCTTCGCCTCTCAGCTGTGACTGCAAACCACTGTTGGTACCACCTTTCACACCAGCTCATCACACAGAACACTGTGTCCCCCCTCAGGGGCCTCTCCCCTCTATTATTCAACATCTACCTAAAGACCTTACCAAATCTGATAAAATCACTCAACTTCATCTGTTACAAGTATGCAGGTAACACCCAAATCATTTTGAAAATGGATGGCCTGGAAGACCTCTACAATCTAAAACGTTATGACTGCTGACGGGCCATGAACACATAGATGATGAATAAACATTTTAACTCAACACCCCAAAGGCAGAAATACCAATGTACCACCATATGGTCAAGGAACATGAGGCCACTCCAACAATATCAAAGTCAAAAACCTAAAGGTAACCACGTTGCTTCTTCTCATACCTTGGATGCCAACAGAAACTGCAAGCCATCCTCACACTCATAATCTACAAGCTTGATTATGTCTACAGCCCATACATTGACATTCATTATACGCAAAATACAATTAATCCAACATGCTGGTTCAGTCTTGTAATCACTCCACTGGCTATATATGGCTAGAAGAGCAATATTCAAGGCGCTTTGCATTGCCAACAGACAAGAACAAGCATTTGTAATGCAATAGGTCTCGCATTTATAAGAGTTTGAGCTATTGGCATTGTAAAATTACAATGCCTTTTATTTATGTTTTGGTTTTAAAACAAATAAAAGGCATTGTCATTTACAATGTCAGTAGCATAAACTCGCATAAAAGCAGTGTGTGGAGTGCAGCAGTGTGCGGCGCGCAGCAGTGTGCGGCGTGCAGCAGTGTGTGGCGTGCAGCAGTGTGTGGCGTGCAGCAGTGTGCGGCGTGCAGCAGTGTGCAGTGTGCAGCAGTGTGTGGCGTGCAGCAGTGTGTGGCATGCAGGAGTGTGTGGCATGCAGCAGTGTGTGGCGTGCAGCAGTGTTTCGTGTAGCAGTGTGAGGCATGCAGCACTGTGTGGCGTGCAGAGGCGTGCAGCAGTGTGCGGCGTGCAGCAGTCTGCTGCATGCAGCAGTGTCGTGCAGCATGCAGCAGTGAGTAATGCAGCAGTGTGCAGCAGTTTGTGGCGTGCAGCAGTGTGCGGCGTGCAGCAGTGTGTGCCGTGCAGCAGTGTGTGGTGTGCAGTAGTGTTTCGTGTAGCATTGTGCAGTGTGCAGCAGTGTGCGGTGTGCAGCAGTGTGTGGCGTGCAGCAGTGTGTGGCGTGCAGGAGTGTTTCGTGTAGCAGTGTGCGGTGTGCAGCAGTGTGCGGCGTGCAGCAGTGTGTGGCGTGCAGCAGTATGTGGCATGCAGCAGTGTGTGGCGTGCAGCGGCATGCAGCAGTGTGTGGCATGCAGCAGTGTGGCGTGCAGCAGTGTGTGGCGTGTAACAGTGTGTGGCAGGCAGCAGTGTGTGGCGTGCAGCGGTGTGCGGCATGCAGCAGTGTGCAGCAGTGTGCGGTGTGCAGCAGTGTGCGGTGTGCAGCAGTGTGAGGCATGCAGCAGTGTGTGGTGTGCAGCAGTGTGTGGCGTGCAGAAGTGTGTGGCGTGCAGCAGTGTGAGGCATGCAGCAGTGCTTCGTGTAGCAGTGTGAGGCGTGCAGCAGTGTGCAGCGTGCAGCAGTGTGTGGCGTGCAGCAGTGTGTAATGCAGCAGTGTGTAATGCAGCAGTGTGCGCAGCAGTGTGTGGCGTGCGGTAGTGTGCGGCGTGCAGCAGTGTGTGGCGTGCAGCAGTGTGTTGTGTGCAGCAGTGTGTGGCGTGGTTTGTAAACAACAAGAAAAGCGGACATCAAAGGAAGGGTGGGAGGGAACGAGCATATGGGGTGTGAGTTATAACGAAAGTTAATTGTTGTAAGAGGGGATGCAGGAAGTGAAGCCGAGCGCGCGCTGGCGAAAGCAGTCTGCTGCTTTCAAGTCCGATGCCAGATGCCAGCTTCGCGCTTGAATGCCTCACATGCACTGGCCATAAACCGCATTCCTAAGGTCTTGTGCCCCTTACTAAATCTCTCTGAATGCGTGAGTCGGCGAACGCGCAGGAAGTAGCTGGTGGCAAATGGAATGCGCGTGGTTGTGCACGTAACCGCCACCCGATCAGCCTGGGAAGCCTTTGGGAGCATTTTCTGAAGCCCCTACATAAGTCTCGCTGGGCGATCGCTTACGCGATAGCCAGGCGAGACCTAAAAAGGACCATTATACCTACAAGTTAAAACCAAGCAATGCAAACAGAACTAGACACTGCACTCCAGGCTTACACCACTTGTCACCATACCACCTTACTAAAAGAAACAGGTATGAGGCCCTGCTTCCTCAGTACAAGCTGACAAGCTCTGGAACTTGCTACCAACCGAAACATTCAGGAGCATATACACTTCAGAAGACAGTTGGAAATATGGATATTTCCAAGACAACCTCACTACCCTATATCCTAGCAACGGAAACCAGAAAGCAGTTGCACCCTCAGACTTAATCTATAGCTTACAATCCACAGGTTGAAAACAACCCAACCAGCAAACACTTTTGATAGGCATGTAAGTTCAGAAGGGCTGACCATTGGTGCTCCAGTGTATTAAATAATTATGTAATTTCATATTCACATTCAGTGGTTGTCAGCCAACTGTAATGTAAACCTCTTACATTCACATCAGCCATATCTGCTACAAGGGTTGCTCATCACCAGTACTGTGCATGCAATAAACCAGCAATTAACAATTGAACAGCCATGGAATAACTGGAGTAATCTGTTACACACTGCTGGTCAATCAGAGGACTTTAACCTCACTCACGGCTGCATGTCCCAAGTATCTGAACACTGTGGCCGCTTTCTTAGATCTCACAATGACACTCATATATGGGATGACACTAACAATGCCCACAGATCTCTCCACTTCTCTCTCCCTGCAACCATATCAGCTCAGGCCCACAACTGTACACAAAATCTTAGATTGGCCAACACAGTGCAGTAATCAGCTAATGTGCATCTGTCTCTCACATTTTATCAACCAACCCACTGCTACACCCTGCGTCCCATAACCCAATAACTGCACCTCAGAAGATCATCATGCACGACATGGAAACACTTCCCATATATGAGCCAAAGAAACAACATTCTTCCATCACACTCTCTAAACAACGTAGCATGCCACTAATGAAGGCAAGCTCTTTAGCGCCCCACATAGGGTGAGTAGGTACAATATAAATACTGCAATACAATACAATACAATTTGGAAAAGGTAGTGCTAAATCAGCATTTATTCTGATAACATGTAGTAATGCCCTACAAAAAGGTGTCAGTAACACACCATTACAGCAGGATTAGCAAAGGGGAGATGGACCCAATCTATGCTGTCTTTCTTTAACAGATGGTATGGAGTTATTTTTCCTAAAGGTTGGTGTTTGAAGGACACCTTTCATGATTAAGTGTTGCTATATGTGGTGCAAGAAATATACAATTTCGGGTTGTTCAAACAACAACTGAGGAGCAGCGCAGGTGGGCAGCCATACAATTTCAGATCAAACAATGTAAATTAATTATGTGTGTGATTTATTGACCCAATACTGATGGTCCTCATTTTTGATATTCTCTCCCTCGAATTAGCTAGCTGTTCGTGTCAAATGATATTAGTAGGGCCTTTATTGTGTTTTAGACTATAAATTGGACTCAACTGATCAATGAGCTATAATGAGAATCAACAAAGTCCGTAATGCAATCAAGAGAGTTGTTCAAGTATACAGGCGTAGAGATCTATGGCGATCTCTGAAAGGAATTTAATTAATTTTATTACTTATTTTTTACCTGTACGTGGACACTACACTAACATGGCCTTTATTCCATCCAATATGATAACTTCGTCTAATATTGAAATATATCCTATGATCATTTCTGATCACAACCCGCTATTAATAGAACTGGATATCATGGATCAAAGTGACTGATTGGGTGTGGACATTTGGCAGGACACTGCTGAAGCAGCAGGCATACTACTGCCGGTATATGAATAACATGATCCAGGAATTTCTGGCTTATAATCTTTACATGGCCTCAGTTCAAGTAGTTTGGAGTGCATTAAAAGATTATACAAGCAGGATCCCTTCCACACATTAACGAACATATAAATGGAATGCCACATTTGGAGGTAAATGACATGGAAATGCTAGAAACTGAAATTAAACAGAAGCTCATAGCTGCGCTACAGACCTTAGCGGGTAGACAAGCAGCAGGGTAGATGAATTTCCCCTGGACTTTTTTTTAAATCTATTGTTCCTAGGATGACTATGGTTGCTAAGGAGATTGATACATCTTCAAGGAATGTAATAAATGTTGTATTTTTCTGGAGAAAAAGAAATCTTGAGAAGATTGTGGCCCCTATTGGCCCTCTTACCACACCTTTGAATGTAATTATTCAAACAGGAACCTTTCCCACTGAGTGAAAGAAAGAAGTCATTCTTACCCTGCTGAAAAAGTCTTCACTGGATCCAAAGGAGGCAGAAGGTTACAGGCCCATAGCTCGGGTTTCTTATCCAACAAAAATGTTAGCAAAGCACCTCAACTCAGATTTTCTGGATGCAAACAAAGTCCTTGACCCAGTGCAGTTTAGTTTCAGGAAAAAACACTCCACAGATTCAACTTTGCTAAACTATCAAGGAATTAAATGAACAATGAAAGTTGCCACTGTTATTAACAAACATTTGCAAATCAATAGATTGCCTGGAAATTAGATTTATTGGCTTTGCCAATGTCTTTTAACCATTTTGTACGGTATAGTGGCTGCTGTACAGCACGGCTAAAAGTGAGTGCCGTAGAGTAGAGTTGAGTGGAGGGGAGTATAGTTTCATAGAGTGGAGTGACAGAGTGGCGTAGAGTTGAATAGAGTGATGTAGAATAGAGTGGCATTGAGTTAATAGAGTGAAGTGTGGAGTGGCATAGAGTAGTGTAAAGAAGCATAGATTGGAGTGACACATGGAAGAGTAGCATAGTGAAGAGTGGCATTGTGTTGAGTGGGGTGGTGTAGAGTGGCATTGAGTGGACTGGCATAGTGTGGAGTGGAGTAGGGAAGAGTGTTGTGGAGTGTGATACAGTATAATGGTGTGGTGTGGAGTGGAGAGGCATAGAGTAGAGTGGTGTACAGTTGAGTGGAGTGATGTAGAGTGGAGTACAGTTGAGTAGAGTGGCATAGAGTGAAGTGGCATTGGGTGGCGTGGGGTAGAGTTGAGTAGCGCAGAGTGGAGTGGAGTGGGGGAGAGTAGAGTTGCGTAGAATACAGTGGCTTAAAGTGTCATGGCAAAGAGTGGAGGGTTTTGGAGTGGTGTGGAGTGGCATAGTGTAGAGTGGCGTAGAGTTGAATAGAGTGGCGTAGAGTGAAGGGACATAGAGTGGGGTGGGGTGTGGAGTAGCATAGAGTAGATTGGAAAAGAGTGGAGTGGAATAGAGTAGAATGGCATAGAGTGGCATGGAGTGGCGTTGTGTAGAGTGTAGTGGCATAGGGTAGAGTGGGGCAAAGTGGCATTGTGTGTAGTGGGATGGTATAGTGTGACGTATACTCGCATTGTGCGGAGGTGCATAGAGTACAGGAGTGGTGTAGAGTGGAGTGGCATAGAGTAACATATAGTGGAGTGGAGTGGCTTTGGGTGGCGTAGACTGAAGTGGCGTAGAGTGGAGTGGGATCGAGTGGAGTGGTAAAGCGTGAAGTGGAGTAGAGTTCCATTGTGTGGAGTGGCGTAGAGTGTTGCAGAGCTGCATTGTGCGGAGTGGAGTGGTGTAGAGAAGAGTGTCATCGAGTGGACTGACGAAGAGTGGTACAGAGCAGATTAGAGTGGAGTACAGTGGCATGGAGTGGGGTGCCATAGAGTCGAGGTGTGGAGTAGAAAAGTTGTGGATGTAAGTAACTTAAACAAGGAACCAAACTGAAAATCAATACAAAGGTATGAGGCATGCAGGGGATGGATTGCTGGAAGGCAATAAAAATAGTCATGCGGTGCCAAGCATCATGAAGATGTAAATGTGTTGTTTGTGTGACATTTAAATATTATAACAGTTTGATCCATCCCACGTGAAATTGAATTTTATTTTAGTTATACGAGTAAGCCAAAAGATGCAGATGGAGATAAACAATGTACAAAAATGTATTTGGAAACAGAACAAATGGAGAAAGCAGAATTTGAAATGGAAACAGGGGAAGTGCCCTGAAAAGCGTAGCTCAATCACAGCGTGATCAGTGGACAGACACTATTCAAGAGGAAGCAATCTGTGTTTGGACCATGGTTCACAGAAAGAAGAGGGAGTGACACCCTGCATGTGCTGGCCAACTGGGAGGAATCAAAGAACAGTGACAATGGATCCAACTAATGTTAAGCAATGTGCGGGCTCCAAGCCCTTTATTGTAAACAAACCCCCTCACAAGTGAGGTCACATGTGTTGTCGTAATGTTCAACAGGGTTCTTTATATGTGGCGGGATGCTACCACAGATATCAATAATACCGTTGAAATGTTTGAAACTTTTGGTGGGGGTCGCCGTAGGATCAGGTGTCCTGGCAGAAAACACTTGCACTTTGAGCCCAGAGCTTGTTTCCCAGCTAAGCTGTGTGTCCGCCTGATCTACAACTGCTAGACCGCGAGCATACTAGAACTTAAGGAAAGTCTGAAAGTGCCCACAGCTTATATACATGTGACCGAATACTTTAGGAAAATATGAACATGCGATCTCATTATACCAGGGTGTAGGTAATCAAGGAAGTGGAAGGGAAACTCACAAAATTTAGAGATGCTAAAGGGCTGGGATTTTTCATTATGGAAAAAAAATGAAAAGTTAGCATGTGCGTTTGCACTTCAGACTGGGAAAAACACATTCTTGTAATTTCTTGCAGATGCTGTGACCACCAGCTCTCAGTGGTGGTAACAGCTTCTGCAAGAAATTTGGAGAATTTGTTTTTCCCAATCTGATATTATAGATGTGATTACTTTTTCAGAGCTGGTGGTAACAACATCTGCAATGAGAGCAGGTGGTAACAGTTATGTGCAAAAGGAGCTGGTGGTAAAAATATGTTCAAAGAGAGCTGGTGGCAACATTATGTGCAAAGAGAGCTGGTAGTAACCTGTAGCGGCGGGTGGTGGGAGTGCTGTGGGGGGATGAGGCGGGGCGGGGGTGGAGCAGGGTGGGGGGTAGTAAACTATGGAATACAGCCCAAACGGCAATGCAGCGCGAGCAATGAAATTCGTTTTCTTTAATTATTTCTTTACTTACCTCTGTACGGCCGGATTCCATAGTTCACTACCCCCCACCCTGCTCCACCCCCGCCCCACCTCACCGCCCTGCAGCACTCCCACCACCAGCCGCTACTGGTAGTAACATTATGTGCAAAGAGAGCTGGTGGTAACAGTATGTGCAAAGAGAGCTGCTGGTAACAGTATGTGCAAAGAGAGTTGGTGGTAACATTATGTGCAAAGAGAGCTGATGGTAACAGTATGTGCAAAGAGAGCTGGTGGTAACAGTATGTGCAAAGAGAGCTGATGGTAAGAGTATGTGCAAAGAGAGCTGATGGTAACAGAATATGCAACCAGAGCTGTTGGTAACAGTATGTGCAGAGAGCTGGTGGTAACAGCCGACCAAATGTACTAACATTAGTGTTTGCGATTACCAAATAGCAAATTTTTGTGATTCGCTATTTGGAAATCGCAAAAACTATTGTACTAAACACTCTTTGTGTTACCTAGTGTGTCGCAAATAGACCTTCCTCATGAATATTAATGAGGTAGGTCTCAGTTTGCGTCCCATTAGGAATTGCAAAAATCACAAGGATGGTGTCCTGCTGGGGTCTGCAGACCACCATGTCTGTGATTGCTTTTAAATAAAGCAATCTTTTTTTTTAAATGCAGCCCATTTTCCTTAAAGGAAAATGGGATTTGTTTCAAACAAAAATTAAAATGTTTTCTGTTCATTAGGTCTCGCCTAGCAGCGCGCATGCGCTGCCCTGCTCTGCGAGACTTATTGTAAGGCCTTCAAAAAGCTCACCACACACACGCTTGTGCGTGTGTGGCCTATTGCTTGCGGTTACCCGCACGGCACCATATGTTTTGAATTATCGTGCCCTGACACGGGCGCGATAATTCAAAACATATGGCCTGGTGCTCGCTCTCGCGTGCACCACATGCGGGACGCTGCATTCCTTGAATTCCTTGTTGAACAAGGGGATAATGTTCCCTATATCTCTGTTCAAAAGCGGTATGTAGCTGTTTACCAATGTTTAATTAAAAACATGATGTGGGGAGGCTCGTCAACAGAACATGTAAATAAATGCATATTTATTTTTCAAACACCTCGAACAGAACCGCTAAGTAACCGCTACGTACCTGCCGCGGACCCCTCCTCTCTCGGAAGCTGCGGGAACAACTCCCTTCTTATTTAAAAGGCTGAATGCACCGCTTAACCCCTCAAGTAAAACGTTAAATGACACACTTTCTGTCACACTTAAAACAGGAAGCGACCCACAACTTTCCTGTTAAAGTCCACCCTCATCCTGCAGGCCACGTCCGAGTGCCCTTCTATACCAGTACAATGGGGGGGCAGCACGCCTGTCTCCCACATGACGTCTGAGGACACCCCTCATTAAATATTTCTCTACATAACTTGGGCTGTACAAATCCTTTCTCCTTATTGAAAACTGGAGACCCCCTTCACTCTCCCAGTATAACACTGGAGACCCCCCTTCCTCGTCCAATTAAAAGCTGGAGACCTCTTCACTCGCAGTTGAGGCTCCCACAGGTTTCTACCATGCCTTATATTCACATCCTTAAATTCGAAGGCCAAAATCACTCGTCATTTCTTAACAACATCACGGTAATCAACATATCAGCGATGACGTCCATGTTTATATTTAACATGTTTACTTCATCTTGCATTCGTTTTCCCCATATGTTTTGTTTCGTAGTTGTGAGCGGGGATTCATGGGAGGGCGTTACTGAGAGCTTCTAAGAGAGTGCTGGGGCTGAAGGTAGTGCGAGGTTCTCACAGTACCTGCCAGTGGGTCAAACTACAAGCCCATCCGGTCACTGGCCTCTCTGCAGCATGCACACATGTGCTAACTATTAAATGTTTTATGTGAAAGTGTCTGAAGGCGGTGTATACAGATATTAAAATATTAACAGTGCCAGAGGAAAGAAAATACTGTCTCCAACGAGACAGTGACGAAGATAATGTGTTAGATATTCAGAGGCAGGCCATGAATTGGGCCGGGTCCCTCCAGGTCTCAGACCTGTCAGTCATTAAAAACAGACGTTGACACGGGTCCTTATCAGGCCCTATAATTATAACTTTATAGGCAAATCACCCTGATGGGGTGATCAATTACTCTAAAATCCAATCCATGGCAGCATTGTAGGTCCTGCTTGCATTTGACATGTTTCTAATCAACCTCACATCCCAAAGAGTGGTTGCTGTTTCAAGAAGTTGTATTTTTGTATATTGACGCCCTCTCTAGCTGTCTCCGTGAGTTCAGGCTGTGGGTAAGCATACATAGCAGGCCACGAATTACAGTTCTGCATTTGAGTTTGAAGGCAGTGCTAGCATCTTGCAGTTGGCTATTAAGAGGCCCAGAATACATGTTCATCCAATCCTTGGCCTCTCTGCTGATCTCACAGTGGAATGGTCATGTTTGCCAATTGGAATTGTGATTGTATGTGAGTGTCACTGACACTGTCACTCTCACACACTCTCACTCACACTGACTCTCTCACTCTCACAGACTCACAGACTCTCACTCACACTGACAGACTCTCCCACTCTCACTCACTCTCTCACTGACAGACTCTCACTGACTGACACTCTTACTGATAGACTCACACACTCTCTCTCACTGACTGACTGCCTCACTCTCACTGACTTACAGACTCTCTCTCATTGACTGACAGACTCTCTCTCACTGACTGACAGACTCACACTCACTGACAGACTGACTGACTCTCCCACTCTCTCTCACTGACTGACTCACTCTCACTGACAGACTCACTCACTCTCACTGACTCACTCACTCTCAGACAGAATCTCACTGACTCTCACTCTCTCTCACTAACTGACTGACTCACTCTCACTGACTGACTCTCCCACTCTCTCATTGACTGACTCTCCCACTCTCTCACTGACTGGCCGACTCTCATGGACAGACTCACTCTCACTGACAGACTCACTCTCTCTCACAGACCGACTCTTCCACTCTCTCACTGTCTGGCTCTCCCACTCTCTCTCACTGACTGACTCAACTCTCCCACTCTCTCTCACTGACTGACTCACTCTCACTGACTCACTCTCACTGACTCATTCTCACTGACTCACTCTCACTTACAGACTCACTCTCACTGACTCACTCTCACTGACTCACTCTCACTTACAGACTCACCCACTCTCTCTCACTGACTGACTCACTCTCACTGACAGACTCTCACTCTCTCACTGACTGACTCTCCCACTCTCTCTCACTGACTGACTCACTCTCACTGACAGACTCTCACTCTCTCACTGACTGACTCTCTCACTGACTCTCTCTCACTGATTGACTGACTCTCGCTAAAAGACTGGCTCACTCTTGCTAAAAGATTGACTCACTCTTGCTAAAAGACTGACTCACTCTCGCTCTCACTGACTGACTATCCCACTGACTCACTCTCTTTCACTCACTGACTAACTAACTGACTCACTCTCACTGTCTCACTGACTGGCTCACTCTCACTGACTGACTGACTCTCTCACTCTCACTGACTGACTGACTCTCACTGACTCACTCTCACTCTCTCACTGACTGACTGACTCTCACTCTCTCACTCACTGACTGACTCTCTCACTCTCACTAACTGTCTCTCTCACTGACTGACTCACTCTCACTGACTGTGATGTTGTACCAATGCTATTTTGCTGCATAACGAATTAGAGTTCTGCATTTGAGTTTGAAGGCAGTGCTAGCATCTTGCAATAGGCTATAAAGGGACTCAGAATACATGTTCATCCAATCCTTGGCCTCTCCGCTGATCTCACAGTGGAATGGTCATGTTTGCCAATTGGAATTGTGATTGTATGTGAGTGTCACTGACACTGTCACTCTCACTCACTCACACTGACTCACTCTCACAGACTCACTGACTCTCACTCACACTGACTCTCACTGACAGACTCTCCCACTCTCACTGACAGACTCTCACTGACTGCCACTCTTACTGACAGACTCACACACTTCCACTCTCTCACTGTCGACTCTCCCACTCTCTCTCACTGACTGACTCAACTCTCCCACTCTCTCTCACTGACTGACTCACTCTCACTGACTCACTCTCACTGACTCACTCTCACTTACAGACTCACACACTCTCTCTCACTGACTGACAGACTCTCTCTCACTGACAGACTCACTCTCAAGCACTCACTCACTCACTGACTGACAGACTCTCCCACTCTCTCACTGACTCACTCACTCTCACTGACAGACTCACTCTCACTGACAGACTCACTCTCACTGACTGACTGACTCACTCTCACTGACAGAATCTCACTGACTCTCACTGACTGACTCACTCTCACTGACAGATTCTCTCACTGACAGACTCTCTCACTGACTTACTCTCCCATTCTCTCATTGACTGACTCTCCCACTCTCTCATTGACTGACTCTCCCACTCTCTCACTGACTGACTGACTCACTCTCACTGACAGACTCACTGACTGACTCACTCTCACTGACAGACTCTCTCTCACTGACTGACTCTCCCACTCTCTCTCACTGACAGACTCACTCTCTCTCACTGACCGACTCTTCCACTCTCTCACTGACTGACTCTCCCACTCTCTCATTGACTGACTCTCCCACTCTCTCACTGACTGACTGACTCACTCTCACTGACAGACTCACTGACTGACTCACTCTCACTGACACTCTCTCTCACTGACTGACTCTCCCACTCTCTCTCACTGACAGACTCACTCTCTCTCACTGACCGACTCTTCCACTCTCTCACTGACTGACTCTTCCACTCTCCCTCACTGACTCCCACTCCCACTCTCTCTCTCACTGACTGACTGACTCACTCTCACTGACTCACTCTCACTGTCTCAATCTCACTTACAGACTCACCCACTCTCTCTCACTGACTGACTCACTCACTCTCACTGACAAACTCTCTCACTGACTGACTCTCCCACTCTCACTGATTGACTGACTCTCGCTAAAAGACTGACTGACTCTCGCTAAAAGACTGACTCACTCTTGCTAAAAGACTGACTCACTCTCACTGACTGACTATCCCACTGACTCACTCTCTTTCACTCACTGACTAACTGACTCACACTTTCACTCTCACTGACTCACTCTCACTGACTGACTCGCTCACTCTCACTGACTGACTCTCTCACTGACTCACTCTCACTGATGTTGTATCAATGATATTTTGCTGCATAACGAATTAGAGTTTGAAGGCAGTGCTAGCATCTTGCAGTAGGCTATAAAGGGACTCAGAATACATGTTCATCCAATCCTTGGCCTCTCCGCTGATCTCACAGTGGAATGGTCATGTTTGCCAATTGGAATTGTGATTGTATGTGAGTGTCACTGACACTGTCACTCTCACTCACTCACACTGACTCACTCTCACAGACTCACTGACTCTCACTCACACTGACTCTCACTGACAGACTCTCCCACTCTCACTGACAGACTCTCACTGACTGACACTCTTACTGACAGACTCACACACTTCCACTCTCTCACTGTCTGGCTCTCCCACTCTCTCTCACTGACTGACTCACTCTCACTGACTCACTCTCACTGACTCACTCTCACTGACTCACTCTCACTTACAGACTCACCCACTCTCTCTCACTGACTGACTCACTCTCACTGACAGACTCTCACTCTCTCACTGACTGACTCTCCCACTCTCTCTCACTGACTGACTCACTCTCACTGACAGACTCTCACTCTCTCACTGACTGACTCTCTCACTGACTCTCTCTCACTGATTGACTGACTCTCGCTAAAAGACTGGCTCACTCTTGCTAAAAGATTGACTCACTCTTGCTCTCACTGACTGACTATCCCACTGACTCACTCTCTTTCACTCACTGACTAACTAACTGACTCACTCTCACTGTCTCACTGACTGGCTCACTCTCACTGACTGACTGACTCTCTCACTCTCACTGACTGACTGACTCTCACTGACTCACTCTCTCACTGACTGACTCACTCTCACTGACTGTGATGTTGTACCAATGCTATTTTGCTGCATAACGAATTAGAGTTCTGCATTTGAGTTTGAAGGCAGTGCTAGCATCTTGCAATAGGCTATAAAGGGACTCAGAATTCATGTTCATCCAATCCTTGGCCTCTCCGCTGATCTCACAGTGGAATGGTCATGTTTGCCAATTGGAATTGTGATTGTATGTGAGTGTCACTGACACTGTCACTCTCACTCACTCACACTGACTCACTCTCACAGACTCACTGACTCTCACTCACACTGACTCTCACTGACAGACTCTCCCACTCTCACTGACAGACTCTCACTGACTGCCACTCTTACTGACAGACTCACACACTTCCACTCTCTCACTGTCTGACTCTCCCACTCTCTCTCACTGACTGACTCAACTCTCCCACTCTCTCTCACTGACTGACTCACTCTCACTGACTCACTCTCACTTACAGACTCACACACTCTCTCTCACTGACTGACAGACTCTCTCTCACTGACAGACTCACTCTCAAGCACTCACTCACTGACTGACAGACTCTCCCACTCTCTCACTGACTCACTCACTCTCACTGACAGACTCACTCTCACTGACAGACTCACTCTCACTGACTGACTGACTCACTCTCACTGACAGAATCTCACTGACTCTCACTGACTGACTCACTCTCACTGACAGATTCTCTCACTGACAGACTCTCTCACTGACTTACTCTCCCATTCTCTCATTGACTGACTCTCCCACTCTCTCATTGACTGACTCTCCCACTCTCTCACTGACTGACTGACTCACTCTCACTGACAGACTCACTGACTGACTCACTCTCACTGACAGACTCTCTCTCACTGACTGACTCTCCCACTCTCTCTCACTGACAGACTCACTCTCTCTCACTGACCGACTCTTCCACTCTCTCACTGACTGACTCTTCCACTCTCCCTCACTGACTCACTCTCCCACTCTCTCTCTCACTGACTGACTGACTCTCACTGACTCACTCTCACTGTCTCAATCTCACTTACAGACTCACCCACTCTCTCTCACTGACTGACTCACTCACTCTCACTGACAAACTCTCTCACTGACTGACTCTCCCACTCTCACTGATTGACTGACTCTCTCTCACTGATTGACTGACTCTCGCTAAAAGACTGGCTCACTCTTGCTAAAAGATTGACTCACTCTTGCTCTCACTGACTGACTATCCCACTGACTCACTCTCTTTCACTCACTGACTAACTAACTGACTCACTCTCACTGTCTCACTGACTGGCTCACTCTCACTGACTGACTGACTCTCTCACTCTCACTGACTGACTGACTCTCACTGACTCACTCTCTCACTGACTGACTCACTCTCACTGACTGTGATGTTGTACCAATGCTATTTTGCTGCATAACGAATTAGAGTTCTGCATTTGAGTTTGAAGGCAGTGCTAGCATCTTGCAATAGGCTATAAAGGGACTCAGAATTCATGTTCATCCAATCCTTGGCCTCTCCGCTGATCTCACAGTGGAATGGTCATGTTTGCCAATTGGAATTGTGATTGTATGTGAGTGTCACTGACACTGTCACTCTCACTCACTCACACTGACTCACTCTCACAGACTCACTGACTCTCACTCACACTGACTCTCACTGACAGACTCTCCCACTCTCACTGACAGACTCTCACTGACTGCCACTCTTACTGACAGACTCACACACTTCCACTCTCTCACTGTCTGACTCTCCCACTCTCTCTCACTGACTGACTCAACTCTCCCACTCTCTCTCACTGACTGACTCACTCTCACTGACTCACTCTCACTTACAGACTCACACACTCTCTCTCACTGACTGACAGACTCTCTCTCACTGACAGACTCACTCTCAAGCACTCACTCACTGACTGACAGACTCTCCCACTCTCTCACTGACTCACTCACTCTCACTGACAGACTCACTCTCACTGACAGACTCACTCTCACTGACTGACTGACTCACTCTCACTGACAGAATCTCACTGACTCTCACTGACTGACTCACTCTCACTGACAGATTCTCTCACTGACAGACTCTCTCACTGACTTACTCTCCCATTCTCTCATTGACTGACTCTCCCACTCTCTCATTGACTGACTCTCCCACTCTCTCACTGACTGACTGACTCACTCTCACTGACAGACTCACTGACTGACTCACTCTCACTGACAGACTCTCTCTCACTGACTGACTCTCCCACTCTCTCTCACTGACAGACTCACTCTCTCTCACTGACCGACTCTTCCACTCTCTCACTGACTGACTCTTCCACTCTCCCTCACTGACTCACTCTCCCACTCTCTCTCTCACTGACTGACTGACTCTCACTGACTCACTCTCACTGTCTCAATCTCACTTACAGACTCACCCACTCTCTCTCACTGACTGACTCACTCACTCTCACTGACAAACTCTCTCACTGACTGACTCTCCCACTCTCACTGATTGACTGACTCTCGCTAAAAGACTGACTGACTCTCGCTAAAAGACTGACTCACTCTTGCTAAAAGACTGACTCACTCTCACTGACTGACTATCCCACTGACTCACTCTCTTTCACTCACTGACTAACTGACTCACACTCTCACTCTCACTGACTCACTCTCACTGACTGACTCGCTCACTCTCACTGACTGACTCTCTCACTGACTCGCTCTCACTGATGTTGTATCAATGATATTTTGCTGCATAACGAATTAGAGTTTGAAGGCAGTGCTAGCATCTTGCAGTAGGCTATAAAGGGACTCAGAATCATGTTCATCCAATCCTTGGCCTCTCCGCTGATCTCACAGTGGAATGGTCATGTTTGCCAATTGGAATTGTGATTGTATGTGAGTGTCACTGACACTGTCACTCTCACTCACTCACACTGACTCACTCTCACAGACTCACTGACTCTCACTCACACTGACTCTCACTGACAGACTCTCCCACTCTCACTGACAGACTCTCACTGACTGACACTCTTACTGACAGACTCACACACTTCCACTCTCTCACTGTCTGACTCTCCCACTCTCTCTCACTGACTGACTCAACTCTCCCACTCTCTCTCACTGACTGACTCACTCTCACTGACTCACTCTCACTGACTCACTCACAGACTCACACACTCTCTCTCACTGACTGACAGACTCTCTCTCACTGACAGACTCACTCTCAAGCACTCACTCACTCACTGACTGACAGACTCTCCCACTCTCTCACTGACTCACTCACTCTCACTGACAGACTCACTCTCACTGACAGACTCACTCTCACTGACAGACTCACTCTCACTGACAGACTCACTCTCACTGACTGACTGACTCACTCTCACTGACAGAATCTCACTGACTCTCACTGACTGACTCACTCTCACTGACAGATTCTCTCACTGACAGACTCTCTCACTGACTTACTCTCCCATTCTCTCATTGACTGACTCTCCCACTCTCTCATTGACTGACTCTCCCACTCTCTCACTGACTGACTGACTCACTCTCACTGACAGACTCACTGACTGACTCACTCTCACTGACAGACTCTCCCTCACTGACTGACTCTCCCACTCTCTCTCACTGACAGACTCACTCTCTCTCACTGACCGACTCTTCCACTCTCTCACTGACTGACTTTTCCACTCTCCCTCACTGACTCACTCTCCCACTCTCTCTCTCACTGACTGACTGACTCACTCTCACTGACTCACTCTCACTGTCTCAATCTCACTTACAGACTCACCCACTCTCTCTCACTGACTGACTCACTCACTCTCACTGGCAAACTCTCTCACTGACTGACTCTCCCACTCTCACTGATTGACTGACTCTCGCTAACAGACTGACTGACTCTCGCTAAAAGACTGACTGACTCTCGCTAAAAGACTGACTCACTCTCGCTAAAAGACTGACTCACTCTCACTGACTGACTATCCCACTGACTCACTCTCTTTCACTCACTGACTAACTGACTCACACTCTCACTCTCACTGACTCACTCTCACTGACTGACTCGCTCACTCTCACTGACTGACTCTCTCACTGACTCGCTCTCACTGATGTTGTATCAATGATATTTTGCTGCATAACGAATTAGAGTTCTGCATTTGAGTTTGAAGGCAGTGCTAGCATCTTGCAGTAGGCTATAGAGGGACTCAGAATACATGTTCATCCAATCCTTGGCCTCTCCGCTGATCTCACAGTGGAATGGTCATGTTTGCCAATTGGAATTGTGATTGTATGTGAGTGTCACTGACACTGTCACTTTCACTCACTCACACTGACTCACTCACACTGACTCACTCTCACAGACTCACTGACTCTCACTCACACTGACTCTCACTGACAGACTCTCCCACTCTCACTTTCTCACTGACAGACTCTCACTGACTGACACTCTTACTGACAGACTCACACACTCTCTCTCACTGACTGACAGACTCTCTCTCACTGACAGACGCACTCACTCACTCACTGACTGACAGACTCACTGACAGACTCTCCCACTCTCTCTCACTGACTCACTCACTCTCACTGACAGAATCTCACTGACTCTCACTGACTGACTCACTCTCACTGACAGACTCACTTCACTCTCTCTTACTGACCGACTCTTCCACTCTCTCACTGACTGACTCTTCCACTCTCTCTCACTGACTGACTCTTCCACTCTCTCTCACTGACTGACTCACTCTCACTGACACTCACTGACTCACTCTCACTGACTCACTCTCACTGACAGACTCACTCTCTCTCACTGACCGACTCTTCCACTCTCTCACTGACTGACTCTTCCACTCTCTCTCACTGACTGACTCTCCCACTCTCTCTCACTGACTAACTCACTCTCCCACTCTCTCTCTCTGACTGACTCACTCTCGCTGACTCAATCTCACTCACGACTCACCCACTCTCTCTCACTGACTGACTCACTCACTCTCACTGACAGACTCTCTCACTGACTGACTCTCCCACTCTCACTGACTGATTGACTCTCTCTCACTGACTGACTCTCTCCCTGACTTTCTCTCACTGATTGACTGACTCTCGCTAAAAGACTGACTGACTCTCGCTAAAAGACTGACTGACTCTCACTGACTGACTCTCACTCTCACCAACTGACTCTCTCACTGACTCTCTCTCACTGACTGTGATGTTGTACCAATGATATTGTGCTGCATAACTAAATACTTATAAGGTCCCAAAGGTGAGACCTATTGGCAATAAATATTTATTCAACCATTCTCAGAGGGTAAGGGGTGCCTTGAAGACCCCTTCCCATTTGTGAATGGGTTACCATCAACTTCAAGTTGGTGGTCAAATGTTAATGTTCTACGACTGCATTTTGCTCGCAAAACATTATTTCATACCAATGTGAATCGGTGTTTGGAAAGGACTCCCTAAACATGCCCCTTCCAAATACCGAATGTGTTTTGTACATTTGTAAAAGCATTTTTGCAGTCGGAAACGGCCTGATTGGCAGTTTCTGAGTACAATAATGCTTCGTACATGTGTCCCAGCATGTGCAAAAGAGCTGCTGGTAACAGTTCGTGCAAAGTCTGTACAAAGTCGAATGTGTACATTTTTTGCTGAGGTCCTAGTCAATGGTGGTGCAAAAAATGCACTCGAATGATATTTGCCCAAGTACTAGGGCTTGAATGCGCCTGCAATTAAGGATTATGGTTACATCCCAGGAAAGAAAAGTAACCGAGTACTTTAGATTTATCTACACTCAACTCAAAGATCAGCATTTGAAGTGAATCTAAACTAAGCCCACGAGAACCTGCCTCCCCCCCCCCCCCCCCCCCACTACTCTGCAGTTCTGGGCACTGACCATGTACACGCTGTGAGGGTCTCCCTGAACTCGACAGAGTCTGCAGTCCCCCGAAGCCATTCTTCAGTACTACTCTTCCCAGAATGGACATGAGCCTGAACCCCCATGAAAACGTTGAGTGCACCCCAAAACAAAAGACGTGGATTTAATCTCAGTAGGTTTTGGTTTACAGTTCCGCATCAGCGGAGTTACAAACAATTCGCAATCCCCTCAACCTGGGCAAACCGGATTTTTCGCTCTGAATCTGGATTACGACGTGTGTAATGCTGCACTTTTTTCAGTGTAAATTTAGCAGGTAAAGCCGTAATATTCCGAGTACTGCCGCATCTAATGTGATAAAGCGGGCAGGGCAGTTGCCCCACGTTGCTGAATGAGTATCACACCCATCCCTACCGGGGTCTCCTTGATCCATTTCAAGGCCTCTGCACAGTTTCTGGCTTAAGGCGAGATTTAGTAAAATGTTGTCTAGACAGACCGAGATTCAGAAGTGTCGACTGTCGGAATCACATTTTGAGCACAGACGGTAAATGTAAATCACTTTATTTAGAATTAATAAAAAGATAAGATACAAAAATATACAGCATGTAAATAATATATGTGAACACAATATATACTATCAGTCAAAGTTAAGTATGGTTGCATGAAAACGTATAAATCTTGTTCTTCGCGAAAAAGTGCAGTAATTGATGGTATGTGCAACAAGGTAACAGGGATGTAACAGCAGACAAACCCAGCTCAGGCGCCGCAGGAAAGGAAGGGGGAGCAACCCTTCAGAGGGCCCCATTCAGTCAAGGCCGAGGCTTGGAGCCCACCATCACACTGAGCGGGGCTGGGAGGGTTTCAGTCTGAGTTACGCCACTGCGTGGTGCACCGAGTCACAGTCTGCGTTGTTGCGGCAAGAGTGTCTGTGCTTCGTGATGCCTTGAAGTGATGCCCTTCAAGCCGTGAGTTAGCCTCCTAGGCTTGTGCTGAGCGGCGGTCTGTCCTGCTGCGCCTCTCGGTCGCGTTCCCGGCTTTGCCGCCCTGATAGACGGAAGTGTAGCCTTTCTCAGTCAGAGGACAGAAGCGGCGTGTGTGCGCATCGTCACCGGTGCCCTGGCACCGAGGGCACACATACTGCCGCAACACAGGGCACTGCACACATCCGAAGGCGTCCTTCAGGGCGTGTGTGGTGTAGACGTTCCTCGGTTCCCCATTGTGCTTACAAAACGCACACCCTGACGAGCCCTCCTGCGCCCCACTGTGTGGGGGTGATGAATCTGAGGCGCGCGCCTGCAGGACCTTCTCCCTACTTTCAACCCCCCTTCCTCCGAGTGGAGAGGTACTTTGACGTTTTGACTTCCTTGTGGGCTGCAGTGCAGTGTCGGAGGTCTCCACCTCAGACCTGGGTGAAAGCTGCGGGGTCCAGCCCCCCCTCTCTGCCCTCCACGGTGAAGAAGTGGGCGAGATGTCCTGCTCAGGCCTCTGTGAGAGCAGCGAAGCCTGTTCCAGCCTCTCTGACCACCAGGACGGTGCAACGTAGAATTCACCCGGCTCAGACCTGGGGGAGGACGTCTGTCTCTCTAAACTCCACGGGGGTGTTATGTCTGCCATGTCCACCTTAGGCCTGTGTGAGAGGAGTGGGACCCACCCCGGTCTGCCTGGGGAAGCAGTCTCTGGAGTGACCCCCTCCGACTTGGAAGAGAGCAAAGGGGCCAAATGCCCTCTCTCCGACGTCCAGGGGGTCGTGTCCTTGCCACCTTGTCCTGGTCTGTTTGTAGGGCGCAGCCCCCTTCCCTGGGGGTCATTCCTCATGGTCTGTATAACCTCGAGCAGGCCCAGGTAATCCTTCCACATGGCGAACTCCATTGGATCTCCGCAGCTGGCGCCCTGCACGGAAATGAAAAATGACATTTATTTAACATGAACACAACCCTTGGTCAAAACCGTGAGACATCAGAAAAATCTTAAGCACCTGCACTTCTAGCACACAGTGACTTGTTTTGTAAGTGGAACTACAGTGACTCCCCGCCATACTGCATGATCATGACACACAAGTTGAAAGGCAAAAGGCACACGTCAGAAGTACAGACCAAATAGTGTTGTTTATTTAAAGCTGTGGTACCCCTGATTAGTGCCCAAGGGGAATGCTCTGGTGATGGAGCGCCAATCGATATCAGTAAACAAACCTCATTCACCCTTGTCATGCACTCTACAGTTCAGTTCCTTTAACACCGACATTTTAAGCCTTGTGAAGCTGGGCCACTGACATGGGCTACACGCATTTAACCATGAGGATGACACTAACGTCACACCGTGGCTTGTTTCACCATACTCACCATCACCACCATAAGCCTGCACGTAATTGTAGTTGTATTTACATAGTGCTTACTACCCCATACAAGACGTCGAAGCGCTTTTCGGCGAGTAGTGGTAGGTTAGTTTAGGGAAATGTGGTAATGAGAGCTGTGGACATGTGAGTCTGTTAGTTTGATTGAATAGGATAATGGAGGGATAGAAGAGGGAAGAGTCCAGAAGGTGTTATTTCGGAGATCATAGTAGTAAGACCCCTGACGAGGGATAAATTGCTTTTCAGCAAGCAGCACACTGCTCTGGAACCCAAAGAGGATTAGTGGTGGGTTAGTGTAGGGGAATATGTGTTAATTTTAGAGGGATGGACATGTGAATCTGTTAGCTGCAAGGAGTAAGATAATGGAGGGATTAAAGGGTCTAGAAAGTGTTATTTAGGAGAATGTACTAGTAGGATGTGGCTAGGGATGAAAAAAAGGAGAGATGGAGCAAGGACAAGACTCTAGAAAGGAATTAGGAAAATCACAGTAGTAACATGAGGTTTGGGATACATGATGTATGAATTCAGAAAGGGTAGCTAGGGAGATCATAGTAATTGAATAAGGTTTTCGGTAAGTCAAGCAGGGATAGAGAGGGAAGAGTCCACAAAGGATTATTTTGAAGAACATAGTAGTAGAATGAGGTCTGGGATGAGTCGGAGAGTGGAGGTAGAGGATATATTATATATATTTATGATGCTTTTGCTAATGTTATTTGTTTGTTTCTATATCTTTGTAATATAATTATCTGTATTTTTATATTGGAAATCGATTGCTACTGAACAATTAAGCTGCTTTTACAGAGCATTTGTGCTAACTAGCCTAATGAATGAGAAAATATAACCAAATCTGCACAATAATTAGGGAACAGGTATTCACTAGGGCAATTTAAGGTCAAACTTCTGTTACAGATTTAAGGAAAGTTGTAAAGAGTCAGAATGGGGACAGGACAGTTCAAAAATAGGGAGGCCAAGTTAAGGAGCGAAAGAGAAGTACAGGCTGAGTTTAGGAATAAATGATAGCAGGAGATCCAAGAGAGACAAATTAGAAATGCCAAAACACATTGGGACAGAAGCAGAAGAAGCATTTGTAGGCAAGAGTGTGGAGAGGGAAAAGTAGGTAATCAGGATAGAAGAAAATAAATATAGAAGTAAGATATTAGGAGAGCAGAGCACGAGAAAGAAGCAAAAAATGTTAAAGAGCAGTCATACTTTCACTCACTCATGCATCCATGCTTTCTTTTATCATCCATTCACCCTTTCACTCATTCCTCCATCTTTTCATTTATCCAACCTCTTTCAGTCATCCATACATTATTTCACGTATACATCCTTACACTCCTTCATCCATCCATCCACCCTTTCTCTCACACACCCATGCACTATTTCACTCACTCACGCACCCACCCACTCTTTCACGTTATTTATGAATTTCTTTCTGCCGGCTGGTAGAAGAGGCCCATCATGAACTCCACCCTCGCTGTAGATTGTAAAGTGGGGGGGGGGGGGGGGAGTACGGAGGAGGTTAATGACGCCCCTGAGCATGCACATAAAGCTGTTGTCCAGAATGAACATATGTTCTTTGGTCTGGTTAGAACCCCTTATATAAATTCAGATTCATGCATGTGTCCAGACATGTACAGCATAGACACTTGTACCGACAGACATTTTTGTATTGAGCACAATCTACCCCAGTAGTTGACTCGCAGCGCTGCAGATGATTAAAAGGCAAACACAGCGAGTGCACTAGCCAGACCTTGACTCTGTGGCTTACAGGTTGTGTCCCGGTCCCAGCTGCAATGAGGGTCATGACCTGGGTTTAATTTTTTCTGGAAGTGAATTTGGAAGAATAAGTACATAGGCCGCAGCACTTAAGAGACCCACCCGCCCCGAGGCCCCACTTGCTAGGTCTGAGATCATAGGAAGGATAGATACATAAGCAGTGACCCCACCATGAACAGTGTCCGCACCGGGTGAGCCGACTCAGTCTCCCCCTTGGTCCCTCCTAGTGCTGAAGAATGCCTCGCTGAGGGGTGAGAGTGCGACCTGCAGCAGGTGTGCATTTACTTATGGTAGTTACTCGAGGTCTGACAACCACATTGGGAGGGGCACATTCGGAAGTTCAGTTGGTGACAGAAACCAGTGTAAAATGTAGCATGCCCACTGGTGCCCCGTTAGCATGGTGCCAATTACGACTGAGGAGCGAGCTAACTGGACCCTACCCCTGGAAAGTACAGAGGTCCCTCTGGGACATTCAAATACTGTTCACTTAAAAGGTACAGGGGCCACAGAACGTGTCAACAGCGGCCGCTTACAGTACAAAGGTCCCGGCGGTAAGTGCTGGCCATGCACCTCGTTTACTTTTAGGATTCCTTAAAGCAGGAAGTGCAAATTCGGAAAGAAGGTAGAAAGATACAACGGAGGGGAGAAGATTGAGAGAGGGGACGTGCAGTATGAAAGCGGGGTGCGGGTGCGCATTGTAAATGTTTACTAACAGAGTCCACGCCTCGTCATTTGGAGTTGGACGCTAAACCTGTCTAAAATAACACATCTAATAACTGGACCGCGCTCCTTAGGAAGAAGGGGTCGTCATCTTTTATTGCATATTTTATATCGCGAACTCGACCCGAAGGTATTGGAGCGCTTTACATAGCACCGCATTTACATTACACATTCAGGGACGGACGGGGAGATTAAGTGATTTGCCCAGAATCACAGGATATGGACGCGACCTCGAGGCTCGAACCCTGGTTTCCTGCACCAGAGCAGCCGACAGACCACATCCACATCGACACTTACAACAAACCCCGCATAGAGAGAGTCGAGGCGCGCTCTTACCTGGAACTAGAGAAGGGGTCTTCTTCCGCGCACCCGAGCCGATCAAATGCCTGATTTCATTGCGTATATGAGGGTCCGGGCCTGCTTATAATGCCAGCAGTGCCCAAACCCCGCCCCCGCCCTCTTTCGCGAGATCAACACCCCCAACTTCCCCAGACACCCCTGCTTTTGACTTGATCCCACGGGAGGGGGGTGGGCACAGCCTGATGACCCCTCAGTAATGAAGGTGTGGGTGAAAATCCGCAGGTTCGAGGATTAGCATTTCATCCTTTCGATATCGATTCGAGTGGCGCACTGAGCTGGGTTGTAATAACAGGGGTAACACAACTTGTCTTTAACTCGGATTTGGAGAAATGGTGCGGTGCAGTTAATTTCACGGGCTTCCGGTGTCACAGCGGGTGTATCACATTCTCCGGTGCAAATATCCGCCCTGGTTTGATTTGCTGGAGGAGCTTTTTTAGTTCCTTCCAGCAGACTGAACGACCGCTAGGCGCTGGGAATGGAGGACCTGTTCTGGGGACCTTTGGGGACGGTTAAAACAAGCATTGGCATAGCCAATAGGTCTCGCCTTTGGGACCTTATAAGTGTTTAGCCATGCAACAGTTGCATAACTAAATACTTATTAAGGTCCCAAAACGAGACCTATTGGCTATGCCAGCCAAGCGGCCACGAAAGTGAAAGTGATCGCGATCACGATCAAAGCGGCCTCGAAAGTGAAAGTAATCGCGGTAAGCGCGGCGCTGTAGCTCTAGGCGGGCCTGGTAGCACTTTTTGGAGCCCTCTCAATAAGTCTCGCCAGACCAGCGCATGCGCTGGGTCAGGCGAGACCTAAAAATAGGTAGTTGTTGATGAAAGCGTGAATGAATCGTATATCTCTTGAGTTGTATATACTTTTTAGGTCTCGCCTGACCCAGCGCATGCCCTGGTCTGGCGAGACTTATTGAGAGGGCTCCAAAAAGTGCTACCAGGCCAGCCTAGACCTACAGTGCATGTGCGCGGGCGCGCGCGCGCCGCGCTTTACCGCGATTACTTTCACTTTCGCAGCCGCACGGCATAGCCAATAGGTCTCGCTTTTGGGACCTTATAAGTATTTAGTTATGCAACCGTTGCATGGCTAAATACTTATAAGGTCGCAAAAGCGAGACCTATTTACAAGCCGAGATGAAAACCTCGACTCTTACGTGTATTAATTAACATGCGTATACAGTGCCAAACACACAGCAAACCTTCCTTGTATTCCAGGAGCTTATTATTCACGCTCAGACATAATGTCCAAACTATGTGCTCAGTAATAAACGGAATGGATACGTCATAAGATGCTAATCTGTATTATTGTAATAATATTGATTTATAAAATATTTTTGGGAAATAGAAGCGGATTGCTTCGGCAGAAGCTGAATCTGCTGCAGCTTGCCAATACCATCTTAAACATTCTGCAAACATTTCTCAGTTTTAAGATCCTTTGTATTCTGATAATATTATCACACTGAGTGGATTCAAACAAGATTTTATTCTTCTATTTGTGAGATTATTTCGATTATGTTTTTCAGCCCACAATTTTTCCCTAAAATGGAACCCACAAAAGTATCCGCACTAAACCCTTCAGCCTCATCAGTGGTAGAAGGCGCTATATAAATACCCATGCGGAAGGCCTTATGCTAAGGGGCAGAACACCATCCCGGCTCGGTTGCGATGTATTTTAAGTGTCCGAAAGGATGGCAAGAGACATAATTACCTGAGAATAAATATCAGCAAACCAAAGCTTACGGCATATGATAAAAAAAACGTCTGTTGGAAGGTAAACGACAGTTGAGGTCGTGAAACGTCACCAAAATGTCGGCGGGTCTTCGGATTGGGCATTAAAGCCGCAATGTGCGTTGGCGGAGGGCAGCGTGAAACTAGCAATGCCTCACACGAGCAGGCACTTGTTTCATGCCTCACACGAGCAGGCACTTGTTTCGTGCCTCACACGAGCAGGCACTTGTTTCATGCCTCACACGGACAGGCACTTGTTTCATGCCTCACACGGACAGGCACTTGTTTCATGCCTCACACGAGCAGGAGGCACTTGTTTCATGCCTCACACGATCAGGCACTTGTTTCATGCCTCACACGAGCAGGAGGCACTTGTTTCATGCCTCACACGATCAGGCACTTGTTTCATGGCTCACACGAGCAGGCACTTGTTTCATACCTCACACGAGCAGGCACTTGATTCATGCCTCACATGAGAGCAGGCACTTGTTTCATGGCTCAGGCCTCACATGAGCAACCACTTGTGTCGTGCCTCACACGATCAGGCACTTGTTTCATGCCTCACACGAGCAGGAGGCACTTGTTTCATGCCTCACACGATCAGGCACTTGTTTCATGGCTCACACGAGCAGGCACTTGTTTCATACCTCACACGAGCAGGCACTTGATTCATGCCTCACATGAGAGCAGGCACTTGTTTCATGGCTCAGGCCTCACATGAGCAACCACTTGTGTCGTGCCTCACACGAGCAGGCACTTGTTTCGTGCATTTAAAGACATTGGGCTTATTTACAAGCCCCCTGAGCAGCCGATAATCCCACCTTTTCCCATATTAAAGGTGACACATCGGTGGCGACAGGGGCTTGTAAATAAGCCCCCTTGAGTGCAACATGGGCCACTGCACTGTTAGTTATGATGAACGCTTTCAATCTGCAATAGATACATACTTGCATTTCTTGGTAAAAAAAACATAGAACACTTTCCTTGGTTGTGTGTGATGAATCAACCCTCTAGGACTCTTTCCGGATAAAACGTGTACTCCGGGAGTTTGGGCACACTATGGGGGGAACATCGGGGAAGATTGTGCGCCTGGTGCATTGACTCACAACACAAAAGCTGCACGTGCACCGCGTCACTGGGGTAAAGAGGGCTGCACCCCAGGAGGTATGTCTCGAAAATACACTAACAGGAGTTAATACGGCCCTTTTACTGTGTCCGAGAGGTTTGCATGTCTTCCACTGGGCTAGGATGGTAACATTTTACCCAGTATTGCCAATAAATTACCTAAGGCAGGATTTCAAGTAAAGTAACTGGTTATATTTGTCAGTGTTAACCTAGTTTTTGTTTTCATCTTGTCTTCTGAGGCCCACCAACTTGACTCGATTTGAGTTCAATGGATGGTTTTTAGGGGTGGATGTCCTTTTCATCGAGCCGCCTTTTTATAGAAATACTAAAGACAACATCAGCAGCAGTTTGCGGTCATCTGGTGTTGCCTTAACGCCAGGGATTGCTCCCACGCAGGGCAGGTTGTTTCTGGCTCGGGGAGGTTCCTTTATTGCCTGTGGAGATGGTTCCATTATTACCTGTATTTATAAATCGGTGAGAGGCAGCAGGGGGTCAGGTACCTCACTCCTCTTCAGAGCACCCCTGCCAGGGCCAGTGTGGTGGTGGGGGTCTTCCTGGCGCCTGGCAGCAGGGTCTGCTATCTACACAGCAGATCTTGCCTTGATGGGCCCAAGTGACAACTTTCACATCTTCCATTCCTGTGTTGTGTCCTTAAAGAGTCACTCAGCCCTCCCCAGTTAGACTCCCCTCCCCACTAGACTGCCACCAGGCCTGTTGTTGTGCAGATTTTTCCAGTCTCCAGGCAAGGTGTCAGCCTGTGTGGAGCTGTAGTGAGGCCCACTCTAGGGCCCCACTGGCAGGAGGGAGAAAGGCCAGCTGGAGCCTGGAGGCCAGCAGACCACAGTCAGCAGAAACAAAACAAGGGAAAAATATGCATTGGTGTAGCCAATAGGTCTCGCCTTTGGGACCTTGTAAGTGTTTAGTCAGAGCTATTAGCTTCGCCATTGTCTTTCATCTATGTTGTAGAGCAGTGTGGCTGCTGTGCAGCATGTTGAAAAGTTATAATAAAAATGTGTTATAAGCATTTTTGTTACCATATATATAGCAAAGACGACCTTATGTACAACTGAACAACCCTATTAAAAAAAATGACCATAAAAAATGTCTTCTAGATTTTTGTCCCTGCAATGCTGGCAACTTCTTCCTGCCTGTTCTAATGCTTGTTTGTTATAGTTTTTTTTTTTAGGGGGGGATAAAAAATGGGAGAGTGGAGGTTGGGAAATAGAACCTAAATTACAACACAAGCAGCGAACAGACACTAGGGGAGAATCAACAAATGCCAAATTTCGAGGTCAGACTGAGGTGGTGCCGAGTGATGCGGAGGTGATGCTGAGTGATGCTGAAGTGGTGCTGAGTGATGCTGTGGTGCTGAGTCATGTTGAGGTGGTGTTGCTGCACTGGTGCTCAGGCGGTACTGAGTTGGTACTGAGGTGGGGCTGCGCTGAGGTGAGGCTGCACTGGTGGTGGTGCACTGCTGCGGATGTGGTGCTATGTTGAAGCTGAGATGGTGCTGTGCTGATGTTGAGGTGGTGTTGCGCTGGTGCTGAGGGAGTGGTGCTCTGATGCTGTGTTGGTGCTCCACTGGTGGTGGTGCACAGATCAGGAGGTGGTGCTGTGCTGATGCTGATATGGCGCTGTGCTGACAATGAGGTGGTGCTGTGGTGGTGCTCAGGTGATGCTGAGTAATACTAAGGTGGTGGTGAGTGATGCTGAGGTGGTGGTGCTGGGCTGGTGTTCAGCTGGTGCTGAGTGATGCTGAGTTGGTGCTGGTCTCGGGTGATGTAGTGCTGCGCTAATGCTGAAGTGGTGCGTTGGTGTTTATTTGCTGTTGTGATGGTGCTGAGGTGGTGCAACGTTGGTGCTGAGATTGTGCTGTGCTGATGCTGAGTTGGTGCTGCACTTGTGGTGATACACTGATGAGGAGGTGGTGCTGTGCTGAAGCTGAAATGGTGCTGAGCTGATGCTGAGGTGGTGTTGTGGTGGTGCTGTGCTGATGCTGAGGTGGTGCTGTGCTAATGCTGAGGTGTTGCTGCATTGGTGCTGAGGTAGTGCTGAATGATACTTAGGTGGTGGTGTGCTTGTGCAGAGGTGGTGCTCAGGTGGTGTTGAGTGATGCTGAGGTGATGCCGAGTGATGTTTTGGTGGTGCTCAGGTGGTGCTGTGCTGGTGATCAGATGATGCTGAGTGATACTGATGTGATGCTGAGGTGGTACTGAGTGATGCTGAGGTGGTGCTGCTGCACTGGTGCTCATGTGGTGCTGTGCTGGTGCTCAGGTGGTGCTGAGTTGGTACTTCGCTGGTGCTGAGATGGTGAGGCACTAATGCTGAAGTGGTGCTGCGTTGGTGCTTGTCATCTTGTCCTGGTCTGTGTGTAGGGTGCAGCACCCTTCTGTAGTGGTCATTCCTCCTGGTCTGTATAACCTCGAACAGGCCCAGGTAATCCTTCCACATGGTGAACGCCATTGGATCTCTGCAGCTGGCGCCCTGCACGAAAATGAAAAACTGAATTGTGACACACCCTCGGTCAACACTGCAAGACATGTCAGAAAGATCATAGGCACCTGCGCCTCCAGCGCATCGTGAATTGTTTTGCAAGCGGAACTACAACCATTAGCTGCCATATACTGCATTATAACACATTAGTTGAAAGGCAAAAGGCACAGTCAGAAGTACAGAGCAAATACTGTTGTTTATTTAAAGCTGGCGTACCCCTGCTGAGTGCTGAAGAGGCTTGTTCTGGTGTGGGAGTCTGGGAGAGCCAGTGGATATCAATGAACAACCCTCACCCACCCTCATCATGTACTCCAGAGTACAGTGTCTTTAACAGTGATATTTTAAGCCGTTTGAAGCTGGTTCGCTTACATGAGCTACATTCGTTTAACTATGAGGATGACAATGACGTCACACCGAGGCTTATTTCACCAAACTCACCTTCACTCCACCAGCTAACCTTGCACGTAGCATGAAAGATGGTCACACATGTGTGACCGCAAATGATTTGAAATTGAATCCTAGTGAAATAAAGGTCATCATTTGTGGCCTGTTTGCAAATCTTCAATGTGGCTATTTTACTTGCCATTGTGACCAAGACCAGCGCTAAAGAGAACAAGCACTGGCACAGTCATTAGGTCTGGGTTTAATGCGCCAAAACGCGCGGTATTAGCATGCTATGGTGAGACAAACAGGAAGGAGCAAGTAGGAGCGGCTCACTGCAGACACTGGAGGGAGGAAGGAGAGCAGACAGGGCCCAGGCTGCAGCACATACATGCCAACCCTCCCCCCCCCCCATTCATGCAAGAGACTACAAATTTCAAGGCCAGTCTCCTGCCTCCCGATTCCTGCATTCAAAAACATGATTCCTCGGCGGCTGCAGCTCGGACTGGTCCAGTCAGACTCGTTGTATTCGCTGCCAGCGGCCTGCTCCTGCAGGCCAGTGCACGGTATGTGTGTCACGGACTCTGTGCCTCCTGCAGCTAAGGCAAATAACACTTGTATCTGCGTTGCTGATATCCGTTCCTGCAGCAGCACTCCAAGTCCCATCCATGACAGGAGACCCGGTTCAGGCCTCGATAGAAGTCAATGGGAGAAAAACAGTCTCCAGATTATTGTCCTAAAATCTCTCTTTCCTCTTTTAAAATGTTGGCATGTATGAATATAGCATGTATCCCTCGCATGCAGGCAAAGGCAGCAGGAATGCAACGCTGTCAGGCACACATGGTACACACCAGTGAGGGAACCACACACAGCTCCTACCTGGTGTGTACCATGGGTGAGGGAGCAGGTGTACAACTGTTTCTCATAAACAGAACACACACTAAGCACCACCACCAGCCCCGCCGGCACACATCTACCTCAGAATGAAATGGAGCCCAGAGGTGGCTACCAGGGGCGTAGCTTCAGGGGGTGTTTGAGGTGCTATATCCTCTCTATAAATATATTCTGGGGCAAATAGTTGGGTACAGGAGCTTTCGGTTGGGTATGGTGAGGTGGCTTTTGGATTTCACCCTGGATTTTTACCTGCACGCACAGACAAAAACACACACACACTCTCTCTCTGCCTTAAAACTTGGTTAGCTTGAAAACAATTAAGTTTTACGTGTCCTAACAATCCACACTCCTCTCTCTTGCCACTTCCTCGTGTCCTTATTCTCATAATGTATTTTAACAAGACATGCCAGAGTGATTGTTGGTAAATCTGAAGCCCCCCCCCCACCCCCCAATCCTACCGACCAAACTGCCCCCCTGGTGGCTACATGCCAATTGCATAAACTGACTTCGTTTTAACGCCCCTCTGAGAGCACATAGCGCCTCTGCGAGCACCCCTCGAGGCGCGAAGGACATAAACAAGAGGGGAGATCGGTGAGTGAAACTCAGCCGTGGCCTGTGCAGGTAAGAGCGGCGAGGCCGGGTTGGTGGGGGATTTGACATCCAACCACGAGGGAAAATTAAATAAATAATTTAATTTTCCCTCGTAGTCGTCTGTCGAACCCCACCCCACCTGGCCGCACCGCTCTTACCTGCATGGGCCGCGGCTGCTGAAAGTCAAGTGTCAGGCGTGCGGGGCGAGGCTTCCAACTGCAGCATGGGCTTTCACATGCGAGTGCAGCAATAACTGACGACATGTCTGTGTAAAAGCTGTGAGGATGTATTATGTAAGCGGTTAGCATGTCCACAAGTGTGTTTGCCCATTTGAGCTCTACTTGTTTTTAAAAAATATACTTAGAATGTACAAAAGCTGAATTTATGGATGAATAAATTATACCAAGGGCTGTATCATGAACACTGGCCCAGAGTGGTGCTGCGCACCCGTTTGGATGCCTTTTCAGTGTCTAAAGCGCATACATTTAACCCGGGATTTCTCTGGGCACTAGCATGAGCTGCAGACAGCACGATGTGGCAACAGACAGAGGCAACCACTGCTTGTTTCGCCGCGCAGTATGCAGTTCATGCAGTAACTGGGGACATTCCGAGTTAAAAGTATATTCTATAGATAATGCAATCACATAACAAACATTGGCAAAACCAATAATCTCTGCTAAGCGAGGGCTATTAGCTTTGCCAGTGTTTGATTTGAAAAGCTTTATTCGGTGAGGCAATTACAAACCATAAAAGCGTTTACATAAAAACAATTACATTTTTACATTTAACATCAATTATTTATTTATTTTTTAAATAGTTCTTGAAGTTCTCGTATCAAGATTACAATCAGCAATAACATAAATTGGCTACCACAAAATAAGGATTCAAAATAAGGAAAATTATTTACGGAATGCAAAAGTCCACCATTATTCAAAATAGGAACACCAAATTCTGTTAAACTTCCGAATCCCACCAATTCGCTGTGCGTATCGCTTTTCACTCTTTCTAACATTCCTAATTTTCTGAAACCAGGCATTAAACGAAGGAGCTTGAATTGACTTCCAGTTCTGGAGCACCAGAGATCGTGCCACTGCCATTGCAATTAATAAGATTTTGGCCATCTGTTCTGTCAGACCGAGATCAGAATCATATCCGTACAATACTAATTTAATATTATAAGTGATCTGGATCCCACAGTACTTTTGTAAATATTCGAAAATCTCATTCCAAAAAGGAATAATTTTAACACAGTCAGCTATAATGTGAGACCAGTTAGCGGGGGAATATTGCTGACATCTAAAACAGGTGGCACTAGTATTAACATACATTTTAGCAATGGCGGCTGGAGTGCGATACAGGAGCCACGTACTGAAGAATAACATTCTTCTCCAATTAGATCCTCGAAGAACACTAAAATTTAGCTTATTTATGGTTTTCCAAGTGTTGATAGTAAGTACGTGATTCTCCTGTTCTTGCCATTTTTTAATAGCTTTCTGGCTCAGATCTACCTCAATATGTTTAGCTAAACAACGCTTCCATGCCCCTGGCTTCCTCATCCGAGAAGTCATAAACAAATCATCCCATAACTGATTAGAAGAACCAATAATTCTTGGCTCCACTTGTTCCAGCATTTTAAAAATCGAAACATAGGAGCCTAGTAACATAAAACTCCCTGAAATTATAAGCTGCATCTCGCCCGGTGACAGCCATGCCCCCTACCTTAAAAAATCTGCAAGAGAATAGAACCCAACACGTGCCCATTGTAGTACAATATCAACTCCAATTGTCAAACCCATAAACATGAGAGCATTTCTTAAGGGCGTTCTAATATTAAACTGCGGGAGAGAGTATCTTTTAAGAAAAACGTCACAACGCTTGAAAAACCAAAGCATCATCTTCTATCGACTAAGTTTCGGTGACTTAGCAATGTGTAACGGAAATGGAATCTGGGCCTCGTAACAAATTCTATCAAGAAAAAAATTAATAAGTACATTTGGGCTCTGCATTCCAGATTTAAACCGCTCTAAATATTGGGCGAAATATGCGCTATAATAGTCTCTAACATTAGGTACGGCTAAACCTCCTAATTCGGTTTCAGCATAAAGAGTCCCCATTGCTATCCTGGGACTTTTTTTGTCCATATAAACGCAGAAAATAATGATTCTACTTTTGAAAAAAAAACACTGGGCAAAAAGCAAGGAATGGCAGAGAATAAAAAATTAAAAAGCGGAAGTATAGACATTTTTATAAGTGCCACCCGCCCCAAGATAGAAAATGGTAACGAGTCCCATCTGATAAACAAGGATTGGACCTTACGTAGTAGAGGATCAAAATTCAGATTAACTAATTCGGAAACCAAAGTGGAAAACATAACCCCCAAATACCTCTTCGGTCTTAAATTGATACAGCCAACTAAGTCAGCGTGTAAATCCACCTCACCCCCACCACAAACTAATATTTCCGTTTTTTATTTATTTATTCGATAGCCGCCCAACTCTTCGAATTCTTCAAAAAGCTGAAGAGCAACAGTTTGAGATTGAATATCCGTCTTAATCAATAACATGATATCATCGGCATATAATTTAATTTTTGCCATGGAAGGGATCGGAGGAGGAAAATTCGCAGATTCACGAATTGCTGTAGCTAACGGTTCAATGAAGAAAGCAAAAAGAATAGGGGACAAGGGGCAACCCTGCCTAGTACCTCGTTGAACCGATACTGTGCCGACCATAGCTGAGTTAATAATTATATTGGCTTTGGCACCCGTGTACAAATTCTGAATTAAACTAATAATTTGTGGAGGAATTCCAAAGTGCTTTAAAATAGCAAATAAAGTTGTCCATACCACCAAATCAAAAGCTTTTTCCACGTCTAATAATAAAATTAAAGCAGAGATTTCGTTTGTCTGAAAATAATCTAAAGCCTCATTAAGAAAATGTGTATTTGTAACTAATTGCCGGCCTGCCACAAAGCCGTTCTGGTCCAGATGAATAAGGTCCTTTGCAATATAATTAAAGCGTATTGATAATAATTTAGTGAGGATCTTATAATCAGTGTTGAGTAATGTGATAGGCCTATACGAGTTGGGATCTTTAGGATCTTTTCCTTTTTTCGGGAAGCTAACCACTGTCCCCTCCCTAAAAGAATCTGGAACTTGCCCACCCACTAACATATAATTAACTAATTGTAATAATAAATCGGAAAAGGCACTAAAAAAAACCTTAAAGAATTCGGCGGGGAGGCCATCCGGACCACATGCCTTACCAATTGGTAAGTTCTTAACCACTAATTCTAATTCTGACTGAGAAAATAAGCGCATCATTACTCCACTGTCTGCCTGAGATAGAGAGGGCATATCATATCTAGCTAAAAAATTGGAGAGCCTAAGAAAATCTATCTCCTGATGTTGACTGTATATCTGTTTATAGTGAGAGAACATTTAGTGCCAATAACATCAGACTGAGATGTTTCTATCCGGGTGGCAGGACACTTTAAAATACGAATCAGGTTTGCGGCGGCTTGCTCCTTAGCCTGCCACGCAAGGAGTTTACCAGAGAAATTACTCTCCTCATAAATCCTCTGAGATTGTGTAAGAAATTGCTGTTCACTCTGTATAGAGTACTGAGTTCACGTTTGGCCTTGTTTAATTTGTTTTGCGCAATACTGGAGAAGTTGGATTGTCGAAGCAGAGTAAGCTTACGAATTTTTTCATAGAGTAAAATCCTAGTTTGTTTAATAACGCGCCACTCTTCTGCGTCTTTACCGATGATGATACCACGAATAAAAGCTTTTAATGAGTCCCAAATAATGTGCAGTGGAGCCGTATCCGAGTTACAACCATAAATTCGTCAATCTCCAATTTTAAAAAAGAGACCCAGTTGCTATCTTGTAGATACTTTTTTATTAAATATCCATCTCTTAGGGGGCCTAATTTCTTCCCCTACTTTAAATTCAATTACCAACATTGCGTGGTCTTAGAAGCCATTATGTAAGAATTTTTGATGAGAAAATTTTAATAAGCGAGAGGCCAAAAAAAAATCGATGCGAGAGGAGGATCTATGTCTTCCTGACCAATAAGTAAATTCTTGTTTTTGTGGGAATTCTAACCGCCATGGATCGCAAAGATCCAGTAAAACTATATTCTTCATAATTGACCTTATTGACTTTGGTTTAGATCAGGGGTACTCATAGTACGGCCCGCGGGCCGCCAGCGGCCCGGCAAGCCTTCCCTGGCGGCCCGCGGAGCCTGAAGACATCGTACCGGTGTTTTTTGTCTTTCTTTTTAAAAAGTGTCACCAAACACCGCCGTTGCAGCAGCCCGGACTCCGAGAGGGGGCCAGCAATTCCAGCGATAGTTAGAGTGGAGCTGCGGGGGCGCTGAGAGGTGAAATACAACAAAGGCTTGTTAGCAAGTGAATGGTCTTTTAAAGACCTGTGAAGTACTGGGGGCGTCTGTGTGTGTGCCTGGGCTGCCACACAGGTGTGTGGGGGGGGGACGGTGGGGGGGTATGCACTGCCAGCAACCTGCCAGGCCAGTGAGTGTCATTTCAAATGTCCGATCCAGCAGCAGCACACTTCCAAGGCCCATCCATACATGACAGTAACCCAATTCAAGGCCCCTTTCGCCTGATTTTTTTAAAGAATCTCCCACTTTGCTCTTCTGATATGTTGGCATGTATGCAATATATATTTATATTTTTCACAAGTTGCAAGTGTTTGTGATGCAGCATCAGGTATAGGCACTAGGTGTAGTTTTTTTTGGGGGGGGGGGGAGGGAGGGGGAGTTTTATATAGCACGCAGGGAACTCGACCTGACGGTATTGAAGTGCTTTACATGAGCACCAGCTGCGTTACAGATTAACACTTGCATTTTGTTAGGCACGGGGAGACAGGATGCCGAGCGTCCCTGCCGTGTAAGATTACCGTTTCACGACGTTTCTCACCCAGCATACAGTTAATATCAAATTCTTATGACATTAAACACTGTACTTTTGTTGTATTTATTGAAAAACAGCTTTTTTCAAATGTACCAACCGAATGCACGCCCCCTTCGGTTTAAAAGGTTCTCACTGTGAGGAACATATTAAGTCAACGGCGTGTTAATATGTGGAAAATATACATGAGATTTGTAATTGGTGGAACAACATTTTGTGTTCGCTTCACGTTCGACAGATAGAGACACAGATAGAGACAGAGACAGACAGATAGAGGCAGGGACAGACGGATAGAGGCAGGGACAGACAGACAGAGGCAGGGACAGACAGACAGAGGCAGGGACAGACAGACAGAGGCAGGGACAGATAGAGGCAGGGACAGATAGAGGCAGGGACAGACGGATAGAGGCAGGGACAGACAGACAGAGGCAGGGACAGACAGACAGAGGCAGGGACAGACAGACAGAGGCAGGGACAGATAGAGGCAGGGACAGACGGATAGAGGCAGGGACAGACGGATAGAGGCAGGGACAGACAGACAGAGGCAGGGACAGACAGACAGAGGCAGGGACAGGCAGACAGAGGCAGGGACAGACAGACAGAGGCAGGGACAGACAGACAGAGGCAGGGACAGATAGAGGCAGGGACAGATAGAGGCAGGGACAGATAGAGGCAGGGACAGATTGAGGCAGGGACAGACAGGGAGAGAGAGAGAGAGAACGCGAGAGAGAGAGCGAGAACGAGAGAGAGAGAACGAGAGAGAGAGAGATGTGCATGCTGGGTCTGGTGGCTCAGTGGACGAAGGCATCCGCTGCAGGGGCCTGTGTTCAAGCTCATGGTCACAGTTTTTTTTCTCTAGCCCCGCCCCCTCCCCCACTGACCCCGCCCCCACCAGTGCGGCCCTCGGCCATAAACCACACTCTAAATTTGGCCCCCGAGAGAAAGTTTGTGAGTACCCCTGGTTTAGATTGTTTCTTCGAGGCACCAGTGGAATCTAGTTTTATATCCATAAGAATATTAAAATCCCCACCTATAACTATATCCCCCCTGACCGTTAGTAGTGATTGAAATAACTCCTCATAGTTGGGGGCACGATCTTCCACTGGGGCATAAAAACTAACAAAAGTAATTGGCCTATTCCTGTCTTTTAAAACACAAGTGGCCCAACACCACCGCCCTGCACCCCCATCTTCAAACTGAATAATTTCTACATCTAAGTTACGATTGATGAAAAGTGCGACCCCCCTTTGAGATTCTTTAGCACTAGAAAACCCACGATATAAGGACCAAGTTTTAAACATAGGAAAGGAATTAATTTTATCAGCGGAAATATGAGTTTCTTGCAGCATCACAACTGCTGGACACTCTGTTTTAATCCATAACTCGATGGCACGCATTTTTTTTCTATTATTCAGCCCATTAACATTAAAAGAGATCACTCTAATCCCCCCAATAGGCATATATCTGAATCATTAAAAAATAACTTCTTGCCAGCATATTTACCATCACAGACAACAAGAACTTCCATTTTCCATTTTCCCCCACCACCCACCCCAACCCCCCACCCAAGTGCTCCCCGCCTACACTTAACCTACACCTAGCCCGGTGGCCCTGTACTACACCTTCACCTTCCTCCCACGCTGGCCACATGGCACTAACCCCTCTCTTGAAGGTGCCTTGGTGTTGCGCCCCTGTTCCCATGACCCCCCCCAGTTCCTCGCCTGCACCCCCCCCCCTAAAAAAGGAAAAAAGCAAAAAGGAGAAAAAGGGGAGCCTCCAATGACCATCCAACCAAATCAAATCACAATCCAAAATTATCCTACCCCTGGACTAACTGATCAAGCATCTCACGTGCTTCATCAACATCAGTGTACAAATAGAATTTGCCCTTAATCAAAACTTTCAATTTTGATTGCTGTGCAATCGAAGCTTGAGCACCTTTGTCCTTAAATAACTGGAGAATCTTTACAAAGTCTTTTCTGCGTCTGGCGGCGGCAGCCGACATGTCAGAGAAAATCCGGCACTTAGTAGTAGGATTAACATGAAATTGTCTTTGCTTGAAGGCCTGTGATAGAATTATTTCTTTAACACGAACATCAGCAAAGTTGACGATGATGGTCCGAGGAAACGGAGAATTGGGAAATGGACGCGCTGGAACTCGATGCGCCCGCGTGATTGTTAAGTCTCCCTTAAACTCAGGGACGACCTCGCGAGAAAAAAAAGAAGTAATTCATTGCGTCATATCAGACCCCTCAATGTTCTCAGGTACGCCCACTATTCGAAGGTTTGACCTTCTATTATAACTTTCGAACTCATCCAATTTGACTTCAAAAGCCTTCGAAGATTTGGAAACACTTGCAATCTCTTTCTGCATGATGGTCAAATTGTCCTCCACCACCGAAATTCTAGTCTCAGATTCTTGGAGTCGATTTGAAAATGAAGCCAGCGTATCTTCAATTTTATCCAGACGCTTACAAATCACTTCCATTTCCATCTTTTGTACTTGCTTCATCTTCTCTTATTTCTTGGAGAATTAAATTTAGCATGTCCTTTACTGAAATCTGAAAATCCCCAGCAGTCTCAGTATCCATCCGCATAATCGAACTCTGAGGCAAGGTAACCCCAGTAGAAGCAATCATAGAGGTACAGATAGAAGAAGTAGAAGGCTCTTTATCACTAAGCGAAGTGGGTGTTATATGTAAAGGTGGAGGATCTGTCACCAGGCAGGTCGCTCCCCTCACCGCTGCACAGCCCCGCTGCTCCAGCCGCTGCCAGGTGATTTCTGTGCCCCACTCGGGTGTGTCCCTGACTGCTGCTACCCCGTGCCTTCTCCCTTCCTTTTGACCTTCTGTACCCCCTTGTACCCCTGTGCCCGCTCCTCTCTTTGCCTTCTGTACCCCATTGTACCCCTGTGACCGCTCCTTTTTTTGCCTTCTGTACCCCATTGTACCCCTGTGACCGCTCCTCTCTTTGCCTTCTGTACCCCATTGTACCCCTGTGACCGCTCCTTTTTTGCCTTCTGTACCCCATTGTACCCCTGTGACCGCTCCTCTCTTTGCCTTCTGTACCCCATTGTACCCCTGTGACCGCTCCTCTTTTTGCCTTCTGCACCCCCTTGGACCCCTGTGCCCGCTCCTTTCTTTGCCTTCTGTACCCCATTGTACCCCTGTGACCGCTCCTTTTTTTGCCTTCTGTACCACCTTGTACCCCTGTGCCCGCTCCTTTGTTTGCCTTCTGTACCCCCTTGTACCCCTGTGCCCGTTCCTCTCTTGCCTTCTGTACCCTGGTAGAGCCTTCCACCCCCCTCCCTGCCCCCCGCCTCCGTTCCCGCCGTGTTTTTTTTCCCGCCGTTGACCCGCGACCCCACCCTCCTCGTACCCCATTGGCCACCCCGCTCCCTCCACCCAGCTCCTCCTCCCTCCCTCTGCCCTCTTATGGAGGCTGCGCAGCAGCAGAGTGAGCGACCTCTGACCCTGTCACCAGGCAGGTCGCTCCCCTCACCGCTGCACAGCCCCGCTGCTCCAGCCGCTGCCAGGTGATTTCTGTGCCCCACTCGGGTGTGTCTCTGACTGCTGCTACCCCGTGCCTTCTCCCTTCCTTTTGACCTTCTGTACCCCATTGTACCCCTGTGACCGCTCCTTTTTTTGACTTCTGTACCCCATTGTACCCCTGTGACCGCTCCTTTTTTTGCCTTCTGTACCCCATTGTACCCCTGTGACCGCTCCTCTCTTTGCCTTCTGTACCCCATTGTAACCCTGTGACCGCTCCTTTTTTGCCTTCTGTACCCCATTGTACCCCTGTGACCGCTCCTCTCTTTGCCTTCTGTACCCCATTGTACCCCTGTGACCGCTCCTCTTTTTGCCTTCTGCACCCCCTTCTACCCCTGTGCCCGCTCCTTTCTTTGCCTTCTGTACCCCATTGTACTCCTGTGACCGCTCCTTTTTTGCCTTCTGTACCCCATTGTACCCCTGTGACCGCTCCTTTTTTTGCCTTCTGTACCCCCTTGTACCCCTGTGCCCGCTCCTTTTTTTGCCTTCTGTACCCCCTTGTACCCCTGTGCCCGTTCCTCTCTTGCCTTCTGTACCCTGGTAGAGCCTTCCACCCCCCTCCCTGCCCCCCGCCTCCGTTCCCGCCGTGTTTTTTTTCCCACCGTTGACCCGTGACCCCGCCCTCCTCGTACCCCATTGGCCACCCCGCTCCCTCCACCCAGCTCCTCCTCCCTCCCTCTGCCCTCTTATGGAGGGCGCGCAGCGCACCGCTGGCGCGCCGAAGGCGCGCCTAAGGCAAGCCCGTCTGCGCCCGTCCGCACCTGGACCGCGCCCAGCGCCGGGACCCCTGGCCCCCGCCAACGCCAGGCCACACGACGGACCTACGACGCCGCAACCCTCAACGCACTCAATACCGGCCAGAACCCCACCTGCTGTCGGGCCGCCCCGAAACGCTTCCACGGACCCTTCACCTGCACAACTTGCAAGTTCACCTGCCTCCGAACATGCACCGCGCCCGCCAAACCGAACTCCTGCAACAACCACCTCAAGTGCATCCTGCTCAACACCCGATCCGTCCACAGACACGCCGTCGAACTCTGGAACCTCCTCGACACAACCTCACCAGACATCGCCTTCCTCACGGAAACATGGATGAATGCCTCCTCAGCCCCCGACATCGCCATCGCCATCCCGGATGGATACAAGATCATCAGGAGGGACCGCGTCAACCAGACCGGAGGAGGCATCGCCATCGTCCACAAGAACACCATCCGCATCACGACCAACGCCGACGACAACTACGCCACCGCCGAACACCTCGACTTCCAGATTCACACCGACCCAAAGACGACCCTCAGAGGCACCCTCATCTACAGATCCCCGGGACCACGCACACAATTTAGCGAAGACTTCACGGACTTCATCAGCCCACACGCCCTCGCCTCCGCCGACTACATCCTCCTAGAGGACCTCAACTTCCACTTGGAGAACAACAAGGACCGCAACACCGTCACCCTGCTGGACAACCTCGCCAACCTCGGACACAAGCAACTGGTCAACACCCCCACCCACTACGCCGGCCACACGCTTGACCCCGTCTTCTCATCCAGCAAGCACATCGCCTTCAACCACTCCACCGGACTTCACTGGACCGACCACAGCTGCGTCCACTTCAGCTTCAGAAAAGCCACAATCCACCACCACCCGCAACAGGTCCCTCACAGAAGCTGGAGCAAGATCACCACCGACCAACTCGCCACCTCCCTCAGCCAGAACCCTCCTGCCAGCACACTGGACCCCAACGTTGCAGCTCGCGACTTCACGCAGTGGCTGACCACCTGCGCCGACGACCTCGCACCACTAAAGAACCCTCCCAGCAAACCCAGAAGCAAGAAGGCCCCCTGGTTCACCAGCGAACTCAAGGACTCCAAGAAGACCTGCCGCACCCTCGAGAAAGCCTGGCTCCTCGACCAGAACACTGAAAACATGACCGCCCTCAAACTCGCCGCCCGCAAGCACCACCAGCTCATCCGCACCACCAAGAAGAAATCTCTGAAGGATCGACTGGACAACAACACCCACGACAGCAAGGAACTCTTCAGCATCATCAAGGAGTTCTCCAACCCCAGCACCGGCAACAACGACATCACCCCCTCACAAGGTCTCTGCAACTCCCTCGCCTCGTTTTTCCACCGCAAGATTGCCGACATCCACAACAGCTTCGGCACACCACCCTCGCACCCAAGCGTCGAACCAACACCCCCCACCGCCACCCTCCGCTCCTGGACCGCAGTGACCACCGAAGACACAGCCCGCACGATGAATACCATCCACTCCGGATCTCCGACTGACCCCTGCCCCCACCACGTCTTCAACTAGGCCGCCTCCACCATCGCACCCCAACTCAGAGACGTCATCAACACCTCCTTCAACACCGCCACTTACCCGGAGAGCTGGAAGCATGCCGAGCTCAACGCCCTACTGAAGAAACCAACAGCAGACCCCACCGATCTCAAGAACTTCCGCCCCATCTCGCTCCTCCCTTTTCCGGCCAAAGTCATCGAGAAGATCGCCAACAGACAGCTTGCCGCCTTCCTCGAGACGAGTGGATCCCTCGACCCCTCGCAGTCCGGTTTCAGAGCCAACCACAGCACCGAGACCGCCCTCATCGCAGCCACCGACGACATCCGTGCCCTGCTGGACAACGGGGAAACAGCTGCACTCATCCTCCTGGACCTATCCGCAGCGTTCGACACTGTCTGCCACCACACCCTTGTCCAACGCCTCAGCAACACCGGCATCCAAGAGAAGGCACTGAAATGGATCATCTCGTTCCTCGCCGGAAGGACACAGAGAGTCCGCCTCCCCCCGTTCAGATCGGAGGCCACCAAAGTCATCTGCGGCGTCCCGCAAGGATCATCACTCAGCCCCACCCTCTTCAACATCTACATGAGACCCCTCGCCATCATCGCACGCCAACACAACCTCAACATCATCTCCTACGCCGACGACACCCAGCTGATCCTCTCCCTCACCAGAGACCCCGACACCGCCAGAACCAGCCTCCACGAAGGGATGAAAGACGTCGCCGAATGGATGAAGAACAGCCACCTGAAACTGAACTCAGACAAGACGGAAGTCCTCATCCTCGGACCATCACCCTCCGCTTGGGACGACTCCTGGTGGCCCCCAGCCCTGGGCACCGCCCCCAAGCCAACAGACCACGCACGCAACCTGGGCTTCATCCTGGACTCCTCCCTCTCGATGACCAGACAAGTCAACTCCGTCTCCTCCTCATGCTTCCACACCCTCCGCATGCTCCGCAAGATCTTCCGATGGATCCCGACCGAAACCAGGAAGACGGTCACCCAGGCCCTCGTCACCAGCCGACTGGACTACGGGAACACCCTCTACGCTGGAACAACAGCCAAGCTACAGAAAAGACTCCAACGCATCCAGAACGCCTCCGCCCGACTCATCCTTGACATCCCCCGACGCAGCCACATCTCCAGCCACCTGAAGGACCTGCACTGGCTCCCCGTCAACAAAAGGATCACCTTCAGGCTCCTCACCCACGCACACAAGTCTCTTCACGACCTGGGCCCCAAGTGCCTCAACGACCGCCTAACCTTCCACACGCCCACCCGCCAGCTACGATCCGCTAGCCTCGCCCTCGCCGTCGTACCACGCATCCGAAGGGCCCCCGCCGGAGGCAGATCCTTCTCCTACCTGGCGGCCAAGACCTGGAACTCCCTCCCCATCCACCTTCGGCTGACCCAAGACCACCTCGCCTTCAGGAGACAACTCAAAACCTGGCTGTTCGAGCAGTAGCAATCCCCTCCCACTAGCGCCTTGAGACCCTCCCGGGTGAGTAGCGCGCTTTACAAGTGTTTTGATTGATTGATTGATTGATTGATCGCCAGTTGACCTCATTAATCCCAATTTACCGGAGTTGTTCATCATAGAAGAAATGACTGTGGGAGAAGTTGAGAGGGCTGGAAGGGTTGGACCCCCTGGTAAGACTACACGAATACCAACTGTGTTGGCAGAAACATATGTTGCGCCCTTGCGCTCAAATAACGGAAATTGTTTAGAAGCCTTAAGAGCGCCAACTGACGCAACCTCTTTAGGTGCCTGTAAATTAAATGAGGTCACTGGAGTCAAACACGGAGCCATTTCAGGTAATTTAACTTCTGAACCCAATAAGACCATGTCCAATCCCCCCATGGGTGACTCCAATACCTCCTGCCCCTCACTAATAACAGATTTGCCATGATTCTGTTGATGAGCCTGTATCGGGCTACCACCCGGGAGACCGTCCTTGCCTTCTCCAGAACTCTCCGAAATTTCAACAGAAGATATTTCTCTCTCCGCGGCTGACCCAGCCCGCTTAGCCCTCTCTGAATTCTCCTTAAGTTGCTGGCGTCGTATTTTCGCTTTGGCCCTGGCCGTCAGTTGCTTACCCATTATTACAACTGATTAAAATTGAGAGAAAAAAAAAATTACAACATTTTTTTCCCTTGTTATAGAGATAGGCGATGGCAGCGTGATATCCTTTCACTGCTAAATCTTAGACCTTGAATCCTCAACCCCAATAACGACAGTCCTGTAAGTCGGAGTAAATGGCCAAAAGAGACCGGATCGTCAAAAATGCTGGGACCGAGAGTAAAACCCACACAGCAGCTACAACACAATACTGGCAGGCTGCAGCGGCGGGGCAGACAACTCTCACAGCTTAAACTGGGGCCACACACCGTCCAGTTATATAGAATATCTGGCCAAAGTAAATAATCTTCAATTTAGATTAAATTAATTTACTGCTACCAGCAGTGGCTCCACAATTCCACTTTCCACTGTCCAATGCCGAGAATGCTGGGACATGTAGTCCTATCACATAGCCCAGACTGCGGCTGCTGCCAGAACTCACAAAGGTAGTGGCCGTTGCTTTAACTGAAGTCCAGTCTGTGTGAACAGGGACATAGTATAGAGAGGAAAAGGACCGGCAGCAGCGGCGGTAGAACAGAAGCACTGGTGTCCAGAGGGTAAAACAGCAATTATCGCTCACCAAGGTCGCCGAGAACTGCCTGCTCCCAGCAAAACTCAGCAGCTCTCCCAGGCAATAAGAATCGTAGCGTTATCCAACGTTAAGCAGAGCATAGCAGCTAAACAACCGAATCGCAGTGTTGCAGCTTCAGCTTCAGCCCGGAGACATGAGCGTCAAAACTTCACCGGAGTGCATCCTCCGGCCGCTGCAACCACCGCCATCAGCCACATGAGAGGAGAGGGAGGGGCTAGGAACCAGGTGCAGGTGCTACGTGGAGGTGTGGAACTCCACCGGAGCGCAAATCCATTTAACATCAATTTTTATACATTGAGAAAAAAGTTAAAAATTTTCTAAAAAAGAAGGATGTTTTTGCCTGCAAAGTGAAAGTATATGCAAATTGACAATCGTAAGTGCATATTCATTTCATAATCTTTTGTCTATAAATGAGTTATATAAACATTAAGATTAAAAAGACGGAGCAAAACAAACCCCCCGGGAGCAGATTTAAGATGCATAGGGGGGTGATCCCAATTCATCGTAGGGTATGTTTTGAATTATTGGTAGTAACCGTCTTGTGGTCATTTAGAGTTTATGTTACTGTTTGGGGCATGATTAAAATACTTTCCAAAAAACAGGTTTCAATTTAGAGATTTGTTCGATGCCGCACACAAAATTTTAAAAACCTCGTCATGTTTATTGCCAATAATTCTGTTTCTAACATTTGAAGAGCCATTAGGGCTGGTCGACATTGCTTTAGGCACAACAGTTTCAGTAGGGGAATCAGGTATAGCTTTCTTGGTTCACTGTAGAATTTACAAAATATAATTACATGCAGGGTCGACTGGGCGGAAAGATTATCACAAGGACATGGGGTCAGTTGGATTGCCCAATCATTTATCACCGGGAAGGTAATTAATCGATGAAAAATATTGAGTCGTTGTCTTGTTAGTAGAAATTTGTCAAAGTTACTCAGACTTGAGTTCAAATAAGGCTCCATTTTATCTGTGGTTTGGATGGGGAGGGAGTACTGTACAGAGGTTTTACTTATTTCAAGAACCAGGCGTAGGTCTGCTAGATGGCTTAAACACACATCTCGTAGTTTCTTTCTTGGGATTGACTTTAATTTATGAGGATTAAGGTAAAAATGGTCAAGTCCCAGGTCTATAAAAAAGTTTTTAACATAACATAACCAAGTGATTTGAGACCCATGATCCAAGTTCATACAGTCAATAATGAGTGCCTGCGTGAATTTTAATTCTGTTGTGGTCCAGATGCGATGCCAGAGAAGAATTGGCTGCATCCGTATCACATCTGTAATGTGTGGGAGGCCCAATTCACTGTGGATGTTAAAAGTTGAAGTAGACGACGGGACGGCCAGTAAGAATTTCAAAAAAGTGTTCTCTACCTTTTGGATAGAGTTTACTTGTACATTACCCCAAATCACTGCCCCATAGATTGCCGTACTAAGGCATCTTGAGTGATAAATGTCGAGCAATTCTTTTGACGCTCTCTTGCCCAGTCTCCGTGCGAACGCAGTCAGTGCCGTAGTGGCTTTTTGAAATTGAAGTTTTCTATTCTCTATTGAACTTTTCCAAGTACCTTTGTTATCTATTACAACTCCCAAGTAAGGGTAAGTGGTAGTATTTTCTACTCTTATATTATTTATGTAGATACTTTTTCCTTTACGGGTTTGTTTGCCTGGTGTCATTATGAATGTCTTTTTAACGTTGATGTTTAAGTCCAGATGATTCATAAAGTTTTTGTATCTATCTAAAGCCCGTTGTAGTTCAAGGGGGGTGCGAGCAATTATAACTGCATCATCCGCATAGAGGAGAGCGGGGATCGGGCGCGTTTGGACGTATGGTTGGTCCTGGCTACCCTTCAGCAGAGCTGCTTCTAGGCCATTTGTATATAGCTTAAAAAGGAAGGGAGACAGGACACAGCCTTGCCTGACTCCCCGCTCAACCCCGAATGGTGATGTTAGCTGCCCCCCTGTACCGTATCTTACTCTTGTAGTTGCATTGGAGTAGATTTCCCTAATGTAATTAACCAGTTTAGTGTCGACTCCCATATCGATCAGTATACTCCACAGCTTGTTATGGGCCACGCAGTCAAAGGCTGCGGAGAGGTCTACGTATGCCATGCAGAGGCTGCCACCCTTTGCCTGAACATACTTCCCTCTCAGGAGTGTGAGGTTTAAGACCTGTTCGATGGTGCCTCTTCCCTCCCTGAAGCCAAATTGAAGGTCGGATAATATATTATTTGTTTCTGCCCAGTCTTGTAGGCGTGCCAGAAGAATTCTTCCTACTATTTTTCCTAGCGAGTCCAGTAGGGATATGGGTCGATAGCACGTTGGGCTGTTTCTGTTGCCCTTTTTGAAGATAGGGACTAAGATCGAGTCCGACCAGGAATCAGGTAGTCCTACCTTTCCCATTGCCTCTAGGACTTTGAGTAGTAGAGGGGCCCAAAGATCGATGTTCGATTTGTAGAGGTCCATGGGGACCCCATCGGGGCCCGGGGCCTTTCCTGATCTGCTTGTGTTCAAAGCCAGCTTGACCTCGAGGAGGTTGAAATCTAAGTCTAGTGGATTAATCAGATCAGTTGGAGGAATATAGTTCTGTCGGCTTGTCCCCTCGGGGATGGAGAATATTTCTCAGAAGTGGATAATCCACTCTTGTTCCGTGATAGTTGTTTCAAGAAGGCCATGATCTTTTGGGCCTGAAAGAAACGAAGAATTACCGATCTCCCAGAAGGTAGCCGAATCTTTGTTGTTACAGCTATCGTGTAGAGCGATCCAAAGTGCCTCTTTTAGTTCTTTCTTCCTGGATTTTAGTGTTTTATTATATGCTTTCCTAACTTGTGAAACCTCTATGGCATCTCTTGGGGATTTTTTTAGAGCTTTTTTAAGGGTTTTGTGTGCTATGGTACATGCTGAGTTAAACCACCGAAACTTGGGTTTTTTCTTTGGAATTTTCTGCCCGTTGGGCTTCACTGCCAGGGCGTTCTTGACTTCGGATATTATTTTGTCATAGTTTGCTACGATCTCGCAAGGAGATGAGGTCTCCATTAAACATACTGAGAAGGCTGGGCGTGCCGCTTTAAGTATGGTTTCTAAGATGGCGGTAGGGTCGATGTGGGACCATTTCAGTGCATAGCCATTTGGTCGTGGCATTGAAATGTTATCTTCATGGTATAGTGTTTGTACCTTTTTTTGTGGAGCAGTGGTTCGGATAGTAATAGACAATGGGAAGTGGTCACTAAACGCGCAGTCGTGGGTGGTAACCGCGGTAATCGACTCTAAAGGATTGTTTCCCACCAGAATAAAGTCAATACAAGAAGATAATCCTCTACCGTTGAAAGTTGGGGCAAAAGCAACGGGAGGCTCAAGCAGTTCGTTGGCAAAAGCTAATTGAAGAAGAATCATGGTCTCGTTCAAGAGCGACCCCTTTTGGGATTGGGAAAAATTTGTAATATTGTTATTTAGATGGTCTGTGTAACCGCATTTGCTGTTATGTCTATTCTCACATAATGTGAGGTTAATGTCGCCTCCCCATATTAGTATTGGTTCTTTCCCTATTTTATGAGTGATTTGTTCTGATAGAAAGTGGCGGATTTCTTTTATAGCCTCCATAAACTTGATGTCTGTAAGATTGTTATATATGTTGACTATCAAGATGGGTGGCGTCCTTGTTATGGTTGCTCGTAATATCTGATAGTGTGTCTCGTTTTTAAGGGATTGGACTTCTAAAGTTGGAATTAGATTTGAGACATAAGTCACTAGACCGCCCTTTGCTCTACCTGATGTTGAGGCCAGAGCTGGACTGAAAAAAGTTTTATAGCCATTTATATGGATAGGGGTGGTTGCCCATGTCTCCTGTAAGGAGACAATATCGTTTTCTTTTATGAAATTCAACCACCCTTCATTATTGATCTTTGAACGGAGGCCCGATACGTTCCAGAAAATTATTTTTAAGTCTGGGTCTGTCAAACAATTTCTATTTGAGCTATTGGGGATTTTTCGAGCAATTAGTTTGGCTACAGGAGGGTCCTTAAATGGACTGGTATTACCCAAATTGTGTGGTTTATCTATCGTGAAAGATATATTTTTGGGCGCGCTGTTAGATTTTAAGGTAGGGGAATACCCTGTTAGAGGTGTAAGCACGGGGTGGCAAAAAATGGAATGTGCCGTATTCCTGCCCTGACCGTGATTAGAGTTGGGGTAGTTTTTAGATCCGGTGTAAGTCTGAGTTACATTTAGGGGAGTAGGATTATCTGACGATGTTAGTTGTCAGTCCACCTCCTCTAGTGTTGTAAGTTGTTCGAACCTATTTCGTAAAAAGATGCACCCGTTCCGTCTGTAATAATTAGTTGGTTCTGTGTAGTAGAAAAAGTCTAGTGACACCAAATTAATTGCTGTGTTTTCATGTGTTGTTCCCCTGTTGATCCTAAGAAGGGAACGCACTAGACCAGGTGATTTAAAATTTACTATTATACAATCTCCGGTAATACTTTTCTGGGAATCACCGATCCAACCCACTCTCCTAACCATCAAGATCTGATTAATGTGGTTTGAGTAAAAATATGTGTGTTTGATGAGCCAATCCGTGACCTTGTTTCTAAGTGAAACCCATGATTCAATTAAACCTTTATTTAAAGGTGGGACGCCTGTTAGAACTAGGGCGTAAGGGCAGGCAGCCGGCGGTAGGTTTAGACGTTCTTTGTTTGCAATTGGGAAGACTTTTGGAGCGGTCGTTTTATCTTGTTGGGGTCTTTCGCGGGATCTTATAGATTGTTCCACTATTACATTTGGTCTAGTATCTCCCTTAGTGCCCTGGTTATTTACCGGTGTGGCTATAGTGGGGAGAATAAGGGTATTTGCAGTGGAGTTGTTAGGATGTTCTTTTACAGGGGATGAAGAATGAGCCTCCTGGGGAATAGATTGGCTAATGTCAGCCTGTGCTCTGTGCAAATTTGATCGAGATCTGCCCTCGAGTACTAATTTTTCTAATTGAGCAAATTTGTCTTCAAAGACAGCAGAAATTGTGGAAATCATTTCGCCCAGTTTCTCTTCTATAGCTTGATTCACTACTGTTTGAATTGACTTTTCACTTTCTTTAGATGTCGTCTCTATCATTGCGCCAAGAGTTTCTAGTTGGGCGTGGGGATTTTGATAGCTTTCCTCTGTCTGTGTGCCTGCGTTGCGGAAGACTGGATGGGATAAAGTCTTCCCCTCTTTGTGAGAGCGGCCTTTTGTGTGTGCCCCCCTTCCACCGTTCAGTTTTAATTTGGTTTTCCCCCGGGTTAGGGGTCCTTTGGTTTGTGGGGGGGTAGTTTTTGGCAATACTTCTGTGCGCTCCGGGGATTTTTGAGGCATAAGAACTGGGGAGTCGGAAGGAAATATCAGGGTAGGTGTTTTATTCAGTAGGGAGGGACTAAAGGTATCAGGGATTCTAAGTGCTCTAGTAGTTGGATCTAGCGAGAGCCTCCTCTCAGTAGATTGTGTTTCCTGATCTAGTAGGGATTCGGCTCTCAGTAAATAGGCATCTAAGGTGGCCACAGCGCATTTACGTTTTTCCATGTTTAAACAAGAAGAAATTAGATCAGATAATAGCTATACAGTCCCGCTCTGCTGCATTAACAACTAAGTGTCTTTTTCAAAGAGATGGTCACAACCAGTCCATAAGAGGTGAATGTATGTACAGATCTTACTCTCTGAAATAAAACATACCTCTTCCTCGTAGTGACTTTTTGGAGGCGGAAAGGGGGATGGCCCGGCCCTGCCTCTGTCTGCCCCTGACGGCCACAGACGGCCCGCCCTTTGCCCAGGCTTCGCCAGGCGCCGCCCGCGCGCGTCCCGCGACGCGGAGGGAGCCTCTGCTTTTTGAGCGCCTCCGGGCGCACTGGTGGGCGGAAGTGGTGTGATGCCGCTAGGTGTCCTGGGAGCTGTAGTCTCCCCCAACTGCGGCCGGTGATGTCGTTCGGCGGCAGGGGAGACCTACAGCGTTACCGCTCCGTTGAAAAGAGTCTGTGCCCAGGTGAGTGCGAGCTTCCAATTTTAGTTTGCAGCGTTAGAGAAATGCCAGTGTCTGTTAGCCATATTGTACAGCAGTGTGGCTGCTGTTCAGCATGGCTAAAGGTTAGTGACATAGAGCACAGTGGCATAGAAAAGAGGGCATCAAGTGGAGTGACGTGCAGTAGAGTGGAGTGGCGAAGAATAGAGTGGCGTAGAGCAGAATGCTGTAAAGTAGAGTGGCATAGAATGCAGTAGAGTACAGTGGCATAAAGTGGCATAAAGTAGAGTGGCGTTGAGTGGAGTGACAGTGTGGACTAGCGTAGAGTTGTGGATTTGAGTAGCATACAGTTTTGTTGAGTGTCGTAGAGTGGCATGGAGTGGTGTAGAATGAAGTGGCATAGAATGGATATATATATCTAATGAGAACATGAGGACAGACCTCCGAAAAATAGGTGGTCAGTGTAATGTCCATGCATGTCTTGTTAGGTGTGGTGTAGAGATGTGGAATGGATAGGAGTGGCGTAGAGTTGTGTAGAGTGGATATATATATACATAGTGAAAACATGAGGCCAGACCTCCTAGAAACAGGTGGTCAGTGTAAGGTCCATGCATGTCCTGTTAGGTCTGAGATCATAGGAAGGATAGATACATAAGCAGTGACGCCACCATGACAGTGTCCGCACCGGGTGAGCAGGGGGCAGTCTCCCTCTAGGGTCCCTCCTAGTGCTGAACAATGCCTCGCTGGGGGGGTTAGGGTGCGACCTGCAGTAGGTGTGCATCTACTAATGGTCAAGAGGTCTGAGAACCACATTGGGAGGGGCACCTTTGTAGGTACAGTTGCTGATATAAACCAAAATAAAGCTGGAACCGGACCCCACTACGGGAAAGTACAGAGGCCCCGCTGGGACATTGCAGTACTGTTCACTTAAAGGTACAGGGGCCACAGAACGTGCCAGCAGCGGCCGCTTACAGTACAAAGGTCCCGGCGGTAAGTGCTGGTTCATGCACCTCGTTTACTTTTAGGATTCCTTAAAGCAGGAAGTGCAAATTCGGAAAGAAGGTGGAAAGATACAACGGAGGGGAGAAGATTGAGAGAGGGGACGGGCAGCATGAAAGCGGGGTGTGAGTACAGATGTACAGTTACCTGGGACAAGACAAGGGGTCTACCTCCGCCCACCCGAGCCGATCAAATGACGGATGTATTTGCAATATGAGGGCCTGCGCTTACCTTTAATGCCAGCAGCTGCGACCCTTGCCCAGAGATGCACCCCGCAAACTCCCCACCCACAGCTCTGAATTCGACTTGGGGAAGGGCGCAGCCTGCAGACCCCCACAGTGACGGAGAGCTGGGTCAAAATCCGCAGGTTCGAGGACTAACTTTAAATAGTTTCGGTACAAATAAAAGTGGTGGACTGAGCTGGGTAGCAGTGGATATTTGAGGCGCCTAAATAGGGAGAGTCTGGCACCAGCACTATGTGTAAAAAAAATCATTATTTCTATGAACGCTTAGTTACCTAAGCTTGCAACGGATTAATTACCAACTCTCTCACCTCACTTAACATAGCATAATTCCCTTTAATCAACACAAAGAATCTGCTTTTAAGGAAGCGCCTAGAAAGCAGTTTTATCTATGCAAACTCTGAGTCAAAACACACGGTATTTTGAGACTGTCCTTGCTGCCCCTGGGCGCAGGCGAGAGGAATAAAACTGATCTCTTCTACCTTCTCCCAACCTTTCTTATATCCATATGTTGAGGAGTCGGAAAAGCGCCAAAGGTTGTATTCAAGGCGGTTTTCGTGAAGAGCGCTTGTGTAGTGCAGAGTTCTTCGGGTTTACGTGTCACTGTGCGGGGGAGCGCACCCGCCTGGCAACATCTCCCATGCAAATATGATTTGATTCGTTAGGGGCTCTTTTACAGCTCCGAGCAGCGCTTGGAAGGCCTGCCCAGGTTCCGGGGATTTGTGGGGGAGGTAAAAAGCGGGTGTTGATAAAAACGTGAATGAATCGGATATCTTTTAAGGTGTATACGCTACGCTATATGTTTACAAACACCTATACAGCCAAACACAGAGCAACACTCAACAGGTGTTCATACACTCGCGGACATTAGGTAGCCGAGTTTGCTGTGTTTCCTCTTTTATTCCAATGTTTAATACATAAATGACAAAGTACTTAGTATTCGAACCGTGTTTTCAATAATAAACAGGGTGGTTTAGTTATAAGCTAATTTACATTTTTTGAAATATTGGATTCGCAAATATTTTCGATAAAGATGAGCGTGAGTTACTTTCTCAGACGCTGAATTGTCTTCACCTTGACAATAGCAACGTAAACATTTTGCAACAATTCCATAGTTACACCGCGGTTCGAAATCAAATCGTAAAATAAAGTTTATATTCTCTTAATGTTAACACATTGAATGTATTCAAATAAGATGTTACTCTTATATTTCTCAGATCGCTTCGAATATTTTCGTCCAGGTCAGTATTTTCCTACGAGATATAACCCCAAAAATATCTGCATAAACAGCTCAGCGCCTCGTCAGTGGCAGTAGGCACTGTAAAAATACCCATGAGAAGATCTTATCCCACGGGGCAGTCGCAGAACACCATCCCGGCACGGTTCCAATGTATTTTAACTGTCCGAAAGGATCCTCACCTGACTATAAATACCAGCAATCGGAACCTTACGGCATTTTCTAAAAGCAAACGTGTGCTGGAAGTGAAATGACACTCGAGTCGAGGTCGTGAAACGTCACCAAAATGTCGGCGGGTCTTCGGATTGGGCATTAAAGCCGGAGTGTTTGTAAGCGGAGCGCAGCGTGAAACCAGCGATGCCTCCCACGGAGCAGGCACTTGTTTCGTGCATTTAAGGGACCTTGAGCGCAAAACGGAAAATGACGAACGCTTTAATTCTGCCATTAATATAATTGAATCTCTGGATAAAATAAAAGAAAAAAGCCTTACCTTGGTTCTCTGTGATGAATTAACCCCTAGGAAAGAGTTATGTACAAACCATAAGGGCCTTTCATGCAGCTTTCTTGCAACAATATGTATAGTTTGAACCCCTCCTGAGAGGACCGATCTCTGTCATAGGCCGATTTAAAACATATTTATAACAGCTCTGAAGCAATACAGCTTTCACTCACAATCGGCTCGGGCTTTTTTGCGCTGTCCCTCCCAGGAGACTTTACTTGGGCCAACGTATTTAGGAAAAGTAGTTGATAAAAGGCTGATAATACATTGCACCCCAGACAAAGGTCTCTTGAATATAACCTAACGACAGTTAATACGGCTCTTCACCGTGTTTGAGGATTACAAATCTCCCATTGTGCTAGGATCGTTACATTTAAACATTATTACCAATACATTATCAAATGTAGAATTTCTTATAAAGTGTTTGCATGTTAGTGGTATTTAACGCGATTTTTGTGTACTGATCTATTTTTTAATATTTTGATTTTTAATTCTGAAGGGTACCAACGTGATTGAACTTGAATTCAGTTAATATTTTTAGGAATGGATGTGATCTTTACTGTGCCGCCCTTTAATTGAATTAATAACAGCAACAGTTTGCGATTGTCCGCGGACGTCGGCTGCGCTGAAGCGCTTAATACTTGCACGACAGGGCTGGCTGTTTCAGACATGGAGGTGAGGTGGTTCTTTTATTACCTGTTAAGGTGGTTCCTATATTACCAGTCCTTTGTTACCAGTATTAATCCACGACTCCGAGACGCACGCGGGGGTCAGGTGCCGCACTCCTGCTCTCCTTGTCACCTCGGCCCTGCGAGAGCGCTGCGCGGAGGGGAGACAGGTCTTCCTGGCGCCTGGCAGCAGTGACTGCTATCTACGCAGCAAATCTTGTCTTTAAAGGCCCAAGTGACAACTTTCACATCTTCCCTTCAAGTCCCTAAAGAGCCGCTCCATCCCTCCCCGGGAGACCCCCCCACCCCCCACATACACACACTTCTACCAGGTCTGTTGTGCAGATTTCCTGTCTCTAGGCAAGATGTCCGTCAGTCTGCGCGGTACTGCAGACCCTCCCCACCCCTTCATGGCCCCACTGGCAGGAGGTGCGAAAGGGCAGCCAGAGGCCGAGAAACTAACGGGAACAGAAAGAAAAAAAAAAGCACTGGCAAAAACCAATGGGTTTTTCGCCTATGCGAGACCTTTTGGCTTTCTCAATGTTTTTCACATGTACACAGAAGCGCTGGCTGCTGTGCAACGTGCCTTAAGGGAAAGAAAAGAAGCGCTACGAGGCGACCAGTGTGGACAGTGTCAAACCGCTATTATTTTCTTTACATTTAGCCAGGGCTTTAAGTGGCATGAAAAAGCAGGGATCCCTAAAAAGAGCGTGGCCTCTGTACTTATAGGCGTGGCTTAGCCACGTAAACATGTACACTAACTTTCTGTCACCTAACCGGTATTTTGGTGTCTCTGAGCTTCCTGTTAATGAATCCAGATATAATAACATAACAACTGACACAGACCTAAAACCAGTCAGGATTATTTCTTTTCTTGACAATGGTTGTCAGTGTCGGCTCTGCAGAGAGGCCAAGGATTGGATGACCATGCAGTGTGAACACCTTTTTGGACCACTGACAGGTAATGCAAGAGAAACTCGCACTGCCTTCAGCCTCACCTCTAGACCTCTTAATCGTGGCCCTTATAAACATCTGGCGGCATGCATGCAGGGCCGGCTTTAGCGCTGGTGGCGCCCTGTGTGACAATGTTTGTTGGCGCCCCCAATGACCACCTTGTGGTAAATAATTTAATTACCGGAACTTAATTTGATGCGGAAAATCTATAATAATAGCTCAGTAAAATAAGAGGCAGAATCCGTGGTATTAGAGGTTCGGAACGGGCTTTATTCCAAAATCAATTTAAATTGAGGAGCTCCATATTCCATCACCACGAAGGTTCAGGAAGTGAAGACGCTACTTTATTGACAAGTAATCATTTTTATACAATAGGCATTACAGTGAAGCAAATGCAGGAGGCGTAACAATTGATAGTAAAGATAAAACATACATGCGTAGCAAAAGTGGGTGTAACTGGGTGTAACTAGAGAACGTCATCAGGTATGATGTCATAATAGGGTGGTTCCATGAAAGAATTTCGCAATGTCAGCAGAAATACTTGGCAGAAATGCGCGCGCAGCGGCATGACGTGTGATTGACGTGCAACTAGGGGGTGAAGGGGACTTGACATTTAGCTCTACATGTGGCGACAGAAGTCTAGAGGGTCAAGTCAACCTAATCCCAAATCATATCTAACATCCTATGTTTAAAGAACTGTGTTATCCAAAAGAGAAGTCTCTTAGAGTAGAATCTTATTCTATACTGACTATACTGACTATTAGTGCGTGTACAAGCGTCTAAGTGTCTACACTAGATGCGAGGGCAGAAATCTTCCATAGTAACAGGGCTATGAATTACTTGCATAAAGACAGAGAAGCCGGGCCTTTTGCTCGGTAGCTGGAAGAATGTTTACTTAAACTACTAGACAGGAATGCATTGGATAGGGAGCGGAGCAGATAATTTCGAAGGTGAAATACAGTTTTTGGCAGGCAACAGGCTGATGTCAGGCACCGTTAGCCGGGCAGGGAGTGAGACAAAATTCATGGTCACAGATGCAGGCTCAGACTGGAGCTTTCAGAGGCAGAAGGCAAGAAAAGCTTGATGGCAGAATCAGGGCCTACTCGCCTGGACTGTAAAATAGGATGAATGAACCATATAAAGCCGGTGGCCTTTCATACTTAGGAATGGAATATCCGGCCCATTCATGGTGGATCTGAAAGAGGACATGTTGACGGTGGACGCACATGTGTTTGCGTCTTCATAACTGGAACTGGAGGGAACATACATGTACTTGTGATTTATACATGAAACCGTTGGGGTCCAAGATAGGGGACATAACTGATCAGAAAAATCCATATTTCCACATTCCCTCCTTGTCCCCTACTTGCCCGTTAAGAGATGTCAATCTTCATCAATCCATCGATCTGTTCATATAGCATCATTTGTTCTTCTTTTTTCCTCTGGGATGAATGAAATCTTGGTGATGGAATACACGATGTGGCACACAGACCACAGATCGCTGGTCCACATTGTAGACATAGACAGCAACTGAATAGTATGAGAAAGCCAATACCGAGGAAGGATAGGACCTTCCATCCAAAGGTAGATAATACACTCCAAAACCAACCGGACCAAGTCCAGGTGCCTGGATTCTGGTGTATCTGGCTTACAATCTTATGAAGGCGAGTTATGGCTTTATATACAGATGGCGAATTTTCTGGTATGAAAATGCAACAGCTTGATCCGATGACCCTACAAGCTCCGCCCCTATCGGCCAGGATGACGTCAAGGACAAGACGATTTTGAAGCACAACAATCCGCATAGCAGACTGCTCTTCTGTTAAATTGCCTAAGGCGGAAATGGTTTCGTTCACTACTGCTTCAAGGGTTCTGGTTAATCTACGTATCAGCTTACTATTGGTAACTGTACCTATATAGGGAAAGAGACCTTTATTGAAATCTGTGTATTTTTCCCATGCTGTTTCAGTGTAATCGACGATTGGGAGATCTCTCCGTTCTCTATTGTGTACTAAATGAGTATTTCTATGATAATCAGGAGGAGCTAGAAAAACAGGTGGCAAAAGGAATCCGATGTAGCAGGTACCATACCAATCTAGAGGCAAACGTATATATGCCGTCTGACCACATATGAAGTAGGAATGGCGGGAAGCTCTAAATGTAGACTTGCCTTGATCAGTAAATTCTATCACAGTGGTGCATCTACTATGGCCCATATGTATGGAACCATTCTTTCTTACACATAATTCACCTTTTACTGGAAATACTGACATGGCAGGCAAAATTGGTGTAGCTTCGGATTCGACATTTAGGATCATGAGATTAAGCGTAAAATTACCTAATCCATACACTTCATTTTCTAGATCAGTTCCTGTTCTTTTGGGAAGTCCCTCCTTGTTAGGGTGACAGACTTTGAATAAAACTAAGTTCAGATTTCCCCATACCCAGTTATTCTGGTAAACTGCAGAATTCGAATCTAGGGAATTAATTAAACTAAACCATGCTCCACAGGATCCATTGTGTGTGAACGGGTATGGAAAGAGAGGTAGAATTCCTTTATAGTTCTGATAGGGAGGGAGTCGACCACATATCCAACAATTTGTAGCATTGCTAACCTGATGGGAATGATGTAACATACTAATAAACGTGTTATTGCGCAGCGCAAATCTATAGGACAACTCATGCGGAGGTAATTCACTAAAAGAATGTTCAGCAGTAACATTATAAACATGTCTAGAAATAGGATAATATGTGTGCAACAATATACTTGCAGTAATTATTAAAAGACTTAAGAAAAACAAAATTAATAACGTCACTGTGCAATGACTACGCAGTGATTTACAGTACGCATGTCGTTTCAACTTTATCCTTCTGTTTCTTTCTCTATACAGGTCTAAGGGGTACATGTCAGAGACAAATTCGACCGATTCACCTTGGAGAGGACTTAAACAATCAAATTGCCTGACTTGTTAGACCGAAGTTTTAGTTTATATTGTTCATGGTTATTCAGTTCAACCAAAGGAAGTTTTGAGTCAATCGGTGAAGACACGCAAGGTATGTCGTTTACGTCTGACGGTAGTCCATGAAATTTCTTGATATGACTTGAATGTATCCAACCTTTTCGACCTTCGATCTTCACGGCTGTCCTCGTCGTTAGCAATACGAGTTGAGGCGATTTCCACCTAGGATCCAGCTGAGACTTCCGATCAAAGTTCCTCACTAACACCAAGTCTCCTGGAATTACGTCATGGGGTTTCACCTCGGTGTTGTCGGGAAAGGCTGCAGCTACCTGTGAACGACAAGATTGTAGTGCAGACATCAAGGAAGCCAAGTAATCTGTCAGCATATTACAGTCAATATCAGTTATTTTGCGTGGTATAGGCGTCCCCCACATATTTGGTGGTCTGCCAAAGATCACCTCATACGGGGATAGCCCTGTTCGAGAGTGTGCTACCATTCTCATGTAAAAGAGTGCAACGGGTAAGGCTACTACCCAGTCGACACCTTTCTCTCTACAAATTTTGGACAATCTAATTTTCAGGGTCTGGTTATGTCGTTCCACGAGACCTGCTGCCTCGGGGTGTCGGACACAGTGAAATTTCCACTGATAGCCTAACAAAAGTGAAACGTGTTTCATTAGTTCGGATGAGAACGGCTGGCCGTTATCTGAGTAGACAACACGTGGTAAACCGTATCGTGGGAAGAATTCTCGAACCAACTGTTTGGCAGTAGTCGGGGCAGTGTAATCTGAAACCGGGTATGCCTCTGTCCAACGGGAAAGAGCACAGACAACTACGAGAACATATTTGAATCCTCGACATCGTTCCATCTGGATATAATCCATCTGGAGAACTTCAAAAGGGTGATCAGGAGGCTGAAATCCACCCTGTTCTACGGGAATGCTTTTACCTGGGTTAAACTGACAACAGATCATACAGGTACGAACTTTTTGTTTAGCTGCTGCTCGTAAATGTTTGTTGAACCAAATGTGTTGAATGCTGTCTAGCATAGCCTTTTCTCCTAGATGCGCTGGACTATGTACAGTGTTAATAACGACTTGGACCATTGAATCAGGAAGGAACCACACAGATTTTTCCTTCGTCATCCATCCTTGATCCATTTGGATCCCTCCTAATTCAGTCCATTTCTTTATTTCGTCTGGTGTAGCATGTGTCTGTATGTCAATTACGTCAAGAGCGGGATCCTTAACCGTCATACAATGTGTTGGCGTCGGGACTATTGTCTTTGTCATGTCGGATGTTCGAGTTTGAGCAGTCTGTTTAGCTGTTCTGTCAGCTAGATCATTGCCTTGAGAAATGATATCAGTAACTTTCGTATGAGCTTTACATTTCATAATTGATATTGCAGTGGGTAGATGTATTGCATCTAATAAGGCATGAATGAGGGGTCCGTGCTGAATGTGGGCACCGTGAGAAGTTAAATAACCTCTCTCTCGCCACAGCACGCCGAAGTCATGTACAACTCCGAATGCATAACGTGAATCAGTGTATATGTTGACTTTTTTATTTGTGGCTTGAATACAGGCTTGTGTCAGAGCGATGAGCTCTGCGGCTTGAGCTGACAAGGTATTTATGCAATTTGTTTCAACGATTTCAGTGTCTGTTGTGACTGCGTAAGCGGCCACTAGCTCTCCTGTACCTGTTCTCATACATGAACCATCTACATACAACGTCAGGTCTGGGTCTGACAATGGGACGTCTGTCAAATCTTGTCTGGGTTTCGTCGTGATAGTGATAACTTCAATACAATCATGTGCTAGTGGGTCTGTTCCATTTACAGGTAACAGTGTGGCAGGATTCAATGTACTACAACGTCTGATTTCTATATGTGGCTGAAACAATGTTAATTCGTAACCAGTGAGTCGCGCTATAGTCAAGTGTTGTGTTTGTGTGCGGTTCAAGAGAACCTCTACTGCATGTGGTACTTGTACTGTCAATGGATGTCCTAATACTATGGCATCGCTTTGTCTGATTGCTAAAGCTGTTGCTGCCACTGATTTCAGGCACGCAGGCAAAGCCTGAGCTACGGGATCTAATGTACTAGAAAAATAAGCACATGGTTCGTGTGATCCTGCTTGTTCCTGTGTGAGTACTGACAAGGCAGTACCTTCGCGTTCTGTAACGAAGAGTGTAAACTGTTTATTGTAACATGGTGTTGCTAAAACAGGTGCTTGGCATAAGGCTTTCTTTAGGCTTTCAAAAGCTTGTGTATGTTCCTGAGTCCAAGGGAGAACAGTCGATGTGGCTGCCTCCTGTGTTGTCAATTGAATGAGTGGTTTTGCTAGAAATGCATACTGAGGGATCCACTGCCTACAATATGAAGTGAGGCCTATGAAAGCCCGCACCTCCTTTTGTGTCTTGGGTATTGACATATTAGCAATTAGCTGGATGCGATCTGGTGTAAGCTGCCTTCCCTCCTTGGACAGCGAGTGACCAAGGTAAACAACTCGCTGGACACAGAATTGCAGCTTAGAAGGGGACACCTTGTGCCCCTTTTCGGCCAAAAATTGTAAAACCGTCAGTGAGGCTTTTTCACATTCAGGTTCGCTTCTAGCGGTGATCAGCAGATCATCGACATATTGAAGCAGGGCAGTGTTGACTGGCATGTGGATACTGTTGAGTTCTCGTTTCAGTGCTTGGCTATAAATGCTGGGGCTTTCGGTAAATCCTTGAGGTGCGCGTGTGAATTTAAAGCTACGTCCATTCAAACTAAATCCGAACAAGTATTGGCTTTCCGGATCTATTGGGACGCTGAAGAAGGCATTCTTGAGATCAATTACAGTAAAGAATGTTGCTTCGGAATCAATGGCTGTCAGCAATGAAGAAATGTCTGGGACTACGGGGTATTGTGGTACTATGCATTTATTTAATTCGCGCAGGTCAATAACCAATCGATATACTGGTGGGGCTGTTGGATCGGTTCGTTTAAGAATCGGAATTATCGGTGAATTACATACATTGGAGTCAGTTTCCACAACCACTCCTTGGGTAATAAGCTCGTCAATGATTTGCAGTAAAGCCACTACAGCATCTGGGGGTAACTTGTATTGTCGCATTCGTGGAAGTACCACTCCTGCCTTTAGTGTGACTCGATATGGTGTAATGTTCATGCAACCAACATCTGTAGGGCCTTGTGCCCATAAATGTGTCGGTAAAGTCTGCAGTCGGTGATCCATGTCTCGGGACACGTAGTGCCCTTTGAAATCACGTAAAAACAATCTTACTCCTTCCGGAGAACAACATATTATAGCTCCTAGAGCTTTCAAAGTTTTTATGCCTAACAAGTTTTTTGGACATGATTTAGTAAGTAATAAATCTGTAGTTCGTGTCAAGGGACCGATCGTAAGTGGAAGAGGCTGTGTTACTTCGTTAATGATAGGTTTTCCTGAAAAGCCAAGGGAAATATTCTGTGTGCCTGAGAGGGGTGCCCCTGGAACTTCACTACGTTTTATTGTTGTTCGGCTTGCCCCTGTATCAAGTAAGAATTTTCTATCTTGGCCTAATAGTTCACTGTGTACATAAGGTCCTTCTTGATCTACAGGGACCTCAATAAGGGGTAAGCCAACTTCCCTCTCTAGGCTGTTTCATGAGTATCGTTGATAATCAGGATAGTCATACTGTGCGGTCTGATACATCTGTCGGGTCGTTGTTTGTGTGGCAGCAATAGGCTGCGGTGGTGGAGCTGGCATAGACTGTTGCGGAGCTGGCATGGACTGTGCATGCTGCGGGGCTCCTTGTTGGTTCTGATCCTGTCTAATTGGTCGTGGTCTTTCTTTTGTGTTACCTATGGCAATATTATGTTTTAAGACTGGACAATCGTGTACATAATGACCTGGCTGTTTACAATAGTTACATGTCCCTTTTACAGGACCTGTTGAAACACTGGACTGTGTTATACCCTTCTTATGACCGTCAGCTGGCACTGTCTGGGAAACTAGCATTTTCATTTTCGTGTCTTTCATGCGTCTATGTTCATGTTCTTGTTCTTCTCTAATTCTATTGTGATGGTACTGTAGCATTTGTAGCATTTGTGACGGAGTGTTACCTTGCCAGGTACTCTCGAACTTCAATACTCTATTCTTAACTTGGGGCAAGGCATTTTCAACCAATTTTGTCACAAACAGATGTGGATACGACTCGCTACTTGCTTTTATTCCACTATTTATACCAAAACATTTCTCAAATCGGGAATAGAAATCACTAGTGTCTTCATCTGATTTTTGTTTACAGGCTGAGATTGCACCCCAGTCTTCCTTTTTCGTAGTTAATAAACGGGGCAGTACCTGTACTAGTAGACCTGGTAGTGCTTTGGTCTTGTCCCCGAGCCCTGAACCTGGACCTCGAGCTTTTTCTTCGTTCTCTAATCCTGTCCAATCTATCTTCTGGTCTCCCACCTCCCAATCCTTTTCCTTGAGTTTTTCGTAAATGCCCGCAAGCATTAATACCTTCAATATTGTCATAATGTCGGGGTAGGTATATTCTCCCATGAGTAACATATCTTTAATTTCACGGTGGAAATCCGCTGGGTCTTTGTCATGACTGGGTACCACTTTCTTCATTTCTAATAGTTCTATTTTGGATATGGGTGTGTATACAAACACACGTTTAAACTCATTGTCATCACCCTTTATCGGGTGCACTTCGCGTAAGGGATTTTGTCTATCCATGTAATACGTCGTTCTTTCCTTGATGGGCAGTGAGACATGTTCAGGACATACAAAAAGAATGTACTGCCTTCTAGATTCTAGTATTTCTCTAATTAACTTAGTACCGGAACCTCTCCATTTATTCGTGAGTAATTCAGTCAATATATCAGGTAAGGGGCCAGGATCGGAGTGTTGGCTTTTATATAATATAAGGAGTTGTTGAATCATATAGATACCAGCTAAACGCTGTTCATCTGGGGCGAGGTTCAAAAACGTATGCGCTAGTGTATCATCACCATATTTTCCAGGACTATCAACCCAGTGTACGGCTGACCTGGCTAATTCTTGTTCGTCCATAGAATCGAGTATATGATAACCCCTTCGTTCTCGGAGTAATTTGTCAGCGGCTTGGAATGAATGTTCGGGGGACCTTATATTTATTATAGGAGTTTGGAATTTTCTGTTATTATCTGGACGTATCGGACATATCGGATCAGTAAAGCATCTAGTATTATTGCAAGATCTTCCTCTACCTACATAGGCCATGGTTTCTAACTGTCCTGTGGGCAGTTCTAATTCTTCCTCGTCCTCAGTTTGTTCAGGTTCGTCTACTGCTAATCTTTCTTCGTGTATTCGTTCTATTTCTTTGCGGATCTTTCGACTCATAGCTACTATACATGATCGTTTATCGTGTCTCCCCTCTGATATATTTTTACCCCATGTGGTAAGAATTTGCATTTCTTCCGGATTTACCCCTGGTTGATCTTGATTTCTGATCACACAGTTTATGAGGAAACGTAACAGTTCCCCCTGTATTTCCACCTTTTGGTACTCCATGGCTCGGTTAATACTCTCAGGGTCTCGCCCTGACTGAACAAAATGATATATATTTTCTAAATGTGCAGTCATTCCTGGTAGCTTCCCTAAGTATATTGCAGCTCGTCGGATACGTAATGATGCCAGCATCATTTCGTCCCCTTTTCCGGGCACAGGGTCATATCTACAATCTATTAGAAGTTCCTTGAGCGTGTTGGGAGTTACTAGTTTGGGTGTACGTTGGTGGGCTAATTCTTGAAAGGAAAGTTTATTTGTTCTGGGTGGCGTAGAAAAAATGCTTGATGTACCTCCGGTAGCACCACCTGGGGTGCTGGATGTGAAAGGATTCGTTGAACGGGATATAGCAACCATAGGTGTGGATGCAGATGTAGAAACAGATGTGCTTGCCGGAACTTGTGTCGGGGTTTGCTGTTGCAGAGGTACAGACGGAGGAGGGTCTTGGCGTTGAACCCCCTCGGCAGACGGTCTATGTGGCGCAGCGTTAGCATACTCGGGAGCTGCGTCGTCTAAATAAGAGGAAAGAAAAACATCTTCTGCGGATCTGGGATGCCCTTTGGGATGTACTTTTATCGGAAACAATGGGGGTGGCAAGTCTTTTGGTATTTCCGGAGTAGCCTTAGGTAATCCTTCGGCCAGAAGAGGATACATACCATTTTCAAGGGCATTGCTTTGTCTGTCTGTTTGTTCTGACTTTACTCGAGTACCTCCTTCAATTAATACACTTTCTCGAACTTTATTTGAATTCTCCTTACTTTTCTCTTCCTGTCTGAGCGCTTTTTCTGTGCGTCTATATGATTCTTTACGCCATAATTCAATGGCATCTTTCTGTGACTGTCTAGCTTTCTTTTTCCATAATTCTTCTTCTACTTTCATGATGCAATCTGCATTCCAGGTCCCCGCTACGGGCCACCTCTGACTTTCTGGTAATTCCTTGGTGTAGTCTACCCATAGATCAAGAAATAATATGGCGTCTAGGCCATGTTTATGATACATGAAGTACCCTGGAGTGTCCCTAGGAGGAATGGGAACAGCTTCTTCGAGTACCCCTTTTCTAGTTTTGATCTGTCTTAATTTCGAAAAGAGCGGCATATTGAGAACTGATCTGATACCTAATTTTGAACACGTTTAATACCATAAAACACAATAATGAACAGTCATTCACACCACAATATACAGAACGTATTTAAAACATTTTAACATTTAACATTTAATGAATAAACAATGATGGTCATTTAGGGAACTAGTCACTAAGCATAATACTCGATACTAACTAGGTAATTCTGAATTATATATACTAGACATACTTGATATACTGCTAAACAGTACAGATACACTGCTGAAACAGTGCAGACCGGATTTGTGTACCCAAACCCGTCTTGACCGGCACAACCTATGTGCACGTCAGAACGCCTCCCCGATAATGGTACTCACCGGGTAGCTCGGAACGGAAGGCCTCGGAACTGAACTGAACTTGAACCGGACTGGACTCGACTCGGAACTTCGGAAACTTCGGAAACTGGTGGGCCTCTGTATACCTCGGATCTTGCTCTCTCAGCTAGGCTCTGGTCGGGATACTTCGCACTTCTCACCGCCTCGTCTGGGTGTTGATCGCAGCCTCAGTTACCCCCGCTCGGCAGGAGGGAGATACAGGAAATCCTGTGGGTACGCGTTGTTGTCCGTCCAGCTGTGACAGGAGACCGGGCCTGCAACGCACCGCCGGCGCGTGAGATGAGAAAGTGTCCCTGTTCGGGCGCCATATATGTGGTAAATAATTTAATTACCGGAACTTAATTTGATGCGGAAAATCTATAATAATAGCTCAGTAAAATAAGAGGCAGAATCCGTGGTATTAGAGGTTCGGAACGGGCTTTATTCCAAAATCAATTTAAATTGAGGAGCTCCATATTCCATCACCACGAAGGTTCAGGAAGTGAAGACGCTACTTTATTGACAAGTAATCATTTTTATACAATAGGCATTACAGTGAAGCAAATGCAGGAGGCGTAACAATTGATAGTAAAGATAAAACATACATGCGTAGCAAAAGTGGGTGTAACTGGGTGTAACTAGAGAACGTCATCAGGTATGATGTCATAATAGGGTGGTTCCATGAAAGAATTTCGCAATGTCAGCAGAAATACTTGGCAGAAATGCGCGCGCAGCGGCATGACGTGTGATTGACGTGCAACTAGGGGGTGAAGGGGACTTGACATTTAGCTCTACATGTGGCGACAGAAGTCTAGAGGGTCAAGTCAACCTAATCCCAAATCATATCTAACATCCTATGTTTAAAGAACTGTGTTATCCAAAAGAGAAGTCTCTTAGAGTAGAATCTTATTCTATACTGACTATACTGACTATTAGTGCGTGTACAAGCGTCTAAGTGTCTACACTAGATGCGAGGGCAGAAATCTTCCATAGTAACAGGGCTATGAATTACTTGCATAAAGACAGAGAAGCCGGGCCTTTTGCTCGGTAGCTGGAAGAATGTTTACTTAAACTACTAGACAGGAATGCATTGGATAGGGAGCGGAGCAGATAATTTCGAAGGTGAAATACAGTTTTTGGCAGGCAACAGGCTGATGTCAGGCACCGTTAGCCGGGCAGGGAGTGAGACAAAATTCATGGTCACAGATGCAGGCTCAGACTGGAGCTTTCAGAGGCAGAAGGCAAGAAAAGCTTGATGGCAGAATCAGGGCCTACTCGCCTGGACTGTAAAATAGGATGAATGAACCATATAAAGCCGGTGGCCTTTCATACTTAGTAATGGAATATCCGGCCCATTCATGGTGGATCTGAAAGAGGACATGTTGACGGTGGACGCACATGTGTTTGCGTCTTCATAACTGGAACTGGAGGGAACATACATGTACTTGTGATTTATACATGAAACCGTTGGGGTCCAAGATTGGGGACATAACTGATCAGAAAAATCCATATTTCCACAACCTCCACCACGGATTCTCTCACTAGCACCCCTTAACAGTTTATTTATTTTTATTTTTAAAGTTTTATATAGCGCTAGCTTGACCCGTAGGTATCAGAGCGCTTTACATACATACTGTAAAGAAAAACAGACAGAAATTGCATTACAAAGTAGGCAGGCAGTAAGGAAGCAAAAACCAGGGATAGAAAAAATACAGCATGGAAGATAAGGTGGTTAACACAGTCCGGTCACCAACTATCCTTGAATGTTAAGAGAGAGGAGTAAACTCGGATATTGAAGTCTAGGTTAGTTGACGTTGGTCAGGAACGTATTTGTTAAGGAGATGGATTTTCAGGTCCCTTTTGAAACAGGAGAAGCAGGGGTTGCATCTGAGGACTCTCGGGAGAGCGTTCCACATCCTGGGAGCGTTGCCAGAGAACGATCGGTATTGTGTGGTTTTCTTTTTCAGTTTCGGAGGAATAAGAATGAGTGAGTTGGAGCTTCTCAGCGTTCTGGATTGACCTGCTCTTACCAGGTTTATTGTTCAGGTAGTTAGGGGCCGGAGAGTGAAGGGTTTTGTGTGTGATGTAGGCCAGTTTGTAAATACACCTCCCTTCCATGGGGAGCCAATTGAAGGAGTTGAGAGCTGGAGTGATGTGTTCAAATCTTTTTACTCCGGAAACGAGTCGAGCGGCCATGTTCAACACTGCCCTTAGAGGGACTAGGTGAGCTTTTGGAGTCCCTGTTAGGATGGCGTTCCCGTAGTCGATTTTAGAGAGAACTAGGGATTGGACTACTGTCTTGATGTCATTATGGGGAAGAAAAGGTTTCAATTTCTTGAGGTGATTTAGAGAGAAAAGAGCACTTTTTGCAGAGTTTTTGATGTGGGCCTCCTTTGCAAGGAATGGGAGGTTGGAGATAGGTCTGAGGTTGTTGAGATCATTAGGGTCGGCCCCTGGTTTTTAGGTCTCATCTGAGCCAGCACTTTAGCGCTGCTCTCGCGAGAGCTTTTTTAAAAGGGGGATTTGGAAGTGCAAACCAGTGCTTTCAGGCCGCCAACTACAGTGCATGTGCGCAGGGCGCGCGCACCATTTGGCAGCCTGCGTGATCATTTCGCGGCTGCTTTGATGTTCTCAGTGAGCCGCGTGGCCACTGAGAACATCAAAGCGGCCGCGAAATTATTACTTTCACTTTAGCGGCCGCACGGCCGCTTTGATGTTTGATCGCGATCTTTTCTTACTGAGCTACTCTCACTGTAGGCACAACGTGCTTTAACAGAGCATTGTGCTTTAATTTTAAATATGCTCCGTTCTCCCCTTCTCTCCTCCACTGCACGAATGCCTGCAAGGCGGGCGCTGTCTTAATGGAAAACAATCTGCTCTCATAATTTACATACTTAAATGGCAGTCTTGTTTCTTTTCATTAGTGCTCTGCCAAAGTGAGCCTTCCTTTTCACCCAGCGAGCGAAGAAGAAGAAGTCAGCGTGTCTAATATTGTTAGAGAATAATATTTCTGTGCTTTCTGGTATTGCATGCTGTCGCCCAACCCCTTCCTGATTCACAGCTTGACCCGTCACCCACGCCCCTCCCTCATCGCTGCTTACTTTGCACACGAGTGAGATGCACTAACAATCGAGCATAAACTTGAAACTTTGGACATTGACAGAGCGTCTTGCTTGGCTTTCTGGGAGTGCCGGCTGCCCTCGTGTCTTCTGAGATGCCAAGGGAAGTGCCATGGGTGGAAAAAGAAAGGGCATGCTACTCCGCTAGCAGCCGCTTCTCTCGTTTCATCTAAATCCTTTCAAACCAAAATATGTGCTTTCTTTTTTGCAGAGCTCTTATGTTGTTACGGTAGCGGGGGGAAGCCTAACGCTGTGGTGTTCACATTAAAAGTTCTGTTCATCTCAGCCGCCACCGAGGTCGAGCCTGAAAGCTGCTTGTGTGAACCTATATTTTCTCTGAGCATTATGAACACTTAGCCACAAAGCAAGCCTTGGCTGCGGCGCCCCGCCTGCTCCTATCCCACGGCCCCCTCCCTCGTGTTGCATGCTGTCGCCCAACCCCCTCCTGATTCGCAGCTTGACCCGTCACCCACGCCCCTCCCTCATCGCTGCTTATTTTGCACACGAGTGAGATGCACTAACAATCGAGCATAAACTTGAAACTTTGGACATGGACAGAGTGCCTTGCTTGGCTTTCTGGGAGTGCCGGCTGACCTTGTGTCTTCTGAGATGCCAAGGGAAGTGCCATGGGTGGAACAAGCATTTGAAATGCAATAGGTCTCGCATTTATGCAGTTTGAGCTATTGGCATTGTACATGACAATGCCCTTTATTTATGTTTTGGTTTTCAAAACATAAATAAAAGGCATTGTCATATACAATGCCAATAGCTTAAACCCGTGTAAATGCGAGACCTATTGCATTGCAAATGCTTGTTTGAGAATGGGTGTGATTTGTCCAAGTTGAAGGGAGTCTGGGACACAGCCTGAGGTGAGAGAGGAGTTGATGATTTTTGTCCAGAAAGGGGAAATGGTGTGGTTAAGTTCTTTTATGATTGTGGATGGAATGGGGTCCATAGTGTGGGAGGAAGGTTTTAGGTTAGAAATTATACTGAATACCTAATTTTCCGACATTAGCTCAAAGTCGGACCAATGCGCATTGTTTTTTAGCTGGAGGCAGACCTGATTGTCCTTGGTAAGAACTCTTTCTGAATGATCAGGGGTGGTTAGGGTGGGGCAGGTTAAGAGGGAAGGAGGGTTAGAGGTTTGGATGAAGGATTGATCAATTTTCGAGACTTTATTAGTGAAGAAGGTGGCAATTTCTTCACATTGGTGGCTTTGATTTCATGAGAGGGAGTGCAGTTAGTTTGGCTTTTGACAATGTTGAAGAGTTCTCTCTGTCTGTTTTTCAGCAGATCAAGTTGGCTGCGGAAGAAAGACGCCTTTTCATTGAAAATGTGTTTTTTGTATGCTTGCCGAGCAGATCTAAGTTGCGCTAGGTGTAAGGTCGAGGGGTTTAGTCTCCAAGACCTTTCCGTTTGTCTGAGTTGACGCCTTTCCTCATTCAGATCCATGTTAAACCAGGGTTTAGATTTGGTTCGCCTCAATTGTTTGAGTTTGAGAGGAGCTACTTGGTCTAGAACCTCTGTCATTTTTGAGTTAAAGTGTGTAGTGAGGTCATCAGCCGTCGATGATGAGGGTTGGAGTTGAAGATGGGCATGAATCCTGGATTCAAGTTCGGATAAACGGATTGCTTTGATATTTTTTTTTTTTTTTTTTTTTTTTTAAAACCTTTATTTCGGTAAATGCACATTACACAGCGTCTGCCTACAACCCCTCGGGGCCGGCCGCTATGACATTGTAGAACATAGAACAATAATGTCAGGATAAGAAAAGGTTTAATTTTATGATTTTGTCGAGTACAATGTAGTGAACTACGAAAAGAGTCGAAGCTGACACTGACCAGGAGAGACATCACCGTTCACGGAGCACCCAGAAGGAGGCGTTATATAGGAAGGCATTTGTAAGGAAACAGGTGGCCACCATCCAGGAACTAAGAGCAAACACTTTACCACAGAATGATAGAACACAATAAACTCCCTACTAACACTGAGCCCCGACCCCGAAGAAACAAAGAAACATAAAAGAGAAAGAAGCCGAAGAAGAAGAGAGAAAGAAAGAGAAAGAGGGCCATAGAGACGAAGAAAGGACATAGAACACATCCCATCCCCCCACCCTGCATACCAGCGGAAGGCCACGGCCCACCCCCCCCCAATAGGCATGCCTGTCGCCCCAAATGAACCCCAAGTAGGAAAGAGAGTCTGGCGAGTGGGAAAGAACATCCCAGTCTCCGACTCCCTGAGAAGGCAGGAGGAGGAAATTTCACATACTCCCGGTCACCACAGTCCCATAAGCATCCCCCACCCTGAATATCATCAGCACAACTGAAGTAGCAAGCAAAGCAGCAGGTGGGGAGACTCCATTCCAAATGTGCGAATAAATCAGATAATTAGCAGTCCTGTCCTAGTCCCCGCCCGCCAATACGTACAGCAAACTAAAGGGAATCGCCCAGCCCTGGCCCGATCCTAAGTGGCCCCACAGATCCACCCCCGCAATCAACAATGGCAAATTACACACATGCGGCACAGCAGATACATAGACAAATATTCTAGTCCGGGTCATGCCAGGCGGTCAGGCAGGATCATCAAGGGAGGCAACATCAGCCCTGGCCAGAACGCTGAAACCCCACCAAGCATGGCCACCGCTGGGAGTGTACCTCAGGCAGGACAAAGGAGCAAGATGGCCGCTCCCGGCATAGAAGACGCAGAGGGAGAGGAAGCGAGAGTTCCCAATCATAGACCATCACCACATCGATAGTGACCAACACAGTTTTCCCCACAGAACGGCACACACTCCGGCGATGTTGAGGAAGCCGTGGCAACACTTGCAGAGGCAGAGTTTCAGCTTGTAAAGTGGAAGGGAACTTTGTATCTGCAACTTTGTCATTAAAAGAACACTCGACACTGTAGCCAGGGAGAGGACGTTCCACAGTATCCCCCTGTCGCCACATTGTATCCGCCTCGAAGGGAATGAGAGGCATTGGGGGGTCAGACAACCGCAGTAGTTCCCTGGATGGCATAGCGGCATCGATCTTCCGCTCCAGTTCTCGAGTGTTTTGGCACCATGTCGCCCTCAAGTCTTCCAGGGCTAGAAGGATATCACCATAGGTCAGGTCTGCTCCCCGCTTCCGCATGTCGGCAGTATGTAAAGGCGCCACCGGGACACCCTCCAGCTCGACAGTAGGCAGGGAAGCTTGCGTCAGGGATATGGAGGCTTCCGTCTTTCCGGCGAGGCAGACCGGCACCGCCACCATGTTTGCAGTTAGCCCACATCGGAGGGGTGAGGGCGTCTCCATAGGACGGAGGAATAGTAGTTAAGGCAAGAAGAGTTACTGCTCGCTATACGGAGCTCACACGATGGGAGAGCCCTCGGCTGTATTGCAATGCGGGTGGTGGGCGCTCTAAAACGGATACCGCTCTGACCGCTGGTAGCAGGACAAAGGAAGGTTCGCCAGCCCGGACCCAATCATACAGGAATTCTCTCCGTCGCGAAGAAGGCTCCGCCAAGCCGCCCACTCCACCTCCGGTCACATTTCCCCAGGCGCCGGTCCAGCCCCAGGTCGTCTCACCGTACGTGATAAGCGGTGTCCGGTGGCGGTGGTCGGGCCAGAGTGCGTGGGCAAAGTCCAAAGTCGGCAAACTCTATGAATCCTCGACCAAAAAAGCCGGCGGGGACATCGGAGGAATGCGGAAAGTATCAGCACATTCGTGGTTACATTTGCTCGCGCCGTAGGCAGGATTAAAGATCAGGATGTCATGTAAACAGCAGACGGGCTGCGGAGCCGGGAGCTCAGACGTCCTGTCCGTCCGCCATCTTGGCTCCTCCCCCTGCTTTGATATTTTTGGTCCAGTGTTTAGGTTTGTCATCACGAATAGGTTGGTGGAAGACAGGTTCATCAATCTTGAACAGAATGAGGTGGTGGTCGGACCAGTAAATGGGAGAAATCGCTCTCAGAGAGACCAGATCATTGTTGGTAATGATCGCATCCAGTGTTGCACCTTTGATGTGAGTTGGTTTATTGCAGAGTTGTTTGAGGTTATATATTTCAAGTAGGTTGGATAGGTCTGGGCAGTGGAGTCTTCTGGGTCGTTCCAGTTCTGGGTGACCAAGGCCAGATGTGCGTCCCGTTTGCGCACGCTAAAAAGCATGGGCCCATGTACAAAAAGTATTTTGCGGCTTGCAAATAAATAGCGATTCGCAAAATACTATTTTGCGACTCGCTGTTAGGAAGGGGTGTTCCCTTCCTTATAGCGACCGCAAAGCTATGTATCAATGTTTTGCGACCGCAATTGCGGTTGCAAAACGCTCACAAATTACCAGCCACGGCCCGTATAAGGCTTGCCACTGGGCGGTGACGTGGGGCGGGGGAGGGACAGGGTGGGGGGTTGTAAAATGCGGCATACGGATGATTTCAGGTAAGTAACGAAAAAAAAAACCGAATTTCGTCACCAAATGCGATGCAGCGCGCGCAACAAAATTCTTTTTTTTCTTTCGTTACTTACCTGAAATCACCCGTATGCCGCATTTTACAACCCCCCACCGTGCCCCTCCCCCGCCCATGTCAAGTGCATCCCGTTTTTTAAAATGGAAAATGGACTGCATTTAAAAAAAAAAAGCTACTTTATTTAAAAGCAGTCCCAGACATGGTTGCCTGTCACTCCCAATGGGCATGCAAATTGCGAGAGGCTCATTAATATTCATGAGCCTCGCAATTTGCAACCCCATTGGGAATCGCAAACAGTGTTAAACACACTGTTGTACATGCCAAATTGCGCCTTGCAAATTGCGAGCCGCAAATGTGACGCAATTTGCGAGGCGCTATTTGGCAGGTCGTACATCTGGCCCAAAGTCTCCATAACCACTCTCTCTCAGATGCTTTGAATTCGTTACATAGCGTACCATTGTAGGGTGTCAGAGCACTTAGCATCACACACACATTACACAGAGACAATCAATCATACATGTGTAAATCAGTGTATAGGAAATGTTACATAAGCCAAAGGACTAAAAGTGTAGGAGTCACATGTCATCCATACTGGTAGGCAGTATAGTTTAAGAGTGCCTGGTGTGGAGAAGCACAAATTCAGTCGAAAAAGAAACAGCATAGTTGGGAGTTTTCTTCAATAATAAGAATCGATTTTCAGCTAAATTAACCCTTTTTGCAACATTAATCAATGTTCTAATGTATACTTTGCAGTGTGTATGCAGTTCTATGATGAAAGTTAATAGCTCACTGTTGTATATTAGAACTTTAAGTTATAAATTGCAAGTAACAAAAAGATGTCTCTTTTAAAAGCAGTAACCTACTGATCTGTTTACATTATATATACTCTCTTCTTGGTACACGTTCTTTGCAGCAGGCGTTTTAACCCTCTGCTCTAACTTCACATAAGTCAAAACCTCAACTATAGAAAATGCTGATCTCTCTCCAGGAAGATAATTAATCACAGGAGTTATCTTGATATTTATGTGAGGCCTGGTAATTGCCAGAGGAAAGAAACGCTGCAGCAGGTGCTTCAAAAACATAATAAACTTGCAATCACGGCGCCCCCAGGAAGCCAGCACCCGGTGCGGTGGCACCAGTCGCACCGCCCTAGAGCCGGCCCTGCATGCATGGGGGTGTAGGGACGGGGGGCGGCTGGCTATTCCTGGTATTGCCGACACGGCGAAGGCCGCACTGAAGAGCGGAGGGTGCTGGCGATTGCCACACCTAGACGGTCGGTAATAGTGGGGGGGAGGCCCAGGGCGGACTGCACCCATGATCCCCCCTTGCTACCCCACTGCTGTCACTTTAATGAAGGTTGCTTCAACGGGACAGATGATGTTATACATGAAAAGGAGGAGCGTGAATTCAGTAAATGTGGAATGCTGATTATTGGAGCCATTGATTATCACGCACTACACGTCACACTAAATTCCATCTATAGCTCTTGCAAACACTCGAGCAATTAGCACTTAGGACATCAACTGCCAAGTGAAAGTTAATAACTTTGTACATCTCAGCGCCTCTGAACAGAATTCCATGTGATTGCTTGTGTAAAATACAGATTTACTAGCCAATATCAGACTGCAATTTTATCACAGATCACATTATATTTATCAGAGTGAACCAATAAGAACCCAGAGCGAACACTGCTGAACTGACACACAGTAATAGTGTTAAGATCACCCATCTGAATGGTTCTCATGATGTTGACCTTGGAGGGATGAAGATCTGAGTAGACCCTATCCCCAGTTGTATGCTCAGGTCACTGGGTTACCTCTCCTGCTAATAGAGTTGAAGTAAGGCTAGCCAGTTTGCAACTTAACTCTGTCCTGCTAAGCATCAGTGCTTCTTGCCAGTAGGATATGGAAATTCATGTGCATACTTAAAGGCTGATTACGATGAGTGTCGGAAAGCCTCTGACCTCAGGTCGGAGTCTTTCCGATACTCATCGTCGGTTTCACTTCCGACCGCCTAATCACAATCTAGGCGGTCGGAATTGAAAACGGCCAGTCATTTCGACTGGATTCTGACAGGCTCGGCTAGTTGGAGCCCGACCCGTAATCCCAATGGATGGCATTTCCACCATTGGGATTACGATGCTCGGTTTTCGGAATGCTTTCCATGCCGGGCTTTCCGACATGGAAAGCCTGTCGGCAAGTGAGTTTGGGAACCCCTTGCAGGGCCCCCTTTTCCTTGCGGCCTCCGGTTGGGGGCAGAGGGGGCACCTACCGTACCCCCCTGTTGATCCCTGTATTGAGTGGCAGGCACCTTGAAGTGCCTGCCACGCAGTGCAGGGATGAACAAAATCTCCCATTTTTCTATGGGAGCTTGTGCTACGGCCGGTTTATGGCCTTAGCACAAGCTCCCATTGAGAAATGGGAGTATGCAACCACACCATGTGCGGTCGCATAATTGTGGTGTCGGGACGGCTGAGAGGAGGTCGCTCAATCTCAAGATTGCAACGGTGTTGGTCAGAAGCAACTCCCACCAACATCTTAATAAGGCCTTTAGGTTGTTTGCATAGTAAAATAGTTTTATTTTGTACAACTAACGGCTCATGCTCAGCTCCATATGCATAAAACACACCTGCAAAAGAAGTGCTCCAGAGACAACCTAAAATCTAATGGAAAAATTACATTTCCAACTGGTGCTGCTCAGTAGTCTGCATTTCTGGGTTGGCACGAGAGTAACTAAATGCAGATAATATACACTGACGTATTTTTTAAAAAGGGGATATGTCTGTGGTAGGTTTAGCAGCTCCTTTCAACGTTTCTTAATATCAAGCTAATTTCATGTGCTGAAGCTTGTCTCTGTGTGATTTAGTGTTATTTTACGGACTACAAATGCATAATATTTTCTTGGATTTTGCGCATTACCTCCTGCCTTCCTTTGATTACGTACTCACCATAAGTGTCTGTGTTGCTCACTGTTCCCGCAACCGTTAAGCCAAAATGTGGACAAAATACAAACATCTCTCTTAGGTAACGTTCAGTGAACAAATCCAAACAGTGACCACTTTACAATTCTAGCCCAAACTCCAGGCTAACTTAGAGAAACTGAAGCCTGCCAAACGAGGCTTTAAATAAACAAACAAACAAAAAAAAGTGGCTTTTTATTTTTCAAGAAACTTCACATTTTAATTCTGATTGAGATTGCTGTTTAGTTTTCAGTTATTGGATTTTGACATTTAATATCCAATCATGGCTGTTCTCCAACCAGCATGCTCCTACGAGTAAATCAGCACTCAATAGAGACTGACCTTGGTTTAAAGCCTGTGGGCACATCACTGTTGCCTGGATGCTGGCCAGTCAGGCAGCTGTACATTGTTTTTGCATCTGGGTTTGTTTTTCCACACAATTTGAACACGCCATGCTTTAACTGGATTGAGAAGATAGTGTTCCTTAGCTCTTACGGCTTATTTATCAGAAGAATACCTTACCAGTTAGCAACAGGAAGGAGTAGTAACAGCGGGAGGAGGGCAGGTAGAGGGAGATGGACTACAGAGACATGCAGTCTATAAGAGTGCATGTTCAAAAGTAAAAAAAGAGTACATTCAGGAGTCTGCGGCCAGTGGAAGGACACTGGCCACAGATAGGAAGCTGTACTTGGTCCATGCTCCATTGCAGGGACACACAGGAAGCCCCAGGAGGAAGCTGAGGTGAGGAGGAGGCTCTGTCCACTAAAAAATAAGGAAACAAGAGTGATTGGAACCAACCAATACTAAGTAATGGGTGGAATATAAGCCCATTTTAAACTTTTCTTTTGTTGACAAGAGATTTCACAAGCGCTGTGCAGGCAAACCGTAAAAATGTCAGAGAATTATGGCATGCACATACTGTGGGGACTGACAGGGCATTTACTGTTACCCATTATGACATGCAGATCACCATCTCCCGTGAAGTAAAAACAATTCCATAAGAGTTCAAAAAATGTAAAACACTTGCTACGCTAAAAGATGACAGAAGCAGGATTATCAGAAGACATCTTACTCATCTTGTCCCATGCATGAATCGTTACGATGTACACATGCATGTCTACCCATCTATCTACATATGTAAAGATATGTGTCACAACTTAAAAGTGACATTGTTCATATCCCACCATTTTGCCACATGCCAGGAATTAAGTTTGGCAATACTTGTAACTCGCTGTGGTGGTAAAGAAAGTGCTTGAGGCGCTTGGCTCCCTGGATCCAAAGTACCCTATCGGCTCATAATATGTGCAGGCAAGGCTACTTCCAGCACTACTCTACACATAATTCTAAATGGAAATGCTCTTTTCACAAATTAGTTCCCTTTCAATGAGTTCTGCCACTCCTATGATTGGGTCTAGCGTGCATTGAAAGGGGGAGGAAAAGGTGGAAGTACAATACATCACACTGCATTTCTGTTTTTAAAACTTGGAAGCACATCCACGTGCCCTGAAGACCAGACGTACTTCTCTGCAATGCTGTACATACTGACATTGCACCTGAACCTGTGCATCTTGTAAAATATACCTTAGCGGATGTTGTAAAATCAGAAGTAGGTCCATATGAAGAACATTTTCTGCACTAGGACACATAGGTATTATTAGTGAACCCGTGACCATGGGTGTGAGGGCCAATCCACCACAATTATAGCTGTTCTTTACTACACAACTTGGTGATAGGGACATTTTTCTTGCTGTCTTTACGACATGGTACCCATGCCACACCACTGCACTCCCAAGATCTTTGTTTGTATTGTAGCATTTATGTAGCACTTACTACCCCTAAATTGGGTGCTGAATTGCTTTCCCACTCAAGTAGCATGCTACACTGGGTAGGGCATGTGGTTGGAAGGGTATACATTCTAGTCGAATCTCATTTGTAACTTATATGAAAGAATCAAGCAGAGTGTAAAACTATGCAATAACATACATACCAATAGACACGATTTAGGCGTGAGAGTTCCGAATTTTTTAAAAAAAATGGATTTATTTTGGAAGCCTCCTGCCTGAAATTGCTTCTCTTTCAATAGAGGTCAATGGGAAAAATACATTCTCCCGATTACTTTTTTAGAATATTCCCCTTTTCTCTTCTAAAATGTTGGCATGTATGCAATAATAATTTACAATTTATTACATGAGGTGTGATGATGCCCAGAAGTCCAGGAGCTGCAGTACCCACCTGGAGAAGCTGGTATTGTGTAGCACACAGAAATTCGTAATCCCAGTGAAACCGGTACAGTTATCCATAGTAGTGATAAACAAGAGTCTGCTGTAGGTACCCAGTGGAGCTAGTAGTGAATTGTACCCAGGGTGCAGTCCCTAACCCTAAGGGGGAGATAACTCAGGAGAGATTAATCCTGGCTGCGATGTAGCAATTAAAATAGCAAGGGCTTTCCTAGAGTTATGGGATCTTAGAGACAATGGGGCAGATTTACTAAGATTTCGCTTTGTGTGTGCATCACAAAAGTGATGCAAACCAGCACAAAATGTTTTTTAAAAATTATTTACTTTCCAGCGCAAAAAAGTTTTGTGTTGGAATTTGCCTTAAAGTAACACAAAGTAGCCCGGAGCGTTGCTTTACTTAGTATTAAAGGGGCATTCCCATGCAACCACCCATGCTTTTTGATGCAAAACACTATCTACCAAAAATTAGAGACAGGGTTTTGAGTCTAAAATTAATGCCATTTGAAAGCAGGTGTTAAAGGGAGAAATTTTCTAATTTCTCCTTTCTTGTCTGACTTTGCATGTGGGCTGCACAGTACAGCAAACACACAAAGTAGGAAAAGTTATAAATGTAGTCTAAGCATAGTATTTTGTACTGGAAGGGTACCCTTTCAGTACAAAACCTATGCTAGACACACGGACACACCCTTGCACCATGGCACAAAGGTGTGCTTGGCGCTCAACAGCAAAAGTCTGCGCTGGTATTAAGGAGAGGGGAGGAGAGAGCCATATTTCTGTAGATATGGTGCTCTCCTGCTCTCTCCTTCTCATGCAGCACAGCACAGCATTTTTGGCTGCTGCACTGTGTTTTGTGAGAGTTTGGTAAATCTGGCCCGAGTCTCATACCCTACACCCTTTCTAAGTCTTTGAAGGCCCAAACCAGAAAGATGCCCTTAAGTTCCTGCCCTGTAGCTAGATGCCTGGGCTTCGCACTGGTTTAAGTAGAACTGAATTAAGTAGAGGGGAGCAATGTGTTTTTGATCAAATATCTCAAAATAGTCTGGGACTATGACGTGTGTACGCATTTTCATTCTGCCGGGTTAGTCACCAGAGAGACAGACTCTGTTTCATCTATGCTTTGCTGCAGTTACGCTAGCATCGTATCCCAACTTGTGGAGATAGGGATCTTTCGTAGGCCCATGGTTTCTTCGCGTCTGATTGCAATGCTTTCCACTTTGGTCCATGCGAGTACAGAGTGGTGCCATGCCTGTATGCGACATCCTGTAGTTTCCTCTCTATGGTAATTTACATTCATTACCCACTTTATACTTGTATGCTCTGTTTTAGAACTGTGTTGGAATACATAGATGTCATAGTGCACTTGTTACTGAGGGGTTGTAAAACTGTGTGGCAGTTGAAGCTGTAATCCCAGTTGGTGGATGAGATCTTCTTCATGGAATAAACCTTCAATTTCCTGATGCTTCGAGTCTGGAGTCCTTCTTCCAAATACAACACGGGCGTAGTCGGCAGCTTCATGAAGATCTCAACGCAACGATTATCTTCTCTCAAGAACTCCTGGTGAGAGACAACCTTTATTGACTTTACTTTTAAGGAACCGCTTTTACTAAAATTATTGCGTTCCCAACTAAGGGGCAAATTTACAATGACTGGCGCATCCCTGCATATCAGCAGGGATGCGCCAGTTACTGTGCGTCACGGCTCTGCCACCATGGATGCGCCGCATTTACAATGCGGCACACTATGGGGCACAAATGCACAGATGCGTGACGCATCTGCTGCCATAAAGGTGGCGCATTGCTGGAGATGCGTCGCAAGCGCGACGCAGCTCCAGCAAGGCTCGGGGGTGCCCTATCTTTAAAATGATGCATCAATTCTTACGCCTGCTTCAAGCAGGTGCAGGGTTTTGACGCAGCGTGTCCTTAAAAGTGGCTTAGTGAAATCTTGTAGATTTCACTCAGCCACTTTTAGGAGGTGTTCTTGCGCCAGAACGCCCCCCCCCCTGCGCCAGAACGCCTACATGTGGCGCAGTGCTTTACAACGTGACGCATCTCCCAGATGCGTCACGTTGTAAGTACCCCGCACCATGGCGCTGGCTTTGCGCCTCCAATGCGTCCCAAAAGTGACGCAACAGCGGCGTAAAAGAGGGGCAAGGGGCTTGTAAATCTGCTCCTCAGTGTTTAATTTTTTTTCCAAACTGATGGCGTGTCTTTTTCGCATATGAATTATTTCTGTGACTTAAAGCATTTCACGCAGAGAAACCTCGTAAATTGACTATTTTGGCTATTATTTATCTTTACTTTTGTGCGCAACAGTCTTCTCGTGTTGTTAGCTGACTTGAGCTGAAGCGCGCGTTCATCAGACGCCTCAGTGAAGCCTGCGTATTCTATGAGCGGCACAATTGTATTTGAATTTTTCGTAGTAAACACTTGGGGGCAGATTTATGAGCCCCTTGCGCCACTTTTGCGTCACTTTTCCCATGTTAAAAGTGACGCGAAAGTGGCGCAAGGGGCTCATAAATCTGCCCCTTGGAACTTATTAAGTCAGCAGCATATGGAATTAAGTTAAAGATCATCCTACCTGAATCAGGAATCTTCTCTACAGTGCGTGCCTTTGCTGATGGGCACAGCTTGATATTGACGTCAGGAATCTCCCTAACAGTGTGTTGATGCGCACAGCTCGTGAAGGGCAGGAATTGACGTCTGCTTTCTTTACTTTATTGTTCCCGTGTTTGTTCCTTCACTGCCTTCGCTGATAGGCGCAGCTTCTAGTGTGTTGCGAGTCTTTTATACATATGCTGATTGGCACAGCTTAGTGCCTTCAGTGTTGTTTTAACTTACAATTGCGCACAGCCTGGAATTCAATTTTATCATTCACTGATGCGCACAGCAACGTGTTGGGAGGCTTTGGATACATACGCTGATAGGCACAGCTCAGTGCCTTCAGTGTTGTTATTGCATACATTTGTGCACAGTCTGGAAGCCAATTTTATTCTTCGCTGGTGCGCACAGCAACGTTAAAGTTATAAACATCAATTTTCTATTTATGAAAATTTTGGAAGTTTTTATGAGGCATTACTTACATTTGAAAACATCGATGCATACAGTTTTTGACATTTGCTAGTATTCATTCACTTTTCATTATTCAAAACAACAGCTTTCTCTAGCACAATAATTCATTATTTTGCAAATTTTACATTGTCCTTATTCCAGCTGAATTGATACTATTGAAATTTGTTAGAATCCGGGGTCTCAGGTTGGCGCAGGTATGCACTTGCGACAAGCAGGGACCCTTTCCTCTAAGTCAGGGCGTAGGATTACCTCTTTAAAAATAACCGCTGCTCACCCTCTAGGTAACGTGGCGCGAGCAGTCAGGCTAGATTTCCAGAGGGCATTAGGTTAAGCGTTCAAGATATCTTACACAATAATCACCACCCCACCACACAAAGACACAAGGCTGTATTTATATCAAAATAAAGTTCTTTATATAAAAGATTTCTTTAGGCAGGTTGTCAAAAATACAGTCTTTAACTTAAATAAGGTTCCAGTTACTTTAAATGCTTTTAGGCAGTCCACAGTTCTTAAAATGGCACTTTTCTATTCAAAATAAGCTTCTTTGGGGTTCTGTGCGCTTCGTAGCGCCTTTGGTACGCTTCGTACTAAGGTTTGGACGTTTCTTGCCGTTTCTCACGCTTCTCGCGTGAGCACGCGTACTCGGGACGTGAACCATACGGACCATACCCTCGTAGGTACGTGTCGTACACGTTCGGTACGCCTCTTCCCAAACCTCACGCTTCCCGCGTGAGCAACGTACTATACTTTCAATGGGGGACGAATCGTACCTTTCCGGATCGCTTCGTACAGTCGCTCCGAAGGTTGCCAAAGCGCACGCTTTACGCGTGAGCAGCGTAGCGGGTCTCAAGCATCAGTACGGCCCGAACCAAGCAACGGATGGGTCGTACAAACGCGCGCTGCACACAGTACCTTCAAATTCTTGTTGGGCAAAGGTCCTGGCGGCTCCAAAAGTCGGTGAGGGGTGTCCCACGTCACGTTGCTGTCCCTGGAGGTCAGAGGATGGCGATGCTTCGTGGGGCACGTCTAGGCTTCCGGACACGCACCAGAGGGTAGAACCAGGAGGGGCAGCTCGGGGGCAATTTCTTCAGCGTGTCGCGCTGCCGGCTTCACAGAGAGGACACACAGGGCTTCGTAGGTCCTTGCAGGGGCTTCCACGGCCAGGGGGGTCGCAGAGGCTCGGCGCTCAGAACCTAACCAGTCTCTTCTTCGCGGTGCGAGCTACGGCTCAAGGGGCAGATGCTTGCGGTGCTTGGACCAGGTAGACAGGTCTTTGCGGTGCTCGCAGTAGCCCCGGTGTCAGATGTCGCGGTGCTCAGATGACGGGCACACAGGTCCTCAGGGGTCAGCGTCACAGGATCGCCTCCAGCAGCTTCTCCTCTTCTTGGGGAAAGGTAGCGCCCACTGTTCCTGGGGCGCAGTTCAGGGGGCAAGTTCACCAGCAAGCCCTTGGAGATTGTTCAAAGCACAAGTTGATTCAAAAGTCTTTTCCTTTAGTCTTTTCCTCTCCTTCTTGCAGCAAGGCACCCACCACAGGCCAGGCTCACAGGTCAGAGACAGTAGTCCTCCATGCAGCTTTCCCAGGTCCTTCTCTTCGGGCAGAGTTTCTTCTTGGCGCAAACAGGATCTGATTTCTTAGGAGCAGGGCTCCTTCTTTTATAGCACAATTCTTTTGTTCTTTGTCGCCAGGGGGCCTGGGCCTGGCTCAGTCCAGTTTTGGAGCACTTTGTTGTGGTGACTCTGCTCTTTCCTTTCAGCAGCAGGGCAGAGACATCAGATGCTCCACAGGGGGCGGAGCCGGCATTGTGGTGGCAGAGCACAGGTCTATTCAGAGTCAAAGGTGTACTCCTCCCACCCATCCTGGTGTAATCTCTGTACCCACCACCTGGCAGCCAGCCTGTCTCCTGGAATTCCCCAGCCCTGCTCCTTTACTGTTACTAGGCAGAACACACACACACAGCAGATGCGGACTGAAATGGCCAGGTCAGTAAATACTAACTTTCTAAAAGTAGTATTTACAAACACAGGATATTAAAATAAACTTTACTAAAAGAAGTATTTTATTATTCTGAGTTCAGGCGTACTAAACATGACTTTCTACCATGCTCTATGAGTCCACTGGGATTACGGCGTGTAGTAATTCCAGCAGCCCATTCTGGCCTATGGAGTGCAGGTAGCCTTCAATAGTGAAAAACGAAAATGGCTGTAATTCACTATTAGGACATGCCACACACATCAGGGCATGTCCTACCTTATACCTACAATGCACCCTGCCCTTGTGCCTGCCAGAGGGGTGACTAATATGTAGTTAAGTGAAGGTTTAGGGACTGGCAAGCAGGGGCACTTGCGCAGTCAGCGCGACAGTACCAGACTGCACGCGGGTTCTGCAATGGCAGACCTTAGACACATTTTACTAGGCCGCTTCTGTGGGTGGCACAACCAGCGCTGCAAGCCCACCAGCAGCATTTGTATTTACAAGCCCTGGCACTACTGGTGCACTTTACTAGGGGCTGATAGTAAACCAAATAAGCCAAACATGGAATCCAATGAACATCAACATTTTACCATAGGGAGAGCATATGCACCTTAGCACTGATCAGCAGTGGTAAGGTGCCCAGAGTCTCAAAACAACCAACAACAGGTCAGAAAAAATATAGGAGGAAGGCAACAAGTTTAGGGATGACCCTGCAAAAAGGGCCAGGTCCAACAAAATTGTATTAACTTTTATGTTTGGTGCATTGCAAAATGTAACTGCTGCTCCTTTCTTTCTTGCCAATCCTGGGGATCCACCTATAAAATGGAAGAAATGGAAAAAAGTATTTGAGACATATGCAAAAGTGTGTGGCAAGGAAATCATCTCTACTTCTTCATTGTTAAGGCTCGGAAGGGCAAAATGTCTTTGATCATCTCCCCTATTTATCACCTTCTGAAGCTGAAGAGTTGAATGATTATGAAATTTGCATTAATAAATTGGATAAGCATTATCTTCCAAAAATAAGTACTATTTTGGAAAGATATCATTTTACTGAAAGAATACAGATGGATGAAGAATCAGTTGAAGGTTATGTGACAGAATTAAGGAAGCTTGCTTCGTCTTGTAAGTTTGACAATTTAACGGATGAACGGTTACGGGATCAGTTTATGTTTTTGTGCAACATGGAGAGGGTGAGGGAAGAACTTTGGTTACGTGATGATTCAACTCTGGATGAAGTTCTTACTGTTGCCAAAAGAATAGAAAATTCATCAAAATGTGTTGCTGTCTTATAAAAAGAAAGTTAGAAAGTCACTAAAGTTCAAGTTGTTAAGAACAGAAACCAAAGTAGTAAGATAAAAGAGAAAGGGAGATCCTTCGTGGTGATTGATAATTTTTTTTAAAAAATGGTGGACTTGAGGTGTTATAGATGTGATAGAGTTGAACATCTAGATAACAACAAAAAATGTCCTGCATTGGGGCATACTTGTACAAAATGTAAGACGAGAGGGCACTTGTAGATGGTGTCTAAAAGCAAACCTGACCCTAGAGTTAAAAGAGTTGAGGTTTATGAGGATCATAATTCTGAAACTGGTTCTGATGACTTTGAATGTGGACAAATTGTAGTTCAAGTCAAAAGCACGATTGGTAGAAAGTCTTGCCCATTCAATACCATCTTGGTTTAGGGTGAATCTACTTGTGTTTTGTTTGATTCAGGTGCAAAAATTACTATTGTATCCAATGACTTTTACCGTACCAAATTAAAAAATAAAATTAATCTCTTGAAGCCTGACATAAAACCTTTGGCCTACGGTGGTGAGCTGATAAAATTACATGGATATTTCATCGGTCTCAATGAGTACAAGAATAGGATGGTATCTGGGAAAATATATGTTTCCAAGAAAGGGGATAGCATCATCAGTTGGATTCATCAGGGTGATTTGGGTGTATTCCTAGACCCTAATTCTGATCCTCCTATTTTGTTGAAAGATAGAGTTTGTACAGTGGAGAAAAATGGTGAGGATGATTTTGTTCACACTCTAAAAAAGGTATTTCCAGAGGTCTTTAGACAAGATTTAGGTTGTTTGAGAGAGTATCAACATAAAATCAAATTGAAAGATTGTTCTGTACCTGTTTCTTGTAAGGTCAGGAATTTTCCTATATCATTAAGAGATGATATGCAAAAGGAAATTTGAAAGCTCAAAAGTGGTGGAATAATAGAAGAAGTAGAAGGTACAGAGTGGTTGGCCCCAGTGGTCGCTGCTCACAAGCCTAATGGAGAATTACGTTTGTGCATCGACTTAAGACAACTGAACAAAAATGTAATTGTGGATAGATATCCTCTTCCAAATATAACAGAATTGCTGGAGTTATTAGGTGGAGCTAAGGTGTTTAGTACAATTGATCTTACCTCCGCTTATCATCAGATAGATCTGGAGGAATCATGCAGGGATTTCACTGCTTTTATTACATCTTTTGGCACATTTATATTCATTAGGATGCCTTTTGGTTTAGTTTCGGCGTCATCAGTGTTTCAAAGTGCCATGGAAAATGTTTTAAAAGATCTTGCAGGAGTATGCATATACCAAGATGATATCCTCATATTTGGTAATAATGAGGAAGAACATGATGGTCGTCTAAAGTCAGTCCATAGGAAGTTGTGTGAGTGTAATCTGACCATAAAAATGGAGAAGTGCAAGTTTAGGTAAGATATTATAAATTATTTGGGTCACAATATAACTGGTGATGGAGTTAAACCAAAAAAGGATTTTGTGACTACCATTCAGAAAATGAGCTCTCCGACAAATAAGGAGGAGTTGATTACATTTTTGGGCACGGTTGAATATTATGCTAACCTTTGTCAAGAATTTTGCTGATTTAACAATGAAAATGCGATCACTATTACGAAAAGGTGTGAGTTTTGAGTGGTCTGATGTGTGTGAAAAGGAGTTTACATGTGTGAAAGAATATTTGAGTGCTGCTCCTTTCCTTCGGAGTGTTGACACTGGACTTAAACGTTTGGGAGCTGTTCTGCAACAACATGGTCCTACTGGGTTACAAACCATAATGTTCTTATCTCGTAGTTTAAGGGATGCTGAAACTCGTTATTCTGTTGTAGAGAGGGAGTCTCTTGCTGTCTTCTGGGCCATAAAGAAGTTGAAGACATTTTTATGGGGTGTGGATTTTGAAGTTAGAACGGATCATAAACCCTTGGTGGAGATCTTCAAAAAAAAGAGAGTAAAGACTTACTCTCTAGTCGAATTACTAAATGGGTCATTGGACTTCAAGAGTACTAGTTTTCAGTTAAGTACATCCCAGGTATTGAAAATGGAGTGGCGGATGCGCTGTCGCGTCTTGTTGATGTGGGGTGTTCAGAAGATGATGAGGTAGATGGGAACAATGAGTGGGTGTGTGTCTTGGACTATAGTTTCATATCAGAAGATAGATGGCGTGAAGAAATTGAAGTAGATGCCACTCTCAAGGAGGTGATAATGTTGGTGCAGAATGGTTGGTCATGTGTAAAATACGAGTCAGAAGTGACTAGACCCTATTGGTACTTGCGGAATGAGTTGTCTGTAGAAAATAAACTATTGTTTGGTGGAACTAGATTGGTCCCTCCCAGCAACCTTAGGAAAGAGCTGGTGGATTTAGCTCATACGACTCATTCTAGTGTCACAAACACTAAAGAAAGGTTGCGTATGTCATATTGGTGGTTTGGAATGGCCAAATTTGTTGAGAGGGTGATTCGTGATTGTCTTTCTTGTACTTTATGTGACAAATCTAAATGTCCTCGAGTGAAACCAATGGTCCTGAGGAGACGTCCTTCAAGTCCTTGGCAAGATGTTGCCTTGGATATCCTAGGACCTGTACACAGTAATGGGTCACAAGTTTTTCTTTTGGTCATCATGGACATGTATTCTCGCTGGCCTGAAGTGTCAGTTATTGATTCTGGACATGTCATTAAATGTTTGAAGGAATTGTTTGCTAGGGAAGGGGTTCTAGGATCAATCTTAACTGATAATGGTGTTCAACTTACCTCAAAAGAGATGGAAAATGTTCTTTCTCTGTGTGGAATAACTCATAAGACTTGTTCTATTTATCATCCTGAAGCAAACGGGATGGTGGAGAAGTTTAATAGGGTGCTTAAGGAGACCATTGCTTTGGCCAAGTCTTCATTCTTAAGGTGGAAAGGTGAGTTTCTCAAGAAAGTGGAGGAGTATAGAATGACTCTTCATGGTACGACTGGAAAAACTCCTTTCTTGCTTTTTCGTGGAACAGTGCCTAACACTTGCCTTGAACCTTGTTGGGTAAATAGGAAACGCCTATCCAGGGCTAAGAAAAGTATTTGTGATGGCAAAGATGTACTGTTGAGGGAAGAATGGAATTCTATGGATAGAAAAAAATACTTTGATTCCAAAAAATCTGTTAAAAAAATTGAAGTAAAGGTTGGGGATTGGGTACAAGTTAGACATCCTGGCCTTTTGGTTGGGTCTTCTTCCAAGTATCTTAAGCCAATGATGGTTATCAAGGTTTTTAGAAATGCAATTAAAACCCAGGATCATCGCACTTGGAATCTCAACAGAGTTTCCTAAGGCAAGCCCGTCTGCGCCCATCTGTGCCTAGACCACGCCCAGCGCCAGACCCCCTGGCCCCCGCGAGCACCACGATGCCATACGCCGCTACAATGCCACCTTCCTCCATGCACTCAATGCCGGAAGATCTACCGCCTGCTTCCAGGCCACCCCGAAGCACACCCACAGACCCTTCACCTGCTGAAACTGCAGCTACACCAGCCAGCGTACACCAGCATGCCCTGCCCCCCCACCAAAGCAGACAACAACCACCTCAGATGCATACTGCTCAACACCCGCTCCGTCCACAGGCACGCCGTCTAACTCTGGGACCTGCTCGACTCATCCTCCCCGGACGTCGCATTCCTGATGCAGACCTGGATGAACTCCTCATCGGCACCCAACGTTGCCATAGCCATCCTGGATGGCTACAAGATCACCCGCAGGGACCGCAACCACAGACCGGGAGGAGGAATCGCCATTGACCACAGGAATACCCTCAGAATCTCGACCAACACCGAAGACACCCTCAGCACCGCCGAACACCTGCACTTCCAGATCCACATCGATCCCAACACCACCCTCAGAGGAACCCTCGTGTACAGACCCCCAGACCCTGGCAACAGTTCATCGACTTCATCACAGATGCCGTCAGCGCGCATGCCCTGGCCTCCACAGACTACATCCTCCTCGGAGACCTGAACTTCCACCTCGAGAACATCAACGACAGCAACTCCACCACACTACTGGACAACCTCGCCAACCTCGGCCTCAAACAGCTCGTCACGACACCCACCCACCGACTCCGCCAGACACACGCTCGACCCTATTTTCTCCGCCAGGAGCCACGTCTCCATCAGCCACACCACCGAACTCCACTGAACCAACCACCGCTGCATCCACTTCTCCTTCAAGAAAACCACCGCACACAACCACCAGCAAAGAACCCCCCACCGCAGCTGGAACAAGGTCACCGAAGACCAGCTAATCACCACCCTCGCCTGAGACCCACCGACCGACCACACCAACACTGACACAGCCGCCCGCAACCTCAAGCAATGGATCGACGACTGCACCAACACTCTCGCCACGTTCAAGAAACCCATAAACAGACGCACCGACAGAAGAGCCATCTTGTTCATCGCCGACCTCCAGACGTCCAAACAGACCTGCCGGAGACTAGAGAAGAAATGCCGCCGCGATCAAACACCGGACAACCATGTAGCCCTCAAGAACGCCAGCCGCAGACACCACCAACTCATTCGAACGGCCAAAAGGACCTCCTTCAAGGAACGCATCGACAACAGCGCACACAATAGCAAAGAGCTCTTCAACATCATGAAGGAACTCGGCAACCCCAGCTCCAACGACATCCCACTGTCACAAGACCTCTGCGACTCTCTAGCTACCTTCTTCCACCGCAAGATCGCAGACATCCACAACAGCTTCAACACCCAGACCTCTCCGACAGCCGCCGACCGATCTCCTGGAACCACGTCAACTATGGAGACACCATCAAGACTATGAACACCATCCACTCCGGCTCACCATCAGACCCCTGCCCCACCACATCTTCAACAAAGCGAGCTCCGCCATCGCACCCCACCTCCGTAAGATCTTCAACAGCTCATTCGAGACCGCCACCTTCCCGGAAAGCTGGAAACACGCAGAGATCAACGCCCTACTCAAGAAACCCAAGGCAGACCCAAAGGACCTCAAGAACTTCCGGCCCATCTCTCTGCTCCCGTTCCCGGCAAAAGTCATCGAGAAGATCGTCAACAGACAACTGATCCAATTCCTCGAAGAGAACAACACCTTGGACTCATACCAATCCGGATTCCGTAGCAACCACAGCACCGAAACTGCCCTCAAGGCACAACCGATGACATCAGGGCCCTGCTGGACAACGGCGAAACCACGGCCCTCATCCTCCTGGATCTCTCGGCCGCCTTCGACACCGTCTGCCACCACACCCTACGCACATACCTCTACAACGCGGGGATCCGCGACAAAGCCCTGAACTGGATCACCTCCTTCCTCACCGACAGAACCCAGAGAGTCCGCCTCCCTCCATTCCGATCTGAAGATCACCAAGATCACCTGCGGCGTACCCCAACGATCAACCCTCAGCCTGACCCTCTTCAACGTCTATATGACACCGCTCACCAACATCATCCGATCACATGACAACATATTCTCACACGCCGACGACACCCAGCTGATCGTCTCCCTCACCAAAGACCCCGCCACCGCCAAAACCAACCTCCACGCAGGGATGAAGGCCATCGCCGAATGGATGAAGAGCAGTCTCCTGAAAGTGAACTCGAACAAGACGGAGGTCCTCACCCTCGGCTCCACCCCTTCCGCCTGGGCTGACTCCTGGTGGCCAGCCTCGCTGGGAACGGCGCCGACGCCCACATCCCACGCATGCAACCTGGGGTTCATCTTGGACTCTTCTCTGTCAATGACCCAACAAGTCAATGCCGTCTCCTCCTCCTGTTTCAACACCCTCCGTATGCTTCGCATAATCTACAGATGGATCCCCTCCGAAACCAGAAGGAGGGTCACCCAGGCCCTCATCACCAGCGGGATAGACTACGGCAACGCCCTCTACGCACAAACCACGGCCAAACTCCAGAAAAGACTCCAACACATACAAAATGCCTCCGCACGCCTCATCCTCGACAACCCCCCACAGCCACAGATACATCACCGCCCACCTGAAGGACCTGCACTGGCTTCCCATCAACAAGAGGATCACCTTCAAGCTCCTCACCCATGCTCACAAAGCACTCCACGACGCCGGACCAGCATACCTCACCAAGCAACTCACCTTCTGCACCCCCAACTGCAAGCTCCGTTCCGTCGACCTCACCACCGTCCCACGCATCCACTGTACAACCACCGGCGGCAGAACCTTTCTCCCACCTCGCCGCCAAGACATGGAACACCCTCTTCATCCATCTTCGACAGACCCAGGACCTGCTGATCTTCAGGAGACTCCTTAAGACCTGGCTGTTTGATCAGTAGCTGCTCCCCCCCCCCCACAGCGCCTTTAGACCCTCATGGGTGAGTAGCGCGCTTTACAAATGTATTGATTGATTGATTGAAAGGAAAATTTAATGATGATTGTGATGCTAATGAAAGATGTAACAGTAATGGAAAAAATGATGAACGTTCTTTCAGTAATCCTTCACCTGTAGGTCATGGAATGGACATTAACCGACATCAAGGCTGACTAAACGCCCAAGTTATTATTTTTTTTGAAAATATATTTTATTGGTTTTTCTTCACAAACACAACACCCATATTTATAGCACATTATTGTCAGGGACACATTTCTTGATACATTCGCATTGGGTCATATTCACTAACCAGATTTTTGCTCACAGTATAGTCTCCAGCACGCTGTACTTTCAGAATCTTCTACCATTATAGAACAACCTCCATTAACAGGCATGCCATAGCATCACATATCTCTGTGTTAGCCAAGATCTGCACCCTCCAATGTACTTGCCTCCCCCCTCCCTCTTCCCCCCCTAACCGAAACCACCGGTGTGTTCCAATTGACATGAACAGAGAATTATCAGTTGCCATAAGTTTCCAGGGTTGTGTGACTCGATTACTTTCCCAGTATGACAGCTTGATTTAGAACATTCGTTGATCAGCTACACTACCCTCCAGGACTGCAAGAACCCCATTATAAGCTGTCTATTCAGGGAGTTCCCAGCTGTACGTCCAGTGACTCATTATCCGATTCTGGTTCAGGCAATGTCAGCAACGCGACCAGTGCTTCCCAAGCTTTTGCGGTTCCCAGTGCCTTTTCATTGCTAGCTCTCCTAGCTTGCTGGAGCCGAACCACACCCTCACTAACTGCCCAGGCAGTGAACTCCGCCCTCCAATGCTCTACATTGGGTCCCTGCCTGGCTTTCCATTGTCTCGTCAGTTCCCTCTTGGCTAACAATAACCGCAGGTCCATAAACTTACTTGGGACTTTAGTTCGCGCCGTATAGGGAAACCAGTGTTAAGTGCATGCTCCCATATCGGGTTCTATCTGCCTATCCATCACTCCACACAGTACCTCAACCACCTCCTCCCAGTACGTTCCTAGCTGCGGGCAACTCCACATCATATGAAGAAAGTCTGCAGCGTCCAATTGGCATCGGGGGCACCTGGCTGTATCCACATTGAAATATTTATTTATCCGCGCTGGGGTTAAGTACGCTCTATGCAATATGTAAAAAGGAATACATTGGAATCTAGCATTACGCATGCCCTTCCATGCTCTTTCCACTATCTGAGCCCATGTCGTTTCCGGAATGACTTTACCCAGGTCTGCCTCCCACCTCGCCTGCAATTGACTCAGCGGCTGCAGTCCTTTCTCCACCATTCGCCTATATAAGCACATTATAGCTTTACCTGTCCCCGCTGCCATCACAACATATTGGCATGTCAGAGACGTCTGTGGTTCCGATGACCCTCCTCCCCAATGCCGTTGGATCGCTGACACTAGGGCTGCATGCTGTAAGAAGTCACCCCTGGACAGGTCATACCTATCTTACAGAGCCTGGAAAGGCAAAAGGGCTCCCTCCTTGTACAGGTCCCCAACCATTTGCAAACCCCGCTCTTCCCATGCTGCTAGCGCAGACCAGTCCCCCCATGCAGGAGGGCCGTGCAACTGCCCAAAGGAATCTCCGGGGCATATGGGCGAGTAACTCCTCCTCTGCGCCGGCTTCGGTTCCAGCACGATCTTAGTGCCCTCTCCTCATAGATCAACAAGCCGATACGCATCCGCTGGCCAAGGATCACAAAGAATAAAACATGGCGTGGGAACCATCGGGCCGTCCGGACCCCTGAATTCCCTAGCTACCGCTTGGGTAAGCCACTGCAATTGAGCAGCTAGATAGTACAATTCAAAGTCTGGGACCGCCCATCCCCCTGCGGCCCGGGGTCGCATCATCGTGGCCAATGCTTCTCACCGTCTACCGTTCCCCCATAAAAACCCTCCCATCATGGACCGGATCATCCCGAACACCGAACTTGGAATCCAGATCGGAAGCGTCCTGAAATAATATCTCAGTCTAGGCAGTGCTACCATCTTCAAAAGAGCCACTCGGCCCGCTACTGACAGCGGCAGCGTACCCCAGAATGCCATGCTCCCTTTGATCCCTTGCACCGCTCGGCCCACATTACCCTCCAAAAGGTCCTCCTGCCCATGATAGATATTGGTTCCCAAATAAGATAAGCAATGGGGTTCCCATCGTATTCCCTCCAAGTGATCAGGACTCTCCATTGCCCGATGTACCGGGAACAGGCAAGTCTTTGTCTAGTTCACTCGGAGCCCTGAGACCACACCAAACTGTCTCAGGAGCGCCGTCGCTCCCGATAAGATCTCTCCTGGGGCGGCCAGAAACATGAGCAGATATATACTGCGTGTCTCCGCGCAATTCCAGGCCAGCATAATGCCTCCCAGTTTTGGCTCGCACGGCCAAAGGCTCAATCGCAAGCGCGAACAGCAGTGGAGACAGTGAGCAACCCTGCCGGTTCCCTCGCCCCACTAAACAGGGCGATGATATCACCGCCCCCGTCCGCACTCGGGCCGTCGCTGAGTTGTATAGGATTTGGGCCCACCCCACGAATGCCTCTCCGCGGCCCATCGTTCACATGACCTGGAAAAGAAATGGCCATTCCAGACTATCGAAGGCCTTCTCAATGTCGACCGAGAGAACCATTGCAGTAGGTGGCAAACCATGGTCCTACCCCAGAATACGAAGTAGTCGCTGCACATTAAGAGATGTATTTTGTTTAGGGATAAAACCCACCTGGTCCCGATGGTCCTGCTGCGACATGTACGGCAGGAGCCGAGACACAAGGATCCTGCTCAATATTTTGTAGTCAGTCGTCAACATTGAAAGTGGGAGATATGCCACCATGTCGGAGGGTTCCCTCCCCGGTTTCAGGAGGGGAACAATAACAGCCTCCCGATTGGTCACCGGTAACTGCCCGGCTTTCTGTGCTTCCCGATACATCACTTGTAAGCGTGGGGCCAAGCGATCCACATACTTGGAATAGAATTCTATTGGTAGTCCATCCACCCCAGGTGTTTTATTACACGCCATATGCTTGATTGCACTCCTTATTTCTCCTATTGTGATCTCTCGCCCTAGCATATCCTACTGCTCTTTCTCCAAATGCGGCAGGGCCAAGTCTGCAATGTATTTCCCTATGTCGTCAGCACTCGGCATCAATATGCTGCGGTAAAGCTCGGTGTAATATTCTAAAAATAAACTATTTATCCTCCGCTGCGTGTACACCATTTCTCCCACTGAGGTTGTCAGTCCCAGTATTGGTGTCCCCCTGGAATTTGGATTAGCTAGCCATGCCAGCAGGGCGCTCGATTTGATCCCTTCCGCGTGCATTCTCGCTCTGTAGGACCTGTAGACAAAGGAACGCAGTTGTTCCACTTGGACTGCCACTGCCTCCCTAGCCCTCAAGACCTCACTCTGCACTCCTGGATCCCCGGGGCAAGCTCTCTCAGCTTTTCGCAACCTGCACTCTGCCGTCTCTAAATCTGTCAACAATGTTTTCCTTATCCCTGTCATTTTGCCAATACAAAAACCCCGAACTACGACCTTGAATGCATCCCACTCGACTGATGCTGACGCTGCCATCCCCTCATTCTCATCAAAATACTGATTGACACCTGTCCCCAGGTCTCCACAGAAGACCGGGTCCTCAAGCGCCTCCGGTCGGAGCCGCAAAGTTGGGATCACAGGTCTCTCCTGATCCCATTGTATCCGCACTAATAGCGGGTTATGATCCGAAATTGTCCTGGACAAGTATTCACTATCTATTACTTTGGAGTGGACTTCAGGGGTTACACAATATTGCGTCAAGCCACACATGGAGGTCATGGAGGCCAGAATAATAGGAATAATCCCAGTCCTCCAAGTGATGCGCTCGTCATGTATCAACCAAACCCCAATTATTCTGCCACGCGCTCCTCGCCTTGGAGAGTCTATGTATCGGGGCTTCAGGAAGCGGGGGGTGAGACCGGTCCTTCTCGACATCCGTAATTGAGTTAAAGTCCCCTCCCATTACGATTGAGTTAGTCAGGTAAGGCGCTAAGCTCCCCGATAAACGATCAAAGAAGGAGATCTGGTCCACATTGGGGGCATATACACAACACAGCATCACTTCCACCCCAACACCACTACAAACTTTCCCTCTGGGTCCACCAATTATTGCGTCGGCTGGAAAGGGACCCCTGCCCTGATCCATATCAAGGGGCCCCTCGCGAAGGCTGAAAAAGTCATGTAAAACAATTGCCCTCTCCATTTACGTTTCAACACTAATCCCTCAGTACGGTTAATATGTGTTTCTTGTATAAATGCTATGTGTACCCCCCTCCGCACCAGGTATGCATGCACTGTGTGGCACTGCTGCATTGTGTGGAGCCCTCGTACATTCCAAGTGATACATTTCAAATCATGTAAAGTCCCCATTTGGTAACCATTCCCCCCCGAGCACACGTCCCACACCTAGGAACACACCGGTGAATCTAACTACCCCATCCAACCCCCAAACCCCGCCCCAACTACTCCCCCAGAACAGGCGCTACAACACTAGTACCCATCCAAACTTATACTCAAACTGCTCCTTCAAGAAAACCCTAAGGAGCTATACCCACACAAACTCAGGGGGGGTGCGCCCTAAGCTTCAGAAGGTCGACCTCCCAATGGGCCATCATCCTGTGCTCAACCCCCCTGATGACTAGCTAGCCCTCTACGAGGCCACATTGTAGCGGGATCATCTAAGAGTGTACTCAGCCAATCTCGCCGACCCCTCCAACCCTCAGCAGCCAGTCACCTCGCAACCAGATCCATGGGAGATACCCCCAAGTCTGAACCAGCACTCTGCCAGCTTCTCCGCCCATGCTTGACTAGCCGCAGTGTTACCCAGCTACGATCTCATCCACAGTTCCAGCTGTCACGTGGGGCAGGTGCAGGCTTCCCGTGTCCAATTGTTCATTGTCCGTTTCTGGGGAACCCTTTTCCGACTCCGTCCTCTCCAGAGATGCAGTCCCCTCTTCTCGCGAGATGGCCGTGTCCGCCTGTAAAGCAGCAGTGCGTTCTTTCTCTGTCTGTGTCACCGTAGGCTTCTGAGTTGCAGGCTGGCTCTGCCGGATGCGCTGCAACCTACGTGATCGTGGTCCCTCCGTGGGAGTGCTCAAAGCGCACCCCGCTGCCCCAGGCCTTGATTTATACATCTCCAGCCAGTCCCAGGCCTCTTCAGGACTGCTGTAGAAAAACATTTTGTCATCCACAGTTATCTTTAGGCGTGCCGGGAACATCAAGGAGTATTGAAGGCCCTCGTCCCGGAGTGCTCTCTTGACTTCGACAAACAATGTCCGACAGCGTTGCATCTCGAGTGTGTAATCCGGAAATAGCATCACCTTACTGTTGTCCACTGTATACGGGTCCGCGGTCTTTGTAATGAAGCAGCCTGGCCACCACCGTTCGGGGTGACCTCCCGGGGACCAGTGGTCGGGCCAGCACCCTGTGGGCTCTTTCCAGAGTGAAGAAAGGTGTTAAGCCCTCTGGAGCGAAAGTCTTTTCTCAGCCAGTCTTCCAAGTAGTCCACCATACTGGTGCCTTCCACTCTCTCCAGCAGCCCCACCACCCAGACATTGTTCCTTCGATTCCTCCCTTCGGCATCCTCCGTCCTCCGCTCCAGGATTCGCAGCCGGTATTGGAAATCTGGGCTGCCATCGTCTTTTGGGCTGGCTCCATGGCTTCTAGGGCAACCTCCGTTTGCTTCACCCTATCGGTCAGTTTAGTGTGGTCAGCTTGGAGCAAGCCTAGACCCTGGGTTACCTGCGCGAAATCCAGTTATAGGGCCTCCCTGGTGTCAGTGATTGCTTTGAGGATTTGATCAACCTGCTGTTGGCGCATCCCCTCTGAGCGGAGAGGCGGCCCCTCCTGTGTTTCCGGAACACTTGCGTCTTCCTCCTGCTCCGTTAGAGCACCTGCTTGCTTTCCCATGCTTACTCGCCGTGTGACACCTGTCCGTCAAGGAGGTTCTCCTCCAATACGTCGCTTCTCCCGTCGTGACCCCCAGCCGTATGCTCACGCCTCAGGCCGCCAAGCAATCCTCACTGTCTCTGCTTTCGCTCTTTTTCATGTGGTCAGCCGCTGCACATGTGCTGACCCCCAAACACGCCTGGTTGCCGCTGAAGCGATGCACCGACTTTTCAAGTACTCCTCCCTATCACTGAACCTCAGTGGAATCTCAAGCCAGACTGTCCAGTATGCCCCCACCTTCAGTGCCCCAGCCTCATGCAGCTGTGTCGCCCCGTTTACTCTGCTTTTCCAACAGTCTCGCCACCTCAAGAATATATGGTGGTAGTTCTCTTCACCATACAACTGCCCAGCTCTTGCTCACCCTCCACCGCGGCGCTACCACAGGGCAGTCAATGCGGTCTGATCCAGTGTCAGCTCTGCAAGTCCGGCTGCCTCTCTAGCTCTGCGTTATCTCCTGCAGCTCATTGACAGCACTCTCCAGCACCATCACACATCGCTGCCTCCCTCAGCATCCCCTCTCTTCCTTAGGCTTGGGCCATCGCCTCCCAACGCTGTTGTCGGAGGTCTCATAATCCGCTGTGCCCACAGCCAGGGTCACACCAGCTGCTGATTCTCGAGGGGGGGGCCGCGGGCACCCGCGTCCACTTTATCCTCCATCGATTGCCTCTGCCACCTTGCCAGCTCCCCAATGCTGTGCCCCCAGCAGCACTAGATCGACTACTCCACCGGCACTCCAGGAAAGCAGACGGTCCTTCCACACTTCACTCAGCGGTGCTGACTCCCGGTTACGGCCGTCCCTGCGATCCTGGCATGCAGTCTTAACAATACTCCCAGCATCGTGGCGGCAGTGGGGAGCCCCGGGCCCCCAGACTCCACCCACCGCCTACTCTGCAACACCACTCGTTCCGGCTCTAGCGGCAGAGATCTGACACCTTCCGCCGCTCTGCCCGGTGATCCTCAGACCGTCCTGCTGCACCTCTACCCAATTTGCAGCATCGCCAGTGCTGCCAGCCTGGGTACTCCGCGGCAGCCCGATTACCTCCTCAGATCCACGACGGTAGGCGGTTCCAGGCCCCCAGTGCCCCCCAAGCCACCGCGCTGCGGCGATGCCAGGTCGGGGCTCCGGTGTGCGGCTTCCGTTCTTCTCCACAACTCTGGCTAAGGCTCTCGGGCCGTACTTCAGTCCGGCCTCCAGGTTCGCAGCTCCGTTATGCCGCCATCTTAGGCCGCCGGCCAGCTTCTGATCCGTTTCAGAGATGTCCTGGGCAGCGACAAACCTAAACTCCCCAATGGCACTGCAAGAGCCCCCAGCCCCCCGCCGCTTTCTCCTCAGGCACTCGGTGGCTTCATACAATGTCCAAAACCAGGATAAATGCCAGGGTCGGCACGGAGCTCAGCACTCACACGTCTTCCCTCATCCGCCTCATGGCCACGCCCCACTAAACGCCCAAGTTATCTCAAAGATTATGTATAAGTGTTGTTATAATTAATTCTGTATACTTTGTACATGGTTGGTTAAGGAAGGGAGGCGTGTGACATCCTGTAGTTTCCTCTCAATGGTAATGTACATTTATTACCCACTTTATACTTGTATGCTCTGTTTTAGAACTGTGTTAGAATCCATAGATGTCATAGTGCACTTGTTACTGAGGAGTTGTTAATTGAAACTGTGTGGCAGTTGAAGCTGTAATCCCAGTTGGTGGATGAGATCTTCTTCATGGAATAAACCTTTAATTTCCTGATGCTTTGAGTTTGGAGTCCTTCGAAATACAACAGTGGAGGGTCGGGTGCCTTCCATTTCATATTAATTAGCCTCTTGGCTGCCACTATGCCTAGATCCAGGAATCTTGAGGTTACCATGGTATTGCGGGTTCTGTGGAACTTATGTAGACGGTACGGCAGCCATTCAAAGGGTATCTCACGCACAGTACAGTTATATAGTGCATTTGCCACTTCGCTCCAGTATGTGTGAAGGTGGGCGCAGCCCTAAAGCATGTGTATTAGGTCAGCCGGCATCGAAAGTGGCGCATCTGGGGCAGGCAGAGTCAGTGCGGCTAAAGTATCTATTGATTTTGGCAGGCGTGAATTACGCTCGCTGAGTAATATAGTATTGTATTTGCAGGTATCGCATGTTTATAGGACTGCATACTGGACTGGCCAACACGTGTGTCCACTCTGTATCTGAGAGTTGATGGCCCAAATCGTGCTCCCACTTGTGCTGGAGTGAGTCCAGGTTAATCGCTGCGTATTGCCTAAGCGAGGCCACAAACCACCGCATGAGGTGCCTACCCTGTACCATAACATGTATGTATTGCATGGTGAGGTGTGCCTATGGTTCTGTTGTGAGACCGCCCTATTTCGCTGACGGGCACCCAATATTGGGGCTCTTTGGCGGGGATCTTTTGTTCCTGTCGGTGGGTGCAGTGGGGGTAAGGGGCCCTAATGTGTGTAGATGTAAGTGATAAGTGACGTGAGTGTAAAATAGGTACTGTTTGTCCACAAGCAAACTTTTATTATAGTGGTAAACAGCCTAAATAAAATATTTGATTGAGTCGGGTATTGGAACTAGAAGTTACGACACTAGTTGTACATGCCCTGCTCTCAATGAGATCTACATGTTTCGTGCCATAGTAGCCATAAAGGTCAGGGCACTTCTTCAGGATCAGTGTTAGAACTATCTACAATGAGTGGGTATGTGAAGAATCTACATACCTAACAGTCTTCAGCAAGATAACCTAAACCGCTAACAAGGAGGTCTTGCAGCAGTGACCGGCGGACGCGTGAGGACTCCAATTTGGGTCCAGCGTGTTCAAACGCTAAGGTTCTTCAACCTACCCCTGCCGCCGGACCTGGGATGATGGAGGCATTATATCAGTTCAGCGTGTTCTTCGTGCAGTGTCTCTAGGCATCGTGCGACCCTGCCCCCTCCCTCCCCGTCTGTTTCATGTCGTAGGTATTGTGTTTCTATTTTGTTAAGGGAGTCGGACAGCGGCCTTAGTATGTTCCAGGTGGCTCCCAGGCAGTGCCCTCTTATTGCTACCTTAAATGCTTCCCATTCCACTGATGCATCCCTTGCCATGCCCTCATTAATCTCAAAGTATTTGAGGAACGCCATCCCTAGGGTTGAGCGGAACACTGGTTCCTCCAGCGCAGCAGATTTGAGCCGCCATGTGGGGACCGGAGGCCAGTCTGCCTCCCAGGCGAGTTGCAGCAGTTGGGGATTATGATCGGAGTGTGTCTGACCTAGGTATTCTATCTGTCGAACTAGGGAAAGCAGAGCGTGCAAACACACTATACGGACCAAGCACACATGGAGTACATGTACCGTGGAGTAATACCCATGTGTCAGGGTTGAGGGTGAGCCATATGTCTAGCAGTGCCCAGTGGGTGAGCCAGCCCGCCAGAACCTGTGCGTTAGAAGCTACCATGGTTCTGGTCAGGGGTGAGAATGATCTGTGTAGATACACACTAAGCACTGAGTTAAAGTGCCCCCCCAGAAGCCATGGGATTCCACTCCACTTGACCAATACTCCAGTTAGGCTACCTAAAAAGGGGGATTGGTCTACATTGGGGCATAAATGGAGCCTATCAGCAGCATTTGACCATTCAGCCACCCTCTCACCATTGTGTACCTGCCTTCAGTGTCCGTCATTACTTCTTCCCTTATAAATGGGACTCCGGCCCTTACCCAAATAAGGACACCACGCGCGTGGGCTGAGTAGGTAGTACCATAGACCTGGCCTCTCCATCTCCTGCGCAAGCGTTCCAGTTCTGTTTGCGACATGTAAGTTTCTTGTAGCAGCGCGATGCCAGCGGACCTGTGCTGCAAATAAGCGTATATTGAGTATCACGTCAGCGTGTGTATACCACGCTCGTTCCATGCAACTATGTTTACTTGCATCATGTCCAAACATTATGTTGTTCAGGACGACTTAAGGCGAGCAGGGTGCGGTGATTCATGAGGTTCGGGGGTGTGCTCCAAATTAATAGTGTTAGAAACAAAGCGCGGGTGTGAACAGAAACGTACATAACTATTAAGGGCGAACTCATCCAAACTGGGGTGCCCAACTACGGCAACAACTAAGTCAGCGTGGGGTTTGGTATGGGTGTGTGTGGTGTGTGGCTAGGTGGGATTTTTGGGTCCCGTGGCCTGGTAATCTATCTAGGAGTCTTCCCAGCGAGCCCATTATTTTAGGTGTATGTGAGGTTTGCACGTCGCCGATCGTGGCGCTATTTGAATGTTGCTCATGTCCATGTACATGGTATCCTTGTTTTACAGCATGCATGTGAGCAATCAATCAATTGCCTTAGGATAGTTTGCCAGGTTGGCAGCTACTTGCGTGCTCGGTTCTACCCACAGTTCAGCGGGCTTGCGCACAGTCATATGATGTCCTCTGCTGTCTGCGGCGTGACTGCCGGCGGTTGGTAACCTTCGAGTTCATCAATCCTGGAAGATGTTGAGTCATTAGTAGCTGATGATCAGGAGAACTCAAGTCACGATCCACACACCGCAACGCAGCTCCGATTGTTGCAGCTACTTGTCTGTATGGGAGCTTCTGCGCCCACCACAATGACATATTCTCCTACCATGTTTCCTCGGGGCATCCTCTGCGCGTGACCTGGGCCATGTCCACAGCCCTGATTCTTCCAGCCAGTCCCAGACCTCGGAAGGTGAATCAGAGAAGCGAACCACACCTTTTGCAACCACTCAGTCTAGCTGGGAATAACAGGGAGTAACTGAGGTCGCAGAGTTGATGCTTCACCACGGTATAAGTGCTCCTACAGTGCTGCACCTTGCGCAGACATGCATAATGACGTATATATGCATATGTGCCACCACCATGCACTTGTCTACAGAATGACGTGACCACCATTTTCTTTTTTTATTTACCGATCTATGATGGGGGATACCACATAGATCAGTACATTAAAACCAAATGAAATATAATAGTGCTTTTTGGTTAGCAGCTGCTTGGCCAGCCCAGACCGTGAGGTATGGGGGAGCAGCTGAGAAGTGGGTGGGAGGAAAGTGAAACAACAGAAGAGTGGGTGGAGGGTCAGGAAGAAATGGAGATGGGCAAAAGCACTAGAATGCAGAGCAGGCCAGTAGCAAATTCCAGATTCGGGACCTTTAAATAAAAAAAACTAAAATTGAATGAAACTTTTGTTTTAAGGACTGTGAGGGGTAGGAGAGCACGAAAAGTGGGGGTGGAGGACCAGGTGAAGTGGAAGCAACAGCTGGCTTGAATTTGAGGGGGGAAACAACACAGAGAGAGAGAGAAAAAATTGCACTCTCATAGAGTACTTAAAGAAAAAGAAAAAAGTAATTCTCTGTAACTGAGCACCGCAAAAGATGGAAGGATACAAGTCAGCCAAACAAAAGGATGGTAAATAGGATATTCTCCATGGTAAGGATAAACACAAGAAGGGGAAGGCAAGATGCTGAAAAAGGAGCAAGCAAATGGGTTTGACAATAAAGCCAACTAATGAAAAAGAAAGAGCAGGTTCTAAGCCCACTGCAGGTTTTTGGTATGAGCCACAAGAGGCTTTCACCTAAAGATAGCTAAAGGCTTACTAGAGGCAAGACCTCAAAATGCTTGTTGCCAATGCTGAACAGCATCAGTAAAACAAAACAAAAAGTCAAAATTACCTGGCCCACTGTGATGACGTATGCACACACATACATCCCCATGCATACACAAGAACGCATCATGATGTTGTAGCAGCCCTTTTTTTACTTTTAATTTACCATTCCAAGTTGGTGAATGCGAAATTTAGAGCAAATATTTTACAACAGAAAATGCACTTCTCTGAAAGCACATCATAAAGAAAGGAGTCGTCCAGTAGCAGTTTGCTCAGAAAATGAAACTAACATTTTTTTAAACATTAAACAACTGGGACATGGTTGGGTGGGGATTGACAGAGAACAACAGAGAAGCAAGGGCTCTGGGGTTGACAACTCAGTTTAGAGTGTCAAGCAGCACAAGCAGGAGGGGGGTCCTTTATAGGGGCATGGGGGGTGTTGACCCCCTACTGTAAGCTTCCACACCTGTGCACACTCAATATTTTTTCGTAATTTACTTCTACCATACTGCCGGACATTTTTTTCCCATTAGGAGCAGGGCTACAGCGCTCTTTCTCCAGGATTGATTATGATAACCAGGAGCAGTTACCTGAACTGCACGTCAGTTTGGCTAGGTTTTCCGCTCTGGCCAGCCTAACATGCACAGTTTAGGCTTCATAAATAATGTTCCCAAAGAGTTAGAACAGCAGCGACACAGCCCCATCCGTCTCCGATGGAGAGCTGTATTTTCTTGACCTAGCCAATCCTGGCCCTGCTCTTTTGCTGTATACTATTGTAAACAGCATGAAAGCAGTGCTTGGATTGGCTGGGATGCCTGGGGCCTTCTGTGGGACTAGCATGCAGAGGCAGGCAGCGCAATGCGGGAGAATGTGACCTCAGATGTAATGGTTTTCAGTTGCAAGCTGAAGGCAGGGCCAGCTTTAGTGCTGGTTGTGCCCTGTGCGACAATGTTTGTTGGCGCCCCCAATGACCACCTCCACCATGGATTCTCTCACTAGCACCCTTTAACAGTGACCGAGTCTCAATAACCACACTCTCTCAGATGCATTGAATTAGTTATATAGCGCCACTCATACCAGTGTAGGGTGTCAGAGCACTTTGCATGACACACACATTACACAGAGACAATCAATCATACCTGTGTAAATCAGTGTATAGGAAATGTTGCATAAGTCAAAGAACTAAAAGTGTAGGAGTCACATGTCATCCATACTGGTAGGCAGTATAGTTTAAGAGTGCCTGGTGTGGAGAAGCACAAACTCAGAGTCGAAAGAGAAACAAAATAGTTGGGAGTTTCCTTTAATAATAAGAATCGATTTCTAGCCAAATTAATCCTTTATGCAACATTAATCAATGTTCTAATGTATACTTTGCAGTGTGTATGCAGTTCTATTATAAAAGTTAATAGCTCACTGTTGAATATTAGGACTTTAAGTTATAAATTGCAAGTAACAAAAGGATGTCTCTTTTGAAAGCAGTAACCTCCTGATCCGTACATTATATGCACTCTGTAATCTACTTGGTACACGTCTTTGCAGCGGGCATTTTAACCCTCTGCACTAACGCCACATAGGTCAAAACCTCAACTATAGAACATGCTGCTCTCTCCAGGAAGATAATTAATCACACGAGTTATCTTGACATTTATGTGAGGCCTGGTAATTGCCAGAGGAAAGAAACGCTGCAGCAGGTGCTTCAAAAGCATAATAAACTTGCAAACAGGGCGCCCCCAGGAAGCCAGCACCCAGTGCGGTGGCACCGGTCGCACCGCCCTAGAGCCGGCCCTGGCTGAAGGTGTGGTGAATCCAGATGTCCAGGTAAGATTATGTTTGTTTTTGCCACTATAATGGATGGTAACTGTTTTATAAAAAGAATGTGCTCTGATCACCTCTACATTGCAGAATTAAACTCGTAACGCAGAGGTGATCTAGGCGCATTCTATTCATAAAGCATTTAGTATCCGTTATTAGCATTTTTAACATTTACATGCATGCTCCACCACTTTCAAAAGTCACCACACTCCAAGGAGCACAATATAATGGAGGGCTGGTAGAAGATGCATGGTTTATTTGAGACAGGGTACAACATTTTTTAAAAAAGAACAGAGTAGGAGGGGGAGTGGTGAAGAAGTAACATGCATGATGGTGGATAAACACGAAAAGTGCAGTGGGTTGGGATGTGAGGTGGGAAGCAGCACGTAGGGAGGGACAAAGAAAATACATGCACTCTCATGGAGTGCTAAAAGAAAAAGAAACATATTGTCAAAGTCTATATGACTGACGTTGTCTGACAGTCTTTTGACTTTGTCGGTGCTTATTTTGTTTTGTCATGATTCATGAAAGTGTGCTACAAAAAGGTGGCGCACTTTCACTGAGCCTCCTAAAAGCAGCCCTCTGGAGGGGAGAAAGGGGGTCCCATGGGCACCTCAGACATCCCCTTGCAGGTGGGTGCAGTCACTCACTGCACCCGGCTGCTAGAGGATCGCTCTCCCTCAGTGGATATTTTGTTAAAAAAAATGAATGCCGGGGCTCTCCTCGATAGGCAGCTTGCACTATCAGCCCATTTCTCCTGTTAGCGCCGTCTAAAACAGAACCAACTACTAACCATGAAAGTTGGGAAAGGATATGGCGTAATGGCCAGAGTTGGTTTCGGAGCTGGGGACCCAGGTTTGAGTCTTTGCATCCACTCAACATCCTGCGATTCTGGGCCAATCACTTAATCGCTCCTGTAAATGAATGTGTCCTTAACTGGTGCTCATGAAATGTGCCAATGTTGATGATTAAGTGCAGGTGCAAAGCAGGTGAAAACACCGGCTCAAATTAAGCACCGCTCTCCACTCTTCAAAGTGCAGCAGGATATGGTTGCCCCTTCCTTGCACAGTGACACAGGGAACGGCTTTGAATCCACTGCTCCATATTTCACGTGGATGCGCTGCCCCTGGGGCAGCACGAGTTTGTGGCTGTCCTGAGGGCAGACACATTCATCATAATAGGGCGCACTTTCTCTGTTTGCACTTGGCACACCTTTGTATGCCCTGGCTCAAAGGGAAAGTGCGCCCTTATGGTAAAACGGGCCCAGGGCTGCGTTTGGCCCCCCGGCCCTGACCCATGTCAGTCATCCCTTGGGGACAAAAGGCAGACAGGTCAGTTTTATTGGAAAGATTTTGTGTTTCCTTCTCGTTCCTCTCTTCTCCAATCTGTTCCGAAATCTCATTTAAAGGCACAGGTGGTACATTTCGCGCGTCTGCTGACCCGTACTTTGTTCTTTTTGATTTATCAGGCTTCCTTCTCCTTCATCCTCTGTAATTTCCTCCTGGCACTGGGTTGAGAGTCTGCCCTTCTTGGCTATTTGCAGTGTGACTTTTACCTCCAAGCCCCCACGCACTGCCTTCCTTATCACAATTTGAGGTCGGCCGGACGGAAGTCTCAAATCTTCTTCCAAGGCCTGGTGCCAGCCACGCTTCTTCAGGTTGGAAGCAAAATATTACACCGTGGTACACCCATGGCGCCCAGAAACGCCGCAGGCTACATACACCGCATGGTTTTCAAGCCACACCGCATGAGGCCGAGAACACGCATGTATTCACTTCTTATTATAACGCAGTATACTTATGTGCAGCTCAACTCAAGTAGGGTGACCCGGCGTCCCGGATTTTTGTCAATACAGCATGGGAAGGTGGCAGTTGCATGATGTGTGTTTCATATGTAGTGCTTCGTGCCGCCGTTTCTAGGCGCTGTAATTAACAGGTGATACTATTGCCCAGTTTAATGATACTCACTTTACCAACCTCGGAACGACAGACTGACTGCTCAGTTGGCCTGTTTTTTTGGCATGCGAACTTGTGACTTGCACATCAATTCACGTCCGCAGCAATTGTCTGTTACATTTCTACACTGGCAGCAGAGCCGCTAAGGGTCTAACACAACAGCCCTAACAAAAAGCGCATCGTCTGTGATCTAATGGGGGCGTGGGGGAGGGGGGTTGTACTGACGGCAGTGCGCAGCCCCTACCCCCATTAATCGCGTTGTTGTTCCCATTGCAAGAGCAGGACAATTGCTTGTATTTCCATATGTTTGCAAACACCAGACACACACAGCCGGACAAAGCACAACTGCTGGCTGTGATGTCCCAAATAATTCATTGTAAAATGCTTCGCCATTCACGGTGCTGGCCTTGCTTCAAGGGGCCCTGCCAAGGGTAATAATGTCTGGGGCATGTGAAGGGCCGATATTGCTCTGTCTCTGAGAGAAAGGGCTGGGGTGCAGAAGATCACAAGTCTCAGCAGCCAGGCATGTGCCCCATTCACTCTAGATTTACTGAGATAGACTGTTCGGTGCCGACAATCACCTCAAGTGCGTACAGCACGTGCTGGGGTTTGGATGTTTGCACAGCTCCCCGGTCTGTGTGTTTGTGTGTCCCTGCAGAGCAGACGCCGTCCCGGCCGGTGTTGAAGCCCTCGCCTCCCCTCTGCGCCGCACCGGTCCGAGGCTTGTGCCGAGGCTCACACCGCCCTGTGACTTGGCTGTGATGGACGGCTGTCTCCAGGCCTCTCACTGGAACATTGTACAAGTGAGAACACCATTAGCATGGCCATTCGAGCATTGTTACCAGTCACAGCACGGATTCCAAACCACAGATGGTTGTGGGTAGCAAAGATGCCAAGTGACAGAATGCAAGCAAGGGAAACAAGCATTGGCATAGCCAATAGGTCTCGTCTTTGGGACCTTATAAGTGTTTAGCGATGCAACAGTTGCATAACTAAATACTTCTAAGCAGTAGCGGTCCGTGGAGGGAGTTCCGTGGGGCGGTGAGGCAGGGCGGGGAAGGGACAGGGTGGGGGAATGTAAACATCGGAATATGGATGAACGGAGGTAAGTACACATTTAAATAAATAAAACGAATTCCTTAGCGCGCGCTGCATCGCAAAATGCGATGCAGCGCACGCAACGAAATTCGTTTTATATATTTAAATGTGTACTTACCTCCGTTCATCCATATTCCGGTGTTTACATTCCCCCACCCTGCCCCTCCCCTGCCCCGCCCCACGGAACTCCCTCCACGGACCGCTACTGCTTATAAGGTCCCAAAAGGTAGACCTATTGGCTATGCCAAGCGGCCGTGCGGCTGCGAAAGTGAAAGTAATCGCGATCAAGCGCGGCGCGCGCGCCCGCGCACATGCACCGTAGCTCTAGGCTGGCCATGGTAGGACTTTTTGGAGCCCTCTCAAAAAGTCTCGCCAGACCAGTGCATGCGCTGGGTCAGGCAAGACCTAAAAAACAGGTCCTACCCCGGGCTGGTAGTTAAAAACAAGCAGCTATATTTGTGGTGCATTGGGCCCCTAAAACAGCTGGGTCAGGGCCCTACTGCACCTGCTGCACTACTGATAGTTCCGTCCCAGAAGCATGCAACCACCTCCAGCAAGTGGCTTGGAAAATAATGAGCAAAAAAAATCATGAAATTCCGCTCCTAAACCAACGCATCCATAGTTCTACACACAAAGAGGGGAAACACACACTTTGATGATGCTTTAACAAAAGCAAAATACAACACATCTGGGGTCAGATTTATTAGGGACGTGCATTATCAATATGTGATAAAGGTCGTCGCAAGGCTAAGCAAGTCCTTATCTGGGATTTACTAAGCCAATCAAGACCACTCTGTGTGGCTTTGCGTATTAAGTCAATGCATCAGTGCGGGCCACTATCATTGTTCACACAAGCAGCAAGTTGCCTTGCTGGTTTTGTGAAAGAATGGTAAATCTTCCCTCTAATATCGCAAGAATATTTGTCATGTTCGACTAAATCCAATGAGACAAGAAGCTCTGGGCAGAGGAAACAAACACACAGTGTTAAACTCATGGCAGTGTGCGTTACGGTGAAGTTCAGGAGAGAACAATTAGTAAATAAGGCTACAATTACTAGTCAGTAATACCATTACTCCGAGTCGTTCCTTCCATGGTGCAGTCGTTGCAGTTGGAGCAGGGTCCACCTCCTCAGAATTTATTTATTTACTTTTTTTTTTTTTTTGAAAAACTTTATTGTGCAGAGAGTCAAAATTACAGACATGGGCCTACAACCACCAGGGCCGGCCGCTAGTTTGTGCCAGTCAATTACATAGCGTCGCAGAGCAGCAACTGATCTCCAAAGGCACAGCAGGAATATAGAATTATTCTCGGCAACTCAAAAGTTAGACAGGATACAGACATTTTTAAATTTTGAAGAGAACTAAAAAAACAAACAAAAAACAAAACTCAAGGCGAGAAACAATCTAAATGGTGCCGAGCGCCGACGGGGGGACCCCACCATACCAGATAAAGAATCAGGAGGTCAATAAGGTCAACCCGGGGGGGAGGGGAGGCAGCGGGGAAGTCAGAACCATCCACATAACAAGTACAGTATTCCGGGAACCCCAGGATCAGGGGGACAGAGGAATGTCAGAAGTATCTTCAAAAGGGGGCGTACAAATGTTACCTCGGTAGGCGTTCCATTGACCCCAAATTTTACCCCACGCCCCAGGCTTGCCCCGAACCAGATATACCGTCTTCTCTCTGAACATGCACAAATCCATGTTCTCCTTCCACACTGACACGGTGGGAGGCCATCGGGAACCCCACAGCTGCGCGATATCCCTCTTTGCAATCATGTTCCCAAGTGCCGCCCACCGGGCCTGGGCAACGTTGTAATCATTAGGCTCCCATACATTCAGCAGACATCGACGAGCCTCAGGTAACAGAGCGACCCCAGTGACATCCTCCATCACCGCATGCACACGGCGCCAATAATCCGTGACCTCGCGACACTCCCAAAGGATATGAAGGAAGGTGGCACTCAATCCACAGCCGCGCTTACACAGGCCATCCGAAGAAAAACCCATCACAACCAACCGAGGACCCGTCACATACACACGGTGAAGAATTTTTAGCTGGACAAGACGGAGACGGGCCGGAATGGCGACCTCCTTCGGGGAGGACAGTGCAGACTGCCAGTCCTCGTCGTCCAACTCCAACCCGTCTCCGGTCCAGGCCTCCCGAAGATACACAAGGAGGTCTGCCCGATTATTAATTAACTTCTTATAAATGAAGGAAATCGTACTATCGGGCAGATGACCATCAAGTATACGGTCCTCGAGTGGGGAAGCTGCGGGGATCGTGGTACCTGCCCAAAAGGCCGACAGCAGAGCGTGGCGAACCTGTACGTACCTGAAGAACTCCCTCTCACTCAACTCATACTCACTCTGAAGCATCGCAAAGGATTTGACCGCACCTTTCACCTAGAGGTCACCCACTCTGCTGATGCCAAGCATATCCCAGTTCTCAAAGCCTTTCGTTGTCCAGAGGCATCCCAATCCATCCGACGCAAACAAGGGGGTCGCTCGTGTCAGGCGCTCATTCCAACCCATGGCGACATTAGCAGCCCTCCACACACGTACTGCAATCTTAGTGGATCCCGTTAGGTTCCTCCCAGCCGCCCGAGAATAGAGTGCTCTGTTGAAGTCGCCACCAGGCAACTGATATTTATCCATCTCGAAAGCCGGATTCGGACCCGGTGCGTAAGTAGCATGGTTGATAGCGGACAGCTGGGAGGCCCAATAATACCTCCTGATATCCGGGAGCGCGATGCCCCCGTCGTACCAGGGGAGAGTCAGTTTTGCGAGAGCTATACGAGCGCGACCATCCCAAATAAGTCTCCTCTGCAAACCCTCTACCTCCCGGAAATAAGCCGCCAGAATAATGTCAAAGGAGTTCTGGAGTGCGTAGAGAAATCGGGGCAGTGACATCATTTTAAAAAGTGCCGCTCGACCGAGTGGCGACAACGGCAACCTACGCCAGCGGGCCACATCCAACTTCAAGCGCCGAAGAGGAGGAAGGAGATTATGCTCATAGCGGACCGCCGGGTCCAACGATACATAGACCCCCAAGTACTTGAAACCGGATTGCGAAATTTGGATGGGAAACCTATTCGGCAGGGGGGGCAGGCCACCGGAAATGACATACACACAAGATTTGGACCAATTAATAGTCAACCCGGAGTTTTTCCCGAAAGAAGTGAGGACATCAAAAAGGACATTAAGGGATTCACGCGGGGAGGTGAGGTACAAGAGAATATCGTCGGCATACAACGAGACACGGTCCTCAAAGCCAGGGGCCCACTGAATACCCCTTATCAACGGTTCCCATCGGAGCCAGGCTGCAAGCGGTTCTAAAGCAAGAGCAAAGAGCAGGGGGGACAACGGACACCCCTGCCTAGTGCCCCTCCCGAGAGCGAAGGGCTGGGACACCCTCCCATTGACAACAACCTGAGCTAGCGGATCCGCATATAAAAGTCTCACCCAACTGATAAATCCCGCCTCGAAACCGAACTTCGGCAGTGCGGCCCAGAGGTATGGCCATTCGATCGTGTCAAAGGCCATCGTGGCGTCCAACGAAGCCAAGATGGCCGGCTCGGAAAGAAACTCCGCCCTGGCGAGAACGCCATGCAAACGCCGCAGGTTTAGAGCAGTGTTCCGGTGGGGAATGAAACCGGACTGATCCGGATGAATCAAGTCACAGATAACAGCGAGCAAGCGATTAGCAAAGACCTTGGCAAGAATCTTCGGTTCAGCGTTTAATAGGGAAATGGGCCTGTATGAGGCACAACGATCACGAGGCTTGCCTCCTTAGGAATCACGACTATGGTAGCCAGACGTTGGTCACGAGGGAGGGAACCGCGCTCACGCGACTCCAAAAACATATCACGGAGAAACGGCGCCACTTTATCAGGGCATAATTTGTACAATTCAATGGGCAAGCCATTGGGGCCCATAGCCTTACCAGTACGAAGGGAACGAATCGCGGCCGCGATCTCGTCGGCTGACAACGACGCATCCATGCATTCTCGATCCTCTTCAGACAGGCAAGGCAGCGCAATATCCCTCAACAGGGAACAAGAGTCAGCCACATCTCTGTCGGACACCGGGGAGTAGATCACACGAAAATAGTCAGCAAAACACTCCACAATCTCGCCAGGGTCAGTCACACGCACCCCGTCGGGGTTCTGAAGCACAGGGACCACGCGATTCACTCTCTCCTTCTTATCAAGCCAAGCAATCAGTTTACCCGCCTTATCCCCGACATCATACAGTCTACCTTGCTGTTCCCTGTACAATGTCTTGGCGGCATCAGTGACAAGGGATTTGTATTCAAACTGTTTCAAGCTAAGGGCATGAAGCCCCTCAGGAGTAACACCCGAGTCTAGCTCAGCCTCCAACTCCAGTATTTCATCCTCAAGCCCCGCGACCTCCCCATTCCTAGCTTTCTTGGTCTCAGCTATTAAAGAGAGGGCCTGGCCCCGTATAACCGTTTTAAAGGCTTCCCACAAGGACACTGAGGACAAGACAGACCCCTCGTTCTCCAAGAAGTAGTGGTCGAGCGACTTCAGGAGGCTATCGCGAGTCTTGGGGCTACGGAGATGCCAAGGGTTAATGGGGGTGATCCGCCCGCGGCCTGCGGCCCCGTATCGAAATGCAGCCACACAGGAGAGTGATCTGAGATACCCCGGGCCAAGTGTCGAACCTCACCAATGTGGGTGGCCTGGGCCGCAGGCACAAGGAAGTAATCAAGCCTGGAGAGACTCCCATGTGCCCCAGAGTGGAAGGTGTACTGACACTGCGTCGGGTGCATCAACCTCCAACAATCCACCAGCCCAAAAGTGTCCAAGAACCCACCAAGCCATGATTGGGAAACGGGAAGGGCCCTGGGGGGATGACGATCCAGGTCGCCGGATAGCACAGAATTAAAGTCACCACCCATGAAGAGAAGACTATCCGGGAGTTCCAGCAACATCCGACCAACATCAGAGAAAGTGGAGGTCTGGAGGCCCAGGGGGACATATATCGTGACTAAAGAAAGGGTCCTACCCTCCTCCTCCCAGTTAGTGCGGCTCAACGCCCTCTGTCGTCAAGGATGACGTTGTCAATCTCTAGTGGGAGGGAAGACCGAACAAGAATACCGACCCCCCTGGAACCGGTGGTGAACCCGGAGTGTGCAACCAGGCGGTATCCCCACCTATTCATAGCATGACACACATTGCCAACCAAATGCGTTTCCTGCAGGAGTACAACATCAGGCGCCAGACGACGCAAATATTTTAGTACAACACCCCGTTTGATACGATCCCCCAATCCATTGACGTTCCAAGTTAGCAACCTCAACCCACTACCCCCCATCCCCACAAGAGTAGCAGGAGTCTCCCCAGAGAAAGCAGGACACCGGAAACAAAGAAAGAACAAATATGCCGCCTTGAGAGAAAAAAGAAAAACCCCTCCAAACACAAACACCCAATTCTGTGGAAGCTCACCACCCTCGGCACCGCCAGAGTGCCCCGCTCGATCGCCCCGACCAGGCAGGGAATCCAACCAGTCACTCACATTGTCCGGTCATTCAAAAAAGAAGGGCCGCTCCTCATGTTCCACTCGAAGCCTGGCAGGGAAGAGCATCGCATACTTCAAGCCCAGGTCCCGAAGACGTCGCCTAACCCCCTGAAAGCCCATCCTCTGTCTCTGAACGAGTTGAGTGAAGTCCGGGAAAAAATTGACTGAGGAGCTTTCGAATTTCACCGGGCCGTGCACCCTCGAGGCCTGCAAGACCGCATCTCGGTCCCTGAAATGGAAAAGCTTGGCGATGATAGGCCTCGGGGGAGCGCCAGGCCTAGGCTTACCGCCCGGGACACGATGTGCACGCTCCACAGCAAAAAACTTGCTAAGTCCAGACGGGGCAAGATGGGTGAGGATTAGCTCTTCGATCAGGAGGTCAACAGAACGAGTCTCGGGATTCTCCGGAACACCTATGACGCGGATGTTGTTGCGTCTTGCCAGGTTCTCAAAATCATCCAACCGATGGGACATCAAGTCGTTTGCCGATTTCAGGGCGCCAAGGTCTGTTCGAAGTTCCGACACATCGGCCGTGAGGCTGGAGGTCGTCAAATCCAATGACTTCACCTTCTCGTTAGTTTTGGACAGGTCAGCCCTGATTAAAGTGACATCGATGGTGACCGTGTCAAGTTTACGAGCCAGGGCCTCATACTGCTGACCGATGGTCTCCTTCATACCGGTAATGGCGCCCATAATGTCCTGCAGGGACAAGTCGACAGGGACAGAGGGGCCGTCTCTAGCATCCTCCGGGGTATTGCTGGAGAGCCCTGGGGATCCCTTGGCTTGAGTGTAGCGGTCCATAACGTTTGTCTGGAACTGTCCCCCACGAAGAGACGTCTTGGTCTTCCGCTTCTCGGGTTCACCCCTGCCCGTCATGGTGGGAGACGCACCCCGGAGGGGCCCGCAGGACCGAGTGAAAATGGCCGCCGGTCGGCCGGGCACCAACCGGCCGAGAAGCTGGGCCGTGGGGTCCGGAGAAAGTCACGACTTGACTCAGTACTCCGTAGGGAGAAAGCAGTGATGACACCAGACTGGACTGGTCCCCGCCCGAGCGGAACAGACCCTCAATCAGACCGTGCCAGAAACCAAAAGCGAAACTGAAAGTGGGAGTACGCCCACTGGTGAGGTCCCAATGCCGTTGTTATTCAACTACGTCCCGGATCCACAGCTCACCAAGTCCCCGGCACTGCCCCGAGATGGGCCTCGGAAGTTCAAAATGCTGTAATTTTGGTCCCCCAAGTCCGATTCAAATTCTGAAAGGAGTTATGGACTCAGTCTAGGTTCACCTTCAAAAGCCCGTCCAAGAAATCAGGATATCATCAGGATAAATTGCGAGGAGTGGCGAGGGTCCGGAGAGCCCTGTGCTCACGCGACCATCTTGGATGCGCGCTAAGCTCCTCCTCCCATTTATTTACTTATTTAATGCATTTTTATATAGCGCGGACTTTACCCGAAGGTGTCAGAGCGCTGCACAATAGAACCAGTTACGTTACATGAGAGAAATGGTACAAAATAGAACGTTACAAAAATAAACAAGAGACTAGAAGAGGTAGGGTAAAACCATACAGGCAATAAAACAATATCAAACACAGCAATCAAGAGTGGGGAATGAACAAGAAAAGGCAGGGTTTGTCCTACTTCTTGTTCTGAAAAACACAAGCAGCACGATTTAAGCACTATCTACCCATAGGTGGCCAACAGTTACCTGTCACTAAACAAAGACCTTTATTTGACACGCTTAACCAGTCTCAGCTCTCAAGTGCCCTTCCATTAGGAGGGAAAGTGGCACCTAATGAGTGGAACATGGAAGAAAGGCTCAGATTAATGGGAATTACAGGTCATTGTAACATTACCTCCTCCTCCATTCCTTATTCCAGCCATTACGCTTCAAGAAATAACCAGGACTGACGCACTTAGTACACTAATGTTTATGAACGTTTGAGGGAACAGCCCAAGTAGCTGCCCTACAAATTTCCAGAATTGAAGAATCCTGAATTTTTGCCCATGAGGATGACATACTCTTTGTCTATTTACCTTGAACCTCTCCTAGACAAGGCAAACCTTTCTCTTTGTAAGATACTGCAATTGTGGAATTCACCCTCCCAGGGCTTCAACCGTCTCCTAACTGGATCAATATTAACAAAGGAGCAAATTTATAAATACTTTCTGCCGAGTGTGCATCACAAATTTGATGCAAAACAGCACAACATGTGAATTTGTGGTTTACTTTCCAGTCCAAAACTTCAGTGATGCTGGGAAGTAGTCATATAATAATGCAAAATAGTCCTAGCTTTGTATTGCTGCCTCATGAGGGCGTCTCATTAATGGTACATAGGTGTTCACATGTAATCATCCATGGTTTTTGACACAAGTCCTTATCTACTAAAATGGTAGACAGGGCTTTGCACCCAAAAAAATTACTTTCTCAAGCAGGTGTTGAAAAGGACAAATATGTTTTATTCCTGCAATTTTTTCCAACTTTCCAAAAGCGATGTACTTTACAGCACACATCTAAATTGGGAAAAGTTTTAAAGTTTGTGTAGGCATGGTATTTTGAACTGGATAGATACTCTTCCAGTTCAAATCATATGCCAGACATCAAGCCAAGTGTGTGCAGCTCTAGGCAGCCTGATTGTGAGCCAACACTAGGAATGCAAGCAGAAGTACCATCTCTTGTCCTACTCTCGCCCATCTCTTGTCCTCTTCTCTCCCTCTAATGCAACACTGAACAGCAACTTCAGTCACTGTGCTCGATTGTGTGATATATTATTGAATCTACCCCAGAGTCCACCCTTATAAAAGGGGCCATATAGTCCAAATAACTCAAAAGTGGTCTTCTGACATCTAGACATTGAAGAGCTTATTCTTCAGCATATTAGGTGTACTGCTTTAGACTTAAGACAATAGGACATACTTAAACTCAGCACTCCCAAAATGAGACAATTGATTATATATATATATATATATATGTATAATCCTTTTTAACCATATATGACTTTTTAATGAATATATCTATATATGTATTTATATATTTATTGACCATGAGTTTTTTGGTATTCAGACGATAATACTTGCATCTTTTGCACATAGCGCCACTTTGCACATTAAGGGCCATATGTAGGTAGCATACAATTTACCACTTCTTAAATACCGAATTTTACCGAATCGGTATTTAAGAAGTGGTAAATTGTATGTAGGTAATCATTCGGTAAACATTACCGAATCGGAGAAATTCGGTAATTACCGAATCGGTATTTACCGATTCGGTAATGAGGCATACCTTCCCATTGATTCCTATGGGCCTGGAGGCCCATAGGAATCAATGGGAGGTATGCCTCATTACCGAATCGGTAAATACCGATTCGGTAATGGGGGGAGCACATTCAAGGGTGGCAGGGTGTCACATTGACACCCTGTTGCACCCCTGATTCCTGCATGTGTGCACATGTGGCGGACATACATGCCCTAAGGGCATGTATGTCTGCCACATGGCACTCTTTTTTCAGCAAAATATTGCTTTTTGCAATGAATTCGGTATTTAACACCAACCTATATTTGGTGGTAAATACCGAATTTTAATTCCTACACAACACTCATTAGAGTGTCACCTACATCTCATTTCAGGATTCGGAATTTACCGATTCGGTAATTTTAAAATTACCGAATCCTGAAATATGCCCCCTACATAGCACATGCCAAAATACCGGTCGGTAACGGGATAATTACCGAAAATCGGCCGTTACCGACCGGTATTTGGCTTCTTACATATGGCCCTTAGTACGGCTACAATGTTATAAATACTGAATTGTAAATTACGATTTTGAATTTGTATAGTTGAAAGGGAATTATGCAGCATTAGGCTGATATGTTATCTATGTCTATGACTTTGACACGGCAGAGTCTGCCGTTCCCTTCCCGTGCATTGTCACTTTAAATGGTGTAACGTTAATCATGTGGTGTATCATGTGACCAAGGCTCTTTGGGAGCTGAAACGCATGCAGGGCACGGAATAAACTCTTGAAACACAGAATCTGGGTTTGCCTCGTCTTTCCTGAAACAAATGGATTGTGGGCGAGTATTGGATATATATATGTATATAAAACTGTTTCCTCCTCTAAGAGAACATGCCAAGCCCAATTCCTTAAGGGTGAAATGCTTTTTTTAATACAGCGAAAACGCCTGACACATTTCGGAGCTGCCGCTCCTTGTTCACGAGTCAATTACATTTGCTGTCCCCATACGTATATAGCAGTGCACTTATCATGAACATTAACATAGGACTACAAGATCATAAACATCATTTGCAATTTGGTGGTCATTTTAAAAGGGTCAACTTTCATTTTCAATATTAAGCATAATAATTCTCATGCGTATTGTTGAACGGTTTGTTGACATATTCAATGATTTGTAAGAATACATGATTCAGTCTATAAAGTCATTAGCCTTCATACTTTCAATTATGAGCAATATTTCTGGGGTTTAAATATTCTTATGAATTTGTTCTCAAATTTCATAATCTTGAAATTTTGGCTTACACGTCACTAACCCTTCTTGTCCATATTCCTAATTGCAGTTTCGCCCAAGTGGGCCTGTAATTCAAAATTTGAGAACGAATTAATAAGAATACTTAAACCCCAGAAATATTGTTCATAATTGAAAGTATGAAGGCTATATGTTCACCAAGGCACCTTCCCAGATGTCAAATGAAAGAAGCCAAATATAAAGAGCATGTATACACAGCTTAAAACTTATGAAATATATGCACAGAGCAATGAAACTAATAGCCTACATACACAAAGTAAGTAAGAGAAGAACATCACTGAAAGAGTGTCTTTCAACGTTCTGATCAGCACGACTGGGGAGCCCTTTATAGTCAGTCAGAGGTCTTGATGAGGACCACCAAAGTTCCCTGTGGTGACACGTCTATTCCACAGTGAGCTCCTGTCTGCGAGCCAAGATACCCCATCTTTAATACCTTTTACTAACACAGAGAGAGGTTTCTAGAAGGCCCTCCTCTCTTCATCTGCACTGTTTGTGCTGGATACACTCTTTGCGTTGAGGTCACTTACCAGAGCTGGCCAGGCTCCAATGAGAGCTGAGGCAAAGTTATTCACTTTCTTTTCCTTGGGCTACGCAGTCCCCACTGTCTTTTCTAGCCTTATCTCTCCCGCTCAGTGAAACATTTCTGTGTGTACGCAAGTAATCCAGCCTGTCTGCCTTCGCAACTGTAAGGTAGGGTCAGAAAGACGCAAGATGAAACTGTGTTCACAAAATGCAGTTAAAACAAAGTGGAGTCAATAGTCAACACATGATCTCACAATGTATATAAATGAACATAGCACTACAGTAGCGTACTAGTAGAATGACCTTCTGGTATAATGAAAAGGTGAATGAATCTTAGGAATTGAAGAAAGACCCAATCTGATGACCAACATGTCTGGAAAAATCCTCTAGAAAGGTGAGTTACACAAAAGAGAAAAACAACTCTCCTAGTCTACTTAAAGTAATAGCTACCAGAAGAAACATTCTAAGTTAAACACTGAATAGTAATATACTCTAACGATTTACAAGGATAACTTTACAGGGTATGTTACCTTTACTTTGCAGGCACTACATTTAGAGTCATTACATCAAGGGGGTTACATCAGTAGTATTGACATTGCATCACAGGTAAGATTTCACTCATTTATTTAGCAATTCTTTGCTTCGCAGGTAAATTACCTTTTTACTGCTTTATTGTTTTAAGTGACTTGTACTATATACACCTTAAGCAGAACTCCTTGTACCTCAAGGGATTATGACTTTAGTTCCGAAATGAAAGAAGCATTCTGCTCAGCTTGTCATCTCTGCTCTTGAAGCCAAACTTCTGGACCAAGGTCCCACTTATCTATTTTAAACAACTTTGACGGCATAATTTCTCTTTCTGAGCTGCAAAACCCAACATACCAAGTGAGGCTGCTTCCAGCTCCTTCTAGTTCCATGAGTGGTTCATGCAACGGGTAGACCTTTTGCCTTGGAGACACATGGAGTCCATTGTGGCTCCCCAACCATAACCACTGGGTCTGTTGTTATAATCTTGGGATATAGGATCTGCAATGGAGTTTCTTTATTCAAATGATCTGGTTGCAACCACCCCTGGTGCTCCTTCCTGATGTACAATTTATCTGAACTGAAGCTTCTAGCTTCACTAACACTGGAACCAAGTGTTTCACTAGATATCAAAGAAGGATCCCAGATGGAACCTTGCACAGGGCATAATCATTATTGTCAGTCCCATGTCCTCAGGACTTGTAGCCAAGATTTGGCCCAGCGAGACTTCTGATTCAGGTGGGATAAAACTTGCTTCTGCATCTTTACAACTCTCTGTTGTGGAAGAAAACACTTCCATGTGTGTGTGTGTGTGTTACCTTGCTCCTATGAACTCAAAGTCCTAGATGCAAATGATCTTAGATGTTGTCCAAATTATTGAAAAACCGTGGTCATGAAGAAGAGAAAGCACTTGTTGCAGTTGGAGTTCTGTGTGATACTGTGTGCTAGTTGTATCAACCAGTCATCAAGATATAGGTACATCTATAAGCCCTAACTGTGTAATAAGCCTGCCAGGGGAGCCAGTAACCTTTGAAAAACCCTTGGTGCTGATTTGAGTCTGAAGGAGAGAGCACACATTTGGAAGTTGTGATCTTGATCTGCAAATTGATGAACATTCCAATGCTCTTTGTAAATCAGAATATGTAGTTAAGCATCCTTTAGGTCCAAAGTGAACATAAACTCCCCTGGGAAGATCAACAGGAAGGGAAATCTGAGCATTCACCTTCCTCTTATCTAGTACTTGTTGAAAGCCTCTTCAAGGTTTTTGTATGAGTTAGAGAATGTGATAAATGTCTTGATCTTGCTCCATATAAGCACTGGCACATCGCTTTCTTCAGGACCAAGTGTTTTATTCTGTTGCAAAAAGATTACAACCGTAATCATAGGGTGCTTTTAATATGAGGAATAAACAATGTCCATTAGAATAAATGTTGTTTTAAAATTCATTTCAATAGTTATCCTAATAACATAATATATTCTCTACAAGTTCCATTTTACTCCACAGCCAAATTCAATCCTTTGTTATAAGACAATAAACCTAAATAAAAAAAATAAACACCAGAATCAAAACAAAACACCACATTTAAAAAATAAACCTCTTCATGCACCTACCTGTGTTCAGAGTACACACTTCAAAGCCACATTCTGTCTGCATCCACTTCAGCTCGGCCTTCTTATTTAAACAAGAATAAACCATAATCAGGAATCCACATCACATCCGAATGCAAATGGATACAACATGTTTGTAACATTGACCACCATCTTTAAATTGTGTGCGTACCAATAGCGCCCATATCAGTAGGGACACTTCATTTTCATCCTATTGCCCATAGAGCATAATTGCAAATTCGTAAACATATCTAGTTACTATCATCAAACTAATGTCAATCGCACAGAGCACTTTATCACTTCATATCTCGCCAATGTATCAGTCATCTCAATCACACCGCCCTTGCAGGTGCAGATAAATGCAATGACAATGGTCGCCACCCTTAAACAAAACTCCCCTGGCTCTAATGTGGCCAATCAATTACCTGTTTTGACTCTGTTGCTGGCATGTTCTAGAATGTGATTATGATACACTCTAGCTCTTAACCTGGCCATAATCTGCAGCGAATTCTGATAAAACTTATCGTCCTCTTAGCAATTATGCCTTATTCTAATCATTTCCCCAAAGGGGATAGCTTTCTAAATGCTGATCGGAAGGAAACTGTCATAATGAAAAATACTGTTTACTGCCACAGGGTTCTGTGCAATTTACTATCTTTGACATAGAACTCAACTTCCAAGAATTTAATCTTGTCCTTTGCAAGACTGAGGGTGAGTTTAACATTATATGACATTATATGTATTTCAATTTAAATACTCATGATCTCAAAGCTTGATGACTGGAACAAAGTATAGGACAAGGAGGTAACATGGCATTTCTGTGAGATCTCCCACTGACATGATTCAAGGCCTCTACAATCAGTGCCTTTAGTTTCAAGTCTGTACAAAAATTTTTGTAAATAGACATCTTCCCACAGTTTGTCTGTAATGACAGATGAAGGAGTTTATTGGTGGAACCTGTTTTTTACGTTTGAAATGTGTTACAATGTCTTAGGCTTATCTAGCCATGGACAAACAGCTGCTATGTGGAGGAAGGATGGGTGGAGGGCCGTAAACTGGATATAAGTTTTTGAATGAACGAATGAATGACGTAACGAGACCATTTTCTGCTATGATCTTTGCCTTTTAAAGCGCAAACCCCTTTCAACAAGCATTGTCAAAGCCAATAGGTTTTGCCTTTTAGACCTATAAACTTTGCCACGCAGCTTGCAAAGTTGTGCAGCCTCAGCAAAAAGCAGAAAAAAAGATGCAATGACATGACTGCTACTGCAAGTCACATCATTCTATAGGCGCAGGTATATGTTATCATGAATGCTCACTCCTACTAAATGACACAGGCATAAATTTCTTTTTTATTTATTTACCAATCTAATGTGGCAGGCACCACTTGGATCAATAAATCACAAACATGTATTTTTTGCCCAAAAGCTCAAAATAGAAATAAAAAGGACTATGGGGTGGGGGAGGCAAAGGAGGTGCAGGTTAGGAAGCTGTTGAGGGAAGTGGGGGTAAGCAGCACATGAGGGCGATAGCAACACGGGCAGGAGAAAGGAACGTAATGAAGAAAACAACACAAAGCGTGGGGATGCAGGAGTTTAGTGGGGAGGAAACAGACGAGAGAGGCAGGGAGCAGCAAACAAGGGATAGTACAACTTGAATCATGGGAGGGTTGTGGAGATAAGCACACAAGTGAGCGCAAGCAGCACATGAGGAAGAGGGCAACATGGAGTGCAGGGCACGTATTTGGTGGAGGCAGAAGGACACGAGGGAGAGAACTGGTTACCCACATGCACCTTCGTGGTGTGCTTAACCAAAAAGAAAAAAGTTGTCCCCCTAAAATTGATTAGTATAAGTCAGAAAATCAAAAGAATGGTAAAGAAACTATGCTCCAGTGGAGAGACCAACACAAGAAGAGGAAGTCAAGTCATCAGCAAGCAAATGAAAGTGACAATTAAGCCAGTCATTTGTAATCAACAGTGGGGCTGAAAGCCCATTCTAAGTTCACAATAGTTCTTTCACAAGTAGACAGCTTGTGCTGTTAGTAGGCAAAGCCTAAAAATGCACTTTTTTTTACAGTTTACCTCCGTGTGTGTGCACTGATATTTTATACCAGTTTGAGTCTGTGTCTGAACTGCTTGGACAGATGTGTGCATGTTTATGGAGGTACTTTAGTTAGGATCACACTTGGGTTCATGTACCTCTTCACAGCTCTACCTATACAACATGTATGTGAAATGTTGTGGTGCTGTAGTTCCGCGATCGGGACATCCAAGATGGCCGCCGCGGTGCCGCCGTTCACCGTTGCAGCAGCGCAACACGCGGATAACGTGAGCGCTTTTGCAGCCAAAGCAGGAAGAGCGCGAAACGAGGGGAGAGACGCACTTGGGAGCGAAGGACTGTTGCTTAAGGAAGGCGCGAGGAGAGAGGAGCCCAGGAGAGAGGAGCCCAGGAGAGAGGAGCCCAGGAGAGAGGAGCCCAGGAGCCCAGGATAGAGGAGCCCAGGAGAGAGGAGCCCAGTGACAACGCCGATCAGTCCAACCGACCAGGGAGTGAGAAGGACATCTGGACCCCTTCTGCCACGACCCAGGAGGGCCGTGGCCTGAGGCAAGTACCATTTGTACGATATTTCGCAGTTGGGAAGTGGTGGGAGTTGTGAAGCACCACCAGAGCGCTGCATGCCCTGAAGTACCCCTAGAGCACACAAACACGTGGGTGTTCGGTGGAGGTCCGTATTGGAGCCCCTCAGCCCTCTCCTAATATTATTTTTTTATGTTTTCTTTTTTTTTTGGATGTCACTGAGGAAGACGCCGTTTTTGCTTTGTTCGCCAAAAGTTGGCAGGGTATGCTCAGACGTGAGTCCCTTGCTCACTTTGCCACTGGATTCAAGCAAGCCTGGCTGAAGACGGCTGAAATGCCAGAAACCGGTCCTAGGAAGCTTGTTTCCGGTCCAGGGAAGACATGGCTTGGCAGTTCGGGCTGGACTGTTCCCATGAGGCACAGGGTCAGACTGATTTGCATATGGCCATGTCTGAACTGGGGTGGCAGAGTGGGCTAAAGAACGGTGATGGATTAAACCCAGATCAGTTGACTGGGGGTGAGTGCTTGCAATGTTCAACACTCCGTCCATCATTTCCTTTGGTTTTTGCTTTGTTCCCCAAAAGTTGGCAGGGTATGCTCAGACGTGAGTCCCTTGCTCACTTTGCCAATGGATTCAAGCAAGCCTGGCTGAAGACGGCTGAAATGCCAGAAACCGGTCCTAGGAAGCTTGTTTCCGGTCCAGGGAAGACATGGCTTGGCAGTTCGGGCTGGACTGTTCCCATGAGGCACAGGGTCAGACTGATTTGCATATGGCCATGTCTGAACTGGGGTGGCAGAGTGGGCTAAAGAACGGTGATGGATTAAACCCAGATCAGTTGACTGGGGGTGAGTGCTTGCAATGTTCAACACTCCGTCCATCATTTCCTTTGGTTTTTGCTTTGTTCGCCAAAAGTTGGCAGGGTATGCTCAGACGTGAGTCCCTTGCTCGCTTTGCCACTGGATTCAAGCAAGCCTGGCTGAAGACGGCTGAAATGCCAGAAACCGGTCCTAGGAAGCTTGTTTCCGGTCCAGGGAAGACATGGGTTGGCAGTTCGGGCTGGACTGTTCCCATGAGGCACAGGGTCAGACTGATTTGCATATGGCCATGTCTGAACTGGGGTGGCAGAGTGGGCTAAAGAACGGTGATGGATTAAACCCAGATCAGTTGACTGGGGGTGAGTGCTTGCAATGTTCAACACTCCGTCCATCATTTCCTTTGGTTTTTGCTTTGTTCGCCAAAAGTTGGCAGGGTATGCTCAGACGTGAGTCCCTTGCTCACTTTGCCACTGGATTCAAGCAAGCCTGGCTGAAGACGGCTGAAATGCCAGAAACCGGTCCTAGGAAGCTTGTTTCCGGTCCAGGGAAGACATGGCTTGGCAGTTCGGGCTGGACTGTTCCCATGAGGCACAGGGTCAGACTGATTTGCATATGGCCATGTCTGAACTGGGGTGGCAGAGTGGGCTAAAGAACGGTGATGGATTAAACCCAGATCAGTTGACTGGGGGTGAGTGCTTGCAATGTTCAACACTCCGTCCATCATTTCCTTTGGTTTTTGCTTTGTTCGCCAAAAGTTGGCAGGGTATGCTCAGACGTGAGTCCCTTGCTCACTTTGCCACTGGATTCAAGCAAGCCTGGCTGAAGACGGCTGAAATGCCAGAAACCGGTCCTAGGAAGCTTGTTTCCGGTCCAGGGAAGACATGGCTTGGCAGTTCGGGCTGGACTGTTCCCATGAGGCACAGGGTCAGACTGATTTGCATATGGCCATGTCTGAACTGAGGGGGCAGAGTGGGCTAAAGAACGGTGATGGATTAAACCCAGATCAGTTGACTGGGGGTGAGTGCTTGCAATGTTCAACACTCCGTCCATCATTTCCTTTGGTTTTTGCTTTGTTCGCCAAAAGTTGGCAGGGTATGCTCAGACGTGAGTCCCTTGCTCACTTTGCCACTGGATTCAAGCAAGCCTGGCTGAAGACGGCTGAAATGCCAGAAACCGGTCCTAGGAAGCTTGTTTCCGGTCCAGGGAAGACATGGCTTGGCAGTTCGGGCTGGACTGTTCCCATGAGGCACAGGGTCAGACTGATTTGCATATGGCCATGTCTGAACTGGGGTGGCAGAGTGGGCTAAAGAACGGTGATGGATTAAACCCAGATCAGTTGACTGGGGGTGAGTGCTTGCAATGTTCAACACTCCGTCCATCATTTCCTTTGGTTTTTGCTTTGTTCGCCAAAAGTTGGCAGGGTATGCTCAGACGTGAGTCCCTTGCTCACTTTGCCACTGGATTCAAGCAAGCCTGGCTGAAGACGGCTGAAATGCCAGAAACCGGTCCTAGGAAGCTTGTTTCCGGTCCAGGGAAGACATGCCTTGGCAGTTCGGGCTGGACTGTTCCCATGAGGCACAGAGTCAGACTGATTTGCATATGGCCATGTCTGAACTGGGGTGGCAGAGTGGGCTAAAGAACGGTGATGGATTAAACCCAGATCAGTTGACTGGGGGTGAGTGCTTGCAATGTTCAACACTCCGTCCATCATTTCCTTTGGTTTTTGCTTTGTTCGCCAAAAGTTGGCAGGGTATGCTCAGACGTGAGTCCCTTGCTCACTTTGCCACTGGATTCAAGCAAGCCTGGCTGAAGACGGCTGAAATGCCAGAAACCGGTCCTAGGAAGCTTGTTTCCGGTCCAGGGAAGACATGGCTTGGCAGTTCGGGCTGGACTGTTCCCATGAGGCACAGGGTCAGACTGATTTGCATATGGCCATGTCTGAACTGGGGTGGCAGAGTGGGCTAAAGAACGGTGATGGATTAAACCCAGATCTGTTGACTGGGGGTGAGTGCTTGCAATGTTCAACACTCCGTCCATCATTTCCTTTGGTTTTTGCTTTGTTCGCCAAAAGTTGGCAGGGTATGCTCAGACGTGAGTCCCTTGCTCACTTTGCCACTGGATTCAAGCAAGCCTGGCTGAAGACGGCTGAAATGCCAGAAACCGGTCCTAGGAAGCTTGTTTCCGGTCCAGGGAAGACATGGCTTGGCAGTTCGGGCTGGACTGTTCCCATGAGGCACAGGGTCAGACTGATTTGCATATGGCCATGTCTGAACTGGGGTGGCAGAGTGGGCTAAAGAACGGTGATGGATTAAACCCAGATCAGTTGACTGGGGGTGAGTGCTTGCAATGTTCAACACTCCGTCCATCATTTCCTTTGGTTTTTGCTTTGTTCGCCAAAAGTTGGCAGGGTATGCTCAGACGTGAGTCCCTTGCTCACTTTGCCACTGGATTCAAGCAAGCCTGGCTGAAGACGGCTGAAATGCCAGAAACCGGTCCTAGGAAGCTTGTTTCCGGTCCAGGGAAGACATGGCTTGGCAGTTCGGGCTGGACTGTTCCCATGAGGCACAGGGTCAGACTGATTTGCATATGGCCATGTCTGAACTGGGGTGGCAGAGTGGGCTAAAGAACGGTGATGGATTAAACCCAGATCAGTTGACTGGGGGTGAGTGCTTGCAATGTTCAACACTCCGTCCATCATTTCCTTTGGTTTTTGCTTTGTTCGCCAAAAGTTGGCAGGGTATGCTCAGACGTGAGTCCCTTGCTCACTTTGCCACTGGATTCAAGCAAGCCTGGCTGAAGACGGCTGAAATGCCAGAAACCGGTCCTAGGAAGCTTGTTTCCGGTCCAGGGAAGACATGCCTTGGCAGTTCGGGCTGGACTGTTCCCATGAGGCACAGAGTCAGACTGATTTGCATATGGCCATGTCTGAACTGGGGTGGCAGAGTGGGCTAAAGAACGGTGATGGATTAAACCCAGATCAGTTGACTGGGGGTGAGTGCTTGCAATGTTCAACACTCCGTCCATCATTTCCTTTGGTTTTTGCTTTGTTCGCCAAAAGTTGGCAGGGTATGCTCAGACGTGAGTCCCTTGCTCACTTTGCCACTGGATTCAAGCAAGCCTGGCTGAAGACGGCTGAAATGCCAGAAACCGGTCCTAGGAAGCTTGTTTCCGGTCCAGGGAAGACATGGCTTGGCAGTTCGGGCTGGACTGTTCCCATGAGGCACAGGGTCAGACTGATTTGCATATGGCCATGTCTGAACTGGGGTGGCAGAGTGGGCTAAAGAACGGTGATGGATTAAACCCAGATCTGTTGACTGGGGGTGAGTGCTTGCAATGTTCAACACTCCGTCCATCATTTCCTTTGGTTTTTGCTTTGTTCGCCAAAAGTTGGCAGGGTATGCTCAGACGTGAGTCCCTTGCTCACTTTGCCACTGGATTCAAGCAAGCCTGGCTGAAGACGGCTGAAATGCCAGAAACCGGTCCTAGGAAGCTTGTTTCCGGTCCAGGGAAGACATGGCTTGGCAGTTCGGGCTGGACTGTTCCCATGAGGCACAGGGTCAGACTGATTTGCATATGGCCATGTCTGAACTGGGGTGGCAGAGTGGGCTAAAGAACGGTGATGGATTAAACCCAGATCAGTTGACTGGGGGTGAGTGCTTGCAATGTTCAACACTCCGTCCATCATTTCCTTTGGTTTTTGCTTTGTTCGCCAAAAGTTGGCAGGGTATGCTCAGACGTGAGTCCCTTGCTCACTTTGCCACTGGATTCAAGCAAGCCTGGCTGAAGACGGCTGAAATGCCAGAAACCGGTCCTAGGAAGCTTGTTTCCTGTCCAGGGAAGACATGGCTTGGCAGTTCGGGCTGGACTGTTCCCATGAGGCACAGGGTCAGACTGATTTGCATATGGCCATGTCTGAACTGGGGTGGCAGAGTGGGCTAAAGAACGGTGATGGATTAAACCCAGATCTGTTGACTGGGGGTGAGTGCTTGCAATGTTCAACACTCCGTCCATCATTTCCTTTGGTTTTTGCTTTGTTCGCCAAAAGTTGGCAGGGTATGCTCAGACGTGAGTCCCTTGCTCACTTTGCCACTGGATTCAAGCAAGCCTGGCTGAAGACGGCTGAAATGCCAGAAACCGGTCCTAGGAAGCTTGTTTCCGGTCCAGGGAAGACATGGCTTGGCAGTTCGGGCTGGACTGTTCCCATGAGGCACAGGGTCAGACTGATTTGCATATGGCCATGTCTGAACTGGGGTGGCAGAGTGGGCTAAAGAACGGTGATGGATTAAACCCAGATCAGTTGACTGGGGGTGAGTGCTTGCAATGTTCAACACTCCGTCCATCATTTCCTTTGGTTTTTGCTTTGTTCGCCAAAAGTTGGCAGGGTATGCTCAGACGTGAGTCCCTTGCTCACTTTGCCACTGGATTCAAGCAAGCCTGGCTGAAGACGGCTGAAATGCCAGAAACCGGTCCTAGGAAGCTTGTTTCCGGTCCAGGGAAGACATGGGTTGGCAGTTCGGGCTGGACTGTTCCCATGAGGCACAGGGTCAGACTGATTTGCATATGGCCATGTCTGAACTGGGGTGGCAGAGTGGGCTAAAGAACGGTGATGGATTAAACCCAGATCAGTTGACTGGGGGTGAGTGCTTGCAATGTTCAACACTCCGTCCATCATTTCCTTTGGTTTTTGAAGACGCCAAGCATCTCACCAAGCCCCGCAAACAGCCCACTGGGAGGAAGGGAGAAGGAGGCAACCCCAATTGTACTTACAGGAAAGAAGTGTACCGAGAAAGACTGCTTCTGCGGACTGTTCTACGACCCATCTATTTTTTTTGTCTTGTTGTTCTTTATACCGTTCCTGAATAAAGAAAGCACTAGAAAGGACGAAGCCCTCCCTGTCACTCACTAATAAACCCCTGCATGACCAGTAGAGAATTACAGTGGTATCAGAAGTGGGATATTAGGTCAGTGCTTCATTATGACCCAACCCGTCACCTTGGAAGCCATCATTACTCAGTTGGCTGAGGGCCAACAACACCTCCAATTGGTCATGGAGCAACAAAACCAAACAGCGCAAAAAGAAAGGGAGGCCTTCCAGACGGCCCTAAGAGAACAAGCGGCGCTAATGACCTCTGCTCAACAAACACAGGACTCAGCCATACTACGTCTCACCGACGCTATTGCGGCTGCCAGGGTACACCCAAATGTCCCTAGTTCGGTCCTGCAGAAATTTCAGGAGGGAGACGAACTCGACTATTTTTTGTGAATTTCGAGAGGGTGGCGACGACAGCAGGGTGGCCCCAGGAGAGGTGGGGTCAGTATATAGCACCCCTATTGTCTGGAGAACTACAGGCAGCTTATCAGGCTGCCAACCCAGATGTCACTACGCCCTATCCTGACATCAAGAAGGCAATTTTAGAGAGACTTGGCCACGATCAGGAATATTACCGGACTAGGTTCCTTAGGGAACGTTGGGTAGCAGGGGATAACCCCACTATAGGATTAGGGACTTTGGGAATAGGTGGTTACAGCCTGACAACGCAACGAAAGGAGAGGGCACCGAGAAAATATATCTTGAACAATATCTAGATGCGCTTCCACCAAACACTAGGACATGGGTAAAACAACATCCCCATCTATCAGTCCAAACTGCTGTGGAGCTGGCATGCGCCTACACAGGTCTCCAGAGTTCAAAGCCCAACCGACCAAGAACACTTTTCCTCCCCAGAAGCCTACAACCAGAACAGGAGGAGATAGTAAGACCTCCAGAATAGCCAAGCCCTTACCCAGAGTCCCGGCACTAGCCCTTCCTCCCCAGGTGGGGCCTCAATGTTTCCGCTGCTCGGACTGGGGCCACATTGCCCGAAACTGCCCCTAAAAACAGAAGGAGCGGAACCTATGGACATAGGGATGTCACGAAGCCCGGTATTAACTATAGGCGGACCGCAAAGGAGGTACAACATGACCATTCGCCTGAATGGAAGGCCAGTGGAAGCCCTATTGGATACAGGGTGTCACCATAGCATCGTTTGTAGAGAGCTGGCTCCACTTAGACAAATATCAAACGATGAGGAAATACAGGTCTCGTGTATTCATGGGGACATACGTTCCTATCCCTTAGCAGAGGTTGTTCTAGAAATTGACGGAGAACCCCAGGTCAAGAAAGTAGGAGTAGTACAGGTATTGGTGGAGAAAGTCCTGCTAGGAACTGATCTCCCGAATTTTGATGAATACGTGGCCAACTTGGCCAAGGAAGCCTCGGACCGAGACTGGTTGAGAGAAGCCCCTTTCTCTATAGTAGATATACAAAGCACCCCAACAAAGGTTAACAAATCAAGGGCAGAAAAAAGGAGAGAAAGGGAACGGTACAGACAGTCTGCCGAATCGCCTGTCACCTGTTTTCTTTCTTCCCCAGAAAGTGAATGTATGCCAACCCGGAGTTTCAGGGCAGACCAGAGAGAAGACAGCACGCTAGTACACGCCTGGAAACAAGCGGCAGAATCGTAGGACCACAAAAAGGTAGGCCCTTATTTTCGTGTCAAAAATGGTCTTCTCTATAGGATTTGTGAGCTCCCTACTAAACATGTAGAACAGTTAGTTATTCCTATGGCTTTTAGGGAACAGGCTCTACATCTCTCTCATAATCAAGTTGGGGGTGGACATTATGGGCAGGAGCATACCCTTAAATATCTACTAGAGAGATTCTACTGGCCAGGGGTTTACGGGGAAGTGTCGCGTTTTGTGCCTCCTGTCATAGATGCCAACTGGTAAATCCATCAACGGACAGAAAAGCTCCTCTTTACCCCCTACCTATTATCGATGTCCCATTTAAAAGAGTTGGTATGGATTTAGTAGGCCCCCTTCCTCCCTCTGCAAGAGGCCATCAGTACATCCTTGCACTGGTAGACTACGCTACCAGGTATCCTGAGGCTATTCCCCTCACCAGTACGACAACACTCTCAGTAGCCCAAGCCATGGTTTCCTTCTTTTCCAGGGTAGGGTTTCCTTGTGAGCTACTGACCGATCAAGGAACACCGTTCATGTCCCGTCTTATGAAGGAGATATGCCACTTGCTCAATGTTCGCCATATCAGAACAGCCGTCTATCATCCACAAACGGACGGTCTAGTTGAGCGATGTGAGAAGTCATAAAGAACATTCTTTAAAAAAGTATCAGTGAGGGGGAGAAGGATTGGGACCGGAAACTCCCTGTTGTTCTTTTCGCCATTAGAACCCATGAACAGGCTTCTACTGGATTTAGCCCTTTCGAACTCCTATTTGGGCGGAAACCTCGTACAATGCTTGACATGGCTGCCGAACAGTGGACAGAAGAAGAGGATGAGAGTAAACCTCTTCTTGGCTATGCAGCATCCCTAAAAAACACCTTATCCACTTTATGGGAGCAAGTGCACAGTAATTTGGAACAGGCACAGGTGAAGCAAAAGACCTATTATGATAAAACAGCCAAGGCCAGGTGTTTGAACGTGGGGGATAAGGTATTAATCCTCCTACCATCGTGTGAAAAAAAACTATTAGCGACTTGGCAAGGGCCCTACACAATAAAGGACAAAATAACCCCTATCACCTATAGGGTAGAAGTTCCCCACAAAGGAAAAGAGGACCAAATCTATCACATTAACCTCCTAAAAAAGTGGGAAGACTCTACGCCTTTGACTGGGGTTGCGGTCAAACACGTCACCCTCACAAGGCCTCTAGAAATCGCTTTCCCAACATCCCCAGAAATCACACTGGAGAGACCCAATGTTGGGGACAACCTAACGTCCCACCAACAACAGCAACTGTATGAGCTCTTAGACCGCAATCCAGGGCTGTGTTCTAGTATGCCTGGCCGAACATCCCTAGTGCAACATGATATCAAAACAGAAGGTGGGAAGGTAATAAAACTCAAACCCTATAGGATTCCTGCAGCCTGACGACCGGCAGTACAGCAGGAGGTGGAAACCATGCTACAAACAGGTATTATTGAACCCTCTCAAAGTGAGTGGTGTTCTCCGGTGGTCCTTGTACCCAAACCCGACGGTAGCCTTCGCTTTTGTGTGGACTTCCGTCAACTAAATGCCAATTCCAAGTTTGACAGCTATCCCATGCCCCGCGTAGATGAGTTGGTGGAACGCCTGGGAGGGGCAACAGTGATGTCCACTATCGATTTAACCAAGGGGTACTGCCAGATACCTCTCAGCCCCGAGGCCAAAGAGAAAACAGCCTTCTCAACACCTTCCGGGTTGTATCATTTTAATGTTATGCCCTTTGGTCTTCACGGTGCCCCCGCCACCTTCCAAAGATTAATGGACGTCCTCTTAAAACACCACCAACCATACGCTATGGCGTACCTCGATGACATAGTCCTCCACAGCCCAGACTGGAATATTCATATGTCGCATTAAACCAAGTTTTTTCCGCCTTGTACCTCAATCCCAAGAAAACCTCGTTAGCAACCAATCAACTAGAATATCTGGGTTATACCATCCGAGCCGGCAAGATAAGTCCGCAGCATAACAAGTTAGAAGCAGTACAGAGCATACCACGACCTAGTACCAAGAAAGAAATAAGGGCATTCATTGGGTTGGTGGGATATTACCGACGATTCATACCCCGATTTGCAGACATAGCTAGCCCTCTTACCGACTTGTTGGCCCAACGACACCCGGACAAGAAGCTAGAATGGACAGAAGCACAAGAGAACAGTTTCCATACCCTGAAATCCCTTTTGTGTACTGCCCCGGTGTTAATATGTCCAGACTTTGAAAAGCCTTTTGTCTTGCAAAGTCTTGCAAACAGAGGCCTCAAACAGGGGAATCAGAGCAGTGTTGTCCCAGCCCACCCAAGGGTATCTCAAACCTGTGTTGTATCTTAGCAGAAAGCTGTTTCCCAGAGAACAACATTATGCCACTATAGAGAAAGAGTGCCTAGCTATCAAATGGGCCATGGAAGCACTCCAGTACTATCTATTAGGCCGCACGTTATTTTTGATGACAGATCATGCCCCCTTAACCTGGTTGGCCTCTCATAAAGACAGCAATCCAAAAATCCTTCGATGGTTTTTGTCCCTTCAACCCTTCTCTTCCCTGCATCTACCTGGCAAGCATCAAAAAAATGTGGATTTCCTGTCCCGCTGTCCGGTCTCAACATGGCCCGAACGTCCATACTTAACGGAGGGGCAGTGTAGTCCTGCGATCGGGACATCCAAGATGGCCGCCCCGGTGCCGCCGAAGGGTGAGACGATCACAGTTGCAGCAGCGCAACACGCGGATCACGTGAGCGCTGCTGCAGCCAAAGCAGGAAGAGCGTGAAACGAGGGGAGAGACGCGCTTGGGAGCGAAGGACTGTTGCTGAAGGAAGGCGCGAGGAGAGAGGAGCCCAGGAGAGAGGAGCCCAGGAGAGAGGAGCCCAGGAGAGAGGAGCTCAGTGACAACGCCGATCAGTCCAACTGACCAGGGAGTGAGAAGGACGTCTGGACCCCTTCTGCCACGACCCAGGAGGGCCGTGGCCTGAGGCAAGTACCATTTTTTCGATATTTCGCAGTTTGGAAGTGGTGGGAGTTGTGAAGCACCGCCAGAGCACTGCATGCCCTGAAGTACCCCTATAGCACACAGACACGTGGGTGTTCGGTGGAGGTCCATATTGGAGCCCCTCAGCCCTCTCCTAATATAATTTTTTTAATTTTTCTTTTTTGTCTCGGCTGTCACTGAGGAAGACGCCAAGCATCTCACCAAGCCCCGCAAACAGCCCACTGGGAGGAAGGGAGAAGGAGGCAACCCCAATTGTACATACAGGAAAGAAGTGTACCGAGAAAGACTGCTTCCTTTGTCTGCGGACTGTTCCACGACCCCTGTATTTTTTTTGTCTTGTTGTTCTTTATACCTTTCCTGAATAAAGAAAGCACTAGAAAGGCCGAAGCCCTCCCTGTCCCTCACTAATAAACCCCTGCATGACAAGTAGAGAATTACAGGTGCCATTAGAAAGTTTGACATCGCTGAACACTTAGAAATATAAATTGCAACAAGGCCATGGGGACCGCTCTCAAAAAGGTAGTAAATATGTATGCGAGCAGGTGCAAATTTACCACTTTTTGGAATTCCCACCCATGTCCAGTAATATCTCTGGAAAGCAGCGCTAGTTGCAGACTTCCATGCACACTCGAGGGAATGTCACGGGACAAAGGGGCAGATTTACAATTCCTGTCACATCCCTTGCAAATCAGCAGGGATGTGCCAGGAAACTTGCGACACGCATTACAATCCTTGCGCCACCACGGATGCGCTGCATTTACAATGCGGCATGCCATGGCGCAAGGAAATGCAGATGCGTGTCGCATCTGTAGGCGTAAGGTTGGTGCAGTGCTGGAGTCATGTGGCGGGCGCGATGCAACTCCAGCACTGTTCCAACCCAGCTAATCTGCAACATGGTGCGTTAAACCTGACGCAGGTTTCCTGTGGCACAGGGCTTTACAACGTGACGCATCTCCCTAGATGCATCACGTTGTAATTCCGTTGCATCATGGCGCTAGCTTTACGCTGCCGCTGCGTTACAGAAGTGACGCAACAGTGGCGCAAAAGTGGCGCAAGGGGCTTGTAAATCTGCCCCATAGTCTGCAAGCTCCTATTTCTCAATCTGTAATTTAATGCAGGGAAAGCGCAGTCCGACGTGCAGTGCAAATCCATACATAGGGGCATATTTACAAGGTCTGGCGCATCTCTGCAAATCAGCAGGGATGCGGCAGAACACTTGCGACAGGCAAAACCACCTGTGCGCCACCACTGATGTGCCGCATTTACAATGCCCATGGTGCACAGATGGGCAGATGCGTGTCGCACCCCTCGTCGTAAAGGCGGCGCATTGCTGGAGTCGCAAGCGCGACGCTGCTCTAGCAAGGCTTGAGGGCGCCCTATGCCTAACATGCCTCGTCACTCCTTGCACCTGCTTCAAGCAGGGGCAGGGTTTTGATGCAGCATGGCCGTAAAAATGACTCCGTGAAATATTGTAGATTTCACTGCGTCACGTTTACGAGGCGTACCTGCGAGGGAACGCCCACCCTGCACCGTAATGCCAACATGAAACTTGACGCAGGTTTCATGTTGCGCAGGGCTTTACAACGTGACGCATCTCCCTAGATGCGTCACGTTGTAACTAGGGCGCAACGTGGTGCAAGGTTTAAGCCGCCGCTGTGTCACAGAAGTGACGCACGGGCGGCGCAAATGAGGCGCAAGGCGCTTGTAAATGTGCCCCATAGTTTTTCCCGATGTCTTACAAGGCAAACGTGGACTGTGTTGTTGAGTTCACAAATTGTTGTTTACTTAAAGAAAGTAACCACATGCTAAGAGAATTACTCGTAATCATTTCTTTATTCCTGTTTTTTTTTTTATGGTGTTAAATAGTTCAAAATAAATGCGCTCATGTTAAGTACTTTGGGGCAGATTTACAAGCCCCTTGCGCCACTTTTGCGTCACTTTTCCCATGTTAAAAGTGATGCAAAAGTGGAGCAAGGGTCTTGTAAGTCTGCCCCTTTCTACTCAGCTCCATAACGAAGCTTTCCAGCGTCACAGTACAATATATGATACAGTACAATACAGGCCAGCACAATGCAATGCATGTCACAGTGAACAGTGACCAGCAGCAGTAGAAGGACTTGGGAATGAGACCTACATTACCGTACACAAGGCAGGTGAAAACGGAGACACGTCACGCATGCTTAATGGTGGCTATGTTGTCGTGCAAGTTGAATGAGACTGAATAATATGTATCAGTGTTCAGTTCGGTTTTAGGGGCAGGGGAAGCCCTCCCCACAGCGAGGAGCCTCTCTGCCTATCTCCTCCACAAGCAGTATCAGCTCTACCGGCCCGGCCTGCATTCTTATATCCAGGCCGGTATAAATAAGGGGAAACTGCGTAATCCAGTTTTTTTCATATCGCAAACATAAACCTAAAAAAGAAAACAAATTGAAATCAGATAACAAGTATTTGAGGTCTGTCGTTTCCGTGGGGTTATTGGAGCAAACAAAAGGATAACTGACGCGTTACAAAAGAATCATGACATTTTTACACTAGGGTGCCGATTACGATCCTGGAAAAAAATTCCCCGTACGACTCGTATCCGGTCTTTTTAGCGTACGAATCGTACAAGTGCCGTACAAACTGCCAAGTACGATTCGCATGGGAAAAAGTCCATACGAATCGCATTGGGAATAATTCCCCACACGTCCTCGGGTCGGAAAATGTTTCCGACACGTCCCCGGACGATTTACCGTACAAATGTGAAAAGTGAAGTCCGACCGCGCAAGTACGATCCATCCCGTGCGTCCAATGTTACAACCGCATGGAAAAAACACCGTCCGCACCGAACTTCCATAGCAACCATGGAGACATGTGCCCGCATACGCGCCCAACACTCCCCCCAGCCCTCCAATGTACGAGTCGAATCCCCACCCGTGTATGTACAGCCGTGTATGTACGAGACGTACCCCCACCCGTGAATGTATGGAGCGTACCCCCACCCCAACCGTGTATGTACGACCCTTACCCTCACCCGCGTATGTATGGAGCGTACCCCCACCCCAACCGTGTATGTACGACCCTTACCCCCACCCCAACCGTGTATGTACGGACCGTACCCACACCCCAACCGTGTATGTACGACCCTTACCCTCACCCGCGTATGTATGGAGCATACCCCCACCCCAACATTCTAAGTACAGAGCGCACCCCAGGCCCCAACACCAGCACCTTCACCCAACATCGCGCATGTACGAGTCGTACCAAGCCAGACACAAGGACAGCACTGTACAACTAAATTCCCGAAGTACACACCGTACACACGCTAAAAACGCACGTACACAACCAGGACAAAGCAAAACAACACAAGAATACACCATTCGAATGGCACAAAGCCACAAAACATGTCCAACAAGCACAAAAACAACACATCCACTGACCTGCAACTGCCAAAATCCCAAACAGAGGCCCAAAACCCAACCACTCCTTATAACACACCCACCCAAAGTTCAAACACAGCCACACCCACCAATGGACCAATAAAAAGGGCCCACAGACACAAACCATGAGCCTTTGCAACAGACTCACTGCTGCCAGACCCCACAGACAACCTACAGCACCATACTTGAACCTTTACTACACCTTACACTTGCACACCTTCACACACCCACCTTCACAAACATCCCCTCATCACATTCACACACACACCTGCACAACCACACCCACACACCCACAACCATCCACACCCACACCCCTCACCATGCCCACTAACAAGAATCCAAAGTTCACTAGCCGAGAGTTGGAGGTCCTTGTCGATGAAATCCTCAGAGTCGAGCCACACCTCTTTGGAACATTGGTCAGACAGACCAGCATTTCAGAAAAAACAGCCATGTGGCAGACGATTGTCGATGCTGTGAATGCTGTTGCGTCCACCAGAAGGACCAGGCATGAATGCCAAGCCAGGTGGTACGATCTGCTGAGGAGGGTCCGAGCCAAAATGACCGACGACCACAACCAGGCCAACGTCACTGGAGGAGGGCCGCCCCGCAGACCCGTACAATACCATCCCTGGGAGGAGAGGGTGATGGCCATACTGCCGGTGGTGTCAGTGGACGGATTAGAAGGACTCCGAGACCCAGGTGAGTACACAAACAACTCACCTCACATGGGGGGAACGTCATCCACAACCAAACTCACAATCAGGCACGCAACCACCCCAAGCTATCGCATGACTCAACCACACTCCATGAACACGCACATGCCACTGGCGCCACCATGCCCCATGCACCCAGCTGGACAATGCAAAGTCACAGGCCACAGAAAACACCAACACAAGACACGGTAAGCCGGATGGTGGGAGTGTGGGCCCCAAAAATCACATAGTGCAACTCAGAAGCAGACAACAATGCCCTCTGCCCATATGGCCTAGGTCACAGCCAGACAAACAGTGTGTCCCCACACAGGAAAGACTTGCCAGCAAATGGCGGACGCCTTGCATTAAGACATGGGGGTGACGGCACGTTTTTGCACATGACAGCAGCTAATGAACAGCCAACACTGTGAAAGAGTGGCAGCACACACCACCACAGCAGCAGCGCAGACACAGACACTACACCCAATGGGTGCCTGGAGATCAGAAACAAACTCACATCAACAAGCCAAGGGCCATTCAAAGATCTGCAAAAAGTGTGTGCCTAGGAAGCTGGGCTGAGGTGACAGAGGGTGACACACAGAGGGAGGGAGAGGGGGAGAGAGAGGGAGGGAGACACAGGGAGACGGACAGAGGGAGGAGGCTGACACAGGGAGGGAGGGAGAGGGGGACAGAGAGGGAGTGAGAAAGGGAGACACAGGGAGACCAATTCATCCTTGGGGGGTGTGGGAATGTCTGCTCGTCAGCAGGTGGACTGCGTGCATGTAGACAAGGGTGGCCAGTGCCTGAATCCCCCTCTCTTCTCCATGGCAAAACACTGGGCCATGTCTCAACCTGTGCACGAGCACAACGACAGCTACCTGCATCATATAAGTGTGTGGAACAACTCCATGTGCCCACGTACAGTGCAACACGGAAGGCGCCAATGCATGGCTCGCCACACCTGCCCACTCCACTGCTGACTGCAGTCACAATTGATGCAGCAAGTAAGACTGTGCCACACATAGGTAAAGTCACAAAAGCTGTGGCCAAGGGACATACCCATGCACAAGTGCACTGTGAGTGGAATGCAAGACATATCCAAATTCCCAGAGGAAATGTGCCAACTTAGAAATGAATGAAACATGGATGTTGCATGGAACAAAATTAACATTGTCTCTCTCACACACAGGTCAACGTCGTAGATCACCCCCCAACACTGGGGGGGGGGAAGACTCACAGGACCCGGCTCTGCGGGATGACGGACCCACCGGCAGCGACGACTCTCACCACTCTGTGGACGACCCCGACCAACCTGGCCCCTCTGGTGTCCAACCACCTGCAGCACCTGCGTCAGGTACAACTGGGCCAACCACCACCCCCACTCCTGCCACATCCCAGGAGACACCCAGGATCCCTGCCCCACCACCACAATGCAGCCAGGCTGGCCAGGAGGGACACGGTGTACCGGGCACCCAGGAGGAGGCAGGCGACAACGCCAATGCCACCCCTCAGGGGTCCCGGAGACCCGATGTGCCCACAAGGGCAGGCCAGGTGCAAGTGGGCAGGGGTGGTGGGAGTGGAGGACGGCGGAGGCGCGAGCCTGACCAGTTGGCAGCGGAACCGGTATATTCCCATGTCAGAAACATCCTGGACACATACCGGCAGGACACCACGGGCATGGCCCAGGTTGTGTCCATCCTCGAGGAGATCAAAACCCAGCAGGCCCAGCAACATGCGGAGCAACATGCCTGTCTACTGCGACACCAAGGGCGGATGGAGGACAGACAGGCTGAGCTCGTGACGGTGTTCACGGGAATTTACCGTACACTCCGTCGGATAGCCGACAACATGGGCAACCCTCCCTGTGCCACCAGGCGTAGAACATCACCACCCACAGGGAGGGATCAGCAGGAGGAGGAGTCATCCGACGGAGCATCCCAAACATCGTCACGGCCTGCTTCTGAGGGTCCCCGCAGGAGGGCGGGTCGTCCACGGAAAAGACCGTGAGGGTCAGCGCAACAGCACCATCTCCCAGGACACCTGGCCTGGCACCTGGCCCACTGGACCAACAGCAGCAGAGCAGCAAAAGACATTCTCTGCCACATGGACTTGCTGGTCACTGTCTGACCAATGTTGACAAAGACTGTGGCATGGACTCTGAGGATTTCCAATGGCAAGGACACCAACTCCCCTAGTGAACTTTGGATTCCACACACCCGCAAAGCCCCTCATGTCATACCCCCCCCACGTATCCCAACCAAAATAAAAAGTTACACGATAAAGAGATGATGCCTACATTTTGCATTATTACCTTACATGTGTCTTGTAAAGTCTAACCATGCCTGAGTTCTCATTTGACTTCAACCATCCACACCCTGGGGCCTGAGTCTGGCACAGGACACACATGGGTCACAATGTATTAGGCAAGACGGACATGGAGCACCATACACACCCGTGATGGGCCCAACCAGCTGAGGGGGTGGCCGCACAACTGTGCCGACAGACATATTGAGTACAGCGACAGCCATGCGCAGAGGTCAGGGATCATGTGGAGTGTCCTGGGGGGCACCCAGGTATGTGTGGACAGGTGGCAGAACCATGGCCTGCAAGCTTGAGTCAGGTGGATGCAGAGAATGGTGGCCTGGCCAACGTTGGATGCATGGGGATGGCACATGTCACAATACCCACACAGTCATGGACATCATGCACAATACACAGTCTAATCCCACACAAACAGCTTGCATCTTGCTACTCGACACATAGACACATAGCCACTATCACGGAAAACCACGCCAGACATGCCGGATGCACCGTGGCAACACACCAGCATTGACTGAGAATAGGCACCTTGGAGGCATAGGGACACCTTTATTATTCATGTATTCGGGAATGCAGAGGCAACTCGGAGTACACATAAACAGGTCATGTGGAGTAACATGTGGGTCCAACACTGGAACCCCCCTTCTGCAGCACAAATGCGTGATAGCCATGGAACTGGCACACAAGTGTCGGCTAACAGCTAAACACCCCCTGCTGCTCACGGAGAGGCTGCCATACACCATTGATCCTCTGATGTGGAAGTCCCACACCATGTCAAGCCAATGCAAACCGTATGTGTCCGAGGGCAGTGTTACACACATTGATGCCATTATCACAATCCACTATCCCATCACAGATGACTGTCAACAAGTCTGACCATCTATTCAGGTGTACCCAGCTACATGTTATGTGTCCCATGGTGATGCGAAATGTCTGCAGAGGAACCAAACATCGACAGGGGCAGTGTGCACACATCGTAAACAACTGCCACACCCAATACACCCCTGATGCATCCCTTACCCTAAGGAGACTTCCAAACTTGTTCGTGCGTGTAACGCTGAGTCAGCACACGATGACGTGTCCATGAGGAATAGCAGTGCCACAACAATGCAACCAGCAGACGGCATGCGCAAGTACCTGTGGATGAGAGACACACAAGAAGTCAGCCACAAAAAGCACAGCCACTTGCATGTGCATGTACTCGACACACTCGACACATGTAAGGATGACAACATGCTAGGTCACAATTATGACTGGGGAAATACACTCATCACTGGCACCATCACTCCAGTGACACATCCACACACACCTCTGACTCAAGTGGCATACATGCAGATGGACACACACATCGCAACACATGCCACACGGGGACCAATGCGTGCACACACAGACACTGGTACTCACCACTAAGCAAAGAAGTCGCGTATGAGCCGACTCCGGATGTCCTCTTGCGGAACCACATCCTCCACATCACTAGCCCCATTGCCAAGCCCTTCGTCCTCCACGGGTGGATGGTTCTGATCATCTTGATCCAGGATGAGTGGCACAGCTTTCTCAACTGCCATGTTGTGCAGCATGCAGCAGACCATGAAGATTTTGCAGACCTTCGCCGGGGCATATGGGAGGGCGCTGCCGGTCTTGTGGAGGGATTTGAATCGGCTCTTCAGGAGGCCAAATGTCCTCTCTATCAGTCGCCTTGTCCGGCCATGGGCGGTGTTGTAGCGGAGCTGGGCCGGCGTGATGGGGTTGCGGAGAGGTGTGATCAGCCATGGCATGTTGGGATAGCCAGCGTCCCCTACATGGAAACATCATGGACAACAGTGGGTCAGGAGAAGCAGTAAGACAGGGAGATGACGTTAAATACAGGACTGCTAGAGTGTACCCACCAACAACACATGCTCGTTCGTTGCGCAGCTGCGCCATCATTTCAGGCACCCTGCTACGCCTCATGATGTAGGCATCGTGTGCTGATCCTGGAAAACGAGCACAGACATGTGAAATCACCATGTTGGACAGACACACCACAAGGTCATTGATGGAGTAGTAGTGTTTCCTGTACGCTACCTCCTGTGCCTGTGGTGGTACCAAAGCCACATGTGTCCCATCTATGGACCCAATGACATGGGGCATCCCTCCCAGGGCATAGAATCCACGCTTGACCCCAGTCAACAGTTCAGGAGTAGGGAAATGGATGAACTCATCCAGGTGAAGCAACATGGCCTCTAAGAAATCATGCAGCACACGGCTGAACATGCTCTGGGACATGCCACCAACATGAGCTATGGTATATTGAAAGGTACCCGTGGCAAGAAAATGTAGGGCTGCCATTACCTTCAGCTTGGGTGTCAGTGCCGTAGGATACCTGTGCGAGAGTTTAAAAGAACAAGGGTACCCCTTATGCGAACCTGGGGTGATACAATGTGGAAGAGAACAATGGTTCGGGATGGCCTGAGAAGGTCCAGTGAAATGAAAAGCCCTAAGGAGGGCGAGATGATTTAGTATAGGTTCAAGAACTCATATTGGAGAGTGATACTTAATATAGAGAAACAAGGGACAGGGGAGGTCAATGTATGACACTTATCTATTGAACAAAGATTGAATTCAAGTGCTCACATATTTAGTGACAAGAAAGCGTGACATGCAGGTGAGGGTGGAGTCTTTAAAAGAGAACATCGCATTGGCAACAATAGAGAACCATTTTTAAATAAAATTAGTACAGAATAGGTTCGAGTTGCATAGGGTCGACGGCGTTTCGAACTCAGTTATTTGAGTTCATCATCAGGACAAAATGTGAGCATATGAACTTGAGCATATGAGCGGTAGAGTGACGGGGTAGTCGTCAGTAAAAACGTGTTCGTCGCGGTAGTGAACGTCTTGGTTTGAATCAAGAGCTGAACTAATAAGCTGGGTCCGGACTTCTCATTAATTGGGAGCGCGGTGTCTGTGCCGAAATTTATTTCAAGCAGGTATCAGGAGGAAGTTGCTTAAGGTAGGAGTGTAATCATGCCTGGTACGCGCGGTAACTACACGCACACAGGATTCGCTCCACCCCGTGACCCCCATTGAATGCACCGAGTGCCGCATGGATTAAATTGAGTTCCTCGGCACCGAAAACTCGCCTCTACTCGCTGAGCAGGCATGATTACACTCCTACCTTAAGCAACTTCCTCCTGATACCTGCTTGAAATAAATTTCGGCACAGACACCGCGCTCCCAATTAATGAGAAGTCCGGACCCAGCTTATTAGTTCAGCTCTTGATTCAAACCAAGACGTTCACTACCGCGACGAACACGTTTTTACTGACGACTACCCCGTCACTCTACCGCTCATATGCTCAAGTTCATATGCTCACATTTTGTCCTGATGATGAACTCAAATAACTGAGTTCGAAACGCCGTCGACCCTATGCAACTCGAACCTATTCTGTACTAATTTTATTTAAAAATGGTTCTCTATTGTTGCCAATGCGATGTTCTCTTTTAAAGACTCCACCCTCACCTGCATGTCACGCTTTCTTGTCACTAAATATGTGAGCACTTGAATTCAATCTTTGTTCAATAAATAAGTGTCATACATTGACCTCCCCTGTCCCTTGTTTCTCTATATTAAGTATCACTCTCCAATATGAGTTCTTGAACCTATACTAAATCATCTCGCCCTCCTTAGGGCTTTTCATTTCACTGGACCTTCTCAGGCCATCCCGAACCATTGTTCTCTTCCACGTAGGATACCTGTGCAGCGGTTGCAGGTGTGGTGCCAGCCTTGCCGTCAACTCCTCAATCAACGGTTGGGGGAAGCGGTAGCACTGTATACAGTCATTCTCCCGCATGTCAGCCAAGTCCGGAATTGGTCGGGGAAGAGGCGGCGCTCTGCAGTAATTTGGAAGTGACAAGGAAGATTGAGTGCACTACAACAACAATTTATTTGTACTGAGCACATGTTAATCTGACAATACACATATGCTACATACGGAGTCAGGTATGTGCCACATGCCCTGGACACGTATGGCTGCCAGGTGACACTCCTACCAAGACCCAGCTACACACGGAGATTGTGAACCTCCACATGCCATGGCATGGGATTAGCTGTGTCCCAGTGTAAGTGAACAGCCAGACGCAACACAGGAGTGACATACATCAACACAGCAGAAGTAGGATGTCGATTTCAGAGACAGGTAGCGGAACACTAGAGCCACAGGTCACATGACATTACACTAGGACAGCCCACACACCTTGCCAATAAGGTGTTCATGTAATGACTCACCACACATTCATTGAGAGGATGCAGACATGTCCTTGTTACGCTACTCCGTGTCCTATGCATACATACGCACCTCACATCCGATACCACATGTGGCCTGGTGTGCGTAACAGTGTGCCATGTCCATCTACACACAGACACATGTTGGTTGCTGCAACAGCTGATGCTTTTGAGGGAGCACCAACATCAAGCTAATGGGAACACCCCACACATACATGACATAGACACATCGTGCACCGTGGGTAGTCACATGTCTGGTGTGGTAACCCCTGTAGCGGGCATCAGGAGACACTTGCGTGTGTTGTTGACTGTGCCATGCCAATGACGCTCATCCCAAGTGTGCAGTACGACATGCACACATGTCAAAGGAGTTAAGGGCATGCCTGGCACACATTGCACCGTCACACATAACATCTGTACACATCTCATCATACATCTGTTGCCTTCTCGACTCAGGAGTAATGTGCCACATCACAGCCTTTCACACCTGTGCCCCACACATGTAGTACTGCCCAGACAATGCCTTGATGTCCATCCATGGACAAGTATGTCAGCTCTATTCCTTCCTGTGTGCTGCCTGTCACCACTGTGATGTGTGAAAGGCACCGTACATTCGCTCAGAGGGCCTGTGTACGTTCCCTATCACTATGGGAGTGCTGCCGTATGCGTACCCATAGTGAAAGTGAGCATACGCACGGGTGTACGGTCCATATCACTATGGGTACGCATACGCGAGCACACCCATAGTGATAGTGGGCGTACAGGCGTGTGTACGGTCCGTATCACTATGGGTACGCATACGCGGGCACAACCATAGTGATAGTGGGCGTACAGGTGTGTGTACGGTCTGTATCACTATGGGTACGCATACGCGAGCACACCCATAGTGATACGGACCGTACACACGCCTGTACGCTCACTATCACTACGGGTGTGCTCGCGTATGCATACCCATAGTGATACGGACCGTACACATGCCTGTATGCTCACTATCACTACGGGTGTGCTCGCGTATGCGTACCCATAGTGATACGGACCGTACACACGCCTGTACGCTCACTATCACTACGGGTACGCATACGCGAGCACACCCATAGTGATAGTGAGCGTACAGGCGCGTGTACGGTCCGTATCACTATGGGTACACATACGCGGGCACACCCATAGTGATAGTGGGTGTACAGGCGTGTGTACGGTCCGTATCACTATGGGTACGCATACGCGAGCACACCCATAGTGATACGGACCGTACACACGCCTGTACGCTCACTATCACTATGGGTGTGCTCGCGTATGCGTACCCATAGTGATACTGACCGTACACACGCCTGTACGGGCCGTTGCTATGCATTTGGGGTGCCCTAGGGTCCCGGTACGCACCGTACCTGTGTGTGAAACTCCAAATTACATAGGGGACACATGAGGGACAAGTATAAAGGTCTACATGCATGCTGGTTGTCATGGAGACCAAGTTTAAAGTTTGAATTTTTTCCGGAAGGTGCACAGCAGAAGTCAGTTTGAATGAATCTACTTTGTTGCAATGTGGTTCTGGAGTTGACATCATGCTCAAGAAAAAAAACAATAAAAACCCACTGACTGTGCTAGGTTTGAAGGGATTGGAGGAAACATAGGATGCAAATGTGAGTGACCAATCACTCTGTACTCCTGTGCATGGAACAGACCAGCAAGGCAGATATAAGGCAGCCAGGTCCCATGAGGGAGCACTTGCCTGCACATCTTTGGATTCTACGACCCAGCTGCTGCTCCTGATTCCCTGGAACCATGTCAAGGTCTGTGGAGAGGGCACAGCCTTTCACCCTGGAGGAGACCCTGGCATTGCTGGATGTGATCCTCCCACAGTACCCCCTGCTGTATGGGCGACCAGGGTATCAGGTGAGTGCAGAGTCTAATAGCACAGACTGTGTCCCTTTTTTGTGACTGTGACTTCTGGCATTGTGTCCAGGTGTGACACACATGCTATGTACTGTAGTGGGGGTCCCAGGGGGGGGAATGCCTGATGTCTCCCAGCCAGAGCATGCTGTGGTGCATGTCTGCCGTCCTCACTTGCATTGTGTTTACTGTGACAATCACTGCATGGTGCATGCCACATTCTGCCTGTCTTGACCTCCTGGGAATGTAGCCTCTACAGTCCTCATTTGATTATGTGGTCAGCCCAGTGTGACAGGTGACTGTACCCACAGATGTGTGTTAGTTCTGTGTACCTGTGCTGAGAGTGTCCACATGATGTGTTCGTACCCTGGACATGGGTGTGTGTGTAAGTCCCCTGTCATGTGGGTGGGTGCATATGTGGAGTGTAGCACCCGGGCTGCATGAGGGATGGATATACCCTGCCCATCTGATGTGAGCAGGGAGCAGTGCTGTGTGTCTGACGTGCAGAGCCAGCCCCCCACCTGTGAGCCCCCCCGTCTAGTGGCACATGTGCAGAGTGAGGTTTGTCGCTGCATTTGGCAATGGCAGGTGTATGTCCTGTGCCTGTGTGTGTCTGTGTACTCTGCTGAGGTAGCGTCAGTGGTCTGTGGCATGTGACTGCTTAGAGGTGCTGCACATAATCCTGGTGTAGCTTGTGATGCACAGTGTGAGCCTGGATCATTGATTGTGTCGTTGCCCTCATTCCACCTGTGTACTTTCAATGGCACGTACTGCTTTTGCCCTTCCCCAGAGGATCATGTCCCTATGACAAAGGTGCAATGCGTTGGATGCATACTATGCCTTGTTGTAAACAGCAAATTTGTTCTAATATGTGTCTCTGTGACATGTGCCAGGTGTATTGATGTAGTGTCACTTGTTCATCCTCACAGGTAGGCGCCTCTGCCAAGAAGCAGATCTGGATGAACGCCGTCAGTGCCGTGAGGAGGATGGAGGGTCGCAAGCGGCGCTTGGCCCAGGTGAGAAAACGCTGGCGGGATATCCGGTGCTGGACGCGGAGGATCGCACGGGTCCTGCTGGGGGACTCACCTGAGACCCATAAGAACCGCGGGCGCCGCCGTCTGACCCACATCCACAAGCGTGTGATGGCGGTGGTCTTTCCAGGCTTGGACAGGCTCTTACAGGAGAAGCAGCAGCAGGAAGGGGGTAGGTACATGTGTGTTTGTTGTGTGTCACCAGCATTTGTAAGTGCACAGTTGCATGGATACACTGCCAGGGTTTAAAAGTGCTGTGCAGATCCTGTTACCCACAGTATAGCGGTGCTCTCCTGCCTCCCTTCCCCTTTTTTTTTTTTTTTAAGTTTTAAAGGAGAGTTTATTGAAGTTCATTAACAACAAATTAACAGTAAGACATAGTATTAAAATTCATCTCAAGTAGAAAAACAGAACATCATAATTAAGTGAGAGGAATAAAAGATAAGGGAAAGAGGTAGAAGGGAGAGGGGGAGAAAGCATCATCAAATAACACAAAAGCAGTTGCAATAGAGATGTAATCGTTGTCATACTAAATTATATAAAAGAATAAAGAAATAAGTCAAACGCACAAAAAATTCCTCCAATAAAAGAAAACTAAAAAATATACAAGGTAGGCATAAAACAAGCAGTAAAAGTATGTACATGAAACCATCAGGAATGCATTTATGGGGGTTTGGGAACTTCTTCTGTACATGGATTATGTAGGGGTAGGGATCGAGCCGACACATCTAAAAAATCTGTAATGGGAAGCCATAATAAATCACGTTTAATGGCAAGTGTAATGGGATAAACATAGGCTCTGTCAAGTCTATGATGATAACAGACTCCATACCACCAAGCCTGAAAGGAAACATTGGAGGTATCCTTCCAAGATTTAGTGATTTGCTGAAATGCTACAGCTAGAAGTAAGTCAATAATGGACGTATTAGTGGTGGAAGAGGACCATATGTCTGAGAGACTACCTAAAAAGATATGTGAAAATGTAAGAGGGAAAGAGGTGGAAAAGATCTTATTGATCTGAGTCCACACATCAGTCCAAAATCTATGAATCCTCGGACAGCTGAATAACATGTGTTTAAGATCTGCCCTCGATGCTGAACAAGACCAGCAAGAGGGAGGGATGGAAGGATCAATTGCATGCAAGTTGGCAGGAGTAATCAAAAGTCTGTTATATATAAAAAATAAGGTTTGAGTTGTATTCGCTGCTCTAGAGGACTTCCTTATCTTGATCCAAACCTTTTGCCACAAGGAGAAAGAAAATGTGTCCTCTACATCTGATTCCCAGTCCGTTTCTGTTTTAGATTTATCCCGAGTGCCAGAAGTATCTCTTAGTTTTGCATATATCTGGGAGGCAGAAGAGGAAGCAAGCAAACAAGGGAGAGAAAGAGGGGATAAATTAGTGTGAATGATGGAATTAGAAAGAGTGTCATAACTGTTTTGCAAAACCGTACTCAATAGATTATATTTGGATTCAAAGGAATCATGTAAAGAGAAGCGAGATTGAAGGGTAGAGAAGGGGACACAAGCGCCTTCATCAAACAATTGATGGGTCCAATTAATACCAAGGCTATTCCAATCTTTCCAAAAAAGCATCCTATTGCGAAGTTTGATAAGAGGATTATACCACAAGGGAGAGTGTAAAAAACGCGACCGTCATCTAAACCTCCCAGGAAAAGAGGAGAAAAAGTTTTGCGAGAATTTTTAAGAATAGGGAGGGAAAATTTATTTGGAATATGGGACAGTGATACAAATTCCTCAAAAGTAAATGGATGGAAAAAAGACGATTCAATCTCAACCCACAAAGGCCTTGAAATGATATCGGCTTCCTGCTCAGATAATAAGGGAACAGAATGCTTAAGGAAAAATGAGGAATGATAAGAGGCAAAATCCGTAAAATTAACTCCACCCAACTGCTTAGGTCGTTTAAGTTTTGCAAAAGACATTCTAGCTTTTTTATGCTGCCATAAGAACTTAGACAACGTAGAATATATATTCTTATAACAAGATTTGGGTATATTAACTGGAAGATTAGAAAGGTAAAATAAAATAATGGGAACCAACATCATTTTAATTGAATCCAATCTTCCCCACCAGGATAAAAACAAAGGATGCCAACGAGTTGTAGAGTCCTGAATCATTGTTTGTAGATTGTTAATGTTAAGTGCTACAGTGTCTTTAATAGAGGATTTAAACCACAGGCCTAGGTATTTTATCTTAGCCGGACTCCAATGGAAAGAAGAAGCCAAGAAGTCTGCATGAAAACAAAATTTATTCAAAGGAAGAATTTCACACTTGTCAACATTGAGTTTATAACCCGAGACTTTCGCAAAATCAGATACTTCCGACAAAAAGGATGGAATAGAGGATTGTGGATTGGAGATGAATAAAAGAATATCATCCGCATAGGCAGAAAGTTTCAAATTCTTATCCCCATAAGGGAAACCAGTAATATCTGTATTCATACGAATTTTTATCAGGAAAGGTTCTAATGCCAAAATGAAAAGAAGAGGAGAGAGCGGACATCCTTGACGAACGCCTCTGAAGAGAGGAAACGAGGAAGAGACAAGGCCATTAGCCAAAATAAAGGATCTAGGAAAGGAATACAACAGAGAAACATAAGCAAGAAATTTCTGGCCAAAACCAAACCAAACAAGGACTGCGAGCATAAATTGCCAATTAACCCTATCGAATGCTTTTTCAGCATCTAATGCAACAGCAGCTAAAGAATGTGGAAAGGAGTGAGACTTACTCAGAACATTAAAGAAAAGACGAGTGTTGTCAGAAAGGTGACATCCTTTAATGAAACCGCATTGTTCCTTGCCAATTATGCTAGGTAAAATTTTGTCAAGACGGAGCGCAAGAATTTTTGCAAAGATCTTATAATCCAGATTGATTAAAGAGATGGGCCTATAATTTTTACACAAAGTATGGTCTTTATTATCCTTAGGTATGAGACAAATTAAGGCCTCTTGAAAAGATCCCTCAGATTTTTTGGAAGATATAAAAAACAAAAATAGTTGATGAAGTTTGGGAACAAGCAAATTCGCAAAATGTAGATAGAATTCTATCGTAAAGCCATCTGGCCCAGGAGCCTTACCTTTTTTAATTATCCGAATGGACTCTAGGATATCTTTAGGACCTATATCTGCCTCCAATGGGGCAAAGTCTGTGTCTGGAAAGGAAGGAGAAGGAATGGAAGATAAATAATGGTCAATATCTGTTAAAAGAGGAGGAGATTCCGGAGTATAGAGATTTTGATAAAAATTAGTGAACTCTCTTAGAATATCTTCATCCTTATGAAGAGTGGGGCCCGACGAGGAAACAATAGATTCAATTTTTGTGCGTTCTTGTTTAACTTTGAGATACTTGGCAAGAAGATTGCCTGCCTTATTTAGCGCACAATAATATTTGGCACTGGATTTAAGCAAAATTAGATTAGCAGAGTCCGTGGAGAGTTTATTAAAGGAGAGTTTGGCCTTGAGAAGTTTATCCAAGTCATATTGAGAGCTAGTTAAATAATAACGATGTTCCAATTGCTTAATTTGTGCATTAATTGACTGTAAGGAATGGAATGCAGCTCGCCTCTTATGGGAAACAAACGAGATAATGAAATCTCTAGAAGCAGCTTTGAAAGTGTCCCATAATACCTGAGGGGATATTAGAGGGATGAAAACTCAAGGAAAGCTGGAGTAAATTTGGGGTCTAATAGGAGGGAATTATTGAATCTCCATCTCCTAGTACCTTTTATGGGGGGAAGTAAATCAAGGTGCAAGGAAACTGGGGCATGGTCAGAAATTAAAATGGAGCCTATTTCAGAATGGGTAATGTGTTGGATCAGAGCTTTAGAAACAAAAATATAGTCAATTCGGGACTGTGAAGAATGAACTGGTGAGTAATATGTGTACTCCTGAAGTGTAGGATGACAGAGTCTCCAAGAATCAACAAGAGAGCGTTGGGAGATAGTGGATGTGAATTGAGTGTGCATGGAAGAGGGAGAAAAACGTGAACGGGATTTCCGGTCTAAAATAGGATCCATAACCATATTGCAATCCCCTCCTAAAATGAGATAATCATCAGAGGATTGCATCAACGAGACTAATATCTGGGGCCAAAAAAGTTTATCATGTACAGTAGGAGCATATAAATTAAAAATAGTTAAAGGGACTTTATCAACCAACAAAGATACGATGACCCATCTACCATCAGAATCATTGGTTTGATTTACAACTTTAACATTCAACCGTTTATGACAGAGAATTGCAACACCATTACGCTTCCCTGAACCAGGAGATGCAAATACATGTCCTACCCAATTACGGCGTAATTTGACAACTTCAACTTCTTGTATATGAATTTCTTGTAATAGCACAATATCTCCCTTTAAATTTGCTAAATGGGACAAAACTCGTTGCCGCTTAATGGGAGAACCCAAACCCTTAACATTCCAGGTAAATATATTTAGCAACATCTAACTATATACCTCATAATAAAAAATATCATTTATATAAGAAAGAATCAGGCAAATGAGTATCCATAAACTCATCATATAAAAATTGGAGAAAAGTAATATTAGCACAGGAAGAGAAACGATAAGATGCAATAAAGAAGTATGATAGGAACAAAACTGAAAGCGAGGAAGTAAGAAGTCTAGCAAAGCAGGAGGAGAGAAAGAAATAACAGAAAACAGAGAAACAACAACAACATCATGCGTAATGCAACAATAAGAAAAGAAGAGAGAAGAGAGGGAACTAGAAAAAGAAAAAGGTGAGAAAGAATCCACACTGGAATAACCAATACAAAATAATGTCGATATTTGAGTAGAGAAACAGAAAACAAAAAGACATAATAGAGAAACCCAATATAATATATCAAAAAGACGTACCACAGATAAACATTGAGGATGGGGAGGGTGAAGCCATTTAGGAAAAGGCAGCATACCAAGACGAACAACTCCAAAAACTGACGAAAGTACGAAGGACGACGACCTCCAGGGACAAGGAATAAGGAAGTAGAAAGGGACTGAATAATGTATCTAAAAAGGAAACAAAGAAGAGAATATGTTAACCACCAAAGTTATATGCGGAACATAGAAAAGACAATGCAACAATGAAGCATAAAACAGAGAACCATAACAAATGACAATGTGCTGATCGAAATTACGATCGAGACACGTCCATAGATTCATCTCTACATGTATTCAAAAAATGCTGAAGAAGCGCAGGATCCTCATAATTAGTTGTTTTGTTCTGATATGTGACTTTAAACAAACATGGGTGAAATAAACCATATCGAGCATTTAAATTACGGAGAGCAGGCCTCATGTCCAAAAATTTCTTCCGACGATCTGCCGTGGCTTTAGAATAGTCTTGGGCAAAGAACAAATTAGAACCGTTCCAAAGAATCTTCCCTTTTTGCTTGGCAGCCTGTAGGACTCTGAGTAGGTCGGTATACTCCAGGAAATATAAGATAATACCTCTAGGTTTCGCAGGAGAGGACGAAGCAGAAGAACCCGGGCTGTGACCCAAGCGGTGAGCCCGTTGGATGTTGAGAGGGGGTGTTGCAGGAAATCCAAGAATTTTTGGCAGAAAAGAGCGGAAAAATAGCAGGGGGTCAGGACCTTCAAGTCCCTCCGCAAGGCCATAAATGCGTAGGTTGTTACGCCTATTCCTGTTTTCCAAATTTTCCACCTGCTGTGTCAGATGCATGATTTCCCTTCGCATATCAGGAATGTGGTCTGTGACCGCTTGAATAGATTCGACATGAATTTCCAAATCATCGACTCTCTTCTCAGTATTTGACCAATTATCTTCAAGGTGTTGGAGGCGAAAATTGGTCTCTGTCATATATGGCTTAAGAGAGCGGATTTCTTCCAACAGAAGTTCCATTGAAATTGTAGGTGAGGTATTGGGAGGAGAAGGAGGGTTAATTTTAGTTCGTTTACCAGAAGATGAAGAAGAAGCAGAGGGAATCTTAGAGATTGACTTATTACTGGAGCATGAAGGAACAGAAGCCAAAAGTGTAGGATTAACAGAATCAGAACCAGGCTCCTCCACAAATTCCTGCAGCACACTATAAGGATTAGGGTCTGCCATGGACGAGGATTTGGGCTGCTGTGCACCACCACGGCTAGTGCGAGGCATTGCCATTCAACTCTAGAAACGGGACACCAGGAAATGTGGAGAAAATATCCTGCGTTTATAAATTCGGTTAGTGATGATGGAACGAGTAATCCACTATATAAATATAGCCAAAGTCAGAAATAGCACATCACGGCGTCAGGAGGAAATAAAAAGTCAAACTGCAAAACACTTGAGGCGACAAAAAGCTCACCGTCAGTCACATGAGAAAGTGAATGTGAGGAAAATCTTCAGCGACGTAGCGCGGGAAACCGGAACTTCCAAAATGGCGGACGCGGCATTCACAGAGCCGCTGTAGACACAGGAATCAAAAAAAACAGCCAACTCCGCTATCAATTAAAGCTGCTAACATCTCAGTCAATGCCGGCAAGCATGCGGAGCATGATTCCGCAAGTATAGAAGACCGCCGTGAAGAAAGAAAGCCCTGGGGGAGGTCGAACACGTTACTCCGTCACGGAGCTCCGGCAGGTAGCGGCCATTTTCTTCGGCGTTCAAGCCACGCCCCCTCCCTTCCCCTTCTTGCAATGTGTTCCCTGGTCTGTGTGTAGTCACTCCTTCACAAGGTTATCTAGGCTGGCAGTTTATCCACGTGAACAATGCCTGTGGCATCATGTGTGGGGGTGGTGTGTAACAGGTTTTGGGACCTTGGCTGTGCCCTGTCCAGTTCATAACTTGTGGGTTCCATGTCAGTTGGCACTGATGCTGAGTCCAGATATGGGAGTTAGTCTCTCAAGTGTCATGCCTTACAGCACGCATGTCCTATGTTGTGGCCTGTGACATGATGTGCATGAGTGTGTGATACGCATGGTGCAGGGATGGTGGCGTGTGTTGCAGTCATTCCCATTCAGGACCATGGAGTTGTGTGGCCACTACTGTCCCCTGGGGCATATTTTCATAGGTGTCATGTGTGTCATCACAAAATGTGGACACTCTCAGTGTCCACAGCATAGGTTGTGCTCTGTGCCATTGTCCCCTGGCACCATGTATATTGACGTAAAATGTAGTACAAGTGTCCACTGTACAGCCTGACCTGTTTTCCTTGTTCATAATCACGGTGGCCAGTGCCTGTGTGTCTTGTTACAATCATCTGATGATGACAATTTGTACATGATTATTTGGACAGGCGCACCTTGGATATTTGGTGTACAATCTTGCATTTATGCAGCCCATGGGTATTTCACCCGGACTAAGAGATGTAAGTGCTTCCTGTGTCTCAACTAATTGTCTCATGTAGGGGGTGGTTGGTGCGGGCAAAGCCTACATGTCAAAACCTGATTTCTCCTTGCTAGGTCTGGCCAGTGTGTGATGTTTGTCTGGACATACACTCAAGGTGCAGTGAGCCAGTCATGGTGGGCATGTTTTCAGTATTACCTATGCAGCATGTGCCTCAAGTTCATGGATATGGTCCATGCTCATGCCTATTTTCGGCGACGCTGTGTGGTGCAGATGCAGTGCTGGATTGTCCCCAGGGCCTGGCTCCTCTGTCAAAATCCATTTCATGTCATTTGCTATTGTGTCATGCTCTCCATAGTTTTTAAGTGGCATGGTGGGTCAACCAACTGTGTGTTGCATGCCCTACATATGTACCTTGTTTTGTAGATGTTACTCATCTTTCTTTTCAGGCTATGCACTGTAACCTATGTAGATTGGACTCATGTGACATATGTATACAGATGTATGATTAATTGCTGTCTCTTCACCTTGCCCACAGCATCGTCGGGGGACACGGAGGGAGACATCAGCACAGACGGAGCGGAGGGACCGAGCACCAGTGCCAGCGGTGACATCGTGCCTGGCACATCGAGTGGAACTGAGGCGGAGGAGAGTGAGGCCGAGGACCTGTCCAGTGCCACCACAGATTATGAGGCTGATGGGTCCGAGGATGATCTCTCTGAGTGGGCGGAGGCTGCACCAGTGGCTGACAGCGGCACAACATCTCTACCCGCCCCCTCCATTGCCATCAGCCGCATCCCACTTGCTCGTGTCCCTTCCCAGCGTGCCCAGTCACCGCATGTCTCCTTCCTGCCAGGCACCGCACCCCCTGCCCCTGTCTCCACTGCTGCCGCCAATGCCGAGTCTGTGGACATCCAGCGGCAGTTGCAGGTTGGTCAGGCTGCGATGGTTAATGTCCTCCATGGCCACAGCCAAGTGCTGACCAACATGGAGGCATACTTGGAGGGCATTTACTCATCGCAGGCTGACCAACGCAACTTGCTGAGGTCCATTGACTCGACACTGACTGCAGCAGTGGGTCTCCTGCAGCGCTTCGTCCAACCCCCTACCCCTGACCCATCCACACTTCCCACTCCCATGCCTGTCCCACGTACACCCAGACGTCAGCATGCACCCACCACAACAGACACAGGCACCACACCAGCAGGGAAGGTCCAACGCACACCTCCTGGCACGCACACACAGGGTGAAGTAGGCACACCCACTGGGTCGGGGGGCAAACGTAAGACACGCAGCCAGAGTGGGAGTCCGCATTCCACCAAATCCACTCCCTCCAAATCCCCTCCCCTCAGCTCTCCTGGCCACATATCCGGCAAAGATTCCTTCATGGCCGCTCTGTCCCTGAGCCCCACAGTGACACCACCCCGCAAGCGGTCAAGGGAGTCCCCGGTCAGGGTGGTTGAGTCCCCCCCCTGTCCACACCCTCCCCCAGTGGCGCTGCAACCCATCCCTCTGACCCCCCCCCTCCTTGGGGCCTGTGGTTCCTTCGGGTGCAGGGGAGTCGCTGGAGGACCTTGCTAAGGTGTGCAGCGCCATCCTGGCCTCCGCCTTTGGCCCTGCCCCACCCCCTGTGGTGGAGTCCTCCATCCCTGCACCCACGACGCCTACCCTTCGCCCTCATGTCCCTGCGGTGCCTGGTCCTTCCCCCCCACATGATGCCCTTCCCCCTCTGGAAGACGATGGAGTCTGACTGTGCAGGCAAGCTAGGGGACATGCGTCCCACTGTGTCCCCCACCTGGATTAGAACTTTTGATTGCCCTATGGGCATTGTACATTTTGAACTTTCAAGGGACAAACACATTTTTGGATGCTGAATAAAACTATTTCTTTTTCCTTAGTACACTACTGTCTGTCTGGTATTGCTGTTGGTGGACCTGCCCCATTATTTTGGGTGGTGATAATGTGTTGGGTGTGTGGGAATTGTAGTCTTGTGCTGGTCATAGGGTGGATCCTGGTATCTGTGTGCCATCACAAGCTGTTGGCTACATAACTTTGTTCATGTAAGCAGTTACTGCATGGTGACATCGTCCCAAGGTGTGTTCCTTCCTCTGTGTAACCTGACATCTTCCCTGCAGGGTCTTTCCAATATGTGGTGCTGAGCTGTGTCTACATTGTCTGGGTGTGTGACGGACTCGTTAGACTTGGGCCATGCATGCTGAGCGATGTCTCCACCTGCATCATTCGTGGCGTCCTTGGTGGTCACTGTACTTGTGTATGTAGACTGTTGTCATGACTTCATGTGGACATGTTTTCTTTTCGGCGCTATGCATGTGTATACTCCCAGCCTCGCACACATGTGGTACATGTACTGCAGGATCTTTGTGCACCTGACTGACATTTGTGGGCATTGGATCTGTGGGTACTCCACCCTTTTCTTTGCAGGGGCACTGCTGTGAGTGTTAGGCACCACCCCTCCTGTGTCTGGGCACTGCTGGGAGGCCTCTGCACACACCCCTCATGTGTCTGGGCACTGCTGGGAGGACTCTGCACACACCCCTCCTGTGTCTGCGCACTGCTGGGAGTGTTAGGCACCCACCCCTCCTGTGTCTGGGCACTGCTGGGAGGACTCTGCACACACCCCTCCTGTGTCTGGGCACTGCTGGGAGTGTTAGGCAGCCACCCCTCCTGTGTCTGGGCACTGCTGGGAGGACTCTGCACACACCCCTCCTGTGTCTGAGCACTGCTGGGAGGCCTCTGCACACACCCCTCCTGTGTCTGGGCACTGCTGGTAGGACTCTGCACACACCCCTCCTGTGTCTGGGCACTGCTGGGAGTGTTAGGTACCCACCCCTCCTGTGTCTGGGCACTGCTGGGAGGACTCTGCACACACCCCTCCTGTGTCTGAGCACTGCTGGGAGGCCTCTGCACACACCCCTCCTGTGTCTGGGCACTGCTGGTAGGACTCTGCACACACCCCTCCTGTGTCTGGGCACTGCTGGGAGTGTTAGGTACCCACCCCTCCTGTGTCTGGGCACTGCTGGGAGGACTCTGCACACACCCCTCCTGTGTCTGGGCACTGCTGGGAGTGTTAGGCACCCACCCCTCCTGTGTCTGGGCACTGCTGGGAGGACTCTGCACACACCCCTCCTGTGTCTGGGCACTGCTGGGAGGACTCTGCACACACCCCTCCTGTGTCTGGGCACTGCTGGGAGGACTCTGCACACACCCCTCCTGTGTGTGGGCACTGCTGGGAGTGTTAGGCACCCACCCCTCCTGTGTCTGGGCACTGCTGGGAGGACTCTGCACACACCCCTCCTGTGTCTGGGCACTGCTGGGAGGACTCTGCACACACCCCTCCTGTGTCTGGGCACTGCTGGGAGTGTTAGGCACCCACCCCTCCTGTGTCTGGGCACTGCTGGGAGGACTCTGCACACACCCCTCCTGTGTCTGGGCACTGCTGGGAGGACTCTGCACCCACCCTTCCTGTGTTTGGGCACTGCTGGGAGGACTCTGCACCCACCCCTCCTGTGTCTGGGCACTGCTGGGAGGACTCTGCACACACCCCTCCTGTGTCTGGGCACTGCTGGGAGGACTCTGCACACACCCCTCCTGTGTCTGGGCACTGCTGGGAGTGTTAGGCACCCACCCCTCCTGTGTCTGGGCACTGCTGGGAGGACTCTGCACACACCCCTCCTGTGTCTGGGCATTGCTGGGAGGACTCTGCACACACCCCTCCTGTGTCTGGGCACTGCTGGGAGTGTTAGGCAGCCACCCCTCCTGTGTCTGGGCACTGCTGGGAGGACTCTGCACCCACCCTTCCTGTGTTTGGGCACTGCTGGGAGGACTCTGCACACACCCCTCCTGTGTCTGGGCACTGCTGGGAGTGTTAGGCACCCACCCCTCCTGTGTCTGGGCACTGCTGGGAGGACTCTGCACACACCCCTCCTGTGTCTGGGCACTGCTGGGAGGACTCTGCACACACCCCTCCTGTGTCTGGGCACTGCTGGGAGTGTTAGGCAGCCACCCCTCCTGTGTCTGGGCACTGCTGGGAGGACTCTGCACCCACCCCTCCTGTGTCTGGGCACTGCTGGGAGGACTCTGCACACACCCCTCTTATGACTGGGCACTGCTGGGAGGACTCTGCACCCAACCCTCCTATTTCAGCATATGTACGCTTAGAACATACACGGGTGTGGGTTCGCTCCATGCATACGCTGGTGGGGGTACGGGTCGTACATATACGGTTGGGGTGGGGGTACGCTCCATGCATACGGGGTGGGGGTACGCTCCATACATACGCGGGTGAGGGTACGGGTCGTACATACACTGTTGGGGTGGGGGTACGCTCCATACATACGTGGGTGAGGGTACGGGTCGTACATACACGGTTGGGGTGGGGGTACGCTCCATACATTCGCGGGTGAGGGTACGGGTCATACATACACGGTTGGGGTGGGTGTACGGGTCGTACATACACTGTTGGGGTGGGGGTACGCTCCATACGTACGCAGGTGAGGGTACGGGTCGTACATACACTGTTGGGGTGGGGGTACGCTCCATACGTACGCAGGTGAGGGTACGGGTCGTACATGCACTGTTGGGGTGGGGGTACGCTCCATACGTACGCAGGTGAGGGTACGGGTCGTACATACACTGTTGGGGTGGGGGTACGGGTCGTACATACACTGTTGGGGTGGGGGTACACTCCATACATACGCGGGTGAGGGTACAGGTCGTACATACACTGTTGGGGTGGGGGTACGGGTCGTACATACACTGTTGGGGCGGGGGTACGCTCCATACATACGCGGGTGAGGGTACGGGTCGTACATACACGGTTGGGGTGGGGGTACGCTCCATGCATATGAGGTGGGGGTACGGGTCGTACATACACGGTTGGGGTGTGGGTACGCTCCATACATACGCGGGTGAGGGTACGGGTCATACATACACGGTTGGGGTGGGGGTACGCTCCATGCATACGGGGTGGGGGTACGGGTTGTACATACACTGTTGGCATGGGGTGTAGACTCCATGCATACGGGGGTGGGGGTACGGTCCGTACATGCACTGTTGGCATGGGGGGTACGCTCCATGCATACGGGGGTGGGGGTACGGTCCGTACGTACACTGTTGGCATGGGGGGTACGCTCCATGCATACGGGGGTGGGGGTACGGTCCGTACGTACACTGTTGGGATGGGGGGTACGCTCCTTTCATACGGGGGTGGGGATACGGTCTGTACATATCCGTACCCACGCTGTGGAATGCTTGTGCGGGCCGTACCCAGGCCTTTGCCACGTGGGTACAGCCGTCCCGCCATTGTTGGGGTGACGTAGGTGTGGGCGTGGTACGACTCGTACCCACGCTCTTAAGGCATGGGTACGGGACGTACCTGTATTGTTGTGTTGCCGGTTCGCGTCGTCAACCACTTCCGTTGTGGCGGACGCTGGCTTCGCTGGACACGCCCCCACCCCCTCGTAGTGACCAGGGCCTGGGGGTCAGGTATGTCCAGGGCATGTGTGCTGTGTGACTTTGGTGGGGGTTATGTGGCCTGCCCCTGCTCCTGCCCCCCCCCTTTCCCCCCTCCCTTTGTTGTTCTGACCTTCTGCGGCGTCTGCGTCGTAACCTGTAGAGGAGGTCGACTGCTATGAGGGCCGGGATGACACGTAGGTTCGGGTCCATGTCTGTCCGTCGCGTATAGGTACTCCTTGTTCGCGTCGTCCTGATTTCCCGGCAGTTTTTGGCTGCCGGAAAATATTCTCCGTGCGGGATGACGTCGGTGCGAATCGTACTTCCTGGTTCGTGAATGGCAGGCTTCGTGCGTCCCGACGTCACGTCGGCGCTTTCCCGGATCACATTTGTATGTTTATTTTCGTCGGTCGGGGTTTTGTACGATTCGTACGGAAATAGTATTTCCGTGCGAATCGTACTTCCATGTTTGTATATTGTTACGACCGGGTACGCGTCGGACGGAGAATATGCTCCGTCCGACGGTTCGTACCCGGTTTTTACAGGATCGTAATCGGCACCTAGGTATTCTTCCTACCAGCCCCTGGCTATGCCTGAATAGCAAAACGTAAACAAATAGTCGGTATGTTTTTTTGTAAGAAACGTGGATGCCCTAAAATTTGAAAATGAGAAAATGAATGGGAGAGTTTAAATGACCAGTGAAGGGCTCCTGCAAATAATAATTTAACACACGCCATTTACCTCCTTCCTCGCGCTTACCTTTACCTTTCACCCCTACAGTTTATTTGCCATGAATGGGAAAGATTACGCAAAGATTAACGTTTTCATAGATTAAAATCAGGTTTAATCTTGCAACACAGATCCGCCTAAATTACAGATAGAAACAGCTCAGTCAGCTACTGCACCGTCTGAAGGTTGGCATCTCGTGATATTTCTCAAGAGGTGAATACAACCAGTGCCAGTGAGTCGGGTAATAAATAACATCTGTTTGAAATCACCGTGAAGCCGTTATATTCTAATGAGCTTCCGCCCTCGCCCTGAGACTTGAACACAACCAGAAACACAAACGCTGACGGATGCACACGCACGCGCGTGCGCACAGAGTGCCAACTACCATCTGTTTTTTCTAACACATTTATGTGTGGGGTAAACGCTGGCTTCCAAGTGGTAGGAAGTAATTTACGATTTACGACTGTCTCTTATCAAGGCCTGGCCTTCAAAGATACTGAGAATATAAATGACTCCCTACAGCCCCCACCTCCCGGACCCCCGCGCTATCTAAAGATAAGTGGATGAGACCACTCTACCCCCATTTCTTGGCTTCCGAATAGTCAAGTTCTCTCCTTTTCAGGTATATGTTAAACAAACATATATGCGTGAAGTACGTCTATTGGGAGGAAGCAGGGGGTCTCGCCAGCCTCGCGCTGCTCATGCTGCAAAATGCACTTCCCACTGGAAGTCAGAAGGGAGCGCACAATCACGAGATGCTTTGTTTTCTTTTTTTCTCGTCTCCTTTTCGTCAGAACTCGGCTCTCGCATCTGTGTGCGGGATGCAGACGCTGAGAATAACCCCTTCACCTTTTGCTATTTAACGATTAATTAACAGCACTGTGTGCGCCATCAATACGTGGTGAGATTTTTTCTTAAGATGGGTAATAGGTGAAAAGACAGAGACCAGAGGGGAAGGAACCATTTTGTGGATTTATTGTAGGGACAATAAAGCTGTCTCCGAGTCTAATTCAACCCCTGAAGAGATACATCTGCCCCTCCCTCGCATATACCCCTTTTCTAGAAAGTGAAGATGTTCCAAGAGATGTCTGTGTGTGGATGTGCCGGACACTAGGGGTCTCTCACACAGGTAGGGCTTGGCTTTGTGCCCGAACATTTTAGGAATTAAAGTTAATGTAACGAATTCCTGGACAAGGCGGCGGGTTCTTTAAATGTGTGTGCAATTATTGTCTGTGGTATGAATTGTCAGACCCTGTTAACGGGGCCCCGGGGTAAGCAGAGTCTGCTTACTGGACCTCAGCCCTGGGGGCGGGGATCATTCGCCTCTGACATCCCAGAGCCTGTCCTCCTATGGCCCAGCACAACCCTATTGGTACTTGGGCCCAGATTTACTGTGGGGCTTGGAGGGGGGACGGACAGCGGGAAGAGTATGTGGTCCGTCGGCTAGACTGCAGACTTTGGTGCTGGAAACCAGGGTTCGAGCCTCGGGGTCGCATCCACATCCTGTGATTCTGGGCAAATCACTCAATCTCCCCGTACCTGAATATGTAATGTCAATAAGGTGCTCATGTACAGCGCTCCAATACCTTCGGGTCAAGTTCGAGCTATATAGAAGATGCAAAAAAAAAACAGCCAGCACATGAGAGGCTTGCCAATGGTGTGGCCTGGGCCCAATTGGGCTGTTTGGGTTATGCCTTTGGTCTGGCGGGCGGTATATATATTCCTCCATCTTGTGCTGCGCGTCATCATTTTGAGTAGGGTGACACGGCAGCTGGCCATGGGGGAAGAAACATATTTTCCCTCCCACCCCCTTTATTTTTATTCTGGGGAAATTTCATTACATTTCTACATTGTTGGCGGTTTTGTTGAGCACAGGTGCGCAAGGGTGGGATAATTGTATTTGGTTGTTGGTTGAAGTAGGTGCATGCCGTTTGGCAGCTAGTTTTTTTTTTACATGGTTACAGGTTAGATTTACGGTTGTGAACAAGTTACACCAGGAAGAAGCTATAAATGAGAAGTTAGGATAAGAGATATTTAGATAGCTAGATGTTTATAGAAGTAGGTAAGAGGTTACAGGGGTTAAAGTTAAACAGTTGATGACCCAGTAGGGGTTTTAAACAGTTGCAAGGAAAGGATATAAGGCGGGAATATTAGAGGTGTGGGAGGAGCCAAGTAGGTGAACAAAAGTATAGATAGGTGTAAATTTGAAAAGCAAAGGCAAAGGTTAACATTGTAAGGTGCACCTGTCTTCAATAAAGCAGCCCTTTTCACACATAAATTGCGAGTTTGTGGTCTGTGCTGCACCTCCTTTGGCCCGAAAAAGACTTTGGGGTCCATTAGGATGTTGGGCGGTGGCACCACCCGGTGCTGGCGGTGCGGAATAATGCTTTTTTCCGCCCGCGAGCAGCGGTCCTCACGTCTGCCATATTAGTATGGCCAAACATAGCCCATTTCCCGACCGCTGTGGTGCGACGCGCACTGCCATCAAAGTGCACTCGCCACCACGGCGGTGGGAGCCAATGGAGACTCTCCGCCGTGCGGAATGACGTCCGCCCCGCTCCACAAATTAGGATGCCCCAAACAAGCAGACGCACCGCAGCGGAGATACCGCCCAACCAGAGACGGCGGAAGCTCGACAGCGGAGCGTGAAACCAGAATCCCGGTCCACACCACCCGGTCACGACCGCCATGGACCCAGCTCTACAAGTCTTTCCGGTGTTGTACCTGCTACATCACCAGGAACTCATGGACCGCCGTGGCCGCCGCCGCAAGTATGCAATAACACAAACACAACACACAACACATGGGCTGACACAGGGTCCAAATCCACATCAGACACCCTGGTGGGGACAGGGAGACATCCAGAAGGGCACCCACACATCACCCACCTGCCACAAAGTCACCCCTCTGCATCATGGACACACATGTACAATGCAGAAGGCAGGGCCAGCGCCAGGCATGGGCAGGGCACAAAGACCACAGGGCCACACCCCCTCCCACCACACACAAGCACACCCCATGAAGGCACATGCCATGTGCCCCTCCTGTGCATCCCATGCACAACAACAAGCCAGGTCAATACACACCCTGCACCACACAACAAGCAATCAGGGAGACAGACACTGCAGGAGTGGCTGCAGAGGAACCCACAGCACAGTAGTACAGGGCCAGGGAAACAAACACACCACCACAACACTACACTCAGGAAAACTAAAATGAGGACAAGCACCAAATGAACACATACAAGGAACTAACATCCAAATGGACACATAGCCTGCATAGTTACACATACATACCACAGACTGACACACAGACACATACACACCCAACATGCCAACATCAATGGAGCACAACAAATAAGAAAATCAAAGTGGGCTGAACACAAATGGAAGGCCATGGAGACACACAACAAGCATGTGTACATCACATGCAAGACAAGGAACAGAGAACAGCACCCTCAGACCATCAAAGCACACATGGCTGGTACAGTCAGTGAGGACAAACCACAGAGATCACAGTGCTACAACACAGGGAGACAGCAAGGCAAACCATGTAGAGGCACAAGAATGAAAGGAAGGCCCTGAAGTCAAATTGAACAGCCACACATATGTATACAACTACTTCACAGGAGTATGCCAGCAGCACTACAGACAGGGCCCATTGACACACCCTATGACTGACAAACACCAGTAGGAATCTACACACATACCCCCCTCACACCAGCAGCACACAACACCAGTGTCAAACACACTGAAGGCTGGCAATACTTGCCAGGCAACACACACACAAACAATCACACACTCTGGGGGTAGCCACACACATCACACACACACACACAGAGATGCCACAACAAATGTCTGCACAAAAACAGCACACAAACACATAACCCAACCTAAATACACACAGAACCACAACAAGACCACACATGGCCTGTGCAGCTAAACTGTGGAAAGGCAATGGGAGCACAGACACAACAGGAGGGCACAACATCATCACTCAGGAACAATGCACAGACAACATACCACAACACACACAAGAAGTGCACCATCACAGAACAACACAGCCACATCAAACAAACAACAGATGCACAGGCGAAAAAATCACATAGCAAACACAGCAGGACATCAGGGGATGCACACCAGGCAAGGACAAGGCAACAGACACACACAACACTGCATGCACAACAAGCAGTGTGTGCACACCAAGCATACCAGCCACACACAGACATCAGTGAAAGAACAGCAACCCACACAACACCATACAGCACAGCACAAAGACAACAGCACACCTAGGAAGTGAAGCAATAACACAGACAACACACATACATCCAACACAACACCAACAGATGCACAAGTCTGGGACACAAAGGTGGAAACAACTTGACCAGAGAACTGGGCAGCACACACAGTTGGACTGCATAGGAGCAACCATGACTGCCACACAACACAGCCCTGAATTGATACTGCGACAAGCAATCCCCCTTCTCCTGTATGAACAGGGTCTGCCCACTCCCTAATGGATGGATCGCTAAGTATGCTTCCATCCTGGCTACTGGGCATACATCCACCCCAGGAGCAGGGCCCAGCCTAATCGTGGCCCCCCTCCCCAATGGGTCTGTCTTAGATTTTCTCAAGGCCACCACCAATTCACCCTGGACTATGTTTGTGTCCCGCCACTGGAGCCCCCTGACTGGGTCCTCTTGGATGATCCAACCAACTCCCCTACCTGGAAAGCCCCATAAAAGGCGAGGGAAAACGCTTTCCCAAATAGGAGGCTCTCATAATATGAGGAGCACATCACCTGCAAGGACCCAATAATGTCACCCTGAGTCTTCACATCCAGTGGCCTTCTACTATCCTTCTGGACCCCTTCCAACCTGGCCCATCCCAACAGCGCTTTCCTGACTACAAATGCTGCCCCAGGGTCACGCTCGCCAATTTGGCAAAGAAACCTACCGCTGTCACATGCGCCCTAGCATAAGAAGCTGGCCTGCACTGATCTTTTAAAACTTGCACAAAACCGCTTAGCGCCCCTGTAGAAAAAAGGGCCACTCGGCCAGTGTGCTAAGCAAAATTCCTGTATGATTTGAACTATTGCTGGTAAGTTCTTTTGGTGCGTTCGCTCAATGAAGCACCCACTAGCCTTGCTAAAGCGGGGCTCCAATCTTCCACAGAGATGTCCGGAACATTGTCTTCTGATCCTCGGCCTGTGGGTGATACCTCCGGAAATCCTGCAACTTGGAGTGAGACAAAGCATCAGCAGCCTGATTCTCTACCCCTGGAATATGTGTCACTTTGAACAGCAGATTTAGCTTTAAGCAGGCGAGAACCAAATGTTTTAACAACCTCAAAACATGCCTACATGTGGCTCCCTGCCTATTGATAGCCTCCACCACTGCCATGTTATCTGACCAAAAAAACACTGACTTGTTCTCAAAGAATTCTGCCCAAATTGTCACTGCTACTACAATTGGAAACAATTACAAAAAAGGCTATATTCCTGGTCAGCCCGCTCTCCTGCCATGCTGTCAGCCAGTCTCCCCTGCACCAGCGTGTCCCCAACACTGCTCCAAAACCTACGCTACCCGCTGAGTCTGTGAGTAAGCCCAAATCTGCGCTGGATATTGGCGGTGCAGGCCATATCACCTTACCATTGAAATCCCTCAAGAAACTACACCACACCCTCAGGTCCTCCCTCACATCTGACTGCAGTCGCACGTGATGGTGCTTTTGAGTCAGCCCCACCATTTCCCGTGCAATTGACCTTGAGAAGGGGCATCCCATTGGGATGATCCTCAAGGCAAAGTTCAACTGACCTTTTAGCACCTGGAGTTTATGTAGCGTGACTTTAGCTCCCGCCAATGCAGAGTCTATTGCTTGTGAGAAGGCCTGTACTTTGTCTATTGGTAACCTACTTTCCCCCAACACTGTATCTATCTCAAGTCCCAGGAAAGACATGCATGTCGCTGGACCCACCGTCTTACCAGGGGCCAATGGCACCCCCAACTCATCAAACATTGCAACTAGTTTACCCAAAGCCTGACCACACTCCTCCGATGTAGGGGGGCCCATGATCATAAAATCATCCAAGTAATGTACAATGTATTTGTGCCCTGTTCTGAAAACAAACAGCCACTGAAGCATGGAACTAAACATCTCGAAATACTTGCATGACATCGCACAACTCATAGGCATGCATCTGTCGTAATAAAATTAGTGGTTCAGCTAGAAACTTAACAGATGGTAATCGTCGGGGTGCACAGACATGAGCCGGAAAGCTGACTGAATGTCTGTCTTTGCATGAAGGCGTTGGGCCCTAAATCGCGCAGCTTCTGTAATGCTGTGTCAAAGGAAGAATATGTCACTGAGCACAAGCATCATTCACCGACGCTCCCCTGGCGCTGATAAGTTATTTATCATCCTGTACTGACCTGGCTCCTTCTTAGGAACAACTCCCAGCGATGAACATACATATCCTGGCAGAGGGGGGGGCGGAGAATGGGCCAGCCACCCTCCCCAGCTACACTACTGTGGGGTGCATGCGTGCTGACAATAGGTTATTGCAATACTCAACAAGAGGTACCCCTTGCGCTGGAATGTGAAAACCTGTGGAAAAACCCTGATACAATGTCCTGGCTGCCGACCTGATGGGGTACTGATTCAGCCAAAAAATCAGCCTCCCTATCCCAACTGGCATGGTAACTTACTGCTGGGATGGCTTGGACTCCCTCCCTCTATCCTTTGATTTTTTAATGCACTTAAACTCGGGGTGGGAGGGGTGACCGCAGAATGCACAGGCGTGTTTAAACATACATGGCCTGGTTGGCCAAGTACAGGTCTTTTGGTTAAAAGCCCAACACGTCCCTTTTTTCTCGCCTGCTCCCCTGTGAGGTCCGAAAGGGCTGCTTCATGGGTACTTTGTTATTGACGCTTTCTAACCATACATTCACTTCTGTTTGGTCCCACCCCATGTCAGGGTCTTCTACTTTGTCCCATCTGATGTCCCTATCATATATCAGCCAGGCTATACCCCCGTACATTGACTGGGCCTTCAGGATCTTATTCGCATAGCACATCAAAGGTATTGCCAGTTCAGGCTTCTTCTCTAACATTACTGTTGCAAAAACATTGAAACCAAACAACCAGTTAGTGATTGATTCTTCTACTCTTTTGGGATTGGGATGTTGGCTTATAGGGGATAAGGGTGGGGAGTGTTTTAAAAATTTATTTTAAATTAGTAATATTGAGTCATTTATATTAAAAAAAATATATTATAATATAATATTTTGGGATAAATTTTAGAATGGGGAGTTGGATTTGTAGAGGATAAGTGTGGGTATTGTTTTATGTAAAATGTTTAATAATGATTATAACATATCTTTTTTTTATATATTAATATTTCTATATTTGTATTGCAATTACTGTAATTAAATACATATTGGAGTGGGAATATAAAATTAATTAAGATCAGTATACATGATCTAGTGTAATTAAATATATTTATGAGTGGGAATACTAAATTAATGAAGTTTAGTGTTTTGCACCTACCATAATTAAATATAGATTTGAGTGAGAATAGTAAATTTATTAAGTTCAGTGTCCAGCACCTACCCTAATTAAATATATTTTGGGGTGGGAATAGTAAATTAATTCAGTTCAGTGTCCAGCACGTATCTTAATTAAATATAGACTGGAGTGGGAATAATAAATTAATTAAGTTAAGTGTCCAGCACCTACTCTAATTTAATATAGGTTGGAGTGAGAATAGTAAATTAATTAAGTTCAGTGTCAAGCACTTATCTTAATTAAATTTAGACTGGAGTGGGAATAGTAAATTAATTAAGTTCAGTGTCCAGCACCTACCCTAACTAAATATAGATTGGAGTGAGAATAGTAAATTAATTAAGTTCAGTGTCCAGCACTTATCTTAATTAAATATAGACTGGAGTGGGAATAGTAAATTAATTAAGTTCAGTGTCCAGCACATACTCTAATTAAATATAGGTTGGAGTGAGAATAGTAAATTAATTAAGTTCAGTGTCCAGCACTTATCTTAATTAAATATAGACTGGAGTGGGAATAGTAAATTAATTAAGTTAAGTGTCCAGCACCTACTCAAATTTAATATAGGTTGGAGTGAGAATAGTAAATTAATTAAGTTCAGTGTCCAGCACTTATTTTAATTAAATATAGACTGGAGTGGGAATAGTAAATTAATTAAGTTCAGTGTCCAGCACATACTCTAATTAAATATAGGTTGGAGTGAGAATAGTAAATTTTTTAAGTTCAGTGTCCAGCACTTATCTTAATTAAATATAGACTGGAGTGGGAATAGTAAATTAATTAAGTTCAGTGTCCAGCACATACTCTAATTAAATATAGGTTGGAATGAGAATAGTAAATTAATTAAGTTCAGTGTCCAGCACTTATCTTAATTAAATATAGACTGGAGTGGGAATAGTAAATTAATTAAGTTCAGTGTCCAGCACCTACTCTAATTTAATATAGGTTGGAGTGAGAATAGTAAATTAATTAAGTTCAGTGTCCAGCACTTATCTTAATTAAATATAGACTGGAGTGGGAATAATACATTAATTCAGTTCAGTGTCCAGCACCAACTCTAATTAAATATAGGTTGGAGTGAGAATAGTAAATTAATTAAGTTCAGTGTCCAGCACCTACCCTAATTAAATATAGATTGGAGTGAGAATAGTAAATTAATTAAGTTAAGTGTCCAGCACTTATCTTAATTAAATATAGACTGGAGTGGGAATAGTAAATTAATTAAGTTCAGTGTCCAGCACATACACCAATTAAATATAGGTTGGAGTGAGAATAGTAAATTAATTAAGTTCAGTGTCCAGCACTTATCTTAATTAAATATAGACTGGAGTGGGAATAGTAAATTAATTAAGTTCAGTGTCCAGCACCTACTCTAATTTAATATAGATTGGAGTGAGAATAGTAAATTAATTAAGTTCAGTGTCCATCACTTATCTTAATTAAATATAGACTGGAATGGGAATAGTAAATTAATTCTGTTCAGTGTCCAGCACCTACTCTAATTAAATATAGGTTGGAGTGAGAATAGTAAATTAATTAAGTTCAGTGTCCAGCACTTATCTTAATTAAATATAGACTGGAGTGGGAATAGTAAATTAATTAAGTTCAGTGTCCAGCACATACTCTAATTAAATATAGGTTGGAGTGAGAATAGTAAATTTATTAAGTTCAGTGTGCAGCACTTATCTTAATTTAATATAGACTGGAGTGGGAATAGTAAATTAATTAAGTTCAGTGTCCAGCACCTACCCTAATTAAATATATTTTGGAGTGAGAATAGTAAATTAATTAAGTTCAGTCTGTAGTGGGAGTAGTATATTAATTAAGTTTGTTAAATAGCAATTATTATAATTAAATATAGAGTTGAATAGGAACAGTTAAATTACTTTGTTTTAATTTACAATAAATCTGTAGATTTTAGTTTTGGTTGGATAAAAGATAGAAGTTATATCAGAATGCAAATTGCAAATTTTTGTATAAAATAGTAGAAAGGATAATAAGATTTGCTTTATAGTTGTTGGAATGTATATTAATTACAGAGAAAATATTGTTTATTATTACGAATATTATAATCATTAAATCATTGAAATAAACATGTAATAAAATAATTAATATTTAACATTTGTATTACTGTAATAATTTTTTTATAATGGATATATATTTTTGTAATGTATATTTTGGACATTAATATATGAACAGACAAAATAATTAAAAAAAAACAAAATTCTGATTTTTATAGCTGTTTAATATTTTTAAATTTATATTGTGTACTCTCAATATTTTTAGACTTTATTTGAATTTATAAGAAATTGTATGTTTTGAAATATATGATTAATATATTTTAATTGTTACTATTAATATTAGATAATTAATATTGAAAATGTTTACATTTTAGAATAGTTCTTTTTATTTTTAGTTTTGGTATGTTGTAGATACAATATATTAGTAAATATATTTTGTTTATTATATTTATTATTATAAGTTAAATAATTTTCACATATATAAAGAAAATAGGTGTTATTTTAGAGTATTTAGTTCTAATGTTTTACTAATTTTTAAAGTAATGTGTAATGTTAAATAAATAGTTAGGGCATTTATTGGTATTTTTTTAGTTGTTATGTTTGTTTGGGTCTTTTATTTTGTAACCGCTCGCTGTTGTTTTGGGTTATTTTGGTAGAATCCAGGTCGCGGTCGGGAGCTGTTTCGCGTTTGAGAAGGTAAGAGTTATTTTCTTTATTATTAAATAGTTTTAAGTGTTTTGTGGAAGTAGTAATGTTGTAATAAGTGTGTATGGATTGATGTTTTAGAAGTTAGGGTGTTAGTAATAGTTTGTATACGGTTTTATAATTTACGTTGTGTTCCGTGTTTGCGGCTTTGTTAGTGTTTTGTTATTTAGGTGTGTTAAAGTTTTATAGTCTTTGAATAATGTTTGTAGTGATGTTTTTAGGTGCATTATGTGTGTTTGTGTGTGGGTGGGAATGTTTGTTTCTCTTTTGTAGATTTACGGAGAAGATATTTTCGTCTCTTTCAAACATCGGTTTTTTTTAAAAGGAAGTGTGTATTAGTTGTGTTTACTAATATTTATTTTACACTTCCTTTATTGTTCGGGTTTCCAGGAGCGGTTATTTATCATTTTAATATTTTTCGGGATTTTTATGTTTAATGGATTGTCGTTTTTTGGCGTAGACGTTTTTTTTGAAAAACAGTTGTATTTTTCCATTTTATTTGGATTCATTTTTGATAACTATGGATTTTGAACTACCTGGATTTATTTGGAAGAAATGTTATTATCCTATTGGAGCAACTAGACAGGTAAGTTCATTTAAATATTTTAATTGTGGGTGGGCAAATCTTATATATTTAATATTGTTGTTGTGTACTTGTTTTGTTTAATTATGTTGTCTAAATATATGTAGATAGAAATTATTTATATATTTTAGACCACATAATTAAATATGTGATATAATAAAGTGGTTTCTTTATGTTGTGATAGTTGTTTTAGTAGAATTGTGGGTTTATATTTTTGAAAGGGTTTAGAAGAGAGTTTGAGCTATTATATTTAAGTACTCAAGTCCTCTTGTGGATGGGTATAGCTGTACCTGTTGTTGTAGGTAATTATACATTTGAGTAGTTTGTCTAGATTGTTTTGGTTTTAATTGTAGGACAGATTGTTGCATTCTTAATTCTTGGAAACTTTGTTCCTTTTGTATGGCAATTAGTAGTTTTTGTAGTGTTGGAGTTGTTCTCCCAGTAGAAGTTAGGAATGCATTATGCCAGCCCTCGACTGCGTTGTAAGTTTTGGCTTGTTGGTTGAGTGTACTTACATATACATTCCACCAAGGTATTTGGAACTTGGGCTGACGTCTATGGCCTGATCTGTGTAGTCTCCCCACCCAGGTATCCTCAAAATAATCTAAGAGGGGAGATAACTTTACTTCATTTTGTTTGTAGAATGGACTTTCTAATAAAAGATTGTAATGTTCTGCAACATCTGTGGTTGGTACATAAGCTAGGGCTGTTAGAAGTTTTATTTGATGTGCAAAAGTTATGTTTGTGGCATATTCTACACTTAGTGAAGATTTTTGTAAATGTCTCCATATACATTGGTTTAGATGGAAGTAACATCCTTGGATAGCTGTATGGGGGTACAGTTTTAGAATGCAATTTATCATGGCTTGCTCAAAGTCTATGATAATTCTTTCAGGGGAAAAATCATTTGATTCTTGTTTTAGTTTTCCTAGCATTTCATTATATGTTGTGTTTTGTTTGTTAGGTAATAGTGCATAGATTAAAGGTATGGAAGTGTTGTGATATTGACCGTGTATTGTGTAAAGCTGGTAGAATGGTTTTGGGCATATTGTAAAGGTGCCATCCATCATCCATGTTTGGCATTGTTGGAGTTTAGTTATATTGTTTGCAGTAGCAAACATTATGATTCTTTTTTCTGTACTTTTGTTATCAAAAAAAATAAAAGGTTCATTATTGTGGGTGATAGTTAATTCTGGTGGAATGATGATATCTTGAAAAGTTTTAGGGGATGGTATTGTTGTTGTGGTTGATTTTTTGGTCCTAGCAATTGTTCTTTTTATAGAAGCAATTGATGGTAATTGGCCTCTTGCTTCTTTGGGCACTCTAAGTAATAGTTCTTTTAGGATTACACTTGTAGCAGTTTGTGAACCAGTGCTTAATTCTTTTATATTTTCAAGGGTTGATCTGACTTCTATTTCAGAGAGATTGGGTGGATGGTTATGCTCTCTTGTATATAGTACAGTTGTTTCTCTTGTTGTTGCTCGTCCGTAGCATTTGTTAGAATAATATTTAGAACACTTCCAGTTCACTTTTCGTTCCGTCTGCTTTTCTTGGGTGTATGTGTAACCCATGTAACACAATAGGAATTTTCCTTTCTGTGATGTTATAAATTGGGCTTCTTCTGTCATTGTGATGTGTTAGAAATCTGGAAAAAATTTATATGAAAATATATGCAATAGTACTTTATATATTTCTATGAAAATAGGAAACAAAAAAACTTTTTTATATATACTTACCAAGTGTTTTTGGTTGTATTTGAATGAAGGTGTTCTTTGTAGACAAAATGCTGTTTAGTTGATGTAGTCTCTGAAAGTTAAAGAACATATATTGTTTTGGTTGTTTTAGTTTTTTTAAGTGGGGTGGTATTGCTGTTTGGTATAGACTATATTTTTTTTGTTGAAACGTTTTTTATTGTTTTCCAAATCAACAACTCAACAAACATCCCCCCGCCTCCACCCGTCCAGGAAGTACCACACATTTATCATCAAGACCAATTATTCAGGAGAAGGAACAACCTTCCCACCCAGTCCCCTACCCCCCCCTCCCCCACCCCATGTCAGTGTGCCCCCGTCCCCTACCCCTCTTCCGATGTGCCCCTCCTCCCTAATAAATAAGATACAGGAGCCCAACCTCTCCCTAAGCAAACGGAGCCTTCCCTCATGCCGAGTGGTATAGACTATAGGTGTTAATTTATACAGGTTTTTAAAAACTTAAAAAAGAGAACATGGATTTGTTTAGGGGTTTAGGATGTTTTGGGGTTTGAGTAGGATTTAATTAATATTTTAGAAAGTATTTTGATAGTATACTTACTTTTTTAGTGAGTCCTTTCTGGCAATGTTCAATCTTTTCTTTAGCTGTTTTGAGTAATATCTGTAGTGGAAACATAAACAGATGGAATATATAAGTTAGTTATTTATTTGAGGAAAGATAAATTAGTGTTTTAGTTTAATTTGGCAGTTTAGTTAGAAAAGATAATTTACTTACGTTTTTAGAATAGTAGTAGGATGTAGGTTTCTTCTGTTTAGCAGAGTTTCTTCTTCGTTCAATGCTTTGGTTTAAGGCACAGTAGAAGACTTGTTTTAATTGGTTTATATAGTGGTTTTAAATTGTTTCTTGAATGTTATTGGTTGTTTTCTGTATGTGGCCTTTCTTTTGGATGTTTTGATTTTTTTTTTATTTAATTGGTTTCCTTTTATGGAAAATGCTAAGTAAGAGTATATTTAGTTTTAAAGGAGGACAGTTTTAAATAATTATATAGAAAAAGATTGTTTATAATGTGTTTTAATTTTTTTGAATGTGTTCGAAATGCCTATGTGATAATTATTTCAGTGTTTTTTTATTATGTTGTTAAATATTTATATAGTTATAAATGTTATGTTTATGTTTAAGTCGAATATAATTGGAAAATGTATGTTTTAGGAAAATATTGTATTTATGTTGTTTAAAGTATTGGTTTTATTAGTATTAGAATTGTCGATATATTTGAAAAATAACGATATTATTGATGTCTATATTTTGGCTATCGATATTTGTTACATGTGTTATATTTATTTATTTATGTCGATATTTAGTATTGCGATATTGATGTGTGCGATTTTTGTGTGATCGATATAATTGTATTACGATATTGTAGTGTCGATATTAGTGTAGTTTTTTAATTAAGTATACAATGTCGATAATTTTGATGTCGATATTTTTGTTGCGATATTTGTGTAGTTCGATAATGTGTCTTTCGATAATATGTCAGAGATCCCAAAAATGCATGTTGTCCATTGGCATGCACAACGTGACAGGCACCGCGCGGTACCTGCCACCTTGTGCATGCCAATGTAGGGGGGTACCATAGGTACCCCACATGTGCACCCCCTGACATGTCGACCGGCAGAAAAGCGGCGGACGGTCTTCCCGTCCACTGCGGTGCCCCCGCCATACTAGTATGGCGGGGGGAGTACCAGGGACTTTTGGCAGGTGGATCGCCACTGCCGGGCCGGCAGTAGACACCGCCTGGCAGTGGCAATCTGCCCGCAATAGTAATGGGCCCCTAAAGTAGGTCCTAAACTTAGTAAACAAACAAAAACAATGTAAGAACACCTACAGTACAAAACTAGACTCTACCCAAACACCAAAGGATTAGTATATCTAGATACAATAGCTAAATCTATACTTTAACAAATAACAGAATTGCAAACACCATACACTATAAAAAAGTAACAAAACCATCAAACAGCATATTACTACTCATTTTAAGGTCTCGCCTGGCGTAGGCTGCACACATGCGCAGTCTCGCTGGCGAGATTTAATGATTTTGGGTATTTTCTGTAAAGTTCATTAAGCCCCACCTCTCTTTTCCATTGGCTGGCATCACTGTTTATGCTAAACGGTGGCCAGCCATTGGAAAAGAGCTGTTCATGATGTTTTTGTTCGGCTTTTTGAGCTGTCCCATTTGGCCGGGCAAGTCTGCCTTCCGTGCGTCGTGAAAGCTTTCTTATCTTTATGGGACCATGTGTTTCAAACACATGGCCCCATAAAGACAAGAAAGCTATCACGACGCACGGAAGTGAAAGCGGACTGTGTTTGTTGCATTTTTGCGCAAAAGGAAGATTTCTCAGTGTTTCCCGATGCCGAGCGATGGATAGGGCCGGAGAGAAGGTGGAGCGGCGGGAGGAGGGCGCTGCCAGGGTGGGGCTGCTAGGGCGGCGCTGCCAGGGCAGCGCTGCCGGTTCCCGCGGTGGCCGAGGCTGGCGGCAAGAATGGAGGGCAGGGTTCGGTGGCGGGGGGCCCGGGTGCGGCACTGCAGCACTGCGAGGTCCTGCACCCTCTTTTCCATTGGCTGGCATCGCTGTTTATGCTAAACGGTGGCCAGCCATTGGAAAAGAGCTGTTCATGATGTTTTTGTTCAGCTTTTTGAGCCGTCCCATTTGGCCAGGCAAGTCTGCCTTCCGTGCGTCGTGAAAGCTTTCTTATGTTTATGGGACCATGTGTTTCAAACACATGGCCCCATAAAGACAAGAAAACTATCACGACGCACGGAAGTGAAAGCCGACTGTGTTTGTTGCATTTTTGTGCAGAAGGAAGATTTCTCGGTGTTTCCCGATGCCGAGCCATGGATAGGGCCGGAGAGATGGTGGAGCGGCGGGAGGAGGGTGCTGCCAGGGTGGTGCTGCCAGGGCGGCGCTGCCAGGGCAGCGCTGCCGGTTCCCACGGTGGCCGAGGCTAGCTGCAAGATTTGGAGGGCAGGGTTCGGTGGAGGGGGCCCTGGGTGCGGCACTGCAGCACTGCGAGGTCCTGCAGAACATGATCGATATCTCCATCTCCAACCTGCGGGGGCTCCGCACCCAGTGAGCCGACTCCAACAAGCTGACCCAGCGGGAGATCCGCACAGTGGAGGGAAGAGCGGCGCTATATCAGGGGAGGGTTTGAGCATGCTGGGTGGAGGGCAGATCCGCGCATTGGAGGTAGGTCAGGCGTTATATCGAGGGGCGAGGTTTGCACACTGTATGAGCCTGCGAGAGATCCGTGCTGTGGGGGCAAGGGCACCATTATATCAGGGAGCGTTATATAGAGGGGTGGGGCCTGCACTATGTATGACCCTGTGAGACATACGCAGTATGGATGTAAGGGCAGCGGTAGACCAGGGTGCGTTATATGGAGGAGTGAAGGCTGCACTTTATATGACCCTGCAAGACATACGCAGTATGGATGTAAGGGCAGCGGTATACCCGGGGCATGATAGGCGGGGAGGGGAATTCCACACACTATGGTCTAACGGGAGATCAGCGATGTGGATGTAAGGACAGCTCTATATGGGGAGTTATGGTCGATTGCATAATCATTCTCTGATCTGCACGGTGGAGGTAAGGGCAGCGTAAGCATTAAATCAGGGCAGTTATGTGCAGCGGGGTGGGTCTCGGGAGAACCGCACTGTGGAGGTAAGGGCAGATTTATATTTAGTGCGTTATATGGAGGGGTAAGTTCTGCACACTGTATGGTATGACCTCTGCTAGATATTTGCAGCGTGAATGTAAGGACAGCATTATATCAACGGGTGTTATGAGAGGGGACGGCGATGTCTGCGCACTGTATGGCCCTGCGGTAGGTCAGCACAGTGAATGGCAACGTTATATCAGAGGGGGTGTTTGTCTGCACATGGCATCGCCCTACGGGAGATCCACACAGTGAAAGTAAGGGAGGGCCTCGTTATATCAGGGGCTGCATATTGGTGGGGGAGGCGGGAGTGCCACACGCTATGGCCCTGCGGGATATCTGTGACGTCACATGGCTGTAAGAGCAGCGTTATATAGGGGATGGGTGGTTTGGTCACATTGCACGGCCCTGTGGAGATAGCACTGTGGAAGGAAGGGCAGCGTTATATCAGAGGGCGCTAGATGGGAGGGAGGTGAAGTCTGCACACTCTATGGTCCGCCAGAAGAGCACAGTGAATGCAAAGGCAGCGTTATATGGGGGAGTGGGGGTTCACCTGAAAAATGCATGCCCCTGCGGAAGATCAGCACTGTAGTAGTAAGGGTGGCGATATATTGGGGCCATATGTACAGTGATAAACTGTACATTATGTAGCCCTGCAGAGATCAGTACTGTGGTGGGGGTTGTGGGCCGCGTTCTATCGGGGCGAATAATGGCGAGATGGTGAGGTCTGCACACTGTGTGGGCCTGCAAGAGACTAACACTTTGGGGTAAGGTCAGCGTTATAGCAGAGGGGTGTTATATATATTTTGGGAGCGGGTCCGTAGTTGCATAGTCCAGCGGCAGACCGACCGGCATGCAAAGGTAAATGAGTAGACAGACTTACATCAAGGGGAGCGTAATATGCGTGAAGGGTCCACACATTGGGTCGCCCGCGGGACATCCGCTTTTTGTCCTGGGGGTGGGGGGTATTTTAATATGAAGGGGTCAGATATTGAGCGGTTCAGCGAAACCTATTACTGAGGTAACTTGGGCACCGACCAGCTTTATATCAGGTGGACCCTCTCCGTATATTGCTCCGCCACTTGTACACCCCCACCTCTGGGGGGAAATCCAATATTATATCAAGAGCGTTAGGTATAAGGGATGAACATGGTACCGCCCAGAGGCACGTCAGCTCCACGGAGGTAACTTGAAAGTGGGCCTGCGTTATTGCCTTATGTCAGTGATGATTGGAACAATCTAGTGAAAATATCTTGGCTAATTTTACTTTTGTTGTGGATTCGCCACGAGGCATGTCAAATAAAAGAGCCATCATGCAGCCCTGGCTTCCCAAACAGCTGAAATTATACTGTTTCCTTCCTGTGTGACGGCGTTCCCATTCCTCTGTTTAATATGCAAATAATCTGGTGTTTATTCAGAGAAACCAACGTATTTTCAGCGTTTCATTTCATTTAACCGTTACGCACGTACCAATCTCCTTCAGGAAGCCGCTGACATTTTGTGTTCTGTGGCGTGGTTTCTGCATCACTCAAGTATCTAACTGAAGGCAGCGGATCTAGCTTGTGCGATATGTCTCTGCTGCAGCACTGTTGTGCTGTGACCTCTGACCTATCGAAACTCAGTCAGGATTATTGCTCGCTTCAGAAATTTCCATCAATGGCGAATTGTAGCCATCTGCGGTATGCAACTAAACCAGTGTGCGCACATGCTGCCCAAACTCTCCAAACAAGTCATGTCTTTTTTTGACATCCTGCCCAGTTCTAAAACTTATATCCAATGCCATTTACAAACAAGCATTGGCAAAGCTAATATGCCTGGTCCTATATGTTCGACTTTAACAAGCCTGCAATATCTTGTGAAATTTACGTAGTAGGCAATAAAATTTTAGAAGAAATAAAAAGTAAGCATACCGCCTCTGAAGGGTTACCTACTTGTCTCTGCAAAAAAAAAAACAATAATAATAATAGTAAACAAAAATGACCAAGGTGCCAATCACGATCCTGTAAAAACCGGGTACGAACCGTCGGACGGAGCATATTCTCCGTCCGACGCGTACCCGGTCGTCAAAATATACCAACATGGGATTACGATTCGCATAGAAACACCATTTCCGTACGAATCGTACAAAACCCCGACCGACGAAAATAAATATACAAATGCGATCCGGGAAAGCGCCGACGTGACGTCGGGACGCACGCAGCCTGCCATTCACGAACCAGGAATTACGATTCGCACCGATGTCACCCTGCACAGTGAATATTTTCCGGCTGCCAAAAACTGCCGGGAAATCAGGACGACGCGAACAAGGAGGACCTGTATGCGACAGACAGACATGGACCCGAACCTACGTGTCATCCCGGCCTTCATAGCAGTCGACCTCCTCTACAGGTTACGACGCAGACGCCGCAGAAGGTCAGAACAACAAAGGGAGGGGGGAAAGTGGGGGGGTGGCAGGTCCAGGGCAGGCCACAAATCCTCCACCATAGTCACACAGCACACATGCCCTGGACATACCTGACCCTCAGGCCCTGGTCACTACGAGGGGGTGGGGGCATGTCCAGCTAAGCCAGCGACCGCCACAACGGAAGTTCTTGACGACGCGAACCGGCAACACAACCAGACAGGTACGTCCCATACCCACGCCTTAAGAGCGTGGGTACGAGTCGTACCACGCCCACACCTACGTCACCCCAACAATGGCGGGACGGCTCGTACCCACGTGGCAAAGGCCTGGGTACGGCCCGCACAAGTACCACATAGCGTGGGGACGGATATGTACGGACTGTACCCCCACCCCGTATGCATGGAGCGTACCCCCCACCCCAACAGTGTAAGTATGAAACGTACCCCCACCCGCGTATGCAAGGAGCGTACCCCCATGCCAACAGTGTAAGTACGACACCTACCCCCACCCGCGTATGCAAGGAGCGTACCCCCCATGCCAACATTGTACGTACGACACGTCCCCCCACCCGCGTATGCAAGGAGCGTACCCCCCACCCCAACCGTGTATGTACGACCCGTACCCTCACACGCATACGTATGGAGCGTACCCCCCATGCCAACAGTGTAAGTACGACACGTACCCCCACCCGCGTATGCAAGGAGCGTACCCCCCATGCCAACAGTGTAAGTACGACACGTACCCCCACCCGCGTATGCAAGGAGCGTACCCCCCATGCCAACAGTGTAAGTACGACACGTACCCCCACCCGCGTTTGCAAGGAGCGTACCCCCCATGCCAACATTGCACGTACGACACGTCCCCCCACCCGCGTATGCAAGGATCGTACCCCCCACTCCAACCGTGTATGTACGACCCGTACCCTCACACGCGTACGTATGGAGCGTACCCCCCATGCCAACAGTGTAAGTACGACACGTACCCACACCCGCATATGCAAGGAGCGAACCCCCCATGCCAACAGTGTAAGTACGACACGTACCCCCACCCGCGTATGCAAGGAGCGTACCCCCCACCCCAACAGTGTAAGTACGACACGTAACCCCACCCGCGTATGCAAGGAGCGTACCCCCCATGCCAACCGTGTATGTACGACCCGTACCCTCACACGCGTACGTATGGAGCGTACCCCCCATGCCAACAGTGTAAGTACGACACGTACCCCCACCCACGTATGCAAGGAGCGTACCCCCCATGCCAACAGTGTAAGTACGACACATACCCCCACCCGCGTATGCAAGGAGCGTACCCCCCACCCCAACAGTGTAAGTACGACACATACCCCCACCCGCATATGCATTGAGCGTACCCCCCACCCCAACAGTGTAAGTACGACCCGTACCCCCACCCCAACCGTGTATGTACGACCCGTACCCTCACCCGCGTACGTATGGAGCGCACCCCCCACCCCAACAGTGTAAGTACGACCCGTACCCCCATGGAGCGAACCCACACACATGTATGGACAAAGCGTACATATTGTTAAATAGGAGGGGTGTGTGCCAATCACTCCCAGCAGTGCCCAGAGTCAGGAGGGGTGGGTGCAGAGTCCTCCCAGCAGTGCCCAGAGTCAGGAGGGGTGTGTGCAGAGTCCTCCCAGCAGTGCCCAGACACAGGAGGGGTGTGTGCCTATCACCCCTAGCAGTGCCCAGAGACAGGAGGGGTGTGTGCAGAGTCCTCCCAGCAGTGCCCAGAGGCAGGAGGGGTGTGTGCAGAGTCCTCCCAGCAGTGCCCAGACACAGGAGGGGTGTGTGCCTATCACCCCCAGCAGTGCCCAGAGTCAGGAGGGGTGTGTGCAGAGTCCTCCCAGCAGTGCCCAGAGTCAGGAGGGGTGTGTGCAGAGTCCTCCCAGCAGTGCCCAGAGGCAGGAGGGGTGTGTGCAGAGTCCTCCCAGCAGTGCCCAGAGTCAGGAGGGGTGTGTGCAGAGTCCTCCCAGCAGTGCCCAGAGTCAGGAGGGGTGGGTGCAGAGTCCTCCCAGCAGTGCCAAGACATAGGAGGGGTGTGTGCAGAGTCCTCCCAGCAGTGCCCATACATAGGAGGGGTGGGTGCCTATCACTCCCAGCAGTGCCCAGACATAGGAGGGGTGGGTGCCTATCGCTCCCAGCAGTGCCCAGAGACAGGAGGGGTGTGTGCAGAGTCCTCCCAGAAGTGCCCAGAGGCAGGAGGGGTGTGTGCAGAGTCCTCCCAGCAGTGCCCAGACACAGGAGGGGTGTGTGCCTATCACCCCCAGCAGTGCCCAGAGACAGGAGGGGTGTGTGCAGAGTCCTCCCAGCAGTGCCCAGAGGCAGGAGGGGTGTGTGCAGAGTCCTCCCAGCAGTGCCCAGAGTCAGGAGGGGTGTGTGCAGAGTCCTCCCAGCAGTGCCCAGAGGCAGGAGGGGTGTGTGCAGAGTCCTCCCAGCAGTGCCCAGAGTCAGGAGGGGTGTGTGCAGAGTCCTCCCAGCGTGCCAAGACATAGGAGGGGTGTGTGCAGAGTCCTCCCAGCAGTGCCCAGACATAGGAGGGGTGGGTGCCTATCACTCCAAGCAGTGCCCAGACATAGGAGGGGTGGGTGCCTATCACTCCCAGCAGTGCCCAGAGACAGGAGGGGTGTGTGCAGAGTCCTCCCAGCAGTGCCCAGAGGCAGGATGGGTGTGTGCAGAGTCCTCCCAGCAGGGCCCAGACACAGGAGGGGTGTGTGCCTATCACCCCCAGCAGTGCCCAGAGACAGGAGGGGTGTGTGCAGAGTCCTCCCAGCAGTGCCCAGAGGCAGGAGGGGTGTGTGCAGAGTCCTCCCAGCAGTGCCCAGACACAGGAGGGGTGTGTGCCTATCACCCCCAGCAGTGCCCAGAGTCAGGAGGGGTGTGTGCAGAGTCCTCCCAGCAGTGCCCAGAGACAGGAGGGGTGGGTGCCTATCACTCCCAGCAGTGCCCAGAGTCAGGAGGGGTGGGTGCAGAGTCCTCCCAGCAGTGCCCAGACGCAGGAGGGGTGGGTGCCTATCACTCCCAGCAGTGCCCAGAGTCATGAGGGGTGTGTGCCTATCACTCCCAGCAGTGCCCAGAGACAGGAGGGGTGTGTGCCAATCACTCCCAGCAGTGCCCAGAGACAGGAGGGGTGTGTGCAGAGGCCTCCCAGCAGTGCCCAGAGTCAGGAGGGGTGTGTGCAGAGTCCTCCCAGCAGTGCCCAGACACAGGAGGGGTGGGTGCCTAACACTTACAGCAGTTCACATGTAACGCAAAGGGTGGAGTAGCCACAGATACCATGCCCACAAATGTCAGTCAGGTGCACAAAGACCCTGCAGTACATGTAACCACACGTGTGCGAGGCTGGGAGTATACGCAGAAAAGAAAACATGTTCACATGAAGTCATGTCAATAGTCCACATACACAAGTACAATGACTATCCAGAATGCCACGAATGATGCAGGTGGAGACATCGCACAGCATGCATGTGCAAAGTAGAAGGAGTCCATCACACACCCAGGTAATGTACACACAGCTCTGCGCTAAATATTGGGAACACCCTGCAGGGAAGATGTCAGGGTACACAGAGGAAGGAATACACCTTTGGACAATTTCACCATGCAGCAACTGCTTACATGAACACAGAAACCTAGCAAACACCGTGTGATGGCACACAGATCCCAGGGTCCCCCCTATGACCAGCACACTACTACATTTCCCACACAACCAACACATGATCACCACCCAAAATCATGTAGCAGCCCCACCACCAGCAATATCAGAAAAGCAGTAGTGTTCAAAGGAAACAAAAATGGCTTTAATCAGCATGATCAAAAATTGTATGTTCGTATAAGGTTCAATATTTGCAAAGCCCATTGGGCAGTCCAGAAGTCACAGCTGGATGGGGGACACAGTGGGATGCATGTCCCCTAGCTTGCCTGCACAGTTACATTCCGTCGTCTTCCACAGGGGTGAGGGCATCATGTGGGGGGGAAGAAACAGGCACCGCAGGGACAGGAGGGTGAAGGGTAGGCGTCGTAGGTGCAGGGATGGAGGACTCCACCACAGGGGGTGGGGCAGGGCCAAAGGCGGAGGCCAGGATCTCGCTGCACACCTTTGCAAGGTCCTCCAGGGAATCCCCTGCACCCGAAGGAACCATAGGCCCCAAGGAGGGGGGGGGGTCAGAGGGATGGGTCGCAGCGCCACTGGGGGAGGGTGTAGACAGGGGGGGGGAATCAACCACCATGACCGAGGACTTCCTTGACCGCTTGCGTGGTGGCGTCACTGTGGGGCTCAGGGACAGAGCGGCCATGAAGGAGTCTTTGGGGGAGATGTGGCCAGGAGAGCTGAGGGGAGGGGATTTGGAGGGAGTGGATTGGGTGGAATGCGGACTCCCACTCTGGCTGCGTGTCACACGTTTGCCCCCCCACCCAGTGGGTGTGCCTACTTCACCCTGTGTGTGCGTGTCAGGAGGTGTGCGGTGGACCTTCCCTGCTGGTGTGGTGCCTGTGTCTGTTGTGGTGGGTGCATGCTGACGTCTGGGTGTACGTGGGACAGGCATGGGAGTGGGAAGTGTGGATGGGGCAGGTGTAGGGGGTGGGACGTAGCGCTGCAGGAGACCCACTGCTGCAGTCAGTGTTGAGTCTATCGACCTCAGCAAGCTGCGTTGGTCAGCCTGCGATGAATGAATGCCCTCCAAGTATGCCTCCATGTTGTTGAGGACCTGGCTGTGGCCATGGAGGACATTAAGGATCGCAGCCTGACCAACCTGCAACTGCCGCTGGATGTCCACAGACTCGGCATTGGCGGCAGCAGTGGAGACAGGGGCAGGGGGTGCGGTGCCTGGCAGGAAGGAGACATGTGGTGACCGGGCACGCTGGGAAGGGACACGAGCAAGTGGGAGGCGGCTGATGGCAATGGAGGGGGCGGGGCGAGATGTAGTGCCGCTGTCAGCTGCTGGTGCAGCCGCCGCCCACTCGGAGAGATCATCCTCGGACCCGTCAGCTTCATACTCCAGTCGACAGGTCCCCGGGTTCACTCTCCTCCGCCTCAGTCCCACTTGATGTGCCAGCCCCGATGTCACCGCTGGCACTGGTGCTCGGTCCCTCTGCTCCGTCTGTGCCCATGTCTCCCTCCGTGTCCCCCGACGATGCTGTGGGCAGGGTGAAGAGACAGAAATTAATCATACACCTGTATACATATGTCACATGAGTCCAATCTACATAGGTCACAGTGCATAGCCTGAAACAAAAGAAGAGTTACATCTACAAAACAAGGTACATATGTAGGGTATGCAAGACACAGGTTTTTGACCCACCATGCCACCGAAAAACTATGGAGAGCATGACACAATAGCAAATGAGATGGAATGGAATTTTGACTGAGGAGCACGGCCCAGGGGACAATCCAGCACTGCATCTGCACCACACAGCGTGGCAGGAAATAGGGATGAGCAGGGACCATATCCAGGAACAAGAGGCACATGTAGCATAGGTTAAACTGAAAACATGCCCATCATGACTGGCCCACTGCACCTTGAGTGCATGTCCAGACCAACATCACACACTGGCCAGTCCTAGCAAGGAGATATCAGGTTGTGACATGAAGGCCATGCCCGCACCACCCACCCCCTACATGAGACAATTATTTGGAGACACAGGAAGCACTTACATCCCTTAGTCTAGGTGAAATACACATGGGATGCAACAAATCAAGGTTGCACACAAAATACCCAAGGTGCGCCTGTCCAAATAATCATGTACAAATGGGCATCATCAGATGATTGTAACAAGACACACAGGCAATGTCCACCGTGAGTATGAACAAGGAAAATCAGGTCAGTCTGTACAGTGGACACTTGTACTACATTTCACGTCAATATACATTTGGCCAGGGGACAATGGCACAGAGCACAACCTATGCTGTAGACACAGAGATTGTCAACATATTCAGATTACACACATGATACCTAGGAAAATATGCCCCTGGGGACAGTGGTGGCCACACAACTCCATGCTCCTGAATGGGAATGACTGCAACACACGCTACCATCCCCGCACTATGCGTACCGCACACTCATGCACATCATGTCACAGGCCACCACATAGGACATGCATGCTGTAAGGCCTCACACTTGAGAGACTAACTCCCATGTCTGGACTCAGCATTAGTGCCAACTGACATGGAACCCACAAGACCAGAACTGGACAGGGCACAGGCAAGCTCCCAAAACATGTTACACACCACCCCCACACATGATGCTGCAGGCATTGTACACGTGGAGAAGGTGCCAGGCTACATAACCTTGTGACGGAGTGACGTCACACAGACCAGGGAACACATTGCAAGGAGGGGAAGGGAGGCAGGAGAGCACTGCAATACTGTGGGTAACAGGATCTGCACAGCACCATTAAACCCTGGCAGTGCATCCATGGAACAGTGCACTTACAAATGCTGGTGAAACACAACAAACACACATGTACCTACCCCCTTCCTGCTGCTGCATCTCCTGTAAGCGCCTGTCCAAGTCTGGAAATACCACCGCCAGCACACGCTTGTGGATGTGGGAGAGACGGCGGCGCCCGCGGTTCTTATGGCTCTCAGGTGAGTCCCCCAGCAGGACCCGTGCGATCCTCCGCGTCCAGCACCGGATATCCTGCCAGCGTTTCCTCACCTGGGACAGGCTCCGCCTCCGACCATCCGCACCCCTCACGGCACTGACGGCGGTCAGCCAGATCTGCTCCTTGGCAGAGGCGCCTACCTGTGAGGATGAACAAGTGACACTACATCAATACACCTGCAACATGTCACAGAGACACATATGGGAACAAATTAGCTGGTTACAACAAGGCATGTCATGCAGCCAATGCATTGCACCTTTGCCATAGGGACATACTCCTCTGGGGAAGGGCAAAAGCAGTACGTGCCATTGAGAGTACACAGGTGGACTGAGGGCAAAGACACAATCAATTATCAAGGCTCACACTGTGCATCACACCCACCCCTCCTGTCTCTGGGCACTGCTGGGGGTGATAGGCACCCACCCCTCCTGTGTCTGGGCACTGCTGGGAGAACTCTGCACCCACCCCTCCTGTCTCTGGGCACTGCTGGGAGTGATAGGCACCCACCCCTCCTATGTCTGGGCACTGCTGGGAGTGATAGGCACCCACCCCTCCTATGTCTTGGCACTGCTGGGAGGACTCTGCACCCACCCCTCCTATGTCTGGGCACTGCTGGGAGGACTCTGCACACACCCCTCCTGTCTCTGGGCACTGCTGGGAGTGATAGGCACCCACCCCTCCTATGTCTTGGCACTGCTGGGAGGACTCTGCACCCACCCCTCCTATGTCTGGGCACTGCTGGGAGGACTCTGCACACACCCCTCCTGTCTCTGGGCACTGCTGGGAGTGATAGGCACCCACCCCTCCTATGTCTTGGCACTGCTGGGAGGACTCTGCACCCACCCCTCCTATGTCTGGGCACTGCTGGGAGGACTCTGCACCCACCCCTCCTGACTCTGGGCACTGCTGGGAGGACTCTGCACACACCCCTCCTGACACTGGGCACTGCTGGGAGGACTCTGCACCCACCCCTCCTATGTCTGGGCACTGCTGGGAGGACTCTGCACCCACCCCTCCTATGTCTGGGCACTGCTGGGAGGACTCTGCACCCACCCCTCCTGACTCTGGGCACTGCTGGGAGGACTCTGCACACACCCCTCCTGACTCTGGGCACTGCTGGGAGGACTCTGCACCCACCCCTCCTATGTCTGGGCACTGCTGGGAGGACTCTGCACCCACCCCTCCTGACTCTGGGCACTGCTGGGAGGACTCTGCACACACCCCTCCTGTGTCTGGGCACTGCTGGGAGACATCAGTCATTCCCCCCCCTGGGACCCCCCCTACAGTACATAGCATGTGTGTCACACCTGGACACAATGGCAGAAGTCACAGTCACAAAAAAAGGGACACAGTCTGTGCTAGTAGCTCTGCACTCACCTGATACCCTGGTCGCCCATACAGCAGGGGGTACTGTGGGAGGATCACATCCAGCAATGCCAGGTTCTCCTCCAGGGTGAATGGCTGTGACCTCTCCACAGACCTTGACATGGTTCCAGGGAATCACGAGCAGCAGCAGTGTGTTAGATAGGAAATATGTGCAGGCAAGTGCTCCCTCATGGGACCTGGTTGCCTTATATCTGCCTTGCTGTCCTGTTTCATGCACAGGAGTACAGAGTGATTGGTCACTCACATTTGCATCCTATATTTCCTCCAATCCCTTCAAACCTAGCACAGTCAGTGGGTTCTTATTGTGTTTTTTTCTTCAGCATGATGTCAACCCCACAAACACATTGCGACAAAGTAGATTCATTCCAACTGACTTCTGCTGTGCACCTTCCAGAACAAATGCAAACTTTAAACTTGGGCTCCATGACAACCAGCATGCATGTAGGCCTTAATACTTGTCCCTCATGTGTCCCCTATGTAAAATTGAGCTTCACCCACAGGTACGGTGCGTTCCGGGCCCCTAGGGCACCCCAAATGCATAGCAACGGCCCTTACACGCGTGCGTACGTTCACTATCACCATGGGTGTCCTCGCGTATGCGTACTCGTACTGGTACGGCCCGTACACACGCCTGTACGTTCACTATCACTACGAGTACGCATACGCGAGGACACCCATAGTGATAGTGAGCGTACAGGCGTGTGTACGGGCCGTACCACTATGGGTGTCCTCGCGTATGCGTACTCGTACTGGTACGGCCCGTACACACGCCTGTACGTTCACTATCACTATGGGTGTCCTCGCGTATGCGTACTCTTACTGGTACGGCCCGTACACACGCCTGTACGTTCACTATCACTATGGGTGTCCTCGCGTATGCATACTCGTAGTGATAGTGAACGTACAGGCGTGTGTACGGGCCGTACCAGTACGAGTACGCATACGCGAGGACACCCATAGTGGTACGGCCCGTACACACGCATGTACGCTCACTATCACTACGAGTACACATACGCGAGGACACCCATAGTGATAGTGAACGTACAGGCGTGTGTACGGGCCGTACCAGTACGAGTACGCATACGCGAGGACACCCATAGTGATAGTGAATGTACAGGCGTGTGTACGGGCTGTACCAGTACGAGTACGCATACGCGAGGACACCCATAGCGATAGTGAACGTACAGGCGTGTGTACGGGCCGTACCACTATGGGTGTTCTCGCGTATGCTTACTTACTGACCGTACACATGCCTGTACGCTCACCATCACTATGGGTACACATACGGCAGCACTCCCATAGTGATATGGGAACGTACACATGCCCTCTTAGCAGCAGTATGGCGGTTTTCACACATCACAGTGGTGACAGGCAGCACACAGGAAGGAATAGGGCGGACATACTTGTCCATGGATGGACATCAAGGTATTGTCTGTGCAGTACTACATGTGTGGGGCACAGGTGTGACAGGCTGTGATGTGGCACATTACTCCTGAGTCGAGAAGGCACCAGATGTATGATGAGATGTGTACAGATGTAATGTGTGACGGTGCAATGTGTGCCAGGCATGCCCTTGACTCCTTGGACATGTGTGCATGTCGTACTGCACACTTGGGATGACCGACACTGGCATGGCACGGACACCAACACATGGAAGTGTCCCCTGATGCCCGGTACAGGGGTTACCACACCTGACTTGTCACTACCCACGGTGCACGATGTGACTATGTCATGTATGTGTGGGGGTTTCCCATTAGGTTGATGTTGGAGCACCCTCAAAAGCTGCAGCTGTTGCAGCAACCAACATGTGTCTGTGTGTAGATTGACATTGCACACTGTTCCGCACACCATGCCACATGTGGTATCGGATGTGAGGTGCGTATGTATGCATGGGACACGGAGTAGCGTAACTAGGACATGTCTGCATCCTCTCTATGAATGTGTGGTGAGTCATGACATGTGCACCTTCATGGCAAGGTGTGTGGGCTGTCCTAGTGTAATGTCATGTGACCTGTGGCTCTAGTGTTCCGCTACCAGTCTCTGCAATCGGCATCCTACTTCTGCTGATGTGTGGGTGTATGTCACTCCTGTCTTGCGTCTGGCTGTTCACTTGCACTGGGACACAGCTAATCCCATGCCATGGCATGTGGAGGTTCTCAATCTCCGTGTGTAGCTGGCTCTTGGTAGGAGTGTCACCTGGCAGCCATACGTGTCCAGGGCATGTGGCACATACCTGACTCCGTATGTAGCATATGTGTATAGACAGATTAACATGTGCTCAGTACAAATTATTTGTTGTTGTGGTGCACTCACTCTTCCTTGTCACTTCCAAATTACTGCAGAGCGCCGCCTCTTCCCCGAGCAATTCCGGACTTGGCTGCCATGCGGGAGAATGATCGTATCCGGTGCTACCGCTTCCCCCAACGGTTGATTCTGGAGTTGACGGCGAGACTGGCACCACACCTGCAACCGCTGCACAGGTATCCTACGGCACTGACACCCAAGCTGAAGGTAATGGCAGCCCTACATTTTCTAGCCACGGGTACCTTTCAAAATACCATAGCTCATGTTGGTGGCATGTCCCAGAGCATGTTCTGCCGTGTGCAGCATGATTTCTTAGAGGCCATGTTGATTCACCTGGATGACTTCATACATTTTCCTACCCCTGAAATGTTGACTGGGGTCAAGCGTGGATTCTATGCCCTGGGAGGGATGCCCCATGTCATTGGGTCCATAGATGGGACACATGTTGCTTTGGTACCACCACAGGCACAGGAGGTAGCGTACCGGAATCGCAAGCACTACCACTCCATCAATGCCCTTGTGGTGTGTCTGTCCAACATGGTGATTTCACATGTCTGTGCTCGTTTTCCAGGATCAGCACACGATGCCTACATCATGAGGCGTAGCAGGGTGCCTGAAATGATGACGCAGCTGCGCAACGAATGAGCATGTGTTGTTGGTGGGTACAGTCTGTCTGTCCTGTATTTTGCGTAGACTACCGGCACGACCGCTTCTCCAGTTCTAACGATGTCCATGTGCTTCCCATGTAGGGGACGCTGGCTATCCCAACATGCCATGGCTGATCACACCTCTCCGCAACCCCATCACGCCGGCCCAGCTCCGCTACAACACCGCCCATGGCTGGACAAGGTGAGTGATAGAGAGGACATTTGGCCTGCTGAAGAGCCGATTCAGGTGCCTACACAAGACCGGCGGCGCCCTCCCATATGCCCCTGCGAAGGTCTGCAAAATCTTCATGGTGTGCTGCATGCTGCACAACATGGCAGTTGAGAAAGCTGTGCCACTCATCCTGGATCAAGATGACGAGGACCATCCACCCGTGGAGGACGAAGGGCTTGGCAATGGGGCTAGTGATGTGGAGGATGTGGAGCCGCAAGAGGACATCCGGACTCGGCTCATACGCGACTTCTTTGCTTAGTGGTGAGTACCAGTGTCTGAGTGTGCACGCATTGGTCCCCGTGTGGCATGTGTTGCGATGTGTGTCTCCACATGCATGTATGGCACGTGAGTCAGAGGTGTGTGTGGGTGTGTCACTGGAGTGATGGTGCCAGTGATGGTTGTATTTCCCCAGTCATAATTGTGACCTAGCATGTTGTCATCCATACATGTGTCGAGTAAATGCACATGCAAGTGGCTGTGCTTTTTGTGGCTGACTTCTTGTGTGTCTCTCTTCCCCAGGTACTTGCGCATGCCGTCTGCTGCTTGCATTGTTGTGGCACTGCTATTCCTCATGGACACGTCATCGTGTGCTGACTCAGCGTTACAGGCACGGACACGTTTGGAAGTCTCCTTAGGGTAAGGGATGCATATGGGGTGTATTGGGTGTGGCAGTTGTTCACGATGTATGCACACTGCCCCTGTGGATGTTTGGTTCCTCTGCAGACATGTAGCATCACCATGGTACACATGACATGCAGCTGTGTACACCTGAATAGATGGTCTGACTTGTTGACAGTCATCAGTGATGGGATAGTGGATTGTGATGATGGCATCAATGTGTGTAACACTGCCCTCGGACACATACGGTTTGCATTGGCTTGACATGGTGTGGGACTTCTACATCAGCGGATGAATGGTGCATGGCAGTCTCTCCGTGAGCAGCTGTGGGTGTTTAGCTGTTAGCCGACAATTGTGTGCCAGTTCCATGGCTATCACGCATTTGTGCTGCAGAAGGGGGGTGCCAGTGTTGGACCCACATGTTACTCCACATGAAGTGTTCATGTGTACTTCAAGTTGCCTCTGCAATCCCGAAAACATGACTAATAAAGGTGTCCCTATGCCTCCAAGGTGCCTCTTCTCAGTCAATGCTGGTGTGTTGCCACGGTGCATCCAGCATGTCTGGCATGGTTTTCCCTGATAGTGGCTATGTGTCTATGTGTCGAGTAGCAAGATGCAAGCTGTGTGTGTGGGATGAGAGTGTGTATTGTGCATGATGTCCATGACTGTGTGGGTATTGTGACATGTGCCATCCCCATGCATCCAACGTTGGGCAGGCCTCCATTCTCTGCATCCACCGGACTCAAGCTTGCAGGACATGGTTCTGCCACCTGTCTACACATACCTGGGTGCCCCCAGGACACTGGACAGGATCCCTGACCTCTGCGCATGACTGTTGCTGTACTCAATGTGTCTGTCAGCACGGTTGTGCGGCCACCCCCTCAGCTGGTTGGGCCCATCACGGGTGTGTATGGTGCTCCATGTCTGTCTTGCCTAATACACTGTGACCCGTGTGTCCTGTGCCAGACTCAGGCCCCAGGGTGTGGATGGTTGAAGTCAAAAGAGAACTCAGGCATGTTTAGACTTTATAAGACACATGTAAGGTAATAATACAACCAGCAGGCATCTTCTCTTCATGGTGTGACTTTTTATTTTTGTGGGGGGGGTGGGGGGGGGGTATGACGTGAGGGGCTTTCCGGGAGTTTGGAATCCAAAGTTCAGTAGGGGAGTTAGTGTCCTTGCCATTGGAAATCCTCAGAGTCCATGCCACAGTCTTTGTCAACATTGGTCAGACAGTGACCAGCAAGGCCATGTGGCAGAGAATGTCTCTTGATGCTGTGATGCTGTTGCTCCAGTGGGCCAGGTGCCAGGCCAGGTGTCCTGGGAGATGGTGATGTAGCGCCGACCCTCACGGTCCTTTCCGTGGACGACCCGGCCTCCTGCGGGGACCCTCAGAAGCAGGCCGTGACGATGTTTGGGATGCTCCATCGGATGTTTCCTCCTCCTCCTGGTCCCTCCCTATGGGTGGTGATGTTCTACGCCTTGTGGCACAGGGAGGGTTGCCCATGTTGTCGGCCATCCGACGGAGTCTATTGTGAATCCCCTGGAACACCGTCAAGAGCTCAGCCTGTCTGTCCTCCATCCTCCGTTGGTGTTGCAGTTGACAGGCATGTTGCTGGGCCTGCTGGGTCTTTATCTCATCGAGGGTCCCCTTCATCTCATTGAGGGTGGACACAACCTGGGCCATGCCCGTGGTGTCCTGCCGGTATGTGTCCAGGATGTTACGGACATGGGAATATACCGGTTCCCCAGCCAACTGGTCAGGCTGGCGCCTCCGCCGTCCTCCACTCCCACCACCCCTGCCCACTTGCACCTGGCCTGCCCTTGTGGGCACATCGGGTCTCCGGGACCCCTGAGGGGTGGCATTGGCGTTGTCGCCTGCCTCCTCCTGGGTGCCCGGGACACCGTGTCCCTCCTGGCCAGCCTGGCTGCTTTGTGGTGGTGGGGCAGGGATCCTGGGTGTCTCCTGGGATGTGGCAGGAGTGGGGGTGGTGGTTGGCCCCGTTGTACCTGACGCAGGTGCTGCAGGTCGTTGGACACCAGAGGGGCCAGGTTGGTCGGGGTCGTCCACAGAGTGGTGAGAGTCGTCGCTGCCGGTGGGATCAGCCTCCCGCAGAGCCGGGTCCTGTGAGTCTTCCCCCACAGTGTTGGGGGGTGAACCACGAGGTTGACCTGTGTGTGAGAGAGACAATGTTAATTTTGGTCCATACAACATCCATGTTTCATCAGTTTCAAAGTTGGAACATTGACTCTGGGAATTAGGATCTGTCTTGCATTCCACTCACAGTGCACTTGTGCATGGGTGTGTCCCTTGGGCACCACTTTGGGGCCTTTAACTATGTGTGGCACAGTCTTACTTGCTGCGTCAGGTGTGACTGCAGTCAGCAGTGGAGTGGGCAGGTGTGGCGAGCCATGCATTGGCGCCTTCCGTGTTGCACTGTACGTGGGCATATGGAGTGGTTCCACACACTTAGTTAATGCAGGTAGCTGTCGTTGTGCTCGTGCACAGGTTGTGACATGGCCCTGTGTTTTGCCATGGAGGAGAGGGGTGGTGCTGGCACTGGCCACCCTTGTCTACATGCACGCAGTCCACCTGCTGACGACCAGACATTCCCACACACCACAAGGCTGATTTGCTCTCCCTGTGTCTCCCTCCCTCTGTGTCCCCCTCTCCCTCCCTCTGTGTCCCCCTCTCCCTCCCTCTTTGTGTCAGCCTCCTCCCTCTGTCCGTCTCCCTGTGTCTCCCTCCCTCTGTGTCCCCCTCTCCCTCCCTCTCTGTCCCCCTGTCCCTACCTCTGTGTGTCAGCCTCCTCCCTCTGTCCGTCTCCCTGTTTCTCCCTCCCTCTGTGTCTCCCTCTCCCTCCCTCTGTGTCCCCCTGTCCCTCCCTCTGTGTGTCACCCTCTGTCACCTCAGCCCAGCTTCCTGGGCACAGACTGTTAGCAGATCTTTGAATGGCCCTTGGCTTGTTGATGTGAGTTTGTTTCTGATCTCCAGGCACCCATTGGGTGTGGTGTCTGTGTCAGCGCTGCTGCTATTGTGGTGTGTGCTGCCACTCTTTCACAGTGTTGGCTGTTCATTAGCTGCTGTCATGTGCAAAAACGTGCCTTCACCCCCATGTGTTAATGCAAGGCGTCCGCCATTTGCTGGCGAGTCTTTCCTGTGTGGGGACACAGTGTTTGTCTGGCTGTGACCTAGGCCATATGGGCAGAGGGCATTGTTGTCTGCTTCTGAGTTGCACTATGTGATTTTTGGGGCCCACACTCCCGCCATCCGGCTTACCGTGTCATGTGTTGGTGTCTTCTGTGGCCTGTGACTTGACATTGTCCAGCTGGGTGCATGGGGCATGGTGGCGCCAGTGGCATGTGCGTGTTCATGGAGTGTGGTTGAGTCATGCGATAGCTTGGGGTGGTTGCGTGCCTGTTTGTGAGTTTGGTTGTGGATGACGTTCCCCCCATGTGAGGTGCGTTGTTTGTGTACTCACCCGGGTCTCAGAGTCCTCCTAATCCTTCGACTGCCTCCACCGGCAGTATGGCCATCACCCTCTCCTCCCAGGGATGGTAGTGTACGGGTCTGCGGGACGGCCCTCCTCCAGTGTCGTTGGCCTGGTTGTGTTCGTCCGTCATCTTGGCTCGGACCCTCCTCCGCAGATCGTACCACCTGGCTTGGCATTCTTGCTTGTTCCTTCTGGTGTCCGCAACAGCATTCACAGCATCGACGATGGTCTGCCACATGGCTGTTTTTTCTGACATGCTGGTCTGTCTGACCAATGTTCCAAAGAGGTGTGGCTCGACTCTGAGGATTTCATCGACAAGGACCTCCAACTCTCGGTTACGGAACTTTGGATTCTTGTTAGTGGGCATGGTGAGGGGTGTGGGGGTGGATGGGGGGGTGTGTGGATGGTTGTGGGTGTGTGGGTGTGGTTGTGCAGGTGTGTGTGTGTGTGAATGTGATGAGGGGGTGTTTGTGAAGGTGGTTGTGTGAAGGTGTGCAAGTGTAAGGTGTGGTAAAGCTTGTAGTATGGTGCTGTAGGTTGTCTGTGGGGTCTGGCAGCAGTGAGTCTGGTGCAAAGGCTCATGGTTTGTGTGTGTGGGCCCTTTTTATTGGTCCATTGGTGGGTGTGGCTGTGTTTGAACTTTGGGTGGGTGTGTTATAAGGAGTGGTGGTGTATTGGGCCTCTGTTTGTTTTTGGCAGTTGCAGGTCAGTGAATGTGTTGTTTTAGTGGTTGTTGGACATGTTTAGTGGCTTTGTGCCATTCGAATGGTGTATTCTTGTGTTGTTCTGTTTTGTCCTGGTTGTGTATGTGCGTTTTTAGCGTGTGTACGGGGTGTACATGGGCCATTTGGTTGTACAGTGCTGTCCTTGTGTGTGGCTTGGTACGACTCGTACATGCGGTTGTGATGTTGGGGCCTGGGGTGTGCTCCGTACTTAGGAGGTTGTGGTGGGGGTGCGACTCTGACGTACACGGGTGTACATACATGGGTGGGGGTACGACTCTGATGTACAGGGGTGCACATACACGGGTGGGGGTACGACACGTACAGGGGTGTACATACACGGGGGGTATGACACGTACAGGGGTGTACATACACAGGAGGTACGACACGTACACGGGTGTACATACACGGGGGGTACGACACGTACAGGGGTGTACATACACGGGGGTACGACACGTACAGGGGTGTCCATACACGGGGGTACGACACGTACACGGGTGTACATACAGGGGGGTACGACACGTACAGGGGTGTACATACACGGGGGTACGACACGTACACGGGTGTACATACACGGGGGGTACGACACGTACAGGGGTGTACATACACGGGGGTACAACACGTACACGGGTGTACATACAGGGGGGGGTACAACACGTACAGGGGTGTACATACACGGGGGTACGACACGTACACGGGTGTACATACACGGGGGAGTACGACACGTACACGGGTGTACATACAGGGGGGGTAGGACACGTACAGGGGTGTACATACACGGGGGTACGACACGTACACGGGTGTACATACAGGGGGGGTAGGACACGTACAGGGGTGTACATACACGGGGGTACGACACGTACACGGGTGTACATACAGGCGGGGTACGACATGTACAGGGGTGTACATACACGGGGGGTACGACACGTACACGGGTGTACATACACGGGGGGTACGACACGTACACGGGTGTACATACAGGGGGGTACGACACGTACAGGGGTGTACATACACGGGGGGTACGACACGTACACGGGTGTACATACACGGGGGGTACGACACGTACATGGGTGTACATACAGGGGGGGGTACGACACGTACAGGGGTGTCCATACACGGGGGTACGACACGTACACGGGTGTACATACACGGGGGTAGGACACGTACACGGGTGTACATGCAGGGGGGGTACGACACGTACACGGGTGTACATACACAGGGGGGTACGATACGTACACGGGTGTACATACAGGGGGGGGTAGGACACGTACAGGGGTGTACATACACGGGGGTACGACACGTACACGGGTGTACATACAGGGGGGGGTACGACACGTACAGGGGTGTACATACACGGGGGTACGACACGTACACAGGTGTACATACACGGGGGTACGACACGTACATGGGTGTACATACAGGGGGGTAGGACACGTACAGGGGTGTACATACATGGGGGGTACGACACGTACACGGGTGTACATACAGGGGGGGTACGACACGTACACGGGTGTACATACAGGGGGGGTACGACACGTACAGGGGTGTACATACACGGGGGTATGACACGTACACGGGTGTACATACACGGGGGGTAGGACACGTACACGGGTGTACATGCAGGGGGGGTATGACACGTACACGGGTGTACATACAGGGGGGGTACGACACGTACACAGGTGTACATACACGGGGGGTACGACACGTACACGGGTGTACATACAGGGGGGGGTAGGACACGTACAGGGGTGTACATACACGGGGGTACGACACGTACACGGGTGTACATACGGGGGGTAGGACACGTACAGGCGTGTACATACACGGGGGTACGACACGTACACGGGTGTACATACAGGGGGGGTAGGACACGTACAGGGGTGTACATACACGGGGGTACGACACGTACACGGGTGTACACACAGGGGGGGGTACGACACGTACAGGGGTGTACATACACGGGGGTACGACACGTACACGGGTGTACATACACGGGGGGTACGACACGTACACGGGTGTACATACACGGGGGTACGACACGTACACGGGTGTACATACAGGGGGGTACGACATGTACAGGGGTGTACATACACGGGGGTACGACACGTACACGGGTGTACATACACGGGGGGGGTACGACACGTACACGGGTGTACATACAGGGGGGGTACGACACGTACAGGGGTGTACATACACGGGGGGTACGACACGTACACGGGTGTACATACAGGGGGGGGTACGACACGTACACGGGTGTACATACACGGGTGGGGTGTACATACACGGGGGGTACATCTCGGATGATAGGGGGCTGGGGGGAGTGTTGGGCGCGTATGCGGGCACATGTCTCCATGGTTGCTATGGGTGTTCGGTGCGGACGGTGTTTTTTCCATACGGTGTGTCACCCTCTGTCACCTCAGCCCAGCTTCCTGGGCACAGACTGTTAGCAGATCTTTGAATGGCCCTTGGCTTGTTGATGTGAGTTTGTTTCTGATCTCCAGGCACCCATTGGGTGTGGTGTCTGTGTCAGCGCTGCTGCTGTTGTGGTGTGTGCTGCCACTCTTTCACAGTGCTGGCTGTTCATTAGCTGCTGTCATGTGCAAAAACGTGCCTTCACCCCCATGTGTTAATGCAAGGCGTCCGCCATTTGCTGGCGAGTCTTTCCTGTGTGGGGACACAGTGTTTGTCTGGCTGTGACCTAGGCCATATGGGCAGAGGGCATTGTTGTCTGCTTCTGAGTTGCACTATGTGATTTTTGGGGCCCACACTCCCGCCATCCGGCTTACCGTGTCATGTGTTGGTGTCTTCTGTGGCCTGTGACTTGACATTGTCCAGCTGGGTGCATGGGGCATGGTGGCGCCAGTGGCATGTGCGTGTTCATGGAGTGTGGTTGAGTCATGCGATAGCTTGGGGTGGTTGCGTGCCTGTTTGTGAGTTTGGTTGTGGATGACGTTCCCCCCATGTGAGGTGCGTTGTTTGTGTACTCACCCGGGTCTCAGAGTCCTCCTAATCCTTCGACTGCCTCCACCGGCAGTATGGCCATCACCCTCTCCTCCCAGGGATGGTAGTGTACGGGTCTGCGGGACGGCCCTCCTCCAGTGTCGTTGGCCTGGTTGTGTTCGTCCGTCATCTTGGCTCGGACCCTCCTCCGCAGATCGTACCACCTGGCTTGGCATTCTTGCTTGTTCCTTCTGGTGTCCGCAACAGCATTCACAGCATCGACGATGGTCTGCCACATGGCTGTTTTTTCTGACATGCTGGTCTGTCTGACCAATGTTCCAAAGAGGTGTGGCTCGACTCTGAGGATTTCATCGACAAGGACCTCCAACTCTCGGTTACGGAACTTTGGATTCTTGTTAGTGGGCATGGTGAGGGGTGTGGGGGTGGATGGGGGGGTGTGTGGATGGTTGTGGGTGTGTGGGTGTGGTTGTGCAGGTGTGTGTGTGTGTGAATGTGATGAGGGGGTGTTTGTGAAGGTGGTTGTGTGAAGGTGTGCAAGTGTAAGGTGTGGTAAAGCTTGTAGTATGGTGCTGTAGGTTGTCTGTGGGGTCTGGCAGCAGTGAGTCTGGTGCAAAGGCTCATGGTTTGTGTGTGTGAGCCCTTTTTATTGGTCCATTGGTGGGTGTGGCTGTGTTTGAACTTTGGGTGGGTGTGTTATAAGGAGTGGTAGTGTATTGGGCCTCTGTTTGTTTTTGGCAGTTGCAGGTCAGTGAATGTGTTGTTTTAGTGGTTGTTGGACATGTTTAGTGGCTTTGTGCCATTCGAATGGTGTATTCTTGTGTTGTTTTGTTTTGTCCTGGTTGTGTATGTGCGTTTTTAGCGTGTGTACGGGGTGTACATGGGCCATTTGGTTGTACAGTGCTGTCCTTGTGTGTGGCTTGGTACGACTCGTACATGCGGTTGTGATGTTGGGGCCTGGGGTGTGCTCCGTACTTAGGAGGTTGTGGTGGGGGTGCGACTCTGACGTACACGGGTGTACATACATGGGTGGGGCTACGACTCTGATGTACAGGGGTGCACATACACGGGAGGTACGACACGTACACGGGTGTACATACACGGGGGGTACGACACGTACAGGGGTGTACATACACGGGGGTACGACACGTACAGGGGTGTCCATACATGGGGGTACGACACGTACACGGGTGTACATACAGGGGGGGTACGACACGTACAGGGGTGTACATACACGGGGGGTACGACACGTACACGGGTGTACATACACGGGGGGTACGACACGTACAGGGGTGTACATACACGGGGGTACGACACGTACACGGGTGTACATACAGGGGGGGGTACGACACGTACAGGGGTGTACATACACGGGGGTACGACACGTACACGGGTGTACATACAGGGGGGGTAAGACACGTACAGGGGTGTACATACACGGGGGGTACGACACGTACACGGGTGTACATACACGGGGGGGTACGACACGTACACGGGTGTACATACAGGGGGGGTAGGACACGTACAGGGGTGTACATACACGGGGGTACGACACGTACACGGGTGTACATACAGGGCGGGTAGGACACGTACAGGGGTGTACATACACGGGGGTACGACACGTACACGGGTGTACATACAGGCGGGGTACGACATGTACAGGGGTGTACATACACGGGGGGTACGACACGTACACGGGTGTACATACACGGGGGTACGACACGTACACGGGTGTACATACAGGGGGGGTACGACACGTACAGGGGTGTACATACACGGGGGGTACAACACGTACACGGGTGTACATACACGGGGGGTACGACACGTACATGGGTGTACATACAGGGGGGGGTACGACACGTACAGGGGTGTCCATACACGGGGGTACGACACGTACACGGGTGTACATACACGGGGGTAGGACACGTACACGGGTGTACATGCAGGGGGGGTACGACACGCACACAGGTGTATATACAGGGGGGGTACGACACGTACACGGGTGTACATACACAGGGGGGTACGATACGTACACGGGTGTACATACAGGGGGGGTAGGACACGTACAGGGGTGTACATACACGGGGGTACGACACGTACACGGGTGTACATACAGGGGGGGTACGACACGTACAGGGGTGTACATACACGGGGGTACGACACGTACACAGGTGTACATACACGGGGGTACGACACGTACATGGGTGTACATACAGGGGGGTAGGACACGTACATGGGTGTACATACACGGGGGGTACGACACGTACACGGGTGTACATACAGGGGGGGTACGACACGTACACGGGTGTACATACAGGGGGGGGTACGACACGTACAGGGGTGTACATACACGGGGGTACGACACGTACACGGGTGTACATACACGGGGGGTAGGACACGTACACGGGTGTACATGCAGGGGGGGTACGACACGTACACGGGTGTACATACAGGGGGGGTACGACACGTACACGGGTGTACATACACGGGGGTACGACACGTACACGGGTGTACATACAGGGGGGGGTAGGACACGTACAGGGGTGTACATACACGGGGGTACGACACGTACACGGGTGTACATACGGGGGGGTAGGACACGTACAGGGGTGTACATACACGGGGGTACGACACGTACACGGGTGTACATACAGGGGGGGGTAGGACACGTACAGGGGTGTACATACACGGGGGTACGACACGTACACGGGTGTACATACAGGGGGGGTACGACACGTACAGGGGTGTACATACACGGGGGGTACGACACGTACACGGGTGTACATACACGGGGGGTACGACACGTACACGGGTGTACATACACGGGGGGTACGACACGTACACGGGTGTACATACAGGGGGGGTACGACATGTACAGGGGTGTACATACACGGGGGGTACGACACGTACACGGGTATACATACACGGGGGGGTACGACACGTACACGGGTGTACATACAGGGGGGGTACGACACGTACAGGGGTGTACATACACGGGGGGTACGACACGTACACGGGTGTACATACAGGGGGGGGTACGACACGTACACGGGTGTACATACACGGGTGGGGGTGTACATACACGGGGGTACGTCTCGGACGATAGGGGGCTGGGGGGAGTGTTGGGCGCGTATGCGGGCACATGTCTCCATGGTTGCTATGGGTGTTCGGTGCGGACGGTGTTTTTTCCATACGGTTGTAACATCGGACGCACGGGATGGATCGTGATTCCTCGGTCGGACTTCACTTTTCACATTTGTACGTTAAATCGTCCGAGGACGTGTCGGACACATTTTCCGACCCGAGGACGTGTGGGGAATACTTCCCAATGCGATTCGTATGGTCTTTTTCCTATGCGAATCGTAATTGGCAGTTTGTACGGCACTTGTACGATTCGTACGGTAAAAAGACCGGATACGAGTCGTACGGGGGAAATTTTTACCGGATCGTGATCGGCACCCAAGTGTCTAAATAAAACCGAAATGAAAGTGAAGACAGAATGACCAGCCCTGGTGCTACAATCGGTGACTTTTTAGGAGGATGCACACATGTACACAAGCAAAAATGCTATCAATCTCAGTGAAGAGAGCCAAAGGAGGAAGGAGACTGAAACATTGCCCCCTGCTGCATATAGTGGTGAACCGAACCAAACGGAACATAGTTCCCTCCTATATAATGCAAGTGTCAAGCTGTGTGTTTAGCTAATGTTTGCCTGTAAAGTATTGTGAGTGCACAGTGTGATGCACAAGAGTTTTTGAGTGTTATGTGTTTTGTATGGCAGGTTTAGGTGTGTTCTGTTCGTGTGTGTGGAGTGTTGAGGGCTTTTGCTGTACTCTGTTATGTATACATGACGTTATGTGTAGTATTTTGTTATGAGTGTAACTGGGTGCTGAGTAATGAGTGTTTCTGAACTATGTGTTTTCAGGGAGGCGTCTTTGTGTCTGTGTAATGTGCATGCCTGCTTCTGCTACATGAGGTTTTATTGCTGAGGTGTGTGCACTGTCGAGCTGTCTTTTTATTTTGATGCAAGTGCTAAATAAAGGTTTATGTATTTGTGTGTGCTGTGCTGTCCTGAGTGTGGTGTGTGTTTGTGTAATGTGCTTTGTGTGTTTTGTGTCAGGGAGGTGTATACAAAAGTGTAATGTGGAGCATTTATCTCCAATGTATGTGTATAAGGCCACACAGAGGAGTTGTGGTGAACCCGGCAGGTAAACTGATGGCTTCCTGGCAGGGCCGGTGCTAGGCATGGGCAGTGTGGGCAGCTGTCCAGGACCCGGCACTCAGCCCACCAACTTGGGGCCCAGCAGCAGTGCAACACAGCCAGGCCACGGCGGCACAGGGACACTGGTCCTCCTCTGCTTTCTGCCTTTTCAATTGAAAACAAGCATTAAAAATGCAATAGGTCTCGCCTTTCATTAAGTTAAAGCCATTTGCTTTGCTATACAATGCCATTAGCAAAGCAAAGGCTTTAACTTCATCAAAGGCGAGACCTATTGCATTTTCAATGCTTGTTAAATTAATAATGATAACTATGTCATTTAATAAATGAGGATGTATATCAAAATATATGACATAATATAATTATCAAAATAAAAAATAAACAAGTAAACAAATGTTAACAAAAAACATTTCCCACCCATAATAATTCAAAATAACTTACTGTTTTGTAGCAGTAGATGGTCCTCAAAAACATACAAATCCATACGATTTCAAATGAAATGCAAATCCAGGAAAAAAGGAATGCAAAAAATAAATGTAAAAATACATCTGTAGAAAAAAGGCTCCAACGACGCAATCGCAACCACAACCACAAAATGGTGGCGTGCCTAGCAGGCGCCGTCCACAAGATTTGGATGCTGCATCCCTGCCAAATTGTCTATGGCGGTTCAACCACCATTGAAAGGCTGGTGTGGATGTACTTTGGTGGACCATTGCCAGCAGCACCCGCCGCAATGTTAAAAATTATGATAGAATCCTTCTATTGCTGAATGTGGATATATTTTTATCATTGCCAGGATAATTGCTTGCTCGAAATCTATTATTATTGTTTGTGGGAAGAAGTTTTCTTTTTGTTTTTTAATTATTGTTATTAATTCTTTATATGTTGTATTTTGTTTGTTGGGAAATAGGGTGTATATGAAAGGGATGTTAGTTTCATGATATTCGCCATGGATAGTATAAAGTTGATAAAATGGTTTAGGACAGACATTAAATGTTCCATCCATCATCCATGTTTCACATTGTTTTAATATTTGGATGTTGGTGTTGGTGGCAAAGATGATAATTCTGTTTTCATGGCTATTGTTGTGATAAATAATACATTTTTCATCTTTGAGTGTTACTGTGTATTCTGGTAGAATTTCTATTTCTGAGAAAATGTTGCGGGGTGGCGGTGTTTGAGTAGTTGATCATTTAGTTCTGGCCATGAGGCGTTTTAGGGTTGGGATGGAAGGTAATTGCCCAGTTACTTGTTCTGGAACATGGGTTAGCAAATTTCTTTAAGACTTTTGTGCTTGTTTGTTGTGAGCTGGTGCTTGTTTCTTTGATGTTTTCTAGAACATCTCTAACCTCTATTTCTGTGAGGTTGGGGGGTGGTTGTGTTCTCTAACATTAATTACAGTTGTTTCTATTGTTGTTGCTCTCCCATTGCAAGAATTGGAGTAGTATTTAGTACATTTCCAATGTGTTTAATTTTCTGTTATTTTCTCTTATGTGTAACTGTAGCCCATGTAGCATAGTAGTACTTTTCCTTTTTGTGAGGAAATTAACCTTGCCCCTTCTGTCATTTTTTTGTGTTTCTGTGAATGTATATATATGTATATATATATATATATATATATATATATATATATATATATATATATATATATATATATATATATATATATATATATATATATATATATATATATATATATATTGCTGACTTCACCTCTTTGACATCAGTTTCCCCGGAAAGGACGAACACGGACCCAAGGTTTCTGGAGCAAAGTAAGTTTATTTGCTGCCCTGCACCGCCGCCATAACGCGTTTCGGCCTTCCAAAGGCCTTGATCACATGACGCGTTGCTTGGTGCCTTACCTACATTTAAAGTGTCAGTGCAAAGGTTACGTGCTCACACAGGTGACTAATTCATAAACATGGAAGAATTACAGAGGTCAATTACCACAGAGCGTCAAACCAATAAGTGCACCGAATACAGGTAAATATACATATAGATAAATAAATATATGTAAATACATACACGGATTTATGGCTCTTAAAATCAATCAATACTTTTTGAATAAGAATTACTAAAAGAAATAAAACTTCCCAGTGCTTACGACCACTTAAAATCAGTCATATACATGCAACAATCAGTGTTTAACCTGTAAATTTAAAACACAATGTACAATGATAATAGTGTTAAAAATGTGTTAAAAGAAGTGTTAATATGATATAAAAAATCCTAAATGTAAGTACAAAGCTATTGTTTATCATGAATTTCAAAAAAACACTCTCTCACTGTGTCTGGATGGTCTGCTCTTTGTTCTATGCTGATGCCACTGATTAAGCCCTTAGTGAGCTTAGGAATTCCTCCATACCTTAATGTGTGAGTGAAAAAATGCATTTAGTGCCACCCTATTGAATCTACTTTGATTCTGAAAAGTGCTAAGTGCTATGTATGTACAGATAAGGACCATGTGATTGAGGGGCGCTAGAATAGCTAAAAGCAAAAAATATATGTATATTAATATCCAAAACAAGAACATTTTAATATCAGACAATGTGCAATTCATTGAAAGGGAAACCCATCATAATCAAGTGAAGAAATCTTCACTTGCATTGAGCCCGAAAGGTGTTTTTGCATCGAGATGTACCTAGTTTCTAAAAGACGAAGTTTGGCCTTGCGTTGCCTCCCCTCCTCGAGGGAGAGATAGTGTCGACAACAAAATATTTTAGATGTTCCGGGCTACTGCCATGTGTCTCCCCAAAGTGTCTGGCCACTGGATACGCTGGTTTGCTGTTAGTGATGGCTCTTATGTGCTGGAGTATCCGCTTGTGTGCTGGCAGCTTTGCGCTGCCTATATACCGTAAACCACAGGGACACTCCAGCACAAATACAGCGTATTCAGTCTTACATGTAAGCCTTTTCTTAATAGGTACAGGGTCTGATTTGAATGGGCTCATGTATCATGTTTTGTTTTGGGCAAATGTACATGATTTACATGTTCAGCATTTGACAAACCCTTTGTGTGAGGTGAGCCAGTTCCCAGTAGATCTTAATTCTGGACTGTTCTTAACCAGGCTATTGCTCATTGATCTTGCCTTCCTAAAGGCAAGATCTGGTTTCCAAGGTAGACAATCTCCCAATATGGGATCACTACGTACTAGACCCCAATTCCTATTTAGTATCTTTCGTAGGGCTTGGTGCTGCCTATTGTAGATAAGAATCATCCTTATTGGTTGGACTGGTTGTTCCAATCTTGAAGCTTGCTGACTCGATTTATCTGCAAGAGCATATCCTCTGTCAATTGCCTTGGTTTTGTTGATGGCTTTATCAACAATGTTTGCAGCATAACCTTTGTTCAGGAACCTTTCCCTGCTTGCCTGCTGTGCGATGTTACAATCCTCCTCAGTGCTGCAAATCCGTTTGATACGCAGCATTTCCCCATAGGGAATGCTGTGTATCAAATGTCGAAGCATGGAGCACTGTATTTCCAGCAGTCGCTTCCTGTACATTCTAGTCTCAAGACTGTCACACGCTGCACGCCTTGCAAAAAATGCAATATACAGAGCTGCCGAGACATAAACTTAAACAATAAAATTAATGTGACGGGAGAGGTGACGCAGACAAAGCACTCGGATCACCAGGCATACGCCCTTCATGAACTACAGGATCAGGTGAACAAAGAAGGAAGAGTGCGCCAACAAACTAGAAATAAGCAAAATAGTGGGGGGACATGTAACAGGCCAATACTCCAAGGGGGGGAGAGCAACACACGAGAAAGTGGGACATTTAAAGGCAAGAAACCAAAGAGAATGAAACTTTTGGGAACAACACACAAATCAACCAGTCGGCAGCGAGTGCGTGGCAAAAGCCCATAGAAGTGAATACAGCATGCCTCACAGAGCAGCGTAGAGGCACGCTAGACTCAACCTAATACCGCTTGCTTCCACACCAAACGTGACATAAAAGCAGTTTATGATTAGATTATTTCCTATCTCGGTAGGCTGTATGTGGTTGCAATGCTTTTTGGTGAAATATAACAAGGTCAGAAAAACAGAGCTATGTCCTCCATGCTCCAGGTGTACCAGTTCGCAGTCTATGAGCTGAAGCTTAGCCTGCCATCTCATTGGTCACCAGGAGATAAACGTAATTACTGAACCAGCCAATGAGTTTCCTCGAGACTAGGAATTACATTTCAATGTCCTGGCAGTGAAATAGCTCCTCAGTAGGAGCAGGGTGAAGTAGGTGAGGTAGGACACTCTCTAGAGAGATGGGAAATCTCCACAGTTTGTGAAGAATATTTATTTATATATATATATTATATATATATATATATATATATATATATATATATATATATATATATATATATATATATATATATATATATATATATATATATATATATATATATATGTATATATATGCAAAAAACAGTCTCCCTCCATCCAAGTAGACAAGGGGACACGTTGGGGTTTAAAATTTCATTTATTTAAAGGAATGGCATAACGCGTTTCAGCTTTCGCCTTCACCAGGTGCAGTTCCTTTCCAAATGCCACTGACGCTGGAATCCTGAGTGTGTTTTATATACTGGCCCATCTAAAGTAGGATATTGCACACCTGAGCTTCGTTCAGCAAGGATCACTTTGGTGATTTGGTGTAAAAAGACTGCAACTCCCAGCAGGCAGTTTGTTCATGTCGCGATGTCACGGTGAGTGATCCTGATAGCCAGATTCTTGCAGTACATCCAATTGAAGGCTAGCTGAGAACGTAGTCAGGTTAAGGATTGCAGCATATTACTGGGCAAAAATAAGTCTCTGAAACCCTCACTTCCAGCATCGCAGTCCCATTGGTTGCAGGTCCGGGACATCAATGAAGTAGCAATGTCGCTCCACGAGTTCATGGACTATCGCTGATAGCAGAGTCTCTGTTCCATGGGATGCAGGGCGGTCTGGGTAAGTGCCATTGAACCCAAGACACTAAAGGAAGGGCCTCTCTTGTGCGTCATGGCTACGCGCTAAAATACAAAAAACAGTCTCCCTCCATCCAAGTAGACAAGGGGGCACGGCGGGGTTTAAAATTTCATTTATTAAAAGGAATGGCATAACGCGTTTCAGCTTTCGCCTTCATCAGATGCAGTTCCTTTCCAAATGCCACTGACGCTGGAATCCTGAGTGTGTTTTATATACTGGCCCATCTAAAGTAGGATATTGCACACCTGAGCTTCGTTCAGCAAGGATCACTTTGGTGATTTGGTTTAAAAAGACTGCAACACCCAGCATGCAGTTTGCTCGTGTCGCGATATATATATATTCACTAAAAAAAACATAGGTTTCAGACACGTTATAGTTAGGAATTAGCATTTAAAAAACCATAGAAATTCACCGAAAAAAACATAGGTTTCAGGGGCGTTATAGTTAGCTGGACATTTCCCTCATACAAAACCATTGAAATTCCCCCGTTATAGTTAGTTCAGCTAACTATAACTCGTGCCCCCGCAATGCACTGCTGATGACGTCACATATTACATCACTCATGACATGGTCAGTGACATCACTCATGACATCACTGATGACATCTCAAATGACATCACTGATGACATCACTAATGACATCATCCAGTGTCTGTGTGTTTCTGTAAAGTTTAAATATGTTTATTATATTTAGGGAAAGGCATATTGAAGAATGAGTGGGTGTATAAGTGTGTGAATGGATGATTTTGTAGGTGCGTGACTGACTCTATAAGTGAGTGATTAAACGTATCTTACTGAATGCATGGGTTAGTGACTAAACTGTGTGAATGTCTGTATCTCTCTGTCTGCTGGTGTGTAAGCGGCTGCATGGGTTTGCAAATAGCTACATGATTGTCTATATGGGTTATAGATTGGTTGTCTGAGTATCTGTATGGGTGCCTGAGTGTTTGTGTGGGTGGTGTGTGTGTGACTGTGCATAGATATGTGAGAGGGTGATTCACTGGGTGCATGGTTTCAAGAGTGCATCTGTGATGGACTGTATGGGTGGGTGAGTGTGTGTATGGTTGTATTAGTGAGTGGATGTATTTTTCAGTGGTACATGTGTGAGTAGCTACATATGTGAAAGGCAGTATATATGTGTGTTAGAGTACATAAATGGCTATAAGTGAGAGTGTGTGTATGGATGAGTGTGTGCTTGTATCATTGATTGTATAAGAGCATAAGAATGTGCTAGTATTTGCATGAGTAATTGAGCTGGTGTGTGTATAACTGTATAGGTGAGTAAATGGCAGTGTGATTAATTATTTGCATGACTAAGTAGGTGTGTGAGTACCTCTATGGATGAGTGGCGGTGTGTGAGTGTCTATATAGGTGTATGAGTGCATATGATAGTCCTGTACTGAGTGACCATAAGTATGAGTGACTGTACGGGTGAGTGAGTGGATGGGTGTGTAGACCTAAGAATCAGTGAGTGGGTATGTACTTATTGGTGTTGGAGTGTCTATGGTTTTGAGAATGGCAGTCTGTAATTTCGAGTCGGTGTATCAAAGGTTATATTAGGGTGTGAGAAGATGCATCAAATTATCACATGGATGATGTCATCAGAGATGTCATCAGTGATATCATTTGAGATGTCATCAGTGATGTTACTGACCATGTCATGAGTGATGTAATATGTGACGTCATCAGCAGTGCATTGCGGGGGCGCGAGTTATTGTTAGCTGAACTAACTATAACGGGGGAATTTCAATGGTTTTGTACGTGGGAAATGTCCAGCTAACTATAACGCCCCTGAAACCTATGTTTTTTTCAGTGAATTTCTATGGTTTACTAAATGCTAATTCCTAACTATAACGTGCCTGAAACCTATGGTTTTTTCAGTGAATTTCAAAGGTTTTTTAAATGCTAATTCCTATCTATAACATATCTCTAACCTATGGTTTTGTACTGAATTTCATAAAATGCCTAATCTTTATTTTTCAGTGTATCAATTGCTTTATTTATATTTTTATACTGTTTTTCATCATTTTTTAAAGTTGTTTTTTTTACATATTTTTTTTTAAAAAAAGATTACATGTTTTAATGAAATTTGTAAAAAAAAATTTAACTCTATTTTTTTATTTTTTTCAAACTATATTGTTAATCTTTTTTTATTCTTTTTTTTCAATTATTTTTTGGAGTCTCGCACCCAATGCGTACCTTTCTCGATCCCTGCGTGGAACCTAGTCGCCATTTTACGATTGTTGAGTAGGATCCGCGTAGGGTGTGCGTTGGGTGTGTATTCTTCCTGCGTGATTGCTATGCGACTGGTACACGACTTCAGGCGCATACACGACACATACGTAATACGTTACGCGATGCTTACACACTTCCGCGAAACGTCATATACGTGATCGACGCGGTAGGTGCGTGACTCCCGCAAAAAATTTTAATGTTGAAAAAGATATATATATGTAGGGGGGACACCTACGCTAGCCCTAGCATTCTGCCACGATCCTCTTGGGGCACAGAGTTTTCAACCATTGGCGGGGCGCTCACGCTGTTAGTCTCCCCCGCTGCCTTGACGACATCGAAGGCCGCTGCGGGGGGAGACTACAGCTCCCGTGATTCATCAGTGACACGCCCCCTTCCGGCAGATCGCGCGCCAGGAGGCGCTTCATAACCGGCGGATCCCTCGGTGGAGCGGGGGACACCTACGCTAGCCCTAGCATTCTGCCACGATCCTCTTGGGGCACAGAGTTTTCAACCATTGGCGGGGCGCTCACGCTGTTAGTCTCCCCCGCTGCCTTGACGACATCGAAGGCCGCTGCGGGGGGAGACTACAGCTCCCGTGATTCATCAGTGACACGCCCCCTTCCGGCAGATCGCGCGCCCGGAGGTGCTTTATAACCGGCGGCTCCCGCGGTGGAGCGGGGAACACCTACGCTAGCCCTAGCATTCTGCCACGATCCTCTTGGGGCACAGAGTTTTCAACCATTGGCGGGGCGCTCACGCTGTTAGTCTCCCCCGCTGCCTTGACGACATCGAAGGCCGCTGCGGGGGGAGACTACAGCTCCCGTGATTCATCAGTGACACGCCCCCTTCCGGCAGATCACGCGCCCGGAGGCGCTTCATAACCGGCGGATCCCTCGGTGGAGCGGGGGACACCTATGCTAGCCCTAGCATTCTGCCACGATCCTCTTGGGGCACAGAGTTTTCAACCATTGGCGGGGCGCTCACGCTGTTAGTCTCCCCCGCTGCCTTGACGACATCGAAGGCCGCTGAGGGGGGAGACTACAGCTCCCGTGATTCATCAGTGACACGCCCCCTTCCGGCAGATCGCACGCCCGGAGGCGCTTCATAACCGGCGGCTCCATCCGTGTCGCGGGACGCGGGCGGGGCCGGGCTGAGCCCGGGCAGAGGGCGGGCCGTCTGAGCCCGTCGGAGGACGAAAGAGGACGGGCCGGGCCATCCCCCTTGTCGTGGCCAGTCAACACACAGTGAGAACTACCAGTATTTTTGCCTCCCTGTGCATATTGTGAAGTTAACAACTGTGCTGTATTATATGTGTGATATAGGGTATAGGAAGCAGGCACATTATACCATCAGTCATGGTTAAACGAGGAGCTAAAGCATCAGCAGACTCCGCCTGTAACACTATCGATACCTACTTGGTAAAAGCAGTTAGTGCACTCACCCAGGAAATAGACCGCACAGAAAAAAGATTGTCTATGGGTTCAAATGCACTACTTCCAATCAACCAAGGAAATCAAAATTCCCAAAACAATAGTGAGGTATCTATAGAGTTAATTCCCACCGAAGGAGATGCCACCAATGTTAGTACTCCTTCAAATATTTCTAATTCCCGTAGACTGTTTGTCACTGATGCTAGTCCTGTTTTATCTACATCCCCATTGGGAAACAAAAAAGGGGCTCGTAGAAAAACTTCGGGGCAACTTATTGGGCCCAAGAAAAGTGGGAAAAAACCTATTTCTGCCGACAACAAGGTTGTCACACGCTCAAGGGCTAATCAATGCATCTCGGAAACTTTTAACTCGGAGGCGATTTGTGACAAACTTGCTGAACTCATTAGACCACTATATGAAAAAGTGGATAATTTAGCCAGGGAGGTTGATAAACTAAGAGGAACTATTGATAAAGTCAGGATGCGGGACCCACAAAAAATAGGTATAGAAGCTTCAACTATAACTACGGGTATGGCTGAAAGGAATATAGAGGCCCTAAACTGTATTAAAGAAAAGACCCCCATAAGCCAGCCACGCGGAGAATTAAACAATTCCCCTACTACAGCAGTGGGTGGGAAACCAATAGAAATAGTTACTAAGAGAGGACAACCAAATAGTAAAATTGCACCTATGGAACAAGCAAGTCTGGAGAAAGAAGTCCATATGGCTTCTAATAATGATGGAAAAATATCACCTTGCATTAACTTGCCCCCAGAATGCAGTCCATATGTTGCAGTACTTGTGAATATTCCCAAGCTAAGAAACGGCCAAGAGGAGAGCAATGAAACACTTAAGAATAAAACGCTCCACTGGTTGGCAACAATTGCAATTTTCCTATGGTAGGGGCTAATCAGATTATACTAGCACAAAGAGTAAGTTGGATAGGTCCCCTTAGAAAAGTTTTTGAAGGAGACTGCGTTGTAATAAATTTTAAGACCTGTTCCTGGGCCAAAAACACTCTTCAAAATGCCCCCGCTCCCTCTGCATGGGAATGTAACACCACCTTACTACCATTAGGCTATTTCTATAGGCATTTACTGGAATCCAGTTTCCCAATGAATTCTCATCATCCAATGAACTCCCGTTGCACAAATACGTTGAGATCACGTCACTATACCCCCGTCCCCACATACAACAGATTTAAAATACTCGAATCCATGGAGGACATTGATTGACATAATCCCGTTAAAGGCTCTGTTTATGACAGCAACTCCCCCCCTTACATAATGAATGAAGTTTTTAAAGCTGAAAATGGAGAGAAGTTTGCCGTTAACCAGGTCATTTTCTATACACCTAAAACAACAGAAGCCGTACAGCTACCCACCACCCCCGAATTAACTTCGGTAGAAGATGGCAGAGGAATTACCTGGACTAATAGGAATGGAAATACGGATGTTATTTCCTCTAACCCGGCAATCAATGACGAAACAGTAGATGGCATTACAACCGCCAAATCTGATTTGGATGAAGGTCTTAGAGTAATCACCTGGAATATAGCTGGCATAAATAAGAAACTGGATACCCCTTTTTGGAAAGACTTTATTAACATAGGATATGACATAATATGCCTTCAAGAGACTTAGAGAGAGGAGCCTATTTTTATTGAAGGTTATTGTGCACATTGTTTGAATGCAGTAAGTTCCACCACTGGCAGAGCAAAGAGAGGCCTTCTTGTGTTGATATCCACCAAACTTAATTCCTGTAAAATTAGAAGCTGTGTGTCAGTGTGTCTCCACTCTCAGGTGTTATGTCTTGAGTTTGATAAAGGAAAAAACTTAGTTTTGATTAACTACTATAACAATATATTTTCCAAAGAGAAAGATAAGATTCTGACCCCACTGGACATGGAATTAGAGAGGGTATTGGAGCTTCTGGGTAATCAATCGGTCATTCTATGGGTGGGTGATTTTAACATTAGCCTGTGTACGTTTGCTATGAATGATCTATGTGGGTTACGTAGGGAGAGCGGAAACACACAGGATGCTGACTATTTACATTTCTCACACTGTACGTATGGTATGGCCTTAAATAAGATGTTAGCAAAACACGATCTGGATCTGTTAAGTTGTACTAAAAACGGAGAAAATGTAAGCTGCCCTACTTTTACAGGTAGAGATGCTAATACTTGTATCGACCATATCTTACTTTCAAACAATATTGTTTATTCTAATTTATGGGTAAACGAACAAGTTTTGAGTGATCACAATAGCATTTCTATTTCATTGCATTGTTGGGGTAATAATTTGAGAAATGTTAGTAACTGCATTAACTCTGTTGAAGCTGTAAGACCAAATGGAATGAGGATTAGATGGTCAAGGATTATCCCACATGAATTATTAAAGGAATTGTTGGCCAAATGCAGCAAGGAAATAGAGTACTGCCTTGGCGAGGATGTTTTACCACTCATTATACTAAATAACGTTCTTATGATTAACGAAACAATAGATAGTTTATTGACCAGGAAATTTAGGAGGGGAAAGGAAACGAATTCAGGCTGGTTCGATAACAGTTGTACTCGCGCTTTACACGAGCTAAAAGTAGCTCTGAGCACCCAACCCCGAAACCCCACCATTGTCAAAAACTGCAGAGTTAATTATAAACAATCCCTCGCCAAAAGGAAAAAAGAACTTCAAGAAGAGGCCTGGGATAATCTCAGTCTAGCCGCAGACACAAAAAATAGCAAATTATATTGGGAGACCATCAATAGTACCTTATTAAAGAATGACAGAGTCCCAGAGTTATCTTCATATGTTAATTGTAATTCATGGATGGAACATTTTTTTAATTTTTTTAATCCAGATGGGACTGTTTTAGATTTTATATCGGATAAGGACCTTTCCTGGCCTAGGTTACCATTGAACATAACCCTTGATGAGGTTTATGAAGGATTAAATAATAGTAAGGGCGGAAAAGCCCCTGGCCCAGATGGGGTCCCGCTGGACCTCTATAAAGCCGAAAAGTATTTGTGGGCCCCTCTTTTAACTAGATTTTTTAATGCAACTGCAGAGGGCCAACTACCCACATCATGGGGCCAGCCCTTAATAATTCCTCTTTCTAAAAAAGGCTCTAAGTCTGAGGCGTGTAATTACCGCCCTATTTCTTTATTAGACTCTTCTATTAAAATTCTGAGTAGAATAATGTTAAACAGACTCGAAAATTGGGCCACAGATAATTCAATTTTATCCAAGGCACAATATGGTTTCAGGAAAGGCCTGGGTACCCTGGAGCAGTGTGTTAATCTTGATCTTTTGATCAATAAATACACTGTTGCCAAGGAAGGAAACTTATTTCTTTGCTTTGCTGACCTGAGCAGCGCTTTTGATCTTGTGGATCATGACATTTTATGGGACGTTTTACTAGCACTTAACGCTCCAAAGGAGTGCGTCTATTTCCTGGCGCGGCTCTATTCACAGTTATCTTGTAAGGTTCGTTATGGCCCCCAGGGTGAATGCACACCTTTTTTTAAAGTCGCAAGAGGCATCCGCCAGGGTTGTGTATTAGCACCGTTTTTATTCTCACTTTTTATCAATCAGATTGACTCAATTTTATGTAAACTACCCTCGAATGCTCCTATTATAAATGGGAACGCAACCCCAATTTTATTGTACGCTGATGATGCCGTACTCCTGTCAAGAACACAGGTTGGGTTACAACGCCTTATAGACAGATTTGTGACATTTATCAAAGATAGAAAATTGGTAGTTAACAAGACCAAGACATTTGCAATGGCATGTGGGAGGAAAGTTAAATCAACTACCACCACCTTTTATATTGATAAAGCCAAGATTGAAACTGTCAAATGGTTTTGCTACCTAGGAATAACATTTTCAGGAGATGGGAAATGGATTCAAGAAGATGAAAATGTCAGATCGAAGATGATCAGAAATACTAATAGTATTTTTAGATTTGCTGCTAAATTGGGTCAAAGGAGAATAAAAGAAATGATGACAATTTATAACGCCAGATGTATTTCAGCTGCACTATATGGGGCGGGCGTGTGGGGACACCATAGTGTAAATGCACTACAGAATGATGAAAACAAGTTTTTAAAAAAACTATTATGTGTTCCCCCATCAGCTTCTACTCTGTTAATTCATAAGGAAGTAGGTATAGACTATGTTGCGGATTTAGCCTCTTTACGCCCATTATCACTCTGGCGATCTATTTGGTCTAAAACAGAAACGATCTTTACACAATCAATTATCAAAGATTGCTTGAGGCTTGATAACTCATTATGTATACCCTGGCTGAATTATATTTGTTATTGGTTTGACCTTTTATTCAATTGTAATGTCCGCCTGAACCCTGAGGCATCAGGATTGATATCTAAGAAAGACCTAAAACTGAAGTTTCTCTCATACAAGAATGCGGCTAGAGAGAAGCAGTCTAGAAATCTAACAACTATTGTACAGTATAATGATCTGAATCTGAGTAAAGGTTTCCAGGTCTACCTCTCCTATGTCACACGTACCTCTCACCGTTTTGTTTTAACGCGCTTAAGGTTGGGGATTGTCCATCACTTAGTCTCTTTCCCCATATGAAAATTAGATCTGATAATATGTGTCCTTGCGACAACGTCTCAAAACAAAGCTGCTGTCACTTTTTATTGTTCTGTGAATTTTATAGCCATTTTAGGAGGTTTTATCTAAAACCCATCTTTTTAAAATATAATGTTCGGTCCACTAAAACTGCATTGAAGTTATTAACAACTCTGGAAAGCACTGATATTTGCTTTTTTACCGCAACTTATGTGCTAAAATGTGTTTCTATAAGGAAGTCTATAATCGTTCTGGTATAGCTCCTGTTGATCTGCGTATTTTGCACATCTGTCTAGTACTGTTAGTAATTCTTTATGCATTACAAAAGTTTGAGCTCTGTTTGAGCTGCATTTGCACTTTAGGTCTTTACCATTTTTGCACTATTTATGCACGGCTTTCAGCACTTTGCCACTCTATGTGAATTTACATTTTATTTTTGAAGGTCCCCCTGTTTTTTATGAAAATTTGTTCATACTTATGTATAAAAGATAGTGTATATTATGTAGTAGGCCTTCCTATATAATATGTATTTTTTAAATATTTGTTTTTTGTGTTTGTTTGCTTATATGGTTGTACTTTTCCAACCGAATAAAGCTTTTGAAATGAAATGAAAATGTATTCTATATAAATATTAAGGCAAGACATTATCTGACCTAATCATAAAAATAATATACTTTTACTTTTAATAAACCTATATTTCGCGAAGTCGCGCTCGGTTCGTGCTGCCTATGTGCAGGGTGCGCGGACCCCATGTGACCTGAAAAAAAGAGATTTGATTGGTTCATAACATTTCCCATTGTAACTATTGAAGGACTCCACCCATTTCCATCATTCTTCTTTGAGCTTCCTTGGAGGAACATCTCACACCTCAGAAAAACTTTTTTTTGAAGATTTCCACAGCTGCTATTCATTTCCATCTGAAGACAATGGCTTCCGGACAGCAGCCACCATCTGATTCAGAACATTTTTCAGCTGATGGGTTTCTTCCTGAACCTCCACGCCCTGAACGATACACCTCAGTGGTTTGGAAAAAAAAATTCCTTTCCTGAAGGACAAACTAAAACTAATGCAACTAAAGTCACGTGTAAAATCTGCCAGAGGGTCCTGTCGAGAGGTGATCCAACCAAGAAGTACTCTTGCGGGACCGCAAGTATGATGAAGCACCTCAGGACTCTGCACCCCGTCAACCAGGCAAGGGAAGAGTGCAGAAGAATGCGTGACAACCGTCCGCCAACAGTGGCAAGTACATCTGCGGTATCGCCATCTGTCAGTCACCCGGACAGACATCCCGAATTTGGACAACTTAAAATTAGTTACATTAAATGCAACAAACTGCTCTGCTATGGAGAGCAGTCCATTGACCTTATCTGCAGAGCGCAGAAAACCCACCAGTGTTAAACTTTTGTTTATTTTATTTTCCTGAAGTTCACTAATTTGTTCATCCTGTTCCCTTTTTTTTTTTAAAAACAACTCAAAATCATTGAAAAAAAGCACACAAAAAAACATAAAACAAAAAAGAAGAAAAAAAAGTTCTTGTCAGAACTAACTTCTCTGTTTAAAAAAGAGCTATATTTGTATGATAGCGAGTGAAAGTTTAGTTGAATGTATGTGTAGTGCATAATTGACTGAACGAATGCATTAGTAGTGTATGGTGAATGTATAAGTGCAGAACTATGAGGAAGTCCGGCAGCATCACACAGTAAGCTCTTTAACTGCAGTGTGCTGTAGTACTTCCGAAGCACAGGGATGCAACATATGTACATAAATATGTTTCAAGTCTATGCTTCCCTCTGCACGTCTGCTTAAACTGCAGCCATGTGGTGACACAGGCACCCTTGCACCATGGTGCAAGGATATCTGTGTCATGTGGAGTTTGTTTTTGTGCAGGAAGACACACCTTCTTGCACAAAAACAATCAGTAAAGGCATTATTCTCCTTCAATGTATGCTGAGCATTGTAGCATATATTGAAAGATAAAAAATGAGGAGAAGTGAAAGCAATTCTCCTTGTTGTGCCTTGCTACACCAATTGGAGGATGGTGCACCATTCACAAACATGTCCAGATTTATCATTTCTGATAAATCTGGAGATGTGTCTTGTCCTATGAGTGTTCTTTGCAATTATGCACAGAAACACCTATGGAACGCCCTTTCAACACAAAGTGGTGTGTATGATGAGGTCGTATTTACATGGAGAAGAAAAGGTACACAGAGTGCCTTCTCCTCTCTTTGTAAATATGAAAGAGTGTCTTGCGCTATAACTATGTTACAAAAAGTGACATATTTCTGTTTGGAAAATTGCTTGCGAATGATAGGAGGTAAGCACAGAGTTTTGTCTCCAAAGATGCTCAAAGAAGAATGATTGAAATCATTGCGGTCCTTCAATAGGTACAATGGGAAATATTATGAACCACTCAAATCTGTTTTTTTGCAGGTCACATGATATCCTATGACAGGGAGATTCCAAAACTACATAAGTATAAATAGAGTGTTTTGAAAAACGTATTCAAACTTTGTAGCTTCTTGCAGATCTGCCCATTGTGCATATTAATACTTAGTTAAACTTACCTTCACAGTAATAGAAATAAAAAATGGTACACATTTTTTTCAGATTTTTTTGTAATGTAAATTGGGGTAAATTGCTTATTTTAGAATTAGGATCTGTGAAACAAAAGAAAAAATAGTTATAACATGTAATAATACATTTTTAACAACACAGCATAATTTAAACAAAGTAATTTGTTTGCCTTTTTTGCTGTTCTCAGAATATATTGAATTTCACTAGAAATAGTGAATTCAATCGTATTCATCACATAACAGCGGGCAAAAAAAAACAATCAAAAAAATTGTTTAAAAAAAACCAACAATCTATTCTCAGTAAAATACCAGAAAATACAAATCACACATATATAAAATGCTTACTGCTAAGAAAATTTTATAACTTAAATTTATAAACACTGTAAATGTTGTCGCTTTAAAATATACACCGAGTCAATGTGTAAGAAAAAGTCCATAATTCAAACATATACCTTTCCTTGAGGCCAAATGGTATTGCACCTTTGTAAATTGTAAATGTAAATTGTCCAATGGTAATCCTATTAAATTATAATAATAAATTCCTCAGAGGCTGAATTATCTTCCTAAAACTTTGGCTTTAAAAATATTAGGGGGCCGATTCCGATCCTGGAAAAACCGGGTACGAATCGTCGGACGGAGCGTTTTCTCCGTCCGACTCGTACCCGGGAAAAATACCTTACAAACATGCAAGTACGATTCGTACGGAAACACCATTTCCGTACGAATCGTAAAAAACACCGACCGGCTAAAATATACCCGCAATTCCGATCCGGGACACCGCGTACGCGACATTCGCACGGAGTCAGGCAGCGTTTTACGGACCAGCAAGTATGATTCGCACCCACAGCACTTCGCACGGCAATATTTTTACAGGACTGAAAAAGTGCCGGAAAAGCCAAGTACGCCACGATGCATGGCGAAAAGGGGGCCCGCTACGCGCTGGGGGTATGCTCCGTACATACGGGGGGTGGGGGTACGCACCGTACAGACGAGGGGTACGCACCGTACATACGGGGGTGGGGGTACGCTCTGTACATACGAGGGGTATGCACCGTACATACGGGGGTGGGGGTATGCTCCGTACATATGGGGGTGGGGGTCCGCACCATACATACGAGGGGTACGCACCGTACATACAGGGGTGGGGGTACGCTCCGTACCTATGGGGTGGGGTGGGGGTACGGCGCGTACATAGGGGCTGGGGGTACGGCGCGTACATGGGGGGCTGGGGGTACAGCACGTACATGGGGGGCTGGGGGTACGGCGCGTACATGGGGGGCTGGGGGTACGGCACGTACTTGGGGGGGGTGGGCTGGGGGGGTGTTCGGCGCGTATGCGGGCACATGTTTGGATGTCTCCATGGTTGATATGGGAGTTCGCTCCGTACGGTGTTTTTTCCATACGGTTGTGCATTCGGACGGACGGGACGGATCGTACTTGCGCGCTCAGACTTCACTTTCCCGATTCATACGTAAAAATGTCCGGGGACGTGTCGGAAACTTTTTCCGACCCGAGGACGTGTCGGGGAATTTTCCCAATGCGATTCGTATGGATTTTTTTACATACGAATCGTACTTGCCAGTTTGTACGGGACTTGTACGATTCGTACGTAAAAAAATCCGGATACGATTCGTATGGGGAATATTTTTAACGGATCAGAATCGGCACCTAGGTAGGAATTTGGTAATTCACTAGGCAAACGTTGTTTGAAAACCAACTGGGCATCATTACAAAGTGTCCAGCCTTTGTCACATTTTAGATAGGCAGTGTAATGTCCAGATTTTGTGGCAGGACCATCATGGAAAATTATTGCAACTGCTACAAAAGTCCTTCCTGATATTGATAGTTGAGTTGCTACAAAATGTTTTATTAAAGTGTCCAATTTTCTTCCATCAGCTGTACAACGTTGCATCATTAAAATTATATATTGTCCAAATCTTTGTTAAAATAATGTTGATAACATTTCTGATTTACATTGGCTACACTCCATGTTTTGATTTGCAGCTTTAACTAATTTATTCGAAGACATTGATTTACAGTCCGGTAATGTTAAATATAGAAATCTTTCAGTGTCTACATTAGTGCTAGATGTAAACATACAATTTTCACAATCATGTTCCTATTTGTAACAAAGGCAAAAAATATTTTCTATTTCTACAACTTCATTTTCTAAAACGGTAAGCATATACATTATAAATTCCTGAGCATCTTGTTGGATATATTACGAAAATTGTGTAGAACCAGAACATACATCCAAAAGATTACGAACATCAGAAACAGTTTGTATATTACTTGTATCAGTTCTCAATTTTTCATAAACAGAATGCAACAAGGAACAAAATCTTTTTTCCCGATTCTGCATAATTTGTTGTTGCAAACCTTCAAGATAAAAACAACATTTACCACTACATTAGCATAGCAGTTGACACCTGAACTATTTTCAAACTGATAACCAACAATCTCTTCAACAGTGTCCTTTTTCTTTTTGCTTGCAATGACAACATTATCTTGTTTTTTTCCCTTCTCTACACCTTCAGTACAGATATTCTCATACCTTCTTTTTCAACCAACCACACGCTTTTCAAATACAGGATATTGACCTAAATTGGGAGCATACGCTCTTCTTAACCTATTATACTCTTTTACACAGTTTGCATCTGCAGTAACCTTTGTGTCATCAAAATCAATCAAAAACAAACCAGATAACTCGCGACAAAGCAACATATGCCATACCCTCTTTAAACACAGTAGATCCAATATTCACCAATGCACTTTCTACACTAGATCCTTGAGATTTATGAATAGTCACTGCGTATGCCAGAGAAAATGGAAATTGTTTCCTACGGACATATAAATCTTTAACAAGCAAAAAACGAACTTAACAACGACCAATTTCTTTAACTTCTTCAATCTGATCAAATTTAATTTAAAAAAATGTAATTCTATCTTTTTTCTGATAATTAACAAAATCCACAACTTTACCCATTGCTCCATTAACTAAACCTTTTTCTACATCCAAATTATGCCTTAAAATTACCCGACAGTTTATACATGCATATAGATTCTTTTCTAAACAAGCCGTTTTAATACCTTTTTTTCTAAAGAATCCAGTTTTGTTTTCAATATTCCCGTCAAAATAATAGCGATTCCTTCATGCTCTATTTTAACGATGGCTTCCATTTTTATAATTTCTTCATTTTCCAGTTTCAATAGTTCTTCGTTGAATATAGAACACTCGCGCAGTGTTGGCATTAAGCAGATTACAGATTTATTTTCTGCAATATTCATGTATATTTTCTCAGGAACTACATTTTCATTTGGAAACAAATTGGAAAGTAATTGACTCTGCAAAGCTTGTTTGCCATGTTCTGTCAGAAGTCCAATTCTTATATCTTGAAGAATACTTCCATATTCACCATCATTTGCCTGTCGCATATTTTTCGTCAGTTCTTTGTATTCAAAATTTGAACAAATGTTCACGTTTCCAACACTACCCAGAGACTTTCTGGTGTCTTCATGCGCAAGTGTTTTAAATACTGGTTGTCCTTTTACAGGAGTCAGTTGCAGTAGATCTCCAAAAACTATGACGTGTTTTCATCCAAATAACACGTCATACTCTGTTTTAAGAATTTGCTGCATTCTTAAATGCACAAAGGCAGGCATTAAGTTTGAGACCATGCTTACCTCATCAATAATGAGAAGTTTCATTTTCTTCAGGACTCTTGAAACTTCACAACAAGCTTCTCCAGATAGCTTGTGGTATTCCAATTTGTTCTCATGCTCTACTGGTAGCATTAGTAAACGATGTAAAGTAATTCCTTTAATGTTATGTGCTGCCAACTCAGTTGGAGCAGTGACAACACAAGACAAATGCGACTCAGTTGTTTTCTGTAGATAATTGGTCAATACTTTAATTAAGAAACGTTTTCCTGTTCCAGCTTGTCCACTCACATACATTCGGATAGGTTGAAATGATGTGCATGAGCACTCTTTCTTTTCATGAAGTAATCCATGGTCAATCTGTTGTCTCACTTGCTGATATATTTGTTTCTGTTCAACATTTAGTTGTTCTTCCAAGTTTGCTAACTCCATTACATCTTCTTGAGCTTGATGCATTGCTGTTTCCACCTCATTCATGGCAATTGCTGCTTCATTTTCAACAATCGGTTATCCTAGTGGATCTTGACTCAGTGCAGCAGAACTTTGGCTGTCTTGAGAACTGTCTCTAGCAATCTCAGCTGCAATTGTAGCTTCTTGATCAATTTCATCATTCAACAATTTCACATAATTTGCAAAAGCACTGCATTGTATGCTATCTTTACAAGCATTAAATGAATCTTCATAGCTCTAAAAATCTCCAAGTAATTCCAGTTCTGATGCCATGGTTTGAACATTTGCAAAAGGGCTAAATAGTAAAATTCTCTTTTATCAGCAGTGTTGCAACTCAGCTTCCTGTGATTAATCAAATTTCCTTTCCTTTGTTTCACCAAACATCCTTCGTAACCAATGACTTAATATTTTCCATCATTGATGTTCTCTGTAGTTTTGCAGCACTTCATAGAGACACATGTTCTCAAGATGATAACTTCTGTTTGGGTAATATGTGTCCAACATATTCGTTTTCAAAATATCTGTACTTTCTGGTTCTTTTTCTGCTAAATATTCAATTTCTTGAACAGATTTCTGTACCCGATTTCGCATTGCTGCAAGACCTAGACTCACCCAAATTATTCTTCTACTCTTAGAGTATAGACTTGCAGATGATAACCGATCTGAGCATTCATATGCTCCAATTTCTCGATGCGATAACATCTTCAAACTGAAACTGTATAATTTCTTACTTAGAGTCTTCTCATGAGAAATCTCTTCCCACATTTCTTTCAATTCCGTCTTTTCTGATTTAGTAATGTAGGACGTTACATATCGAGCAACATCAATGGAATTATCCGCAACATACTGAATATCCATGTTAGCGTTCCACATGGATAAAATAACTGGATTGTAGTCATTTATGTATTTTGACTCTTCGCTTCTTCTTAAATTGTAGGTATTTTTCAGAGACTTTCTTGTGATGGTATGTCGCATAGCTGACATAAAACTTTTCACTCTTCCTTTGGATAATACAGGACGTGGAAATGCAAAACGACATTTGGTATAGAACTTATCCTTAGACTTGTACTTTTGTCGACAGTATTTTCCACATCTATGGCTTTGGAATCGTAAGATTTGTTGTTTTAAGTTTTTATCTTTTCTGGTATTGGGTACAGCACATATTCTTCAATGAAAGACAAAACAGTATCATCTGAATCTGTTCCAAATTTGGGGGCGTCCTTGATCCATAACAACATATGTATATGAGGAGCACCTCTTGCTTGATACTCCTTTCTCCAAAAGAGATCCACAACTTCTCCAAGAGGAGGATTCTTTTTATTGCAGATGAAAGACATCATAGATTCAAATCTATGATTGAAATATCTGCATACATTAACAGGATCCAAAGAGCACAATTCTCCAGGTGTCTTGTATTCAATAGTTTTTATATTGGAATTTGCCTCTCGAAGAAATTAAAGTAAATCATCCCAAGTGTACTCAGCACTGCTTGGTGTAAGGAACCATGTAGGAGTTCCTAAGTTCCGTAGCATACATTTCAGTTCTCCATGAACGGGACCAATATTCATTAGTCCCACGCTGACATGCCATCAGATTAATCAACTGAGATTCTAAATGATCATCTCTCTGATGCACTTTATCCATAAAATCCTTTGCAGTTACATTTTGCAGATGCACTCCAGTTTTTAAAATGTGATTTACTGCATATGAAAGTCCAGACAAGTCACTTTCAAACAGAAGATGAAACATATAAGGGATACATTGTCGAAATCTTGGATCTTCTGCATATAATCTTGTTGTCCGATATTCAGATGCAGGAATCTGCACAGGACGTTCATCATATCGTCTACCTTTTCCTGTTGGAAACAACTGCGGGAAACAACGAGCTTCCAAGCTCTCTTCCCATACACTCATGGGACTTCCTTTTGCTTTTTTCATTTGGAATAACTCAATCGTATTCCCCATCACTTCTTTGGAATGAAGTGGATGTACACTGTAATGTTCACAGATTTCTTCACATCTGGAAATGTCTACTTTTTCAATTTGTCCACTTGACGTTTCAGTATCTTCTGCTAAATCTATTTCTTCTTCTACTACAAACACATTTCTATAGTTTTTTTTATCAGATACAATGTTGCCTTTTGCACTTTTCTAACATCCACTAACTCTTGCCAGATTTTCTTATTCTTAGTAGGAACACCATTAACTAGAATAACTAGTGGTTCATTTTCTGCACGGTCTACACCAATATTTTCAATGTTTTTCGTTAAATCTATCAGTAAATACACAACTCTTCCTTTTAATCCTCTTTGTAAATCTGATGGAGGCAATTTACCTGTTTTAGGCTCCATACGAACAATAGCCTGAAATGGGTGCACATATTGAATGAGAATAGACTCATAGGTATTTAAATCTATCAGCTCTGGAGGAATAGCAACCAACTCTAGATTATTATGAACAGCTCTAGCAGGCATTTTATTCCATCTAATTGGTTATGACAATATTTGCAAATACGCTGGTCAGAACCCAAATCAAACCATTCCTCTACCAACAAGTAAGTTGCAAATTCCTTCCACTTATCATTATTTTCTGTTTCAATTTTTAAATACAGATTGACACTCCTAGTCTGAATTTTATAGTGAGTTCGCCCGCAACAAATACAAGAAAAATTTGGTCTTGCACCTGAAATCACCTTACACTTTGTGATTTGATCTTCAAAAATTTTTGTAATCACGGGTTCTACATTGTCTTCAACATTTTGTTCTAATAATGTGTCAGTTTCTGCACTCTCTTGCTGAGGACCAAAGTAACAAAACTCAATATCATCACAAACCTTCTTCACATCTGATACTGACCCACGCAAAAGAGCACAGTTCAACTCATTTAACTTTAGTGCTGGACTTTTTGCATAATACAATCTTCTCACTAACTTCCGCATGTGAATATGATCTACTGCCAGCATCCTGAAATGCTGAAAAACACTTTGACAAACTTTCCTAGAAAGACAGGCCAGAGAATGGCCTTGCAAACCAGTATTTTTTCTCACTCTGCAAGGGTCTAGTCCTTGCAACACCTTAATCTTTTGTTTAACACTTTTTTTACTATATGCTCGTAAGCAATTGCATAATTTATCAATAGATTATTGTCATACACTACAAATACTACTGCAATCTCAAGTGTACACAGGTTCTTTAGGACGTCTCCCTAGAACTTCATCAGCTATCACTTCTTCTGCATTTCTTTGAACCATTTTCTCTTTGTCAATTGGACAACCATTTCTAACCTCATAACCTCGACCACTGGTGTCAACTGCATGCAATAAATTATTGCTCTGTAAATAACTCTCTTTGTTAAAGAAAGGCTCTGAACTTGAACTGTGTTTCCATTCGCCCAAAAAAAAATCACAAAAATTTGTTCTGTTAATTACTCTTTTCCTCTTACTTTTGGCCTTCATTAAATGGATTGGTTTATATAGTGATCGAATTCTGTTTAATACTAAAATGAATGGTTTCCTTTTTACTTTAAAAGCCTTTTCAACAATGGATTCAATATGCTTTTTCTTTTAATAAAATAGAGCTCTCTTTTTATATTTCTTCGTATCTTTCAGCAAATTATGTACTACTCTCTTGCAAAATAATTTTTTGCGTATTTCTTTATACTGATTTTTTCTTTTTTACCATACTTTGTGTCCTTTGACTGTCCATTTGCTTTTTTGCTTTTCCTATTAATTTGAGTATTTTTTCTAGTTGAAGCATTCTCAGAGGTTTCAGCATTCTGTACATTCTGTCTGGTCCTACAAACATTTTTAATAAATTGCTTTGTGATCTTACCAGAAGATTTTTTCTTTTTTGCCACATTATGTTGTTTATCCAATATTTGTGGTTGATTTTTCTTCAAGTAACTGTCCTTTTTCCGTTCTTTTCTTTTTCTTACTTTTTCCGGCATGATTATTTTATTTTAATGGTGATAAACAGTATCTGTAAAAATTAATCGCAAATAAATAAATATTAATATCTTTATAAATTATACTTTTCTATTACTATACAAACACATTTTATATAAATACTGACTAAGAAATTATAGGCCTGAAGGACAAGTGTGAAGGTGGTTAGACCACTACATGCATAGTGCATACTACTTTGAAGCAGTTCATGCCCTAAAGCCTGCCTCACTGCATGAGTACATGCTTACTGACTGAATGATTACAGTACTATAAAGAGAGACACTGGGTGAATTCATAGTTGGTTGAGTTTGATTACTACATGGTACTGAAAGACTCACTGTGGGTTTGCAACAGCAGTCACAGTGTGTTTGCTTGAGTATATGCATAGTGACTGGGGAATTGTAGGCCTGAAACACAAGTGTGAAAGTGGTTAGACCACTACATGCATAGTGGATAGTTATTTCAAGCAGTCCTTGTGGAAAGGCATGGTTCACTGCATGAGTACCTGGGTACTGACTGAAACATTAGAGTACTGCAAGGAGAGTGCCTGGATGAATCTTTTACATTTTGGGGTTTTGGTGCAGTGAGTAGATTAGTACATGGTGCTGGATGAGTCACTGGAAGTGTGCAAGGGGAGTGACAGGGTGTTTATTGGAGTATATAGATACTGACTGGGCAATTGAAGGTGTGAAAGTCAATTGTGTAGATGGTTAGAGGCCTGCATGCATAGTGGATAGACGTTTGAAGTAGTCCATGTGCTAAGGCCGGGTTCACTACATAAGTACCTGGGTACTGACTAAATCATTAGAGTACTACAAGGAGAGTGCCTCGGTGATTTTATAAGTGGTTGGGTTTTGGTGCAGTAATGGATTAGTACATGATGTTGAATGAGTCACTGGAGGAGTGTAAGGGGAGTGACAGGGTGTTTGCGGGAACTGTATGAATACTGACTGGGGTATTGAAGGTGTGAAAGACAATTGTGTAGGTGGTTAGAGGCCTGCATGCATAGTGGATAGGCGTTTGAATCAATCCATGTGCTAAGACCTGGATCAGTGTATGAGTACTTGGGTACTGACTAAATGAGTAGAGTTTTTTGAGCAGTTATGTGTATGCAAAGACATAAAATACCCAAAACCTTCTCTCTAAATGGTTCCTAAATGCATACAGACTCTCAGTGTGATTCTAGACAACAAACACTATCCCATGCATATTACCAAATCACATTTTCTTGTCCGGAATTGGTAAACAGAGTACACACAATCCACATATTGTACTACTGCACATAATTGTAGAACCCTGACTCTTTTTACAAATACCCAACCAATGACTGGTTTCTACTTCTACCAAAGTATGAGAACAGGATAGGTTTTTAAGCAGTTATGTGTCTGCAAACACATGAAATGCCCAAATCCTTCTCTCAGTACAGTTTCTAAATGCACACAGACTCACAGTGTGATTCTAGAAAACAAACAGTATCCCTTGGATTTTACAAATACACATTTACGATTCTTGAAGAGGTAATGTGACTGCACACATTCCACATATTTTACTACTGCTCATTAGTGTATAAGCCTGACTCATTTTACAAACACATAAACAATAAATGGTTTCTATTTCTAACAAAATGTAAGAACAGGATAGGTTTTTAAGCACTTATGTGTCTGCAAAAACATGAAACACCCAAATGCTTCTCTCACATTGGTTCCCAAATGTACACAGACTCACAGTGTGATTCTACACCAGGGGTCTCCAACCGGTCGATCACGAGCTACCGGTAACTCGCCGACCCTCTGTGAGTAGCTCGTGCCTCCTATCTAATTATTAAGACGTGATTTCGCATTTTATTTTGTATTCCATCATTCTCTTTTAGGGCAGTCAGCCCTTGCCCGCCCTCACTCAAATCAGCTGGTCGGATTGGCTGAAGTGAGCTTAGCTGGGGAGGGGCGGGCTGAAGAACGTGACGTTATTCCTGAAGTCTCACGCCACCTCACTTTTCCAGGCTGGTATCGCGCTTCGTATTTCCCATTTGATCCTCCCGGAGTAACTGCAAGGTAAGATGGCCTGTGGCCGAGTAGCAGCATAGTGACTTGGTAAAATTGACTCCATGCATGCAAGGCCCTTTGGTTTTAACATCGGCTGACACCGCGCTTTAGATCTGCATTCAGGAATAAAGCGCGGTGGCAGGCGACATTAAAATCAAAGGTCCTTGCAGGCACTGGGCTTCTACCGCTGTGGCAGCTGGTGCTAAAATGCAAGGTCCTTGCCTGCACTAATCTGCTTTCACTGACTTCACCACGCTTTCATTTGCCTGCGCGTAGTAGTCAGTGAAAGCAGCTCCGTGAATGCAAGGAACTTTGATTTTAACATGGGCTGCAACTGCGCTTTACATCTGCCTTAAGTAATAAAGCGCCGTGGCAGCCGACTTTCAAATTAGAAGTCCTTGCATGCACTCAGCAGCTACGGCGCTTTACATTTGCCTGCCTACAATAGTAAAACACGGTGGCAGACAACATAAAAATCCTTGCCAGCACTAAAACTCTTTGAATGTCATGCAAAGGCAAACATATAGCGTGGTATAGTAATCAGTGAAAGCCTTTCACTGATTACTACACAGCGCTATATATTTGCCTGAAGTAGACAGTGAAAGCTGCTCAGAGCATGCAAGGATCTTGGATTTTAACGTCAGCAGCCACCGCGCTTTACATCTTTGTTTAATGGTAAAGTGCACTGCAGCGGATGTTGAAATCAAAGGGCCTCATATGCACTGAGCCTCATTTTTGTAATTTAACTGTTGGGCAATTTGAAATTGAAGGTCAGACTGAGGCCAATTATAACAGTACATCGAAAATATGTACTTGCACTGTCCACTCAACATTAATGAATGTATATTTTTTTGAAACAGGAAGGCTCTGTGCGTCTTGCTTTCCATATTTCCCTTCTGCTACACAACATGTGTCAACAGGCAGAAACAGGGCATTGCCACCAGTCAAAGACGGAGTCCCTTTGATGGGTTTTTCTCTTGTTCTTCTCTGCTTTTTAAAGCCCAGACTGCAAAATCGCAAAATTCATGCCACATAATGTCAGAAGGGAAAATAATTTTTTACTTGCCCACCTCATACTTTTGCAGTAAGGCACAGGCTCCAGAGTCCAGAATCGAAGAGGTTTACACCTGTGTGCCTTAGGGGCATGTAGCAATTGTGCGCAGAGGACAGCTGTACTGTTAGTGAATGGCTTTTGAGAAAATGGAGATGTGCTTAGTGTAGGATGCAGAAAATGCTGCCATCTGAAATCTGTGAAGTGCGGGACGAAGTGTGAGAACATAATTGAGTTAGGACAGGTGAAAGTTAGACTGCAAAGTAAGCCCTTGTAAAATAGACTGCAAATTATGGTTTTGATGAAATAAAAGGCTGCCAAGATATTGGAGTTGGATTTCTAGAAGTAGAAGACTGGGCAGAGAGTGCAAGGCTTAGCAGACAGTATGTTGCTGTGCTGAACAGAGTGAAGAGCTATGGCTATGCATTTTCTGGACTTTGCAGAGTTGAAGCATGTGTTCTAGAACTGAGTGAAGTGGTTTATAGTGAAACTAGGGTTGGTACCTTTCCAAATACCGGCCATTTGTTGCTGTTTTAATAGTCTGCAAAGGCCCGAGCATGAAAAAAAGTCATATGTATTCACTTGTAACATAACTGTTCTCCCTTTGTTTACTTTACTTTATTTGATAATGAAGTAAGGGGAGGCCTTCTGTTGCGGCATTCTATCTATTCTAGCACTTACTAATCCAATGTGTGGCACTGAAGCACTTACCTACATGGTCAGCAAGCTATGGCATGTGAACCGTGGGTGTTTTTTTCTTTGGTTTGTGATCCTATGTGGGAAGTGTTTTCTTGTCTTCCCTGATGAATACCAATAATTAGGCTTAAAGTCAATGAAGCTGGGTGTGGGGGGTGTCTCAGAAAAATGCGCGAGTTGCTCGGCCTTTAGTAGCTCACGAGGATTTTTACTGATCAGAAGTAGCTCTCACTACAGAAAAGGTTGGAGACCCCTGTTCTACACAAACAACACTATTCCTTGTACTTTACCAAAACACATTCACTAGTGTGGAAGGGATGAAGTGACTGCAGAGATTCTAGATATTTCAATACTGCACACTACTATGAAAGCCTGACTCATTTTGTGAATGCATAAGCAATGACTGGCTTCTAATGCTACTAAAACTTGACAACATGACCGATTTTAAAACAGTTATCTCTCAGCAAATATCTGATGTAACCAAATGCTTCTCTCACAATGGTTGCGCAAATGCACACAGACTCACAGTGTAATTCTAGACAAGCAACGCTATCCCTTGCATTTTACAAAACACATTTAGTAGTCTACAAGACGTAAGGTGACTGCACACATTCCACAATCATTTCTACTACACATTTGTATAGAGTGCTTCTGTCAGAATGATTCCTAAATGCACACAGACTCGCTGTGTGATTCTGAACAAACAACACTATCCCTTGCATTTTACAAAAATACATTTACTAGTCTACAAGATGTAAGGTGACTGCACCCATTGCACAAAATTTTCTACTACACATTAGTACCAAAATGTTTCTCTCAAAATGATTCCTAAATACGCACAGACTCACAGTGTGATTCTAGGCAAACAACATTATCCCTTGCATTTTACCAAAACACATTTCATAATCTAGAAACTTGACTCATTTTGCAAATACATAAACAATGACTGGTTTCTAATTCTACCAAAACATGAAAACAGCACAGTTATCTGTCTGCAAACACATGAAAAACACAAATGCTTATCACAGGATGGTTTCTAAATGCACATACACTGACAATAGGATTCTACACACAAAAAAGTACTCACTGCACTTTAGCAGGAGAAACACATTAGTGTGATTAAAATCAAAATGGACCACATACACCCCCTCACAATTAAAAAACTCACCTTTCAAGTTGTTTTGTAGATTAAGAAGTATGTCGGTCACACACCAGATTTTCTTATACAGAATCTCTGCACTGTGCACCTGTCGGCAAAACCAAAGAATGGCAAAGTTTCCTTCTCATTTCGCACACATATACATGTAAACACCAAATCACATTCCTTCCCACATTTATTCAAAATCAAACACACATTTCTATTGGTTACACATTTCAACCCTTTCCAAATGACATAAATTTGAACCCTACCCCCAATCTGCCTTCTGCCTGTTACCATAGAAACAGTTCATGGAACACTTAACTGAGCACGCAGGTCACAAGTTCAGCATACAATGTTGCTAATCAAAACAGCAAGTGTGCTTGACTTTTCAACCTATCAGTTTATCCTATATAATGTTCCTTTCAATCAGTTTTTGTTAACCAATAAGAATCATGCGTTTAAAAAACAGAAACATGCACCCTAGTTTTCAGTGTAGAATGTTGTCAAACAACCAATCATTTCTTTTCTTTTTTCAAAACTGCATCTTACTCACCATTTTAGAAAAATCTTACTAGTCAAACTGCCATTTTATTTACAGAGACCATCTGAGCGCATCCAGACCTCCCTTCAAGATGCTTAGAGTGTGGATTGTGGGACACAGCTATATTTTCTGGAGCCAAAGGTATGCAGAAAACAATGGCATTCACAAAAACCTAGGTTTGCCAAATGTAGACATTAAATGGATTGGACAGAGAGGGTTAAAGTGGCACCAATTGATGCCATTGGTAAAATCCTTTTTGCATCTCCAACAAACTGACCTCATAATTGTGCACTGTGGTGGCAATGGCCTAGACACTTTGAGTGGGGTAGGTCTGGAAATGCTTATCAAGGACACCTTTGCAGAATTGATTTCACTTTTCCCCCAAACTGCCTTTGTCTATTCTAACATATGCCAAAGGCAGAAATGGAACTGGTCCAATCATTTTTGTCCACAGATTGAGAAAGCTAGGAAACATGTGAATAAATCTGTTTCTGCTTTTCTCCGAGATTATAGAATGGGGTCCATTTACAACAACAATCTGCGTTTTAATATGCAAGACATCTATAGAAGAGATGGTGTACATTTTACTGATGAGGGTAACAGAGTCTTCCTCAACAACTTTAGACTCTGTATAGGTACTTACTTATAAGTACCAAAAACTCTCAATGAACACAGCGGCTCTTTTTAGAGCCACTCAAGATCGAAACCCATAAGCTTGATGTTTATCTAAAAAAAATGTCATTTTTTTTTGCTTGGAGTCGTGCACCTGATGCGTTAGGAATCGCGCACCCTACGTGAGAGGAATCGTGCACCCAACGCGAGAGGGGTCATGGACCCAACGCGTGCACACCAGGGGTCGTGCTGCGAGTCGCGCTGGATGCGCAACTCCTAATTTTACCGTAAAAAAAAATAGCCCATCACTAATTTTTATTATCCCCGGGGACCCCATCCCCCAGGGCTTATAAAAAACCTTGGGGACCGTGGGGGGAGCCTCAACGCCCCCACGGTCCCAGCCAGCTCCCTACGTCCTTCGGGAGCTGGCATTGCTTTTCCACATGGGGAGCTGCTGACATGTAGCTCCCCATGTGGAAAAGCAATATGGTTTGTATTTTGAAAGAGAGAGCAGGTTTCCCTGCTCTCTCTTTCAAAATCCAAATGAAGTGCTCCCGCCTCTCACAGCAAACAACAGTGTCCTGTGGTGGGCACCCCAGGACACTGCAGGAGCCGGCCCTGGTGGGTGGCGGTCCCCAGGGCCCTCGAGGGCTCCAGGAGGGGGACCACGCAGCCCCCCTCCCTCAATAAATAAAGCCCCGGGGGGTGGTGGTCCCCGGGGCTTGGGGGGGCCATTGAGCCCCCCCACCCATTTATTTTGTAGCCTCGGGGTAGCGGTCCCCGGGGCTGCGGGGCTCCCCTGTGCCCCCCATTAAATTTTACGTTTTTTGCCCCCGGGATTTGGCCCCCCGGGGGCTAATTATTAAAGAAGCACGAGAGCCTGCGCTTAGGTTTTTTTTTTTACGGCTGGATCCGCGCACCCAGCGCGCATTTTCCCATTATAAAAAAAAAGGGGGTCCTGGGAGGCCTTCTGGGACCCCCTAAGCAGGTCTAGAGGATCAGAGTATTTCTACCCTGCCCCCTTTACATGTTTTACACACTTATTCCACAGACTTCTTCAGCCTCGCTTCTACCGAGGCACAAAATGGCTGCCAACAGTTCCTGGTTTCGAATGTTGACAACCACTTGACAGCCAATTAGCATTCAGCGTGTGATCAGGAGGGTGCGCAGAGGGTGCACTCAGGGTGCACATAGGGTGCGCGTATCATCTGAGGCCATAGTATATATGTACTTTTAACTGTAATTTTCTCAGGAACTACTCAACAGATTGACACCATTTAAGCAAAAGGCACAAGTCTGAACTGAGGACTACCTCTTTGCCAAATTTGGTGTAATTCCGTTCAGCAGTTCGGGCTGTAGCTGCGGCTAAAGGTCCTATGGGAAAATGCATGGGGAAAATGCGTTTTGGGACCCCCCTTTTTTCTCAGCCCCCAGTTGACGAATCACCCCGAGACTTTCAGGATAAGAGCGGACCGGAGCTGGACAAAAGTTTGGAAAATTTCGCAAAGATTCGTCAACCGGTGTCAGACTTATTGGGAATAGAATGTTGCGGATTTCCTAAGGAAAATAGGTCCTAACTATAACTACCTACTGGCGACCGCCAGTAGGTAAGATATATATATATACACATATATATATATATATATTTGTTAATTGTTAGTTTTTGAAAAGTAAACATTCAGGCATTCATATTACATTTTTTATTTTTTTATTTTATTTTTTTTAAAAAACCTTTATTTCTTCAAGAATCTGGACACAGCTATTCAGCCGACAACCCGGAGGTTCGGCAGCTTCGATAGGAGAGTACAAAGAATCGTCCACAGTGCATTGAAGGAGCAGTGAGAAGGTTCCATTTTTAATAATTACAAACACACAACAAACCCCAGCAAGGCAACAACACTGAATGCCCACGGTGATAGCCCCTCAGGGGGAGCCGGACCCCAATCGTCTAACAGTCACAGTACTATGATAAGAGGAAAAAGGGGGAAAAGCAGAGGCCCAAGAAGTCAATTAACCATCACATCTGCATACTGAGCTGGAAAGAAGGTCAAGAAGAAAGCTGTTCCTCGGGGGGATCCAGATCAGGGGCAAGACATATTCCCCCCCTGTATTGATTCCACCGCCCCCAGATGGCATGCCACTTCCGAGGGCGGCCTCTGGCACAATATACTGTCTTCTCCCTGAGCATACTCCAGTCCATATTTTCTTTCCACGCAGTTAACGTGGGGGGCCCCCCGGAACCCCACAAGCGCGCGATGTCCCTCTTAGCAACCATGTTACCCAGGGTCACCCACTGGATCTGTGCCTCATCATGATCAGTGGGCCCCCAGACATTCAGGAGACAACACCGCGCTTCCGGCTGCATAGCAATGCCCGTCACCTCCCCCATCACCGCATGAACTCGCCTCCAAAATTCCGTGATGACACCACATTCCCAGATGATATGTAGGAAAGTACCCACCATACCGCATCCCCTCCTACATAGGCCTTCCTCAGAGAATCCCATATGAACCAGTCGCGGCCCCGTCACATACACTCGATGCAGGATCTTGAGCTGCACCAGCCTCAGACGCGACGGGATCGCAACCTCCTTAGGAGAGGAAACAGCAGACTGCCAGTCCTCATCATCCAACTCGAGTCCGTCCCTAGTCCACTGGTCCCGCAGCCCCAGTAGCATATCAGCCCGAACATTTATCAGTTTCTTGTAGATGAGCGAGATCGTGCTCTCCGGCATATGGCCATTAAGGATCCGGTCCTCCAAAGGAGAGGACTCAGGCACCTTCTCACCCTCCACGAGGACTGACCGCAGGGCATGACGCACCTGAACATATCGGAAAAACTCAGACGCCCCCAACTCATACTCCTTCTGCAACTCTTCAAAGGACTTCACCCTACCCTTAATCAGCATATCTCCAACCCTGGAGATGCTGATCAAGTCCCATCTGAAAGGTTGGGTAGGCTTTGGCATACAAAAGGGTTTGATAAACCCTTTCGTATGCCAAAGCCTACCCAACCTTTCAGATTCAAACAACGGGGCAGCTAGGGTGAGCCTATCCTTCCAGCCCAGAGAGTCAGTCGCCATCTTCCATACACGCACCGCCACCCCAGTGGGCCCCGTGAGGGATGAGTCGAGGGACCGCGAGTACAACGCCCTAAGATAGTTCCCACCGCGCAACAACCATCTGTCCATGGCATAACCAGGGCTGAGGGCCGGGCCATAGAAACCATGGTTAATCGCGGACAACTGGGTGGCCCAATAATAGCGTCGGATGTCTGGAAGCGCGATACCCCCGTCATACCATGGAAGCGTCAATTTAGCAATCGCTATCCGCGGCCGCCCATCCCACAACAACGTCCGTTGGAGGCTTTCGACCTCCCGAAAGTACTTGGCCGGCACCCAATCTAGAGTATTTTGCAATGCGTAGAGGAACCGAGGAAGGGACATCATTTTGAACAAGGCAGCGCGCCCGACGAGGGAGAGCGGCAGCCTCCGCCAGCCCTCAACATCCCGCCGCAGGCGCGCCAGGGGGGGAGCAGGTTTCTCTCATACCGCAAAGCGGGGTCCATGGAGATAAAGATCCCCAGATACACGAAGCCCTGCTGAGCAATCTGGATCGAACAAGTTCGCGGGACCGGCGGAACCTCACCACTCAGGACGTATAAATACGATTTACTCCAGTTGATGACGAGACCCGAATTCCTACCGAAGGATGTAAGAACGTCACAGACCACTATGAGTGAGTTCTTGGGCGAGGCAAGATACAACAAGATGTCATCAGCATATAGCGAAATGCGGTCCTCGTGTTCGGACGACCACCGAAGGCCACGTATATCCGGGTGCCAGCGTATCCACGCCGCCAGCGGTTCAAGAGCAAGGGCGAACAACAGAGGCGACAGGGGGCAGCCCTGCCTAGTCCCCCTCCCAAGCCGTAACGGAGTCGATGCCCGGCCATTTACCACCACACTCGCAAGGGGTCCCTCATACAGCAACCTCACCCAGCTCACAAAACCAGGGCCAAAGCCGAACTTGGCTAGCACAGCCCACAAATACTCCCATTCCACCGTATCGAAGGCCATCGTGGCATCAAGAGACGCCACAATAGCCGGTTCTCGCAGCGTGCCAGCCCTGGCGATCACACCATGAAGGCGCCGAAGGTTCAACGCGGTGTTGCGATGCGGGATAAAACCGGATTGATCAGGGTGAATCAAGTCTCCAAGTACCCTGACCAATCGGCCCGCCAGGATTTTAGCCAGGATCTTCGGCTCGGCGTTGAGGAGTGATATGGGCCTATATGAGGCACACTTATCTCGGGGTTTACCATCTTTATGTATCACAACAATTGTCGCCAGCCTCTGGTCCAACGGGAGGGTCCCACTCCCCCGCGCCTCCACGAACATGGCGCGCAGGTGAGGGGCTACCCTATCCGGGAACAGTTTATACAGGTCAATCGGCAAGCCATTCGGGCCCGAGGCCTTGCCCGAGTTCAGCGCGCGAATAGCTCCCGCCACCTCATCGACCGTTAAGTCTCCATCAAGATCATCTCTATCTACATCAGAAAGACAGGGCAGAGCGATATCCCGCAAGAGGTCACGCGAGTCCTCGGGCGGCCTATCCGACACTGAGGCATAAACCTTACGGAAATAGTCCGAGAAACACTGGACAATCCCCTCAGGTTCCACAATCACCTCTCCCCCCTCTCCCGTCAGCTCCGGCACTACTCTATTAACCCGTTCTTTTTTATCCAGCCAAGCTAGGAGCTTCCCGGCCTTGTCACCAACATCATACAGGCGGCCCTGCTGTTCCCTACTGAGGGTCTTAGCGGCATTTGTCACAAGGTCCTTATACTCGGCTTGCTTCAAGCTCAGCTCATGCAGTGAGGCCGCTGTTACCTCCTCCTCTAGCGCTCCCTCCAAAGCCACGATCTCCTCCTCCACCTGCATAACCTCGCCATCTCTCCGCCGCTTGGCCGCCACTACAAGTGAGAGGGCCTCCCCTCGCAGCACGGTCTTAAATGCTTCCCAGAGCGACACTGCCGAGTCCACGGACCCCTGATTATCCTTGAAAAAATTATCAACTGTCTTCACCAGTGCGCTGCGCATCTTGCAATCTCCTAAGTACCAGGGGTTAATAGGAGCCACCCTTCCCCCTCCCTCTCGGCCGACATCCAGCCTGACCCACACTGGCGAATGGTCCGATATGCCACGCGCCATGTGCCTGGCCTCAGACTGAGGAAATATGAATTTTGTGATCAGTTATGTCCCCTATCGTAGACCCCAACGGCTCCATGTGCATGCTATAAGTACATGTATGTTCCCTCCAGTTTCAGTTTTGAAGACGCAAATACATGTGCGTCCACCGTCAACATGTCCTCTTTCAGATCCGCCATGAATGGGTCAGATATTCCATTCCTAAGTATGAAAGGCCACCGACTTTATGTGGTTCACTTTCCACATTTTACAGATTCAGGCGAGTAGGCCCTGAATTCTGTCATCAAGCCTTTTCCTGCCTTCTGCCTCTGAAAGCTCCAGTCTGAGCCCGCATCTGTATCCATGAACTTTGTCCTACTCCCTGCGTGGCTAACGGTGCCTGATCCAGCCTGTCGCCTGCCAAAAACTGTATTTCACCTTCAAGATTATCTACTCCGCTCCTCATCCGATGCATTCCTGTCTAGTAGTTTAGGTAAACATTCCTCCAGCTACCGTGCAAAGGGCCAGGCCTCGCTGTCCTCATGCAAGTAATTCATAGCCCCGTTACCATGGAATATTCCTACCCCCTCGCATCTAGTGTAGACACTTAGACGCTTGTACACGCACTAACAGTCAGTATAGAATAGATTCTATCCTAGAGACCTCTCCTTTTGGATAACACAGTTCTTTAAACATAGGATATTAGATATGATTTGGGATTAGGTTGACATGACCCCCAGACTTCTGTCTCCACATGTAGAGCTAAATGTCAAGTCCCCTTCACCCTCTAGTTGCACGTCAATCACACGTCATGCGGCTGCGCGCGCATCTCTGTCAAATATTTCTGCTGACATTGCAAGATTCTTTTATGGATCCACCCACTTGTGACATCATGTATGATGACGTTTATTAAATTACGCCCATACATCCACCTCTATTAGTTACGTATGCACCTTTTATCTGTACTATCAGCTGTTACGCCTCTTGCATTTGTTTCACTGTAATGTATTTTCTATAAAACTGCCTATCTGTCAATAATGTATGCCCTTCCTTCCTGAACTTTCGTGGTGATGGAATAGAAAGCCTACAATTCGAATTGTATTCCTTTGTATAGGAATAAAGCCTTTTAAAACCTCTAATACCACGGATTCTGCCTCTTATATTTACTGAGTTATTCTTAATAGACTTTACCGCATAAAAAATAGTACCGGTAATGAAAGATTTACCACATAAATTGGCGCCCGAACAGGGACACTTTCTCATCTCACGCGCCGGCGGTGCGTTGCAGGCCCGGTCTCCTGCCACAGCTGAACGGACAAAAACGCGTACCTGCAGGATTTCCTGTGTCTCCCTCCGGCCAAGCGGGGACGACTGAGGCTGCGATCAACACCCAGACGAGGCGGTGAGAAGTGCGAAGTATCCCGCCCAGAGCCTAGCTGAGAGAGCAAGATCCGAGGTATACAGAGGCCCACCAGGTTCCGAAGTTCCGAGTCCAGTCGAGTCGAGTCCAGTCCGGTCCAGTTTCAGTTCCGTTCCGAGGCCTTCCGTTCCGAGCTACCCGGTGAGTACCATTACCGGGGAGGCATTTAACGTGCACATAGTCTGTGCCGGTCAAGACGGGTTTGGGTACACAAATCCGGTCTGCACTGTTTTAGCAGTGTATCTGTACTGTTTAGCAGTATATATAGTATGTCTTGCATATAAATAAGTACTATCTAGTGTCAGTATTATGTCAGTAACTAGTTTTCTATTAGTTATCATTGTTCGTAAAACTGTTAAGTGTTAAATGTTTTAAATACGTTCTATATATTGTGGTGTGAATGACTGTTCATTATTGTGTTTTCTTGTATAAAGTGTGTTCTAGTTATAAGGTCTAAAAATGCCGCTCTTTTCGAAACTAAGACAGATCAAAACTAGAAAAGGTGTACTCGAAGAAGCTGTTCCCATCCCACCTAGGGACACTCCAGGGTACTTTATGTATCATAAGCATGGCCTAGATGCCGTATTATTTCTTGATTTATGGGTGGACTACACCAAAGAATTACCAGAGAGTCAGAGATGGCCCGCAGCGGGGACCTGGGATGCAGATTGCATCATGAGAGTAGAAGAAGAATTATGGAAAAAGAAAGCCAGACAGTCACAGAAAGATGCCATTGAATTATGGCGTAAAGAATCATATAGACGTACAGAAAAAGCACTCAGACAGGAAGAGAAAGGTAGAGAGAATTCAAATAAAACCCGAGAAAATCTATTACTTGAGGAAGGTACCCGAGTAAAATCAGAACAAGTAGATAGACAAAGAAACACTCTTATGAATGGTATGTATCCTCTTCTGGCCGAAGGGTTACCTAAGGCTACCCCGGAAATACCAAAAGACTTAACTCCTCCATTGCTCCCGATAAAAGCACATCCCAAAACACATCCCAAAACAGCAAAGGACGTTTTCCTTTCCTCCTAATTAGATGACGCAGCTCCCGAGTATGCTAATGCCATACCACCCACACCGCTTGCCGATGGTGTTCAACACCAAGAGCATTCGTCTGTATCCCCGCAACTACAAACCCCTACACAAGTTCCAACAGGCACGTCCGTTTCTACAGTTTTTCCCGCATCTACAATCTCTATCCTACGCCCAACGAATCCTTTCGTGCCTAGCACCTCAGATGGTGCTACAGGAGGTACGACAGACATGTTTGCCACACCGCCGCGAAATAAACAGACCCTTAGAGATTTAGCACTCCAACGTACACCCCAACTAGCGACATCCGACATGTTTAAAGAACAGCTTGTGGATTTTAGATACGACCCAGTACCAGGTAGACAGGATAAATTGCTCATATCATCACTACGTATAAGACGAGCTACATTATATTTAATGACGATACCAGGAATGGGTGAACACCTAGACGAAATATATCGCTTTGTCCAAACAGGGCGAGGTCCAGAAAGTATTAACGAAGCTATGGAATACCAGAAAGTGGATGTCCAAAGACAACTACTACGTTTTTTCATAAATTGTGTAATTAGGAATCAAGACAGGCCTGGGGCAGATCACGATACCATGCAAAGACTTGCCAAATGGGGTCAGAACATATCAGAAGAGAAACATGATAGACAGGCGTGTATAATCGCCATGTGTCGAAAGATCCGCAAGGAAGTAGAACGAATACATAAAGAAAGACGAGAAACAGACAGAGTAGAATCAGAAGAAGAGGAGGAGCAAGAATCAGAGCAATTAGAAACGATAGCTTATGTAGGTAGAGGAAGACCCCATAATAATACCAGAGGTTTTAACGACCCGATACGTCCAATACGTCCAGAATATAATAGACATTTTCCAAACCCTATGTTAAATACAAAATCCCCTGAACACCTATTCCAAGCCGCTGATAAATTACTCCGAGATCGAAGGGGGTACCACATGCTCGATTCCATGGACGAACAAGAATTAGCCAGGTCAGCAGTACAATGGGCTGACAGCCCCGGCGAATACAATGATGATGTACTTGCACACATGTTTCTGAATCTTGACCCATACAAACAGCGTTTAGCTAGTATATACATGATTCAACACCTCCTTATATTATATAAAAGCCAACATTCCGATCCAGGACCTTTACCTGACATATTGACAGAACTACTCACGAACATATGGAGAGGGTCAGGTACTGATTTGATTAAGGAAATTCTAGAATCCCGAAACCAATATTTAACTTTCGTATGCCCAGAACACGTTCCAGTTCCCATCATGGGAAGAAAAATGTATCACATAGATAGACAGAACCCGTTACGCGAAGAACACCCAATCAGAGGTGACGGTAATAACTTTACACGCGTGTTTGTGTACACGCCTATAACTAAACTGGAATTATTAGAAATGAAGAAAGTAGTACCCAGCCATGACAAAGATCCAGCAGGTTTCCACCGCGAGATAAAAGACATGTTACTCATGGGAGAGTATACCTACCCCGACATTATGAAAATATTAAAAGTCCTATTACCCGCCGGTGTTTATGAGAAACTCAAAGAAAAGGAATGGGAGGTGGGAGACCAAAAGATAGATTGGACAGCATTGGAAAACGAAGAAAGGGCCCGAGCTGCAGGAGCAGGGCTTGGGGAAAAGACTACAGCACTAGCAGGACTACTAGTACAGGTACTGCCACGTTTATTAACTACGAAAAAGGAAGACTGGGGTGCAATCTCAGTCTGTAAACAAAAGCCAGATGAAGACACTAGTGATTTCTATTCCCGATTTGAAAAATGTTTTGGTATAAATAGTGGCATAAAAGCCAGTAGTGAGTCATATCCACATCTGTTTGTGACAAAATTAGTTGAAAATTCTCTGCTGCAAATCAAGAATAGAGTATTGAAATTCGAAAGTACCTGGCAAGGTAATACCCCATCACAGATGTTACAATATCACCACAATAGAATTAGAGAAGAACAAGAACACGAACAAAGACGTATGAAAGATACAAAAATGAAAATGCTTGTTGCACAGTCAGTTCCAGCCGATGGTCATCAAAGGGGTGATTCCGCAGGTCCTGCGAAAGGGACATGCAACTATTGTAAACAACAAGGTCATTATATACACGATTGTCCAGTCCTGAAACATAATATTGCCACAGGTAGAACGCAGGAAAGACCACGTCCACCTAGACAGGATCAGAATCAACAACAACTCCCTCAGCATGCACAACCTAGGTTAGCTCCGCAACAACTAGCTCCACAACAGGCAGCTCCACAACAGATCGTAGCACCACCACAAGCGCAGCCTATTGCTGCAACACAAGCAACAACACAACAGATGTATCAGTATGCACAAGCAGATTATCCCGATTATCAGCGATACACATGAAATAGCCTAGAGAGGGAAGTTGGCTTACCCCTTATAGAGGTTCCTGTAGACCAAGAGGGACCTTATGTACATAGTGAACTATTAGGGGAAGACAGAAAGTTTTTACTTGATACAGGGGCAAGCAGAACAACTATAAGACGAAGTGAAGTTCCAGGGGCACCCCTCTCAGGCTCACAGAATATTTCCCTTGGATTCTCAGGAAAACCTATAATCAATGACGTAACACAACCTCTTCCACTTACGGTCGGTCCATTGACATGTACTACAGATTTATTGCTTACTAAATCATGTCCAGAAAACTTGTTAGGCATAAAAACATTGAAAGCTCTAGGAGCCATAATATGTTGTTCCCCGGAAGGAGTACGACTATTTTTACGTGACTTTAAAGGTCACTACGTGTCCAGAGACATGGATCACCGACTGCAGAATTTACCTACACATTTATGGGCACAAGGCCCAACTGATGTTGGTTGCATGAACATTACACCATATCGAGTTACACTGAAAACAGGAATAGTACTACCACGAATGCGACAATACAAGTTACCACCAGATGCTGTAGTGGCTTTACTGCAAATCATTGACGAGCTCATTGCACAAGGAGTGGTTGTCGAAACCGACTCCAATGTATGTAATTCCCCAATAATTCCGATTCTTAAAAGAACGGATCCAAAAGCACCACCAGTATATCGATTAGTTATTGATCTACGCGAATTGAACAAATGTATTGTACCGCAATACCCTGTGGTCCCAGATATCTCCTCATTACTCACAGCTATTGACTCAGAAGCAAAGTTCTTCACTGTAATTGATCTCAAGAATGCTTTCTTTAGTGTCCCAATCGATCCGGAAAGTCAATATCTGTTCGGATTCAGTTTAAATGGACGAAGTTTTAAATTCACACGCGCACCTCAAGGGTTTACAGAAAGCCCCAGCATCTATAGCCAAGCACTGAAACGAGAACTTGACAGTATCCACATGCCAGTTAACACTGCCTTGCTTCAATATGTCGATGATCTGCTGATCACCGCCCGAAGCGAACCTGAATGTGAGACAGCGTCACTGACGGTTTTGAAATTTCTGGCCGACAAGGGGCACAAGGTGTCCCCTTCTAAGCTGCAATTCTGTGTCCAGCGAGTTGTTTACCTTGGGCACTCGCTGTCCAAGGAGGGAAGGCAGCTTACACCCGACCGCATCCAGTTAATTGCTAACATGCCACCACCCAAGACACAAAAGGAGGTGCGGGCTTTTATAGGCCTCACTTCATACTGTAGGCAGTGGATCCCTCAATATGCATTTCTAGCAAAACCACTCATCCAGTTGACAACACAGGAGGCAGCCACATCGACTGTCCTCCCTTGGACTCCAGAACATACACACGCTTTTGAAAGCTTAAAGAAAGCTTTATGCCAAGCACCTGTTTTAGCAACACCATGTTACAGTAAACAGTTTACACTTTTTGTTACAGAACGCGAAGGTACTGCCTTGTCAGTGCTCACTCAGGAACAAGCAGGATCACACAAACCATGTGCTTATTTCTCTAGTACATTAGATCCAGTAGCTCAGGCACTCCCTGCGTGCCTGAAATCGGTGGCAGCAACAGCTTTAGCCATCAGACAAAGCGATGCCATAGTGTTAGGACACCAATTGACAGTACAAGTACCACACGCAGTAGAGGTTCTCTTGAACCGCACACAAACACAACACTTGACTATAGCGAGACTCACCGGTTACGAATTAACATTGTTTCAGCCACATATAGAAATCAGACGTTGTAATACGTTAAATCCTGCCACACTGTTACCAGTAGGCGGAACAGATCCATTGGCACATGATTGTGTCGAAGTCATTACTATCACAACGAAACCCAGACAAGACTTGACAGATATCCCTTTGTCAGATCCAGACTTGACATTGTATGTAGATGGGTCATGTATGAGAACAAGTACAGGAGAGTTAGTGGCCGCTTACGCAGTTACAACAGACACTGAAGTCATTGAAACAAATTGTATTAACACTTTGTCAGCTCAAGCAGCAGAGCTCACCGCTCTGACACAAGCCTGTATTCAAGCCAAAAATAAGAAAGTCAATATATACACAGATTCCCGTTATGCATTCGGAGTCGTCCATGACTTCGGCGTATTGTGGCGAGAGAGAGGTTATTTAACTTCTCACGGTGCCCACATCCAACACGGACCCCTCATTCAAGCCCTATTAGACGCGATTCATCTACCTACTGTAATATCGATTATGAAATGCAAAGCCCACACAAAAGTTACCGATATCATTTCTCAGGGTAATGACCTAGCTGACAGAACAGCTAAACAGACTGCTCAGAATCAGACTCACACAACTGACACGACAAAGACAATAGTTCCGACACCAACACATTGCATGACAGTTAAGGATCCCGCCCTTGATGTAATTGACATACAGACACATGCTACACCAGAAGAAATAAAGAAATGGACTGAATTAGGAGGGATCCAAACGGATCAAGGATGGATGACGAAGGAAAAATCTATATGGTTTCTTCCCGACTCAATGGTTCAAGTCATCATTAACACTATACATAGTCCAGCGCACCTAGGAGAAAAAGCTATGCTAGACAGCATTCAACACATTTGGTTCAACAAACACTTGCGAGCAGCAGCTAAACAAAAAGTTCGTACCTGTATGATATGTTGTCAGTTTAATCCAGGTAAAAGCATCCCCGTAGAGCAGGGTGGATTTCAACCTCCCGATCATGCTTTTGAAGTCCTCCAGATGGATTATATCCAGATGGAACGATGTCGAGGATTCAAATATGTTCTCGTAGTTGTCTGTGCTCTTTCCCGTTGGACAGAAGCCTACCCGGTTTCAGATTACACTGCCCCGACTACTGCCAAACAGTTAGTTCGAGAATTCTTCCCACGGTACGGTTTACCACGTGTTGTCTACTCAGATAACGGCCAGCCGTTCTCATCCGAACTAATGAAACACGTTTCCCTTTTGTTAGGCTACCAATGGAAATTCCACTGTGTCCGGCATCCCGAGGCAGCAGGTCTCGTGGAACGCCATAATCAAACTCTGAAAATTAGATTGTCCAAAATATGTAGGGAAAAAGGTGTCGATTGGATAGTAGCCTTACCAGTTGCGCTCTTTTACATGAGAATGGTAGCACATTCTCAAAAAGGGCTATCCCCGTACGAGGTGATCTTCGGTAGACCACCAAATATGTGGGGGACGCCTATACCTCGCAAAATCACTGATGTTGACTGTAATATGCTGACAGATTACCTGGCTTCCTTGATGTCTGCACTACAATCTTGTCGTTCACAGGTAGCCGCAGCTTTTCCCGATAATACTGAGGTGAAGCCCCATGACGTGGTTCCTGGTGACCTGGTTTTGGTCAGGAATTTCGACCGGAAGACCCAACTGGAGCCTAGGTGGAAGTCGCCAAAGTTGGTTCTACTAACTACAAGGACAGCCGTGAAGATCGAGGGACGGAAAGGGTGGTTGCACTCGAGTCATATCAAGAAATTTTATGGACTACCATCCAGTGTGAATACTCAACCCTGTATTCCCTCACAGACAGACTCAAAGCTCCCCTTGGTTGAGCAGTCAAAACCAGAACTGTACAAACTAAAATTGAGGTCTAGCAAGTCAGACAATTTGATTGTTTAAGTCCTCTCCAAGGTGAATCGGTTGAATTTGTCTCTGACATGTATCCTCTAGACCGGAATAGAGAAAGAAATCAACAGATGCAGCTTAAGAAGCATGCGTATTGTAAATCACTTCGTAGTCACTGCACAGTAACATTATTAATTTTGTTTTTTCTAAGTCTTCTGATTATCTTTTCCAGCATACTATTGCACATGTATTACCCTATTCTTAAGCGTGCTTACAATGTAACTGCAGAACATTCTTTTAGCGAATTGCCTCCGCATGAGTTGTCCTATAGATTTGCGCTGCGCAACAACACATTTATCAGTATGTTACATAATTCCCATCAGACCAGCAATGCCACAAATTGTTGGATATGTGGCCGACTCCCTCCCTATCAGAACTATAAGGGAGTTTTCCCCCTCTTTCCCTATCCGTTCACACACAATGGCTCCTGTGGAGCATGGTTTAGTTTGATTAATTCCCTAGATTCAAATTCCGCAGTTTATCAAGACAACTGGGTATGGGGAAACCTGAACCTAGTTTTGCTTAAAGTCTGCTACCCTAACAAGGAGGGACTTCCCAAAAGAACAGGAACTGATCTAGAAAATGAAGTATATGGATTAGGTAATTTTACACTTAACCTCATGATCCTGAACGTTGAATCTGAAGCTACACCAATCTTGCCCGCCATGTCAGTATTCCCAGTAAAAGGGGAATTATGTATAAGAAAGAATGGTTCCATACACATGGGCCATAGTAAATGCACCACTGTAATAAAATTCAGTGATCAAGGCAAGTCTACATTTAGAGCTTCTCGCCATTCCTACTTTATATGTGGCCAGACCGCATATATACGTCTACCTCTAGATTGGGATGGTACCTGTTACATAGCATTCCTTCTGCCACCTGTTTTCCTAGCTCCTCCTGATTATCATAGAAATACCCATTTAGTACACAATAGACAGCAGAGAGATCTCCCAATTGTCGATTACACTGAAACAGCATGGGAAAAATACACCGATTTCAATAAAGGTTTCTTTCCCTATATAGGTACAGTCACTAATAGTAAGCTGATACGTAGATTAACCAGAACCCTTGAAGCAGTAGTGAACGAAACTATTTCCGCCTTAGGCAATTTAACAGAAGAGCAGTCTGCTATGCGGATTGTTGTGCTTCAAAATCGTCTTGTCCTTGACGTCATCCTGGCCGATAGGGGCGGAGCTTGTAGGGTCATCGGATCAAGTTGCTGCATTTTCATACCAGAAAATTCGCCGTCAGTATATAAAGCCATAACTCGCCTTCATAAGATTGTAAGCCAGATACACCAGAGTCCAGGCACCTGGACTTGGTCCGGTTGGTTCTGGGGCGTGTTGTCAGCCTGGGGATGGAGAATCCTATCCTTCCTAGGTATTGGCTTTCTCATACTATTCAGTTGCTGCTTATGTCTACAATGTGGGCCAGCGATTTGTGGTCTGTGTGCCACCTCGTGTATCCCACATCCAAGTTTTCGTTCGAGATCCCGGAAGAAGAAAGAAGAACAAATGATGCTATATGAACAGATCGATGGATTGATGAAGATCGATATCTCCTGAGGGTCCGTAGGGGACAAGGAGGGAATGAGGAAATATGAATTTTGTGATCAGTTATGTCCCCTATCGTAGACCCCAACGGCTCCATGTGCATGCTATAAGTACATGTATGTTCCCTCCAGTTTCAGTTTTGAAGACGCAAATACATGTGCGTCCACCGTCAACATGTCCTCTTTCAGATCCACCATGAATGGGTCAGATATTCCATTCCTAAGTATGAAAGGCCACCGACTTTATGTGGTTCACTTTCCACATTTTACAGATTCAGGCGAGTAGGCCCTGAATTCTGTCATCAAGCCTTTTCCTGCCTTCTGCCTCTGAAAGCTCCAGTCTGAGCCCGCATCTGTATCCATGAACTTTGTCCTACTCCCTGCGCGGCTAACGGTGCCTGATCCAGCCTGTCGCCTGCCAAAAACTGTATTTCACCTTCAAGATTATCTACTCCGCTCCTCATCCGATGCATTCCTGTCTAGTAGTTTAGGTAAACATTCCTCCAGCTACCGTGCAAAGGGCCAGGCCTCGCTGTCCTCATGCAAGTAATTCATAGCCCCGTTACCATGGAATATTCCTACCCCCTCGCATCTAGTGTAGACACTTAGACGCTTGTACACGCACTAACAGTCAGTATAGAATAGATTCTATCCTAGAGACCTCTCCTTTTGGATAACACAGTTCTTTAAACATAGGATATTAGATATGATTTGGGATTAGGTTGACATGACCCCCAGACTTCTGTCTCCACATGTAGAGCTAAATGTCAAGTCCCCTTCACCCTCTAGTTGCACGTCAATCACACGTCATGCGGCTGCGCGCGCATCTCTGTCAAATATTTCTGCTGACATTGCAAGATTCTTTTATGGATCCACCCACTTGTGACATCATGTATGATGACGTTTATTAAATTACGCCCATACATCCACCTCTATTAGTTACGTATGCACCTTTTATCTGTACTATCAGCTGTTATGCCTCTTGCATTTGTTTCACTGTAATGTATTTTCTATAAAACTGCCTATCTGTCAATAATGTATGCCCTTCCTTCCTGAACTTTCATTGTGATGGAATAGAAAGCCTACAATTCGAATTGTATTCCTTTGTATAGGAATAAAGCCTTTTAAAACCTCTAATACCACGGATTCTGCCTCTTATATTTACTGAGTTATTCTTAATAGACTTTACCGCATAAAAAATAGTACCGGTAATGAAAGATTTACCACAAGACACCAAAGGGGCGTGCACAGCCAAAGTGAGCAGGTAGTCAATCCTAGAAAGGCTACCATGCGCCCCGGAGTGGAAGGTGTATTGACGCTGTGTGGGGTGCCGGAGCCTCCAGCAGTCTATCAGGCCGAGTGTGTCTAGGAAGTCTGGAAGCCACTTCTGAGCCCCCCCTGTGTCTCTGGGCGGGTACCTATCCAGCAGCCCAGAGCCGACAGCATTGAAGTCCCCCCCTACCACTAACATACCCCCCGCGAGATCCAGCAAGGCCCTACCCAGATCTACAAACGTGGAGGCCTGCAGGGCTGGAGGGACATAAACCGAAACTAAAACCAAAGTTCTACCTTCCCACCTCCCCGCCACCGCCACAAACCTCCCCCTATCGTCAACAACGGTGGAGTCCACCTCAAATGGTAGCGAGGCCCTGACTAGGATGCCCACACCCCTAGACCCGGAGGAAAATCCCGAATGAGCTATAAATTTATAACCCTTCCTATTAAGAGCATAGCACGTGTTACCTATAAGGTGCGTCTCCTGCAGTAGGGCAACATCTGGCATTGACCGTTTCAAGCGTTGCAAAACTATCCCGCGCTTAATGCGATCCCCCAAACCATTAACATTCCAGCTAATAACACTTAAACCTCTACCCCCCATCCCCAAACACAAAGAGGCCCACCCCCCCCCGAAGAGCCACCATGGGACAATACCGAAGATGATCACTACGCCTTGCAGAAACAAACCCCCCAACAACAACCCCAAAATCCCAACCATCCCCCCCACCCTGCACCCCTGCTGCAGCTTACAAAGCCCCCCCAACTTGCAGTGTGCCTGTCGCCCTACCTAACCCAAATCTACAAAAAGCACCCTAAGGGAGGAAAGAGCTCCCCTCGTCCTCCCGCAACCCTCCGCATTTACTGCACTCTATTCAAGTCATCAAATAAAGTCAAATCGAGTCAGACCGGCTCCGAAAAATCAGCCTTGCCCATCCCGGCCACTGTCCCCATCCGCGGCAGTGTCCTCTCCCGTCCGCCGCCGGGGCAAAGCGTCCAGCCATTCATCGGCCATGACAGGAGACTCAAAGAAGAATGTCCGATCTTCGTACACCACACGTAGTCTGGCAGGGAAGAGCATGGCATACTTCAGATCCCTCTCCCGAAGTCGCCTCTTCACCCCCAGAAAGCCCTGTCTCTGCCTCTGCACCTGCTGGGTGAAGTCCGGATAGAAATTCACCGACGCGTTCTGGAAGGGGACCGGGCCCGTCACCCTCGATGCTTGCAGGATAGCGTCCCGGTCTCGAAAATGAAAGAGCCGGGCGACAATCGGCCTCGGTGGGGCTCCCATCTTGGGCCTCCCACCCGGCACTCTATGGGCCCTTTCAACCGCAAAGAACTTCCCAAGACCCTTAGGCTGCAAATGGTTAAGCACCAAGTCCTCGACGAGCAGGTCAACCGAAGCCTCATCTGAGGACTCCGGGACCCCGATAACACGCACGTTGTTGCGCCTGGCCCGGCTCTCAAAGTCCTCCAGCCGGCGGGCGGCGAGATCACTCTCGGTCCTCAGCTTACGAACCTCGGTCTGCAGTTCCGTGACATCATCGGCGAGGCCCGTGGTCTTGAGGTCCAGGGTTTTAACCCGTTCATTCGTTTTGCCCAAGTCCGCACGGATCAGGTTAACATCCACCAAGATGGCATCCACCTTATGCGCCAGGGCATCAAACTGTCTCCCAATCGAAGTCTGCATCCCTTCGAGCGCGCCCATGACATCCTGCAGCGAGAGCTCCGGGGCCAAGGGCGAGGCCGCCTTCTGGGTATCCGGCGACTGGCTCGACCCACTCGGTGATCCCTTCTGCAGAGCATAGCGATCCATATTATTGACTTGAGTATAGGCTCCCCGCCTGGTAGACTTAGGCTTCAGCCGATCCACCTCTGCTTTGCCCGACATGGTTGGTACCAAGCAGGTCGGTTCAGATAAGACGGCCCCTCTCAACGAGAGGAATCAGGAGTAATCAGTTCTGCAGTGGGCCGCCAGAGTAGCATGTAGAGCGTCCAAAGGATAATAAAGCCACCAAGAGCTCTCCAGGGGCAGGGCAGACAAAGGGAGAGAAAGCGAAAGTGAAAGGACGGGGACCTCCATCCGACAGTTCACACCTCGCCTGGCCGTTGTTGTTCAACTAGAAGTCGGGCATCCTGCCAACTCCAGCCCCTGGCATCCCTCGGAGATAGGCCTCAATCTTCCGCCATGCATAACTCCGGTTCCCGGTGGGCGATCCGACCGCGGGTAGCATCAATCGCCTCCCTGACAGGTCATCTACACGATGCCATGCATGCAGACAGGATTAGAGACAGGATAGTCGACGGAGGGCGCGAGGGTCTCGGGAGCTCAGAGCTCACGCGGCCATCTTGGTCAAGCGCTAGGCTCCTCCCCTCATATTACATTTTTAATCATACATGTATCTTGCTTTTTTTTCTTTGTTGATGCTTTTTGGGTGATTTACTAGTGTCTTTTTTTCTGTTGGTTGAAAAAAAAATGTTAGTTTAATTGAAGGGTTACAATTGATTTGTTAAGTTTCGATTAGTTAGTGCCTATTTGTATTTAATTATTTTTTTTGTTATAAAAAAAATATACTATTTTCTGTTAATGTAATTTATTTCTGTGATGTTGTTTTTGTATTGTAGCCTGTAGAAGGGAAAAAAATGAAAGTATTTGTTAGTTATATTTTGTTTGTCAGAATTCTTTTTCAGTCTAATAAGTTAAGTTTTAAAATTAGTTAAGATATATACTTACTTAGTTTTATGTTTTTCGTTAATGTTGATTTTGTTCTTTCTTTTGTGAGGAAATGGTGGTTTTGAAATACCTAGGTAGACTTTTGTCAAGTTTAGTCTATAAAATATAAAGAAAACTAATTTTTAATTTATTGTTCTTACCTTTAATGGGAGCTTTTATGTTTAGTTATATATGTAGGTCTTTTCATTGTGTTGTCTGTCTGGTAAAGTTTCGTCCTGCAATATTTTCCATTTCACAGTAATTTTTGGGCTTATTTATTGATTGCTTTTATAGTGTTCATTTAATTAGTTAGAGTTTTCTATTGGTTTTTGTAGTTTAAATGTATTGGTTGGGATATGGTCTGTTTGAATTTTTGGGGAGTTATAATTTAATTTGTTTAATTTTATTTGTATTTATTTAATGTGTCTTTATTTTCTATATAATATATAAAGTCAAAATATACTGTTAATAAATGTCATATTATTTTTAAATACGTTATATATATATATATATTCACTGAAAAAAACATAGGTTTCAGAGATGTTATAGTTAGTTGGACATTTCAATCATAGACAACCAAAGAAATTCCCCTGTTATAGTTAGTTGAGCTAACTATAACTCGCGCCCCCGCAATGCACTGCTGATGATGTCACATATTACATCATTCATGACATGGTCAGTGACATCACTGATGACATCTCAAATGACATCACTGATGACATCATCCAAGTCAAAATCTGATGCACCTTATCAGACCCTATTATAACACTTGATACACCCACTCTAAAATACAGGCTATAATATTCAAAACCATGAACACACCAATACCAGTTAGTACATGTACACTTACTAATTCCTAGGTCTACACACACATCCATTCATTCACCCATACAGTCACTCATAGATACAGTCAGCCATCAATACAGCATTATCATATGAACTCACATATCTATACAGACACTCACACACCACCTCTCATTCATAGAGTTATTCACACACCTAGTCAGTAATGGAAATAATCAATCACACTTTCATTTACTCACTTGTACAGTTATACACATTAATCCCTGGCATAGTACTCCGCTCCGCCCACGGAGTGTACGTAGCGCTGCCTGCTTCGCAGTTTACGAAGTAGGCGTAGCAGGCAGTGCTACGCACACAACGCGGCCCGCCCACCCTAATTTTAAAATAAATTACAAATGTAAAAGTAAATTAAATACCTTACCTGCGGTGCGGCGTCCCGGGGCTCCCTCTTCCTGCTTGACCGGCAACTTCTTCTCACAAATGCGCATGCGCGGACACCCGCGCATTTCTCACGAGAAATGCGCATGCGCGGGCGTCCGCACATGCGCATTTGTGAGAAGAAGTTGTCGTCAAGCAGGAAGAGGGAGCCCCGGGACGCCGCACCGCAGGTAAGGTATTTAATTTACTTTTATAATACTTTAACTTATTTTAAAATGAGGGCGGGAGGGAGGCGGGCGGCGCGTAGTGGGGCTACGCAGAGCGCGCGAGTGTGCGCAGATTTGGCCACACTACGCGATGCTCCACGTAGCCCCACTACGCCCACTACATCCAGGGTTAATACACATACCACGTCACTTATTTAAACATATACTAACACATACTTACACTCTAATACAATAACTAATACAAGCACACACTGATCCATACAGGCACTCTCAGAATCACTCACTCTCACATATAGTCTTTTATACAGTCCAACACTCATATATACTGCCTTTCACATATGGAGTTACTCACACATGTACCACTGAGGCATCCATTTACTCACCAAGATACTCATACACACACACAGCATGCCATACAGCCCTTCACAGATACAGACTTATGTCTGTACCGACTACTGCCTTCGATCTACACTGCGGACAGCAGCGCTCACAATTCAGATGCAGTGGCGATTGCAGATGTCGCAGTCCAGTTCGCAAGACACTTTGCTTCCAGTGCAGCCCTCCCAGACCACGCATCATCGCACGGTGCGCACACGCTGTGTGCTTCAGGTGCTACTAACTCACTGCACCATAAATCATCGCCATGTAGCTGTGCGCCCATCCTGACCGCTGCCTCCACCCTACACTGGGGTTCCATGCTTCACAATTCAAGATTAGTAGTGATGCAAATTGTGTAAGACACTATAATGGGATAAGAAGACCACATGCTCCCAATCTGTGCAGCTCAAGTCAACGTCACTTGCCTGTGGGCCTTTGCTGACCGCTGCCGCTGGCCTACACTGTGGAAGACCAACGACACGTGGTGCCAACTAACCCTGTTCAACACAAGCCGATCCCACATGTGCAACTGTGTCCTGAGTCATGAATGGCAGCGACCACAGCATCAGAATCCCTTTTATCAGTGAGGGGTATTTCTATATGGAAGGCCGGCGACACGTTGTGCCACTGAACCTACACTATGCAGGCCGGTAGGGCCACCAACGTATGCACGTGGCTGTGGACCCTAGCTCACCGCTACCTCAGCCCTACACTGTGGGCGACCGGCGACAAATGGTACCACTAACCGTCTTCAACACAAGCCGATCCCACATGTGTAACTGTGTCCTGAGTTCTCAATAGCAGCGACCACAGCACCAGACTCCCTTCGATCACCGAGGGGTATTTCCACATGGAAGACCGGCGACACGTGGTGCCACTGAACCTGTACTATGCAAGGTTTGTTTGGGTCACCAACGTATGCACGTGGCTGGGCACCCTATCTCACCGCTACCTCTGCCCTACACTGTGGGCGACCGGCGACAAATGGTACCACTAACCGTCTTCAACACAAGCCGATCCCACATGTGGAACTGTGTCCTAAGTCCTGAATGGTAGTGACCCTAACTCCGTGAGACAACCACAGCACCAGACTCCCTTCGATCAGTGAGGCATATTTCCATATGCAACGGCGGCGACACGTGGTGCCAATAACTCTGTTCAACACAAGCCGAACAATCCCACATGTGGAACAGTGTCCTGAGTCCTGAATGGCAGTGACCCCAAGCCCATGGCAGCAAGCACAGCAGCATACTCCCTCTGATTAGTTAGGCATATTTCCATATGCAACCGCGGCGACACGTGGTGTCAATAACTCTGTTCAACACAAGCTGATCCCACATGTGTAACAGTGTCCTGAGTCCTGAATGGCAGTCACCCTAAGTCCGTGGCAGCGACCACAGCACCACACTCCCTTCGATCAGTGAGGCATATTTCGATATGCAAGGCCGGCAACACGTAGACCCACTAACCCTCTTTAATACAAGCTGATCTCACATGTGTAACTGTGTTCTGAGTCCTGAATAGCATTCACCCCTAGTCTGTGGCAGCGACCACAGCACCACACTCCCTTTGATCAGTGAGGGGTATTTCCATATGCAACTACAGACTCCAGTAGGCAACTAACTATCACAGTCCTACACCCTACATATTATCCTTTTATTATCCTCGCTTCAAGAGTTTTTTTTTATGTCAGTTATAGCTTTACTACAATGACCAAATTAATCTTCAAATGCAAACTAACATGGAATAGCAGTCTACACTACATGCAGTACAGGTCGCAATTCCAATTTTAAATGCTAATTTCTAACAACAAGATTGTACTCAGAAAATACAACACTTCGTCAATTTATTCTATACTTATTTTATCTCTTCATCATACGCCTACACTGCACTCAGTAGGGCTCACAATGAAAATTATTTCTTCTTTCATTAACTACAGAGTCCACTAGGCAAGTAACTATTACAGGCCTCAAATCTACATAATATCCTTTTAGTATCCTTTCTTCTTGAACATTTTTTATATCAGTTATAGCTTTAGTACAATGACCAAATTAATTTTCAAGTACAGATGAACACTCAGCAGTCTACACTACGGGCAGCAGACCTCACAATTTGAATTTTGGGCACGTGGTGCCAACTAACACTGTCCAACAAAAGCCGATCCCACATGTGTAACTGTGTCCTGAGTCCTGAATGGCAGTGACCCCAAGTCCATGGCAGCGACCACAGCACCAGACTCCCTTCGAACAGTGAGGCATATTTCGATATGCAAGGCCGGCGACACATAGTCCTACTAAACCTCTTTAACACATGCCGATTCCACATGTGTAACTGTGTCCTGAGTCCTGAATGGCAGTGACCCCAAGTCCATGGCAGCGACCACAGCAGCATACTCTTTGATCAGTTAGACATATTTCCATATGCAAGGCCGGCAACACGTAGTCCCACTAACCCTCTTTAACACAAGCCGATTCCACATGTGTAACTGTGTCCTGAGTCCTGAATGGCAGTGACCCCAAGTCCGTGCAGCGACCACAGCAGCATACTATTTGATCAGTTAGACATATTTCCATATGCAAGGCCGGTGACACGTAGTTCCACTAACCCTCTTTAACACAAGCTGATCCCACATGTGTAACTGTGTCCTGAGTCCTGAATGGCAGTGACCCCAAGTCCATGGCAGCGACCACAGCACCAGACTCCCTTCAGTCTTCTTTGTTGTTCTTTTCTGTTAATATTTTTTTTTATATGTAAATCTATACATGACTAAGATTCTTTTTTGTCCAACCGCACAGGGACACTTCCAGGCCCAAGAAGGTTGTTGGGGGTATGATGGTAATGTGGGAAGACGGTGCGTTTCCTACTGATGTGGGGAGAGGCAGCGTCAAAGGGGTATCTATCACAGAAAGAACTCTGATATGTTCTAACAAATGCCTCGGAAAAATGCCAGCTGACGGACTGAATCAAAAAATGTTTTTTCAATGCTCATGTATTGTGAGTTATAAACAGTTCGCACCCACGCTCGCAGAGGGCCAGCTGCGGCCCGTCTGCTCAACTCACAGACGCAGTACTACGAGCCGTCTGCATTATTGTAGCTATCCCTGATCTATTCCGTCGTACACCACGCCACGCCATGCCACTGCGATTACATTCCGACGTTGGCCCCACATAGCTACCTGTCGCAGGCATACTCGCTGTTGGTGTGCAGGTCAGTGGTCTAGTTCTCAACATCTCACGGCCACTGAGGGCAGGTTTGCACACACACCACACCCATCCGGCACATGGGTTACAGGCCATGTGACCACGCAAATCTAATAGATCGACAACGTCACATCCTTTATTGCCGGTGCTGACTAGATGGCGGATGCTCCACTTATCTCAACCATAAAGAGTCTTTGAAAAGTTGCGCAGAAGGTTAGTCACACCCTGATCTGTATAGCCATCAGAGGCCTACCACCCCCTTGACGCGGACTTCAGATGCACAGGGTTAGTACCACCCAAGCCTCATATGGCCAACAGTGGCCTGCCACCACGTGCACACACTTGAGTTCCACAGGCTTAGCGGCCCCAAAAGCTGATGTGGTTTCCGCCATCGATGACTCAGGACTCAGTGACATGTGTGAGATCTGCCGGGACGTGGAGAAGATGATGTGGTCTCCGCCATTCATGACTCAGGACTCAGCGACATCTGTGAGATCCACAGAGAAGCTGATGTTGTCTCCGTCATTCATGACTGAGGACTCAGCGACATATCTGGGATGCGCGACATATCTGGGATGCGCGGAGTTTTTGACGGGCACGTGGAGTGCCCACTGCTGCACACTCCAGTGGCACCAGGTAATTATTTGCTCATGGATGCGCAGAGGCGTCAGTGTCTGTCTCTCTCTCTCTCTCTTCCTTTTCCTTCTATCTCTCTAACTCTCTCTCTTCCTTCTCCCTTTCTCACACCCTTTCTTTCTTTCCCTCTCTTTTTCTCTCTGGCTTTTTTTTCCTTCTCTGTTTCTCTGTGCCTCTCTCCTTTGATATTCCCATTACACACGTCCTTATTTTGTGCTTTATTTTCCAGGCTCTGTCGTCAACATCCATGGTCCCCACAGTGTTCCGCCATCTTGTTTTCTATTATTGTTGTTACATTTTGTTTATTAGTTTATCATTTATACATATGTTAATAAAAAAATAAAGTTTGCAAATAGTTTTTCGTTTATCGTTTACATATATTTTTATAAAAAAAGAAAGTAAAAAAAAAATGTATAACATTTTCTCTTCACTGCTGTGTGACTCTTACTTGTTCTTATTACTGTTATTTGATGGAGTCCACCATGGTGTTAAATTTTGGGGCACTTATCGTGGGAATACTGGTGATGTCTGCAGTTTACACCAACTTCTGAATAGAGTGTTAGATTTGTCTCAACTTTACTTCCATTAAAGTGCTGATAATGAAATGCAGACTAGCCGTTCCCGTACAAAAAGACACAAGGTGCACCTTTGCGATTTATTCTAAATACTAAAATCCTGTATTGAGGTAGTGGCTGCACTTACAGTGAACACACAAAATCAATTAAGAACTCTCATTGTATTTATATTGATTGGGAATAGTGCATCAAGTGCTAGATCTTGACGATATACACTGCTCAGTTTGAATATTGTTCGGCACACAAAAAAAATCACATCACAACTTTCACACCAACTGCAATGCAAAACAAATTCCGGCGATAAGCCACGTTAGCACCAGGTATTTTACACCTGCTTTCTGCTCTGTGTTCAGCAGGATGACTACCTGCACCATGAAACGGAACACAGCCAAGAGCCACACCAGAACACCCACAGGTGCCATAGAATCAATGAGCATGATACAGGGATACCCATGAGGGCCATAAGCTTCATCGCAACAACTCTAGGACCGCCAACGCCCCCCAAACCCGCATCTGAGCAAGTGTGTCCCTGTGGTCATTGTCTTAGCATGATAGGCACGAGCCCTGCAACAGTGTGCTGTCACCTCAGTGTTGGCAGTGAGCCTGGACATGTAGCTACGCACGCATCCTCCTGCACAACCGGCACGTGCTGGTCCGGAGTACACAGGTCAGCGCAGGGGTGTGCCTATCCGGCAAGGGGAACAGGGTGTCTCGGACATGTCCGTGTACAGGAAGTGTGGTAAGTGTGTCTCTGTGTTCTGGTGTGGCCTGCCACAAAGGCCGCAGCACTCGATGTTGTAAAGTGCAATGCACCACCTCCAAACGGCACTGTGATGGTGTAGTTTGAATGTAGCAGGACATGCGCGAATGGGCATTACAATGGTGTGCCGTACGAGTGCACGAGATACAACAGCGCACCTTAGAAAAGTGTGTAGGCTAGTGGGAGGGAGAAGCAGCTGTTTGGCAATGTAACACACAGTGAAGTCACCCATGTGCCACGTGCTGGGCATCTCATCCATGATAACCATGGTCGCAGACAACCCACAACACCAACGACCGTCCTTTGTACACATCCTGTATGAATGCAGCGTGGTTTTCACTTCTATGATCGTTCAGTGGTGTGATGTTGGCGGGTTGTGTAACTTGTGCTCCTTGTTGGTGTGTTTCATTTTGGCCATTGTTTGTCTATACTTGTGCTGTACTTTATTGTGCATGTGTGCCATTCTGCCCATATCCCTCCATCCCCCCACTCCCTGCTTCTTCCTCTTCCTGGTGCTGTGGTGTCTATAATTTTGTTGCTCCACACATAAACACATGTAAAGAACAAATTAGAATAGTTCCTTGATTCTTTTAAGTTTCAAAACTTCTCTCTATTGGTTTCTTTGGAATTTTCCATATAAACCGTTTTTTTAATATTCAACAACACATAGAAGTCAGAAGTGCAACGTATTCTATCAACACCCTTTCTAGAACATTCTACAACACGTGCAGGTTAAAAGTTCATCAATTCTTTTAAACTTAACGATATTTCTTTGCAACATTTTCTCGAAAGGAACTGCATGAGCTACAGACATCTTTCCATACCTCCCACCCATACCTTCAAAATGCTAGTTTGGATCGTAGGACATAGCTAGATTTTCAGGTGCAAGAGATATGCAGAACACAGACGTATTGACTTAGACCTAGGTTTCCAAAATGTGGACATTAAATGGTTTACACAGAGAAGATTGAAGTTGCACCATTTGCTACCTTTGGTTAAAACCTCTTTGCATCTTCCACACCCTGACCTCATGATTGTGCATTGTGGTGGAAATGACCTAGGCACATTGACTGGGGTAGGTTTGGAAATGCTTATGAAGGACACCTTTGGACACCTCAGCTCAGCACCATGTGACTCTGGGCAATAGCTCACTTAATAGCTCACATAATTTTCACGCCGGCCTGGAGGGCCTTCAGACCCATAGGGGTGAGTAGTTTGCGCTTTACAAATACCGCATTGATTTGATACGTGCACAATTACCTTCGCACTCCCTGTATAACACCCACTAAGCACCATACACAAGTTGCAATGTTCAAAACAAAAGTTCTTCCACGTAGGTATAACTACATGCTGACACTACTTGACAGATGTGGCACAGCAGCCAGAGCACATGACTTCACAGCATATGAAACACAGTTTGGACTCACGCTTTCATCCCCGACTCCGGCAGCACCTCAGTTTAGAACCATGAGACTCTAGACAATACCGCACATATTTTCCGCACCCCAGGACTTTCAAACCAGTAGGAGTCAGTAGTTCGTCCTAGTATGTATAAACACATGCTGACACTACTTCCACAGGTGTGCTGCAGCGGCCAGGGCACATGACTTCACACCATAAGACACACAGTTTAGGCTCAAGCTTTCAACCCTGACTCCCGCAACAGCTCACCTTAGCAGCATCAAACTACGCAATACCTCACTTAATTTCTGTACCCAGCACTTTCAGACCGGTAGGTATGAGTAGTTCGCTTTGCACCCCCTCTATAGCACACCCTAAACACCCCACTGAGGTTACAGTGCTCCTACCCTCCTCTTTCCCACATGTTTGGCCCTTTATCCCCTTACTCACTTCAACGGAATCACAAAATGGCAGCCAACACTTCCTAGTTGCAAACGCTCGCAGCGCTTGCAGCCAATCAGCAGAAAGTTTGTGCTCGTAACGCCTCAGCCAATCAGATGGCAGAATTCCCAAATATCGATATCTGTAAATTTCGATATTTCAAAAACATTATTGAATGGATTTACACCAAATAAACACGTGCGTGCTTTCTAGACCAAGACCCTTCTCCCTGGCAAATTTGGGGTAATTCCGTTCACCCGTTCGACCTGTAGCCTTGTCTGAAGTTTCCAATGGAAATTAACATTGAAAAAACATGTTTTGGGACCCCCCTTTTTTCTCAGCCCCTCTTGACGAATCACCCCCAAACCTTCACCATAGGAGATGATCTCAACAAAGAATTAGTTTTGAAAATTTCACGAAGATTCATCAATCGGCGCCAAAGTTAGTGCGAATAAATGTTGCCATTCTCCTATAGTAATTAGGTCCTAACTATAACTACACACATATATATATATATATATATATATATATATATATATATATATATATATATATATATATATATATATATATATATATATATATCAGCAGAGCACTCTCCTCTCTCGTGTCTGACCAGCTGAGCAGAAGGGAGCACGGACCACGGATTCTTTTCAAATATCGGTTTATTTACAAAACCAAAACAAACCAGGCAGCCATAACGCGTTTCATCCCTCCTGGGGGACTTGATCACATGACGCAGTTTAACCAATGACATGCGGTATTTAAAGGAAAAATACATTTAACATCACGTCATCCGATTGGGCAGTATTTTAACAGTGGTTTTCCATGTATATTTCGTTTCCTGTGACTCATTAATCAACAAAAATGTGTAGTATAACGTTGTTGTTTAGACTGTTACATTAATCTCAGGATAAATCCTGTAATGTTCAACGCAAACTATTCACAGTATTCATTGAAGAAACTCGGCCCAATTTTTTAACATGGAAATCCAGAAAAAAATAATATTGGATGAAAGATAATAAAATGAAATAACATGCAATAACAAAAGATAATAATTACGCTCAAGTTAATCAAAATTTGATGAGATAAAATTGTTGTAGCCAGTGCAGCATATTGTTTCTCCAATATTAGAGCCATCATTTAGTGGGATTTCCCTTATGTGCATAAATATCAAAATAGATATATTTACGTAACACGAATCACAATTGAGATAGTTAGAAAAAGTTAAAAATATATATAAACTGTGGATAAATATAGCTTGTAAAAGACACATATAAAAATACACAATAAATATCAATCCTTAAATATTAAATATTAAATATTAAAAATATCATAATATTTTAAAACCATCAATTGATCATAATCTCGTGTATTCAATGTTGAATCACATGTAGTCTCACCAATCCGTGGACTGATAGCTGAATGAGTTACAATAAGTTAAATTAAGTTAACTGGCCCAACAGCTCAATATGAGCGTATATTTTAATTTGTAAGTTTGTTGAACCACTGTTAAAGCCCACCTACTAGATGACATATAATAGTGCAAGACTTGATACCCATAGTGTTGAGATCTATTTTTTCTTTTTTGCTTTTTTACTTAAAAACATATAATTAAAATAAGATATAAGTACATGTAAAAAATCTTTTATATTTGATTGAGTGCTAAAAAATACCTAAAAACACCGTGATAAAAACTAATGTGATTGAGAGAAAAGGAGAGGTAGATCTTACAAAAGGAGGCATCAATAAGCCTTTCACTTATGACTTTGATTGAACATAAAATATGTCTTTACCACAATACCCTCATGGTTGTGACTGTTAATAAAAGATTGTGTCTTAGAGTGATATTAAAAATCAAAGCAACTGTAGTTGGATAGGACGGCAAGAAGGCTAAAATATTCAGGAAATGTATAAATTATGGATAGAAGACCTAATTAAAGACTCGCATGTAATTCTTCCGAGCTATTGAGTCCATTTGGATGTTTGCTATCCAAATTTAAGATGTAGTGCATTTCCAATAATCTCAGAGATTTTTCCCTGTCACCCCCTCTTTTGTTTCTAGTTACAGAATCGATGAAAAAATATTTGAGGTCTTTGGGGTTGCCTTCATACTTTTCATGGAAATGCCGTGCTACCGGGTATGCTTGATCTTTATTCTTAATAGCACGTAAATGTTGAAGTACCCTTTTGTGGCCTGGTAGTATAGTACTACCTATGTACCTTAAATTACAGGGACACTCTAAGACATAAACTACATAATCTGTCTTGCAGTTCAGGGCTTTGGTAATGACTTTGTTTGGACCGCCAAAAGGAGTGGAATAGCTCATTGTGGAAACTCCATGCTGGCAGGCCTTACAGGTCTTACATTTAAAAAAGCCTAATCGTTGGGCCAACCAAGATCCCTTGGCTGAGATTCCGCATGGGTCATTGTCAACAAGAGAATCCCTCATAGAAATCCCTTTACGGTAAGTCAATGATGGTTTTTTTGGTACCATGGTGCCTATGATAGGGTCCTGCTTGACAAAGTGCCAATGGTTGTTGATGATTTTTCTAACTGACATGTGGTGCTGATTGTAGTCCAAGATGAATCTGAAATCATCAACACAATTGTCAAGGACCCTGGGCCGTGTCTTAGTGGCCGGTGTCTTATTGTTGTTGGGGAGGTTAACCTTGGTGAGAGCTTTGTCTAGGCATTTTTTGTTGTATCCTCTGGCCTTAAATCTATTGATACATTCCTGTTGCGCCACTTTCAAAGCTTCTGGATGGCTGCAAATGCGCTTAATGCGTAAGAGCTCACCATAAGGGATGCTCTGTATAAGGTGACTTGGGTGCGCGCTACTTGCATGTAGGATATATATATATTCCCAAACAACTCGCAAATCCTTTCCTGATGCAAGAAAGAGCCTATATATATATATATATGTATATATATATATATTCACTGAAAAAAACAGAGGTTTCACACATGTTATAATTAGCTGGACATTTCACTCGTACAAAACCATTGAAATTTCCCCGTTGTAGTTAGTTCAGCTAACTATAACTCGCGCGCCCGCAATCCACTGCTGATGACGTCACATATTACATCACTCATGACATGGTCAGTGACATCACTCATGACATCACTGATGACATCTCAAATGACATCACTGATGACATCACTGATGACATCATCCATTGAGTATGTGTTTCTGAACAATTGTAATATGTTTAATATTTATAGTGAAAGGCCTGTGGAAGAATGAGTGGATGTACAAGTGTGTAAATGGATGATTTTCTGTGGTGCGTAACTGACTCTATAAGTGAGTCATTAAATGTATCTTACTGCAGACTAGTGACTAAACTGTGTAAATGTTTGTATGTGTCTGTGTGTTGGTGTATAAGTGGCGGCATGGTTTTGTGAATACCTATATAAGTGTCTATATGAGTTATTGATTGTTTGTCTCAGTATCTGTATGGGTTCCTGAGTGTTTGTGTGGGTAAGGTGTGTGTGACTCTATGCATAGATGTGTGAGTGGGTGATTCTATGGGTGCATGGTTTTAAGAGTGCATCTGTGATGGACTGTATGGTTGAGTGAGTGTATGTATGGGTGTGTTACGGATTGAATGTATATCTCAGTGGTACATTTGTGACTAACTACATATGTGAAAGGCAGTATATATGAGTGTAAGAGTATATAAGTGGGTAGATGTGAGAGTGTGTGATTGTGAGAGTGACTGTATGGATGAGTGTGTGCTTGTATCAATGATTGTATAAGAGCGTAAGAATGTGATACTATTTTTATGAGTAAGTGAACTTGAGTGTGTATAACCGCATAGGTGAGTAAATGGGAGTGTGATTATTTGCATGACTGAGTAGGTGTGAGAGTACCTCTATGGATGATTGATAGTGTGTGGGTGTCTATATAGGTGTATAAATGCATATGATAGTTTTGTATGGAGTGACTGTAAGTATGAGTGACTGTACAGGTGAGTGTGTGGAGGTGTATGAAGACCTAAAAGTTAATAAGTGGGTATGCAGTTATTGGTATTGCAGTATGTATGGTTTCGAGAATGGAACTCTTAATTTTTGAGTCGGTATATCAAAGGTTATATTAGGGTGTGAGAAGATGTGGTAATTTATCACATGGATGACGTCATCAGTGATGTCATCAGTGATCTCATTTGAGATGTCATCAGTGATGTCATGAGTGATGTCACTGACCATGTCATGAGTGATGTAATATGTGACGTCATCAGCAGTGGATTGCGGGCGCGCGAGTTATAGTTAGCTGAACTAACTATAACGGTGAAATTTCAATGGTTTTGTACGAGTGAAATGTCCAGCTAACTATAAGATGTGTGAAACCTCTGTTTTTTTCAGTGAATTTGCAAGGTTTTTTAAATGCTAATTCCTAACTATAACGTGTGTGAAACCTATGGTTTTTTCAGTGAATTTGCAAGGTGTTTTAAATGCAAATTCCTAACTATAACGTGTGTGAAACCTATGGTTTTTTCAGTGATTTTACAATGTTTTTTAAATCCTTTTTTTTTTTCTTTTGAGTTGTTTTTTTAAACAATATGCTACCTATGTATATAATCATTGATTTACTGTATCCTGCAATATAGAATGGTTCACCTTTTTTAAATAAATGGTTAGATATAGTTGAATAACATAGTTAATATCTTCTACAAACCTTTTTTTTATTTTTTTTATTTTTAGGATTTTTTTACCGTGCGCCTGCGGTTATCTTACGGTACGCGCACGGTACGCTTTAAGTACAGTGCGCGTACGTAATATTTATGCTCCGTGTGCGCATGCGTACGCGATTTACGTACACGTCCGTACTTCGTCTGCGACTCGTAAGCGCTTGCTTCCTACGCGCATGCGCGCACGCACGTTATGCGGAACCACCCTACGTGCGTGCGCGCGTGCCTCTAATGCACATGCGCGCGTGCGCGCGTCTTACGTACGCGCATGCGTACTTTTACCGTGCGCGTACGGTAAGCTTACGGAGCGCGCACGGTAGGTCATGTGATCCAGAAACAACACTTTTCATTGGTTTAAACTTGTTTCATTTCCAGAAACTTCCAACACCACACCCATTCCCCTCATTACTGCTTGTGATTCCCTAGGAGAAGGAGCTGAATTGTCTTTGGGATACAATGGCAGAGCAGCAGTCCTCTTCTGGGAGTGAGCAGGACAGCATTATTAGACAGAGAAGGAGGAAACAGAAGAATTCTTTTGTCTGGGAATATTTCACATTTCCAGAGGGGCAGAAAAAAGTCAATGCTCCATTAGTCACCTGCTCACTTTGTGGGCGTGTCTTATCTAGAGGAAATCCAAAGAAGAAGTATTCTTTTGGAATTTTCTCTATGTTTAGACACATTAGGGATGTACATCCCAAGACTTTTGCTCGACATACTGAAGCAACTCCTCCAGTAAGTCAGCCGAGCACATCCGCAGAAGCTCAGCCGAGTACATCTTCGGCAGCTCAGCCGAGCACTTCCTCTGCGTTGGGAGCGTCACCCTCTTCTGCTCCTCTGGACATCTACCCTCGGTTTCAGAGAGTACATATAAGGTGCAACACTTGTTACTCTCTTATAGCTATGGGGGAGCCTAGTATTCCTCTAATAGACAATAAGATTGAGCAGCACAAGTGCGGTACCTTTTAATTTTGCCATTCTTTCTTTCCTCCGTCCCTGTATTAACACAAGGGCTCGTTTAAGAGCCACCCTACCTCACAATTTTTTTTTATTTATTTAATCACTTTCTTATAAAAAAAAATTTTTACGCACCTTTTTAAAAAAAAAAAAAAATAAATAAATATTTATTTCACCCTTCAATGTACTTGAGTGACCACAAGGGAAATGAGAAAAGCAGAGTGAGGAGAAGTGAAAAAAATGGAGTATGAAAGTAAATGTGTGATAAATACAGATATTTCAAACTTACCTGACCAATAAAATAACTTAATAATCCATAACTGTTTTTTTTTCATTGCTAGAAAAAAGTACTATTTTTCCTAAACTTTCTTTCTCAATCTGTAAAAAAAGAAAAAAAGTATTAATATTTAACAATACATTTTAAAAATACAGTACACATATTTTGTTATTTAAAAAAACACATTTTTGCCCTTTTTTTGCTGTTTTCAGAATATATTGAATTTCACTGTAAATCGTGAAACCAATTGCATTCATCACTTAACAGCGGGCAAAAAAAATTAACAATCTGAAAGATTGTTTAAAAAAAGCCCTGAATCTCTTCTCAGTAAAACATACCTTTATAGAAATGTTACATATTTAATAAAAACATCATCTAAAAACAACAAATATTTGCAATAAATATCGTCTGTAAATCTTGTTGCTTAAGCACATACACCAAAATAATATCTGTCAAAGAAGTCCACAAGAGAAATTTTTACCTTTCCATGAGGCCAAATGGTAATTTTTAAATTCTTTTTTGATGAAATATCCAATGGTAATCCAATAAAATCGCAAAAATGATTTGTTCAGATGTTGCAATTTGAACAAATACTACAGAGTCACACGAATTGAATCTCTGACTACAATTCCTGTGTGCGCACAGACTCATGGTGTGATTCTAGGCAGAAAACGAAATTTGATTTGCAATTTGAAAGCACACTTACTATTGTGGTAGAGCAAGTGATAATTACTCTAACAGTCTGACACATTTTCATTATATTTTTCAGAAACAGAAAAGAGCACATGCCCAAACTGCTTTTTGAGACCATGAACATGTGCAACCTGAATGACGTACTACACTCTAGCAAAGGAAATGAGCCGTGGTGATGTTCAATGTATTACCGTTACTCACTGCTATCTGAAACACCACACAGCGCTGAATAGTAAGCATTACTGTACATGAGAAACAGCTTGCTCTCTGCTAAGATTGTCCTTCTGGAGACTGTCTACTGTCGGGTGCAAAAGAGATCTGCATGGACGCTTGCGCAACTGCATAAACATTGAAGACATGTATGTAACACTACATGTGTGGTAAGGGTTAATTGGACTTTTACACATGTACAAACTACATGACCCATTGCAGGAGTGGAAGGAAATCTACCATGTTGATGTCAAATGTGTTTGCATTGCCCTCTCATTTGTGACATATTAATTTGGGCTCAATGCTAGCCATCACAGTTCAATAAAACAAGCTGCCCCTTTCCTACGAATGCAATTCTGAAAGAACGAGAGTAACACAAATTGAATCTCTGAGAACAATTCCTGTGTGCGCACAGACTCATGGTGTGATTCTAGGCAGAAAACAAAATTTGATTTGCAATTTGAAAGCACACTTACTACTGTGGTAGAGCAAGTGATAATTACTCTAACAGTCTGACACATTTTCATTATATTTTTCAGAAACAGAAAAGAGCACATGCCCAAACTGCTTTTTGAGACCATGAACATGTGCAACCTGAATGACGTACTACACTCTAGCAAAGGAAATGAGCCTTGGTGATGTTCAATGTATTAGCGTTACTCACTGCTATCTGAAACACGACACAGCGCTGAATAGTAAGCATGACTGTACATGAGAAACAGCTTGCTCTCTGCTAAGATTGTGCTTCTGGAGACTGTCTACTGTCAGGTGCAAAAGAGATCTCCATGGACGCTTGTGCAACTGCATAAACATTGGAGACATGTATGTAACACTACATGTGTGGTAAGGGTTAATTGGACTTTTGAACATGTACAAACTACATGACCCATTGGAGGAGTGGAAGGAAACTCTACCATGTTGATTTAAAATGTGTTTGCATTGCCCTCTCATTTGTGACATATTAATTTGGACTCAATGCTAGCCATCACAGTTCAAGAAAACAAGCTTCCCCTTTCCTACGAATGCAATTCTAAAAGAACCAGAGTAACACAAATTGAATCTCTGACAACAATTCCTGTGTGCGCACAGACTCATGGTGTGATTCTAGGCAGAAAACGAAATTTGATTTGCAATTTGAAAGCACACTTAGAGCAAGTGATAATTACTCTAACAGTCTGACACATTTTCATTTTATTTTTCAGAAACAGAAAATAGCACATGCCCAAACAGCTTTTTTTATGCTGAATACAAACCATCACAGTTCTAAAAAACAAACTGCGCCTTTCCTACGAATGCCATTCTTACAGAACCAGACCAACACAAATTAATTCTCTGACAACAATTCCTTTGTGCACACAGACTCATAGTGTGATTCTAGGCAGAAAACAGTATTCCTGGGTGATACCAGTACACCTTAACTTCTAGAGAAGACATACTCCATAATATCTTACAAGTTCAAGGCACTTAAATATCTTCCTTATCTTAAAATATAAAACGCAACTTTAAAAGTGGAAGGAAAATGTTTCATGTTAATTTCAAATGTGGATTTGAAGTAGTAGCTGGGCTAGATCTAAACTGCCCATTTCACTCGTACAAAACCATAGAAATTCCTCCGTTATAGTTAGTTCTGCTAACTATAACTCACGCGCCCGCAATGCACTGCTGATGATGTCACATATTGCATCATTCATGACATGGTCAGTGACATCACTGATGACATCACTGATGACATCTCAAATGACATCACTGATGACATCACTGATGACATCATCCACTGAATGTGCTTTAGTTTGAAATTTAAATATGTACTATATATATACCAATCTGTATTGAAGATTGAGTGGATATATAACTGTCTGAATGGAGGGTTTAGTAGCTGTCTGACTGTCTTTTTAAGTGAGCAATTAAAAGTGTCTCACTTAATACATGGATTAGTAACTAAACTATGTGAATGTGTGCAGCACTGTCTCTGTTATTGTATAACATGCTGCCTCAGTTGGTCACTAACTACATGAGTGTGTATATTAGTTATTGATTAGTTGGGTGAGTATTTGTATGGGACACTGGGTTTGTGTGTGGTTGGATGGGGTGTGTGTAACTCTATGCATAGATGTGTGAATGGTTGATTGACTAGGTGTATGGGTTTAAGAGTGCATGTGGAAACAGTTGTTTGGGTGACTGAATGTATTTATTTGTGTGTTGGTGAGCGAATATATGTTTTAGTTGTACATCTTCAACAAAGTAAAAAAATAAAAGGCATTGTATGTGAGAGTTGGTGTATATAAATACGTTTGTGTAAGAGTCAGTGATTGTGAGAGTAAATATATGAATGAGTGTATAATTGTAATGGTGCTTTTTTAACATATTAACGATGAGTTACTATGTGTTTGAATAAATGAGGTGTCGTTGGATAATTGTGTAAGTGAGTACATTTAAGTGCGATACATTTTTTTCATGAGTGAGTAGGATGACTGCATAACCGACTAAGATGTCTGCTGATGTGTCAATGTCTATATATGTGTATAAGTGCATTTGATAGTGTTCTATTAATTAATGACTGCATGTATAGATGATTCTGTTGTTGAATGGGTAGTTGTGTGTGTAGACTTAGTAATCAGTGAGTGGGTATGTAGTAACTGGTATTGGTGTGTCAATGGTTTCAAATATGGTACTCTGTATTTTACAGTGAGTGATGAAAGGTTATACTAGTGTATGATGTGGTGTATCGGATTGTCAAGTGGATGATGTCATCAGTGATGTCACTGACCATGTCATGAATGATGCAATATGTGACATCATCAGCAGTGCATTGCGGGCGCGTGAGTTATAGTTAGCAGAACTAACTATAACGGAGGAATTTCTATGGTTGTGTACGAGTGAAATGGGCAGCTAACTATAACACCCCTGAAACCTATGGTTTTTTCTGTGAATTTCTAAGGTTTGTTAAATGCTAATTTCTAACTATAACGTCTCTGAAACCTATGTTTTTTTTCAGTTAATTTCAACGGTTTTTTAAATGCTAACTTTTAAGTGTGATAGTAGTTATATCTATTTTTTGTACTGATTTTCGACAGTTTTTTAACTGTTTATTTATAAATATTTTATTCATTAAATAACATTATATATTTTTCTGAAAATTGCAAAAAAACATTTTTTAATTAAAACTGAAATATTGATTATTTTCTTGTTTTTCATTTTTTATTTTAATATATTTATATCATTTTCTTTAAAAAAAAACAATTTTTTTCGCAATCGTGCACTCAAAGTGTACACATCACGGTGGGTGCGCCCATTCTAGCCGCCATTTTAGAAAAGTCATGAAGGATCCGTGTATGGTGTGCGACGGCTGCGTGTTTTTCAGTTACATCATATACATTTAATATCACGTGATATGCGCGATTAGTATGCGACCAGTCTGCGACTCCTGCTCCCGCGCATTCGCGACACATGCGCATTATGGTACGATATGTTTGCACGCTTGCGGGTCCCGCGTGACATCATATACGTGCTGGGGCGCGCGAATCCCGCAAAAAAAAGTATGTTGCAAAATGATATGTATGTGTCTTTAATATACAAAATGCGAGGTGGGTCGCACACCGCTCGTCATACTAGCAAATAGCCCCAAAGGATTCTGGAGGATGTAGTGACAGCGGCGGGTACACCTATGCCACGAGTAAAAAAGTTAAAATGCCATCCCTGGACACGTGTTTCGAGGTAATTGCCTCTCGTCAGCAGGGAGCAGGTAAGTATGCGGGGTGCCAAGTAGACTTTACTCGTGGCATAGGTGTACCCGCCGCCGTCACTACATCCTCCAGAATCCTTTGGGGCTATTTGCTAGTATGACGAGCGGTGTGCGACCCACCTCGCATTTTGTCTTTAATATACATATTAAGGCAAGAGATTATGTAAGATATTCATCAAAATAATATATTTGTACTTATAAGAAACTTTTACTACTATTATTTTTAAATATATTTTCGCGAAGTCGGGTGCGTGCGTCGTGAGTGCAGAAAACCAGGTCAGCAGAGCTGCTGTAGAGCCAGAGAGCCAGGTCAGCAGAGCTGCTCTAGAGCCTAAGAACTAGGTCAGCAGAGCTGCTCTAGAGTCAGAGAACCAGGTCAGCAGAGCTGCTGTAGAGCCAGAGAAACCAGGTCAGCAGAGCTGCTTTAGAGGGAGAGAACCAGGTCAGCAGAGCTGCTTTAGAGCCAGAGAACCAGGCCAGCAGAGCTGCTTTAGAGCCAGAGAACCAGCTTAGCAGAGCTGCTTTAGAGCCAAAGAACCAGGTCAGCAGAGCTACTCTAGAGCCAGAGAACCAAATCAGCAGTGCTGCTTTAGAGCCATAGAACGAGGTCAGCAGAGCTGCTTTAGAGCCAGAGAACCAGGTCAGTAGAGCTGGTCTAGAGCCCAAGAACCAGGTCAACAGAGCTGCTCTTGAGCCAGAGAACCAGGTCAGCAGAGCTGCTGCAGAGCCAGAGAAACCAGGTCAATAGAGCTGCTTTAGAGGGAGAGAACCAGATCAGCAGAGCTTCTATAGAGCCAGTGAACCATATCAGCAGAACTGCTTCAGAGCCATAGAACTGGGTCAACGGAGCTGCTTTAGAGCCAGAGAACCAGGTCTGCAGAGCTGTTGTAGAGCCAGAGAACTAGATCAGCAGAGCTGCTCTGTAGCATAAGAACTAGGTCAGCACAGCTGCTCTAGAACCAGAGAACCAGGTCAGCAGACCTGCTGTAGAGCCAGAGAAACCAGGTCAGCAGAGCTGCTTTAGAGAGAGAGAACCAGGTCAGCAGAGCTGCTTTAGAGCCAGAGAACCAGGTAAGCAGAGCTGCTCTAGCTGACACTGACTGACTGACACTGACTGATTGACACTGACTGACACTGACTGACACTGATTGACTGACACTGATTGACTGACACTGACTGACACTGATTGACTGACACTGACAGACTGACTAACACTGACTGACTGACATTGACTGACATTGACTGACATTGACTGACAACTCTCTACTACTCTACTACTGACTCCAGTAGATAATATATAAAAAAAAATCACAGAAAAAACCATAGGTTTCACACATGTTGTAGTTAGCTGGACATTTCACTCGTACAAAACCATTGAAATTCCCCCGTTATAGTTAGTTCAGCTAACTATAACTCGCGCGACCGCAATGCACTGCTGATGACATGAGTACATATGATGACTGAGTACATGTATGAGTGACTATATAGAAGTGTTGATGAATGAGTGGATGCGTATTTAGATTTTGGAATTACTGAATAGATTGTTCTAACTGGTATTGGTATCTCTATAGTTCTCAAAACTTTAGTTTGTATTTTTCAATGTGTGTATCAAAGTTTATATTAGGATAAGAGGAGGTCTGCCACTCTTACACAAGGATGATGTCATCAATGATGTCATTTGAGATGTCATCAGTGATGTCATGAGTGATTGAACTGACCATGTCATGAGTGATGTAATATGTGACGTCATCAGCAGTGGATTGCAGTCGCGCGAGTTATAGTTAGCTGAACTAACTATAACGGGAGAATTTCAATGGTTTTGTACGAGTGAAATGTCCAGCTAACTATAATGTAGTAAGGAAACCCTTAATACGTACATACATTGTTAAGTTAGCATAACCACGTTAGATGTTAGAAAGCCATCTTGCTGCTTTTGCGCACGACACTGCATCTACATGTTATTGTTTAAACAAACTTCTGGCTCGCGCTTTGCCTCACACGAGAGCAATCTGTTGTTACCATCCCGAGCTCTGCGCAGCGACCTTGGTCTGTACATGGTGTAACAAGAACAGTCTGGGTCGTTAGACAATGCATGTTTTCCGCTCTAGGTTGATCCACTCACTATTTAGCCATAACACAGAGGCAGCTGCGAATACCTGAAAGTTGGTGCTTTTAATATTGCAGACATCATGTTTAATATTCAGACCGAAGACGAGCCTTCCTGCGAGAAGACTTCTGATGCTCCTGTGATGTGATTTCACTAAGCTGATCTTTGAGGTATGGGGTCCCCTGTTCAAGCCTAAGAGACCTTTTATTAGCATAATAATAATATTAGCTTCTTAGTTAAGGGAAGGTGGTAGTATCCACTGTCATTTATAACATGATCACTCCCTTTATATTCTATGGTATTGTAACAATGCTGATGGTTTTGATGATAATCATTTGTCTGCTTGTATTAGCCAAAGTACTGCATCTTAGGACACGTGGTCTATAAAAATAAACTCTTTTTATTTTCACTGTTTCTCTGTTTATTCTTGTTGTGGACTGATGTGAGAATAATATACGAACACGTATTTCCGATTCCCACCATTCCTGAGAGTACACTGAGTCGCTTGTTCTGGGTTGTCTTTTCATTGGGACCACCGAGCTAAATCTCGGATAACGAATGGGACACTTATGCTAGCCGGATACTGGGTTCTGGGTTCTGAGGTGAGTTTCTGGTACACCACAATTCACTGAGGTCCTGGGGTTCTACGCATAGTTCTGTGTATAAGCAGAATCCCTGCAACATGGCGCACCTAACGTTTGGTCTATGAGTTGAAACGCCTTAGTAGTGCTTATATTAGTCCACAACAAACTCATTCTTGTTTACGGATAACAAGTCTGACGGATTTAGACCTACCTATTTCTGTTGATATAGGTTGTTTCAAGCTTGATCATTAAAAAGGTTATTGAACCCTAGTGCTACTAATTTCTTCGAGTGTAACTTGTCCTTATGGCGGTTGAAATAGCGGCGCACAGTCGGGCAGCTCTGAAACGTCATTTGACGCAGTATGGGGTGCCGGACACTGGTATGAATGTAATCTTTGTGGTAGGAGCCGATGTGGCTCATCCTTATGAGTTGTTTTACTCTTGGGTGACGCTTCCGGCGGTGAGTGAGGACGATAACTCTTTTCATACTTACACTGCCACTGCCGTGCCAGCGAACTATACACCGTATAGGACACAAGAAATACCAATATCTGCTTGGCAGCATCTTATTTGGTTTAATGGAGGCCCTTCCCCATGCGGTTATACCGCCGAGAATGGGCCCTTTGTCAATTGCAGGGGCCGCTTGGCCGGTACTAGCCGGATATACGCCTCATCCCCGTTACCTAATGGTGCCGGTGGCTGATTTGCGTGTACTGCACACTGCCCTTATTACAGTACATAGGGCTTTGGTACAGTACGTGTCACGCAATGTGCAGGCGGGGACACCTGCTGTTGAGGGGCAGCCTACTGACCACCACGCAGTGGTCATTAGTCCTGTTATGGTTAATTCTGTTATGGGCAAGCGCCCCCCAAATAGGGATGATTTCCCTTTTTGGCTTGCTGAAAAATTTGACCAAATAGAAGCGGTTTACCCGAATACATCTCCTGTGGAGAAACACAGGATCCTTACCATTAGTTTGCCTAAAGACTTGGTCCCCGACATTGATGATTGTGTAAACTGGGGCAAGGTCTTTGCAGCGACGTACTCGCAGTGCTTTGGCACTCCGTCTATTTCGGTACTGCCCTCCGTTATTAAACGTGTTCAAGATAACCACGGTGCGGAGTCTGCGATAGAATTGGGCATGCGGCTCCTCGGACAGTTTGACCTGGTGGCTACCATGGTAATGTGTAACCTTAAGGGTGATGCTATGCAATTCCAGGTTCGTAATGAACTGAAGAAGGTTGCTGATGAGGATAAGCCGCGGGAGTTGGCAAAAATAATCTCGACAGCATACAGAGATTTGGGTCGTAGCTCTTTAGGAGTTAAACCTGTCGTGAAAACTCCCGAAATTAAGCAGCAGGGTAAGGCAGAAGCCTCTGGTAAGGATCACCGTCCAAACTTTCCGAAACAGAGTTGGCGGTCAAAACAACAGGGAAAGCAGCAGCAGAAACAGGGGTCTCGGCCTGCCTCTCCCGTTCAGTCAGGTAGTGAGCGCACTTATGATCTGCGTGATCGTGCTACTATTAAGTCTCCTGATAGATTTCAGGTTTCAGAACAACGTTCTCCTCGTTCTTCACAGGACACATCGGCTTCACAGTCCGGTGGCGGAGGCGGTGGCAAAGGTCGGGGTGCTCCACAAACACGTGACCAACCCCGACAGACTGAAGGTAAAGGCAAGCAGGACGAATTTGCACGACAAAGACCCCCGTTTCAGAAGAAGAAAGTGGCTGCCCTGACGGCAAGATATGCCTCAGATAGTGCGGACACAGCTTCGGAACCGGACATGGGCGCTGACGCTCCTGGACAGCGCAGCGGAAATTACCATAGTCCGTCAAGCTCTGCGTCCATTTCTGGCGGCGACAGCAACGGATACATTGGTTACTGTTGAGACAGCTGACATCAGAGTGGCTCCCCCTGACAGACTTTACGAAATAGTCTTGTTAATTGAGGGTGACATACAACGTACAATAAAGGGGATTTTTTGGGATAATCTGACTACCACCTATGATATCCTCCTAGCGGAGGCAGATTGGCCCCCAGCTTTCATTTTAGAAGCTCCTAGAGGGGAGGAGGTAATCCTCCCGTCCTTTGCGCACACAGTGCCTAAGGACCGGGTTGAAGTGTACGCTGAGGAGTGGGCACTGGCGCTTGCGCCGGCAGTGTATCGTACTCAGGTGGGATGGGACCGGTTGTCCCCCTGCCATGAGATTCCATTGCGGTCTATGCCCCAGCCACAGCCCCAATATCCTATGCGTCGTGAAGCTAGACCGCACGTCGCTGCAATCCTTGACCAATTGGAATATCAGGGTGTTATTGAAACTTGTGTGTCCCCTATGAATAACCCTTTATTCACTGTGACGAAGCCTGACGGGTCGTACCGTTTAGTTTTGGATTACCGGCACTTAAATTCGCATTGCCGGACCTGCGCGGTACAAAATACTCACAGTTCGGCTCTTGTCGACAGTTTCGTGCGTAAGAGATTTAAAACGACACTTGACATCTCCAATGGCTTTTTTAGCCATAACTTTTCCACACTGAGTAGCCAGTGGACGGCGTTTACTTCAGGCGGCAAACACAAACAGTTCACAAGATTAGCCATGGGATATAAAAACAGCCCTGGCGTCTTTGCCGCTCGCGTGGTCTCTCTCTTAGAAAGAATAGACCCCGACGCATACTCCTATGTTGACGATATCTACCTCACGGATGATGAGCTGATGCCACATCTGTCTCGAGTCGACAATATTATTGTGAGTTTTGCGGATTATGGCTACAAATTTAATTTTGCGAAGTCTCAGATCGCGGAATATACAGTGTTGTTTTTGGGCTACGAGCTCAACAATGAAGGTAAAGGATTGGCTCCTCACTTTCTGGAGAAGTGCGCATGCCTGCGTGCTCCTACAACACTGAAAAAATTACAATCTTTGCTGGGCTTTCTGAATTTCGGCCGTACGTATATTCCTGATTATGCCCAGCGTATCAAGCCGCTTTACGCCTTGGTACAACCTTCTTTTTCGAAGTCTAGCTGGCAGCTAGAACATTCTGCTATACTACAGTCTTTACAGGCTGATCTTCTTGCTTCACAATACTTATTGACGCGTGATATCCGCACTAACCTGGTAATAAGAATAGTACCGGGCGCGGTGGGTTTCACGTACTTGACGTTCAATGAGGGCGATACAGTCCCCATTGCGTATAAATCACACTTGTACACCTCTGCTGAGTTGCGTTTTTCCACTGTCGAGAAAGTTCTGACGGCAGTACAGATGACGATCCTTAAAGAACACGCACTGTCACATGGTAAACAAATACTGGTTGTAACACCGTATCCTGCCCTAGAGGCAGTGACAAAAGCAAGTGTACCAAATTCTAAAGCTTTGCATCCACGGTGGATACAATGGGCCACGACTCTGACATCACCAGATGTCACTTATATCTTTGACGCCTCTTTGCAGACTCAGGAGTACTTGCAGTATGAATTCGTTCATCCGGCTCCTCTGTCTTTGCGCCCGCTCGAAGAATACCATTGTGTCATATACACTGACGGCTCGGCGCAGCCGGCGATTGGATCGAAGCATGCCTATTCAGCGGCTTGCGCAATTGTCGTGGGTACATTCGTAAATGGTGAATTCCAATCTGATGCCGTGCATACGCAGACATTGGGTGATTGTACCGCGCAACTGGCGGAGCTCCGGGCTCTGGTGCTTGCACTGGAGTTTGCTGATCCCCGAGTCACTACTCTTATAGTAAGTGACTCCTTTTATTGTGTCCAGTCCTACAATGACAATTTACACTTCTGGTCTCAAAACGAATATCGCGATACCAAAGGTAGAACGATTAAGCATAAATTGCTTTGGGTTCGAGTGGCAGACTTTAAAGAACGTCTCCCTCTTGTGAATGTAATTCACACTCTTGGTCACCAACGACTCGGTGTCCATGCTGTCGGTAACAGCTTGGCTGACGAGGAAGCAAAAACCGCAGTGGCTACATACTTAGTGGCAGCAGTTACAAGATCTAAAAGTAAGATTGATGATGACATCTTGGCAGCTATTGCTGCTACAGAGAAGGGAAGTGATTACCCGAAGGGTTTTCCTTCTCGTTATTTTTATCACTTAAGTCCTGATAACGTCCCGTTAGTGAGGATTAACGACGTTGGTGACAGAATTATTCCCAACGCGGACTGCAGACCAGCTCTGATACTAGCAGCGCACGAGGGGTTGGCATCTGCCCACGCCGGCGTGTCCGCTACTATATCTCTGTTACAACAACGTTATTGGTGGTTCGGTTTATACAAACAAGCGCGCGCTTATGTTCTTGATTGTGACATTTGCCAACAGATTAAACCTTCCACTGTTGCGCGCCCACCACAAACACAGTTGTACATATCTAATAAACCATTTGGTTGTGTTTATCTAGATCACTGCGGTCCTTTTTCTTCTGATACTGCGTACAAGTATATCTTGGTTGCAGTGGATTCGTGCACACGTTTTCTTTGGGTATGGCCACAAAGGAGTGCTGATTCACGGACTGTCATCAGGGATTTGCGTGTCTTTGTGGGAACTTTTGCGTGTGGTACCTTCCATTCTGATCAGGGCCCTGCGTTCGCCTCTAAGGCTTACAAGGAGGCTATGAGAAATTTGGGGGTCCAAGTCAAATTTTCGTCCCCCTACCGACCTGAGGGTAATAGTGTGGTGGAGCGAATGAACCGTGACTTAAAGCAATCTTTGACAGCACGAGTTTTAGGCACAGGCCGGAATTGGCTAGCCCACTTGTATAACGTCCAACGTGCACTTAATAATCTCCCTAGAAGGTCTCTGGGTGGGCGGACCCCATACATGATGCTCTTCGGAATCAGAATGTTTGTCCCAGAACTTGATGGTGTAGACATGGCGGCGTCGACCGCACCCTTTGACGTAGATGATCACTGTGCTGTTTTGCAGACCCTACAAGAAGCCAGAGACACTCTATCGAAGGAACACTTGCCCTCCACGTCTGATGCTGAGCTTCAGATTCCGGTAGTCGGCTGGCTACCCCGAGTTGGAGACCTGGTCCGTGAGAAGGTGGAGAACAAAAGGAGTTCGGCCCCTCTTATCGTGCACCAGTTCCAGTGCTTAGAGTGCAGGGTACAAGAACAGTCATTTTACCTCCACTTCCTGGTCGCAAAGAAAACAGGTACATCTCTATTGACAATGTCAAACTTCAGCGAGTGGCCGATACTTCTTAGTCTGACTCCAGCAGTTTCATGCCAGACGATGCAAAGAAATTCAGTGTTGGTTCCTGCTTCTACCACCTTGTCTGATGTTGCCATCGAGATGCAGTCAGTTACTGATCCCTTGTTAATACCGCCGGCTGGTGGTCTGCCCGAAGAGACTGAGTATGCTTATCCTACAAATGGTCACTCGCCTGTTTTACAATCTACGGCAGTTAACCAGTCACGTTTCTCCTTTGACACTACCTCATTGCCTTCTACTTCCCCTTCGAACATTGCTATTTTTGCTAGTTGGTTCAAAAGACATTTTTTGATTCCCCCTTGGGCATACATCTGGCTAGTGCTAATAAGTATTTTTTTGTTTATGTCCATTGGATTTGTAATAGTATTTTTCCGTCTGGTGAATGGCCACTATCTCAAAGAGAGATCTACAATTAGACTTATCAATGGAACTTTGGCCCCCCCACTCCTCGTCCCACATCATGAAAAGGGACCGGACTTTTGTGAATATTACTGCCTGGCCTGTTTTGGATGGCATTGCGTGGGATGCTGTTAAATTCCAAATTCATGGTCCTACCGAGGTCATCAATGTACCTAATGTATTTCGTGTTTCTATGGGTGATGTGGTTAAGCAGAACATTTGTTCTGATGATTGGGATGTTCATGCCATTGAAGCACTGTTTTCTGATTTGAAATATTATGCCGCTTTTGATGCAGAAGATTTATATGAGAATGCGGCTAACTATGCAGAACAGTATTGTTTTCAACATTATGGCAATCACTTCCTGCATAAAGCTAATACATTTCGAAATTTTGTAAATTTTACCCAATGGGAACACTGCCCTACCCCATCTAAAGAACGGTGATGGATCAAACCCAGATCTGTTGACTGGGTGTGAGTGTTTGATTGGTTCTGATGCTCCGTCCATCACCACCCTCTTTTGTACCGCTTTGTTCGCCATAAGTTGGCAGGGTATGCTCAGACGTGAGTCCCTTGCTCACTTTGCCACTGGATTCAAGTAAGCCTGGCTGAAGACGGCTGAAATGCCAGAAACCGGTCCTAGGAAGCTTGTTTCCGGTCCAGGGAAGGCATGGCTTGGCAGTTCGGGCTGGACTGTTCCCATGAGGCACAGGGTCAGACTGATTTACATATGGCCATGTCTGAACTGGGGTGGCAGAGTGGGCTAAAGAACGGTGATGGATCAAACCCAGATCTGTTGACTGGGTCTGAGTGTTTGATTGGTTCTGATGCTCCGTCCATCACCACCCTCTTTTGTACCGCTTTGTTCGCCATAAGTTGGCAGGGTATGCTCAGACGTGAGTCCCTTGCTCACTTTGCCACTGGATTCAAGTAAGCCTGGCTGAAGACGGCTGAAATGCCAGAAACCGGTCCTAGGAAGCTTGTTTCCGGTCCAGGGAAGGCATGGCTTGGCAGTTCGGGCTGGACTGTTCCCATGAGGCACAGGGTCAGACTGATTTGCATATGGCCATGTCTGAACTGGGGTGGCAGAGTGGGCTAAAGAACGGTGATGGATCAAACCCAGATCTGTTGACTGGGTGTGAGTGTTTGATTGGTTCTGATGCTCCGTCCATCACCTCCCTCTTTTGTACCGCTTTGTTCGCCATAAGTTGGCAGGGTATGCTCAGACGTGAGTCCCTTGCTCACTTTGCCACTGGATTCAAGTAAGCCTGGCTGAAGACGGCTGAAATGCCAGAAACCGGTCCTAGGAAGCTTGTTTCCGGTCCAGGGAAGGCATGGCTTGGCAGTTCGGGCTGGACTGTTCCCATGAGGCACAGGGTCAGACTGATTTGCATATGGCCATGTCTGAACTGGGGTGGCAGAGTGGGCTAAAGAACGGTGATGGATCAAACCCAGATCTGTTGACTGGGTGTGAGTGTTTGATTGGTTCTGATGCTCCGTCCATCACCACCCTCTTTTGTACCGCTTTGTTCGCCATAAGTTGGCAGGGTATGCTCAGACGTGAGTCCCTTGCTCACTTTGCCACTGGATTCAAGTAAGCCTGGCTGAAGACGGCTGAAATGCCAGAAACCGGTCCTAGGAAGCTTGTTTCCGGTCCAGGGAAGGCATGGCTTGGCAGTTCGGGCTGGACTGTTCCCATGAGGCACAGGGTCAGACTGATTTGCATATGGCCATGTCTGAACTGGGGTGGCAGAGTGGGCTAAAGAACGGTGATGGATCAAACCCAGATCTGTTGACTGGGTGTGAGTGTTTGATTGGTTCTGATGCTCCGTCCATCACCACCCTCTTTTGTACCGCTTTGTTCGCCATAAGTTGGCAGGGTATGCTCAGACGTGAGTCCCTTGCTAACTTTGCCACTGGATTCAAGTAAGCCTGGCTGAAGACGGCTGAAATGCCAGAAACCGGTCCTAGGAAGCTTGTTTCCGGTCCAGGGAAGGCATGGCTTGGCAGTTCGGGCTGGACTGTTCCCATGAGGCACAGGGTCAGACTGATTTGCATATGGCCATGTCTGAACTGGGGTGGCAGAGTGGGCTAAAGAACGGTGATGTATCAAACCCAGATCTGTTGACTGGGTGTGAGTGTTTGATTGGTTCTGATGCTCCGTCCATCACCACCCTCTTTTGTACCGCTTTGTTCGCCATAAGTTGGCAGGGTATGCTCAGACGTGAGTCCCTTGCTCACTTTGCCACTGGATTCAAGTAAGCCTGGCTGAAGACGGCTGAAATGCCAGAAACCGGTCCTAGGAAGCTTGTTTCCGGTCCAGGGAAGGCATGGCTTGGCAGTTCGGGCTGGACTGTTCCCATGAGGCACAGGGTCAGACTGATTTGCATATGGCCATGTCTGAACTGGGGTGGCAGAGTGGGCTAAAGAACGGTGATGGATCAAACCCAGATCTGTTGACTGGGTGTGAGTGTTTGATTGGTTCTGATGCTCCGTCCATCACCACCCTCTTTTGTACCGCTTTGTTCGCCATAAGTTGGCAGGGTATGCTCAGACGTGAGTCCCTTGCTCACTTTGCCACTGGATTCAAGTAAGACGGCTGAAATGCCAGAAACCGGTCCTAGGAAGCTTGTTTCCGGTCCAGGGAAGGCATGGCTTGGCAGTTCGGGCTGGACTGTTCCCATGAGGCACAGGGTCAGACTGATTTGCATATGGCCATGTCTGAACTGGGGTGGCAGAGTGGGCTAAAGAACGGTGATGGATCAAACCCAGATCTGTTGACTGGGTGTGAGTGTTTGATTGGTTCTGATGCTCCGTCCATCACCACCCTCTTTTGTACCGCTTTGTTCGCCATAAGTTGGCAGGGTATGCTCAGACGTGAGTCCCTTGCTCACTTTGCCACTGGATTCAAGTAAGCCTGGCTGAAGACGGCTGAAATGCCAGAAACTGGTCCTAGGAAGCTTGTTTCCGGTCCAGGGAAGGCATGGCTTGGCAGTTCGGGCTGGACTGTTCCCATGAGGCACAGGGTCAGACTGATTTGCATATGGCCATGTCTGAACTGGGGTGGCAGAGTGGGCTAAAGAACGGTGATGGATCAAACCCAGATCTGTTGACTGGGTGTGAGTGTTTGATTGGTTCTGATGCTCCGTCCATCACCACCCTCTTTTGTACCGCTTTGTTCGCCATAAGTTGGCAGGGTATGCTCAGACGTGAGTCCCTTGCTCACTTTGCCACTGGATTCAAGTAAGCCTGGCTGAAGACGGCTGAAATGCCAGAAACCGGTCCTAGGAAGCTTGTTTCCGGTCCAGGGAAGGCATGGCTTGGCAGTTCGGGCTGGACTGTTCCCATGAGGCACAGGGTCAGACTGATTTGCATATGGCCATGTCTGAACTGGGGTGGCAGAGTGGGCTAAAGAACGGTGATGGATCAAACCCAGATCTGTTGACTGGGTGTGAGTGTTTGATTGGTTCTGATGCTCCGTCCATCACCACCCTCTTTTGTACCGCTTTGTTCGCCATAAGTTGGCAGGGTATGCTCAGACGTGAGTCCCTTGCTCACTTTGCCACTGGATTCAAGTAAGCCTGGCTGAAGACGGCTGAAATGCCAGAAACCGGTCCTAGGAAGCTTGTTTCCGGTCCAGGGAAGGCATGGCTTGGCAGTTCGGGCTGGACTGTTCCCATGAGGCACAGGGTCAGACTGATTTGCATATGGCCATGTCTGAACTGGGGTGGCAGAGTGGGCTAAAGAACGGTGATGGATCAAACCCAGATCTGTTGACTGGGTGTGAGTGTTTGATTGGTTCTGATGCTCCGTCCATCACCACCCTCTTTTGTACCGCTTTGTTCGCCATAAGTTGGCAGGGTATGCTCAGACGTGAGTCCCTTGCTCACTTTGCCACTGGATTCAAGTAAGCCTGGCTGAAGACGGCTGAAATGCCAGAAACCGGTCCTAGGAAGCTTGTTTCCGGTCCAGGGAAGGCATGGCTTGGCAGTTCGGGCTGGACTGTTCCCATGAGGCACAGGGTCAGACTGATTTGCATATGGCCATGTCTGAACTGGGGTGGCAGAGTGGGCTAAAGAACGGTGATGGATCAAACCCAGATCTGTTGACTGGGTGTGAATGTTTGATTGGTTCTGATGCTCCGTCCATCACCACCCTCTTTTGTACCGCTTTGTTCGCCATAAGTTGGCAGGGTATGCTCAGACGTGAGTCCCTTGCTCACTTTGCCACTGGATTCAAGTAAGCCTGGCTGAAGACGGCTAAAATGCCAGAAACCGGTCCTAGGAAGCTTGTTTCCGGTCCAGGGAAGGCATGGCTTGGCAGTTCGGGCTGGACTGTTCCCATGAGGCACAGGGTCAGACTGATTTGCATATGGCCATGTCTGAACTGGGGTGGCAGAGTGGGCTAAAGAACGGTGATGGATCAAACCCAGATCTGTTGACTGGGTGTGAGTGTTTGATTGGTTCTGATGCTCCGTCCATCACCACCCTCTTTTGTACCGCTTTGTTCGCCATAAGTTGGCAGGGTATGCTCAGACGTGAGTCACTTGCTCACTTTGCCACTGGATTCAAGTAAGCCTGGCTGAAGACGGCTGAAATGCCAGAAACCGGTCCTAGGAAGCTTGTTTCCGGTCCAGGGAAGGCATGGCTTGGCAGTTCGGGCTGGACTGTTCCCATGAGGCACAGGGTCAGACTGATTTGCATATGGCCATGTCTGAACTGGGGTGGCAGAGTGGGCTAAAGAACGGTGATGGATCAAACCCAGATCTGTTGACTGGGTGTGAGTGTTTGATTGGTTCTGATGCTCCGTCCATCACCACCCTCTTTTGTACCGCTTTGTTCGCCATAAGTTGGCAGGGTATGCTCAGACGTGAGTCCCTTGCTCACTTTGCCACTGGATTCAAGTAAGCCTGGCTGAAGACGGCTGAAATGCCAGAAACCGGTCCTAGGAAGCTTGTTTCCGGTCCAGGGAAGGCATGGCTTGGCAGTTCGGGCTGGACTGTTCCCATGAGGCACAGGGTCAGACTGATTTGCATATGGCCATGTCTGAACTGGGGTGGCAGAGTGGGCTAAAGAACGGTGATGGATCAAACCCAGATCTGTTGACTGGGTGTGAGTGTTTGATTGGTTCTGATGCTCCGTCCATCACCACCCTCTTTTGTACTACCCCATCTTTAGGCAGTTCACCTACATTGGTTGATAAATATACTTATTTTACTGATTTCAGTGTTTCCAGCCCCGCATCCTTTTATTTTAAAGTGATGCCTGAGTCTGCCTCGAAGGTTAGACTGACACACACCAAATTACTATATTCTAAGTCCTTTATGGATGAGTTGTCAATCAAAGGTTATGACCTGTGGAAGGCTACTGTTGATCTTAAATCGGTTTGGGGTTCCAAACCGTGGCAGGTTCAGGGAACTGAAGCTTTACATCGCGCCTGTCTTGTACCAAATCATATGTTGTTTTTGAATTCAACCATCTTCCAGACCACCTGTTTCGGATTGGCCACTTCTAAAAAACTGAATTTCCCCTCTGTTCCGGATCTGGGCGCTTACCCAAATTGGGACAACCAAACAGATCTGTCCCTTCCTGCTTTGCAGTCATTAGTTTCTAATACATCTTTCAATATTTCGAAATTTAGTAGTGAAGGATGGTTAATTTGGCAAAGCAGTTCCGATACCTGTCAACGTCGTTTTCTAGGTCTGAAACCGGGGTATACTCAGCAACGCGTAGACCCTCGGTTTGAGTCCTCTCATACAGTAACTACCTACTCTGTAGGGAAATTATGTCAATCCTGGCTGCGACATTCCACCTTGGCATCTGTCAAAGTTAATTTATCAAAATTACATGACAAAATAGATTTGAATGATTTTGTTAAAGGTCCTGTGGGTGGCAGATCCAAGAGGTGGGCGTATGCTATTTACAACGAAGTATGGAAATTGTCGCAAATTGAAGCGGCTTCTAGATTGAGGGCTATTGATCAAGCAAATATGGAAAAGGTATTAGCCGTTATAGATAACAGCATTAACACTCTTTCTTCCAGAATTTATACATTAGACAATATTGTTTCTTCAATTGTTGATATTGTACATGATGATATGTCTGTATTGTATCATGGTCAAAACCAGTTGCGTTCTGTTATGCAGTTTGCATGGACATTACAAACGTTAAAGGCAGGAAAGGTCCCCTGGGACTATCTGAATACGACATCATTATTCCTTCCCTTTAACCTTACTGTAAAGCAACAGTTCATGTCCATGAAAGATGCTACATATTCGTTGTTACACATTGAAAAGTTGGAGCCGTTACCTTTCTCTGTGGCGGAATTGAATTCAGCCGTGTGGTTAGTACATGGGTTGATCACGCTCCCTTTCGCGCTTTTTAAGTTTACGTCATGCATGAAACACTATGCCCTGGGTAGATATGAACAGTTGGGTACCGCGTTCCTGCATGAGGTTTGGTCTCTCCCTTTTACGTATAGATGTACAAGAGACGGTACAGAGGTTTACCTGAAAGGTGAGGAGTGTACCTCGACACCTGATCATTCTGTAGTATGTAGGCACATTCAGTTACACGGTGAATGCAATGTACACGCCCCATATTTGGCCTGCGTCCTCAAAGGTGTCCCTGTGCCAGTGATTACACCGTCTTTCACGCTGCTTGCAAACGGTAGTTATTTAATTTTGAATAATGAAGCTTGCTGCGGGATGTTAGTGGGAATCCCATATATAGTAACTGTATCGCAGAGAGTAGTCTGCTGCAATAATGTTCTATTTCCACCCCCGCATGGGCGGCTGGATGTTTGCATCTGGCCTTCGATTCCGACCTTGAAAGCAGAGTTCAACAAGATGAGCAGAATAAGAGCTCTATTGTCCCAAAAAGAGGTGCCATTGACTTCCTCCCGAGAAACATTTGTCCTTCACGTGGCAAATACGCGCACTGAGGTGCAGGCGCTTTTGAATACTGACCTCCCCCTGCATTTTGGAGCTTTGATCCAAACAATTTTCAATGCCTCGTCAACAACTGGCCTGGCTCATTTTTTTTAAACTTGTGGGCTCAGGCCTCGTGACCTCCTTCCAAACTATTTTTGGTGTGATTCCGGCATTTTTTCATTCTATTTTTTCGAGCATCTTTGGCGGTGTCCCGCTGATTCTGGCGCTGGTGGCGGGTGTGCTACTTTTACTTTTCATACTACGGAATGGCTGCACTTTCTGTGCCTCACGGCAACCTGCCCCATCTGCATCTTCTTCGTGACAGGATGCTTGAATATTATGGTACGCTGCCATTGGCGACTTTGAGCCTGGCGTATGGATTATCCTTCCGGTATTCCTACTTTACCTGCGTACAACCTGTCTTTCACTGCCTAGATTGTCCCTTTGAATGGCCTCTGGATTTGTGCTTGACCAACACGGTGTCTCCGGTGCCGGATTATGATCGACTGATGAGACCCTTAGTGTCTCACGAGTTTGCCTGTTCTGGTGTTCGGATTATGGCCTGTGGTGCGGCTCATGGAATCCTGGGTAATTGGGACATCGCAAGGGCTGCCTATGACTTCTTGGATATGAGTTATTTGGAAGAACACGTCGGTTGCCCTCTGATGGTGCTAGAGGCTCCGCTTATTGAAGAACATGTATGTTCCTTTTCTTTGATTAACTGGATGGCTGAAACTTTTAGTGGCCGTGCCAACGATTTTCTGTTGGAAGCTGTTGCTACGTATGCTGCATACACGTTCATGGATTGAGTGAACTGTCATCCACTATGTTTTTTCTACCATGTCCTGAACATTACCTGTGACTTTGGATTGCTGGCTAAAGCAGCATTTTTCGATTTTTTTCCTTTCCCTTTTTGAGTTTTTTTTTTGCTTTTCTCTTTTCTTGCATCGAACTTTCTCTGAACCGATACTTGGTTTCAATTTGAATACGCCTTGTTCTGCTCTGTCGAATTTGAACTCTGCGTTCTCTCATTTCTTCCCTACTGGTTAGTGCTTCGATCAAGGGGGCATGTAGTAAGGAAACCCTTAATACGTACATACATTGTTAAGTTAGCATAACCACGTTAGATGTTAGAAAGCCATCTTGCTGCTTTTGCGCACGACACTGCATCTACATGTTATTGTTTAAACAAACTGCTGGCTCGCGCTTTGCCTCACACGAGAGCAATCTGTTGTTACCATCCCGAGCTCTGCGCAGCGACCTTGGTCTGTACATGGTGTAACAAGAACAGTCTGGGTCGTTAGACAATGCATGTTTTCCACTCTAGGTTGATCGACTCACTATTTAGCCATAACACACAGGCAGCTGCGAATACCTGAAAGTTGGTGCTTTTAATATTGCAGACATCATTCCTGCGAGAAGACTTCTGATGCTCCTGAGATGTGATTTCACTAAGCTGATCTTTGAGGTATGGAGTCCCCTGTTCAAGCCTAAGAGACCTTTTATTAGCATAATAATAATATTAGCTTCTTAGTTAAGGGAAGGTGGTAGTATCCACTGTCATTTATAACATGATCACTCCCTTTATATTCTATGGTATTGTAACGATGCTGATGGTTTTGATTATAATCATTTGTCTGCTTGTATTAGCCAAAGTACTGCATCTTAGGACACGTGGTCTATAAAAATAAACTCTTTTTATTTTCACCGTGTCTCTGTTTATTCTTGTTGTGGACTGATGTGAGAATAATATACGAACAGGTATTTCCGATTCCCACCATTCCTGAGAGTACACTGAGTCGCTTGTTCTGGGTTGTCTTTTCATTGGGACCGCCGAGCTAAATCTCGGATAACGAATGGGACACTTATGCTAGCCGGATACTGGGTTCTGGGTTCTGAGGTGAGTTTCTGGTACACCACAATTCACTGAGGTCCTGGGGTTCTACGCATAGTTCTGTGTATAAGCAGAATCCCTGCAACAATAACATGTGTGAAACCTATGGTTTTTTCAGTGAATTTGCAAGGTTTTTTAAATGCTAATTCCTAACTATAACGTGTGTGAAACCTATGGTTTTTTCAGTGAATTTGCAAGGTTTTTTAAATGCTAATTCCTAACTATAACCTGTGTGAAACCTATGGTTTTTACAGTGAATTTGCAAGGTTTTTTAAATGCTAATTCCTAACTATAACGTGTGTGAAACCTATGGTTTTTTAAGTGAATTTGTAAGGTTTTTTAAATGCTAATTTCTAACTATAACGTGTGTGAAACCTATGTTTTTTTTAGTGATTTTGTAAGGTTTTTTAAATGCTAATTTATGTATGTCTTATTATATTTTTTATATATTTATTTTACAATAAACTACCTATGTATATAGTTATAGATTGGCTGTATCCTGTAATATTTTTTGGGGACCTTAGGGGTCTTTCATGGTCCCCCTGAGAAGGCCTAGGGGTCAGGGACTCTCTACCCTGCCCCCTTTTCACGTTCTCCACTTGTGTTTTTAGCTCTCTTCTGCCTCTAAAACTCAAAATGGCGGCTGGGGGGTGCGTGCACCCCGCAATTTTTTAAAAATAAATAAAATGTTTTTTTCACCCTTCGGGGTCCTTCAGGGACCCCCTGACAAAGGCTAGGGGGTCAGGAACTCTCTACCCTGCCCCCTTTTCATGTTCTCCACCTTTCTTTTCACTGTCACACACAAAATGGCGTCCGTCACTTCCTGATTTCGACCGATAGAGAGTTCCTGACCCCCTAGCCTTTGTCAGGGGGTCCCTCAAGGAACACGAAGGCAGAAAAAAACATTTTTTTTTTTTTAAATCGCAGGGTGCGCGCACGGTGCGCGCACGGTGCGCACACAGTGAAAAACCATTAAAAAAAACAAATAACTTTTTAACTTACGTAGTTTATTGTAAAATAAATATATAAAAAATATAATAATACATACATAACTTAGCATTTAAAAAAACGTACAAATTCACTGAAAAAAACCATAGGTTTCACACACGTTATAGTTAGGAATTAGCATTTAAAAAACCTTGCAAATTCACTTAAAAAACCATAGGTTTTACACATGTTATAGTTAGGTGGACATTTCACTTGTAAAAAACCAATGAAATTCCCCCGTTATAATTAGTTCAGATAACTATAACTCGCGCGACCGCCACTCTATCACAAGGATGATGTCATCAGTGATGTCATTAGTGATGCCACTGACCAAGTCATGAGTGATGTAATATGTGACGTCACTCACACTCATTCTCCTCATACTCATTCTGACTCAATAATTTTCCTTCACTTACACTCACTCATTCATTGTTACTTGCATTCACTCTTAGTCTCACTCACTCATTCACTTATACTCACTCATTTCCCCATTCTTACTCTAACTCACTCATACTTTCTCAGTCACACTCACTTGCACTCATTGTTACTCTCACTAACTGTTTTTCTCACTCACTCTGGTTCACTCATTTTTACTTTGGGTTTACTCACACACTGTCACTTTCATTCATTTTCACTGATTCTCATTTATACTGATTCTCACTCACTCTCTAACACTCCCCACTCATTTATTCTCACTAAAAGCCAATCTTACTCTTAATCAGTATCATTCACTCTCACCACCTCATAGTTACTAACACTCAATCCCACTCTTTCACTCAAACAGGCAGGCTTGCAGAGACAGACACAGTCACACACACATACACACACTCTCACATAAATACACTCTCACCTGCAGGCATGCACTCAACATACATTTAAAAACATTTTTTGCTTATCTCAGCTGCCAGTTAATGTTCCGTTACAGTTAATTGTGCTCCCATTTTTTTTTTTACATTATTATTAGAAAACAAGGAGGGTATAGCCTAGACCTATACCCGTGAGGGCAAGCCGCCCCAGTATTCTTGGCACTAATTTTGCATTATCTGAAGCAAGGGATCTCAAAGGCGGTGCCAGGGGCCACACGTTGCAAGCCTTGTGTCACAGCAGCAGCACCTGGTGACCCCTAAATGACATCCGTGCACTCACAGTTTCCCCCTGATAGATTCCTGCAGGTTAAACATGCTGAATTATATCAGGAGCAGGGATTAGGCCCAGAAATATTAACCAGAGGAATTTAGAGTGTTAAACATGATTCTGCTTGTTATGTGTCATTTTGGAGTTGAAAACTGTACCCAGTAAAAACGTTGGCATAGGATAAGCCTGTTTATACAATTTTAAAAATACTAAACTTAAAAAGTAAAACATTTACACGACTCCCTACCTTATGGCCATTTCAACCAAAATTGTTACACAAAAAATGCAAAAATTTTAAAAACAAATCCAGTATATTAAAACAAAAAGTATACAAATTACACACAAAATTCATTAAATGACAACAATATTTTTAGCAACGATATAAAAAAAATTAAATCACAATAATCTTACCTGCAATTTTCATGGCCCACAATATTTTTGACATCATGATATTTATGACACAATATATGTGTTTCTACATTCTTTCCACAATGTTTTGTCAGAACACAATTTATGTTCATCTAGTTTAAAATTTAAAACCAAATGTATTTTCTTTGGGTTTTTTGTTTTAAATTAAGAATAGTTATGGTTAATATATATAAGTATATATTTGGTAGTTCTGCCAATAAACATTTTTATATTGTATATTTGTCAGGTTAGTAGATACCACAAGCCACAAACCTTCCGGAACAACCCAGCAGGGGTGATGCTAGACACCCACCTCCTCCATGCACAGACACCCAGCGGGGCAGATAACACAATCCCCTGTAAGTCTTCCCACAGGGGAAAATGGATAGGGAGAAAATAACTAACTCTCTTGGAAGGTTCGAGAAGACCTCTTCTGCATGCCTATCCAAAATGGACACACACCACAGCAGAAGATTCTATGTGTGGAAAAAGAAGAGTGTGTTTTAACCAGAGAACTACCTTGTATATACAAACTGAATACTATATATGTCTGCAATCAATATTCACCACTCATTTCAATACTGTTCCTCTGGCCTTGGAGGGATCAGACATACAGGACCCAGTCACTGTCACACCAGAAATGAGGTCTGTGAGAAAATCCAAACAGTTTGCTTGACAGTTTGCTTGACGTAAAGTAAATTCTCCACGGTAGGTGGAGGGAAACAGAAGACCACACTCAATACTGAAGTGCAGGGTAAATGTTGCACTCCTCGTTCATGAACTGGATTAAAGAAAAACTAAAGAGCACTCCACCGCACCTTTCCGTGCGTGAGTGAAAGTAAATAAAACGACTGGGAAGCCGCAGTCCTTGTGAGAAACAAAGTATCAAGAGAAAAGAAACCAAATAACAAAATTATCGTTGACACATCACCTCAGCTCTCCGTGCATATGAGTGAAAGGTAGAAGGTATGGTAATGTTCTCATGCGGAACACACCGTAGACTAATGTATTCAGCCAGAGCCTGTAACCGTACTTGCCTCGAGGAAGGGCCTGCCTTGCAGGAATCAGGAACCGCGGGAGAAAAGCAAGGCGTGGTCCTCACAGCGCCGCTCGGTGAATGGGAGGCTACAAATGAAGGAAGTGTGAGAGAAGTGTGGGCGGTTCCAGAGCACTTCCCCCGCAGGACGAAGATCAATCCCAAATCCAACGAACAATGGCAGGCAGGGGGCGTAGTCGATTGACAAGCACCGGCCTGCATGCTTCTCTGGGTAGAAATACACGTAGCTCCTCCCCCACGCTGGAGAAGCCCAGACCCCAGCAGAGAAGCCTCTTGTGATTTGTAGTCTCAACACCCACATTCATCCGGTCACTAAACACACTTGCGCTCCATGCCGCCTACTATAGAATGATCTGACAGGGGCGTGTGGTGCAGGGTAGCATCCAAAGTGCGAGATAGCCATGACAGTATTTTTGGGAATAACAACTTCTGATAAGTATTCTTTTCATGCAATGTCTATTATAAATGTGTTGATTTTGAATTCTTAAAGTATAGCATTTTCTTTAATGTCTTTAAGTTTGGAGTGGGAATAGCAAATTACACATCCCGACTCCCCAAAGTCCAACACTTTTCACAATGCCATTAAGTTTTTAATGGAAATAGAAAATGTTACCCCTATCCCACTCCCTCCAAAAGTCCAAACTCTTCCCAATGCGGTTACATTTGGTGTTGAATTAGTGAATCGTACACCCTCTCACTCCCCCGAATCCCAACAGTTTGCACAATGTGGTTAATATTGGAGTGGAAATAATCCATATGACCGACCTGCCCCCTCCCCGGTAAAAGTCCAACACTTTCCCCAGTGTGGTGAAGTTTGGAACTGTAATGGTAAATCTGAAGCCCCTACAAAATCCATTATTTTGTCCAATGTGGTTAAGTTTGGAGTGGCAATAATACATTTGTCCATCCCCATCCCACCTCCCAAAGACCAGCACTTTCCCCAATATGGTTACATTTGGAGTTGGAATAGTACATTTCAGTTGCTAAATGTCCAGTACTTCCCACATGTGGCTAAGTATGGAGTAGAATTAGTACATTTCCCAACTCCCCAAAGTCCAGCACATTTCCCCAATGTGGGTAAGTTTGGAGTGGTAATAGTAAAAATAAACTCCCAAAGTTCAACACTTTCCCAAATGTGGTTACGTTTTGAGTAATCATAGTAAATCTCTTCCCCCCCCAAAATTCTTTCGCCAACCTGCACAGGAAGTGACCTCACTGGATTTCCCATCACCCATCTGCACAGGAAGTGACATCATTGGATTTCCCATCATCCATCTGTGCACAAAGTAACATATCTGGTTCTCCACCAAAACTGTCTTTAAAAGAAGGAGCCAAGCAAGAAGACTTCATTTCCCATCATCAGTCTACACAGGAAGTGACATCACTCGATTTCCCATCATCCAGGTGCACAGGATGTGACAAATATAGTTTTTCTCAAAAGCAATCTTTAAAAAAAGATGCCAAGCAAGAGGACTTCATTTCCCATCGCCCATCTACACACGAAGTGACATTACTGGATTTTCCATCATCCTTCAGCAGCAGATGTGACATCACTGGATTTCCCATCATTCATCTTCACAGGAAGTGATATCTCTTGTTTCCGGCCAAAATCATATTTAAAGGAAGACGCCATTCAACAGGACTTAATTTCCCATCAGCCACCTATCTGCACAGGAAAGGACATCACTGGATATCCCTTTAGACATCAGCAGAGAAAGTGAAATCACCAGTTTCCTACCTACCGTACCCTACGCTCTTCCCTGCTCCCAGGACCTAATCAGTGGCGGGTGCAGTGCAGACACGCAGCATGTCCATCTGCATCCATCCGTGCCTGGACGTGACCTGCACCAGAAACCCTGGTTTCCTCATACCCACTGCTACCCTGCCGTTCTCCTCCATGTTCTCAACCTGGCTTCCACTTGCCACACTGCTGCCACACCGCACCACACAACACGGAAGGAGTGTTCACATGTGCCTCCTGCAAGTTCTCATGCATTCTTCCACACCCTACACCTACCAGTCCTGTGCCAACAGCACCTAGCACACCACTAGCTCACACTCACAGAAACCAGCTCATGCTCACACAGAGCAAACACCACTCACATGACAAAGCACACTCGCCCGCATGCTTCTCAACACCGTCTCACTCACCAAACATGGCAAGGGGATATGGAACCTACTGCATGATCAAACTACTGACCTGCTCTTCCTTGGGGAAACATGGCTAAACCAAACCTCTGTTCTGGACATTACAGGTAGTGAAAGGGTCAGATGAACATGCAATGAATTTACTAATGATGGTTGCTGCAACATGTTTATCAGTTGCTTTGTTATATTTTAAGTTGGTGAGGTGAGTGTTTACATAAAATGTTTTATATTCTGAGTGTAGTCTATGTATGGTGTACATGGTTTTCTTAAAGTGTAACAATACTTATTGTTATTGAATATACTGCTGTAGTAGATACCCAGGGGTTTGCTTGCATTGCATGCAGTGTGGTGATGGTGGTGTAAATACTAGTACGGCGATGTGGTTAATTGCTGCACTGTTTGAGGCTGGCCATAAAGGAGTCTCAACAAGCATTGGACTTGCTTTTTGCAGTGAAAGAAGAATCTGCCACATCTTTAAAAAGTGTCTTTAGAAACACTGTTAAAAGTGCATTCCTTTATAGCTGTAAAATTGTTTCTTTCCACAGGTTACATCCACAATTGCTTGATATCGCAAAAGATCTCCACCTGCCATATTATTTAAAATCCTGCATGAAAATTTTACTTTGAATTGAATTGACTTTTTCACGCCTTTACTGATTTTTGATGCTCCCCTTCTACTTTCCTCTTGTCTATATAAACAACTTCAAATTAATTATTATTCCTGTCTTTCTTAATCTTTTTTTTTAATCAAAACAATATTAATTCCCGCATGTGTTTGCTTCTGACATGGCCCTCTCTAATGATCACACCTAAAACTAATCTACCACAAAGAAACTGCAGATCATGGGATGGTTTCCTTAGCATGCAAGGCTAGCCCTCAATAACCAATTGACTGATCACTAACTTTGGGCTCCCGGGTAGCGTGCTACTCTCTGTAAAGTGCTGCAACGCCTCGTCAGGGGTAGTAAGCACTATATAAATGCAATTTCAGCATTTAATTTCAACATCTTCAAACTAGCCCTCAGATGCTACCACCAGCATATATGGAGCACAAAATGCACAGCTCTCGCAGATCATGTCAGTGCTGGCACTAACAGCAGCAAGGAAATCTTGGCCATCATCAAAGATTTCACTGCTCCGCCTGCGCTTCTAGCAACCTCACCCACTCACAAAATGTTTGCAACAAGTTCTCAGAATTCTTCTATAACAAAATCACCTCCATATACAGCGACCGTCGATCGGGCCAGTCACTGTCACAACTCAACTTCCAGTCACAGCCAAAGAACAGACAGCCCTCATTCTGCTGGACCTCTAAGCACCTTTTGACATGGTCTCACAACCCAACCTCATCAGATGCCTGCAAGAGATTAGCAGTAGCGGCTCCTGGAGGGAGTGCTGCGGGGTGGTGCGGCGGGGTGCGGGAGGGGCAGGGTGGGGGGTAGTAAACTATGGTATACAGCCAAACCTAGGTAAGTACATAAATAAATAAATAAAATAAATTACATTGAGCACGCTGCATCGCCATTTGGCGTTGCAGCGTGCGCAATGTAATTCGTTTTATTTATTTATTTATGTACTTACCTAGTTTCGGCCGTATGCTGGAGTTTACTACCCCTCACCCTGCCCCTCCCCCGCCCCACCGCCCCACAGCAGTCTCTCCAGGAGCCGCTACTGGAGATTAGCATCCAAGGCCCGCTGCCAGCTGGATCTGCTCCGTCTTATGGGATAGAACACAAGCAGCTGGCCTGCTGCCTTACTCCTCGGAAGCCCTCAAACTCATCTGTGAAGCACCTCAAGGTTTATCACTCAGTCCCATCCTCTTCAACACATATATCATCCCTCTGGCCAATATCATCCGCGCACTTGATATCAGCATCCTCTCCTATCCCAACAACATGCAACCTATACTCTCCTATTGTACAAGACCCCCAACACAAGAAACAAGTTCACTGCCTGTATGACTGAAGTCAATAACTGGATGAAAGCCAACTTTCTCAAGCTCAGTACTGACAAGAGAGAAGTAGTGATCTTCAGCAATTCACCTTAGCATGAGATCCCAACTGGTGGCCAGCCGAACGTGGACCCACACCCAGAACCCATGTCAGGAACCATAGAAAAATCATCAACAGCAAATTGGACATGACTGTACAAGTCAATGCTGTCACTGCATCCTGCTTCCACACTCTGAAGATGATGAGAAAGATCTTAAAATGGCTCCCTAACAACACTAGATAAACTGTCACTCAAGCCCTAGTCACCATCAAGTTGGACTATGGTAAAACCCTCAACGCCGGTGTCCCCAAGAAACTTACTAGATGACAACAAACCATCCAGACTCACCTAAACCTCCAACACAGAACTCACATCACACCACACCTCAGGGAGCTCCATTTGCCTCTGATACATAAACGTGTCAATTTAAAACTCCTCACACAAACATTCAAGTAACTACACAACTTGGACGGCACCTACCTCAACAGTGGCATCCCCTGCCACCAAACACTCAGGCACCGCCTACTCACACACATCCCATGTCTAGACAATACCAGTTCAGGCTGGTGTTATTTTGCATGGCTCCTAAAGCATGGAACGGTCACCCACTCCACATCAGAAACTCCTCTCTTCTTGAATTAACCAACTTACAATAGGCAGGTCTAAGCTCACACATCTGCTCAGTGCCAGGATACCCTCGCTGTTGATAGTGCACTTTACAAATACACATAACACTTTCCCATATATGGTTACACTTGGAGTGGGAATAGTAAATCTGAACACTCATAGTTCAACACTTTCCCCAATGTGGGTAATTCTGGAGTGAGAATATTAAGTTTGAGTAAATAAGACGTTCCACAAATTCTAATACATTTTCCAATGTGGCTAAGATTTTATTGGTAATAGTAATTGTGGTACAAATAACTTGTTAGTGCTGGTTTGTACTTTTTAAGTTTGTACATTGAAAAGTTATACGTATTTATATTATAGATTGTTTGTTTGCTTTTTAATGTAGTTTTTATAAGGTGTTATATTTTACATTTGTTTGTCATATGCTTTCTAAGCATCCCTTTTAATATAAACCTTTTTTTCTGTAAATTCTTTTTCAATAATTACAAGTTTTGTTTTACTATTTCCTAGAAAAAATAATTCTTTACTTCAGAATAATTGTATTTACACATATAATATAGTCATAGTGTATGCATTCCTATTTGTAGTTGTATTTGTAGTTATACGATTTTGTAAATATATTGTAAATAATGCTTAATAAGCATGTAATTTTCGACATTATTATTTCAAAACACCGCAGTATAATAAAAAATACTATCAAAGTCAGTATTTTTAATGCCTATTTCTTTTCAAGAGGGTTTCTTACTATTGAAAATAGATATGGTATGCCTCGGTGTTAGTAAAGAGTCTTTGAATGTTAGGAGTTCATGCATACCTATAGCACAGGACAAACTATCGCTATTTCTCTACCCAGCAACTAAGGAACTGGAAGATGCTTTATCCAAAAGTAAGCTAAAATACTGGAGCTGGGGTTTTAGGTTTAGGTAACGGCGCCACAGGGAAATTGAGCATAAATTATCTATTTGTCTGAAGTAATATGACGGTGCTAGAAGGTGGGAAGTACCGCCCAACTCCCCAGAAAAAAGAGCCAAGGCTCTACAGAATATAGCATTCAGTCCTTAGCACACATCCTTTTTTGTATCAAAAACAAATTATTAAGTGTTTTCACAATAACAGTACAGAACTTTTGTTGAACAGAATAAATTGGTCTCCTTTTGTGAGTAGTTCTTTATTCATTGGGTGTCTTCCGTGCGATATACAACATCCAGCCGACACGTGTTTCGTCGCTACATGGGAAAGTACATCCCGCGACTTTTTCAAGGCTGTGTTTCAAAAGAAAATTAAGAACCTGTATAGTACATAACTTGAAAACATGTACTCAGTGGCAATGCCAAACCAAATTGGTGGTGAAACTCAAGAACCGGCTACGAGTGGGTGAACAGGTCGTCCATGATACACATTATGCACAATAGCTGTAACCTTTATTGTGTACAATAATAATAGTTAAGATAAGCTAATTATGATTTTAATAACGAATGGAGAGAGCTGTATAAACGTGCTAAAGTGGGGAAGTACGCTAAAGGAATCAGAGCTAGTCGTGATTTGGAGTGGTAAAAGTGAACAAATTCGTGGTGTGATGTGGCTGAGTTCATTATGGTGTGTTTAAAACCGGAAGTGGTGCGTCTATGTGTGCGGTCATGCAGCGATATTTAACGTGCCATGTGTCATATGAATCTGACCATGACAGTGAATTAATCATTTTGTGCAGTCATAGCTACCTATTTTTCGTTCGTTTTGGTATTTCTAAAAAAAGAAAATACAAATGATCTTATTTAGTATTCATGTTAAGCACTCAACACGTTCAAGGGCCGAAGTAAACATGGGCATTGTTTGTTAAAGAAAGCACCTACTTATTAAGTGGTGATAATTCCAAACCACCTATGGTTTCAGTAGTGGTATCGTCAGTATTCCTCTGCGGTTGTTCAGTGGTCAGGTGCTAATATGATCTATTTCCAGTACTGTAAAAAGTGAATTAAGAACAACGGTAAATATGTTTTGTTCGTGTATTGTATCTTGTTATTAAAATCATAATTAGCTTATCTTAACTATTATTATTGTACACAATAAAGGTTACAGCTATTGTGCATAATGTGTATCATGGACGACCTGTTCACCCACTCGTAGCCGGTTCTTGAGTTTCACCACCAATTTGGTTTGGCATTGCCACTGAGTACATGTTTTCAAGTTATGTACTATACAGGTTCTTAATTTTCTTTTGAAACACAGCCTTGAAAAAGTCGCGGGATGTACTTTCCCATGTAGCGACGAAACACGTGTCGGCTGGATGTTGTATATCGCACGGAAGACACCCAATGAATAAAGAACTACTCACAAAAGGAGACCAACTTATTCTGTTCAACAAAAGTTCTGTACTGTTATTGTGAAAACACTTAATAATTTGTTTTTGATACAAAAAAGGATGTGTGCTAAGGACTGAATGCTTTATCCAAAAGTAAGTCTGGTTCCCTCCTGGACCCCATCCCACCCCAAGTTATGACGTTGTTAGGGACTATCTTGGGTTCCATCTACCAAGACTTTTTCACCACTTCCCTGAGGCCCCTGCATGGAAAAAGGCAAATGTCATTCCCCTTCTAAAAAAAACTAACGCAGACCCAAAATACTTTCAAATTTCAGATCAATATCTCTTCTTCAGGGGGTCGCCAAAATCATCGAAAAAGCAGTAAACACCCAGCGAATGTCATTTTTGGAAAACTCCAATCTCCTTCACCCTTCACAATCCGGTTTTAGAACCTGTCACAGCACAGAATCTGCACTGATGGAGATCACAGACGCCATTAAATTCACAATAGATGCAGGACGTAATGCTGCACTAATCCTACTGGACCTCTCAACATGATCTCATATGGGATCCTGCTCTGCCGCCTCGCCTCCATTGGGGTGAAAGGCAAGACCTTGGCATGGCTAGGATCCTTCTTAAAACACAGGGAACAAGTGGTCTGGCTGAAACTGTTCTGCTCAAAAACAAAAGCAATCAAATATAGAGCCCCTATGTGTTCCAAATACCATTTAATATGGTTCTCCCAATACGATTTTATCTGGTTCCAACCTTTATGCCTTACCAGGAAATCACACCCCAGCATAGGCTTAACAAAACATTTCAACACATCACATGTGTTCCAAATATAATACAATTTAGTTCTCCTTTCCGTGACTTACTCCTGACACAGGCTTTACAAATTTTAGTTCTGCAAGTTCCATTAGTAAAGGCAGTCTGCGCTCTAACACTTTGAATGAGCGCCGCTTACGTCACCTGACGCAACGCGTCAAGCATTACACAGCCACGTCATTTCAAGCAGGAATGCCCCCGGACTCCGCCGCACACCATTTCAGCATGGGCGGCGCCGCCTTCAGATACCATTGGGATCCCGTCAGCACCAGATTAGATAACGCAGGTGTGCGGATGGCCTTGCCAAAGTAAGTCTCATTCCTGCTAGTGGGTCGGACCGAGGCAGATATGGCCCCACATCTCTCAGGCACTCTGCCCACACTCGAGGTCTCATTCGCCGCAATGTATTTTCTCTCCGCAGTGTGTGACTACAGTAGTCCACCCCCTCTGGGATCCATATTAGCTACTTAATTCACGTAGCTGGTGTAAGACATTCCTCTTACTCTTGCCATTTCCTCTTGTGCTATGTAGTGTGCACTTATGCATTGTTCACTTATGCACACAAACTTAGGCTATAGTTTGTCCCGACCAGTAATTCCTAGGTCTAGCAAATCGCATGCAGGTGCCTAAATCACCTCATCATTCAGTCCAACGGTAGCTACTTACGACTTGAGCTTCAACCTCATTCATGGGTTAGAAGCCATCACGTGTGTTCCGTTCACTATGAGACATGTATGCCTGCACTAATCACTATGCACAAATTTGCATACACTATGTGTATGTGGCATGTCCATGTGTGAATGGTTGTTCTTAATGAATCCTGAGTCCGACTCACTGACTGTACTTGGATTCAGTCGCAAAGCACTCCATCACAAATTGGATCAGGTGACTGCAAAGCGGCAGTCACTACCATATTTATGTATATGTTTTGTATGTCTTTTATGTTGTACTTTGTCTTCCAGATTTTAACCAGATGGTGGGGACCGTAAGTACGGCTACAGCACTGCATGAGCAGCGCACCTTAGTGAGTGTGCTGAATAATTCACGTGGCCATATACTCCCTGGCCACACTTCACCCCTCTTTGGTCCTGAAGAAAGCCTCATTACTTTACTCAAGGTTAAAACTTGTGGACCATTTAATCGCCATAACGAAGACCAATTTCATATTCACAATATCCACGCTTTGTTTTTAACCATGCCCTAGGACCCTGGAATAAACACTACCATTGGGGGATCCTAGAGGCATTTTTAAATCACACTTTTGAGCACCCCTCATGCCCAACAAAAACAAACCCGCTGTAATTCAGGCGTTGAAGCACAGCTGGGTTGCACTTGGCAGCCCAGCTGGGAACCCAATGATTAAGCATGCCACCAACTTGGTTGGTGGGTGAGGGTTCTTCTTAAAACCCATTGCTTTTTTCTGTATTCCAGTGTATGATACTGAGTCATCCCTGTATGTGGATTCATTAGTGGGTCCGTCCATGTTGTTCTTTATTTACAAAACCTAGCGGAAAAGGACGTACCCCCTTTTTTCCAATTTCTTCCTCGCTCTCTCCTTGTTGTCCTTATATTAGACAGTGCACAGCTGTTGGAGCTTTTCATTTTTCCTTGACCTAGCAGGCCTTATTGTTACATATCCATTAAAATGGCAGAGAACCCCACTCTTATCTTCACGGAGGAAGATGTCAATACTATCCTCCCGGCCCCTCCTTTAATGGCCGATTTGAGTGTTGCACAAACCATACCTCAAAGCACCGACTGGGAGAACCTTACCGGAAAGTAAAGGAACAGAATTAGAACCATTTTACACGGTGTGATACTCACCGAGTACCTTAGGAACAACACCGTCCCTAGGGGCTGATCGTCACCAATCCTCCACGTATCTTCTTGGAAGATGCGGCCTTCAGGAGGGTCTGGGCTCAAATAGCCTGGAATCGTACCCGGGACTGGATTATTTTGATCATCCAGACAGCATAAAGATTGTCTGTCGCTATTCTGATTGACATTCAAGCTACCAAAAACCATTTCAAGACAACACTTACCTCATTTAAAAAGAGGTTAGATGAAGTTAACAAAGAAATGGCGTACAAGGAAGACCTGACACAATCAAAAATCCGTACATTTCAGAAGGTATTAAAGAAATTCTCGTATACTAAGAGCTACCCCTTTGCGGATGTAGACTACAAACCAATATGACATTCAGAAATGTCTGGAGGATCCTCTGATGATGATTCATCAACCAATAGTGGGTCCAGCGGAGGAAGCTACCATAATAAACAATGTGGGAAAGGACGAACTGAGAATTGGAAACAGCCATGGCCCCAATTCCAACCGGTAGGCCAGATGCGCTACCCAGGTCCACACACTCAACCTAATCCACATTTGATGTATGGTGGGAACCTATCTTTTGTACAGCCTCAACTTCCTTTTATGAATAGAAACCCGAGGTTTCCTTTTCTAGGGAGAGGCAGAAAAGGGCGTGGCAGGAGAAGGAGACAAAATTAAATTCAATGGAGGAGGATCAGAACCAGGGGGTCAGCATGCGGAGCAAAACCAAAGATCAACAAGCGGGACCCAGCTCCCACAGAGTCTAGTGACAAACCTCTCCTCTCACATCCTGACTCCAAGAGAGGAGAACCTGCTGAATAAGGGCTTTGGGTTTGTGCACATGGCAAGGCTGTATAAATTACACTGTGAACTTGCCGAATGTTTCTGAAAACTCAAACTCAAAGCATTCTTCCAGAATCAGCCACCAGGAGACGCCAGAGAAGGAAAAGGCGATAACAACTTGAAAGTAAAATCTACATTAATCTCTCCTCCCAATGCGATACCGGTTGAATTGACCACTTTCGAACAGGCGGTCTTCACCGATATCGAAAAGACAACGAGGAACATCATTTCAGAAATACGAGCAGCGCAGAGTTCGAAGCACTGCATACCTAGATAGAACAACATGATCATTATAAAACCAGCGGACAAGGGGGCGGAATAGTAATCCAAACAAGGACAACTACCAAGCTGAATGCAGACACCTACTCAGTGACGAAAAGAACTACAGACTAGTTCCTAGCACTGGTTCTAGCATGAGAGGTTGTTATCTAGACATAATGATTGAAATGCCAAGAGGGAACCGTCAGCAGTATAAAGATCTCCCACTGTTTTAATTCTTGCTCTGTCCATTCGAACAGGCGGTCTTCAAAGACATCGAAAAGCCAGCCGAGGAACAACATTTCAGATTTTTTTTTTTTTTTTTAAACATTTTTTATTATTTTCAAAGCAATCACACAACACAATTGCTCAACGCCCTCCATCCCCCAGCGGAGAGTATATATTGAACCGTGACACCAATTGTACAACAGAAAAGTCACCCATCCCGCGCGGGGCTCCCTCCCACCCCCTCCCTCCCCCACCCCCTGTCAGTGTGCCCCCCTCTGCCAGCCCTTGTCCTGATGTGCCCCACCCAGCTCTATGAATCATGTATGAGTGCTCAAACCTCCTCCAGGCAACTAATGCTTCCCCACACATCTAACCACACCCCATGCGACCTGTGCACCCCACTGCTCCCCCCTACTCCCCGCTCACCGTTTCCTCCTGTTGATCAGACATACTCCCCTCTCCCTCTGCTTCAGACATCAGCCCCTGAAGTTCCACCACCAGCACCTCCCATGCCCGGGCCGTCGCTAGTGCCTTGTCATCGTCCCTCCTAAGAGCTAATTGCAACCGGAGGGTGCCCTCTGCGCCCGCGCATCGCGCGAACGCCGTCCTCCACCTCCTAAAGCTAGGCCCCATCCGTGATTTCCAATGCATGGTCAGTTCCCTCTTGGCCATGATCAACCCTAAGTCGTAGAACTTGCTAGTAAGCTTCGTGCGGCGCGTGTGGGGAAACCAAAGCAACAGGCAGGCCCCCATCTCCAGAGCGATAGAGCGGTCCGTCACCCGATTCAGGCAGTCCATAACCTCTTCCCAGTATTCACCCAAGTGCGCGCAGGACCAGAACATGTGGCGAAAATCAGCCCCATCCCCCACCCAACGCGGGCACTGAGAGTGCGTACCCCAAAATATTTCAATATCTTAACCGGCGTTAGATAAGCCCTGTGTAGGGTAAAAAACTGAACCAGCTGGAACCGGGCATTACGCGTTCCCTTCCAGGCCCGCCGCACCAATGTGAACATTTCCGAAATACGAGCAGTGCAGAGTCCCTACACTACATACCCTGAGATCGAACGACAAGATCATTATAAAACCAGCGGACAAAGGGGGCGGGATAGTACTCCAAAACAAGGACGACTACCAAGCTGAATGCAGACGCCTACTCAGTGACTAAAAGAACTACAGACACTTGGAGCATGACCCCAGTGAAGGCTTGAAAGCAAAAATTCAAGTCCTAGTAGAGGATGCAGAAACAGAGGGCAAAATCAGTAAGCAGGAGGCCCAGTTCCTAACAAGTGCAGTGAGAATCCCATATTTCGACAAAATCCCAAAAATACATAAAAACAAGAACCCCCCTCCAGGCCGTTTCGGGCATTGGCTCATTACTGGAACCACTCTCACGCTTCTGCGACTTTTTCCTGCAACCTATAGTACAAGCAACATCGACCTACCTGAAGGACACCAAAGACCTACTACGGCAACTAAACTCTTTCACCTTTGATCCTGATACCTCTTTCATGGTCAGCCTGGACATTGAGAGCTTGTATACAAGTCTTCCCCAAGATGACACACTTAGCGTACTAAAACTATCACTCGAGTCAGCAACTTGGGATTACAACACCCCTAGGTCATTCGTATTATAGTGTGCAGAAATAGCACTAAAAGACAATTACTTTGACTTTGAAGGAGACCTGCTTTTACAAACTTACGGTACCTCAATGGGTAGTAACTTCGCCCCTAGTGTGGCAGGGCTGTACGTCTTTAACTTTGAAAAAACACACGTCCTCAATTCTGTTGGACTGGGAAAATACTTCCGATCGACTCCCCTATTGGCATTGCGCTTAAGTTAACATTTGCGGCACCATTTTGTATTTAGCCACCATTTTCAGCAATGATCGAAACTAACTCTTGTCACGCTTCGTGCCTGCCTCGTTGAAAAGCAGCTTCCAATGTATCCTCTGTATGTGTATTTCTTCAATGCTGAGTTTGCTGTGCTAATTAATAAAATGTTTTATTATTGCATACCTTTCTGACTAGATAGGCTTGCTCCCACCGCTCAGAGCGGTGGAGGCAGACAGAGTAACCTTGAATACAGGATAATGTGTGCCCAGTTCCACAATTGTAACTCATATGTCTGTGCCTTCCACTGTTCATTAGTTCTAACTGGAAAAATCCAGTCTGGGTGTGTTTTCACAGGTACTGGAAATGTACTTTATATCTTACCAGGTTGTCGGACGTTAGACTCCTCAGTAGCATCTAAGGAGGCTAGTCAGACTGGACTCCACTCAAGGCTGAGAGGTGGTCGTGAGTGACCCCAGTGGCCCAAATCGGGTCACTTCCTTCAGTTCAGACATGCCTTTCAAGGATAACATCAAATTCTATAAAAGATACATTGATGATGCCTTCCTTGTATGGGAGAGCTTGGAAGAGACCTTGCAGTCTTTTCTCACATGGATCAACAGACGTGACCAGAATTTAAAATTTACCCACAGTGTGGATAAGAAGACCATTACTTTCCTGGACCTGTATATTACAGCTGAGAGGGGCCTGTAGGCACCAAAACCCACTTCAAGCCCACAGCCAGGAATTCCATTCTCCGTTCCGACAGCTTCCACCCTAGGTCGTTATGAGAAAATGTACTGTTTGGCCAATATCTTGGACTGCGTAGGAATTGCAGTAACATCATGATTACAAAAACCAAGCTTCCTCATTCTCTAAAAAACTAAAGAAGCGTGGATATCCCGACAAAGTAATTTGCACTGCAAAAAAAGGGCTAGAAATTAAAACCGAGAAGGGTTAATAGTAGAGACACAACGTATGCCCACAACAATACCACTCACATGCATGACTACCTACAACTCCATCTCGAATCAAGTGTCAAGGATTATACAAAATCACTGGAAGATTCTTGGGACAGGAAAACTTAACTGAGGAAAACCCATGTTCTCCTATAGAAGGGCATGTAGCCTCAAGGATAGCCTGGTGGCAACCCGCCCTCAAACATATGAAAATCCCACCCGCACTGTCCTCAATGCTTGGGGCCTTCCCAGTGTGACTGGCTATTTCCCATGTGGGAACTGCAGTGTGTGTCACCTAACCAAACCAGTTACATTTTTCAACCTAGAACTAGGAAAAACATGGCAGATCACAAAACACACTAACTGCAACTTTTGCAATGTGATCTATCTGATCACTTGCCCTTGTGGTCACCGGTATGTCGGCATGACCAGTCGAAAAATCAAAGTCCGCATCTGCAAACACTGCAGCAACATCAGATGCAAACGGAACACTACCAGGATGACAGACCACTTCCTGGAGGTGGGACATACAACCAATGAGACAATGTGGGTAATCATTGAACAACTGGATAAAAATGTCACTAATCTACAAAGCCGTCTTTTTGAAAAAGAACAACGGTGAGTCTACCGTTTGTCAACGAACAAAAATGGACTCAATGATAACATCCCATGGAACTCACTGAATAACAAACTGGTTACAGTGCTCTTGGGAAACTGCATCTCTGCAATAGACTATGTTTTCGTCCTAGGCAGCTACCCAAAATTATGAGCAGGAGCATATGGGATTCAAAGACACGACCTCATGGGTCTAACATCAGGGTGTTCTATTTAATCTCTTCTGTACACCACAAATTGAACATCCACTAAACATAGCCCAAAGTAGGCTTCACTAATGGGGAATATGCTCCTGGCACAATGTCCTCTTCTGGTCTAAGTATCAGCGTGTATTTACCATTCCTTTCTACACACTGCTACCCGAACATCTACTAAGTACAGCCTAATAGGGTCCATGAATGTAGAACACATTTCTGTGCTCCTTACACAGTATGCCTCCATGGTTTAGGAACATGTCCCTCTAAACTGACGGATACTCATAATATGTGTTCCAAATACCATGTAATATGGTTCTCCCAATACAATTTTATCTGGTTTCAACCTTTATGCCTTACCAGGAAATCACACCCGGGCATAGTGTTGTGTGTAGATTTAGATTCCGTATATAGGTATCCCGATGTATGTGCTTATATAGGTTAAATTCATATTGCCCTTATTTAGGGATAGAAAATCCAGCCCTTATTTAGGCATTGTCCATGCTAACCAAATACAGGCATGGTCTCCTACATCCATCAATCCACGTCACAACGAGTTCTTGGAAAACCAGACTCTTAAGCCTTCAGAAATTTCCCTTGCTTGGATATTGATTTCTCCAAGAGCTCATTTAGTATGCATGAACCCCTTAGGGGTTCATTCATGACGTTTCGATGCCCGACTTTTACGTCAATACAGGCATTACTAAACACCTTTGAGGTGTAAATATACCTGCACTTACCCTGGCAAACCACGGTTCCGGTACGGTCCAGTTCGACTGCCTACTTGCGGTTCGCCACAGCAAGTTCGGAAGGAGATCGAGTTCCCGCCTGATGCACTGACCAGACGCTGTCATCCTCCGCGCCGAGAATCTAGCTCCAGTATTTCTGATTCCCCTTTCGGGGTGTTAGATATCGAGTCCCGGAAAGAGATTCCAACCTCAAACATTCTAAGGTATGGAGCAGACTAGAACTTAGCCAAACTTTTGGCAACACTTGGCAAAAATAAAACTATAGCTAGCTATACTTTAGAAAACAGCACCTCCTTCTTACCTCGTACTACACTTAGGTTAGGTACACTGGGGTAGAACTATTTAGAAGCATCAGATGAGTATTCACATTTTAGCCTCTGTTATTTATGTATGTATTTTATGAATATATGTCTTAGCTACAAACCATGCTATTGCAGTATTATTTTATCTTACTGCTAACTCTGTTCGTATTGTATTTCGCATCCTGTCTTACGATTGTAGCAGTTCATATCTCTTGCATGAGTAATAAGACTGTTCAATAAACCCCCTTTTTATTGAAATGCCCATCTCTCTATTTATGTGCAACTCTGTAGAAACGAAGCATGCACGATTGACTGAGTGAAACTGTTATCTATTGTTTCCACAGTTCTGAGATTGTTTGACTCTAAGGGAAACAAAGTTGCCATGTTTATGCGGTTGTCAGAAACTAATCCCTTCTTGTATATTCGAGAAGTTTGTAGTGACCTCTGAGTTAGCTGGCACACGCAAGCTATTAAGTATAATTTATTCGATAAAGACATACTGACCTCAGTCCTATGCCAAAACTATAGTGTATATTATTCCAATGCACAGAGCCTATCAGGGATATAGGAATTACACTACAATAGGCTTAACAAATCATTTCAATACATCACATGTGTTCCAAATATAAAACAATTTAGTTCTCCTTTCCGTGTCTTACTCCTGAGACAGGCTTTACAAATTTCACTTCTGCAAGTTCCATTAGTGAAGGCAGTCTGCGCTCTAACACTTTGAACGAGCGCCGCTTACGTCACCTGACGCAACGCGTTACGCGACAACATCATTTTACGCAGGAACTCCCCGGCCTCTGCCGGACAGCTTTTAAGCATGGGTGCCATCACCTTCAGATACCATCGGGATCCCGTCAGGACCAGATTAGATAAGGCAGGCGGGTGGATAACCTTGATGAAGTAAGTCTTTTTCCTGCTAGCGGGCCGAGCCAGATATGGCCCCCATATCTCTCAGGCACTCTGTCCACACTCAAGGTCTCATGCACCGCAGTGTATTTTCTCTACGCAGTGTGTGACTACAGGAGTCCGCCCCCTCTGGGATCCATAGAAGCTACTTAATTGACATAGCTGGTGTAAGACATTCCTCTTTCTCTTGCCATTTCTTCTTGCGATATGTAGTGTGCACTTATACATCATTCACTTATGCACACAAACTTAGGCTATAATTTGTCCCAACCAGTAATTCCTAAGTTCCGCATGTAGGTGCCTAAATCACCTCATTATTCAGTCGGTAGCAGCAGGCAGCTACTTACGACATGAGCTTCAACCTCACTCATGGGTTAGAAGCCATCACCTGTGTTCCGTTCACTATGAGACATGTATGCCTGCACTAATCACTATGCACAAATTTGCATACACTATATGTTCATGTGTAAATGGCTGTTCTTAATGAATCCTGAGTCTGACTCACTGACTGCACTTGAATATAGTCACTAAGCACTCCATCATAAATCGGATCAGGTGACTGCAAAGCGGCAGTCACTACCATATTTATGTATATGTTTTGTATGTCCTTTATGTTGTGTTTTGTCTTCCAGATTTTAACCAGACGGTGGGGACCGTAAGTACGGTTACACCATTGCATGCACAGCACACATTAGCGAGTGTGCTGAATAATTCATGTGGCCATATACTCCCTTGCCCCACTTCTCCTCTCTTTGGTCCTGAAGAAAACCTCATTACTTTAGTTGAGGCTGAAATATGTTGACGATTTAATGGGGATAACGAAGACCAATTTCATCTTCACAATATCCCCGCTTTGTTTTTAACCGTGCCCTAGGAGCCCTGAAATAAACACTACCATTAGAGAATCCCAGAGGCATTTTTAAATCACACTTTTGAGCACCCCTCATGCCGAACAAAAAAAAACCTGCTACGCTGTAATTCAGGCATCGAAGCACAGCTGGGTTGCACTCGGCAGCCCAGCAGGGAACCCAATGATGAAACATGACTCCAACTAGGTTGGTGGATGAGGGTTCTTCTTAAAAACCCATCGTTTTTTTCTGTATTGCAGTGTATGATACTGAGTCATCCCTGTATGTGGATTCATTAGTAGGTCCGTCCACGTTGATCTTTATTTACAAAACCTAGCGAAAAAGGATGTACCCGCTTTTTTCTCATTTCTTCCTCGCTCTCTCCTTGTTGTCCTTATAATATATCTATACATCTATATATACATATGTATATTACCTACTGGCGGTCACCAGTAGGTAGTTATAGTTAGGACCTTGTTTTTATTCAAAAAGCTCTTTTTCTTTAGCCAATATCTTTATCGCCGTTTGAAGAATCTTCACAAAATTTTCTAAACTAATGGTTCACTCAGGTCAGCTCTGTCTTGAAAGTTTTGGGGTGATTCGTCAAGTGGGGGCCGAGAAAAAAGGGGGGTCCCAAAACTCGTTTTCCCCATGTTAATTTCCAGAGGAACATTAGACACGGCTACAGCCCGAACTGCTGAACGGAATTACACCAAACTTGGCAAAAAAAGTAGCTCTTGGTTCAGAAAGCGCCCTTTTTTTAAATGGTGTAAATCTGTTCAGTAGTTCCCGAGAAATTCCAAAAATAAAAATATCGATATCTGAGCACCGAAGAGGATTCACGAACCCTCCGAGCATGAGCTTAATTTTGATTGGATTCAACACTCCAAACCAGGATGTGTTGGCAGCCGTCTTGTGACTCGGTACCGAGTCAGAAGTAAAAAGGATAAAAAAGGATAAAAAACTAGAAGAGTGGGGCAGGGTTGAAATACCCTGACCCGCTAGGCCTGCTCGGGGGGTCCCACCGGGACCCCCAGGGCCAACAAAAGCATTTTTTTGGGTGCGCAAATCCGGCTGCAAAAAATAAAGAAATTTCTAAGTGCTTCATTTTCTATAAGCCAGCGGGTGGTCCAGGTCCCGGGTCCAATACCTAACTATGTAGCAGGGGCCCATGGGGCCCTTACAGCCCCAGGGACCGCCACCTCCCCAGGGCTTAGATAATTATATGTGGGGGGGATGTGGCCCTCCCACAGCCCCGGGGACCGCTACCTCCCAGGGGCTTTTTAAAATAATGCGTTGGGAGAATCCTGCCCCCCCACGCTGCCCCGGGGACCGCCACCTCCCCGGGGCATTGTTATTTTATGGCAGGGGGCCTCACGGCCCCCCTAAGCCCTGTGGACTGCCACCTCCCCAGGTCTCCAATTACATTAAAGAAGTGTGGGGGGCACAGTGCCCCGGGGACCACCACCTCCCCGGGGATTAAATCAGTTGGGAGGGAGGCCGTGCAGCCCCCCTCCTGGAGCCCTCAATGGCCCTGGGAACCACCACCCTCAAGGGCCAGCTACTGCAATGTCTCCGGGTGCTCGCCCCCAGGACATTGCCATCTGCTATGGCAGGGCAGGAGCACAGCTCCCGCCCTGCCATAGAAAACACTGCTTTGCTTCTTGGAAGCGAGAGCAGTAAACCTGCTGGTGGGGCAATGAGGTCCTCTTGTGTCCTGATGACCTCAAGACTAAAGTGGACTTCATCCCCCGAGCAGCAGTGCGCCAGAAGGCGTGTTTGCAGAGTGGTGTAAAAAGGGGGCATGGCCTCGGACCACTCTCAGCAATCCAGCTGTGCGGGGCTTACTAGAGATAACAGGAGGGCTAGGAGGGCTAGGTGGCCCCCAGGGATCCTCCGAGGCAAGGGGCCTTCGTCCCCTAACCAAAAGCTCGCCAGGAGGTGCGTTTGCAGAGTGGTGGAGAAAGGGGGCGTGGCCTGTGACCGCCTCTCAGCAATCCCACTATCTGGGACTTACTGAAGGTATCAGATCAGCTAGTTGGCCCCTAAGGACCCCCAGCAGCGAAGGGGACTTTAATCCCCATCGAAGAGCGTGCCAGGGAGCGCAGTTGCAGACTGGCGGTCAAAGGGGGCATGGCCTGCTATGAGTACTTACCAGTGCTGCTGTGTGGGACTCACTGGAGGTAATAGGAGGGTTAGTTGGCCCCCAAGGTTGTCCTTGGGGGCCAACTCCCCGCCTGTTACCTTCAGTAAGTCCCACACAGTGGTGGCTAAGAGGTCTTCGAAGGTCATACCCTCCCTTTCTCCACCACTCTGCAAATGCGCCTCATGGCACAATACTTGGTTGGGGTATGAAGTCCACTTTACTCCTGAGGGACTTTGGGGCCAAGAAGCCGTCCTGGTACCTCCTGTAAGTCCTACGCAGCGGAATTCCTGAGCGCTGGTTGGAGGCCTAGCCTTCTTTCTCCACCACTCTGCAAACGCAACTACCAGTTGAAGAAGCATTTGCAATGTAATAGGTTTTGCATTTGCGAGAGTTAGATCTATTGGCATTGTAAATGTAAAAGTGTTTTATTAATGTTTCTTGGAGGGGAGTGGGTGTAGGTTGTGTGTAGTGGAATTATGTGGTATGTTGGGCATATAGATTGGAAACCACCCAAGGCCTTTCTACCCATTTAACAGCCCGCTTTTTGGATTTAAAAGCCCTTCCTCATCGAGAGGATTACTGGGATCTCATTGAAAAAACAACTGATTGCAAGTTGTATTTCCAGCTGCGGGTGGGTACACTACCCATAGCAGAATTTACCTCTAGATGGGGGAGGCAAGGCAGTAATAATGATAAGTGTTACAGATGTGCTGCATCATGTGAGAATATCGGGCACCTGTTATTTTTCTGCCCAATGTATATGGCACCTCGCAAAAGATGGATACAACCCATCTGCAAGTTCTTTGGTACTAGAAGATATGCTATTGCCCTTCGTATCCTGTGCACTGATCCTACCCCTCCAATATGTATAGCTGTGGCTAAATTCCTAGGGTGGGCCTGGTGTATAAGAACAAAAGCCCTGAGGCAAATTGCCAATTCTTCTTCTTTGACTTAACACATAAATTGCTTATCCGCCCTGGATAATTTACCGGTTTTTAACAAATAGAGTATTGGGATGTGAAAGCTTCGTTTAGCTAATTTTTTGTACATTATAAGCTGACATGTAAAGTCTTTTTAATCTAATTTTTACTGCAAGCTCGTCGGCCACCGTAAATTTAATTGCAATTTTATCCTTTTTAGGTAATTTATATGTATTTATGTGTAATGTTTGTATGTGCTTTTATGACTTAATTGCCGAATAAAGCTAATTGAATTGGTATGTTGGGCAGTGAAATTATGTGGATGGAAAGTATGTGGTATTTAGTGTGTATGAATTATGTAGAGTGGGATTATGTGTTATGGGGGGAAATTGTGTGGTATGATAGTCTGTGTTGTGGAATTGTCACCTCAGGTTTAGTCTTCCTCGTTTCCATAGAAGCTAAACTATAAACTCAATGAGACAAATAATAGAATAAACCACTGAGGAGCACTTCTGAACCTGGTCAGAGGTATGAGCAGGGCTACTGGAATTATGCGCCTGTTCGGCTGTACAGACTTTTGCACAATTATACATTTTCTGCATTTGCCGCATAATCCATCCTCTGCTGCATAATCTGCAGATTTGAACAAAAAAAAACCTTGTTTGTAGCTCAAACGTTACCAAAAATGCAGCGTCAAGTGTTACAGCGTGCTGGAAGGCCCTTTGCAAACCTAGAATGGTCACCTGTTACTTATTGCTACATGTGGGTATTAAATTGGTACTAATGTTGGGCAAACCACTCTTGCTTCTTTCTGCGCCTCCTTGCCTCTTCCCTCTTTCTGCATTTCTGTTGCTTCTTTCTGCACCTTTCTTTCTTTTTCTTCACTTCTTGTGCCTCATTCTGCTCATCTCTTGCACTTTCTGCACCTCTTTTGCTTCTTTCTGTACCTTTGTTGCCTCTTTCTGCACCTCACTTGCATCTTTCTGTACCCCTCTTGCCTCTTTCTGCACCTTTCTTCCCTCTTTCTGCTCCTCTTTTGCCTCTTTCTGTACCCCTGTTCCCTCTTTCTGTACCTCTCCTGCCTGTTTCTGCACCTCTCTTGCCTCTTTCTGTACTTCTGTTGCCTCTTTCTGCACCTCTGTTGCTTCTTTCTGCACTTCTATTGCTTCTTTCTGCACCTGTGTTGCTTCTTTCTGCACCCCTCTTGCTTCTTTCTATACCCCTCTTCCCTCTTTGTGCATCTCTGTTGCATCTTTCTACACCTCTCTTCCCTCTTTCTGCACCTCACTTGCCTCTTTGTGTACCTCTTTTCCTTCTTTATGAACTTCTCTTGCCTCTTTCTGCACTTCTGTTGGTTCTTTTGCACTGCTCTTGCTTCTTTCTGCACCTCCCTTGCAAATCTCTGCACCCCTCGTGCCTCTTTCTAAACTCCTGTTCCCACTTTCTGCACCTCTCTTGCCTCTGTCTGCACCCCAGCTTTCTGCATGTCCTTTGCCTGTTTCTGCAACTTTCTTGCCTCTTTCTGCAGTTCTATTGCTTCCTTCTGCACCTCTGTTGCTTCTTTCTGCCCCCCTCTCTTGCCTCTTTCTGCACGCACCTCACTTGCTTCTTTCTGCATTTCTCTTGCTTCTTTCTACACCTCTGTTGCTTCTTTCAGCAATTCTCTTGCCTCTTTCTGCACTTCTTTTGCTTGTTTCTGTACCTCTCTTGTGTCTTTCTGCACCTCTGTTGCCTCTTTCTGTCTCTCACTTGCTTCTTTCTGCACCCCCTTGACTCTTTCTGCACCCCTCCTCCCTCTTTCTGCACCTCTCATGCCTCTTTCAGCACCCCTGTTCCCTTTTTCTACACCTTTCCTTTCTGTTTGTAGATCTCTCTTGCCTCTTTCTGTACCTCTGTTGCTTCTTTCTGCACTTCTGTTGCCTCTTCTGTACCCATCACATCTCTTTCAGCACCTGTTGCTTCTTTCTGCACTTCTCTTCCTTCTTTCTACACCCCTCCTACCTCTTTCTGCACCCCTCTTGCCTCTTTGTGCACCTCTCCTACCTCTTTCTGCACCCCTTTTGCATGTTTCTACAACTCCTTTACTTCTTTCTGCAGTTCGCCTGCCTCCTTCTGTACCTCACTTGCCTTTTTCTGCACTTCTCTCGCTTCTTTATGCACCCTTCTTCCCTTTTTCTGCACATCGCTTGCCTCTTTCTGCACTGCTCATGCCCCTTTCTGCACAACTCTTGCCTCTTTCTGCACCTTTTTTGTTTGTCTGCATTTCTCTCTCCTCTTTCTGCACCCTTCTCGCCTCTTTCTGTACCTCTTTTGCTTCTTTCTGCACTTCTTTTGCCTCTTTCTGCACCACTCTTACTTCTTTCTATACTTCTCTTGCCTCTCTGCATTTTTGTTGCTTCTTTCTGCACTTCTTTTGCCTGTTTCTGCAACTCTCTTGTCTCTTTCAACACTTCTCTTGCCTGTTTCTGCATTTCTGTTGCTTCGTTCTGCACTTCTCTTGCCTCTTTCTGCACTAGTCTTGCCTCTTTATGCACCTCTCTTGCCTCTTTCAGCACCTCTGTTGCTTCTTTCTGCACTGCTCTTGCTTCTATCTGCTACTCTCTTGTGCATTTCTGCACCCCTCTTGCCTCTTTCTGCACCTCTGTTGGTTCTTTCTGTACCTCTCTTGCCTCTGTGTGCACCCCATTCCCTCTTTCTGCACCTCTTTTGCCTGTTTCTGCAACTCTCTTGTTTCTTTCTGTACTTTTCTTGCCTTTTTCTGCACCTCTGTTGCTTCCTTCTGCACTTCTCTTGCCTCTTTCTGCACCCCTCTTGGCTTTTTCTGCACCTCTGTTGCTTTTTTCTGCACTTCTCTTGCTTCTTTCTACACTTCTCTTGCTTCTTTCTGCACCCCTCTTGCCTCTTTCTGCACCACTTTTGCTTCTTTCTGCACTTCTCTTGCCTCTTTCTGCATCCCTCTTTCCTCTTTCTGCACCTCTGTTGATTCTTTCAGCACGGCTCTTGCTTCTTTCTGCACGTCTGTTGTTTCTTTCTGCACTTTTTCATGCCTTTTTCTACACTCTTATGCATCTTTCTATACCTCTCTTTGCTCTTTCTGCACCCCACTTGCCTCTTTCTGCACCCTTCTTCCATCTTTCTGCACCTCTGTTGCTTTTTTCTACACTTCTCTTTCTTATTTCTCACAGTTATCTTGCTTCTTTCTGCACCCCGTGTGCCTCTTTCTGCACCCTTCTATTTTCCTGCACATCTCTTGGTTCTTTCTGCACTGCTCTTGCCTCTTTCTGCATCCCTCTTGCCTCTTTCTGTGCCACTTTTGCTTCTTTCTGCACTTGTCTAGCCTCTTTCTGCACCCCTCTTTTCTCTTTCTGCACCTCTGTTGGTTCTTTCAGCACAGCTCTTGCTTCTTTCTGCACCTCTGTTGTTTGTTTCTGCACTTTGCTTGCTTCCTTCTATACCTCTCTTGCTTCTTTCTGCACCCCACTTGCCTCTTTCTGCACCCTTCCTCCCTCTTTGTGCACCTCTCTTGCCTCTTTCTTCACCTCTCTTGTGTCTTTCTGCACCCCTCTAGCCTCTTTCTGCATCTCTTTTGCTTCTTTCTGTACTTCTCTTGCCTCTTTCTGCATCCCTCTTCTCTCTTTCTGCATCTCTGTTGCGTCTTTCTGTACTTCTTTTGCTTCTTTATGCACCTCTCTTGTGTCTTTCTGCACCACTCTACCCTCTTTCTGCACCTCTTTTGCTTGTTTCTGCTTTTCTTTTGCCTATTTCTATACCCCTCATGCCTCCCTCTGCACCTCTGTTGTTTCTTCCTGCACTGCTCTTGCTTCTTTCCGCACCACTGTTGTTTCTTTCTGCACTTCGCTTGCTTCTTTCTATACCTCTCTTGCTGCTTTCTGCACCCCACTTGCCTCTTTCTGCACCCTTCCTCCCTCTTTGTGCACCTCTCTTGCCTCTTTCTTCACCTCTCTTGTGTCTTTCTGCACCCCTCGTGCCTCTATATGCATCTCTTTTGCTTCTTTCTGTACTTCTCTTGCCTCTTTCTGCATCCCTCTTCTCTCTTTCTTCACCTCTGTTGCTTCTTTCTTTACTTCTCTTGCTTCTTTATGCACCTCTCTTGTGTCTTTCTCCACCCCTCTAGCCTCTTTCTGCACCTCTCTTGCCTCTTTCTGCTCCTCTCTTGCCTCTTTCTGCACACCCAGGCCTACTTTTAAACTGACCTCAGGCTCAGCAGTGCACACATTCAAATGCAGAAAAGGGCTGCTGGCCTCTAAACTGCCATGCCCTATTATATGCTAGGGGCTTAGAAGTAGTTTTAATCCCCCTGCCCTATTATGTACTAGGACCTTTCAGGGGAGGTCATGACAATCACAGGGATACCCCAACCCATAGTGTACCCTGGTGTGTGTAGGTATTCTCACTGTATTCTAAGTGTCTTTCAGCATATCACTGGCTCCAGGCCTGGTTAGGCAGGGCCCAGGGTCAGTCAGAGTCAGTTATCACCAGTACAAGTCAGCAAAAAGTTAGGGGGTGCCCAGGGCACAGGATGACTTTCCAACATTGCCTCTTTCTGCACCTCTGTTGGTTCTTTCTGTATATCTCTTGCTTCTTTACAGTTTACAGAACTCCTCCTGAGGCGGAAAGCCGGGAGCATCTTAGTATTTTAATCTGGTGTGACTGATTTGTGTTTTTTAATCTCACTCGCCCCTCGGCGTTGCCATTGTAGTCACGGACATCCAGCCCAGCTGATCACTCGCTGCCCCTGGGGTCTGTCGATTACCTCTTGCCGCCATCCCTGGCCCAGCGGACACACCCCCTCGCGCTGGCCACGCCCTCCCCGGTTATTTAAACGCGCGTTGACGAAGCGCTGCGTTTACAGAACTCCTCCTGAGGCGGAAAGCCGGGAGCATCTTAGTATTTTAATCTGGTGTGACTGATTTGTGTTTTTTAATCTCACTCACCCCTCGGCGTTGCCATTGTAGTCACGGACATACAGCCCAGCTGATCACTCGCTGCCCCTGGGGTCTGTCGATTACCTCTTGCCGCCATCCCTGGCCTAGCGGACACGCCCCCTCGCGCTGGCCACGCCCCCCCCCCCGGTTATTTAAACGCGCGTTGACGAAGCGCTGCGTTTACAGAACTCCTCCTGAGGCGGAAAGCCGGGAGCATCTTAGTATTTTAATCTGGTGTGACTGATTTGTGTTTTTTTAATCTCACTCACCCCTCGGCGTTGCCATTGTAGTCACGGACATCCAGCCCAGCTGATCACTCGCTGCCCCTGGGGTCTGTCGAATACCTCTTGCCGCCATCCCTGGCCCAGCGGACACGCCCCCTCGCGCTGGCCACGCCCCCCCGGTTATTTAAACGCGCGTTGATGAAGCGCTGCGTTTACAGAACTCCTCCTGAGGCGGAAAGCCGGGAGCATCATAGTATTTTAATCTGGTGTGACTGATTTGTGTTTTTTAATCTCACTCACCCCTCGGCGTTGCCATTGTAGTCACGGACATCCAGCCCAGCTGATCACTCGCTGCCCCTGGGGTCTGTCGATTACCTCTTGCCGCCATCCCTGGCCCAGCGGACACGCCCCCTCGCGCTGGCCACGCCCCCCCCGGTTATTTAAACGCGCGTTGACGAAGCGCTGCGTTTACAGAACTCCTCCTGAGGCGGAAAGCCGGGAGCATCTTAGTATTTTAATCTGGTGTGACTGATTTGTGTTTTTTAATCTCACTCACCCCTCGGCGTTGCCATTGTAGTCAGGGACATCCAGCCCAGCTGATCACTCGCTGCCCCTGGGGTCTGTCGATTACCTCTTGCCACCATCCCTGGCTCAGCGGACACGCCCCCTCGCGCTGGCCATGCCCTCCCCGGTTATTTAAACGCGCGTTGACGAAGCGCTGCGTTTACAGAACTCCTCCTGAGGCGGAAAGCCGGGAGCATCTTAGTATTTTAACCTGATGTGACTGATTTGTGTTTTTTAATCTCACTCACCCCTCGGCGTTGCCATTGTAGTCACGGACATCCAGCCCAGCTGATCACTCGCTGCCCCTGGGGTCTGTCGATTACCTCTTGCCGCCATCCCTGGCCCAGCGGACACGCCCCCTCGCGCTGGCCACGCCCCCTCTCCATCTTTCCGTTTTTTCCCCTCACCCATATAACATGCTTACTTACCGGAAGCGCAGCGGACGAGCGCAGCGGGCGCGACGAATGCGCGCCGAAGGCGCGCTTAAGGCAAGCTCGTCTGCGCTCGTCCGCGCCGAGGACGCGCCTAGCGCAGACATCTCTGCACAAATTTGCTCGCAGCCCCCTTGCTATACGCGGGAAACCCTGATTAACCTGCGAGAATTCGCTCACGAAGGTAAGCTCATCTTTGATGACACCGCCTTTCCACTGCTTGACTTCACTCATAAGGGTCTGCTCCTGGGTGGCCTTCTGAATGTCAGATCATTGCCAAAGCATGCCAACGAAATTCATCTCCTCATAGAATCCCACCACCTGGATGTCCTCTTTCTAACCGAAACGTGGACTCACGCAGACTGCGACATTGAATTAGCATGGGCTTGCCCTCAAGACTTCAAAATTTTGCACCTTCCCAGACCCAAAGGCCGTGGTGGCGGTGTAGGCATGATATATAGAGCCTCCTGGCACATTAATACCATAGACATAGACTCAGTTGCCGGGACTGAGCTCTTCGGCCTTTCCATAAACTGTCGCTCCGGAGGTATCTTCACGGCAATTATTTGCTACCGACCTCCAGGGTCTTTCACCATCCAACAACAGCAAGCGCTACTGACCACCTTCACGAACATGCCAACCTCCCATAATAAATTAATCATTCTAGGGGACTTCAATCTCTGGCCAAACGGGAGCCTAGACACTGGTCTAGAAAACCTCCTGCTCTCCTGCGAAAGCGTGGGACTCTACCAACTGGTTAAGCATCCTACCCACTCAGCAGGCCACCGTCTTGATCTCATCTTTTCCAGTCAGGGTTTAACACATCTGAACGGCATTCTGCCCATGAGCTGGACAGACCATGCTCTTATCAAATTTTGTATTACCACCACAAAAACTAGAAAGCTGAATAATAGCGCACCACCCGAATTTAACTATAGGGACTGGAAAGCTCTGGAAAAACTGAGTTCTACCACCACTACCTTCAACGTAGCAGATAGCTTCTCTCCAATCAACCCGGTTGAAGACAATTACAGAGCCTTTTGCACGAGGATTGTATCCACCACGGACTCTATTGCTCCATTAAAAAGATGCAAACCTAAAAGCAGAGCACCAGCCCCATGGTACAACGACTCCCTGAAAACCCTCAAATCAGCCTGCAAACAGGCCGAGAGGAAGTGGAGACGAGGCTACTGCGAATCAAATAAAATTAGCTGGAAAAACAAGCTCCTTGAATACAAATCAGCCATCGCAGAGAGCAAATCCACCTATTACTGCTCCACTATAGTCAACGCAGCAAATAGCTCCAAAAGCATCTTCCAGATCCTTGATAACCTGATCCACCCCGACTGTGCCAAGAAAACTATCCCCCCTTCTCAGACCCTCTGCGATAATCTCGCACAGTTCTTCACGTACAAAATCGAGACAATCATTCAGAATCTTGCAACTCCCCCTTCTCAAGATAATCCAAACTCCCTCGGAGCCGTTATTACCAACCTTGAGCCGCCGAGCCCAGGACACCTATCAAGGCAATGCCTACAGGCTCTCCCCCCTATCCCCGAAGCCGATTTCGAGAGACTGGCACACGGAATCACTTCTGGGTCCCCCCTCGACCCACTGCCCCCTAAAACCTGGAAAGCGTGCGGTACTGAACTATTCTATACCCTCCGCAGGATCTGTAACCAATCTCTGGGCTGTGGATTCGTCCCCACCCCCTGGAAGCAAGCACTCATCACCCCACTGCTAAAAAAAACCCTCTTTGAACCCCGAGTGTCTATCCAACTTTCGACCTATATCGCTCCTGCCCTTTCCAGCCAAAGTGGTGGAACGCTGGGTTAGCTCCTGTCTCTCGACACATCTTGAGCAGAATCACATCTTGGACGACTTCCAATTCGGTTTTTGCCCAGCCCATGGCACCGAAACTGCGATACTTACAGCCATGGAAGAACTTCGGATGCGTGCAGACAGGGGCCACTCAGTGGCCTTTATCCTATTGGACCTGTCTGCCGCATTCAATACGATTAACCATGTGATTCTGCTGAAGAGACTCAGAGAGGCAGGGGTTGACGGCACCGCCCTGCTATGGTTCCACTCATACTTGAGAGATAGGAAACAGGCTGTATCCCTTCCCCCTTTTCAATCCGCTTTTTCCCCAGTACCTCACGGTGTACCCCAGGGCTCGTCCATTAGCCCGATCCTTTTTAACGTTTATCTAAAACCACTGATTACGTTAATCAAATCCCACAGATTGAAAACGGTAAACTACGCGGACGACACCCAGCTCATCCTCTCCTGGGAGGGGGAGGATTCAATTCCCATGGATTCGTTCCATGATTGCCTAAGAGACACAGCCGGCTGGCTGCACATGAATTCCCTGCAATTCAATTCTTCCAAGACCGAGGTCCTGTTTTGTTCTGGGAGCCGGATTCCTCGTCTATTTCCTGCAGAATTCTGGCCCCCGGAAAACCCAGAAAAACCACAGCCGGTCACTAGTGTCCGCAATCTGGGTGTTATGTTAAACTACAACCTCAGCATGGAAACGCAGGTAACCAAAACAGTCTCTACTTGCTCGGCCCTACTGCGTTCTTTACGTAAAATCATGCCACTATTCCCCGCCCAGGCCCGAGCACTAATAGTCAGGTGCACTATCCTTAGTCGCCTTGACTATTGTAACTCTCTTTTGCTCGAGTCCCCAGCTGTTCTACTGGACAGACTCCAAAGAGTCCAGTCGGCTGCAGCCAAACTGGCCCTTGGTTGGACCAGAAGATCCTCGGCCACAGCAGCCTTAGCCGAATTACATTGGCTCCCTTTGAAGCAGCGAATTGCTTTTAAAGCACTTTGCCTTGTCTTCAAGGCACTACATGGAACGGGCCCCAGGTCCCTACAAAAATTGTTTTCCTGGTACACCCCCACCAGAACTCTCCGATCCACCTCAGCCTGCCTTGTGTTGGTACCAAGATTTAACAAGGTAAGGACCGGGGGAAGATCCTTCAAAGTGGCTGCCGCCAAACTTTGGAATAGTTTGCCGGTCGACATTCGCCAAATTCCTAAACTCCTACCTTTCAGAAAGCGAATCAAAACCTGGCTTTTCCCCAATCCCGTTCGCTGCTAACTCCCTAGTTAAGCCTCCCGTCTCTTTCCTTCTTAAGGAGTGAGTTTCAGCGCCAGGATACCTGCCAGGTGACAGTTGCGCTCTACAAATGTTTTAAATTAAATTTAAATTAATTTCTTTCTGCACCTATCTTCCTCTTTTTGGACTTCTGTTTCCTCTTTCTGCATTTCTCTTGCTTCTTTCTGCGCCTTTCTGTCTCTTTCTGCACATGTCTTACCTCTGTAGGCATAGTTAGAAATTAGCATTTAAAAAACTTTAGAAATTCACTGAAAAAAACATAGGTTTCAGGGACGTTATAGTTAGAAATTAGCATTTAAAAAACCTTAGAAAATCTCTGAAAAAACCTTAGGTTTCAGGTACGTTATAGTTACTTGAGTTGGAGAAATTTGTACGTTAAAGTTAGTTGAGCTAACTATAACTTGCGCCCCCGCAATGCACTGCTGATGACATCACAGATTACATCACTCATGACATGGTCAGTGACATCACTGATGACATCTCAAATTACATCACGGATGATATCCTCCACTTAATATCAGATGCACCTCATCACACCCTAATATAACCTTTCATACACCTACTCTAAAATACAGAATACCATTCTCGAAACCATATACACTCCAATACTTGTTAGTACATACTCACTGACTGATTGATAGGTCTCATCCACTCACCTAAACAGTGACTCATACATTCAGTCACTCATCAATACAGCCATTGATATATGCACTCATACACCTATACAAATACTCACACACCGCCACTCACCCATAGAGTTACTCACACACCTAGTCAGTCAACCACAGAATCAATCACACTGCGATTTACTCACTATACAGTTATACACATACCACCTCACTTATTCATACAGATACTAACACATACTTACTCTCACTGACACAAGCACACACTCATCTGTACAGCCACTCTCACAATCACTCACGGGTAGACTTGACGTCTTTTGGCATGCTTCCCCTGCCTTTTTGATTTCTGACCTCCTGGTTTTGACTCTGTTTTTGCTGGTTTAGTGTCTCTGCGCCCTTTCTCACTGCTGTTCAGTGTTAAAGTGCAAGTGCTCCTGTTGTAAATTGTGTTATGGATTGGTGTTTCCATGATTGGCCTATTGGATTTACTGGTAAGTCCCTAGTAAAGTGAACTGAGAGTGCCAGGGCCTGTAAATCCAATGTTACTAGTGGGCTCGCAGGGCGGGGTATGCCACCCACAGAAGTAGCCAGTAAAAAGGTAACTCAGACCTGCCACCGCAGACTCTGGGCACCGTTTGTAACTGCCATGTCGATCTGGCAAGTGCATCCACTTGCCAGGCCCTACACCTTCCCTTTTCTACATGTTAGTCACCCCTAAGGTAGGCCCAAGGTACCCCTGTGGGCAGGGTGCAGTGTATGTGAAAGGTAGGGCATGCACTGATGTGTATGGCATGTAGTGATAGTGAATTACTGCCGATTTCATTTTTCACTATTGCAAGGCTACCAGTTCCCATAAGACAGAGTGGGTAGTTTGTTTATAACATCTTATAAACATAACTGGCCCTGGGAACTAGGTAGAGAAATAAAGTTTAGTATGCCTGAACTCAGAATCTAAATATGATTTTTACATTCTGTGTTTGAAAATACCCCTTTTAGAAAGTAGGTATTTTCTTTTGCTCAGCCATCCAGTGGGCCTCTGCTGGGTTTGTGGTTTGACTGTCTGGGTTTTGGATGACAGAGGCTGGAGAGGAGCAGTAGCTCCAGAAGTCTGATGAGTCAGGGAAGGGCTGAATAGACTTGGGCTGCATTTAGAATAGGGTGAGGAGATTTCCTTTCACCTGAAAGGCCTTGTCTGCCTCTGACAATGCCATCTCCACCCCATGCTGGGAAGCTACACCAGAGGGGACAGAACTGGTTCTGGCTGGGCACAGACACTCTCTGCATGAGAGGACAAAGGATTTTGGGTTATAAAAAGTGGGGCCCGAACCCCTGAACTTTAGAATTCTTTTGGACCAAGAAGACTGCCAAGATGAAGAGCTGGAGAAGCTATGAGGAGGAACTACCACTTTGCTGAGTGCTTTGCTGTGTTGGCATGCAGTGGCTGCTTCTTTCTTGGGCAGTGAAAGGGCTGGACTGAACTTCCAACAACTTCTTTTCTTTGAGTATCTCCAAGGGCTTGAGGTAGAGCTTGCCCCCTGTTCAGAAGTCTCAGGAACAGCAAAGACTTCAAGTTCTCCTGCCCTCAGAACTGGGGACTGTGTGCTTTTTGCTGCAACTGAAGAAAAAGCAACCCGACGCCGTCTACGACGCGGCTGCCGACTCCGTGTCCTGAAGGCACCGCAGAGGGCACCATCGCAACGCAGCACTGCAACCCTGGTCTCCCCGATGACGCCTGCTGATGCCGCCACTGAGCTGCAGCTTGCACCGCAACCTGTGGGCACCACACTCCACACCGCCTCGCTTCACAACGCCACCTTGGTATCCCCGATGACGCTGCTCCACACTGAAATCGACGCCGCTGCTTGCACCGTGGTTCGAGGACACCACTCATAAAGTTACATGACGCACCACCCTCATCCCACACCGCAGCCTTGACATCCTGATGCAGGTGCCTTCAAATCCAGTTTGTCAGCCGACAACAGCGCTTCAGCAATGATGACACCGCTGCTTGCACCGTGACCTGCCAGCACCGTGACAAGCACCGCATCACTTCGCACAAGATCCTGGTCTCACCGATTGTTGGACTTGGCCCTTATTGCAGGGTCATCCCTGAACTTTTTGCCTTCCTCCTATATTTTTTCTGACCTGTTGTTGGAAGCTTTATGACTCTGGGCACTTTACCACTGCTGATCAGTGCTAAAGTGCATATGCTCTCCCTGTTGTAAATTGATGTATGAATTAGTGATTGCGTGATTGATTGGTTTGGTTTACCTGTCAGACCCTAGTATAGTGCACCAGGAGTGCCCAGGGCTTGTAAATCCAAATACTGCTAGTGGGCTTGCAGCACTGGTTGTGCCACCCACAGAAGCAGCCTGTAAAAGTGTGCCTAAGGCCTGCCATTGCAGAGCCTGCATGCCGGCTGGTACTGTCCTGCTGACTGGCCAAGTGCACCCACTTGCCAGTCCTCAAACCTTCCCTTTTCTTCATATCAGACACCCCTATGGTAGGCCCAAGGGCAGGGTGCATTGTAAGTATAAGGTTGGAAATGCCCTGGTGTGTGTGGCATGTTCTAAAAGTGAATTACAGCCATTTTGTTTTTCACTATTGCAAGGCTACCTGTTCTCCATAGGCCAGAATGGGCAGTTTGATTATCACATCTTATCATCCTAACTGACTCAGGAAACATGGTAGAAATTCGAGTTTTGTATGCCTGAACTCAGAATGATAAAATACATCTTTTAGTGACGTTGGTTTTAACATTCTGGTGCCGATCACGATCCGGTAAAAACCGGGTACGAACCGTCGGACGGAGCATAATCTCCGTCCGACGCGTACCCGGTCGTCAATTTTTACAAACAAGGAATTACGATTCGCACGGGTACACCATTACCGTACGAATCGTAAAAAAGCCCGACCGAACAAAAGAAAACTACCAATGCGATCCGGGAAAGCGCCGACCTGACGTCGGGACGCTCGCAGCCAGCCATTCACGACCCAGGAATTACGATTCGCACCGACGTCATCCCGCACGGTGAATATTTTCCGGCTGCCAAAAACTGCCGGGAAATCAGGACGACGCGAACAAGGACCACCAGTACGCGACGGACAGACGACGACGCGAACAAGGAGGACCAGTACGCGACGGACACACAGGACGACGCGACCAAGGAGGACCCGTACGCGACAGGACGACGCGATCAAGGAGGACCCGTACGCGACAGGACGACGCGATCAAGGAGTACCAGTACGCGACGGACAGACATGGACCTGAACCTACGAGTCATCCCTGCCCTCATAGCAGTCCACCTCCTCTACAGGTTACGACGCAGACGCCGCAGAAGGTCAGAACAACTAAGGGAGGGGGGAAAGTGGGGTGGGGTGGGAGTGGCAGGACCAGGGCAGGCCACAAAACAACCACATAAGTCACACACCACACATGGCCTGGACATACCTGACTCCCATGCCCTGGTCACCACGAGGGGGTGGGGGCGTGTCCTGATAAGCCAGCGACCGCCACAACGGAAGTCCGTCACGACGCGAACCGGCAACACAACCAGACAGGTACGTCCCGTACCCACGCCTGAAGAGCGTGGGTACGAGTCGTACCACGCCCACACACACGTCACCCCAACAATGGCGGGACGGATCGTACCCACGTGGCAAAGGCCTGGGTACGGGCCGCACAAGCATCACATAGCGTGGGGACGGATATGTACGGACCCTACCCCCACCCCGTATGCAAGGAGCATACCCCCCACCCCAACAGTGTAAGTACGACCCGTACCCTCACCCGCGTATGCAAGGAGCGTACCCCCCACCCCAACAGTGTAAGTACGACCCGTACCCTCACCCGCGTATGCAAGGAGCGTACCCCCCACCCCAACAGTGTAAGTACGACCCGTACCCTCACCCGCGTATGCAAGGAGCGTACCCCAACCCCAACAGTGTAAGTACGACCCGTACCCCCACCCGCGTATGCAAGGAGCGTACCCCCCACCCCAACAGTGTAAGTACGACCCGTACCCTCACCCGCGTATGCAAGGAGCGTACCCCCCACCCCAACAGTGTAAGTACGACCCGTACCCTCACCCGCGTATGCAAGGAGCGTACCCCCCACCCCAACAGTGTCAGTACGACCCGTACCCCCACCCGCGTATGCAAGGAGCGTACCCCCCACCCCAACAGTGTAAGTACGACCCGTACCCTCACCCGCGTATGCAAGGAGCGTACCCCCCACCCCAACAGTGTAAGTACGACCCGTACCCTCACCCGCGTATGCAAGGAGCGTACCCCCCACCCCAACAGTGTAAGTACGACCCGTACCCCCACCCGCGTATGCATGGAGCGTACCCCCACCCCAACAGTGTAAGTACGACCCGTACCCCCACCCGCGTATGCATGGAGCGTACCCCCCATGCCAACAGTGTAAGTACGACTCGAACCCTCACTCGCGGACGTATGGACCGTACCCCCACCCCCACCAGTGTAAGTACGACTCCTACCCCCACCCGCGGACTCACGGACCGTACCCCCACCACACCAGTGTAACTAGACTCGTACCCTCACCTCGAATGCATGGACGTACCCCCACCGTGTATGTTCCAAGCGTACATATCCAGAAATAGGAGGTGTGTGTGCAGAGTCCACCCAGCAGTGCCCTGAGACAGGAGGGGTGTGTGCCTATCACTCCCAGCAGTGCCCTGAGACAGGAGGGGTGGGTGTGGAGTCCTCCCAGCAGTGCCCAGAGACAGGAGGGGTGTGTGCCTATCACCAACAGCAGTGCCCTGAGACAGGAGGGGTGGGTGCCTATCACTAACAGCAGTGCCCTGAGACAGGAGGGGTGGGTGCCTATCAGTCCCAGCAGTGCCCTGAGACAGGAGGGGTGGGTGCCTATCACTCCCAGCAGTGCCCTGAGACAGGAGGGGTGTGTGCAGAGTCCTCCCAGCAGTGCCCAGAGACAGGAGGGGTGTGTGCCTATCACTAACAGCAGTGCCCTGAGACAGGAGGGGTGGGTGTGGAGTCCTCCCAGCAGTGCCCTGAGACAGGAGGGGTGGGTGTGGAGTCCTCCCAGCAGTGCCCTGAGACAGGAGGGGTGGGTGTGGAGTACTCCCAGCAGTGCCCTGACACAGGAGGGGTGGGTGCCTATCACTAACAGCAGTGCCCTGAGACAGGAGGGGTGTGTGCCTATCACTCCCAGCAGTGCCCTGAGACAGGAGGGGTGGGTGTGGAGTCCTCCCAGCAGTGCCCAGAGACAGGAGGGGTGTGTGCCTATCACCAACAGCAGTACCCTGAGACAGGAGGGGTGTGTGCCTATCACTCCCAGCAGTGCCCTGAGACAGGAGGGGTGGGTGTGGAGTCCTCCCAGCAGTGCCCAGAGACAGGAGGGGTGTGTGCCTATCACTAACAGCAGTGCCCAGAGACAGGAGGGGTGTGTTCCTATCACTAACAGCAGTGCCCTGAGACAGGAGGGGTGGGTGTGGAGTCCTCCCAGCAGTGCCCAGAGACAGGAGGGGTGTGTGCCTATCACCAACAGCAGTGCCCTGAGACAGGAGGGGTGGGTGTGGAGTCCTCCCAGCAGTGCCCTGAGACAGGAGGGGTGGGTGTGGAGTCCTCCCAGCAGTGCCCTGAGACAGGAGGGGTGGGTGCCTATCACTAACAGCAGTGCCCTGAGACAGGAGGGGTGGGTGTGGAGTCCTCCCAGCAGTGCCCTGAGACAGGAGGGGTGGGTGTGGAGTCCTCCCAGCAGTGCCCTGAGACAGGAGGGGTGTGTGCAGAGTCCTCCCAGCAGTGCCCTGAGACAGGAGGGGTGGGTGTGGAGTCCTCCCAGCAGTGCCCAGAGACAGGAGGGGTGGGGGCCTATCACCAACAGCAGTGCCCTGAGACAGGAGGGGTGGGTGTGGAGTCCTCCCAGCAGTGCCCTGAGACAGGAGGGGTGGGTGTGGAGTCCTCCCAGCAGTGCCCTGAGACAGGAGGGGGTGGGTGCCTATCACTAACAGCAGTGCCCTGAGACAGGAGGGGTGGGTGTGGAGTCCTCCCAGCAGTGCCCTGAGACAGGAGGGGTGGGTGTGGAGTCCTCCCAGCAGTGCCCTGAGACAGGAGGGGTGTGTGCAGAGTCCTCCCAGCAGTGCCCTGAGACAGGAGGGGTGGGTGTGGAGTCCTCCCAGCAGTCCCCAGAGACAGGAGGGGTGCGGTGCCTGGCATGAAGGAGACATGCGGTGACCGGGCACGCTGGGAAGGGACACGAGCAAGTGGGAGCCGGCTGATGGGAACTGAAGGGGCGGTGCGAGGTGTTGTTCCGCTGTCAGCTGCTGGTGCAGCCACCGCCCACTCGGAGACATCCTCCTCGGACCTGTCAGCTTCGTATTCTGACGTGCCAGTCGACAGGTCCTCGGCCGCACTATCCTCCACCTCTGTCCCACTCGATGTGCCAGCCCCGATGTCACGGCTGGCACTGGTGCTCGGTCCCTCCACCTTGCCTGTGTCCATGTCTCCCTCTGTGTCCCCCGACGATGCTGTGGGCAGGGTGGAGAGACAGAAATTAATCAGACAGCTGTACACATCAGTCACATGAGTCCAATCTACATAGGTAACATTGCATAGCCTGAAAAGGAAGATCCCTAACATCTACTAAACAAGGTACCGATGTAAGGCATTAAACACACAGTTGGTTGAGCCACCATGCCACTGAAATACCATGGAGAGCATGAGACAATAGCTAAAGACAGGAAACGGAGTCTGACATAGCACCCAGGCCCTGGGGATAATCCAGCACTGCATCTGCACCACACAGCGTTGGTGAAAATACCGATGACCAGGGACCATATCCATGAACTTGAGACACATGCTGCATAGGTAATGCTGAAAACATGCCCAACATGACTCGGTCACTGCACCTTGCGTGTGTGTCCAGACAAACATCACACACTGCCCAGACCCAGCAAGTAGAAATCAGGATTTGACATATAGGCATTGCCCGCCCCAACCACCCCCTACACGAGGCAAATTGTTGAGACACAGGTGGCACCAACATCTCATAGTCTGGGTGATAAACACAGGGGCCGGCAAAATGCAAGATTGGACGCCAAACAGCCAAGGTGCGCCTGTACAAATAATGAGGTACCAGTGCCCATCCTCAGATGAGTATAACAAGACACACAGGCACTGGCAACTGTGAGTATGAAGAAGGACAATCAGGTCAGGCTGCACAGTGGACACCTGTACAAAATAGCACGTCTATACACATGTTGCCAGGGGACAATGGCACAGAGCACAACCTACGCTGTAGACACTGAGAGTGCCCACGTTTATGATGACACATACAACACCGAGGAAAAGGTGCCCCAGGGGACAGTAGTGGCCACGCAACTCCATTCTACTGAATGGTAATGACTGCAACACACGCCACCATCCCTGCACTATGCGTATCGCACACTCATGCACATCATGTCACAGGCCACTACATAGGACATGCGCGCTGTAAGGCATGACACATGAGAGACCAACTCCCATGTCTGGAGCCAGCATCAGTGCCAACTGACATGGAACCCACATGCAGTGAACTTGACAGGGCACAGCCAAGGTCCCAAAACCTGTTACACACCACCCCCACACATGATGCTACAGGCATTGTTCTCGTGGACAAACCGCCAGCCTACATTACCTTGTGAAGGAGTGACTACACACAGACCAGGGAACACATTGCAAGGAGGGGAAGGGTGGCAGGGGCGCAGCGCTATACTGGGGCAAACTGGATCTGCACAGCACCTTTAAACCCTGCCAGTGAATTCATGCCACTGTGCCCTTACAAATGCCGGTGACACACAACAAACGCACATGTACCTACCCCCTTCCGGCTGCTGCATCGCCTGTAAGCGCCTCTCCAGGTCTGGAAAGACCACCGGCAGCACACGCTTGTGGAGGTGGCTCAGACGGCGGCGGCCGCGGTTCTTGTGGCTCTCAGGTGAGTCCCCCAGCAGGAGCCGTGCAATCCTCCACGTCCAGCACCGGATATCCTGCCAGCGTTTCCTCACCTGGGACAGGCTCCGCCTCCGACCATCCACACCCCTCACGGCACTGACGGCGGTCAGCCAGATCTGCTCCTTGGCAGTGGCGCCTACCTGTGAGGAAGAACAAGTGACACCACATCAATACACCAGCCACATGTCACAGAGAGACATATGAGAACAAATTAGCTGGTTACAACAAGGCATGTCATGCAGCCAGCGCATTGCACCTTTGTCATAGGGACATCATCCTCTGGTGAGGGAAAAAGCAGTACGTGTCATAGTGGGTACACAGGTGGAATGATGGCAATGTCACAATCAATGATCAAGGCTCACACTGTGCATCACACCCACCCCTCCTGTCTCAGGGCACTGCTGGTTGTGATAGGCACCCACCCCTCCTGTCTCAGGGCACTGCTGGGAGGACTCCACACCCACCCCTCCTGTCTCAGGGCACTGCTGGGAGGACTCTGCACCCACCCCTCCTGTCTCAGGGCACTGCTGGGAGGACTCCACACCCACCCCTCCTGTCTCAGGGCACTGCTGGGAGGAGTCTGCACCCACCCCTTCTGTCTCAGGGCACTGCTGGGAGGACTCCACACCCACCCCTCCTGTCTCAGGGCACTGCTGTTAGTGATAGGCACCCACCCCTCCTGTCTCAGGGCACTGCTGGGAGGACTCCACACCCACCCCTCCTGTCTCAGGGCACTGCTGGGAGGACTCTGCACCCACCCCTCCTGTCTCAGGGCACTGCTGGGAGGACTCCACACCCACCCCTCCTGTCTCAGGGCACTGCTGTTAGTGATAGGCACACACCCCTCCTGTCTCAGGGCACTGCTGTTAGTGATAGGCACCCACCCCTCCTGTCTCAGGGCACTGCTGGGTGGACTCTGTACACACACCTCCTGTCTCAGGGCACTGCTGTTAGTGATCGGAACCCACCCCTCCTGTCTCAGGGCACTGCTGTTAGTGATAGGCACCCACCCCTCCTGTCTCAGGGCACTGCTGGGAGACATCAGGCATCCCCCCCCTGGGATCCCCCCCTACAGTACATGGCATGTGTGTCACACCAGGACACAATGCCAGAAGTCACAGTCACAACATAGGGACAGTCTGTGCCAGTGGCCTATGCACTCACCTGATACCCTGGTCGCCCATACAGCATGGAGTACTGTGGGAGGATCACATCCAGCAGAGCCATGTTCTCCTCCAGGGTGAATGGCTGTGTCCTCTCCACAGCCCTTGACATGGTTCCAGGGAATCAGTAGCAGCAGCTGGGTCGACGAATGCTAAGATGTGCAGGCAAGTACTCCCTCATGGGACCTGGCTGCCTTATATGTGCCTTTCTGCCCAGTATCATGCACAGGAGTACAGAGTGATTGGTCACTCACATTTGCATCCTATGTTTCCACCAATCCCTTCAAACCTAGCAGTCTGTGTGTTCTCTATCGGTTTCATTCTCCTGCATGATGTCAGCTCCACAAACACATTGCAACAAAGTATTGTAATTCCAACTGACTTCTGCTGTTCACCTTCCAGAAGAAAATCGAATTTTGAACTTGGTCTCCATGACAACCAGCATGCATGTAGGCCTTAATACTTGTCCCTCACGTGTCCCCTATGTAACTTGGTGCTTCACACACAGGTACGGTGCGTTCCGGGGCCCTAGGGCACCCCAAATGCATTGGAACGGCCCGTACACGCGTGACTACGTTCACTATAACTATGGGTGGCCTCACGTATGCGCATTCGTAGTGGTACGGGCCGTACACACGCCAGTACGCTCCCTATCACTATGGGTGTCCTCACGTATGCGTACTCGTCGTGGTACGGGCCGTACACACGCCAGTACGCTCCCTATCACTACGAGTACGCATACGCGCGGACACCCATAGTGGTACGGGCCGTACACACGCCAGTACGCTCCCTATCACTATGGGTGTCCTCACGTATGCGTACTCGTCGTGGTACGGGCCGTACACACGCCAGTACGCTCCCTATCACTACGAGTACGCATACGCGCGGACACCCATAGTGGTACGGGCCGTACACACGCCAGTACGCTCCCTATCACTATGGGTGTCCTCACGTATGCGTACTCGTCGTGGTACGGGCCGTACACACGCCAGTACGCTCCCTATCACTACGAGTACGCATACGCGCGGACACCCATAGTGGTACGGGCCGTACACACGCCAGTACGCTCCCTATCACTATGGGTGTCCTCACGTATGCGTACTCGTCGTGGTACGGGCCGTACACATGCCTGTACGCTCGCCATCACGATGGGTACACATACGGCAGCACTCCCATAGTGATATGGGAACGTACACAGGCCATCTTCGCAGCAGTACAGCGGTTTTCACACATCACAGTGGTGACAGGCGGCACACAGGTAGGGATAGGGTGGACATAATTGTCCATGGATGGACATACTTGTCCATTAATTGACATCGAGGCATCGTCTGTGCATCACTACATGTGTGGGGCACAGGTGTGACGGCCTGTGATGTGGAACATTACTCCTGAGTTGAGAAGGCACCAGATGTATGATGAGATGTCTACAGATGTACTGTGTGATGGTGCGATGTGTGCCAGGCATGCCCTTGACTCCTTTGACATGTGTGCATGTCGTACTGCGCACTTGGGGTGAGCGTCACTGGCATGGCACGGACACCAACACACGGAAGTGTCCCATGATGCCCGGTATAGGGGTTATGACACCTGACTTGTCACTACCCACAGTGCACAATGTGACTATGTCATTTATGTGTGGGGGATTCCCATCAGGTTGATGTTGGAGCACCCTCAAAAGCTGCAGCCGTTGCAGCAACCAACATGTGTCTGTGTGTAGATTGTCATTGCACACTGTTCCGCACACCATGCCACATGTGGTATCGGATGTGAGGTGCACATGTATGCATGGGACACGGAGTAGCGTGACAAGGCCATGTCAGCATCCTCACAAGGAATGTGTGGTGAGTCATGACATGTGCACCTTCATGGCAAGGTGTGTGGGCTGTCCTAGTGTAATGTCATGTGACCTGTGGCTCCAGGGTTCCGCTACCAGTCTCTGCAATCGGCATCCTACTGCTGCTGATGTGTGGGCGTATGTCACTCCTGTCTTGCGTCTGGCTGTTCACTTGCACTGGGACACAGCTATTCCCATGGCGTGGCATGGGGAGGTTCTCAATCTCCGTGTGTAGCTGGGTCTTGGAAGGAGTGCCACCTTGCATCCATACGTGTCCTGGGCATGTGGCACATACCTGACTCCCTATGTAGCATGTGTGTATTGCCAGATTAACATGTGCTCAGTAGACATGAGTTGTTGTCGTAGTGCACTCACTCTTCCTTGTCACTTCCAAATTACTGCAGAGCGCCGCCTCTTGCCCGAAGAATTCCAGACTTGGCTGCCATGCAGGAGAATGACAGCATCCGGCTCTACCGCTTCACCCAACCGTTGATTCTGGAGTTGACGGCGAGACTGGCACCACACCTGCAACCGCTGCACAGGTATCCCCCGGCACTGACACCCCAGCTGAAGGTAATGGCTGCCCTACATTTTCTTGCCACGGGTACCTTTCAAAATACCATAGCTCATGTTGGTGGCATGTCCCAGAGCATGTTCAGCGGTGTGCTGCATGATTTCTTAGAGGCCATGTTGATTCACCTGGATGACTTCATCAAGTTCCCAACCCCTGAACAGATGACTGAGGTCAAGCGTGGATTCTATGCCCTGGGAGGGATGCCCCATGTCATTGGGTCCATAGATGGGACACATGTAGCTTTGGTACCACCACACGCACGGGAGGTGGCGTACCGCAATCGGAAGCACTACCACTCCATCAATGCCCTTGTGGTGTGTCTCTCCAACATGGTGATTTCACATGTCTGTGCTCGTTTTCCAGGATCAGCACACGATGCCTACATCATGAGGCGTAGCGGGATGCCTGATATGATGATGCAGCTGCGCAACGAACGGGCATGTGTTGTTGGTGGGTACAGTCTGTCTGTCCTGTATTCTGTATAGCCTACCAGCACGACCGCTACACCACTTCTAACGATGACCATGTGCTTCCCATGTAGGGGACGCTGGCTATCCCAACATGCCTTGGCTGCTGACACCTCTCCGCAACCCCATCACGCCGGCCCAGCTCCGCTACAACACCGCCCATGGCCGGACAAGGCGAGTGATAGAGAGGACGTTTGGCATGCTGAAGAGCCGATTCCGGTGCCTCCACAAGACCGGCGGTGCACTCCCTTATGCCCCGGCGAAGGTCTGCAAGATCTTCATGGTCTGCTGCATGCTGCACAACATGGCAGTTGAAAGAGCTGTGCCACTCATCCTGAATCAACATGACGAGGACCATCCACCCGTGGAGGACGAAGGGCTTGGCAATGGGGCTAGTGATGTGGAGGATGTGGAGCCGCAAGAGGACATCCGGACTCGGCTCATACGCGACTTCTTTGCTTAGTGGTGAGTACCAGTGTCTGAGTGTGCACGCATTGGTCCCCGTGTGGCATGCGTTGTGATGTGTGTCTCCACCTGCATGTATGGCACGTGAGTCAGAGGTGTGTGTGGGTGTGTCACTGGAGTGATGGTGCCAGTGATGGTAGTATTTCCCCAGTCATAATAATGACCTAGCATGTTGTCATCCATACATGTGTCGAGTAAATGCACATGCAAGTGGCTGTGCTTTTTGTGGCTGACTTCTTGTGTGTCTCTCTTCCCCAGGTACCTGCACATGCCGTCTGCTGGTTGCATTGTTGTGGCACTGCTATTCATCATGGACATGACATCGTGGGCTGACTCAGCGTTACAGGCACGGACACGTTTGGAAGTCTCCATGGGGTAAGGGATGCATCTGGGGTGTATTGGGTGTGGCAGTTGTTCATGATGTATGCACACTGCCCCTGTCGATGTGTTGTTCCTCTGCAGCCATGTCGCATCCCCATGGGACACGACATGCAGCTGTGTACACCTGAATAGATGGTCTGCCTGGTTGACAGGCATCAGTGATGGGATAGGGGATTGTGATGATGGCATCAATGTGTGTGACACTGTCCTCGGCCACATACGGTTAGCATTGGCTTGACATGGTGTGGGACTTTGACATCAGCGGATCTATGGTGTATGGCAGGCTCTCCGTGTGCAGCTGTGGGTATTTAGCTGTTAGCCGACGCTTGTGTGCCAGTTCCATGGCAAACACGCATGTGTGCTGCAGAAGGGGGGTGCCAGTGTTGGACCCACATGTTACTCCACATGATGTGTTCATGTGTACTTCGAGTAGCCTCTGCAATCCCGAATACATGTCTAATAAAGGTGTCCCTATGCCTCCAAGGTGCCTCTTCTCAGTCAATGCTGGTGTGTTGCCACGGTGCATCCTGCATGTCTGGCATGGTATTCCCTGATTGTGGCTATGTGTCAATGTGTCGAGTTGCAAGATGCAAGCTGTGTGTGTGGGCTGAGACTGTGTATTGGGCATGATGTCCATGACTGTGTTGGTATTGTGACATGTGCCATCCCCATGCATCCAACGTTGGCCAGGCCCCCATTCTCTGCATCCACCGGACTCCGGCTTGCAGGACATGGTTCTGCCACCTGTCTACACATACCTGGGTGCCCCCCAGGACACTGGACTGGATCCCTGACCACTGCGCATGACTGTTGCTGTACTCAATGTGTGTGTCAGCACGGTTGTTTGGCAACCCCCTCAGCTGGTCGGGCCCATCACAGGTGTGTATGGTGCTCCATGTCTGTCTTGCCTAATACACTGTGACCCATGTGTCCTGTGCCAGACTCAGGCCCCAGGGTGTGGATGGTTGAAGACAAAAGATGACTCAGGCATGTTTAGACTTTACAAGACACATGTTAGTTAATAATGCTACCAGCAGGCATCTACTCATCATAGTGTGATTTATTAGTGGGGGGGAGGGGGGGGCAAAGTAAGGGTCTTTCCGGGATGTTTGAATCCAAAGTTCATTAGGGGAGTTGGGGTCCTTGCCATTGGAAATCCTCAGAGTCCATGCCACAGTCTTAGTCAACATTGGTCAGCCAGTGACCAGCAGGGCCATGTGGCAGAGAATGTCTCTTGATGCTGTGATGCTGTTGCTCCAGTGGGCCAGGTGCCAGGCCAGGTGTCCTGGGAGATGGTGATGTAGCAGCCACCCTCGCGGTCCTTTCCGTGGACGACCCGGCCTCCTGCGGGGAACCTCAGCAGCAGGCCGTGACGACGTCTGGGATGCTCCGTCGGATGTTTCCTCCTCCTCCTCCTGATCCCTCCCTGTGGGTGGTGATGTTCTCCGCTTTCTGGCACAGGGAGGGTCGGCCATGGTGTCGGCCATCCGACGGAGTGTAGCGTGAATCCCCTGGAACGCCGTCACTTGCTCAGCCTGTCTGTCCTCCATCCTCCGTTGGTGTACCAGTAGACAGGCATGTAGCTCCACATGTTGCTGGGCCTGCTGGGTCTTTATCTCATCGAGGCTCCCCTTGATCTCAGTGAGGGTGGACACACCCTGGGCCATGCCCGTGGTGTCCTGCCGGTATGAGTCCAGGATGTTACGGACATGGGAAAATACCGGATCCCCAGCCAACTGGTCAGGCTCGCGCCTCCGCCGTCCTCCACTCCCACCACCCCTGCCCACTTGCACCTGGCCTGCACTTGTGGGCATATCGGGTCTCCGGGACCCCTGAGGGGTGGCATTGGCGTTGTCGCCTGCCTCCTCCTGGGTGCCCGGGACACCGTGTCCCTCCTGGCCAGCCTGGCTGCATTGTGGTGTTGGGGCAGGGATCCTGGGTGTCTCCTGGGATGTGGCAGGAGTGGGGGTGGTGGTTGGCACAGTTGTACCTGACGCAGGTGCTGCAGGTGGTTGGACACCAGAGGGGCCAGGTCGGTCGGGGTCGTCCGCAGAGTGGTGAGGGTGGTCGCTGCCGGTGGGATCGGGCTCCTGCAGATCCAGGTCCTGTGAGTGTTCCCCCCCAGTGTTGGGGGGTGCACCACGACGTTGACCTGTGTGTGAGAGAGACAATGTTAATTTTGGTCCATGCAACATCCATGTTTCATCAGTTTCACAGTTGGCACATTTCCTCTTGGAATTAGGATTGGTCTTGCATTCCACTCACAGTGCACTTGTGCATGGGTGTCTCCCTTGGGCACCACTTTGGCCCCTTTAACTATGTGTGGCACAGTCTTACTTGCTGCGTCAAGTGTGACTGCAGTCAGCAGTGGAGTGGGCAGGTGTGGCGAGCCATGCATTGGCGCCTTCCGTGTAGCACTGTACATGTGCACATGGAGTGGATCCACACACTTATATGATCCAGGTAGCTGTCCTTGTGCTCGTGAACAGGTTGTGACATGGCCATGTGTTTTGCCATGGTGAAGAGGGGGGGTTCTGGCACTGGCCACCCTTGTCTACATGCACGCAGTGTACCTGCTGACGAGCAGACATTCACACACGCAACACGGCTGATTAGCTCTCCCTGTGTCTCGCTCCCTCTGTGTCCCCCTCTCCCTCCCTCCGTGTGTCAGCCTCCTCCCTCTGTCCGTCTCCCTCCATCTCTGTCCCCCTCTCCCTCCCTCTCAGTCCCCCTCTCCCTCCCTCCATGTGTCAGCCTCCTCCCTCTGTCCGTCTCCCTCCCTCTCTGTCCCCCTCTCCCTCCATCTCTGTCCCCCTCTCCCTCCATCTCTGTCCCCCTCTCCCTCCATCTCTGTCCCCCTCTACCTCCCTCTCTGTCCCCCTCTCCCTCCCTCTGTGTCCCCCTCTCCCTCCCTCCGTGTGTCAGCCTCCTCCCTCTGTCCGTCTCCCTTCCTCTCTGTCCCCCTCTCCCTCCCTCTGTCCCCCTCTCCCTCCCTCTCTGTCCCCCTCTCCCTCCCTCCGTGTGTCACCCTCTGTCACCTCGGCCCAGCTTCCTGGGCACACACTGTTAGCAGATCTTTGAGTGGCCCTTGGCTTGTTGATGTGAGTTTGTTTCTGATCTCCAGGCACCCATTGGGTGTGATGTGTGTCTGTGCGCTGCTGCTGTGGTGGTGTGTGCTGCCACTCTTTCACAATGTTGGCTGTTCATTAGCTGCTGTCATGTGCAAAACAGTGCCTTCACCCCCATGTGTTGATGCAAGGCGTCCGCCATTTGCTGGAAAGTCATTCCTGTGTTGGGACACACTGTTTGTCTGGCTGTGACCTAGGCCATATGGGTAGAGTGAATTGTTGTCTGCTTCTGAGTTGCACTATGTGCTTTTTTGGGCCCAGCCTCCCGCCATCCGGGTTACCGTGTCATGTGTTGTTGTCTTCTGTGGCCTGTGACTTGACATTGTCCAGCTGGGTGCATGGGGCATGGTGGCAGCAGTGGCATGTGCGTGCTCATGGAGTGTGGTTGAGTCATGCGATGGCTTGTGGTGGTTGCGTGCCTGTTGGTGATTGTGGTTGTGGATGCCGTTACCCCCATGTGAGGTGCGTTGTTTGTGTACTCACCCGGTTCTCGGAGTCCTTCTAATCCTTCGACTGCCTCCACCGGCAGTATGGCCATCACCCTCTCCTCCCAGGGATGGTAGTGTACGGGTCTGCGGGAGGGCCCTCCTCCGGTGGCGTTGGCCTGGTCGTGTTCATCCTGCCTCTTGGCTCGGACCCTCCTCCGCAGATCGTACCACCTGTTCTGGCATTCCTGCCTGGTCCGTCTGGTGTCCGCAACAGCATTCACAGCATCGACGATGGTCTGCCACATGGCTGTTTTTGCTGCCAGGCTGGTGTTTCTGACCAATGTTCCAAAGATCTGTGGCTCGACTCTGAGGATTTGATCAACAAGAACCTCCAACTCTCGGTTACTGAACTTTGGATTCTTGGTAGTGGGCATGATGAGGGGTGTGGATGGTGGGGGGGGTGTGGATGGTGGGGGTGGTGTGTGGATGGTTGTGGGTGTGTGGGTGTGGTTGTGCAGGTGTGTGTGTGTGTGAATGTGATGAGGGTGTGTTTGTGAAGGTGGTAGTGTGGAGATGTGCAAGTGTAAGGTGTGGTGCAGCTTGGAGTAAGGTGCTGTAAGTTGTGTGTGGTGTCTAGCAGCAGTGAGTCTGTTGCAAAGGCTCATGGTTTGTGTGTGTGGGCCCTTTTTATTGGTCCATTGGTGGGTGTGGCTGTGTTTGAATTTTGGGTGGGTTGGTTATAAGGAGTGGTGGTGTATTGGGCCTCTGTTTGTTTTTGGCAGTTGCAGGTCAGTGAATGTGTTGTTTTAGTGGTTGTTGGACATGTTTAGTGGCTTTGTGCCATTCGAATGGTGTATTCTTGTGTTGTTTTGTTTTGTCCTGGTTGTGTACGTGCGTTTTGAGCGTGTGTACGGTGTGTACAGGGGCCATTTGGTTGTACGGTGCTGTCCTTGTGTGTGGCTTGGTACGACTCGTACATGCGGTTGTGATGTTGGGGCCTGGGGTGCGCTCCGTACTTAGGAGGTTGTGTTGGGGGTAGGACTCGAACGTACTGGGGTGTAGGTACACGGGGGTATGACACGTACAGGGGTGGGGGTAGGACTCAAACGTACTGGGGTGTAGGTACACGGGGGTATGACACGTACAGGGGTGGGGGGTAGGACTCTAACGTACTGGGGTATACATGGACGGTGGTACGACACGTACAGGGGTGGGGGTAGGACTCAAACGTACTGGGGTGTACATGGACGGGGGTATGACACGTACAGGGGTGGGGGTGGGGGTAGGACTCGAACGTACTGGGGTGTAGGTACACGGGGGTATGACACGTACAGGGGTGGGGGTAGGACTCGAACGTACTGGGGTGTAGGTACACGGGGGTATGACACGTACAGGGGTGGGGGTAGGACTCAAACGTACTGGGGTGTAGGTACACGGGGGTATGACACGTACAGGGGGTGGGGGTAGGACTCGAACGTACTGGGGTGTAGGTACACGGGGGTATGACACGTACAGGGGTGGGGGGTAGGACTCTAACGTACTGGGGTGTACATGGACGGTGGTACGACACGTACAGGGGTAGGGGTAGGACTCGAACGTACTGGGGTGTACATGGACGGGGGTATGACACGTACAGGGGTGGGGGTAGGACTCGAACGTACTGGGGTGTGGGTACACGGGGGTATGACACGTACAGGGGTGGGGGTAGGACTCGAACGTCCTGGAGTGTACATGGACGGTGGTACGACACGTACAGGGGTGGGGGGTAGGACTCTAACGTACTGGGGTGTACATGGACGGTGGTACGACACGTACAGGGGTGGGGGTAGGACTCGAACGTACTGGGGTGTACATGGACGGGGGTATGACACGTACAGGGGTGGGAGTAGGACTCGAACGTACTGGGGTGTAGGTACACGGGGGTATGACACGTACAGGGGTGGGGGTAGGACTCGAATGTCCTGAAGTGTACATGGACGGTGGTACGACACGTACAGGGGTGGGGGTAGGACTCGAACGTACTGGGGTGTGGGTACACGGGGGTATGACACGTACAGGGGTGGGGGTAGGACTCGAACGTCCTGGAGTGTACATGGACGGTGGTACGACACGTACAGGGGTGGGGGGTAGGACTCTAACGTACTGGGGTGTACATGGACAGTGGTACGACACGTACAGGGGTGGGGGTAGGACTCGAACGTACTGGGGTGTACATGGACGGGGGTATGACACGTACAGGGGTGGGGGTAGGACTCGAACGTACTGGGGTGTAGGTACACGGGGGTATGACACGTACAGGGGTGGGGGTAGGACTCGAACGTACTGGGGTGTACATGGACGGTGGTATGACACGTACAGGGGTGGGGGTAGGACTCGAACTTACTGGGGTGTAGGTACACGGGGGTATGACACGTACAGGGGTGGGGGTAGGACTCGAACGTCCTGGGGTGTACATGGACGGTGGTATGACACGTACAGGGGTGGGGGTAGGACTCGAACTTACTGGGGTGTAGGTACATGGGGGTATGACACGTACAGGGGTGGGGGTAGGACTCGAACGTACTGGGGTGTAGGTACACGGGGGTATGACACGTACAGGGGTGGGGGTAGGACTCGAACATACTGGGGTGTAGGTACACGGGGTATGACACGTACAGGGGTGGGGGAAGGACTCTAACGTACTGGGGTGTACATGGACGGTGGTACGACACGTACAGGGGTGGGGGTAGGACTCTAACGTACTGGGGTGTACATGGACGGTGGTACGACACGTACAGGGGTGGGGGGTAGGACTCTAACGTACTGGGGTGTACATGGACGGTGGTACGACACGTACAGGGGTGGGGGTAGGACTCGAACGTACTGGGGTGTGGGTACACGGGGGTATGACACGTACAGGGGTGGGGGTAGGACTCGAACGTCCTGGAGTGTACATGGACCGTGGTACGACACGTACAGGGGTGGGGGGTAGGACTCTAACGTACTGGGGTGTACATGGACGGTGGTACGACACGTACAGGGGTGGGGGTAGGACTCGAACGTACTGGGGTGTACATGGACGGGGGTATGACACGTACAGGGGTGGGGGTAGGACTCGAACGTACTGGGGTGTAGGTACACGGGGGTATGACACGTACAGGGGTGGGGGGTAGGACTCGAACGTCCTGGAGTGTACATGGACGGTGGTACGACACGTACAGGGGTGGGGGTAGGACTCTAACGTACTGGGGTGTACATGGACGGTGGTACGACACGTACAGGGGTGGGGGTAGGACTCGAACTTACTGGGGTGTAGGTACACGGGGGTATGACACGTACAGGGGTGGGGGTAGGACTCGAACGTACTGGGGTGTAGGTACACGGGGGTATGACACGTACAGGGGTGGGGGTAGGACTCGAACGTACTGGGGTGTAGGTACACGGGGGTATGACACGTACAGGGGTGGGGGTAGGACTCGAACGTACTGGGGTGTACATGGACGGTGGTACGACACGTACAGGGGTGGGGGTAGGACTCGAACGTACTGGGGTGTGGGTACACGGGGGTATGACACGTACAGGGGTGGGGGTAGGACTCGAACGTCCTGGAGTGTACATGGACGGTGGTACGACACGTACAGGGGTGGGGGTTAGGACTCTAACGTACTGGGGTGTACATGGACGGTGGTACGACACGTACAGGGGTGGGGGTAGGACTCGAACGTACTGGGGTGTACATGGACGGGGGTATGACACGTACAGGGGTGGGGGTAGGACTCGAACGTACTGGGGTGTAGGTACACGGGGGTATGACACGTACAGGGGTGGGGGTAGGACTCGAACGTCCTGGGTTGTACATGGACGGGGGTATGACACGTACAGGGATGGGGGTAGGACTCGAACGTACTGGGGTGTAGGTACACGGGGGTATGACACGTACAGGGGTGGGGGTAGGACTCGAACGTCCTGGGGTGTACATGGACGGGGGTATGACACGTACAGGGGTGGGGGTACGACTTGAACGTACTGGGGTGTACCTAGACGGGTGGGGGTGTACATACACGGGGGGTACGTGTCGGACGTACGGGGGCTGGGGGGAGTGTTGGGCGCGTATGCGGGCACATGTCTCCATGGTTGCTATGGGAGTTCGGTGCGGACGGTGTTTTCTCCATACGGTTGTAACCTCGGACGCACGGGATGGATCGTGATTCCTCGGTCGGACTTGACTTTTCACGTATGTACGGTAAATCGTCCGAGGATGTGTCGGACACATTTTCCGATCCGAGGACGTGTGGGGAATGATTCCCAATGCGGTTCGTATGGACTTTTTACCATGCGAATCGTGATTTCCAGTTCGTACGGCACTTGTACGATTCATACGGTAAAAATACCGGATACGAGTCGCACGGGGGAATTTTTTACCGGATCGTGATTGGCACCTCTGTGTTTGAAAATACCACTTTTAGTAAGTAGGTATTTTCTTGTCTAACCATCCAAACTTGCCTCTGCTAGGCTGTGTATTCCTTGTCTGGAGTTTGAGTGACAGGGGCTGGGGAATTCCAGGGGCTGGGGAAGTCCCGGAGACAGGCTGAGTCAGCACAGGGCTGAATAGAGAGATCTCCATGTAGATGGGTGGGAGGAGTTGCACCTGGGACCTAAATAGGGCTGTGCTTTCCCTCCACAATGCTGGCTCCACCTCCTGTGGTGCGTCTGATGTCTCTGCCCTACACTCTGAAAGGAAAGAAGGTGTCATGTAAACAAAGTGCTCCAGGACTGACCAGAACTGGTTTGGACTAGGCAAAGGCCTCTCTGCCTTCAGAGAACAAAGGAAAACTTAGTATAAATATTGGGACCCCTACCCAAGAATTTTAGATCACTTTGGGAAACAAGAAGAAATCTCTGCTGAGGAGCGGAACCAAGAAGAAGCTGAGGAGAAACTATCCCTGAAACTGGGGGATTGGCCTGCAGTGGTTGCCTTACTGCCAAAGGCAGGAAAAAGGAACTGTGTGTGTACTTTTGCTCAACTTGTAAAGGATCTCCAAGGGCTTGGAAAAGAGCTTGCCTCCTGCTGAAGTCTCAGGAACAACAAACAGACTTCAACCCCCAGCTCCCCAGAGTTCGTTGGAAGTGCCTGCTGCTGTTTTGGGGCCTTCTGAGGGACTGCGTGTCGCAAGGAGCTGGAAGTGCGACTCAAGAAGGAGAAGCGTGCCGCGGTCGGAACTGTTGTCGTCGCATCGCGTAAGCGGTGTCACCACTGCAGTTGTCACATCGAGCGGAAGCGTCTCGCATCATTGAAGAAGTGTCTCGCAACACCGAAGAAGCGTGTCGCCATCGCAGCCATCGTAGCTGACGCATTGCACCGCATAAAGAGAAGAGTCTCGCATCGAGGAAGAAGCGTGTCACTGTCACAGCCGCTGCCGTCGCATCTTGGATGACGCCGCTATAGCTGTCGCATTGCACCGCGTCAAGAAAAGCACTTTGCATCCATGGAGAAGTGTGCCGCCGTCGGAGCTGTTGTCGTTGCATCGCGTAAAGGGTGTCGCCGCTGCAGTTGTCGCATCAAGCGGAAGCGTCTGGCAACGCTGGAGAAGAGTGTCGCCACCAAAGCCCCTGTCGTCGCATCGCGTAAAGGGGTGTCGCTGCTGCAGCTGACGCATCGAATCGAGTCTTCTCGCAACATCGGAGAAACGTGCCGCATCTGGAAGATCTTCACGTCTTTATTTCTTTGCACCAAAATCTTCAACGCATCAACATCGTTGCAACACTTTTGTTGCCCTGCGTGTCGCATCTACAGGTACATTGACTTAAAGTGTCGCAATTAAGAACTAAACTAAATTCTACCATCTTAAAGTAACAGTATTGTGGATTTTTGTTTTTTATGGTCTCGTAGTAAATCTATATAAAGAATACTTATTTTTGATATAAAACCTGTGTGGTGTCCATCTGTAGTGTTGTCACTTGATTACTGTATGTGTTCACAAATGCTTTACACACTGCCTCCGAAATAAGCCTGTATGCTCGTGCCAAGCTACCAAGGGGGTGTGCAGGGGTTATTTTAGGAGTGTACCCCCTTACCCTGACTAGAGGCGAGGGTCCCTATTTGTCACAAGTGCATACCTGTGCCAACTAGAGACCCCCAAGTCTAACACCGATGATGCCATCTGACGCCGCCATTGAGCTGCTGCTCGCACCGCGACCTGAGGGCATCGCACGCAGCACGGATGCACTTCGCATTGCAGCACCTGATGCCCGCACTCCTGACTTCCATCGTGAGGAGTTCGATCTGCAACGCGTGTGACTTCAAGGGCCCGACGACCCCTGCACCGACTTCCAGAACCGACGCCTGGAGCTCAACGAGAGGTCACCAACGCCCTACATTTCTAAAGGTACTGTTTTGCGGGTCTTCCCGACACCGTAGCTGGCCCGCAACGCCACGGTCAGCCATAACTGTTTGGACTTTGTTGTTCACGACCCCATTATAGCCCCAGACAGAGCTATCGACTTTAAGGAACTGCTTTTCAAGGTTACTATGATAACTGAATATTTCTAAATATTGTATTGTGGATTTGTATCGTTTTTGGTCTTGCCTTGAGTATATAAAAATATTGGATATTTTTCTAAACTGGTGTGGTGTCCTTTTGCAGTGCTTACACTGTTTTACTGTTGGTTATGTGCACATGCTTCACACACTGCCTCTAGAATAAGCCTGACTGCTCGTGCCAAGCTACCAAGGAGGTGAGCAGGGGTTGTTTTAGGAGTGTAACTCCCTTATCCTGACTAGGCAGAAGGCTCCCTACTTGGACAAAGGTGCAAGCCCTTGCCAACTAGAGACCCCCATTTCTAACACTCACTCTCATATACAGTCACTTATATACTTCAACACTCACATATAATGCCTTTCACATATGTAGTAACTCACACATGTCACACAGAGACATCCATTCACTCACCAACACAGCCATACACACACTCACCCTCCCATACAACCCCTCACAGATGCACTTGTGAACCCATACCCTCAGTGAATCACCCACTCACACATCCATGCAGGGAGTCGCACACCCCACACTCACCCAGACAGAGACTCAGGCACCCATACAGGTACTCAGACAACCAATCATTAACCCATGTAGACAGTCATGTAGATACTCACCAACCCATGTAGTCACCTACACACCAACTGAAAGACTGATACGGACATTCACACAGATTAGTCACTAACCCATGCATTGACTAAGACACATTTAATCACTCACTTATACAGTCAGTTATGCACCTACTAAATCATCCATTCAGACACTTATACACCCACTCATTCTTCAATACACCTTGGTGTATATATAAATTAAACTATAAAAAGAATTGGTGCTGGATGATGTCATCAGTGATGTCACTGACCATGTCATGAGTGATGTAATATGTGACGTCATCAGCTGTGCATTGTGGGGCGTAAGTTATAGTAAGCTCAACTAAATATAACAGCCGAATTTCTCTGGTTTTGTACGAGTGAAATGTCCAACCAACTATAACGTACCTGAAACCTGAGGTTTTTTCAGTGAATTTCTAAGGTTTTTTAATGCTAATTTCTAACTATAGCGTCCCTGAAACCTATTTTTTTTCAGTGAATAGATAGATAGATATATAGATAAAGATAGATATTCACTGAAAAAAACAAAGGTTACAGGGACGTTATATTTAGGAATTAACATTAAAAACATTACGGGGATGTTATAAGTAAGAAATTGAATAAAAAAACTTTTATTTAAGTCACTAAAAAAACAAAGGTTACAGGGACATTATAGTTAGGCTCAGATTTCACTTGTGCAAAACCATATAAAGTCAGCAGTTATAGCTACCTGAGCTAACTTTAACTCATGACTCCTCAATGCACTGCTTATGACCTCACATATTACATCACTCATGACATGGAGACTGCTGAGGGAAATATGAGTTTGTTTGAGCTATGGACAAGCAAGTCTGTTAATTGGATTGAATAGGATAATGGATGGATAAAGGAAGGTCTAGAGAGTGTTATTTGGGAGATCATACTAGTAAGATTCGGCTTGGGATGAGTGAAAGGAGAGATGGAGGAGGGAAGAGTCTCTAGAAAGGGGTTAGGTTAGGGAGATCAGAGAAGTCAAAGGAGGTTTGAGACGAGTCAAAGGAGGGATATATGAGGAAGGAATTTAGAAAGGGTTGTTTGGTAGATCATAGTAGTAAATTGAGGTTTGGGGTGAGCTAAGGAGGCATGGAGGAGGAAAGAGTCTAGAAAGTGTTATTTTGGATATACTACTAGTAGAATGGGGTTTGGGATATGTCAGAGAGTGAAGGTGGAGGATGGATAGAGAAAGATATAGGATGAGACAAAGTATATAGATAAATAACTGCATAGAAAGAAGATACATCTATAAGGAAGATAATATATCAAGATTTAAAGTTGCATTGTATTAAGTCAGAATTTCAAGTGTTGCTGTACTTGAAGCTAATTTGTGTATTTTTATCACTTTTATTTTTGTTATACCCTTTGTACCGTCTTGTGATAGAGATGTTGTAATACCCACTATCCCTCTTGTGATATAGATGTTATACCTTGTTAGGCTTGTGAAATGGATTAATGTTTTAACCTGTCACAGAGACTATGTTATACCCTTTGTGCCCTCTTGCGATAGACAATATTGTGTTAAAGATTGTTGTACTCTCAGGTGATAGAAATTATGTTATGCTCTCTATATATACCCTCTTACCCCTGGGAAGTGGTTTGATGTTATAGCCTCTTGTCGCAGACATTATGTTATACCCTTTGTACCCTCTTGGTATTGAGATAATACTCCCTCTTGTGATATAGATGTAAAACCCTCTGACTCTTGTAAAATGGATTGATGTTATAACCTGTCACAGAGAGAAGTTATAACCTGTCACAGAGACAATGGTATACCCTTTGTACCCTTTTCGGATAGAGATGATGTTATACCCTCTAATGCTTGTGAAATACGTGGATGTTATAACCTATCCTAGAGATGGTAGTATACCCTTTGTACTCTCTTGCGATACAGATGATAATGTTGATATAGATTTTTGTACCCTCTAGTGATAAAGATGTTATATTCTCTAAACCCTCTTACTCCTGTGAATTAGATTGATGTTATAGCCTCTTGTCACAGAGATTTTGTACCCTCTTGTTATTGAGATATTATTCCCTCTATGCCCTCTTGGGATATAGATGCAATATCCTCTTACCCTTGTGAAATGGATTGATGTTATAGTTTTTTGTCATTGAGAAGATGTTATGACCTTTGTACCCACTTGCAATGGAGATGATATTATACCATCTAGCCCACTTGTGATGTAGATGTAATACCCTCTTATGCTTGTGAAATGGATTGATGTGATAACCTGTCACAGAGATGATGTTATACTCTGTGTACCCTCTTGCGATAGAGACAATATTCTGATACAGATTTTTGTACTCTTGTGATAGAAATGATGTTATACTCTCTACACCCTCTTACCTCTGTCAAATGGATTGATATTATAGCCTTTTGTCACAGAGATTGTTATACCCTTTGTACCCTCTTGTTATGGAGATATTATTCCCTCTATAGCCTCTGCCCTGTCCTGCCCTCTCTTCCTCTATCCTCTCTTCCTCTATCCTCTCTTCCTCTGTCCTCTGCCCTCTCCTCCTCAGTCATCTCTTCCTCTGCCCTGTCCTGCCCACTCTTCCTTTATTCTCTCTTCCTCTGCTGTCTCCTCATCTGTCCTCTTCCCTTCTCCTCCTTTGCCTTCACTTCTTCTGCCCTCTCCTCCTCCTCTGCCCTCTCTTCCTCTTTCCTCTTCTGCCCGCTCCTCTTCTGTCCTCTCTTCCTCTCTCCTCCTCTGTCCTCTTTACCTCTCTCCTCCTCTGTCCTCTCTTCCTCTCTCCTTCTCTGCCCTCTCCTACCCTGTCCTCTCTTGCCCTCTCCTCCTCTGTTCTCCCCTGCGGTTCGTCTTTTCTTCCTCTGTTCCTTCCTGCCCTCCTCTCCCTTGCTCTGCATGTGTCCATCTCCTCCTGCTCCCCTCTTTCACTCTTCTGTGATCCTCCTCTCTCAGCTGCCTTCCCTCCACATGTGCCTTCTTCAGTAATAATAGTAATAATATAAGTACAAAATACACAGAGTGAAACATACACATCATTTTATTAAAAAGTGCAAATCCTGGCATTTAGAAAAAAGTCGATTTAATGGGAGAATGTTTATGGTGTTGTGTGGTACAGCCTGGTTTGTTATGTTGCCAAACGAGGAGGCTTTGTGGTTGTTGTCTGGGGGGAGAGGGCAAAATGTGTCTGTGCTTCAAAGAGAAGTGTCTCTCAGGCCTCCGGTGACAGGCCGCGCGTCTTCCGGTGCGGCTTCCCTGCTGCGTTCCTGCCTGTGGTCTGATACACGGAAGTATAGCCTCTTTTGGTCAGAGGGCAGAAGCGCCGCGTGTGTGCATAGTCTCCGGTCCCCTGGCACTGAGGGCACACGTACTTCCGCAGGATGGGACACTGCACGAGTCCAAGGGAGTCCTTCAGGGAGTGACTAATGTAGATGTGCTTAGACTCCCCATTGTGCCTACAGAAGGAGCACCCTGGCGAGCTCTCCTGCGCCCTTCGGGGTGTTGCTTTGGCATTTGATGCATCCACTTCCGGTGTAGAGGGGGTCAGCAGCACGAAGTCCTCCTGGCTTTCTGAGTCCCTTCCTCCGTCTGAATCCGAATCTCCATCATGTGAGGATGTAGGGTACGAACTGTCCACCCTACTTGCTAAGGCGAGAAGAGAGGTCAGCTCCTGGAGTCCTGACCCCCTGGTGTGCCGTGGTGCAGAGTCTGAGGTACCACCCTCAACTCTGGACGAGACTTGTGGCACCCAGTCCCATCTATCTGACCACCAAGGGCATGAATTGTCCAAGATTTGGACCCCAGACTTGGGGGTGAGCAGCGGGTCCCCGTCTGGGAGCACAGCCTCAAAGCCACCGTGCTCAGACCTGGGCGAAGGACTCTTTACCCGCCATGTTGGTACAGAATCCAAGTTTTCCACCTCAGAGAGTGGAGAGATCAGCCGGGTGTGCTCAGGTCTCCCCGACCTCTGCGGCGGTGCAATGTCCAAGTCACCCAGCTTGAACGAGGGTGAGGGCCGTGGGGCCCTTTTTTGTGTCTCGAACCTCCATGATGCAGAATCTAAAATGTCTGCCTCAGATTGAGGTGAGCGCAGTGAGTCCTTCCGGCTCTTTGACCTCCGTTGGTGTGCAGTATCGAAGCCACACAGCTCAGACGTGGGTGGTGGTAGCTGGGCCTGGTCAAATGCCGCAGAATCCCATGAGTGTTCAGCGCTTGCACCACTTTGTTCAGATATGGGTGAGGGCCGTGGGGCAATCTCACGCCGCCCTTCACTCCTTGTGAATACATAGCCCAAGCGCTCCACCTCGGACCAGTGTAGGGGCACCCCCTTCTTCTCCCATCTTTCTGGCCTTGATGGGGGTGCGGTATCTAAGCCGCACAGGGCTGTTCTGTTTGTGAGGGGCTGCACACGTTGCAGGTGCTCTTTTCTCATTGTCTCTACAACTTTTGCCAGGCCCAGGTAGTCTGTCCAGATATTAAACGCCATTTTAGCCTCTATAATTGGCGTCCTAAAGGAAAGATAAGAACAAAGGGCAAGCTGATTAAAAATATTGTAGCAGAAAAGAGAAAACAACATATTTACAAAGTCCCCAGAAAGGTCTTTGGCATAGCCACGCTCATATAACAGCAAATTTCCTACAAGACAAACTACGTGAAATAGGAAGGAGTACATCCAGGGCTAAAAAGTAACAAGCATTGGCAAAGCCAACAGGTCTCGCATATGCAAGAGCAATTGGCTTTGCACTATACTTTAGCCATGTTGCACACGACGTGGCTGTTGTTTAGCATGGCTAAAAGCTAGTAGGGTAAAGGAAAGTGTCGTGGAGTGAAGTGTGGTGAAGGGGAGTGGAGTGTTGTGGTCTGATACACGGAAGTATAGCCTTTTTTTAAATACAGTCACCCAAAATATTCTTGCTTTTATGTATCTGTTTCGAGATCTGATGTCCAAATGAAAATGCCTCAAAGCACTGTCCTTCCCAGGGGTGAGACATACCAGGACCAAAGTGACAAAGAAGATTGTAAATGTGCACCAACAGCGTTATTGCCTTCAACTAAACATGGGGCAGATGTACAACTTTCTGCATTTACGAAACGTTCCAGGCGAGTCCTGCATAACTTTTCCGTTTTTTTTAATGCAATAATGTATACATTCATATTTTGGTCAGCAAGAAAAAAGGAAAAAAACAAGCCCACTTTTTTTTGCTCCATGGATACAAATCTATTCATACTGTGGAGACACCCCTCGTGTTCACCCCAGTGAGTGTGGGAGATGTTCCTTTCACTTTACAACCGTGAACGTGGATTTACTTAAGCCCTTAACAGGAGTAAATACCTATCTTTTTCCTAGTCGGAAAGAGGATCATAAAATGTCTGTGAATACCCACATTTAGGGAACCTCTGGGTGAGTAAATAAATACAGCTGTAACTGCAGGCCCAATCTTCCTGAGTTGTGTGAGTGGGTTAATGGCTTATTCGTTTAACTGCTTTGTGAATTCGGCCAATGTGTTTACTTCCTGCATACACGACTCTTCTTGGAATCGTGAACCTGTCCTAGATTTCCAAGACTATGAATCCTATAGAAATGTAAGGTAGGAGTAACTCGTGCTTTCAATGGGAGGTACTGTCCGGTAGGCAGTGCGCGTGCTTCTTCAGTTTGAAAGAGCACCTGCAATCTAAAGAGTGAGCCCCAGAGTCTAAACTTCCATTGAAACCTCTGGGAGTGACCCTACGGGAGTAAATATCTGTCTCTTCATTTCAGCATAGTGAACAGGACCGCGCCATTAGGTACGGCAGGCTTAAAGAAACAGATCTTCATGTAATACGCCCACGGAAGAGTACGTGAAACTGACTGTGTACGTCTCAACTCACACACTTTAAGGGGACACCATCCTCGGGCTCATCATCACCCTGCAAGGAAGGGGGTGATTTGTGCCCTCGAGTGGGGAGTCCTTGGAGTGGGGAGTCAGAGCATATATATATATATATATATGTGCGTGTGTGTGTATGTATGTATTATGTATGTATGTACGTATACATATGTATGCATGTGTATATATATATATATATGTATGTATGCATGTATATATATATTCACTTAAAAAACCATAGGTTTCACACATGTTATAGTTAGCTGTACATTTCACTCATAAAAAACCAATGAAATTCCACGTTATAGTTAGATCAGGTAACTATAACTTGCGCGCCCACAATAAAATGCTGATGACGTCACATAGTACATCACTCATGACATGGTCAGTGACATCACTCATGACATCAATGATGACATCTGAAATTACACATTGTGGATTGCGGTCGCGCAAGTTATAGTTACCTGATCTAACTATAACGTGGAATTTCATTGGTTTTTTACGAGTGAAATGTACAGCTAACTATAACATGTGTGAAACCTATGGTTTTTTAAGTGAATTTGCAAGGTTTTGTAAATGATAATTCCTAACTATAACGTGTGTGAAACCTATGGTTTTTTAAGTGAATTTGTACGGTTTTTTAAATACTAAGTTATGTATTTATTTATTTATTTTTTTCTGGTTTTTCACTATGCGCACACCCTGCGCGCACGGTGCGCTTCGCGCACCGTGCGCGTGCTGTGGGCGCACGGTGTGCTTCGCGCACCGAGCGCCCACGTTGCGCAGTCCATGCCATGCGCGCCTCGCCTTTTTTTACGCAGTAACATTTGTTTTTTTCTCCCTTGTGGGTCCTTTAATTTATTTAATAAATGTGATTGTTACTTCTTTATTTTATTTTTTTTATTTTTTTTGCCGTGCGCGTACGGTAAGCTTACCGTACGCGTACCCCGCAATTTTTTTTTAAAATTATTAAATTTATTTTTCGTACTTTTGGGTCCTTCTTGGACCCCCTAACAAACACTAGGGGGTCTGCAACTCTCTTCGTTGCCCCCGTTTCACGTTCCCCACCTTTTTTTCTCAGTGCGAGAGACAGAAAATGGCGGCCGACACTTCCTGATTTCGACCGATTCGAATGTTTACAGTCATGTAACCACCAATCAGAATTGAGCTCGCGCACGGCACCGTACGCGTACGGTAAGCTTACGGTAAGCGCACGGAGCGCGCTTACAGTTGATTTAAATGCTATTTTCTCAGGACCTACTGAACAGATTTACACCAGACCTACAAAAGGCACTTCCTTGACCTGAGGACTACCTCTCAGCCAAATTTCAAGTAATTCTGTTCAGCCGTTCGGGCTGTAGCTGTGTCTAAAGGTCCTATGGAAAAATGCATGGGGAAAACGTGTTTTGGGACCCCCTTTTTTCTCAGCCCCCGCTTGACGAATCCCCCCGAGACTTTCAGGGTAGGAGCGGAGCGTAGCGCCCCATTAGTTTTGAAAATTTTGCGAGGATTCGTCGACCGGCGCCAAAGTTATTCCAAATAGAATGTTGCGGATTTCCTATGGAAACAGGGTCCTAACTATAACTATCTACTGGCGACCGCCAGTAGATAATGTATGCATGTATGACGGTGCGTCACTTTTAATATGGGAAAAAGTGATGTACCAGCGGCGCAAGGGGCTTGTAAATAAGCTTATTTACAAGCCCCTTGCGCCGCTGGTACGTCACTTTTTCCCATATTAAAAGTGACGCACCGGCGGCGCAAGGGGCTTGTAAATAAGCCCCCGAATCTCCATCCAATTCCATACAATCAGCCTACACCTAAACCCCACTCAGTCCTAGCACTAGGATGCCCCCAGGTGTTGGGGTGGTGCTAAACATATTAAGTATCCTGGCAGTCGCTATAAAGCATCACGCTCTTTATGAGACCCGGGGCCCTGCACGGCAACAGAGGTGCAGAAATGTGGAAACCAGTCCTGGGAGGCGAAAGACGCGGAAAGACAGTAAGGCCGGGTGCTGTGACTGAGAACCCACCAAAATCTGCTGGAGTCTGCCCGAGTGTCTGACTGGCCTTCAGCTGGCCAAGTTGGATTTAATAGCTTGATATTCTCCGTTCTTCTCAAGCAATGTAGAGTACAATTGTACAGCAATCGTGACTGGCATTCTCCTTTTTTATTGTATTTTTCAGTGATTTATTGTGTGACATTACATTGAAAACTGCAGAGGTAAAGAGTTAGTTTCCCCTTGGATTCAAAATTTAAAACACACTTGTTCACAAACTCACTCTGAATAACAATTCCCCATGCATAAAATGTACAAGTTGAATAAGCCCCCCCCCCCCCCCACCATAAACCGATGTTCCACCAAATTAGAGATTTAACATCAGAGGCTTTAATTGCAAAGAAAGAAAATCACATCATAAAACCACCATTATTTGCACCCTTACAAAACATTCGATAATCTGAAATTCATGTACAATATACAATATACAATATAAAAAACAATATGTACAATGTTAACAAACCTCACATCAAAATATTTTAAAAAGGGACCACTCTGGTCCTAACGGGAGACCCTATTGCACAGCCTCATAAGTACTGTTGCATAACCTGATCCGACTGTTTACATTACATAGAAAATTGCCCCCCATTATTTTATTTAACTTGATCTACTGGGTCTTTTAATTTTTTTCACACTGCTCTGGCGTTTAAATTATTATCTCTGACAATGTATTTGTCTTTTTAAATAATGTGCAAATGAAAATGGCATAATGGTAATTGAACCTATTGCTGAACAAACAAAATAAAAATAAATACAGGAAAAGAGGTATCTTTATTTGTGTCGCAGATTCAAAACGGCTGGAGTGTACGGGGTTTGGAGACCGGAAATGTAGCGCGTGCAGGGGGCTCTTCACTTGAGAGTAAGGGGGCCCACGAGGGCCCCTTGGAAGGACGGGGGAGTCCTCACTTTAGAACCGGGCGAAGGAAACGGAAATGTCAGATATAATAATGATTAGAGAATATAATTCTGACTGTCTGCTAAATGAACTTTCTGGCTTACAACTGATTTGATAGCTTTTTATTCAAGATGGTCATTTGAGTAAAGCAGGTGAGGTCACAGGTGAGTAACAGTATTAATATTGCGAGTGTTCCCCCGACGCTGGATGTCAAGCCATGGGTGAGATCTTTGATTTACGGAGCAGAGTTTCTGGCTGGGCCCTGCGTCCTTGATTCTTGCTAAGCAGTAAGCACGCCTCTGGAGGCGGCCTCCTCTGAAGATACGCTTACATCGGAGTACTGTAACCGCAGGGCGCGTATAATGAAACCAGCATTCGGGTCAATAGTGGCACCTGAAATACACAGCCCCCTGGGTTTCTGGGCTCGTTTGGGATACAGAAAAGGCTACGCATTAAGTTCCCCCTGCCACGCCGCTGCTTTCCGACTGGGTTGTTTATTCAATTCCTTCTGTCCATACTGTTAATTCGCAGCTCCTAGAGGCGGAAGAAGTGTGATTTTAAGCGCTGTATAAAAAACATTGTATTAATATTTCATTCAATGGGCGCCTGACATATGGGTTCCTGAGTCTCCTTTTATCTCGTCACTGCAGACACTAATCCCCTCGGCAAACCACCCACATTTCTTGTGATGGCGTATTCAGAACTGGGGCGACCCTGGAGGTGCAGTGGTCTGTGTGGGGGGAAGGGGGGGGGGGGGCAGACTTTAACCACTACATGTACTAAAAGGTTTTAGCACCAGGGTGAAAATGGAAAAAAAACAGAGCGTGGCTCTACTGCTAAACATACATAGCACTATTTTGCTTACAAACAATTTTACCTACATCACAGTTTGGCAACAAAATATAGTCAATTAAAGCCCTTTAAAAGGTAACGCAAACTTGCACTATTTCTTATCCTCGTGTAGTAAAAATAATGCAGCAAGGGATTATATTTTCTGCCTCAAAAAATATAAAATGTTAAAGTATAGGAAAATTATGTCCTCGACTTCTTATATATATTATAGATTTATACACAGAACAAATGTGCAACCAATTTCTGCACGTTTGCCTTAGTGCAAATACCGTTCATCCACTTAACGGTGCACATAGTGCGAACTGATTTGCCTCGGTCGCGTCATGTTGCTGTTATGTTGCTCCGCTGCACGCCCCTCCCGCCCTGCGGTATTTGTCTATAAATGTTACTCGTCTTTGCTGCAGGAACACAGGAGGCACCGTGAAGCCCTTTTCTGAGATGTTTAGGACGAACTGGAGAGCTTCCATTACTCTTCCAACTTCTATGTGTGTTGAGTATATGTTGCCTGGCGCGTCGCTTGGCCAAGAGAGTGTGCGTACATTTGTTTGTGTGTAAATATCCGCCAGGCACCTCACTATGCCCGACTGAAATCGCCCGTGCCCATCAATTTACCAGAAAAATAAATGTATTAGAGGGTGTAAATCCCCCCCCCCCCACACACCAAAACCCCTAAACTAGGCCCCGGCATGCTACATTGGTTGACCGGGATATGGTCTTTTTTTTACCCACCTCTGTAAGAGTTGCCCCCACCTGCAGTGTTTTGACCCGTGTGTTTTGCTTTCATTTTGCAGAAGGTGCGGCCGACTGACACTGTTCTGTATAAGGTGAGAGAGAGAGAGGCCAACCATTTGGGGCAAACCTGACACACAAACAGGCCTTGTAAGCGCCCACCCCTGAGAGTCAAATCGAATTTATGAATTTGCAAAAAATCAAAAGCAAAAAAGTACATTAGTAAAGGTGCCACATTCTCAGTAACAGAGCACATCTGAAATTCAAACTACTCCGTGTAGGAACGACACTCTTTGTTAAGAACTGTCCAAAATGCAGTACCTGCTCGGAGATAACTGGTCGGCCTGTCCGGCTGACTCCTTCGTCGTCGCTGCCAGGGTGAATCTGGATACCAGGCGTCAAACGTCAATAATCCATGTTCTTCTCATGCTGTTTTATTTTGTTATCGGTCTGTGACAAGCAGCGGTGGCAGCTGACTTGTTTCACAGAGGCAGCGCTGTGAAGTTTCGGTCTGAAGTGTGGTGGTTTTGAAGCGACACCGCTCCCCGTCCGACCGCCACTCCCCCAGCCAGGAGGCCAGCTCTCGCCCCTTGTCACCTCCTTCTCCTGTTAGCTTCTGACGGTGGTTGTAAATTGGACTCTTGGAGACGGGCTATAGAACAGCGCCACGAAGTCGCAAGACCCTGGCAGAAACTCTGGGGCAGATTTACAAGCCCCTTGCGCCACTTTTGCGTCTCTTTTAATATGGGAAAAGTGGCGCAAGGGGCTTGTAAAGCTGCCCCTCTATGTGTAAACGGATTTGTGTTAGACCATGCTTTTAATGCACTGCTACATTTCTTTAGCATGTGCGGCAAATTGGATATGATAAAGTCTCTGTAGCCCCTCTTGACATCTACCTGTCAACCAAACAGTCCTTCGCACACCAGGTATGTTTTATTTTGTTAGGCTGCTATAGGCCTCTCAAACCCAAGGAAGGACTGGTAATTTATTTCTGCGTCCATCTCGCGTTTGACTATGGAGATTGCCTGGTGTAACACGGACGTCGTTTTTCAGCAACCTATTTTTGTACGATTGGAAATATTAAACCCTACCAGTACATATTTCAGAACTTACCCTCAAGGGGAGGGCCTTATGACCGGAGCTGCCGACTGTGGAGGTCGGGAACCAGGTTCGAGCCTCGGCGTCCGCACAGCATCCTGTGATTGTAGGCAAATCACCGAATCTCCCCGTGCCTACCAAACAAACAAACAAGAATACGTCCTTGAGTAACTTAACTGGTGCTCATGTAAAGCGCCCCGATACCTTCGGGGTTGAGTTGGCGCTATCCAAATCTGCAAAAAAAAAATTCAAATCACTGCATAAGTCGTTTGACTTGGTTAGAAGGCATTTGTAGAAAAGGCCAATATCAGCTTCTAGGCACATTTCAGCTGTGTTTTAACTGCTTTATCGTTTGAAAATATACATTTAGCACGCAGGTAGTATTATTAATACACTTTTGTGCAGGTCCACAGTCTTTAAAGAGCTCTTGGGGCCCGCAGTAACCTTTGGACCGCCATATGTGCAGCAGAATGCCCTAAAATGCGCATAACAGAACCACTAGGATCAGAGGTCCTCACCAGTTCTACATATATATATATGTGAGACTGGCGACGATCTGCAGGTATCTGACGTGACTACACTTATGAATTTACAGGATTTGACAACCGAAGAAAATCGAGAAACTCGACAAGGATTGAGTCAAAGTTCCGGACAGATAAGATTACGTGGAATAGGCATAACACCATCATCAGCCACGAGCAGCCCTTTAAACTAAACTCTACGTTTATGCCAATGATGCCAAAAGAGGCAATTGATATTTTTCATGAACGTGTAAGAAGATCTTAAAAATGTATATCACAAGGCGAAGCATCAAACTCGTAAACTAAAATATCAGGAATTACAATATGACAAACTGATGAAAAAACTAAAAAACAATCAAGGAATTGTGATTAATAAATCGGACAAAGGGGGAAATGTGGTTCTCTGGCCAAATCAACAATATCTTAAGGAGGCCTGCCGACAACTGGATGACAAGCGTTGTTATGAACGATCAAATATGAAAGAATACAGCAAGGCCAGGGACTGGTTGAAACAAGAACTGCTACAATGGAAGAGACAGGGATTAATTTCAAATGACGAATATGGGTTTATGCATAAAGAGTTCCCTGTCCTTCCTGTCATCTATTTTATACCAAAAATCCACAAGGAAGAGATACTAACTCCGGGAAGACCCATCATCTCAATTAATAATGGTCTTTTTTTAGAACATTCCCCAGTATGTGGATTACTTCCTCCAAGAGCACGTCCAAGAGTTACCGTCTTACATAAAAGACACCGGAGACTTCTTAACCAAACTCAGTAAAGTAGAATGGGCAGAGAGTCTTTTGCTCAATACATTAGATATAACATCGCTGTACACCAGCATTGAACATCATATGGGGTTATTAGCTGTGAAACATTTTTTAAGCACTAGACCCATCAATATGTATAGTCATAATGCAATGCTTTTAGACCTTATTAATTGGTGCTTACAAAACAATTTCTTTTATTTGGTAAGGAGATCTTTAGACAAAATAGGGGAGTAGTGATGGGAGCCTGTTTCTCCCCCAGCTATGCATGTTTACATGTGGGCTGGTGGGAGGAACAGGTTCTGAAAAAGACTCATCTTGAGCTATACAGAACACACGTAATCCATTGGATGAGATTTATTGACAAAATTTTTATTGTATGGAAGGGCACCATAGAGGATGCACACAATTCAATCCGGCAGATTAATAGGAATGAAGTGAATTTAGAATTTACCTCACATATTAATAATCATGCTATAGACTTCCAGGACGTCAAGATATATGTCTCCAATAACAAACTGGAGACCACACTACATCGAAAGCACACTGCAGGAAATTCAACGCTGCACGCTAAAAGCTTTCACCCTAAACACCTCATAAATGGCATCCCATACGGTGAATTTCTTAGACTACGCAGAATATGTAGTACAACTGAAGATCTTAATAAGTGCCAGCAAGAAGCTAAGGAAAGATTCTTACAACGAGGCTATGCAGACAATACATTGAAATCAGCACTTATTAAAGCAAATACAAAACCCAGGGAGAACCTCATATCACAGAGTAGAAGTAAAACTAATGACAACCAGGCACCCAACCATGATATAGAAACAGGAAATACCACAGTCAGACTCATTACTACCTACAATTGTCAGGAGAGGTGGTTGAGAACTATCATTAACAACAATTGGCCGATAATATTGTCGGATGGAGTTTTGGGACACAAATTATCGGCCAAACCAACACTCACATTTAGGCGAGCGCCCTCAATGAGAACTAGCCTAGTTAAAAGTAGCCCTGAAGTTAGCACTGTAACTACATGGCTAACACCCAAAAATGGGTTATTTAAATGTTCATCATGTAGGGCATGTAAATTCGGCATCAACACCACTCATTATACAACACCGTTCAATTCGAGGCCTGTGGCAATCACAGGAAATTATAACTGAAGGACTAACTTTGCAGTTTATGTTTTGGAATGCACCTGAGGCTTACGCTATGTGGGTAGCACGAAGCCGCAGGTGCATTGCAGAATTCTGCAGCACTTACATGCAATAGTCAACTCAGATGCAACATATTCAGTGGCAAGACATTTCAAATCTGAACATCAAAATGATTTGAAATGCCTCAAAAATTATGTGATTGTTGCAATACCGGTGTTGAGACGAGGAGGCAATAGAGAAAGACTGCTCCGCCAACTTGAATCACACAAGATTGTAGAATTAGACTGTAAAACACCATCAGTTCTCAATAATAGTGAGGACTTACATAATTTCCTGTAAATATTTTACTAACTGCATCAATTTAAATACAGTTTTTCAATTCACTGCTTTTGTATTTATATGTATATTTATATATATTTATGTATTTATACATGCATAAAACACCCAGTGATGAAGGTCATTCTAGTAAAGACTAAATCTAGGAAGTAGTTAATACTATAGGTTGAGACATAGAGTGATTTGCTCATGCATTTTCATTATATCTCAATAGCAGTGCATCAAACCTACAATGTCTAGATAAATAAGAGATTACCCTTATAAAAGTAGTTCATTCCTTGAGCCGACCGAGATACACATGTGTCATTTTTAAACGTTTTTCTATATATATTGTTATATATTAAACTACGCACCCAGCACTTTGGTAGAATGTATAGCACACGTAGAGCTTTTAGATAGACGATTAGACTATGAACAATAATCAACAGGGTAGTATATATGTTTACTTTTTAATCATGAGGTATCAATAACATTAACACTAGTGAAGGTTAAGAATAACTCTAAAACTGGGTAACGCATGACAATGAGCAGAAATACATGTGCCATATACCAGTTTTGCAACATGGCAAAGACAACCTGATTCTTTAAAAAAAAAAAGTAATATATACCCTGATATATATTTTCAGTATAGATAGGTTTTTTCGTTGTTGTTTTCATGTTTGATAAAAACACCATGAATGCTAGTTATATATATAAGCCTGGGTGAAAAAAGGGCGTAAAGAGTAGGAAAGAGGAGGGTAGGAGCGCTGTGAGCTCTGTGGGGTGGGATGAAACCGTGAGCTGATTGCTGTAAACTGATGTGCTCTGGGCGCTGTAGCATACTGGCCGCAGTAGCATAGCTGTGAAAGTGGTGTTAGTATGGGTTTAGACTATAGCGGAAGTGGGAAGCAAACTACTCACCCCTACCGGTCTGAAGACTCGAATGGAGTGTTTTAGCAAGCAGGAATAAAGAAATAATTGTGAAGAATTGTTGCAAAGTCATCCTGTGCCCTGGGCACCCCCAACTTTTTGCTGACTGGAACTGGTGGTAACTGACTCTGACTGACCCTGGGCTCTGCCTAACCAGGCCCAGGGCCAGTGCCAAGCTGAAAGGAACACATTAGATATATATATATTATGGCAGGGGATTGAAACTACCTAGAGGTCCCCAGTATCCTGGGGCACGGCAGTTTAGAGGCCAGCAGCTTTTCTGCACTTGCATGTGTGCTCTGCTGAAGCCTGGGGTCAGTTTAAAACCAGCCCTGGTTGCCAGGACTGCTTTTAAAAAGTAAAGAGCTGCTGAAATTCGACTTTGATGCTAGAAAACCTGGTTAAGGAAGATCTGCAATATTTCTGCAGATTCAGAACCCCTAAAGTCTCCCTTAGTTGCACAGGGGGTGGGGGTCCTGTAGAGATTAGGGAAATACTTATAAAATATGTTTTTATAAGCCCTGGTGCTAGAAAACTGACCCAAGTCATTTTCCCCATTGCAAACCCCATGGCCCATAGGTTAACATGGTAGGAAGTTATTGATTAATAAATATTGAGAGGAGAGGACTAGCCGGACCATTCAAAGACTTCCCAGAATGGTAGTAGTAAATCCAACAATATTATATTGTTGAATTTCTGCTAACGTGTACATACAAGAAGTTATAAGACTTTCTTGTTTGTAGTCCAAATTCAGCCTTCCAGTGGTCTGCCCTGATTGGTCATAGATAAGTGGATTAGCCAGGCTGCTTTGAAGAGGTGACAAAGAACCACTCTGCTGGGAGGGCAGTGTGCTGGTCTATAAGGTATGCCAGGCCAGGAGGTGGAGTTGTAAACTATGCTCTTCAAAGGCAGAGGGGAGGCCTGGGTTTCAGTTTCACTTTGACACTCTTGACCCAGAGTCAGGGCTAGGCTTAAGGAAGGTATGTGCAGATGGTAGGGGGAGAGTCCATGGAAATAAGCCATCCCAGTGGGTGTGTTTATCCAGCTCTTACCTCCTTGCTTTAAAATCAGCCATTATGGATTTGGAAGAAAGATGCACTCTGGGACAACATAATGCCACACTCTGCCGGATGTGGTCATAACTATGAGGAGTTACCCTGCTTTCATTGGTCAGAAGTGACCTGTGGCTTGACCCAGAGAATTGTGAATATGTATCTGAGAGGGGCAGAGCCCTCCAGATCTGCTGCTTGAAACATACTTGAAGCAAGACGTGCCCTGCTGCGAAGTTCTGCTGTGCAAAGACTTCTAAGGCCTGACCTCTGAAAACTGCGCCATCTGAAAACTGCAGCCCTGTGGATTACCTTGCTACAAAAGGACTAAGAAGTAGACTCCCTGCAAGCTACAGGTTAACAGAGCTCACCTGGACATCCCCACAAAGAATCCCCAGCCTGGAGTACCAGTGGATTTGAAAGGGTTTTGTTCAAGTGGATTGCGGAATTGAAGTTTCACACTTACAAGGACCCTCTTGGAGATTCCAGAACCTTGGACTGTGTGTTGGATACTTTGGGACCCACAAGCAGAACTTCAGGAAGGAGTTCTAACTGGACCTGCCTGCTGGAGAAGGCAGCACTGCACAGTGGTGAGGTATTCTCCAGAACCGCTTCTAAAGGTGTGTCCCTGTCAGAGAAAACGAAATGACTAAAAGGGGCACTGTTGGTCTCTAAGCAATAGAAAGTGACTAATCTTTAAAAAATCATAACTCTGGTTCCCTACAGTGGATTTTTTTCGTTTTGGTGTCATTTAAACGATACAAATATCACATATTTTTATAAATTGGTGTTGGATTTTTATTTTGTGTTGTGTCTTAATTATTTACTGAAATGGTGTTTTTGAATGCTTTACATACCTGTCTTTGAAGTTAAGCCTGTCTGCTCGCAGCCACGTTACCAAGGGTTGAGCATGGGAATAATTTTCTAAGACCTATGCTGGGTCCTATTATGTGTTGGTGGCCTTATTGCTAGTGGCAGACCGACATTTACCCCTACCAATAACCCACCTTCCAACAAGAATATAATGCAGAATGTTGCAATGCCACAGAAGACAAATGGTGAAATTAGGTGTGTTTAAGAAAGTGGCTGTGTGGGATAAAGCGATGGAGTCGGCAAGTTATATAAAAAGTGTCTTTATGTAAGTGCCATAAATGGACCCACTGGTGCAAGAGCTAAGGCATCCAGCTGAGGCAAACTCCAACCTCTTCTGCTGTATTCAAACCTAAGCTCCTGCATCAGTCAATTCCACATTACATGTTACAGTTCCATGTGACATAAACAATACCTATTAGACATGAATGACTGTAAATTGTAGAATGAAAATAAAGGTAGGATACGATAACCACACTGTGCCAACCAGTTCCTAAACAATGCCGTGTTTTTTGATCTTGATCGCCAGCTCGTGAGCAGAGGATGAGCTAATTTGTGTGAAAGGGCTTCATGGATAACAGGCAGGCAGAGAGACGTGTGTACAAAGAATAGACATGGTTTCAAAATGGATGTCGGGTTTAGGCTAATTTAGCAAGTAAATAGCGTATTTGCATAGGCCATACATCATCCATCCCTGGTTAGTCTGGAGACGTAAGGGCCAATAATGAAAACAGAGTTAAAATGCCTAAGCATACTTAGAAAGTTAGTATATGAAAATAGTTCAATTGAAGTGTATTAAAAAAATGTATAGGAAAAAGTAAAAAAATGTTGGAAAAAATCAATCCAAGGATAAAGTGAATTTTTTACAAGTCTTGGAGATTGCAGTCCGAAAGTTCTTCAGCGGCTTGAGATGCGTAATGTTCCAAGAGGCGATTGTTGCCATCGTGTGAGAAAAGCAAAGCGATCCAATTCATAACCTCGAAGGGACAGTAATGTTCCTCGAATGTTGTAGCGGCAATTTGAATCTGCGATGTTGTCAAAGGTCACATGTTGCAGGAGATCTTTCGCGGCTGCGCAGAAATCCCATTCCACCAGGATTCCTTTTTGCGTTACATCCGCCATTGCTCCACTGCCCGAACAATCAAGTTCATGGTGTTCAATATACTTCATTACCTGCTGGATATCGGGAGCGTTTGCTGGGATGTTGGCAAGGCATAGATCCATTTGCCAGTCGATTGGGCAAGTTTTGCAATAAAAAAGATGGTTGCACGCAGATTGTATATGTGTAAATAAATGTCATGTTGTAGCTGGCTCCGATAATAGATAGAGGTAGGCAGCCGAAAAGTTGTTCCATTTTTTCACGGTATTGATGTAGCTTCGCGTCGAGACGTATTCTGTCGGACATGCTTGTTACCACAGGGAGCGCAGCCATTTTTAACAAGCTAAAATAGTAGTAGTATGGTGGCAAACAGAGTGAGAATTATGGGCACTGTTCCTGTTATTCCAGAGATGATCGAATGAATGAAGTCTGGTATTAGAATAAAAACAGTTTGAAAGCCTGTGACAAGGCCGGAGGAGACAGTGTTAAAAAAGTGTGACAGACCTTAAATGTCAGATGTATTGGAAATTGTGTAACAATTCACAAAGTGTAATGGGAGGTTCGTATTTAAAAGGGAGTATATTTTACTTGAAGTTCGTGCTATCTGTAGGCGATAAATTACTTTTGGAGAAGTGAGGGACACTTCTGTTTGAAACAAAAGCGCTTTCAGTTTGCTCCGTTTAATAAAATCTGTTTTCAAAGTAGGTATTGAAGGCCAAGTTGAACTTTGGGAGTTACTTTGTGTGGGTGGGAAAAGAGATTGCCAGATGAAGTTATCCGGTTTGAAACAGTAAGGACATACGGTATGCCAGCTCACATTGCGTAGTAGTCCATGTTATTAAGAACTGCCGTTAGAAAGCTGTGTGAATGTTGGTCTGATTGTGGGAGTTGGTGCGCTTTTAAGAAAGCATGCAAGATTGGGGGTTGTAAGGTTAGAAGCGTCGTGCAGTTGGACATTCTTGCATAGTAATGAATGACTGCCATTGTGGTCCCACTTTTCACCTGTGAGAAAGTTCTGTATCCTCTTTAACACAGCGATATGTAAATGGGAGAAACCACTGCTCGTAAATAAATGCGCTACCTGATATAATCACATACAGCAGTGGTTCCCAAACTTTTTGACCCATGGCTCCCTTGACCCACTTGGCAGTTGGCCGTGGCTCCCCACCATTTTTTTACCGGCGCACCGGGGTGCCGCGGCGCACAGTTTGGGAACCACTGGTCTACATGAAGAATCAAGCCTAGACGTGATGAAGGATTCAGAGAGTAGCCATCACCATCATAAAACTTTATTTGCAATCAAAAAGATCTTATAAAGTACATCTCAATTGCTAGAGAAAGGCTCAAGGAGCTCTGTGGCGTTACAAGAAGTTTACATGGGGTGGGCTCTGATGAACCCAAGATGGCTCACCAGATCCCCTCTACCCAGTGTTTTAAGTGTGCTGGGTCCTGCTGGTGCAGTTCTAAAAGGCAGGTGTCAGGACAATAGGTAAGTTTTACAGACACATCAGAGGAGGTCGCGCAGTAGTATATAAGTAAGCCCAGCCATATCCAAACATATTCAACCATTTGCAAACCTATCCATCATGTATCCTTCCAGCTATCATTTCACTCATCCATCCCTTCATCCATCCTTTCACTCATCCATCCATTATCAATCCATCCACCCTTTCACCCTATCCATCTGTATACGCATCCATCCACTGTTCTACCCATCCATCCATTCACCCATCCATCCAGCCATTTACCCTTTCACCCATCCAGCCATCCTTTCACTTACTCATCCATCCACCCAGTCACTCATCCTTCCACCCATCCACCCTTTCAGTCATCCATCCATCCTCCCTTTCTCTCTCCATCGACCCTTTCACTTAGCCATCCTTCCATCCATCCACCCACCCACCCATCTACTCATCCACTCATTAATCCATCCATTGACCCGATCACTCATCCATCCTTTCTCTCATCCATTTATCCTTTCACTCCTTCACTCATCTATTCATCCTTTTGTCCGCCTACTCTCCCTTTCACTCACCCATCCATCCATCCACCCTTTCACTCATCCATCCATCCATTCACCCTTGCACTTATAAATTCATCAATCCATCCATAATTTCACACCTCCATCCTCCCACTTACTCACTCATCATCCACCTTTTCACACATCCATCCTTTCACTCATCCATCCTTTCACTCATCCATCCACCCTTTTACCCATCCAGCAACCCTTCGACCCATACATCCAGCTATTTACCTTTTCTTTCATCCATCCTTCCACCCACTCATCCATCCATCCATCCTCTCATTCTCCATCTATTCAATCTTTCATTCATCCATTCACCCTTTCACTAATTCATCCAGCCATCCACCCATCCCTTCACTTACTCACTCGCTCACCTTTTCATATTAATTTTGAGCTGAGCCTTTTTAAGAAGAGGCCCATCAAGAACTTCACCCTCGCTGCAGGAGCCATTCCAGGACTGGGACAGAAACCACCCAGGGCGGAGACATGATCCACCATAGGGGGGGCGGGGGGGACAGGAGCCATCACAGGTTTTGGGGGGGTGGGGGGGGACAGGAGCCACCACATGGGGGGGGACAGGAGCCATCACGGGGGGGCAGGAGCCATCACATGAGGGGGAACAGGATCCACCAGGGTGGGCACAGGGGTGGGCATGCAGTATTCTAGTATCATCTTTGTCTCTTTCAGGGTGGGGTAGGGCTCCTCACCCCCTCCTGGACAAGACAACGAGACGACAGGGTCTCTGTCAAAAATGTTAGTTTTGCCATCCCCCACTGTGATGTACAGTACTTAAAGGAGAACTGATTTAACGGATTGTCCTCCATACTTTGTTAATCAGTGTGGGTGCGATTGTGCCATGTCTATTTTATTACATTTTAAACTGCATGTTTGAAGAACCGAGGTTTTCTTACAATTTAGTAACATTAATTAAACTCTGTGGAGAGAACCACGTGCTGCCTCGGTGTAATCAGGGCCTGTTCTACGATTTTTATGGCCCTGGGGAGGAAGGGAATGTGTGAGGCCCCTCTAAATTGCAGTGACATGACACGACGCATTCAAGGTTGTTTGCATCTGAAAAGATGCCCCTGCGACCGAAGCTGCAGCCCCTCCCTCTCAGTCACCTTCAAACAGGACTTAACAGCTCATGATGGGGCTGAAGGTGTGAGTGTTGCCATCCCGCTGTGCCTCTCCAATGCTGCTGGGTATCTGAGCTGGGGCTGCAATCTCCCACATCCTGCGAGGCGGCGCGGCGCCCCTGGCTTCTAATCGCGGCGCACTGGGGTGCCGCGGCGCACACTTTGGGAACCACTGACATACAGCATGACAAACAACATGTACACCTAGCAGACACAACGACATTACGTACTGTGGGAACCATGGCTAGCAATGTACATAAACCAAACATAGCACCTCTGCCACACAATGCAGAATGCGGGGAGAGATGGGAGCAAAGTATGTGCGAAGGTGGCAAGTGATACTCGATTATAAAAGTATACAATGCAAAGTGTTGAGGGGATGTGCCGGACAGACTTGAGTATGCAGAGCACAGACATGTACATGTCAACATACACTGATGGTCTATTGAGGGAAGTGGACAGTGGACGCAACCATGATAGTACAGTCAGTAGGGAAGATTACAAAAACATAGCGCATACGTGCCCCCTCCCCCCAAATCTTTAGCGTAGTGGGCTGGCTCAGTGTACGCAAGGCTAGCATAGGGGTATGAATAAAAGGCACGTTTCTCTGGGTGTGGTTCTCTTCTAGAATGGCGAACATGTCTGTCAGGTCTGCGCAGCTTACACCGCCACGAGGCTGATGCCGTGAGCGAAGGTGGCTTCGGGAATAATGCTCTCAGCCTGCTGGTACCCAGAAACCATAATGGCCGCTGCAACGCACATATGCCTCACAGTTCACCTTTTGACACCGCCGTATGTGAAAGAGGGCCCACCACGTGCCGGCGGAAGCTTTTTGGGCCGAGGTCTGTGAGCTAGGAAGGCTACTGAGATCAACGCTGGCTACCGCGACACAGGCAGACAGCGCCCAGCCTGAGGCCCAGCACCGTGGAGTGCTCTGTATACTACTAACACAGTAGTCCAACAGGTACCAACAGTGGGACGGTGTCTTGATCCCACAATGGACAATGTTAGAACTGCATCTGAGAGTGCAGATGAAGGTACTCCCTTCGACCAGGTGTAACCAACTCTAGGTCCCAACAGTGGAACGGTGTCTAGATCCCACAATGGACGATGTCCGATATAACCTGCTGCTTGTTGTTTTTAACAGAACTCCCTCCGTTCAGGTGCATCAGACTCTGTGCTTTCTTAGCTAATTGCTGCACATGATCATTGGGCTTGGCTGACTGCAGTCGCTGGAGTACACCGCGGTACAGCAGGTCCGAACAGTGAAACGGGGTCTTGATCCCACAATGTATGATGTTAGAACTGCATCTGAGAGTGGAGATGAGGGTACTCCCTTCGAACAGGTGCAACCAACTCTACGTCCCAACAGTGGAACGGTGTCTTGATCCCAAAATGGACGATGTTCGATATTACCTGCTACTTGGCTTTCACAGAACTCCCTCCGTTGAGGTGCATCAGACTCTGTGCTTCCATAGCTAACTGCTGCACATGGTTATTGGGCTTGGCTGACTGCAGTCGGTAGAGTACACCGCGGTACAGCAGGTCGGAACAGTGAAACAGGGTCTTGATTCTGTGATTGAGGATGTCAGAAGTTAAAGTCTGTGATGATTTGTGTGTACCCCCTCCGATCAGGTGCAACCAACTCCGTGCTTTCGAATCCAACTGCACGTGGCAGTTGTTCAGAGCCGTCTGCATGCGCCATGAGACTCTTGGAGTGATGTGTGCGCAATACAAATGTCCCTGACTTGACTTGACTTGACTTGTGAGGCGTTAATGACGACTGCCTCTGGCCTACACTGCGGTCAGCAGGGCTCTGAATTCAGATCGAGTGGTGATTGCTTGATTACAGAATCCAGTAGGCAACTAACTACAACGTCTATTGAAATATACACAATAGCCTTTTAGTACACTTGCTTGAAGAACTTTTTTTAGATGACTTATAGGTCTAGTACAATGACCAAATTCTTCTCGGTAGTGGTAAAGAACACTGAACAACAGTCTACACAGTGGACAGCAGAGATCGCAATTCAAATTGTTTTGATTTATTTATTGCAGAGTTTTGTGTAATTTATGTTGTTGTATTTTGTGAAGAGGAAGTGAGAAAAAGTATTCATGGATGACTGTGCTCACTACTGCCTTCAATTTACACTGCAGACAGCAGTGTTCACAATTCAGATCGAGTCGCTATTGTAGATGACGCAGTCCTGTAGGCAAAAGACATTGCTCCAGTGCGCTCTGTCCGCACCACACATACGCATCATCACAGGGTCCGCACACGGTTTTTGTTGCTTCGCGTACTGCAAACAAGACAGCTCAAGTCAACGCCACGTGGCTGTGGGCCCTTGCTGACCGCTCTCTGGCCTACACTGTAGACAGCAGTGTTTTCAATTCAGATCGAGTCACTATTGCAGATGAGGCAGTCCTGTAGGCAAAAGACATTGCTCCAGTGTGCTCTGTCCGCACCACGCATACGCATCATCACAGGCTCCGCACACGGTTTTTGTTGCTTCGTGTACTGCAAACAAGACAGCTCAAGTCAACGCCACGTGGCTGTGGGCCCTTGCTGACCGCTCTCTGGCCTACACTGCAGACAGCAGTATTTTCAATTCCGATCGAGTCGCTATTGCAGATGAGGCAGTCCTGTAGGCAACAGACATTGTTCCTAGTACGGCCCGCCCGCAGCACACATCATCGCTGGCAGTGCACATGCTAAATGCTTTTGATGTGGCTATCTGAGTGCACTAGACCTGATGGACTCTTTATGATACATTCTTTTTGTGTATTATTTCAGATCTACTGCCTGTATCTCAGTATACCACAAGTTATGGTTCTTTTACAATAGAATATTTTCTGTATTATTTCACATCTAGTGTCCCTACCTTACTGCAGCACAAACAATTGACCATTTTATTATTGAATCTCTGTGTGTGATCCAATGATTACTGTTGTAGTTGATGCTAGCAGCAACCATTCCCTGAGGGCTGGTTTATACTCACCCTACACGCATTCAGCACAGACGTCACTGGATATGTGACCCTGGTAATAAAAAGGAGTAGAGCACACGTGCCCGTACCCACTTCCACTATCTATCTGTGTCCGTGTGTTCATCATCTATGCATGATACTGCCCCTGGGCCATACCACATTACATTGTGCTGTGGACAGCGTATGCAACCATGTTACCTCTGGCAGTGGGGAAATCTTCTGTTATGTAGCTTTGAGATGCATGTCTATCACAGGTGGAAGGCTACTTTACAGAGCATGAATATTGATGAAGATGATGGTTGTATGTTGTGTGTAGTGTCAGATATGTGTACATAGCAAAAAGTTTTCAAAAAAGCTCTCTAAGCAGAAGAGGAGTCTCTCATCAAACGCTGTAGAGAGAATAACTAAAATGGGTGGGGTCCTCCAACTGTTACAATGGGAAATGTTATGAACCAGTCAAATGCTTTTCTTTAAGGTCACATGGCAATCGCGCACCGAGCGCGCAAGGAGGCTGCACCGATGCGATTTTGGGAAAATATATTTACCATAATATAAGTTTATTACGGTTAGAAATATATAAATGTTTGAAATATTTTAGATTATCGCTTGTTCTCATATACACTTTAAACTTATTTAGATATAGTTTTGAGACAAAATACAATGAGGGAATGGCGTACATGGCGCGACACCATACGTCTATGACGTAACACAGGCCCTGGCAGTGTGCACTCGTCACATCCGCAACGCGCAGCGGGCGTGACCCCATACATACATGACTTAAGTCACGGCTTGGTACTGCATACCAAAGTAGCAGCTGGCGCAACCACATACGTATATGATGTTACGCGGGACGCGGTGCCACAAACCCGTCGGATACGAAATGCGCATCCTTTACAAGTTTAGAAATATGGCGGATAGGATTCGCCTGCTGATGGAGCTTGGTATACTACCGGTACGGGACTTCAGTTTTCTCAAAAAAACAAAAAAAAATGTATAGATACTTGTTTTTTGAAGATATAAAACATTACATATTTTTAAAATTAATAAAAAAAAAAGGATAATAGAGTTCCAAAATATAAAAAAAAAATAGAAAAAGTATAGGTTTTATAAATATTAAAATATGAAATTAACATTTAAAAAACTTTCGAAATTCACTGAAAAAACCATAGGTTTTACAGACGTTATAGTTAGAAATTAGCATTTAAAAAAACCTTTGAAATTCACTGAAAAAACCATAGGTTTTACAGACGGTATAGTTAGGAATTAGCATTTAAAAAACCTTTGAAATTCACTGAGAAAACCATAGGTTTCAGGGACGTTATAGTTAGTTGGACATTTGACTCATATAAAACCAGAGAAGTTCGCCCGTTATAGTTAGTTGAGCTAACTATAACTCGCGCGCCCGCAATGCACTGGTGATGACGTCACATATTACACCACTCATGACATGGTCAGTGCCATCACTGATTAAATCACTGCTGACATCTCAAATGCCATCTGGCGCGTTTTAAGTTGGGGGATTAAGTCCCCTTGAATCCTGAGGGTCCCTGGGGTCCAACTAGCCCACCAGGTACCTCCAGTAAGCGCCACAGAGCTGCGATGCAGAGAGGTATAAAAAGGGGTGTGGCCAGGACAAAGCAGCCCTGTGGCGCTTACTGGAGGTACCTGGTGGTCTAGTTGGCCCCCAGGGACCTCAGGTATAGAAGGGGAATTAATTCCCCAATTTAAAACGTGCCACAGGGCGCGTATGCAGAGTGTTTCTGGGAGGGGGCGGGGCCTCTGGCACGATTCCGGTCTTATTTTTTTTTTTAGAAGCGGGGCTGTGTGGCCCCCATTCTTTCCCCTTTTTTTGGGCCCTGGGCTTGATCCCTTTAAAAAAAAAAATGAACGGGAAGGGGGCCGCGTGGCCCCCCTCCTGTGGCCAATTCTGGCCCTGAGGACCCCATCCCATGGGGCATGGCCAAACATAGTTTTTTATAGGAAGGGGGCTGCATGGCCCCCCCTCCTAAGGCCTCTATTGGCCCCAGGGACCCCATCACCCGGGGCATGCCTTTATTTTTTATTTTTTTGAGGGGGAGGGGGGCCGCGTGGCACCCCTCCCGGGCCACTTCTGGCCCCGGGGACCCCATTCCCCGGGGCCTGGCCATCCTTTTTTTTTATTTGGAGGGGGGCTGTGTGGCCCCCCTCCCGGGCCACTTCAGGCCTCGGAGACCCCATCCCCCGGGGCCAGGCCATCCTTTTTTTTTATTTGGAGGGGGGCTGCGTGGCCCCCCTCCTCAGGCCAATTATGGCCCCGGGGACCCCATCCCCCGGGCCGGCCTTTGCATTTTTATTTTTTTATTCTTTTTATAATGGGGAGGGGGCCGCGTGGCCCCCCTCCCGGGCAACCTCTGGCCCCGGGGACCCATCCCCCGGGGCCTGGCCTCTCGTTGGGGACCATGGGGGGAGCCCCAATGCCCCCACGGTCCCTGCCGGCTCCCCGCTTCCTGCGGGAGCCAGCAATGCTTTTTCACATGGGGAGCTGCTGACATGCAGAGGAGAGGATGTAGCCTTATGGCTAGAACAGTCGACCTCGAAGCTGGGGAATTGGGTTCGAGTCTCGGCAATGACACTCAACATCCTGTGATTCTGGGCAAATCACTTAATCTCCCCGTGTCTAACAAAAATGAATGTGTCCTCATGTAACAAAACTGGTGCTCATGTAAAGCGCTCTGAAACTTGATGTCTTGGGTCTAGTTTGCGCTATATAAAACTCTAAAAAAAAAAAAATCTGGTTCGGATTTTGGAAGAGAGAGCAGGTTTCCTGCTCTCTCTTCCAAAATCCAAACCAGTGTTTGCTATGACAGGGCGGGAGCCGCGAGGCTCCCGCCCTGTCATAGCAAACAGCAGTGTCCCGTGGGTGGGCACCCCGGGACACTGCAGGAGCTGGCCCTGGGGGTGGCGGTCCCCAAGGCCATCACAGGCTCCAGGAGGGGAGCCGCGCGGCCCCTCTCCCAATGTCTACACAGCCCCGGGGAGGTGGTGGTCCCCGGGGCTCGGGTCCTTAACAGACCCCCAAATTTACATATTAGTGCCCCTGGGAGGTGGCGGTCCCCGGGGAGTGTGGGGGGGCTCGAGCACCCCCACAAAGGTACTTATTTTAAAGAAAAGAAGCCCCGGGGTGGAGGACCCCGGGGCAGCAGGGGGGCGTCTTCCCCCCACACAATAATTAATGAAAGCCCTGGGGGGTGGCGGTCCCCGGGGCTGCACAGGAGGGCTGTGTGCCGCCCTGCAAATATTTATAGAAAATTCACTTTGCAGGTAAGTAGTGTTATCGTTAGCTTTTCTTACTCAGTGGTGGATCCTGGATCCAGCATTGGTGCATCTCCTGTAAACAGTTGAAAGAATGTGTTTAAGTCATACAGACGATTTTGTAGGAATATTTTTAGTTTGTGAAAATAGACACTTAGAAACTTTTCTGCTGAAAACCACACAATGGATTTCTATGGAAGGAAATACAAGTTACTGGTAAGTACGCTTAGAATAACTTTTCAGGGTCAGTGGTGGGCTAAGAGATGCAGCACTGGGTTCTCTCCTGATAACAGGTGAGTAAATCGGAATTCGTAGTTCGGCTGATTTTAGAGGAATATTTGTACAATGGTGAAGGAAGGGGGCGGGACCTGAGATGAAATGTGCAAACACGCCCTGTGGCGCGTTTTAAGTTGGGGAATTAATTCCTCTTCAATCCTGTGGTCCGCTGGGGGCCAACTAGCCCACCAGGTACCTCCAGTATGCGCCAGAGAGCTGCGTTGCAGATAGGTGTTCAGATGCCACGCCCTTTTTTACAACACTCAGCAACACAGCTCCGTGGCGCTTACTGGAGGTACCAGGTGGGCTAGTTGGCCCCTAGGGGACCTCTGGATTGAAGAGGAATTAGTTCCCCAACTTAAAACGCGCCACACGGCCTGTTTGCACACATATCACCTCAGGCCCCGCCCCCAACCTTCACCAATGTGCAAACGCGCCCCGTGGCATGTTTTAAGTTGGGGGATTGAGTCCCCTTGAATCCTGAGGTCCCCTGGCAGCCAACTAGCCCACCAGGTACCTCCAGTATGCACCAGGGAACTACGTTGCAGAGAGGTGTTCAGAGGCCACGCCCCTTTTTACAACATTCTGCAACGCAGCTCCGTGGCGCTTAGTGGAGGTACCTGGCGGACTAGTTGGCCCCTAGGGGACCTCTGGATTGAAGAGGAATGAATTCCCCAGCGTAAAACACGCCACAGGGCATGTTTGCACACATCTCACCTCAGGCCCTGCCCCCTACCTTCACCACTGTGCATACGTGCACCATGCCACATTTTAATTTGGGGATCCTGAGGTCCCCTGGCGGCCAACTAGCCCACCAGGTACCTCCAGTAAGCGCCAAGGAGCTGTGTTGCAGAGAGGTGTAAAAAGGGGCGTGGCCTCATTACACCTCTCTACAACGCAGCCCCCTGGTGCATACTGGAGGTTCCTGGTGGGCTAGTTGGCCCCCAGGGACCCCCATTATTCAAGGGGAATTAGGGGGCGTGGCCTCCGGCGCGATGCCGTTTTATTCTTTTTTTAAGAAGGGGGGCTGTGCAGCCCCCTTCTTTTTCTAATTTATTGGCCCTGGGGAAACCATCCCCCAGGGCCTGCCCCAATTTGTTTTAAATAAAATATAAAAATCGGGAAGGGGGCCCCCTCCCGAGGCCATAATTTGCCCCAGGGAGGAGGGGGGCCGTATGGCCCCCTCCCAGGCCACTACTAGCCCCGGGAACCCCATCCCCCGGGGCTGGCCCTCTTCATTGGGGGCGTCCCCAATCCCCCCATGGTCCCAGCCGGCTCCCCGCGTCCTGTGGGAGTTGGCATTGCTTTTCCACATGGGGAGCAGCTAACATGCTGCTCCCCCCGTGGAAAAGCAAGCTCTCTCTTCCAAATAGGAAAGCAGTTTGCAATGACAGGGTGGGAGCCGCGAGGCTCCCGCCCTATCATTGCAAACTACAGTGTCCCAGGGTTGGGCACCCCGGGACACTGCAGGAGCCGGCCCTGGGGGTGGCAGTCCCCAGGGCCTAGACAAGGCTCCAGGAGGGGGACTGCGCGGCCGCCCTCCCACATTTTGAAGAAGTCCCCAGGGCTGGGGGGGCCTGAGAGCCCCCCACCCAATTTTAATAAGCCCTGGGGGGTGGCGGTCCCCGGGGCTGGGGGGGGCCTGAGAGCCCCCCACCCAATATTAATAAGCCCTGGGGGGTAGGGGTGCCCGGGGCTGGGGGGGCCCGAGAGCCCTCCCACCCAATATTAATAAGCCCCGGGGGTGGCGGTCCCCGGGGCTGGGGGGGCCTGAGAGCCCCCACCCAATATTAATAAGCCCCGGGGGGTGGCAGTCCCCGGGGCAGTGTGGTGGGGATTGGGACCCCCCCACACTATTTTTTGAAAATGCCCCCAGGATTTGGCCCCCCCCGGGGGCCTATTACCAAAGAAGCGTGGGAGTCCGGGCTCCATTTAAAAAAAAAAATTTCAGCCGAAATTCACGCTGGGTGCGCGAATCTCGCCATTAAAAAAAAAATGCTTTTTTTGGCCCAGGGGGTCCTTGTGGGACCCCCTGAGCGGGCTCTTTTTGCGTTTTTTGCGTTTCTATTGCTGATTTCTTGTGCCTCGGTTCTACTTCGTCATTTGGAATGTTGACAGCCAATTAGAATACAGCACGTGCACGGCAGGATGCGCTTAGGCTGTGCTTAGGGTACGCGGATCCTCCGAGGCCATAGATATATATGTAGTTTTAAATGTCATTTTCTCAGGAACTACAGAACGGATTTACACCATTTAAGCAAAAGGCATGAGTCTGAACTAAGGACTACCTCCAAATTTGGTGTAATTCCGTTCAGCAGTTCGGGCTGTAGCTGCGGCTAAAGGTCCTATGGGAAAATGCATGGGGAAAACGTGTTTTGGGACCCCCCTTTTTTCTCGGCACCCGCTTGACGAATCACCGTGAAACTTTCCGGATAGGAGTGGACCGGAGCTGGCCAAAAGTTTTCAAAATTTTGCGACGATTCGTCAATCGACGCCAAATTTATTTCAAATAGAATGTTGCTGATTTCCTTGGAAAATAGGTCCTAACTATATCTACCTACTGGCGACCACCCTTAGGTAATATATATATATATTACCTACTGGCGGTCGCCAGTAAGTAGTTATAGTTAGGACCCTGTTTCCATAGGAAAACCGCAACATTCTATTTGGAATAACTTTGGCGCCGGTCGACGAATCCTCGCGAAATTTTCAAAACTAATGGGGCGCTCCGCTCCGCTCCTACCCTGAAAGTCTCGCGGGGATTCGTCAAGCGGGGGCTGAGATAAAAGGGGGGTCCCAAAACGCGTTTTTCCCATGCATTTTTCCATAGGACCTTTAGACACAGCTACAGCCCGAACGGCTGAACAGAGTTCCTTGAAATTTGGCAGAGAGGTAGTCTACAGGTCAAGGAAGTGCCTTTTGTAGGTTTGGTGTAAGTCTGTTCAGTAGATTCTGAGAAAATAACCTTTAAATCAATATATATATCTGAGCCAGCTTACGGTGCGCTTACGGTGCGCTTACCGTACGCGCACGCCGCCGTGCGCGAGCGCGATTCTGATTGGCTGTTAGATCTTAGTAAACATTCGAATCGGTCGAAACCAGGAAGCGGCGGCCGCCATTTTCTCTCTCGCAGTCTGAGAAGGGGTTAAAAACAAAGGCCAAAAACATGTAAAGGGGCTGTTTAGACAGCTCCTAAGCACCTAGCCATGTTGAGGGAGTCCTCAAAGATCCCCCAAGGCCAAAAACGGAATTTTAATTTTTTCGATAATTTCGCCGATTACGCTTACCGTACGCGTACGGTAAAAATTAATTAAAAAAAAAAAAAATATCCATATTCTCCCCACCCCATGTGCAAATGGTGCCCGTAGGACACCATTTGTGCATGGCATATTCCAGATATGAAAAAGTAAAATATTACCTTTCACAACGAAGCGCATCATATGTCCTCCATGTGCGCACGGTGCGCGAAGCGCATCGTGCGTACATGGCCCATCCAGCGTAACGTGGGCACGCGGTGCGCGTAGCGCACCGCGTGCCCACCGTGCGTGCACGGCACTAACTGCGTAAAGTGGGCGCGCGGTGCGCGAAGCGCACCGCGTGCTCACTGTGCGCGCACGGTACGCGAAGCGCACCGTGCGCGCACGGAACGAACTGCGTTAAGTGGGCACGCATGCCACGAATGGCGTAAAGTAACTTAGCATTTAAAAAACCGTACAAATTCACTGAAAAAACCATAGGTTTCACACACGTTATAGTTAGGAATTAGCATTTAAAAAACCTTGCAAATTCAGTGAAAAAACCATAGGTTTCACACATGTTATAGTTAGCTGGAAATTTTACTGATAAAAAACCAATGAAATTCGCCCGTTATAGTTCGTGCAGGCAACTATAACTCACGCGACCGCAATCTTCTGCTGATGCTAATACTGTATTTAGACACTTATTTGCCCATGTCTTCTTCCATTAAATTTTAGCTATACATACATTACAAATATTTTTTTTTCATAAAGACACATATGTCATCAGCAGAGGATTGCGGTCGCGTGAGTTATAGTTGCCTGCACGAACTATAACGGGGGAATTTCATTGGTTTTTTATCAGTAAAATTTCCAGCTAACTATAACATGTGTGAAACCTATGGTTTTTTCACTGAATATATATATATATTCACTGAAAAAACCATAGGTTTCAGGGGGGTTATAGTCAGCTGGACTTTTCACTTGTACAAAACCATTGAAATTCCCCCGTTATAGTTAGTTCAGCTAACTATAACTCGCGCGCCCGCAATGCACTGCTGATGACGTCACATATTACATCACTCATGACATGGTCAGTGACATCACTCATGACATCACTGATGACATATCAAATGACATCACTGATGACATCATCCAGTGAATGTGTGTTTTTCTGAAAATTAAATATGTTTTATATATGTATATCTCAAGGTCGATGGAAGAATAAATGGGTATATAAGTGTCTAAATGGATGATTTGTTTTTGAAAAATTGATTGTGTAACTGACTGATTAAGTGTATCATAGTGAATACATGGCTTAGTGAGTAATGTTTAAATATGTAAATATCTGTATCAGTCTCTCACTTTGTGTATAAGTGGCTGCATGGGTTGGTGAGTAGCTACATGGGTGTCTATATAGGTTATTAGTTGGTTTTTTGAGTATCAGTCTGAGTGTCTGCATGGTTCGGTGGGGGGTATTACGTAGTGCATAGGTGCATGAATGAGTGACTCACTGTTTGTATGTGTTGAACACAGCATGTGTGCAGGACTGTATGGGTAGATGAGTGTGTGTATGGGTGTGTTAGTGAGTGAATGACTGTCTCAATAGTGTCTTTATGAGTAACTACATATCTTTTAAACTAGTATATGTGACTATTGGTGTATATATGTGAGTATATGTGAGAGTGAGAGATTGAAAGAGTTCCTGTATGAATAAGTATGTGTTTCTATAAGTGATTGTTTAAAAGACTAAGTATGTGTAAGGTTCCGTAGAAGTAAGTGTGGTGGTGTGTGTATAACTGTATATGCAAGTAAATGTATGTTTGATTCTTTATTAGCATGAGTGACTATGTGTGTGAGTAACTCTATGGATGAGTGGCATGGTGTGTAACAGGATGTATAGGTGTATGAGTACATATGATGAGTGAGTACATGTATGAGTGACTGTATAGGACTGTTGGTGAATGAGTGGATGTGTATGTGGATCTTAGAATTACTGAAGAGGTTGTTGTAACTGGTATTGGTATGTCCATTGTTTTGAAAAATGTTAGTCTCTATTTTTGAATGTGTGTATCAAATTAGGGTGAGAGGAGGTCTGCCACTCTATCACAAGGATGATGTCATCAGTGATGTCATCAGTGATGTCATTTGAATTGTCATCAGTGATGTCATGAGTGATGTCACTGACCATGTCATGAGTGATGTAATATGTGACGTCATCAGCAGTGCATTGCGGGCGCGCGAGTTATAGTTAGCTGAACTAACTATAACGGGGGAATTTCAATGGTTTTGTACAAGTGAAAAGTCCAGCTAACTATAACACCCCTGAAACCTATGGTTTTTTCAGTGAATTTCTGAGGTTTTTTAAATGCTAATTCCTAACTATAACGTGCCTGAAACCTATGGTTTTTTCTGTGAATTTCAAAGGTTTTTTGAATGCTAATTTCTAACTATGCCTACAGAGATAGGACATGTGAAGAAAGAAGAAAAAAGCACAGAAAGAAACAAAAGAAGTGCAGAAAGAAGCAACAGAAGTCCTTAAATACGAAGATGAGTGCAGGAAGAAGGATAACGTGCAGAAAGAACAAAAAGAAGAGCAGAAAGAAGCCTTGTTGCAAAATCATCCTGTACCCTCAACTTTTTCAGACGGATACTGGTGGTAACTGAGTCTGACTAACCAGTCCTAGAGCCAGTGCTATGTTAAAAGACACTTAGATTACAGTGAAAACACCTACATACACTAGGGAACATTATGCGTTGGGGTCCCCCTGTGATTAGCATGACCTCCTCTGTAAGCCCCTAGTATATAATAGGGCATGGGGATTAAAACTACCTCTTAAAACAGGCCACAGGGCGTTTTTGCACACGTTAACTCAGGCCCCGTCCCCTCCCTTCACCACTGTGTAAACACGCCCTGTGTCCGTTTTTAGTTGGGAGATTAAGTTCATTTGAATCCTGAGGGTCCATAGGGTCCAACTAGCCCACTAGGTACCTCCTGTAAGTGCCACAGAGCTGCGTTGCAGAGAGGTGTAAAAAGTGGCACGGCCTGGACCACCTCTCTGCAATGCAGCTCAGTGGCGCTTACTGGAAGCACTTGGTGGGCTAGTTAGCCCCCAGGGGCCCTCAGTATTGAAGGGAAATTATATCCCCAATTTAAAACGTGCCATAGTGCGTGTTTGCACACGTCACCTCAGGCCCCGTCCCCTCCCTTCACCACTGTGTAAACGCGCCCTGTGGCTGTTCTAAGTTGAGAGATTAAGTCCCCTTGAATCCTAAGGGTCCCTAGGGTCAAACTAGACCACTAGGTACCTCCAGTAAGCGCCACAGAGCTGCGTTGCAGAGGGGTGTAAAAAGGGGCTTGGCCTCAGAACACCTGTCTGCAGCGCAGCTCCCTGGCGCATACTGGAGATGCCTGTTGGGGGCGCGTTTGCAGAGTGCTGCACGGAGGGGGCATGGCCTCCGGCACGATGCCAGTCTTTTATTTATTTTAATTTTTTAAGAAGGGGGGCTGTGTGGTTCCCCTTCTTATTCTAATTTATTGGCCCTGATGACCCCATCCCCCAGGGCCTGTCTCCTAATTATATTTTTTTGACCCCAATCCCCAGGGCCGGCCACTGTTTTTTATTATGTTAAAAAAATATATATTTATAGGCACACCTAGGACATGCTGGACAAACCGTACGTACCTATCACCATGACGATTTGCGTGATATTCATTAAAAGGCGACTATGCATGCAATGAATCCACGTGGAATGTATTTACACCACTAGTGAAGCTCTGACATGTCTGATGCCCTACCGTGCCTAATCCCGGTAGACACCCTTGTCGTTTATTTATACAAACATGGGTAGCTATTGACAGGCACATTTAATACACATGCACACCAAGCCGGGATTCGACAAAAATTCGACCAAAACTATGCAAGAAACCCCCCTCACGGTTAATAAAACACACATCCACTGCTGGATGTGTAATACTTTTTATTTTACTCTCTGGAAAGGGGACGAACATCACTTGAGAGTCACAGCGCGCTCCTGACAGAGCCCAATGCTGTGTTACACCCACCATTGCCTGCCGAGTGCCACACACCTCTGTGTTGTATTCCACTAGCTAGTGCATATGCTATGACACTCTCTAGCCCATGTGCACTGTAACACCACCCCGTGAATATGTCATGCCACACTTGTCTTCGCATGGGTTATATTGCCCCATCTAACGTGCCTTCCTCGATGCCTATGTTATAACGCACAGTGCTACCCCATACATATTACAATCTGGGATCCATATCTTTGTCACAGTGCATATGCAACGTTACACTCCCCAGCACATATTTTATATTACAACTTTAGAGACTAGTTAGGTTACACAACACTGCCCTGTGCATATTACACTCCAAGGCGCATATCGCATAGTACGCGCTAGTGCCTGTGCTATCTCGCGCTCTCCAATGAATCTGTCATTGCGCACAATGTATTGCATGTTATATTTCACGCCCGGTTCATCTTATATCACACTTTTTGGTGCATAGTTTATACCATACACTATATCTAGTTTTCATTTTCAATCGATCGTGCTCTCAGGACTATGTTCTATATAACACTGTGCTCACCTACCCTTTTCATGGGCATTACATTTTGCGATAGGGGGTGGAGGGTCAGGGGGTGTTTCTGCCAAGTGAGCCCGGAGTCACAGTCACAAACGTCCTCTTCTTCCTGAATAAAAGTGAGATTATGCTGCATACTTGTTCATATTTTAAGTAGTTCGCACAGACACAATGTTTTAAAAACAATAAAGTTCCTAATACCCGCCTTCTCTGAACAGTTAGCTTGCTGCCCCATCCCCCTCCTCCCTATCCTCTGTTGTGTGAATCCATGGACTAGCCTCCTCCCTCCTGCCATGCATGGTCTGATGTGCTGCCACTGCCCTCAATTTAGTATGATGTACCAGTCCACTCCTCCTGCCCTCCATTGCCCAATTCTATGCCCCATCATTGACCTCCTGCTTAAACTCTGTGCTTAGCTTGCTGCCCCTATTCTCCTTCCCCCTGCCCTCCGATGTCTTTGTGCATGCCCCTGCTCCATCCTTTTTGCCCACCATGTCCCATGGACCTGCCACTCCTATCTACTCTGAGTGTTCTGTTGAGCTGCCACTCCCCTCCCACCTGCCTAGCATTGTCAGATGACTGTAACCTGTCCCTGCCACCTCCACCCTGCCTGTCCACATGCCATGCCCCTATCCTCTTCCTCCTGTCCTACATGGTCCATTGTACTGCCACACCCTTCTGCCCTCCCTGGTCTGTTGTGCTGCAACTGCTCCTCCTGCCTGCCCCGTGTGGTCTGTTGTGAGGCCCCTTCCCCTGAACTTTCTTGTCTGTGCACAGGTCCTGACCCTCCCTTCTATCCTCCATCGTCCTTTGTGCATGCCCCTGCACCCTCCTTCTTGCCCATCATAGCCATTGTGCTGCCACTAACCCTCCCACTTGCCATGCATGGTCTTCTGTGCTGCCATGGCCCCTCCCACCTTCCATGTGTGGTCAGTTAGCTGCCCCTGACCCCCTCCCACCTTCCCTCCATGGTCTGTGTGTATGCCATCACAGTCTCACTGTTGCTCTTCATGGTGTGTCTTGCTTCTAGTGCCCATCCTGCCTGACCTCCATGGCTATCTTGCTGCTCCTGCCCTGCCCCCTTGCCCCCAGCCCTCTGTTTACATGTGCAGACCCCTACTCCCTCCCTCCTGGCTTGTCTGTTCCATTGTAATGCCCCTGATCCATCCCTCCTGCCCTTCGTGGTCTGTTATGCTGCAGCTTTCTCTCCTGTCTGTCCATTATGGTCAGCTAGCTACCATTGCCTCTTGCCCCTCTGTTCTCTGTTGTCCATGTGCATGGTCCTGTCCCCTCCCTCTTGCTTTCTATGGATTGTTGTGCTGCACTCCCGTCCTGCATGCCCTGTGTGGTGTATTGTGCTGCTGCAAACCCTGATGCCTGCCCTGCAGGGTCAGTTTGGTGCACCTCTCCATGTCCCTCCTGTCCTCTGTTATCCAAGTCCATGTCCCTATCCCATTTCCTTCCATGATCCAATGTACCATACTTGCGAACATTTTGAACTTGGTAAGAGGGAGATTTTGAAAAAAAACTGGGGTATTGATTTTCCCCTTTGAGTTACATTGAAAAAGAGGAGATTGTAGACAGGAGACAGATCAAATAAAGCCCATTTGAGCTTAAAAACATTGGACGTTTCCTGGCTGAATCGGGTCTGTTGGCATGTATGGTTGTACTACCATTGCCTCTTCCTTCTGCCCACAATGGTCTATTACATTGCCACAGCCTCTCTTGCAAGTCCTGTATTGTTGGTTTGTTGCCCCTGCCCCCCTTTCCACTGCCCTCCATAGTCTGTTGTGCTTCCACGGCCCTTCCTGCCTGCTCAGTGTGGTTAAATTGTTGCCTTTGCACCCTCCTACCTGCCTTTAATTTTCAGAGTCCGTGCCCCTGGCCTCTGCCTCTCAACAGTATCCTAATGAACAACTAGATTGCTAACATTCTATATTTATTACAAAAGTGTGGAACGTCTGACATCATCTTGATGTAATCAAAACTGTAGTACCTAGAGCATTTCCTTTAGAAATTACATTTATGAGAGGGTCTTATTGGCATCAAAAGTATGGTTAGTGCTCTAAAAGACTAAAATAAGGACATATCTTCTGACTTTTCAAATAGCAACAAAGCACTTTTAAATTATTTGTTATCTTTATGTTTTTTTATCCAGTTGACCACTTGATTAAATGTTGCACTTAGGGGAGAGGATGTGGTGTTACTTCCAGAACTGCAGACTTTGCAAATGGGGAACCAGGTTGAAGTTTCTGCTTCAGCTCAACATTCTGTGATTCTGGTCAAATCACTTAGTCTCCCCATGTCTACAACCAAAATGAATTTGTTCTTATGTGATGTAACCAATGCTCATGTAAAGCACTCCAATACCTGACAAGTCTGCACTATATACCACTGCAAAAACACAAAATAATAAGTGTTTTGCACACTTCTGTCATTGGGCTATATTTGGGCTACATCTGGGTGATTTTGGGCTACATTTGGGCTCTTTTGTCTCCGGTGGCCATCTTGGGAGATTTATTTGTTATGAAGTTTCCTAATTTCCTCATGTACTGCAGTCTCCTCAGTAGGAAATGCTTTCAGTTTTTTACTTTGATTCCATCATGAAGGTATTCAGATATGTCACACATTTGCCATAAATTCTGAATGTTAGCACTCTAGTTGCTCATTAGATCACTGTAGTAAAACTACTGTTCACCATGGAAGTCTGCTCCTGGTATTAAAAGTGCATGTTTCAGTCTGCGTGTCAGAATATTTTAATGAAATAGAAGAGGATTTGAGAAGTCACTCAAAATGTGCCCTCATTTTCTTTCTTCAGCTTAATCATAATTTCTATGGCAAAATGAGCCCCCTCATTGTGTTCCTTTTTAAATTAAATGTTTTAAGTGTTACCAGTTTATTCCAATCAAGATGGCTTCAGGTGTGCCATACTTTTGTCATAATGAAGACAGTAAGCGCTCTAGTTGTTTTTAAGAACATTCTGGGACATTCTGTCATTGGGCTATACTTGGGCTACATCTGGGTGATATTTGGGCTACATTTGGGCTCTTTTGCCTCTGGTGGCCATCTTGGGAGACTTATTTGTTATGAAGTTTCCTAATTTCCTCATTTACTGCAGTCTCCTCAGTAGGAAATACTTTCAGTTTTTTACTTTGATTCCATCAAGAAGGCATTCAGATGTGTCACACATTTGCCATAAATTCAGAATGTTAGCACTCTTTTTGCTCATTAGATCACTGTAGTAAAGCTACTGCTCACCAGGGAAAACTGCTGCTGGTATTGAAAGTGCATGTTTCAGTCTGCATGTCAGAATTTTTTAATGAAATAGAATTGGATTTGAGAAGTCACTCAAAATGTGCCCTAATTTTTCTTTCTGCAGCACTAATCATACTTTTAATGGAAAAATGAACCCCCTCATTTTGTTCCTTTTTAAATTAAATGTTTTAAGAGTTACCACTTTAATCCAAGCAAGATGGCTTCAAGTGTGCCATACGTTTATCATAAGTAGGACTGTTAGCGCTCTAGTAGTTCTTTGGAACACTCTGGGAAGCTGCAGTAGAACACAAAGGAATCAACTGACAGTCTCTGCCCTTGTTGGATGTACATGTTTTACTGAGAATGTCAGACTTCATTCTCACATGACTGAGAAAGATAATGTGAATTTACAGAAAATAAGCTCTCAGTTTAGCTTATAGATCACCTTCCAAACCTCTGTGGTAAAAGCATGAGAAAATATTTTTCTCTCAATCATGATATCCCAGCAGAAGGCTTTTTCACATGGTGAAATCACCTTAGAACATACCACAATTCCTAAAATGAGTATGGTACCATCAACAAATGATTTATAATGTAACTAAAGTCTTAAAACCTTCTATTAACTGCAATGCTTTTTAATGAGGTGCTATCATGTATATTGGTCCCAAGATGGCTGCCAACACTTCTTGGATGAAGTGCTGACAGCCAATCAGATCTCAGGATGAGATGTGTGGTTAGGCTCCGCCCACATATATATATGCTTTTAAATGCTATTTTCTCAGGAAATACTGAACGGATTTACACCAGATCTGCAAAAGGCACTTCCTTGACCTTATGGCTACCTCTCTGCCAAATTTCAAGTAATTCTGTTCAGCCGTTCGGGCTGTAGCTGTGTCTAAAGGTCCTACGGAAAAATGCATGGGGAAAACGCGTTCTCGGCCCCTGCTTGACGAATCACCCCGAGATTTTCAGGGTAGGAGCTGAACGGAGCGCCCCATTAGTTTTGAAAATTTTGCGAGGATTCGTCAACCGGCGCCAAAGTTATTCAAAATAGAATTTTGAGATTTCCTATGGAAACTAGGTTGTAACTATAACTATCTACTGGCGACCGCCAGTAGATAATATATATATATATATATATATATATATATATATATATATATATATGCCTGCTCCAATGCACCTTTTTGAAACGGATCACTCGCTGGCGGGTGCTGCTCGCACGGTGGTGCCCCGTGTATAATATCTCGCTCCAAGGTTTTCCTCTCTCCCGTCCGGGAAGAAGATAGCTGCACTCGCGGGTTAGGTTGGTAACCAGTTTTTATTTAGCGCTTCACAAACGCGTTTCGGGTCTTCCCTTCGTCAGTGTGTTATATGAAGTGTAGATTGAGATTGTTGTTGTTGAGATGGGCTATATAGTCTTTGGCACTATTGGCAGACCCTCTCCAGACTATGAAAAGGTCGTCAATATCACAGGACTATACACATGCATAGACCACAAACAGGGACTGGAGGCGGTGGAATATTTCCTGAATAAAAGGGCGATCAAATTACTAGAACACAGTAAGATGCTAATTGAGCTCATACGGTTCTGCCTATATAACAACATATTTCTTTTTCAAGGTGACCTCTATAGGCAGGTATCGGGGACCGCGATGGGTACCTGCTTCGCCCCCAGCTACGCGAACTTGTTCGTGGGCTGGTGGGAGGAGCAGGTAGTCCGGTCCCCCACTAATGCCGTATGGACAGCCAATATAGTGACCTGGCACAGGTACATTGACGACCTTTTCATAGTCTGGAGAGGGTCTGCCAATAGTGCCAAAGACTATATAGCCCATCTCAACAACAACAATCTCAATCTACACTTCACAGGCGAGATTAGTTCGGTGGCAGTGAACTATCTCGACCTGGAAGTGAGGATCCAAGAGAACAGGATCACTACGGCTCTCTATCGAAAGCCGACTGCAGGCAATAGTACACTACACGCAACTAGTGGCCATCCAGAAAAATTAAAGAGAAGCATCCCATATGGGGAACTCTTGCGTTTGAAACGCAACTGCTCAAGGGAATGCGATTTCTTAAATGCAGCCAAAGAGAGCATTGATAGATTCGCTGCCAGAGGCTATGACTTAAAGTTACTAGACAACACCCTAGAAAAGGTCAATAAGATACCGAGAGAAAAACTGCTGGAGGTTAACATAAAGGAAGGAAAGAAAGAAGAGGGCAAATTCCGTATAATTACGACCTTTTCTGAGGATGCAGATTCTCTAAGACGCATTTTCAGAAAAAATTGGCACATTTTGAAAACTGATCAGATTATTGGGAAAGATATTCCACCTGTCCCATTAATGACTTTTAGAAAGGCGAGATCACTAAAAGACAAATTGGTTCATAGCCATCTAGAAAATCCCACAGCTAAACAAGGGACATTTGGTGAATTAAGGGGATTTTTCCCGTGTGGGAAATGCAAAGCCTGTGCATTCAGTAAAAGAACCCTTAACTATGAAATTAAAGGTATGAAAGAAAGACAAACCATCAAATAATTCATCACATGTCAAACTACACATGTAGTTTATTGTCTGATGTGTCCCTGTAAGCTAAGATACATTGGGAGCACTATACACAGTGTTAAAATCAGGATTCTAGAGCACATGCGTGCTATAACAAACAGGGACATGAGTTACCCAGTGGCGAGACACTTTGCCATCAAACACCAAAGCAACAGGAACCTACTTCAATTTTTTGGGCTGGATCATGTGCCTCTCCATACCAGAGGAGGGGACAGGGTACTCAAATTGAGGAGATTGGAGTCGAGATTTATCATTGACCTACAAACAAAAAGCCAGAAAGGTCTGAATAGTAATGAAGAGTTAACGGTGCACCTGGGGGTCTAGGTGATAAACGAAAAAGATAGACAAAACTGTATATACCTCTTAATATAAAGTACACACACTCTGGGGGTTTTAGCCGATACACGGCGAGATGAAAGAAAGCGAGGAGGAATAGGGTGGTTCAATGGAACCACTAATGCCGATCCACGGCGAGATATTAATTTCATTAGGATTTAACTAATGATGAATTACACTTGACAAAGAATGAATTATGTCAATAATATTGTTGTAAATATTGTATATAACTTAATTAACAAACAAGTGTGAATACGATATATGTATACTGAAAGATGGCGCCCATACAAACTATGTGGCAGCAGTCCTTCCTTGCTTTCCAGTGCCCGTAATGGTCAATGTGATGTATTTTTTGTATATAAAATGGCGCCGCGCTGTATCTGTCATATAACACACTGACGAAGGGAAGACCCGAAACGCGTTTGTGAAGCGCTAAATAAAAACTGGTTACCAACCTAACCCGCGAGTGCAGCTATCTTCTTCCCGGACGGGAGAGAGGAAAACCTTGGAGCGAGATATATATATATATATATATATATATATATATTATCTACTGGCGGTCGCCAGTAGATAGTTATAGTTAGGACCGAGTTCCCATAGGAAATCTGAAAATTCTATTTTGAATAGCTTTGGCGCCGGTTGACGAATCCTTGCGAAATTTTCAAAACTTATGGGGCGCTCCGCTCAGCTCCTACCCTGAAAGTCTCGGGGTGATTCGTCAAGCGGGGGCTGAGAAAAAAGGGGGGGTCCCAAAACGCGTTTTCCTCATGCATTTTCCCATAGGACCTTTAGTCAAAGGTACAGCCCGAACAGCTGAACAGAATTACTTGAAATTTGGCAAAGAGGTAGTACTCAGGTCAGGCATGTGCCTTTTGCATATATGGTGTCAATCTGTTCAGTAGTTCCTGAGAAAATTGCAGTTAAAAGTACATAAATATCTATAGGCGCGCACCGTGCGGGCACCGTGCGCGCACGGTGCGCGCACCATAACGTGCGCGAGCGTAATTCTGATTGGTGGTTACATGTCAGTCAACATTCGAATCGGTCGAAATCAGGAAGTGTCGGCCGCCATTTTGTGTGTGACAGTGAAAAAGAAAGGTGGAGAACGTGAAAAGGGGGCAGGGTAGAGAGTTCCTGACCCCCTATCCTTTGTCAGGGGGTCCCTGAAGGACCCCGAAGGGTGAAAAAAACATTTTATTTTTTTTCAAAAAATCGCGGGGTGCGCGCACGGTGGCAAAAAATTCATTAAAAAAATTACAACACAGTATATTAGGAATATAGCTCTTCTTGGAGAAGTGAAGTGAGTTCTGAAAAGAACTGTTGTTTTTTGTCGAGCAGCAAAAAAAAAAAATGCAGCAAAAAAAAAAAAAAGAAAAACTGTTCAGCGGGAACAAAAAAAAAAGGAAAAAAATTAGGGGGTGGAGCTGCGGCTGCAGATGATGTGCTCGGCTGAGCTGCTGGAAGGTTGTCTCTTGCAGCCCAAGCATAAGCCACAGGATGCATTGCTTTAAAGTGCCTTATCATGGAGTAAATACTAAATGAGAATTTTTTTTTAGGGTCTCCTCTAGATAAGACCACACCACAAACAGTGCAGGTGACTTTAGGAGTATTCACCTTCTTCTGACCCTCTGGAAAAGTAAAAAATTGCCAAATAAATGAGTCCTTTTGTTTCCTCTGCCTTGGGGGCACAAAGGTCTCCTCCTCATTCCCTGAAGAAGTCTCCTGTTCTGCCATTTTTAGGTGCAGGAAAAGCTGTTCAGCTCCTTCTCCCAGGAAATAAGAAGTATTAATGAAGGGAGTGGGTGTGGTGTTGGAAGATTCTGGAACTGAAACTACTTTGAACCAATGAAAAGTGTTGTTTCGTAATCACATGACTTGCCGTGCACGCACGGTGCGCGCACGGAGCACGCACGCATGCGCACACGGAGCACATAAGCATGCACACACGGAGCACGTACGCATGCGCACACGGAGCATGCGCGCATGCGCGTACAGAGCATGCGCGCATGGAGCATGCCCGGAGCACGCACGGAGCACGCACGCATGCGCACACGGAGCACATACGCATGCGCACATGGAGCACGTACCCATGCGCACACGGAGATGGTGCGCGCACCGTGAAAAACTTAAAATTTTTTTTTAAAAAAAATGTTTATAAGTTTATGGAAGATATAGGTTTCACACTTAGGAATTCGCATTTTAAAAGCCTTGCAAATTCACTGAAAAAACCATAGGTTTCACACACGTTATAGTTAGGAATTAGCATTTAAAAAACCTTGCAAATTCACTGAAAAAAACATTCAGCTAACTATAACTCGCGCAACCGCAATCCACTGCTGATGACGTCACATAGTTGGATATTAGCATCTAAAAAACCTTTGAAATTCACAGAAAAAAACATAGGTTTCAGGCAGTGTATTGTTAGCAATTAGCATTTAAAAAACCTTAACATTCACTGAAAAAACCATAGGTTTCAGGGGCGTTCTAGTTAGCCGGACTTTTCACTCGTACAAAACCATTGAAATTCCCCCGTTATAGTTATAGTCATTGGAGATGTCATCAGTGATGTCATGAGTGATGTCACTGACCATGTCATGAGTGATGTAATATGTCACGTCATCAGCAGTGGATTGCGGTTGCGTGAGTTATAGTTAGCTGAACTAACTATAACGGGGGAATTTCAATGTTTTTTTACGAGTGAAATGTCCAGCTAACTATAACATGTGTGAAACCTATGGTTTTTTCAGTGAATATATATATATATATATATATATATATGAAACACCACACTTTCCAATCCAAAAGTATTCACGGACACCAAGGAGATTTGCAGTTTAGAGTTGGTTTATTGAACTGCAAACACAACGCATTTCAGCTTTCGCCTTGTTCACGCTGAAATGCGTTGTGTTTGCAGTTCAATTAACCCACTCTAAACTGCAAATCTCCTTGGCGTCCGTGAATACTTTTGGATTGGAAAGTGTGGTGTTTCATATTTGGGGCTACCGATTACCCCGGAACGGACCGTCCTGGCAGACAGCCTTCATTTTTATCGGGATTGTGCTGTATATATATATATATATATATATTACCTACTGGCGGTCGCCAGTAGGTAGTTATAGTTAGGACCCCGTTTCCATAGGAAAACTGCAACATTCTATTTTGAATAACTTTGGCGCCGGTCGACGAATCCTCGCGAAATTTTCAAAACTAATGGGGCGCTACGCTCCGCGCCTACCCTGAAAGTCTCGGGGGGATTCGTCAAGCGGGGGCTGAGAAAAAAGGGGGGTTTCCCCATGCATTTTTCCATAGGACCTTTAGACACAGCTACAGCCCGAACGGCTGAACAGAGTTACTTGAAATTTGGCAGAGAGGTAGTCTACAGGTCAAGGAAGTGCCTTTTGTAGGTCTGGTGTAAATCTGTTCAGTAGTTCCTGAGAAAATAGCATTTAAATCAATATATATATCTGTGGCAGCTTACCGTGCACTTACCGTGCGCTTACGGTAAGCTTACCGTACGCGTACGGTGCCGTGCGCGAGCGCGATTCTGATTGGCTGTTAGATCTTAGTAAACATTCGAATCGGTCGAAACCAGGAAGTGTCGGCCGCCATTTTCTCTCTCGCACTCTGAGGGGGGGAGGAAAAACAAAGTTGGATAACATGAAAAGGGGCAGGCTAGACAGCTCCTAACCACCTATCCATGGTTAGGGGGTCCCAAAAGAACCCCCAAGGCCAAAAATTCATTTTTTTTTTTTTTCAAAAACGCCGATTGCACTTACGGTAAAAAAAAAAAACAAAAAAAAAATTATCCACATTTTCCACACCCCGTGTCCAAAAGGTGCCCGAAGGGCCCCTTTTTGTGCATGGCATATTTATACTGTGATCATTTAATACATAACCTTTCACAACGAAGCGCATAATATGTCCTCCGTGTGGGGGCGAAGCGCATCGTGCGTACATGGCCCACGGCATGGCCCACGGCACTAACTGCGTAAAGTGGGCGCGCGGTGCGCGAAGCGCACCGCGTGCTCACTGTGCGCGCACGGTGCGCGCACGGAACGAACTGCGTGAAGTGGGCGCGTATGCCACGAACGGCGTGGAGTAACTTAGCATTTAAAAAAACGTACAAATTCACTGAAAAAACCATAGGTTTCACACACGTTATAGTTAGGAATTAGCATTTAAAAAACCTTGCAAATTCACTGAAAAAACCATAGGTTTCACACATGTTATAGTTAGCTGGACATTTCACTCGTAAAAAACAATTGAAATTCCCCCGTTATAGTTAGTGCAGGCAACTATAACTCACGCGACCGCAATCCTCTGCTGATGACATATGTGTCTTTATGAAAAAAAAATATTTGCAATATATGTATAGCTAAAATTTAATGGAAGAAGACATGGGCAAACAATGGACATACCAATATCAGTTACAACAACCTATTCAGTAATTCTAAGATCCACATACACATCCACTCATTCACCAACAGTCCTATACAGTCACTCATACATGTACTCACTCATCATATGTAGTCATACACCTATACATCCTGTTACACACCGTGCCACTCATCCATAGAGTTACTCACACACATAGTCACTCATGCTAATAAAGAATCAAACATCCATTTACTTGCATATACAGTTATACACACACCACCACACTTACTTCTACAGAAACTTACACATACTTAGTCTTTTAAACAATCACTTATAGAAACACATACTTATTCATACAGGAACTATTTCAACCTCTCACTCTCACATGTACTCACTTATATACACCAATAGTCACATATACTAGCTTAAAACATATGTAGTTACTCATAAAGACACTATTGAGACAGTCATTCACTCACTAACACACCCATGCACACACTCATCCACCCATATAGTCCTGCACACATGCTGTCTTCAACACATACAAACAGTGAGTCACTCATTCATGCACCTATGCACTACGTAATACCCCCCACCAAACCATACAGACACTCAGACACTCATACTGATACTCAAAAAACCAACTAATAACCTATATAGACACTCATGTAGCTACTCACTAACCCATGCAGCCACTTATACACAAAGTGAGAGACTGATACAGATATTTACATATTTAAACATTACTCACTAAGCCATGTATTCACTAAGATACACTTAGTCAGTTATACAATCAATTTTTCAAAAACAAATCATCCATTTAGACACTTATATACCCATTTATTCTTCCATCGACCTTGAGGTATACATATATAAAACATATGTAATTTTCAGAAAAACACTCACTGGATGATGTCATCAGTGATGTCATCAGTGATGTCATTTGAGATGTCATCAGTGATGTCACTGACCATGTCATGAGTAATGTGATATGTGACGTCATCAGCAGTGCATTGTGGGCGCGCGAGTTATAGTTAGCTGAACTAACTATAACGGGGGAATTTCAATGGTTTTGTACGAGTGAAAAGTCCAGTTAACTATAACGCCCCTGAAACCTATGGTTTTTTCAGTGAATTTCTAAGGTTTTTTTAAATGCTAATTCCTAACTATAACGTGCCTGAAACCTATGGTTTTTTCAGTGAATATATATATATATATATATATATATATATATATATATATATATATATATATATATATATATTACATACTGGCGGTTATCAGTAGGTAATTATAGTTAGAACCTAGTTTCCATAGGAAAAGCGTTTTTTGATTTGCCAATATCTTTGACGAGGTGTAATGAATCTTCGTGAACTTTTCCAAAAAGGGTTGGACCGCTCAGTTTGTGTGTTGAAAGTTTCGGGATGATTCATCAGGCGGGGGCTAAGAAAAAAGGGGGGTCCCAAAGCGCGTTTTCTCCATGTTATTTTCCATAGGAACTTTATTACAGGCTACAGCTCGACCTTCTGAACAGAATTACACCAAATTTGGCAAAAAGGTAGGTCTTGGTCTAGAGTGCACCCTTTTTGTTAAATGGTGTAAACCAGGACCTCAGGACACAAGTGGACTTCACCCCCCGAGCAGCAGTGCACCAAGAGGCGCGTTTGCAGAGTGGTGTAAAAAGGGGACGTGGCCTCAGACCACCTCTCTGCAATCCAGCTGTGTGGCGCATATTGGAGGTACCTGGTGGGCTAGTTGGCCCCCAGGGACCCTCAGTATTCAAGGGGGATTAATTCACCAACTAACAACGTGCCAGGGGGTGCGTTTGCGGAGTGGTGGAGAAAGGGGGCGTGGCCTTTATCTACCTCTCAGCAAACCCACTGCGTGGGGCTTACTGAAGGTAAGACGTAGGCTAGTTGGCCCCTAAAGGACCCCCAGCAGCGAAGGGGACTTCAATCTCCGTCCAAGAGCGTGCCTGGGAGGGTGTTTTTAGAGTGGTGGGCAACGGGGGCATGGCCTGGTACGAGTACTTACCAATGCTGCTGTGCGGGACTTGCTGGAGGTAATAGGAGGGGACGTTGGCCCCTAAGGATGTCCTTGGGGCCAACTACCCCTCTTGTTATCTCCAGTAAGTCCCACCCCGCCCCATATCATACAGTTTTATAACACATGCACTATTTATTAAAGGAAGCCAAAAGACTTCTGCTGATTAGTTTGATCAGTGCCATTTAGTCTTCAGATGATACAGGGCTTTGTCCATTCATTTGACTAAGCAAGCCAACACTTGGAGATCCTCTCCACTTAGTGCATATTTTATTGCGTCCATTGGGGTAGGAGTGCGGGATAGTTGCAAACAATATGCTGCAGTGACTCTAGTTTGTAGTTACACAAGCAACATTGCTTTGAAAAGCCTCCATATGACGGCCATGCTTGCCTATTCCCTATGAAAGAAGAACATAGAAAGCGAATGTAAACAAATTGCAATCTCAATAATTTAGCAAAATGACGAGAGAAGTGATTAGCCAATTTCTCCCCCAGACAATCAATCAATCAAGCGTTTGTTAAGTGCAACTACTCACCTGTAAATGTCTCAAGGCGTTGGGGGTGGGGGGAGTGCAGGTTCCAGTCCATCAAGGAAGGGGTCTGCCGAAGAGCCAGGTTTTGAGGTTTCTAGCGAAGATTGGAAGCGATGTTGTCAGTCTGAGGTGGAGCGGAAGGGCGTTCCAGGTTTTGGCTGCGAGGAAGGAGAAGGAACAGCCTCCTGATCTGGTTTTTCTGGTGTGGGGGACCATGGCGTAGGAGAGCAGGGCTAATCGTAGGGTTCTTTGGGGTGCGTGGAATTGGAGTCGGCTGTTCAGGTATGCTGGTCCGGTGTCGTGGAGGGCCTTGTGTGCGTGGGTGAGCATCTTGAAGGTGACTCTAGCCTTGTTGGGGAGCCAGTTGAGTGTGCGCAGGTGCTGGGACATGTGGCAGTGTCTTGGCAAGTTGTGGACCAGTCTTGCGGCGGCGTTCTGGATGTTCTGTAGCTTGCCGGTGAGGTTTTTGTTTATTCAGGCCTAAAGTGTGTTGCCGTAGTTGAGTCTGCTGGTGACCAGGGCATGAGTGACGGTCTTTCTGTGATCGAGGGGCATCCATTTGAAGGTCATACATAGGAGGCGGAGGGTGTGGAAGCAGGAGGACGAGACGGAGTTGATCTGGCGGACCATTTGGAGCTCGGAGTCCAGGGTGATTCCCAGGTTGTGTGTGTGGTCCGTGGGGGTGGGCGGGTTCTGAGGGCAGGGGGCCACCAGGTGTGTTGCCAGGTGTCGGGGTTTGGGCGCATGATGAGTACTTCTGTTTTGTTGGTGTTTAGTTGTAGGCAGCTGTTATTCTTCAATTTGGCGATGGCTTCCCTGCCTTCTCGAAAGTTGTGTCTGGCGATGTTGGGTTCATTGGATGGGGAGAGGATGAGTTTGGTGTCGTCTGGGTATGACACAATGTTGAGTCCATAGGTTCTGACAATGGGGGCGAGCGGAACCATGTAGATGTTGAAGAGTGTAGGGCTGAGGGAGGACCCCTGAGTGACTCCGCAGGTGGTTGGTGTAGGGTCCAAGAGGAAACGGGGGAGTCTGACCCCCTGTGTTCTGCCGGAGAGGAAGGAACGGATCCAGTCGAGGGCCTTGTCCTGGATCCCTCCATCTTGGAGTCTGCATATTAGGGTGCGGTGAGAGACTGTGTCAAACGCCGCTGAGTGGTCGAGGAGGATGAGGGCTACTGTTTCTCCTTTGTCCAGTAGGGTGCGGATGTCGGCTGTTGCAGCGAGGAGGGCGGTTTCCGTACTGTGGTTTTTTCTGAAGCCGGATTGGGAGGAGTCGAGGATGTTGTGCTCTTCGATGAATGTGGCGAGTTGGCTGTTGATGGCTTTCTCGATAACTTTTGCTGAGAACGGGAGCAGGGAGATGGGTCTGTAGTTTTTGAGGTCAGTGGGGTCTGCCGAGGGTTTCTTCAGGAGGGGGTTGACCTTGGCATGTTTCCAGTCATCAGGGAATGAGGCGGTCGCCAGGGAGCGGTTGATGGTGTGGCGGAGCATGGGTGCGATGGTGTCGCGGCTCTGTTGAAGATGTGGTGGGGGCAGGGGTCCTTGGGGGCACCGGAGTGGATTGACTTCATCGTCTTCAGTGTGTCTTCGGTAGTGAGGGCTGTCTTGTTGTCAATCGCTGGCTTCAGAGTTTCGGGGTGGTTGGTGGGGGTACAGTGTGTTGGTTGACTTCGCCAAAGTTGTCGTAGATGCTCTTGATTTTGTGGTGATAGAAGGTGCTGAGTTTGTTGCAGAGGTCTTGTGAGGGAGGGATGTCAGTCGACTCACTGGTGGGTTGGGCGAACCCCTTGATGATGTTGAAGAGTTCTTTGCTGTTGTGTGTGTGTGTGGAGATTCTGTCTTCAAACGCTTTTTTCTTTGTTTTTTTATGAGTTGGTGGTGGGTGTTGGTCGCAGCTCTGAAGTTGTTGTGTGCTTCTGTGGATTTGGTGTTCCTCCAGGCCTTTTCGAGGCAGCGGCAAGTGCGTCTGGACTCTCAAAGTTTGGTGGTAAACCATCTGGCTATCTTGGCATGGGTGTTGTTGTTTTTCTTGATGGGGCTATGGTGTTGGCGCTGTCGGAGATCCATCTGTGCAGGGTTCGGGCTGCGGTGTTGGGGTCGTCGTTTTCCGCGATGGTTGGGATGGAGTTACTGAGTGAGGAGTTGAGCTGGTCATCGGTGATTCTGGTCCAGTTTCTTCGTGGGAGCAGGTGCTGGTGACTGTGGATGGTGGGTGTTCTGAAGGTGAAGAGGACGCATCGGTGGTCAATCCATGAGAGTTCGGTGATGTGGCTGAAGGTGATGGAGTTTTCTGTTGTGAAGAGGGGGTCGAGGGTGTGTCCTGCTGAGTGCGTGGGTTTGGTCATGATTTGGCGGAGTCCAATGTTGTGGAGGTTGTCCAGGAGGGATGTGGTGCTGGGGTCCAGTTGGTTGTCGAGGTGGAAGTTGAGGTCTCCCAGAAGGGTGTAGTTGGTGGATGTGATGGCATGTGGGAAGATGATGTCCTTGATGGAGTTGGCAAACGGTCCGCGGGGTCCAGGGTGTCGATAGATGAGGGTTCCTTGGGGGGTGGTGGTAGGGCTGGTCAGTATCTTGAAGTGTAGGTGTTCCATCATGTCTGAGGGCTCATCGGGGAGTGTGCTCAGGCGGAGGGTGGATTTGTGGACGATAGCAATTCCTCCTCCCGTGTGGGTGTGGCGGTCCTTCCTGGAGATCTTGTATACTTGGGGAATGGCAATGGCGATGTCCGGTCCCGAGGTGGTGTTGGTCCAGGTTTCGGTGAAGAACGCTATGTCCCGGTCCCAGGGGCAAGAAGGCGACCGCTAGCCTAGCGGTGTGAGCTGCTTACCGTCTCACTCCCAGAATCTCTGACCCGAGGAGAGCCTACGCCGATGGGAGACTGACTGACCACCTGATTCCGTCTCCACGCTGATTTCCGCAGTAACATTCATGACTCGCTGGCGCGAAGCATAGCCGGATCGACTCTGTTGCCCCTTCTTGGACTCTGGTGCTGCCTGCTGCTATCAGCTTTGTTATCGTGCTCCGGGATCCCTCTTTGCTATTGCTTTTGCTGATTTGGGCTTGGCTCTCCGTTTGTGTGACCGGACTTTTCCTAACTTTATTGGTGCCGGGTTGCTCGCATCCACCTCCGCTGTTGTTTATGTGGCCCCTCATCATTCGGCTTCCTCGGCTACGTGATTTCACCCGGTATCTCTTGTTCTGTTGGGCAAGACAATCGGCGCTTTGCTCTGCATACACTATGCCGCCAAAAAACTCCAATCAGCCGCCGAAGCCTCTCAATACGCGTAGCGGCAAGAACAAGAACGCCCAAAACGCTGGCATAGAGGAGCTGGAAGCTGCTAATCTAACCCGAGGGTTAGTTAAACCCGGTGAGTCCACATCCATATCTACCTCTTCCTCGGCTAAAAAAGGTGGGGATGGTTCTCAATCAAACAGTTCCTGCATTATTCAATAAGCAAGCTGCTAAAAACGCTACTAATCTGAGTGTATTGGTACCGACTCTCTCTGCACCTGCAGACACCTCCTCAAACTTTGTTTCTCATCCTGAGTTAGAGGCGTCGCGTTCTCTCGACTCTGTGCATGTGCTTGGATCACCGTCGCACAGCACTCTGAGAGTTGTAGTTCCAATTATTTCTATTAATACTGCTGGGGATGGGGGGGCTTCGAATACCAATACCATCACAAATGCTCAGATTACTTCTCTGTCTATGTCTGCTCAGCCCATATCAGCATCTATCGAAACTCTGTGTCAGGAATCTGCCTTGGAGCCCACTGAGAATTTTTTTTCCATGTCTGACCTCACATCTGATGAAAGTATGGATAAGGACTGGGCTGACTATCCAGAAGACAGTAGCCCGGGTGAAGAGACGGGGGCCAGCGTGTCGTCACCTGTCTCTAGTGTGACAGTAAAGAAACATAAGGTCAGGGCTAGGAGAACACCTCCAATCCGGAACAAGTCCAATGGTGCAGCAGATCCTCTATCCATTCAAACTAATCCTTCAAGTGACCCAGCTATTCGTGAAGCACCGGATTCCGATCTTTCTCCGGAAGTGACTCTCTCTATGATTTACCAAACTATGTTGGCTCATCGATCAGATACCAAAATCGAGATCGCTCGTACACAAGGTACATGTCAAAAAGTTAAAAATGCTGTTCGTCGCATCACAAAAATTTGTACCGACATGACGACCAGAGTCTTGGAAGCCGAAACCAGGATATCTTCCCTCGAAGATGAAGTTGCTATACAAAAAAAAGAATTTGCCACTGTCAAAGCACAACGGGATGATGTCAGCTTCAAGCTTGCTGAGATTGAAAATCAATCACGGAGAAACAATTTGCGTGTGCTTGGAATTCCTGAGAATCTAGGTGGTCCAGACATTCGGAAGTTTATTTGCGATCTTTTCTCGGAAGCACTCCCCGAACTTACATCCTGGAACTGGCCTCTGATCATTGAACGTGCTCATCGCTGTCCGTTCCAAACTAAATCTAGACCAAAAGAGGGAGAGTATCCGAGAGCCATTCTGGTTAGATTTAACAACTTCTTAGCGAGAGAAGCTATTTTTGATCTGGCCAGACCGGATAAAAAGCGTTTTGCTAAGGGTTGCTGTTTTTTTGTTAGACCGGATTTTTGTCAGTCCACTGTTACTAAGCGATGGCAGTTAAGACAATTAATGGCCGGTTTTCAAGGAAAAGGTGCCACGGTCTATTTACAAAATCCAGCCAAACTTAAAGTTATTTTCAAAAACCAAACAAACTTTTTTGTTTCCGAAATTGCTGCAAAGGAATATCTTGACTCTTTATGAATTAATGTTTATCTTCAAAAGAACGACATTTAAATATTATAGTTATGATATAGTTATGTTGGGTTGATATTGTTGGCTGGTCTAAGCTGATCTCTGAACTGCATTTTTTCGTCTCGGGTCATCTGGGAGGGGGGCGGGGGGGCACTCGGCGACCCCAGGGATTGGCTATCCCTGTGTCTCATAAGGTGGGTTGGGGTGGGGGGTGGAGTCGGGGTGGGGGGGAAGTTGTCTGGGGTGGGTGTGGGGGGGTGGTGGTTGTGATGGTGGTGGGGGTGTAACTCAACATCAGTCCAATTTGAGCAAGATACAATGAAAATGTCTTGTTATTTGCAAGCTATCGAGTTTCGTTCAGGCTGTTTTATTAATGTCTCAATACTGGGTAAAACAATGACTTTTTTTAATTTGGCTTGTCTTCAATTATATACAGAGCCTTGTTTGATAAATCCTAGCTTCCTAATTTTTCTTTGTTTTGAATCTCAATGGATAAGATAATTAAAATTTGTACTTTCAATGTTAATGGTCTTAATGATGCGAAGAAGCGAGGTATTTTGTCCAAAATGATCCATTTACTGCAAATAGATATACTCTGCCTCCAAGAGACGCATTTATCATGGGAGAAAAGGGATTTGTTAAAGAGCTTGGGGCTGGAAGTGTTAGTGGCTTCTAGGCAGACCGGTATTAAACGTGGTGTAGCCATACTCATGCGTCGGAATTTGGGCATTTTAATTAAGACTGCTGCTGACAAATGGGGCCGTTGGGCCATGGTAGAACTTTTAATCTCTCAGAACAGGTTCATGATTTACTCAGTTTATGGTCCCAACCTTGACGACTCCGAATTATTTAATTATCTAAATCAGGAGCTTGCTCTCTGCAGTATTCCCATTATTTTCTGTGGGGATCTCAATATTCATATCGACGCTGCCTTTAACATTAGACAAAATCTAAGGTATAAAGGATCGAAGCCACGGCCTTTTAAGGCTCTCCGATCCTTGGTACTAGACAATGCTTTATCTGATGCTTGGCATACTGTCCACCCGGATGAGTATGGCTTCACTTTTTTTTCTGCTCCGCATAAGAAACATGTTCGGATTGATTTTTTTTTTTATCTCAGTTTTTTCTGGGTAAAATTGTGGTAGAAATCCTGCCCAGGTTGCTGTCGGATCACAACCCCCTCTGTTTAAAGCTTAGTATCTCATCAATCGAACAAGGGCACAAATCTACTTGGACGTTTCAACGGAATTTACTTTTACAATCAGATTACATTCAATTTATGTCTAAAGTTATCCAGGATTATTTTGAGTTAAATAATCAGTCAGCCTCAGTTCCAGTAGTCTGGGACACATTCAAATCTGTGGTACGGGGAGAGACATTAAAATATTCCAATTTTCAATTAAAGGATAAGCGGAAAAAATTTAAAAGGGACTGTGATTTAGTTTTATATGCAGCTGGCTGAATGTATTAAATTGAATTGTGATATAGAGGAATCCCAACTGGATCTATCGATCAAACGCAGCTTTGTTTATGCTCATTTAGCTGATCAAGTAGTCTTACATCATAATCAACATCGGACTGAAAGCTACGAACTAAGTGAACAAACCGGGAAAATCCTAGCACATAGACTACGTCAAAAAGCCACTGTTAATGAGATCCTAAAAATTCAAGATCTTCATGGGGGCTTTCAAACCTCTAAAGAAGATATACTTGCCGCTTTTAACGAATTCTATCAATTGCTCTATCATCAATCGGATCGTGTTCCGGGCTTCGTTATAAAACAATATCTTGATCAGATCCATACTACGGAAATGCCAGCAGAATATGTAGAGTGTCTTAGCACCCCAGTTACTTGGGATGAGATTGAACTCGCCATTACTGGTCTCGCGGCTGGAAAAGCCATGGGTCCCGATTCTATCCCGCTGGAATTCTATCGAGTATTCAGAGGAATTTTAAAGCCAGAATTACTGAAGATCTTTTCTTCGGCTTTTGCTGGCAATCCACCTGCGTCATGGTCCCTCGCAACGATAGTAATTTTTTTTAAAAAGGGTAAAAATAGTGAAGAATTAGGCTCATATCGTCCTATCTCCCTGATTTCCACCGATAGTAAGATCTACTCAAAAATTCTCGCTAACAGATTGAACCCATTGATGCCGACCCTTGTTTCAATCAGACAACATGGCTTTATATTGAAAAGAGATACTACAGACCATGTTAAAAAAATAATAGCTTTATTAGATTGGGCTCAGACCTCTGAATCTCCGGTTGCGGTGGCCCTGTTGGACGCAGAAAAAGCGTTCGACAGGGTCTCTTGGGAGTTCCTCTGGTCCACCATGCTCTGGATGGGCTTTCCTATCTCATATATTAATGCTGTGAAAGCCCTTTATATTCAACGTAAAGCTGCCATTAGAATAACCAATTCCATTTCAAAGGGCTTTCCGATAACAAGAGGGACTAGACAAGGCTTTCCTTGTTCCCCCTTGCTGTTCGCTTTATACCTAGAACCGTATCTACGTAATTTATCCCTTGCAGCAGATATCATACCCGTTAAAATTAACACCAATCTTTTCAAAATTTTTGCTTATGCAGATGATGTTGCTGTAACCACCGTAGATATCGGCCGTGCATTCCCAAAAATCATATTTTTGGCGGAAGAATTTGGCTCTTTATCCGGCTATAAATTAAATGTGGCCAAAACCCAACTGATTCACTCTGATTTCGGCCGACCTAAAGAAATGGTTTTTGATCTTGAAGCCCAATATTTGGGGATAACGATATCATCCAAGGTGGAGGATATTGTACGTTTAAATATCGAGGCTGTCTTGAATTTTTCTAATAAAACTTTGGAGAGACTCAATAACTTGCACTTTTCTCTTTTTGGCCGTGTCAATATCATTAAAATGTTAATTTTACCAAACTTTTTATATTTATTTCGCACTATACCGCTCTTGTTTCCGGCTCATTATTTTACAAAAATTGATAGAATGATCTCCAGATTCCTGTGGGGGTATCACCGCTCTCGTCGAGCGTTAAAATGGTGCTTTTTGCCTAGGCTGAAAGGGGGGTGGGTGTAGCTAATTTTCGGGTGTATTATTGGCTTATTTCTTTAAGATCTATGGGGATACTTCTCTTTGTGGACACCGTTACTGAAGAATCTGTCTACCCCTCAGTTTAAGAATTACTGTTAGGTAAGGCAGCTCCTCAATATTTAGTTAAAATTATCGAACCCAGCTATTATAAAAAAAACAAATTCAAGACTATTCTAGCTTGTTTTACAATTTGGCGACAATTTAGGAACAAAATTCTGTGTCTGGGGGAAACCACTTACTATTCCCCAATTTTCAATAACTTTGCCCTGCCCCCGGTTTTTCATGATCAAATCATCAGAGTTTGGTATCTTTCCGGAATACAGATCTTAGGTGATCTATATGAAGAGGCTCAATTTTTTTCATTTTCGGCTCTCCGAACCAAATATGGCTTACCACAGCATCATTTTTTTAAGTATCTTCAGATTCGGAGTTTTCTAGAATCAAAAGGACTTCTAACTAATCCCTGTATGAATCCTCATAAGATCTTAGAAACTATCAAGAAAATAAATAAAATAGGCCCAACTTATCAAATGATTATTAATCACCTTGAAGATGATTTATTCTCCGTAGAGAGCAAATGGCAAAGGAAGTTAGATATAGTAGAGATTGATATAGGAAGATCTACCGATATATCTATGAAGGTACTTTTTGATGGGTCCCTCCAAAGCCAGCACTATATGTCTGTTTTCGATCTTTATTATTCCCCCGCCAAGCTAGCTAAGTGGAAGGTCGGCGGCGAATCAAGATGCAATCGTTGTAATGAGGTGGATGCGGGCTCTATTCATATGTTCTTTAAATGCGAAAAACTATCCCGGTTTATCACTGATATTGAATCTTTTATTAATAACAATCTACGGATAGTTGTAAAACTTTCTCCTGAATTGGTCATTTTTGGTGTTCAAGCAGATCAGTCAGGGAAAAGACTTATTGCTGAAGAAGCATTTTTGTTTATCTGTATGTCCGTTTTCCGTCTCTGTATTACTTCCCGATGGATTGATAAGGAACCTCCGACCTTCCATCAATGGCAATGCAAGTTGCTCTCTATTTATCATATAGAATTGGCTATGTATAAGCTTAAGGGGATAAAGAAAAAAAGACAAGGTCTAAAAATCTGGGATCCAGTCACTAATTGGATTTAAGTGATCTACCCTGTTTCTTTTCTATTATTGCTGTTTATATGTTATTTATATTATGCTTGCTTTCTGTTATATTGCTCATTGTCTGACTGTTTGTTGTAAAAAAACTTTAAATAAATAAAAAAATAAAAAAAAAAAGAACGCTATGTCCCAGGTGGTGATGTCGAGAAGGTCACAGATTTCTGTGGCGTGTTTGTGGAGGGATCGGACGTTGAGGAGGATGCATTGCAGGGTCTTTGGTTTGGGTGTGTTCTTGCGGTGGGGTTGTGCTGGGTCCGTGTTCCTGGCAGTGCTGTAGGTTTGTCGGCAGCAGTGACAGCTGAAGGGTCTGTGGGTGCCGGCAAGTGATGTTAGCGTGCAGTTGTTGTTGCGGCCTGGGTTGAGTGCGTGGAGTGCTACTGGGTCGTAGCGTTGGCGGGGTGGTGGTCTAGGGTTCCTGGCCCTGGTCGTGGTCGGGGACGGGCGCAGACAGGCTTGCCTTTGGTGCGCCTTCGGCACGCCAGCTGTCGCCATTAAGTAGGGGTCGGGTTGGGCTGGACAGCTGGGAAGCGGGAGTGTGGAGGGGAGCTGGATTGGGCAGGTCGCGCTGGTCGTGCTGGGGGGAGGGGCCGCGGGGCAGCAGCGTCGGGGAAAACGGGTGGAAAAAGGGAAAAGGAGGAATAAAGAGGAAAAAAAGGACTAAAAGTGAAATAGGGCAGAAAAGCGCAGAGAAGTGCACAAAACAGATTGAGCTGAGGGTAAAAAATGAGTGAAACGGAGAGGGAAAGCGGAGCAAGAGGAAGGAGACAGAGGTCCACTGGACCACCAGGGAGATAGAGCAGAAAAGCAGAAAAAGTGCAGAAAAGTGCAGAAAAGAGATTGAGCTGAAGGTAAAAAAACAAGAGAAACAGAGAGGGAAAGCAGAGCAAGAGAAAGGAGACAGAGGTCCACTGGACCACCAGGGATGAGGCGAAGGTAAACTTGCGGGTGGAGGAGGGCCTCAAACACCAACACTCGAGATTGCAGGGGCTCGGGGGAGGCCTCACTTAATGGTGGAGCTGCGAGGGAGGGAGAGCAATTTCACTGACAATGAGTCAGTGGTCTTGGTCGCCTGTCCCCGCAGCGGCCGCCATTAAGTACGGGTCGGGGAGTGCTGGACAGCTGGGAGGCGGGAGCGGGGAGGGGAGCTGGATTGGGCCGGGCGTGCTGGTCCTCTTGGGGGGGGGGAGGGGCCATGGGGGCAGCAACGGCAGGGAAAACAGTTGGTAAAAGAGAAAAGGAGGATTAAAGAGGAAAAAAAGGACTAAAAGGGAAATAGGGCAGAAAAGCAGAAAAGTGCAGAGAATTGCACAAAAGAGATTGAGCGGAGGGTAAAAAACGAGTGAAATGGAGAGGGAAAGCAGAGCAAGAGAAAGGAGACAGAGGTCCACTGGACCACCAGGGAGATAGAGCAGAAAAGCAGAAAAAGTGCAGAAAAGCGCAGAAATGAGATTGAGCTGAGGGTAAAAAAACGAGTGAAACGGAGAGGGAAAGCGGAGCAAGAGAAAGGAGACCACCAGGGACAAGGCTCTACGCTATTTAGCATCAATATTCTCTGAATGACAATGTCCCCATGGGCTTAATTTTAGAGGGGGCTTTTACCTGTTTCTTAATGATGTTTAAAAAATAGACCAGAAAAAAATATATATATATTACCTTGTGGCGGTCTACACTAGGTAGTTATAGTTGGGTCTGCTTTTCCATAGAAAGAACATTTTTGGTTTGCTAATAAATTTGGCACCGTTTGATGAATCTTCACAAAACTTGTTTTTAAAGTTCATTCACCTCAACAACTTCCCGGAAAGTTTTAGGGTGATCCGTCAAGCAAGGACCGAGAAAGAAGGCAGGTCCCAAAACGCAATATCTTCATGCATTTCCCATAGAATTCATTGGACAAGGCTACAGCACTGCTCAATGGAGTTACATCAAATTCGGCAGGAAACTAGTCCTTGGTCCACAGATTGTGCTTTTTGTGATTTGGTGTAAATCCGTTTGGTAGTTTTTGAAAAAGATAGGGTTAAAAATAATTGTACATTTTGGTCTTTGGGCCTGCAAGAGTCTCGAGAGACTCTCATGGGAACACCAATTTGAAAATAAAGCTTTCTGACTGGTCCAGGGAGCTTTATTTTCCTTAGGCCATTTAGATCCTGCAGGACTAGGGCTCCTGCAAGAGCAGATTGTATTTTTTATCTTTTGGTGTAAATTAGTTCAGTAATTTAAAAAAAATATAGGGTAAACAATAATTGTATATCTTGCCAGTTTGTGTCTGCGAGAGTCTCAAGAGACTTTCATGGGAGTGCCAATGTAAAAATAGAGTCTTTTGACTGGCCCAGGGAGCTTTATTCCCATTGGGCCATTTAGATCACATAGGAGTTAGACACCCACACGAGCGAGCTCTCTGATTGGCTGCCAGCAACATGAGAAAAAATGTTGCTGGCAGCTATTACAGGACTCAGGGACTTAGTCCTACTGTCTTAAAGTTATAAAAAAATAAAAGATATATGGGGGCTGGTAGGGGTACCCTGAGGCCCTAGGCACCATGATGGACCAAGAGGGACCCCCACTGGGGCCAAAATAGAAAAAGAAAAACAAATTGGTGGCCTGGCAGTATTTAAATAACTTATGCCCCGGGTGAACCTACCCTTGGGGCTGATTTCATAAAGGGAAGGGGGCTGCATGGCCCCCTCCCCGATACTCCAGAGGCCTTGAGGAGCCCAGGCCTGGGCTGAAATGTGTGTATATGGGGAAAGGAGCCACATGCTATCCCTAAGCCTCAAGAGGCTCAAGAGTGCCCACTCCTGAGGCAGAAAACAGTTTGTATGGGGAGGGGAGATAAGCTGCCCCTCTCCCCGACCCACAGGAGGCTCCAGGGAGTCCAACCCCAGGGCCAAAATTAGCTTATATGGGGGCAGGCCACACGGGCCCCCATGTCTAAGTGGCCCCAGCTGGGAACTCACCCCTGGGCCAACATTACTTTTTATGGGGAGGGGGCTGCATGGCCCCTCTCCTCAAGCCTTATGGGGTTGGCTGCATCTGGGGGTTGGCCGTAGGCTAGGCCCTGCAGGCAACCCCCGCTTCACATGGCCAAAGTGCATGCATGGCAGGGGGTTTGATTTACATATCGTAATTAAATATTACTTTACATATAAAAAAGTCTAAAAATTCACTGAAAAAAAGGTTAAAGTAACATTATAGTTAGGCGTGATAAAAAGATCTGTTTTTATTTTTCTTAAAAACCTTAGAAATTCACAGAAAAACAAAAGTTAAAGTAAATTTATTGCCAGGTAAATTTGTCAGTGACAACATTAGCGTTTTGAATTTTAAAAAAACACAGAAACTCACCAGTTATAGGTAGCAGCGCTAACTATAAAATGCACCCCCACCATGCACTGCTTATAACCTCATGTATGACATCACTCAAGACGTGTTCTATGACATCATTGATGACATCACTGATGACATCATCCAAACCTCTTTTGAACTCATTGCTCTGTAAGCAGGTATACAATTAGAGCTATGAAAGTAAAAGCAAAATAGCTCAGAATAATATGAATTGTCTTTACTGCTATCATACATACATCCTCCATAGGTAAAGTAAGCTTGTATTATTGGCAATATTGACCTAATACCATATAGTTCATGAGTAGCCGAATTCATGTTGATGATGAGCTGCAGATGAAAGGGTAACCTATCCTGCACACGCTGTTCAGTCTGTACACTGTTCAAGGAAAACCAAGTTCCTCCAGATACTCAAGCCCTGTTATATAACTAAGGCCCTACTACAGACACTCTTTACCTGTATCAAACCCCTGACAGTCATTGAACCTACATTGAGAAATGTAGTGGATATAAGTAGAAAAGTGAGTGCTGGAACCACGGTTACTCTATGAAGAGCGTTTACTTTGTACCACACTATTTGCATACAGTACAACTCTCATGGGAAATAAACCACGGTATTAAAAGGTATCTACTAAGCTATGCTGAACTTGTCTAAAGAGTGACTATTCACTTAAAATAATCAAGGTCTGAAGGTGCTAAAGATAATACTACCTACAGCCTTCATAATGAGGTGAAAGGTTTACAGATAACCATCTTCTGAAACAAAATAACACCATGCACATAGCTTAATACCTGGTGCACACAGTCTTCTATGTTATGTAGGAATTGTCACGCATAACTAAAAGGTGCTTACAATAATTAGTATGTTGTATGTAGAATCTTTGCTCTGTTGTAAACTTTTTCTACATAGTCTAAAACATGTGTGGAATATAATTGACACAAGTTGTCAACTGTCACCTGCATACAGGATTACTCTTCAATGGCAACATTTATAATGTCTTCAATACCTCAGCACACATATGATGCATTAGTAGCACATGGGTTTTGTTAACAATTACACCCATGAGCTGGATCCTGGCTGTACCCAAATAGGTAGAAAAGTAATATGGCAGTTGCCTGTCACTATGTAAACTATACAACAAACCAGTACATTTATTAGATGTCATCAGTGATGTAATTAATTATGCCATTTGATTTGTCAGTGATGTCATCAATGATGTTATCAGTGATGTCATGCAACATGTCATGTGTGATGTCATATGTGAGGTCATAAACAGTGTAAAGCGAAGAGTAAAATTATAGTTAGCACTTCTAACTATAACTGGTGAATTGCTGTTTTTTTTTAGTTCAAAACGTTCTTTTTGTCACTGACAAATTAACCCAACTATAACGTTACTTTAACCTTGATATTTTTCAATGAATATCTAAGATTTAAAAATAGAACCAGATCTTTTTATCACACTTAACTATAGCTAATATATATATATATATATATATCCAATGCAAGAGAACACCAACCATTGGAGGCCCACACGCATCCGTGTTAAAATTGTTTATTTTCTTCTGGCAGCACAGCTAACACTTCACCACAGTCGAGCTGAAATCGCTATGAAAGTTCCAACGCGTTTCGGGCGTCACTGCGCTCTTCATCTTGGGAAATGGCATGTAGGGAGAAACAGCGTGATAACTTCTTAATAAATGTTCTTAAGTCCCGCCTACTGGCGTCTTCGCTATGCAGTGTGGTATTAGTAGTTTTTCAACAGTCCTGTAGTTGGTCTCGCTGTTCTTTTCTCCTGAAAAATATAAAATAACCACAGTTGGTTGCTCGAGTTTGTTGAAAGTAATCGCTGCGCTAATTCTTCACCAGAGAAAACATCACGTTGCTCCATGAGTGACATTCAAAGTAATGACACAGGACCTGCTCTTTCGCAGCGGGGGCTCTCCGCGACCCGGGGCGGGCCGCAATATATCCAATGCAAGAGAACACCAACTATTGGAGGCCCACACGCATCCGTGTTAAAATTGTTTATTTTCTTCTAGCAGCACAGCTAACACTTCACCACAGTTGAGTTGAAATCACCATGAAAGTTCCAACGTGTTTCGGGCGTCACCGCGCCCTTCATCTTGGGAAATGGCATGTAGGGAGAAACAGCGTGATAACTTCTTAATAAATGTTCTTAAGTCCCGCCTACTGGCGTCTTCGCTATGCAGTGTGGTATTAGTAGTTTTTCAACAGTCCTGTAGTTGGTCTCGCTGTTCTTTTCTCCTGAAAAATATAAAATAACCACAGTTGGTTGCTCGAGTTTGTTGAAAGTAATCGCTGCGCTAATTCTTCACCAGAGAAAACATCACGTTGCTCCATGAGTGACATTCAAAGTAATGACACAGGACCTGCTCTTTCGCAGCGGGGGCTCTCCGCGACCCGGGGCGGGCCGCAATATATCCAATGCAAGAGAACACCAACTATTGGAGGCCCACACGCATCCGTGTTAAAATTGTTTATTTTCTTCTAGCAGCACAGCTAACACTTCACCACAGTTGAGTTGAAATCACCATGAAAGTTCCAACGTGTTTCGGGCGTCACCGCGCCCTTCATCTTGGGAAATGGCATGTAGGGAGAAACAGCGTGATAACTTCTTAATAAATGTTCTTAAGTCCCGCCTACTGGCGTCTTCGCTATGCAGTGTGGTATTAGTAGTTTTTCAACAGTTCTGTAGTAGGTCTCGCTGTTCTTTTCTCCTGAAAAAAATAAAATAACCACAGTTGGTTGCTCGAGTTTGTTGAAAGTAATCGCTGCGCTAATTCTTCACCAGAGAAAACATCACGTTGCTCCATGAGTGACATTCAAAGTAATGTCACAGGACCTGCTATTTCGCAGCGGGGGCTCTCTGCGACCCGGTGCGGGCCGCAATATATCCAATGCAAGAGAACACCAACCATTGGAGGCCCACACGCATCCGTGTTAAAATTGTTTATTTTCTTCTGGCAGCACAGCTAACACTTCACGACAGTCGAGCTGAAATCGCCATGAAATTTCCTACGCATTTCGGGCGTCACCACGCCCTTCATCTTGGGAAATGGGATGTAGGTATATATATATTACCTACTGGCGGTCGTCAGTAGGTAGTTATAGTTAGGACCTATTATCCATAGGAAATCCGCAGCATTCTATGTGGAATAACTTTGGCACCGGTTGACGAATCTTCGCGAAATTTTCAAAACTGGTGGGGCGCTCCGGTCCGCTCCTATCCTGAAAGTCTCGGGGTGATTCGTCAAGCGGGGGCCAAGAAAAAAGGAGGGTCCCAAAACATGTTTTGACCATGTAATTTTCCATAGGAACCGTTAATCGCAACTGCAACCTGAACTGCTGAACGGAATTACACGAAATTTGGCAAAGAGGTAGCCCTTGGTTCACACTCATGCTTTTTGGTTAAATGGTGTGAATCCGTTAAGTAGTTGCTGAGAAAATCAAAAGTAAAATCATAGATATATCTATGGGCGCGGTGGATCCGCGCACCCTGCCCAGCACGAGCTGTATGCTAATTGGCTGTCAACACTCCAAACCAGGAAGTGTTGGCAGCCATCTTGTTCCTCGGTAGAACCGAGGCACAAGAAAACAGAAGAAAAAACGCGCAGAACGCAAAAAGGGGGCAGGGTAGAAACACCCTGACCCCCTAGGCCTACTCAGGGGGTCCTACAAAGACCCCAAAGTCCCACCAGGAACCTCCAGTATGCGCCAGGGGTCTGCGTTGCAGAGAGGTGTTCTGAGGCCACGCCCTTTTTTACACCTCTCTGCAACGCAGCTCTGTGGCGCTTAATGGAGGTAGCTGGTGGGCTAGTTGTACCCCAGGGACCCTCAGGATTCAAGGGGGGGTAATCCCCCGACTTAAAACACGCCACGGGGCACGTTTGCACAGTGGTGAAGGGAGAGGGCGGGGCCTGAGGTGATATGTGTGCAAACATGCCCTGTGGCTTGTTTTAAGTTCAGGAATTAATTTCTCTTCAATCCTGAGGGTCCCTGGGGGCCAACTAGCCCACCAGGTACCTCCAGTAAGCACCACGGAGCTGCGTTGCAGAGTGTTGTAAAAAGGGGCGTGGCCTCTGAACACCTCTCTGCAACCCAGCTCTCTGGTGCATACTGGAGGTACCTGGTGAGCTAGTTGGCCCCTAGGGACCCTCGGATTGAGGAGGAATTAATTTTCCAACTTAAAACACACCACAGGGCATGTTTGCAGGCATGTCACCTCAGGCCCGCCCCCTTCCTTCACCATTGTGCAAACGCGCCCTCTGGTGCGTTTTAAGTTGAGGAATTAATTCCTCTTCAATCTTGAGGCCACGCCCCTTTTTACACCTCTCTGCAATGCAGCTCTGTGGCGCTTACTGGAGGTACCTAGTGGGCTAGTTTGACCCTAGGAACCCTCAGGATTCAAGGGGACTAAATCTCCCAACTTAAAACGGACACAGGGCGCGTTTACACAGGGGTGAAGGGAGGGGATGGTGTAGGGAAGTGGCTCTATATAAACTGGACCAAAGTACAATCAGCCAAACTACGAATTCCGATTTACTCACCTGTTATCAGGAGAGACCTCAGTGCTGCATCCTTGAGCCCAGAACTGATCCTGAAAAGTAGTTCTAACCGTACTTACAAGTAACTTGAATTTCCTTCCATAAGATATCATTGCCTGCTTTTTGCTGAAAAAGTTTCTAAGTGTTGATTTTTGAAACTTACAAATATTCCTCTAAAATCAGCCGAACAATGAATTCCGATTTACTCACCTGTTATCAGGAGAGACCTCAGTGCTGCATCTTTGAGCCCAGTACTGATCCTGAAAAGTAATTCAAACACTTATAAATTCACCCAGGCACTCTCCTTGCAGTACTGTAATAATTCAGTCAGTATCCAAGTATTCATGCAGCGAGCCAGGCACTAGCACATGGACTGCCTCAAATGCCTATCCACTATGCATGCAGTCCTCTAACCACCTACACACTTGTATTTTACACCTTCAATTCCCCAGTCAGTATCCATACACTTCCAGCAAACACCCTCTCACTCTCCTTGCACTCCTCTAGTGACCCATTCAGCACCCTGTACTAATCCATTCACTGCGCCAAAACCCAACCACTTATAAATTCACCCAGGCACTCTCCTTGCAGGACTCTAATCATTCAGTCAGTACCCAAGTACTCATGCACTGAGCCAGGCCTTAGCACATGGACTGCTTCAAACCCCTATCCACTATGCATGCAGTCCCCTAACTAACCAACACACTTATAGTTCTGCACTTATACATTCAACAACAAAAAAACAATATTTCAGTTTCAATATTTTAAGAAACATTTTTATTTCCATTTATATTAAAAAATATATAATGTAATTTAAAAAAAAATATGTAAAGATAAACAGTTAAAAAACTGTAGAAAATCAGTATTAAAAAAATACATATAACTATTATTACATTTAAAAATTATCATTTAAAAGACCTTCGAAATTCACTGAAAAAACCATAGGTTTCAGGGGTGTTATAGTTAGCTGGACATTTCACTCGTACGAAACCATTGAAATTCCTCTGTTATAGTTAGTTCTGCTAACTATAACTCGCGCGCCCGCAATCCACTGCTGATGATGTCACATATTACATCATTCATGACATGGTCAGTGACATCACTGATGACATCACTGATGACATCTCAAATGACATCACTGATGACATCACTGATGGCATCATCCACGTGACAATCAGATACACCTCATCATACAGTAGTATAACCTTTCATCACTCACTGTAAAATACAGAGTACCATATTTGAATCCATTGACACACCAATACAAGTTTCTAAAAACCCACTCAGTGATTCCTAGATCTACACACACATCTAATCACTTACCTATAGATTCACTCATACATGCTGTCAATCATCAATAGAACACTATCAAATATACTTATACACCTATATCGACATTACACACCAGCACACATCCTATTCACTTATGCAGTCATCCTACTCACTCATGCAAACAATGGATCATACTTACATTTACTCAGCTACACACTTATACAAACATCACTTTATTTATTCATATAGATAGTAACTCATACTTAGTAAAATCACTATTATAAGTATACAGTTATCCATACAGTCACTCATAAAATCACTGAGTCTTATGTATACTTATTTATATACAACAACTGTCACATACACTGCCTTTTATTTTTCTAGTTTGTTGGACATGTACCATTGAGAGATATATTTGCTCATCACTACACCAATAAAGATATTCACTCACCCAAACAAATATTATAACATGTAGTCTTAACCTCATATACCTACTGAATCAACTATTCACAGATCTTTGGGCAGTCACCCCCCCCCCCACCGAACCACACACACATTCATTCTCCCATACAAATGCTCAGTTAACTAATCAATAACTAATGTAGACTTTCACAACTGGTGCAGCAGTTTACACAACAACTGACAAAGTGATGCAGATATTCACACAGTTTAGTCACTATCCAATATATTTAGTGAGACATTATAAATTAGTCAAGTAAACAGTCAATCACACTGCTACTAAATCCTCCATCCAGATATTTATATTTATATATCCACTCATTCTTCAATGCAGATTGCTATATATATAATACATATTTAAATATCGAACCAAACCACATTCACTGGATGATGTAATCAGTGATGTCATCAGTGATGTCATTTGAGATGTCATCAGTGATGTCACTGACCATGTCATGAATGATGTAATATGTGACATCATCAGCAGTGGATTGCGGGCGCGCGAATTATAGTTAGCAGAACTAACTATAACAGAGGAATTTCAATGGTTTTGTACGAGTGAAATGTCCAGCTAACTATAACAGCCCTGAAACCTACGTTTTTTTCAGTGTATATATATATAAGTCCCGCTTCGTTTCTGAGGGCATTCTGTTACCGGAGCTGCTGCTGCCCCAGGAGGGGCTGTGTCCCCGGGTGTCGTGCTGTTCAGGAGCTGCAGAGGGGGAAGGGCGGTCATCTGCGCCCCACATCACACGGGACTCCAGTGTCCAGGAGTCCGTGCGCCCCACCAGCTGTGCTGCAGCCCGCCCACCAGCACCTCATTACTGCTCGCGGAACCCGCTGGCGTGGGTCCCGCTTCGTTTCTGAGGGCATTCTGTTACCGGAGCTGCTGCTGCCCCAGAAGGGGCTGTGTCCCCGGGTGTCATGCTGTTCAGGAGCTGCAGAGGGGGAAGGGCGGTCATCTGCGCCGCACGTCACACGGGACTCCAGTGTCCAGGAGTCCGTGCGCCCCACCAGCTGTGCTGCGGCCCGCCCACTCGCCTACTAGCTCACGCCCCTTAAAACATCATCACTGACCGCTGCGCGGGACGCACGCTGGACGCGCGCGGGACGCGCCGGACGAAGCCCGGACAAAGGGCGGACAGTCTGTGACAGTCCGGGGCAGGAGGGGGCTGGGCTGGGCCTCGAACTTTGCGTGCCGATTCAAGGAGTTCGACTACCCAGGTTGCCGTAACAAGACCCTATTTACCCAAGTGAGACATTAATATTTTGACATTCACTTGAAAGGCAACAGCGAAAGAGGGGAAGGGGCACTGCGTTTCATGCTACTGTTGTTTAGGATTTCTGTTATTCCAGTCTGTCGAACCAGGTTATAAGCTCACCAAGGTCAACTGGTTATATTTACAATGTCCAAAGCCAAAAATGCCCCAGTGACAGCCACTTTGGACAATTACCTGGTTGAGATGGTGGACAAAATTAATCAAGAACGGCGAAAGTCCTTGGGTCGGGGGGGTCCCCCTGACTCAACTCTTCCTTTACCCAATCCACCTATTCCCTTGTCCACCCTTCATCAGGATGTTAGCTATAACCCTAACCATCTGGATAGTCTAATCTTGGCGGCGTCCACAGACCCAGACCGCTCTGATAGTTTAATCCCGGTGGCTCTCATAGACCCAGAATCTAGTCAGGCTGCCCCTCAAGACTCACCGGCACAATGCCCGACGGCCCCAAGATCTCAGAGAGTACTGTGTTCATGTAGGAATAACAGTAGGAATGTCCAATTAAAACGGGGGGGGGAGTCGCTTAAACAAGAGAGCAGATCCACCATCAATTAGTGCTGTCTGTGACCCTAAATTAGCACCGGATAGCACCTCGGTCATAATAAACACCGAGCAAATAGACTTCCTAATCAGAACTATAGATGCTAAGTTTGATCTGATTGTCAAACCTTTATTGATCAAACTTGACATGATCACTGCCGAAGTAGTCAGATTGGGAGGTCTTTTGGGATCACAAATTAACACAAGTATAAGTCCCCAAGTTAAGGACAAGGGTCTCGGAGGTAGTAAAGTAACTTCTAAGATCTCTAGTAAGGTGATACCTACGGCTACGTCCAAGACATCTAAGCCATCTTCCGGGGGTCTTTGCGAGATGGTATCTACTGCATCTAACCCCCCGCAGACATCTGGTCGAAACCCTTTACCCAACACAGCCCCAGGGATTCAGGCAGGACCTAGCGCAGGGAATACCAAAAGTTTTGTTAACTCACAGTTTGATCTACCACCAGACTGTGCACCTTTTGTGGCAGTCTTAACTAACGTCCCACCAGTTAGAGGGTCTGGGCACAATAACAATTACAGAGAATCTCATGACTCCCTGAAGAACAAGACTGTGGCTTGGCTTCACCGGGAGTGTGGTTTCCCAGTAGCTTTAGCAGATGAGATCCTAAGTACTAGAAGAACCAACTGGATAGGCAGCTCACGCAAGAATTTTAGTGGTGACTGCATCGTTGTTAATTTTAGAAACCCACATCTCGCCACCACTGCCTTGCTAAGAGCTACTTCAATTCCCTATCGAGATCAAGGGATCTCTCTTCGTCCCTTAGAATATTTCTATAGGCACCTAAACAATCAGTCTAATGCTGATCATACCAGGGGGGGGGGGGGGTAGAGGTTTGAATCTTTACACTGGTTTTAAAATTGCCACTTCTAACAGATTCCAATCTTTGAGTGGTCTTGACTCCAATGATTGACTGGAATCTGCCCTGCCGAAATCCCCCCTCGGGGAAGTGGCTGTTTTCCCTGGAGGTGGGGGGGGTGTAACATCGGGGTACCCAGATATCGCGGGTAAAAGTGGCAACCGCAGTTCCAAAGTTAATCTCAATAACGACTCTAGAGGTTGTAGAGATGCGAGGCTGGTCTTTGATGGCCAGGGTGTGGACCCCTCCCCCAAGAACGTATCCCATGGACATAGTAGACCAAACTCCTTGATCAATATGCCCATTGAAAGCTTTAACCCCTGGACTTGTTCAATCGCTAGCTGGAACGTTGCAGGATTATCGTCTAAGGATGCCTGCCTGGGATGGCCTGAGTTTATCAATGTTTTTAATATAATTTGTTTCCAAGAAACATGGTGTAAGGACCCAATTAATTACAATGGCTTTGTTTCATACCAATTACCAGCTGTGGCCTCCCCTACGGGTAGGGCTAAGGGAGGGCTCCTGGTATTGATATCTGTGGAACTCCCTATCACTGTTAAAAAACATGTATTGGTTGGGGTCCATTCCCAGATTTTATGGCTTTATCAGGAGCTAGGTAGAAATATTCTTTTAATTAACTTTTATAATAATATCTTTGACAGCACTAGGCATCAGGTAGTGTCTGCACTCGAGACCGCTTTGGCCGACATCATAATGGGGTCTGATGTTGTTTTTGACCTTATTTGTGTGGGGGATTTTAATACTGCAGCGTGTTCCCTTTCCGACCAAAGGGTCTGTGGAGTTACTAATTGTTTTGGGGATGCTCCTCATGTCAGTTCCCAGGGTGCCTACCCTGTGGTGTACCCTACCTAGGGGAAGTTGGGATGTTTTCTAAAGTGATTAACTTGTAGTGTACCCATCTCTTTGGAAAGGTTGTGGGGGTAGTCAATGCCTCTAATTTAGTTTTCCAGGGTGAGTACCCTGTGGTGTTCCCTACTTAGGGGAGGTTGTGTTACTTTCCAGAGTTATTACTCTGTGGTGTACCCTATCTAGGGGAGGTTTTCTTATTTTCAAGGGTTAGTACCCTGTGTTTTTGGTGGAGGTTGTTTGGTTAATTCTTAACGTTACCATGGGTTTTCCTTTCATGTTGACATTATGCTCCGGTCGAAGTCTACCTGCATGGAACTCGTGGCCAAGGGTTTCACGTTTGTAGCACTTTGAGTGTGAAGTTTTTTTCTGGGGCTTAGACCTTTTCCGTTACTCCCAACGGATTTTAAGTGTCAGCATGCCTTCTACCCTACCCAGGGGAACCTTCGTTCCAGAGTGTTTCTCTCTGGTGTATCTTTCTTGTTGTGGTTGCACTCTTCTGGTTATTTAGAGTGAATCTAACCCTTGTTGTACCTTGTATTGGGGATGTTGTTTTCTCCCAAGGGTCTGTGTTTTACACCCACCTTTGTTTAACAGGGTGTCTACCCTGTGGTGTACCCGAGTATGGGGAGGTTGTGTGGGTGACCGCCCTTCTTTGTTGCATTGGGTTTTTTATATCTAAGCCATGCTGTGTTTTTCCCTAAGGGAGGGGGATGGGGCGTGTAGTAATGTTGTTTGCAATTTTAATGTTTCTCTTATTTTGCATCTTAACACACTTCTGTTCATGCCAGTGAAATTCATGATGCCTCATGCAATACACCTGTGGATAGGTGCACCTCATTGTTACACCTTCTTGCTAAAGTTATATTGAGGTATCCTATTTGTCTTTACTTTTACTTCTGCTGTTGTTCCTTAAGGAAGGAGGATGTGTAGTAAATTACTTTTCTGCTATTCTCCACTGTACTGCTCTGTTAGAATGTTTCATGACATCATAGAATGCCTGAGTGCCTCTCTGGGTGAGATGGTCAGTTGGTCAACTCAGGCTGAGCTGTTGGGAGCTTGCTCCTGGTGGGGCTATCTTTGTATCATCTATCTTCTCCTACCATCCTGACCACCTATGCTGGAACCAAGCTACTAAATAAAGAAGTATCCTACATGAACAGATGGACTCTGTAGCCTCCTTTACAACACTAATCTTCATTTCCCCCACAATCCTTATGGGGACTCGTTGAATAAGATTTTGGCCACCTATGATTTGGAAATTTTGGTAAATGCGAAAAATGCCTCTGGAGAAATCATTCCCACGTTCACGGGAAGGAATGCAAACACTGTAATAGATTTTATTTGCATGTCCTCTAGCCTCAGCCCGTGGTGTAAGGCCCCTGTGGTCGTGGATAATTTGCTTAGTGATCACAATTGTATCACTATTGAGGCCATACTTTGGAAGGAGAAACATGTTCCTAAAATTTGTACCATTGCTAACATAGAGCCGCACAGACCCAACGGAACCAGAATTAGATGGAAAGGGGACAAAGCGGAAGTGATGTCAAATTCTATTGTTAAAAGCTGCTTAACAGAAATCATTACCATCCTAGAGAGTGAGGAGGTTACTGTTGAAACTGTGTGTAATTTTATTAACATCAACCTCACAATTTACAGTAAATTCACCAAACTTGGTAAGGGCAAGTTACATCATCAAAAGGGGTGGTTTGATCACGCGAGTACTACCGCGCTTAAGGGGCTTAAAGCGGCATTGGCAGCCAAACCAAGAGATAATAGTGTGGTTAGGGAGCTTAGATTCACCTACCAGGCTGCAGTCAAACGTAGGAAGACCGAACTAAGGCAAGAGGCCTGGGATAATTTAGACCAGGCAGCCACAACTTCGGACTCCTCTTTATTTTGGGCCAAAGTTAACTGTCCGTTTCTTAAGGACGACAAGGTGCCCGAATTGACGGCTAACGTTAGTGTGGAAAATTGGGTTACCCACTTCTCTTTGATCTTTGATTTGGATAGACCGATGGGTGTGCATGAGGACTGCTGGCCTATCGTTCCGCTGGACATTTCCACCTTTGAAGTCCTGGGAAGCATCACCTCCAGTAATGGTGGGAAGGCCCAGGGGCCCGATGGGGTGCCCATCGATGTGTACAAACTAGAACCGGAGTTGTGGGGCCCGTTGTTAACTAACGTTTTTAATGCTGCTGTATGTAAGGGTGTCCCACCTACCTGGGAGGAATCCATCATTATTCCAATCTATAAGAAGGGAGATAGGGGGGATGTGAAGAACTATCGCCCAATTTCCTTGCTCGATTCCTCAGTGAAAATAATGAGCAGGGTGCTTTTAGTTAGGCTGGAAGAATGGGCCGAATCCAAATGCATTCTGGCCAATTGCCAATATGGCTTTAGAAAGGGACGAGGGACTATTGAACAATGCCTTAACCTTGAACTCTTAATTGGGAAATATACGCAGGCTAAGAAAGGATCTGAGTAGTGCCTTCGACATGGGGGGACCTGAGGGCATTGTTTATTTTTTGGCCCGACTCTATGCCAACCTAAGCACCAGTGTCCGTTATGGACCTGGCGGTGAGCGCACCCCAAAGTTTAAGATCAGGAGCGGCATAAGACAAGGGTGTGTTCTCGCCCCCCTACTCTTTACCCTCTTTATCAACGCAGTTGACTCCGTCTTAAAGACGATTACGGCAGATGCCCCAAAAATCAATGATCTTAACGTCCCTATATTACTCTACGCGGACGATGCCGTGATCTTGTCCAGGACCCCCATAGGTCTACAACGCCTGATGGACAGTTGTTGATCAATAAATCCAAAACCTACATTATGGAAAGTGGAACAGGGCGAGGGAAACCCCATTCCTATTTTATCGATGGGCACAAGGCGCAAATGGTGGATACCTTTAGCTATCTTGGCACCACATTTTCTAAGAACTGTAGCTGGACTAGTGAGCTCACCAATGTTCGGGCCAAGATGGCGAAATGCGCCCATGGGGTGTTCAAGTTTGCTACCAAATTAGGCGACAAACGGATTAAAGACATGCTAAAAATCTATCAATTGAGATGCATTTCCATTGCCCTCTATGGTGCTGGGGTTTGGGGACACGTCACGGCAGGGAGCCTACAAGTGGAGGAAAATCTCTTTTTAAAGAGACTCCTGTGTTTGCCCAAATCAGCCTCTAACGACCTGGTGCACAGAGAGCTTGGGATCCAACATCTTTCAGATCTGATTGCCTTAAGACCATTAATGTTATGGCGTGCTATTTGGTTGAAGGAGGAGACTTCCCTAAATAGAGCCATTATAAGAGATTGTCTCTCTACCGATAACCATTTAAAGATTCCTTGGATTAAATTTGTCATCAATAGTTTTTCAGAGATTTATGGTCTCGATATAAGAGAGGATAGCTATGTTGCTTCTAGTCTGTCCAAATCCGAGATGAAGACTGCCTTCATGAGCTATAAGCCAGAGAGGCGGGGGAGGGACTGTGGCAATCTCCCCACCTGTGTGCTCTATGGAAGATATTGCGAGAATGTGGGCTACCAACCGTATTTGAGTCATGTCACCAGAGCTTCCCACCAGTTTGTCTTAACTAGACTAAGGTTCGGGATCGTGCACCACCTGATGGCCTTCCCCTGCAACAAAAAACATCCGACTGGTCCGTGCCCATGTGACAATACTTCAGCACAAAGCACTATGCACTTTCTATTGCTGTGTAAACTTTACGGTAACTTTCGTTCAGCCTTTCTAAAACCCATTTTCATCAAGTTTGGAGTTAGAAATGTACATGATACCATGAAGTTGCTTTTTAACATGCCCCACCCCGACGTTTCTTTTTTTACCGCTAATTTCCTTCTTCATGCTATTAAGGCAAGGACTAGTATGATTTTTTAACTGTTTTTTAACCATGTATTCTGTACTGCATTTTCTACCATGGTTTTTATTGATTATTGTTTATGTAATGTAAATGCATGTGCTTTTATGAACATTGTCTTTATGCTCTGAATAAAGCCTTATGAAATGGAAAAAAAAATGACATATATATATATATTCACTGAAAAAACCATAGGTTTCACACATGTTATAGTTAGCAGCAACTATAACTCACGCGACCGCAATCCTCTGCTGATGCTAATACTGTATTTAGACACTTATTTGCCCATGTCTTCTTCCATACATTTTTAGCTATACATATATTACAAATATTTTTTTTTCATAAAGACACATATGTCATCAGCAGAAGATTGCGGTCGCGTGAGTTATAGTTGCCTGCACTAACTATAACGGGGGAATTTCATTGGTTTTTTATCAGTAAAATTTCCGCTAACTATAACATGTGTGAAACCTATGGTTTTTTCAGTGAATTTGCAAGGTTTTTTAAATACTAATTCCTAACTATAACGTGTGTGAAACCTATGGTTTTTTCAGTGAATTTGTACGTTTTTTTAAATGCTAAGTTACTTTACGCCATTCGTGGCGTGCGCGCCCACTTAACGCAGTTCGTTCCGTGCGCGCACGGTGCGCTTCGCGCACCGTGCGCGCACAGTGAGCACGCGGTGCGCTTTGCGCACCGCGCGCCCACTTTACGCAGTTAGTGCCGTGCACGCACGGTGGGCACGCGGTGCGCTATGCGCACCGCATGCCCACGTTACGCTAGATGGGCCATGTACGCACGATGCGCTTCGCGCACCGTGCGCACATGGAGGACATATGATGCACTTCGTTTTGAAAGGTAATATTTTAATTTTTCGTATATTTTATAAGCCATGCACAAATGGTGCCCTTCGGGCACCATTTGCACACGGGGTGGAGAGAGTGTGGATAATTTTTTTTTTTATTTTATTTTTTTTAAATATTTTAGTTTATCTCAGGTGTAATATGCCATGCACAATTGGTGCGCTTCGGGCACCAATTGCACACGGGGTGGAGAGAGTGTGGATAATTTTTTTTATATATATATTTTTTACCGTACGCGTACGGTAAGCGTAATCGGCGAAATTACCGAAAAAATAAAAATTCCGTTTTTGGCCTTGGGGGATCTTTGGGGACTCCCTCAACATGGCTATGTGTGTGGGAGCTGTCTAAACAGCCCCTTTACATGTTTTTGGGCTTTATATTTTAAAAATCACTCTCAGTGCGAGAGAGAAAATGGCGGCCGCCGCTTCCTGGTTTCGGCCGATTCGAATGTTTACTTAGATCTAAGAGCCAATCAGAATCGCGCTCGCGCACGCCACCGTACGCGTACGGTAAGCGTACCGTAAGCGCACCGTAAGCTGGCTCAGATATATATATTGATTTAAAGGCTATTTTCTCAGAATCTACTGAACAGATTTACACCAAACCTACAAAAGGCACTTCCTTGACCTGAGGACTACCTCTCTGCCAAATTTCTAGTAATTCTGTTCAGCCGTTCGGGCTGTAGCCCTGTCTAAAGGTCCTATGGAAAAATGCATGGGAAAAACGTGTTTTGGGACCCCCCTTTTATCTCAGCCCCCGCTTGACGAATCCCCCCGAGACTTTCAGGGTAGGAGCGGAGCGGAGCGCCCCACCTATTTTGAAAAATTCGCGAGGATTCGTCGACCGGCGCCAAAGTTATTCAAAATAGAATGTTGCGGATTTCCTATGGAAACGTGGTCCTAACTATAGCTACCTACTGGCGACCGCCACTAGGTAATATATATATATATATATATATATATATAAGCTACTGGCGGTTGCCAGTAGGTAGCTATAGTTAGGACCTTGCTTCTATTCAAAAAGCATTTTATCTTTTGACAGTATTTTTGGCGCCTTTTGACGAATCTTCGCAAAAGTTTCAAAACAAATAGGACAGTCAGGTCAGCTCCTGTGTTGAAAGTTTCGGGGTGATTCGTCAACCGGGGGCCAAGAAAAATGGGTGTCCCAAAACGCATTTTCTCTATGTTAATTTCCATAGGACACTTTTGACATGGCTACAGACTGAACTACTGAACGGAATAGCACCAAATTTGGCAAAAAGGTAGTTCTTGGTTCAGAAAGCACTCTTTTTGTTAAATGGCGTGAATCCATTTAGTAGTTCCTGAGAAATGTAAACATTTCTCAGATATACAACTGGGGACGTGGAGGATCCGCAAACCCTCCTGATTCGGTGCCTGCAATATGATTGGCTACCAACACTTCAAATCAGGAAGTGTTGGCAGCCATCTTGTGACTCGGTTGAACAAGAAAAAAGGTAAAAAAAGGATTCAAAACAAGAAAAGGTGTCAGGATAGAAACACCCTGACTCCCTAGGCATGCTCAGGGGGTCCCACAGGGACCGCCAGGGCCACAAAAAACATATATTCCTAAAACAAAATTGTCAAGATTCGCGCTGGGTGCACGAATCCCACCAAAATTTGTTTTTTGAAAACGAATAGTGGTCTCCCATGTTTAGTCTCTTTAAGCTCCCGTGTGGGCCAGGTCCCGGGGGCAATGCCAAATTATGATGCGGGGGCCCAAGGGGCCCCCACAAACCCGGGGACCGTCACTCTCCCAGAGCTTTATTTTTTTTAAATGAGTGGGGGGGCTCCTGCCCCACCAACGCAGCCCTGTGGACCGCCACCTCCCTGAGGCTTTAATCATTAAGGGTGAGGAGCCACGTGGCCCCCCCAAACCCCCAGGGACTGCCACCTACCGAGGCTATTTTTTAGAAATGAAGTGTCGGGGGCTCGAGCCCCGCCACACTGCCCTGGGGACCACCACCCCCCCAGGGCATCCATAAATTAAATGTGGGGATCCATTGCGGATACCTGGCCCCGGAGACCACCACCTTCCCAGGGCTTTAAACATGTTGGAGGGGGTTCGCATGGCACCCCCTCCAGGAACCCTCCATGGCCCTGGGGACCGCCACCTCCCAAGGATGTCTCTGAACCTCTCTTGCTTCTTTCTGCACCTCTCGCTTCTTTCTGTACCTCTCGTGTCTCTTTCTGCATTTCTCTTTCCTCTTTCTGCACCTCTCTTGCCTCTTTCTGTACCTCACTCTCTTCTCTCTGCACCTCACTCTCTTCTTTCTGCACGTCTCTTGCTTCTTTCTGCACTTCTCTTGCTTCTTTCTGTACTTCTCTTGTCTCTTGTTTCTTTTTGCACCTTTCTTTCTTTTTCTGCACCTTTCTTCCTTTTTCTGCACATCTGTTGCTTCTTTCTGCGCTTCTATGCGTCTTTCTGCTTCTCTCTTGCCTCTTTATGCAGTTCTCTTGTTTTTTTCTGCACCTCTCTTGCTTCTTTCTGCACTTCTCTTGCCTCTTTCTGCATCTCCATTGCCTCTTTCTGCAGTTCTCTTGTTTCTTTCCTCACTTCTCTTGCTTCTTTCTGAAACGCTCTTGCTTCTTTCTGCACTTCTCTTGATTTTTTCTGCACCTTTCATTCTCTTTCTGCACTTCTCTTCCCTCTTTCTGCATTTTTGTTGCTTCTTTCTGCACCTTTCTTCCTCTTGCTGCACTTCTCTTGCTTCTTTCTAAACCTTTCTTCCTCTTTCTGCACTTCTCTTGCCTCTTTCTGCACCTCTTGTGCCTCTTTCTGCACCTCTCTTGCTTCTTTCTGCACCTCTCTTGCTTCTTTCTGCCCCTTTCTTGTTTCTTTTTGTCCCTCTCTTGCCTCTTTCATCACTTCTCCTGCTTCTTTCTGCACCTTCACTTGCTTCTTTCTGCCTGGTTTTGTACTAGTGAAATGTCAGCCTAATTATAACGTTCCTGTAACCTGTGGTTTTGCAGTGAATGTCTAAGGTATTTTAAATGCTGATTTCTAACTATAATGTCCCTGAATCCCGTGTTTATTCAGTGGAAAAAAATAAAATATATATGTATATATATATATTCACTGAAAAAACCATAGGTTTCACACATGTTATAGTTACGAATTAGCATTTAAAAAACCTTGCAAATTCACTTAAAAAACCATAGGTTTCCCACATGTTCTAGTTAGCTGGACATTTCACTCATAAAAAAACAATGAAATTCCCCCGTTATAGTTAGTGCAGGCAACTATAACTCACGCGACCGCAATCCTCTGCTGATGACGTCAGATATTACATCACTGTATTTAGACACTTATTTACCCATGTCTTCTTCCATTAATCTTTAGCTATACATATATTACAAATATTTATTTTTCATAAAGACACATATGTCATCAGTGATGTAATATCTGGCTGGCATAGCGCAAACTGAACCCGAAGGTATTGCAGCGATTTACACACAGCTTAATTGGCAGCTCAGGCTGTCCTCATCTCTCCTGGTTCCAGTGCTTTTGACCATCCTGCCACACATTACGTTTGATGCTTGGTCCGCGCGAACTCAACCTGAAGGTATTGAAGTGCTTTTTTCCCTGCAGCTCTGTATGTTGCATTACATTAAACAAACAACTAGCTGTGGCTAGCGCTTAATGTCCCTTTATATTCAGCGTGTGTTAAGCACTTCACTTCTGGCAAAAACGTGTGGAGTGATTCCCCCACTTTGGCAGAAGTGTGCAGCGTGTGCAAAGCACTTCCCCCACTTCAAAAAGGAAACAGGATCATTCTGACCAACATATTCCAATGTGCACACTCCCTGCTTTTCAAAATGATCAGTATTTAAGATTGCTGGCATTACATTGGAACACACAATTACTATGCATTCCAAAGCAGTGCTGGCCATCTTTTTTGCTTTGGGGCATTTAAACTAAATGCTTGCGTTCATGTTGCAGACCGCAACACCTATTATTCTAAGGGGTGTGGGATGCTCAGCTCCAAAGAGGTGCCACCGTGATGAAAAGGTGAGTTGCAGATCCCTGCAAAAATCTGCAAACTTAGGGGCATATTATCAAGGACGGTGTTAAAATTATCGCCGCTTTAGCGGCAGGAAACTGCCGCTAAAGCGGCGATAATGGGCTTGATAATATGCCCTTGAGAATTCCAATAGAAGCCCATGTTCTGGTGTGACAGAAGATTCCAACCACTCGCTAAAACCTTACATCTGGTGATGCCTGCACACCAACACTGACAGTCACATACTCACACACACTCAAACCACCACATGCACTTCTTACTACAAACAACACATATACTAAAAATAGCCTTGCACAAGCTTGTTTTGTTTGCTTTCAGCACTCTTTAGGAGCGCATTTCTTTTTTTGGTCTTTCCTCACCATCTGCTGCTTGCCCATTCATATCCCTGCCCCCCCCCCATTCTCTATGTTACTCTTCCAAACAAATGGTTTTTAGGTCACGCGTGAGCCAGTGCACATGCGCTGCTCTGTGAGACTCTTGTATACGCTCGACCTAACGAGTAGCGAATAGAAGCCCCGCACACTCTCCGCCCATGTTTGCAATTGGCTTGTGTCATTGTCTGTCCTAAATGCTGGCTTCTGATTAGTCAATCCGCTTGTTAGTCCCTCCTTAGTACTGCCTCCTCCCATGCTGACTGGCCCCTTTACTTCGTTTGTTACACGGTACATGATATTTTTAGACTGTGAGCACTATTTTCTTTAAGGAGGTTCTCCACCTCAGGCACGACATGCTTTGGTGCTTTCTATAACCCCCCCTCCTGTTGTCCGTGCATCTTCCCCCTGCCCGCCCTCCCTCCCATTGTCCGTGCCTTCAAAATCCCCCTGCCTGACCCCTTCCGTTGTCTGTGCCTTCTCCACCCCGCCCGCTCTCCCTCCCTTCCGTTGTCCGTGATGCCAACCATTTACAATGCAATAGGTCTCGCGTAAATGCGAGACCTATGGCATTGTAAATATTGGTCTTGCTTCTGCACTCCTCGCAGCTCCCCCATATATACCCCCACTTCCCATTGTTCCGTTCCTTCTACCATGAGAGCTCCACTTGGTTTTCTGTCAGCTGTCTGTGTTTGTTTCCATCCTCGGACCCACATGTCGTGACTCCCCTACTCTGAACCCACAATTCACCCGCAGTGCCCTAATGCCACCCCCCACCAAAAGAACCCATGTTCTGGGGCTGCCACATATGCCTCCCCTTTGTTCTGTTTGAATCTTCCTTACTTCCTGGTGCTCCCCTGTGCCTTCCCTCTCACTCCTGGGCCGAGGCTCTGGTTCCGGTTTCTTTGTTTACCCAGCCCCTTCTACCTCTGTCCCTCAGAAGTCTGCAGTTCCCCTTTAAACCATGTCTCTTTCTAACCACAACATACCGCCCATGCCCCTGAACCCCGGTTTCCTCATATCTCTGTACTTTTATTCCACTTCTAGCTACAACTGGCCTCTCTGCTTTCACAACTGGTTCTTGCAGTGTGAGTGTCTGTCCTCGCTTCCTCTTGTGTATCTTTTGGTTCGCTCTCACGTCCTAGCCCAACCACCTTCCGAAAAACCGACTTCCTTTTTTTCCCACTTAATCTCTTTTGGCAGTGGCTGGTAATATTTACGAGCCTTAGGTCCAGGATCCAATATGTGTCATGATTTTTTCATGCAAGACCTAGCGCCTGGAATTCTTAGTGGGCTTTGTCAGCTCAATATTTTATCACTGATCTCCCGATTTTAGAATTTCTCACAACGAAAGTTATGTGCTGCACCTCCACATTTAAGTCCTGCCCATGCAGTGTTTTGTGTCCAAACATTTGCATGCTGCTTCTGGTGATATCACAGAGCAGCTTTTTATTACAGAAACCCTCGGCCATACTGCTCAAAAGCGCTGCGATACCAGACCAGTGGTAGATTGTGCTTTATACAACCACTAATAAGAGGGTCTGTGTATTTTATCCGGAGTCGCCAGCCTCTGCAGGGCAATGCGCCCCCTTTGTCCTTGAAGCAAACACAAGCGGATGATGGACGGAGCGCTGAAACTTTTCAGACACTCACCCCCAGTCACAGATCCCGGTCCTAGGATGCTTGTTTCCAGTCCAGGGAGGACCTGGCCTGGCCGTTCGGGCTGGACTGTTCCCATTGGGCGCAGGGTCAAGACTCATTTGCATATGGCTGGGTCCAAACTGGAATGGTATGGTGAGCAAAAAACACGATGGATTTAGGCCCAGATCTCTGTACGGGGGTGAATGTATGACATTGTTCTGCATTCTGTCCATCAATTGTTCTTTTTAGGTCTCGCCTACGTAGCGCGCATGCGCTGCATAGGAGGATCTTTAGCCGTCGCTCTGCCCTTTTTTGAAGCACACACCCGTGCTTGTGGCGGCATCCACCTTGCGGGAACGTGCAGCGGCGCTCATGCTAATTGGCTGTTGCTCGCTCCCGCAAGGCGGATGGTGCCACAAGCACGAGTGTGCTTGAAAACAGCTGCTGTCACACGAGATCACGCGCACCACGCAACTCGTATGTTGGTGACTTGTTTTTTCTCTTATTTCACCTCTCTAATGTATTGTACTGTATTTATGTAGCGCCTACTACCCTGATGTGGGGCGCTTCAGCGCTTGCCTACATAGAGAGCATGCCACAGCATGTAGGATGGGTGGCTAGAGGTTTTGTTCAACCCCTCTCGTGTGCCTCTTTCTCCAGCTTCATGTTGCTCGCTCTCGCCCATGTGCTCCGGCGGTGCTCTACTTTGCTCTTTCACCGTGTCATTTGTTTAAAGCCTCCATGTTGCTTTCTCCACCTGTGCCTCTTGTGATGCTTTCCTGCTGGCCCGCACCCACCATTTCGCTTCTCCCACCCACCCGCTCCCTCCCTGCAGTGGCACAGAATGGCCGTTCTGTTTTCTGTGCTTGTCACTGGGAGATGGCGCCTACCGTGCCTGCATACAGCTCTATGGGCTGGGTGTGCGGAAGATAGGCGGGCCCTAAGTGCAGCAACCGCTGGCCCCGCCTGGATCTCTGACGCTGTGACACCCGGCCGGCAGCCGCAGCAGCGCCAGGAAGTGACCTGGCTGCACATGCCAGTCGGAGAGGAGGCAGCCGCAGGACACATCGCAGCCCACACATACTGCCAGCATGCTGCCCGAAGCCCCGAAGGACCAGCTCAGCGCCGTCAGCAGGGCCCTCTCCGCCGGTACGTGCAGCGTAGTTCTTCCACCACCCATCCTACTGGCGTTCTCCGTGGCTTGCCCTTTAAAGCTGTGGAAGCGTTCGTTGCCGGTCCCGCTGTGCTCAATATCCCCAAACATTACCTCACCCCTCTGATTTACTCCCCGCTTGTTTGTACAGTGTGTACTTTTTATTTACATGGCCTATTGGTGCAGCTGAGTGTTAAACTAGTATACTGTTTGTTGTGGGTTTCGCATGGGAAGGGCTCCACTGTTGATCTTCTTCTTTGGTTACAGTGTGCACGTCTGTGTATTCGTGTGTATTCTTTCTTTGTGTCCATGCTTTCTCTGGTCCAGTTTTGGTGTATGCTTAGTACTCTTGATAAACGGACATGGTCATTCCTGCTCCCTCCCCCAGACCATATATTTATTTACCTTCACAGCCCAAAAGTGGAAGGAGACTTGGGCTTGTGGATCTGCCATTTGCACACCCTCTCATTTCTCTGGAGTGCTAGTGAACCTGTTGAAATGGCACACGAGAGAGGGTCTCTTTTGGTAACAGTATGGGACAGCGCATGATTGTCTCATCCCATGGTGTATGCTCGATCCATTTTTAAATGAAAGCCACCAATGCATTTCATTCCTTTTCTATAATGGAACTCCTTCAGGGCTAGTTCACGTTACGGTAGAGTCTCTCTTCAGTGATGGGCTTACGTCCACAATTGTAAGAATGTGTGTTTCAGGAGTTTTCCATGATCAAACTGTATACTGTAAAAGCACATAGTAAGTGGTGTATTCAAACACCCCAACCAGTGATAATCATACACATGTAGAATGGAGTTTCTGCATAGCATTAGCATGTTTTCTACTTTCAGGATAAAGTACAACATGGAATGTGTTGGTTCTTTACAGACTAGATCAAAGCACTGCTTCTGCTAGGATAGAGTAGAGCCTTGAATCAGGCAAAAGGGGCAGAACAATCCATACCTGCGTCCAGCAGGTTAGGGTAGAGCACCATGCACACCTCGGAATGATGCTTTCAGGGTTAAGCACACCAGTTCCTACAAGGATATGGTACCGAACCGAAAGCATCAGCAAACAGTAGATAAGTGGACATTAAAGTGGGAAAGTTTGGATTGAAAGCAAATTGTCTTGCTGTGCTACTTAGTTATTAATTATGTCCTGCAACTATTGAGATTTTAAAGACACGAATTACTAAAGTTGTTTCACCCTGACTGGCATAGGTTGTAGAAGAAGGACGCAGCCAGGACCCCTGGATTACGGCACACAGAAATGCAATAGGTCTTGCATTTATGTGAGTTTTAGCTATTGGCATTGTAAATGATAATGACTTTTATTTATGTTTTGGTATTTAAAATGTAAATAAAAGGCATTATCATTTACAATGCCAATAGCTTAAACTCACGTAAATGTGAGACCTATTGCATTGCAAATGCTTGTTTCCCTTTGCCCTTGAGGCGCACCTTCTCCTATTGAGCACAGCTAGATTTAACTGCTGCTGAATTTCTCACATCTCCCCTGCGCCCCCTCCCCTCCCATGTCATTAGGTTCAGGTATTATTAGACTTCACAGGACTGTTGCGCCCCCACCCTCCAGCAGACTGTTAGGCAACCTCTTTTTAGGTTCAAGCCTACCAGACTGCACAAAGCAAGGCAATAATTTGATACCCATTGTGAAAAGGGGCATATGTACCACTTTTAATTTCACTACGAGGGCCCACCTATGTTCTTACACTCAGATCACAAATGAGCAGAGGAGACAACATGTGAGAGAATTAATCTTGTGTTATTCCATAGCTATGTTTTTAAACTCTCTCTCGTTTTCTCTGCTATGATTATTTTTCCTGCTTTCTGTCTTCTGTTCCTCTTGTCTTTTCTTCTACCAGTTCGCTCTTTCTTTTGTCCCTGCCATCCTTTGCTTACCTTCCCCTTCACTTTTCTCATTCTTAAATAAGTGGGTGTCTTTCAGAGCATTTCTGCTCTAAAACCTCTTGGAGAAAGCCCTGCCTTCAATGTCGGTTTCAATACCTCAACCCAGTGACAAGTCCCTAAATGAAGGGGCTCCCGTGCAGAATGTGGCGAGGGGGTCAATGATATTCCCATTTCTCACAGGTTTACATAGTTTTTTGTCTGAATGGAGCCCTCCCTGTTGAACACCGACTATAGGAGCAGACATTACACCCCTGCCTACACCTGAAATGTCCACCTCGAAGGAGATAGTGAAAACTATCTTTGACCTAAGAGACTTAAAATAGCATCTCCTACCGTGCAGCTTTAAAAGAAGTTGTACCCATTTAACTGGGGTCTGCAGGTGTGAAGGTTAAGCCACTGCTGCCAACTCACTTTTCTTAAACAAACAAACCTCTCTGAAAGGTGTTGAGGTGGCCGTGTTGGTGTCAGTCTGCAGAGCCTCGTGTGTACACTGTACTGCCATCCATCATTACATTTGTGTTGAGGTGCGCGCTGCTGTGGCTTTTAACCTATACTGGACCAGCTGACCCTGCACGGAGAGAAGGGAGCCTGAACTATCAACCGCATAGCCACAGGCCAAATTGCGCAGCTGACGTGGGGTTGGTTCCTTGTCATGTGCAACATGGTCGCCGTTAGTCAGTCTAGGGTGTTACCTAATGTGTCTGCAAATCGACCAAAACCCCTCTCTGCGTGCTTGACCAGAGCTGGCCGAGCAGATAAATGCATGGAACTGAGAGCCTGTCCCTTTCACTTTATACATTTTCCCTTTACAGTATAAACTGCTTCACAAGCCATGTAGCTCACGTCTGCATTGATTTAGTGATATGGAAGTTCATAAATCATACATTCAAATTAAATCTATCTGGCTGTTTATAGATAGGTTAGATTAACATTGCCCTCAGTCTATCGATTTTAGTGCTTGCCTGTGAGAATATCCGGAACAATTCCTAAATAAAGATGTATGGTAATGCCAGTCAAAACTCTGTACACCGATTCAAATGTGCTTTGTTGAACCATGTACTGTTTAACAGTGTATTCCAGAGCTGCAAACTGTAGACATGTGATGACTACAGATCTTTCCACACCCAAAAAGCTCCCCATGTAGTTCCTGCTCTGTCCATAAAGTCGATCAGTTCACTTGGAACACACAGTTGCGTGTTTATGACCTAAGTTCATCATTCACTAGGACAGTAAAATGCTCCATATCCACAGTTATAGTCTAACCCGTGAACAGCCAATAACATGATTCTACTTGACAATTTTTAAAGCATTACCGGCTTTATAACAAGCATTTGCAATACAATAGGTATCGCATTACAGAAAGTTACTGCCACTCTTGCTTCTCATAAGCAAGGACTATATGTACAAAGTGCATGCTTACGCACTGCTTGCAGGTTTTCAAAACACATAAATAAAAGGCATTGTATATTACAATGCCAATAGCTTAAACTCTCACAAATGCGAGACCTATTGCATTGCAAATGCTTGTTTTCCATTTGTTTACAACCCCAACACCCAGCTCCTCCATCGCTACTTCCTCTGAACCTCCTCCCCCTGCAAACAAAAAAACATGAGTGCAAAACATTAATATTTACAACGCCAATAGCTCTAACTTACACAAAGGAGTGATCAATTGCATTACAAATGCTTGTTTTTTTCTGCCATTGGATAGTAAAACATCTCTAAGGGCTAAGGATGAGATACGAAAAGTAACTTTTGTGACTGGTGTGTGTGCATACGAGTGTGAAGCACTACAAAAACAATAGAATTCGTTAGCTATGGTTAGCAAAGGTTCACCTGGTAAGCATGATTCCACCAAAAGCCCTACTCATGACATCTCTGGTGAGATCACACGTACCATCATCTACGTTACATTTATCATATACAGCTGATGGTTTTACTGATGACGGCCTGAGGGCCATCAGAGAATTAATACATGTTCTCACTATAGTTACTCACTGGCAAACAGGTACAGTTAGACCACCAGCTAATAGGGGCTCTTGCATGAGAATATTGGTGATGAGAGGCATCAAACAACGTTCACATCTTTCAAAAACATCATCTTAATCTCCAAAAGCCATTTATGGGACCTAAGGGGCTGCCCTTTGTAAAAGATGTGGGGCCTTATCTATAATAAAGTAACGCAGCGCGGTGCCATCAGCCATTTGGCTGCCAGTTGTCCGGTTACATTGGAAGCAAAGGGATGTGTCATATCTACAACGATATGACGGATCTCTTTGCTCTCCCCTGCGCTGGCGCACAATGGGCTACCCTGCTCCGACGCAGAAACCCTTGCGCTATGGGGCAAGGGTGCCTGCATTGCGGGACACCTTCCTGCACAAAAATAATCACAAGAGGTGGTTTCCTCTTGCTATGTGTGCTGCAGAATGCAGCACACTATCAGACATCAGGCCAGACTTGTGCCTTGGTCCACCGTATCACCAGATCACAGAATCCTCCTCAGTCACAGAAGGATCTGCAGCACTGCTGGATTTGGGCTGCTGAGGTTGTGTTTTTTTCCAGATGGTACCGGCACAGTGAAACCAGACCCATTCTTTTTTATGAGTTTCTTTAAATATTTTTTTTTAAATAAATCTTTTTATTATTCCAACATAAAAGACACATACATTATCAAATTGACAGTTCAAGTGATTGTACGGTGCTGCTTCGTCATAAGCGGAGAGAAAACGGTAAAAAAATATATCTCATCATCCCATTTTCCCCTTCTTTGCATTTCTAGCTCCACTGTTGGGGATACACATAGGTTGCCCCAGTAAGTATTCCATTTGCCCCATTTCCTATCCCACTTCTTCGGACACTCCCGCAATTTGAATACTTCCATTTCAGCAATCATGCATTTATCTAGTTCTTTCACCCACAATCTGGAAGTAGGTGCAACCACCGCCCCAATCCCTTCGCAATCTCACGCTTAACAAAGGTATAACCCAGTGTAGTTTGTTGTTGTTCCACCTCTGTAAGGTCAGTCGGTTCCCATATATTAAGAAGATCCAGGCGCAGTGTGAGGGTGACTTCCTTTCCTAATACGTTCTGAATATGGGTCGTGGCTCCCTCCCATAGGCTCCGTATCTCTGGGCATTCCCAGATTGTGTGATAAAAGGTGGCCGTGTGCTGGCAGCCCCGGAGACACATTGTGTCTGATCTGGCACCTATCTTAGCTAGAGTGACCCCGGTTAGATACGACCTGTGTAAAATTTTAAGTTGAATCAATCTGAAACGGAGAGTAATTGCTGCTTCTCTAGGGGACATTAGTGCTATCTGCCAGTCCTCATCGTCAATTAGTCCCAGGTCTTTCTGCCATTGCTCTCGTTATTTATGGAACGTGTCAGGATGTCAGTGATATAGCTTTTGAGTGTTGCGGTCCGTCCAGTAATCTGTCTTCCAGCAGTGATGTCTCAGGTATGTCTGTGAGATTGGGTATTGCTGTGATGAGTGCGTGTCTAATTTGCAGGTATCTGTAAATTTCACCTTGGGCCATTCCATATCTTTCCCTGAGCTCCTCAAACCTGATGATCGAACCTTGTTTAATCATATCTCCAATAGTGCAGATTCCTATAAGGTCCCATTTATCAAAGCCGGGTTGATGACATAAGTGTCCCAGTCTCTGTTTATACCATAGGGGCGTGGCTTTGGTAAGGATATTGGACCATCCCAGATGGGTGTTCGCTCACCGTGTGGGATGTGGGCCCAAAGTATCTTTTCTTGTTCACTTTTAAGTATAATGCCCCTAGATAGCCTTCTCGTCCCGTTTGGTATCTGTCTAAAAGATAGGCTGGATCCAAAGGGCAACGATAGATCCAGTGATTCACTACAACTAATTGAGACGCCCAGTAGTAGAGTCTTGGGTCCGGGAAGGCGATGCCTCCATCATACCACCCTTTCGTCAGTTTTTTTAAGTGCAATGCAAGGAGACCCACTGTCCCATAGCAGCGTCCGAATTGCACTCTCTATTTCCGAAAAGTATGTATCTGAGACCCAATGTGGGCAATTTTGGAGAATGTAGAGAAAGCGTGGGAGAGCCAACATTTTAAAAAGAGCAGCTCAGCCTACCAGCGAAAGTGGCAGAGATCGCCAGTGTTTCACATCCGCCCGTAGGTGGGACAATGGGTGTGCCAGATTACGGTCGTAGAAAATGGTGGGGCTCGAGGTTATGTATATTCCCAAATATCGGAATCCCTCAGTGACCACCTCCACACAACAACCCGCCGGGAGCCGAGGAACCGGGTCCTGGAGTACAAACAGCACCGATTTGCTCCAGTTTATGGCGTACCTGGACTATTTCCCAACATTTGTGAAGAAATGTAAAACCCTGTGGATAGATCTATATGGAGAGGCAAGATAAAGCAGAATGTCATCTGCATAGTGGGGCATTCGGTCGCCATGACCCTCCTCCCATTTCAGGCCTCTTACCACGACATCTCGTCGCACCCAGGCCGCCAGTGGTTCCAGCATGAGAGAGAATATCATGGGTGACAGGGGGCATCCCTGTCGAGTTTCTTTAAATTTTTGATGCCATAAATAATTTAGTTTGCACTTCAGACACATTTAATGTGTTCGGTATATGAAATAGTGTTTTTAAAATTGTTCCTGCACTCATCCCTTCTTGTGATTTATAGTTTGTGAGCCCAAGAGTGGCAGTGGTGATTGACCACCCCCTCCTATGTAGCATCATTTTTGTTTACAACACAACAAACCTGCACCATAGACCTCCAACTGAGCGAGCCCTCCTCCAATCAATGCAAACTGCCCTCTTTCAGACATTTAATTGGCCGCTGTTAGGCGAGTACAAAGTGATCTGCTTCATGGACCATAGGAGGGATCTTCACAGTAGAACACAGCACCCGTGACTTCATAATATTTTATTGATATTTTTAAATATAATACAAAGGGGAAATACAAGAAAATAACAGCAAAATAGTCATCCATCTTAGAATATATCTGAAACGATAGTAAAGAGAGTGCTTATCCATACTACATTCTGTACAATCCATAAAACAGGAAAACCGGAGACAAAATCAAATATAGAACTACTTCTAGAATATTATCTAATACAATCCTATTTAATGTAATAAATGAGCTAATATTAAGAAAAACATCAGCAATCTTCCAAATTATTGATGTGGTGGAGATTGCCTTCTTGTTCTCATTAAACAGAATTCAATTGAATTTCTCATATATTATATCCACTCCCACCAGGCAGTTAAAGATATATCAATCACAGATTTCCTATTCATAGTAATAGATTTGATAGCAGAAGAAATCAGTCAAACAAACACTTTAGCATCCATTTACGAAAGTGATAATGTAAAAAGCGAAAGTTTACCAATAATTTAAAATGTAATGGAATGATCAATATGAAAAAGTTGAGAAATTTTAAACCTGGAATCAAACCAAAATGTACCGAATAATGGACATTCAAATAGCATATGTTTCAATGAGCCTATTTCAGTTTTTACAATGCCAGCAATAAGGTTTATCAATTAGTTTGACAAAATATAACTTAACAGGAATCCAATAATAACTATTCAATATAAAGGAATTGGCCTGACATATAGAGGAAAGAAAACAATCCGAAATATTAAATATCTATATTTTTTTCATGTTTGCATAGAATATTATTTAAGATGGTATTCCAGAATGCTTTTCATTTCAATAAATTGATACATTTTGCATACATTAATTTTTTATATGATTTAGAAGCAAAATGGGCAGAGAGTCTATGGATACCAAAGAGAAACTCTATACCAGAACATAGAGAATCTAGTATAGAACTATTGTAAGCACTGAGAATCGCATTGCACAATACAACATGTCAATGATATTTGAAAACAGGAATAAGATATTTAGTTTGTAAAGCAGGGAAAAATTAAAACATGTTTCTGTGCAAATATCTGAAATATAAAATATACCAGCATGAATCCATTTTCCCCAACAAAAGATCAGAGTATACAGCTTAATTAAAGGATTATTCCATAAAGATGCCTTGTTAGAAAATATAATTCTATTACTAAATGTTGCATCCAAACGTGTTTCTCTTTTAAGATCCATAGTAAGTATGACTAGCAAGGGAAACCACACTACAGTACTTCTCTCAAGTAAAACCCATGAGGATGTTAAGTAGAGATCCAGATTAGATAACTAAGAGACGCTACACTTTGCACAGTTATAAAGGACAAATTATATTTCTTAAAATCTTGAACACCTAAACCCCTTCCAATTTAGCAATTTGTAAATGCCAATATTTAATTCATGGGTTCTTATTGTTCCCAAACATTTTAGTAAGGAGTTTATGAATATTGGTTAAAAAGATGAGGGGAAAGTATCTTGCAATATTGACAATAAATATTACACTTGTGGAGCTATTACCATTTTAATTGACTCCATTTTCCAACCATGATAAATTGAGGAAAGAACATTTGTTTAATTTTTCAAACTTTTTAGCTAATACTTTTTTTGCAATTCAAATCAACTTCATTTTTTATCGCAATTAAAAATGAAATACCAAGATGCTTAAGACCGGTGGTATTCCAGATAATGTCTGTGCCATATAACATATCTGCGGTACAAAATATGTTTAAAGGGAAGAAACTGTTTTATGAATACTTAAAATATATTCAGATACTAATGTATAATTATCAATAATATCCAATATCACAAGAAGTGTATGTACATGGTCCTTAACACATAACAAACATTGTATGCAGAAGCATGAACATTAAGAACAGTATCATTGATGGTAATGCCAGTGTTTTCTCTGGAAGTGCGAATAAGAGTTAATAAGGATTCAACAGCTAATATAAAAAGTAAAGGGGTTAAAGGACACCCCTGTCTAGTGCCTCTAAACAGATGAAAAGGAGAAGACGGAATGCAATTAACAGATATGGTTTTGTGGGTGAAAAATATTGCTCTTTAAGCTTTGAGATAAATGTACCAGCAAAATAGAATTTTTGCTCAGTATTTCATTGAAAGTTTCAATTGACCTTTTTAAACGCTTTTTTCAGCATCTAAAGCTAATAAGCATATGGGACTTTTACATTTCTTCAGGGAGGACATGGTGAATAAATTACCTTACTTGTAACACGCTTGGCTATTCAACAAGTGTCCCGGTCCAAATACAGGCCAGTAACACTAGAGTTAAAGACTAAACAGATGGGTTTTTAACAGTTTGCGAAAGGCAGTCTCATTTGTCATATTTCTACGGTTGTAAGGGAGGTGATTCCAAATCACGGTGACACGGACTGAGAAGGAAGATCCTCCTCACCTCGATCTTTCAAAACGAGAGACCACTATTAGGCATGCATCCCCTGAGTGCAAAGCCCTGGGAGGACAGTATTGCAGAATCCTAGTGTCAAAGCAGTGTGGCCCCTTTTCTTGATGGGCGCAGTGAGCTAACACTAAGGCATTGAAAACAATTATTTTGCCAACCGGGAGCCAGTGAAGCTGGTTTAGGTATAAGCATGATAACGTCTACCTAGTGAGCATTAAAAAAAGACGTGCTGCAATAGTCTGCACTACTTGGAAGCGCTGAATTAAAAAATCTGGTACGCCCAGGTACAGAACTTTTGACTAGTTCAATCTAGATAAAATTAAAACTTGACAACTATTTCTGCGCTTCCCAAGGAAGAAACACCAGAGAAAGTTTTAGTGCTTTCAATGTCCAACAGAGAAAACTTGGGCCTTAAATAAGAGATGGTCATCAAACAACATCCCTCGATTTCTCTTCACCTCTTTAGGAGAAGGGGGAGCCAAACAATTCCTCAGCCAACATCATCCATCCAGGCGATGGGTTCGGTCCAAAAAGCAGAATTTCTATTTGGTCTGGATTGCATTCCTGAATGTTTGATCTCATGCAGCTCATGACTGCCCTCATACAGGCAGAAAAGGTTTCCTTAGCTGAGGCGGTATCGCTCTCATACAAAAACTGTGACTAAGTATCATCTGTAGAAGAGATTATTTGAATGCAATAAGATTCCACTAGAAAGGCAGTGACACACAGCAATCTAGTACAGTCACTGGATAGCCTACCTCTCAGGAAACCAGACTGATCATTGTAAAATATATGGTCTAGTATTGAAGAAAGTCTAGTTTCCAAACCTTTTGCATACATTTTGCTTTTCTGATTAAAGAGTGAGATGGAGTGATAGTTAGAGATTAATGTAGGTTCTTTATCTGGTTCAATAAGAACAATATTTGTTGCTTCTTTAAAAGATCCATCTACAGAAGCGTTATGCACAAATTCCTGAAACATTGATAATATGAGAGGGGAAAGTTGGTTTGTAAAGTCTTTGTAAAATTCTACTGGAATGCCATCAGGACATGGTGATCGTTTGACATTTAGAGATCGAATAGCAGTTCAAACTCTTCCGTAGTCAAAGGAGCATTAAGAAGACTTTTGAGAGAGTGTGATAAGGATGGTAATTTGCACTTGAGTGGAATGTTTTACAATATGGATTTGTGAATAGCTTGAGTTTACTATAAAGGTGCGAATGAAAGTGTTGAAACTATGAAGCTATTTCCATGGGGGAGAGTAGTAAATGCCCATCTCAACTTCATATAGCATGTACCTGTTTTTTTATCCTTTTTGGTTCGTTTGTAATTAGCAAAAGTGAGGCTTGATTCATTTGTACTGTATTGGAAATTGACTTTTTATTTATAAATAAAAAGACTTGTTCTTTTAGTGAGTAATATATGATAGTCATATTGTAACTTTTGAACTTGTGTTTTGACTCAAATGCTTGAGGATGATAGTAACTGCTTTCCAGTTTTGGAAATCTGTTGATCAAAACTATTAAGCTTTAAGGTGAATATTTTATTCTTATGTGCCATGATAGAGATAGTAAGTCATTTGATATAAGCCTTAAAAGAATCCCAATGAGTAATTGAGAAGTATCCTTTGGTTTAATATTATGTAAGTAATCAGCAATAGCAGATAACTATTTATTTATAATGGCATCAGATAATATAATATCAGTATTCATTTTCCCTCGAGGCATATGTTTGGGAATATCCTCAAGAGTTAATGAAAATGAGATCTGAAATAGTTATGGGTTCTATTGTAGGATAGGAAATTGAACAGCATGAGTTCCTAGAGGAAAGTAAATAGTCAATAAGGAATATACAGAGTGTGCATTAGAATAAAAAGTGAAATCTTTACCTGTGGGATGAGGAGTTTCATATGAACAACTAACTTAGTATTCATTTTCCCTCGAGGCATATGTTTGGGAATATCCTCAAGAGTTAATGAAAATGAGATCTGAAATAGTTATGGGTTCTATTGTAGGATAGGAAATTGAACAGCATGAGTTCCTAGAGGAAAGTAAATAGTCAATAAGGAATATACAGAGTGTGCATTAGAATAAAAAGTGAAATCTTTACCTGTGGGATGAGGAGTTTCATATGAACAACTAACTTAGTATTCATTTTCCCTCGAGGCATATGTTTGGGAATATCCTCAAGAGTTAATGAAAATGAGATCTGAAATAGTTATGGGTTCTATTGTAGGATAGGAAATTGAACGGCATGAGTTCCTAGAGAAAAGTAAATAGTCAATAAGGAATATACAGAGTGTGCATTAGAATAAAAAGTGAAATCTTTACCTGTGGGATGATGAGTTTCATATGAACAACTAACTTAGTATTAGTCAAAATATTTAAACTGGGTATATGACCTTGGCAGAGGAATTTAACTGTTGCAGTTCTATCTAAAAGTGGATGAGAAATTATGTTAAAATATCCTCCTAAAATAAGAGGTACATTCCTAATAAGTAACATTTCTGTAGAATTTGATTTCCAAAAATTAGGATCATCTTGTATAAGAGCATAAATATTAAAAAAAGGAATAGGGTATTTGTCTATTAATGTTCGAACATATACATATCCACTATCAGAATTATTTTTGCAATTTAAAATGGCAACTTGTAACTTCTGAGAGAAAAGTATTGCCACTTCATTTTTACGTCCCTGTGCAGGTGATGAAACCATATCATCAACCCATGATTTTGTCATAAAGGCAAGAATATTATCATTGTTAGACCTGGCACCATTGGCGTGGGTCTCCCTTCCATTTTTTGTGGTTGCCTCGTGTTTTTGCTGGTTATAGATGCTTTGGGCACTGTGCCACTGCTGTTCAGTGCCACAGTGAAAGTGCTCCATATGGTAAATTGCTGTATGGATTAGTGACTCCATGATTGGCTTGATTGGTTTACTTGTCAGACCCTAGTACAGTGCACTGCGTGTGCCCAGGGCTTGTAACCAATGCTGCTGGTGGGCTTGCAGCACTGATTGTGCCACCCACCGGAACAGCTTGTAAAGTGTGTCTCAGGTCTGCCATTGCAGAGCCGGTGTGCAGTCTGGTACTGCCATGCTGACTGGGCAAGTGCACCCACTTGCCAGTCCCTAAACCTTCCCTTTGATGCATATTAGTCACCCCTAAGGTAGGCTCAAGGGCAGGGTGCATTGTAGGTAAAAGGTAGGACATGCCCTGATGTGTGTGGTGGCATGTCCTGATAGTGAATTACAGCCATTTTCGTTTTTCACTATTGCAAGGCTACCTGTTCTCCATAGACCCGAATGGGCAGTTTGATTATTACATCTTATAATGCTAACTAACTCAGGGAACATGTTAGAAATTCGAGTTTAGTTTGCCTGAACTCCGAATGATAAAATACATCTTTTAGTGAAGTTGGTTTTAACATTCTGTGTTTGAAAATACCACTTTTAGAAAGTAGGTATTTTCTTGTCTAACCATCCAAACCTGTCTCTGCTAGGCTGTGTATTCCTTGTCTGGAGTTTGAGTGACAGGGGCTGGGGGATTCCAGGAGACAGGGTGAGTCAGCAGAAGACTGAATAGAGAGATCTGCATCTAGATGGGTGGGAGGAGTTACACCTGGGACCTGAATAGGGCTGGGCCTTCCCTCCACAATGCTGGCTTCACCTCCTGTGGTGTGTCTGATGCCCCTGCCCTGCACTGTGTAAGGAAAGCAGGAGACATGTCAACAAAGTGCTCCCGGACTGACCAGAACTGGTTTGGACTAGGCAAAGGCCTCTCTGCCTTCAGAGAACAAAGAGAAAAGTAGTATAAATATTGGGACCCAGACCCAAGAACTTTAGATCACTTCTGGGAATCAAGACAAACCTTTGCTGAGGAGAAGAACCAGGAAGCTGAAGGAGAAGACTACCCGTGTGCTGTGTGTTTGGGGGTTGGCCTGCAGTGGTTGCTTCATTACCAAAGAGAGGAGAAAAGAACTGTGTGCTTTCTATCAACTTGAAGAAGAATCTCCAAGGGCTTGAACTAGAGCTTGCCTCCTGCCTGAAGTCTCAGGAATACAAGACTTCACCAACCAGCTCCCCCCTGAATTCCCTTGCTGGGAATTGAAGTGCCTGCTGTTGTGCTGGGCCTTCTGAGAGACTGCGTGTCACTGGGAGCTGGAAGCGCGACGCAACAACGAAAAGTGTGTCGCCGCCGCAGCCGCTGTCATCGCATCGCTGAGGAAGCAAGCCACCGCTGTCATCATCGCCGAAGCGCGGCGCATCACCGGAGAAGCGGGACGCTGCCACAGAGGTCATCGTCGCATCACCAGAGAAGCGCGTCGCAGGGCCTGTCGCGGCTCCAAAGATCATCGAGTCACCACACGGCCGTCGGGCGTGCACGCATCACACCAACGTTGTTGCATTGCAACCAAGACGCCATTTGTCGCATCGCACCGGAGAAGAGTATCTCATCGAGGTGCCAGCATGTCGCATCGCACCAGAGAGCAGTAAGAAACTGACGCATCAACTCCCAACACAGTAAGGAAGCGAGCATCAACTCCCCTGCGCAGCAGTAAGAAACCGACGCATCCACTCCCCTGCGTGTAAGGAACCGACGTATCACCTTCCCTGCAGCCCTTTTGTTTTCTTTGCGTTACGCATCTAAGGTACATTGAGAGTAAAGTGATGCATTTACAACTTGAGAGAACTGAGCTATTTTATAACATTTGAGAGACTATTTTTGAGTACAGTATTGTGGATTTTTATCGTTTGGTCTTGTGTTAAGTCTATATAAAAATACTTATTTTTATAATATAACCTGTGTGGTGTCCATTTGTAGTGTTGTCACTGTATTACTGTATGTGTTCACAAATGCTTCACACACTGCCTCTGAGATAAGCCTACCTGCTCGTGCCAAGCTACCAAGGGGGTGAACAGGGGTTATTTTAGGAGTGTAGCCCCTTACCCTGACTAGATGCAAGGGTCCCTATTTGTCACAGGTACCTACCTATGCCAACTAGAGACCCCCAAATCTAACAATCATTAATGTGATTTTCTTGGGGAAAACATATATCCACTTTGCATATATGTAAATAGTTTACTCTTTTCCTTCTCTTTATTGGATGATGAAGACCATTTAAAGAGGCAATTTTAGTATCTTTATTTGCTATATTGAAAAGAATAAGGCAGAAAAGAGAAAAAAGATATTAGAAGACTGGAACTGAATATAAGAAAACATAGAGCATTTAGCCCATATAGGATAACAAAACAGACAAGACAACCAAAACATATATAGATAACACTAATTGAATCATTGAGACACTGATGGTACAATCCAAGTTGGAGATAGAGCACCAGGGTACCTGCTGAAGAAAATAAAAATGGTTACAAAAGCAATTTGGCTGAACTTCATGTGTCAAGTACAGAAGCTTGAGAATCCATTGCAACTTGAGCATGAGGATCCATCTGTGGGCATAATATATTTGGTGACATAAATGAAATGAAATGCGATATTACGAATTTTCGTATAAGCGTATAATGCACCATGTAAATAATTGGTTTTGTGCACCAACACATTTACCGTTGAAAATGAACCATGTATATTGTTTACAATGATGAAATTAATTGTATGCATTAGATTTGACATTTTTTTAAGATGGCGCAGTATTTTCACAAAAGTATGGCCCTTTTCACTGTTGTTATCCATGTCGGGATTTGTAAAGTAACTGACATAAATACTGCCCGTTTCCGGCGCGCCTGATTACCATCGAAAAAGGTGACTGCTGAAACGGGTCTGGTTGCAGTGAGAGTCTGTGAATAAACATCTTGGACTCGCCCCTGTGACTGCTCTTTTCTTTGCACTGAGGAAGCGCGAGGTTGGAAGCGTTTTAATATATTTGTGTATATATATATATATATATTTGTGTATATATATATTCACTTAAAAAACCATAGGTTTCACACATGTTATAGTTAGCTGGACATTTCACTCATAAAAAACCAATGAAATTCCCCCGTTATAGTTACTGCAGGCAACTATAACTCACGCGACCGTAATCCTCTGCTGATGCTAATACTGTATTTAGACACTTATTTACCCATGTCTTCTTCCATTAATCTTTAGCTATACATATATTACAAATATTTATTTTTCAGAAAGACACATATGTCATCAGTGATGTAATATCTGACATCATCAGCAGAGGATTGCGGTCGCGTGAGTTATAGTTGCCTGCAGTAACTATAACGGGGGAATTTCATTGGTTTTTTATGAGTGAAATGTCCAGCTAACTATAACATGTGTGAAACCTATGGTTTTTTAAGTGAATTTGCAAGGTTTTTTAAATGCTAATTCCTAACTATAACGTGTGTGAAACCTATGTTTTTTTCAGTGAATGTGTACGGTTTTTTAAATGCTAAGTTATGTATTTATTAATTTTTTTTTTTTCAGGTTCTTCACCGTGCGCGCACCGTGCGCGTGCTGTGGGCGCTTGGTGCGCTTCGCGCACCGAGCACCCACGATGCTTTGTGCGTGCCGTGCGTGCACAGTGCGCGCACCCCGCGCTTTTTCGAAAAAAAAAAGATTGTTTTTTTCATCCTTGGGGGTCCTTCAGTGACCCCCTGACAAAGGCTAGGGGTCAGGAACTGTCCACCCTGCCCCCTTTTCACATTCTCCACCTTTGTTTTTAACTGCCTCAGACTGCGAGAGACAAAATGGCGGCCGACACTTCCTGATTTCAACCGACTGGAATGTTTACTGTCATGTAACCACCAATCAGAATTACGCTCGCGCACGGCAGCGTGCGCGTACGGAATGCTTACCGTACGCGCACGGTGCGTGCTTATAGATATATATGTACTTTTAACTGAAATATTCTCAGGAACTACTGAACAGATTGACCCCAGATATTCAAAAGGCACATCCCTGACCTGAGGACTACCTCTCTGCCAAATTTCAAGTAATTCTGTTCAGCCGTTCGGGCTGTACCTTGGACTAAAGGTCCCTATGGAAAAATGCATGGGGAAAACGTGTTTTGGGACCCCCCTTTTTTCTCGGCCCCCGCTTGACTAATGACCCCGAGACTTTCAGGGTAGGAGTGGAGCGGAGCGCCCCACCTATTTTGAAAAATTCGCGAGGATTCGTCAACCGGCGCCAAAGTTATTCAAAATAGAATTTTCCGATTTCCAATGGAAACAAGGTCCTAACTATAACTATCTACTGGCGACCGCCAGTAGATAATATATATATATATATATATATATATATATATATATATATATATATATATATATCCACCAAAATATTGCAGGTAAACCGCGTCTCTCCAGACCAAGAGCACCTGCAAGCTGGTAAAACATGAAGTCCAGATTCTCTCTTACTGAAGAAAGAGTGTGACACAGCTCCGGGGGAATACACAACAGATTTATTGATTTTCCGCGCTGGCAATAGATGTCCCTGAAACGTTGGGCAGATATATATATATATATATATCCACCAAAATATTGCAGGTAAACCGCGTCTCTCCAGACCGAGAGCACCTGCAAGCTGGTAAAACATGAAGTCCAGATTCTCTCTTACTGAAGAAAGAGTGTGACACAGCTCCGGGGGAATACACAACAGATTTATTGATTTTCCGCGCTGGCAATAGATGTCCCTGAAACGTTGGGCAGACGCGTTTCAGCCATAGATTGGCCTCCTCAGTGCCCGTCTCTGCTGCCTTCTCGCTGATCCCAGGGGTCCGTTATGGCGATGTTTAAATCTGTGGCCACTCCTGATCATGTGACCACTTGCCCCTCCTTAGCCCCACAGGTGTAAGGCATCTCGCGCTCTCCTTCAGTACCGTTGCATGCTGGGCGCTGAAGTCCTCCGTTAGAGCCCATACAGTGAAAGGACTACTAAAACACCAGGTGGTGCCTCCAAACGTGTTTGGTCGGTTCTTCCTCGCCACTGCAGCCGGATTTGAAGGTAAATCTGTTCTTTGTCCCCCTTATCCGGCAACACGCATTTGTCTCCCCTCTCCCCATGTGTTAGTCTCCTCCAAGTGGGAATCCAGCACCGGGGGGGCGACGCGTTTAACAATCCACCAAAAGATTGCAGGTAAACCGCGTCTCTCCAGACCGAGAGGGCGTGTCACAAAACCAGCACCTGCAAGCTGGTAAAACATGAAGTCCAGATTCTCTCTTACTGAAGAAAGAGTGTGACACAGCTCCGGGGGAATACACAACAGATTTATTGATTTTTCGCGCTGGCAATAGATGTCCCTGAAACGTTGGGCAGACGCGTTTCAGCCATAGATTGGCCTCCTCAGTGCCCGTCTCAGCTGCCTTCTCGCTGATCCCAGGGGTCCGTTATGGCGATGTTTAATCAATAAATCTGTTGTGTATTCCCCCGGAGCTGTGTCACACTCTTTCTTCAGTAAGAGAGAATCTGGACTTTATATATATATATATGTTTTCGAATTGCGCTACCGGATGGACTGAATGGATTCCACACTGAGACATCTTATCAAGGATATCGGATATTGAATAAAACACTATCTATACCCATACAGTGGGTTTCTCTCAAGTTGCAGCGTGCTTATGTGGAGGTATATGCTTCCACCTGATATTCTAGGAGATTGATGAATTTCTTTTTGGCCTTCATAGAGAGGTGTTTGTGCCTAAACTACTTGTATTTTCATGCGGGAACTTTCTCCATTTAGTAACTCAAGCCCTGATGAAGTTCCTTCGAGGAACGAAACGCATTGGCTGAAGGCCATTTTAAAAAAACGTTGATACGAATAAAGGAAACTGTTGGACTCTTTTGGACGATTCTGACTTCTTTTTCCTGATGCACCTTCCTTTTTCCACAAGAACGTTCCTCTCCAAAAGCTAGCCCTCCTCCCACACACTGTTGCCTGTCATGAAGCTGTAGTCGAGTGAAACACAGTCTCCAGCCAATTGAACTGGAAGAAATCATCATCAGTCTGCAGACACAGGTCTTGCACAAAGGAAAACCACTATAAAGGCCACCATAATGCTGTATATCATCATCTAAATGTCGGCAGTAAAACAGCTAAAGAGGGAGCTCACAAAGCGCCTGCCACCTTGGGTCACACGCACTCCTGTCTCTCTCCAGCACCCATGACTTCGAACCACACAGACTTATGGCAAAAGCTGCCAGCTTTGGTACTGTCAGAACCAGGTTCTAGTCTCTGCGTCAGCTGAACATCTTTTGATTCTGGGCAAATCACTTAATTTCACCATGCCAGGAAAAGTAAAGTGACCTTGTGTAATGTAACTGGTGCTCAGATGAAGTGCTCGAATACATTTGGGTGACTTTGCACTATATAAAATTCAGTAGCAGCTGCTACCGAACGAGTGGGGGGTGGGGGAACAGAATAAAAAAAATAAACCCACTTACCTGGATGCGGCCGGGATGGCAGCAGCCTCCCCTCCATACTCTTCTCTTCTCCCAGGCAGCACACAGCCTCACTTGACCAATCACAATGCTGCCTTACAGCAGCGTTGTGATTGGTCCGAGCGACAGTTCGATGTTCAGATAGGGGTTGGGAGGCTGTGCATGTTCTCCACCCAGGCAGTAATGCAGCCCTGGGTGGAGAACATGCAAATTGCACATGACTGTTTGGCCGGCCCGAGACGGCGGGCCAAAATGTCATGCACACTTAGGAAATGCCTACCACTCCTTCCCCAGCTCTAAACAGCCCAGGCCCGCCCTGCCCCCAACCAACTGAGCCAGTATGGTTAAATAAAATGATAACGTTGAGTTATTATAATTTTATTTTTCCGTTTTGAATTGCTCAATGAGTAGTGGTGCGACACTCCGCCACTGATAAAATTGAAAAAAACAAAAAAATACATAGTATCGGGCAAGCTGCACACGTCTACATGAACCACAGACCATAAATTTGGTTCAGAGACATATGGCAAGGTCCAGTTATTGTTTTAGAGCTCTCCAGTGGGGTTACCCATCACAGACACTCTCACATAGATTTGGGAGAAGGTCACAAGACCCCCCCTCCTTGAAATACACACCATAAGGACCTTCCTACAACACAAATTAATCCATGAACAAAACCATTGACTGTATAATTGGCAATGCTCTACTTACTACTGTGGCTCACAGCTATTTGCTCACTTTACCTACTACTAACTTCTAAGCACAAAAATGAATTGTTTTATTAATTTACCTGCAAATGTACAGTATGCAAGGGTAATAACGTGAAGCAGCCCTTTAAAAAAGCACTTTAATGTGCTAATACTGGCAAACTCGCTTTCAGGAACTTAAGACACTTTCTGGAATACTATTGCCTCCCATAGGACCATACTCTCAGTACCTCCACTCAGAACAAAACTGCTTCCTTGGAAGGCTCCCAGTCTTTTTAAAGAGACAACATTAACATATCTCAGAGGGAAGTGGGGACTGTGAGGCAGCAGATCTAACTTTAGGTTATGTCCATTTGAAGCTATGGTGAACCTGGAGACACCATAGGGCCTGTGAGTAGAGAGCAAACAGAAAACAGGGAGACTGGACAGACATGGTGCCCCATATTGTTGTTGCTTCTACTACAGAGAGGCATCCTGCACTTTTATGTATGGAGGTATTTTAGCCTTACTGTGCTAAGGATCTGTAGTTTTTTTTTTTAATCTCTGTCCATTACATCGTCACACCTGGGCTCTTTCAAACAAAAAGATGTGAGTTTGCAATGTTATTACATTCGAGTGTAGTCTTTTATTGTGTGATTAAATCCGAGCGCATCTTACTCTCCAAAGTGTGAGGATGACTGAGTTCAAGTTAAAAACACCATGCCTGAATTTCAAGTCTTATTGAGTGCGCGGGGTGACGAGCAATGCGTGTCCTCCAAAGGTTAATGCAAACTCTTCCCTCGAAGGATGTAGTCAACTGTTGTCTTTTGCAATGTGCGTGCCATTGTCTCCAGCAGCGCTTAAACCTCCTTTCATGGCAAAACCGCGTGCTGTAGAAAAATCTTCACAAAATGTCTGCCGGCGGGTGCCTAGATCTCCACCTTCCTGGGAAGCCGTGCCCGCGCTGCTGCTTCGAAAGGTCACTGTTCACTGAAACATTCTGCTCGTGTTTACTTTCTTTCCGATCGTCTCCACCTGCATGAAAGGAGACGAGAGATGGTCACAATGCCCCTAACTCAACCATGTGCTCAGGAACAAATAGAATTTCGCTGCACCATTCTTTTCTTTGCATAGAGGTGGGCGATAGCTCCAAACAGACCCTGTACAAACCCTGACAGCCTTGCATATGTGGTCTGACAACCCCACCCCCCACCCCACCCCATGCATCCACAGGCTAGTCTGGCATTGCTATTAAATAACATGACTTCATCTCCATTTGTGCACAGTAAAGTGCATGTATACATCAATTATTGCAACCCATGGCTATGAAAATATAGCCATGGGTTGCAATAATTGATGTATCACCTGGCATCAAACTCTTCTTATAATTTCTTCCTGTGAATCCAAGCTGAACTTCGACTTTCATCCCCTCGTTCCAACCTCTTCTTGTCATTTAATCACCTGACACCAACCTCTTCCTAACCTTACTTCACCTGTCTCTACTCTCTCCCTGGGCTCTGATCCCCTGGCTCCAACCCCTCCCTGAATGAGGGATTAAAAGCGCTGGACTCACCCCTGCAGGGGTATCTCCGCGCTCCCTGTCCTTTCACCCATTGGCTCAAACCTTTCCCTAACGTTTCATCACTTGACTCCAACCTGTCAATGTCCTTTCATACCCTAGCTCCAACCTCTCCCTGTCCTTTTATCCCTTAGCTCTAACCTCTTCCCGTCTTTTCATCTCCTGGCTCAAACCTCTCAACGTTCTCTCATCCACTGGCTTCAACCTCTCCCTGCCCTTCCATACCCAGTATCTAATCTCTGTCCTGTCTCTCTTTTCATTCATCTCCTGGCTCAAACGACCCCCTGTCCTTTCATCCCCTGGCTCCAACCTTTCTTTTCTTTCATCTCCTGGTTCCAACCACCCCCTGTCCTTTCATCCCCTGCCTCCAACCTCTCTCTTTTCTTTCATCTCCTGGTTCCAACTACCCCCTGTCCTTTCATCCACTGCCTCCAACCTCTCTATTCATTCATCTCCTGGCTCAAAGGACCCTCTGTCCTTTCATCCCCTAGCTCCAACCTCTCGCTTTTCTTTCATTTCCTGGTTCCAACCACCCCCTGCCCTTTCATCCCCTGGCTCCAACCTCTCTCATTTATTTCATGCCCTGGTTCCAAACACCCCCTGTCCTTTTATCCCCTGGCTCCAACCTCTCTCTTTTCTTTCATCTCCTGGTTCCAAGCACCTCTTGTCCTTTCATCCCCTGGCTCCAACCACTCCCCTTTCTTTCATCTCCTGGTTCCAACCACCCTCTCTCCTTTCTTCCCCTGTCTCCAACCTCTCTCTATTCATTCGTCTCCTGGCTCAAACAACCCCCTGTCCTTTCATCCCCTGGCTCCAACCTCTCTCTTTTCTTTCATCTCCTGGTTCCAACCACCCCCTGTCCTTTCATCCCCTTGCTCCAACCTCTCTCTTTACTTTCATCCCCTGGTTACAAACACGCCCTGTCCTTTCATCCCCTGGCTCCAGCCTCTCTCTTTTCTTTCATCCCCTGGTTCCAACCACCCCCTGTCCTCGTATCCCCTGCCACAAACCTCTCTCTATTCATTCATCTCCTGGTTCAAACGACCCCATGTCCTTTTATACCCTGGCTCAAATTTGTCTCTACTCTTCCATGTTCAGGTTCCAAACTCTCCCTGTCATTTCATCCATTGGCTCTATCCAACGTCTCCTGCCTCCAGTGTCTCCCCGTCCTTTCATCCCCTAGCTCAAACCTCACCTTTTCCTTACTTTACCTGCCCCGTCATGCCCAACCTACAAATTCTCACTGTCTCTACCTCTACCTACCTTTACCCCCTATCTCCAGTACTTAATTTGGGAAGAAATAAGTGCCAGGGCTCTTGTCAGGAGACCACAGCAGCTTGCACCACCCTTTGCACTGCTAATGTGCTAATGACAATTCAGACTTTTTATACATTAAAAAGGACTAATACCTGCCACCGTAGCTATTTTGTTATAACTTTGGGTGGCTGGTATTAGTAATTTTTTTATGTATATAGAATTATTAAGCAACTGTTGTTGTGTTCATCACAAAATTGGACAAACAGAGCCACCATGTGGCTGGCTGTCATCAGTCCCAGTGTTAACAATTAAGTGCGGTGAGGAGCACCGGAAACCACTGGCTCAAATTAAGCACTGTCTATCTCTCCCATAACATTTTCAATTGCCAAAGTTTTTAACTTGCCTGAAAGCCTAGGTGCTGAAGGTGATGATGTACACTGTCCAGGATTCGCCTCCCGTCAAAGATGAAAGCTGGCTTCAACATTGCATTATAGATTCTGCCATAGTCCAGTTCCTAGAGATAAACGATAGCGTTGAGTACACAAAAAAGATACACTAAAAAGCAATCAAGGCAGATGTGAGTGATAAAAATTCCAGATGACCAGTTACAAACGGCTTCTACTGAATCCGTTTGTTAGCCTGTGAATTTTTGTGCACAAACTCTACTGCTTTGGAAAAAAAATCTGTTATTCTGGAACTGGCTTTGTTCTAATTATGCCTAGTTGATCTGTGTATTTTGCTATAGAAATTCAGTTGTTTATGCCAACTAGATACAGAGTAGTTCATTGTTAAGGATGCAAATGAATGTAGTAGAAAACATTTGTAAATGAAGTTTTTTTAGTTTTTTACTAAAATCAATGTTTATTACCCGTTGTGCTTTAAGACCCTGCACCATTGTTTTTCCACAAATTTTGCTCGTATTCAAAATGGAAAGGTATTTTAGGGTTACACTGGGCCCCTCACTGTTATCTTTTCTACTATATATCTTGATCTTTAAAAGCAGAAAATAAACATTTTCTATGTCCTCGAGGACGCATCACACGCAGATTAAACAGTTCTTATACTTATACACTGTACTGTATGTGGTTTCAGGGCTGGCTTCTCCGTGAAGGCAGAGAAGTGGCGCCCACTGCTCAGTGCCAGCAGATTCAAACACATGAAAAATAAAACAATAATAAAACAATTTTATTATCATGTTATTTTCTTCTCACCTGCAGGCTGCCAGCGAGCCAAGTCCTAGGGCGGGGCAGGGTCACCCTGTGACATCAGCTGCAGCAGGGAGGAGGAGGAGTGTTGGGCATTGTAAGTGTGCCTGTCGTTTTGGCTGGCCATCTTAGGATGTCCAAGCCGACATGCGCACTTAGCATTTCTCCAACCCGAGCTGTGCTGCACAGCCGGGTAGAGAACACGCAGGCTCCCAGGCCATGGCTGAGCAGCAAACCAGGCAGTTCAGACCAATTTCAGTGCTACTCCTCATGCTGGGTAATAGTATTCCCTGCATGAGAGCAGGTGGAGAGGAGCAAGGTGGCAGCCGCAGCGGCAGGTAAGTGGTATTTTATCATTTAGAATTTATTTGTTTTTATTTTTGCATTTTTCCTGTGCTGGCTGCTGCACCACTCCGCATCTCTAGCAGCTGCCATTATATGCTCTCCCTGCCAAGTCTCTTTGCTCCCAAAGCTTGCCTGTGATGGTTGACCACCTCTGGAAGCTGTTTGTATATGGCTATGGAAGACACCTTAAAAGTGACTTTGGACTTCATTATGAGGTCCCCCGATTTATGTTCGATGATATGGGGTGGCGGGGGTTTGTTCAAGAATCTTCTATTTTGTTCTGAATCCCCGCAGCTAAATCAGAGAATTACAAGTTATTTTCTCCCGAATGGGAAATCAATACTAACCCGGTATTTGTAAAGCGCAAACTAATCACCCCTAAGGGTCTCAAGGCGCTGGGGGCCGTCGCGAAGGTTAAGGGCCATATGTAGGAAGCCTAATACCGGTCGGTAACGGCCGATTTTCGGTAAATATACCGTTACCGACCGGTATTTAGGCTTTTGCTATGTAGGGGTATCATTTCATGATTCGGTAATTTACCGAATCGGTAATTTTACCGAATCGGTAATTTTACCGAATCATGAAATGAGATGTAGGGGGAGTGTGTCGTGGGTGTGGGGATTCGTTATTTACCACCAACAAAAAGTTGGTGGTAAATGACGAATAGGTGTAAAAAAGCATTTTTGTGCACTTTGAAGTGTGCAATGTGGCATGTGCGCCACATGTGCACACATGGACCAATCAGGGGTGCAACAGGGTGTCAATGTGACACCCTGCCACCCATGATGATGCCTCCCCCATTACCGAATCGGTATTTACCGAATCGGTAATGGCAACTGGCTTCCCATTCATTCCTATGGGCCTCCAGGCCCATAGGAATGAATGGGAAGCCAGTTGCCATTACCGAATCGGTAAATACCGATTCTAAAATACCGACACTTACCGATTCGGTATTTTTCTACCTACATTACATTTACCGTTTCATAAATACCGAATCGGTAAAATTCGGTATTTAAGAATCGGTAAATATAATTTACCTACATATGGCCCTAAGTGAGCTATTGCCCAGAGTCACATGGTTCTGGGCTCAGCTGCCACCGGGGATCGAACCGTGAGCCCCATGCTCCAGAGTCAGCCAGCCTTACACATGGATTAGAGAGCACTATTCCTCATGCCTTTCTGGGGAAATAACAGGCACATGTCTGCACCCATTTAAGGGCAATAGGCAGGAGTGTATGCTTTTTAGGGGGTGGGGGGGGGGAGGCAGATATCCAGAAGATGACAACTACATGAATAGAATTAACAAAGGGTCAGAGGCAGTGGTCATCAGGGGGCTGGGGGGGGGGGGGGCTTAGAGGGTTCTACCTGAAGCAATGTTTAGGTCTTAAAGGGCACAATACGTTTTCTACCACATTTAATTACTACGGTATTATTTTCCCTTTTTTGGCATAATGTGATACAAATGATGCACTTTAAATAACATTGATAACATCTGAATAATTTAAAGTCACATTTACTATATATCGTGTGTGGTCTTCTTTGGGCCTAACAATGCTATGGGTGATTTCTCATCTGAATTAACTTGTAAATATATGCAAGTAGGTTAATAATAAAATGCAAAAAAAAATTACTGCATGGTTATTTCCCAGTGACACTGCCCCTCTTCCTCTGCCCTACACAAGAATTAGGTTTATGTATTTCAATGCCATTCTGACCACCAAACAATATTGTTCCATGTACATCTCATTTTTAGAAAACATGTTCCCTGCAGAGTGCATACCTCTCTGATATATCAAATACCTAACAACACTGTGTCATACTCACGCCGAGGGACATCTATGTGTAGAGGGGAAGTGTTATCACTGGGTCTTTACCACTACAAGAAAAGTATGTGCACCTTGGATGTGTGCTCGTAAGCACAGCTCTGGTGCATGCACATCACATATATGTACAGTATCAGACCCCTGTTGTACGCACCCTATGGAGGCCTCTGATATGTGCATGTTATTACTGAAGCCTCAGATTACACCCACGACCTCTGCACAGCTCAGAGGCATGCATACTGAGCATATATTTGAAGTCTGCATACATCGACTGAGAGCTATACTATATGTATAGGACTTAATGCAATCCATTGTAGAAAAGAAGCTAAAAAATGACAAAACACGGTTCTTCACTTGAGGAAGCAAGCTTTCCCTTTAAAATGTGCCTCATGCTACACTTATTTGAAAAATACTATCCAAATAGCACATCGTGGGTACAACCCTTATTTTGGACGGCCAGATGGCTAGAAGTATCTTGGCATCCAGTCCTACCGTGTCGCCGGGAAATGCTTCGGCTTCAGTTTAATAATCTAACATGGTTTTACCATAACTGAGACATATTTTGGTTATTCTAACAGATTTTCAGACCAGGGTGCTCCACATTATATACGTTCCGAACAGAGGAGAAAAGATCCACAATGAGGAGGGCTCAGTCTGAACTGGACTATTTAGAGTTACAATTCCTTTTGGGGACAAGGACTGGCAAAGCCAATAGGTTTAGTGTTGGCTGTCACCATTTTTGCTATGTCAGTGCTTGCTTTGTTTTTTAAAAACTTTATTTGTTAGGAAAGTTTTAGGGCCATCGTCAATCTAAAAAAAAAAGATTTGTTTAAAAGCTAAAATATATAGTCACTGGCACTGAAGATAATTACTATGTGTGTGGATGTGCACCATGTGAAAGGGCAGAATTCCATCACTCACACCAAAGTCAACCAATGGCTGAAGTGAGCTGACCCAGTGCCCCATTTTGTATGCTATAGTGGGTGGAAGTAAACTGTAAATTTCACTATAACAGACAAATGAATGACAATAGGTTGCTTAAAGCACCTTTAGATTCCTTATACATAGCATTTTCAGTAAATCTCAAAGGTCTTGGATAACATCAGATATAAGGAAAAGAAGTGTGTTCCATGTATGTGTCAATACAATCACAGAAAAGGTGAATTTTATTTACGCTGTGAAAGATTCTGTGCAACCTTTCCTCTTGTGTGGTTTTAAATAGATCAATAATATAAGAAACAATGGTCCATGAAGGGGGAAGCATGAACCTCAACTTCCACTGTAATCTAGTGAATAACCGTCAATAGATTCGTTTTACTAGAAAGAATACATTTTATTTGATTGTTCAACATTAGGAATCTTAAGTAGACAAACTCATTTAGCTCTGTTAACATATGCATTCCAAATTTGAGAGGTGTTCTGAAATGACGCAACGGCGCAGTGAAAGTAAGGTAAGAGAGTAAAAAATACACTAGCGCTATACAATATATACATAAATAGTGAGTGTGGGGGATGCACAGCTGTTTGATCTAAACTCTAACATAGAGCTGTAGGCTCATGGATTACACAAACAGTACAGTACACTATTAATGTGTCAATTGTTTCGACCCTTAAGGTAATTCGTACTGGGTCATCATCAGGATGAGGAATGGGAAACACCCATTAGGTAGTACTCATGCAGCAAATGACAAACAGTACATTCAGGAATGGGTCCACAAATCATAGGTCTTGAAATCTAGAAGAATTAACTAAAGCCTCCTACGGATATTGGAGGACTCTATGGGAGAGGGGTCCAGCATAAGTCCATGGACTGCAATGTGATTACCAGTCTCATTATGACACTTCCTAAGGATGCACACAAAAAGCATAACTTCCCGAGGGGTGAGGTGTGTCAGGAGCTTTCAGTCCATATTCTCCAGGAATGAAAATCCCAATTTCGGTAAAAGTCACTGTTAATTTATCGGTGCACTGTGAACTCAAAACAAAAGACCCTGATTACGTAAATGATGCAGTTTGGAAATCGGTGCCTTGCTCAGGCCACAAGACCCCCGCGAGGTGATGTGATCGCAGTGCCAGTCCAAAGTCAATTTGGATCGCTGCATCAATTAAATTGCAATGCTTTCAGGGTCAATTGGAATTGTGCGATTATTAATTATAGCTGGGCACCGGCACACGTGTGATTCAAATAAATCAGCAGCAACTCACTAAATATTAGTTTATGAGATCTGTACCTATGTCCTTGCTGTAGATCATATTGTAAGAAGAGTAGCAGCAAATGTCTTTCCGATTTCACTATTTTCAAAGCGAGTTAGCAGGGAGCAGGTTGCAAGAATTGTGTTTCAGAAAGGTCACCATTTTGTATACTTTGTGCACTTCCACAAAATTATCAACATTATCTGACTAAAAATGAGGGCTGTTTTTCTTCCCACTCTTTCCGTCCCTCAATCTCTCGTTGTATCTACCCTCCATCCACCTTCCCGTTCTTTTTCAGCCTTTTTTCCCTTCAGCTTTCTCTCACATCTCTCTCCTCACTCCCTCCAGCTCTCTCCACCCCTGTCTCCCTCAACTTGTACTATTCTGATTGTAACTTCCTTCAGCCATGACTTCTTGGTAAAGCTAACATTTGCCACAAGAAGGCTGTCTCTCATGCGAATCTACAACTGCGTTCTGTTTCACAAGGCAATAAAAATCAAGAAGAGTTTGTTCAGCCAAAACTGTCTACATTTGGGTTAGTATTCAAATACAAATGGGGTGAGTAGTACACGCACTGCCTGCTGGTTAGTAGCTTGTTTGTCTTTTATTACGTGCTCCAAGGTCTCGCTCTCCGAATGTTGAGTGAGTAAAGTGAAAACAAAAAGACTGCACTTCCCAAGTCTTGGGGTGTGTCCCTCGGGCACAGTTGCTGTCCTCTCGTGGAGGTTTCAAATGTTTGTCAAAAGATTAAGCTTGAGAGTTCATCAGATTTCAATTTGAAAAACTTTATTAGTCATCGTTTTTTTTGGCGTTGGTTTCAATCACATTACGGTGAACAGAGACATAGATGGTGAGATCCCAATGCATTTCGGCATAAGCCTTCATCAGGGGGAATCTACGATTTGGCAAGAAGATAAAATAAAATAAAATGAATACTGTGTGTAGGAACAATAAAACATGTAGTGATTATTTACTTTCGGTGAATGATGGGATGTGAACATGAATTTAAATGTGAAACGGAAAGTCCGTAATAAAGATATCTCTGTGGGCAGACTCGTGATGAAAAAAATGCTCGCGACTGTGTGATTCGTGTTGGGAAGTTTTAACGTGACAAAACGTGCAAAAGTACTCGCGGCTATGTGGTTCCGTGTTGGGAAGTTTTACCGTGACAAAACGTGCAGAGCGTGCCAGGAATACTGATCAAGATGCTATCTAAGGTGTTGGAAGTTAGTGAATTTTGAAAAACGGCTACTAAGATGTTAAATTGTATCCCGTATGAACATGCAGGTCACAACGCATAAAATATTCTTACCAGGTGCTGAAAAAGCCTCTACGTGTCTTCCGTATGTGGTGTTCCGCATTTTGTATTTGTACGCGGGTGGTTTTAAGTGTTCGGGAAGTTGAACGTGAATGACGTGCATCGAGGGGGTGAGCATGAAGGTAGACATGGGACTGTGGCGATGTGAAAACTGTGAACGGACTATACTAATGGAGTTAATTAAATTCAGAAAAGAAAAACAAATAAAATAGTACTGTTAATGTGATAAAAACAAGTGTGGGTATGAACATAAACGATATGGATAGGAAGATCAAAAGGGTATAGTGACGAGTCGAAATAGGAACCTTTAGGAACAGAAGCGTCAGTGATGATAAATTTTACAAGTAAGTATAAAAACAGGGTCATTGATGTGTATACGGTAGTTAATAGGAAAACTAGGATTAGCTTATAAGGGTGTGTGAAGCTAAACATGCATCTGCAATATCATTCCTTTAGAACAACACATATAGTACGAAATCACAGGTAACATGAAAATTCAATGCGATCATTTAAGCCATCCGGTTTCATTGAATTCAAATAATAAATCCAGTGGTTTTCTCTTTGTAGTATGAAGTTGCGATTGTCTCTTCCTTCTTTTTTGGAGACCATTTCAAGTATGCAAAATTTCAATTGGCTAACATTATGTCCAACTTCCATAAAGTGTTGAGCAACCGATGATTTAAGTTGTTTAGTCCTGATGTTAGATTTGTGCTCGTTGAGTCTCACTTTCATCTTTCTCTCGGTTTGTCCGACATAAACCTTGCCACAAGGACATTTGAGCATGTAAATAACATTAGATGTATCACAGGTTGCCGTTAGCCTCAGTTTGATTTTATGTCCCCTCATGGGGTGTGTGATGTAATCTCCTTTTATTATGTTATTGCAATTGTTGCAGTTCAAGCAAGGGATGGTTCCTTTGAATGAAGTTGGTGTGATCGGATGGTCTTGTTGTTTTAGAATTTCGCCGATGTTTTTGTTTCTGGTATAAGCGAAAATTGGTTCCTCGTCAAAAATATGGTTGAAGTCCTGCTCGAGTTTAAGTAGTTGCCAGTGTTTTTTGATTATTCGTTTATAGCTTGTGCTCATAGTGGAATACTTAGAAACTACCGTGATTTGGTTGCTAGTTGGTTTGGATTGTGTAGTGAGGAGCTGATCTCTAGTCTTAATGGTTGACCTTTCTCTCGCTTTTAGTAGTACCTGATCAGGATAACCACGAGATTTGAATCTTTGTGTGAGGATGTTGAGCTGGTCCGAAGATTTGATTGAGTTGGATACAATCCTTTTTACCCGTAGCATTTGTGAGTAAGGTAAATGTTGTTTAAGTGATGGCGGGTGGAAGCTTTGGTAATGAAGTGTATTATTCCTGTCGGTACTTTTCCTATACAGGTTGGTTTCAAATCCAGTGGATGTTTTGGTGATGGTGACGTCCAGGAAGGAGATGGAATCTGGATGAATGTTGAAAGTGAATTGTAATCGTTGGTCAATATGATTGAGATCTTCTAAGAGGATTTTGAGAGTTTGGTCTGAACCTTTCCATATGATGAAAATATCATCAATGAACCTGAGGTATATCTTTAGGTGGTTTATCCATGTTGGTGCAGTGAGGATATGGTCTTCTTCGAATTGCTTCATGAAAATATTGGCATACGCTGGAGCCGCGCAATTTCCCATAGATGTGCCCGTTAGTTGTTGGTACCATTCATTGTTGTATTCAAAATAGCTGTGGAAAAGGGTAAATTGCATTAATTCCATAAGGAAGACCTGTAGGTTGTGTGGATATTCCGAGTGCAATAGTGCCTGTTCAATGGCCTCCAGACCCATCTGGTGAGGGATGGAGGTGTAATCGTAGATTCCCCCTGATGAAGGCTTATGCCGAAATGCATTGGGATCTCACCATCTATGTCTCTGTTCACCGTAATGTGATTGAAACCAACGCCAAAAAAAACGATGACTAATAAAGTTTTTCAAATTGAAATCTGATGAACTCTCAAGCTTAATCTTTTGACAAACATTTGAAACCTCCACGAGAGGACAGCAACTGTGCCCGAGGGACACACCCCAAGACTTGGGAAGTGCAGTCTTTTTGTTTACATTTGGGTTAGTGTCTGAAGGCCACTCTCGCTCGTTCATGATCTCTGCTAGGTACCTGCTTGTGTTGATTGTAAGAATTTACCATGTGACTATTACTCAACACTTCTGTACAGTGGGGTCTATATTCGAGACTTGCCGTCTGAAACCCGCTTGACGATCGATCTTGTAATTCAGAGACTATTCATTTTTCTTTTGTTAGTAGACCCTTCCAGACTGGGGTGGTGAACTGGAGGAAAGGTACAAAGGTATAAGGCAGAGTTTGACATTTGACTCGTACCCAGGCTCAAAGAAAAGTTTTAAGAGTTATGAACCTAACCAGCATTGTAAAGACATATTGCACATTTAACAGGTGAATGACGATGTATTTGCTTTGCCAATGCTTATTTTTATCCATTACAAGAAGGTCTCTGTGTCGTGATGCATGTGTATATATGCTGGCCATCTTGGAGCAGTTTTTAAGTTTTGGAAAATGACCTTAGTGATTACACAAGTGTCACAATGCCCCACATTTTGGTTGTTTTAATTTAATGCCCTGTCATGATGAACACTCAATTTCGAATACAAAAACTGAAGCAAGCTGCCCAGCAGCTTTTTCCGGCTGCAAAGGCAGAGATAGCAGGAAAGTGAGGGGGTAGGAGCAAAAGAGGAGTCATGGTGTGGAGGGGATGGAGAAGAGCTAGTAAATAAGTTGTAGGTACGGGGGCCTCAAAGTAGGGGCTACTTTTACCACTTTGAGCCTAAAACGCCTGTAGAAAATGCATGGAGAAATTTGGTTTTAGGGCACCCCTTTTTTTTCTCGGCTTCCGCTTGCTAGATCAGCCCAAAACTTTTCAGAGTGTCTTATGCACCCTTGTTCTCCTCTTCACACCACTTTCTTCTGCAGTCTCTCAGAAACACCCCTTTTCTGGTGACATTTTTTTTAAACTCCCATCTGCATATCTCATACTTTTCCTCTTTGGCCTCCTCTTTTCTCTGTCCTGTATGTTCTTCCTTGCATCTCCTCCACTTCACCATCCCCTCTACTCACACAACAGCACATCCTCTCACTATCAAGCATTGCATTTTCGTTTACTTTCACTGTGTCAATATTTGACACCTGTGTACCTTCTTCACACGGGACTGTTACTCTGTGCGAAAAGGATGGGCTTGCGTGCCGAACCCCTTTGATAATGACCCATAGATGGGCACTGTGGCAATGCACACTGCCTTTTAGCTGAACTCCACAGCTCTACATCGTGGTTCGTTATAAACACCCACTGACAACCTACATTCACATACCTGACTCTATTCACAGTACGCTCTATAATAAGTAATATATAATAATAACTAATATGTTGCATGAAGAAACTAGACACAATACATCCTGGAAACAGCAATTACTTCGGGAGAGCAACAGTAAGTAAAAGGTGAAATGTGAACAGGAACAAAATCGCTGTGTCTGTGGCTAATCTCGGAGGGTGTGTCTGTTTTTACCAGCTGTGACTAGTGGTGGGGCACAAGGGGGAGCATGATAGAAACAGGTGGGGTGCCAGCCTCACCTGGACCCCCCTTAGTGACGCTACTACGTTTTACTGTACATCTCGGAAAAGCCTGGGTTTCCTCCATTGAGGACGGCTGTACTCCAGCGTATTCCCACTCCGGCATGGTCAATAAGAAGATGCAGACAAGACAACGCCGGTCCAGTGCTGCACTGATGAACGGAGGCTCATTGCACTGGGCGTAGCAGCTCCAGCCGCACAAACTACGCCCCAGCCAAGTCACAGTGTTTCTCTCTTTCACAGGAAGCAAAATCAAGCTTTCCACTTTCGAGAGTGAGTTTTAGATCGGATCCAAGATAATGTATCAAGAGTTCTCTCTTGCGGTCGTAGGTAAAATTGCATCAGATGTCCCGACAGCTTTCGAATTACACAGATACTTATTTGAAGGACTGTTTTCTGAGAAGGAACAATTACAGTTGCCCGTAAACTATAACAATGCGTCACCAGGGGTAGTAATAGCAATCTATGGCCAAATAAGCTTTCCCTTTGGTACGTCTGACACTACCCCGGGACTCGGCAGCGCGAAGTAGGAGTAAAAGTAAAGTGGTGGTACGAGGTCAATCTTGCTATGTCATCGGTGGGCACAGGGCGTGTTTCCTCCACCTCTGGCATTAAGAATGACGATGAATCGATGTCTAAGTAATAAGGTGCCATCTACATTAGTATTAGAAATGCATTGTTATTCCAGGCTCTGCTTCTTTCTGGGTTGTTGAATTAGTATTCCGTGTGGACAGGCGCAGTGATTCTACACATGCTCCTGCTTATGTACCCAGCCATTGAGACTGAATAAATACTGATTTAGATATTCCATACATTATATCAGTCAGTCAAAACCACTTTATTCGATTAATTAAAATCATAAAAGTATACTACACAATTAAATACATAAAATCTTGCGATTCACAAATCAACAATTTAAGAACAACTCCTAATAAAATTTCATAAAAGACCATAATCAACGTGAAATCTTAATACAGGATCAAATTCCATATATCAAATAGGCTCCACATCCTGTATAGGTTTTAGTCTGACTCTTCTTTCTCTAACAGCTGCCACCAAAAAGCTAGCGACACAGAACATAGTTAATGGACATTCAAGCATGCTTAGAAACAATAGAGCTGGCTTGTACTGTGTAAAATTCCTGCTCTTTAATAAAGGAATAATAAACCTCTTCCTAGCACATTTAAAAAAGGAGCAGAATAGCATAAAGTGCGTGGTGTCTTGTGGAGAGATATCATCGCACTTGCAAGGGGCGACATTTTCAGGCCTATTCCAGCCAGCCACATCCCAAAGAACTATGTGTATTTGGTTGAACCGGAATTTAGTCAACAGCCATTTGTGAAAAGGATGGGTTACCACTGTAAGATAGAAAGACAACCCTGAGAGCTGGGATACCAGGACGTGGCCCCTGACAGAGGGTTTACGAAGTTCTTCTTCTTCCCGCACGGCCTCCCTTAGCTTTGTAAAATTGATTTTTACCCACTCAAGATCTGCCTTGCAAAGAATTTCAGGATTAAAAAAGATTTCAGGTCTCCCAATGTAGGCAGCTAACCTCTCGATGTTTGACAACCATTGAATTTTATTCATGTTGTCAAGTCGAATACAGTCCTTTAGGATTTTATGGTTTAAAGTAAGTTTCGGGTTTAGCCAAATTTTGATCCATTGCAGTAGTGGGGCTAATTTAATCATGTCTGCTATGTAACCTAACCCGAGCTCCAAATGGACTGAATAAGAAGCGGTTGATTGTGGGAGGCCAAGGAGGGTACGAAGAAATTTGTTTTCCTCCGTTTGGATCGCGTCGTGTTTAATGTAACCCCAGATTGACGCCCCATACCTTACAATGGAAACTGTTTTGGCTTTGTAGATTGTTAGTATTGCCTCTGTCGGTTTTCCTCCCAACCTTTTTGCAAAGCCAAGTACAGCCGCAGATGAGCTTCTTATGGAATTTACCTTTAAAGAAAGCTGAGGGGACCATGAACCCTTGTCATCAAAGACTACTCCCAAGTAAGTGAAAGTCTTCACTCTTGAGATTTCGGCTCCCCTGCAGAAAAAAGGCTTTACCTTGTTTTTCGCTTGACCTAACGACATAGCATGAGATTTGCCGTTATTAACCACCAGATCCAGGCTATGCATGAAGTCCCCGAATGAGTCCAGCAATCTTTGCAGCGCCAGGGGAGTCCTGGCCAGCAGGACAGCATCATCCGCGTATAGGAGCACCGGGATCGGAGTACCTCCCATACGCGGGGTGTCCTGCGTTGCAGCCAGCAGGTTTTGTTCCAGGGAATTTATGTATAGGGTAAACAACATGGGCGCAAGAATGCAACCCTGTCGTACCCCTCTGCTAGACTTAAAGCTGGCCGTGCACTTCCCCCCAGTCGTCATCCTTATCGAGGCATTCAGATCTTGGTGGAGCACTGAAAGAAAATACACAAGGGGAGGGTCAAGTCCCAACTCCAGGAGCATTGTCCACAGCTTTGACCTATTTACGAGATCAAAGGCCGTGGACAAATCCATAAAGCCCAAGTAAAAGGAGCCCCCAGCCGCCTTGGTGTATTTATCTATTATTAAGAGGAGGTTCAAACATTGATCCTCCGTGCTCCGGCCGGCTCTGAAGCCATACTGTGCATCGGACAAGATGTTATTGTCCGAGGCCCAATTTGTTATCCTAGCAAGTATGACTTTTCCCAAGATTTTTATAGAGGAATCTATCAAGGATATAGGCCTATAGCATTTAGGGTCAGCCCTTTGGCCTTTCTTGAACACCTCCTCTCACTATCAAGCATTGCATTTTCGTTTACTTTCACTGTGTCAATATTTGACACCTGTGTACCTTCTTCACACGGGACTGTTACTCTGTGCGAAAAGGATGGGCTTGCGTGCCGAACCCCTTTGATAATGACCCATAGATGGGCACTGTGGCAATGCACATTGCCTTTTAGCTGAACTCCACAGCTCTACATCGTGGTTCGTTATAAACACCCACTGACAACCTACATTCACATACCTGACTCTATTCACAGTACGCTCTATAATAAGTAATATATAATAATAACTAATATGTTGCATGAAGAAACTAGACACAATACATCCTGAAAACAGCAATTACTTTGGGAGAGCAACAGTAAGTAAAAGGTGAAATGTGAACAGGAACAAAATCGCTGTGTCTGTGGCTAATCTCGGAGGGTGTGTCTGTTTTTACCAGCTGTGACTAGTGGTGGGGCACAAGGGGGAGCATGATAGAAACAGGTGGGGTGCCAGCCTCACCTGGACCCCCCTTAGTGACGCTACTACGTTTTACTGTACATCTCGGAAAAGCCTGGGTTTCCTCCATTGAGGACGGCTGTACTCCAGCGTATTCCCACTCCGGCATGGTCAATAAGAAGATGCAGACAAGACAACGCCGGTCCAGTGCTGCACTGATGAACGGAGGCTCATTGCACTGGGCGTAGCAGCTCCAGCCGCACAAACTACGCCCCAGCCAAGTCACAGTGTTTCTCTCTTTCACAGGAAGCAAAATCAAGCTTTCCACTTTCGAGAGTGAGTTTTAGATCGGATCCAAGATAATGTATCAAGAGTTCTCTCTTGCGGTCGTAGGTAAAATTGCATCAGATGTCCCGACAGCTTTCGAATTACACAGATACTTATTTGAAGGACTGTTTTCTGAGAAGGAACAATTACAGTTGCCCGTAAACTATAACAATGCGTCACCAGGGGTAGTAATAGCAATCTATGGCCAAATAAGCCTGCCCTTTGGTACGTCTGACACTACCCCCGGGCTCGGCAGCGCGAAGTAGGAGTAAAAGTAAAGTGGTGGTACGAGGTCAATCTTGCTATGTCATCGGTGGGCACAGGGTGCGTCTCCTCCACCTCTGGCATTAAGAATGACGATGAATCGATGTCTAAGTAATAAGGTGCCATCTACATTAGTATTAGAAATGCATTGTTATTCCAGGCTCTGCTTCTTTCTGGGTTGTTGAATTAGTATTCCGTGTGGACAGGCGCAGTGATTCTACACATGCTCCTGCTTATGTACCCAGCCATTGAGACTGAATTAATACTGATTTAGATATTCCATAAATTCTATGATCTCTTGATCTTTCCGCAGCCAGCTAGGAACTCTTACGTTTGTGAGTGTCTCCCATGTTCTTTTTCCCACTTTGTCACCAAATCACGGGATAAGATTTTCACTGCAACACTCGCTCTATTGCGGGACCTTGCAACATGCACTTATTCAAGTTGAAATGTTGAATTTGATGCACAATTTTGACTATGTCAAATAGGCAAACTTGCTTTGTATTTGTATGTCTTTAACAGGGATATTCCCACCAGTGCTTGCCATTAATTTGTTTTCATTTAAGTGAATTAATGCAGGCATAATCTGCTCCTTCCTGATTGGAATGACCCAGTTAGTCAGCCTGGCAATGTACACCTCGAATGCCCGCAACCTTATCTGCGAAGTTCCGTAAGGACCCTCTTCAATGCATACATGATCCCTGTAACCAGCATCATCTGCTCTCATGATATTAACGTCCTCTCTGACACGGACGATACGCAACTCATTCTTTCCCTCACAGATAAGACATCCATTACCCGGATCATGTTAATGCCTGCATGACTGAAATCGCCCACTGAATGAAGACCAACTGTCTGAAGCTGAAAACCAACAAGACAGAAAATATGATCTTCAAAAGAACACTTCACCGTGTGACCACCTGGTGGTCACCAGAGCTAGGACTGACCCCCACCACCCAGGCGAAGAACCTTGAGATCATCACTGACAGGAAATTCAACATGACCACCCATGTCAATGCCACCACTGTCTCATGCTTCCATACCCTTAAGATGCTGAGAAAGATTTCAAATGGCTCATAATCAGTACCCGGAAAACCTCCAAGCACTCCCTGGTCACAAGCAAATTGGATTAGGGAAACAATCTCTTTGCTGGGATCAACCAAAAACTCCCCAGAAGGCTGCAGACCATTCTGAATGTAGCAGCCAGAATCGCTCTCAACCTCCCATGCCTCACTCGCATCACACACACATGAAGGAGCTCCACTGACTCCCTGTACAGAAACCAACACATTTCAAACTTCTCACCTGCACTTTCAAGGCACTACATAACACTGGCCCAGCATAATCAACAATCACATCTTATTTCATAAACCTTCCCGATGCCTCCGATCATCTGAACTCATGCTTGCTCACATACCATGCATACGGAAAATCAGATCCAGCAATCGAGCCTTCTCCTACATTACTCCTTAAGCATGAAATGGCCTGCCGTCACACATAAGAGACTCCTGCTCACCTCATGAATTCCACAAGAAGATGAAGACCTGAGTAGTCCTACTTGGCTCTGGGTTTAGCTAGACTCACACCTACTCAGTGCCAGGATACCCTCCCAGGTGGTAATGAGTTCTACAAATCTGCATAAAATAACATAATACATAGATATGGCCCTGTGGGGGAGGTAACATTTACTTGCAGATTTTGATACTCACTTTGAAAAGGTCCCATTCTGTGCAGATGACAATCGCATGTGTGTTTTCACAAGCCGTGTATGGGTCAGAACAAATGGTGACCAGTCTGGACACTGCAACGTAAAACACAATTTTCTCTTTATTCACCATAGCAGTCTTTTCCTACCTCATGTTAATGGAAAGATACAACTGAACCTTGTAATATATAGTGGTACCATCCATCCATTAAGGGCAAAATACAAGGAGATAGTGAACTGTCCTAATTTTTGTAGACTTAGAAAGAGAAAAGGTTGACTTAACCATCTGGTTAAATCTGCGTCTGTACAGCACAGGCTTTCATCCAAGAACTTTGATCCACTGGCTTATCTTTCCCAACAATGGGTTAGGTGACCAGAGGTCCTGGATTTCTCAGAACAGTCACGTTTTTTAGAGGAATGTCCCCGAGTCCCAATGCTTCTTCTAATTAGCAATACATGTCGCCGTTTTTAGGACAAATGCCATCTTCTACTGCAAAGCAGAAATTAAAGGTATGTTCACTGTGTGGTCTATAATAGCATAATCACATAATCGGCAACGATTAAGTCAATTCTTACAATTGTATTAAGATGTTTGACTCCCCACCGAAGGGGTTAAATAAAACAGAAATCAGCCAGAGACTGGCTTGGATATAATTTGCAGAATCATGCTATCATTAGCGAAATCCCACTGGAAGGAAAGAATTTGGTGCCAGACGGTAACAAAAGAAAGATGCAATGTAATATTTGTATAAAAAATAAAATCGCTTAATTTTGAAATATTTGACATATTGATTGAAATATGATTTGCAACAATAATGTGTCTAGGTTCAGAGAACCATGATGGATTTCATAATATTGATTGTGAAAACTTGTGTGAGTTATAATTGATATCATTTGATATAAGTGACTACAGATACCAGAATGCTTAGCACCCATAGACAGGAAATCACGTGTCATTTTTGCCAAAAATAAGTATGCTGGGTAATTGCATTGAAACTAACCGTGACCAAGGGCTCAGGGAGCTCGAAACGCGTTGGTTTATATTGCTGTAAATGGACCGTTTTATTTTGGATTAAAACGATTGTGAAAAGCCTTCCACTGAGTGCGCTCCATGTGTTCTCCAGCTGGAGAAATTTCTGAAGGAAATGTATATGTGTGTGTGTGTGTGTGTGTGTGTGTGTGTGTGTGTGTGTGTGTGTGTGTGTGTGTGTGTGTGTGTGTGTGTGTGTGTGTATATATATATATATATATACACACACACACATATATCTGTATGCATCCATTACATCATCAACATCCCTACTTGAAGCCTAATAACAACATTCTACATCTCTATATATGTGTGTGTGTGTGTGATATATATATATATATATATATATATTATTACCTACTGGCGGTCGCCAGTAGGTAGTTATAGTTAGGACCGTGTTTCCATAGGAAATCTCAAAATTCTATTTTGAATAACTTTGGCGCCGGTTGACGAATCCTCGCGAAATTTCCAAAACTAATGGGGCGCTCCGCTCAGCTCCTACCCTGAAAGTTTCGGGGGGATTCGTCAAGCGGGGGCTGAGAAAAAAGGGGGGTCCCAAAACACGTTTTCCCCATGCATTTTTCCATAGGGACTTTAGTCGCAGCTACAGCCCGAACGGCTGAACAGAATTATGTGAAATTTGGCAGAGAGGTAGCCATAAGGTCCATGAAGTGCCTTTTGCAGGTTTGGTGTAAATCTCTTCAGTATTTCCTGAGAAATTAGCATTTAAATCAATATATATATCTGTACGCGCGTACCGTGCGCGCACTGAGCAAGTCCTGTGCGCGCACCTTGCCGATCGCGAGCGCACTTCTGATTGGTTCTTAGATGTCAGTAAACATTCGAATCGGTGGAAATCAGGAAGCGGCGGCCGCCATTTTGTCTCTCGCATAAAGAGGGGGTGATAAACAAAGGGGGAGAACTTGAAAAGGGGGCAGAGTGGGGAGATATTAACCCACTAGGCATTGTAAGGGGGTCACAGTAGGACCTTGTAGGGCAAAAAAAAAATTTATATTTTGAAAAAAAATATCGCCGAGTGCGCGCACCCGAAAAAAAACTTTTTAAAAAAAAATAATAAAAAATCGCATTTAAGTGTTTAGATATAAGGTGGCTCTAAAAAGAGCCCTTGTGTTTATTGTTTGTTTTTTGGTACCTACAAGTAAGTACCGATGCAGAGTCTAAAGTTCAAGAGGAAGACTCTGTTGCCTTCATCAGTGAAGTGTACACCATCTCCTCTATAAATGTCTTGCATGTTGTAACGCAAGTTGTTGTGGTATATAGAACCCATACCATAGTCTCTGAGGAAAGCAGAAATAGATTTGTTGACGTGCTTCCTTGCTTTGTCAATTTGCGGACAAAATTGGTTGGACCAGTTCCACTTTTGCCTTTGGCATATGTTAGAATATACGAAGGCAGATTGAGGAAAAAGCGACATCAATTGCACAAAGGTGTCCTTAATAAGCATTTCCAGACCTACCCCAGTTAAAGTGCCTAGGTCATTACCACCACAGTGCACAATAATAAGGTTAGGCTGTGGGAGATGTAGAAAGGTTTTCACCAAAGGCATTAATCGGTGCCACTTTAACCCTCTCTGACCAATCCATTTAATGTCTACATTTGGCAAAGCAAGGTCTCTCACCATACCTCTTTTTTCTGCAAATGTTTCACTAAAGAAGACATAGCTGTGACCTACAATCCACACTGTGAACATCTTCAAAGGAGATCTGGATGCACTCAGGAGGTGTCTTTCAGTAGAAAGGCAAAAAGAAATGAAAGACAGTTGAAAAATGGGGGCACGCATACTTTTTTTTATAAAAAGAACTCATTGGCTGTTTCAAACCATTCTACACTAAAAACTAGGCTGTATGTTTAAATTTTAAAAAGCATGTTTTGTATTGGTTCAGAAAAATGTGTGAACAAAGAACATTAGTTTGGATTTGCTGTTAGGTTTGAAAAGTCAAGCACTCTTGCTCTTTGGAAATGAAACATTGTCTGCTGAACTTCTGACCTCTCTGCTCACACCTGTGTTCCATGACCTGTTGCTATGGTAGCAGGCAGAAGTCAAGTTGGGGGAAGGGTACATTTGGAAAGGGGTTGAAGTTTTCAACCAATAGAAATGTGTGATTTCATTTGAAAAAATGTGGGAAGCACTGTGATTTGAAATTAACATGTATATGTGTGAAAAAAGAGAGGGAAACTGTGCCATTAACTGGTTCTGCTGAGAGGAGAGAGGTGTTCAGCTCAGAGATTCTGGTCTGATAAACTGCTGTGTGACTGCCACATTTCTTTCACAACTAACTAATTTTAAAGGTGAGTTATGAGTTTGAGAGGGGGTGTTTGTGGTTAATTTAGATATAAAAAAAGAATTGTGATTATTTGTTTAAAGTTGTGATTTACATTTTCTGTTTTGGGAGATATTTAACTGTTTTGAATATGTAAAATATTATGGAGTATGTTTTTACCATAAGTTAATGTGTACTGGTAACAATGAGGAATACTGTTCTGTGCCTACCATCAAACCATGAGTCTGTGTGCAGAGAAGAATTGTTGACAGAGATTTAATTTGTGTTGCTGTTGAAAAGTAAGACTTGCAGTTGAAAGAAAAGGACAGCTTGTTTTTTTTTTTTTTTTTTTTTTTTTTTGCAAAAATTTTATTAAAACAAAAAGCAGTTACAAGCATGGGCCTACAACCACCAGGGCCGGCCGCTAGACTCAGAGAGGATCGTACATTAGTTAAAGCAGTAGGCGACACCTGGGGCCCAGCCCCGTAAATGGCTCAGGATAGCTCGAGAGAAGCAGGAGACATACATTTAACATAAATAACAACAAAAAAAAAAAAACCAAAAGGCGAGGCATACGGACAGAAAGCGTGTGTCAGGCTACATCCGGGGGACTTTTACTCCAAACCTTCAATTAGCTATCAACAGGAGGGAGTACTGAAAGATCGGGGGGGGGTAACGGGAAAGGAACATCTATATTCGATGATTACAATCAGTCGCAAGGAACCGTCAAGGGTCAGGGGGACAAGGCAATATCGGTGTCCACTAGGGGGGGCGTACAGATACCCCCACGATACACGTTCCATTGCCCCCAAATTCTACCCCATGCCCCGGGTTTACCGCGGGCCACATATACCGTCTTCTCCCTGAACATACACCAGTCCATGTTTTCCTTCCATACTGACACGGTGGGTGGCCGCTGGGAACCCCAAAGCTGCGCTATATCCCTCTTAGCAATCATGTAGCCCAGGGCCGCCCACCGAGTCTGCGCCGCATTATAATCATTAGGCTCCCACACATTCAAGACACAGCGACGCACGTCCGGCAGCAGCGCCACCCCGGTGACTTGTCCCATGACCCCATGAACCCGACGCCAGTATTCCGCCACCTCCCGGCACTCCCAAAGGATATGGAGAAAGGTGGCACTGAGCCCACACCCCCGCTTGCAGAGCCCATCTTCCGAGAATCCCATCGAGACCAGACGGGGGCCCGTCACATACACCCGGTGGAGAATCTTTAACTGGACCAGGCGGAGACGGGCTGGAACGGCGACTTCCTTGGGGGACGATAGTGCGGACTGCCAGTCCTCGTCGTCTAATTCCACCCCGTCCCCCGTCCACGTCTCCCGAAGGCGCACCAATAGGTCAGCCCGATTATTAATGAGTTTTTTATAGATTAAGGAGATAGTACTGTCAGGAACATGACCATCAAGTATGCGGTCCTCGAGGGGCGAAGAGGCCGGGATCTTGGTCCCCTCCCCAAAGACAGAGAGCAGGGCATGCCGAACCTGGGCGTATCGGAAGAACTCCTTTTCCGTGAGTTCGTATTCGCTCTGGAGCGCCGCGAAGGTCTTAACCGCGCCCTTCATCCATAAGTCTCCCACTCTACTGATGCCAATCGTGTCCCAACGGTCAAACCCCTTCGTTGTCCAGAGGCTTCCCAGTCGGTCGGAGGCAAATAAAGGAGTAGCGCATGTCAGTCGCTCACTCCAGCCCATGGCTACATTGGCCGCCTTCCAAATCCGTACCGCGATCTTAGTGGGGCCCGTCAGGGTCCGTCCAGCCGAGCGGGAGTAAAGCGCCCTGTTATAGTTACCGCCGGGAAGCAGGAATTTATCCATCTCATACGCCGGGTTCAAGCCAGGCGCATACGTGGCATGGTTAATGGCTGATAGCTGTGAGGCCCAATAATACCTGCGAATGTCGGGAAGCGCGATGCCCCCGTCGTACCAGGGGAGAGTGAGTTTGGCCAGGGCGATACGCGCCCGTCCGTCCCACACCAGTCTCCTCTGCAGGCTCTCTACTTCCCGAAAGTAGGCCACTGGAATGATGTCGAAGGAGTTCTGAAGTGCATAGAGGAACCTGGGAAGGGACATCATTTTAAACAATGCGGCCCGACCCAGTGGGGACAGGGGCAGCCTACCCCACCGAGCCGTGTCTTCCCTCAAACGCCGAAGTGGAAGCAGGAGATTGTGCTCATAGCGAGCTACCGGGTCCAGCGAGATGTGTATCCCCAGGTATTTAAAGCCGGACAGAGATATTTGGATCGGAAGCCGAGGCGGCAGGAGAGGGGGGCCACCGGAGATAGGATAGACACAGGATTTAGACCAGTTAATCGTGAGACCCGAATTTCTCCCGTAGGAAGTCAGAACGTCGAAAAGAACGTTAAGCGACTGCCGCGGCGAGGTAAGATACAGGAGGATATCGTCAGCATATAACGAGACCCGATCCTCAAAGCCCGGGGCCCACCGGATCCCCCTGATCGAGGGCTCCCAGCGGAGCCAAGCGGCGAGTGGCTCCAGGGCGAGAGCAAAGAGCAGAGGGGACAACGGGCACCCCTGCCTCGTACCCCTACCGAGAGCGAAGGGCCGAGAGACCCGCCCATTAACCACCACCTGAGCCATGGGTCCCGTGTAGAGAAGCTTCACCCAGCCAAGAAATCCCTCCCCAAAGCCGAATTTGGTCATGACAGCCCAGAGGAATGGCCACTCGATGGTGTCAAAGGCCATCGTGGCATCTAAAGAAACCAGCACGGCCGGTTCGGAGAGGTACTCTGCCCTGGCGAGGGCGCCATGGAGTCGCCGCAAGTTGAGGGCGGTGTTGCGATGTGGGTTGAAGCCGCATTGATCAGGATGAATCAGATCGCAGATAACGCTCAACAAGCGATTGGCAAGGACTTTAGCCAGGATTTTAGGCTCTGCATTTAGCAGTGAGATAGGCCTGTAAGAGGCACAGCGGTCCCGTGGCTTACCTTCCTTGGGGATCACGACTATCGTGGCCAGTCGCTGGTCGACCGGAAGGGAACCGGCCTCGAGGGACTCCTGAAACATACGACTGAGGAAGGGAGCTAGTTTATCCGGGCGCAACTTATATAATTCGATAGGTAGACCGTTGGGACCCATGGCCTTGCCCGAGCGAAGGGACCGAATCGCAGTCGCGATCTCATCCACCGACAAGGGAGCGTCCAGCTGCTCACGGTCCTCGGCAGAAAGGCCAGGCAAAGCAATGTCCCTCAGGAGAAGGCGAGAATCTTCCTCATCCCTATCAGTCACCGGGGAGTACACAGTCCGGAGGTGGTCGGCAAAACATTCCACAATCTCACCAGGCTCAGTCACACACACTCCATCCGAGACACGCAACTCCGGGACCACACGATTCACTCTCTCCTTCTTGTCCAGCCACGCAATCAGCTTTCCCGCCTTGTCCCCGGCATCATACAACCGACCCTGCTGCTCCCTATACATAGTTTTGGCAGCATCGGTGACAAGAGATCTGTATTCAAACTGTTTCAGGCTGAGGGCATGGAGCCCGTCCGGAGTGACACCCTCCTCCAAGGCCGACTCCAGCCCCGAGATGTCAGTCTCCAGCTTCACCACCGCCTCACTCCTGAGCTTCTTGGCCACTACTATCCGGGAGAGGGCGTGTCCGCGGATTACGGTTTTAAAGGCTTCCCACATGGACATTGCAGACAACACAGACCCCTCGTTTTCAAGAAAGTATTGGTCCATAGCCTTAACCAGACTCTCGCGGGTCGTGGGGTCTCGCAGGTACCACGGGTTAATGGGAGCGATCCGCCCTGCAGACCGCGACTCGGTGTCAAAGAGAAGCCACAGCGGGGAATGATCGGAGATACCCCTCGCCAGGTGCCTGACCTCTCGAATTCGACCCGTTTGCGCCGCGGGCATAAGGAAATAGTCTAACCTAGAAAGACTCCCATGTGCCCCAGAGTGAAAGGTGTATTGACATTGGGTCGGATGCATTAATCGCCAACTATCCACCAGGCCGAAGGTCTCCAACAGACCGCCTAGCCAAGCCTGGGCAGCGGGGAGGGCCCTGGGTGGGTGACGATCCAGGTCTCCCGAAACCACCGAGTTAAAATCCCCGCCCATAAGCAAAAGGCCATCCGGAAGTTCAAGCAGCATTCGACCCAAGTCCGCGAAGGTGGAGTTCTGGAGGCCCGGTGGGACGTAAATTGAGACCAGGGCAAGGGGATGCCCCTCCCACCTCCCAGTCAGACAAACATAACGCCCTCTGTCATCTGAGACCACCCTCGTGATCTCCAACGGAAGTGAGGATCGCAGGAGAATGCCCACCCCCCTGGAGCCAGTTGTGAAACCAGAGTGAGCCACGAGGCGGTATCCCCCCCTGTTCATTGCATGGCAGACATTGCCAACCAAATGCGTCTCCTGGATAAACACCACATCAGGAGTCAGACGACGCAAATACTGCAGAACTACACCCCGTTTGATACGGTCCCCCAACCCATTGACGTTCCATGACATCAGCTTCAACCCGTCCCCCCCCATCCCCTCCAATAGCTCAGAGGTCCCCCCGCAAGCAGCACAAGTCCCAAAGGTGGCAGAAAATCAATACCTCGCCCTGCAAACAAAAACCACATTACAAAACAACCCCTCCTTCCCCCCCACCCCCCCCAACACCCAACTCCCCCCACCCTGCACCCCTGCGGGCCAAAAAATCCCCCCAAATTGCAGTGTGCCTGTCGCCCAACTAACCCCAGTCTACAAAAAGACCCCGGAGGAGGAGAGGGACCCGTCCCCGCCCGCCCCCCATACAGGTACTAGCAAAACACACTGAACCAAAGAAGTACAACCCAGCTGAGCAGTGCAAAGTGGCAAAATCAAGGACCAAGAGTCACTCCAAAGGGGACCCGTCACCGTTGGCACCCGCAGAGGGACGGCCACCTCTGCCCGGCAGCGAGTCCAACCAGTCACTCACGGCCACAGGAGTGTCAAAGAAGGCAGTCCGGTCCTCATGTTCCACTCGGAGTTTGGCAGGGTAGAGCATAGAGTACTTTAGGCCCAGCTCACGAAGACGACGTTTCACCCCCTGGAATCCCATCCGCTGTTTCTGGACCAGTTGAGTAAAGTCCGGATAAAAGTTAATGGATGAGTTCTCGTATCGAACCGGGCCATGGACCCGCGAGGCCTGCAGAATCGCATCCCGGTCTCTGTAGTAAAACAGTTTGGCCACGATAGGCCTCGGGGGGGCCCCCGGCCGTGGCCGCCCACCCGGAACTCGATGAGCCCGTTCAACGGCAAAAAATTTACTCAAGCCCGCAGGGGTCAGCTGTTGGAGGATGAGTTCCTCGACCAGGAGGTCAACCGGGCGGTCGTCGGAGGACTCCGGTACGCCGATGACACGGATGTTGTTGCGTCGGGCCCGTCCCTCGAAGTCCTCCAGCCGCCGGGCCATCTGCTCATTGACCACCTTGATGTCGCCGAGCGCGGCCTGCAGGTCCGCCACATCCGCACCCAGGGTGGAGGTCCGCGCATCGAGAGTTTGAACCCTCTCGTTTGTTTTGGAGAGGTCCGCCCGTATTAAGGTGACATCAATCGCCACCGTATCAATCTTGCGGGCCAGGGCCTCGTATTGCGTGGCGATGGTCTCCCTGATGCCATCAATGGCGCCCATGATGTCCTGTAGGGAAAGTTCCGAAGAGACGGATGTGCCACCACCGGCGACGTCTGAGGGGGGACCGGCCGTGCCAGGAGAGCCTCTGCCCTGAGTATAGCGGTCCATGTTGTTGGTCTGGACCGATCCTCCACGCAGGGAGGATTTAGTCTTGCGCCCCTCGGGGCCCCCCTTGCCCCCCATGAGGCCACGGACTCCGAGGGGGACCGCCGGACAAAAGTAGTTGGGATACCGGCCCTAGAAACCAGCGCCTCACCCGAGGCCACAGTACGACGGTGCGGGGGGACCCAAGGCGATAGGCACTCTAGTGGCAGGTGGTGACAAAGCTTGTGCAGAGGTCAGGGAAACACCCCGCCACCTCAATCGCTCCACCGGCCAGCCCCCTGAGGTCTGAAAGTGAAACCGAAAGTGGCCGAGCGGCCCCTGGCACCGCGCCGCAGCCGTTGTTGTTCAACTGCGACACGGCCCCACGGCTCACCTTCGCCCCGGGCACCTCCGTCGGGTGGGTCCCAAAAGTTCAAACAACGATAACTCAGGATTCCCGGGTCCGATTAAATTTCTGAAAGGAGATACGTGCTCAGCCGGTCGTCATCTCCCAGATTCCATAAACCAAATCAGGATATTGTCAGGATAAATTCCGAGGAGCAGCGAGGGTCCGGGGAGCCCTGTGCTCACGCGACCATCTTGGATGCGCGCTAGGCTCCTCCTCCGACAGCTTGTTTTTAATTGTGATGGTTAGCATTTAGCAGAAATCACTTTGAAAGAAAAGAGAGGAAAATGGCAGTACATTTGAAAAAAACATTAGTTCTGTAAGAATTGATAACCCAGGAAAGGGGCAGCCTGTGTTTTGTGCCTACCAACACAGCATGAGTCTGTGTGCACACAGGAATTGTGGGCAGAGATTTAATTTGTGAAGATGTTGTTCAGTAAGAAATGCAGTCCCAGGAAAGGGGCAGCCTGTGTTATGTGCGTAAAATGATGGCATGAGTCTGTGTGCGTACAGGAATTGTGGGCAGAGATTTAATTTGTGAAGATGTTGTTCAGTAAGGAATGCAGTCCCAGGAAAGGGGCAGCCTGTTGTGTTTACACAAATTATCCCTTAGCACACATGCACTGTTACATACATCCCTGCAGTCTTCATGCAGTTCTGGAAGTCTCTTTGCTCATCTGTCTTGCACCAGACAATACACAGTCTTCAGAAACACACTCTTGGCACACACGCAGCAGCTTCTCCAACACTCTCATGTGTAGTACTCAGCTCTGTGTGCTGTTTCAGATAGCAATGTGTAATGCAAACACATTCAACGTCACCAAGGCCTCATTTAAATTGATCTAGTCTAATCACTCACCCTGTAACACATGGTCATGGTGTTAAGGAGCTGTTAGGACATGTGCTGTTTTCTGCTTCTGTAAATGATATGGGAAATGTGTCAGGCAGTAACAGTAATTTGGTACTATTCAGGGACACTGTTTTGTTCCAAAAAACATAGCATGAGTCTGTGTGTGCACAGGAATTGTTGTCTGAGATTTAATTTGTGAAGATGTTGTTCAGTAAGAAATGCAGTCCCAGGAAAGGGGCAGCCTGTGTTATGTGCCTAAAATGATGGCATGAGTCTGTGTGCACACAGGAATTGTGGGCAGAGATTTAATTTGTGAAGATGTTGTTCAGTAAGAAATGCAGTCCCAGGAAAGGGGCAGCCTGTGTTATGTGCGAAAAAGGATGACATGAGTCTGTGTGCACACAGGAATTGTGGGCAGAGATTTAATTTATGAATTTGTTGTTCAGTAAGAAATGCAGTCCTAGGAAAGGGGCAGCCTGTGTTATGTGCATAAAATGATGGCATGAGTCTGTGTGCGCACAGGAATTGTGGGCAGAGATTTAATTTGTGAAGATGTTGTTCAGTAAGAAATGCAGTCCCAGGAAAGGGGCAGCCTGTGTTATGTGCCTAAAATGATGGCATGACTCTGTGTGCACACAGGAATTGTGGCCAGAGATTTAATTTATGAAGTTGTTGTTCAGTAAGAAATGCAGTCCCAGGAAAGGGGCAGCCTGTGTTATGTGTGTAAAATGATGGCATGAGTCTGTGTGCGCACAGGAATTGTGGGCAGAGATTTAATTTGTGAAGATGTTGTTCAGTAAGAAATGCAGTCCCAGGAAAGGGGCAGCCTGTTGTGTTTACACAAATTATCCCTTAGCACACATGCACTGTTACATACATCCCTGCAGTCTTCATGCAGTTCTGGAAGTCTCTTTGCTCATCTGTCTTGCACCAGACAATACACAGTCTTCAGAAACACACTCTTGGCACACACGCAGCAGCTTCTCCAACACTCTCATGTGTAGTACTCAGCTCTGTGTGCTGTTTCAGATAGCAATGTGTAATGCAAACACATTGAACGTCACCAAGGCCTCATTTAAATTGATCTAGTCTAATCACTCACCCTGTAACACATGGTCATGGTGTTAAGGAGCTGTTAGGACATGTGCTGTTTTCTGCTTCTGTAAATGATATGGGAAATGTGTCAGGCAGTAACAGTAATTTGGTACTATTCAGGGACACTGTTTTGTTCCAAAAAACATAGTATGAGTCTGTGTGCGCACAGGAATTGTGGGCAGAGATTTAATTTGTGAAGATGTTGTTCAGTAAGAAATGCAGTCCCAGGAAAGGGGCAGCCTGTTTTCTAAACTCAAATTTGTGTTGCAGTTGTTCTGTTAAAAAAATGCACTTGCAGGAAAGGGGCAGCTTGGTTTTTTTCAACTGTGGTGGTTAGCACTGTGCACAAATTAGTAAATCACAAATGAGAGACACATGGAAAAACATTTGAAATAAATGAAAAGTAAAAAAAAATATTTTAATGAATTATAATTACAAAAAGGAATTTTTTTTAGTTCCTTGCAGGTATTGCTGAGCAACAGTGAAAAACAAAAATGCCTTTAAGGACAAGAAAGAGGAAAGAAAAGCAACAACAAGTATATCTGGACAAAACTGGGAAAAGAAAATAGCAGGAGAAGCTGGTGATGGCAAAAAGAAAAAGTCTACTGGTAAGCAGAGCAGAGATTTCTTAAAAAAGATTTTCCAAAAACAAAAAAATGGCAAAAATAACTGTAAAACAAAGAGAGTTTTATGTACAAAGCAACAACACAGTCAACAGCAAAAAAAAAAGCTAATGTACAATCAGAAGTATGTCAAACTGATTTAACACGAAAATTAGATTTTAAAAACATTCGTCGAAAAATGTTTCATAGAAGAGTGATGTTAAATTTGCTAAAGGATGTGAAAAAATATAAGAAAAAAACCAAATTTATTAAGAAAAAAAAATTATAGAAAATATTGTAAGTAAGGCTTTGGAAATAAAAAGAAAACTTTTTATTCTAATTTTGAATAGGATGCGTAGATTAAATAAATTAGTGAATGCAATGAAGTCACAAAGCAAAAGGAAAAGAGAAGTGAAAAAAAGTAACTTTTGTAAAGTGTTCTTGGGAGAATGGAAACACAGTTCAAGTACTGAACCATTTTTTAATGAAGAGAGTTATCTTCAAAGTAATAGTTTGTTGCATGCAGTTGACACCAATGGTAGAGCATATGAAGTTAAGGATGGTTGTGTGATGCAAAAAGAGAAAATGGTCCCAAGAAATGAGGAAGAAGTAATGGCTGCTGAGGCTATGGGGAGACGTCCAAAAGCCCCAGTGTACACTTGGAACTGTAGTAGTATTTGTACTGTGCGTCAGGAATCTACGTGACTTTCTAAGAGAATATAGTAAAAAGAGTGTAAAACAGAAGATGAAGGTGCTTCAAACACTAGATCCATGCAGAGTGAGAGAAAATACTGGTTTGCAGGGACATTCTCTGGCTTGTCTATCTAGAAAAGTGTGTAAAAGTGTTTTTCATCATTTTAGGATGCTGGCTGTTCATCATACTGAAATGAGAAAGTTTGTGAGAACATTGTATTTTGCTAAAAGTCCAGCAGTAAAGTTGAATGAGTTGAATAATGCTCTGTTACGTGGATCTGTATCAGATGTAGTGAAGGTTAATGATGAGATTCAGTTTTGTTACTTTGGTCCAGAACAAGAAAGTGCAGAAAAGGACACAGTAAATGAGGAAAATGAGGAACAGAATGAAGAACTCATTATTACTAAAAATTTTGAGGATGAAATGACAAAATTTACTATCACCTCTAATGAAAGACCAAATATTACTTGTATTTGTTGCCGCAGAAGTCATTATAAAATTCAAACAAGGAATGTTGATCTGTATAAAAAAGTGAAAATGAAGATAATTATAAGTGGAAGGATTTTGCAACATATATATTTCTTGAAAATTGTTTTGAATTGGGTGAAGATCAGCGTATTTGTAAATACTGTTATAATAAGTTAGAAGAAAATAGAATGCCGACCAGAGCTGTACATAATATTTTAGAATTGGATGCTATTCCTGCCGAACTTTCTGAATTAAATACATATGAGTCTATACTCATTCAATGTGTTCATCCGTTCCAGACCATAGTACGTATGGAGCCCAAAACTGGTAAATTACCTCCTTCTGATTTACTGAGAGGTTTAAAAGGAAGAGTGGTGTATTTGCCCTTGGATTTGAAAAAAATATGGAAACTATTGATGCAGATACTTTGGAAACTGAACCATTAGTAATTCTGGTTAATGGTGTACCTACAAAGAATAAGAAGATTTGGCAGGAGCTGGTAGATGTGCGGAAAGCACAAAGAGCAAATTTATATTTGAAAAAAAATAATAAATGGTATGAATCAATTTATATAGAAGAAGAAGAAGAAGATTTACAAGAAGACACAGAAACACCAACTGGTCAAATTGAAAAAGTGGACAAGTCAAAGGAAGAAGAAATTTATGAACATTTTAGCATACATCCTCTTCATTCAAAAGAAGTTATGGGAGACACTATTGATCTGTTTCAGATGAAGAAAGCAAAAGGAACTCCCGTGAGTGTATGGGAGGAGAGCTTGGAAGCTCGATGTTTTCCCCAGCTGTTTCCTACAGGAAAAGGAGGACGATACGATGAACGTCCAGAACAGATTCCAGCTTCTGAGTATCGGACTACAAGACTATATGCAGAAGATCCAAGATTTCGTCAAAGTATTCCTTATTTGTTCCATCTTTTATTTGAAAGCGACTTGTCTGCATTATCTTATGCAGTAAATCACATTTTAAAAAGTGGAGTACATTTACAAAATGTGTCTGCTAAGGATTTTATGGAGAAAGTGCAGCACCGAGATGATCATTTGGAAACACAACTGATCAATCTGATGGCTTGTCAGCGTGGGACAAATGAATATTGGTACCGACGCCATGGTGAATTAAAATGCATGTTACGGAATTTAGGAACTCCTACATGGTTTCTAACCCTAAGCTGTGCCGAGTACGCTTGGGATGATTTACTGGATTTTCTAAGAGCGGCAAATTCAAACAATAAAAACATTGAATACAAGACAGCTGGAGAACTGTGCTCATTGGATCCAGTTAATGTTTGCAGATATTTCAATCATAGATTTGAGGCTATGATGTCCTTCATCTGCAATTAAAAAAATCCACCTCTTGGAGAAGTAGTGGATTTCTGTTGGAGAAAAGAGTACCAGGCAAGAGGTGCTTCTCATATTCATATGCTGTTGTGGATCAAGGATGCCCCAAAGTTTGGAACAGATACTGATGAAGCAGTGTTATCTTTCATTGAAGAATATGCAACATGTGCTATACCTAAAAGCACATAAGAGAAAAAGTTAAAAGAGCAAGTTTTACATTTCCAAAGTCATCGGTGTGGAAAATACTGTCGACGGAAGTACAAGACGAAAGATAAATTCTACACAAAGTGTCGATTTGGATTTCCTAGACCTGTTCTTTCAAAAGGAAGAGTCAACAGTTTTATGTCAGCTGTGCGACATACTATAACCAGAAAATCTCCCAAAAATACCTACAACCTAAAAAGAAATGAAGAGTCAAAATGTATAAATGACTTCAACCCAGTCATTTTATCCATGTGGAATGCTAACATGGATATTCAGTATGTGGCAGACAATTCTATTGCTGTTGCTCGGTATGTGACATCTTACATCACTAAATCTGAGAAAACAGAATTGAAGGAAATGTGGGAAGAGATTTCTCACGAGAAGACTGTCAGTAAGAAGCTGTACAGTTTCAGTTTAAAGATGTTATCGCATCGAGAAATTGGATCCTACGAATGCTCAGATAGGTTATTATCTGCAAGTCTTTACTCGAAATCCAGAAGAATAATTTGGGTAAGCTTAGACCATGCAGGAATGAGAAATCGGGTACTGAAATCTGTTGTAGAAATTGAATATTTGGCCGAGAATGACCCAGAAAGTACAGATATTTTGAAATCAAACATGTTGGACACATATTACCCAAAGAGAAGTCATCATCTTGAGAACATGTGTCTCTATGAAGTGCTGCAGAACTACATTTATTCACGGAAATCCACAGAAGACATCAACAATGGAAAATATAAAGTCATTGGTGAGGAAGGATGTTTGGTGAAGCAAATAAAAGGAAGTTTGATAAATCACAGGAAGCTCAGTTGCGAAACTACTGACAAAAAGGAATTTTACTACTTGGCTCTTTTACAGCTGTTTAAACCATGGCGTTCAGAGGACGAACTACTGGGAGAATTTCAAAGCTATGAAGATTCTTTTAATGCTAGCAAAGACAGTATAGAATGCAGTACTTTCACAACTTATGTCCAAATGTTAAATGAAGAAAATGAACAGGAAGCAAAAATTGCAGCTGAAGGAGCTAGAGGCAGTTCTCAAGACAGCCAAAGTTCAGGAACACTTAGTCAAGATCCCCTAGGACAACCAATCATAGAAAATGAAGCTGCAGTAGCCATGACTGAAGTAGAAACGGCTATGAATCAAGCACAGGAAGATTCAATCGACTTACTAAATCTGGAACAACTGAATGAAGAACAAAAAGAAATTTATGAAGAAGTCATCAAAAAAATTGATCATGGATTACTACATGAAAAGAAAGAGTGCTCATGCACATCATTTGAACCAATCAGGATGTATGTGAGTGGACAAGCTGGAACTGGTAAAAGTTTCTTAATAAAAGTCATCAGAAGCTACCTACAGCAAAAAACAGCTTCAAATGTGTCTTGTGTGGTAACTGCTCCAACTGGGTTAGCAGCCTATAACATAAAAGGAATTACCTTACATCGCTTGCTAATGTTACCAGTGGAGCATGAGAACAAAATAGAATACCACAAGCTAACTGGAGAAGCATGCCTCGAAGTTTCAAGAGTGTTGAAGAAGATGCAAGTTCTCATTATTGATGAGGTGAGCATGGTTTCAAATTTAATGCTTGCCTTTGTGCATTTAAGAATGCAACAAATTCTTAAGAGAGACTATGACGTGTTATTTGGAGGAAAACACATCATAGTTTTTGGGGATCTTCTGCAGCTCACTCCAGTTAAAGGACAACCAGTGTTTAATACTGTGACACATGAAGACACGAAGAAGTCATTAGGAAGCATTGGTAATGCGAATATTTGGTCGTTCTTTGAGTACAAAGAACTCACTACCAATATGAGACAAGCAAACGACGAAGATTATGCAAGTATTCTGAAAGATATCAGAATTGGACTACTCACAGAAGTTGGCAGAAAAGCATTACAGCGTCGGTTGCTACATAACTTATTTCCAAATGAAGAAATAGTTGCAGAGAAAATATACCAGAACATTGCAGAAAAAAATACTGTAATCTGCTTAATGCCAACACTACGTGAGTGCTCAATATTCAATGAGGAACTTTTGAAATTGGAAAAGGAAAACATTAAAAAAATGGAAGCAGAGGACAAAATTCAGCATGAAAGAATTACTTTTACATTAACAGGCAAACTGAAAAATAAATTGGATTCACTAGAGAAGAATATTTCCAAAACAGCTGGATTAGAAAAAAATCTATATGTTTGCATGAATTGTCGAGTGATTTTAAGGAGAAATTTGGATGTAGAAAAAGGTTTAGTGAATGGAGCTATGGGAAGAGTTGTGGGTTTTATTAATTACCAGAAAAAAGAAGGAATTGAATGTTTAAAAATAAAATTTGATCAGATAGAAGAAGTTAAAGACATTTGTCGTTGTTCAGTTCGTTTCATGCTTGTGAAAGACTTATATGTACGTAGGAAGCAGTTTCCGTTTTCTCTAGCATATGCTGTAACTATTCACAAGTCTCAAGGATTGACTGTAGATAGTGCTTTTGTAAACATTGGTTCTACTGTGTTCAAAGAAGGTATGGCATATGTTGCTTTGTCACGAGTGAAAACATTATCTGGTTTATTTATGATAGACTTTGATGACTCAAAAGTTAGTGCTGATACAAACTGTGTAAAGGAGTATAACAGATTAAGAAGAACCTATGCTCCTCATTTAGGTCAGTATCCTGTGATTGAAAAACATGTTGTTTGTCGGAAAAGGAGATTTGAGAATATCTGTAATGTGGATGAACAGAACAAAAAAAAAAGGACAGTGATGTGATAGCAAGGAAAAAGAAAAAGGACAGTGTTGAAGAGGTTGTTGGTTGCCATTTTGAAAATAGCTCTGGTGTCAACTGCTATGCAAATGTAGTGCTGAATGTTGTATTTTATCTTGAAAAGTTGCTAGAACAGATAATAGTAAATCATGGAAAAAGATTGTGTTCTCTGCTGAGTCTCCTTTATGAGAAGCTGAGTAATGATAAAACTGAAATAGAAAGTGCTACTGATGTTAGAAATCTTTTAGATGTATGTTGTGGTTCTACACAGTTTAAAGAAAATGTCCAGCAAGATGCTCAGGAATTCTTAATATATATTTTGAGTGTACTAGAAGATGAAGGAGTAGAAGTAGAAAACTTATTTGGTGTCTCTTACAAATGGGAACATTGCTGTGAAAACTGTATGAACACATGTAGTAGTAATGTTGAATTCAGAAAGGTTCATATTTTTACCATTACCACAAAGTAAATCAGTGACTTTTAGTAAATTAGTTAAAGATGCCAATCACAACATGGAATGTTCTGAATGTAAATCAGACATGTTTTCTACATTATTTTTACAGAAATATGGTCAGTATGTAATTTTAATGATGCAACGTTGTAGAGCTGATGGTTCAAAATTGGACACTTTAATAAAGAAGTTTACAGGACAGCAATTATCAATTTCTGGAAAAACTTTTGTTACAGTTGCAATAATTTTTCATGAAGGACCTACTGTAACTTCTGGGCATTACACAGTTTATCTTAAATGTGAAAAAGGCTGGACACTGTGTAATGATTCCCAATTGATTTTCAAGCAACGTTTGCCTTATGATTTACCCAATTCTTACTTAATTTTTCTGAAACCTAAATTTTGAAAACTAAAAACTGCATCTGAAGAAATCATTTTTTGTAATTTTAAAGGATTATAATTGAAGATATCACTTAAAAAGGATTTTGAAATTACTATTTAGCCTAAAGGAAAAGTAATAAAAACAATTGTGGACTCCTTTGACAGAAATTATTTTGGCATGTGTGCTTTTGCGACAAGGTTTAAAGACGGTTTGTCTAGAAATTTTTTATTCATCTAGAGAAGTACTTGTAATATATATGTAATATTTCTAACAAGGTATATTTTAGTGAGGAAAGTTTTAGGGCTTTTTTTAAGCAATCTTTCAGATTGTTTTTTTTTTGCCCGCTGTTAAATGATGAATACAATTATTTCACTATTTTAAGTGAAAAATAAAACTTCTGAAAACAGCAAAAAAAGGGCAAAAAATTGCTTAGTAAAATATGTAAAAACATGTAATGCTTTTTGTAATGTATGATTGAATATTAATACTTTTTTTCTTTTTTTGCAGAACTGGAAAGAAAAAAAAAAAAAAAATCTGTTCCCTTGCAAAATACTTTAAAAAAAATTTTTTTAGAATTTTTTTATTTTTTTTTAAAAATAAGTGAAAAATATTAGTATTACTCAATCCTCCCTTTTCATGCTTCCATTTCTTCACCTCTTTTTGTACATTAAATTAAAAAAAAAAAAAAATCCCTCAAAAAATTTTTGGGGGGGTTTAGTTTATAAGTGGCTCTTAAAAGAGCCCTTGAGTTAATGGAGGGAAACAGGAAAAGAAAAACGAAAAAAAAGAAAAAACATCTATGGCCTACTGCACTCATGGGCATCAAATTTTCTCTGAATGAGATCAAGACTGGTCTCACACACAGAAATAAGTTTACCGCAATCAGTGCAGCGTGTGGACAACCTAGCAAAACAAGGTGGTCCAAAACGAGGTGTGGAAGAAGGCAAAGGCACCACTGCAGAAGAAGTGCTCGGCTGAGCTGCCGAAGATGTGCTCGGCTGAGCTGCTGCAGATGTCGTCGGTAGAGCAGGTGGAGGGTTTGCTCCAGAAGCTCAACGAAAAGTCACTGGATGCATTTTGTCAACATGCCTCAACATAGTGTGAATGCTAAAAGAATATTTCTTGTTAGGATTCCCACGTGACAAGACTTTTTGACAAAGTACACATGTAACTTTAGGTGCATTTACCTTTTTTTGTCCCTCTGGAAAAGTGAAAAACTGCCATATAAAGCTGTCTTTCTGCTTCCTGTTCCTCTGCCTCTCAAGAGTGTCCTGGTCACTGTCTGAAGATGGTTGCTGTTCAGCCATTGTCTCTCAACAACAGAATAGCTCCTTCTCCAAAGGAATCAGAACTAATAATGAGGGGAGTAGGTGTGGTTTGGGAAGAATCTGGAACTGAAAGTACTTCAAACCAATCAAAAGTGATGATTCTTGATCACATGACTTGCCATGAGGGGATTGGGTGTGGTGTTGAAACAATCAGAAACTGAAAGTAATGATAACCAATAAGAAGTGCTGTTTTATTATGCATATACCCGAGGTGCGCGCACTGTGCAAGCTCCGAGCGCGCACCTCGTGATTACGTATGCGCGAACGCGTAGGAGCGCACGTGCATACGTCATATGCGCGTACGTAGCACGCATACGTTGAACACGCGTATACGCAACCGTTATTGCGCGTAATTTCAGCGTATGCGGAAGTAAACCGCGTGGAGCGCGTAGGACGCACGCACGCATGCGTACGTACGTACGCATACGTACTGGGTGCGCGCTCCCAGCGCGCGCTATAACGTATATTTGCGTACGTAAATAACGTACAGCGGTATTCATAAAAAACTTACGAAATTGTACTAGGAGCGCGCTCAGAGCGCGCACTCCAAGAATTTATATAAAAAAAAAAAAAAGTGGAGAAAAATTAATTGCAAAAAATAAAAAAAACTGTTCAACTTTATCCTAATTGAAATTTTTTTAAAAAAGCAAAAACAAATAAAAAGATACAGATAATATATAAATGAATACATAGGAATTTTATTTTTAACATAAAATTTTTTTTTTAATTAAATAATACAAAAATTAGCATTTAAAAAACCGTACAAATTCACTGAAAAAACCAAAGGTTTCACACACGTTATAGTTAGGAACTAGCATTTAAAAAACCTTGCAAATTCACTGAAAAAACCATAGGTTTCACACATGTTATAGTTAGCTGGACATTTCACTCGTGAAAAACCAATGAAATTCCCCCGTTATAGTTAGTTCAGCTAACTATAACTCGCGCCCCCGCAATGCACTGCTGATGACGTCACATATTACATCACTCATGACATGGTCAGTGACATCACTCATGACATCACTGATGACATCTCAAATGACATCACTGATGACATCATCCTTGTGACAGAGTGGCAGACCTCCTCTCACCCTAATATAACCTTTGATACACACATTCAAAAATAGAGACTAAAATTTTCAAAAAAATGGACATACCAATACCAGTTACAACAACCTCTTGAGTAATTCTAAGATCCACATACACATCCACTCATTCACCAACAGTCCTGTACAGTCACTCATACATGTACTCACTCATCATATGTACTCATACACCTATACATCCTGTTACACAATGCCACTCATCCACAGAGTTACTGACACACATAGTCACTCATGAAAATAAAGAAAGAAACATACATTTACTTGCATATACATTTATACACACACCACCACACTTACTTCTACGGGAACTTACACATACTTAGTCTTTTAAACAATCACTTATAGAAACACATACTTATTCATACAGGAACTCTTTCAATCTCTCACTCTCACATATACTCAGTTATATACACCAATAGTTACAATTACTAGTTTAAAACATATGTAGTTACTCATAGAGACACTATTGAGACAGTCATTCACTCACTAACACACTCATGTACACACTCATCCACCCATACCGTCCTGCAGACATGCTGTCTTCAACACATACAAACAGTGAGTCACTCATTCATGTACCTATGCAGTACGTAATACCCCCCACCGAACCATACACACACTCACACTGATACTAAAAAAAACAACTAATAACCTATATAAACACCCATGTAGCTACTCACCAACCCATGCAGCCACTTATACACAAAGTGAGAGACTGATAAAGATAATTACATATTTAAACATTACTCAGTAAGCCATGTATTCACTAAGATACACTTAATCAGTCAGTTATACAATCAATTTTTCAAAAACAAATCATCCATTTAGACACTTATATACCCATTTATTCTTCCATCGTCCGTGAGATATACATATATAAAACATATTTAATTTTCCGAAAAATACACATTCACTGGATGATGTCATCAGTGATGTCATTTGAGATGTCATCAGTGATGTCATGAGTGATGTCACTGACCATGTCATGAGTGATGTAATATGTGACGTCATCAGCAGTGCATTGCAGGGGCGCGAGTTATAGTTAGCTGAACTAACTATAACGGGGGAATTGCATTGGTTTTTCACGAGTGAAATGTCCAGCTAACTATAACATGTGTGAAACCTATGGTTTTTTCAGTGAATATATATATATATATATATATATACATACACACACACACACACACACATATAGATGTAGAATGTTGTTATTAGGCTTCAAGTAGGGATGTTGATGTGTTGGATGCATACAGAATTGTAATTATAAAGACCTCAAGTAGAATTGTGGATGTTATAAGGACCTCATGTAGCATTGTTGATGGAATTGTATCATGTAGGATCATGGATGGGAAAATAGCCTAATGGACGTTCACCAACATCGTATGGGTCTTAAGTATAGTTATCAAAACCATAAGGGCATCGAGTAGGATAAGTAATGCAAGAGGTTTACTTAGAATTGGCTATGTGGTAAGACTTGCTAGTCTTTATCAGCAACAGAATAACTTCATGGAGGGTCTAAACACATTACTAATTAATTTTACTGAGAGTCTAGTTATAGCACAAACACAGACTGCAAAATACAACAATGATTAGAACATGACAGGTAGTAATAAAAAAATGTGTTTTGAGTGTGGGAGGGATTATGATTCCAGACATGCAGATTATCGAATCATGCAGCCCCCCTCACCTCCATCAACAATGGTAATGAAAAGCATATTGCACTCAGCACACTTGCAAATATGGTTTAAAGACCATGCTGCGAGGTTCATGTCATGGGCAAATATTTATGAAAAAAACTATGCAACAATATTCCATATTCTGATGGACACTTCTAACTGCAGATTCCTTTACTTTTAGGATATCACCAGGTGTCAGACTGGATTCGAAATATTTTAACAGCATTGCTCCTGCACTCCGATAGGTGGCATCCTGACTTTATTCTGCCCTTGAAGTGACAAATGCAGCTGAATTTAAGTGCCCCTCTTGTGCATTGACATCAGTTAATTTCTTCCATGCCTCCGTACACAGATCTAGAGCTCGCTCCCAACTTTTTTCTTCTCTTTGATGGATTTATTCTACAAATTCTTTTTTTCAGTGTGTGAGGGCTATAACCCCTTCTTATAACAACTGGGTGTAAGCCTTGTTGGGACTGTCGCAAAGAGATATTTGTGATCAATCCCCACAAGGTCTGCCTCTGGTGTTTAATGTCAGTGTTCAGCTCCAAGTCCTGCGAGGAGTGCGTTCTTATGAACCCAAAGGTGAACCAGGACAGTGAAGGGAAGCTATAGATCGCAGAATACTGAAAGAAGTCTTTCAAGCCAGCTCGTGCTCCAAGTTGGGGATCTAGACCAGTTCCTGCTCTTGGAGACATTCCCAAAATAAGTCATCATCGTGGTCCAAATCTTTCGGTAAGTCTAAGCCTAAGTGGAAGAGCAAAAAAGCCAAGAGGATTTGTCAGAGTCCTGCCACTCTCGCCCTAAGAAGTCGCAAGGACATCTTGGTGCCTCACAGGCCTGCTCTCGGTCCCCTGCCTAGGAACCAAATCCTCAACTGATTCAAATGCATCCCGTGTTTCCAGATCAATTGGCAGCATTGCAACAGATTAAGGCCTTCAAAGAGGACATGTCGTGAATTTAACCCAGATCTCTTGACTGGGGATGAATGTTTGATTTGTTCAGCATTCCGTTCATCATTTGTTTGCGCAGCATTTTTAGCCCTTAAGTGGAATGGGTATGCCCAGACGTGGGTCCCTTGCTTGCTGTGCCACTGGATTCAAGCTAGCCTGGCTGATGAGGGGTGATACCCCGAACCGGTCCCAGGAAGCTTGATTCCGGTGCAGGGAAGACCTGCCTTGGCAGTTTGGGCTGGACTGTTTCCATGAGGAGCAGGGTCAAGACTTATTTGCATATGGCTGGGTCCAAGCTGGGGTGGAATGGTGAGCAAAAGAACAATGGATTTAACCCAGATCTCTTGACTGGGGGTGAATGTTTGATTTGTTCAGCACTCCATGCATCATTTGTCTGCACAGCATTTTGTGAATTTTCAGCAACCTTCTGGCTACCTCTGGTGTGCCTTTGGCCTCAAGGATCTGCGGAGGCCTCTGGTTGGGATACCACTGGTGTGGCCACCCCCGCACTGTCTATGCCTCTGGAACCCTCCTCGGGGTCTGCTACGATTCCAGAGACAACTTCCAATCGAGCACCACAATCCACTCTGGTCCCTTTTACATTAACACTGGCACCAACGCCGCCGCTGCCAGTAGACTATTCCATCGCTATTGTCCTATCCAACTCTATGATGTATCTATCTTGTCCTGAGGTCACGTCTCAGTACCATACTGATGAACCCAACCCCGGGCTATTCAATTTAGACAGAACTATGCCCCTATCTCAGATCCAGACCCCAGCACACCATCATGTTTTCAGTTTGGACTCTGACCAGAGCCAACCAGCATTTGGGGATGAAAATAGTGATAAGGGGGAGTATTTTCACCGACATTATGAGGATGAAAATGTATGTATAGATTTACAAGATGCTAGAGGTTTGGACACTTTTCCAGACACTGGGTTGTGTGCCACTTTTGGCGTGATGATGAGACGGGCGGTGGAGGTTTTGGACCTGAAATTGCACAATATGGAAGTCAAAAACAATGTTCTAGCAGAGGTTCTACAACCGGGACAAACTTAATCTGAGCCTTTACTTCCATTTAATGAGGATTTGACTGACACCCTCATGGGCACCTGGTCGGGGGCCTGTTCTTGCCCTCCGGAAAACAGAGAGGTTACCATACACCACAGGCTGGCACAGTGTGACCCTGACACAGAAACGTACCACAGAGAGTTTGGTGGTTCAAGCTTCCACCAGTTTGGTGAACCCCAGTTCTTTCCCCATGACTCCTGATAGAGAGTTGAAATATCTTGAGACCTTTGGGAAGGGGGAAGCCTTGTTTCTCCAGTAAGTCAGTGCCAGCTGCTTGCTGGGACGATATTCACATGCTTGATGGGACATGATTGGAGAGATCTTGCCGAAATCCCCCAAGGAATTTCAGGCCAATTTGGCTAAAACTATCAAGGATGGTCAAGATGCCGCAAAGTATATTATCCGTTCTGGGCTTGACACTAATGATTGCATGGGTAGAGCAGTTGGCACCCGCATGTGCGTTCTCAGCAAGCTTTTTTTGGAGACATACAAGCCTTTTTAATGATCATCCCATGTGATGGGTCTCATCTGGTTTTACGAGAAGGCTGACTCGGTGCTTGATCTCTTTAAAGAAAGCCGGGCAAAGGCACATTCTCTAGGTGTTTCTACACCGCAAGACAGTATTCTCACCAGCTTTGCCCCTTTCGCTGATAATCCAGAGATTGGCATACTGCCCACCAAAAGGCTGAATACCCCAGAAAGAAGCAATGCCTGTCTTTTCAGGCTTTGGAGCTGGATCAAGCAGACTAAGCCCAGGCCATCAAAGGAAGAAAACTTTGCAGTACCTCTCTCCAACATCCGCCTTCAAGATACTTTAGTTTGGCCTTAGTGGCACACAACCATCCAGTGGGAGGCAGGATCAGATACTTCTTCCAGGGGCGGCAAAATATAGCATCAGACAGGTGGGTTCTCCAGATCACCCATAAAGGATCTGCCATGCCATTCCCCTTTCACCTGCTGCCCCTCTTACTCACATCCGTACATCTTTCAGTGGTGCATTTGTTCATCTTGCTCTACAGGCTCTTTTGGTCAAGGGAGTCATAGAGCTCCTGTTATTTCAATGCCAAAAAGTACCAAGGCCTTTGTCCCATTGGGAACTCCAGTCCCCTTATGCCATATTTGTTCCAGACAAAGTGTGACCACGGAGTAAGGTGGCCTTTTTGTCTAAGTTGTGACAGCTTTTCATGTTAGATAATCCACCACTTTTCCAGCACTCTTTGCTCTGCATCACCCCTCGAAAGAGACTCCATTGACTGAATCCTAAAAGAGCTCAGAGTTTCTACATTGATTGCACCAAAGACCATCGTGTTGGCAATCAGCTCTTTGTAGGGATGTCTGGATTATAGAAAGGCAAGGCAGTGCAGAAACGGACTCTGTCAAGGTGGATAGTCTTGTGCATCAAGATCTGCAGACTAGCTGGCCAAGAAGGAGCCTCTTGAGGGGTTGAGCATCCATTCCACAAGAGTCAATGATGCTCCCACTGTTCTGGCACGCAGAGTGTCTGTATTTGACATCTGTCAGGCTGTGACGTGGGCATCTGTACACACATTCATAAAGCACTACTGCCTTGACAGCCAGATCTGCCAAGAAGGGCATTTCACTCATTCAGTCCTACAGGACTTTTGATTTGATCCATTCCACCTCCTTGCATTTTGGGAGGCACTGCTTTGGTATCGATTCTACAGATGAGGTATCTGAATTTAGAAGTATCCATCAAAATAACAAGTTACTTACCTTCGGTAATGCTCTTTCTGGTGGATATTTGATCTAACAGCAGAATTCTCATCGCCCTCTCATCTCCCCATTCTGTGGACTGGTCTTTTTTCCTATCTCAAAAAATGTCGCAATGTAGGAATTTGCACCTGGCATTGTCAGATTATTGTGGGGCTCCGCATCACAGGGGAAGACAAAGTCAAGAAAGGAACTTACTTCAGCCACCAATGTCACCCTTATATGCAGCTCCGTTCCTCCCTTCCAGGGTGGAATGAAGTGGGAATGGAACCACACAAAGCCACCTACCTGCATACGGGAGCAACGCTATTAAAATCTTCTAGATCCAGTGTGGTGCCTACGCATATTCTGAAGGTGAGGAATCTGCAGTTAGATAGCGTATCGAGCATAAAGAGCATTACCACAGGAAAGTAACTTGTTCTTCAGAGCACAAGGCATTAAATCCTTGCCGTAAAACTGGATCAAAAATAAATATGATTTGTGCAAAGCCCTAGTTCTTTTCTTCTTTCAACTGATTTTAGATTGGAATCTGTGAGCCATATGCATTGTCTTCCCAAGTTAGTTACACTGTACTGCAGTAATAACAAATAATGTTACCTTTATATTATAGTAATAAATTAATGAAAATGTATTTATTAGTACACTCAGCACATGTAACGTGCTAATTATAGTAACTAAACAGACATTCACATATTACTTCAGGTCACAAGTGAAATTCCATATCCTTAGTACATCGAAAATGCTATGAGAAAACCACTTTTTAATGCCGGACAGATTGCATGTTATGATGGCTTTACAGAGGGATGAACGTAGGGTGGGGTTACAATATTGACAGCACTGAGTAAGTGTGAAACAACTCGTCAACAATATTCATATAGTAGGATCTTGATTTGTACAGCACTACCGGTCTAAAGTTAAATGCACACTCAAAATACAATGATAAAGATGTCAGTCAGAGAATGCCATTAGTTTATTGTCTGTCTTCTGAGGAAGATTTTGGCGTGGCTAACAAAATGGATGTATATTCGCCCACCAATATCTTTATAAATCACAAAATGTTTGTCTGTTTTTGAATAAACAGCTACAGTAGGCGGCAGTGCGGATAGGCGAGTTGAATCTTATTGCATTCGCAGTGTAAAAGTGTAATTTCTTAGATTTAGAGTACATCTTAGAGGTTTGACCCCAGTCTTGGTACTGTTATCCTTACCCGCTCATTGAGTGTTAGATTGAAGGGTTGACATTTCAGCATGGCAAACCTTACCTCGATCAGGATCATCCTCCAAGATGCAGGATGCGGATAAGTCGTGTATGACCTGCTCCTTCTTTACCTTGGGGTCAAAGATGGCCAGCCTGGCTCCTTCGTCCATCAGGTACGTGCAAATGTGAATGCTTGAAGATTCCCTGCAATGAGGATAATAAGAAGGTTACTTCCATAAGGCACCAATTTGAAATAGCACATCTAGTGCATGTGTGGGAAGATATTTAAAGGACGCCCTAATTTATAGTGGGGTTCAAAATATTCAATTTTGAGCTTTTTAAAAGACAATCATTTGAGGAGCCAGGCATCAGGTAAATACTGAACGCATACACACCCTTTCAGTTTTGGTGAATTCCATTTGCAATATTTTGGTATCAAAATCGCAGCGCAGAATATTTTGCAAATGGTTTAATGATACCCTCTGGGCAAGCATTTCTTTCCTCGTCTCTCACACCCAGTCCAATTCTGGGGAGAAAACTGGGATGCTTGTTGAGAATTTTACTGTTTAAAGACAATCGAGCCTGGGTAATTAAGAATCATGTGTTGGGCCTATTAGAAGGTATTATAATTCATTGGTAACCCTGATTAGTAATTGTTTAGTCAGCCTTTTAATTTAGATTTGCATTCCAGTATGTCAGTTTGCACATACTTCAACTCCCCTTCTATATCCTGTTATACCCTCTCAATGTCAAAGATGTAGGCTGAGTAATGCTTATGAAAAGTAAAGGTGCAAATGAAAATATCCGATTAAACTGGATAATGTCTGTTCCCAGAGCCTGTGTCCAGGGTGAAAGGCAGGTCAGACAGCAAAATTACAGTAGGAGTTTCATCAACGAGAACTGGCCGTTCACTTTAGAAAAGAGATCAGAAAAAGTAAAAATGATCAGCAGAAAGGAGATATTTATGGGAATGTACTTATTTTTTGCATTATAAGTAATTTTAGGAAAGGTAGAATCTTTGTGCATGTTTGTACGCAGTCTGCGGAATATATTTTTTACTAATGTGACTTACATTCTTCTGATTCTAATATACATTTGTAACAAATTACTAACAGCATTTTGGTGTATTTAATTTTGCACTACAGATTCCTCTTTTAGGGCCTCATGTAGGTAGCCAAATACCGGTCGGTAACGGCCGAAATTCGGTAAATTTCCAGTTACCGACCGGTATTTAGTCAAGTGAGATGTAGGAGGCCAAAAACCTAAAATCGGTAAATATGAAGCGGTAAATACCGAGTCATGTTTACCGAGTTCTAAAATACCGATTCATATTTACCGAATACATGTTTACCGATTCGGTAAATATGAAGTGGTAAATATGAAGTGGTAAAACGGAAAAAGAGATGTAGGTAAATTCGGTATTTTAGAAATCGATGAAATTCGGTAAATAAGAGTCGGTAATTAACACAGATTGAAAGCAGGTGGTAATCATAAACAGTGCATAAAAGAAATCCCAAAATGCATCAGCGTGGACAACATGGCCGCTCTGTATGTCATTGCAAGGCGGCTACGTCTACAGGCAGCAGGACTGAGGTTTTGGAGAAGGGAGGAACGGATTTACAGACAGCGCATCACACTTTTCCAACTGACTGAGGATGAGATACATGAAAGGTACAGGCTACACCCCCAAACCATCATGGACCTAATAAGGGACCTGCACCCACTCCTGGAGCAGCCAACACCAAGGGCGCATGCCATACCACCACATGTGCAGGTACTCTGCAGCCTACATCTCCTCGCATCTGGCAGTTACCAGGTGGTGATAGCTGCGGTGGGCGGTGTATCCCAGAGTTGCCTGTCCCGTTTCTTCAGGAAGTTCCTGGATGCCATGATGCAGAGAATGCACCACTACATCAGCTTCCCAAATACACAGGCTGAGCTGCAGAAAACTAAAACTGACTTTTATCGCATGGCACAGTTCCCCCATGTAATTGGCTGTATTGATGGCACACACATCCCAATCTGCCCACCAGCTGCCACTGAGCACATCTACAGAAACAGAAAGTCCACCCACTCCATCAATGTGCAGGTCATCTGCGATGCAGGGAACATCATCACTGACATTTGTGCCAAGTTTCCTGGAAGCACCCACGACTCATACATCTTCCAGAACAGTGGGATCTACACACGACTGCTTGCCGGAGAATTTGGAGAGGGATACCTGCTAGGTAAGTAACAGTGACGCACCATGAAACTAGCAAATGTAAGTGTATTGAGGCATGTGACTGATGGTACCCTTTCACTCACCCAGGCGACAGTGCATATGCCGTGCGCTCATTCATCCTCACTCCCTACCTACACCCATCAACCCAGAGTGAGAGACGATACAACGTGGCACACAAATCAACTCGCAACGTGGTGGAGCGCACGTTTGGACTACTGAAAAGCAGGTTCCGCTGCCTCCACAAGAGCGGAGGCGCACGCCAGTACACACCCATCATCTGTTGCAAGATCATCGCCACTTGTGCAATGCTGCACAACCTTGCCACAAAGAGAGGTACAGCGGTGGAACTCACAGATTTCGAGGACAATGAGGATGATTCAGGACAGCCAGAGCCCAACGCAGATGGAGTGCCAACAGCAACAGATGGGAGAGTGAGACGGGCAGAGATCACATGCAACTATTTCTGAGTAAGTAAGGGGACACAGGCAGGTGTTGGTTGTCATGTAGTAGTTTAATTATGCGCCACTACGCCACGAAACCAAGATAATGCAAATCAGGTAACATTGCCAATTCACAAGTGTGAAGACCAGGGTTAAGTCACCCAATAGTCTATTGCTACGCGGTGCAGCATCAAAGTTTGCGGCCACGCGCTACATTGTGAGATGGCACGGATTCAGCCTCCTCACTGGTGCCAGCCCCATGCCGCCTGCTGCTCCTGCGTGTTTCTGGGACGGGGGGTGTGATGCTGCTCCTGCTGCTGGTGTCAATGCTTTCAGCAGCATCCCCTGCACCACTTGTGGCCGCCTGACTGGTCAATAGGACCTCCAGGGCACTGGTGACCTGCACCATCCCCCTAGTGACATCGCTGCTGCAGTGGGTCAGGCCCTCCTGCATGTTCACTGAGCGCCGGCAGAGCAGTGATGTTGCCGTCGCAATGCGGTTGAGTGCCCTGGTGTGCCTGTCTCCCCTCTGCCGTTCCCGGCGCCTTGCAGCTCTCTCTGCGTCCAACTTTCTGCACAACAGCTGCATGGACTGTGAGACGTCCCGCAGGCCCACTGCCATGTCAGAAATCCCCGCCGCCATAGCGCCAATGTTCCTGTCCATGTGTCTGAATGTTGTTCTGAGTCCCCGCACATGCCGCTGTACTGAAATTACTGCCTTCGTTTGCAGGCGCTGTTGTTTTAACATGCCGGCCTCAAGGCCCCCAAAGACCCCATGGCCGAGATGGATTGGTGGTGGAGTTTTCTCACGCGACCTGCGGCGCTGTCCTGCACCCGTGTCGGCTCCCTGTGAGGTGGAGGGACCAGTGGTATGTCTCCCATCCTGGGGCATGGGATTTGGCTCCGGGCCCCTGCTGTCATCGGAAGATGTGTGCAACACGCGCAGCCTGGCAGCAGCACGCCTCCTCGACCTCACTATTGTGGATGGTGATGTGGCCGGTGACTCCAGCAGGAGTGGTGATGCTGGCTCAGGTACTGGGGATGCAGGCGCAGGTAGTGGGGATGCTGGCTCATGTACTGGGGATGGTGGCAGTGGCAACGCTCTCTGGCCAGAACTTGTGCTGCCCGTAGCTGAACTGGATTGACGGTGTGCCCCCTCTCCTGTGCCATCTGGAGTCCTGCGCGATGTTACGTCTGTGGACAGAAATGCAACATCAGCTCAGTGTATCTGAAGGCATGCATTGCAAGCATGACAATAAATTGGTCTAAGACTCTCACATTGTCCTCTGTGTGCTTTAGGCTAATGTCTGTACCATGCATCATTGTTCTGTGCTATTCTGTTCATGGTGGGGGATCCCTGACTACATCTCCCATAATGCATTGCCTGTCTGCAGTAACACATGGACTGGAGTGGGATACTCATTTCACATTGGGGGATGTGGGATAGGGGTAGGGGGGGCTACATTGCTGTGCATTCCTCTTACCTTGTTGGGTGGCGGCTCTGGCAGAGCTGTCGGCATCCCCAAGGCCCACGACACTCTCAGGCTCGATTGTCGACTGCACCAGCTCCTCCAGTTCAGTGAGGGCAGGTGCCCTGTTAGTTCCACCTCCTGTCCGGCTGGCCTCCTTCTGGATGTCCCCCATCTTCCTCTTAGTCACGATGCGCAGGTCGTACCATCGTTTTTTTAAAACGTCTATGTCCCTGTGGGTCACTCCCACGGCATTTACCTGCGCCTGGATTGCCAGCCAAATGGTGCGCTTCTCACACTCTGCCACTTGCAGGGATTGCCTCCCAAATAGCTTCTGGTGCTGCCTCACCACCTCCTCCACTAGCACCTGGAGTTCCTTGGGGCTAAATTTCACCTTGCGCCTCCTTTCCCCTCCTGTCCTCTGGCTGGACATGGTGTAGTTTGGTGTCAAGATTCAGCCACTGGCTCCCTGCCTCTCCTCTGCACTTCAAGCCTCTCCTGAGTCTGTTGATTGTGTGCACCTGCCTGGGTGTGGCCACTTCCTACTTGGGTGGGGTTTGGTTGCACAGGATTGGCTGTTTCAAACAGTCATGTGATTTTTTTTTCCGATTCGGTACTTTCCGATTCGGAATTTACCGATTCGGTAAATACCACCTCGGAATATACCGATTCGGTAAATACCACCGCGGTATTTACCGATTCGGTAATTTCCGATTCGGAAAATACCGAATGTTACCGATTCGGTAAATTTTACCGACTTGTTACCTACATATAACTTACCGATTCTTAAATACCGATTCGGTACTGTTCGGTATTTAAGAATCGGTAAATATTTTTTACCTACATGAGGCCCTTATTCTTTATGTTTACAACCACATTATCTCTTTGATTTGAAAGAGCAAGACACCAAGGGGCACATGCATCAAGATATGCTTTTGCGAGTCCTTATTGCGATTATTAAGGAATCGCAATTAAGGACTCGCAAAAGCCTATGCATGTAGGAATCGCTATAAAAATAGCGATTCCTAAACATTCCTTAATTGCGACTCGCATATTGCGAGTCGCAATTAAGGAATGGCTTCCTAATCATTCCTATGGGCCTACAGGCCAATAGTAATGAATGGGAAATTGCAGGCTCAATTTGGGAATACCAATCGGTACTCGCAAATTGCGCATGATATTTCAAGGGTGCAAGGGTGTCAAAAGGACACCCTGTTGCATCCCTGAAATTGTGATGTGCACCCATGTTGCGCACACACAAGCCCCAAGGGCATGTGTGTGTGTAACATGAAACTTTGAAAAATGCACTTTAGTGCATTTTTCAAAGTTTTTGCAAATTACCGAACAGTTTAATTTTTCGGTAATTTGCAGCCCGAATAGTGAAATCGCTGTTTCAAAGTGCTTCTTGCATTGCAGTTAAGGAATTGCAAATTGTGCTTCCTTAAATGCAATCGCAATTTGGGAAATAGCAAAAAATTGCGATTACCGAAATTGCGCATCCCAAATACTTTCATGCATCGTAAAAGGTCATTTTGCAATCGCAAACGGACGATTTTTGCGAATTGCACTGTTTGCGATCGCAAAATCCCTTGATTCATGTGCCCCCAAGGATTTAAGTAGTGTGCAGTAAGCGTGAAGGTGTGACCACCTATTATAATGAAGAAAATACCTTCTGCCATATGTTAAAAGGATATTGCAAGCAACTTAGGAGTTCCATTACTTTATAGAGGAACCTGTCCTTTGGTCTTGTTCCCCTATATGGTCACAGAACTCCTCTGTGTTTTGCAATATCCTTATAATGTAAGGCAGGGAGTATGTTATCCCATATATATTTAATGAGTTTTATATATCGCTTATATGATGACAAACACTGTGAGAGTAAGAAAACAAGCAGAGAGCATCAAATGGAAGGGATTGATACAGGGTGGCATCAAGATTGGCGCGAAGGGAGGAAAGCAAGTCATTGGACTGTAATAGCAAATCAAAGACAGGGGCATGAGATTAGTGTTAACTGGGGATTTTCAGCTGGTGACAGGGTGCTCAAGCAACGTGGTCCCAGGATTCTAAACAACTTTCCTCCAAACGTCAATTTCTTTGGCATATGTTGAATGAGTTGGGATGCATTAATCGATCCCAAATTTCTTGTAGGATGGTATAGTGAAGCCAAAGGCTGAAGATTAGTTGGGGCGAGATTGATCTAATGCTTTGTGCATAAGGCATAATATCTTACACTTGATCCCTTTTCATAGTGGGAGCCAATGGATACTCAGCAGAGCAAGTTTCATAGGCTAGAATTTTCAGAGGTGACGGCATTGTACTGCTTGACTTGTGTATAATTTAAAATGTCTTTAATCGTTTTTTTTATAGGTCTGCATATACACTTCTGCAGTAGTATAGTTTTGGCATGATCAAGCCTTTTGTTAGTTCGATGATCTGAGTTGGCCAATGGCTCTCTTAGCTGCGGTCTAATTACAAAACCTTGTAAAAGATAATTCTCTTTTCTTCGTATTCATGGATTGGATGGAAATCTGCCCTAACACCTTTGACCACGTAAAAAGAAGTATGTTTTGTATTTTTGGATCATTATTGAAAATTAGACAGTCTTTCATACCTCAATGGGAACAAAACTGAGACCCTGTCACCCATGAATCAATATGTTCCATACATGCTGGGAAATGACTTTGATCATGTGAATTTTAATTTATTTTGAGAAAGATTTGTGAATTATCCGCATAGAACTCCCAAGCCTAGTTGTTATGAGTCAAAAATGTGTGCCAGGGAGCACTTGTGTACAATAAATAATAACAGTGATAGTGCCACTTGAAGGACGACACAGTGAGCTGATTTTGAAGTGGTTTCTGCGGAGCCTTTTCTGATTTGGTGTTCCCTGCCAGAGATGGCTGATCTGATCCGTATCAGGATAATGCTGGACAAACCTACCTAGTCCTGCAATCCGCGGAGCAAAGTTAGGTGATCCATGGTGTAATAGGCTTCTGAGAGGGTGAGGGGCATTCGTGCAGCTGGTTGGCTATTGTCCAGGAATTATGGGAAGTCTTCTCATATGCTTACTAGTGTTATTTATATTCCTATGACCTGAATTAGTGATTGTGTTAGACAGGTTTCCAGAGCGTCCCGCAATTGTTTGGTGGTTTCTTTTTCCAAATTCTTATTGATGAATGGCAGATTGTAGATTGCATTGAGATTGGACTGCACAATGGAGTCTGCTGATTAATTTCTTAACAGGGTGTTGATTATCGCTTGTTTCACCAAAGGAGGTACTGTTTTTTGTAGTATGGAGGGGTTATTAATTTCTGTACCTTGAAGTGACATTGTTTGGAATAACTCGTAAATCCACTTGGCTGCACATGGATAGGTAGAGAGTTTTGAAGCTTTTGTTTTTGCTGTGAATTTTAACACTTGGTTACGGTACTTGCAATTAAAATTGCAGAGTTCCTTATTAAGATATAGATAATATATGAGGTGGATCCGGTTCTCGTGAATTAAGTATTTTAGAACTGTTCTTTGTTTTAACATACAGAACATGTGATGAATTTTAATCCTTTAGAGGAAAAAAATAAATAACAAACTCTGCTTATTGTCTGTATAAGCATAGCATCAACAAAGTATTCCCTTTGGAATCCAATATCACCACATATTTACAATCAAAAACATTTCAACTACCACACAACCTCAAATTGGTCCACAACTCATACATACAACACCAAGAATCAAATATAGTGCCACGAGGTAACTAGCTGTGTTGAATATTTAATATAAAAATATAATTACAAAAATCAATGTACATATAATATTATCTAATCCTTCATATACATAGTATACATTCCATAAGAAAGTTTAAAAGATTAGAATGTGTTTTTCTGTTACACTTGAATTAAAAATACATGGCATCAAGACAAAACACAAATAGAATAGAGAGCACACAACACAATACACTCTGTCACTGACTTACCTGCTAATTTGTACACATAATTAATACGGGCACATCATTGTTACAGGGTTCTCATCTAGTGTGCCAGCATGTTCCACAATTTTAGCCACATATATACGTCATATATAATATATGAGGGGGATCCAGTTCTCATAAGATAAGTATTTTGGAACTGTTGTTTGTTTTAACATCCAGAACATGTGATGAATTGTAATCCTTTGGAGGAAAACAATAAATAAGAAACTCTGCATAATGTCTGTATAAGCACAGCACCAGTGCTTGGTCGTGGCTCAGTGTGGTTAATTGTCAATTTCTGAACATTTAGAAAGGACAGAGTGTGCAATGTGAATGTCTTACATAGGTTTAGAACCAGAAGTGCCGCTCTCCAGAAGAGGACAAATTGTTTTGGAGAATGATTAACCCCACGAATTAGAACAGTGTTCACCACTTTGTATTTTCAACACATTTTTGATACTCTGGTGGTTGTTTAGCTCAGAGATGTTACATTCACTTTTTCAAGAGTATTGACCTTAATGATAACATGGCAATTTCAGAAATTATTTCATAATCCGTGTCGAAGTTTATCACATCAAGGTTGTGAATAGCCTGCGTATGTGTTTTTAGTAAAGTGAGTTTCATTAGCATGCGAACCACAGGTTTCCATACAGGTTCATATCAGGTGAACATAACTTGTAACTTATTCTAATAAAATCGAATAGTCTTTCAGAACCATGGACTGGCAGGTAAGTCTCCAGATATCTTAAAAGCTCACTTTCCTCTTCCTGTAGGTTCATTCTACAAATCTGAACAGTGAAATAATTCTGAACAGCACTCCCTGTAAGCTCACCTGGTATCTCCGGTATCTTTTTTGAAAGCGAAGCCCAAGATGGCGATTTTCTTATCAGTGACTGTGTTGAACAGGCACCGGATGATGCGAGCGGCAAACCTGTGGCGCTGGAATTGGTTGATCTCAATCACCTATAGAGACACAACAAGATGGAATCCTTGCAGCTCAGCCCTGTACACTTCATTTGCCAACAGCTTGCCCTCTTTTTATTCTTTTTGAAAGGATGAAAAGCATGTGTCAAAAAGAATCTGGTCACACAGCCAACAACAATCACCAACCTGATGAGTAAGGCGCATTCTGGAAGTTATACTCCTTCTTGTCTATCTTTTAAAATGTTACTCTGCTCCCACAATGCAAGGCAGGTAATGTCCATCTTTATGCGGTGTCAAAGCAGGCACTTGTTAACTTCAGTTATTCACAGGGGGAGAGTAGCAGCCAATCAGAACCAGGGAAAGAGCACATGTGTTCTGCTATAATCTCCAATTGGGAAATCCGTCTGCATACGATTCAATACACAGTGCTAAATCATTAAGAATGTTTTTTTTTTCTGTTGAGAGACTAACACCTTTGAAAATGGCGAGGGTTAAAAACAAATCAGACACATTTTTAGGGAGTGAAACGAAGTACCTAACTGTGCCTAATACTAGAATCCCAGTGACTGACTAGGAACTTGGTTTATTGATGGCTAAAGGTCCGATTTACTGTTTGGTGAGCAGGATACTCCTTCACAAACTCTTGGTCCTCCCGCCCAATTCAGTAAGGCGGACTGTCAGTTTTCTGTCAGTGGTACCCCATTGTACCCCATTGGCTCAGCCAATGAAAAGCTTCATCTAATGGCCTGACAGGATGTTGGCTGTCTGAGTAAGGACAACAGACCACCTGCCCTATTTAGGGCAGACGGTCTGATGTCCTTTTTTACTGTTCGTCGCCGCCATGGAAAACATGGCAGTGACGAACAGAAAAATAATGACTCCTCACATATCTAAAAACGACCAGGGTGTGCGAGTCATTATTTTGTTTTTGTGAACTCCCACTATGGGAGTTTGCTTTTGCAAGACAAAATGTTTCTTGAAATGCAGTCAAAGCCAATGACAGCGTTCACTAAAGTTTTGAACAGTCAGAGGCACCGCTGTGATGGTGTTTCTGATGGTTGCTCTCAAGGTAAAGAGATCACCAATGGGCTGACGGTGATCTCCAAATTTGGTGGGCAATAGTCCATCAGGGTGGTGGACAAAATGTTCTCTGCCATTCTTACTGGTGGACTATGACCCATCAAACTCTAAATCGGGCTCAAAGTACTAAAATGCCCGCTTACAGAAAACATCAAGTTTCTCTAAAAACAAAATGAAAAATCCATAAAATGAGGAGTTACTCGCAGTGGTTGCTAAATAAAGTTTTTAAAGTATTTTTAAGGGATTTATTGCATCCATATCCCGTAGGAAGTTCACCCACTCAGCTAATTCAGGAGCTTTACCACTAAGGTCAAATCTCTTTGTCCTTCTGCTCCAAAGGTACACAGAAGCTCATCCAAACAGAATAGCGCCATCTAGAGGCAACATGAATTGCTGATGAAGCAATCCTTTACAAGGTGTGATCAGATCACGCAACACACGTGGCTCAAACAAACTGATTTCCCTCTCCCGCTTAACTTCCAGGATGAGCTTGTTTATATATGATTTACCTGTTGCCAGTATCGCGCCACCTCTGGAAGGTTAAGAACTTCACAGAGGTAGACCAGATTGAGGACATCCTTCTGGAAACAGCTACCTCCGAACCCTGAAATAAAACAAAGTATAAAAAATAAAGAAATAAAACAAAAAACAGTAAAAAAATTTACTTTCTGGAGTTTCTGCTTTGTACTGCTAATGTGCAGCGTCAATACAACTCCACTAGACACACAGGTATGCTTCTCCCTGCTGGGGATTGAGGCACTGGGACTTTTGATTGTGTTTTACCTTTTGAGAGGATTTGGGGTAGAGTTGTTCTACTTACACCAATTCCCAGAACAGTAAAATTCCTCGGTCACTTTGAGTTTGGGAGGAAGGGAATGTGCAGACACAGCAGCAGCTGTCAGTGGCTGTCTGCAGTTATCGCATGTCAGATGCGAGCAGCGCATTCAGTCATGTTTTAACTTTCATGGTTATGACACTTCACCACCACTGGGTTAAAATCACTGAATTTTTAAAGAATTTTATTGGTTTTCTTGCTCTCCTACAATAGCACACCTACAAGATGAGGTATACAAAGGCGCAAATCATTAGTGGGTACACGAGCAACACCACCCCCTTCATATACCAACCACCATACATTTCATGCATTTGTATCTAAAATTAGGAATAAAAAGAAATTTAGTACAATAGAGCATTTTTACATTAGCTCAATATATTCTCTGACAAATAATCAACATAAGACATGGCAGTGAAATTGATTAAGTAGGTGAATTTCGTTTCACCTATACCATATTAGAGCAAATTTGCAATTTTTCAGGAACACCGCCTAGTAGAGTTCCCTCTAGCTCAGCAGACACTACCAGGACATAACGCTTTGCAACATTTCAAGTGTTGGGTTGTTACAACTACCTAGAAAACTAGCATTATGTTATTGGGCCATGATGAATCCAACAACATAAAAGAGCTTCCTGTATTTGTATAGTACTCGTTGTCCCAACATACACAGTAGCACTGTTTTGACAGCTAAGGCCATAAATCTATCCAGGACCATGAATAGATGGTTTGTGACCGTGGGCAAATAAGTCATTGCACTGGGGCACGGCCATTGTATGTGGAAGAATGTGCCTTCCTGCCCACACCACTCAAACATGTATTATCTGTAAGCTTGTCAGTCATGTGAAGCTCTGTATGTATGTAGTGACAAAGTGATTAAAAAATATGTACATCTGTAGCCACAAGGCATATTGGAGCACTGATTATGTATTATGCATATTCATGCTTCGCAAGAAATTACAGTTTTGCTGGAGCCTTCTTGAAGAACACAAAATCTGACATGAAAAAGGCAAACTGAATGTGCAAATTATTCACCCCAAACATGCATAAAGTGTATATCAAAATAGATTTGTGAACGTGAAATTAGAAAATATCCATACAAAATGAGAATAACAGATCTTTTATCAACTACTCCTCCTCCTTCTCCCTGATCCAGCTACCATCAAAGGCGGCTAAAGACAAGCTCCTCCCCTTGTCATCATGTTTTTCCTTGAGCCTCGCCTGCTGCTGCTAGCCCCGCTATAGAGGGTGAGCTGTGCATGCCCCCTCTAGGGCAGACTTGTGCTCCACTTTCTGGGGCTATATTCTCTTTCTGTGCCCCAGGCAAAACATTTCCACTGTGTCCTCCTACAACGGACCCTTCCAGGATGACCTACCATTCCTGTATATCGTAAATCGCTACCATAATGGAGCCGATTGTCCAACAGCATACAATGAGCCAGTGGGGGATAGGGAATGTACCCTGTCATTCTCTTCCTACGTGTGTGCAAGGGAAAATAAGCTTTACTGCTCTTAATTGTGAAACGGTTCAGCAAACACCACTCTTAGCAGAGGGCAAGGGTTCTGTTCAGCTGCTGCAGCCTTCAGCCATGAGTTCCACAGCCAACTCGGGCCACTACCTCCTCTCAGGGCCCTCTTCCTGCATCATAGTGTGATGGTCGCTGAAGAACCGGGACCATCATACCTACTTGAGGCATTGTCCCGTCGTGCGAGTGTATGCGCGCGACAGAGGGTGAGTGGCATTCCAGGCTAGCCTATGGAACGTGGCCTGCTGAGGGAATAGCATGCATGTAGGTTGGGGGACAGTTGCTGAAGAGGTTCCACTAGCCTCAGTGCTACTTGCCGTCTCTGGTTGCTTGTTTTACAATAAACCAGCGTTACCTATCTCACCGTGGTCCCTCGTGTATTCTTCAATCAGCTTCACAGATGTGAGCATCTAACACTTCTCTTCCTGCTACATTGCGTCCAACGTTATGTTATAGAGCTTTTTGCACCACCTAAAATTATTTCATCCTGCCTCATGACCTTGGTTTACGAGGCAAGATTTTGTTGCAGCTTCTACTTTGACCACACCTTCCATATAATTTTGTGATTGATTTAAGGGACAGGTTTCTGCTCCCAGAAGCAGATTGAATCAGGTATCACCCCTGAACTGAGGGATGAAATATTTTACCTACTTGCTAATTTAGAACAGTGATGCTGCCCATTTGTGCTTGTAAATCACCGTGGACTTTACGCATGTTAGAAGGGAGAGTATGTAGTGTAGTAGAGAGTCTGCCTGCACACCAAACGTAGCCAGAAAAACATTCCTCCTGGTTTGGGATCCTGCTCAACCATTCACTCACCGACACTGGCTTTGAGGAAACAGCTGCCAATCCGCTTGTCCATGCCCACCGCATGTGCCACCTCCTCCACGTCGGCACCTGTCATTTCACACAGCGCACTGATGGAATTGATGCTGCTAATGCGCTGTGCTAGAAAAGCATTGGAGGTCTGGAAAGAGGAAATTTCTGTTAGAGACAACACCAGGATAATTAATTTGCAAATGGCAGTGACAGTGTGTGTAGCAGCTCTCTCCAAAGGTAATATTTAAGGGAAATTGATTTATGGAATAAGTGCAAACTGAGCTCACAGGAGCCTTACTAGCCGAACACTTGTTTTAAGAGATTTTTTATTGCCTTTCTTTGATGGCTTAAACTCTTTCCTAAAACTAATCTGTTTACCATTGAATCCTTCTAAATATTGGAAAAAGCGCTAACGTGGTGTTTTTTGCTAAATGTAGGTGTGAAAAAGTTTTGTTCTCGAGATTCCCCACGAATATGGTTTATAATAAACAGAGAAAGTTTTTTCCAGTGAATGACCAATCAATGAGTCTGTATGGCCTGATTATCAGATCTGGAAACAGTAGACTGGAGCTCACGGCTGTACAAGCCATTTATCCAACTATGAAAAATAATGGGGTTGGCCTGTGTCCCTCAGAACCTGGGTATATAGTGGTATAGACTACAATGTGTTCTGTCATGTGTTGTAATTGCTTTGCGTGAAAAGATGGTGTCTAGAATATATCACCAATATATGCAGATCAAGATATGGTCTGGAAAATTAATTAAACAATATGTACAACTTAAATGGATTGCGGCCCTATATAAGACCAATATTTAACACTCCCATGGTATGATCAATGAAAGAATAGACAAAACACAAAATAACCATTAATTGTTTTGTATATTCAAAATCATATACCCAAATAATATACGCAATTTTCTTCATATATGGCTGTCCTAAACACACAAATATCAACAACATGACTGGTGACACAAAGATCAAAAAGTGCCTAACACAATACAAAACAGAAAAAATTATATCAAAACAATTAAAGAAATGTCCATCCTTCTTGTGTCAACTGGTTCATAATACACTCTATCTCGACATTAATTTAATTTAGAGGATGGTGGACCAAGAACATGGACCAATAAGATTGCCGTCAACGTTTCAACCCTAGTGTAGGTGTTAATGGATGAACATCAAGGCGGGCCTTCCTCAGGACTAGTTAAGGACAGCCTAGTTGAAACTGAATTATTTGGGAACGAGATTCTTCCAGGAAAGGATAGAGCCCACAGCAAGGGATCAGTCTCCACCCCAAAGTCTTCCAAAAGGAAATTATTCTAAAACGCAGTTCTCCCTCTGTGGGTCAATGTTCACTGTACGGGGAAAAAAAGCTCCTCCAGAGCAGGATGGAGCCCGTTGATAGAATCACCAAGTATGCACACTAATACCTCCAAAGAAGGGATTTAAATATGCCAGTCTATGGCCCAAGTCAAAATTCACAGTATGGAAGTAGCTAATTAGTTTCAGTCTTGCAGAATCTCCAGGGAATTCCGAGATGAGTTCCCACATCGTCATGGAGTATGTTCAGGTGCTTCGCTACCCACCAGACATTAGACCCTGGAGATGGACTGAGCCAAGCAAACCAACAAATCAGGGAAAATTACTGAAGAACACATCTACTCAGTTACGTTCAAAACATACTTTAAAATATTGAGATGCTTCTGTCTTAGTGACTGAACACCAGAGTTTACTATATTAGTATTAACTGTAAATGGAACACAACATAAAATGAATTGTTTTTAATATGTCTGACTCTGGTGCACTATGTATTTTATATTATGATAGGAGATTACATGTACCGTAGCTGAGTTGATACTCGTGATTGTACTAATTCACTGAATATTTGCCTTTCATCGAGAAACAATAAATGCATTTTAAAAACTGAACTGTACATCACATTTTGCAGAGGGAATTCACCTTATACGCGAGACTGCTTCTCTGTCCTTTGAGAAAATATTCATAGTTGCAGAGGCAAAATAGACGCAATTGTTGATTTCCAGATAAAGCATGTGCCCTAGGGCAGTGGATGCATTGTGAGCATAAAGTGAGCATAAAAAAGCACCGTGGAATGCCCTGCTTGTGTGCTAGATAGAGATGCTGATTATTCACTTTCTGGTTCAGCTTATACAATCTGAAGGAACGCCAAGTTCTATGCCTAGTTCTGCTGAGCTGGTGTGGTCACCGGGCTTCTGGGTGGATACACAGTAAGGCTTTGTGCCAGACAGTGTAAGATACCTTCTGTTAGTTAAGGCCAGTTCAGGTCCTTGACATGCAGTTCCCAGTTAACCGGGTTCTGCACACATAAGCATAGTGGCTCGAAGCGTCTTCCCTTTCGGTCATAGCACATGATTTGTGTTGCACGCATGAGCCAAGCCAGCCATTGTGGTTTCTGTTTGTATCAATACAAGCAGTGGACCTGTTGGGAGGATCTGGGCCCAAACAGACAATGCTTGTTTCCCTAAAGACTGTCTGACTTTAGGATCTGCTGGGGGAGCAGTGTGATCCACCGGCCTCTGGTGGAATTATTGATCCCAGTGTTCTTCGTTTTCTCCTGAAAAGTAGCATTTCAACAGCACACAATTCCTGACCTATCAGGGACTTTGTGTCCAGACCCTCCTTTCTTTTACTTTTACCTGAGAATTCAAGACAACATTTTTCATAAACACACATGGTTGACCCCAATCTTCCTTCCCATGATCATTATCTTGGGTCCAAGAGGGAAGACGGGGTTTAGTGGTTAAGCTGAAGAGTTTTAAATCGAAAGACCTGGCTTCTAATCCAGGCTTCAGTAGTCATACATGCATTACACTGCAAATATACTTAATGTAAGTTACAACTGTGGATATAAGTGAAAGCTAAATGTGTACCAACTGCACAGTTTGCAATGTAGTTCTTTTCTAATGACGTGCTCCCACTTCCCATCCCAATCATATCCTGGTTTATGTAAACTGGTCTCTATTGGAACCACACACCATAATGTTCCAAGTTTAAGATATCCTTGCTACAAAAAAATGTTCCCCTTCAGTTGCTATGCTGCTCCTTGAGATAAGCCCTTCTCTGTATTATTGCTCCTTATCGAAAGTCAATTAAAACTTTTGAATTAAAAATAAAAAGATGACATATGTTTAAAGCCCTGGTCATGGAGCGCTTGCCACCATTTTGCCAAGGTCTGGACTTTCTGCATGATGTGACCAACGATAAATCCCTTTAAAGATGACATACAAGCCCCCAATCAGCCTTGCCTCTGACATTAATCCTCAAGAATTAGATTAGATCAGGCTGAACTGGTGACTTAATGTTTGTCAAATAACAGTCTGTCCTACCTCAGTCAAAAGGCAGCACCAGGCTCCAGGTCACAGACCGTGCCATACAAGTACAGCTTTCCTGGAATTATATCCCCCTCACCTCAAATTAATGGTGCCAGATATGTTATGGGGAAATGAGTCCTAAACTAAAATGTGACTATGGGTTCGGCATTAAGATTAATGTACATGAAAGTCTGATGATATATGAAGAACACGCGTACCAGCTTTGAGAGTTCCGAAGACCATGTGTTGGTGGTCAGGATTCTGCTCTTGGGGACCCAATGCTCGTAGATGCTGCTCAGTGCCTGAATTGCCTTCTGCCCCGCAGGGGAATCGTCCCCTCCAATCAGAACTCGGTCTGGATTTTTCAGGTCTTGAATAGCTGTTCCTTCTGCTAAAAACTCTGGGTTAGATAGAACCTAGAGGGAAGAGAAGTGAACCTTCAGCTATGGAGAAATTTAGCAAAATAGACAGCACTAAAATCGGTTTAAAACAAGTCTTGGAGTTTCTTGGATCAGCTAATGGCATTCTGAGCAGTTTTATTCAGGCACCTCAAAGCTCACCCACCCTCTGAAGCAAAGCACAGTCGCCATACCATCTTACAATCATTTGTATACATGCTTCATACATTATTATACATGGAATTAGTCTTTTGATTGTTTAAACATCAACATCTGACCTCCGTCCTGAATGGTCACTCCAGCGGACTCTTGGACTTTGAGATCTATCCTTTACCTGGAAGGTGAGGTTAGACTTGGTGTTGGCGGTGAGGATCCTGCGGATGCTCTCGGCTGCTCGCACTGGCACCGTGCTCTTCTCAACAACAATCTTGTGGCCCACCGACACTTCCGCTATCTGACGGGCACAGGCCTCGATATATTTCAGGTCTGCTGCCCTGCCCTTCCCGATTCCAAAGGTCTTTGTGGGAGTGTTCACCTGGTGGAGAAGAAGACAGTCAGAATAATGGTGCGAAATATTTTGTAGTTTTGTATGGTATTCACAGACTTATTACCATATCATAGCGTACTGCAAATGCAGCCTGGAAATATCGCAGCTTCAGCTGGGCTGCTGCGAATGTTGAAAGAACCTGGAACATTCCCAGATAAATCATGACAATAAGTGGTCTGTGGTTGGTACTCGGCACTTTCTAACCTTGGTACCTGCAGTATTTGCTCTTTACTAAATACATGGTCTTCAGTCAATAAATGTGTACTACAGTGTGAGATGGAACTAGATGTCCTCTGGAGACCCAAAAATGCAGAAGCCATTGCCTTGATACTGGTTTGCTAAGCCAATATTTTTAGCTAGTGGGAGCACGCATGGGACCTGAATAGCCCAACAGGCTTGACCAATAATGCCTGAGAACGTATAGTTTCTTACCTGTCGGTGTAGTTTTGCAGCTTGAAGACTTTTCTGGATTCACTATACTGTGCATTATTCCGCCATCTAGTGGTTGGGTCTGGAATTGTAGTATTTATTTTCTTTTCTTTTGCCGCGGCCTGGTGAGCGTCGACATACCACCATTTGGTGTCCTTCTGTGACATCGAGGTGCTTCCTCCGGAAACTCCCACCTTTGGTCGCCATCTTTGGATTTTTTTTTTCTAGTTCCCTTTGTTTATTCCTCCTGTGTCATCTTCTTGGCGGAGGTGAGTGGGTTCACTAGTGAATCCAGAAAAGTCTTCTAGCTGCAAAACTACACTGACAGGTAAGAAACTATACGTTTTGCAGCGTGAATCTCTTCTGGAATCACTATGCTGTGTATTGACTTTGTAGCGGTTTGCTAGTCCAGTGGTGGCTGGGTGGAAGATGAACACTGGTTTGTGAATATATGTTGTAAGACCTTCTGTCCTACTTGTGCTTCCTTGTTCATCTGAATGTCCACACAGTAGTGCTTTGTGAACGTGTGCACTGAAGACCATGTTGCTGCTTGGCAAATGTCTTGAATTGGTGTGTTTGCTAGGAACGCCACTGTTGCTCCTTTTTTCCTTGTTGAGTGAGAGTGCGGTGCTCCTTTCAAGGTTAGACCTGACTGTTTGTGGCACAACTGTATGGCTTGTGCGATCCATCTTGCAAAAGTATTCTTTGTGACTGGTCATCCCAGAAAACTGTTTGCAAACGAAACAAAGAATTGCTTTGTTTTTCTGCATTCCTTTGTTCTCTCAGTGTAGTACATGACCGCCCTTCTGGTGTCTAGGGTGTGCAATGCTCTTTCTTCTTGTGTCTTTGGGTTTTAGAAAAAACTTGGTATTTGTATTGTCTGGTTAATATTGAACTTAGAAACCACCTTTGGCATAAAATGTGGATCCGTTCTCATGACGATTCTGTCATTATGTATTTGGAAGTAGGGCTCTTGTAGTGTTAGAGCCTGCAATTCACTTACTCTACGTAGTGATGTTATTACCACTAAAAACGCTGTCTTCAGCGTGAGCATGTGTGAAGTCGCCTTGTGTATTGGCTCGAATGGCGCCTTCATCATTTGAGCGAGTACCACGTTGAGGTTCCATGTGGGTGGTGGCACCCTTTTTGCTCCTTCAAGGAATCTCTTGACCACTTGTGATGTGAAGAAACTCTTTCCTGTTTCTCCTCTTGTGTAAGCTACGATTGCTGCCAAGTGTACCCTTATAGATGCATAGCTTAGTTTCTCCTGTAGCAAATGTGTCAAATATTTTAGTACTGTTGAATCCCTTGTGATCTTCCTTGAAAGTTTTTCCTTATGGCACCAACATGAAAAGCGTTTTCATTTTGCTGTGTAACACTTCCAATCCAATCCAAAAAACTTTATTGCGATTGCTTAAAATCATAAAAGTACAATATAAAACAGTTCATTTAAAATACATATTCCAGTTAATACAATAGCCCATCTTAAAAAAAACACAGGATGTCATAGTAATTAATCAGTAAGCAAACCCCTTTTAGAACCAATAGGTCAGTCAGTGTTGTTGCTGTATTAGTTTCCTACGAATTGACCACATCGCGAACAAAAACTTAGAAACTGCAGCCACAACAACTGGATTTAGATCGCTTCGCAGGATCCTAAAAAAATCAAGATAACTCCTAATACCCAAGTTTAAACATAATTGTATGATCCATTTTTTCCGGATACCGACATATGCGGGGCAGAAAAGCACAACATGGATCGTAGTTTCCAGTTCAGATGACCAACCAGGACAAATATGCTGGGAACTGCCCGCCCATCGATCAGTAAAGGAATAAAGAGGGAGGGTTCCATATCTGAACTGTAAGTACAGCTTCTTTGCTAAAATGGGTTGGATTGCATCAAGATCAGGTACAAAGGCGTAGTAAGATTTAACATCAAGGAAAGCATCTGTCAGACTAGATGGTCTGACTGAGCTATAAGCGTTCATTAGAAAGTAATCTTTAAAGGTTAAGGCAAGAGTTTTTTTGGAAATGCCTAGAGTAGAAGTCTCTGGGTTAACCCAGAGATGGGCAAGGCCAATATGAATTAATGTCTGCCTTACATACTGGAGCCAAGGAATCTTATCGGCCCCAAGTGTGCCCAGGATTACTTTCAATTCGTCTCTGTAACATGCTAGCTCTAGTGTACTCCAGAGCCTTTTCCAGTACATCACCGGTCTAGTGGCAATGACCTCTAGGATGGGACGGATGTTAAGATCCAACCTCAATGGCATAAGCGGCGTGTTAGTTGGAAGGGATAAGAGTTTCCTGATAAAATTGTTTTCGGTGGTAGCCAAATCATTTGCACGGGTATGGCCCCAAAGTTCAGCCCCGTACAATGTAGAGGATCGGGATTGCACACAGTAAATTTCTAAGGGAGCACTTATAATTTTTGTACGACAATTCTTATAAACTTTAAGGATGCCCCCCACAGCCTGATTAAGTTTTAGATTGGCCTTGCGCATTTGAGGGGACCAACCCATTTTATCGTTCAAGGTCAAACCTAGGTACTCGAATATAGTAACCCGGTCCAGGGCGATACCTTCCATTTTAGGATGCGGGTAGCTGGAGGGTTTTACATTAAAAGCCATATACTTCGTTTTACCTATAGTGACCACCAGGTTCCTTTTTTTACAAAAGTTGGTAAACTGATCCAACACCCGCTGCATACCCATTGGGGATTTTGACAGCAGTAGGGCGTTGTCAGCAAACATGAGGGCAGGATATTTTCTAGAGGCCAATTTTGGTGCGTCTATATCAGTGGTGTCCAAAAGATCGGCAATGAGCCCATTAAGAAAGAGAGAGAACAGGGTTGGGGCAAGGACACATCCCTGTCGTACTCCCTTTTCAACGGGGAAGGGGCCAGTCAAATTGCCATGTTTTCCATAACAGACTCTAGCATAGGTCCCATCGTGGAGAATCTTCAATTGGTAGCATAGGTATGGCGGGGCCCCCATGGCTAGCAATAGGTTCCATAACTGGTTACGATCCACCATATCAAATGCGGATTTCAAATCCACGAAGGTCATATATAGGCTACCCCCATCCAATATGACATGTTTCCAATGAAGCATCTGGAGCCTAAATAGTTGGTCCATAGTTGACGTTTTGGGTCTAAATCCTGCTTGGAGTGGGGTTAGTATATTTTTCTCTTCTATCCAGTTCTGTAGCCGTTGCAAAATGAGCCTAGAGTAGATTTTTTGGCTCACATCTATTAGGCTTATAGGCCTATAGTTACCTGGATCAAGGGGAGATCCCTTTTTAAAGATGGGAATAATTTCCGCACCCATCCAGGTTGATGGTACCGGTAAACCTTGTAAAATGGCGTTGAATAGGATTTGAAGGTAAGGGGCCCAGATCTTCGGTTCATCCTTATAAAGATCCCCGGGAATACGATCTAACCCTGGGGCCTTGTTCACTTGAAGCTGATCCAAAGCCAGATTCACTTCTGATAGGGTCCAGGGGGGAACAAGCCAGGAAGGATCCATGGCTGATAAAATAGCAGGGGGATCAACAGTCCTGATTGTGTTAATCGAATACAAGTTTTCAAAGTGAGAAGCCCAAGCGTCTTCGGAGATGTTTGGGTCAATCGGGGAGTTACCCTCCAATTTCCCAAAGTGGACAAGGTTCCAGAAGGATCTTAGATCTTTTGCCACGAGAGCTAATCTCATAGCAACCCATCTTTCCTCTTCCCACTCGGTCTTAGCAATAAGAGTTAACTTTCTATATGCCCTCCTAGCTTCCCGAATAAATGAAGGATTGCCCCCCCTGATGGCCTGTAATAAATCCTGTTTGGCTAACCTGCAGTCCTTTGTAAACCAGGAATTTTTGTTAACCAGCTTCTTTGCATTAACAGTACCTGTGGTGTAAAAGGAACCACGCAGTATTTCTACAAGGTCCTTATGGGTTTTAACCAAATCCAAGGTTCCATCAACTGCAATATTGTTGACATCTCCTTTAAACACCATATCAAGTAAGGGGAGTATTTTTAGGTACAGGCTGGCTATTGCCGTGTCTGACTGTTTTATAGTTTGCCAGCGAATCCTCTTCCCCCCCTTGTATAACTCTTAGGTTACCTACTGGAGAGGTGACCATAGCTAGCCCCGTGTTCAATAGATGGAAATTTAGAACAACTATCAAGGGATCATGGTCACTTTCAGTTCGCCTAGTTATCTTAAAGTCCAGCACATGGGGCCATAGGTCTAGACTGACCAGAACGTAATCAATCACAGTTTCATGACCCATGCCCCTGTATGTTGGCTGGCCCGGTATATCTCCGCTGAAACGACCATTGCACGCTCTCATAGAGAAGGCGTAAGTGAGGGAGGTAAGCTGGAGTACCAAAGGGGTCCAATGTTTAGCAGGGTACATGCTAGTAGATGGTATAGATCTAGCCTCATCTTCCTCAAGTGTAAGTGGGGTTACTCCGGGCAGGGGCTCAAAGTGACAATTGAAGTCTCCTCCAATCATCAACACAACATCGTCTGGAAGTAATTCCAAAAGGGTTAACAGGGAATCAAAGGTAGGTGATGGACCACCACCACGGGTAGGGCGAGAATAGATATTAATAAGTGCAATCTTAGGGGTCTTTTTATGGGACAAAAGAATGCATATTATATCGCTACTATTCGTTTCAACCCTTTTGATGTTGAAACCAAGATGAGTGCCCACCCAGACACACAGACCCCCCGAGGGTCTCCCCCGATGGCCTTTTATGGCAGGTTGCATATAAGTAATGTACCCCAGTCTATGGATAGGTTCAGTTGACCAGGTTTCCTGAAATAGGCAAATCCCAAAGGGGTCCATAAAGGAACACCCCTCTGGATTGCCAGTATTGGAAGCTAGGCCTGCGATATTCCAGCTAAGAACTTTAAGCTGGTTATCAGAATTAGGAAGAACCTCAATAGAATTAGGCTGAACGGGTACAATGTCAGTAGTTGCTAATTGGGTCACAGGGACTACCTTCAAAGCCGAAGATTGAGCGGGGGCGTCCCACGTAGAACCTAAAAAAATAGGAGAAGTGGTTCCGACTACCAAAGATGCAGAACCCACAAAGGTGGTCGCTAGTAGGTCACCATAGCCTCCATTGGCACCGGTCTCATCTACAGTGTGGGTAAAGGAAGGTAAGCATCTAACTTGTGTCTCTAGTCATTCTACCTCATCCAACAGGCTAAACCTATTATGGGTGGGAAAACCCAAAGCTTCATTAACAGGCTGCCTATCCCACATTCCCTCGCTAAATTGCTCTCTGACAACATAATTGTGGGACGGAGCAAGAGGCCTTAAGCATGGAAAGGGGGGTTTGGTAGACGGGGGGTAGAAATAACCTAGGGGAAGCGTTTTAATGTTGGAAGATAAATTATCAAAGGCGGGGCTACATATGTGGTCAACCACCTCAGGCGCTTGAAAATTAATGACACAGTCGCCACCCACATTTTTTTGTTTATGGCCCACCCAACCAACTCTTCTAGCAAACAAAATAGAAGACCGTACGTTCATAGGCAGGGGTCTGTTTGCATTCAACCAGAACACAACTTTATTTTTAAGTCCCTGAAAGGATTCTGGTCTCTTAGAGGTCAGTTTGGGAACATTTGTCAAAACAACCACGTAAGGGGCACTTTCAGGGGGAAGGTCGATCCGTGGAGATTCCAGCTGGTGAGGAACCTCAACAGGAGGTTCAGGACAATGGTTGGCAGTTGGATGGAGGCTAGCAGACATATTATTAGCAGCTGGTTTTTGTGTAAAAGGCCCCCGTCTATGACTCAAATGAGGATTACAAGCAGCTCCGCGATGCTGTATCGACTGAGTATCAGGTCGATCTTGCAAAATTATTGGGTTTTCTGGAGTGTTAGCCTGGTTTTGACGTGAAGATAAACCTGAAATAGTAAATTGTATATTTTCATCATATTTAACTAAAGCTGTCTCCAGAGCAACCAACCTATTTTCTATAGCAACCAATCTAAGGTCGAGCGGCCGCATGGCTAGATCTAGCACAGTCGACATTTTCCCAAGTAGCAAGTCTATATCTAAAAGCGGTGGGACTACATCTGGGGAAGGGCGCTCTGAGCAAGTTGGGTTGATGGTAGCTGTAGATACAGTCAAAGAAGTGTCCAGGGTATCAGGATTAGGTTTCTGAATTTTATTCCTCCTGCCTTTTGGTGATAACCCAGTTCGTTTCCTTTTAGGGATGGTACCAACTTCTCGAACTGGGGTTGCAGGCATAATGGCAGAGCCAAGTACTGAAGCGGGAACATTTGTGACCGTACCTATAGCTACATCAGTGGAAACAATAGATAAGGTTGGTGGACGAGGCTGACCATTATTAGTAGTCTGGGTGGACATAGTAGCAGGGGAAATAACAGGAGAGCGACTAGATGCAATTGTACCCAATGAGGAGCGTTTAGAAAAGAGTGGTTCCATGGACAACCGACGCTCAGTTATTGCAATTTCGTGCTCAAGTATTGAAGATGCTCTTACAATAAATTTGTCCAGCGAGCCAGCAACATGATCAGTAGCACTCGGTTTCAAGCCCCTTTTATTCACCATTGTTCTCCTGCAATTGGAACAAGATTTAAGTGTACTCACAAGACTGATGCACTAAGAGGGTATGGCCGGACCGGACTCTCTCGGGCACGAACGGGCATAAACGGGCCCGCCCTTGGCCCGGGCTTCGCCCCGGACTGCGCCCCGCACGCGTCCCGCTCACGCGTAAACTGCTATCAATTAAATAGCGGTAGGAGGTGTGGCCGGGAAGAGGATCAGGTGCGTTGGATGATTGTGAAACAAGGCACCCTGGGCCTCGCAGTCCCAGCACAACAGCAACCTCCCGAAGTGTCCACGCTATTCAGAATTCCCCCACAGTTCCAGAGCAGCTCCTCAAGGGTAATGGCAGGTAAAAATGAATTGTTTTAAAAATACGAAGTCCGCGCCTACGAGCGGCACCCCCTTGTTGCAGGTCTTCTTGCTTCTCTGAGTACTGCCATTGTGCTCTCTGGTAGTTTGAGGTGAGAAAATTCTAAGTCCTCAGAAGCCACGCCGCCATGCTTAGGCTTTCTGTTCCACTATGTCATCTCCTGAATAACTGTTTGTGTGACAACCACTAGATCCTCCCAACTCCCTGTTGCCTGTGACCATTGTTGCTGAATCCATTCCTGGAATGGTCTCATGTGCAGTTGAATGTTTGGGACTAGATGAATGCATGAAGCCATCATCCCTAGTAGTTTCCCCACTGTCCTCACTGTCAGAACTCGCCCCTTGCGGTAAAGATGTTTCTCTTTCAGAATTACTACTGTCCTCTATGAGCTTGGGAACACCTTCCCTACTCTTGTGTTGATTTCTGCCCCTAAGAAAATCTTCACTTGCTCTGGTGTTCTTGATGATTTTTCCCAATGTATTGAGAAACCGAGCTCGAACAAGGTCTCAATGACCCTTTCTATGTACTGTTTGCAAAGCTTGTATGTGCTTGCCCTTGCTAACCAGTCGGCTAGGTATGGATAAATGTGTATTCCCTGCCTTCTTAGGTGGGCTGCTACTGCTGCTAGACATTTTGTGAACACTCTTGGTGCTGACTTGAGTCCGAACGCTAGCACCGTGAATTGGTAGTGCACTTTGTTGATTACGATTCAGAGTAGGTTTTTGTGTCTGTTGTTCATGGGGATGTGCAAGTAAGCGTCCTTTAGATCTATAGTTGCCATGTAGTCCCCAACCTGTATCTGAGGTATCACCTCTTGTAAGGATGTCATCTTGAATTTTTGAGTTTTTACGAACTTGTTTAGGAACCTTAAGTCTAGTTTAGGTCTTAATGTTCCGTCTACCTTTTGTATGAGGAAGTACGTTGAATACACCCCTTTGTTCCTTTCCTTGTTAGGCACCCCCTCTCTATGGCACCCTTGTGTAGAAGTTATCGTGCCTCTTTGAGCAAATGAGACAGCTCTCTTCTTGAATGAACCTTGTGCTTTGTTTTTTTGCATGGCGGTTGTCTTGCCAGTTCTATGCAGTATCCGTATCGAATTACGTTTAATATCCATTTGTCGGATGTAATCCTCTTCCACTCCTGCAAGAAAGTTTCCTATTTTTCCTCCCACTGGTGATGAATGTTGGAGGTGTTCCTTGTTGTTTGTGACCTGATGTTTTTATATGTTTATTGGTTGTTGTGCCTTCGGAGATATTTTTAGAGTGTGCGTCATGGTTGTAGTGCAGTCACTTGGAGGTGGGCTGCTGTCCCCCTCGCTGTTGTTGGTCTCTTCCTCGAGTGCGCCCTCGAAAGGATTGCCTCCCCTGTTGGTATTGCCAACCTTGCTGTTGTTGACCCTGTTGCTGACCCTGGTTCCCTCCTTGGTAACCTTGTTGAAAGGTCTGGTGTGAAGTTACTGGCTGGTGGTTACCCCTGCCTGTTGGTCTCCGCGATGGTGTCCCCCTACGCATACCTCTGAATTGTATAGCTTCCATAGACCTTGCTGTTTCATTTTCTTTCTTCAGCTGAGTTAGCTTTTCATCCACAGCTGTTCCGAACAGTTGTTCTCCGTTGAATGGAGTGTTCAAGATGTTACTTTGAACCTCTGGTTTGAACCCTGAGATTAGTAGCCAGGTGTGTCTTCTCTCTGTAACTCCGATCATCATTTGCCTGCTTGCTGTTTCCGCAGCATCTAGGGCTGATTTTAAACATGTATTGGCCATGTTCTTCCCCTCTTCCACCAAGTGGCTTGCCCTTCTCTGGAACTGTTCAGGCAGATTTTTGAGCAGTTCGCCTACCTCCTCCCAGTGCTCTCCTTTGCCTTTCCCTCAGCCTCAAGGTCTTCGGGGTGAATGCCGAGCATGCGTTGCAGTCTTCGGAGCAGTGGTCGAGCGGCAGGCAAAGGTTACAGACCGGGTGCTGGTCCTTCTGTGCATACTTGTGGTGGCAATTGTTGCAGAACTTGAATGGTGTCTTGTCCATTACAGCGCCCAGGAAGCCCAGTGTGCACATTCTCTGTTGGACGTCGAAGTTTTGGTGTTCTATTCCTCTTCTCTGCATCCCGGTTTGCCGGTTCGAAGGCCGGAGTGTCAATAAGTTGTTTTCCTGTTCTTCTAGTCAATTTTCGTGGATTCTTCTCTCCAAAGTTCTGGAGCTCCTCCCATCTCGATCCAGAACCAACGGCGGAAAAAAAAAATCTGAAGATGGCGACCAAAGGTGGGAGCTTCCGGAGGAAGCACGTCGGCGTCACAGAAGGACACCAAATGGTGGTATGTCCACACCCACCAAGCCACGAACAAAAAACAAAACAAAAAAAGAAGAAATACTACAATTCCGGACCCAATCACTAGATGGTGGAATAATGCACAGCATAGTGAATCCAGAAGAGATTCACGCTGCAAAACTGAATTTAGGTTTAGAGGTTAACTTTTACTTTAACCTCTTCAGTGCCCATGACGAGATAGTCTCGTCATGGAGCACGGTTGCGCTGTGCCCATGACGAGACTATCTCATCATGAACCCCACCCACTAGTGCAACGCCCGGCACAGGAAGGGGAAAGGGCGTGGCACTGAAGGGGTTAAAGTGCAACATCTTTGGAATGGTAAGTGCCAGTTCAACAGTTTATGGAAAGAGAATGAAAGGCTGTAGACAACAGGATTCAGTCCTAAGGACTAGGATGAAGAGTTAAAAACACTGTTTGTCCACTGCTGGAAATGGCTTAGGAACGCGCTCTTCTGAGGTCGGGGATTAGAGGGTGTGTCAGGGGGGATACATGTGCACAACATTTACATTTCTAGATTGTGTAAGAGCAGGTCTTCAACCTGACATCACATCACTCAGTTGCTTCTTGGGTCAGTGTTAGCTAGTTGGGACTCTGAAGCAAAGGCACAGGGACACCAGCATGGAGGTTGTCATGTCCTCGAGGAGGACGAAAGACAACTGACAGAGGCCCACCATATCATAATGTATCCCTTGTGCCCTCTGAAAACACTGTTCATCCGTAAATTGACCATATCCCGCATGGAAAACATGCATCGCCACCCCACACACCACCACTTGTCTTGAAAGAAGTAAGGACAGTAGCTATGGAGAGCTTCAACTCAGGGGTTCTGATAAAATGACCAGTCCATGACCTAGAATTCAGCTGCTACCAACCTTTAATCACCCCGTAGCCATGTTTTGGGCAGTGAGCACCTTTGAATATGCTCTGGGTACATATCGGCTGTACCCCGTTCCAGAAGAGCATAGAGCTATGCTAGGATTTGCACAATAATCACGGAACACTGAACGTGTACTCACAGATTACGGAGTCCACTGGTGGAAAAATGGAACGCAGTTCAGAAAACGCCAGAGTGGCACAGTTCTATTTACCAGGTGAGGTCTTTCTAGCCTTACAGATGCTTACATAATATATAACATTCACTACTATTTTGTAGGGCTGTTTTCTTTTTATCAAAAGGGGCCTTTCCAGAAATCTAACAGAGAATACATTCAACACTGCACTCCTGGATTCACTTTTGAAACATGGTATGCATAAGCACACCTTTTATGGAAGTGTCAGAACCCTTTCAGAGTGCCAGAGGTCAAGCAGGAGCTACTGGGCCCAACTGTGGTTGTTGAGGCCTTTTACTTCTGATGTACCAGTGCCTGACCTATTTTGAGTCCAGAGCACCTGGGCATAGTACCCTTTCAGTACCTCACTCTCAGTAGTAGCATGGATCGAGCAGTCCATGGCTTCTTGGGGGAAGGTAAATGCAACGGCTGAACATAGGCTCAAAACTCAAAATACGTTGAATAGCAGCAATAGAAGATGATCCAGTTAAATACTTGCTTCTATGAAAAAAATTAGTATTTATATACAAAGACATAGTAAAATATGGCTTACACAAATAATATACACAGTACTCTAGTGTTGGATAGGCAGGTCCTACTTCCCTCTCTATCAGTAGTGGTTACTCCCCATTCACTACTGACAAAATTTAGGTTAGGCCACAGTGCAAGTCTTAGTCGTCCCACTCTGACTCTTCTAAAGTCAAAAATGTTCCAGTGTCCTCAATGCTATAAGGCAGAATAAGTCCCCTTGACCCTTTATCCTTATGATCACACACTTCCGCTGGGGTTGCTATACTGGAGATCCCAAAGTGTTCCAAGCTCAGACACCCCGGACGGCTGCAGCCACTGCCAGCATGGAGTAGTGTTGTCGGCTTTGCAGGAGCAGCAGCCAGACATATGCAGCACTCTCTCCAATGACGCAGTAAGTATGCTGATCTCTCTCACAAGTAGAGGGTCGGGCTCCAGCACTAGCAGGTCACCACAGCGGCCTTCTCTCTCAGCATTAGCGAAACCAGGTAATGACCCCAGCTCTTCGCATCGGTTCCCGCTTTGGCATTTGGAGTCGTCAACTTACCCCAGACACGTACTATGGCCAGATTGGCAGGACCAACATGCCCTCTTCATGGCAGTCCCCTCTGGCAAGTGAGTTTGCTGTATTTAACCTGCATACAGGGCATGGCCCGATCGGTGCAGCAATGGCTAGCTTCATGACAGACCCTTTTGGCATCTGGGGTCACTAACTTGAGACAAACCGTTTGGTGCAGCAGCTCTCACACCTCGCAACGGGGATCCCTTTGCCAGGATGCCCCACAGGAACTCGCTTCCACCAAGCTCTCTCCTCTTCAACAGGGCACACTGGTCTTGGCAAGCAGACAGGCATTGGTGCTGCAGGGCAGGTGGTCTTCAATTTCCCTGAGTGATAGCCCCTGACCCTGCAGGGATACTGGCAGAACAAACCCCCTAGTGCTGGTCACAGGTAGCAGTCTTGCAGCTCTTCTCCTCCTCAACATACAGTCCTACTGGCTGCCTGGCAGTTGACAATTTTGGGAGTCTCAAGCTCCCCTTCTAATAGTCCATTTTCAGTCAAAAAAGTGAACTTTGTTTTGTTGGTCTGCTTCCATTTGAAATGCCTACTTCTCTGACCTGCCCTTCCTAGAGAAAGCAGTCTGCCACAGCAGGAAACACTCAAGATCCAGAAGCCACACAAAACAGGCCATGGGAGTGACTAGAAGTTCACACTTGGATGGCAGCCACAGGGATATGTGCACCAAAGGGTTATTAAAGGGCCCTAGCCCTACTCTTTATGATTCCCTTGCCAAACCCACCTCCCTTCTCAGATGTGCCCTGGCCCCTTTCCACTGATTGACCTGTCTCAAAATCAAAGAGCACCCTTTGAAGTGTATTGAAAAGGCTGGCTCTTCCTTCCTCCAGTGTGTGTCCCACTCAGCTCTCAGGAAAGCAGCAATCCACAAATATGCCTGGGGAAATCTTCTACCTCCCCATGCGCCTCCAGTCAGCCCAGGGTCTCCCAAAATGGAACCCAGAGTCTTCCATGTAATGTACCACTCACAGGCACCCAGCACTAGCATGCAACTACATGCGCACTGCACAGAGCCAAACACTAACTTGATGTAGGCCAAGGGTGAGTTAAGCACACAGCAGCGGAACTTTACATTAGTGGGCCTGCAGGCCTCACTCCAGTGACACAGGTAAAAAAGTGTTCACTCCTACTGCTCAGTACACGGTACACTGCCTCCACTGCACTTGTGCTACTAAACTTCTGACAAGTTCAGCCTTTAAACCACCAAGTGGGTAGCTTTTTGGGCACCCCTCCCGGTCCAAGAAGACTGCAATCCGTGAGACAGGCGTAAGTCATTGCACACATGCATGAGCCGTGTTCACTGATGACCCAAAAAATCAGCACCAGGGATCCAGATATGTTTGCAAAATGGGCACTCAGAGCAGGGGTGCATGTCCGTCACAACAGCAAGTACCTACATGCAGAGCCAGCATTGTATATATTTACAACACTGTTATTTAGTCTAGGAGATAGGGAGGCATAATTAATAACAATGGTGTTTCCATGCGCGACAAAAACATTCTTTGTTAGCAATTAACATATTGAATAGTATCTGCTGTGTCTAGTTTTCTTTCATAAGAAACTCATGTATTTTCTAAAACATCAAAGATCCACTTTATGCGCCCGATTCACAAAGGGCCTCCGCACTCGTGGTGGATGCCCACAATCACGGAAGGGGCGCACTCGTGGTGGGACCTCCACACTGCATTTACACATTGTGATGGACCCACCACGACTGCAGGCCATTGTTTAATTGGGCTATATAACTTTATTCATGTTTGTTAAAATGTCTTAATAGATTAATAAAAATGTTACAGAATGTGCTGCATAATATGCATGTATCCCGTGCTGCATAATTCACTTAACACTACAGCTTAATTTGGTTTGCATTGACCCCAAGCACGACTCCAAGCCCATATAAATATACTTTACGTAAACTACATGTCAATTAGATCAGAATCTTCCAACGTTCTTAGTTCTTTCTACACTATGCACTTCATTGTGATGCTATCAATTTTCACATAGCATCTTATGCAGAGCACACAGTATTGCACTGTATCATTTATATAGTGTTTCAGAGACCTGACATCCTGTTCTTAGGTACAGGAATGATAAATGACGCCTTCACCCACACCAACAGCACTCATTTTATTGATCACTAAACAACAAGAACAAACACAGACCTCTGTTGTGGAAGCTCACCCTGCAGAAGACATCTTATCTTGCTTTTTAATAAGTATTACTCTACTTCTTGCCGCTGAAATGGGGACATCCGCATAAGAATATTTTTTTAAACTCCAAACCCCATCAACTAGGCCAACTTTGGCTCTTTTATTAACCCAAACACCAGATTTGCTAGCCATAGATTTTAAGTTGCCCCATGGCTAGTGTGTATAAGTTAGCCAGGCATGTTTTTTTACTTTGCATTTTGTAATGTGTAGTTTTCCCATATTAAATCCACGTTGACAAGTAGGAGAATGGAAACATCAGACCTTTAGTTGCTAATCATGCATAACATGAGACAGCTTAAGATTGTCGCCATTTTGGCCAGGGGTCCTGTGCATGGGAGAGAGACGTGCCAGCTTACCGAGATGAAGATAATATCTGCCCCCCGAATAGCTTCATTGATGTCTGTTGAGAAGAAGAGGTTCACACCCCGACAAGACTCCACCACCTCCTGCAAACCAGGCTGAGGAAAAAAAGAAATAGGCAGTATGAGCGGAGAAATGCAAATTTCTCGGCAGGGCATGTGCATGACTCTCGACACATGTGACAGTCACGAATTCCGCAAAAGCACCAGAAGATGGTCTTTTGAATCACAATGTTCTTAAAGAATTAATTAGCATGATCAGGCTAACACTATTATTGCAAGATTTAAGGTTTACGGAGACTACTTAAGATTTGAAAAATCCTATCCTAGAGCAGATGCCTTCACTTCTAATTAATGCCCAAATTGAGGAAGTGCACTTACATAAGACAAACCAGATCCTGATTTCGGACGCATCTTTTCATGCACCTAGATGGCTTGCAAAGCCATGCGGTGCCTTTATTCAGTGAGTGAATATCACACTGATCCAGGCAGTCAGCAGCTCTAGGGTTGGTACACCAAGTCTACATCAACGTGAAATTTGAAGATCACAGAAAATTACCAACTTGTAAAAAAAAGGTTTACATTGATCAGATAGGTTTTAGAGATGATAAATGTACATCAAATATAGTCGGAAAGATTAGAAAGATTCTATAGAAATACAGATTCAACAAAATAGATAGATAGATTTTTAACTCACATGCATTATAGTTCCTTTCTTAAAGAGGAGACTTTGTGCCAATAGTTCAGCAGCCTTCTCTACTAACTTATAACTCAATGAAAAGAGATTACCTCAAAGATGGGCAGCTGGGGAGAATTCCATGCCCTGATGCGATCTTCATTAATGTCTACCACGGTGACAGTGACTTCTGGGCACATTTGGGCAATGACAGTGCAAGTGGGACCACCAACATACCCAGCACCAATGCAGCAGATACGACTCACAGCCATGTTCGGAATGGTAATGGGAGGTCCAAGCTAGGCAATGTGACAACACTACACAATGCCTTCAGCTGCTTAGCCTGTAGGGAAATTCAGAGTATCATGATCATAATCTTCTTGGCGTCTTAAAACATGTTTCTCCACAGCCTTCTCATTCAGATAGCAGATTTATTTGCCACAAAGGAGTGAGTTAGCAGGTGTCCTTTTGGACCTCGTTGCCCTTATCGGTGATGGGCAGGGTGGCCATCTCCAAAATGGTGATGCTCCTGAGACTTTTATATTTTTTTTACCAACTTACCGATAATAATTCCAGCCAAAATCTTTCGTACCATGGATACACTCCTGTCAGAACTCATTTGGGGTAAGGGACGTAGGAGGGTGAGCTTGGCTAAACTACAATTGAGAACTGAGGAGGGAGGTTTGGGCGCTCCGGACTTTCGTGCGTACTGTATGGCCAGCCAACTGCAATGGCTATCGTACTGGCTGGCAGGGCGACATATACAAGAGATAGGCTATACACCACAGCTCCTTAATCAGGGTACTCTTCATTCACTATTATTGCCAAACGCTAAGCTACCTCCCAATCTTCCCCCCCTGCTAAAAACAGCACTACTATACTGGAGGCGGGCAATGCAGTACACTAAAAGAGTCTCGCCATACTCTTCTAATAGCCTCTTACTTGGGATACCCACCGCCACTGGGCTCATTTCTAAATGTGCCTTGTCCCACTGGACACAAGAAGGGGTGACCACAATTGGAACATTCTTAATAGACGGAATGCTAGCAGATCACGATAATTTCGCTCGCACTCAAGGGGTCCCTCAGACCCTGTTTATCCTAAATGCCACCATTTCCATTACATTAATCTTTGCTGGTCCCCCAAAGGAATAGAACCTTCCACCAAAGAGCTTGTACATGCAATGCATTTAATGCGAGAAGGACGTCACCTTACCCATTGGTTATACAAGGGCATCAAGGCACACTCAGGAACACCACTCACCCTACTCCGAACGAAATGGACCAAGAATGTGGGCAGGGACCTAACTGATAAAGAATGGGCTACCATACTAGAATTCCCTAAAAATGTATCTAGAAACGCAAAATTTAAATATATACAGTACATGATACTGCATAGGGCATAGCTTACACCACACCGTCCTAATAGAATGTATCCGAATGCACAAATCCCTTGTCCTAGGTGTCAGGAGGCGGATGCTGATATACTTCATATGTTATGGGAGTGCCCCTAATTACGAAGCTTCTGGCATACGGTCCGGTATAGAGTACAAGAAATCACTGGTACTGATGTCTGGGCGACAGCAGAAAGTTGCCTGTTGGGACTACACCAGTGTCTGAAAGGTCAGAAAGTCTGTTACAGGTTTGCGGACATGGCCATCCTCATAGCGAAGCGAGCCATCACCATGAGATTGAAATCTGCCTCCCCACCTACACCACTCACATGGCATTCAGAAATGATTCGCTGGGGCACTGCAGAGAATGCGATTATTCGTCAAGAAGAATTTCGTGGACTACGTAAATTACCCATTTCTATGGAATGGGATCAGATGCTAGAATCATTAAAAGCTAGACCCACTAGCAACTCCAACGTCCTAGAGTGCTACCACATCCCTCGCGTCCATACCAGCTAACATGACCAAACCAATCTAATTCATATATTTTAAACTGTCTTAATACACAGGAGCTTATACATGTAGATTAATCAGAAAACTGTATGGTTTCAAATGAGAGAACATAATCTACCATGAAAGTCATTTATGTAGGATGCCAGAGAAGCGAGGGGAGGGGGCATTATTAGTTTGAAGAGTAGTAGTTTATAGTTTACTGAGTAGATATGAGATTTGTACAGTATGACAGATTATTTACAGTTGTAATTCTTATTCCTTATACCAGATATACCACTATATTGCAAAATATTATTATAGATAGTTGCGTATGTATACGTTTACAGCTTGGTTACCCTATTATGTCACAAGAGTACCAATACAGAAATGTATGTGGTTATGCAGCTGTGAATTTCATATGCTGTAAAACTTGTAAACAACTCAATAAAATTGTGTTTAAAAAAAGGAGTGTGTTAAAAACAAGCCCCTCCCAGTGGTGCAACACCTTCCAATGTCTCAAAGACCTCAGCAGGAAAACTCGAGATTGGGTTTCAAGGCAGGAATAGGGGCAGCACACGAAGAAACAAAATGTGGACCAGTAACCACACTTCAAATGGCTTCTCAAGGGAACGCTTAACTTTGGGGGTCTTACCATGCCTCCTCCATGGGGGTGTTACTATGCCTCCTCCATGGGGGTGTTACCATGCCTCCTCCATGGGGGTGTTACTATGCCTCCTCCACGGGGATGTTGCCATGCCTCCTTCACAGGGGTGTTACCATGCCTCCTCCATGGGGGTGTTACCATGCCTCCTCCATGGGGGTGTTACCATGCCTCCTTCATGGGGGTGTTGCCATGCCTCCTTCACGGGGGTGTTACCATGCCTCCTCCATGGGGGTGTTACCATACCTCCTCCATGGGGTGTTACCATACCTCCTCCATGGGGTGGTAACATACCTCCTCCACCCCCACGGGGGTGTTACCATGCCTCCTCCACAATACATGTGACACTGACTGAATGGACCCACTGATGGGCGTTTTCTAAGCTACTTATTGATCTATTTCAGCTCTACTCAGAGGAGTATACCCTGGAGAGTATCCGTAGACCTTACCCCATTTACCATCGGACTGATATCATGCTGTGCATCTCTGACCCCGTGCACTGACCAGCACTGTACTTCTTACAAGAGTGAGTGAAAATTGCTCATGGTATACCATCTTTACCTCCACGGCGCATCATGATTCACCGAGCATCAGATCTCACTCACCACCTCATTTGTTTGTGCATCCAACATGCGCAAGTCCACATTCTACAAAATAGCCTTGATGCGTTCCTTATGTCAGGACAAACCCCGCGTTGGCTGCTTTGCAGTGCATCAATTATTCGTTCTTTGACAATTTCAAGTTCTATATCCATTGGGACAGAAAAAACCAAGGGCCTACCAGCGTACCCGAAGTCTCTTCTGTACTTGTTGTACACCTACTGTAGTAACGGCAACCCGCTTTGATGTGTGCTGCACCTGTCCTTGCTTTAGACTGCTGTCCTCATTCATATGAGTGAGTCGAAATAGAGACTGAAGAGATACCTGTGAGCAGCGGGTTTCCTCTGGGTTCCAGCGCCATCCTCACTCTTACCAGGCTTACTCATTTTCTTTTGCTTTTACTGAGACAATAGTGGCTGTGATATCAACGAAACTAAGATCAGAGAGTTTTGCTGCTTTGGGACCCACCCGTAACCTTATGTCCTCCACAGCTTCCTGAAGCATGACAAGCTTGATAACCTAAAACCACAGGTGGCAGCTCCTCTCCATTGCCAACTCTGTCTACGGCACTGCGGGGTGGGCCTCCCTGAGGTTTGCTCTTATATTAGGACTATGACCTGGGGAACCTAGGGTGTAGGCTCCCGGGGCAAATTTGGTTCCCCACCAGATTCCTGCCTATTTTGCTGGTAGAGCTCCCTCCGGCGAGGGGCATCTCTTGTTTGAGTATGGGGTATTCGTGCCTATGCCAGCTGGTACCAGTACTAGAACCATTCCTGGCCTGATTGGTACAGTTCTACAGGACTGCAGAGGCAGCTTTCAGCAGGAGGAGGAGCCTGGTGGATAAAGAAAACTTCAATGAGGTGGCCTCAAATGCAGTGCACCCGTTCCATGTACAGCGATCACCAGGTACACAGTCCGATAGGGACCTGGGCAACACTGAGATTTTGTGTATACCCATCCTGAACTGTAACTGCCCACCCCTTAAGCAATGATGGCTCATTGGTCCTGAGAACTCCAGATCCGATACACTTGGCCAAAGCCTTATACAGAGATGTATATATAGTAATTAAACTACGCCAGATGTAGCATGCTTCTTTGTGTGATATTGTTTTGGGGGTAGAAGAAAGTACTTTTTCTTATAAAAGATAATGCACCGACCGGACAGTCGATTTATGTACTGTTATTCCATGAGTTACTGAGTTATGAGTCTCTAACCCTCTTCCATCTCCTGAGTAAGCCTGATAATGCTCGAGTCACTACCCTGAAGGTCAAATTTTAAATGGTGTACTTGGCACTCAGTATTTGGATCTCCAAGTAGGCCGGCTCGAGGACATCAGAGGTAAAGGGACCCAATAACCACACCTTGGGCCCAGTAGCCCGTTTGCCCTGGAATACATAACCAATCCCAACAAGCAGTGTCCAGGTCAACAGTACCAAAAACTGACGATAAGCCAAGAAAATATGTTGGTTTCATATTTCTCAATTTTTTTAAAAAAAATGGTCAGTGGTGTTGATTGTGGCTGTTTCTGTACTGTGCCCAGAGAAAAGATATGTTTGGTAATTGTGTAGGAGACCGCTGACACAGATTAAGCAGTTTACAGTGTTTAAATTGTAAAAACAAAAAAAAGTTCCAGGGCCCTCGTCAGGAGGCCACTGTAGCCTGCACCACCCATTGCCCCTTCCAGCACTGCTGACAGCACCAACACAACTACAAACCCCCAGACTCATACAAGTGTGACCATTCAGGCTATTTAAGGCCTACTGAGCTAAAAGAACGGCTTGGGTGGCAGATATTAGGCATTGTTTATGTATATTGAATTAATAAGCAACTGTTGTGCTCATCTCTAAATTAGACAAACAGCTCTACCATGTGGTAAACAGTCATAAGTGTCAGTGTTGATATTTTCGTGTCGATGTCAAGCACCGAAAACCACCAGCTCAAGCTAAGCACCAGCTGTGTATCCAATATTTGTGCTACAAAATAGAGACCAATAATGGGGGAGATATTTTTGTTGCAGTCACGGCAAGTCGTACAGAAGAGATGCCAATTCAGGATGCTAATCCACACCTACAAGGCCCTGCACAACCAAGGACCAGCCTACATCAACCACCGCCTGAACTTCCACCAACCCTCCAGACACCTGCGCTCCGCCTCCCTCTCCCTCGTGCACACCCCTTGCAACAGTGGAGGACGCTCCTTCTCCCAACTCGCGGCTAAATCCTGGAACGACCTCCCTGTGCCCTCCGGATCTCCACCTCTCTCCTAGAATTCCGGAAGGGGCTCAAAACCTGGCAGTTCAACTGAACCCAGCTAAAGCTTCAAGACCCCCAGCGCCTGGATACCCTCACGTGTGATTAGCCTCACTGAATAAATCCTACTTGATTGATTTATTGATTGAGGTTTCTAAGTATCTGATTGATTATTTGTTTCTTTGGGAAGGTGCAAACAGTGCTTTGGTGAGCAGAGGTTTTTATTGTGCTAATAATATGGAAGTAAGGAGTCAATGCTGAGTTAGCTAGGATAGGGAGAACTGGATCCAGTTAATAACCGTTCACAATCTTTAGAGACTGTTGTGCAGAGGTTACAACAGGAGTGCAGCTAAAGTGTTCTTTGAGAATTATGGACACTCCACCTCCTGTCGGGTTCCTGTTTCTTTCAGCAAGGTGCTGTGCCCTTATGGAATGATCATGTCCGTGAGTTGAGGAGAAAAGCGTGCAAGCCATCTATCCCCTGAGAAAGGAGTGCCAGTCGTGTGCCCAGTAATCCTGCCTGCGATGCATGGTGAATTAATTGGTTGTCACAAAGCGACAGTTCAGTAAAGTCACTTTAGTTTGTTGGGCTGCGGCCTTTATTAGTTCATTGGTCTCCGCTGTGTTTTATGCGAGACATCGCTTATATGGGCACCTGTAGTCGTAGATGTTGCAGTGGTATTGTTGCAGTTTTCGGATTCTCCTTCGATAATTGTAACGTAAGGGCGGGTTTCCAAGGCCGCCATGCTGTTGTGAGTAAGGCTGCTTCAGTAGCCTGCCTGGGTGTCCCTCTGCCAGTCTTTAGGGCACACTACAGGGAACTAATCGGGTCGACAGGAAAATATATTGATGCTTTTGCTGTGGACTTTAGCAGCACACTCACTCAAGCATTTGTAATATTTGACGGAATGTATTCATTTAAGCACAGTGTTGACACGAACAAATGGAAAGGTCATTGTCAGTCATTTCGAAGCTAAATTACCTACACTTGACAGTGCCCGCGATACGGGATGGGTCAGCCCCCGCCCCTCCCCGGCACAGTACACTGAGGAACGTGTGGTGGTTGTCCATGTACTTTGCACCCCCGCCCCCCCCCCCCCAGGTTTCCTTAAAAAATGTAAAATGTAAATTGATACTTGTATAGCGCACTACTCACCCGCAAGGGTCTCAAGGCGCTTGTACGAATACCGCTGTGGAACCCATCCTGGCTTTCCCTGTGAGGCATCCACTCCTGGGCACCCCCAAGGTGGAGGCCAGGCATCCTTAGCATTGTGGGGGCCGTTGTGGAAGATTAAGCAAGCTATTGCCCAGAGTTGCAGAGTGGGACTCCATGATTGGAATGGCACCGAGGCGAGAATTATCAGGTCCGTGGAATTTTTGAGCTCAAGACCCGCCGAGGCGGGGAATTGAACCCTGGTCCCGGCAGGGGCGGCCTTAGGCATGTGCAAGCTGTGCACCTGCACAGGGCCACCAAACCCCAGGGGCCACCACGAAGAATCAGATACAATACATATTTGTGGCGGCCCCTGGCAGGGATTTGGCGCATGAACGACTGAGGCGTGCTAAATCCAATGTGATGCACGCTGAATGGTTGTTCTTATACTCTTTTCCTTTCTAACCCAGTCTCGTCTTTGTGTGGGGTCGGCCTTGTTTCGGGCTCTTCTGGTAGGTCTTGTGCTTGTTTAGAACTTTTTTTCCAGGAGAATCAAGCTTGTTTTAATAGTCCAGATCTGGCACCTCCGGAGGCTCGCATGCGCGCGCATGCGCAGTGCCCGCGAGTCCTGCAGCGAAGGGGTTACAGAAGCACCACGCATCACTGGCGGCAGGAGGGGTGGCAGCACCCGTGCCCGGCGTGCAGCGAGCAGCACCGAGACCGGCCGAGGCCATGCACTGGCGCGCCTAGAGACCCTGGGCAAGAAAGGCCACCTTGCAGAGGATAGCATGCCAGTGTGCAACCTTTGGTGCCAGCTGCGAGGTGAGCAGCCCGAGGGTCAGGGCATGGGGAGGGGGAGTGAGGAGGTCAGCGTGTGCCACTGCAGAGTGAACCCGAGGGAAGGTGAGCCATTGGACGAGGGTGTGGGGAGCCCTGGGGAGGAGGGCAGATCAGGCGTAGGAATGTATCACAGCCCGTGGGGGTGAGGAGCCGGGGGCGTGGGGAAGGTTGGGTGAGGATGTTATTGTAGATGGTGTGTGCTTTGGGTCTGGGTGGAGGTAAGCCATGTGAGGTGGTGAGCTGGAGGTATTCTGGTGGTCATGGGAAGGGAGGGCATGATGAATCGTGAGAGAGAGCCTCTCTCTCACGATTCATCTCTGAGAGGGCGCGGGTCGGAGAGGTGGTCACCATGCGCCAGGGGTAGGGAGTGGTACAGATCGGCGCTGTATGTTGAGGGAAGAGTGAGTCAGGAGTGCAGGGGCGGTGTTTACTTGTGGCTGAGGGGAGGCATGGTGACTTTTGGAGGTGTAACTTGGGAGGCACGGTCGTATTGGGGGGAAGAGGAGAGCAGGGTACGAGGTGTTAGACGTAATGTTAAGGATTCATTAAAATGATTACAATTACTTATCAACAATCATGAAAACAGAGTATGAAGCTGATACTTGTGATCTAACGAGTGGATCTGCCTGCACAAATCTTTTAAAACATTGAGTGTTCGAATGTACTTGGCATTTGGTTATGTCTGTTTATATGGTGTTGAGGCAGACATGAAATGCAAGCACCTATGGATGGACGCCTGGAATAGGATGGCAGTGCCTACCCATGTTAACTCAATCTAATGCCCTTTTGCAGAGACCTTGGTAGGAGACTGGCTTCTTGATCATTTCTTTAATTACATTCCAGTGCTTGTCATGTGACTAGCAGAGAAAACTAGTTTAACTAGTCCTCAGTTTGCAATTGGTGAAGCAGCCTTCTCTGTCCATACTAGGGGCATAGTTACCATTGGTTCAGCAAGTACAGTGGTACTGAGACCCAAAACCCTCAGGGGCCCATTGAACCCTGATAATTTCTATATTTTACTTCCTGAGCAGCAGCCAAAGGGGCCATTTTCCTTGCTTATGCCACGGCCCATGGGGTCGTTGGTACGCTGTGCTAGTGATTCGTACGTCTGCTTGAAAGTTGTCTCCTGACTGGATGTTCCTTGCACATTCATTTTGCTTCAGTGAACCTCTAGTGCTTTTTCATAGCCTTAGGACTCACTGTAATTAATCCTTGTTTAATAGGTGCTCTGAAAGCGAGCAGAACTGGTTGCTGGAATATGGCACTATACAAGAAACCTTAATTAAATATATTGTATTTTGTCTTTTGACAATGTGGTAAAGTGGACGAGTCTTTGGTTACCTGTAGGCTGTCTTCAGGATCAATTAGTGACGTACTGAGACAGGTCTCTGTGTGCCATGATTTCAAGGTAGCTTACTCTCTTCCTGCTAAGGTCACTTCCCAAATAGATCATGAACTATTCTCTAGGCTCTACTGTTCTCAGTGGACTGAGAAAACAGACCTTGTATGCCAAGTCACATGATCTACCCTATAGTTTTATAACACTCTTCAAATAAACCTTCCATATGTGGCTAGTCCTCATAATGTGTCATACATGTAGTGGGAAGGGTAATTACTATCAATCAGTCAGGGTTTGTAAAGCTCAGCTGCTTCACACATAAGGGTCTCGAGGCGGTGTGGGATTCATGCTGCTGGATCATGCTGCTTGTTGGTTGAACAGCGAGGTCTTGTGGTCCTTCCTGAACTGCTGGAGCGATGGTGAGGCTCTAAGGTGCAGGGGGAGGGTTTTCAGGTCTTCACTGCCATGTGGGAGAAGTAGCGGCCTCCACTGTTTTATCCGCGGCTGCATTGGGTGGCTGCTAGGGAGATGGTTCTGGAACATATTTTCCTGGTAGGTTGGTGGAAATTCACTTGTTCATTAAGGTATGCTGGTCCTTCATTGTGTAGTCCAGGGAAGACATGGCTTGGCAGTTTGGGCTGGACTGTTCCCATGAGGCACAGGGTCAAGGCTGATTTGCATATGGCCATGTCTGAACTGGGGTGGTGTGGTGAGCAAACATACAATGGATTTAGGCCCAGATCTCTGTACTGGGGTGAATGTATGACATTGTTCTGCATTCTGTCCATCAACTGTTGTTTTTGCAAGAAAATAAAAATGACACATCAAAATCTTTCAGCAGCCGCCACTGCTGATTGTCTTCTTTTTTTCCCTACCCACTGCTAGCCTCGCCCGCTGCATTGCAAGCAAAATGAAGAGAATTAGAGTACACAAATCTGGTTATTCGAAAAGAAAGAGAAAGGTGGCTCAGCAGGCTTTCGTAGCGTCACAGGAAGGAGCAATCCTGAACTTTATCACCCAAGGGAAACCTAAAGATGGAGAATCCTCTGGCCAGAGTACTGCTGATGCACTCGGTAAAACAGGCGCTGACGACCATAAAGAAGAACAAAACAATGATGATATCCATGAGCAGAATGATACTCATGAGCAGACCAATGAAAATGAACAAGGTGACTCTGAAATTGATACAAACATGCAGCAATTACCAACTCAGGATGAGGATTATTACAAAAGACCCTCAGACAGAGAAACTGAAACATCATTCATCGGTCCATCAACATCTGGCATTCTGAAGGAGGTTCAGATTTCACAGACGGATGATGCTGGTATTGAAAAGGAAGCCAAAGAGCAAGACCATGTTACAGACCCGTGTTCTGAATATGATTTATGTGATTGGAGGGATCCTGCTTTGTGGCCGAACTCTCTTACGGACGCGCAACGTGTTTTTCTTGTTGAAAGGGGTCCCTCCAGAGACCCAGATTCTATATCCAAGTGATGAGCACTCAAAAAGTAAACGTCGTTTTTCTGTTACCATGTTACTGGTCATCTAACGCCTTTTCTGGACGTTTTATTAAAAACACCTTCCTGAGCTCTGCCCCGCCCGGACCCCCTCTTCCGGGGCCCCCTACCTGCGCTCCCTGCACAGGGCCACCATGAGCCTAGAGCCGCCCCTGGTCCCGGGCTAGACCTCTGCATCAGGGTCTGCCGCTCTAATCATTGAGACACACTTCTACGCCGCTGAAACTTAATCGAAGCTGTAACCAAGCACTCGAGCAATTGCATTAAAGTGTATATACTGTGTATGTGTACAGTAGATGAAAGATGACTTTTAGGTTCTTTTCTCTCTCACTAGATCTCGATTTTAGAATTGTGGGGAGGAGTAGGCTAGACTCCCAAAATAAACGATCCGATTTGCTCTTAACCTGAAATGGCCCTTGTGGGGAGTCTGAACGCACGTCTATGAAAGCCTCAAACATGCCCCGGACAACAAGGCAGGTCTGTGAGTATGAAAAGGCGTCAACAGCCCCTTCAGTGTGGAGCAGGGAGGGCCGGCTCTCTCCCACGGGCGCGAGCGAGGGGACTCGGCTCCTCAGCCAAGAGAGCGCGCTCTGTCCTGGTCTACTGCTCTCTCTCGGGAGCCCGGTGCACTCTGGGAGCTCGGAGCTTATGAACGTTTATTGTGAGGGGCGAGAGGCACGTGGCAGACAATACAGGGGGCTGCCACATACCCCAGAGGCTCAGCAGCGTGCTACTCGCCGAAAAAGCGAGTCGACGCCTCGTCAGGGGTAGTAAGAGCTATATAAATGCAATTACAATACTACAATCTCTACTGTCTTAACTGTGGGATAACCAGGCGTCCTGGATAAGCCGGGACAGTCCCGAGGTTTCACCAGCTGTCCCGGCAGAATTCGGCAATTTTGGCTCATGTCCCGGTTTTTCGAGGGGTCGACTGAAAACCGTGAGAAACCTCTTTTTGGTGTTGTAAAGCTGTGCTACTTAGCAGCTGCTATAAGTAAAATGTATTGAACGGGTATGAAGCTGGTTTTAAAAATTACATTTTATTTATTTCCCATGAGCATCTTTTGTGCTCCTATGTTGGTGTCTGTTTAAGATATGCAGGGCCGGATATTGGTGTTCTCTAAGAATAACATGCATGCCAAAGTGTGTGTGTGTTACTACACAACAAATAACTATGCACACACCAAACGATGTACACTGAAGTGTGGTTTGGAATTTAATAAGTGTGCAGTACTACCCAACAGGACGTTTAACCAACAACAAAAGACACACTTTCACGGACCCACACACATGGATTGTACGCCACGTTTAGCTGTTTCCTGTGCGTATAACTCACTGAGCTATTTTACCCAGGATTCTAACTTGAGACCTGAAGGTTACACAAGAACACCTACAGCAAATGCATTCATGCACCATGCTGTGTTTCCGTGAATACAAACCGGTGACCCATTCCGTATACACAGGGTTGGAGGCACTTTGACCCTCTCAGCTGTTTGATGGTAATTCAGACCTGTGTCCACTTTTCACACAGACACAGATCTGCAGCATGTGCATTACCCGCATGCGCTATTCAGACAGTATTAAACCCTGAAATTTGCTGTATGAGCACACATCCCTGAAGCAGGTGGCTTCAGCTACCTTAAAATCTAACCAGTTGCCAATTAAGTAAGCTAGAACAAATTTAACATCCCATTTTTCTTTGGTGGACATGTGCATGGGGCCCGAGTTAGTGGGAATGATGCACATGTATTGACAGAGAAGAGGCGGTCAGCGAGGACGCTCTTCCTGACCCCACCGTTAGCCTCCTGCTCACTTTGTGGGTTCCTGCAGGCTTTCTCTCCTGCACGGCCAGTGAGGGACTTTGTGTGCATCCACTACATGGGACAGACTGCATGGAACACGTTAATAGCAGTATGAAGAGTACACAGACTGAAGCATCCTGCTCATGGACAAAATGTATGAGGATGACATGCTGTCATGAAAAACATTACTTTTCAGCTCCAAAAAATGTATAGGTCAAACGATGCCCTTTGTTAGTTGTAACCTGCCGTTCGGTCTGTTTAGGTTTGGCTTGAGACGTACCTGCCTTCAGAACATATTACTACCTATTCTTTAAAATACACATAGAATGGACGTTGGCTCCTCCCAGAGGAATAGGACTTTCCCACCTCATCTATTGGCAGTATGGTGTATCCCTCCACCTCCCACGCAGTACTGGAATCGACGGGACTATTTTACATGTCAAATGTACACCTGTATGTCCACTTTCAATCCTTCACTTCATAGATGCACTGGATACAAAAAAACAGTTTATTTCAGCACTGCAGCAGTGTTTAAAAGGGCCATCCATGAAGTGACGTCACAGTACATCTCGTAAACCAAGCTGACATCATCAAGCAAAGCGACATTTTTCAACACCCATTGCTGGTGATCGTTAGAGATGCAGGACTGGGTGAAGAGAACAGCCCCCCCCCTCCCCTAAACTGCAAAGCCTCTACAGTTTTAGTCAGGAGTCTAAACGCAACCTAGACTTAGCAGCTTTGCCACTGCTTGTTTTTCATTGCACCGAGGTACTTGCAGTTTTTCTTTTCACATGAAAACATGCAGGACGACATTTACTTATGTGCAAAAATCAAATACATTCTGTGTCACGTGGTCGTCCCTTTTTTAGCCCCCGTCAGAGGCAGTAAGCGCTATATCAACATAATTTACAATTACAGGAAAGCGGGGTCCACTCGGGACTGTTATTTTTACAGATTGACTCTGCATTTCACCCTCATGCCGTTCTGATGCTTACTTGTCATTGTGGTCCTGGGGTGTCCATGTGTTGGGGGTGCACCTGTAGACCATATCAGGAACGCTGTGTGGGCCTGGCTGAATAGGGCTGGGTCCTTTCCGAAATCCAGGCCCTTAGAAATAAGAGCCATATTGTTCCCAAAAGTAAGCACACGCAGTGGTCTGCCGCGTGAGGGCGGGCCTGAGACTTTCCACAAGCCCTCTCCACACACCCTGCTCACTCCCCTCCATCCCTAGGCCTCGTCGCCACGTTGAGTTAAGGAAATCTGTCCAATTCCCTGGATTGGCGGCTAGCCGTGCTTGTGTGGGACGAGGGGGAGTAGACACTCCCATTCTGGACAGTAATAGAAGCCAGCGCAGCTGCTAGTACCCCTTAGCAGAACTGTTATACTTTTAATATAATAAGAAAGTGCCAGCAGTCCTTAGCATGGCTACTGACGTTTGCAGTGGGAGAGTATCAGCATTTCTCAGCAGGACTGCTATACTTCCAATGGGAGAGCATCATGGCTTCTCAGCAGCAGTATTATACTTTTAATAGGAGAGTATCAGCACTCCTGGGCAGAGGAACCGTTCTGTTACTCGGTCAGTACGGAGCGCTTTTACGGGGCAATACCAGGGGTCTAGACGGTTACAAGGACAGTACCAGTGCGCCTGGGCAGAGATGCCCGGCTTACTTCTAGTCCTAAAATAGTACCAGCGTTTTTCAGCAGTGGTAATACACTCACTCCGGTATCCAGAAACAGGCACATCTCAAGAGAGCTGCTTTTATTCGTTTTATACAGAAATGACAGGCAGCTCAAATGCCTCTTACAATTTGACGTTCATCGCTGTTGCCGTTCAAAACGGGCACACTGCCAACAAATAGCCCCCCCCTGCAGCGGGTCAGCGGAGGGTTCACTCCCTGTTCCTGGCAAGCATCTTGTTTCCATCAAGCCCCTCGGCATTCCCGAGCGAGCAGCAGTAATGAGCATTTAAAGTTTCAGGAACGCACCCCTCCTGCAGCCCCTTCTACCGCTGTGGAGACAGAGAAAAGCAGCAGTGTCGAGAGATGGCGCAATCCCTCTGACAGGATGAACGTATGACTGAGGGGGCCGCTCAGCACGGGGCCCAGGGAAGGCGCTGCGAGGTGAGGGCAAGGATAGCTTGAAATTCACCCTACGCTCTTTAAACCTCAATAATAAACGTCCATCACTTTAAAATCACTTTACAGACACATTATGTATATTCGTTCTTGTTGCATTTTTAAGAACACACGTTACACATTTTTGTAAAGTCGGGGTGAGGACTAACAGAAAGACATGCCTCCTAACATACATACTCCCGATTACTAAGTTTATCGTCCCACAACACACATTGTTCCCAAATTAATATCTTAAACTAAGAAAAAAACCTAATAAGAGTGCACTGAAAACAGTGCTTCTTTTGACAAGCCTCCACATCCCCCTGCCTCCTCCGACCCCTCAGCCTCGGGGAGGGCTTGTTGGGAAGGGGCTCTGTTCCTACCTTCTGTGGTGGAGCTCCGTGCAGGGACGCAGCAGCCCTCAGTCCGCGGAGAAGTCCCGGGGCCTAGGCTTGCTCGTCGGCGGTCCTTAGGGAAGGCCTGGGAGGGTCTCCTCAGTGACGGCAGCTCAGTGAGTGCCTTAGGGACGGCTGGACCCGGCCTGTGCCTGGAGCTGAGCGCGGCGCCCGGATATCTGCACCGCGGCACTATCTTCCAGCTGTCACGCGGCGCAATAATAACCTTCTTTTCCAAGACTCGCGCGCTGCCCTCCCCAGGTGAGCCGATCTGAGCCCGGCTTTTAAATGCCTCCCTCCCCGAACACACCCACCTAGCCATGCCATTGGCATGAAACAAGAATCGGGAAATGATGCCAGCGAAGACCCCCTCCCCCGGACACCCCCTTCCACGTCCCAAAGCGGACCCAGGCAGCCGTGCTCATTGTGTGCCCTGCTACTCTTTAACACAAAGTAAACTTTTTTATCCTCTGGAAGTCAAGGACGCTATAACCCATTCCGGCAAATCTGCGTGGACTATTGTCCGACATGATCCAAGACCAATTAACATCAAACCCTGATCACCCAACACAATCCTCTTGTCTTCAATTACTAGCAGCCAGGCCTCCCCACTCTACATTGTAGAAAACTGTGCGTCCTCGCTTTCAGGCCAGTGTACAATAAAAACACATATCTGAGGCTGATTGGAGTGTCTTAGCAAACGGGAGGAAGCCCAAGTGATATTTCTCTACCATTACATTCAGACTCAAAAGCACAAAGGCCCTGAGGAAGGTCTAGGCATAGATTGTTGAGCGAAACATGTGTTGGCTGTTATCTTCTAAATACTCTATAGTAAAAGCTCTTCTTTAGTGACTTCATCTTTCCTTGGATCTGTATTGGATAAGTATACTTACACAGTGGACTCAAAATAAACCATAGTTCTGTAACCTGTAACTACTAAGTGACCTGAAGAGCTCCCGTCTTACTGGTCTTTCACAGGCAAAGGTCTTTCGAGGCCTCCCTATGTTTGCGTATAAGCCGGTCACTGAATAGTGAAGTCTTGAATGAAAGAGGCGTCACACAAAGCCCCGGCTGTGGGAGCCTCAAAGAAACTGACCTCTAATTATGGCTAAGTAAAATGAGGGAGGAGGGCGATTCAGGTGGGCTTTCCTAGACACAAATCACTTACGATAACTCTTTTGCTAATCTTATGGGCAACAATGACTGAATGGAGGCGATCCTAGTTTGCGACATGTGCCGGGGAATAACCCATATCATGGTAACTTCTTGACTGACTTGGATACCAATGCCGTGGAATCCTGGTCGGCACTCACTCTATGCTCATACTCCATGGGAGGCACTAGCATGTCATCAACACTAACTGCTGTCTTGACAACATGGTGTTCCGCCTAGCCTGTCAATCAGAAAAGGTCACTGGTTGCGCTGCACGGTGTAGGCCCATGGGAAAGGTCATGGTGATGTGAAAGGTTGAGCATGGTATTTTGTACAAGAAGGTTAACCTTCCTTTACAAACCTATGCTAGACTCACACACATACCTTAGCGCTATGGCACTAAGGTGTGTGCATGTCTCTGCAGCTGGAATCAGCATTGGTGCTAGGGAGAGGGAAGGAGAGAGCCTATTCTGTGTGAATATGGCACTCTCCTGTTCCCTCCCTGTCATGCAACGCAGGGCATCATCTTTGGGTGCTGTGATGTGTTGCCTGCCAGCTTTCAGAGTCTGAGCCAAGGTATTTTGCTCTGGAAAGGTGCAATTTCTTTGTGCACAAACACCACTTTGTGCTGCTTTGCACTACTTTTCAGAAAGGGGGCATTATGTGGGTGTGGAATGGCCGATCACCACAAACACCCACGTTTTTGACCTAAAGCCTGGTCTACTAAGATAGACCAGGCTTTGCATCAAAAAAAAAAAATCGATGAACTTGCTGCTCCTGGGGTCAAGTGCAGGGAAAAGAGGATGTTCACTAGGGGACCCAGGGCCTAAATAGCCCCCACCTGGCTCCCCCCCTTCCGCTCCTAGCTCCGGCCGGACACATGTCACAGCCGACCCGGAAGGACTTCATCCAGCCAGTAGCCAATCGGGCTACTGGACCGGACTATGGGGCTGTGACAAGGGCATGCTCACCGAGGTCTTGCGCTTTTCATAGAACCCGGACCCCCCAGGATGTCCCTCGCCCCAACCTCATGCAGTCCAGCAATCAAAACTTGCCAGTCCAAGAGTGTGGGTAAAAACGGCCATGTTTAATAACCATCAAACATTCATAAACATGACAAAAAGCATTTATAAAATTCACATTTATCGATTCAACATTTACACTTTTAATATTTACCAGTATTATCACTGATCATAACCACCGGTTATGCACTATCTACTTACTCCAGTACCAAGGGGCCCTCTGGCTCGCCTCTCTTTCTTAGAACCACGCAAGGCGCAACCCACCTGCGTCCTTGAGCGGTGAGCCCCCAGCCCTTGGTCCTTGCCCGTCATTCCAGGGACCCAACCCTCTACCACCAGGCTGCCAAGGAAGCTCGTGTGACCTGGCGCCCTTGCCTCCCCAGCCGGTGTCCCCATTCTCCCTACTGAGAGCTTACCGTCTCTCCTCTCAGTGCTGGCCTCGGGAGTATGTAAGCAGGCCTCCCGTTAACCCTGAAAATCAATGTTCTGTGGTCTCTTTTCTGCCACTAGGGTGACCAGGGCCCACAGGTCCTTCACCCTCTCAGCCTGCAAACAAGTCCTGAACAAAAGACCAGATCCCCTTTATCCATACGTCAGTGCCAATGTCCGACAAATGAACGCCGTCCTGGTGAAACATCAAGTCCTCTGTGATTAGTCTATGTGGAATGTGACACAAGCGGCCCGGGTCTGAGCACAACTTGGCCAATTCCCCGTTGAGGCGCCTCACCAATATGTTCAATGCTCGAGATCTCACTCCGGTGGCCCATGTCCGGTGAGGTATCCTACACGACCATGCAATCCGAGCATGAGGAAATGTTCTCCCGATCCAGGCGAATTCAGTCAATAAGGCTTCCCTAACTGTCATGCGTCCCAACTCCACCATGTCGTTGCCGCCCCAAATGCAGGATTACCAAATCCGGGGACTGATGTCCCTCGTGCGCCCTCGTCTCCTCAACCAGCTGCCACAGCTGCCAAATTCACAGACCGCCAACGCCAACGCCTTGCCATAGGAACGACGCCCTCTTTAAACCCGGTGGTTTCGACACTCGCTTCTGCCGTAGCCGGACTGTGGCACGCCGCACGAACGAGTGGCCCAACAGCCATATCATTTTTGAGGACATACTAATAGCAGGAAGAGAAATGGAGACGTCAGCATGGTCAAATCAACATATCGGTCCGGTGTCCTACAGTAATTCGGGCCGCACATAGCGCTTAAAACAAGTTGATGACCAGCGCCCCACCTTCTTGACCACCTCAGCTGGTAAGCCTGCACCTGCTGCCAGTGTTGCCGCCCCAATTCTGAACAAGTGTGAAGAATACCCCTTAAAATCCAGACCCAGACTCGCCAAGTATGTTTTCATCCTGGCTACTGGACAAATATCCCCCCCCAGCGCAGGGCCCAAGCGAATCGTGGCCCCCCCTACCCAATGAGTCTGTCTTGGATTTCCTCAGAGCCACCACCAGGCCCCCTTGGACTAAATTGGTGTCCTGCCACTGGAGTCCCCCCGTGTGATCTAATTTGGAGGCCCCCACCAATTTCCCCAATCGAAAAGCCCCATAAAAGGCTAAGGTAAATACAGCCCCAAATAGGACGCTCTCGTAATAAGAGGAGAATATCGTCTGTAACACCCCCAGAATGTCGCCCAGGGTTTTCAAATCCAATGGCCTTCTACTGTCTTTTTGGACCCCTTCTAGCCTAGCCCAACCTGCCAGCGCTTTCCTCACTACAAAAGCTGTGCCGGGGTCCCGTTCCCCAGCCAATTTAGCAAAAAAGCCTATCGACGTTACGTGTGCCCTAGCATAAGACGCTGGCCGTCCTTGATCTTTCAGAGCTAGTAGAAATTTGCAGAGCGCCCCTGTAGAAAAAAGGAGCAACCAGCCAGCGCGCTTAGCAAATATCTTGTAAGCTTTGAAATGTTGCTGGTGAGTTCTTCTAGTGCGTTCGCTTCAATGAAGCTCCCACCACCCATGCTAGGGCGGGGCTCCAATCCTCCACAGAGATGTCGGGAACACACTCATCCGTTCTTCTGCCTGAGGGTGATACCTCTGGAAATCCTGCAACTTGGAGCGAGACAAAGCATCAGCAGCCTGATTTTCCACACCTGGGATATGTGCCGCTTTGAAAAGCAGATTGAGCTCTAAGCAAGCCAAAACTAAATGTTTTAACAGCCTCAGAACATGTTTACAAGTAGCTAACTGCCTATTGATAGCTTCCACCACTGCCATGTTGTCTGACCAAAAGATTACTGATTTATTCTTAAATAAACCAGCCCAGATGTCCACTGCCACGATAATAGGAAACAGTTCCAAAAAGGCTATGTTACTGGTCAAACCGCTCTCAAGCCAGGATGCCGGCCAATCGCCCCTGCACCAATGGGACCCCAACACTGCTCCAAAAACAATGCTACCTGCTGAGTCAGCGAGTAAACCTAAGTCTGTGCTGGATATTGGCGGCTCTGGCCAGATTGCCTTACCATTGAATTCACTCAGGAAACTACGCCAAACCCTCAGCTCCTCCCTCACATCTGCCTGCAAACGCACGTGATGATGCTTTTGAGTCAACCCCACCATTGGCTGTGCAATTGACCTAGAGAAGGGGCGTCCCATCGGGATGATCCTTAAGGCAAAATTCAACTGGGCTACTAAAACCTGAAGCTGATGCAGCGTGACTTTGGGACCGGCCAGAGCAGAATCTATCACTTGCGAGAAAGCCTGAACCTTGTCCAGGGGCAACCTCCATTCCCCTCCTACTGTGTCTATCTCAATGCCCAAGAAAGACATACAGGTAACCAGACCCACCGTCTTACCGGGAGGCAATGGCACCCCCAGCTCTTCCAACATATCTACTAGCTTGCTCAAGGCCTGACCACACTCTCCTGATGCTGGAGGGCACATGATCATAAAGTCATCTAGGTAGTGTACTACGTCCCTGTGCCCTGTTCTGAATACAAACAACCACTGCAGTATAGTGCTGAACAACTCAAAGTACTTACATGACACTGCGCAACCCATTGGCATACATCTGTCATAATAAAATTGGTAATTCAGCTGGAAACCTAGCAAATGATAATCATTAGGGTGAACAGGCAAGAGCCTGAATGCCGACTGAATGTCAGTCTTTGCCATGAAGGCGTTGGGACCTAAGTCGCACAACCTCTGTAATGCTGTGTCAAAGGAAGAATATGTCACTGAGAAAAGGGACGGATCTATGGCATCGTTCACCGATGCCCCCCTTGGCGCTGATAAGTTATGAATCATCCTGAACTGGCCTGGCTCCTTTTTGGGAACCACGCCCAGAGGTGAACACACATATCCTGGCAATGGGGGAGCAGTGAACGGGCCAGCCACCCGTCCCAGCACCCTTTCCTTATCGACCTTCTGAGACACCACTGTACAGTGCATGCCCGCAGACAATAGGTTATTGCAATACCCCACTGGGGGCACCCCTTGTCCCGGGATGCGGAAGCCTGTGGAGAACCCATCATACAATGTCTTGGCTGCCTTCCTGTCCGGGTACTGATTCAGCCAGAAAATCCGCCTGCCTATAACTACTAGCGTGGGAAGCGTACTCTTGGGGTGGTTTAGACTCCCTCCTTTTCTCTTTGGACTTCTTAATACACTTAAACTCTGGATGGGCAGAGTGGCCGCAGTAGACACATGCGTGTTTGAACTTACATGCCCCGGTGGGCCAGGTACACGTTTTTCGGTTAAAAGCCCAACAAGTCCTTCTTTTCTCCCCTGTGCCCCCCTGGGAAGTCCGAAAGGGCTGTTTCATGGGCACTTTGTTATTGACGCTCTCTAGCCACACATTTACCTCAGTTTGGTCCCAGCCCATGTCAGGGTCATTTACTTTGGCCCATCTAAAGTCTCTATCGTAATCCATCCAAGCAACACCCCCATACATTGTCTGTGCCTTTAAAATCTTATTTGAATAGCAAATCAGGGGTATTGCCAATTCCGCCTTCTTTTCTAGCATTACTATGGAAAAAACATTGAAACCAAACAACCAGTTAGTGATTGATTCTTCTACCCTTGGTTTCCTATCTCTGAAGGAACCTTCTTTCCCGTACTTCACTCTAGGCTCTACTTCCCTCCTCTTTGGTCTAATCAAGGGGACTATATCAATAAACTCCCCCTTCCAAATCTTCTCTCTTGTGTCCTGCGTAACATGTGCTGCCAATTTACCCCGTTTAGATAACACCGAATCATGACCACCAATTGCCTTTGACCCGTTATCTACTTCTTTGCTTGAACACTCTACTTCCTTACCTGCAGCAAATCCAGTTGTCAATGGTTGAGCGGGGGCCGCTTGACCCACCGCCTGAAAGGGCATGCTCGCATCCTTTTCTTGCACTTCACCCAAGAGGGCCACTTGTTTATTCAATTCGCAGAGCACACTTCCCGTGCCCGTTGGTGACGCCCATGGCGCTACCGTTGCGCTGCCACTCGGGTTCCCTACCGTCGGTGCGCCTAATTGCGCCAAAAGGGTTGCCACAGTAGCCAATATATTAGCTGTGGCCGCTTGCCCCCCCTCCGCTGCTGCTCCCGGTTGTCCTGGGGTGGGAGGCACTACACCACTCGTTGTCCCCACTGTGGGATTGGGGCTACCACTGGCACTACCTCAGGTACCACAATGATTGGGGGAGAAGGTGCTGGCATCAAGGCCTTCAAAACCCCCCTGATCTCAGCCAGGATTGTGCCCACATCATCCCGTCCCTCTACTGGGGGCCCACTGACTGCCTGCAGAGGTACCTAAGGTGAAGGAGCCATGTTTGGAACTGGTATTGCCGGTACGCAGGGTAACGGGAGCGCAAGTCCAGGAGCATTAGGCATTGGCACTAGGGGCGCTGTGGGCAGCGGAAGCACTGGTTCTGGCACGCTGGGAACTGGCGCAGGAGGCCCACTAGGCAGCGGGAGTACCGGCTGCGGCGGCATTACAGGAGAAGCAGGCGCAGGAGGTTGCTCCTCCGTTCCCCTGCCCCCCACTTCCCTTCTTGCTCACCCTAAGCTTCTTTACTAATGGAGGAAAAGCCGCCTTGGGCGGAACTATGGTTCTGCGGGGGCGGGCCCTATCTACTGGCTAGGGGACATCCTCACAATCCGGTACCGGAGCCTCACCCCTTTGTTCCTCCTCACTATCCTCCTCATCTCTGCCCAATTTTGCTAACACTAGCTTCAACAGCTGTGTTATCTCGGATTCGCCCTCCTTTCTCTTTTGATTGCGCTTAGGCAGCATTTTGTGATTCAATAGAAGTGCACGTTCCTATAACCCGAAAAAACAGTGCTAACCAGTGCGTTTCCTCAGTACCACAGTGCTGCCCCTAGCTGAGGATAAAAAACCCCTGTGCGCGTGCAATAAGTAATTAGCAAACAGTAAGGCATCAACCAGTACAGTAAGGCAGTCAATAATCCACAGCGAACATGCACACGCGCGTGTGCAATCGGTAAAATATCGTCGTCCCACAGAGCTGCTCTTTAGCGGAGGTCGAACAACCCCCGTGCGCGCTGGGTATATGCATTTATGAGTGCGTGTGTTAAAGAGTGTATGGGTGAGAGAGTGTACCTCTAGCTGTGTTGGTGAGTGAATCGATGTCTTAGTGGTATATGTGTAAGTAACTACATATGTGAAAGGCAGTATTTGTGAGTGTTGTAGTATATAAGTGAGTATATGTGACAGTGAGTGATTGTGACAGTGGCTGCATGGATAAATGTGTGCTTTTGTCAGTAATTGTTGAACACAGTAAGTATCTGTATGAATAAGTGACGTGGTGTGTGTATAACTGTATAGGTGAGTAAATGGCAGTGTAATTCATTCTTTGGGTGACTGACTAGGTTTTCGATTAATTCCTTGGGTGAGTGGCAATGTGAGTAGCTATTGGGTGTATGAGTGGATATATCAGTGGCTGTATTGATGAATGACTGCGTGTATGAGTGAGTGGGTGGATGTGTATGTAGATGTATGAATCACTGAGCGGGTATGAACTAACTGCTATTGGTCTGTCTATGGTTTCAATATTGGTAGTCTGTATTTTAGAGTGGGTGAATGAAAGGTTTTATTAGGGTGTGAGGAGGTGCAACAGATCACGTGGATGATGTCATCAGCGATGTCATCAGTGATGTCATTTTAGATGTCATCAGTGATGTCACTGAGCATGTCATGAGTGATGTAATATGTGACGTCATCAGCAGTGCATTGTGGGGGCGCGAGTTATAGTTAGCTGTACTAACTATATCGGCCTAATTTCTCTGGTTTTATAAGAGTGAAATGTCCAACTAACTATAACATCCCTGAAAGTGACTTTCTAAGGTTTTTTAAATGCTCATTTCTAACTATAACGGCTCCCGGCGCACTGCTGCTCGGAGGATGATGTCCACGTGTGTCCTGAGGTCCTCAGGACACCAGAGGACCTCATTACCACACCAGCAGTGCGCCAAGATGTGCATTTGCAGAGTGGTGTAAAAAGGGGCGTGGCCTCAGACCACCTCTCTGCAATCCAGCTCTGTGGCGCTTACTGGAGGGACCTGGTGGGCTAGTTGGCTCCCCTGGGACCCTCAGTATTCAAGGGGAATTAATTCCCCAACTTACAACGCGCTAGGGGGTGCATTTGCACAGTGGTGCAAGGAGGGGGCGGGGCCTCCAGCGAGATGCTGGCTTTTTAAAAAATATTTTTTTTTTAGAAGGGGGCTGTGTGCCCCCCCCCCCTTCTTTTAGCATTTTTGTGGCCCTGGAGACCCCATCCCCCAGGGCCTGACCCCTTTTTAATAAAACAAAATAATAATAAATTTTGGCCCGAGCCCATCCCCAGGGAATGGACTTGTTTTTCAAATTTAATTATTGGGAAGGGGGGGCCGTGTGGCCCCCCTTTCCTAGACCACTGTTGGCCCCGGGTACCCCATCCCCCAGGGCATGGCCTCGTTTTTCAAAATGTAATTATTGGGAAGGGGGGCTGCGTGGCCTCACTGTTGGGAACCGTGGGGGGAGCCCCAATGCGCGGCCCCCCTCCCAAGTGTTTAAAGCCCCAGGGAGGTGGTGGTTCCCAGGGCAGTGTGGGGGGGCAGCAGCCCCCCGACCCATATTAATAAATGGCCTGGAGAGGTGCGGTCCCAGGGGCTGCGAGGAGGCTACGTGCCCCGAACATAATGAATAAAGCGCCGGGGAGGTGGCGGTCCCCGGGGCTGCAGGGGCTCCCGTAAATTAATCACACATTGCCCCCCAGGGGCTTACAGATAAAGCACGAGAGCCCGCGCTCCGTTTTTGTAAAAAGAAATTCGGCCGGATTTGCGCACTCATCGCAAATTCAGCCGTTTAAAAAAAAGATAATGCTTTTTTTGGCCCTGGGGGTCCTTCTAGGACCCCCCTGTGCAGGCCTAGGAGGTCAGGGTGTTTATACCCTGCCCCATTTTCTGTTTTTCATCTTTTTTCCAGCCTGTCTCCAAGGAGATTCTGAATTGAGGCGTAGCCCCCTGCCCAGCAGCATGAGCTTGCCGATTGGTTCTCTAACTTCCAAGCAACCCTGAGCCCTCCACTCACACATGCCCAGGCCCCTTAAGGTTTGCTGGGTGAACCCCAAGACATTCACCTCCATTTTATGAACTGCACCTTCCCTATGCCCAACATTGCAGTGAATCAAGAACCAGGATGTGGTGAGGAGACAGACTTTGCGCTGTCTATTTCCTAAAATTTTAAAAGCTATTTTCCTCTACCCCTGACCGTCTCATTTTACCTGTTTTGTTTGTTGTCTTGAGAATTAAAGATTGAAGTTTGGGGGCGCTAGAGGGCGCCAAGCAAGATGGCTGCATCTCTGTGAGGCTCCTGCCGCTCGGGATGATATCCAGCAGGAATCCTCCCTTTATCCAACCCTACCAGCCTGTCGCTGGCCTGTAGTACTAGACCTAATCCTTGGCTACCCTCTGCTATACCCATTTTGCTGAGTGACCGCTGGAAACCTCAGGTATTGCTCCTGCTCACATCACGTCCGACTGTAGCAAAATGGCGACCGCAACGGTTGTGACCGAACCGGCAGTGTGAATGCAGACGGTCCGCCCCACTGTCTGTCTCTGCCTGTCAAACCTGTTCAAATACAGTGCGGATTCCTCCACCCTGCCCGGACCGGGACCGCTGCATTACTGGTGGGGGTGAACGCGGAGCTCCGGCATGGGCCCTGGGCCCGGACCCTACTGCTGTCCAGGGAACCTGGCGGGGCCTGCTTACACTGGGATCCTGTCGCGCCGTCTCCCTGCTCCGACGTCCCTGATCTACTGCACTGCAGGCGACATCGCATCAAGTCAGCGTGGCTGCTGATCCCTGACCAGGAGACGAGAGAGCCTCCCCGAAGCTGTCGTGGCCTTGCTGGAGGAGCGGGGACTTTGATGCGGATGGCGAGGAGCCCTTGAGCCTCTGGTCGGCCTGTATGGCCGTAGTGACACCCTCCCGCCGCGGCACTGGCGAGTTTGGCATTGCCGCTTACTGCTCCTGCCTGCTGTCCCACTCTCCCACGCTGCTCCCCTAGCACAGACTGCACCTCTATTGACCTGCTACCTGAGATCCTGGGTCAGGGAGCAGAGGCATCCCCCTGGGCCCTGTTGTGGCCTTCCCGAGCACAGCAAGGACATAAGGAGGGACGGAGAGGGACCTTCGCGCCGCTGCATGCCCTGCACGCTTACCGGTACATCCTCCTAACTCGGAGGTGGTGATTTTGCCACTGTCACTTGCTGCCTGTACCTGCTGCCCTGCACCCTTCCAGCTGCTCCTCTGGGAGAGAGACCCTCCCCACCGAGACCTTGATCACGCGGCTTAACCGCGTTGGACTACAGCCGGGGCGGGCGGCTTTCCGCTGCCTCAGTCGAACACCCGGTGCGTGAGGGAGTGCTGCCTGGAACCCCCAACCTCCCCTATTCAACATTACTGGAGAGGACTCTTGCAGTCTGGGAATCCACCTGGAGACAAACTGGACACTGACCAGTCTCAATTCCCGCTAGTCTCATGCGCAGTGGTAAGAGTACCATTTCAGCGCAATGCAGTATTGTTGTCTGGAGTCCTTGAAAGTGCCTCGCTCCCTCCTTGATCGCCACTCCGTCAGCATCATCGATTAATTCTTCTTCAACGCGACTATATGCAGTAACTGCTCCTGCACGAGGCAAACTCTCCCCATATGCGTTGAAGACTGCAAATCACTGGACCCCTCTACGCCCGTCGCGCCCTGAAAGCACGACAGAGGACACCTAGTGGATCCACCAGCGCGCTTCCACCGAGACTACCTTCCACCTTTTGCCTCCTCAGCGTGATCATCACTTCGCCATGGGCCGCACCGATATCGAACAGCCCAAACTAACTTTTGAGGTTTGGAAATCCTCAAGATCCCAGACGCAATGGAGGATGATCAATCCACAACCTCCGACCAGCCCACCTCCACAGATGACCTGAAAGCCCTCCTCCTCGCCATACAATCTAGCCTGACGTCCATAGAAACCAAAATGGACACTATGAATACCCGCATTGATCACTTAGCGCACAAAAGCAACCAGCACGACGAGAGGCTAAAAGAAGCCGAGCAGCGTATCTCTGACCTTGATGACACCTCCACTACCACCGTCAACACAATGCTAAATATGGAAAGGGTTCTGAAGCGAATTGCCGCAAAAAATGAGGATTTAGAATCGCGCTCTCGGCGCAACAACTTGCGAATCCTGGGAGTGCCAGAATCCACCGCCACAGGTAAAATGGAGGACTACATAGAACGTATGCTCGTGGCAGCCTTTGGCAGGGAGGCGTTCTCCCCGATGTTCATTGAAGAGAGGGCACACCGCTTGCTGGACCCCCGGCCGGCGCCTGGAAATCCTCCCCGCCCTATCATTGCGAGGGTTCTCAGCTATCAGGACCGCGACGCAGCCCTTCGACTCGCACAAGAACACAAGAAGGTACTTTTCGACGGTATTGAAGTTTCAATATATCCAGATTTCACTCAAGCTGTCCAAGAAGCGCGCAGGAAATTTCTTCCACTAAAGAAAAAACGTCAACAACTGAATATCGAGTACGCAATGCTCTTTCCGGCGCGCCTTAAGATCACCCACCTGGGGAAACAAAAATTTTTCACGAATCCCCAACACGTTTACGACTTCCTAAAAACTCTCTCGAAAGCAGCAACGAATCGCTCATCCCCCTCCAGGAACTCCCAAGATGAAGGCGACATGTCAGGCGTAGGATGACACCTGCATCCCGCACTGCAGTACCTTTTTAAATTTTTCGCAAAACACACGCCAAGGTGAAGAAACTCTTCCACTACTTCCTTTTGCATTGCAATAAGGTCTATGCATCTAGTGCTGCACTCAGCTGCACCCTACGCTGCTGGTGGATCCCACCAGACGCAGACTGGAAAAGGCCACTACTCAACCTCCCGAGCATCCTTCTCGGAACAAGGGGTGTAAGGTTGCCCTCTAGTAGCCACCCGCTCAGGTGAACCCTAAACAGACTCGTTTGGTAATGGTTAGTACGTTGGCTTCACCATCCCCTGTTCGGATGATGCCACAGGGAATCTATGGGGAGTGGGGGGAAATGTAATGGCGGGTTTGGGCTGCTGATGCGGGAAGGGGGGGGGGAGGACATGGGAAATGTTTATTACCACTTTTTACTGCACCACTTTGTGCACACATGCCTAAATTGACAATGCCGGATCTACTATATGGCTGCTCCACGGGGATCACTTGGCGTACATACCATGGAGTCTCGACCTAGCCCCCCCAGTTATAACTTCCTGACCTGGAACGTGCGTGGGTTGGGAGACCCCCGCAAACGTCGCTATATCCTATCCTATTTGGACCGCCATAATGTCCATTGCGCTATGCTCCAAGAAACACACCTCGCGCCCACCACATTTGCATTGCGCTGGGTGACCAGCAGGTGTTTTTCGTCCTATTCCTCATATGCCCGAAGTACACTCATCCTAGTGAAACGTACGCTCCCCTACACCCCCATTGGAGATTGTGCGGATCCCCAGGGCCGCTACAGCATTATGTGGGGACGACTCTCTGCCCACTCCATCACCCTTGTCTCTTGTTACGGTCCCAATACTGATGACACAGAATTGTTCCGGATCCTCTGGGACAAAATACTGGATATTGGGTCCACACATCTGATATGGGGGGTGAGACTTCAATGTCACATTGAACCCAACTATAGACAGATCACACCCACAACCCCATCATTACTCTAATGCGTAGCACAAGCTCAAAAGCATCGTGGCTGACCACGACCTTGTAGACGCTTGGTGCACTCTTCATCCACTATCGCGAGAACGCTCCTGCTACTCCACTGCCCACGCCTCCTGGTCGCGAATAGATGGTTGGCTACTCACTAAAGGGTTGGCAATTTGGATGACACACTTGTCTCATCTCGCACGCAAATATTCGGACCACACACCTGTTCTCCTTACCCTCACACCGCCCCACGAACCGTCACTTTACATCTCCTGGAGGCTCGTCCCACAGACACTACTTGACCCTGTGTTCAAAGAGAAATTAGAGCAAGAAATAACAGACTTCTTCCCTCAAAACGACAATTCTGTACCACATTACGCCACAGTATGGGAGGCCTGTAAGGTCACCATACGGGGTGTTTGCATCGCTAAGAGTGGAGGAGTCTTACGGGACATCCGGACCACACTTCGAAAACTGGAACTCGAAATCAAGCAAACAGAACTGTCGATACAACTTAAACCCACCCCTGACCTCAAAACACACCTACGGGACCTACTCACAGAATACAAAGAGACGGCTGAAAGGGAATGTAAATTCAAAGGGAAATACTACCAGGCACGCCACTATGGCGAGGGAGAGAGACCGGGCAAATCACTGGCTTCCGTAACTCGCCCACCCTGCTTTTCCAACACCGTGTTAGAAATTGAGGATTATGATTAGGCTGTCCGGAATTCGGTTTAAACCAAATCTGACCGACAGTACCCTACCGGCCGAAAATCAGCGGACTCGGGTTAAACCGAGTGTCACTGATTTTCGTGCGAGAGGCGGATATGCCGGCTGACCTACCGCTGCCCTTCTTGGGCCCCTTCATGAGTAGTTCATCAGCCTTTTCTGCCGGCTGCTTGGACAACGACAGCAGCTCCTTCTCGTTGTACTTCATGCTGGCCGCAGAGCTGTGCTACTGCCCCATGGCGCTGGCGGCCGGGCGAGAACACTGCTATCCCTGCTCCACCGTCTCCATTCGAAAACTAGCAACACACCCTTTCCGACTCACAGACTCAGTGTGAGGCGACGCTCAATAAAGTTAATGAAAGAAAAAAAAGAACCCGGATGAAGCTTCACTCAAACCTGGGACTGCCGACACGGAATATGGACCTCTAAAGCACCCGTTCTACAACCCTCCTGAGGCGGCCATCTTGGATTGGGAAGGTCTGGCCAATGTTCTTAGATCAACATCGTAATAATTATCTTGAGGCAAAAGATTGTCGAGAAGGGTTACCTAAACCATGGCAGATGTTGTTAGATACATTGAAATGTGTATTTACCTGCACTATATACGAACCGGGCAATAGTGGCAGCCGTCATGGACGAGGAGCTTCTTCGAAGCTAGGATTAGGTCACAAAGGCGGCCATCCTAAAAAGGTCCTATATCCCTAGAGAGTGATTTTTGAGTTTTATTTAAGAAACTTTACAATAAACTGATGGCAATAATACCAACCTTATTTTCAATAAAGTAAAAGCAGGAAGGCACATACCAAGAAACTTAGGCAGACACTACTATATTTCGGTTAAAGATCTCAGGATGCTATGGATCATAGGTTTTTTTATTCCTGTTTATACCCATATAAAACCTATTTGTCACAGAAAGCACAGCAAAAACCTGGACGAGATAAGCTATTCTTGCATGAATCAGTTATGTGGAGTGTTGAGCGAGCAATCTAATCGTATAGTTGGAGGCTCCATTCGGGCTTCCCCCACCACTGTTGGCACTTTCTGAGAATGAGCACACTGGAAAGTGTCAGTGGAGTGCATTGGGATGATGCACATTCAGGACAACATTGCATGCTCCCAACTTAAATTACAACCTGTGTTAAGTCAACTATGTCTATAAGACTTCAAGAAAGCCAGATAAAAAGCACAAAAAGCACGGTAAAGGCATATGTGTGGCAAAAAGTTGTGTGATATAGGTATGCATGATAAAGGTATGCGTGGTAAAAGCATATGCATGGTAATTGACCCTTTGTAAAGGCATGCATGGTAATGGCATGCGTGATTCTGTCATACACCCTCTATTAGACTGTAACAATTGTTTGGTTCTCTGATGCTGCACATTCAGGGTAACCGTTTGATCATGAGCAGTTCACAGACAAAAGTCTTGCCGTAGGGTAAACACAACTTGAAAATAAGAGTATGCACTCTTAGTCCCCTGGTCTGCAAGGGTTTCTAAATCAACGTTATGCCACTATTCAAATACCTTTAACTACTATTAACAGGAATCTGAATTGGAGAATTAATCGTTTGCAAATTGTGACAGACATACTGTGTAGGGGCTGCTTAAGTACATAAAATACAAAACCAGCATTTAGCGCCAAATTTGACTTGTAAAAATGTATTTTAACCTCCTATACACTGTACATAGACTGTCTATATTCCATGCACCAATTAAGAAAGCAAACAATAATAAAAGCAAAGCGTCCCATAAACACCGGTAAAACACCGTTTCAGTTGTTTTTTATGGGGCGAAAATGAGTAACCACTGAAAAGCACTGTTTTTTTGAGGTTTTGAAATCACTGGAAAACACTGAAAAAACACCACCAGAATTCACCAAAAATAGAAACTGAAAACAGGAAAGCCTAATTATGATGGACAGCTTCACAGACACACTCCAGATATAGTGGACGTATTCCAACGCTTTTACAAAAACCTATACAAAACACACAGAACGCACCCTGTAGACTTCACCCCTTTTTTGACGACACGGCCGTCGCCTGGCTAAGTGACAGCCAGAGGGAATTCCTCCTTGCGCACCACGAGGATGAAGAAATCATATCCTCTATCATGCAACTACAATCGGGCAAAGCTCCAGGGCCGGATGTCCTCCCGGCTGAATCTTATATTACATTCCGTCACTTGCTCATCCCCGTGCTTCGCCATGTCTTCGAAGAAGCCTGGGAATCGAGTATTCTGCCCCGCACCATGCGCAAAGCACTCATTATCTCCTTACCAAAGCCAGGGAAACCAGCTACACAAGGTAACTCATACAGGCCACTGTCCCTCAATGTTGACGCCAATATCCTAGCCAAACTAATTGCGATTCGCATCAGTCCCCTTATGCCCGTATTGGTCCTCTCTGACCAATCGGGGTTTGTACCAAACAGAAGTACTTCCCACAATTTGAGTACTCTATTTGCGATCCTTCAGGATATAGTCCCTGACATGAATGCCGCTGCCATTTTTCTGGACGCCACCAAGGCGTTTGATTTCCTGGAATGGGACTATCTTGCCTTTGTATTACAACGTATGGGCTTTCCTTTCCCATTTCTGGCCTGGATAACCCTGCTATACACTGACTTGCGGGCCACTGTGATGGTAAATGGCGCGCGATCATCCCCCTTTACAATAGCGAGAGGAACTAGGCAGGGGTGTTCCCTCTCCCCCCTTTTATTTGCTCTAGCTATTGAGCCCCTTGCTGCCAAGGTCCGCCAACATTTTCGAGATCATGCTCTCATTTACCCAGAACGACAAATATTAATTTCCCTGTATGCGGACGACATAACCCTTTACTTGCGAAACCCAGATGAAAGTCTGAATCCAATTCTTAGATTATTCATACTCTTTGGTCGTCTGTCTGGAGTCAGCATCAATTGGGGCAAATCTCAGATATATCCCCTAACCGATTCCACCCCGTGCTTCACGCCTGACTTTCCCCTGACATGGTGCGATGATACACTCACATACTTTGGCATAGTTATTTCCTGCAATCGAGAGGAACTGATGAGGGCCAATTACGGCCGGGCACTGGATACACTAACAGACAAAAATCACAAGGTGTATTGTGTTGTCTCTATCCTTGGCAGGTAGGGCTGCTCTCATAAAAATGGTAGTACTGCCCAAGCTGCTCTATCTCTTCACTAATATCCCTTACGCCCCCAGCCGACATTTTTTCTCAACGGTCAAAACTCAGCTTATACGACTCATCTGGGGAGGTAAATAAGCCAGGCTGAGATGGGACACTCTCACCTGACCCTTGTCTGTGCGCAAGCTCACTTTGCTTCATATTGAATACACCCCCCTCCTTATATGCCTCACCTTGCGATTGAGGATAGTTACATGGCCCCGACCCCATGCACTGCCTACCATTCACACTTGGGGTTAACTATACATCAGGGGCAGGTGCCGCACCAGCAAAGAATTCTTTGGCTCCGTATCTCCCACCCCGTTGGAGCGGTTTTATTACGTCAGGTTGCGCCAAGATGTGAAAACCCTCACTCCCTGCTTCCCACAAGAACCCCCCATCATGCTCCCCTTACACGCCCTCCTACAACAAACAGCTCCCTCACATGTGGTCTCACTGCTAAATCGTACAGTACAGAAGAACAAAACATATGATCTCCCCTTCACCAGGGACAGGTGGGAAGGGGACCTGGGACACTCGCTAACTAACGAATAGTGGTCCTTCTGCTGTAGACAAACGGGAAACATTTCTGCTAGCAGCAAGTTTCGTATTATCCATTACAAATATATTCACCGTCTGTACTATACACCTGCGCGATAACACCGATTGCGCCTTCGCGATATTGATCGATGCGACCGCTGCGGGTGTGAGGGAGTGGATTTCACACACGTAGCCTGGGACTGTCCGCCTGTTCGTGGTTTCTGGACTGAAGTATTAGCAGCACTGGACCACATGACTGGATCACACCTTCCTGCTGACCCCATAACCACACTCCTAGGCTACACAGAACCCATGGATGTCAAAATACGAAGATACACTTCCTTAGCACTCCTCCTTCCTTAGCACTCCTCCTCGCTAAACGAAGGATTGCATGTAGGTGGGGAAGGAGAAGGGTGCCCAAATTTAAAGACTAGTTACAAGATCTCATCTACTGCCAAGAGTAATTACACATTTACGTGGAACTCCTACCCACCTCCTCCCGCCCCAGGATATCTGGGCCCCCCTCCAGACATACCTTTTGGAACACACCGCAGACACTACCGTCACCCCCGAACCAATGAAGAAGAATCCCAACTCAGAGACGAACGTTGAAAAGAGAAACACCCATCCCTGGCCGAAACATAATAGGTAAGGAAGAAAATGGACCTCCACATACCCCTATTCCACACCTCAAGGAGCACAATGCATTCATACACGTCAGCATGTTTTACCCCCAGAAGGCATAAAAGTGGTACTGTTCTTTTATTGTTTGTTGTTGTTATCTAGAAGATCATTGATGCAAGATTACTTATCGATGCTAGTGTCCCTCATCCAACTCTACGCGGCCGGCCCGCTGTGGTTGTAGGCGGCTTGCTGTGTATTCCCTCTGCACCCTACATGACAATTAACATGCTATATTGCATTGCCGGCCCACTCAGGGATGTAGGCATTATGCTGTGTTTAATGCTTCTTGACTTTAATAAAGGTTTTTTTAAAACAAAAACAAAAGATTGAAGTTTTACCTGCCCATGACTGTCTCGATTTACCTGTTGTATTGTGGGCGTGGTAGTTCAAAATCTACTGTTTAACTTGCTTGTAACTGCCTCAATTTCACTTGTTTGTATGTGGGCTTTGTAGCTGAAAATGTGCTGTGTTTATCAGCCCGTGACAGTTTCATTTTTCACTCCTAGTTTCTCCCCTAATCTGTGCTCAGACCCGTGTGCAAGAAATCCACCCCCCGCTCCCTTTATTTTCAGCAAGTTAGTGAAACAAGATTAACACCCCACCCCAAAGAAACAGACATATGATACCTCAGAGACAAAGCAAAGTGTGCTCTGAGACTGCAGTAATCTGCTCTTAGTATTTACGCTGTGTTTGCAAAGTGATTAGGGCACTCATTTTTTAGCTAGGAGAGTGAGTTGTTTAAGTGTTGTAAAAGCAGTGTTGTTAGAGGCCTAGTTTAGGCCATTGCCTGCAGAAATCCAGAGTGTGGATTGAGCATGTCTGTCTCCAAGGAGATTCTGAATTGAGGAGCAGCTCTCAGCCCCCTGTCCAGTAGCCTGTTCCTGAGGTCACATGCACCTATTATAAGCTGCTATTGGAAGTTACAACTGTGCACTGATTGGTGGCTGTATCTGGTGTTTCTATTGAGATTATGGTTTGTGTTCTGATTGGATGATAAGTCCAGGGCTCTGATTGGTCCCTGATCAGTGATTAAATTGGGTGTAGGGGTTAGGGATAGAGGTCTGACTGGTGGATAGGTTTAGGATTTTGTGTTTGGTTTTTGGGGCTAGGGTTTCTATTGGACCTAGGGCTTAGTGTTTGGTTTCTGATTGACTGTTAGGGGTAAGGCTGTGATTGGCTTTAAGAGCTTGGTCTCCCATTGGCCCTAGGGCTTAGGGCTAGTGGTGCGATTGGTTAGGGCTAGGGTTTCCAATGCCCGAAGGAGTCACCAGATCACTATAGCTATGGAAGGTCAGGGTTCAGGGCTTCTCAGCCTGGATGTCGAGGCTAAGGGCAGAGAGAACTAGGGCAACTGCCTGTTCGAGACTGGTCAGACCTAGGGCCAGAGATGCTGCCCATTTTCACATCCACCGGCACCCACCCAACCCCATCCACAGCCATATTAAACTCACAGCAAATGCACTCTACTCATTCACAACAAACTAACCCTACACACATTTCAATATCTTATCACCCACTACAAACCCCACAAACCACACCTTTACATCCATCTACCCCAACCCACAAATTTGCACCTTCACTTACACATAAAACACCACTCTATGCTTGTAACCAAGCCTTTCAACACAAACACAACTTAAATCCACACCATACGTAACTATATCCCACCCAGACACACACTGCCTGCTCTAATTACTCCTAACAGACATCTTACTGTCACCAAAAAACTTATACTCAGCCTTTCATCTTTTCATCCACCAACACCCTCCTCTTCTTTTTACCACAACAACACAACCACAGAACACTTACACTCGGATGCACCATACATATTACCCCTTTTAGCAATCACATCTAACACAAACACTCGTAACTCTTATGCTTCCCCGCTCACGTATCACACACACTCTCTTTTCCAAAACACATCACCGCCCCCTTACATTGCAGCTTCCAGTCACCAACAATACTTACATACAAAGTCCTCTCAGAAAACAAATACATCATCACCCCCTTTCACTACTCCTCAAAAACAAAACATAACACACACACTGGCACAACAAAATCTCTCGCACACAGCACCTCATAATACTTTGCGTCACAAACTAGAAACATATACCCACTCCCACCTTCCTGACTACACAAATAATAAACACCATAAAATACAGCAACTTTCTTTTAACCACCTCTCATCCATTGGACAATTTAGAACCTTACAACATGCCCCACAAGCTGCACCATCACCCCTAACTCATACACACACATATGCCCATTACTAAAGAAAACAAACCTGAACCCGCTTAACCCCGACAACTCACCAATTTCAAATGGACCGTTCCTCTCGGCGGCCTTTGACACGGTTGACCATTACACTTGGATACAAACACTCTACGAAGCCGGCATAGAGAGGACTGCTCTCGACTGGATAACATCTTACCTCCACAACAAAAATAATGTCATTCATACCCCCCCTTTCTCATCCAAACTGTAATTGACAAAAGCAGGGGTCCCTCAAGGCTCCATCATCTCACCCTGGGATTTCCGCGAAAGGTCCAGGCTACTATCTCTCTTGCTCTGTACGCCAACAGCCTCTACCACGGATCAGCTTTATCAACTATGAAAAGACTACAAAGGGTTCAGAACTCTGCTGCCAGACTACTCTTACATATAAAGCCAGAAGTCCACATCTCCCCTGCCTTGAAAGCCCTACATTGGTTACCGGATGCCAGAAGATTCACATTCAATCTGCTTTGTATCACCCACAAAGTGATAGATTTAACAGGACGGCTCTTCATCAAAATCCTACCGTGCCAGAAAAAAACATAGGTGGCACATCCTTCTCTGTTCAATCAGCCAAACTATGACACTCTTTACCCCCAAACATAAGATACACAGATACCTACCTTATGTTCAGAAGACTACTCACGAGTGGGCTCTTCCCGACATAACCACCATACTCAAACATAAATATACAGCATATCCCTGAGTAAGTAACCATTTATTTGGACTATAGATGTGTACCTACATATGTATTTTGCTTTGTATAAACGTGTATAATAAATATGTTTTTAAATATATATTCATTAGTTCTGCTTAACAAATGTACATATTACACATGGATATATTATTTTATGTTTAACATGTATATAGGTGACTGCATGAATAAATAAATATTTTACAATATCATAACTATCCATCTACAATTGTGTCACTGTTGAATTACACTTTAAAAAAAAATAATAACATATAAATTAACTTTAAATACAGCAACGCTTGAATGGGAGTTTATTAAATACAACTTAAATCTACATACATTACCTTCCTTATACCTTCTATGGACTGATGTATCTATATATTTAATAATTTGCTTCTAATTCAGCATCTCCAATGCACTACCCTATATCTCCCCCAATACCTCTCGCAATATATCCTCTACCCCCACTGACTCATCTCAAACCTCATTCTACTAATCTCTCCAATGCATTATCCTATTACTCACACTATAACTCTCTCAATATATCCTCTACCTACACTCTCTCACTAATCCCAAACCTCATTCTACTACTATGATCCCCAAAATACCCCTTCCAAGAATCTCACCTATTTCTCACCTACTACCTCGCTCAATATATCCTCGACCTCCACTCGCAACTCATCCCAAACCTCATACCTCTTTTACTATTCAGATCTCCCAAACAAGCCTTTTTAAACCATTCCCTCTGACTCTTCCCCCCTCCACCTCCTATTTACTCATGCCAAACCTCCTCCTACTGCTTAAGCTCCACAAAAAATGTTCTAAATCCTTCCCTCTTCTATCCTCCACTATCCTTTTCTATCCAAAGAATTGACTAACATGTCCATCACTCAAATTAATTTTATATTTCACTATACTAATTCCCCACTAATCCTGTTTGGGTTCCGGAGTACATTGCTACCCGCAGAAAAGTACTTTGACACATCATCAGGAGTAGCAAGTGCTATGTAAATGCAAACCCTTCCCTCTTCTATCCCTCCACTGTCCTTTTTCTATCCAAATAACAGACTAACATGTCCACCGCTCAAATTAATTTAATATTTCCCTATACTAATTTACCACTAATCTTATTTGGGTTCCGGAGTACATTGCTACCCATAGAAAAGCACTTGAACGCCTCATCAGGTGTAGCAAGTGCTATGTAAATACAAACCCTTCCCTCTTCTATCACTTCACTATCATTTTTCAATACAAATAACAAACTTGCATGTTCACCGCTCAAATTAATTTCATATTCCTCTATATTTATTTCCCCACTATTCCTGTTTGGGTTCTGAAGTAACGTGCTACCTGCTGAAAAAGCGTTTCAACGCCTCGTCAGGGGTAGCAAGCTCTAGAAAAAATGCTAACCGTTCCCTCTTCTATCCCTTCACTATCATTTTCAATCCAAATAACACACTAACATTTCCACCGCTCAAATTAATTTAACATTTCCCTGTACTAATTCACCACTAATCCTTTTTGGGTTCTGGAGTAACGTGCTACTCGCCGAAAAAGCGTTTCAACGCCTCGTCAGGGGTAGTAAGCACTATATAAATGCAATTACAATACAATACAATCAGAGGGACTTGGCAGTGGAAGGTGCAATGGAGGAAAAGCACGCCCACGTTTCCTTCGGCTACATGGATGCTTTTGCCCTGGTTATTACAGCAACTCATCGAAGCAGAACCAATCGCCCACCATTATATCAACATGGATGATGTAATCACATAAAGGCAGCAACAAGAAGTTAGAAACATACAAAGAGCCAAAATCTCAGTTTTTAATATTGTAATTTTTTTTTCAAACCAATGGAAAAACAATCTCTGCCTAGAAGTGCTAAAATGTTACCTCACGCATCCAAGTAAAAAGAATACGTTTCATCAAACCTTCACAATCATACTTCTTTTTTGGGTGGGAGAGGTGGAGGTATTACACTTTGGAGTGATCCATTCTTCTCCAGCTCCCAACTAAATCTTATTCTGGGTCCAGGTCATGAGGGAGCTGGAGACTTATTACCAACCAGCTCAAAGACACGTAAACACAGCAAATGAACAAAATACAAGACATCTTTCAAATCCTTGACTTACTCCATCTTGAGCCCCATTTGCTTGTTCCCGAGAAAATTTGCTGATAAAAGTAAAACATTGATTTGTGCTCTCCGCCATTGCGTTTGTCTCCCAGTACTTCTTGTCTTCCTTTCCAAAGCAGCTTTAGTTACGGGTGGAAAGAGGTGATAAGATGGGAGGCCCTTGATGCATTTCCTACAGTTTCCCCCCTCTTGCTCAACGGGCAGAGTAAACAGGACATGAGGGACAGGTCTGCGTCAGTTTAGAGATGCTGGGGTGGGAGAGGAGTCTAATGTCCAAACGCCTTCCAACAATCAAAAACACCAATGCAGCAGATATGAAGGGGTAATTAGGGAGATTTCGTGATTTGCCAGGACTTGCACTGGAAAAAATATATTTCAGACGGGTAGATCGAATAAAAAATTATTAGAAAAAGTAGGCTAAGGATTAGGAAAGTGCATGTAAAAAGCAGTGCGGTCAGTAGGTGTGACAGCAGCATGAAGAGTATACAATGAAGGTGGTTCTTTGCATTATTCCTTTACTGAAAAGAAAGGCCTGCCCATAAAAGTCATTTTTTGTGGTGAATGTGCATCAAGCAGTGGAGCCCACTTTAGCGAACCTCACGGCAAAGGTACTGCTGTCACAGAAGAACACCCATACATCTCAGAGGAGAACCCACTTGTATTTCCTTGAGTGAGACTGGTGGCGGGTTTACGGGCGATATGGGAGGCCATTTACTGAACAGCTGTTAGTGCTGGCATATAGTCAGGTTTTCAACCTAAAATGATGGTCTGTGCCCAAGCCATACCACTCTTTTGGGGCTGTTAGGCCTTGCATGGGACAGGTTGCCTTACAGCTTTGCAGAGGCACTGGCCTGCAAGCAAATCTAACGGTTCCCCCTTATGGAAAATCTACCTCTGTTCAGTCGCTACCGCTATCCTCACTCTCACTCTGCTCCTCATCACTTGTGCCACCTTCCTCGCCTTCTTGGCTCTTTTCTCCAACTGATTCCTCTTTCAAGTCAGCAAAGAAGTCTTCACCACCTCCAAATGCCTTGCGACTTAATGCCTTCAACTGACGGCTCTTTTTGCGCTTCCGGTAGTCATCCACAAGCATGGTACTCAGAGGGGTGACATCCCAGAATTTCACTCGCTGGTCGTGGGCACAACTGGCCAAGAAGCGCCCATTTGGGGACCGAGCTAGCTGTTCTATGGGCTCCCCTGGATGCTGTCCCACACTGCCAATAACCCGGTTGGGCAATATGTTGATGGCCCTGCAGAAACGTGGAAAAAAAAAAATCACATTAAGAAAACTGTTCTTTATTCACTTTCTGATGGTTCTGGTTTAAAGAAAAACTAGGTAAAAGGCATTGCAGAGCATTTTGTATGTTTTTTTTAAAACAGTTATTCAGAACAAATTCCTATTGCAGTAATATATATAACTTAGCTTCTTGGCATTGATGAGTGTCTCAGTATGTAGCATTATCTGCAGTAAAACGTGTTCCTCCAATGAGTTTTTTTTTCCTATTGCATAACTAAGGTGGGGTGGAATGGTTGGATCTTGTGACCTCACCTCCACCGCCAGCTGCCTGAGTATGTGTTCATTGGTTGAGGGTTTTTTTCTGCAGTGCCAGGTGTTAAGAGTTGTGTCTTAGCCCTCCCCAAAAACGCTGAATCTAACTGTAAATGTCTGCAATTAACATTTACGCCAAGCATGCACAAAAAATGTATAATAATAATAAAATTAAATTATTAACAATATAACAATTTTGTTGTCAAAACCCAAGTTGTCTAGTTAATTATAATACCTCCACGACTTCTATGTCTTACTCCACTGTATAAAATTGTATCCATTGCAACAGATCACATAGTAATTGAGATTTTTTTTGTATGGCTCACGATGTATAATGATAACCCAAGAAAATTTACGGGGTGCACTTGGCTCGCCTAAAAGTTGCCAAATAGGCAATACTAAACACACAGTCCTCTGACTGCTAATACAACTCTGAGGCACCGCGATACAGAAGGTGGGTTGCCAAGTGCTGAACACACCCATTTAAAGAGTATTTTTTTATTTTTTTTTAACAGTCATCGACTTCAAATAGAATTTAGGGCTCATTACAATAATGTAGATAATTCAATCAGGCACATACAAAGTTAGCAATAACATAGCACTATGTACACTTTGGGACTAATTAAGGAGAATGCATGTCATCAAGGGCTAGTTGCAATGGCGGGGTAAAAAGGCCGCCTCTGTAGTGATTCCAGGGCCCCCATATCCGGGACCACTACCTGGGGCAGCCTCGGGCCGTATAAACAGTCTTTTCACGGAACACGCACCAATCCATGTTGGTCTTCCAGTCTTTCAGCGTTGGAGGGGCGGCTGCCCCCCAAGCCTGGGCTATGTTCCTTTTAGCCACCATAAAACCAAGTGTGGCCCATTGTGTTTGGTGTGCGTTCAGGTCAGTGGGCTCCCATATATTGAGCAAACACCTACGCGCCTCTGGGAGCAGGGGGATACCCAGGACCATCCCCACCACTCCATGAATCTCTCTCTAGTAGGACTGAATAGGTGAGCATTCGCAGATGATATGTAGGAACGTCCCCAGCTGGCCACAACGCCTACGACAGTCTCCCGTGGGCACCCTCCCTATCAATACTAGTCTAGGTCCCGTAATATATATTCTATGTAAAATTTTAAGTTGGACCAGTCGCAGTCTTGCAGGGATAGCCACCACCCTGGGAGATGACACAGCCTCCTGCCAGTCTTCGTCATCCAGTTCAGTACCGGCCCCCATCCATTTGTGTCGGAGCTGTGTGAGAGGGTCTTCTATGTTATGTATTAGTTTATTGTAAATCAAAGAGATAGACTTCTCAGGGAGGTGTCCGTCCAATATCCTACTCTCCAGTGGAGAGGACTCTGGGGGGGGGAACCCCCGGGGAAGGCCGAGCGCAGGGCATGGCGTATTTGTCTGTAGCGAAAATGTTCTGAGCCGGCCAGGTCATGTTGCTCTTGCAGGGAAGCAAATGTTTTTATATCACCCTTCTCCCACATGTCTTGGACGCGGGAGATGCCTATCATATCCCACTTATCGAAACCCTTTGTCTGCCATAGATGACCCAGCTTCGCGTATTCCCATAAGGGGGTGGCCAATGTCAATTTACCCTCCCAACCCAGAGATCTGGTGGCGGTGCGCCAGACGGTTATCGAATGCCCAGTGGGCCCCGTTAGTGCAGGTCGAACAGGTTTGGAATATAGTGCTCTATTATAGTTCCCACCAGGGAGCAGCCACCTGTCCATTCGATAGCCAGGGTCATCAGGGGTTCCATGGGTGCCATGGTTTATGGCGGCCAGCCCAATAGTATTTCTTAATGTCAGGAAGGGCAATGCCACCGTCATACCATTTCAGAGTTAATTTGCTGAGAGCTATGTGTGGCGTTCCATTCCACAGGAGCTCCCTCTGGAGTCTTTCAATTTCTTTAAAATAAGTGGGGGGGGACTGCTTCTAGTGAGTTTTGTAGGGCATAGAGGAAGCGAGGGAGGGACATCCTTTTGAAAAGGGCGTCCCTCCCTAAGAGGGACAATGGGAGAGTTCTCCAACTGTCGATGTCCCGCTGCAGACGGTGGAGAGGGGGAAGGAGATTATTGTTATATCGGAGTATGGGATTCAAGGATACGAATATACATAAGTATTTGAACCCCGATGTACTAATTTGGATTGGGCAGTTGGAGGGCAAGGCAGGTATTCCCCCATAAAGAGGATACAGATGAGATTTAGCCCAATTAATTTTAAATCCGGAGTATCTCCCAAACACTGTCAAAATGTCCATTAAGACAATTAGAGATTTCCGAGGGTTGGTAAGGTAAAGTAGTATGTCGTCGCGTAAAGCGATATCAGATCTTCCCAGTCTGCTGACCAGCGGAATCCTCGGATCACTAGATCCTGTCGGATCCATGCCGCGAGCGGCTCTAGTGCCAGGGCAAATAAAAGGGGGGAGAGCGGGCAACCTTGACGGGTGCCCCGGCTCAGAGTGAAGGTGTCTGATTGCTTATTATTGACAACTACCTTCGCTAGTGGAGCCGCATTTAGGAGACAAACCCATCCGATGAACCCTGGACGGAACCCCAGCTTCTGGAGTACAGCGAAGAGATAAGGCCACTCAACCATATAAAACGCCATAGTAGCGTCTAGGGAAACCAAAACCGCTGGTTCGCGTATCATATTTGCTCTGCCAAGCACCCCGTGGTTTAATGCGCTATTCCGGCGTGGGATAAAGCCAGATTGATCCGAGTGTATGAGAGTTGATATGACTTTAACCAGGCAATTAGCAAGGACCTTCGCAAGGATTTTCGGCTCAGCATTGAGAAGGGAGATGGGCCGATATGATGCACAGTCTGTTTTTGGCTTGCCTTCTTTGTGGATCACAACAATGTTAGATATGCGTTGATCTAGCGGAAGTTCCCCCAACTCCCTACTTGTCCCGAACATGGCTTTAAGGTAAGCTGATATTTTGTCCGGGCAGAGTTTATATAATTCTATGGGTATCCCATTAGGGTCAGATGCCTTACCAGTTTGAAGCGATCTAATGGCCTGGGCGATTTCATCTGTGGTCAGAGAACTATCCATTAGTTGCTTATCAGTTGAAGTGAGGGTGGGCAGTGTAATGTCTCTTAGCAGTTCGGTAGAATCTCCTTTGGCATAGGGCGTCCCTGCCCTATATACCGCTTCGAAATGTGCGGCGAATTGAGAAGCTATGTCTTGGGGTTCAACTATGTTAGTGTTAAAGGCATCGTGGACCAGTCTATTTGCCCATTCTCGCTTGTCCAGCCAAGCTATCAATTTTCCTGCTTTGTCTCCCAAATCGTAAATTCTTCCAAGCTTTTCCTGTCCCAGAGTTCGAGCTGTCTCTGTGACAAGAGCTTTATATTCAGACTACTTAAGCCGCAGTAATTGGAGCGTCTCTGGAGAGTCTCGCTCCACCAGTTCCCCCTCAAGCCTAAGGATGTCAGTTTCTATATCGGACACTGCTTTCTGCTGCTCTCTTTTGTGACCTGATATTAAGGACAGGGCTTTCCCCCGATCACCGTTTTAAAGGCCTCCCAGAGTGTTTGGCTAGAGGTCACGGTGCCCACATTGTCTGTAAAGTAGCTATCTGTTGCGACTAGGAGATCTTTGCGTATTTTTGGGTTGCAAAGGTGCCAAGGATTGATGGGGGTGACACGGCCCACCCACATGTGGTCTAGGAGAAAGTGAGCCCAAAGCGGTGAGGGGTTGGAGATGCCTCTAGCTAAGTGGCGGACCTCCGGAATGTGTGATGTATGAAAGCTGGGAACCAGGATGTAATTGAGGCGGGATAAACTGTGGTGAGCTCCAGAGTGGAATGTGTATTGCTTTGTTTCGGGGTTGAACGTGTGCCAGGTATCTATTAGTCCCATGGCCTCAAGTAGGTCTGGCAATCCATGGGAAGAAGGCCCCAACTCACGAGGGGGATGCCGATCGAGTTCCCCGGAGCACATTGAATTAAAGTCGCCCCCCAACACCGACAGACCCTCAAGTAGCGAGAGAATAATAGTGTGGAGGTCTTGGAACGTAGTCGATTGGAGGCCAGGTGGGATATAAATAGAGAATAGTGTAAGGATCCGTCCCTCCCAAGAGCCAGATATGCCTACATAACGACCCCTGTCGTCGGTCCATGTGGAGTCTATACTAAGAGGGACTGCGTTCCTAACCATAATGCCCACCCCTCTGGAGCCAGTCATGAACCTTGCATGTGCCACTAGTTTGTAACCGTACCGGTTCAGTGCCCTACAGGAGTGACCCATAAGGTGCGTTTCTTGAAGCAGCACGACATCCGGGCCCTGCTTCCTGATGTATTGCAGGACTACACTCCACTTAATTTTATGCCCCAGCCCAATGACATTCCAGCTTAACATTTTAATGCTTGCCCCCCCAGTGCGTGTGCATTAGAACCGTTGCGAGTCTTCGAGCCTTTGCTGTGCCTGTAGTTATGCGTCGATGGAAGAAATTAACAATGATATCACCGACCCCATGAACACCCCCGCCAATGTCCCCCCTCCCCGCTTTCCTGCCCTCTAGACTTAGAACTGCCCATTGCAAACTGGCAGAGTGCCTGTCACCCAAATGCGAGTACTAGAAAATAACTAAAGGTAGAAACACCCAATTACCAATACTAGAAATTAACTAAATGTAGAAAAGAGGAGGAAAGCCGATACTCCATCTCCCCGTCCCCCCAACTATACTTTTAAATCAAGTGTCCCTAATAGGTCCTCGCTGAGCTGCACCGGTGCAAAACGGAACATGATGAAAGTGTGTCCAACTGCGGGGCCCCATGGACCCAGTTACCTGAGTGAGTTCATATGAGCGATAAAGGCACCCACCAACGCTCACCCTCGGTCCTGCAACTCCTGGTCCTCGCCTCCGCTTCTTTCAACGGGGCCGCTGATTATTCGACTGTCCAGCCAGTCTGAGGCCACTTCCGTATTATCAAAAAACCATGCCCCCCAGTTTCAACACGGAGACGAGCCGGGAACATCATGACGTATTTAAGTCCCTTTTCCCTACGTTTTTTCTTGACGGCCAGGAATGTTCGACGCTGTCTTTGCACCCATTGAGTAAAGTCCGGGAAAAAGGATAGGATGGCGTTCTCGTAGTGCAGAGGGGGCGCAGACCGCGCATGTTGAAGAAATGCGTCTCTGAAGTTTAGGACACAAGCTATTAAGGGGCGCGGAGGTGCACCAGGCTTAGGTCGTCCACCCGGGACTCTGTACGCGCGTTCTATGGTGAAGAATTTTCCCAGTCCCCTAGGTTTACGGTGGTTTAAGAGGAGGTCCTCTACGAACAGGTGTGGCGCCGGCTCTTCAGATTTTTCAGGCACTCCCAAGATGCGGACGTTGTTGCGTCGCGGCCCCCTTCATAATCGTCCAGTTTACGCTCAGCAGTCTCTCAGAAGGATTTAAGATCTCGCACTTCTTGTTGGAGCAGAGATACATCGTCCGTCAAACTAGCTGTCTTGATATCCAAAGATTTGACTTTCTCATTCATTTTCGTGAGGTCAGCCCGGATGAGGTTCACATCAATGGAAATAGTGTCCATTTATTCTAGATCTGATTTAACTCCGTTGATGGCTGCTAAGATGTCCTGCAGTGTCAGGTCTGAAGTGGTGCCCTCGGAGTCTTCCACCACCCTAGGAGTTTGGCGCAGGTCCATCGGTGAGCCCCTGGGAAGCGTGTATCGGTCCAGTTTATTTGATTGGATCTGCCTCGTGCCCTTGGGACCCCTGATAGGGCCCCTGACGCTGCGTCTTGTCTACCTGCCATCTTTCTCCCGAGCCCTCAGACGCCCCAGCCGTGCCCGGGCCGAGTCCTCCGTCGAGGGCGTGGGGGGGGGGGGCTATGAGAGAAGGACCTCTGTATTTAAGCTGTTTGGTTATAGCCGGTATCAGGGTCAGGCACGGTAGGCGCAAGAAATATGCCTGCACTATTTGTCCGTATCTGGCTGGTGAGCTAGCTTCAGTTCATCTCACCTCTGGATGTCTCTGTCCACTGTGGGAGTCGCACAGACCAGGGTGGATGACGCACGAAAACAAGGAGGCAGCCTTTTCAATCAGGAGGTGTTTATCTGCAGGGTGGCAAGAGCATCCGCTCGTGCTCTCCCACTCAGTACCGCAATCCGCCCTGATGATATCACCCCAGCGTCTGTATGTCCAAATGGTCGGCTCAGGTGGACCCCCGATCCCAGGTGGGGTTATTCCACTGTTTCTGTGCACCAGAGCCCGGAGAGGCACGGCGAGGGCAGCCGCTACACACACAGCAACAGCGGGCTCGCTGGTGCTTGCGGGCAATAAGGCAATGACCACTCAGCCTCCAGACAGGCACCACGGGACCCCCAGCGAGGTGTGCGTGCCACTCTCCAGCCCTATGGCGTGCAAGTCAACAAAGAGCCAACACCATCAAGCTGTTCCCTTGGCCTCCAGTATACTTCAGAGGGCGCGCTTACCACCACCTATGATACTGGGGGGGAGGCAGGGGGTCTCACTGCGCCGCCATTATTTCGCTGGAAGGCACCGCCACAGGGTATGGCGACGCAAGCCGTTCTGCAGAATTTACGCCGACTTCCGGTCCGAGTGGCCAGCTCCACCTCCCGTCTCGCCGGCGGCTTCAGCACTCCAGTCCCCGGTCTGTAATGGTTGTCCAGGCCTAATACTACTGGGCCTCGTATCTCCGGTCCTGAGCGTCACTTGGGGGTCAGAGTTGCATGAAACGGCACCGCTTGCACTCAGTTACAGCCCAGGGACCTGATGAGGCAGGATAACTGGCAGGATGTTCGAGTTAGGGAGACAGTCTCGACGGAGCCGAGGTATAGGCGGCCATCTTGGTCCGACGCTTGGCCACTCCCCCCATTTAAAGAGTATTAACTACCAGATCTGTTGTGATGTATGCACACCCTCCCGTATCGAAAAGTAGGTATAGTAGACATTTCCACACCTCAAGTCGACTCAAACAGCAGTGTCTACTTGTCCCATTAGTATTCTAGCTCTACACAAATGACTTGTACAAAGAAGTCTTAAAAGCACCATCAACGGGCCCGCCATAGAAGGTTTATGGTCCAAGCTATAATCAACCCTGATGATTCCATCTTTATCGCAACTTAGGTCCCCCAAAGGCCTTCAGGACCAGTTAACAGCCATAGAAAAACAAAATTCAGCAAATGGACTTCGGATAAACTGTTCACAATTGTGGGAGAAAAACTATAAGTCAATGCCTTTCCTAGTTTGGGCAGGACCTTAACCACTAACCCAAAATCGGACACACACATCAAAAAAACGATTGAGAATTTTGAAGCCTCACTAAATGCCATTCTTAGGCTTCCCCACTAACAAAAAATTGTTACTCACAATATAGAGATCTAATGACCAAAACGAAGGTGGGAAGCAAAATAGACTATGGGGCGTAACTGTGGGGCCTTGATGACAACACAGTCGAGAATGACTCCAATGAAATTAAGTTTTGGAAGACACCGCTTAAGCTGCCTGTTGGTTTCCTGACCATAGCTTTGGAATCAAACATCGGCTGCAGCTCCACCCTAGATATATGTTGGATGCCACCCATTAAAAACAGGTGACAACGCTGGGAGTCAGATGGAAGTGATGTCGTTGACAAAGCCTGGACCGAACACCTATTGCATTCTAATAAAAAATTTGGCCCGGGAGAGGTAAGCTCTATAGCTCAGTCTCTTTCTGGATTTCAGCAATCTGAATTAGTGCAATGTACCCTAAGAAGAATTATTGAGATCACTAATCAAGTTACCAAACATCAACAAGGTAAGACCTGAAGCCTTAAACAATTTAAAATAAGAAGCTTGTCTGGCTTTGGATGCTTGCAGCATGCACAGTCATATCTCACAGTTGTAACAAATCCCATAGAGAGAGGAGGCCGTTTGCGAAGACGAGGAGTGATGCTATCCCGCTAGGCACAATCCTTAAAGAAAAGAGACCAGGCCCTGCAGCCAACTGCTTTTGCACTCTGTAAGAGGATTTGAGCCACTTCACTCTGAAATGTCTCATGTATCTCATGTACTCCTAAAAAGTCTCATGTAAACTCCTCACTCCATACGGGAATTGTACCCCCCTTATGGAAACAAGCAAGGGTTAAAGCACTCCTGGGAAAAACGCACATGGACCCCGAAGTGAGGGCAAACTATCGACCCATCTCTCTGTTACCTGGAATCAGTAAATTAGCAGAAAAACATGTGAATTCTGCCCTATCTAGGTTCCTGGAAGAAAATAATCGCCTCCATCACACGCAGACAGGATTCAGATCCCAACAGGGCATGGAGACCGCTCTTCTGGCCGTAGTATAAGAAGCGAGGAAAATTCTCGATGACAGACTGTGCTGCCCCGATTTTATTAGACCTCAGCGCAGCCTTCGATACGGTGAACCACCAATTGATGACCCAAAGACTTAGGGAGGTAGGAGTATCCGGAATAGCATTGAAATGGCTACATTCCTTCCTGAAAATCGAGTTTTCACAGTCTTCGAAGAGGATTTCACCTCGAAGCAAATGCCCCGGACGTGTGGAGTCCCCCAGGGATCTTCCCTTAGTCCAACTATGTTCAATATCTATATGAGCTCCCTGGCAGGAACCATATGTTCAGATGGTGACGTATGCCGATGACACCCAGCTAGTTGTCGCCCTTAATCAGCAGGACAACTCCGGTCCTGGCCTGGCTTCATGTCTTGAGAAGGGATGGATAACTCATTCTTAAAACTTAATGGAGCAAAAACTGAGGTCATGCTCCTGGGTCACTCGGCCCCATCAAACATAGACCTCCTGTGGCCCAGTTGTCTGGGCCCACTGCCTGCTCCAAAAAAACAGATCAAGAGCGTGGGTGTCTGGCTCGACTGTAATCTTAACTTTAAGCAACAAGCTCAAAAAGTCGCAGCTAATTGCTATGGCCTCCTAAGAATGATCAGAGGGATCCTCCCCCTGCTCCCTTTTGTGGCTAGACGACTACTAGTTCAAGCTTTAATCTTATCACGGCTTGACTACGCCAATGCCCTCTATTTAGGAGCCCCTCAGGTCTCAACCAAAAGACTGCAAACTGTACAGAACTGTGCAGCTCGCCTTCTATTGAACATCCCTAGAAGCCTCTCAGCAAAACCTGTTCTTGACACTAAGCACTGGCTACCAATCCAGGAAAGAATTCAATTTAAGTAGTTGTGCACTGCACACAAAGCACTCACTGGCAAGGGCTCGTTAATGATCCATTCTATGATTCAGCCCTACCAACCAAGAAGGGCACTGAGATCTGATTAAAAAAAGGTCTAATCTTAGTCCCAAAGATCAGGAGATCATGAACTGGAGGCCGTCTGTTTTCATATAAACACAGCTAAGCTCTGGAACCACCTGCCGGACCACGTACGGCTTGAACTTAATTATCTGAACTTTAGGAAACAACTTAAAACTTTTCTTTTCCCTTGATCTGCTTATAGCCTAAGGGCGCCACTGATAGCGCTGGGATGCCCACGGGTAACCACGCGCTCTATAAATGCATTTTCATTCATTCATGTATGATGATGTAAGAAAAGAAAATCTTGCATGCCATAACCAAAGAACAGCTCAAGATGGATGAATGCATAATGCTTTTCCTGCCCAGTGACATCTCAGAGGTAACGAGTAAGCAAATGGGCAAATGCCAGGTAAAAAAATGAACCATCAAAAAAAACGCATTAGCTACCAGAAATAAGCACTGACCAGTAATGAGTCACAAAATTACTTGACACTGAGAATTGACTAATACGTATACACAAGACAATCTGAAGGCATGCCCGTGTTCAGGGAAAACAATAGAGTACATTTTTGCCAGCACAAAAAGAGGGAACATGTGTTGCATACATCACATGCTTGCAGAGGCTGTCCCATTATCCATACCATAATACCTATTCTCTATGACTTTATGTAATAGATTCATGACCAGTGTTGGAGCGTCTGCAGTAAGGAGGGAAGCGACAACAAGTGAAAGAACCACTACAGTGAACAACTTGCAGCTATTCTCATGTCCTGCAACCTTCCTCCCAACATGCTAAATATTTGTAATTAGTCAAAAATACTGATTTGGATGAGACAATAATAAATGAAAATTCTGTGCTTACCTGGAAATTTTTTAAAGATGGTTTGATTGAAGTGACTATCTAATATGGATTGAACATCGAACCGAGTACTTGCAAAATGCATGAAAAATATACTAAGTGGCTGCTTTGAAGATGATGGGGCAATGGAATGCAAAAGAAGCTATGATGGCAAAAACACAATCTGGCTAAGGATTCTTTTGGTTGAACGTGCCAAAAGCAACTGTTGACTCAGCTTGTGATGGGGGTCTTAGATCCTCGTTTGCTTGTGGTAGAGTCACCAAACATGATGGAAGACCATCAGAGTAAACATTTGAAAGCTATTGTACAATGTATATATAATTTATGATTCCTCCTAATTTTCAGGGTAATAAGGAATCTTTCTGCATTTGCAGCAAGGTTTTGGCAAGAAACTGATCGCTCTATCTTCTTTGACCACCTTTATCCGATAGGAGGAATGCGTTTTAAGGACTAAAGTGCCCAAGTGGAAAAGAGTATAAGCGTCACCCCCGGAAAGTGACCACATTTCACTTATACATCTGAAAGAAGTATCTGCAACAAAGAATACAACCCCCCCATGTCACAAGTTTAATGTCTGGTGGCCATTAGTCAAACGTCTTGTGAGCCAAAAATGAGAAAACTATCTTCAAATTTCAAACAGGGCGGTGGTTTTCAACTGCCTTACTACATTGGGTGGGTCATAAAAATATTGTTAGTGTGCAGAATTCTAAAGAACAAAACATTCCTTGTCAGAATTATTACAGGCATTTACAGCCGCAATATAAGATTTTCCGAGATACACCTGATGCAACTGTTGGATGTGAAGTGATAGATAATATATGAATGAATGAATGAATGAAGTTATATTTATATAGCGCGTAGCTACCCGGAGGCCTCCTAGCGCTTAAAGACGGCAATTAGAGCAGAAAAGAAAGGGTCACTGGAAAGCTGAGGGAAAAAGGTAGGTTTTAAGATGTTTGCGGAAGAGAACCATGTTGGGTTCGCTACGGAGCGTGAGGGGGAGAGTGTTCCACAGATTGGATGCATTTAGAATGAAGGACCGTCCACCCCATTTTGCTCTACGGACTTTTGGTGGCGCGGTAAGGAAGGTGTTACTGGACCGAAGGGACCTAGTCGGTTTGTAGGGTACGATCAAGGATTGAAGAATTTGTGGGCCATGTTTGCTAGACACATGGCCTTAAACTGAATCCTTGCACGGATGGGCAGCCAGTGTAGGGACCTCAGGGCGGGTTTGGCTGACTGTCTGCGAGGGATCTGTGTCAAGTGACGCGCCGCACAGTTTTGGATCACCTGTAGTTTATTTAATGTGGATTGGGGAGCGCCAAGATAGAGCGCGTTCCCGTAGTCCAGGCGAGATAAGATTAGTGCTTGGACCATAATTCTCCTGGCTTGAAAAGGAAGTAGGGGGAGAATTTTTCTGATCAGGCGTAACAGACCGAAACATATGGCTGAGAGCTTCGTGGTCTGATAGTTGAAGCTGAGAGTATTATCAAGCCAAATGCCTAGACTTTTGATTTGGTGCTTTGGAGGTGGCAGAGGGCCCATGCAAGGGGGCCAAGAGATGGGGGAAGAGGGCGAGGGTGACTTTCCCAGGAACATGAGTTCGGATTTTTCCCCATTTAATTTGAGGTGTGAATGGTACATCCAATGTGCGACTGCCTCTAGACAGAGGCGAAGAGTGTCCGATGAACCCTCCGGATGGTTAAGGGCCACCACTAGCTGGGTATCATCGGCATAGGTGATTATTTTGATGCCGAATGGAAGTACTACCTCAGCTAGGGGGGCCATATAAGAGTTAAAGAGGGTGGGACTAAGAGAGGATCCCTGGGGGACCCCGCACTTAAGAGGCCATTGCTTGGAGGTGGTAGTCCCTTCAAATACCTGATAACAGCGGTCCTCTAAGAAGGATTGAAACCACGTATGAGCATTTTTCCTGATCCCCAGGTTGGAAAGCCTATCGAGCAGAATGTTGTGGTTAACAGTGTCAAAGGCGGCACTGAGGTCGAGCAGAATGATAGCTGCTGATCCGCCCTGGTCAAGAGGTTTCCTGGCCTCTTCCGTAACAGCCAGTAGTGCAGTTTCTGTACCTAGCTGAGGGCGGAAGCCTGTTTGGGAGATATGCAGTAAGTTGTTAGATTCAAGGTAGTTGACTAAAATGGAATTGATGTGGCGTTCGGTCAATTTGCTCAGCCACGGAAGAAGGGAAATGGGTCGATAGTTGGCCAGGTTTGAAGGGTCCAGGTTAGGTTTTTTCAAAAGCGCTCTGACCTGGGCGCATTTCCACGCGCGGGGAACTCTACCAGAGATGATAGAGGAGTTCAGGATATTCATAATGACCGGGCCGACCATGTGTAAGACCAGGGCTAATTGCTGCGGGGGGCAGGGTCAATAGGGGAGCCAGATGTGACACTGGAGCAAAGAGTGTCCAGAGTTTTAGTGTCAAGCAGGGGAAAATTCTCCAGGGTTTTTGATGACTTTGAACTAGGACTAGGGTCTGAAAAGTCGGACACATAGGGCGAAAAAGACTGGCATATGATCTGAATTTTTTGGTTAAAAAATTCTGCCAGCTTATTGCAGTGGAGGGAGTGGTCCTTGATTTTAAGAGGTTCCGTAGGAACAGATGAGAGGGATTTGGCAATTTTGAAAATTTCCCTGGGAGCAGAGGCGGCGGCATTAATCTTCTCCGCATAGAAGCGTGTTTGGGTGGATTTGATCTCTGATTTATAATGTTTTATTGCTTCTTTATAATCATGTTTCCTGTCAGCCTCATAGTTCTGTCTCCAGCTTCGTTCTAGGCGTCTACATGATTGCTTTAATTTCCTCAGACTAGGGGTGTACCAGGGCGCCGATTTCTCCCTAACTTTTTTTTGGGCTGGAACCTTAGGCAGAAATGAATCTAGCGAGTTACAGATCCAGAAATTAAATTTCTCATTCGCTAGCTCAGGGTTGGGGTCATAGGTAGGTTTGCTGATGGCTAATTTAGTGGACCAAGTAGTGGTCGAGAGCTTAGCCCATTGTCTCTGTAGTGTGTTTATCGGTGACTGGGGGGGGGGGGGTGGAGTGCGCGGGCTCCCAGACCATAGGCACTACTCCCGTGGTCAGACCACGGGAGTGGGATGGGAGTGGCCACGTACAGATTATGTACATTGCTAAAAACAGGGTCAAGTAGGTGGCCTTTATCATGGGTTGGACATGAACTCTTTTGAATAATTTGTAAGGCAGAGAGGCCTGTAGCCAACTCTATAGTAGTCGGGTTCGAGATATCGTCCAGATGAATGTTTAGGTCACCGAGCACGGTAAAGTTAGAGAGATTTATAGCTCGTTCTGCCACAAATGATGGGAGGGACGAGAGAAATTGACCCAAGGGGCCGGGAGGTCGGTAGATCAGAAGGCCGGAAAAGGTGCATACAGGGGAGAATTCCAAGGCGAACTGCATGCTTTCTCAGTCGGAAAGGCCGTCTGAGGGGAAACTGCGGCAGCTTATAAATGCTTTATATATTATAGCTAAGCCTCCGCCTTTGGCAGTTTTCCGGTCCAACCTGCAAATACGGTAGTCCAGAGGAAGAGACTGGACAATATCCGGTGCAGAGTTGTCATGGAGCCAGGTTTCAGTTAAAAATAAGACGTCAGGTTGACGATTTTCTAAAAGAAGATGAAGTTCTGTGGAGTGTCTGGGCAAGGAGCGGCAGTTTAGCAAAAGTAGCGTGAGAGGTGGGGAGGGCATATGTAATTTTTTGAGAGGGGATAGCAGTGAGAAGTGACAAGAGGAACAGGTGTATTGCGTGGCAGGATTAATAGAGTGGGCGCACTTAACAGGTGTGGGGCCCCTAAGAGCTTTAAGACGATGTCCACTATAATGGATACTGGGGTTGCCACCGTCAAGGGTTCTGGCCCCTGGTCCCAGTCGGTCGCGGACGGGCGCAGACGGGCTTGCCTTTGGCGCGCCTTCGGTGCGCCGTCGGCGCGCCCGCTGCGCGCGTCCGCTGCGTGACTGTGAGTGCATCAAGATAAGTGCCGGGTCAGCGCGAGCGAGGAGCGCTGATTGGCTGACTGTGGAACCGGAAGTAACCTGCCCAAAGGAGTGTCTCCGTCCAGCCCTCCGCTCAATGGCACAAGCCAAGTCGGACCGGGGCTTCGGAGCACTCTGTGCAGGAGGTGAGTAAAGTGCAAGGAGCAAGGCACACGAATAACAATTTAGCAGCACAGTAAAAGAAACGTATTAAGATGGTTAAAAACGGCCCATATGGGGTAGATTCTAAGTATTTAAAAAGAATAGTTACAACAGCTAGCGGCAGCACCTCTTCAGTTCAGGCTCTGCGCGCGTGTCAACCAAGTTACTGAAATTCTGTCTCCTTGCTGCCTGAATGAATCTCATGTATTCCTGTTACAACCCAAGATGCCCCTAGAATAAGAGCTCAGGGACATAGCAACCAAGATCAGCAATAGAGGACAATGAAACAGATCGCATCGATCTGCACAAGAGAAAAAAAGTAAAACTCAAGCAGAAAGAGGAAATAAGCTAGTTGTAAAGGTCGAAAGTGAACCACCAGAATCCAGGGTACATACAGTACTCACTTGATTGCCTTGAGAATGACACAATTGCATATAAAAAATATACCCCTCAGGTAGCTCTGCAAATCTGAGGCACAGAGGAAGCATTCTGCATCGACCTCTGTGATAGGTATTCCTAAGAGTTTTTAGATGTTTGAGGTGTTAAAGTGATGCTCGGCTAGTCTAAGATTATGTCTTCCGGTATTGAGGCTGTCACTGTACCATGGTTGCAAATCCTTTGTGGATAGTCTTTTTAGTTGTAAAGGTGCAGTTGAGTCATATTCTTCATGGAGATAGTATAGTGATCTGTGAGATCTTGTACGTCTACCATATTTTCAGGGGGTACTAGGATGCCATCACTGAGTGATGTCAGATTGGTGAGATTGATATTTCTTGTGTTTCTTTTCCAAATGTTCAGTTTGAGTACTTGTGTGGTAGTTGCTCACAAGGGACTAGTGATGAGGAAGGTGAGGCGGTGATTGTCCGAACAATTACAGGGGATGATAGATTTCAATTATGTTTTGAGATGATAAGATCTAGGCTCTCCCCCTTGTTTTGTGTGGAGCTATCACAAATTTGTATTAAGTTAAGATCCGTAAGAAAAGATTTAAGGTTGATAAATATAGGGTCATTCAGATCACTCCAGTGGAGGTTGAAGTCCCCGAAGAAGATTTGAGTGCAATATTGACCAGTGTTTGTTGTGATGATATCCATAATTTGTTCTACTAAGGAGAGATTATCAACAGACGGATGATAGAATGTGTGCAATTTGCAGAGGGGGTTGTTATTGCAGGCAATCTCAATACATAGATATTCACATGATGAAAGAGCAGGGGACTGTATCTGTTTAACTGAAAGGCTGTTACGGTGAATAAAAGTGATGCCTCCACCTAGTTTGATGGGTCTATCTAGTCTGGTGATATCATAATTAGGAGGGACTAGAATGTCGAGGACAGGTGCAGTAGACTCATTTAGCCAAGTTTCGGTCAGGATTCTGCGCCAGGATGAGATCTGCGAGGTCCGCTGCGTGCCTAACAGCCGATCTACAATTGAGAAGAATGCATTTCAGAAAGGATTTGGGAAATATCCTTAGAAGTCTGGGTAAGTGTAACTCTCTTGAGGTTATGTTTATTTATCATTCTGTGGTTGGGTTTAAATTCCCTGTGAGGGTTTGCAGAGATAGATTGGATTTGACTCCGATTGTCAATGCTCCCATAGTGAAGAGGGTTGTATGATAGAGTGATTCGATATCTTTCTCCGATAATGAGTTAGAATCAGAGGATCGCATGGGTATAGAGGGTGCGTTGTGGCAGGGAAGGGTTCTCTATCTCAGCAATGGGCACTTTGGAACGGAAGAGGATGGTATGGGTGTGGGGGGAATTGGAGGCATAGAACAGAAAGAGTTAAGTTGTTCAAGGCCAGGCGTTGTCGAACTGAGATTCATTACTTATCCTATGATTGGTAGTTGACCTAATGGTGAGATGTATAAGACTATGCAAGTCTTCCTTTATTTGATGTAATGTTTGTGCGATCCCATCCATCCTGGACGCTAATAGGATGTGCAAGGATAAAGTAGGGGCTTTTCGTAAGGGAAGAGGGGGAGATGGGGTGCTGGAATCTGTGCTGGTCAGGTATGTTTGGTCAGCTGAGGGAGACATGGGGGAGTGGCCTCAACATTGAGATCTTGGAGTGTTGGAGTGTAGGAGGTGTGGTGTTGAATCCTGGATAGCGTAGTGCTGTTGGGCAGGGGGATGTGCGAGTAGTGATCTAGAATGGGAGGGGTCAGAGGCTTTCTGATTAGTTGGCAGGGGTCAGGGTGAAGTGAAGGAGGCAATGTCAATGACTGGTTGAAGTCTGGGATATTGAGTTTAGGCCTTGGGACTACTATGGATTGTAGCAAGGGGGGGTGGGAAGGAAAGTCAGATAAGTAAATGGTTACCATGGCTATATGGTTGAGCAGTGTTTGCACTCAGTGTGAGGTGGGAATGTGGTGAGGTATAGTGAGTGATTGGGGTTGGCTCAGATGCTCTTGAAGGCAAATACATGTTGTAAGCCTGTTCATAGATGCCTTGGGAGGGGGAGGGAACAATAGTGGTTGCAGTTTTTTTGATTAAGAGGAACATTTTCTCAAATACCTCTAGGTTGAGATCTGAGACTTGGATGAGGATTGCCCCATGTAAATGTAGATGGTTGCTTTTGCTTTGTAGACAGAAAAGAGGGTTACCAAGAGTCTTAAGCCATGGAGAGTTTTTTTGGATGCAGAGAAAAGTCTGAAAATTCAGGATTTAAAAACATTTTCAATTTCCATGTCTGCTGGAGCATCAGCGGTACTTCGCAGCAAAGATGTCTGATTTCAATGCAACTAATTGGATACAGCTTCAGGCTTGTCCCGCTGGAGAATTTTGAGCTCCACAGAAAAAAAACTGAGTTTGAAGGTAGAAATCTTGACCAAGCAAAGGTGTGAAAAATATCTGCCCAAAGAGAGTACTTAGGCGGCAGCAAAATTTGAATTTCTCCCACTCTGAGATTTTCACACTAAAGTCAAAAACTTAAGTGGGTAGTCATCCAGCAGGTATTTGGCTTGGAGATTTTCGGCACATACAGCCTTCGACCTTGACCCTCTGGAGGATTTTGACTTCCAATAAAAAGAAAAACACTTAGTCAAAGAATTAAATAGCAGACCGAGACTACCTACTTGGTATATCCGACAGGCACACATCAAGGACAACCTGAAAATGTGTCTATGTCCCAGTCAACTGCAAACAGTAATTTCTAGTTTACAAAAACTTCACCTTCTGCATTAACACCTTAAAAATTCATATCTCTGGTTCCCCTTATTGGGTTTTGTCGGCTTGGTGAAAGTTTTCTTATTCATTTGTTCTTAATTTTTAGAAACTGGTTGTGAGATTTTTATTGAGTTGGGTTTGGAGTTTTTTATTTTACTTGACACATTTTCTTAAATTAAGCTTGTCTGCACTGTACCAGAGCTACAAGGGACTGAGCCCAGGTTCAACCTATTGAAACTGTTTTCCCATAATGCTGGGACTTATTATCTGGGTGGAACTCATATCCTGCTCAACTAACAACGCATTTTCTTACATTTTGTATACATCGTTTTTCCATCTGTCTTACCTGAATTATGTGTTGTCTGCCTGTAAAAAGTGAGCTTATTATATTGTTTTTAAATTGCCTCAATCCAAATCCTTTTATTATGAATCCCTTTGAAGATAATAGAATGTTGTGGTATTAGATGGGCAAACATCAACACAAAACATTTTTTTAAAAGTAATAAACAGAAAGCTATAGAATGCCAGAGACACAGTTGTTAATGGATCTTGGGGAACTAAACTTTGCATACAGGTGACTAAGTGCACTACTATGAGTGTTTTGGAAAGCTTTGGAGGACAGAAATGTTAGGCTTAGACCCACTGCCATGTCACCCTCCTAACCACACCTATTCAGGCATTTAGAGCAATGGATGTGGTCTCATAAGGTGTAAATATGAATGCAGCACACCATATCCTGCCCATTTCCTTGATAGCTTTCGATTAATCAAAGATGGTAACACCCATGGTGTCTCTTCCCTCACCTGATCACTCCGTCCATGGAGCCTGTGCACACAATGTTGTCTGTGATTGGTATCATACAATCAATGGACTCGGCTTTCACAGCAAATCGGTCACTTGTCGCTCCAAAGCCATCCCAATTAAAGAGATAAATTGTCCCCTCGCTGGAGCCGCAAGCCACTTTTTTTCCTCTCTAGAAAAAAATAAGTGAAACAGTGCCAATAAAGTTTGAACAAAGAAAAATAAGTGTCTCTTGTGCTAGATCCTCAAGCCACTGACCCAAGGGTAGTTATACTTATTCAATCAAAGTCAGGATTGTCTTATGGGAAATCAGTGAAACTTGGTGAAAATAATCATAGGATGACAGTGACAATAGTCTCTGTACTAGCGAAGAGGCGATACAGCTGTTTACCTGGTACCATGATACTTGCATGAAATATTTTGGAAATGAAGCAGAATAAGGTCAGGGAAGACACTGTTCACAGACAGAATCAATGTTCACAGAACATGAGCTTGGTTAAGACTGAGGTATAACTATCTGCAGACTGGATATAAATCTCACTTTGTGGTCAGAGTCTATGAAGTTAGGTTTCCAATGGCATGTGGAAGTACGGGAAAAATAACTGTACTCTACTCTCCGGGAACTGACTTTGTGATTGCTCTTCATCATTCAGAACTGATTCAGAACCATGCAACACAGCAGACTGAATGAAAACTTCTATTTCAAGGAGACGTATGTATTAAGAATTCAGACCAGGGACATCTGAGCACATCAATCAGTGTGTCAGTGCTTGCCCTCATCTGCGCACTCTTAATAGAGCCTCCTCAGTTGCAGTTGTTTTTGCACCTGCGGGGATGCAGTCTTCCCAGCACTTCCCTTCTCGCCATCGCATTTACAAGGTGCCAGTCTGTCTACGTCTGAGCCATGACCAGACTAGAGCTTGTGGAACTGGATCTAGAACAGCTTTTTGCAGCCTTCAGGCGTATGGCATGGATAAGGGCCCCAGAACATCTGCTCAAAATGTGGTCTACCTCTGCACTTTTAAATGGTTGTGCAGTTTCTGCTCAGGTTGCAAACTCTGAATGCTCTTCCATTTCTTACTTGGCTCATGAGGGTGGACTGTAAGTAGCGGGCCCTATATTCCAGTTACTGTAATTGTATTTACTCACTTAAAAAAGTGCTTCCAGGGGTTATACACCTGTTGATTCTAGGTGGACCCTGCAGAGTGTATATCCCCTTGGTGTGAAACAGGGACCCCCATGGGTTAAGCCACTGTTATTTCTGGGCGGATCCCACACAGTAAACATCCTGATGTTTAACAGTGCCTCCAACAGTGGGTCTCTTGTCACTACTGAGTGTATTTCATGCAATCTACTCTCTGGGGACCTCCAGCTATCCGCATGCTATGCATTCTCTGACAGTCTCAACTTTAGCATACTGAACAAATCTAATTATTGTAGGTAACACAACTTTTATTCGCACACTAGCAACATCCTACTTATGTGCAGTGACATTCAAAATGCATTATTGCAAGCACCTTTTTGACACCCACATGCCTCACACACATAGGTCAAACTACATCTAATATACTATCAATTATGCATTTAGAAGAGTGCCAGGAACTCTATACAAATTGGAACACTTCATCGTCTCATTAGCATCATTCTGTTTCATCAGCATCATTCTGTTGGAATTTACGGAAGCCAGAACGAAATTGGAGTCACATGGCAAGGGGGAAGACCAAGCCTTAGAAGCCTATCGGGGATGATGAGGGGGTGCTTATGAGGGACTGAGAGACTCTGTAATGCAGACAGTAGTTGCTGAACTGGAAGAAGTGTATCAAGATGACGCTAGAGTAAACCATGAAGTGGTCCATAAAGCTGGTGTGCCACCAATGCCACGGGCCTGTGGAAATCGATAACAAACTTTCAGGTACATTTGAGCAGCAGAAGAACAAATGGGAAGAGGACAAACCACCATATTCTCTAGTTTCACATAAATGGAAAACACCAACATGAGGCCACACACATCACCAAACCCATTTAAAATTTTCCATCTACAAATTGACTCTGTCACAATAAAGGAAGGCAGAGTGGGTAGGATAAAAAAAAGGCATGCCCTCGGAGGTACAATTCAACTACAGTGAATGGCCAGATGGCTGGTGAGGTATACTAAAAAAGAGGCAGTTGCCTGGGTGGGAGTCCCCATATAAAAAGAAGCCAAACAAGCTGATAGAGTTGTTCTGATGTTTCAGGCAAGACTACTCTGTTGCAAGAACGCGGTCACTGATGTGTCCTTTGTGCAGACCTCATCGGAAGTGCTGGCAAGAACTGCCGGTCACCTAATGAACTCACCATCAAGCACCTCACCTCTTGATTCGCTCATGGCCTATAATCAGAATACCTAAAATAAAAAAACCTTACACCATAAAACTATTGTCCTGTGACATATGATTGAACCCACACCCAAAAAAGTATGCTGTGCAAAGGTTTAAGACAACTGAGTGGATATGCATCTGCCATTAAAGTGGTGCATGTGTCTCAGCCATCTTTACGTAGGCCACAGCAATGGGAACATTAGAGCCTACCAAGTATCCATCATCATTTCTGTGTTTACTAGCAAAATTCCAAAAGACAGTGACTTGAACTGCTGAAGACAAAGCATTGAACTGCATAGTCAAAATCCCATAGTAAAAACCGCAACAGTTGCTTTTGGACTGTCTGTGTAAAGAAAAACATATCTGATGAATCTTTTTTTATTACCACATTATATACACTTGTAAAAAGGTTTAAGGTAATCACAGTAGCCTCCTCAATGGGGTTGGTGGTGATGAATGTGACCAGAAAGAGCACTTTAGGTAAAAGATTGTGTTCTTGCATTAAACACAGCGGACCATGACTGTACCAAGATGTTGATATAATCTCCTGGGATGTAATTTTTACCATTTACAACATGCAATCAATCTGATGATTTTCTAGAACCACCACCCAGAGGTTTGCAGGTAAAGGTCTTGAGACGGTTGACAGAATGTGCTAGTCTCCTACAGTGAAGTCTGCCTTGAAATGCCAAATTAAAAGAGCTATCTGGATGGAGCCTGATGATATGAAGAGATCCTTTTAAGTTAGAGGTCAAAGCAAGCGATAAAGATGGCTCACCGGAAGGCAAAGTGGGGCAAGATTGTGGGCAATGCTGTACCAACATGCACTATAATTGAATTGCTATCAGTGAGGTCCCGCAACGAATCTCAGAACTCTGCTAACAACTTCATTGCTTGAAGTATTCAAGTATGTATCCTGCAGACCTACACGAGACATTCAGGGACTTTAGAGTTCGGCGGACAGAATAATCCTACATGGCAGATGTTCTGTCTACCTCATTACAAGTGCCATAAGCTTTAATGTTCTTGTAATACTGCGGACGGGGCATCCATCGTGACGGAGTGACAGAGTATCCCATCTGCAAAATTCTAACTAAAGCCCTCAATCCGTAGTTTTCAAAAAGCATAATTTGAAATAATCCCTTGACATGCAATGGGTCTAGGGTAAGGATGTCACTGAGGAAGAAAAGTTGTAGAAATGCCCTTAATCCCACCCAGTCTTCGCTGCTAGCACTAATTTGTATTAGAGTAGAAACTCTGTTTTTTTCAGATCCACTGCAACCACTCTCAGAAGAAAGAGATCTTGCTCTTACCTGAGGACATTCTGAGTTACTAAAATTAGGACGCTGCAATAAGAGGTGTTGGAGGCAGAGGGAAAGAATAACCTTCTTTCTTGATTTTCACTAACTATTTTCCTGGATACAGGTGTTCACTGGGACAGGAAAAAGCACACACTGAAGCTAAAATAAACAAATAAAAAACTTAGAGACAGAGAGGGAAACAAAGGTACTGACAAAGATACAAAGTCACATGGAAAGTAGTCGACAGCATGGAGACTAAAAGGCATAGACAATGCGAGTGGAGGCAACAGACAAAAGAATACAGAGGCATTGCTTACATGAGTGAACAACATGAACAATGGGGTAGGAGAGCGCATGCACCAGAAGAAGGGAACATGGGCACTAGACAGTGTAGCTCAGATGCTAGGACCGAGAGACAGAGGCATCTGGATACATCAGCATTGGTATCAGAAAATGTGGCACTATGTCATGGAGATAGACAACGGCATCAGAGGGAGGCACAGGGGTCAGACTAGGGACACACATGCTTTGAGACAGAAGATACAGGGACAGCCACGAAGACAGCGGGGTGCCTTTGCCAAAACCAGTAGACATTGGTGGATGAATGAATGATATGGCATTTATATTCCGCACAAACTAAACCAACTACCTCTGGAACAAAGTGTACTTGCGCTAGGTGGAAAACACTAAGTAGAAACAAAATAACAGACACACACTGCCCTGAAAGAGACCTGTACATGAAAGACCCAGGCCCCGGATCAGGAGGATGTATCCTAGATTTTATTCGGGAACAGAAACATTTTAAGATGTTTTCTAAAGACTGCCAAGTGTGGATACGAACTAAGTTCCAAAGGAACAGAATTCCATAATTTGGCAAGAACAACTGATAGAGATTTATCCCAAATTTAGCCTTTCTAAACTTGGGAACAGTCACCAAAAGGGCATGGAGTGATGTCAAAGGTACCAAATAAAGAGAGCCCTAAAGTAGGAGTGGTGCAGTTCTTTATAAAGGGTCTTGTGGCAAAGACAAAATGCCTTAAATTGACATCTCTTCTGGATTGGTAGCCAGTGTAGACTTACAAGTTCACCTGAGATGGATGCAGACATTTTAAGACCCAACACTATTCAGGCCATAGTATTCTGCAGTAGTTGTAATTTCTGCAAGAAATATTCTAAAATGTCAACATTCAGGATCAGGGACTGAACAAGATGCTTCCTAGAGTCGGTGGAGAGGAACAGCAGAATCTTTCTGATAATGCTCAGGATTGTAAAGCCAGTTAAGCATGTGATCTTACTGTGTTCTTCAAATGCTAGGTCATGGTCAATCCAAATGCCAAGATCCCAAGCCTGGTCAACGGGAGTAGGAGGAGTGCCAAGAGAGGCTGGACAACATTCATGGGATCATAGATTAGAGCAGGGGTGGCCGGCATGGCTCACGGGTGGTGGGGCGGGTGTGACTGGGGAGGGGAGGCAATGGTCGCGTAAGATGAAAATGAAAATATATATTTTTTTTAAATCTTACCTTGCCGCCTGCTGTGTCCCGCCTCTCTGCTCCTGCTCTCCTCGTGCACTTCAAGGAACAGGAAGCAGGCCCCACTGACCAATCATAAAGCTGCAATGCAGTGTTGTGAATGGTTTGAGCATCCTGGTTCGACGCTCAACCATGGAATGGGGGCCTGGGCATGTTCTCCATGCAGGCTGTAATGCAGCCTACATGGAGAACGGGAAAAGTGCGCATGACTGGTTTGGGTGGCCCGAGAGGGCCGACCAAACAGTCATTGCGCACTTTGGAATGGGCAAACCACTCTAAGCGCAAGGCAGCACCACCCACCCGCCCGCAAAGCAGCAGGAAACAGCATAAAATTATAATAACACAAAGTTATTGTCATTTTATGTTTTTGCTTTGCACTGCTTAAAAGCAGTGGGGCGACTCTCTCCTGCCCTGCTCCAAGAGCAGAGCAGCACCACCCACCCACCCGCAAAGCAGCAGGAAGCAGCATTGAATTATAATAACGCAAAGTTATTATCATTTTAGGTTTCTGCTTCGCACTGCTTAAAAGCAGTGGGGCGACGTTTCACCGCCATAGCGGAGGAGCCGCCACTGGATTAGAGTACAAAAACCCCAATTTCAGTTTTATCCTTGTAGAGGATGAGAGAATTGGATACCATCCAATTCGAAACCTCTTCCAGGCAGTTCCTGAAATGTTTTGCTGTATTGCTAGAATCATTCTCTAATGTAATCAAATTGTTATTGTCCGTGTATGAATAAGAAATGTTGACAAAAGATTCTAGAAGTTTTGCTAATGGAGAGACATATAGGTTGAACAAGTTAGGGCTCAAAAACGATACGTGTGGTACACCTCAGACACAGATGTTGGAGAGGACCTACATTTGGAGACAGTAACTGCCTGGGTTCTATCAGACAAAAAAGATAGAAACCAGGCCAGAACAATCCCATTCATCTCCACTGATCTGAGTCTGAGTAACAAACACGAATGAGAAATGGTGTCAAAAGCAGCTGACAGATGTAATAAAATCAGTGTGCCCACACCATTGTTGTCACTAAGGTCTCTAATGTCTTGCGTAGCCTTGACCAGTACTGTCTCAGCCGCAAGACTCTTGCAGAAACCAGACTGGGACAGATGAAGACAATGGTTATTCTCAAAGAATGCTGCAAATTGTTTATTTACCTCACTTTAGTGAATTTAGCATAAAGAGGAAGCAGAGAAATGGGACGATAATTAAACATGTTGTTAGGGTCTAGTGATGGCTTTTTAAGAAAGGCAGTGATCAGGGCCTACTTCCAAGAGTCAGGGACACTTCCTGCTGTCAAATAAAAGATGCCGAGGTACAAATTATAAGGTGTAACCACCTTACAGACCTTTTTCAGATTTAGAATGAGGAAGTCATCCAAAGGAGAGGCTGAAGATGTAGAAGCCTAAGGCCCGCCATTTGTTCTTTGAAAATGGCAGTGAAGGATTCCCAGGATGCCCAGGATGCCTGGCTCAAGCTGCTGATAGTTCTGGAGCCCTGAGGAGAGTGGGATGTGAGTAAGCTACTTATTCTGTCTACAAATAAATTATATAAATAATCACAAAGCTCTTGTGAGAATGGTAGAGAAATACTGATGCCAGGACGAGGACCGGGGCAGGAAGTCGCAGATGCCAAGACAGGGGAGCAACAAGATGATGGGGTAGAGAGTAGCACAGGAGGTAAAGGTGCCAAGAATAGAAGAGACAGATGACAAGAGAGTGAGACACAGATACATGGATAAATAGGCACCCGAACAAGAGGAAATAGGTGCCATTACTGGAGTGCACAGTCAAGAAGACAAGCAGGCAAATGCCTCAGGATAGGGAAACCTAGGAGTCCCAAGGGGCAGACAATAGGGACGGATAGGCAAAGAAAGCTGGATTGGGAAACACAGTAGTTTTGACATAGGGAGATATGGACATCAGGGTAATAAATGAGAGTTACTGAGCAGTCCAATGCAGACTTGGGATAGGAGGCATAAGCATCATAACCAGGAGAAGAGGCACCCAGTTAGGGAGGCAATGTAATTTGAACAAGGAAACAGACGTCTGGGCAGGATGACACAGATGAAAGGACAAGTAGGCAAAGGGATTTGACAGGAAGCCAGAAGATCTGGGGCAGGGAGGCACAGGCCCCAAGGGAAGGTAAACACAAACACAAGGGAAAAAAGGTTTACATGCACACAAGCAGGGAGACACAGGCATCATAAAAGGTAGACAAGTACCATGCCAGTGAAACACGGACAGTGCACCATGTAGACACACAGAATGAAGCAAGAACTCTCCTCCCCCAAGGAGGGCACAGACTTTAGAAAAGGAAGACAAGGACACTGTACAGGCAGACACACGCAGTGGGAAAAAGACACAGATCGTGGGATACAGAGACGTAGAGTTTGGGAAACAAAGACACAAACACAGGCTGGCACACTGAACTGACAGATCAGAAGAAGGCTCTGCCTTACAGATGAGAAAACACCCTTTTCTGCCATAGAAGGCAGTCAAAAAGAATATTTTACTCCCCTCCCAATTAAGTCCAGGACACTGTTTCTAACAGAGAGACTGAGAATCTCCAGTGATGGAGAACTCTGCACACTGATATTCAACCTACTATTATAGGAAGACAATCTACCTTAACTAGAGGCATAGAGAAATATCTCCTGGGAGCTCAGTGATAAATACCGTTGACCCCCACCACCCCAGCCACTCACTTTGTAAAGCGCTATCCTACCTTCATTAGAGCAATAGACGTTAGATCTCCATCCTGGTACTCAGAGAGCAGATCAAAGCGACGGCGCTTGATGTTGAAGACGCCCATGGTTCCGTCACCACTGCATGAAGGAGAGGTAATCTTTGTTATCATCAGGGACTTTAATTAGGATAATAAATGCAAAACCCACCGCTACAGTAATACAACTAGACAAAATGTCACCAGAAAAGAAACTAATATCTACAGTAAATAAAAATGAATGCACCAGCTATTTCTTCTAGTTTCTCACCTTTTATGCTGCATAATAATGAAATTCCTAATGTGTTAATAATATTCATGCTAAAATGATATTGCTAGTAATTAGGATTAAGTTAAGATAGTTTGAATAAACAGATCTCAGGCAAAATAGGGTTGCCTCGGACAGGAATCGAGCACATTAACTTCACACTGGATCTGGCATCTTCACACATGGAAATGTCCAAGTTGTCCCAAGTCCCAACAATGTGGGTTTCCCCCATATTAATGAAGTTTACACTCCACTGCACAGTTCATACCCTGGTTTAAGAGTGAATAAAGCAAAACTACAGATGTATGCGGGCCCAACAAATCCCATGCATAAGTATCTGCTGCAGTCCTGGACAACTAATGACCTTGAAAATATATACTTAATAGTCATAGTAATAAAACATTAGAAACACCAGCAGCTGCAAAGGAAGAAATACACTTTTTAGTCCTAAAAAGTATGAAAAATATACCATAAAAAAAAACATGGATGGCCAGATCTCCAGGACTTCAGGATTCAAACTAATTAGCCTTTTTTCCAACATATCAGTTGCATGGTTGGCTGTAGACTTATCAATGGCCATTTTTACGCGTTTTATGAAGCACAGCTGTCACACACAAATCCGATGAAGCAGTCCTTTTTGTGACAATATTGAAATATTATTTATCTTTTCTGCAGTTGTCATTGCTTTTACTGCAGCTTCTTTGCCCAGAGAAGCATCTCAAACAGACACATGTGTAATATTGTTGATGCTTCCCTAGACAGATGCGGAGACTGGATGTTGCTTTGCTAAAGTACTGCATAGGTGTAGTATTATTTTTGTATATCAGCACTGTTCAGGTTGTTATAATGATTTCAACCAATGAGATGTATTACAATTATGCTTAAGTCTAAGTGACTGACTTTTTACAGCATATGCAGGGAGTCCACTCGTGCTTTCACATGCTTGTTTCCGGTCCAGGGACAACCTGGCTTGGCAGTTCGGGCTGGACTGTTCCCATGAGGCACAGGCTCAAGACTGATTTGCATATGGCCAGGTCTAAATTGGGGTGGCATTGGTGATCAAAAGAATGATGGATTTAACCCAGATCTCTTGACTGGGAGAGAATGTTTTGATTTGTTCTGCATTCCGTCCATCAATTGTGTGTCCTAACACAGGAAAGCTGCATCTGTTGCAAATGTCTGTCGTGTCACGGGTGCCAGGTTCCTTAAATGTTTCCATTATAATTATGCTGTGGGACTTTTACCAGTTGAGATTCACCTCTATTTGCTGTGACACTTTCACTAGATTCTACCATACACTGTCTATTGATCATCCGCTTTTTGGAATGGCCACCACCTTAATTTCACCTAGGGTTCAGCAGTAGACATCAATATCATTCCTATGTTTGAAAATGTTTATTTCACCGTGACAACCCATAAAATATATAAAAAACACAATTCATAATACTCGTCCAGTTCATATAACAATTGTATACAGAGAGCAAAATACGCACTTTAACAGCTAGATTACATAAAAGTGCAACTTGTCAATTATAAGGGAGCCCCAATTTTTTCCGATGTATCCATACGGAGAATAAGAATTTACTTCGGTCAGGCACAATTACTGTATTTGTGTCAGACTGAAGCACTCGTAGAGCTAGTTTATAGTCTTGAAATTCCAGATTACAACATAAGGGGTGTATCCAGTCTTGCAGTTGAATAAATATGATAGAAGAACAGAACATATTCAATATTTTCCTTCCCAATACTAAATGCTTTGTAAAACCCACTGCTAGTCAGTCCACTGTCCCGCTTGCAAGTAAAACAGATAAGAAGTAATGTTACAAATCTGAACTTAAAATATAGCGTTTTAGCTGTGAAGGAACTATTTCATCTAAATATACTTTAAAAGATAGAGCTAATTCAATATCTAAAAATGTATCTGACAGACTGCCAGTTTTTGTATTCATTCACCTTTTCCCACAAAATGATGCCAATAGCTATTTTTATGGTGTTCCTTGCTGCTCAGACCACATTCTTTCCAACCCCAGAGTACAAAGCCAAGACTTGATATGGCATAATAAATGCAGCTTGCGATTCTTATCTAGTCTTAAAATCTCCTTTAATCCATTGCTAAAAGATTCCAGCTCTGATGTTATCCACAGCCTGGCCCAGTATAGTAATGGACTGAGAGCTGCCAAATTATTTTATTGTTTTGAGAGAAACATCAAAATAGAGGGGAAGAACTAGACTACTCTGTGGTGGATTAAGTAGGGATCTAACAAAATGGTTTGCCCTAATGGTAAACTCTTTGGTGTTACCCATGCTCCGAATTTCCTGCCCCATAAAGGGCTGTCGATTGAGCTGTTTCTTTACAGACCTCTAACAATCTTGTCTCACTTGTTGCCACCCAACCTCTCCCAGTCCAACAATCCTTTCTGACAGTGAGAAGTGTCAAGATCATGTTAGAAAAGGAAACAACCCAGTCATTACATCGCACTACATTTACAACGCAGCCTTTACATCGCACATCCTTTACAACGCATGTCACTACAAAGCACCTATTACATTGCATGTCACTGCAACGCATGACACTAACGCATGTCACTACAATGCAGGCATTACAACGCATACCACTACAACGCATAGTACCCCTACACTAACCAACACTTACCCTACTGTTGCACCCCCTGGAGCTGGAATAGTAATTTTTACCCCTACACTATCCAACACTTACCCTAATGTTGCACCCCCTGGAGTTAGAATAGTAATTTTTACCCCTACGCTATCCAACACTTAATCTACTGTTGCACCCCCTTGAGTTAGAATAGTAATTTTTACCCCTACACTATCCAACACTTACCTTAAATGCAATGTAATGGTATGTGTTGTAATGGTGTGCGATTTAAAGGTATGATGCGATGTAATGGAATGTGTTGTAAGTGTAGTTTTAAAAAATGTGTTGTACTGGCATGCGATGTAAATGTGTGCGTTGTAAAGGATGTTGCGAAGTAAACACGGCGTTGCAAAGGCATGCGTTGTAAATGTATGCGTTGTAACGTCATACATTCGTTAGAAATTATAGTACTTGGAGATTAACAGCCAAAAGACAACGTTTATGGCAATTAGACCCCATAAGTTATTACGTAGCAACAGTTATCTGGGCATTAGGGTCGACCGTGTATTGACCTGGTTATCCATTATAGAGAAACGTAGGGCGATAACTCTTCGTAGAGCTTCATCTATGGGGGATTTGTAAATATCTACAACATCTTGCGCAGCATCTCCTCTACAAAGAGTAGCTGTCTAGTCGTAAACACACAATGAATTGGTGGTGCAGGGGGAATTTTTTTAAATCTTTGTCTGGGGCCCCTTTCAGATTTCAGAACTTTAATAGCAAATCACTTGGACTGCAAAGTGAAGGGTTCAGGGAGTGGATAGGGAGTTGACACTCTATGCACCTGTACTTCAACACCGATGGTGGATTCATTGGTAAAAGCGATATGTCAAAACCATTGCAATCCTATCCATCATGAAATCTGAGAGACAGCATTTCATGGCTGCAGCTGAAGGAATGATCACTTCTCATAACCATTTCGATTTTGTGACTCACATTTGCAGGGCTTGGGCTATATAAAAACCTGCCAAGAATACACCAGAACGTTATTGTTCAGAAGGAAACTGACTGATGTGGGGTACCAACAAAGGTTATTGACAATGTGAAAAGGAGACCTGCGAATCCCGGGATGCATTTTTCCTTCCTGATATATATATATATATATATATATATATATTTACTATTTGCAAGCCAGTGAACAAGGGCTACGGCTTGAAACGCGATTGGACACTTGCAATTTGGAGGCTGGGTATTCTGCTTGAGCTGACGCTGCCACAGGTGTGTGTGCTGATACACCCCCCCCCCAGGTGCGACATCTTCAATGGAGACACCCTTTGTTTTTCTTGTGTAGCGGCTGGTCCGGCCGCAAAGATGTCCCGCCGCTTATTAAGCGGATCCGTGTGCTCGCAACCGCGTGCACTTTCAGGAATGGAGGGGTGCCTCGCCGTGGGATATTATTAGTGAGCAGACCGCGTGCTGTCCTTCAACTTCTACCCATTGGGGTTTAGAAATTTCAAGCACCAATCCACTGGGACATTGATTTTAATATGGAGGCAGCAACACCCACTGGGCTTCAGATGGAACTTACAGTTTTAACAGGCACACGGACTGCAAGATCCGTAATGCCATGCCTGTTGACGCCCATTGGGGCGGGACTGAGTAACTTAATAAAGGTGTTCCGGAAATGTAATGCTGCCTCTGTCTACTATTTGCAAGCCAGTGAACAAGGGCTACCGCTTGAAATGCGTTTGGACACTTGCAATTTGGAGGCTGGGGATTCCGCTTGAGCTGCCACAGGCGTGTGTGCTGATAACATACCCCCCCCCCGCGATATCTTTAATGGGGACACCCTTTGATTGATATATATATCTCTCTGCGGGTGCAGACGGTAGGGCCAGATCCAAGCCCTGACTTGATTTCGAAGCAAAAATGCTACACCCCGGAGTTTGAATTATTCAAAAATGTAATTCAGCAGCAATCCACCATTGCTTTCCAGCCTGCCTGTGGACAAAGGCTTGGGTAGGCTGAAACGTATATATATCCATTTCACGATCCCCCAAGGGAGCCGAACTCAGGGCGGGTGCTGTTTCCGTCAACGAGGGTGGGGCCTGGTTTGTTGTGCTGCAAATCTTCCAAGAAATATGGAGCACTCACGGGGTTTTTGGCAGATATTTAATAAACCCATCCCTTACAGACGCGTTTCGGCGTTTATGCCTTCCTCAATGCTGGGATTGTTCATGTCTGCTACACAGTTCCTGGTAGGTTTAAAAACAATATCCATCCTTCTGATTATCCTCAGTGTTAAGAACTCACGGTACACGAAGTGGAAGAACGAGTTCTTTATTCAGCTTTACACCAACACAGGCTCCGGGAGCGGAACTCAGGTGCGCGCTGCGCGTCGGGTCATCAGCTGTCAACTGTCAACCGAAACAGCTGACGACGTTGACAGCTGATGAGGGAACGGGCAGTACAGTGTCCTCGCCGGGACATAACATGCAAGACAATTAGATGTCCTTGCAGGGACACAACTGATGAACATAACACTCAGTCTGGCCAATGGGAGAGCTGGGCAGATTCCTCTGATATTTCGTCATGCCAGTTCGGAGCTGCGGTGTCATCTAATATTGTACGATGCCAAAAAGTCTTGATTGGTATTTATTTCCATCGATGGGCACATCTAGATGACAGCCGCAGTGCATTCAATCCGTTGCTGGATTACACAGTCCTCGCAGTTAGAATATTTTGCACAGATACCAGGTAAGTGTGCCTTTTCTACCCCTCGTCACAGCCGCTGGATGACAAAACATGAATAATCTGTGGGCGTTAAGCAAATGGCTTGACGTCCCCAAGTTTGAATAAACCATCACCTGCATGGTCAACAATTACATCTGTCGGCGGCGGTTGAGGATACCCAATTAAATCCATTTCATGATCCCTCAAGGGAGCCGGACTCCGGTCGGGTGCTGTTTGCGTTAACGAGGGTGGGGCCTCGTTTTTTTGCCCTGCAAATCTTCCATGAAATACGGAGCACTCACAGGGTTTTTAGCAGATAGTTAATTAACACATCCCTTACAGACGCATTTCGGCGTTTATGCCTTCCTCAATGCTGCGATTGTTCATGTCTACTACACAGTTCCTGGTAGGTTTAAAAGCAATATCCATCCTTCTGATTGGCCTCAGTCTGGCCAATGGGAAGCTGGGCAGATTCCTCTGATATTAAGCCATGCCGGTTCGGAGTTGCGGTGTCATCTAATATTGTATGAAGCCAGAGTCTCGATAGGTATTTATTTCCCCCGAAGGGCACATCAAGATGACAGCCGCAGTGCCTGCAGTCCATTGCTGGATTACACAGTCCTCACAGTTAGACTATTCTGCACAGATACCAGGAAAGTGTGCCTTTTCTACCCCTCGCCACAGCCGCTGGATGACAAAACATGATGAATCTGTGGGCGTTAAGTGTATATATATATATATATATATATATATATATATATATATATATATATATATATATATAAGTACCAGGTGCATTCATCCACTTCCCAGCAGGCGAGGAGAAAGCATACGGACACCGGATCGTGCTTCAGTGAGGTTTATTCAGAGTCAGCATCGGCGTGACATGCCATTACGCGTTTCGGCCAGCAGGTGGCCTTGATCACATAGAGTAACAGCCATACTGGACATCCTTATATATACAACACTGAGTGATCACATGGTGAATGGTGTGAAACGACATAAAAGAAATCTGGATTATTCGTTTTTTTCCCATTAGAAAACAGAAGTTATCACTTATCATGATACATTGTTGCGCAATTGTACAAATACATGAATATAAGTTATAAAGTGCAGATACTTGAAGTACAAAATCTAGCAAATTTAAAATGCAGATCGCAAGAGTTTCTGTGTGCAAAATACGCAATAAAGTGCACAATACAACTGGTCATATAAGGTATATGCATAAAATAACCATGACTGAAAACAGAAATGTATATGACATAATAAAAACCCAGACCTAGTTGTTTGAGGCAAAGTTGACCCTATTCATGATTGCATGAAAAAAATATATATTGGAATACAACGCATTCTTCTGTTCATAAACCAGAGAGGCTACTATACTGGTAGCAAATATGTCGGTCGAATTCATATTTGTTTTTTTCGGTATATAAATACCTGTTTTTAAAGTGAACTTAGTGCAAAAATGTGTGAAAAAATGAAATGAAGGATGAAAAAAACGGCTAAAAGCCAAAACAAGACAGTATTGATCAATGTGGAATGAACAAAATATTGAAGTATACTACAATGAACGTCATATATAAATACAATTTACAAAAAATTCTCATTTCAATAAGCAAATGTAATCAGCCAGATGTTGAGTTAACGTTTCTTCGGTAACGGTGGTCCCAAATACATTGCGGTAAATACTGTCAAAGCCAAATTGTATGGGGGTTCAATTGGGAATGTCGAAGACACCAGTATCAGGAAAGATGTATCTAACAATCAAAAACAGAGAGATAAAAATAGAAAGATAAAAAGATAAAAGAAATAAAAAGAGATAAAAGGACTGGAAACAGGGAACAATTGATCACATGAATAAAAATGGAGATAAGGTATCAATGGGCATCATCATGAGTCAAATTGTAGTGCTGGTAAATACTAGTATAGCTATTTTCAGATACAGTTGTATAAATCTTCGGTATTGTTTAATCCCGTGGGTGCCTTACTGTCGAACTCAAGGATATACCTTGTTTCGAGTTGTCTTAGGGTCTTTTCTCTGTTGCCCCCTCTACGAAATGCAGGGACGTTATCAACCACAAAGTATTTAAGACAGCCTAAGTCATTGTTGTGGCACCTTTTAAAATGTCGTGCTACAGGATAGCTAGAATCATTGTTGACGATGGCTCTCAAGTGCTGGAGGATTCTAACATGGGCTTGGAGTTTGGTACTGCCGATGTAATTTAGGCCACATGTACACTTGAGAACATACACCACGAATTCTGATCTACAGGTGTAGTGGCCCGTGATTTGTCTAGCACTGGGACTGAAGGGGACAAAATATTCAGTGGTGTTTTGACCGAATTTGCAGGCCCTACAGCTTGTGCACTTGAAAAAACCATTTTTCGGTTTGAGCCATGCACTGTTTGAGGGTTTGTTCTTGCTTGATTTCATGAGATCTCCCTTCATAGTCCTGGCCCTTCTGAATGTGATTATGGATTTTGGGGGTAGCATGGGTGCCAAAACACCATCAGTGAGTAGAATGGGCCAGTTTTTGTTAATAATGGCCCTAATTCTATGGTGTTGTTTGTTGTAGGTCGTGATCAGACGTGGGGCATCCGGGAATGGGTCATCTGACCCTGGATCTGGTGTATTCAAAATGGGTGTGCTCGATTTGTCAATTAGTAATGCATCTCTGGGCAAACTCTGCACTTTTTTGTAGGCTTCCCTCAAGATCTTCTCAGAATACCCTCTTTCCCTCATCCTCATTATGGCCTCTTCCGAGCATCTAGTTCTCTCCTCTGATGAACTGCAAATGCGCTTAATGCGGAGGAGTTCCCCGTAGGGGATACTTTTTATGAGATGCTGGGGATGGGCACTGCTGGCGTGCAGGATGGAATTGCCAGCAGTGGGTTTTCTATAGAGTGTGGTTTCAATTTTGTTGTCGATGATCATGACCTTAATATCAAGGAACTCAACTAAGTTGGTGTCAACGTGCGAAGTGAATTTGAGATTAAAAGTGTTGTTATTTAAAACCTCAATAAAATTCATCACACTGTTAAAATCCCCGTTCCAGACCATAAAAACATCATCAATAAATCTATACCAAGCAACAATTTGAGAATTAAAAATGTCCGCATGTGTACCCATGAGAACCTGCTCCTCCCACCAGCCCACATGAAGACAGGCATAACTAGGGGAGAAGCAAGCTCCCATAGCGACTCCCCTCTTTTGGGAATATAGATCATTGCCAAACATGAAGTAATTATTGTGTAAGGCCCAGTCAATTAATTCCAAAAGCATAGCGTTGTGTTGATGAAATTTGATTGGCCTATGTTCCAGATAGTGTTTGGTGGCAGCCATACCGGTAACATGATTAATGCTAGTATATAGGGACTCTATATCTAGAGTCACTAACAGAAATCCCTCTTGCCATTTGACATTGTTCAATTTTCTGATGAAATCACCTGTGTCTTTGATATAGGTAGATAAATTCTGGACTAAAGGCTGTAAAAAATAATCCACATACCTACTGGTGTTTTCACTGGTGCTGTCAATGGCCGAAATAATGGGTCTGCCAGGAACCGGCCTCACTCCTTTGTGAATTTTTGGTATGAGACGAAGTGTAGGGATTGTAGGGAATTCTTTATGTAAGAAATTGAATTCGTTGTTTGAGATCAATCCCTGTCTCTTGTAGGAATGCAACATCTTCTTTAATAATTCTTTGGCGGTGTTGTAGCTCTTGATGTTTGTTTTCTCATAACAGCTGCCATCAGAGAGTTGCCTTCTGGCTTCAGTCTCATATTCATTCTTCGGCCATAAGACTACGTTGCCTCCTTTGTCGGACGTGCATATTATTACGTTCGAGTTTTTGTTTAGTTTTGTTATTAGCTTTTTGTATTGTAGCTCTTGTTGATTGATTTTAGCTTTTTTGTGGCTAATCGTCCTGTAGAGATTTTTCAAATCGCTGGTGACCATCTCCTGGAAGATGTCTACGGCGTCTTTTGGCATCATGGGGGTGAAGCTCGATTTCCCTTTGAATGGGCTGAGTCCGGCACAAGAATCGACATTAATGAGGGTTGAGAGTCTGTCCTGTGTGGATCGTGTGTCATTAGGTTCGTTTGAGGAGTTGATCTCGGCGTTGTTGAGTTCAGCCATAGTGAGGAGTAGGTGTGTATCCGCTGCTTCTAGATTATAATTGGTGGCAGTGGCCGCGATGTCTGAGGAAGTTTGATGTTTGTTTCCCTCTTTTATCGTAAAAAATTTCTTTAATTTTAGTTTTCTGGAAAAACTAAACATGTCCACTCTGGTTTTGCAATAGTTAAAGTTGTTACTTGCGCAATAGGAGAGACCCAACGATATATATATATTGTGGTCTGTACCTGTGTTTCTTCCTGGAGATCACGGAGAACGGGATGGTGAACTGTTTCATATGGAATATGGTACTTACCAGTATGCATCTGTTCTTGGCATGTAGAGCTGCAGATCTACACACTTTGCATAGATCGCCATCTGGTGTTGGGCCCGGATGTTTGCAGTTTGTTTTTCCTCTTGGAAATTCTTTGGAAGTCACGAGGTCGGTGACTCCTCCTTTGGATCGTATTGCGCATGGGCTTCGGCTCCATCCTCAGATTGTTTTTCGCCAGAAGGGAAAGATGGAGCGTAGTAATAACAGTGAAGAAACCCATGTGTGTATCTAAATAAGATAAACTGGAACAGATACAGGTAGCCGGGGAGGCGGGTGGGCGTGTGTAGATCTGCAGCTCTACATGCCAAGAACAGATGCATACTGGTAAGTAGCATATTCCGTTCGAGGCATATGAGCTGCAGATTACACACTTTTGCATAGACTATATAGCAGTTCCCAACCTTAGCGGCGACCACCGGTATCTGTTGCAGTGGTTTGAAATAGTGTTTTAAGTACAGCCTGGCCCACACTAGCTTGTTGCACATCTACACAACAGTGTTTGGTGAAAGTGTGCGGTGTTGACCATGTAGCTGCTTTGCAGATATTATCTAATGGGATGTTCCCTAGAAATGCCATGGAAGCCCCTATCTTTCGTGTAGAATGGGCTTTAGGGGGAACGGATAGCGTTCGTTTTGCTTTGTGGTAGCAAATCTGGATGCATTTTACAATCCACCTAGCTATCCCTGATTTTGAGATGGGGTTGCCCTTGTGTGGTGGAGAGAAAGAGACAAACAGTTGTTTGGTCTTTCGGAAAGGTTGGGTTCTCTCGATGTAGTAGAGTAAGGCTCGTTTGACATCTAGCGTGTGCAGAGCCCTTTCTGCAACGGTCTGAGGTTGCGAGAAAAATACTGGTAGTTCTACAGATTGGTTTAGGTGAAAAGGGGAAATGACTTTAGGCAGGAATATTGGGTTGGTAAGGAGAACAACCTTGTTATGGTGCATTTGAAGAAAAGGTTCTTGTATGGTAAGTGCTTGTATCTCACTGACCCTTCTAAGGGAAGTGATGGCTACAAGGAAAGCTGTTTCCATGTTAGGAATTATAGTTCGCATTTATGCAAGGGTTCGAAGGGAGGCCCCATCAGCCTTGTGAGAACGATATTTAGGTTCCACACAGGTGAGGGTGGTACTCTGGGGGGAATTATTCTTTTCAGGCCTTCCATGAAGGCTTTAATGGCAGGTACTCTGAAGAGTGATAGATGTTGCCTGTTTTGTAAGTAAGCTGCAATTGCTGCGAGGTGTAGTCGAATGGACGTATAGGCTAGATTACACCTTTGTAGGTGGAGTAAGTAGCCTATGATGTGTTGGATAGACACATCGCCATTTTAAAAATTGTTGATATTTGTGTTCACTTATTTTCTTAACTTGTACTCTCACCTGAGCTCTTTTCCGGGCAAAAGCGCCAAGCAGGCTCAACTCATCACAGCGGAACTAGCGCTGTCTTGGTTCTTTGTTGCTCACGGCCGCCATCGCAGCAGACACGAGGCCACGCCCACCTGACAGGCCACGCCCACACCCCCGCCTATAAATACAGCGCTGATTACTAGCGCGACCAGTGGAATCCTGACCTCTGAGGCGGAAGCCGGAGGAGATACTCGCCATTTTAAAAATTGTTGATATTTGTGTTCACTTATTTTCTTAACTTGTACTCTCACCTGAGCTCTTTTCCGGGCAAAAGCGCCAAGCAGGCTCAACTCATCACAGCGGAACTAGCGCTGTCTTGGTTCTTTGTTGCTCACGGCCGCCATCGCAGCAGACGCGAGGCCACGCCCACCTGACAGGCCACGCCCACACCCCCCGCCTATAAACACAGCGCTGATTACTAGCGCGACCAGTGGAATCCTGACCTCTGAGGCGGAAGCCGGAGGAGATACTCGCCATTTTAAAAATTGTTGATATTTGTGTTCACTTATTTTCTTAACTTGTACTCTCACCTGAGCTCTTTTCCGGGCAAAAGCGCCAAGCAGGCTCAACTCATCACAGCGGAACTAGCGCTGTCTTGGTTCTTTGTTGCTCACGGCCGCCATCGCAGCAGACGCGAGGCCACGCCCACCTGACAGGCCACGCCCACACCCCCGCCTATAAACACAGCGCTGATTACTAGCGCGACCAGTGGAATCCTGACCTCTGAGGCGGAAGCCGGAGGAGATACTCGCCATTTTAAAAATTGTTGATATTTGTGTTCACTTATTTTCTTAACTTGTACTCTCACCTGAGCTCTTTTCCGGGCAAAAGCGCCAAGCAGGCTCAACTCATCACAGCGGAACTAGCGCTGTCTTGGTTCTTTGTTGCTCACGGCCGCCATCGCAGCAGACGCGAGGCCACGCCCACCTGACAGTCCACGCCCACATCCCCCGCCTATAAAATGTGCCTTATACGCAAGCGCAGCGGACGAGCGCAGCGGGAGCGCCGTTTGCGCGCCGAAGGCGCGCTTAAGGCACGCCCGTCTGGGCCCGTCCGGGCCCGGACGGACCCAGGCCCAGGGATGCTGCCAGATCCCTCCCCCAGTCGCCTGATGTATTCAGCAGACATGCTTCGGGACCTCCGACCTGAAAAAAACCATGGTTGTCGCTACATTCACGAAGCAGGTAAACCCTTCACAAACTGCGCGCGCTGCTACACAGCCACGCAGACCCCAGCCAATTCCAGGCTACAGCTTGGTCTCCTCAACTGTCGCTCCCTCCCCAGGCACGCACTTGAAATCAATGGGCTGATTCAAGACCAAGGCCTAGACACTTTGTTTTTAACAGAAACCTGGCTTTCTGACAGCAATGATGCGGATATCGTCACCGCCCTTCCCCCAGGCTACCTCATCCAAACCCGCCATAGACCCATAGGAAGAGGAGGCGGGCTGGCTATAATCTACCGCGATCACCTCAGCTGTAGAATTAATGACGCCAATATTGATGACGCCGAAAGCTGCCACTTTTCCCTCCAAACCTCCCGGACGCACTCCCTCTCGGGACTGCTCATCTACCGGCCCCCGGGTACCCTTGGGAAATTTCTTAACGCAATCACCGAAATAACCTCTCAATTGGCCGCCTCTGTTTCCAACTTCCTTATTGTAGGTGATCTTAACCTCCATTTTACTGATCCCGCTGACCGGTCTGCCTCTGACCTTCTAGTAGACCTCCAGTCACTCAACATCCGTTTAGTGAATAACGAGCCCACCCACGATAAAGGACACCTCTTAGATCCCGTCCTTACTAATGTCGCCAATATCACCACGAGTCCCTCCCTGCCACTGCCATGGACCGATCATTTGTTAATCCCCATTTCCTGGGAGTTTCCTACTGTTACCACCCAGTCTGCGAAAATCAAAGTCACCGACAGACGTTGGCACAAACTCGTACCATCTGATTGGTCCTCCGTTCTCTCTAACTCTATCCCATCGTTTTCTTCCGATGCTATCACGGCCGACAAACAATTTAGCTCCTGGATCACATCCTCGTTGGACATACTTCTCCCTAAAACCACCACCCTCAGACACACCAAACGAATACCTTCGGCCCCGTGGTATACTCCTGAGCTCAAGTCGCTTCGGCAGAACTGTAAAAGAGCTGAACGCTCCTGGAGGATGGAGAAATCCAAAACTAACAAGGATGCCTATCTCACCTCCTTATCAGTATACAAATCTTCTATTGGTGAGACAAAAAGTCTATTCTTTCAGGAAAGAATTGAAAAAGCCGCCTGCTCTAGCAAAGAAACTTATACCATCCTGAAAGAACTTCTCAATGTTCCCGATTCAGTCCCGAGAAACCCCCCAGACCCCAAAGCGGACAAGGAAAAATGCCATCAGTAAGCCAGCTTCTTCCATGAAAAAATTCAAAAAATCCTTAACTCCATCCCTCCCTCCATTCCGAGCGACTTTGGCGATCCCCTCGACACTCAGATCTCCCCTAACCTAACTTCCTGGGGGGAATAACCATCGAAGAAGTCGAGAACACACTAAAAACTATCAAAAGCGGATCTCCTAGGGACCCCGCACCGTTATGGATCCTTAAAGAAGTAGCTCCCATCATTATCCCCCCCCTCACCCATCTGATTAACGCGTCTTTTCAACAAGGAACCGTCCCCCTTAGTTGGAAAGCGGCAGTTGTTAAAGCGCTCTTAAAGAAACCCTCTTTGGACCCAGCGGAATTGGCTAATTATAGACCAATATCTCTCCTGCCTGGGACTAGCAAGATCGCCGAGAAATTGGTGAACAAGAAACTTTCCCAGTTTCTTGAATCTAATAACCTGCTAAAGAACTCGCAGACAGGTTTTCGTCCAGGACAGGGCACTGACATCGCCCTCCTGGCGGCGGTGGAGGAGGCCAGAGCACTCTTAGACGAAGGAGGATCAGTGGCAGTGATCCTCCTCGACCTGAGCGCGGCCTTTGACACCGTCAACCACCAACTCCTGATCAAACGGCTCAAGAAGGTTGGAGTAGAAGGCACTGCTCTATCCTGGCTTTCCTCCTTTCTGGCCCAACGTTCCTTTCAGATCTGGGAGAACAACTCCTGCTCCTCCGAAATTCCCCTCCAATGTGGGGTGCCTCAGGGCTCATCCCTGAGCCCCACACTGTTTAACATATACATGGCCCCATTGGAGGAGGTTGTCACCCCGTTCGGAGTGAGCATCGTCAGCTATGCGGACGACACACAATTAGTCGTCTCCCTATCCCACCCCAGCCAACAACCTGCAGACTTATTCAACTGCCTGACGCAGATACAAGTGTGGATGAATAACTCAGCTTTAAAGCTGAATGGATCAAAGACGGACATTCTCCTTCTGGGTCCGAAGGGCCTTACCTTTCCCCTGAATATCTGGCCACCTTGTCTGGGTCCCCCCCCCAGACCCAAAACAGGAAGTAAAAAGCCTGGAAGTATGGATCGAAGCTGATCTCTCGTTCACCGCGCAGGCCAAAAAAGTAGCCGGTACCTGCTTCGGACTACTGAAATCTATGAGAAAGATCCTGCCCCTCCTTCCACCCACTTCCCAGCGACTTCTCATCCAAGGCCTCATACTCTCCAGGCTTGACTATAGTAATGCAATCTACCTGGGCACACCTGAAGCAACTCTTAATAAACTCCAGAAAATCCAAAACGCGGCGGCCCGGATCCTCACTAACACCCCGGCCAGAGCTTCAGCTAAACCTGCCCTGAAGCTCCTTCACTGGCTCCCAGTGAGGGAACGAGTGATTTTCAAAGTCCTATGCCTGGCGCACAAGCTACTGCAGAATCAAGGCCCTTCTTAGAAAATTTATAAAATCTTATAAAGCACCAAGATCCCTTCGATCGGATAAGGAGTCCCTTATCATCATGCCTAGATTCAAGAAAGCCCGCTCGGGTGGAAGACGCTTCTCGGTCCACATCGCTCGCCTCTGGAACGCTCTCCCCCGAGACCTGAGAAAAGAACCCAATTACCTATGTTTCAGGAAACGGCTCAAAGCTCACCTGTTTCCTCAATTTTAATTTTCCTCCTTCTGATTCCTGCCGTTCCCCCCCTCTCAGCCGCCCAACCCACAGAGGTAGGGTTCCCCAGCGCTGGGATACCTCAGGGTGACTACGCGCTCTATAAAATGTTTTAATAATAATAATAATAAGACACGTCCAGAGGATTTATGAAGTTGTTATGGCAATAAACAACAAATCTTTTCCACTTGGCAGCGTAGCACGCTCTAGTGGTAGGGCGTCTAGCTTCTCTGATGACATTCATACAGTCAGGGGGAAGATTTAGGTACCCAAATTCTAGGATTTCAGGAGCCAGATCGCAAGGTTGAGCTGAGCTGGGTCCGGGTGTCTTATCTCTCCATGGTTCTGGGTTAGGAGGCATGGTGAGAGGTGTAGTTTTTGGTGTGGTACTACAGAGAGTTCCAGCAGCGTGGTGTACCACGGTTGTCTGGCCCACGTTGGAGCTACTAGGATTAGTGTGAGGGAGTGCTGCTGTAGTTTGCGCACCACTAATGGAATGAGTGGGAGAGGCGGAAAAGCGAACGCAAATTTGCCTGACCAGTTCATCCATATCGCATTTCCTTTGGACAATGGGTGTGGGTATCTGGCGGCGAAGCTTGGGCATTTTGTGTTTTCGTGGGTGGCGAAGAGGTCTATCTGCGGATGCCCCCACATTTGAAAGAACGGATGAAGAACCTGTGGGTGAAGTTCCCACTCGTGGATTTGTTGTGTCTGTCTGCTGAGCAGATCTGCCATGGTGTTTTGGACTCCTGGGACATGTTGAGCTAGGAGAAAGATTTTGTGGGGAATTGCCCATCTCCATATGCTCTGTGCTAATTGAGAGAGCTGTGGAGAGTGTGTGCCGCCTTGTTTTTGTATATAATACATGGCCGTCATGTTGTCTGTGCGAATGATGACTGCCTTGCCTGAAATCTGTGTTTGAAAAGATTTCAGGGCTAAAAAGATTGCTAGTAACTCCAGATGGTTGATATGGAGTAACTTTTGTTGAGGCGTCCATGTGTCCTGCACGGTGAGGTGTAATAGGTGAGCTACCCAGCCGGAGAGCGATGCGTCCGTTGTTAGTATTATCTGGGGAACCGGGTCCAGGAACGGTCGACCTTTGGAAAGGTTTGTGGTGTTCCACCACTGCAGAGAGCGATGGGTGCGACCGTCTACCAACACCAGATCTGTCAGTTGACCTTGGGCCTGGTTCCATTGGCGCGCTAAGCACTCTTGGAGAGGATGCATCTGGAGTCTTGCGTGGGGCACTATGAAAATGCAAGAAGCCATCATCCCTATTAGATGCATGAACACTCATGCTGGAAGGGAGTGTTGAGGTATGAATTTTTGTCGCAAAGCCTGAATGCTTGCAATCCTGGCCGGATTGGGGTAGGCTATTGCTTTTGAGGTGTCTATGGTGGCACCGAGGTATTGTTTTATGTGGGATGGTTGTAGCTGGGACTTTTGGTGGTTCACCGTGAAGCCTAGTTGGTGAAGTAGTTCGATTGTGTTGGCGGTGTGGTGTACACACTGATTGTATGAAGTGGCTTTTATCAGCCAATCGTCCAAGTATGGGAAGACGTGAATGTGCTGTCTTCTCAGGTGTGCCACCACCACCGCTAGGCACTTGGTGAATACCCGTGGTGCTGTTGTGACTCCGAATGGGAGCACTTTGAATTGGTAGTGTTGTCCGTCCACTACAAATCTGAGGTACTTTCTGTGAGCATGGTGTACTGGAATGTGGAAGTATGCGTCTTTAAAGTCCAGTGTGGTGAGAAAGTCTTTCTGGGAGAGGAGCAGAAGTACCTGCTGAAGCGTTACCATGTGAAAATGGTCTGAGTGTATGTATGTGTTTAGGGGCCGGAGATCTAGAATAGGTCGTAGAGTCTCGTCCTTTTTTGGTATTAGAAAATATAGGGAGTAGACCCCCATATTTTGTTGATTGACAGGAACGTGTTCTATTGCCTGTTTTTGTAGGAGGGAGATTACCTCCTGCTTTAATAATGTTGAATGTTCTTGTGACATTGAACGTTGCCTGGGTGGAATGTTTGGGGGGGGTAGATGTTAGTTCCAGGCAGTAGCCTGACCGAATTATTTGGGTCACCCATTTGTCTGAGGTGATGGTCTCCCAGACATGAAGGAAATTTTGGAGTCTGCCCCCGACCGGAGTGGAATGGTCTGGGGGGAGCGGGGGGAAGTCATTGGGTAGGAGGTGTGGCAGAACGGGCGTTATTTGTTTTGCTTCTGCCCTTGTTGTTGTTACCCCTGTAGCCGCCTCTTTGGTAACCTTTTGTAAAGGTGGTCTGAGTAGGGGATTTGTATGCTGTGTCCGAGGAGTAGCCTCTGGATGCACTCCGAAAGGAGCGTCTGGGCGGGTGAGACTGTAAGGCCCCCATGGATTTTGCGGTATCCGTGTCCATTTTCATCTTTTCTAAGGCCTCATCCACCTTTGGCCCGAATAGATGTTCCTTGTCAAAGGGATGATTAAGGATGGAGGCTTGTACTTCTGGTTTAAACCCAGATACCCTTAACCATGAATGGCGACGGAGAAGGACGCTGGTGTTGATGGCTCTGGAGGCTGTGTCTGCTGCATCTAGGGCACACCGTATGGAGGTGTTTGTGATTGTTTTACCCTCTTGAATTAACTCGTTGGCCCTACCTTTATATTTTTCAGGGAGATGGTGAATTATGCTTTCCAATTCGTCATAATGAGCCCTGTCATATCTGGCCAGCAGTGCCTGAGTGTTTGCTATACGCCATATGTTGGCGGTCTGGGATGCTGTGCATTTGCCTGATGCATCTAGCAGTTTTGACTCCTTGTCAGGTGGTGGTGCATCACCTGACGCTTGTGAATTTGCCCTTTTACGTGCTGTAGATACCACTAAGGAATCTAGTGGCGCTGGTCCTCTGATGTAAGAGGGATCTGAGGGAGCAGGTTTGTATTTCTTTTCAATACGTGGGTTAAGGACCCTGGCTCTAACTGGGTCTTTAAAAACTTCTGCCGCATGCTTTACCACCCCTTTGAGCATGGGCAGTATGGAGGTGGACCTATGTGAAGTATCAAATGTGTCTAGGAGGAAATCTTCCTCTACAGGGTCATTATGCATGTCCACCCCGTGATAATGTGCTGCCCTTTGCAGAAGATGGTTGAACCCTAATGAATCTTCTGGTGGAGATGGTCTAGAAGGGTAAATATCGTCTTGTGGGACGTTGGGGATATCTGGTATATTGTAATCGTCCCATGGATCTGGAGATCCTGTAGGGGTGGGGTCCTGTGGCACATCCCCTGTCTCATCATATGGGTCCCCCTGATCATCATCGTCTGAAGACGGGGTAGGAGAACGATGAGGTGGGGGTGGAGAGGGCGGAGGGGGTTTTGGTGGGGAAGGAGGAGTAGGTGGAGGTGGAGGTGGAGGGGAAGGTATTCTGAACGGAGAGGTAGCAGAGTCCTTCCTCTTTGGAGGTGGAGGCGGAGCAGGCTTCTCCAAATGTCTCTTTTTGGTAGAGAGTGTCAAATGTCCAGTTTTCAGATCCTTGGTGAGAGTTTTTTGCAATGGATCCGGTGTAAATAGCTCTGGTGAGGTAATTCGGTCCGTCGGCGCCGAAGGCGTCGGGGCCGATGACTTTTTAGGTTTTTCCGTGCCGGTTTGATGTTTAGAACCCGGCTTGGGACCCTTCGGTCTCTTGGTCGGCGCCGAGATGGGCTTCGGCTTGGAAGTGTCGGTGCCGGTGGCCTTGTGTGGTTTGGTCGGCACCGGAGATGGCGTCGGTGCCGAAGAGCTGGGTTTCGACCCAGAGGGCTTTGGTGCGGAGCTCGGTGTCGAGGTGGAGGCCGGTTTCTTTTTCGGTGCCGAAGTGTGTTTCTCGGCATCGCTGGTAGGCTGGCTCGAGCCCGAGCCGCCGGAAGGCTTACTTGGCTTCTTCACCGGGCCCGAAGGTGGGGTGTGTGAAGCAGTGTCTCTGGTCTTGCCTAGGCTCGGAGGCGAAGGCGTGACCGAAGCCTTTTTGGGTGTCGGCGCGGGTGTGGGTGGGGGTAGATTGGTACTCACGACCCTCTGCGCCGGAGTGATGCCTCCACATCTGACTCGTCGGCCTCGGAAGTGCTGACGAGGTCCTCTTCGGTGCGATGATGTTCCGGATCGTTGATGTCGTCTCCGAAGATGTCGACTGGAATGGACGTCGAGGAGTGTGCCATGTTCCTTCTGGCTCTTCGGTCCCGAATAGTCTTTTTGGATCGGAAAGACTTACAGGCCGGACAATCTCGAGCCTCGTGTTCAGGGGAGAGGCAGAGGTTGCATACCTCATGAAGATCGGTGTGGGGAAATTTGGACCCACATCGAGGGCACTTTTTAAATGGAGTTCTTTCCATGAGCCGGGACCGGAGCCTGGGTAGGCCCGGAGGCCGCCGTCTGGAACCGAAGGTTTGTGTCGATGAGAAGGCGCGTTGATTGAAGAGATCGTGATCGAAACAATACAGCGATTGGGGTGAGGATTGCGCGTGGATCGTCGAACTGGAAACTGTTCGGAACCGGAGCGCGAAGATTAAATCCGAGCCCGATGGCGTAAAAAACAAATCTGAGGATGGAGTCGAAGCCCATGCGCAATACGATCCAAAGGAGGAGTCACCAACCTCGTGACTTCCAAAGACTTTCCAAGAGGAAAAACAAACTGCAAACATCCGGGCCCAACACCAGATGGCGATCTATGCAAAAGTGTGTAATCTGCAGCTCATATGCCTTGAACATATATATATATATATATATACACACACACATATACCTATGTCTACTTGTCTACTTATTGGCTAATGCTTTGTGTTTGGTACTAGATTTTTGCAGTTATTTCAGTTACACGGTGGTGCATGCTCTTGTAACAGAACCATAGTTACTAGATTTTTTCTTATAATCTTTGATAATCGGTACTGCCAGCCCAAAGCAACCTGGTCTCATAAAATAAATGCTGATGGTGTCCAACAGCAGAAAAAAGAACCTTAAGAAGTCTGATGACACAGGGGGGTGGACACAGCAACAAATAGTCAACTACGCCGAGCAAACAAAAAAAAGGAGGAAAAGGACTATTTGGACACAAACCCTAGATGGTGGAAAATGCACACCATATAAATCCAGAAAAGATTCATGCTGCAAAAGTATTTAAGGCCATGATTATTTTCACTGTGACCACTCATTGCCCCCCAACCTCCCTTCTGGTCAGCTCCCACATCTACTCCTGATTTCTACCTGCAGGATGGACAGCTAATGCCAGCAATCCACAATGCACTATTTGAACATCTAGTGATATTCTTGCAGCTTATACACGATTTCAATCCTCTACAATGGTCTATTTCTCCATCTAGTGACATACTCCTGTTTTGGGTAAGCCACCTCCATGCCAAAGGCTCCCCCTCATTCCCCGTATTTACGACTCAGTAATTGTCACTGCCGCAAGCTATTTCTACATACAAGTGAACATGCAAGTGTAGAAAAATTAGGGAAGTGATCCTCGCCTCACCTGGTGGTCAGTAGCATCTTTTTATTCTGGTCAATCACCATGTCACTGATGTACTCTTCGTGTTGCTTCAATTCCATGAATGCTGCATCTCTACGGAGGTCCCACACCTTCAGCATCCCACTCTCATCGCCAGTGGCGAAGATGTTCTCATCAATTAGCAGAAGACTGTAGATGGCGGAGCTGCAGGAAACAAAGATGTAGGGAAGAGCATGAGAAATGAGGAAGAATGGCGAGTTTCAAAACGATGTGTTTACGCAGAAATCACACAAAACAGAAGGTTCATTGATTGCTCTTAAAAATGAAGGGAGGAAGAAGAAGACAGTAGGTGATAGAAGAAGCAACAACAAATGGTAAAACGAGGTTCAGAAGGCAGCAAAGAATTAGGAGCAGAGACAAATGGAAGCAAGAAGGGAAGAAGCAGATGGCAATATGAGCCACGTAACTTAGCATAAAAGCAGAGAAAAATAGCCAAATATTGTTTTTTCCGGTTTTAAAAAGTTGGTCTTGTATGTTACAATTATTAAGTATTAGGATTTCTGAATATAAAAAATGTATCCAAGTGGCTCAACTTTGTCCAGCGTTGTTGTGGACACAGTTTAAATCCAAGTTTTGTCTGGCAGTGAAACAAGCTACAACTACTGCCACTTTAAAATATTTATTTCTGATATGTTGTATACATCGTGACTCTAACTCCCCTCTACTGCAGTCATCCCAGTTGTTTAGCAGACAGTAATTTGCCATAGGTGTCTATATCAGCCAGGCTAAACCACCTAGACAGGCACATGGTGCAAGAGCTAAGGTGGGTTTCAATACTTTTAATCTGTCTTTGGAATGCATACATAAAATGCTCAACACTCATGATCACACCTTAAAATATCTTATCTCGCATTTCCAAACCTCTTAATCCCAGCTCTGCGAATACCAGCTCATTCATGGGGAAGGCAAATCTGAAATCCTCAGATAGCAGCCCATGTACAGGTAAATTCAGAAAATCAACTAATGAACACCTGGAATGTTGGGCTTACTTGTGTGCTCTAGGGATGCGCTTGGTCAACCGACCTTCCTCCACATTCAGGATATGAATGGACTTATCTTTTGACACAGTAAAGAGCTCTGTGGAAGAAAGGAAGAAACACAGCTTTTACAAACATACAAATCTGCTGATCACCTGTAAATTAATCAGCAACTACCAAAAAGTTCATTGAAACAGATCGACAGAGGAAGACACAAAAAGTTTGGAATCACTCCGTTGCATAGGAAGAACCTGAAAATGTTTCATAAATACATATGGCTAAAAAATCATAACAGTAGCTAACACCAATGGCACGAACCTTAAATGACTGTGCGCAATGTAGGGGCACAACATTGTCGCTTTGCTGCCTGAAGATTTCCATAACCAGTATTGCCAGACTTTTTCATGTGAAAACTGAATTTGCATATGCAGAAATTCTGCCAGCACGATGGAATCTCCATAATCACAAATGGATTATTAGGAGCAAATCTGACAAAATTCCTGGGTGAATTCCCCTGTAAAAGTTGGTGATCGATTACAAGCAACCGCAGGCAATTATTCCTCTGTCTTGAGTACTTTCATGGAAAAGGGTAGCGTTCATCGCATATGAAGAAGCCGGTGCCGCCACCTGCAGTGATGGGTGAGTTTGAACAATTTTGCCAGGACTGATCGCGGGTTAAAGTATGGCGCCTTACCTGGGTGTGAAGTCCGCAGTGGAGTCTTCACCGAAGGACCAACCTTTGATTCCTGAACATATTGGTCAGCTTGGAGATTCATAATGGGGGCCTAGTGCATATAACTGTGTTTCAATAGGAATGTTCCTCCAGCAGCCTTGCATATCATGCAAAGACATACACGCACCTCCCCACAGAAGAATAAGCAAAGGGGGTGGACCACTGCATGGCCCTAGAAATTGCTACTTACAAATTTAGAGAATGTCTACACAAAGGTGTCAATATCTGGGTGGATTGGATGGATTTTTGGGGCATAGCAGCAAAATGTAACCCAGTAGCTGATAATGTTGACGACATGGAAATAACATATATATATGAAATGAATGTCATGCATTAAACAATGTTTTGCACTTACATCTACTTTGCTTTGATGCAGTGTGTAACTTATAGGACATGCAACTAGATGTAATAACTGAAACAAAATCTTTAAAAATGTTTCATATGAAAAAAGATTTAAAACCCAGAGTGAGATAGGCTGACAATATGATGGCTAATAGCGGTCTTTCGTGACTAAAAACGTGAAAGTACAAGAAATAAGGAACTCAAATGAAGAACTCATCAAGAATGCTAGCAGTAACTTTGAATCCTAGTCCAGTACTATAACAGGCATTGGCTTTGGCAATGTGTTTAGCCATGTTGTACACCTGTGTGGCTGCTGTTCAACATGGCTAAAAGTTGGTGGGGTGGGGTGGAGTGGGAGGGATTGGAGTAGATTTGGGTAAACTGGTGTGGGGTAGACTGAAGTAGGGTAGGGTAGGGTAAATTGGAGTGAGTTGCGTGGAGTGGGGTGGATTGGAGAGAGGTGGAGTGGGGTAGTTTGGATTGGAGTGGGGTAGATTGGAGTGGGGTAGACTGGATTGGAGTGGAGTAGATTGGATTGAAGTGAGGGTAGACTGGAGTGGGGTGGAGTTGTGTAGAGTAGGCTGGACCGGTGTAAATTGGAGTGGAGTAGAGTAGATTGGAGTGGAGTAGATTGGTGTAGAGTGGAGTGTGGTAGAGTGGAGTGGGGTAAATTAAGTTAGAGTGGGGTAGATTGAATTGGATTGGGATAGATAGAATTGGAGTGGGGTAGATTGGATTGAATAGGGGTAGACTGGAGTGGGGTGGAGTTGTGTAGAGTAGGCTGGACTAGTGCAAATTAGAGTGGAGTAGATTGGGGTGGAGTGGGGTAGATGAGGTGGAGTGGGGTAGATGGGGGTAAAATGGAGTGGGATAAATTGGAGTGGAGTGTTTTAGAGTGGACTCACGTAGAGGAGGTAGATTTGGATGGAGTGGGGTAGTTTGGAGTGTAGTGGAGTGTGGTACTTTGGAATGAAGTAGGGTGGATTGGATCGATTAGAGTTGGGTAGACTGGGGTAGTATAGAATGGGGTATATTGGAGTACAGTGGGTTAGACTGGAGTGGGAAAAGCTTGGAGTGGGGTAGAGTGGAGAAGGGTGGGGTGGACTGGGGTAGAATGGAGTGGGGCGATTGGAGTGAAATAGATTGGATTGGGATTGACTGGAGTGGGGTAGAGTGGAGTGGGGTAGATTAGGCGGAGTGGAGAGGGGTGGATTGGGAAAGATCGGAGTGGGATAGATTGGAGTTATGTTATGTAATAGTGTTTATAAAGTGCATAGCTTCTCCAATAACAGGGCTTTCCAGCGCTGGACCTAGAAAGTAGTTGTATCGCATTCACGGGCCTGCCAAAGGGAAGAAGAATGAAGGAATACTAGTGGAAAAAAGACATATCTTCAGTGTTTTCCTGAAATGCAAGGGTTTCTCAGTGTTCCTGATGGAAAGGCGTCAAAGATGGGATTAAGTGTTAATCAGTAAGAGGGGGCACATGTACCAATTTATCCGACAACGCACCATACCAAGAGACACTGAATCCAACATGAAGGCTTCCAGAAGCCCACCAGAGGGTGTTTGATTAAAGATGGCCAATATAGCCTTTCTGAAGCCCTCCAGCTGCTGAGCAAACCTCATTTAGAAGGTAAACCTAACCTAACCTAACCGCTACACAGTTGTGCATGCAAGGAGTCCTGTTTTATTTACCTACTACTGTGCATTTTTCTTGCATGCATTTTGATCATTCTGTATAATTACCTCAAGGTGTGAACAGACTTGTGTGGCCTGGCTTAATGTATTGAGGACTAACACCCACAACCTTGTCCTGGAACCATGCTGTTTGCTCCTTACAATTTTTGTCAATGGTGCTGGTTTCTCCCCAATTCTACGCTTCTTATCCAGGTCGAAGGCTGCTGTCTGGTCCAGTGCAAGAATTATGTTCAGAGCATATTAGTGCTTGTCCCTATGCCAGACTTGTTCAACCTGTATAACCTGAGCATATGGAAATCCATCCTACCACCTATAAGTACTTGTAAAATTTCTGCTATCATAAATCTTATTTGCCGCTTCCATGGCATTCAGCAGAATAGATAACTTTTATGCCCGGGCCTTCCTGTAGCAACACGCCTACTGTTCCTTTCTGTTGCTTTAGTTGCTATAAGGCTTCAGTTATTAGTTCCTGAAAGGATAATGTTACTTAACCAGTAAGCATCTGTTCTTGGCAGGTAGAGCTGTAGATTCACATGCTTTGCATACTCCTGCCATCTAGTGTTTGGTCTGGATGTTTGCAAGTTGTTTTTCTTCGAAGAAGTGATTCCCAGTCACAAGGTAAGGTGACTCCTCCTTTCGGTGATAGTGTGCATGGTCATCGACTCCATTGTTACATTGTTTTCCTGCAGAAGGTGAGGATGGAGTAAGTGAGTGTGGTAAAGAGATGTCCATGCCTATGAGTATATAATCAGAAAACTGCAACAACTACAAGTACCCGGGTGGGCGCATATGAATCTACAGCTCTCCCTGCCAAGAATAGATGCCTACATGGTAAGTGACATTATCCGTTCAAGGCATGTGAGCTGTAGATCACAAGCTTTGCATAGACTACAAAGCAGTATACTCCCAAAGCGGTGGCTAACTTGTAGATGTTGCAGTTGTTTGAAATAGTGTTTTAAGTACTGCCTGGCCTAGGTTAGCTTGTTGACGTGTTAACACATCTACACAATAGTGTTTGGTAAATGTGTGTGGTGTAGACCATGTAGCTGCCTTACATATGTCAGCTAGAGGAATGTTACCTAAAAAGGCCATAGAAGCCCCTATTTTGCGCTTTAGGGGGTATGGATAAAGTTTGTTTGGCTTTAGCATAGCATGCTTGAATGCATTTAGCGATCCATCTTGCAATACCAGATTTAGAGATGGGATTGCCTTTGTGAGGTGGAGCAAATGCAACAGTTTTGTTTTGCGAAAGTCTAATGTCCTATCTATGTAGTACAATAAAGCTCTTTTAACATCAAGCGTGTGAAGAGCGCGTTCTGCTACAGAATCTGGTTGAGGAAAAAACACAAGTAACTCGACTGATTGGTTGATATGAAAAGCAGAAACCACTTTGAGGAGGAATTTAGGGTTGGTACGGAGAACAACCCTATCTTTGGTGGTATAACTCTTTTTAAGCCTTCCATGAAAGCTTTGATTACAGGAAATCTGAATAGCAACAAATGTTTTCTGTTCTGTAAATATGCAGCTACTGCTGCTAGATGCAAATGAATAGATGTGTAAGCTAGTCCAGTTTGCTGTAAATGTAACATATTACAGATAATATTCTGTATAGAAGCATCTAGAGGGTGTATTTTGTTGTTATGGCAGTATATAGAAAACCGTTTCCACTTTGCTGCATAGCAAGCTCTAGTGGTCAGCTTTCTTGCCTCTTCTAGAACATTCATACAGTCTGGTGGTAAATTTAAGTAGCCACACTCTAGGATTTCAGGATCCAAATTGCTAATTTCAGTTCTTTGGGATTTGGATGTCTGATTTCTCCATGGTTCTGAGTGAGAAGGCTGGAGGTGAGGTACAGCTTTTGATGTGGAACTAGTGACATCTCCAACAGGGTAGTGTACCATGGTTGACGAGCCTATGTGGGCGCTACTAGAATCAGTGTGGTGGAAAAGCATAGGCAAATATGCTTGACCAGTTCATCCATAGGGCATTGCCCTTTGAGAGTGGGTGTGGGAACCTGGAGCCGAAGTCTGGGCATTTTGTGTTTTCGGCTGTGGCGAACAAGTCTATCTGTGGGAACTCCCATAGTTGAAAGTATGGAACGAGAACTTGGGGCTGTATCTCCCACTCGTGAACTTATTGTCTTCTTCTGCTGTGGAGATCGGCAATTTGATTGTTGACTCCTGGGAAGTGTTCTGCCAGGAGATAAATCCTGTGATGAATTGCCCATTTCCAAAAGGTCTGAGCAAGTCGTGACAGTTGGAGAGAGTGTGTTCCTCCCTGTTTTTGTACATAATACATGACTGTCATGTTGTCTGTTCGGATCAGGACAGTTTTGCCTAGTAGGTGAGTTTGAAAAGCTTTGAGCGCAAGAAAACTCGATAGAAGCTCTAGATAGTTTATGTGTAGATTGTTGTGCTTACTCCACAGACCTTGTATGATATAGCTTTGGAGATGAGCCCCCCAACCTGTTAGAGATGCGTCTGCTGTGAGCACCACCTGTGGAACAAGGTTGAAAGGCGGTCCTTTTGATAAGTTTTGCGTGTTCCACCACTGAAGAGAGCGATGTGTACGGCCTTCTACCAACAACAGATCAGCTAACTGACCCTCTGATTGATTTCATTGGCGTGCTAAGCACTCTTGTAAGGGATGCATATGAAGTCTTGCATGGGGTACAATTGTGATGCAAGACGCCATCATTCCCAGTAGTTGCATGAACACTCTGGCCTGTAAGGCTTGGTTGGATTCAAAATGTAGTATTGTATCCTGAATGTTGTGAATTATGGCTACATTGGGAGACGCTAGAGCTTTGACAGCCTTTAGAGTGGCTCCAAGGTATAATTGCATCTGCAAAGGATGCAGATGAGATTTTTGTGCATTGACTGTAAAACCTAGTTGATGAAGTAGGTTTATTGTCATTTGAGTATGTCGCAGACAGGTTTGGGAAGTGCTGGATTTGATGAGCCAGTCATCTAGGTATAGGAAGATGTGAGCGTGCTGTCTTCTGACATGAGCTGCGACCACTGCATTTTGTAAATACTCTGGGTACTGTTGTCACTCCAAAGGCAAGTACTTTGAATTGATAATATTTGCCTGCCATCATAAACCTGAGGTATTTGCGATGTGCTGAGTAAATTGGAGCATGGAACTATGCGTCTTTTAAGTCCAGAGTAGACATAAAATCTGCTTTTTGTAAAAGCGGAAGTATGAGCTGAAGAGTTACCACGTGAAAGTGTTCTGACAGAATATATTGGTTTAACTGTCCGAGATCCAGAATAGGTCTTAAGGAACTGTCCTTTTTGGAAATGAGAACATACAGAGAATAAACCCATGGACCTTGGAATTGTATTGCAACTGGATCTATAGCTCATTTTAGAATAGGGATTGCACTTCTTGCTGGAGCAAGTGCAAGTGTTGTGCAGACAGTTTGTGAGAGCGAGGTGGAATGTTTGGAGGATCGTTGGTAAGCTTCAGGCAATAACCATGTTGGATAATTCCAATCACCCATTTCTCTGTAGTTAAGGACTGCCAAATGGGGAGCAATTGTTGCAGTCCTCCCCCAACAGGTTCAATATAGTCGGGGGAAGTCACTGCTTATTAGGGGAATGGGAATTATGGGGCATACTGCCTTTTCCTCTACCCTTAGAACTGTTCCCTCTGAATCCTCTTGAAGGAGATGACTGGTTTTTACCCTTATAGGTGGATGTATTTTGGTCTGATGGTGTGGTCTTAGACCCTGCTTGGTAAAAGGAATGATAAAAGGAACCTCTATTGGAAGGGAAATGGTGTGCTCCCATAGATTTGGCAACTTCGTAGTCAGTCAGTCAAATATACTTTTATTTAATTTCTTTAAAAATCATAAAAGGGTGGGAGAACCACTGTGTAACATAATACTCTAGAATACATTTAAAAATATATTATTAAAAAGACCACGAGGTCATAAACACAGACAGGAGGCAACAGATTAAATAAAGGTGTCAACTGTTATATCAATGCGATTGGGGATTGTGTATTTACAGATTGTTTTTGAGCTACTTAGAGTGGATTCCTTTTTTGTCCAATTCTTTTGTTGCAATTTTCCAAAATGTTATGGCTCTGCAAGACAGAGGAATCGACGACCCTCCTAGACACTTGAGGACTGCGGATCTGCATGTTCTTATTTGTTCCTTCCTAAAGGGCTCCCGAAGGACAGTTTTTCGAGTTTCTAATAGTGTGGGGCAAATGCATAATAGGTGTAATAATGACTCGTCCCCTTGTCCGCAAAAGGCGGCATTCCTTGGATGGCCATGTGTGTTTCCATTTCGGGGTCAGGTCCTTCGAGAGAAAAGACCCCATTCGCAGCAGCATCAGATAATGCCTTCTCGTGAGAAAAGTGTTCCAACAGGTACGGTTGTGGTTTCAGAGTCTGGTAAGTTTGTATCACTAGCCATGCGTGGAATTTTTTTGAGAAGGTAGTTTTATCCGTCAATAAGAATATCCGATTGATGGCATTATTCACAACAGAATTAAATCCGGGGTATGTTGTGGGGGTAAACCAGGCCTCCTCTAGCTGTAATGCCAAAAGGGATTCCTTCAAGACTGTCGTGATTGAATTGACTAGCCTTGCTTGATATTCAATCTCCACCCAACAGTAGTGAGCTAAGGTGTTGTCTTCTGCTTCCCTCGTCCTCCAGTAATACTTTACTAGTGCACCTTGTCTGGCCAGGATTTGGTTTTTCAGTCCGTATTCAAGGCGGATTTGTGCCTGTGAGGTATGTGACGGAATTAAAAATAATCTCTTGAAAAATGTGGATTGTGCTGTGTTTAGAACTGTGGCATCTTTAATGTTCAGGATTTCTGAGCCATATGAAATCGAGGGAAGGAATTTCGATGCAATCACTTTTAGCAGGTGACCTGTTGAACAGCATGTAAGCTTTTTTTTTAGAATCTTAAATGCAAACAGCAATTGTTTTGCTTTCATGGGTCCTTGGTCCAGATGTAGCTTGAAGTTGAGTTTGCAGTCTATTTGAAAACCTAGGTATTTGTACGAGACTACCTGGTTTAACGGTTGCTTGTCCAATTTCCAAGAAAATGTACTGTTTTTTGTTGTTTTGTTGCGTTTGGAGAAGCACATCACCTTTGTTTTTTGATGGTTGACAGTTAATTGGGCCAGGGTGGTGTAAGCTCCTAATTCCGTTATCAGTCTCTGCAGGCCTACAGGAGTTTGTGCTAGCAAAACAATGTTGTCCGCATATTGGAGACACGGTGTCGGTGATTTGCCCAATTTTGGGGGATCGGCTTGAATTGATCAAAGGTGCTTTTCAAGATCTGAGATGTAGATGTTAAATAGGCAGGGCGCTAGCACACAACCCTGTTTAGCCCATTGAGTGTAGGGATCTTGTTGGTTAAACTGCGCCCATCTCCTTACTTAATTTGGACCCACGTGTGAGAGTACAGATTAATTATGGCCACCAGGAGTTTGGTTGGTGCCCCCCAGCCTTGCATTTTTGCCCATAACTTAGTTCTCGAAACTTTATCGAAAGCCGCTTTGAGATCGATGAAGCATGCATACAGGGGCCTAGCTTTTGCAAAGGCTTGATTGGCTAGGAGGGTAACTGCAGAGACGTTAACAAGGGTGCCCATCCCTGCCCGAAATCCGGTTTGCGTGTATGGTATCAGGTTTGTTCGACTGACCCAGTCCTCGAGGTCCACCAGGAGATTCAATGGCTATATTTTTGCCTCCACATCAATTAGTGCAATCAACCTGTAGTTGGATGGATCAGAGAGAGAGCCCAACTTGTAGATTGGATTTAGAATACTTCCTCTCCAAGACTCAGGGATCCGACTGGAGGCAATATCGTGGGTGAAAAGGGGAGTAAGGAGCCCGGACCAAAACGAAGGATCATGCCAGAACAGGGAATTCGATAGACCGTTGGGCCCTGGAGCACCCTCTGATTTTACATTTTGAATAATTTTTAGCACTTGTTCTTGTGGGATTGACACTGAGACTTCGGGTAGTTTGTGACTCTAGATATTGTTCACTAGTCCTGTACCAGCGACCCCCTTCCCTTTTGATGTTCCGTTTTTCGGGGTTTTTGAGAGTGGAATTTCGTTATATAAGAATTCGATATGGGCTCTCCAGGTGGCTTCCAATATGTTCGAATTGTGATGTCGGTTCATGCCGTTTTTGTAGCTGGTTGATGTGTTCTCAGAAGCCCTTGGAATCCCCTAGTTTACAGGCATGAAGCAATTTTGCCCTGTTGTCACTCCAAAGGCAAGTACTTTGAATTGATAATGCTTGCCTGCTATCACAAACCTGAGATATTTGCGATGTGCTGAGTAAATTGGAACATGGAAATATTCGTCTCTTAAGTCCAGAGAAGACATAAAATCTGCTTTTTGTAAAAGCGGAAGTAATTATGGGGCATACTGCCTTTTCCCCACCCTTAGAACTGTTCCCTCTAACCTCCTCAAAAGAATCCTCTTGAAGGAGATGACTGGTTTTTACCCATATAGGTGGATGTATCTTGGTCTGAGGGTGTGGTCTTCGACCCTGCTCGGTAAAAGGACCGACGAAAGGAACCTCTATTGGAAGGGAAATGGAGTGCTCCCATAGATTTGGCACCTTCGGTATCCTTTTTAATTTTTTCCAAAGCCTGATCGGCATCAGGTTCAAAAAGATGTATCTGAAAGAAACACGTTAGTTAGATTCCTCACCTTAGAATATCCCCAGGCGTCAGACTGGATCCGGAAGATTTTTCGTCAGCAATACCCCTTGCGCGTCGCTAGGTGTCGTCTGCGGCTCCGCGTCCGTCGTCGGCGTCGTGCGCCGGAATGACGTCGTCGGAGTACTTAGACGCCGCCCTCGCGCGCTGACGTCAGTTCTTCTTTTTTCCGCGCCAGTAAGTGCAGATCCGGGAGAGCTACCCCTTTAGTCAATTTTTGACTAACTTTTTGATCCTTTCTGATCCTGTCTATCGACACCGGTGCCGGTAGGATGCCTGGGTTTAAAGCCTGTACGGACTGTAGCCGATTGATGTCGGTTACGGACCATCACCGCCGGTGCCTGTACTGTTTGGGCCTCGACCACGACGCGGAGTCGTGCTCGGACTGTAAGGCCCTGACCTCGAAGGCTAGACGGGAGCGGTCCCGTAAGCTTCTCGAGATCCGCCACTCGGCTCCGCGCGTCTCTCGATCCCGGTCCAGGAGGAGGTCCAAGGATCGGTCGCGGAGCCGCAGCCGACGTCACCATCGGTCTTCGGGATCAAAGTCTTCGGGTAAGTCGAAGCATTCCAAGAAGTCCAAGAGACGTCATCGCTCTTCGGACTCCCCTCGCCGGTCGCGCGACTCGGTCGAGGGTCAGGGTGGTTCCACCCCCGCGGCTCCGGCGGAGCCGCAGGCGCCGCGTCCGTCCCCATACCCTCCGGTCCCTGGGACTAACGCGACGCCGGCGGAAGTCAGTGCCTTCCTCTCAGCCATGAGGAACCTGGCTCCGCCGTCGGCGCCCGCTGGTGCGCCTTCGGGCCCCGCGGACCCGACTGGGTTGCCTTGCCAGCCGGCGGCTCCGGCCCCGGCGCCGTTGACGGCTCCGGCCTCGACGCCGCAAGCGCCCGAGGGACCCGTTCTCGAGTCCCCGTCGACGCCGGTCAACCTTGTCACTCCTCCACCGGCGTCGACTCCGGTTTCACCCCCCGACGCCGACGTCGACTCCGCTCGACGCCGTGCCCCAGTTTAGTCCCGGTCCGGGCCCGGCGTCGATGGACGCCGAGATCGACGCCGCTAGAGACACATTTTGTCTACCGCCCGGCTCCGTTACTTTCTCCTCTACACCAGGAGTCGGATGATGGGGACTACTGGGAGGGATCCGAGGATCCTATGGCCCATCAGGCCCAACTGTCCCACGACTGGGCAGATGAACTGGGGGAGGCCAGTGGTCTGGATACCTCGCCAGACACTGGGTTCATCTCTCCTCCGACTGTGGCTTCGGAGGAGGGTGCTGCTTTCTCCGTGGTGCTGCGCAAGGCGGCCGCAGCCCTTGGGCTCGAGCTACCTGCCGTGGCTGTGAGGACGAACGTCCTCACTGAGGTGCTTCAGTCTACAGCAAGCTCCACTGAGCCTCTGCTGCCGTTCAATGAAGCCCTCACTGACGTTCTCCAGGGCACCTGGTCCAAGCCCTCCACAGTTCCTCCTGTGGACAGGAACGTTGCCAGGCGCCACCGCCCTGCTCCGGGCGACCCCAGTTTTCTGTCCCAACACCCTACCCCTGAGAGCCTGGTTATCCAGGCCTCCACCTCCCAATCCTCTTTCCCGACCGCCCCGCCGGACCGGGATTCCAAGAGACTGGAGCAGTTTGGCAAGAAACTGTTCTCATCCCTTAGTTTGGGCCTGCGGTCTTTGAACACCGCTTGTCTCTTGGACCGTTATTCCCACTCTCTGTGGGATGCGGTGGAGGACGCGCTGCCCCTGTGTCCGGAGGAGGTCCGGACACGCCTTACCCAGGCTCTGGCCGATGGGAGGGATGCCGCGCGGCATGCCATACGTTGTGGGCTTGACACCACGGACTCGCTGGGTAGGGCCATTTCCACCACTGTGGCGCTTCGACGTCACGCCTGGCTGCGGTCCACGTCGTTTTCCGGCGATGTCCAGAGCACTCTCATGGACATGCCGTTTGATGGCACTCGCCTGTTTGGCGAGAAGGCGGACAGTGCGCTGAACCGCTTTAAGGACTCCCGGGCTACGGCCAAGTCCTTGGGCCTCTCGGGCCCGCGGTCGCAATCTTCCGCTTTTCGCCCCTTTCGTGGCCAAGGAAGAGGTGCCTCCTCACGTGCGCCTAGCCACCAGCCGCAGAACCAACCTGCGCGCGGTCGTGGACGTGGTTTCCGCCGAGGCGGATCTGGAGGACGACGAGGTCAGCCCACATCCACCCCGGCAGCATCCGCCTCAAAGCCTTCCTAGTCCGCGCTTTCAGGCCCATTCCACGCCAGTGGGCGGCAGAGTTCGCCATCACCTGCTCCACTGGCGGTCCATCACATCGGACAGGTGGGTGCTGCAAATCGTTCGAAGGGGCTACTCCCTCCCCTTCGAGACGACCCCTCCAGCCATGCCACCGCAGCACCACCGTATCTCGGGGGATCATTTGCATCTTCTCCACGAGGAGGTTTCCGCCCTCTTGGCCAAGGGGGCCGTCGAGCGCGTTCCGAGCCCAGAAGTAGGTCGTGGTTGTTATTCCCACTACTGTCTGGTTCCCAAGAAGGGCAAAGGGGGCCTCCGCCCTATCTTGGACCTTCGGAACGTCAATGCCTTCCTCCGGAAGGAAAGGTTCAAGATGTTGACTTTGGCTCAGGTTCTAGCTGCCCTAGACCCCGGAGACTGGATGGTAGCGTTGGACTTGCAGGACGCTTATTTCCACATCCCCGTCCTGCCGGCCCACCGGCGTTACCTGCGGTTCACGGTGGGCCCAGAGCACTTTCAGTTTACCGTGCTCCCCTTCGGCCTCACCAGTGCCCCTCGGGTGTTCACGAAGGTGATGGCGGTGGTCGCAGCTCATCTGCGCAGATCAGGGGTTCCAGTCTTCCCCTATCTTGACGACTGGTTGTTGAAGGCGGGCTCGCCCCAGACAGTCGTCTCCCACCTCCAGACTACGGCGGATCTCCTGCATTTGCTGGGGTTTTCCATCAACGTGCCGAAGTCACACCTGAGTCCCTCTCAGAAGCTCCTCTTCATCGGAGCGGTTCTCGATTCGGCGCAGTTCCGGGTCTATCCACCGGAACAGCGGGTCCGGGATATACAGGCCCTGATTCCCATCTTTCGGCCTCTATCCTGGGTTTCGGTCAGGCTAGTGTTGCGGCTTCTGGGGCTGATGGCCTCCTGCATCCTACTAGTGCATCACGCCAGGCGGCGCATGCGGGCTCTGCAGTGGGACCTGAAGTTTCAGTGGGCCCAGCATCACGGCAACCTGTCCGACCATGTCTTGATCTCGGAGGGCACTGCACAGCAGTTGCAGTGGTGGCTCACGGACCGCGATTGGGTCATGGGCAGGAGCCTCTCCCTTCCCCAACCGGAGCATGTCGTAGTGACGGATGCGTCCCTCCTGGGATGGGGTGGCCATATGGGAGAGGCGGAGATCAGAGGCCTCTGGTCTCCGGCGGAGTCTCGTCTCCACATCAACCTGTTGGAGTTGAGGGCGATCCGACTTGCACTGAAAGCCTTCCTTCCGTCTGTCAGGGGCAGTGTCGTGCAGGTGTTCACGGACAACACCACCGCCATGTGGTATTGCAACAAACAGGGCGGGGTGGGGTCGTGGACCCTTTGTCAGGAGGCTCTGCGCCTCTGGACGTGGCTGGAACACCAGGGCGTCACCCTAGTGGTTCAACATCTGGCGGGCTCTCTGAACGCCAGAGCGGACGAACTCAGCCGCCGGTGCATGATGGATCACGAATGGCGTCTGAACTCCGAAGTGGCGCAAGGTCTCTTTCAGCAGTGGGGAGAGCCTTGGTTAGATCTATTCGCCACCGATGAGAACGCGCAATGTCAGCAGTTCTGCGCGTTGGAATTTCCAAGGCGGCACTCGCCCGGCGACGCTTTTCGTCACGAGTGGAGTTGCGGTCTGTTGTACGCCTTTCCGCCTATACCACTTCTGCCCAGAGTGCTGAAGAAGATCAGGCACGACCGGGCCCAAGTCATCTTGGTGGCTCCGGATTGGGCACGAAGATACTGGTATCCCGAGCTACTCAGTATGTTGACCGATCCCCCGATACGTCTGCCCCTTCGGGAGGATCTTCTGTCGCAGCAGCAGGGGACGGTCCTCCACCCGAACCTGTCCAGCCTCCACCTCCATGCGTGGAGATTGAGCGGCGGCAGTTGATGCCATTTGACTTGCCTCCTGAAGTCTGTGATATCATTCTGGCAGCCAGGCGTCCCTCCACAAAGACGGTATACGCCTGCCGGTGGAACAAATTTGTGGCATGGTGCACAGCAAAGGCTGTGGATCCCCTTTCCGCCCCTCTTTCTGAGGTTCTCCTCTTTCTTCTTTCTCTGGCCCGGCAGGGCTCTGCCCTGGGCACCCTGAAAGGTTATCTTGCTGCCATCTCTGCCTTCTTGCGGCTTCCTGATCAGCCTTCTCTTTTCAAGTCCCCTGTGGTTACACGCTTTCTAAAAGGCATTACTCACACGTTCCCTCCTGTCCCTTTTGTAATGCCTCAGTGGGACTTGAATCTGGTCTTGACATTCCTGATGTGCGCTCCCTTCGAGCCTCTTCACAATTGTCCTCTTAGTCTTCTGACTCTTAAGACTGCTTTTCTGGTAGCCATCACCTCGGCTAGACGGGTGAGTGAGCTCCAGGCTTTATCTTCAAAGCCTCCTTTTCTGTCTGTTCATCCGGACAAGGTTGTCCTTCGGCCTCGTCCCTCCTTTCTTCCGAAAGTGGTGACTCCATTTCATCTTGGGCAGTCTGTCACCTTGCCCACCTTTTTTCCGCCTCCGCATCCTTCCAAAGAGGAAGAGAGGCTCCACCGTCTGGACCCAAAACGTGCGCTCTCCTTTTATCTGGACCGCACAAAGCAGTTCCGGGTGGACGACCAACTTTTCGTTGGATACGTGGGTGCTAAGAAGGGGAAAGCTGTGCACAAACGGACCATCTCTCGGTGGGTCGTTTTGTGCATCAAAATTTGTTACTCTTTGGCAAAAAAGGACCCTCCTGTTGGGCTGCGCGCCCATTCTACTCGGGCCACAGCGGCTACTACTGCCGTGGGACGGGGAGTCCCTTTGCAGGACATCTGTCAGGCGGCGACGTGGGCTTCGCTACACACGTTTGCCAGGCATTATTGCCTTGACAGCCAAGTCCGGAGGGATGGCTTCTTTGGCCGTTCTGTCCTCCAGGACTTTCTGGTGTGATCTTGGTTCGCAGACCCACCACCGGGGATGGTATTGCTTGGGTATCTATTCTAAGGTGAGGAATCTAACTAACGTGTTTCTTTCAGATGAACAAGTTACTTACCTTCGGTAACGATGTATCTGTAAGAAACATTAGTTAGTTAGATTCCTCACCGACCCACCCATCCTCCCCGTTCTGCGAACTGACATCTAGGGTTAAGGTTATCATTTTCAGGCCCCTAGATTTTATTTTTGGCACCAGTGTCGGTCTTTGCATGGCTCTGCGTTCCTGGCGCGGAAGGCTATGTACAAGAACTGACGTCAGCGCGCGAGGGCGGCGTCTAAGTACTCCGACGACGTCATTCTGGCGCACGACGCCGACGACGGACGCGGAGCCACAGACGACGCCTAGCGACGCGCAAGGGGTATTGCTGACGAAAAATCTTCCGGATCCAGTCTGACGCCTGGGGATATTCTAAGGTGAGGAATCTAACTAACGTTTCTTACAGATACATCGTTACCGAAGGTAAGTAACTTGTTCTTTTTGTTGAATGGTGTGTTCAGGATGAATTGTTGGACCTCAGGCTTAAATCCAGAGATCCTTAGCCAAGCATGTCTCCTAAGAAGAATGCTGGTGTTGACCTCTCTAGCTGCAGTATCAGGAGCATCCAACACACACCTTATTGAAGAGTTAGAAATTAGTTTCCCTTCATTTACTAAGTCCTGGGCTCTGGTTTTATGCTCATCTGGAAGATATTGAAGCAGCTGCTCCATTTCGTCCCAGTGAGCCCTGTTATATCTGGCTAAAAGGCCTTGCGTATTTGCAATGCGCCAATGATTGGCAGCTTGAGCTGCTATGCACTTGCCAGAAGCATCAATTAACTTGGACTCTTTATCCGGTGGAGGAGCGTCCCCAGATGTTTGGGAATTAGCCCTTTTACGAGCATTAGATACAACTAGTGAATCTAATGGTAATTGCCCCTTGATTCATACTGGATCAGTTGGGGAGGCCTTATACGTTTTTTCAACTCTAGGAGTTAATATGAATACACGCACAGGACCCTTAAAAATGTCATCTGTGTGTCTCATCATGCCCTTAAGCATAGGAAGTGTGTGCAATGACCTATGTGTGGACCCTAAAGTTTCGTACAAAAAATCTTCCTCTAACGCCTCTTTAAGTAGTGCCAGCCCATGATATTGTGCTGCCCTGGCAATTAGTTCTTTGCAGCTACATTGTCATTTGGGGGCGATGGCTTGGCAGGGGGTAAAGGTCTGGGCCGGTAACTGTCGGGGGATCAATAGTATAATCGGACCATGGGTCTGTTGGTAAATGTGTACCCTCATCATCAATATTATCATTATCATGGCGAGATTGTGGAGAATCCTAAGGTGTAATTTGTGAAGGATTGGAAGGTGGAGAGGGTGATGGTGGAGTGGATGGCGGTGGTAGATGAAAAGGACTGGTGGCAACAGATTTCCTCTTTAAAGGAATCTTGTAATGAGTGTCCTCATCTGGAAGTTTGTGTTTTTGAGGTAATTTAGTGTGTGTATACGACCTGCATCAGGGTTGATATAGAGTTCGTTTTGGTTTTGATCCTTTTTGGGTGTGACAACGTCTAAATTCGGATCGTACGAGGCATGTTTTGTTTTCGGCGCCTGCGTTTTCGGTGCCGACATGTGATGCTCTTTGGAAACTGAAGATTTCGGTTCTGAAGGCTGTTTCGCTTTCAGCGTGGAAAGTTTCAGCTCAGAGCTGGATTTCTGCTTGGATCTGGATGTTTTGGATCCGAAGAGGTCTTTTGGTGACTAGGTACGGAGCTGGAAGGCTTGACAGTGTGTTTCGGAGCCGAGCCTGGTGGCGGGGCTTCGGAAAGGTCGTCTCGGTGCTGACCTTGGCCAGATGGTAGAGGTGGTGCCGAATCCTTGTCTTTTTTCTGGGGCAGTTGGCGGGGCAAGGGGTTTTCGGTTTGCGGCAGTTCCTAGCCATCGAGGTCTAGCTCGAGGTCTGAGCCTGAGTCCTCCCCAGAGAATATTTCTTCTTCCTCCGCCGCTGATGCTCCCACATCTTTTTAATCGGAATGTTCACCATAGAAGTCTGGTGTGTCTTCAATGCTTTGACGCTGCATTGCTCGACGTCGGGCCGACGATCGGAAAGAGTTTTCTTCGACCTAAATGATTTGCAGGCATCACAGTCTTCCTCCTTGTGCTCCGGAGCCAAGCACAAGTTACACACTTTGTGTGAATCAGTGCGCTGAAACTTCACGTTGGCATTGAGGGCAAAATTTGAATGGTGTCCGTCCCATCGGCGGAGAGATGAACCAACGCAATTAGGTCCGAAGGCTGTCCACAAAGCTTTCTGATTGAAAGTAGTTTTTGGTGACCGAAATGATACGCGAAGAAGTGGGAAACGCGCATGAAAACAATACCATCGAGGGAGAGAGGACTGCGCATTGAGGGGAACCTAAGAACAGTTTCGAACCGGAGCACAGAAACACACGTCTGAACCCGATGGCAGAAAAAAAACAATCTAACAATGGAGTCGATAACCATGCGCACTATCACTGAAAGGAGGAGTCACCCTAGCCCATGACTAGGAAAGACATCTTAGCAGAAAAACAACTTGCAAACATCCTGACCCAACACTAGATGGCAGGAGTATGCAAAGCAGGTGATCTACAGCTCACATGCCTCAAACCCCATGTTTCCAACAAACATTTTTGAACTTCAATTAAAAAGTGAGATTGTGGGAGGAGCCTAGCGCGCAACCAAGATGGCCGCGTAGGTGCGAGGCTCCCGAGGACCTCCGCAACCTCCTACGTTTATCCTGTCTTCATCCTGAATCGGTTGAGGGAACTGTGTCGGTGAACCTGAGCCGAGGTGGTACCCATTTTCCGTTTTTGAATCGGACCCCGGGGGCCGGGGTGAGCATCGACTGAAGTTTGCGGCCTTCTTCTCTCCTGACCCCGGACTCGAGTTTGGGGGTGACCCAGTGGCGAAGTGAATAACAACGGCGGGCCGGGCCTGGCGAGTCGCGTACCCCACACTTTCACTTTCGCTTTTGAGTCCCCTTGCCGTCATCGCAAGTGGGATTACGGCGCTTCTTTGTGTGGTGGTGGCCTCGCTGGGGGACCCTGCCTGCCTGCGGGGACCCGCTTCGCCTTCCTGGGGTGGCCCCCGGGGCTCACGGCCTTGATTGCTTGCTCTCCACTGCGTGACTGGCGGGGGTGCGAGATACGCGACGATGGCCACGAAGCAGGATGGAGATCGGCTGAAGGCCAAATCGACCCGGCGTGGCACCGTGCCTCAAGTCAACATTATGGATCGCTACACCCTCCCGAAGGGGTCTCCCGGCGGATCGCACAAGTCTTCCGAGTGTCCCCCGGATGCCCCGGATTTGCCTACGGATCTGACTTTGCAGGACGTCATGGGCGCCATTGCTGAGATAAAGACTTCAGTAGGCCAACAATTCGACACCTTGGCGCACAAACTCGATGCGGTCCTCATCGATGTCAACCTTGTTAGAGCAGATCTATCTAAGACAAATGACCGGGTTGACTCCTTGGCCCATACCGCGTCGGGCCTCACGACTGAGGTAGCGGCCCTTCAGACGGAGGTGCGCCGGCTCCGGCAGGCAAGTGCGCTCACGGATCGGCGCCTGGAGGACTCCGAGAGCAGGGCCCGGAGGAATAACATTCGCATTATCGGAGTGCCCGAGGGACGGGAGGACTCGGCGGCGGATCTCTTTGTGGAGGACCTGATTTCTACCCATCTCCAGCCTCGAGGACTGAGTAAATTCTTCGCAGTGGAGAGGGCCCATAGAGTTCCTGGCGGCAGACCGAAGGTCGGAGCTCCTCCGCGGCCTCTTATTGCCCGTATCTTCAACTTTCGGGATAGGGATGCGATTTTGCAAGCTTCCAGACTGCAAGGGCCGCTTAAGCTGGAGAACATGGAGGTGAACTTTTATCCTGATTTCACGCAGGCGGTCCAGAAGCAGAGACTGAGTTTCATGGGCGTCAAGCGGCGGCTTCGAGACATGAACTTAAAATACGCCATGCTTTTCCCGGCCAGGCTGCGTGTGGAGGCTGATGGTCGCACTCACTTTTTTGACCGTCCCGAGGTGGCCGGGGACTGGTTGGACAATTTGTCTGGGGGACATGATCGGGATGGGATGGGGGCGGCGGGAGGAGAGTGCCCACCGGACCGGGTATGAGGTATTGACACTGGGGCTCATTCCTGATGATGCCACCTTTCGGCCAGGCTTAGGGTCTCTTGACTGTTGTGTATTGTTTCCCCTCCGTTGGAGGTGGTGCTGTGTCTCGAGGGGGTTCTCTTTCCTCCTCTAGGGGGTCTTTGTAGTTTAGTTTACACAGGGGCGACAGGCACACTGCAAGTTGGGGGGGCTATTTGGGCTCATGCAGGGGTGCAGGGAGGGGGGAGTTTTGTTTGGGATGTTGGGTTGGGGTTGGGTATTGTTTATTTGTACCACAAGGCAGAAGTATTGTTGTGCTATCGCTAAAGTGCTCTCTGGGGGGAGATTGATCGGTTTTGGCTAAGATGGGGGGTAGGGGACTGAGCCTTTTGTCCTGGAATGTCAATGGACTGGGGGACAGGATAAAACGGGGAGTGGTCCTGCAGTTCTTAAAACGAATTTCACCCGATATAGTATTTCTGCAGGAAACACACCTCATTGGAAACTCCTTTCGTGCCATGAACAGACGGGGCTATCGCCTTGCAGCCCACTCGGGCTTCACATCTGGTTCGAGGGGTGTGGGCATTATGGTTAAAACCTCGCTCCCGTTGAAGGTTGATGAGGTGCTCCATGATGATAGGGGACGATATACGGCTCTGGTGGGTAGATTGGAGGGTAAAGTGATTGTTTTGGTTTCTGTTTATGTCCCGCCAGGGTTGCAGACAACTACTTTTGCTGATTTGGGGCGCCTTCTTCTTGGCCTGCCGGAGGGGATTCTAGTGGTTGGGGGGGATTTTAACGCTGTAATTTCCGGAACTGAGGATCGTCACCCTCCCAGGGATCTCCCCCGTGCCCAAGCTTGGTTATCTGGCCTCTTGGATACCCTGGGGCTGGTGGATTGTTGGCGGCTGAAACACCCTACGCTGATACAATACACCTTTCATTCCGGGGCTCATGGTAGTCTTTCGAGGCTTGATTATGTTCTGATGCCAGCAGCACGGGCAGGGAGGGTCGGGGAGCTCCGACATCTGGCTCGGGGTATTTCAGATCACTCCCCGCTCCTGTTGTACTTCGACATTGTCCCGAGGCGGGAGGGGAGGGTGGTCCCGATTAATTCCTGGTACCTGCATGACCCCACAATTCGCGCTGATTTGGTTAAATCTCTTGAGCGATATTTTGAAGACGATGTGGGGTCTGTGTCGTCTGCGGTTTCTTTGTGGGAGGCGTTTAAGACGGTACTCCGGGGGGAGGCCCTGTCCCTCATTTCCCATTCCCGGAGGCGCGAGCGGGAGGAGGTGACCCGTATCGAATCTGAGATAACTGAGTTGGAGGGTGGTATGGAGTGTGGGGTAACGGATGATAAACTGCATGCTCTCCGACTCAAACAGGCGGACTACAAGGCCCTAGTCACGGAGGCAGCCAGGGGCCTGAGTAGAGAGCAACAGGGGCGACTGTATGATGTGGGTGATAAGGCTGGTAAATTGATTGCGTGGCTGGATAAAAAGGAGAGAGCGAGTCGAGTGGTCCCGTCGATTGAGAGACTGGATGGTGTGTGTGTCACTGAGCCGGAGGAAATTGTTGAATGTTTCGCTGAGTATTTCCGTGGGGTGTATTCCCCGGTATCTTCCCGCTCGGAAGAGGATTCCCATGACCTGCTTAAAGACATTGCGCTGCCTTCCCTTTCGGAGGAGGATAAATTGTCGTTGGACGCGGCCCCGACATCTGAGGAGATTGCCCTCGCCATACGTTCGGTCGCCTCTGGCAAGGCCATGGGTCCTAATGGCCTTCCCATTGAATTGTACAAATTACGACCGGATACGCTGGCTCCGCATCTCCGCGCTATGTTCCTCGCGGCCCGGTCGGCGGGTTCCCTCCCGCTGGACCAGCGTCTTGCCACTATTGTGGTTATTCATAAGGAGGGGAGGCCGCGGGATCGGGTCACGTCTTACAGGCCCATTTCGCTGTTGAATGCGGAGCCGAAAATTCTCGCCAAGGTGCTGGCTAATCGGCTGGTTGGCGTGGTGTGCGATCTGATCCACCAGGACCAGTCCGGCTTTATCCCTCATCGCAACACCGCGCTTAACTTGCGGTGTCTGCACGGGGTGCTCGCGAGGGTCCCGTTCATACGAGAACCAGCCATTTTGGCGTCCTTGGACGCCACTATGGCGTTCGACACGCTTGAGTGGCCATATATTTGGGCGACGCTGGCTAAGTTTGGGTTTGGCCCGGGATTCATTGGCTGGGTGAAACTGTTGTATTCCGGACCGCTGGCGCAGGTGGCGGTGAATGGTAGAGTATTGGCGCCGTTTGAGCTGGGCAGGGGCACGCGGCAGGGCTGCCCGCTGTCGCCGCTCCTTTTTGCGCTTGCCTTGGAGCCCCTGGCGGAGTGGCTGCGGTGGCACCCTTCGATTCGTGGTCTCCGATGGACCCCCGAGTATGAGGATCGCGTATCCCTTTACGCGGACGATATTCTTTTGTACCTTGCTTCCCCGCGCAAATCACCGATTGTGTTAGTGGATGTGTTGCGTTCATTCGGCCGCAACTCCGGCTTAGTTATCAACTGGGCTAAATCCTGTGTGTATGTCCTCTCGGGGGAGGCTCCTATCCTTCCGCGGGGTTGTCCTATCCAGGTTGCTCCGCAGGGATTTAAGTATCTGGGTATCTTTATTACCCTGGACGCTGCGGCCCGATATAAACAGAACTCACTCCCCCCCCTCCAGCGCCTGAAGGAGGATGTGGCGCGTTGGAGGCGCTTGCCGCTCTCGCCGCTCGGCCGTGCGGCACTGTTTAAGATGATGTCGTTGCCACGTTTCTTATACGCTTTACAAAACACGATGGACGTCGTCCCGGCGCGCTACTTTCGGGAGGTTGAGGGTCTGCAGCGCCACCTGTTTTGGGATGGGAGGCCGCGTATCGCCCTCGCGAAGCTGACGCTCCCGTGGTATGACGGGGGGGTCGCCCTCCCAGACATCAAACGGTATTACTGGGCCTCCCAGCTGGCTGCGATAAACCACGGCCTTTATGGGCCCACCCTTAACCCGGCTTTTGAAATGGACAAACTGTTACTGCCGGGTGGTGACTATAATCGTGCGCTTTACTCTACATCGCTCGACGCACGTTTGACGGGCCCTAGTCGGGTCGCGGTACGGGTGTGGCACGCGGCAAACTTGGCTATGGGGTGGAAGGATCGGTTGACCCGGGCGACGCCACTGTATGCATCTGATCGACTGGGCTGCTTGTGGACCTCGAAAGGCTTTGAGAAGTGGGACATGATAGGCATCAGCAGGGTGGGCGATCTCTGGACGAGGGGGGGATTCAAAACGTTCGATGTGCTGCAGAAGGAATTCCAGTTGCAGGACAGGGAGTACTTCCGATATGTACAGGTTCGTCACGCGCTGTGTTCTGTATTCCCGGATGTTGCCTCCATACCGGAGTGCTCCCCTCTGGAAGATAGAGTGCTAGATGGGCATGTACCGGATGGCACTATTTCATTGATTTATAAAAAGCTCATCAACGATCGCTCCGGACTGCTGACTGGCCTTCGTGAGGCATGGGTCGCCGATGGATTGGAGCTGGATGACGAGGACTGGGTGTCTGCGGTGGCCTCCCCGAAAGAGGTGGCCATACCGGCCCGCCTTCGCTTCGTCCAGCTCAAAATACTCCACAGGGTCTATGTTTCGGGGCCGGGTCTGATGCGTATGGGATATGCCGTGGATGGACTGTGTAAGCGTGGGTGTGGTTTGTTAGGGACCTTTATCCATATTTTGTGGGAATGTCCGGAGGTGGCGCGATTCTGGCGTGGTGTACATGCGGTGTTGCAAGCGGTCACGCATGTGGCGCTGTTTCCCCGAGGCTAGGAGATGTCTGCTAAATGTGTGGGAGCCGACTGATTATACGGTGCCGCAGACGTGGTGGGTGACTCTGGGATATATGGTGGCCAAGCGTGACATAGCACAATTGTGGGGCTCCCAGAGGTCACCAACGGTTTCGGTGTGGAAGGACAACATGGATTGGTGTATGTTTCGGGAGAAGGTAGTGTATGTGGCGAGAGGTAAGCCTGGGAAATGGGTGAAGGTGTGGGGCCCCTGGAACTCCTATCGTGGCGGGATTTGTACCCCGCCGCTGACGCCTGACTTGGCAGTGGCCCAGTCTCCCTAGTCTGCTTGTCACCTTGGTTCTGGGCATTGTGTCTACTTTGTTTCTGTCCCGGCCTGTCCCCCCCCCCTATTCCTGTGGATCGGTAGGGTCCTCCCCAGGGGAGCTCATAATGCTGCTTTGACTTTTGCTGCCTTGTGGATTTGTTTGTGGTTTCTTATAAAAAATGGAACCGCCATTTGGGGGGTCCGGCCGGTGTGGCCGCCAATGCTTCCCTCGACTTCTGGGACCTTTATCACTTGCCGCTTGTGTTTAATGACTGTATTTTATGCTCTCACTGTTTGCTAGCGGCCAGCCTGAAGGTTGTAGGCCCATCTTTGAATATCTTTGCATTCTGTAATAAAGGTTTCAAAAAAAAAAAAAAAAGTGAGATTGTGACATAGGAGAATGGTTTTATTCATTTCAGTTCTGGGCAAAGCACTCACCTGACACTAGAAACAACACCATCCAAAATGGCTTAAGTGATGGAATATCTGGCTTTAGATATAAGGAACATGAAACCAACAGCTCCGTCCGTTCAGAAACAGTGACTGAGCTTTGAGGTATGATCGAAATCGAACTAGCAGAAACAATGAGGTATGTGTGCGTTCTACACATCATGTAAGTAATAACATGCAACATACCAGTCAAGCAAAATAATGATTCTGCTTAAAAAATACTTCAATGAAATGTCAGAATTTACTTTTAAATCTTTCAGAAATAATTTTCCTTTAAACTTTCAATAGTAAGAAGTAAAATACTTCCACTTCAAATTGTTATCTGGAGTCCTCTTTACATGAAATACAGAATAAGATTAGTGGTTGAGAGATCATTTAATACGCTACGTGACACTCAAATTAGGCCTTCCCTTACTCCTACCATAAACTTAATTTAAAAAGTAAACAGCAGATCTGGTATGAGAACATGTAATATGAGTGATGAATAAAGTCTTTTCCTGGGGCAGTTAGCATCTCCTAACCTGGCCAGGCCAGAAGCCAAACGTTTTAGAGGAATAAGTTAATCCTGCTACTTTGATTCAATAAAAACATATCTAACACAGTACAAAACCCAGCGTTACATTCATGAAGTTCTCATAACATTGGAAATCAACACAGAGGGGACATTTCCCCCCACCTGCAGTTGAGACGGCTGCTTCTCAAATGACACATGGTGACTCTTACGTTGTCCATCATGAGAAAATGCGGCTTCCCTGCAGGATTTCAAGTGATGTCCAGAGGACCAGAGCTGCTTGTTTCCACCCTCCAGGCAAGAGTAGGAGTATCTAGCAACACAAGGAGAAAAAAGATTAAATTACATACAGAATTACTACCTAGAACATGGAACATATGCTACAATTTTGCCTTTTCTCTCATTCTTTCCTGTTTTAAAGGCTTGAAATCCAAATATTAGTCAAAGCTGTGACACAAGTAGATGGGATGCTTCTGCCCACAATCATGAAGTCGAAGCTGTAAATATAGCTGCGTTTCTTAATGCATACATTGTAACATCTGAGTGCAAACCGAAGGTCACAACTTAATGTCCTAGCAGATATAAAACACGCATTTACAATGCAATAGGTCTCGCAATGACATTATTTTGAGCTATTGACATTGTAAATGGCAAAGCCTTTAAAAAAATTAAAAGGCATTGTTATTTACAATACCAAAAGCAACACCTATTGCATTGCATAGCTCGGTGTCCGTGAAGACGGCGCCACGCTTATTAAAGTTCAAATGCAATAGGTCTCGCATTTGCTTAATTTAGAGCTATTGGCATTGTAAATGGTGTTGTAAATGACTATGTCTTTTATCCATGTGTTATGGAGTGTATGTGGTGTGTAGTAAAGTTCCCAGTTTCAGATTTACTAGTAGAGTACTGAGGTGCTTTTGCGACAGAGTTGGTTGGACCTATCCGCTATAATGCTCTTTGTTTGTTTTTTCATGGTTTCTAAATTGATCTAGCCTGCAGGAGCTCTATTACCCTAATGTGTGCCCCCACTTACGACTGTATTGTGAATTTTAAAGTCTGCTGTTCTGGTCTATGCCATGACCAGTTTCACTGCCCGACCAGTTCAGTTGCTTCAGAGTGGTGATTCTTCATTTAGGTGTGGCTTGACAACTCAGCTGACGGCATAACCTAAAGCTACCAAATCTATAAAATATACATAGTGGGATTTGGCTTCACTAAGGAGAATTACCCTCTCCTCGTGTTACTGGCTATTTGGTGCATCATCCTGCCTCTGGTGGAGTGCTTGCTTTGCAATGCATGATGTTCTATTTACATCCCAAAAGTACACTGAATCACATGTTAAATTGTGTATCTTATAGCAGGCTCTATACAAAAATTATTATTTTTGGTGTTTTTTCCGTGTAGCGGGCTTCTACATTTTTTTAAGCTGAACTCAAAATGCAAGCTTAGACATATCGGCTCTGCCCATGCTTGTCTGGAGCATGCTGGTCAAATATGTGTTTAAAAGTTAGAAGCTAGGGCAGGGACGGATCAGAATTAGAGAGGAGGGGACTCATTAGTATGAACTACTGGGGGCATGTGATCAAAGAGACATGTTGGAAGAATTATAGGGCAGATGATGGCGCATTATCAGGAACAGAGGCCAAGATGCGCAGAATAAAGTTAGTTCTTGGTGGGCACACTGGTGAACCGGAACACGTTGATTAAATCAGGGGGTAGACGCAGGCGGGAATATTAAAAGGAAAGAGGCCAGGTGAACACATCACCACGGGGACAAGCTGGGTGGGTTAGAGAGCATCTGGGCACTAGCAAGCTTGTTAGCAGTATCAGAATGCAGGCGGGGATACGTTTGCAGAAATAGTGAGGGGGGGCCATGTTAGAGAGAGACAGGTTAGCAGGATGAGAGGTCGGACACGTTAGCGCTGAGAGGGATGTTAGCAGGGGTACGCGGGCGGGGGGAGGCAGGTCCCTGCGAACGGATGGTGGCGGATACCTTATGAGCAGCAGGTGACAGAGTGATACATCAGAGGGATCGTCTTAGCATTAACAGACGACAGAAGGGCTCGGCAGCAGGATCGAATATGGCGTGCACCTGGCAGAAGGGGACAGGTTAGCAAGGTCATCACCACGCAGGACTCCGGCACGTGAGCAGAGTGACCCACTCTGCTAAAGCCAGACACTAAAATACTGTCTTTGTTGTTTTTTTCTCGAGGTCACCCGATGCCCACAGGGGAGGGGTGTGGCTTCTGAGTTAGATAAGGGCTGGCACGAGGTGTAACCAAAGAGGCGCTGTGGGTGCTTCCATGGCGTGCCTGAGGCCAATTACGCAGAGCTAGTCTTCAGTAGGTCGTTCTAGTTAGGACCTTGTTTCTATTCAAAAAGCATTTTTTCTTTTGCCAATATCTTTGGCGTCGTTTGACAAATTTTCGCGAAAATTTCAAAACTAATGGTGCGCTCCGGTCAGCTCCTGTCTTGAAAATTTCGGGGTGATTTGTGAAGCGGGGGCAGAGAAGAAAGGGGGGTTCCAAAACACATTTTCCCCATGTTAAATTTCCATAGGAAATTAGACACGGCTACAGCCGGAACTGCTGAACGGAATTACACCAAATTTGGCAAAAAGGTAGCCCTTGGTTCAGAAAGCGACCTTTTTTTTAAATGGGTAAATCCGTTCAGTAGTTCCTGAGAAATTAAAAAAAGAAATATATCGATATCTGAGCACCGAGGAGTCGCAACTCTTCCTGGCTACGAGCTTCACTCTGATTGGTTGCCAACACTCTAAACCAGAATTCGTTGGCAGCCATCTTGTGACTCGGCAACGAAGTCACAAGAAAGTAGAGAAAAAAAGGTTAAAAACAAGAAAAGAGGGCAGGGTAGATGCACCCTGACCCCTTAGGCCTGGTCAGGGGGGTCCCATAGGGACCCCCAGGGTCAGAAAAAGCATTAAAAAAAAAATAAAATCACCAGAATTCACGCTGGGTGCCCGAATCCTGCCAAAACTAAAAAGAAAATGAAGCGGGGGCTCCTGCGCTTCATTTAAATGAGCCCCGGATGGGCCAGGTCCTGGGGGCAATGCCACAATTATATAGCGGGGGCCCGCTGGACCGTCACCTCCCTGAGGCTATGATAATTATGTGAGGGGGGCACGCGCCCCCCACAGCCCTGGGGACTGCCACCTCGCCGGGGCTTCTTCTATAGTGAATGCATGGTGGGGTCCCGACCCCCCCACGCTGCCCCGGGGACCGCCACCTCCCTGGGGCACTGTATAACTGTATGCGCGGGGCGCGCGGCCCCCCGCAGCCACCTCCCCAGGGCTCTGTTTAAATTTTTTTTTAAAGATGTGTGGGGGCAAGAGCCTCCCCACACGCCCCAGGGACCACCACCTCCCCGGGGCACATACACTTTGAAATGCAGGGGTCCGTAGCGGACCCCCGGCCACGGGGAACACCACCTCCCCGGGGCTATGTAAATTAAGGGAGGCCCTGGGGACCGCCACCCCCCAGGGCTGGCTCCTGCAATGTCCCTTGGCCGGGACATTGCTGTTTGCTATGGCAGGGGGGGGAGCAAACTCTGCTTTGCTTCACTGAAGCGAGAGCAAGAAAACCTGCTCTTGCTTCAATTAAGCAAATCAGAATTGCTTTTAAACAAGGGGAGCTGCATGTCAGCAGCTCCCCTTGCTCAACAGCAATGCCGGCTCCCGCAGGAGGCGGGGAGTTGGCGGGACCATGGGGTCTTTGGGGATCCCCCCCATGATTCGCAACGGTAAGGCCAGGCTCCCGGGGGATGGGGTCCCCGGGGCCAGAAGTGGCCTGGGAGGGGGGCCATGCGGCCTCCTTCCCCAATAATTAAATTAAATTTTTTTTGGAACCACGGAAAGGCTGGCCCTGGGGGACGGGGTCCCCGGGGCCATAATTGGCCTAAGGAGGGGGGCCACGCGGCCCCCCTCCCCAAAACGTTTTTGGGGGAAAAAAACAAGGCTGCCAGGCCCCGGGGGATGGCGTCCCTGGGGCCAAAAGAGGACCAGGGAAGGGGGGCCACGCAGCCCCCCTCCCATACAATAGAAAAAAGAAACCAGCAACTCGCCGGAGGCCCCGCCCCCTCCCTTCAGCACTCTGCAAACGCGCCCCCTGGCACGTTCTAAGTTGGGGAATTTAGTCCCCTTTAATACTGAGGGTCCCTGGGGACAACATGGCCCACCAGGTACCTCCAATAAGCACCACACAGCTGGATTGCAGAGAGGTGGTCCGAGGCCTCGTCCCTTTTTACACCACTCTGCAAACGCGCCTCTTGGCGCACTGGTGGTGGGGCAATGAGGTCCTCTTGTGTCCTGGGGACCTCAGGACCCAAGTGGACTTCATCCCTCAAGCAGCCATGCGCCAAGAGACGCGTTTGCACAGTAGTGTAAAAAGGGGGCATGGCCTCAGACCACCTCTCTGCAATCCAGCTGTGTGGCGCTCACTGGAGATACCTGGTGGGCTAGGGACCCTCAGTATTCAAGGGGAATTAATCCCCCCCAACTTAAAATGCGCCAGGGGGCGCATTTGCAGAGTGGTGGAGAAAGGGGGCGTGGCCTAGTATGAGAAGTTAGCAAACCTGCTTTGTGGGACTTACTGGAGGTAAAAGGAGGGGTAGTTGGCCCCCAAGGTTGACGTTGGGGGCTAACTACCCCTCCTGTTACCGCCAGTAAATCTCACACAGTGGGATTGCTAAGAGGTGTTCGGAGACCACGCTCACCTTTTTCCACCACTCTGCAAATGCGACTGCTATGTTATAGTTAGAAATAAGCATTTAAAAAACCTTTGAAATTCACTGAAAAAACCATAGGTTTCAGGGACGTTATCGTTAGAAATTAGCATTTAAAAAAACCTTAGACATTCACTGAAAAAACCACAGGTTTCAGGGACGTTATAGTTAGTTGGACATTTCACTCGTACAAAACCAGAGAAATCTGACCGTTATAGTTAGCTGAGCTAACTATAACTCGCGCCCTCCCAATGCACTGCTGATGACATCACATACTACATCATTCATGACATGGTCAGTGACATCCCTGATGACATCTCAAATGACATCACTGATGACATCATCCAGTGACTGTTTCCCAACACCGTTTCTGTGTTGGGCCCAGGATGAGGACTTCGGTCTTGTCCGAGTTGAGCTTGAGGCAGCTTTTTCTCATCCAGGTGGCCACGGCCTTCATCCTGTTGTAAAAGTTGTTTCTAATGGTGGTGGGCTCATTGGTGAGTTAAAGAATCAGCTGGGTGTCATAGGTGTAGGAAACTATGATGAGTCCGTAGCTCCTGACAATAGCTGCGAGCAGGGCCATGTAGATGTTGAAAAGCATGGGGCTCAGGGAGGAGCCCTGAGGCACTCTACAGCTGATTTCTGTGGGTTCTGAGGGGAACGGAGGAAGTCTGACTTGCTGTGTTCTACCGGTGAGGAGTGAACAGATCCAGTACAGGGCTTTGTCGTATATCCCGGAGTCTAGTGATTAGGGTGCAGTGAGAGACGGTATCGAACGAGGCTGAGAGGTCGAGGAGGATGAGGGTTGCTGATTCTCCCCAGTCTAGGAGGGAGCGGATGTCGTCAGTGGGGGAGAGTAGGGCGGTCTCGGTGCCGTGGTTGCTTCGGAAGCTGGATTGAGAGGAGTCCAGGACATGGTTGGCTTCGATGAACTCAGAGTTGGGCGTGGATGGCTTCTCGATAATCTTGGCTGTGAAGGGGAGCAGGGAGATGGGTCTGAAGTTCTTGAAGTCTGTCGGGTCAGCTGATGGTTTCTTCAGCAGGTAGTTTTTCCAGTCATTGGGGATGGTGGCGGTCTCAATGGAGCAGCAGATGGTGCGGGGCAGTTCAGGGGCAATGGTGGTGGCGACTCTGTGGAAGATGTGCTGTGGGTTTGGATCCAAGGGGGATCCAGAGTGAATGGTCTTGCGAGTGTCATCTGTGGTGAGCGGGGTACAGCTGAGCAGAGTCTGTTGAGGGGCGGCGGCGTCTCGTGAGGTGGTGGCAGGGCTGATGGGTAGGTCTTGAGTGTTGAAGCGGTCGTAAATCTGCTTTATCTTGTGGTGGAAGTAGGTGCCGAGTTAGTTACAGAGGTCTTGCGAGGGTGGGACTTCTGTGGTCTCGCTGTTGGGTTTGGTGAACTCCTGGACGATGGCGAAGAGTTCTTTGCTGTTGTGTGTGTTGGTGTTAATTCTGACTTGAAAGGCTATTTTCTTTGCAGTTCTGAGGAGGGTGTGGTGTGCAGAGGCAGCGGCTTTGAAGGCTGCATGTGTTTCCTGGGGTTTGTTTTTCCTCCATCTCTTCTCAAGCCATCAACATGTGCGTCTGGACTTGTGGAGGGTGGGACTGAACCAGCTGGCTTTCTTGGATTGTTGCTTGCCAGGTACTATCTTGAGGGGCGCCAGCGCACCAGAGCAGTTGGAGATCCATTGGTGGAGGTTGCGTGCTGAGGTATGGGTGTCTGTGGATGTTGGCGGTATGTTAGTGCTGAGGAAGGTGGTAAGATGTTCTTCAGTGATCTTGTACCAGTTGCGGCGGGGGGAGGTGGGTGTGTTGGTGTGCGGTGGATTTGGTAAAGGTGAAGTGGACGCAGTGATGGTCAGTCCAGAGAAGTTCAGAGGTGTGGCTGTAAGTGATGTTTTCGCTGGTAGAGAAGACGGGGTCGCACAGTGTTATGCTGCATGGAGCGGAGAGGTGACTAGCTGCTTGAGTCCGATGTTGGCGAGGTTCTCCAGAAGGGATGTTGTGCTCTGGTCGTTGGGGTTGACCAGGTGGAAGTTGAAGTCGCCGAGTAGAAGGTAATCGGATGATGCGAGAGACTGGGGAGCAATGAAGTCGACAATGGCATCGGTGAAGGGCGGGCGGGGGCCCGGAGGTCTGTAGACGAAGGTCCCACGGAGGGTGGTGTTGGGGTTGGTCTGGAAGTGGAAATGTTCCATGGCAGCTGTCGGGTCGTCTAAGTGGGTGGTCTGGCGAAGGGAGTTCTTGTGGACGATGGCGATGTCTCCTCCGGGTTGGTTGGTGCAAACCTTACGGGTGATTGTGTATCCATCAGGAATGACGATGGGGATCTCCGAGCTTGAGCCGTAGTTTGTCCAGGTTTCCATGAGGAAGGCGATGTCAGAGGAGAGGGAATCTAGGAGGTCCCATATTTCTGTGGCGTGTCTGTGGATGGAGCACGTGTTGAGGAGGATGCAGCTGAGCCAGTAAGGTGTGCTATGGAACTGCCAGGACGGCAGGCGGAGCTGGAGTGCGGAGGTGGGTGAGAGTGCTGCAGAAGTTTCAGCAGGAGAAAGGTCCTTGGGTGTCCTAGATGACGCAAGGTGGCAGGCGGCGAGGCGTCCAGTGTTGAGTACTAGGAAGGTATTGGCATCGTATCGGTAGAAGGTCCAAGAACGAGGGTCCGTGGCACTGGGCATGGCCGCGCAGCAGTCGCCATTAAGTAGTGAGAGCAGGAAGCAGAAAACGCAGCGCTAGGAAGGGGTGGGGCTCGAGCACGGGCACGGCGCGAAGAAAGAGGAGAAGAGTGAAAACTTGAAAAACAGCAAAAAATGGTGCAGAGTGAAAAACAGGAAAAGAGTGCAAAGGGGCAGTAAAGCAAAAGGACAGAAGGCAGACCAGCAGCAGAGCAAAGCTGATCCCCACTAGACTACCAGGGATGAGGCGCAGATGGAAGCTTGCGGGTGAAGGAGGGCCTCCACCCACTAGCAGCGAGGGTCAGAGAGCCTGCAAGGGATAGCAGCGAACAGGCAGAGCTGCGCAGGACAGGAAGCAGATCACTGACTCGTCTGCTAGTAATCTTGAATTCTAAAACTGGGACTCTTCTATCCTGTGCCTGGTATATGGGCTGTGACCGCTAAACTATATTGAGATTGGCTTAAACCGGATTGGCACATTTAATTTTCCTATAAGGATATAGTATATGGGGCATAAGTGCATTCATGGCATAAAGGGTTACATGCCTCTTGTAGACTGCAGCACAGTGGTATTGAAAACATGGCTTCAGGCCTACCCTCAAAAGCCTGACAGCAGCAGCTTGAACCCTGCTGCACAGACCTGTCAAAGTCACTCTTTTGACAAGTAGGAAAACCTGACAAAGCTATCAAACTATCAAGCTGACCACCGAGGTTCCTTATGCAAGGAGCCAGATTAGTCTGGAGTGCTAGTACATCAGACCAGAAGGAAAAGAGGACGGGGCACAAAATTTCAGTTTTGTCTCCATTCAGTTTTAATTGATTTGTGCTCATCCAGTGAAACACTTGGGTAAAACACTCATTAAGTTAGGCAGCAGAGGAATGATCATCGCCAGATGTCCTTAAAATGACTTGAGTATCACCTTTGGACAGATACCAACGCCATAATTATCAATAAGGGGATAAAATGGATCAATGTGGTCTAGATGTACAGGTGTAAAGGTAATCGAGAACAGTGAGACAAAAAAAAATATCAGACATCCATGCTAAAGCAAGGCCTCCAACTCTAAAATCCTGGAGCCTAGACAGTAGGCTTTTACGGTGAATTGTGTAAAGGCCGCCGACAAATCCAAAAGTATGAGGGCGACTGGCATACTGGTGTCTGAACAGCAGCCCAACTCATCCAAAGCTGAGAGCAGTGTAATTTCCTTACTAGGACCAGTGTGGAAACCCATCTTGCAAAGAGTATAAAAGATGTTTATCTTCCACAAACGTAGAAAGTTGGTCAAAGAATGTTTAGATTTTACAAACAAAAAAATCAGCCTTAAAATTACAGCAAACAGCAGATGAAAATTCAGAAGAAGTGTGACTTGGGGTTCACGCAAGTCTTTCATGACAGCGAAAAGGGTTCTTGATATGCTAGGGGCTTTAAATGTTTTGGAGTACAAAAGTTCAATTAGGCTTTTCTCATTTTTTTTTATATTAATGTTACAAGCTAAGACATAAATTTCCAGTTTTTTCAAAACATTACTTATAATGGCACTAAGCTGCTTTAAGCACTCTCTGTTTTGGCAAATTTGTGGCAAAGGAAGCTAAAGTGATTTATACATTATTCTGCAATGTTGTCAAATGATGAGGCTGCACTCAAAACTCATTTCTCCTTGTTCTACTATAACTAATTCACCAGAATAAAAAAAGATATCTTCCATAATGAATAGCAATTGCTTCTCTGTATTTATCACAAATGTGTGAGCGCAATGGGGAAAAGTTCCCTGAACTGAAATGCTAATCCGGAAAACTACATGATTGCTTATCATGAGGAATACAGCATGCAATACTCAGAATGACAGCACATGTCATATTTATCATTCGGAACTGCTTTTGATTTTGGCTCGTACAGCTACTTTGATGAGGGTTGAAAAATACATTGGAACATTTCTAGTGAATTCTCTTTCGGAATAACATCTGTAACTATTTCATGTGATCAAAGAGCCTAGAACCAGTAGGCTTTACTCTGTCTACTTCCAACCTTTTTCCCTACAATGTGTGGGTTATATTTGACACACACTCCCAATATCCAAAGCAACGAGTCAACATGACTTTAATGGTATGCCACAAGAAGTTAATCCAGGGTGATAATCTGCAGAAAATTTAAACGACTCCCTTATAATATATATGGAAAATAGGAACTTTGAGCCAACAGTGTATGCGTATTACACTAAATCTGTAGGTAGTACCAAACATCTGAAGTATAGACATATGAGATTTGATAGCATGTAAGGTACTTCATGTCGGGTCCACTTTTCCCGTTTTCCTGTTGACTTTACACCTGACTATACAGTCTCCAGCTCCAGCTGAATCTCCAGAGTAGTCTCATCTTTCCTCGTAACACTGACCTCCTGTGCTTGTCCCAGGTCTTGTTTTTTTTCACTTTCTTTTGAGTTAACTTTAGCTGTGAACTTTTTCTATGCATTCGCTCCTCTTTCTTTGGACAGAATATTTGTTCATATTACTCATGAAACTAGCCAGGTTTCCTATTGTGATCTCTAGTTTTAAAAGAAAGTTTTCCACTAAACCAGGGATACTCAAAGTACCCCCTGTGGGCAACTTGCCCTTTCTTATGCGAACAGCTGGTGAACAAGAAACACTTTCCTGCTGTTGGACCAATTTTTGACAATCTAGTTACTAAACCTAGGAAGGATGAAAGGCTGAGCCTGGCTTGCTGGGATTTAAATTGGTGACCACCTGGTCACTGCATTTGCCTTCAGTCAGCTTTCAACCCACTGAGCTGTCTACTCAGCTAAATAGTGTGTTATTCGGTCTCATTAGATCAGGGATAGTGACAGCCCAGCTGTCTCTCCCCTTTATCCATGACCATATGAATAAATCCTAATCATTGATGAATAAAAAGTGTGCTGTGGGTTTGTCCTTGGAAAATGGCATTGGTGGTGTATTTTTATGTAAGAGCTCGCTTCAAAGTTCTGACATAACTGCAGAGAAGGAGACAAAGGAGAAACACATTGGTTAAGGAGGAGAACCAAGAATGCAAGGCCGGACTGCATGTTTCATGGTCTTTAACCTTCCCACATTTGTTTGAGCAGTTTACGTGAATTGGTTCTGCCTTCTGGGGGTAATATCCAATTTGTGGTGGGGTCCACTCAGGTTTTCTATTCAGCCGCGTCAGAATTCCAATCTTTCGAAATAGGAGCATAGGATTAAACTCAGAAAGTGATAAATGAAAAGAATACAATTTGGTCACACAGGGGGACTGGGATTAAAACTATGTCTTCTGTTTCACTGTTTCCAGCTTTCTTACTCCACCAGAACCAGGATGGGGTGATAGCATGGTTAAATCCAAGTATTGCCCTCCACATTGAAAGGGGAGACATGTCCACATTTTGAATAGAGTCTTTACTATCTATCTGTGTTGTAAAGTGGTATAGCTAGGATTAGATGTAAAGCCTCCTAGAGTCAGGTCCAAAAAGTAAACACTGGACTGCTTCTATTGGGGGGTATGAGATGGAGGTCTCTGCCAACCATAGTCAATTCTTGTTTTTTCCAGTACTCATTAAATTTATTGAATCTTCTTCTAGGAGACAACAGGAGGTTGTGAAGCCTCGTCTATGGATTATGGGTCAGCAGATGCATCCTTGGCAGCATCTGGGGTGGATACTGCTGATTGGTCTTCAAATAGTATTTAAATTCCATTAGGATAATCAAAGAACTCCCTTTGTACTCACCAAGGCCAATGATCAGGAGCCCTCAAATCTACTCTACAAGAGGAGATAAAAGGATAGAAACAAAGATAGTATATGCTAATCACATTTAATACACTTAATGTCTGCGCAGATCTATAGCTCTTAAAGCCAGGGCTTTACTTAGAGGGTGTGGGGGGGGGGGGGGGGGGGACTAAACAGCCAGAACTGTGCTCTGTGCACAATTTATTGTAGTCATCGGCCTCCCTCTAGAACCACATGGCTCTCAGTCACATCCCATACTCCCATACCATAGCTTTTGGCCCCTTTGAAAATGTTTGCGAGTACTCACGCACTAAACAAACAGAACCTTTTTCGTTGCATTAATTTAAACACCTGAGTGTTTTCATCCAAGCTCTTTCCAAATTCCTTTACATATTTTCTTTCACGGAAATACAGGTTAAACCATTCCCATTCTAGTCTGATTCTCCGAAATGCCTCCATCATTATCCTTCTGGAGAGTTGGCCTAAATATTTAAATACAATGCTCCAGTTGATACCAAGAAACACAAGTGAAGGTAAATGAAGATGTACACCTTTGCAGCAGATTATAGTATTATTTTACAGCACAAAAAATACACTTACACATAAACATCTCCATCAAGATCGCCTGCAGCCAAAATATCTTGAGTAGGATGAAAAGCAATGGTATTCACTGCAGCCTCAAAGATGATGTCCTCTGGCGTGTCTCGAACTCGGGGTTCCCTCGCTTCCTCAGGTTCACCTTCTTCCTCTAAACTGACCTAGAAAGAAAGAAAGGGACATGAGAGCTAAAACATACAAACCACACAGCCTGATATTACAATGAAAGCCAATAAAATAGCTCACTGGGTTAAGGGTGAGTCACAGGTTTTAATCTTAACATGGTCAACGTAGCTTTTCAAGACTTAAATGACCAAAGTAACTATCAATGATTGGGTTAGTCAGAACACATTTTCTTTATATGCAAAGGCCCTCATACAGAGGTAGATGGAGGCATAACCTTCATGCAATTCTTTTTTTTTTTTTTTGTAAAAACCTTTATTCGTATAATTCAGATACACAGCTATTCAGCCGACAACCCGGAGGTTCGGCAGCTCCTCAATCGACACGTGCAGTCATCTACAGCTCTCATACAGGATAAAAACAAAGGTTCCAATTTTTTAAAATGAACACAACAAGCAAGGCAATATACATCATAAGTTCGCGTCAGCTCCCAGCGAGGGGGCGGCCCCATTTCCAACATCAGTTCAAGCCACCGATTGAAAGGAGGAGGGAGAAGCAGAGGCGCTAACATTCTAGCAGAGGTGCATCAGAGATACCCAAGTCGGATGCGAGGCTAGGGGGAAAGTTGCTCCTCTAGTGGTTCAGTGGCAGGAGGCAAACATATGTACCCCCTATACTGGTTCCAACCTCCCCATACCTTATGCCATTTCTTGGGCCTACCCCGCGCACTATACACCGTTTTCTCCCGGAACATGCACCAGTCCATGTTGTCCTTCCAAGCATCCAGGGTGGGAGGGCTAGGGGATCCCCACAATCTTGCAATATCTCGCTTAGCCACCATATTACCTAGGGTCACCCATTGAGTCTGCGCCGCGTCGTAGTCTGTAGGACCCCACACATTCAAGAGACAGCGCCGCGCTTCTGGGTGCAATACAATGCCCGTGACCTCCTGCATAACAACGTGAATCCGCTTCCATAGTTCCGCAATCACACCACACTCCCATATAATGTGCAGAAAGATGCCCACCATCCCGCAGCCCCTCTTACACAGCCCGTCCTCGGAAAAACCCATATGGACCAATCGGGGCCCAGTGACATAGACTCTGTGGAGTATCTTAAGCTGGACAAGTCGCAACCTGGCGGGGATTGCGACCTCCTTAGGAGAGGAGGCCGCGTACTGCCAATCCTCATCGTCCAGCTCAAGGCCGTCTCTAGTCCACTGGTCCCGCACCCCCAGGAGGAGATCGGTCCGAACGTTCACAAGCTTTTTGTAAATTAGGGAGATTGTGCTCTCCGGCATATGGCCGTCCAGGATCCGGTCCTCCAATGGAGAGGACTCAGGCACCTTTTCCCCCTGAACGAGGACCGACTGCAGCGCATGGCGCACTTGCGCATACCGGAAGTATTCCGTGCCCTCAAGCGCATATTCCGACCGCAGCTCATCGAACGACTTAATCCGCCCCTTGGTCAGCATGTCCCCCACCCTGGAGATGCCGATCAGATCCCATTTGTCGAATCCCTTAGAGTGCCAGAGGTACCCCAACATGTCCGAGTCATACAACGGAGTGGCGAGGGTGAGCCTATCCTTCCATCCCAGGGAGTTCGTGACTGTCTTCCACACGTGCACCGCCACCCCGGTCGGCCCTGTGAGGGACCCAGCCGATGGCTTCGAATAAAGTGCTCTATAATAGCCACCACCCCGCAGCAACCACCGGTCCATAGCAAAGCCAGGGCCAAGCGCCGGACCGTAGACTCCATGATTGATCGCGCTTAGTTGGGAGGCCCAATAGTATCTCCGGATGTCGGGAAGCGCGATACCCCCGTCGTACCAAGGGAGAGTTAATTTTGCTATCGCTATACGCGGGCGGCCGTCCCACAGCAGCGAACGCTGCAGACTCTCAACCTCCCGAAAGTAGCTGGCCGGAACCAGCTCCTGGGTGTTCTGCAGGACATAGAGAAAACGGGGAAGAGACATCATTTTGAATAGCACCGCACGGCCAAGGAGGGAAAGCGGCAACCGCCGCCAGCCCGCCACATCCCGCCGCAGGCGCGCCAGCGGAGGGAGCAGGTTCCTCTCATACCGCACCGTTGGGTCGGCAGAGATATAAATCCCAAGATACAGGAAACCCTCCCGGGCAATCTGGATTGGGCAATTCCGCGGGGGAACCGGGACGTCCCCACACAGGGCATACAGATATGACTTACCCCAATTAATGGTTAGCCCCGAGTTCCTCCCGAAAGAAGTCAATATGTCGCAAACAACTATAAGGGACTTCCGGGGTGAAGTAAGATAGAGCAGAATATCGTCGGCATAGAGGGAAACGCGGTCTTCGTGGTCAGGGGACCAACAAATCCCCCTCACGTCTGGGTGCCATCGTATCCAGGCCGCCAGCGGCTCAAGGGCGAGGGCGAACAACAACGGCGATAGAGGACAACCCTGCCTGGTACCCCTCCCCAGATCGAAGGGACGGGACGCCCTACCGTTAACTGCAACTTTGGCGAGAGGTTCTTTGTATAATAGCCTTACCCAGCCCACAAATCCGGGCCCGAAGCCGAATTTCGCAAGCGCAGCCCACAGGTATGCCCACTCCACCGTGTCAAATGCCATCGTTGCGTCGAGCGCAGCCACCATGGCCGGCTCCCGCATCGTCCCCACCCTCGCGATCACTCCATGGATGCGCCTAAGATTCAACGCGGTATTACGATGCGGGATGAAGCCAGATTGGTCAGGGTGGATCAGATCCCCGACCACCCTGACCAGCCGGTTTGCGAGGATTTTGGCAAGGATCTTCGGCTCAGCATTAAGGAGCGAGATCGGCCTGTATGAGCTGCACCGGTTCCTGGGCTTGCCATCTTTATGGATGACCACGATCGTTGCCAGGCGCTGGTCAAGTGGGAGGCAGCCCATCTCCCGCGCCTCCACAAACATAGCCCGCAAATGCGGAGCGATCTTGTCCGGTCGGAGTTTGTAAAGCTCAATTGGCAGGCCATTCGGACCCGAGGCCTTGCCCGGGCGCAAAGAGCGGATAGCCCCCGCAATCTCGTCGACTGTGATGTCACCATCAAGATCGTCTCTGTCTATGTCGGAGAGGCAAGGCAGGGCAAGATCGCGCATGAGCTCACATGAATCCTCCACTGGCCTGTCAGACACGGAGGTATAGACCGTGTGGAAGTAATCCGCAAAGCACTGGACTATGCCGTCCGGCTCCGTGACCAGAACGCCATCCTCCGTCACAAGGTCCGGCACAACACGATTGGCCCGCTCCTTTTTGTCTAGCCACGCGATCAATTTCCCGGCCTTGTCCCCGACGTCGTACAGACGGCCCCGCTGTTCCCTACTCAGGGCTTTGGCCGCATCCGTCACGAGGGCCCTGTACTCCGATTGTTTAAGGCTCAACTTGTGCAGCGCCTCCGACGTGACCTCCCCTTCCAGAGCCAACTCTAGATCCGCAATCTCCGCCTCAAGCTGGGCGACCTCCGCGTCTCTACGACGCTTGGCCGCTGTTATCAAGGAGAGGGCCTCACCCCTAATCACTGTTTTGAACGCTTCCCACAAGGACACTGCCGACGTGACCGAACCAAGGTTTTCTTGAAAGTAACGGTCGACCGCCTTCAATACCGCACTACGAGTCGCAGGGTCCCTGAAGTACCACGGGTTAATTGGGGCCACCCTACCACCCACTCCTCTGCCAACATGCAATTCTTAAGGTTGCCATCATCCACCAGCTGATCCAGAATGGCCACCGGGTCATCTACCCCCTATTTACCGAAGCAGCAGCAGCTGGGCCATGGTGTGAGAATGGCGGGAACGGCATACATTAGAATAAGGACAGATGCATGGTCATCCTTATGACACAGTTCCACCAGATAGGCCTGAAAGAACAAAGGGATGGAAGTCACTGCTGCAGCAGCTTGCACTCCCTGGACCTGAGAAATCCCAGGCATCCCTAAATGACCAAAACAATAGAGAATTAATGCACTTTGTATGTAATCAAAGAGAAAACCTGAAGTTAGTCTTGGTACACATAATAGGTAGGTATGTTAGTGAGGAAGTTCAATTATTGTCTCAGGCTAACCACCTACATGTGCATATTAAACACAGACAGGAGAGCAGCAAACTGCTGTTTAGACACAGCAGACAGGTGAGATTGTGATGCAGGAGAAGGGGTACAATAAGATCAGTTCTGCTGGGCATGTAAGAAAATGGTGTTGCTGGCTGGTGTGCTGAGAAAGAATGCAAGTGTGTGTTTCTCTGAGTACATCTCATCTGTGTAATGCATCCTCTTCGTGCCTGTACTGAGCCTACACTGAAGTTCCAGTAAGAAGGATCAGAGGAGTGGAGTGCCTTGCTGTCACTAACTCTATCCAATACCGTCCGCACATAAAAAAGAAAGCTCCGTCCTTCACCTGGACTGTTCCTTTGGTATGTTCAGTCATGATAGGACTGTTTTACAGATTTCATCCCACACCTCAATAGGTGACTAAATCCCAGTTTCTTTTTCCATGACATTTCAGTGTTGAAATTTTCTTCTTTTCTTGAATCTCTTATTATAAGCAGTTTATAAGTATGAGGTGTAAGGAGGCATTATATTTTGGGGAAAAATAACAAGTGCTAGACATACTTTAGAGCTAACAGCTAGATTGTTTTCTCTTTGATAATATGCATGAGCAAAATATATTTGTTGATTAAATGAGAAACATCTTTTGTAGTCTGTGTGAAAAACCTATTTGATGTTTTACACCGATTAAGATTTCATATACACTATGGGATTACCTACGAAAAACATAGTTTGGTCCCAAATTTTTTCTTCTGATAAGGCGTTCGGGATACAATTTCAACTGATGACTGGTTCTTTTACATTTGATTTATATTTCATTTATGATTCACATAATTATTAAGTTTGATAATGATATAGCAAAAATGTCTTCATTTTAGTTTTCTCCCAGAGTTGGCCTCAACTCCTCAATAGAGCTGTGCAAGTGTTAAATGCCCCGGAAGGTAGAGGTTTGATTCATCATCGTCTACGAGTTCACAATGGTTTTACCTCATTTTAATGATCCTCTTACAACATCACTTATAAACAACTCAGGAACCAGATTTAAGGGCACGTATCCATCTATTCATAACAAGTAAAAAACAATAGGGGAAATATAAAGATTTTTTTGAGTCAATTACAATATTTTCCGACAAAAATTAAGGTAAAATACCATGATGGATAGAAACATAATAGCTATATATTACTAGCCAATTTTGGATATCAAATCTATAAGTAGGCAATGTAAATCTAATGCTTAAGAGAGATTGGAGTTTTGGTTGAAGGGGGTGTAGTGTAGTTCCTATATCCCTAATAGGCTCTGCGCATTGGAATAATATACACTAAAGTTTTGACATAGGACTGAGGTCAGTATGTCTCTATCGAGTACATTAAACTTAATTACTTGTGTGTGCCAGCTAACTCAGAGGTCACTAGAAACTTCTTGAATATACAAGAAGGGATTCGTTTCTGACAACCGCATAAATATGACACCTTTGTTTCCCTTAGAGTCGGAACAATCTCAGAACCGTGGAAACAATAGATAACAGTTTCACTCAGTCAATCGTGCATGCTTAGTTTCTACAGAGTTACACAGAAATAGATAGACGAGCGTTTCAATAAAAAGGATTTATTGAACAGTCTTATTTCTCATGCAAGAGATATGAACTGCTACGATCGTAAGACAGGATGCGAAGTACAATGCGTACAGGGTTAGCAGTAAGATAAAATACAATATAAAATGCAATAGCATGGTTTGTAGCTATGACATATATTGATAAAAATACATACATAAATAACACAGGCTAAAATGTGAATACTCAGCTGATGCTTTTAAATAGTTCTACCCCAGTGTACCTAACCTAAGTGTAGTACTAGGTAAGAAGTAGGTGCTGTTTTCTAAAGTATAGCTACCTATAGTTTTAGTTTTGCCAAGAGTTGCCAAAAGTTTCTCTAAGTTCTAGTCTGCTCCATACCTTAGAATGTGTGAGGTTGGAATCTTTTTCCGGGACTCGATATTTAACACCCCGCAAGGGGAGTCAGAAACACTGGAGCTGGATTCTCTGCAAGGAGGATGACAGCGTCTGGTCAGTGCATCAGGCGGGAACTCGATCTCCTTCCGAACTTGTCGTGGCGAACCGCAAGTAGGCAGTCGAACTGGACCGTACCGGAACCGTGGTTTGCCAGGGCAAGTGCAGGTGTATTTATACCTTGAAGGTGTTTAGGAATGCCTGTATTGATGTAAAAGTCGGGTATCGGAACATCATGAATGAACCCCGAAGGAATAGATGTTCTGGCATAATAAATGAGTTCTTGGAGAAATCAATATCCAAGCAAGGGAAATTCCTAAAGGCTTAAGAGTCTGGTTTTCCAAGAACTTACCAATATGAATTGTACCTATATAAGGGCATAAATCGGGAAACCTATATACGGAATCTAAATCCACACACAACACCCACTCCAGTTTCGTATGAACGACATTACTAAATCCCAAACATACTAAACATATCTAAAAGAGAGTATCGCATGATTAGCTAAAACATGCTAAAACATATCTAAAAACATATGTCCTAAAAATGCATTACAACCATTGCTATGCATAAGGTGCTGTACATATTAAAAGCAATATTTCATTCTAAGCATATGTGTGCATTGGAAATGCTAAAAAGAATGAACCAGAAATATATACACATGATGAAATGGCTCGTTAATACAGAAAAAAAGGCCGAAACCATTTCATATCAGGTTAACACAAATCAATTGTTGATGTGACAAGGTGGCATAACGTCCCTGGAAGATTTTCAAAGAATTCTGTCCTCTATGAATAGTTCTACTATAAACAGATTACTGTGCCAAAAAAATGGAGAAGAAAAAAAAAAATACAAATTTGGAAAAAAAAAATTATAATCATAGGAAAAAAGTTCCAAAGTTAGTCCCTTGTCTGAAAAGAACGAAGGCCAAATTCAGAGTCTCATCGGAACACTGTGTGCCTGAATCAAAAGTCAGTGTGTGGGACTGGAGAAAACATGAAATCTTCTAATCCCGTAGACAAAAAGTCGTCTACCGTTGTAGGTGAAAGTTGGAATACCTTGTTTAGAAGATTAACTGCACATAGATGTGAACTATCGCCTTCAGCATTGGCTGCATCAGCAATTTTCCAATCAAATGTTTCTTCTCGTACCTCAGCAGTAGCAATTTGCGTCTGTGAGATCTCAATGAATGTCGTCATCAGGATTGGTAGCCGCTGGGGACAACACAGAGCATGGGCCGTTACCGGGTGCAGCAGAGTATCGATATCCATAGGCATGACTGATGGGAGTGTTAGACAGATGTCTAGCACGCATTCTTTACCGCAGAGCAGGCAGCGTAGAACAGGTTAGATGCAATCTTGCCAGATTGGTCTGAATGACAGAAACCATGTGGTCTTTAACTATCGTGGACGAGGTAAACCCAAAATTTGGACGATGTGCTCAAGACACTTCATCTCCAATAGAGCTCTCTCCATAGTGAATTGGGTGTCGTTGGTGATTTGGCTTCCCATATCGTAGCAGTAGGAGCAAAAATAGGATCCCTGCAACGAGTGCTAAAAGGAGAGGCAGTCCGCCAAACACGAAGTTTGGAAATATGCCGAGGACTGCTTGAAAAGGTGCTAACAGTCCTGCACATTCGTTCTTAAATACATGTACAATACCGCTCGTATCAGACATGTTTATGATACGACCTAACATTTCTGAGAAATGTACAGGGCAGTTTGTATACAAAAGGGTATGTATCTCGGCAGAAGTCCTTGCGACTTGTAGATCATAGGTTTCTTTGGCCGAGGTCAGTGGCACAGTTTGTTGTAAAAGAATGGCTTTCATTCTGCTTAGAGTATCAATTCGTATTGAACAGATGTTCAGTGAAGGCCATAGAGGCCACTCCCTGTCTGTGTCTATTTGTGGAAACAAGACTTGCATACAGCAAGTGACCCTGGATGTAACCGTAACTAGATATGGAATACCTGGCAACATGCCACAGCAGCTGTGATCATTCAACATAATGTAACTCCCATTAGAAAGTTGGCCAAAAATTGGATTAATCACTGCAGCCGGTGAACCTTGCAGGTGACAGGATAAGTTTGTAGTGGAACCATCACAGGCCCCGTGTAAGTTAATACCCTGACAATGGAGAGAACCGCTTAGTGCGTTTTCACAGTTTGTATCGCAAAGAAACACTTCACTCCCCCCACTCCAACATCTATGTGTGTCAGGTAAATCCCAAGATGTCTTGGTGTATTCTTTACCCAACCTTTCATATTTGCCTACTGATATATGTTTTAGGCAATACTGAAAATGGAAAGTTGTAACAGGCAGAGTAATTTTACCATGTATGAGCCATTCAGTAGCTGGATTTTCTGCTAATTTTTCTGTGAATGGTAATTTTTCCAGTTTTTCAATGCTCAGCACAGTGAAGTCTGCTCCCCTTTGTGCCAGTTTGATCTGTTTATCAGTGAGATTGAATTCTGAAAACAGTGACGTAGTGTTGATTAAACGCCAAGGCACATAGCCTGCACACACGTTTTGTAGCATCCAGCCCAATAGCATGATAGAACGTAGCTGAAACGGACCATGTTGCAACATGACCAAGTCTTGTCCCATGATGTCTATGGCAGAAGACACAATGCTGTCCAATGAATATATTCTGGACGACAGAGTCGTTAACCCATTGTCTACTACAGCGAGAGTTCTCTAAATTAATACGATCAATTTCTCGTATTCGTTCTGCAGTCTCTGCTTGGGTAACCTTCCATGCTTCATTATAAGCAGCGTAGATACCGGCATATATGAAACGTTTTTGACGCGGTTTTCTTGGTCCTAGCAAGAATTCACTAAGGTCTGCGCCTTCTTGATCTAAAGTTAAGTGTTGTTTTACATCCTTCAGTGTAGCGGGCTGTTGCCAATCAAGGCAGAGTTTCCCTACACTGTATGTTGTTACTACCCCTGGATGCTGTCTTTGAACATAGCGTGGGTCTGGCCTATTGATAGTGAAACCCTGTGTTTTGTTCAGGAATCGATCTTGACAGTTATTCGTGTCTGTGGGCCAGAGCAACCATTGTTTCCATTCTGGATCTGATGTGATGCAAAATATTATGTACTTCGACCTCCACCCCTTAAGGTGCTATTACTTGCAGGTATAGGTAATATCGGTTTGTTCATGTCTTTGATCTTGGCTAACCCAAGGCAAGATGTTTGCTGGACAGTGTCATTTAAAAACATAATTTGCTCAGGGATGATACAGGCTCTAAACAAAGCTTCTACCCCCTGTACTTGCCAATCTTTTGTACCCCAGACAGATTTTGTCTCAATGTTGTCTTTCCAAAAGACGAAACCCTTTCTAGACAGTTGGGCAATAAAGGATGCAGAATAAATCTGTTTCGTATTGGTTAACATATTTTTCGTCCCTATCTTGTTCACATTTTTAAAGTAAAACGTTTCTGCATTAGACAAATTGTGGCCTGAAAAACCCTTTGGAGGTGTAGGACAATGTTCCCATTGGTTATACATAAATACATTTCTAGGTGATGCAGTTTTATGCAAGAAATTATGAACATAGTGGTTATAACAATACATTTGTTCATAGTCTGATGAACACTCTAAATATTCATGATTGGTGAATACTGCAGACCTCTCTAGATCAGACATCATGTTATTAACAGTCTCAGAAAAGGTACTAGAGGTGATAAAGTCACTCAATGAAATCTTAAATAAATGTGGAATCTTCAAAAGCTCCGACGGGCCAAAAATGTCATATTCAGTTTGGTCCCAAACTATACCATCATGTATAGGAACGGTTGTGATGTTCACTGCTGACAAGTCTCTTGCTTCACGATGGGATGGTTTGTGTGGCTGGAGAAGTAAGTTCACTCTTTTACTTGCTGTGTCCATTTTAATATATCTTCCACTTATCAGCATACCCAGAGTTATTACCAGAGCTAACCACAGTAGAAAGAAGAATATTCCCAAAACAATCCATAGTTCATTCCATGGTGAAACCAGATAAGTCTTTTTCAGTAGATGAAAAAAGTCTGTTGCTCCTTCTTTGAAAGTTCTTTGTGCTGGCGTCGTTTCATGTTCGCTGGGTTCCTCAGAAAACGTATCAAAGTTAATGAAATAGCCAGAGACAGTTCTGTCAATGGTTGGAATTGCATCAGGATTTGTTGAATTCGCTGGAACCAGTTGATCACTTGTTACTTCGTTGTAGACAGGTGTATCAGGACGAACTGTTATTGGGGTCTCAAGAGGGACGAGTTCCATAGCTTTGTTGCTTAGTCCTTTATTTCTTACTGCAGAATCTTCAGAAGCTGATGAGTCTCTCAGTTTGAACCTCTTGGATTGTAGCCAGCAGAGTGCGTCTGCTACATTGTCGGAGTCCACTTGGCCTCCTGCTTAGTATCGACCACATAGTGTGGTTTGATCAGGTTGATGGACACAAATCTTTTCTCCTTTTTACCAGCAAGGGGCGGCAAAAGTACTGTTCTTGATCCGTGGATTGCTAGGACAGATACTGGTTGTTTGTAAGAAGGCCCAAATTCCTTCTTATCCGCAATCTTTTCTCTGACTAGATCACCAAGCTTTGGGATCCAGACAGGCCTTGCTGGTGCGGCCGTTTTTTCCCCAGTGATGGTTGGCTTCAGGAGCACGTTGCTTTGTTTCATTCTTAGTTCATTTAAGTCCTGTAAAACAGCCAAACGATCTTTGGAACCTTGATTTAGTGTTTGTGGGACTGCATTAGCCACAGGGATGGCTGCATGTAGATAGTCTAATGCTGTCCAACAATGGTGTCTGTACTGGGCTGGCTACGTTGTAGACAGGTGCCTGGTGGCGAGCTCTTTTGCAGTCTATGCATTCATTGATAAAAGTGCGAATCAGTGTATTCCTTCCTGGCCACCAGTACAGCTCTTTTAGTGTTAAAATTGTTTTAGAGATCCCCTGATGTGTCAGCCCCTCTCCCAGATGTGCTTCATAAATCAAAGCTCCTCTTCGTTCTATGTTTGGTACCCTATCCCCCACTCCAGCGATTTGAGCAAACGGAACGCTGTTCGCATCAATTATATATGAGTGGAAATTTGTTGGTAACGCTGCACCGCTGCCTTTGCTTGAAGCATTGACCACCAGCATTATTTCACTGTCTATTTTTGTTTTTGAACGAGTGATTGCAGCTACGGAAGCCGTTTGCACAGCCCCTTTTGCGGCTTCATCAGCCAATGAATTCCCTTCAACGTCAACGCCATCACGTTGATGACTCAGCGTGTGTATCACACGAGTGTTTTGTAGTCCGTTTCACAACTGAACTACTTGTTCCCAAAGCATTTTATGCTTGATTGTGCCATCTTTTGCATCTTTGAAACCATTTTGAAGCTAATTCTGTAAATATTCATTGTATGATTGAACATAGTAAAAAGAATCGCACACTATAAGTGTGGGGAATTCGCGATCCATATTTTCAAGTGCCATCTTGAATGCTTGTAGTTCAGCTCACTGAGCTATACAATCTCCTAGAGATTGCGTTTGCGTGACCATTGGTCTGAATTTGCCATCACACATACGACCTTAAACGATCGCGCATGCTGCACTGTAAGCTTGTTTACTCCCGGTAGCACGTTGTGCCGATCCGTCAGTATAAATTATAAATTCGTACTGGTCAAGAGGGAGAATTTCAGTAGGCAGAGGACATTTGTATTCGTATTGCAGGAATGCTTGTGTTTTTAAATAAGGATCAAAAACATATTCAACATCAGTTGCAGCAAGAGAATTAACCCATTGTATCCATCTTGGATGTAAAGCTTTTGCATTCAGAATACTCGCTTTTGTGACTGCCTCTAAGGCTGGTACAAGAGTCACGACCATAATGCGTTTCCCCTGTGCTAGGGCTCTTTCTTTTGCTACAGCAGTTTGAACACCTGTCAGAATTTTTTCTGTCAATGTAAATTTCATTTCTGCTTGTGTATACAAGTGTGATTTGTATGCAATTGGTACTTTTTCACCTTCGTTAAAAGTTAAGTAGGTGAATCCGCATTGACCCGGAATGATTCGGATCACTAAGTTGCGTATGTTTACGCGTGTTTGTAAGTGTTTTGTGTGAGAAAGTGGCTCTGTATATACTGTATCCAAATAGGTACAGTGTGTACAGAGTCCACAGTCCCCAGAGGTTTGGCAGAGGCTAAAGTTAGATATAACCTTACTCTCTAAAGTGGTAGCTTGGTCGAGCAGTAAGGCAGTATCAGAGGACAGTGTAAAGCATTTGTTGCACACACTCAGTCACCAAATGGTCTCACACACTCAATAACTGAACTCTAGGCCAATGGTTTATATATAAAAAAATATATGCTTGTTTTATTTTAGAACCAACAATAGGTATCAAAATATACTTTCTCAGAATGAGATGTTTTAGATAAATACCTTTGCAATATGCAATTGCCTTTTGTAGAAAGTTACAGATTGTTGCAATAGGCAACACAAGTTCGAACACAATAATGCATTGAGTTCAATGGAAGTTTTAAGTTATTTGCAATAGATTACTTTCAGGATTACTTTTGTAATTCCAGGACTGGATCCTAGATTCAGTCCTGGGTCAGTTCCCAGAAACAAGGGATAAAAGTCGACTTAGTTGCTGTTATGATTTTTAGACAATATTTTGCTATTTCAAAAGTTGACACTTAGAAAATATTTCATAGAATACAGTAAATGATTCCCTATGGAAGAAAATTCAAGTTGCAGGTATAGTATGTTTTTGTTACTTTGTAATCCAGTACTGGGTGCCTAGACTCAGTACTGGGACCTCTATCTAAAGCCGGTAAGTAATTACGTTTTCACATTTTGTACGATTTTTAAAGAATATTTGAAGTTTGCAAAAATCGACACTTAGAAGAAATTTCACAGAAAAACAGACAATGATTCCCTATGGAAGAAAATTGGGTTACGGGTAAGTACGGTTGTGAATATTTTTCAGGGTCAGTGCTGGGTACCAAGATCCAGCACTGGGAGCTCACCTAATAGCAGGTGAGTGTTTTCGTTACTCGGCTGATTTTTGGTGAATATTTTAAGTTTTGAAAACTCCACACTAAAGAAATTTCAGAAGAAACCAGTCAATGTTACCCTATGGAGAAAATTGAGTTATCGGCTTTCAGGTAAGTACTCGACTGGCAAAGTTAAGGTTCTGGGCACAGACACAGGGGTCTCCCAGGGTCAGGTAGGTACAGTGGTTACACTCTCAGCGGCACAAGGGCAGCCGGGTGCAGAGTGAGTTAGGCCCAATGTTATCCTATGGGAGGCAGGGAGGCCTTGGTTGGTGGCTGCTGACTGGCAGGCCACGCGGCTGTGGGAGCTGGGCTCCTGGTCACTTGCTCAGGGCAAATGGGGAAGTAGATAGGAGCAAAGGTTACACTGCCAGGGCCACTCGGGCGGCTGGGTGCTGGGTGCTTTTGAGCCTTCGGCCGCTCAATTGGTTTCAATGGGAAAGCTCCGGTTTAGAAAAAGACTGCAAGCTCAGGGACGAAGATTCTTCGGGTGCCACCACCACTTCGAGAGGTAAGTTGGGTAGTTGGAGGATAGGTGGGCACAGGGGGCTGCAGGGTGCCGGGGTGCCTTTTGGTGTCGGCAAATCTTACCCTCTGTTGATCGCAGTTGGGGGGGTACCTGGTTCTGAGGCTGCAGGCGTCGTCAGGAGCGTCAAGGGAAGTCCTTGGGTGCCGGACTCGGGGTCACAGTCGCCGGGGGGTCGTCCTCGTGGTCTTGGTTTACTCCAGCACAGGCAAGGCTTGGCGGGTGCAGAGTGTGCAGGGTTCGCAGTTCCGGGCTGATGCCAGGGATTAGAAGCTGATTTTGAGTAGAGCCTCTACTCATGGGAGTCCCAGGTGCTTAGAACCAAAAGGTAGCCAGGTCCTCCGGGGTTTGTGAGGTTGCTGGCCACAAGAGATGCTGGGTTGTAGCAGGAGCAGGTTCGAGGGTCAACAGGTCGGTAGGGCTGGGGCCAAAGCAGTTGGTTTCTTCCTCTTCTTAGCAGCTGCAGGCAGGTATTCTTTCTTCTTGCTCTTCTTTGTATTTCGGAATCTGGAATCTGGGGAAGGAAGGTTCAGGGTGCCCCTAAATACTAGATTTAGGGGGGTTACAGGTAGGTGAAGGGCAGGGACCAATGGGTCCCTGTCCTGGGGTGGGTGCACCCCCTATCCTGCCTCTCTCCTGTGGGAGGGGGGCAGTAGCCTAGTCCTGATTGGGTAGGGCTTCTCATCTTCAAGATGGCGAGTGCCCGGAGATGTGCTTCACCTCGCCTCCCCCACCTGAGGGGTGGGGTTGGCAGGCTGGCACATCCCCTGTCCTTATTTGGGGTTTCCAGCCAGGCTTCCCGCCAGATTGGGGGCTGCCAGTGGCCTGGGGAAGCTCACAGAGGCGGCATGCCTTTGAAGCTTCCCCCTGCCCATCTTGGGGGAGGAGATCTAGCACCTCGCCCAGGATGTGCATTGTTGCAGGCCCAGGAGAGCAGGGGCTCTCCAACCCAGGGGTCCAGCAACATGTTTGCTGTGTGGCAGCCTAGGCAGCCTCCCAGACCAGACGTGGATTGTAGGTTAGGTTTCAGGGGGCCTCTCTAAGATGCCCTCTGGGGTGCTTGGTGCATTAAATCCCACACTGGCATCAGTGTGGGTTTAATGTGCTGAGAAGTTTGATACCAAACTTCTCAGTCTTCAGTGTTGCCATTATGGTGCTGTGGAGTTTGTGTTTGACGAGCTCTCAGCACCATGTACTCTTAAATGGCAGTACTGCACTTACAGTGCCCAGGTATGGACCTGGGTACTGTAGGGGCACAGGGCTCATGCTCCTGTGCCCACACCACTGGCATAGGGCACCCAGCTAGAGGGGTTGCTGATGTATGCCAGGGCAGTGTAGGTGGTGGGCATGGCACACAGGGATGTGTGCCATGTCGACTCTGATTTGTCTTGTACCCAGACACTCAGCCTGCAAGGGCAGTGTGTGTGTGTTAGGGTACAGGGCCTCTAAGGGTGGCACAACAAGTGCTGCAGCCCTTAGAGGCCTTCCCTGGTCACAAGGCCCTGGGTACCTAGGGTACCATTTACCAGGGGCTGACATGTGGCCAGGGTTTGCCAATTTAGGTTTTAGGGAAGGAACATAGGCCCTGGGCACCTGATTGGCAGGAGTCCAGGGCACACTCAGTCAAAGTACATTCAGCAATTCAGCAAAAAGTGGGGGCATACCATGCAAGAAAGATGGCACTTTCTCACATTTTGTTGCTAACATGTCTGTTTGAAGTGAACGCAGAATTTCTGTGTGTTCTTGTGTCCAAGTTGTGGCTTTGAAATCATGTTTGATTAATTTGTAGAGAGGTTTAACCCTCTCTGCGTAGTTTAGAATGTATGTTCTTCCTAAATTCAGGAAACCTAGAATCGACAAAGTTTTTCAGCGTTTTTGGAGGTTGGAGAAGCGCACACTTTTCTAAAAAAGTTGTCTGCCAGGCTTTTGCCTTCACTTGAAAGTTCATATCCTAGGAAAAGGACGTTGAGCTGGGCAATTCTGGACTTTTTAAAGTTGAATTTGTAGCCCTCAGAGGCGAAGCTCAATATAATGATGTTCACTCTGTTCAAGTGTCTGTCCAGGTCATCGTCTGTCAGATATATATCATCTATGAACGGGGGACCCCTGGAGGCAATACAAGGCAGGTAAAACGGGGAAAGTAAGTCAAAAGAGCACAGGGAAACACCTGCCTAGGTTACATAATTATAGGCCTAAGACCTAGGTCCATTGATATTAGATTACTAACTGGAGCGGAGCCCAATTAATATTCAAGCCAAGGAATCACAGCCTAGGTTAACAAAAGAACATATTTCTTTTTATTAACATAATCTTACAAAAGAAATTTTTCCTTGCGAACAAGCACAATACATTGAGACAATAAAAAAGAACATACACAAACAAATCTTTTTTCCTCAGTGTCCCACACGTCACTACATTCATACAACTATACATTAATTCCAACGACAACCACAATATCACACATCGGTCATGATGGTAGAGCTGCCAGATGATGTTAGATGGAAGGTTTGTCCATGCGTCATCCTGCTGAAAGGTAGGGGTAGCATGGAGGGAAATCTCACAGGAACTAGATTCATTCTCTGACTAGCTTCTTAAAAGAAAGACTGAAAAACTCAGAAAAGACATTAGGTTATTCACACAGGAACAGGCTTATCCTTATTTGACAACTAGTTTTTACAACATGCCGGATGGCAATGGTCCATATAATATAATATGGTCCCACGATGGGGAAACAGAAGGATCACCACGTTCTCTGACACCACTGATTCGGACAGAGAAGGTCCTGCTAACTATGAAACAAGTTACAATCCTAATTACCAACCACGACAGGTATCGTTTGACAGACCAGTTATGCCTGATCATTTGTTAGGCATCCGCAGAAGGAACTATCGCCCCAGAACCAGAAACCCCCGACAGAGGAATTTCCATCAGGCTCAGGCTCAACCTGAAATGTACATACAAACCAGACACAACCAGTATTGGAAAACATAACTAACATACCTGTGTTTAATCTATCTATCACCATTGTTGACTCCGAGTCAGTGACCCTTCTGTCTAGGGGCCTTTCTTTCATTCCCACAACTTCTTTCAACAGATTTGAATTCATGAAAGATCTTTACTTCTTTTTCAGGAAAATTAGGTTAAAAAAAAAAATCTTTTTTACCAGACCACCTCTGATAATTTTTCAGGACTTAAACCCCCATCAGACTTTACCCCTAGCCTTGATCTTGTAGGTCCGGAAGTGGGCATTTTCGAGAAAGCGGTCTTACTTAAAATTGCTAAAATCATCAAATTTGTCCCTAAACCTATGAGCAATCTGTCAGCTGTCGAAAATAAAGCCTTGAAATCTCTAAAAGAAAATAAACAACTGACCATCAAACCATGTGATAAGGGAGGGGCCATTGTCATATTTAACACCCCGACTTACATTGAGAAAATGGACATCCTCCTCTCCTCCACAAGACACTATAAACGTATTGTGAGGAACCCTGAACCTAACCTCAAACAGCGAATTTGAATCATGGTTGAAGCTGCGGTTGAGGCAGGCTTTATTTGTACAAAAGAAGCAGAATTTTGGACTCCCAGCTTTACTCGAATGCCCATTATTTAAGGGGTACCTAAGACTCGTAAAAATACCTCCAACCCACCCCTAAGACCCATTGTATCCACTATTGGATCGGCCACTGAGCCGTTATCCAAATACATTGATTGTTTCTTGAAACCTTTGGTGAGTAAGCTTGAGTCCTATGTGAAAGACACTGGTCACTTCATCTCTAAGATCGAGAAGATGCCCTATGATTGAGAGAAGGAGCGCCTGGTCACTCTGGACCTGGAGTCCCTTTATACGAACATCCCTCAGGAAGGAGCTGTATCTGTTTTTCAAGAGATTCTGTCCTTAGAAACAGAAATTACCAACGCTCCCTTTATTATTGAATGCTTAACGGTGGTCCTGAGTGAAAATTATTTTGAATTTAACAACAACTATTTTCACCAGATACAAGGCGTTAGTATGGGGGCATCTTGTGCCCCAAGCATTGCCTGTCTCTATATGGGACACTTCGAACAGATGAATATATACAATGAAATGGGTCCCTTTTATGAAAATGTTCGAGCTTGGTCTCGATTTATTGACGACATCTTCTTCATCTGGGATTGTTCTTTGGCTGAATGCGGCTGATACTAACCTTACATTCACTGCCCATTGTAGAAACTCCAAGGTAGAATTTCTGGATGTATGGACTGAACATAATCAAAAAGAATTATTTGTTTCTTTGTACACCAAACCAACAGCCAGAAACACCTTGTTGGACTATGGCAGCTATCACCCGAGATGCCAAAGGGATAGCATACCCTTCAGCCAATTTCTCCGCTTGCGAAGAAACTGTACAGACATTAAAGACTTTTTGACACAGGCTGATGTTCTAAATGAGAAATTGCTAGTCCGGAGCTACCCGTACAAGCTGATTAGAGACTCTTACAAAAGGGCCAGATATTTTAACAGAGATGCCATGTTAGAAACCCTTGGATAGGTTGGTATGTGTTACGAAACATTCCAATATCAACCACAAAGTTAGACAAACCATCAATTCATTGTGGTATCTTCTAAATATTGGCAACAGCGAAAATAAAATCCCTAAACCTCTCTTTGCCTTCAGACGAAACAAAAATCTTAAAATCCATCTAGTCAAAGGGAAAATTTTTGAGAAGACTGTCCCATATCAAACTGCCATCTCGGGCCTTGAACCTGTTAAAGGGAATCATCGATGTGGCACTTGCCAGGCATACCTCAATGCGATTGTTGGACATACCATTAAGATCAAGGAGCGTTCAATCATTTTAAAGGAGATGACGAACTGTCGCACTTCCAATGTGATTTACATTATCACATGTCCGTGTGACCTCATATACATCGGAGAGACAGGACGTGAATGCAGAACCAGAATAGGTGAACATAAGTCCAACATTCGTCTCAAAAAGGTCTCTGCTCCTCTGGTCAGTCATTGGCTAGATAAAGGTCATTCTGAAATGGACCTGAAGTGGTCTATTTTAGAGAAGATCTGTACCACTCTTGAAAGAGATTCGAACCGGATCAGAAGAAAGAGAGAGTTCTTTTGGATTTTTTACTTGGATTCTGTTCACCAGGGCCTTAATGAAATATGACCCTGGGAAAACGCAAATATGTGATCTGTTTTGCGCATCTGATGGAAACTGGTGTGCCCCCTTTTTCTCATAATTACGCCGATGTGTTTGGGTTTTGTTCATATCCTAGGGGGTTTGTGTTGTGTCCACCCTCTATGCCTTTGATGCCCACAGGAGCTTGTAACAGCTTACTCCTATCCAGTCCTGCACTCGTCTATGAGGTCTTTTCCTATGACTATCGAGAGGTTGAATACTACGTTCCAATATGGCCGCCGTATCCAGTTGAATATTTCTTACTTTCATTTTCCTCGATAGTCTGCTTTTTATCTCTAATTGACCTGCAGTCTGTTCTCCCATTGGAGAATAGCAAGACCAGTGACCCCTTAAGAAGGCGGGGCTCCGTGCGAGAAGCCACCCCGGAGACTTTGTCACACCGCCGATTATTTGGTCTATGGTGGAATATTTACCCTATCTGAGGTAAGAACGCTTGGCATGGACTCTTTATTTCCCACCTTTGTTTCCTTTAACTGCGACGTGACCTATCTTAGGAGTCCCTACCGGACTTTTTCATCCCGAGGGCGAGTAACACGACTCATCGGCTCTTCCCATTCTGCCACCCCCTTAAAAAAAACATTGTTCATTGATGAGGTGCATGTTTCAATCACCCCCTGGTATTCAAGTTGATCTAAGATCTCCAGGACCTGTTTTTTAGCTTCTTGCTTAATTGGATACTGCCTTTATGCAGTTGGTTGATTTTTTAACTGCATTTTGTGGTGAGGGGAGTACTTATCCCATCCTACATGATTCTTATATAATGCTGGGGCCTGGGCCACTGCCCATTTCTTGGCATAAGTATATTTTAAGTGTACTGGAACATCGTTGGAGAAGGCTGGCATAATGAGGTCTTCGCCATGTGGGCACTCCCTGACAAATTCTGGTGGCCAGTCTTGTTTTGCTAGAAGTATATCATAACCCTTTGAAAGTCGCTCCCAGAAGAGTGCTTTCACTTTTCTTGGTATGTCTCCCTCCATTCGGAGTGTTATTTCATATAACCTATGCGGAGAACTAACCCTGGTATCTGCAGTTTCAACTTCAATGTCCTCATTCAAGTCCACTGTCTCTAGAAGCCCCTTCTACTGTAACTTCTGTTGCGCTGTCCAACATTGTCTGAGCCCATTCGCCGTTCTGGAGTTGTGTTCTCAGAATCCTCGGCATGTCTGATCTTCAGACCTGCTACCTTCTTTTTGGAGAATTGAGGTTTTGGTTTGTTTTTCTGAACATGTTGATCTTTTTTGGACTTCATGCGTTCTTCTTTGTTCTCTGACCGTCCTCTTCTTTCGGATGTCTGTGATGATATCTGAAAGGTACGAGAGGAACGTGTATCAGTATCTTGATACCTGTCAGGTTTTCTCAAATTATCCCTATTCCTGAGGTTATACCCCCTTTCAGAGGGCTCCTTCTGAGGAGACCTACCTCGGGATTGAGAATCTTCCTCTTTTAAAGGTTGCTGGTTATTTTCCCACTTCTTTTTAGAAGAGGTAGGATTGTTTTTCGAAAAGGCCTTTTCAGGACTTTCTGACAGTTGTGGTTTAACTGGTTTCCCTCCCAAAATGTCTCGGCCTAATTCTTCATAGGATTTTTCAATTATTCTGGCTAGTTCTTGTGGTTGTTCTGTTACATCAAATTCCCTTAATTTCTGGCGGATTGCCACGGATGCTGCTTCTCCTTTAATATTAGATAATATTATTGTTGAAACCTGGTCGAAATCTTTAAGTAACTTCATACCTAAATTCAGAGAAGGCTCTGCCTCGTATTCGTTTTGAATCGGTTTCAGGACATCAGGTATTACCGCCATAGATGGAACACCATGTGTTTTTGTGTAGATTGCAGCAGAGACTGTGCCCCAAGTGGTGCAGTCTTCCAGATGTGGTGTGATCTCCATTGGTAAACAGATTGTTAGAATTCTATGTTTCTCATAAGGGCTGGTATTGGGAAATACCGCTTCGATTTGAGTAATTTTTTGAGCTATCCAGAACGGAATTTGTTCACGTTTTGTGTGCATTTTACCCATGACAGCGTGTAAAGTCTGTGGAGTAATTTTTAGCGCATTCCCCTGGTGAGAGGTTTGTCTTGGAATTGCTATTGGTGGTTGGACTGTGAAAGTCTGCATGACATATTGAACCAATTGTCTATATATTTTAATTAACTCTTTGAGTTGAGCAAGTAATTCTACGTCTGACATTGCTTCAATGTCCGGAGGAGGTGTGTAGCCGGCTAAAATCGGCCATGTTGCTCCTGGTCTACCTAGTGGACCGAGCCTGGTAATGTGATTTTAATGTTTTAGGGCACCTTTAAACCAGAGATCATGCTCCTGGTATGTGAGTGGAATTTCAATATCCTCGAAAGGAATATATTCCTCAGGTGGTTCATCTTCTTTGTAGAAGTGAAACATTTTAGTTACTGGATTTGATTCTGGGAATACATTCCATGAGTAGAATACCTCTGTCTGGTAAGATTCATGTGCCTCTATCACAAAAACTGCTCTACCACCTCTTGGTGTTAGGCCATGTTTTATAAGTTTTAGAGCGATGGCTCTCCTTAAATTTGGAGCGATGATTTTCGCATTTTCATCTGTTTCATCATAACCTCTAAAATCAAAAGCTGCTGCGATTTCATCGGATACAGCTCCACCAGTATCGGTGTTTGTGCCTTTTTCGGTCATTGTTTAATGAAAGTTTCTGAACAAGTTTCAAGGAAACAAAGATAAGTTGCACAATATTTTGGAACACTGTATCCTTCAACGTTGAACAAACCAAACAGCTAATACATAGGATTTTTGTCCTACTCAGCTATGGCGGATATTATCCTTACCCACTCCAGACGTCTTATGGAGTTTTAGGAGTAGGGGTCTCTGAGAAAAGCACGACTGAGTTACTTCAGTATCTAGCGTTAAATTAGCGCCTTACCAAACCGTTAGGGGCCATGTAGAGAAGGGATTAGCTTCTGACAACTGCATAAACATGACAACTTTGATAAAAGTTTCACTCAGTCAATCGTGCATGCTTTGTTTCTACAGAATTACACAGAAATAGATAGATGGGCGTTCAATAAAGAGGGTTTATTAAACAGTCTTATTTCTCGTGCAAGAGATATTGTAGGAGAGTAGGGTCTGCTATCCTATGGTCACCCCAAATTTTTGCTTTTTGCTTCACTGGTTTTTGACATATTGAGGCTGTGGGCCTGCCAATCAGACCCCCAGCCTGCTGTTCTCTCTACTAAATTTACACTATGCACCATAAGTGCATAACCAATTGGAAGTGGATCACCCTGTGAGCCCCTGTACCAGTGTACACTAGGTACCCAGGGCATTGGTGTATCTAAGGCCTACCAGGGGCTGAAGCATGTATTATGCCACCTCTGGCCTGGCCTAGCAATTTGACACAACTGGCTGATCACTCAGCTGGGGTAAGTTGGTGTAATCACCTCTTACTTAGGTGTAGTATACCTATACCTAACCTTAAATGGGACACATATTAACCTATAAGTCACTCCTATGGCAGGCCTTAACAATCCTGAAGGCAGAGTGCTTGGTTCCATGTGAGATGGTGCTCTGGCATGAGCTGAGCCTGTCTGCAGTGGTCGGAACAACTTCCTTCTACTGTTTCCAGATATCGTCATACCACATACTCTTAAGTGCATTATGAACCTCGCGGTTAAATGCTATCTTTGGTTTGGCTTTATCAAAACATGTCGAGTAAGGTGTCATACGAATTGGAATACTAACCCCTCGCCAATTCTGGCGACGGGGTTAGCATTCCACCCTTCTAGAGGGACACGACATGTACAGTACCTGAAACCCGGGTAAAATCAGACATAGCCTCAGCTCCACAAAATGGATGCTGCCACCACAGACACAAGTCTGCCCTCCTGCTGCTGGGAGTCCTTCCAGCTTGAGAGGTGTGGACAAAGGGTTTCCTGCCAGGGGAGGTGCGTGCACCACCCCAGACAGGATTTTGTGTATTGGTCAGGTAGGGCTTGAAAGGAACCAGACATGCCTGAGGCTCACAAGGAGCCTCGGTGCATATGCCAGTTCAAACCGGTCCTGGGGCACACCAGCCCTGGACCTGGGGCGAGCTGGACAAAGGATTGGGGGTGTAACCACCCCCCTTCCTGGTCCCACCCATAGGGAGGGACCTAGCAGGTAGTCCGGCCCCTAGAATCCGAATAAAGGTAGGAGCTGTGTCCTAAGACTTTAGACATCCTGGAATCAACTTAACTACAAGAAGAAGACGGGAACTTCAACGCTCTGCCGCACAGAGGACTGAAGCCAATCTCCCCTGTGGTCAGGGAGTGACCACCTTGCTAACGCAAGCACCATCCAGCGAATCAACGTCTGCTTTGCCGCCGCCTCCTGCCGGAGCCGGAGCCCAGAGACTGACAAGACCTGGACCTCCAGACCTCTCACCGCCCGATCCACAGTCCCTGAAAAGAAGGAACCCGTGGAGGCACCGAGACACGTGGAGCCAGCCATCTTGAAAAGACCACGACAAGCTGCAAGCGCGACAACCGAGGCTCCCTCCAAGTTGTGCTTTGGGATCTGAGAAGCCCAACATCCGAGCAGCATCTGCACCAAAGGTGAGCCCTCCAGCATCTCCACGATCTGCGTGGGGCCCCTCTGCATTTTGCCACTCGACGCGCCTAACCGGTTGCTGGCCCGTTGGCTAGTGGCCATCTTGGCGACAAACTTCAAGAACTACACCGCTGGTCTGGTTGCTCCAGACTGGCCCTTGCTCCCCTCCAAAGGAGCAGCCCCTCTGACCTTGCTGGTCAGAACCATCAGCTTATTTCGTTTTCCACAACAATTGCTTTTGCCAAGGCTTGTTTGCTTCGATCAAGTCGCCGACACCGCCGACAGCGAGAGCCTGCGTGGGACAGCTCGTGAACCGACTCCTGGACGTCGTCGACCTTCAGGGACCAAGTGGCTGCAGAGACAAGCTGCACCTTTCCTCCTGTTTGCACCCGACATCACCTGGTACCCACCTGGTGCCACGCTGGTCACTGGCTAGTGACTATAAACACTGTCCCCTCTGCTTACAGGTCTTCTACAACTCCGATCCACCCTTGGATCCACCGCATCTCTTCTGGACCGACCGCCTGCAGCATCTTTGTCTTCAGGCTCCATTGAACAGATAGAAGAAACCCGACGCACTTCGAGACCTATGCACCCGCTTCCTGTGGGTGAGGTAAAGCTGGCACTCCGGTGCCCAAGTGTAGAGAATCATCTCTAGTGTCTGTGTTTCCAATCTTGAGCTCATAGTCCATCCGGAAGATCCTTTTTGCAGTAACTTTGTAACTTTTACGCACCCATTGAAAACCTATGGGAGCACGCGTGTGACTATTTGCTCTGCACACGCCACCCGTGGACCTCCTGGTCACTAACTAAAGTTAGCTCCTTGTAGGCCCTGCGATTCTAGAGGCCCTAGGCCTTTTCCCTTTCCTGTTCGTGGTACTTATACCACTATTTTAGTATATGGTTCGAGTGGCCACCAGGGCCTATCCATATAAAGTGCAACTTCTGTGTATTCTAACGTATTCTTGTTTAACGATTTGTGCTCCTGTGCTCATAAAGAGTCTAGGGGATACTTTGAGAAATAAATACATATATATTTTCAATATATATCTGTGTGGTGTCCTTTCATTGGTATAAAGGGGGGTTACATTTGGTAAAACAGCCTGCTTAACACGTTTCACGAGTTTAGGCTCAAAGACTGCTTAGCCTACGCTACCACTAATGCAGCTAGTCCAAAAAGGTTGACTTACAACCACACCATAAGGGTTGCTTGGCATGGTACAAGGTGGTCACTTTAACTAGTGAACATCATATACCAGGCCAACTTCTCACAGATATGAACTGCTACAATCGTAAGACAGGATGCGAAGTACAATACGTACAGGGTTAGCAGTAAGATAAAATAATACTGCAATAGCATAGTGTTAGAAATGGGATTTCTCTAAAATCCTGGCGGGCCGCTTGGTCCAGGTACTTGGAGATTTGATCCACCCGGATCAATCGGGTTTTATCCCGCACCGTAACACTGCGTTAAACCTTAGACGTCTTCATGGAGTGATTGCCAGGGCGAGCACGCTGCGAGAACCAGCTATTGTGGCGTCTCTTGACGCCACGATGGCTTTTGATACGGTGGAGTGGGCATATCTGTGGGCTGTGCTTGCCAAGTTCGGCTTTGGCCCTGGGTTTGTGAGCTGGGTGAGGTTGCTTTATGAGGGTCCCCTTGCGAGTGTTGTGGTAAACGGGCGGGCGTCGACTCCGTTTCAGCTTGGGAGGGGCACCCGACAGGGTTGCCCCCTGTCGCCTTTGTTGTTCGCCCTTGCTCTCGAACCGCTGGCGGCGTGGATACGCTGGCACCCGGATATACGTGGGCTTAGATGGTCGCCTGACCACGAGGACCGTATCTCGCTCTATGCCGATGATATCCTGTTATATCTCGCCTCGCCCAAGAACTCGCTTATAGTGGTTTGTGACGTTCTGACATCTTTTGGTAAGAACTCTGGTCTTGTCATCAATTGGAGTAAGTCATATCTGTATGTTCTGAGTGGCGATGTTCCACCTGTCCCGCGCAATTGTTCGATCCAGATCGCCCAGCAGGGTTTCTTGTACCTGGGGATTTTTATCTCCACTGATTCCACCTTGCGGTATGAGAGAAACCTGCTCCCTCCCCTGGCGCGTTTGCGGCGGGATGTTGCGGGCTGGCGGAGGATGCCGATCTCCCTCCTCGGGCGCGCCGCCTTGTTCAAAATGATGTCTCTTCCCCGTTTCCTCTACGCCTTGCAGAATACTCTCGATTGGGTCCCGACCAGTTACTTTCGGGAGGTCGAAAGCCTCCAACGATCGCTGTTGTGGGATGGGAGGCCGCGCATAGCGATTGCTAAGTTGACGCTTCCATGGTACGACGGGGGTATTGCGCTTCCGGACATTCGACGTTATTACTGGGCCACCCAGTTGAGCGCGATTAATCATGGTTTCTATGGTCCGGCGCTGAGCCCCGGCTACGCCATGGACCAGTGGTTGTTGCGCGGCGGTAATTATCACAGAGCGTTGTACTCGAGGTCGCTGGACTCGTCCCTTACAGGGCCTACGGGGGTGGCGGTGCGGGTGTGGAAGTTGGCTACTGACTCGCTGGGCTGGAAGGATAGGCTCACCCCTGCTACCCCGTTGTTTGACTCTGAAAAATTGGGGAAGCTTTGGCATACAAAAGGATTTGAGAAATGGGACTTGATCGGTATCTCCAGGGTTGGAGATTTGCTGATTAAGGGTAGGGTGAAGTCCTTTGAAGAGCTGCAGAAGGAGAATGAGTTGGGGGAAATCCGAGTTTTTTCGCTATGTCCAGGTGCGTCATGCCCTGCGGTCAGTTCTCGTAGAAGGTGAGGGTGCCTGAGTCCTCTCCCTTGGAGGACCGGATCCTTGATGGCCATATGCCAGAGAGTACGATCTCTCTTATTTATAAGAAATTGATTAATGTTCGGGCTGACCTGCTATTGGGGTTGCGGGATCAATGGACTAGGGACGGTCTTGAGCTGGATGACGAGGACTGGCAGTCTGCGGTCTCCTCTCCTAAGGAGGTCGCGATTCCGTCGCGTCTGCGGCTGGTGCAGCTCAAAATACTCCACAGAGTTTATGTTACGGGGCCAAGGCTGGTTCGTATGGGATTTTCTGAGGAGGGCTTATGTAGGAGGGGCTGTGGTATGGTGGGTACCTTCCTGCATATCATTTGGGAATGTGGCGTCATCATGGAATTTTGGAGGAGAGTCCATGCGGTAATGGGGGAGGTGACGGGCATTGTTATGCAGCCGGAGGCGCGGTGTTGTCTCTTGAATGTTTGGGGGCCTACTGATTATGATGAGGCACAGACCCAGTGGGTGACTCTGGGTAACATGGTGGCTAAGCGAGACATCGCGCGCCTGTGGGGCTCCGCGGGACCCCCCACATTGGCTGCGTGGAAGGAAAACATGGACTGGAATATGTTTAGGGAAAAGACAGTATACTGCGCTAGAGGGCGCCCTCGGAAGTGGCATGCTATTTGGGGGCGGTGGAACCAATATAGGGGGGGCATATGTCTGGCTCCTGATCCGGATCCCCCCGAGGAGCAGCTCTCTCCCTATCATTCTTTCCAGCTCTGTAAAAAAAAATTTTGATTGTTAATTGACTTATTGAGTCTCTGCTTTTTCCCTTTTCCTCTTATCACAGCACTGTGACTGATAGACGAGGGGGGTCCAGTCTCCCCTGAGGGGCAATCACCAGGTGTATTCAGTGTTTTTTCGCCTTGCTTGGGTTTGGTTTGTGTTTATTTAAAATAGAACCTTTTTGCTTCTCCTTTCTGTGCACTGTGGACGCTCATTTGTACTGCTCTTTTGAAGCTGCCGAACCTCCGGGTTGTCGGCTGAATAGCTGTGTCCCTGATTTTGATGAATAAAGGTTTTTGAAAAAAAAAAAGAAATGGGATTTCTGGTTGGCTAAGGTTTGCACCCAAGCCAGGCAGAAACCACTACTCCAGTCAGTTACACTCCTAAAATAACCCCTGATCACCCCCTTGGTAGCTTGGCACGAGCAGTCAGGCTTATCTTAGAGGCTGTGTGTAAAGCATTTGCACAAAACCAACAGTAATACAATGTAAGCACTACAAACGGACACCACACCAGTTTTAGAAAATATCCAATATTTTTATATAAACAAGACCAAATGCGATAAATATCCACAATACAGTACTTCAGAAATAGTTACATCTCAAAATGTCTTTAAGTTGCAAAATACGTTTGAAAAACACAGTTCGTACGAGTCAGTAGCTCGGTCCCAGCCTACCACGATGCTGAAAACCACAGAGTCTCGCAGTTCCAGCTGACCGCGTCGGTACGGGCCAGCAACAGCGGGACAGATTTGTTCACAGTACCTTTCTTAGTGTGACCCACACGGCGGTGCGAGTCGGTCTTGGCGTCCGTCGCGGTTGCGATGCAAAGTGGAAGCGGTGCACGGTGCGGTGCCTCTCAGTGCGGTGCGAGCAGCGGCTCGGTGACGATCGTCCAGACGGCGTCGATGAGACCAAGGCGGGAGGTGCAGAGTGAGACGGTGCTCGATGTAGTGCTGGCAAGTTGCGATGCAAGCGACAGAGCCGGTTGGCGGGAAGTGACACTGGCCGAGTCGAATAGCTGTGCGTGACGAGTCGGTCACAGGTGTCGAGCCAGCAGCGATCGTGTCGGTGAGCCCAGGCCAGCGAAGTAAAGCGAGGCGATGCAGGTTGCGGTGTCTCTCGATGCGGTGCAGGCAACCGCTCGGTGACGGAGTCGGTGAGAGCAAGGCTTACGGTGCAGGGCGAGTCGGTGCGGCTTGCGGTGCTTTCAGGACACAAGGCCAGCGACGGAGTCGGTTGACAGAGTCGGTCGAGGTTCCCTCTTCTCTGTGGCAACTGAAACACAGGTTTGAGGAGCGGTACCCAGAGGTTGGTGAAGTTTTTGCAGTCCCTGAGACTTCTTAACAGGAGACCAGCTCAGTTCAGGCCCTTGGAGATACTCGGCACAAGCAGAGAAAGTTCAGTCCAGTCCTTTCACTGCCCAAAGCAGAAGCAGCAGCTGCAGGCCAACCCAACAAAGCAACAACACAGCAAAAGGTCAGTACTCCTCCTGGCAGCTATTCCAGCTCTTCGTCTTGGCAGGTTCCTTGATTCCAGCAAGAGCTAAAATTCTGGGGTTTGGGTCCCCCTTTTTATCCTTAATTTCTCTTTGTCCTCTGGAGGCAGAGAGGCCTTTGCCTAGTCCAAACCATTTCTGGTCAGTCCTGGAGCACTTTGTTGACAAGTCTCCTTCCTTTCTTTCAGAGAGTAGGCCAGGGACATCAGACGCACCACAGGAGGTGGAGCCAGCATTGTAGAGGGAAGGCACTGTCCTATTCAGGTCCCAGGTGCAACTCCTCCCATCCATCTACATGTAGATGTTGCTATTCAGCCCTGTGCTGACCCACCCTGTCTCCTGGAATCCCCCAGCCCCTGTCACTCACACTCCAGACAAGGAATACACAACCTAGCAGGATGGATGGTCAGACAATAAAATACCTACTTTCTAGAAGTGGTATTTTCAAACACAGAATGTTAAAACCAACTTCACTAAAAGATGTATTTTATCATTCTGAGTTCAGGCATACTAAACTCGAATTTCTACCATGCTCCCTGGGTCAGTTAGGATTTTAGGATGTAATAATCAAACCGCCCATTCTGGCCTATGGAGAATAGGGGTGGGCAAATTATCGCGAAATTGCGCAAAATCTCTACGAGCACGCGCAACTCGCGAAGATGCAGAGATTGCTTTTCCCGCCCGTTCGTCATGTGTTTTTGCGTGCTCGCGGGGAAATATATCTCCAACTTGCCCATGCGGTCGCTAATGGGCACGGCCATCTTGCTCGCGATGCTTATTTCCTGTTCCGGGTCGAATGACGTGTTCGCGTTCGCAAATTACGTGTTCGCGATCGCAATCTCTCGCGGGATAGCGCGACCGGCTACCAACAATCCAACATCTCGTGGCGCACGTGAACGGATAGGAAAACTCGTCGGTGAACGCAGGGACCCGGTAAGTCGCGACCACGTGCGCGAGAATGCATTTTTAAAACGCGAACAAGAAAAATACTTCCATTTCGCGGCAGATTGCGAAAGTTTTGACATTTTCGCGCTCTCCGTGGAATGTGAAAATGTCAAAATATCGCAAATTCCGCAAGCAGAACGAAATTTACTGCCCAGGCCTAATGGAGAAGAGGTAGTCTTGCAATGGTGAAAAACAAAGTAGGCTGTAATTCACTATCAGGACATGCCACACACACCAGGGCATGTCCTACCTTTCACATACAATGCACCCTGCCCACAGGGGTACCTTGGACCTACCTTAGGGGTGACTAACATGTAGAAAAGGGAAGGTTTAGGGACTTGCAAGTGTCTGCACGTGCCAAGTCGACTTGGCAGCCCCAGGCTGCGCACAGGCCCTGCAATGGCAGGCCAGAGTTACACTTTATGGGCTGTTTGGGTGGGTGGCACAATCCAGTGCTGCAGCCCACCAACAGCATGTGATCTACAGGCCCTGGCACTCGCAGTGCACTTTACTAGGGACTGACACATAGATCAAATAGGCCAATCATGGAAAAACCAATCCATACACATTTTATACAGGAGCACTTGCACTTTTCCACTGGGCAGCAGTGAGGAAAGTGCGCAGAATCATTACACCAGCAAAAACAGAGTCAAAAACGGGAGGTCAGCAAGCAAAAAGTCTGGGGAAACACGCCAAAAGATGCCAAGTCTAACACATAGTTTGTAGCTATGACATATATTCATAAAAATACATACATAAATAACACAGGCTAAAATGTGAATACTCATCTGATGCTTCTAAATAGTTCTACCCCAGTGTACCTAACCTAAGTGTAGTACGAGGTAAGAAGTAGGTGCTGTTTTCTAAAGTATAGCTAGCTATAGTTTTAGTTTTGCCTAGAATTGCCAAAAGTTTCTCTAAGTTCTAGTCTGCTCCATACCTTAGAATGTGTGAGGTGGAATCTCTTTCTGGGACTCGATATCTAACACCCTGCAAGGGGAGTCAGAAACACTGGAGCTGGATTCTCTGCGAGGAGGATGACAGCGTCTGGTCAGTGCATCAGGCGGGAACCCGATCTCCTTCCGAACTTGTCGTGGCAAACCGCAAGTAGGCAGTCGAACAGGACCGTATCGGAACCGTGGTTTGCCAGGGTAAGTGCAGGTATGTTTATACCTTGAAGGTGTTTAGGAATGCCTGTATTGACGTAAAAGTCGGGCATCGGAACGTCATGAATGAACCCCTAAGGAATAGATGTTCATGCATAATAAATGAGTTCTTGGAGAAATCAATATCCAAGCAGGGAAATTCCTAAAGGCTTAAGAGTTTGGTTTTCCAAGAACTCGTTGTGACGTGGATTGACGGATGTAGGAGAACATGCCTGTATTTGGTTAGCATGGTTAGTGCCTAAATAAGGGCTGGATTTTCTATGCCTAAATAAGGGCAATATGAATTGTACCTATACAAGGGCATAAATCGGGAAACCTATATACGGAATCTAAATCTACACACAACAGGGGTGTGAGTTTTAATCAAACAACAACCACAATCATGGTCAGGGTGAACCACAAAATTAATTAAATTAACTTTTGCTTAACACTGGTGGCTTGGCACAAAAGCAGTCCAACTTTATTTAGTAGTAATATATAAAGTTATGCAGCACGCAAACAGTAATAAAGTGAAAACACAACAAAAGAAAAACAGAGTAAAATGTAATAAATAAAATGTCACCAAAACAACAAAAATCCAATCTGTAGAAACAGAGTAATGATCTTTTAAACTAAGAAATAGCACTAAAAAAAAAAAAAGAGTCCTCGGCAGGTCCAGTAATGAACTGAAGAGTGGGTCTCAGGGTTCTATTTTTATTCCCGGTGTCAGCTTTAAAGTGGAAGAAACGTCAAACGTTTTCCCCCCACTGATGTTTTGGGAATTTCCTGCTCCCTGCCATGGTCCCAGGATGTCTGGGGTGACAAACAGCTAGTGTGAAGTTTCTGCTCGACCAAGCTACCACTTTAGAGAGTAAGGTTATATCTTACTTTAACCTCTGCCAAACCTCTGGGGACTGTTGCACTCTGTACACACTGTACCTTACCTTGGTGCAGTATATACAGAGCCACTTTCTTACAATAGGAGAATGACTATTGTAGATTTTATTCTTGCATACCTCTTTAGAAAAGCAATGGATTGCACCTGAACTGTAGCCCTCTTCGATTTTATATCACAAGCTGTAGGAAGCTGGCTCTGTATATGTTATACCAGTAGGTGTTTTACACATTGCACAGATTCCAGATAATCCCCAAGAAGTGTACAGGGCTCAATCCAAACCCAAAGTGCTTTATTAGTGGTAGTGTGGGCGAGCAGCCTTAGGCACACACATAGACCAATAAGGGTCACACAAATTCAAAAAGGAGATCCATTCCAATTTTAGAAAAATAAGCTTTGTTTGAATTTTATTTTAAGACCAAGATCTTCGCAAAAAAGTAAGTACATTTTTCAGGAAAAATACTTTAGTCTTTTAAAAGTCGACACTTACAATTTTCAAACAGTTCAATGCTTTCCTATGGAGGAAAACAGCAATGCAATTTTACAGGTAAGCACCCAACTTACAGTTCCAGTCTTCAGGGGTTAAGGTCAGCAGAGGGTGAGGTTCAGGTAAGCACAAAGTTTGCACCACCAGCGACACAGTGGCAGACAGGTGCAGAGGTCAAATTCGGAGACTGGCACAATGCATTTCAAAGGAGACTGGGGACACTTGGAGCCACACTGCTTGCAGGTAGGTAAATCGGTTGCAGGGGCCAAGCTTTGGGGGTTAAAGCAAGAACAAGTAGAGCCACAAAGCAGCACCAAACATACACCACCAGCAGCACAGGGGTAGCAGGGTGCATACAGAGCATCGGGCGCCCAATGCTCTTCAACAGAGAAACTTGGCTGGACAAACAGGCTGCAGGCATCGCACCGGAGGCTGCAGGTGGGAGACCAGCAACAGAAAAGGGTACGTTTATTTGTTGAAGGTCGTATTGGCAACAACGGTTCAGCTTACCAGGGCCCACAAGCTTTAGGTGCAGGGGTGTCCTTTGACGTTGCGGTCAGGGAGAGCCTCTGGATTCAGTCTGCAGGCTACGTCCTGGAGTCCAGGAGGGTTAGCCAATGCTGGACTTGGGGTCAGGATCACTGGGGACCTGTTCGCAATCGGTGGGCCTCCTGGACACGGGCCAGAGGTGTCGGGAGCAGAGTGGGCAGGACTCGTGCATCCGAAGGGCACCAGAGTCCTTTGTGTAGGTTTCTTGGGGACAGATCCGCTGTCCTCGGGAGTCTCTGGCCTTTGTCGAAGGGCAAGCAGTCTTCCTCGAGTTCTGGAAGTCGCTGGCTGCAGGACAGGTGTCGTCTTCTTCACAGTATCGTTGAAGATGGAGACAGGCCGGTAGGGCTGGGGCCGAGTCAGTAGGTGTTTTCAGTCTTCACTGCACAGCATCTTCTTTGCCCTTCTTCTCACATTGGCAGGAACTAGTTTTCAGGTCTGAGGGAGCCACCTAAGTACTAAATTTAGGGGAGCAGTAGGTAGGGCCAATGGGTGCCTTACCTGGGTTGACTACACCCTCAATTCTGCCATCCTCTTGTGGGATGGGGTCCCCCCATGTTCAAGATGGCAGGGGCTGAAAGATGTGCTTTACCTCGCCTCTCCCACCTTAGGGGTGGAGTTGGAAGAGGTAGGTACACCTCCTAACCTTCCTAGGATTTCCTGCCCAAAATGGGGGTGTAAACCGGTGCTGGCATCTGCTGCTACCAGCAGAGGCGAGTATTTGCAGTACAAAGGCGGCAGGCTTTTGAAGCTTCCCTATCGAGCACCGTGCCCATCTTGGGGAGGAGGTGACACCTCTGCCCAAGATGTGCATGGTTTCTGGTTCCAGAGAGCAGAGGCTCTCGACCCAGGGGTCCAAAAACAAACATGTCTGGTGGTGGCAGGCTGTCTACAGCCAATCTGTAACCACACTAGTGATGTGGAGCACAGTTGCTTGGAGGGTTGGTAGAAGTGTAGGTGGTGGGTGAGGTAGGCAGATCCTATGTTGCGAAGAGCCTTGAATGCATGGGTGAGAAGCTTAAACTGACTGCATTTCTGGACAGTTACATCACCAAAGGAATTAGGGATGAAGTGCTTTGGGAGCCTATCATTATGCAACAGGGTAGTCAATCATCTAATCTTCGAGATTGGAGTGACTTGCAGAAGCTTGTTGAAGGCAGATTGTCCTGGGTAAAATATGCCTACAAGATCACTGGACAGTTACATTAAAATTACAGCTTCTTCTGCATGGTACTGTTGGTACAAAAGGCAAACTGACAAAAATCTAAAATATTTTTTTGACTAATTAAATATTCCTCTCGACAGAGTTAAAGCTCACTGTGAGTCTATTTTAAGTAATTGGTAACAATGAGTTATTCAGACACCAGAACTAAAACAAGCACATGTCAAAGGGTTTCTTCATATTTGGCTTTTGTGGACAATGTATAAAGGTGCTGGCAAACGTGTTGTACATACCCACTATTGTGCCTGCTCCTGTCTGATGATACCCATGTCAAATCCCCAGTCATGAAACACCCAATGAGAATGGCAAACAACTGTAAAGGAATTACAGCCACCCAAACTTGTAAAAAATATTGAATGACCCACATGACCAGGGCAAGGTGATCCTCAAGTCTCATAGGTTATTGGGTGTTGAGGCAGGATGGCAAGAAAATTCCCCATCCACCACCCAGATAAATGGAGGGTTGCAATAACATTTCAGCAGTTGCCACATCGCCCCTTCAATTCCTCATACAAACAGAAAAAGAGCATGACGGATGTGCATGCATAACAAGCAGAAAATGGGTTATTCAGCACTGAGTAGGATGCACTGGATGTGGTGGTCAATATTTCACAAGATGCTAAGGGACAGCAAAGAGCTTCCATAACTGGTAGACAAAACAGAGAAAGACAGCCACATACAAATACACTGAACTTTGCAGAAAAGTACAATGCGCAGGTAGGCGAGCAGAGGAAGACAAACATATATACAAAGTCAAAAACACATATATACAAATTAAGACATACAGACACATATATACACTAACTGACAAATCGCCAGCAACATATATAGATATAGACATACATGCATACAGAGACAGATATAGTCATACATAGAGAGACAGGTACATAAATAGAGAGAGACAAACATATTTCCAGAGAGGCTGACAGATGAATAGACAGGCTTATGAATAGGTTTTGCAAACGATAATAAAAATGTTTTATTCAAAATAGCATCATAATTCGTGACTCGGCATTAATGTATTAGTAGCTCAGCCCAAACAGCACCGCAGCACCCACCAGTCTACTACAAACTCTACTACAAACTCAGCTTTACATGAGAACACATTACCATGGGCTGGGAAAACATTCTTGCTCGCTCTGCATGTTCTCTGCTGCTTCATTTTATACTTAAACTTCAGGTCTTCTCGATGTAGTATATTAAAAGGTTGTTGGTCATTGTGTGAAGGAAATCAAATCTACAGCTGCGCTTTTCATCAGCATCTTTTCTCTACCACTTACGCCTAAGCGACATTGTAGATCTTCCACTTATAGGTAACAGGTCTGCTGTGATCCCAGAATGTTCCAACAGGAGAACCGAGCCTGTTTAAAAGCAAATCTTCTTGTCCTATTAGGGCACATGTCTTCTGCCATCCATGTCATCATGATTCGAATGTTTTCCAATTTCATTATTTTGCTTTTATTTTTAGTCATATTATTGGGGCCACAAAAGAAAGGGCATATTCCAAACCCTACAAGCAAATATTCCACCACCAAAGGTACACTGTTTTCACTTTGTCACTGCTATTTAGTTAGTGGCCTGTTAACCAGTGACGTTTTACTGCGGTTTACTTGACTGCCGGCTTAATTTCAGAGATTATGTTTAATTTGACTAACTGGCTACTAAATATCAAACTGTCTGTGCTATTTGGCTAGGAGCTGGATTGTTTGAACATTGCAAAAAATTACTTTTTAGAGGTTCTTCTGAATGGGGAAAGGCCACATTACTTAAAACATCATTTGCATTTATGAGCTTAAAGGTCAGCATCATCACAAACATGATGGTGTTGATTTTTAGGATGCAAATGCCAGCAAACATTGGCAAAGGCATTATCACGGACTTTTAGAGCCACAAGCCAATATCTGTGACTTTTAGAGCCACCATATATTGGCCTTTCCAAGGCTTGTCTTCTTTTTTTTGCTTTTAAGTTTAATTATTATTTTGCCAGTAATACATTTAAATTGGCCTGGCTAACATCATCTTAGAATCAAATAACACGTAGTTATCTTTTTGATGCTGTATTTATCTTTTTGGTGTATGAAGGAACAACTATATCCCTTCTAGAGTCATTAAGTCTGGAAACTGGAAGTTGTATTTGCATAGTGAAGTATAAGAGGGCAAACCAAGTAGTGATGCAAGTCTGCAGGACTTAGGCCAATTCCAGAGGAAAGTGGCAACCAGGAAGAGGCTCCTGCCTCTCCTTTCCTGATTCTAGTGCACAGGACCTTCCCAGTGAACAAAGTAATAGCTAAGGAGGGCTAGTGCTTATCCTCCTCCGATGGCTAAACTTTTTTAAAGTGTAGATATTTCTCCAATCCTGGGGACACAATATTCCCGCGCTTGGAGTCCAAATTCACTGCTCCTGGCTCTCTTGCCCAACCTAAGACCAGTTATTTTCAGAGTTTTGTGGACAAGGAGTAGATCTGTCTCAAGAGCCATTTCACAGAGGAATATTGATCACTGGCAGGAAAATAGGACTGGGTTTTGCCCTGGCAGAGGAAGCCCAGCCACTTCGAATAAAATTAAATGAAATTAAATGAAAAGAACATTTATAAAGTGCATGGCTACCCGGAGGCCTCCCAGCGCTGGGTAAGACTGCATGGAACAAGCTGAGGAAGATTAGGGGAACAGGAGAGTTTTCAATTGTCTTCGGAAAGCTAGATGGTTAAGTTCACTTCATAGCTGGTCATTCCAAAGTTTGGATGCATTAAAAGAGAAGAGGCGACCTCCTCCTCTGGCCCTTTTAACTTTCGGGATCGAAAGCAAATGAAGATCATTGGAGCGGAGATTCCTGTTCGCTTTATAAAGCCGAATTAAGGGTGCCAAGAGAGGGGGGGGGGCATACCCTTGAAGGGTTTTGTGCACAATACAAAGGGCTTTGAAGTTTACCCTCTCCTTCACCGGCAGCCAGTGCAGTGAGCGAATCGAAGGTTTAACCAAAGTACGATTGGATACGCCTGAAAGCAGTCTGGCTGCACAGTTTTGGATCTTTTGGAGTTTGGTCATAATTAACGCTGGAGCGCCCAGAAAAAGGGCATTGCCATAATCAATCCTAGAAAGTATCAAGGACTGGACCAGGATTTTCTTGGCCAAAGGGGGAAGAAGAGGCAACACTTTCCTAGTCATTCTAATCAGGCCGAAGCAGGTGGCCACTGTTTTCCTTGCCTGCACTTTGAACGACAAATCCTGGTCAAGCCAGATGCCTAAACTCTTTATTTCAGTTTTAAAAACAGGAAGAGTGCCCATGCACGCTGGCCATGAGGACTCCAGTATAGCTGGGTGGGGATTACCCAAAATCATAATCTCCGTCTTATCGCCATTCAGCTTCAGCTGAGAGGCAGTCATCCACTTTAAGACCTCAGATAAACAAAAGAAGAGGGCCTTAGTCTGGTGAGTCGTTTGGTTAAGGGACACGACTAATTGGGTGTCGTCGGCATAAGTTACCATTTGAATTCCGAATGGTGCTATAATAGCTGCCAGGGGGGCCATGTATATATATTGAATAGGGTAGGGCTTAGTGAAGATCCGTGGGGTATGCCACATAGCAGAGGTTGAGGTGGCGAACTCACATCTCCCTCAAAGACCTGGAAGATGCGATCCTCTAAAAAAGAACGGAGCCATTTCAGGGCCATGCCACCTATTCCAATTTTTTTGAGACGGTGTATCAGAGTCGGATGGTTTACTGTATCGAATGCGGCGCTTAGGTCGAGAAGAATGATTGCTGCCGACCCTCCAGCATCTACAATCTTTCTACCTTCCTCCACTACAGCCACCAGGGCAGTCTCTGTGCTCTGTCGTGGGAGGAATCCGGTCTGAGAGGGATGTAGAACCCCATGCAGTTCCAGAAACTTGGAAACCATAGAGTTCAGGTATTTCACTGCAATTTTGGCGATTCCCGGGAGAAGGGAAATAGGGCGATAGTTACCCAACTCTTCCGGATGTAAATTGGGTTTTTTCAGCAATTACTTCACCATAGCCCTTTTCCATTTCGGGGGCACTATACCTGTATAAAGTAAGGAATGAATCACCTCTGCAACAACAGGAGCTACTATGGGTGCCGCCTTGACCAAAATATTCATGGGGGCCGGGTCTCTAGGAGAGCCACTTTTCACCTGAGAGAAAAGTGTCAGAAACAATTCTGAAGGCAGAGGGGGAAAGGAGTCCAGCGTCTGATCAGGAGGAAGGACACCTTGATCATCACATGTAGCCTCAGCATAGGGCATAGATTGCACTATGTTATGAATTTTAGAGCTAAAGAATTCTGCCAGTTTATTACATCGTTTCCCTGACAAATCGGGGGCGATGGGGGGGGGAACTGGAATTTTGATACGTTTTTTAATAATCGTGAAGGTTTCTCTAGAGGAGTTAGATGCCTGAAGAATTCTCTCCTCATAGACCGAAGCTTGTGCCTTCTTTATTCCTGCTCTATATTTGCTGATGACTTTTCTATATCCAGTCTTCTTACTGTCGGAGAAATCCGTTCTCCACCTCCTTTCAAGAACTTTACAGCATTGTTTAAGAGCTCGTAATTCCGCAGAATACCAAGGGGATGTGTGGGTGCTGTTTGTTTTCTTCATCAGGGTTTTGGGTAAAACCTGATCCAACGAGTCTTCAATCCAGCTGCAGAAATCTTTATCCGCTACAATAGGACAGGGAACAGGTATGGGTCTGGTCTTCTCCAGTACCTGAATCCAATTATCTGGGTTGAGCTTAGACCAGGATCTATTCAAAATCATTAAAGGTTGGACTTGCGGAGTAGAGTTCCTAGGATACCAAGAAAGAGGAATAAGGAAGTGGTCAGACCAAGGAACAGGGAGGGGATCATCTCCTGTGAGGTTCTCCACATTGGAGAACATAGAGTCAAGACAATGTCCTTTCATGTGCGTAGCCCTTGAGACCTTTTGTGAAAGCTGCAGGGCCGCAAGGTCTGCTACCAATTCGCCAGCCGTTACCGCTTTAGGGTCATCGAAATGTAGGGTAAAATCGCCTAAGAGAGTAAAATTGGCGGACATGCAGGCTAAATTAATCGCTGTCTCTACCAATCCTTTACAGAAGGAGCCTTCTGCTCCAGGAGGACGATAAATCAGGATGCCAGAAACTGACAATAGGGGGGAAAATTCAATAGAGAAATGCATATTCTCACAGTCTATGAGGGGGTTACCTAGTAAACGACAGGTAAAGCAGTCTTTAAAGATGATTGCAATGCCTCCACCGAATGGGTTGTATCTCTCGTCCACCCAGGCACATCTAGTTTTAGAGACGTAGTACACGGTTTGAAAGAAACAACCAGTTACAATATACACAAGTAGACCCTACTGGACTTCAGCACATTCAAAATATGTAAAACAAGTGCACTCAACATTCATCAAACGTACTCATCATACAAGTCTTAGACACAACGAAGGCACAGACCTTGGTTATAGGGGATGAACACAAACTCACGCAGTATGGAGGCCAATAGGCAGTCTCTCCACAGAATATTACAAGTGAAAAGGCGGCCTGTGCCCCCCCCCCAACCCCCTGCAGAGAATGCTGCCACCACTGTCTGTCTCGCACAGCCTGGGTAGAGGGGTTAGAAACCAAACTCACAGAGAGGGAGGGTTGCACTAAGGGTGCCCACCTTAACAGCTAAGTTCAGCAATGATGTTTAAAGTCAGGAGAACACTCCATGGGCTAGCATGATTGTTATGCTCACCAAAGTGGGGGAAGGGTGTACAAGAAGAAGGGTGGCACAGCTTTACAATGACATGTAGAGCACATTTGCCCCAACAAGCATCACTTTATTGAGGACATTTTTCTCTAAAACTCAATAATCATATAGTAGCAATATGCCACTACAGTGTTCCCTCACCCATTTGTTCTGGGTTAACATAGTAACCTTGTTTTTATTATGAAGCACAGCATGGCCCTGGGGTTTCTGTGTGCACTGGTTGTGAGAAGTGTGGGCATGCTCTACCTCTAGAAAATCTGCACAACAGGGGCATGCCCAATCTATGGGTGGACCAGCGACAGTGTTATCCTCAATGTCTTTGAGGTAATGTGTCCCCTGAGGCAAGATTGAAAACAGCATTTCAAAATACAGTCAATAAGGATCAACTCCAAAATTGAGTTTGAGATTAGAATTTAGAAAAAGCATGTAGGTTCATTAAATGTTAAAGTGCAACTCAAAAATTTAAAAAGCGCAAACGCAATAGCAATCTCAATAAAGCACAGAAATCATTTTTATCGAAGGCTCTCAGCAATAGGAATAGTACAAAATAATAGGCAAAATTAGAAATAGACTAAGGGGCTGGTTTATATCTTGGCAATGTGTATACTCAATCGCAACGGCGACGGAGTATACCTACCACCAAGATAAAAGCCTACCCATCCAATTTAGATGCAAGTGGACCATAGGTGTAATCACAGCTGAGACTCCTCTGTCTCTGCCGTAATTAAACCCCTCTGAATGGCCTGAGAAGCAAGGGCCATTGGTGGCAGACTTCTAATTCCGCCCAACTAATTTAGACGGACAGAATCAGAGGTCCTTTTACACTGGTCGTCACAGCAAGGAAATCCCCGACGGCAAGGGGCGGTAAAGCCTGCTAAATGCTCCCCTCACTAAGAGATCGACTCCCATGGCATGGGGAGCATTTTCTTTTGTATTTTCATGCAGAAATTCCCACTTCAGGATTTTCTTTTTAGAAATACAAAACAGTTTGCTGCATGGCTAAGTCTTGTTGACCGAACCTTTAACCAAAGTTCACAAAGCATTGATAGGAACTGCTATGATGGTGGTTCTTATCAATGCTCTAAGAAATAACCGCCAGCTTGGTGCTAATTTTTCAATTTGGCGGGCAGCATCTACGTCAGGATGACGGAGTAATTTACTTCATCTCCCTGATGGAGAAACAGGCTTCCTGACAACATCAAAATCAGGCTCCTAGACTTAACTATGCAGAAAAATCATCAGGATATCGGATAGCATCCATAGTAGAAACCAAAAAGATCTGGCTAAACCCCAAATTAATGGGTTTATATACAGTTTTCTTGTATAGAAAATTACTGAAACTGTAAAGTCAGCATGGTATGAGCATAAGTATCATCATTTCAACAAATCATATTCCAATATTCTAAAGCGTCATATAATCCTATCACCTTAGCACTAACCCACTATATAAATAAGGATTGCCCCTTCTGACCTAAAGTCGTCCGGTGGTGTTAGAATAAATTGGTTACATAATCATCAGAGAACCATTGTGACTGAATAAAATAAATCTTTTAGGAGGAAGAACCTTGAGATATGTGGCAAAAAGTTTCCTCTAGCTAGTTTTTCGAGAACAATACGTGTTACAGAAATAAACAATACACATCTTGCTGCATGTAGTGTCAAGCTAAACATATAAAAACAGAACATCTTGATTCAGCATCCATTTCAAACAAGATGGCTCCGAGGCTGAAGCCTAGTTATATCTAAGCCAGGAAAACACACTTTAATAAGTCATAATGATTTCGTTTCAATTACAATAGTTTCATGTCAGTATACACGTGTGAAGTCAAGTGCAGAGAAACCGATACTAATGCACATTTAAGTTCAAACTAACAAAAGCGCTCTCAGAAGCAATCTATACAAGCTCACAATGAAAATCAGCCTGACAAAATACATTTACTGCCATAATCCTGGAACAGCTGAAACTGTCTAAGAGAACTGTACATTTCACAGAATATGTGCACCCTTAAAGTTTTAACAACTGCATAGGTTTGAGATGTTTTTATTGAGTTGATTCCAGATGCTGCGACTATCTTGGTCTTATCACTACAGACTTTCAGAATGCCCCAGACTATCAAACAGACCTTGTATTTCCCACAAGAACTGCATCTTCTGTTGTTGTGCTTCCATTTTACAGTACGTCACAATGCATAGGGAGGTCACTATCATTTCATCAAGATGATATGAAATGTACATAGATAAGGCAGGAGACCCAACTGCAAACCTAGCAAGCACACCTTCTCCGCAGTAATTCCGAATCATCAAGGGGAAAGAGGAGCTAAAACAGTCAGAACCACTCCGGCGCCTTTTAATAGAAAACATTAAATCTGTTGACACACAGTACCTGATCTGCAGCCTCAATTTGCGTTGGCGCTTCAACCGAACAGGCCTCCTGTGTGTATGAAAGGTAAGATTTTATGTTAAACTTATTCCATGAAAATCTGGAATAAAGCCCACAGCACAGAAAGACTCAAACTTAAAAAATAAAATGTACTACAAAACCTACAATATCCCTACACACTTCCACTACAGTGAATAAACTAGTGAAGGCAGTGTCTAGTAATTGGCAAATTTAAGAGGAGCAGCCTGATGGTGTTCCCCTTGGGACATCTTTTAAACCAACCATTCCAAGGTAGGTCGTGACACTGCTCATGATTCGGACTTGAGAATAGGAGGATGTGGGCAGGCACACTGGGTCAAACACAGAGACCCTAACTGGGAAATTCCTGAGTGAGCAATGGCCACTATATTGGTATTCTTCCAGGTGGTGTGTGAGGATGGAATCATGGCATGGGAACCCCTGCAACCAAACACCACATATGTTTCATGAGGGAGGGGATGGAAAGTAACTCTTTCCGTAGACACATTGCTCTGTGCTGTCAACGCAGTATACTGCCCTTCATTACCATGGACTAGGAAGCCTTGGGAGCTGGACCTAAAATCCAGGTAATCCAGGTGCTGTTCTGATTCGATTACTCCGATTCCTTTGTGTAAGTGCTGGGGGCTGTAGCACCAGAACAGATGTAGTGTCCATGTATTACAGTATATGTTGTGTGACGCTGAACCTGGTTGCTTATTTTGTGTCTGGCGGGCTGTACTACATTGCGCCCGGTCAAAGGAGGGATGTACTTCACTGCTCTGGTGGACTACAGCCTGACACATTTAGACGTCTCTGCCAGGCAGGCTCCTCTACAAGCACTACAGCACTGTTGAAAGGGCACCAGAAGGCACTAGCACCGCCAAGTTTTTTTGTTTTTCCACAAAACAAACTCCCACAGTGAGAGTTATTAAAAATGAAAGGACCCAACATATTGACAGTCTGTCCCAGTACATGGGGTGTCCTTCATTTTATTTCCTATTCTGGACTGGTTTCCCTGGCATTCACAAACAGAAATAAAATTATGCTAGAAAGTCCGCCCTAAACAGGGTGGATGGTTTACATATGGGCCAATGTCAGTAGGACCACTGGTCTAAGTGTTCTGACGGGGGAATGAGCAGAAGCTCCACAGGTGAAAACATGGCTGTTATCCTGACTCTAAATAGAGTGGAGTAATGCAAGCATTTGGTGGACAGGGTACTCAGCCTCTTTTGTGATGGAATACCCTGTCCACCAGACTTTAAATAAGGACTTTAGTTGAGAAGGTCTGGGTGGGCCTTGTGTCCCTGAAAAGAACCCCATTATACATCCTCCTGAAGTGAGTTTTGTCCACTCCCAATTCCTTGTAACTTCTCAATAAAGCACAGTGGTGCAAAGACAGAAGAGATGGATCAATTAAGCATTTATAGACTCTCTAAAACCCCAGGGGAGTCACAATGTGTGTTAGGTTTATTGGATAGTACTGCAAATGGTGCACTCTGAACTGCACACACCAACACTTAAGCCTCTTCAGTGCACAAATGTTCAACACCACAATTTCTGCTCCCTACGGTTCATCACAGGAGACAGTAAATATCCACTGTTACAAGGTCCTTTGTCCCCATTCTAGCTAGAAGGTTCGAGAGTAGAAAGGGACTACAAAGCATTGAAAATCCCAAATATTACAACTACTCTTGGTAGATTTTTACCCTTATCCAATTAAAATGACACTGTTCTTCTAAACGTTTATCGGTGACAATGAAGTATGTGGTGTTCTGCGTACTGACTTCAGGTCAAGTGAGTATGGGCCTGAATTGGTGGTGCTGGAATGAGCGAATATGAAATGTCAATTGCAGACTTTTGTTGCAGATTCTGGATTGAGAAGATGAAGCTCTTGTTGGAGAGCAGATTTTCTTTGGGCTCAATAAAACTATAGTATAGTACAGTACTTAACCGAGTCATTATTCTTTTGTGTTAAAGACCACAATATCAACAGTATAATGGTCAGCGCTGCCTCAGAAGGGTTTTCTAGCACGGGATTCAGAAACATCACTGCAGCACATCAGGAGTTACTAATGGCCGAGCCTGTAGACTGTAACTGGATCTATTGCTCTCTCTTACACTGCTCCATTCCTAGGCACTTGCAGAACCACTTTGTGGATATGCTAAGTGACTGCGTCTGCAGCAGGCAGGGTACTAGTGGGTTGCCCAGGGAAGCATAGCGAGTGTGCACTACACTGCATAAGACAGCATAACAAGGAAAGCAGCAGATGAATGCACAAAGGCCACTGCTTAATTTACACAGGCATAACCCATGGTAGAAGATCTCAGGTTAAAGCAAAAAACAATATAGGGCTATATTTCCCAGCTAAATTGCAACATACAGATGCACACTGTCCCATCAAAGGCAGAAAGGCTCTCCCCGGCTACATCCCAACTCCCTGAAAAGTGCATTCTTACCACTGGAGTAGCTGAACACAGGAATTTTTGTGCTGCTTCTCTGAGGCGCCCTACATACAACACTGAACATTAATGCTATCCTCTCAAAAGCAATTCTAGTGAGCCACATATTCAATGAAGTGAATGAATGCACAGTTTAGAGAGGGAGGGTGACTTATTTGTAAACTAAGAAGTGCAAGCTCCGATAGCTGAAGATATATCTTTCGCCTGTCTGCGGACCTGAACAATGGCTGACAGATATTGATCTTAAAGAAAATACAGTTTGTAGGTTGTTGAAGCACTTTACCCCCAACATAACTATGGTTATATAGCAGACATATTACACTGATGATCAAATACTTAAGAGTTACTTAATGAGGCATTCTTGTACTACAAGGGTTAAGAAGAACCTGAGAAAAATCAGTGATGCAACCATAGCTCAAGCTACAGCAACAGAACAAACTACACAAACAGCTAGTCCACTAGATAAGTGGTGCACTAGCCCTTTGCTAATCATGTCATCAGGAGCACACCCTGCCTCAGGAATTTGCTCTACTGTTGTTGATGCCTGATCTGAAGAGGGATTTTAAAGCTAAAACAGTATTCTTTCATTTCAAGATACAAAGCATGGTTGCAGCAAAAAGAAAACGGCAGCTTGGTTTTAAATATATGTTTTACATTTTTATCAGCTCAAACATATAACCAGCCCCTTGATCTTCCGTATAACTCTCAAGACCCTTTTCGTACCACTAGTTTACTCAACCACAGAGAGATCAAGACACTCTCTCGCCCAGATGCTTGTATGCTCTCTAAATTAACGATCCCTCACCACACACAATCAAAAGAAAAACACAATGGCAAAGATAATATGACTGGCTTCGCAAACTAGTGCTGTTTTTAGGTCTCGCCTACGCAGCACACATGCGCTGCTTAGGAGGACCTTTAGCCGTTGTTCGAAGCACATACTCGTGCTTGTGGCGGCATACACTTTGCGGGAGCGCACAGGGGCGCGCCACAAGCACGAGTACGTGCTTCAAAAAAGAGCAGACTGCACACGCACCACTCCCGGGCTCACCTCCTGCTCCCCATCTCTCACGCGCATTCCTGAGATAATAGGCAAATTTTTTCACAATGGTGGCCACGCCTGCAGTAATTCAGTCTTTTCCGCAATGTTGCTTATTCTCGGTGTATTTTAAGCATAATAGTGCTCTGATGTGATGCTTGCATTGTGCTTGCCTAGTTCTCGCACTGGCATAGTGTTAATTCTTAATATATTGTGAACATTCTTGATATAATTGTGCCCAGCCTTAGTGTAATGTTTACATTTACATAATATTGATAATTATTGACATTTTAATAACATTATCACGGCCACAGTCTGTAAGGTTAATGCAACCTGTCTGCATCTATACATGCACTCACGCTTCCATTTATCATCACATACATCCACTTCTTTATTCAAACATTCACCCATTTCACTCCCCCCTTCATATCCATAGAAGGGCTCACTCAGCCATTAGTTATCTCTTGTTCATTAATCTATCCATGCACTCACTAATGCATCCAAAGGCTGACCTTTTCTCACATTCAGCTATTCAACCGGAAAGACAGACAGAGACACACACACACGAAGAAGCAGGGTCGCTTATAAAAACAGCCCGTCCTATTGGCTTTGTCAATTCTTATTAAAATGGGAGTTCAAGCCAGAGCACGCAGACAACGAATTGCTAGAAAGATAGAAATGCCTTTGTAATTTGATCTGAGTACCAGTTCTGTTTAGTCACAGAAAAAACGTGCTTCTTTTTAATCGTTTATGTTGTTGTTTGGTGTGTCCCCAAACTATTTTAAACAATTCTTCAGTTTTGTTTGTTCTTCTCCCCATAGTTTATACTGTTTTTATTTAGCAAGCACATAAAGCCGCTGTCAGAGTGCCTTTCTTAACACAGCGTTTTTGGGGCCAGTTGTGCTGCTTTGCACACCCCCTGAAACGCCTCTGCCCAGGCCCACCCTTCCCTCTGAGGTGTATCTATGGTAAGTGCAGCCGGTACAGCACCCAGGTGCGTGAGGAGCCCACTTCACCCCTATAATGGTTCAGCCCTCCTTCTCCGCAGCACCATCGGCTGTCTGCCTCCTTCTATAATTGCTTTTAAAATCTGCTTTTTTTAAACTACGTAGAAAAACCTCCATCCCAAGAAAGAAGTTAGCACCTTCAGCAACCCAATCATCTCTCCCTCACATCCCAATACCCCTCTCATCTCTCCCTACCAATCCCCCCATCTCTCCCTCCCACTTCCCAATCTCTCCCTCTCACTACCCCTCTTATATCTCCCTCACACTGACACTCCCACTACCCCTCTCGTCTCTCCCTGCCAATCCCCCCTCATCTCTCCCTCCCACTACCCCTCTCATCTCTCCTTCCCACTTCCACTCCCCCCTCATCTCTCCCTCCCACTACCCGCTCATGTCTCCCTCACACTCCCCCTCATCTCTCCCTTTCAATACCCCTCTCATCTCTCCCTCCCACTACCCCCTCATCTCTCCCTCCCACTACCCCTCTTATCTCTCCCTCCCACTACCCCTCTTATCTCTCCCTCACACTCCCACTATGCCGCTCCCTCCCACTCCCCCATCTCTCCCTCCTACTCCCCCTCTTATCTCTCCCTCACACTCCCACTACCCCTCATCTTGCGACCCCACTGCCGCCTCTCATCCCTCCCTCACACTCTCTGTCTATACTATCTGCTTACACATACTACCTTTCTTTACCTCCTCATGCTGTGAACTGGTACGGCTCTCGACTTCCCCACCCACCTTTGGGTGCCCCTCCCACTTGTCCCTCTATCTCTATCTCTCGCTCTCGTACTTTCTCTCACCCCTCTCTCTCACTCTCTCATGCTTTGTTCCCGCATCTCTCATATCATTGACTTCAGGTTTTCAAACAAATTTTCTTTCCCGTACCTTTTCAACATTTCCGTCTCTCAAACCCACGCGCTCCTCCTCTTTTTAGGATGCCTCTTGCGTACACAAGCGCACCCTCTTTATATGTCTGTCACCTGCTCTCCCCTTCTTTCTCTTTCTCACTCACTCCTTCTGCTCCTCTGTCCAGAGTTCATTCACCACTTCCTGCACAAACTACTTATCCCTCTCTATCTTCCTTTCTATCTATTGTGTGAAGCTCTCACCCCTATCTGTTCACCATGCCACATAATTCCACTACACAAATACACTGTCCAACACACAATTCCACATCACACAATTCCACAACTAACAATTCCAATATTACCCACATAATTCCACTCCACACCACATGCACCCACTCCACTCTAAACCAAAAAACATGGGTAAAGGCATTGTCATTTACAATGCCAATAGCTCTAACTCGCGCAAATGCGAGACCTATTGCATTGCAAAAGCCAATAGGTCTCTCCTTTGGGACCTTATAAGCGTTTAGTTATCCAGCACAATATCCTTGGTGCAACAACATCAAGTGTTGCATGGCTAAACACTTATAAGGTCCCAAAGGCGATACCTATTGGCTATGCCAATGCTTGTTTTATAGGTTATTGAAAGTGTATGCCACAAAAATTAAAGAATAAAAAAAGAAATTAAAAAAATAACTATCACATATAATTTTAATATAACAGCGTGGGAGCCTCAAAGCAGGTACTTGTACTGAGAGCAAGTAAAGAAATAATTTTTAGGTTTGATGCACACCACAGGAAAATAGGATTTTTACTGCAGCAGAAAAAGGTACTACTGGTTTTGAAGTCCTGTGACCTTGAAATATAGTTCAAATCACAAGGATCATTAATAAAACAAAAAAGCTAAAGAATGCAAAGAACAAAACATTGTCAAAGTAAAGCTTTGCCCCCCACCCCCAAAGTCCTTGCTCTGCAGTGCACTTGAATTTAGGAGGGTGTGTGCATGTGCAAATACTGTAACTCGCAGTGCTGACGAGCCAATGGAAGAAATAGGCTGACACATTGCTATGCAGTATGCGGTAATGGACGGATATAACATGTGAATGGTAACAGACCAATTGATGAAGAGTGCTGACCCAAAGCTCCTCTGTGTATGTATTTGTACTCATTAATTTGTTTGATTAGAAGAGGCTGGTGAGACAGCTAAAGTTCTATTTAACCCTGATCTAAAAAGCCTTCATACTCTGCCCCAACAGTTTAAAAGAATCCCACCATCTCAATCACCAGATGAAACCATCCAATCTGACATGACCCTGACCATTCTTCACCATAGAAAAACACAATATTCTGGAAGCAGGACACAAACACTGACTTGCATGGAACACACAAACAAGAGTCTCAAGCGATAGACAAACAGGTGCATTCGTTATCAATAGTATAGACATGTAGAGACACAAAGACTAACTCTTGCATAAACAGGTCACTGCCATACACAAAACTGAAGAAAGAAAGAAACTGAAAGGGGCGGCATGGATACACTGAAATGGAACATGGAGGCAAAACCCACTAATCTAAAATTGGGGGAATCCCTCTATAAGACATGGAGCCACAGCGTACCAAAACTGGATCGGAGACTCACAAACACTAAAATTTAGTTTATATGTTCGTACCCTTCCCCAGGGGAAGTCCACATTCTATAGACTTCACTGTATCCATTGAAACAGATAACAGCAACACGATACTTGGAGGGTCCAACTTTTGGGGAGGTCACAAGATCTGGCCGCTTTAATGGGCTCTGCAGCAGATTTCAACTTGCCAAGAAAGAGGATATGACATCGTCCATGTATATGAGGTGTAGTTGCTGAGCTTGAATCCCAAGCACATGGGTTTCGATACTGGCTTTGGCACTTGATCAGAGGAAACATTGTATGATTTTGGGCAAATCACTTCCTCTGCCTGTACAATGTAAAAGCCATACAACAACAAATACCTTGTGTAAAAAACAAAAAAACGAAGATAACTGACGTAAACACAGACAATAATTGTAGGCTGCAGCGACCCGAGAGCAGTGCAGCACCACTTCCATCTGCTTTATGGTTGGAGGTGTTCCCATGACAAAACCTCACTTGAGGGCAACAACAGTGAGAAAAGCCACACAAGCAGGTGTCACTCTTTAAGGTACCGAGACTGGCACTTAGCACTTTAAATTACCCTGTTGCAGAAGGAGGGCTGTCGCTCCCAAACATGCAGAATTATTACTACCCAACTTTTGCACATCATAGTTTCAGATTTTTCTTTTTAGACCCTCAGAGGGCAGATAATTTCTTTATGGAAAAAATATTGAAGGAATATAATATTACTGACCCTAGAAGAATAACTAAGTACCCTAAGAAAGTACGATACAAGACTGTTCAATGGTTACTCAAGCAAAAATCCCAGTTTTTAACATTTTTTAGTATTCCAAGATTCACTAGCTCAATCATGCTGTCAAAATTTTTTTACGGGAAAATATGTTTTATAGAGTCTAGTATTCTAAAAAAATGGAAAGAAAATGGGTATGTAGAAATTCGGGATTTTACTATAGGTAGCTCTTGGAAGCAAGGGCCAGAGATCGAATCACGACTTCTGCATTCTAAAACAATTTTAAATTGGTCATTTATTAGAATAAAACCCTTGCTGGAATTTTTTTTTTTTTTAATAAATTTGTTTATTGGTTTTTCATCAGAGCCATACATACATGATTGGACAACAACTCTAATATGTTAGACAGATCAAAGGACAGCTGTTAGTACTTGATGTGGACTATAACCTCTCCTCCCGGCCCGTTCGTGTGTTCATTCCCATTTCAACAGTAGGTGACACACAGAGATTCCCTCGATACACATTCCACTGCGACCACTTTTTATCCCATTTCTTGGGGCAGCCCCTAGCCCCAAAGACTGCGGTCTCTGCCAGCATACATCTATCCATCTCAATTGCCCACACGGCGACACGCGGTGGGTGCACTCCCCCCCCAGCCCCGGGCCAGTTCTCGCTTCACCAACGTGTATCCCAGTGTAGCGAAGTGCTGTTCGGTTTCCGTAAGGTCAGTTGCCTCCCATATGTTCAGCAGTCCCATTTGTGGAGTCAATACTATGTTTTTTCCCAGGGAGGTTTGCATGTGCTCAGAGGCCCTATCCCAAAGTGCCCGTATCTCTGGGCAACTCCACAGCGTATGATAGAATGTAGCCTGTTGTCCACACCCCCTCATACATAGGTCGTCGGGTCTAGCTCCTATTTTCGGCAGAACTTTCCCTGTGATGTACGAACGGTGCAATATGCGAAGCTGGATCAGCCTGAATCTTTGTGTGATGGCCGCCTCTCGAGGGGACATGAGGGCCGTTTGCCAATCTTCGTCGTCTAGAGGGCCCAGGTCCTCCTGCCACCGTTCTCTAAGCTTTGAAAATGTATCTGGCCAGTTATTGCTCAACTTTTTATAGGTTAGGGATATCGCCTTCGAATTAAGGGGTCCGTCTAATAGACGGTCCTCCAATGGCGATGTTTCCGGTATATCTTTAAAAGATGGGAACGCCGCCTTCATCGCGTGTCTGATCTGCATATACCTATATACTTCTCCCGGTGCCATCTGGTAGCGCTTCTGGAGATCATCAAAGGTAAGTAATGCTCCCTTCTGTACCAGGTCTTTCACCGCCGAGATCCCAATAAGGTCCCATTAGTCAAACCCGGGCTGACGGCATAGCATGCCTAGCTTCTGAGAGAACCACAACGGCGTGGCCCTCGAGAGAATCCCAGCCGAGAATTAACTAGATGCCAGGTCGCTAGTGTATGTTGAGTAGGACCGAAGAACCTCCCCCTCCCCTTCCTATCGGGAGTGTACAAAGCCCCCAGATATCCAGACCTGTCTGTTTGATATCGATCAAGTATGTAGGCTGGGTCATCCGGAGGGTGATACATCCAGTGATTGACCGCAGCCAGTTGCACCGCCCAGTAGTATCGCTGTAGGTCGGGGAGTGCAATGCCTCCATCGTACCAGCCCTTCGTCAGTTTTTTCAGTGCAATCCTGGAGGCCCCTCCGTCCCACAACAGTGTGCGAATCTCCCCTTCGACTGCTCTAAAATACAAATCCGGGACTTATGTGGGCAATTTTGCAATATATAAAGGAAACGAGGAAGGGCCAGCATCTTGAAAAGCGCCGCCCTCCCCAACAGCGTTAAGGGGAGCGACCTCCAATGCTTCACATCAGCTCGTAGTCTAGCTAGAGGGGGAGCCAGGTTGGACCTATAGAAACAATCGGGGTCCGGTGTTATGAAAACTCCCAGGTAGCGAAATCCCTCCATTGCCACTGTTATATTACAGTTCGACGGGAGTCTGGGGGCTTGACCTCTTAGCATATATAATATGGATTTATGCCAGTTAATGGCATATCCCGAATATTTACCAAAATTTGTGAATATGTCAAGTACCGCTATAATTGATTTGTACGGAGAGGCTAGATACAACAGCACATCATCTGCATATAAGGATATACGGTCTTCCAAGCCCTCCACCCACCGCAGCCCTCGCACCCCCAAGTCCCTTCGCACCCAGGCCGCCAGTGGCTCCAGTATAAGAGAGAATATTAACGGAGACAGTGGGAACCCCTGCCTAGTACCCCGTCGCAGCTCGAACGTCCGAGAGGCACAGTTGTTGACTCGCACCTGTCCCAACACTCCGGTGTATAGAAGCCGTATCCAAGCTATAAATTTAGGGCCCAGTCCCACCTTTTCGAGTACCGCAAACATATACGGCCACTCGATAGAGTCAAATGCCATTGAGGCATCTAGAGATAGCACTGCCACATCCTCCTCAATATACTCCCTACGAGCCATCACATTTTGTAGGCGTCGAATATTGATGGCAGTGTTTCTGCCGGGCATAAAGCCCGATTGATCCGGGTGGACCAGTGATGTGATAACTGTCACCAGTCTATTAGCTAAGACTTTGGCTAGTATCTTTGTCTCTATATTGATCAGCGAGATTGGCCTGTACGAGCCACTTTTGTCGGCCGGTTTACCTTGCTTATGTATGACTACTATGGTGGCTAGTCGCTGGTCTGCTGGCAATCCACCTACTTCCAGGCTCTCTTCATACATGGCTTTTAGGTGCGGCACAGTTAGGGAAGCCGGTGTTTTCAGAAACTCTACTGGAATGCCGTTTGGGCCCATGGCCTTTCCAGATTTGATCTGCCCCAGGGCTTTCCGTATTTCCTCGTTCGAGAGATCTGCCTCCAAGGTCTCTCTATCTCCCTCCGAGAGACTCGGCACATCACTGTCCCGGAGGAGCAGATGAGAGTCCTCGGCTGTATAACTCGTAGAGGAGGTATATACTCTTTCAAAATGATCAGCGAATTGCTCCGCTATTTCTCGCGGGTGTCGTCAGCTTGTGCACCCATCTAGCTCCCTGTTCCCGTCTTTCTAACCAAGCCAGCGTCTTGCCCGCCCTCTCACCAAGTTCGTAGATTCTGTGCTGGGTGGCACGGAGCTTAGCCACCATATGCTCCCTATTTTTCATCCTATATTCCTCCTGTTTCAGTAGAAGTCTGTGGCTCGCGTCTGGGGAGGGATTTTGTAAATGCTCTATCTCCAGTGCCAGGAGGTCCGACTCCTTCTGGACCACTAGTTCTCGTTTTTTGGCGACATATCCAGTCTTCAGGGACAACGCTTGCCCCTTAAGAACTACCTTATATGCTTCCCATAGCGTTTGTGCAGAGTCTACCGAACCCACGTTTTCAGTGAAATAGTTCTCGGTTTGTTTACGGAGTTCATCCCTGATATCCGGTACGTGCAGAAGCCATGGGTTAAGAACTATGGTAGCGCGCGGTTGGCGTTCCCAGTGCGTATATTCCAGCCATACGGGCGAGTGGTCCGATATACCTCTCGGTAGGACTTTATATTGGGCAAAGTCACCTATTGAGGACTGATGAGTGAGAAAATAATCTAAACGTGAGAGGCTGCTGTGGACATTCGAGAAGTATGTAAATAATTTGCCAAGTGGCTGAAGCGCACGACCCACATCCGTCAGCCCCATTGCGGTCGCGAAGTCAGCCATTAGGGTATTTGCTTTCTCTTTGGATTTCGGTGGTTGGCGATCGATCGTGTCGTCTAATGTAATGTTGTAGTCTCCCCCCATAATCAGTGTGCCTTCTCTTAGTCCCACCAGCCTACCCAACAGGTCTTCTAGCGCTGCCTTTTCCAGTGCAGGCGGTAGGTACACTGAGAGGATGTTAATGTGTCTACCAAACCATTGGGCCTCTGCCCCTGCGAACCGGCCATTTGCATCCGCCCAGGTCTTATGAACAATTAGGGGGGTGCTCTTTTTCACCAAAATGGCTGTTCCCCTTGAGCCTGGGGTGTAGTCCGAATGCACCAGAAGTTTATACCCCCACCTAGTGAGGGCCTTGGGCTTGAGGCCTACCAAGGGCGTTTCTTGCAGCAGGACTACATCCGGCGAGTGTCTTTTTAGATACTGCTGCACAATCCCTCTCTTAATCTTATCGCCAATCCCATTTACATTCCAGGTCATTACGGTGAGCGTTCGGTCCCTACCCCTCCCCTTACCTTTGCAACATACAATTTCCCAACACCCGGATTTCCACCCCCTGTGAGACAGCCTCAAGCCGCCCACCAAGCATATGTTGCAGCATGTACATCGTGGATATTTTACACTTCCAAATTACAGTATAGCAATGCTTACCAATAAAACCAATATCTAAACAACCAACCCTAGGCCCCGCCCTGTCAGTGTCCTCCCCCCTCCCCATGTTTTTGCTCGTACAACGATTTAATTTCAAACATCTCTCTCCCCCCCCACCCCTCCCCCCTCCCTGCCCCCCTGCCCGTGGATTCAAAACTACCCACCCCCAAACATGGCAGAGTGCCTCTCTCCCTCCCTGAAATGCTAGTTGTGCACGAGGTGGTCAGCTCTTCCCCTGCCTGTTCATATCACAATTGACTAGTACTTTTGCCATCCACAGTTCGATTTGCATGGTTCTGAGCATCTCCCAATACTTGAAGCCCATTAAGTTTATTATCACAGATTAGATCACCATTTGTAAGTCTCACTTATCTGGGTTTAGCAACTTCTGTCCTGGACTCCCCCCCCCCCAGTTATACTTTCAAGTCTGGCATCGGCCCCCCCATCCGTGATACCATGGGTCATCCCTCCTACTCTTTTGACTGTCCGCTCTCCGCCGGGCCCTTCTTTGCACCTTCTACACGGACATTTCTGTGTTGGTGAGACCCACCAGGCCATCCCCCGCCTTGGCCCCCTACCGTACTCCAGCCTTCCAACCAGTCCCAGGCAGCCTCGGGCAAGTCAAAGAACCACGATTTGCCATCCGACTCCACCCTCAGCCTGGCAGGGAAAAGCATTGCATGCTTCACCTCCCGGTCTCTCAGTTCCCTCTTTACCGCCTGAAAGCTGCGACGCTGGGCCTGGACCTTGGCCGTGAAATCCGGGAAAAAGGCTACCTCGAAGTTATCTATCTTCAGCGGGGGTTCGCTCTCGCGGTCTGCAGGATACTGTCTCTGTCTCGAAAGTTGAACACTCGGGCGATGATGGGCCGTGGGGGTGCTCCCGGTTTTGGTCTGCCCCCCGGCACTCTGTGGGCCCTCTCGATGGAAAAATAGTTGGACAGAGTCTTAGGCCGCAGGTGTTTCGTGATAAGATCTTCCACATAAAGGTCCGCCACCGGCCCTCTCCGAGTTTTCGGGAACACCTAAGATGCGGATGTTGTTTCGGCGAGCCCGACCTTCGTACTCATCAAGCTGTTGTGCCATCTGTTCCTGCTTCTTCTGCATGTCAAGCATCTGTTTTTGGAGTTCCGACGTGTCCGACTGTAGGGCGCCCGTGACCACCTTGAGCTCTTTGACTTTTTCGTCCATCTTTCGGAGATCTGCCCGAATTAGGGAGACCTACACTGTGACTGAGTCCACTGAAGCGCGCACTCTGCTGATAGACGCCATAACGTCGTTCAAGGTGGGCTCCGGTCCCTGCGTGGAGGCGATTGCCCCTCCATCTTTTTCACCTTTCGGTGGACCGTCTGCCTCCTCCGTCTTGGACCACACAAATTTGGCCAGCTGCTTCTGGGCATTCGCCCTCGATCCTTTGCCCCCCGCTGCCATGGAGATGCGCCCGTCAAGTGTCTCCCTGATAAAGGAAGGGGCAGCACCAGAGAGATAATGCTGGCACCGGGACCGCAGGTTGCACCTCTCGACTCACCTCTCCGTCAAACTGCCCCAACTCCTGGGGCATCCAGATTGACCCGTCAGGCCAGCGGCACCCACCACCTGGATGATGCTGAGGTTTGCGTGAGTCTCCACCTCCGAGGCTCCGTAGGTCCGCAATTCAGGCCCGCAATTGTATTGCCGTCGGAAAGGGGGGGGGCGCAACGGCTCCCAGATATGTGTCACAAGGGCTTTGTTGCCTAATTGTCCTTTAAGCCTACTCTAGTGCCTCGATCGTTGGATCCTGTCTGTAGCTCAATCCGGCCCTGCCGTGGTCCTCACCGGAGACAACCGTAGCCCCCCGTGTCCAACCTAGTTCCTCCGAGGGGTCGGCCGCACCCGATCCCCGGCGTCTGTTGTTTCCGTCACCACTTTGTATGCCAGCCCCTCGGATTGCAGTGCGTTGTGGACCCCTGATAGGGCCCTTCGATCCGCGATTGCCCCAGGACCCTCTGTTGACTGCCATTGCTGGAAAATTTTGATATAAAAAATACTACCGTTAGAACGAATATTAGTGAAGCCTTTGATTCACCGACCCAACGGAGGATCAGTGCCTGGGTGAAAATCTTTGAGGAAGATAAAGTTATTTTGCCATATGATAAAATACGTGAAAGATGGTGGAAAAGGGAAGGGATGCAGTTCTCAATATCAACATGGAACAGAATTAATATTTTCAATGCATCAACACTTAGAGGCGCAAATTTTAAGCGCATGGAATTCTATTCAAAATGGCTGATCTATAGGACTCCTTCCTTCCTTCATAAGTTATATCCCCAAATAGAGGATAGGTGTTTTCGCTGCGCGAAGAAGGAGGGGGCTCATGGTTGCATATTGTTTGTCCAAAAATCAATGGCCTGTGGGAGGGAATTGAACTCTATCTCAGATCAACTCTAGACCCTTTAATATCCATCGATACATCAATTGTAGTCTTGGGCTGTTCCCCCGATAGTACTTTAAAAGATGAAAGCCTATACATCGCAGCATTGGTGGCAAGATCTTTAATTTTACAATGCTGGCGATCGGATATAGTTCCCTCCTTTCAGGCATGGAGAGCAAAACAAATAAAATCAAAGAATTGGAAAAAAAATATGCACTACGATCAGGCTCAACAAAAAAGTTTGAGAAACGTTGAAGTCTATTGTGGCTATAATCAAGTGTTAGGGAAAATACATTTAAAACTGTTAGGTTAGATCTATACCTAAACTTTCATCAGCACCTGCACTTTAAATGATATGTATTCTGCGGGGGGAGGCGGAACGGTTAAATCTGGTAGGTTACAGTTACAACGAAGTATTTAGCACTTGCACTTTAATTGATTTCTATTCTCTGCAACAGGGAGTTGTGAGCACTATGCACTTTACTTGAGAACCTTATAGTTTTGAAAAAGTCTAAAAAGTTGGATGAAAAATGTTTAACTTTAAAAACTCAGCACCTGCACTTACATGGTATTTATCCCTGAGGGGCAATTTCACATTTTTCTGTACATTTCATCTATTGACAATGTAATCTAATGTTTCTTTGATCTGTTTATAATATGTACTCTTTAACAACTCTATGGATTTGTAATTTGTCTGAACTCTCAATAAAAATAAAAAAAAATTCTAAATATACGAAATTTCAAGATTATATCAATAAAAAATAAAAAAAAGCAGGTGTCACTCTTCTAATCTGAGACAGTCAACCGCTAGAAGGGGCAGTGTAAATAGCACTATGTAAGAAACACCAAACAAAACATACTATATCTTCACAAATGCACTTGTCAAAATATGCTTTTCATAAATATCATCAAACATATTAAAACTAAGCTCCTCATAATGTAGCTTGTATAATAGCACACTTCATGCACAACAAAGAAGCGCATTACTCAGAAGCACCACTTGACACTCTAGACATGTCTGCGTTGGCTATTCAGCCAGACAATGCCAACAGTTCTTGAACATGTCAAATGTGCCCGAATGCTTAAATATATAAATACATTAGAGTGGCGTGGGTTGGGGTAGATTGCAGTGGAGTGGAGTACAGTGGAGTGGGGTAGACTGTGGTAGACCGGAGTGGAGTGGGATAGATTAGAGTTGGGTGGAGTGTGGTAGATGGGAGTGAGGTAAATCGGAGTGGGGTAGATTGGAGTAGAGTGGGGTGGAGCGGGGTAGAATGGAATGGTGTATACTGGGGTAGATTGGAGTGGGGTGGAGTAGATTGGGTGGAGTGGGGGTAGATTGGAGTGGGGAAGGCTCAGGTAGACTGGAGTGGAGTTGGGTAGATTGGAGTGGAGTGGGGAAAACTGGGATATATTGGAGAGAAGTAGAGTGGGGCATATTGGTGTAGACTGGAGTAGAGTAGAGTGGAGTGGAATACTGGTATAATGGAGTGGATTTGACTGGGGTAGAATGAAGTGGAGTATAGTGGAGTGGATTGGGGTAGATTGGAGTGGGAAAGATTTGAGTGGGTGGATTGGGGTACAGTGACGTAAACTGGAGTGGACTGGGGTAGATTGGAGTGGGGTACACTGGGGTAGGTTGGAGCGGAGTGCTGTAGTTAGTTTTGGAGTGGAGTGGGGCAGTGAGTGGAGTGGAGTATAGCTGTGGCCATTAGGCTACATCTCTTCCACCTAAGTGGATATGAATATAGGGTGCCAAATACATAAGAGAATGAGGACTTAAAGGAGAAGGTTTTAAGAAGAAATGGATTAGTTGCTGCGCTGCACAAAACTGATGCACTTTAAACAGACACATACATTGTATGCGCAAAGAAGAGGTGGAATACATATGAGACTGAAAACACAGATTTTTAGGCGAAATTGATTAACTGCAGCACTGCCCAAAATGGAGGTACTTTAAAAAGCCACATACTTAGGGCATCATTAGGATGGCGGGCGAACTTTGTCCGCCCGCCATCCTGACGTAAAAAGGGACCGCCCGCCATAAGTGTGGCAGTCCCGTGGGGGTGATTAGGATGCGCCCGCCACACTGGCAGACGCATCCTGCATTTTTAAAATTGCGGCAGGCGGTGCTTTCAGCATCACCCAACGCAATGCCAAAAATGCATGTCGTGTATATGCATGCACAATGTGGCAGGCACCGCGCGGTGCCTGCAATGTTGTGCATGCACATGCAGGGGGGCTATGGTACCCCCCCACGTGCCCTCCACCCCCCAACATCCTGGGGGCCCCCCAACTTCAAGATCCCCAATGCCTTTCCGTGGCCGCAACGCCACCACGGAAAGGCTGCCTCCCGCCTGCATCCTGATATGGATGGCGGTGTCTAGCAGACACCGCCACCATACTAAATCCAACTGGGCGGAAAAGCGGTGGACGATCTTCCCGTCCGCCGCGGTCCCCCGCCATACTAATATGGCGGGGGGAAATGGGTGGCGGGCGGGGAAGGATGTAGGGCGGATCGGTGGCGATCTGTCCTACATCCTAATGGACCCCCAAGTGTTTGAAAAGGCACAGATGTGTCCAAAATGTTTATGTTGCTTAGTGGCAGCCTGTCCTGAAGCATGTGACTAGACTGCTTGTCTGGAAAGGCTATGGGACTCCGGTTTCAGACTAGTGCACACTTTAAACAGATACATACTTTGTATGCGCAGAGAACAGGTGCAGCCTACAAACACATGTAGTCACACGGACTGCTTTAATATTTCGTGCCATTTGTTTGGTGCCATTTGTTTGGTGCTATAGAAGGACGCGCCGAACTGTAAAACAAACTCACCAGCTGCTTTAATAGTTTGTGCCATTTGTTTGGTGCTGTAAAAGGAAGCACCAAATTCCAAAACAATTTAAGGCAACACAAAACACAACTGTAGGACGAAAGTTAAAAGCAACCGAAAAGTGTAGCATGGAAGTGGAATTGATGGACAAAAAAATATACAGTGATCCCAGCGCAAGCAGCGGAAGGACAATAAAGGACACTAATCAATGAATTACTTGGTCCATGCTACGGTGAAATAAAAGGAAGTGATGTGAGGCACATCGTGACTAATTAGAAAGCAGCTAAAAAGAATGACAATCAAGAATAGCAAGTGGTAAGTAATGGGTGAGCTTCAAACCCTTTACTGTATACAATACCCTGGTGCTCTTCAGAGAATGAGAAAGGCATTGTGTCTATGGTCAGCATGGTTGTATTAGAATTTACAAAATGGAAACTCACTTTTCAAGTATAATTTGAGGAACTGTTTAGGAAATTTCGAGCTTTCTGTGAAACATCTACTGCTTTGAAGCAACTACTCTGGGGAAAGGAAGCTTGTTGCCCTGCTGGAGTACTTTACCATTGACATCTAGCTATCGCTCTCAAAAATACTGGGAAAGGTTGAGAGTCACATCACCGATCTGTGTGATGTCAGTGGTCCTCGAAGCCAGTTCTAGACTTTGATCTGCTCCTACTGAATTGACAGTGAAAACCAGAGACTCTGCACCTGTTTGTACATGTGAACCTGCTCCACTTTGGAGTGGAATGAGCTGTAACATCAAAAGACAGGCTGCTAACTGAGCCTTTCTGACCACTGAAGAACAGTGAAAACGACCAAGACTGATGCCACTCTTCTGCAGTGGCCAAGCCTCGTGTGGTGTGGCGTTCATACATCACTCTTGTGACTGTTCAAGGTTTGGGTTCTGGGTTTGACATAGCTACTGTAATGGTATCACAGGGGAGAAAGGAGCCCAATGTGTCTGTACTAGGCTGTGCTTACCCTACAGCCTTCAGAGCAGTAATTTCAAAGCCTACTCGGTATTACTGCTGGGTGGCCAAAAACATGAGACTGAAGCACCCCCAACATGGTGAGTGCAAGAGAAAATACCATAGTCATTAAAGCTAATCACCCTAGTCACTGACAGCAGACCAAAATTAATTAAACCTGGGAATTATTTGGGGAATGGAGAGTGGTATGCTTTTGGTTAAGCAGTAACACCATGGGATTTGAGTATTCCAGGACACCTTATCAACATGTTTTGCTGGGTAGCTAGGCATTAAGTGTTACCCTACTGCACGAAGAAGAGTTATTTTGAAGGTATGAGGATATGTCGGAATAAGAGTGTGGACCAAATCAAATTAATAGGTTTATTTTCTGAACTCACCATGCTTTCACCCTAATCTTTCAATTACATTTCTGCAGTAGCCCTCCACAAGGACGTGCTCATTATCTTAACAATTTGGGATAAACTGTCATCATTGTGAGGCCAAGAAACCTCACAATCAGTTGAACTATGACCCTTTGCATTTCTCTCCTCAACATGAATACATATTTTCTTGTAATGTGAACTGCAAACTGAATTGCCTCTAGTTATACCTACGTTTTTGACAGTTAAGAAACCTGAAGGGAGAAACGGGGTAATTTCTAAGATTCTACCATTTTATCAAATTAAAAAGATGGAATTTAAATTACGCAACTATATTCCTCCAGTTGACATTCCCACTTATGTACCAGGAACTTGATTGTTTGACTAATAGTTTTGTGTGTGACTGTGTGTGAGAGTAAAAAGTGAGTGTGTGTGTAATACCATGCATATGAGGGTCACTGCACTGATAGCCCTTGCATAGAACTGCACAGCGAGAGTGCTGTTGGGCCAGTACATTCAATGTGGGCACTCGAATGACACTGATTCACACTTGGCCATTTGGTTTGTGATGATGTAAAGGCCGCCCAGAGTTCTCTGAGGCCCTCTTGTAGTTTCCCATTGTGTCACGCACAACCATATATTGTCATCTGACCTGGATCAAATGTCATGAGGTATAATTTCCTGTAATGCCAATGTCTGATGAAGAGCCATGTAATACTATTTCCTGTGATGTCATTTACGCTAATTGCCATTTTGAAACATGATAAATCGTGCCTCTTTTTGATCAGAGAAGGCTGGTAAGAATGCAGACACCTATGATGTCAAGCTCAGCACTGGGAAGCAGGGGTAAACCTCTGGATCCCGGTTCTGACAGCTATTTCCCAGGCAAACATGATGAATGTGTCCTCGTGTCATTTTCCGACACTGGGACATAATTTAGAGCATCCCCACATTGTCTGCATTCCATTTAGAATAGAAACCTGCAAATAGAGTGGGGCTTTCTTATTTTAACATCCAGTTGGGACATAAAGTAGGCCTGATTTAAAGGGTCATCAACTCTCCTTTTGTTCAAATATCATTCCGGCTGAGAGCCATTTAGAGCCTAAAACCTAGACGCTAATGCAATGGAAGGAAACAAAAGGCGCACATCTTGTTATTCCACAAGTACTTAAGAGAAACTATGATTTGGAGGCAGGTTTTCAACTTTATTCAACTCCCTATGTAAGAGATGTGCTTGCACTGTATGAATGTAAGATTTATCTGTCTGAGTAAATACACAAATATTGATTTATGGGTCATCTACAGTTTTTAGGTCTTGCGTGGCGTTGCAGCTTAAAGCGCTGCTCGCCTCGGCGAGATTTATTGTGAACAGGAGTTTCAGAAAAGAGCTGTAAGCCCCGCTCCTCATTTCCATTGGCAGACGTCACCGTTTATGCTAAACGGTGGCCTGCCATTGGAAATTAGGGGTTTTTGTGGACGCCCTTTCGCCTCTGATCCGACTGAGTCGCCTGCTTTGCTGCTGTCGCAAAGCACTTTCTTATCTTTATGGGGCCATGTGTTTCTAATTAGAAACACATGGCCCCATAAAGACAAGAGATCGGTGCTTGTTTAGGATTTGTGCCCTGCCTGGTCTTCACAAGCGGAGAGCCGCGTAGGTTGGTTGGTTGAAAGGTTGGCCATTTTATTCCCTCTTGCATATCTCCTTCCTGTCACCCCAGCCTCCTTTCTCTCCTGTTCTGTAAGTGATTTAGTCAGTGTGTGCTTGTGGGTAGCTTGCACTGCGGCATTCTTCAATGCACTGACACCTTTGGCTTGTGTGACCACAAATCACACGTTCCTGTCTCTGGACGAGGAAGCGTTGGTGATGACTTTTTGCTGCAGTGGTACACACAGAACCCCCTCTCCCCCCCCCACTGAATTTACTAATGCTAAAAATGTGTAGGTTATTTGGCAGTTCACGGGGTGCCAATAATCACCACCCCGCCTTATCATTCAGGGTTTGCAGTGACAGAGCAGAGCGCCTCGTTCGTTATTTTAGACCTTTAGGCGTTTCAAGTGCGTATGTTTATTTCTTATCCCGGAGGAGCGAGACATGTGTGCTCTTCAATGCGAGAAAATTCAAATTATGGGTGTGTTTCTTACAACCTTCATTACTCTCTGTCAGGACGAGCACTGTGTATTTATTCTGTTTTGTTTCTGAAACAAAACTATTTTTACCAAGTAATTTTAATTTAGTGTGCTCGTGTGTATGCCCCAGCAGTTCATGTGCATATAGAAAAGTTTACAAATGTATCTTTGTATTTTTCCTGTTCGTGGCTATTATTTTAACAGTGCATTTTTTTCTTTGTGGCTATTATTTTAACAGTGCATTTTTTCTAGAAGTTCTTGGTTCAAACGTTTTTATTCTTCTAGTAAAAATTTCTCTTTGAGACCTGACGAGGGCACGGGTTATTTAACTGACAAATACAAGCACTACAATATGCAGAATAAAAAAGAAAATGCATCAAAACCCTTTCTGAAGAAACTATTAGTAGATATATGAACCAATAAATGGATTGTATCGCCTGCACGTCCCACTGAGGCCCATAGGATGGCTGCCTAAATCTGCCTGTTCAGTTTGTCGAGGAGGATGAGGGGGATCACTGGAGAACCCGTGGGTCAGCAAAATAACTCAGGAATACAGAAGCGGCCGCTTCCTGCGGTGCCATGCCATTTAAAACTTGATAGCCTGAAGAGTTAGGACTGAATAATCTCGGCGTTGACTCAGCATCCTGTGATTCTGGGCAAATCACCTAATCTCCCCGTGCCTACAAAAAATGAATGCGTCTTTCGGTAATGTAACGGGTGTAAAGCGCTCCAATACCTTCGGGCCGAGTTTGCGCTATATAAAAAACTGCACAGAGAAAAATACACACTGGTTTTCTCCATGTGGCAAAGTGCACTCAGCACAAACAAACATTACAGTCCAACTGGATGCGAAAAATAGGAAAACGCTTGCTTGAAGGCTATAATATTTACTAGAATTATCTTTTTTTCACTGGGTCTTGACAATATATTACTGGAAAAGTATGAGATGCTGCGATTGCTCTTCCTGGGCACAGTAAAAGAATTATTTAAACTGAAATGCAGGTTTTCATGACTAAAATGATGCAACCAAAAAAAGAACTGGAAAATAAAATTCCTGGGAAGTTTTAGAGCTGTGCATTTAGCTTTATGACCTAAGCCCTGTATTGCCTTGAATAATGACCTGTGTTATTTATATAAAATAAATGCAAGATGCTTTCGTTCAAATCATATTTTATATGAATAAATGCAGCACCTTTCTAATTATTTTCTATTTAGAATAGTAAAATAATATTATTTTGAACTGCCCAGTTATAAAGCGCCACCATATACCAAAGAGTCTTGCAGTGTTTAAATATTCAGTGTTAACACTATTGTTGTTAAATACTGATCAGAAAGCAGCAAGTTGGCAAAAGATCTCTGTACTTCTCACTTAACCCCCTGTGCTATATTACTGAGACTCGAATCTTAGACACCATGTCTGCCGCAAACACAGCAGCCCACTGAGCTTTCTAGCAGGAATGAAATCTGCAGCCTACTGCTTTTATGCAGGTCTGGGCAACACGTGCATTAATCTCCCCAGCTGTCCTAGCAGCAGGGAAATCTGCTGGTTTAAAGCCGCCTCCTGTGCACGCCCGAATGCGAGACGACTGACTGTTGTTACCATAGAACAAACAGCAAAAATACTTTGAGGATCCATTTCCGGCTTGTCAATTACTTTCCATTATAACGCTCCTCCTTTTGGAAGCCAAGAAGCTATAATAGTATCGCAGTATTTTATGTTACTAATTTCTGCACAAACTTCACTGTTTCGAAAAAGAAAACACGCATAAATGTATTTTTTTTTTTTAAAGCACTCTGGGCAGTGAAAGACCCAGCATCATAAAAACATCTAGAGTCATAAAGTGCTTTGAGACCATACAAATGATGTGAAAGAGCTATTCAAAAGCAAATAAAATGGCCGATTATAAAAAAAAATGCACACAATGCATGTATTGTGATGATTCAATAATGCTCTTTCCAGTGTCTGGTGATAGTTTAACCAACTTGTAGTGGGTAATGATCACGTCAGCTGAAACACGACATGACGTCATTGGGCCAAAATACGCAGCTGCTTGCTACGAACCAATTACATACTGAATGGCTGGATATTTCTGTCCCACAAAGGTACGTGGTTTAAAAAACATAAAAACCACAGTAGGAAGTGCAGAACCCACAGTAGACGTGAAATAAGCAATAGACACTGGGAAAGGGTCTTATGGTCCAACAATAGCAGCTCGGGGTGGCCTTCGGCCTCGTGATATAGCGCCATGACACCAGAACATTTGGTCCCATAATAAAGAGCTGTCTGTTGTGTACCGGCACCCTTTACCGTCACCGCAAGCCCTTTGTGCTAGTAGAGGCGCCTTTTCTTGACTGAACTCGTGCAGGGGCGGCTATGGGTGCCATAATATAGCGCCTACTTGGGGGTAAATTGCAGGTTCGCACCCAAGAACCTTGAAGATGTCTCTGCCTCATACTGGCGGCTATAAAATTGATATAAGATAGAAAAATGCCAGATTTATACTCTGGTTTCCTAAATCTTGCTTTTTGCTGCATCTTTAAAGAAATACGTTCACAGCGTGTTTATATAGCTATTTCCGAACAGTAATGGATAAGAACGGTACATGTGTGTGAACACCTGATACAGCCTTCCGTGGTAATAAGTGCATGTTTTATGTGCTGGAAAATGGCCACGAGTGTTTTAATCGTGGTATTAGATTAGTATGAAATACCTCCTTCCAATGAAAACCACAAATCAGTCGAATATTGAGCATTTCTTCGGGTAACCAAAACACTCAACAGAACAAACAAATAGCACGTCTGAGAAGTGTAAAAATACGTTCACAATATGGAAACATAAAAATATAGAACATGTAGAGAGAGGGGTGTTTTCCGGTTTGTGCAACATACATAGCGGCTAATGGGAACAAGCATGTGCAATGCAATAGGTCTCGCATTTACGCGAGTTTGAACTATTGGCATTGTAAACGACAATGCCTTTTTTAAGTTTTGGTTTTTAAAACATACATAAAATGAAGCCATTTACAACGGCAATAGCTTAAACTCGCGTAAATGCGAGACCTATTGCATTGCAAATGCTTATTTTTATTTATTTTGTATCGCCACTCATCCCAGTGTAGGGTATCAGAGCACTTTACATCACACACACACAATAAATCATACAAGTGTGTAAATCAATGTAAGAAAATGTTACATAAGACAATGAGGGTTATAAGGTGTAGGAATCACATATCATCTACATTTATAGATATATGTTAAAAGCGAATGGTTGGGAGAAACACATAGTCAGAATACAAAACATAACACACTGATTGTAGTTGTATGTACCAACGAGACTTCTTCCTTTCTAAATGAAGGCTTCTTTCCAATCTTAGAAGAATAACAGAATGAGAAAAAATGCTATAACGATCTAAACCCATGACTTACAGTTTGCATGCAGAACCTTAATGTTGTAAATAGATTACTATGCTGCATCAGAAGGCTTGCAACTTATGAACTGGAACAAACAAATTGATTTCAGTGTCAAAAATAGTAGCCCACTTATCTAAATAAAATATAAACCTGTGATCTGCATGTTACATGATGTGTTTTGCAGCAGGAATGTTAACCCTCTATGGTACTTTGAGTCAAAACTGTGACTGGACAAAACGCATAACTATGACAGAACTGTTAACCACTAGAGTTATCTTACCACTATTCTAATACCCTTTAAACTACTGCGCACACAATGATCTCTGCAACATGTGTAACGCCCTGTGAGATATTTTAAAATACAGCCTCTTTGTGACCAATTAAAGTAATTTAGAACAGCTATATGGTCATATATGCCATTGTTGCCATTTACTTTTGCAGCAGTTTTTAAAAATAAATAAATGTATATGTTAAGTTTCAGACTCTGATCTCCAAGCTCGCCTCTAATGACGCTACTCCTTTTCCCCTGCCACACCTTGACCCCCAATTTATGGTGTTTATGGAGTAACGTTCTGCCAATTCCAGCACTGGGACTCAAGCCCGATCTAAGAAGGACACCTAAAAACTCGAAAAGCAAGTCATACACGTCTTGTCACCATCTCCCTCACCCACAATTTTACAAAAAATAATAATGGGCGGTGCGTGAGGCTGCGATAGTCTCTAAACGTTATTTATACTATCGGGGATAAAGCAAAACTGCTTTACCACCAAGCAAGTCACGCTTACCTGACCGGACGCCGCCATATTTAAAAGAAAAAGACAACCTAGGTCCTGGAAGGTACTTAAAGCGAATTTTCCTATACAACCACGAGCGAGTCACATTGCCGTGACATACGATTTACTACAGCTCAAAATATAATTCAACTACTAAGAGTTGAGACACTGGACCGCCGATCTCTTTTTTAATAGTTAGAAGTAAATATTCCAGCTGTCATTTTCATCCCTGAAATGTCTGCAGGTCCTTCCAGCCAGCCAATAACTGCACAGAGTCATTGACGTTCTAATACGAAACCACGTATTCTAATAAAGATCTCGAATGCTAACTTGGCCAACAAATACGCAAGCGCTGGGCGCCATATTGCTACGCAATAACTGGGTTTGTGGTTGGAGAAAAGGACGCAGTTAACGTTTGGGATAATTAGCTGCAATGTAGTATTTTGTATGCCGTTTGTGCTGTCTGGGAATGTTCGGTGAAAAAAAAAACGGTGAATACATTTCCTAGGTCCACAACATGCATTATTTTACCATCGCACTCAAAGCAGTGCAATCGCGAAGACTGATGTACTGGTTATTATATCATTTTTCTTTGTCGTCCCCTCCTTACATGTGATTGTACGCATCCCTGAAAACATATTTAGAAGCAAAATCTTTGAAACGGAACACCTTACCCCTCCCTTAATACCCTACAAAGGGCTAACTGTCTGTCAGCCACCTGTTTTTAGGTCGAGCCTGTGCATTGCATAAGCGTCTCTGAAAGGCATGTTGTATTGAGTTAGGGACTTGAAGCTCCACCCACTCTCCGCCCATATTTTTCATTGGCTTGTGTCATTGTCCACAGTAAACTGTGGCTGTTCATTGGTCAAAAGGCTTAGAAGTCCATCCTTAGCATCACTGAAGTAAGAGAGGATACGAAATTCTTCTTTTGAAGTATTTATTGTACTTGTCGAGGCCATCAGTCAGGCTATTCCTCCCAAAGATAAAGATGCGCTTCGCTCTTTCTTAGGTTTGGCAGAGTACTATGCCCGTTTTGTTAAAGGATATGCCCAGACCGTGGAGCCATTACGTGCCCTGTTGCGTAAAGGTTCAAAGTTTCTTTGGTCCAAGGAGGTCTCATTTTCTTTTGATCAAACAAAAAAAATGATTGTTGAAGCTCCTGCTCTTCATGCTTTTCAAGATGATGCTAAATGTTTCATTATGGTGGATGCCAGTCTGACAGGTTTGGGGGCAGTTCTTGGTCAGTGGGTAGCAGGAAAGGAACATACTATAGCCTTTTCATCCAGAATGCTCAAACCTGCAGAGACCCATTATAGCACAATTGAACGCGAAGCACTTGCTTGCGTTTGGGCAATAGAGAAGTTCAGGAACTACATTTGGGGACGTGAATTTGAAATATTCACCGATCATAAACCTCTTACACATTTACTTGATGGTGATGGGTTTGGTAGGACGTCTGCCAGGTTGATTCGGCTTTTGTCAAAATTGCAAGAATTTCATTTTACCATAAAACACATTTCTGGTGGGGGAAATTTCAGGGCTGATTGTCTGTCACGCATGGCATCTTATGATGCTCCTGATTTAGATGTTGTTGAGGACACAGAGTGTGTTGTTGCTGCACTTGACGCAATCAAAGAATGTCCTGCCATTACTGAACAAACTTGGTTGGAAGCTTATAGTAAGGATATTACACTCAAATTGGTCATGCAATATATTGTAAAGGGTTGGCCAGAGAGTAGAAAGCTGTCAAATGAGTTAAAAGCCTTTTCTATGGTGGCTTCTGAACTTTCCTTGGTCAATGGGATGGTTATGAGACATGAATCCTTTGTTCCCCCGGTGAGTTTGAGGGAAGATATTATTAAATGTGCACATCAGGGTCATTTGGGGATTTCAAAAACCTGACACCCACAGCCCGGCGCTCCCGCTGCGTACCAGGATCTCCAGCAACTGACTAACGTTGAAGGAATCCTGGCACGCATCGTTCGCAGCCAGACTGTAGAACCTCAGTTAAATGAATACGAACCCTCGCGCACTAAGCACGAGAGCATGTACGCACATACCTCATACTACAATCACCTTGTCTCATTTTGTAATCCATAGCTGCCAAGGTTTCAGATTGCCATGTGTGACATATTTTTAGCAGCCATAGCAAGTTACCAACATCAGGCACACTTACTTATTTCGGCGGCCAGCAAGCAAGCCTGAGCCAGGGCGGCAATTGGCGGGCCCCGTAGCCGCATTGGCTCTGTGGACCTGCTGGAGTGGGTTATGCAAAAATGTGTATACCCACCCCATTTTGCATGATATTTTATTAATTAGATTAATTAATAAATTATAATCGAACTAACGGATTGGAGTGATGTGGAAAATATTTACCAACCTTACTAATATATGAATTACACGTGGGATCTGCATGGCTTAATTAATTATGTGAACTAAATTTCGTACGCATACTAATGATAAACAATTAGAATATTGCATGATATATGTTGCTTTTGTGATGTAATTGTGATTCGTGTTTTATTTAGTAAGTATAAACTGCATTGAGTGTTGCTTTTGGCTAGATAAATACACGCACATATGGGTATTAGCGAGGGAATAACATTTGCATAGTCATTTTTATGTATTAATTATGTTTTTGTGTTTCTTTGCTTAAGTTGACCATTCTGGCCTATCGAACGATGGCTGCCTTTGGTGCCTAACCCGACTGCCAACGCTGAACAAGGCTTGGGTGAAGTGCACCTGCGCTAAGATGAGCAACAATGGCCTCGCCTTGACCCGAGGCAAGCTGTACTTATCTATCAAGGTGGCACTGGGAATAGTGCCAACACTACAGACAAAAGACTTTCTTAAAAAACCGGAACCAGCAAGTATGCTGACACCATGGACTAAATTTTATGAGAACTTTATAGGACGACCCCTGACCAGCCAATCAGAACAGTTTAAAACTCATTTTTGTTACATTTTGTTATTGAAATTATTATAAAAACCCATAGAATAGAGAGGTTGGGAGTCGCTCCTTCGATTTCGTGATGATATGCTGACGGAGAGGACGGTGACACTGCAGGACAGCTGTTAGCCTGAATCTTTGACAGACTGATTTATTGGTAAGACAAAAAGGGTACAAAGTTCCTCAGACAAGTTAAGAAAAAGTAGTGATTTCAGCACAAAATGTCGTTTGCCATGAAGAAGGCGAGGGAAACCCTTTAGTTGGAACTAGGGCCCTCACACACCCAGCAAGCTAGGTGTCATGCTTCATCATTTGAGCCTGCCCCTCGTCAGGTCGGCGCTGCAATTCCTGACGGGCTCCCAAGATTGGGGCTCTTTGGCGGGGATCTTTTGTTCCTGCCGAAGGGTGCTGTGGGGGTAAGGGGCCCTAGGATGTGTAGATGTGGTGTACGAATAAAATAGGTACTGTTAGTCCACAAGAATTGTGTTTAATAAAGTGGTAAACAGCCTAATTAAAAGGAAAGTGAGGTGGGGATAGCTACTAGTGATTATGATGCTAGTTGTGTATGCCCTACTCTCTGGAGGATCAACATGTTTCTTGCCCTTCAGGCCAGTAAATGGTCACGGCAATTCATCAGGATCAGGGAAAACAAAAACTATCTACAACAAGGTATGTGTGTTCTACGTACCGAAGAGGTGCTCAGGAGTCACCTAAGAAAAGATTGGAGACAGAAAACATGACAAAACTGTACGAATAAGCAATACATACATAAAAACATCAGCTGAAATCATCGAGAGTCTTATTCGGTGAAGCTCTCAGGGGGGGTATTAAATGGTCTCTAAAGACAGAAAAAATATATAAAAAACTCTAAAAAGACAGGACTAAGGGCTGAGACAGAGCTGAATTTTTAAACTCACCTCTTGTGTGAGCAAGGTAATCTTGCAACAGTCTCCGGCGGGTATAAAGGACTCCTAACGTGGGTCCTGGAGTAAAAGGGGAGACCAGGAGGGGACAGAAGGAAATTAGAAATGAAATATAAAATGACAAGGTCCGCCCGGCAGCCCATGTGGTGAGGGCAGTAACAGAGGGTATTGACAGCCTTGAGAGTCAAAAGGTGCTGACAGGAGCGATTAAGTGTGCAGCCATGGTGACCATCATGCTCAGGGGCCAGGGCATCTCGCCGCCAAAAAGTGGTTGAAAGCGGTCAGGAACGGGATGTCAAAAGGGACCCTAAAGCACAAATGGGTAGCGACCGCCATCGCCCCTGATAGCGGATGGATCAGAGCAGGACGTCCTCGCTCAAGCCCCCAATGAGGTCCAGGAGGCGTCAAGAATCCTCCTTGAATATTACCCAAACTCACCTACTGGACGACGGTGTATCCGAGCCCTGATGCACTCACCTGCGTCAAGGGACGCGTGGGAACGAAGACCTACCCCTACCGCCGGACCTGGGATGGGTACCGAGCGAAGTCGGTGTTTGCTAGATGAGGATGTCGGGATGTGTCACATGACTAGGGAAGTAAAAAGCCCATTGGTCGAGGGGAAAATTACGGGTCGGCCATGTTGGAACTGGTGGAGCGGTCAACCATCCATTTCCGGTGCGCGCCCGGAAGAGAAAATCCATTGGTCGAGATGTTTGCCAGGGATAGGTTGTCATAATGATTGTAACAATCCCATTGGTTAACGAAAAGGTGCGGCCATGTTGGTGCAGGTGATCCGGGGAAAATTTAGGGATCAGGAAGTGATATTGGGAGGATAGATACACTCGCGTGGTCGGTTGCTATGGCCATAAAATTATTATAGGCAGGCAACGCGTGGGTAGCCAGGTGCCACAAGGAGTGTGGGGAATTAAAAATGGTATAAACAAAATTGGTGAGATTCACGGGGGCCGTGATGGGTAAACATAGTCCCACGAGGACAGATACTCTCACGTGGTCGGTTGCTATGGCAAAAATGTTATTAAAAACAGGCAACGCGTAGGTAGCCGAGTGCCATGCTGCAGGTAACACAAGGAGTATGAGAAAAAGGTAGGTATAAATAAGGATGGTGAGATTCACGAAGGCCATGATGGGTTAAGAAGGTCACACACATCGTAATTGGGGACCTAGCCTATGCAGCGGGGTCTAAAGGGAGGGTTCACGAGGGTCGTGATGGGGAATCAAAGTCCCACACATGTATAGTGGGGATGTGGCCCATGCAAGGGGGGTCTAAAAACAGGGCGGCCGCCAGACGTTAAGGGGACCGACACATAGAGACACACAGGGGAGGGAAAAAGGCATATCAAGAAAAAATAATAATAAGATACCAGGATAGTGTATCCATTATTGGAGCAGTGGAACAAGGAACTAGAAGGTTCCTAATCTATTCAAGAGGTGTATTTGCAGGGAAAATCACTGCTGTTGTTTAGTGATGTGCATCCAACGTATAACAGGTTTAGCCAAGGTGGTCGTGGGCATAACCAGGACAAATAAAGAATTCCAGAAGGGTCACAGGTCCTACCAAGGAACATATTTATCTAATGAGTGTGGACCAAGGGATGTCGTCGTTTAGGCCAGTTACGTGTGAAGATATTCTCAGTACCCATCTTTGCTCAAGCTTAAACAATGAATTTTGGGACATCTCAGGGTGTGCTTCCAAGACCAACCAGTTAATGGAATCTGTCTGATGTTTCATCGTTTTAAAGTGGGTGTAGAGTTTAGTGGTCACTTTCTGGCATCGAATATTACTCTTATGTTCCATAATCCTGGTCTTTACCATGCGGGTTGTCATGCCTATGTATACTAACTCACACGGGCACCTGATCATGTATATGCAGTTCTTAGTATTGCAATTTGTGTGTCTATTCAGTGTCCAGTGGAAGTTGTTAGTAAAAGTTATGTCCTTGTAGGTGTTAGTCAATTTACACACTACACATGAACCGCATGGGAAGTGGCCCTTAACCGGGGGTAGTTCCCATAGCGTCCTTTGTGGACCAGTGGTGTGTAATCTAGGTCTAGTGTGAACAAGTAGATCTTTAATGTTTTGTGTGCGTCTGTAGGCAAATCTAGGTTTTGGTATGTTGAGATTCCCTTTGTCTAAAATGCCCCAGTTTTTCAAAATGATCTTCCTGATCCTACTTGAGTCAGACGTAAAAGATGTGACACAGGTAAGGACATCGGTGTCGGGTTTAATGTGTGTTACCAGTAGTGTCTCCCGTGGGTTGTTTCTGGCTCTTTTCATAGAGTTACCAACGCACCTAGATGGATAGCCCCTAGCCCGTAAGTTTGATGCTAATAACTTAGCTTCTGAGTTGTAATCTGTTAGCTGAGTGCAGTTACGTCTGATGCGTAGGAATTGCCCCACGGGCAGGTTGTCCCTCAAAGCTTTGGGGTGGTGGCTATCATAACGTAAAAGACTATTGCGGTCGGTGGGTTTTTTGTACAGTGTGGTGGTGAGGGTGCCTTCAGAAAGAGTGATGTTCAAGTCCAGGAATGGTACCGAATGTTCTGATACCGTATGGGAGAACTTCAGAAACTCATTCTGCTCATTGATCCACTGTATGAAGTTCATACACTCAGTATGTGTGCCACTCCAAAAGACGAGTATATCGTCTATAAACCGTTTCCAAAGAAAGATGTTATCATGGAAAGGGTTAGACGTGCAAGAGATCACAGTTTTTTCAAAGTCAGCCATATAGAGGCATGCTACACTGGGAGCGAAGGTACTACCCATAGATGTGCCTTGGCTCTGGTGGTATAGTTGTTTGTTGAACTCGAAAAAGTTTTCAGTGAGAGCCAAGGTAGCACAATCAATGATGAAAGTAACTGGTGTGGGTGAAGACCAGTCTAATGCCCGCAGAGTTGACTCTATAACAGCCAGGGAGGCCCTCTGGGGGATGTTAGTGTAGAGGGCCTCCACATCCAAGGTCAAGAGATAGTTAATGGTGCTAGTGTCTGCAAGGTCATCAATGATTTTAAGGACATCAGTGGTGTCCTTAATGAATGAGGGTATGTCACGTACTAGAGGTTGCAAAAAGTGGTCGCAAAATTTTGACAGTGGTTCGAGGAGCGAGCCAATGCCAGATACAATCGGTCGTCCTGGGACCGGGGTCATGCCCTTATGTATTTTCGGGAGGGTGTAGAAAAAGGGAATCTTAGGTTCTCGGGTAATCAAAAAATCAGCCTCTTTGTGGGTGATCCAGCCATTGGCTTCTGCTTCATAGACCATAGTGCAGATGATGGTCTCGAGGCGGGGAGTTGGGTCAGACGCAATGGGAGTGTAGTATCTCTCATTAGAGAGTTGGCGTCTGCATTCAATCTCGTAATCTGTTGTAGACTGGATTACGATCGCACCGCCCTTGTCCGCCTGTTTAATAGTAATCGTGGAGTCCTCGGAGAGGTTTTTTTGGGAGTGTGGTTTCATGCCCAGTCAAATTGTGGTAAGGAGGCTCCCTATGGGGTGAATTTAGCTCTTTCAACACCGCTTTCTCAAATGTTAGAATCTCCACAGGAACCATGTTGTTCTGTGGAGTGAATGTGGAGGGGTTTCTTAATCCAGAGTCTATGACCTCATTGTTAGGTTGGTCCTGAAAGAAGGCTTTGAGGCGTATCTTCCGGAAAAGACTGTGGATTTCGCAGTGATCCCTGAATCTGTCTACCCTAGGGGTGGGGACAAAACCGAGGCCTTTCTGTAGTAGTGACTTTTCAGAAGCATTGAGGACCCTATGTGAGAGGTTCACTACTAATTCCTCTTGTCCTTTGTTCTGCTCCTGGTGTCCATGCCGCTGGTCGGTGGTTCTTGCCAGTGGACCGATTTCTGTGCGCCTCTTCTGTTGCGCCCTCTTCCTCTGCCCCAACCTCTTCCTAAAAAAGGCTGGCTGTTACCGTTGAAAAACGGGGGGGGGCAATGTTGGTATTGAGGAAACTGCCAGTATGGTAATGGCGGGGGAGGACCTTGGAACATGGGGGGGCCTTGGAAGGGAGGGCCATTGTAGGGTCGATTATTCCGTTGGTTTTTCCTCGAGTTATTACTTCCCCAGCTATTAGTACTAGAATTACTATCGCTGGAATCTCTCCTATCCGAGGTCTCGTCAGAGGAGTAGCTGGTTTTATCCGAGGTGTAATCGGCCTTCAGGTATGGGTAAACCCTTTCCTTATCAAATTTTTGTATGTCTTTTTGTAATTTTGATATTTTCTGTTTCATCAGGTAGTCTTTATTATCAGAAATTTCGGCGTTGATCTCGGCTAGCCTAGTTTTGTAGGCTGTTAGCTGTATAGTTGTTTTAAGGGCCCCTTCCGCAATTTGTATCCTCACGAGGATGGCGTCTGCCAATCTCTTTGCGGTATTAATGATCAAGACCAGCCAGTCCCTGGTGCATTTCCATGACACCAGGGACCACTCCTTCTTGAAAGTGGCATCCTCTAGAAACAGTCTAGGAAAGTTATTGACAATGAGGCCTGTGGGTGCGATGTTAGCCCGCAGGTACTCTGTCATAAGTGCCCCATGTAGGGTGATCTTAAGCCATTCCCTCTTCAAGTGTGTCAATGCTGTCCAGTCATCCGACTGTGAACCTGTTGCCGCGCTGCCATCTGCCCCTAATAATGATGGAGTCCTATCTAAAATGTCTGATACGACATCATCGCCGAAACTTAAACCCTGATGGAAGTCCATGATGGGTTAGTGCGGTCTCGCGAATGATGCGTAGTGGTCGAGGTGAAGGGAATTAAATAAAACCCAACGAAGTGGTATGGGCCAGCAAGGAACACCAAAGGTTGTGGTCTGCTGGTATCCTCAATATCCCACGGGTGTAAGCCCGTGCTGATATGTCAACAAAAGGAGGGATAGATGGGTAGGTTTAACGAGGTCCAGTGTACATACCCAGCAACTAGTAAGACAAAAAGGGTACAAAGTTCCTCAGACAAGTTAAGAAAAAGTAGTGATTTCAGCACAAAATGTCGTTTGCCATGAAGAAGGCGAGGGAAACCCTTTAGTTGGAACTAGGGCCCTCACACACCCAGCAAGCTAGGTGTCATGCTTCATCATTTGAGCCTGCCCCTCGTCAGGTCGGCGCTGCAATTCCTGACGGGCTCCCAAGATTGGGGCTCTTTGGCGGGGATCTTTTGTTCCTGCCGAAGGGTGCTGTGGGGGTAAGGGGCCCTAGGATGTGTAGATGTGGTGTACGAATAAAATAGGTACTGTTAGTCCACAAGAATTGTGTTTAATAAAGTGGTAAACAGCCTAATTAAAAGGAAAGTGAGGTGGGGATAGCTACTAGTGATTATGATGCTAGTTGTGTATGCCCTACTCTCTGGAGGATCAACATGTTTCTTGCCCTTCAGGCCAGGAAATGGTCACGGCAATTCATCAGGATCAGGGAAAACAAAAACTATCTACAACAAGGTATGTGTGTTCTACCTACCGAAGAGGTGCTCAGGAGTCACCTAAGAAAAGATTGGAGACAGAAAACATGACAAAACTGTACGAATAAGCAATACATACATAAAAACATCAGCTGAAATCATCGAGAGTCTTATTCGGTGAAGCTCTCAGGGGGGGTATTAAATGGTCTCTAAAGACAGAAAAAATATATAAAAAACTCTAAAAAGACAGGACTAAGGGCTGAGACAGAGCTGAATTTTTAAACTCACCTCTTGTGTGAGCAAGGTAATCTTGCAACAGTCTCCGGCGGGTATAAAGGACTCCTAACGTGGGTCCTGGAGTAAAAGGGGAGACCAGGAGGGGACAGAAGGAAATTAGAAATGAAATATAAAATGACAAGGTCCGCCCGGCAGCCCATGTGGTGAGGGCAGTAACAGAGGGTATTGACAGCCTTGAGAGTCAAAAGGTGCTTCGCTCGGTACCCATCCCAGGTCCGGCGGTAGGGGTAGGTCTTCGTTCCCACGCGTCCCTTGACGCAGGTGAGTGCATCAGGGCTCGGATACACCGTCGTCCAGTAGGTGAGTTTGGGTAATATTCAAGGAGTATTCTTGACGCCTCATGGACCTCATTGGGGGCTTGAGCGAGGACGTCCTGCTCTGATCCATCCGCTATCAGGGGCGATGGCGGTCGCTACCCATTTGTGCTTTAGGGTCCCTTTTGACATCCCGTTCCTGACCGCTTTCAACCACTTTTTGGCGGCGAGATGCCCTGGCCCCTGAGCATGATGGTCACCATGGCTGCACACTTAATCGCTCCTGTCAGCACCTTTTGACTCTCAAGGCTGTCAATACCCTCTGTTACTGCCCTCACCACATGGGCTGCCGGGCGGACCTTGTCATTTTATATTTCATTTCTAATTTCCTTCTGTCCCCTCCTGGTCTCCCCTTTTACTCCAGGACCCACGTTAGGAGTCCTTTATACCCGCCGGAGACTGTTGCAAGATTACCTTGCTCACACAAGAGGTGAGTTTAAAAATTCAGCTCTGTCTCAGCCCTTAGTCCTGTCTTTTTAGAGTTTTTTATATATTTTTTCTGTCTTTAGAGACCATTTAATACCCCCCCTGAGAGCTTCACCGAATAAGACTCTCGATGATTTCAGCTGATGTTTTTATGTATGTATTGCTTATTCGTACAGTTTTGTCATGTTTTCTGTCTCCAATCTTTTCTTAGGTGACTCCTGAGCACCTCTTCGGTACGTAGAACACACATACCTTGTTGTAGATAGTTTTTGTTTTCCCTGATCCTGATGAATTGCCGTGACCATTTACTGGCCTGAAGGGCAAGAAACATGTTGATCCTCCAGAGAGTAGGGCATACACAACTAGCATCATAATCACTAGTAGCTATCCCCACCTCACTTTCCTTTTAATTAGGCTGTTTACCACTTTATTAAACACAATTCTTGTGGACTAACAGCACCTATTTTATTCGTACACCACATCTACACATCCTAGGGCCCCTTACCCCCACAGCACCCTTCGGCAGGAACAAAAGATCCCCGCCAAAGAGCCCCAATCTTGGGAGCCCGTCAGGAATTGCAGCGCCGACCTGACGAGGGGCAGGCTCAAATGATGAAGCATGACACCTAGCTTGCTGGGTGTGTAAGGGCCCTAGTTCCAACTAAAGGGTTTCCCTCGCCTTCTTCATGGCAAACGACATTTTGTGCTGAAATCACTACTTTTTCTTAACTTGTCTGAGGAACTTTGTACCCTTTTTGTCTTACTAGTTGCTGGGTATGTACACTGGACCTCGTTAAACCTACCCATCTATCCCTCCTTTTGTTGACAGACTGATTTATTGCCCAAACACCTGATGATCTGAACCTGCTAAAATTGATGGGCATAGATTTGCGAGACTGCCAGATTTGACACAGAGGACGACTTTAGCCAGAATAGGTAAATATGAATGGCAACTTGATCAAATGAATGATTTAATTTGCAATATTAACATAAAATTGAATTTGAACATCTACAGAAATGAGTTGGGTTGGTTATTCATTGAAATGTGGAAATGAAAAGGTTAATTAGAGAGTTAGAAAGTCACTTAAACCTACAACTAACTGATCCGTCCCGTTTATGAGGGGAATACCGAAAGTGAAATTCAGGGCCTAATGAGTATTAGGAGGTTGTGTAGATTTGTTGCTCATTAGGGTAAAAGTGGTATTTTCCCCCTCATTTCCAGCGCTAAGAAGGATAATCACCTCCCACACGGACTGATGGTGAGTGAATGTTGGTGTTATGGGCCCCACCAGCGAATGTATGGATAGTGTGTGTATGTGACATCTTTTGGTCCGTGACGGTAGGGAGGGATTTTGCACTCCGCGCTGGAGCAGTTTTTCTGGTAGCAGTATGATGGTTTGTTATTGTTTGGTTGAGTGATTATTGCTTGTACATTGCTTATTGATTTTGGTTATTGATTGGTATTGATTTATGTACTAACACTCTATGTTGAGTTACGTTGAGTTATATGTTGTATGCACGGCTTCTGGGATGTAGGAAGTCGGAAGTTTGTAATGGTTCCGTAGTAGAGCAGAGGTAAGCGCTGTTCTCGGGAAAGACGGAATTGTTGTTGCCCTGTAGGTACACAGGCGAAACGTGTGACAATTGAAGTTGCACGGCGCATTGTCTGTGTTCGATTCGGTAGCATCATCGTGTGTTGCCATTAGAGACATTTATAGTGTGAGAGAAGTGTGTATGATAGCGAAGGTTACCTGTGAAGTTCTGGTCTTTGGTACTAGGGATCCAACTGGCATTCCAATAACGCTTATCACTGGCAAGGTAATAGGTATTCTCTGAGCTTGTTAGAAGGACAAAGGAGAGGTAAGCGCTGCTTTGTTAACGTATGTCATAATTCTGTAGTAGAACAGACTGTTCGCTGGTCTCGGGAAAGACAGGATTCTGTGTGAATGTATTACATTTTTCTTGTGTGAACGAGTGTGAATGCAAAGGCATTTGGGTTGATTGCGAAACTCTAGGTTTATTTCTCAGGAGCATTGGGTCTCCAACTATGTGTCTTAAATACTAGAGAAACAATTAGCTAATGCTTGTTAGAAGTGTGAAGTAGAGGGATGTGCTACTTTATCAACGGAAGTAATGATTCCGTAGTAGGGCAGAGGTAAGCGCTGCTCTCGGGAAAGACGGAATTCTCGTGAGAAAGGACTTTTACTGTTCTTTGGTTAGCGAAGCGGACAATGGAGATGTTTCTATGTTGTTACTAACAGAAGTGTAGAAATTGAAACAAAAACGTATTGAGCAGATTTGTAAAGGAGGGGTAGACAGAGACAGAAGCAGGAGCAGGAGCTGCCGTAGCGGCTGTTGACGTCAGAACGACCGTGCTGGGATTGGACAGTCGGTCAGAACTGTGAAACGCCCCGGATTGGTGCATTAGTGTACGCCGCGCTATGATTGGAGGAAACAAGGTGACGTAGACGCTCCTTATTGGTGCGTTAGTGTGAGTCGCGCTAGGATTTGAGGACTGTGACAGTGACGTGGACGCTCTGAATTGGTGCGTTAGTGTGAAGTCGCGCTGTGATTGGATAGATTAGCGGTACAGTTGTAAAGAGGGACTAGCGTTGCGCGAAAGACAAGAAAATGTATTACGACCCACCAGAAAAGGAGAAGAAAACTTGGTTAGGGAGAATCAAGGAGTGGTTTAAGAAGGATAAACCAGTTAAAACTAGGGAAGGACAGTTACTTCCTCCACCGAAAACCCCTGGATCCATTATGATTGCAAAATATGGGTATCATACTTGTAATTGGTTAGATAATTGGGTGAGATACACCAAGGATGATGGAGTATTAGCTTTTCCAGAGCATGGTTCATTTAATTTGGCGGTTTTAAGAAATTTGTGGGAAAGGATGATGAATTTGGAACCAAGACCTAGACCGACACAATTTGAGGCTTTGACGGAATGGGAAGACGAAATGCATGAACGAGAGAGACAAAGAAGTGGTAGAGGATATAGGTACTGGTTTGGAAGACCATACGGACACGAAACGCATAGCAATCAAATGAAAAGATGGCGAGATGCGAGTATGACTGAGGGTGTGTTCCCTGTAAGAACTGTAGGAGAGAATGAAGGTCGAAAGTGTGCAGAAAAGAGGCTTAATTTGGAGTCGAGAGGGTATGGAGCGAATGAGTCTGAGGATGATGTTCTTGATGATATGTTCTATAAAAATCCACCACCGTATCGACCAGAACCAGAAATGTTAACTCCAAGTGCCCCAATGAGAGAAACAATGCGAATTATAAAATCGGAACCAGAATCCCTAAGTTTGAGTAAAAACAGTGGTACCCGGGCAGTAGAAAAGAGATCGGGAGGAAGAACAGATGGAGAAAATTCTGTAGAATTAGCGAAAACAACCCTGGAATTAACCGAGAAAATAAGAGAATTGACCAAGAATCTAGAAGCCGTAACTGTTCCAGTAACGATAGGTCCAGTAATGCCTATTTTTGAAAAACAGAAGGACAGTGAGCATTGTTTGATAGTCCCTTACAGAAGTAATAACCCTGTAGAACAACCAAAAGTGAGTCAGAATGAGAATCCATGGAGGCAGACTATGAGTGTAATGGAACCAAATTTTACAAATAATCCATTTGTAGATCAAAATTGTGCTGAGAGACGTATGACAATGATAGAGACAGTGTCAGAAACACAAAAAGATTTTGGACACGGAAGTATAGAAAAACCAGTAGGACCATCAACAGATGAGTTAAGTGAATGGTTAAGAAGCTTGCAGAGGAAAGACAAAGAATCCCAATCAATTGATGTGGCCAAGTTACGAATGGTATTGGAAGAATTGATTGTAGGGACTATCCCGACAGAAAAATTGAAAACCTATCAGGATGAAGAACTATTATTTTTGTGCAAAAGTGTAACCTGGAGAGCGGAAAACTTGCATGAAAGGTTAGAAGAAGTAGCAAATGAAATGGGTATTGATATTGAAAATGTAAAAGCCTTACAGAAACCTGATCGAGTAGAATTCACTGAAAAGGATATTGAAAATATGAACACCACAGGACGAATAGGTCAAATTAAGGACATAATCATTTTGCTGAGAAAATGGGGAGACGTGGATAAATGGAGAAGCAGGTGGTATAGAAAACGAGATGATGCCTCAGATAAGACATTTTCAGCTTTTCCTGTAAGAGAAAAGGAGAAGGTAGTGACAGAATGCCCTATGAGAGAGATTCCAGGAGGAGGATATGTACATGTCCCATGGACGAGACAGGATATTTTGTCTTTTACGAATGATTTCCCTCGACTACGCGAAAAGCCCGTTGAGTGGTACAGACAGGTAGACAGATTTGTGAAATTGTCTAAAGTACTATGGATTTAATTGAATAGTCTATTTGACATAATAGTACCAGCAGCTCTATGGTCAGAATTTAAGCTGATGATAAATTGGCCAACCAAGGAATATCCAAGGGATCCTAAAACAGGAGCACCAGACCCCGAGGTAATGAAGAAATATGAGCAGGTTATGGTATTTCTGAAAAATAAAGTGCCCCCTAAAGAGACTGACTGGGTAAAAATTGATCGAACACACCAGGAAAGTAAAGAGTCAGTGCATGCATATTACGAGAGGCTAATACAAGCTTTTAAGCAGTTTAGCGGAGATGAGAATCTGAGTGAAAAGGATTTGAGCCATTTTGTATACAGATTTGTATATGGTTTACGACCAGAAATTGGTGAAATGATTAAACAGCATACGGTAGATTGGCAAAACAAGAAAATAGATGAAGTATTGAGACATGCTAAATACTTCAGTGATGAAATTGAAGCAAAACAGCGGAAGTTAAAAGAGAAGGCAATGTGGGCACAGGTAAAGCTAGCGGAGAGACAGGAAGCACAATTGGTAGAACAAGCAGGGACAAAGCCAACATTTAGTAATGGGAAGTACAAGGGGAATATTGAAGAAGCTAAAAAGAAGTTCCTGTGTCATAATTGCGGCAGGATAGGGCATTGGAAATCTGAGTGTAAGTTTCCCCCGAGTACTAACAATGAAAATCCATCATTGAACCCACAGGTGCAGCATGAGGTGAGTGGTCAACTGCAGCAACAGCAGCAAGTTGTTCCCCCACAGAATCAGGTGCCAAAACCGCCTTTTCCACAGAGCAGAAACACACAGAAGTATAGTAGTGAATCGGGATTCTACAATGAAGAACAGGTAAATAAGCTGCCACGCGCTAGCGCTGTCTCGCAGTACTGGCTGCAACGTGATGAGAGTGACGCAGAAGCGAGTTATTGACGGTGCCGAAGGGAGGAAGAAGAGTGCGTACTTGGCGCAACTCTTGAAGTAGACCAGACAGGACCTTTTGTAGATGGGAGGGTTAATGATGAAAATATTACTTTCCTAGTGGATACTGGTGCTACTTGATCAACTGTTAGATCAGCTGATGTTAAGAATCTTCCTCTCTCGGATGAAACGATCCAAGTAGTTGGTGTGTCCAACAGGCAAATTAAGACATATCTTACAGAACCAATGAAAGTCAGCATAGGAAAATTTTGCAGAAATACACCGCTTTGTGGTGTGTGACTCCAGTCCTGTGAATTTATTAGGTAGGGACCTGTTGTGCAAAATGAATTGCACTATATTTTGTACCCCGGATGGAATAGCTTTTGAAACACCAGATGATGATGTATTGTATAAGATAACCCTAGCTAACAGAGAAAGTGAAATTACTGAAACATATGCTGTATTCAACCCAGATGAATTACCAAAAGAACTGAGGAAATCTGTAAAGGCAGAAGTTTGGGATTTCACTGGAGAAGATGTAGGACTAATGAGAAATGTAGATCCCGTTAAAATAACTGTAAAAGAAGGAGTAACATATCCAAATATTCCACAGTACAGATTGACACCTGAAATAATTGAAGGTGTAACTCCTGTGATAGAGAAAATGATCAGGCAAGGAATCTTGAGGGAAATAATGAGTAGTCCATGTAATTCACCGATAATTGGACTGAAAAAGCCTAATGGGAAATTCAGGATAGTGCAAGATCTGAGAAAGGTGAATAAAATTGTGGTATCATGTTGTCCCATTGTACCAAATCCATCAGTGATTTTATATCAGATTCCCCATGATGCAGAATGGTACACAGTAATTGAGCTGTGGCATGCTTTCTTTTCCATCCCATTGCACCATGACAGTCAGCAAATATTTGCATTTCGTTTTGGTGAGCGTATTTTGGCATGGTGCCAAATCCCGCAGAGGTATACAGAGAGCCCCTCAATATTCAATCAGTTATTAAAGAAGTCTTTGGAGAGTCTAGAAATGCCAGAGAGCTCTGTATTGGTCCAATATATTGACGACCTTTTGGTAGCGTCAAAAACACGTGAAGCCTGTGAGGTAGATACAATAGCCTTGCTGAATCATTTGGCAGATGGGGGACTTAAAGTGTCACCCGCAAAACTACAGTTTTGTAAGAAGGAAGTGCAGTATTTGGGACATAACATTGAGAAAGGACTAAGGAAAATAACCATAGACAGAATCAGAATAATAAAAGGAATGAGAGCTCCCATGACTCAAATAGAAGTGAGAATGTTTTTGGGAATGGTTGGGTACTGTCGTCAGTGGATATGTAACTTTTCCTTGATCGCAAAGCCTTTGGTGCGATTAACGAGAAGTGATGTAAAAGATCCCCTTGAATTAAACAAAGAAGAATTGGCGGCATTTAGACAATTGAGAGATGGTTTGTGTGAAGCACCTGCATTAGGTATGCCTGACTATGAGAAAGAATTTGAGTTGTATTGCAGTGAGAGAAATGGATGTGCACTTTCTGTGTTGACCCAGAAACATGGGAAGATGAGAAGACCAATTGCATATTTTTCATCAATGCTAGATCCAATAGCTGTAGGTTTACCTGGATGTTTGAAAGCGGTGGCTGCAACATGTCGAAGTTTGGAGCAGAGTGAAGGAAATGTGATGGGATATCCATTGAAAGTATTTGTACCCCATGATGTAGCAATTCTGTTGACAAGGAGTCGTACTCAGTATATGACACATAGTCGGCTGACTAAGTATGAAAAGGTCATATTAGGTGCAACTAATGTGAGTCTTGTAAGATGTGTGAATGTGAATCCTGCAACTTTGTTGCCTGATGCCGAGATTGTGGAGGTAAGAGATGAAGTTGATCATGATTGTCTGGATGTACTTGAATTTTGTACAAAACCATGGCCAGACATAAAAGATGTACCTTTGCCAGAAAGTGATTTTGTGATGTTCGTTGATGGGTCATGTTTGAGAACAGATGAAGGAGTGCAGCGTATGCAGTATGCACAGTCGCTGCAGTAATAGAAGCATCATATTTGAAAGGAGTGAAATCAGCCCAAGTAGCAAAACTTGTGGCTTTGACTAGAGCATGCAAGATTGGGAAGAGTGTGAAAGTGACTGTGATAACTGACAGCCAGTATGGCTTTGGAGTCGTACACGACTTCGGCCAACTATGGCTACAAAGGGGCTTCCTGACCTTGAGTGGAACTCCCATTAAAAATGCAGAAGTGGTTGGAAAGTTGCTTGAGGCGATACAGCTGCCTTAACAATTGGCTGTTGTAAAATGTGCTGCACATAGTCAAGGTGGTGATTATATTGCCACCGGGAATAGGTATGCAAACGACATGGTGCAGTATTGTGCACGAAATCAGAATTCGGTCAATCGGGCTAAGGTAAAAGAAATGTCTTCTTGCTCATTGATGTTCACTAACATTGTGGGAACTTGGGAAGAGGTAAAACAATTGCAGGATGAGGCAGGAGATGAGGAAATGAGACAGTGGGTCAAAGCAGGATGTGCCCCAAGGGAAAAGGATCATGTGTGGGTCTATCGAGATGGAAGACCAGTTATGCCTGATAGCATGATGTCTACCATGGCACGGATGTATCATGGCCAGGGACATATTGGGAGAGATGCCATGATCAGGTCCTTTAAGCAGACCTGGTACAATGCTAAATTCAGACTTGTGGCAGAAAGTCTTTGTCAGAGATCCTTAATATGTCAGCAGTACAATCCTGGAAGGGAGACAGTAGTGAGTCTGGGAACAATAGGTCGAGAAGGAGGGCCTTTCACCAGAATGCAAGTAGATTTCATTGAGATGCCTCCCTGTAACAGACTGAGGTATGTTTTGGTTGTGGTCTGCCTATTCTCCAGGTGGGTGGAAGCATTCACAACAAGAAGAAATGATGGGTTGACAGTAGCCAAGCTACTGCTGAGAGAATTCATCCCCAGGTTCAGGTTCCCAGTGACAATTGAGTCAGACCGAGGAGGAAATGAAAGGACTGGATCCATGCCAGTCATACATTGAGAATTCCAAATCCGGTGAACAGCACAGGAAAAGAATACTTTGATGAATCAGAATCAAGCACTGAATCAGATGACGAAGGGTCAAAGACACGAGGAAACTCTGAAAGGGGGGAAATAGAACAAAGTTCAGCTTTAGTCCCCAGAAGTAGCTCTCTGAGAAGAAGATTGCAGATTTCTGAATCCAGCGATTCTGGAAACGAGCAAGAAGCGCAGGGTTCTAAGAAAGAACACAGAAAGAAAAGAGGAAAGAGTACTGAAGATACAATAAAAGAAATTCGTGAAAAGGAAGTACCAGATGAGAGACTGAGAGAAATTCCACCTGAAGTAACAAATCTAAGTGAACAAGGGACAGGTACAGAGAGAGAGGGACAGATTTCTGTGGAAGACCCCCGAGGAGGTGTAGGGAACCACAACATCCAGTTAGGTGAAGGGACAAGTAGCCAGCAGGAAGATTGCGTGTCGGAGATCCGAGGAGGGACAGAAGTAGGGAAAACAAAACAAGTGGTGGAAGAAGAAGTTGCTGAAAAGACAAATCAAGTTGAGACAGAGTCTGAAGAGAGTGAAAATGAAATACCTGAAGGTCGAGTTCTAAGAAAGAGAGCTTGGAGGAATGAAAAGAATGACAAAGGAAGTAAAGTAAAAAGAGTCGCAAGAGATGATGTTTAACCCAATAAAATAAGGAAACTGAGATACAGACTGACACGAGTGAATTTACCGAGAGCTGAACAGGTGAATGAAGTGACAAGTCAAGAAAAATCAAAAGAAGACGAATTAACTGAAGGCAAAGAGAGTAGAAGAACAAGGAAACCTAACCAGAAGTATAAGTCACCAGAATGGACGTACGTGGCTCTGCCTGAAAAGGGAGAAGAGGCAGATAGTCAAGGAAATCCAGAGGAGGCTGTACTGAAAGTGGTTGAGGATGAAATAGAATCGGAAATCCTGAGAGTTCTTTTGTCCGACATTGGAGAAGAAGAAACGGAAGTTCAGGAAAATCCATATTTGGATGACGAGAGGAGAGTGAAGAATGATGAGATGCCAAACTGAATAAGTTAAGAAAACTATTGATGAAGAAAACAAGATATTGAATCAAAAGATAGAGACTGGTAGAACCAAATAGGTGTTAGAACCTTAGGTTAGAAAAACTAGTTGTGAAGTGAAAGAGGCTAAGTCAAAAGACACGGTCCATTTTAACAAGATGGCTAACATAGAAAGTAGTAAAGGTAGATGTACATTCATGAAACGATGGTGTAAAATGTGTTGTTGTTGTACAGGATTATTAATGCTTTTATGGAGCATCCTTGCTCTTGTCATTTCCTTTAAGGCCACTATAGATACATTAGAAGGACATAGTGAGAACAAAACTAATATAGGGAAAATTCCAAAGGTTGTTCCAACTAGAATAGATAAAAATTATTTGCATAAAGACAGGTCAATAACAGATTTTTCTAATAATGTGTTTTCAAAATTATTGTATGAATATGTAAAGACAATGGACGTACGGGACTGCTACGTATGTATGCAGTTACCTGCATCTGTTTCTGAGGGAGTGACATATCATCACCTTCCGGCAACGTATGGAATAACATGCAGTGTAATAGCTAGTTTGTTTTATGAGACAGGGTAATTAGAATATTACTTTTCAGATGTAGATAACATTTTTGCGCAAGTGCCTTCTTATAATAAATTGAACAAAGTAAAACCTGCTAAGGTATTAGGTGAATTCCTTTTAGAAACTAAGGAACTAACATTAGAGTATATTTTTAGAAACAATCTAACATGCAGTTTGAAGAAGGAGGAAAAGACGTTCCTAGACATGGTCGAGGAAAGGAGATTGAAAATGCAAAGAAAAGCAGCAGAAGGGAAAGTGGAGAAAACAATCTGGGATATAGAGAAAGAAAAACATTTGAAAGGAGAAGCTAGTCCAACTATAGCTTTAGATTGGCCTCAGAAAGGGAAATTTTGCATTTGAAGGAATCAAACTGTGTATGATATTTATTTTCTAGGTAATAGTGAGTGCCATGATACATATCGAATCATGGGTGGATGGGGATTCAAAGGTGGAAGAGATCCAGTCTTTCCTGGATTATATGTTATTTGTGGGAACAGGGCATATTATCGTTTGCCAGACCATTGGTGTGGCACATGTTACGTAGGCCCGGTCTTTCCAAACATCTTTCATATGGATAGAGGAGAAGATGGTGTACATAGCTTAAGTAATCATTTAGCTAGAACCAAGAGAGAATCTTGGGCAGAAATTGTAGGTGACATTTTTCAGGCATTAATACCAGCAGTGGGAATAACTCTGAATGCAAACAAAATTAGAAAATTGTCAACAGTGGTGGATCGCTTGTCAACAAGCACCGCTGGAGGATTTATATTAGTTAACACTGAAATGGTTGCCATGCGTGCTATGGTAATGCAAAATCGACTTGCCCTTGATATTTTATTGGCAAAAGAGGGTGGAGTCTGTGGAATGCTGAAAGTTCAACATGGTTGTACTTACATTCCTGACGAAAGCAAAGATCTGAAAACTTATATTAAGAATATTACTGAATTGCATGATGAACTTGCACCACTGGAGGTTGAAGGTGTTTGGGAGAGAATTGGAAAGAAAATAGCTGCTATTAAGAATTTCTTAGTAAAAATAGGTAGTACTTTTATAGGTAAAATATTGTTTCCATTAACATGTGTAATTTGCATAATTTTAGTGATAAGATTAGGTTGTATGTGCTGTAGAAACAAGGAAAATAAGAAAAGAATAAAAAGTGAAAATTCAAAAAGAAAAGATAAGAAACAAGAAAGAGAAATTGAGGAAATAGAATTGGAGGAGTGGAAGGAGAGTATGTATGAATCAGTAAAAAGAGAAGACGTAGGCGAAACTGAATTATGATTAAGAGCAAGAAAACATTTTAAAGATTCCGTAAGCCAGAACAAAATTTTGGGTGGTGTGGTGATAAAATCACCAAAGGGGGGAGTGCTGGAGCGGGTTATGCAAAAGTTTGTATACCCACCCCATTTTGCATGATATTTTATTAATTAGATTAATTAATTAATTATAATCGAACTAACGGATTGGAGTGATGTGGAAAATATTTACCAACCTTACTAATATATGAATTACACGTGGGATCTGCATCTGCATGGTTTAATTAATTATGTGAACTAAATTTCGTACGCATACTAATGATAAACAATTAGAATATTGCATGATATATGTTGCTTTTGTGATGTAATTGTGATTCGTGTTTTATTTAGTAAGTATAAACCACATTGAGTGTTACTTTAGGCTAGATAAATACACACACATATGGGTATTAGCGAGGGAATAACATTTGCATAGTCATTTTTATGTATTAATTACGTTTTTGTGTTTCTTTGCTTAAGTTGACCATTCTGGCCTATCGAACGATGGCTGCCTTTGGTGCCTAACCCAACTGCCAACGCTGAACAAGGCTTGGGTGAAGTGCACCTGCGCTAAGATGAGCAACAATGGCCTCGTCCTGACCCGAGGCAAGCTGTACTTATCAAGGTCGCACTGGGAATAGTGCCAACACTACAGACAAAAGACTTTCTTAAAAAACCGGAACCAGCAAGTATGCTGACGCCATGGACTAAATCTTATGAGATCTTTGTAGCACGACCCCTGACCAGCCAATCAGAACAGTTTAAAACTCATTTTTGTTACATTTTGTTATTGAAATTATTATAAAAACCCATAGAATAGAGAGGTTGGGAGTCGCTCCTTCGATTTCCTGGTGATATGCTGACGGAGAGGACGGTGACACTGCAGGACAGCTGTTAGCCTGAATCTTGACGGACTGATTTATTGCCCAAACACCTGATGAACTGAACCTGCTAAAATTGATGGGCATAGATTTGCGAGACTGCCAGATTTGACATAGAGGACGACTTTAGCCAGAATAGTTAAATATGAATGGCAACTTGATCAAATGAATGATTTAATTTGCAATATTAATATAAAATTGAATTTGAACATCTACAGAAATGAGTTGGGTTGGTTATTCATTGAAATGTGGAAATGAAAAGGTTAATTAGAGAGTTAGAAAGTCACTTAAACCTACAACTAACTGATCCGTCCTGTTTAACGAGTATTAGGAGGCTGTGTAGATTTGTTGCTCATTAGGGTAAAAGTGGTATTTTTCCCCTCATTTCCAGTGCTAAGAAGGATAATCACCTCCCACATGGACTGATGGTGAGTGAATGTTGGTGTTATGGGCCCCACCAGCGAATGTATGGATAGTGTGTGTATGTGAGATCTTTTGGTCCGTGACGGTAGGGAGGGATTTTGCACTCCGCGCTGGAGCAGACCATCTGACTCCCACGGCAATTCTGGCTCAAACGGGCCCATGACCTCTCAGCTGCACATGCACACGGCTTCAGAGGCTAGCGCTGGCTGGTGTTGGGTCCTCTGGTGGCGGCCACGTTCTCTATGAGCCGTGGGTAGCCGGCGGTCACGGTGGCGGGTCATGAATCACCGGGATCATGATAGCTGCGTAAGTGGAGACCTGTGCTGCCATTTGCCCACCAGGTGCACTGTTCCGAAGCAGACAAACTTTTAAAAACTGCAGCCGCCAGCCCGCTCGCACTGCAGCAAGAGCGGAAAGACCCGCCTATTGATCATGTGACTCAGAAGTCTGTGTTGCCCTTGGCCTCTCTCACCATCCTGACGTCAGTGATTGGCATTGCTGATGCCGCGCCAGTGTCGGGTGCAGAGAGTGTTACATTGTATCAGCACTGTGGAGTAGGAGCTCAAGCAGCTGAGCATGAGCCTCCAAGCCTGCAGGGAGCAGCAGGCACCGCATGCTGCCACTGCTACTACAGTATGGTGCATTATAGCAGCCTCCGGCGCTTGACAGCTGAGGCGCTATAATGCGTGACACTGCATTTCAGTGCAGTGATGCGCACCACCACCCTGAAATGTTCTACTCTAACGCCTAATGCGTGATACTTGGTAGGGCTGTAACTTCCCATGGTGGCCCCCCCTGTTATGTGTGTTGTTTCTCTAGGCTTTAATTACAGCCTCCAGCACTATTTTCTCAAATAGCTTAAGCAGGCAGGACACCTCTCTCGTAACACTTTTTAATTTTTTTTCATATTGCGCTCATTTGCAATGCAATAGGTCTTGCATTTGCAAGAGTTTGAGCTATTGGCATTATAAATGACAATGCCTTTTATTTGCAGACTCTGAGAAAATAGTTTATTAGTTGGGGTGGATTACATACATGCCAACCCTCCAGATTCAGGCGGGAGAGTACTTATTTCAAGATTAGTTTCCCGCCTTCTGATTCCTGCATGCAGAAATCTGATTCACAATGCCGAATCATGATCTCCTGCAAACAAGGCAAAAGTGAAATGCCTGTCAGACACGCTGCCATCTCCCCCTCTAAGAATTACCTCTGACTTAAAAGGTTAAGCTTTGTGATTGAATCTTTGGAGGGAGAGATTAAAGGATGTGACAGGCCTCAACATTTTATATAATGGCATATATAGTATTGATGTCCACCACAAGTAATAATGTCATTATTCTGTTAGGTGTAGTCAAAGGTTTGAGTAATTTAAACCTGAGCTCAACCCCAGTAGCTATGGCACAAAGCAGACAGGCTTAACTTAATGAAAATGTGAAAAGCTTTTAGAAGTAAACAGTAAACAATTCGAAAACACAACAAAGTAAAAATCTCATTCCAAGTTCTAAATATAGAATACAGTTTATTAAGGAAAATAACACCAAAACGGCAAAATCCCAATAAGAAGAACTGGAGAAATTGATTTTTATAGATATACGTGAAAACTGTGCAAAACAACCACATCACTACACAGTAGTACACATATAGAGCCCCCAGGGCCTCATGGGAAGTGGGTTAATTAGAGACACCCAGGAAGTGAGGAGAGGCCACCAGCAAAGTCCAGTCCAATTCACAGTTGCTACTAGTGAGTGAGAATTTCCAGGAAAAAGCCACTTGCAACTTACCATGTCCCTGTAACTGCACAGGCGGTCAGCCAACTGACCCTTGGGATCCACTTCTTTGACCTCGGAACAAGGTGGAGGAGGACCAGTCCTTCAGAACTCCTCCCAGGGCAAACACAACAGATCTAGTCCTCTTCTGTTCTTCCACAGCTCCATAAAGCGTTCTGAGGAAGGCTGGGTGAGGGTCCAGCTTTGTAGGGTTCATCTCTGGGTGAAGTGACCACCTAAGAAACTCTTAGGCCCTCCCTGTCCAGTGGAGTTAATGTTCCCAGGCCCTAGCCTACCTACGTTTTCAGTAGTTCCTGTTTTCTTTGCTGCAAACAGGCCCAACATGCAATCTGTCAGGGCAAATCTAAGCTGGCTAAAGTCTTCAGTCATAGTAAACTTGGGCTCTGAAGGCTAGGGGTGCGAACGGGAGTGAACTATAGAAATTACCAGTGTCCATCTACAACTGACACTGAAATCACGTTTGAAGCAGGTCCTGTACCCACATTAAACCAGGAGACAGAAGTCTGGCAGGACAAAAGCAGGGTCCTTCAGCAATGAGACGGGGGACACACAAGATTTGTCCTGGTATCCTGTTTACTCCCCTTAGAGGGTGCAGAAGTGTAAGATGTGCCCAAGACAGATCTGTCATGGAGTATTTGACACTGTGGTATCAACAAGAGGGGCACAGACCCCATCCTTCTGCAGAGCTCAAAAGAGGTATCCCTGCCTAGTCAGGCCGATCTTTCAACACAGTGACCTATTGCGTAGCTCCTGGAAGGAATTTTACACCCCATTCACACCTTGTTCAGGCCAAGTACAAGCTGGTAGAACTGGAGAGCTAATGCAAATCAGCCCTTAGGAACTTAAGGCAGGAAATGATAACTTTTTAAAAGTTACCTTTCTTTAATATTTATTAGAAATCCAAGTTCACCATTGAATTGGACTTTTAATAACGATTAAAAAATAGTGGTTGAATTATTTGTCTAGCTGGGCCAATACCAGAGATAGCAGACATAATATTTTAGTCGGTACTCTGATTTTTTATGTAGGACACTTAGGCCTGCCTCTGTGTAAAAAGCATTTAAGGTCTTGTCACTGTAGGGAAATGTTAACATTCATTTTTTTCCATGTCCCACATTTTAAAACAATGCACCCTGCCTTGTGGGCTACAAGGCCTACATAGAGGTGACTTGTTAATATTGAAAAGGGAGGTTTTCACCTGTCAAAAAGGGTTATTGCAACAGGTTGTACTGCAGGTTTTACACTGCACCAGTCAAGCTACAGTGGTAGGCCTGAAGCCATGTTTTCCTGGTCACACCACTGTATGGCACAATATGTGTTGCAGGCCACAGCTAATATGCCATGGGTCCTATTTCTACACTACATACTGTAGCCTTATACAGATCCCCCAAGATATTGTCCATGTATTTGTAAATTTACCATCACAAACAAACATATTTTGGGGTACACAATTTCATTTTTTGTGGCATTTTGCAGGGCTTTAATTTAGATTTATTAGTTTTGATCACTTTTCAGCAGCACAAAACATGCAACCAATTCCATGAGAATATTGCCCCTTCAAAGAAGCAAATCATAAGTAACTAGGAAGGTTTTTGTTATTTATCCCTTGTTAGCAGTTTCATACCCAAATGTAGCAACAGGCAACAGAAAGGTGACCAGTCAACCTTTGCAAAAGGCCTTCCACTGTGCAGTAACACATGCCTTTTGCGTTTTTAGTAACTTTTGAACTGTTTGAGCTAGAAACACATTAATTTTGTTAAAATCTGCAGATTATGCAGCAGGTGATGGATTATGTGACGAATGCATCAAAACTATAGTTATGCCTCACATTCACATAATTCCAGTGGCCCTGCCTATATTGCATTAGATTAAATGTCAGAATTCCTCTGTGGCAGGAAACTGCCTGTGGCCTCAATCTACTTACTCCCACCACTGGTTGTATGCACCATTCAGCTACCTCTATGGACACGGGAAAGCCCAGGATCTCATTGCCTTCTGGAAAACATCAGGGGGCTTATTTACAAGCCCCTTGCGCCAATTTTGTGTCATTTTTAACATGGGTAAAGTGACATAGGGGTGGTGCAAGGGGCTTGTAAATAATTCCCCAGGTACTTAGGTGAGACACACGATACTGACATGCCACTTCTGATTCAGGTGAAAGTGATGCAATGTGAGAGCACACCATGGAGATAGGAGGAATGGTGTGAAAGGCTCTGATATGCCCAACAGATATATAGTAGCAACTGCGTGGTAGGAAGAAGAGAGGAATGCAGACAACTGAAAGAGAGATGCAGATAAGCTGGAAGAGAGGTCAGGAGCAGCACCCAATAGAACGATTCAGCTAAAAAAAAACTGCACGGTGATTAGAACCTTAAGATAACAATACAGTGAAAGGGAATGTTCTTTCCCCTTCCTTTCTCCTTTTATCTCCCTCCTGTATTCATAAAGTTAATTTCTTCTGATACATTCCTAATTAATTTCTGAGTAACAGTAATCATGGCTTCCTTGGATGTCTGTGGAACCTAAGACAAAACAAACAAGAAGACATCTCCTATTGGCAAAGACCAGAAATCTACCACTTGCCCTGATAAGGACACATATCTCTTGTTTTTAATTTCCCATTGCCTGTCTGATGTAAATAGAGCACATCAACGAAGATAACCCATACTCTCTGCAATTAGCTAAAAGGAATCCTCACTCTTATACAAGTAACTTTGAATATCACAATAGAGAGGGGAACTTGGACAATCAGTCCAAACAACAAATGCAAAATAAGAACTCAATACAAACCAGAAATGTGTTAACGAGAGAGGTGCAGGATTAGATTCTAAAGAGTTTCAACAGTAGAGAAAGTTATTCTCAGAGTACAGAAAAAAAGTGGGAGGAGATAAAGGTAGTACCTGAAGAGCAAAAGTCAGACAAGTGAGAGAGGAGTAGGGATAAGAAGGTAAGATAAACAATTAATGTGATGATAATATAGAACGTACAATTATAAAAAAAAAATAGAAGTTCCAGAAAGGAGTCATAAAATGATCAATCGGGAACATAAGGAGAGGGGGAAGGGGAAAATAGTTGAGGGGGAATAAAGTACTGAAATAGTAGAAAGAAAAAGAAGTGGTTAGACAAGCAAAAAGGGGCAAAGGAGGATGTAGAAAGAGATTAATAGAGACTATGGATTTAGGCAGTGTTGATAACGATGTGTCATCAGTATTTGTCGGAAAGCTAGAAGTTCCCTAGCACATCTCATTTCTTCTGGCAAAGCATTCCAGGGGGTTAGAGTGCTCCGGTCAAAGGCTGATTTGCAGTCCAATGTTTTAGGAACTTCTTGCCTTTTAAGCAAAATGATTTTTTACTTCTTAGACCTCTCTTGCCATCAAAGATTTTTTTGTTTGTTAGCCATTAAGATATTTTGGCTATTTTTCAACTGGGACTTTGTGGATAATACATGCAACTTTAAAGCATTTTTTTTCTTCCAAAAGACACCAGTGTAATTCGTTTAGAATTGGGGTAATATGATCAAATTTCTTTGTTTCAGAAACTAGTCTAACTGTCACTAAAACTGCTTCCAATATCTCCACAGTGGCTTTTGTTAGCCCTCTCGTTATAGAGGAGCCTAATGGACTTCTACTGGGCCTGCGGAGAACGTCTCTCTCTCTAACAGCCTCCTCGAAGGAGCAGTCTGTGCTCAATAGAACAATGCACAAAGTCTCCCTGATCGTTGCAGCAGCAAATATCTCCCACATCCATGCCCATCCCTGGTGTTACCTTGCTCCACCGACATTTGCAGTAAGCTGAGTACTATGGGTGTACAGCATTAAAAGACATATCACAGGAGTTCCGCCTATTGAACAGGATCCAGATATCTTCGAAAAATATCAAGAGAAGGGTATGCCTTTGGATAGGGAGTCTGTGCTGCACATTGCCAACGATGAAGAAAATGGCTTCATAACAAAGGCCATTGAGGACGTGAACAACATAGAAAAGAAAATGATTGCTGGAGGAGGTGCCATAGCAGACACAGCCACTGATTGGTTGAACATTGACTGGATACCTTCATGGCTGTCTGCCATTCTGAAAGTTTTTACTGTTGCTCCTCTGTTGTGCCACGCAGTTGTTGTGTCATTTTGCAAGAAATACTGATAGTAAATTAGTAGGTATGAATTATGTAGGAATAGGGAACATTCAGAAAGCATATATATATATAGGAAAACGGATAGAATAGGGAATGAGGATAACTTAGCACATATAGAAGTAGTAGAAGTCACAACGACAGGACTACATTCTATGCAGCCTGCTACCATTACTCAGTGCCAGGTCGGTAGCCCCCAACTCACCACTAGTAGATGCCAACTGAGATAGGATTTAAATATGGATCCACCTAACCTACACAGACACCATATACATCCCTCATTGACATACCTGAAGGAGAGTATATAGAGTTAAGGAAGACGCAGGAGAACAAATGTCCCAAATATGCCAATGTTCCAATGTGAATGACACCCCTGGGATACATCAACTAGAAGGAGGGCCAGCAAAGTATGCTGTAAGAATTTTGTTCAAGAATGAACAAGAGGAGGGATAAAGCAGGGTCTAGGTTTTACCATATTGTGCCCCAGGCCCATTATGTCTACATCTGAAGCATAAGAGTCTCAATTGTCCCTGCCAGTCCACAGACAGGGTTGTGTTAAAATTGTCCAAACTGCATTGAGCATCTAGGAGGCAGTAGGCCCCCTGCCCTCCTGTATACTCAGATATACATCTTTCTGAACATCAAGATGTAGCAAGAGCAGGATGTGTCTGTCATTTAGAAGAACAACATTGGCCAAGACTAAGGCGTGGGGGCCAACTGGGCCAACTTGGACTTTCCACATTTTGTATTCTTCTGCTTTCTTATAAAATGTTTCTGAGAAGTGACACAAATCATTTTCGATAAATGCTCAATTTCATTTGGTAAACTTTTGTAATGTAGTGTAACTTCTTTTTTCCTAATATTTCTGAGAAGTGACCAAAGTGCGTCATGTTCTGCGGTCAAAGAACCTGATAATGTTGTGATTCTGTGGTCAATGGTTCCTCATTAAAAGTGTATAAATGATCTGCTCTTCAGTCCATTCGACAGACTACCTCACACAAGTGACCCCATGGGTCATGGCGCATGTGTGGTCTCCCTCAGCCATGTTCTCTAGCATCTTTGGCTGAGGCTATAATGCTTATTGTATTTTGATATTGTCTTTGTCTCTCGCTTATGCAGTGTCGTGATTTTTAAACTTACAAAATTGCATGATTTACTTTTTCATCTAGGAAGGTGTCTCTGAAACTTATCTTTTAGATTAGACAATGCTGTTTTACCACTCTGACTCAGTTCCTAAATCTCACATGTGTTTCCTTATTTTAGATAGAGCACCCGTGCTCAAATGAAGGTGGTGTAAAAAACCACCCTGCAACACAATAAATGAGATCACAAGGGAAAGAACTGCCAGAGTGAAGTCTGAAGGTCGAAGGAATGACTTTCATTTCTTGAAGGAGTATAGAGGGGCTCTGGCAGCTGACGATGTATGTGCCACTTAAGATGCCATGTTAAGCTGGTTGTCTAGCTATATATGTATAGACGTCACTTCACCAAGAGGCGTAGGGGGAGCAGTTGATTGCAGTTCAGACAAGTTGATTTGCTTCTAATATTCATTGACCTCTGGAGAGAGAAAAATTCATTTTTTTTCAGGATATAAAACCAACAAGTTCTGGGACATCCAAGACTGACATTTTTTGGTGATGAGTTTGAGACACTACAGAGGGTAAGCACTCATTTAGTAGAAATAGAACCTGAGGCCTCCCCTGACAGACACTGTAGAGCTGAGAGTTAGGTGCTGGCTTGACAGAATATCCCACTTCAGGATTTGTTGAGTTTAGATCCTGTGTTTATTTATCGAATATAAAAACTCGGCCTTCCAGCACACCTGGAGCGAACTCCTTCCACTTGTTCTGCTCTATATTTGCAGTTCCTAATGTAATTTTCTACATCACAGCATTTGATTCCATTTGTTATGGTTGCCCTTTAGCAAGAATGAAAGAAGATGGAAAAGAACACTACCCCACACTTTTTGAACATGACGCATCCCATTGAGGATTCGGATTTTCCATTAGTCGCAGAAGTAGATCCAATACTTTTAAATCTGCTCAGTCAATCTTCTGTAATTATGGAATTGTTCTTAGCTTTGGACACCGTGAAAAAAGGTGCGGTTTGAGAGAAGTGAGAGATAAGTGAAGGGAGAGGAGCTGGAGAAGAGGACACGTTGTCATAGGTGTGGCTGGAGTAGGATAGTGGGGTGAATGTGAGTAGGAGTACAGAGAAATGAGAGAAGAAATGTTGTCATTCATTCGTCTGCTTTTTGGAACACATGCATGACTGTTCTCTGTGACCCCATGAAAAGAGTAGAAAATATACACAGCGCCCACTTATCAACAGATGACTAGAGGCCACAGTAGGTGCCATACACCACGTTGGGTGATTACCTACCCTTTGTCACTATCCCACACCTCCTTTGCCTACTCCCACTTTTAGGAATCCTCTTCCTAGGAGTCCTTGAAAAAGAATGATGAAAGTGATGTTTTATGTCTGAAAGTGATACAAGGAAAGCACATAATAAAGGCTGTCTTTTTGCCAGCGTATTAAGAGGAGACTGCCCTCTCTGAACTGTTGACTGGTATATCAGTGGCGTTAGTGTGCCCTGTGAACAAACCTGATAACAACTTAACAAGAGAACAAAGGCATTACCTTTTACAAATTAGCAGGTTAATAAATTTTTTAGAAGGCTTGCCACCCAAAAGGACATTAGATCACCAGATAGAAAGGCAACAACCTCATATTTCTCGCAAGGAAAAAGTTGTTTGTTTTTCCCGCTATTCTAGATTTCAGTAATAGTCTATTGGAGCATTAACATGCTGGTGCTGCGCTTTTAGCCACAAAGTTCAGGTGCTATATCACCTGAAGTAAGTGTGGGAAATGCAATTTGTACCGCGGTTTTGGGGTGAAGGGGCTCCTTGAGAAGTGCTTTTGCGGTGGAGTTTTACTCCCTTTGACAGTGAAAAGTATTTTGTTTTGCCTGAAGCTCTGTTTAATGTTTCTGCCTTCTAAACTTTCAGTGACAATCTGTGCTATAAACACAGGCTCTGTATCCATATTGTTTTAAATATGTTCCTTTGTAAAGGCTGAAGCAGTGATTTCTTTTCATATTTTCCCTGTATTCCTTGTAAGCTTCTTTAGACAATTGATGATGCACAGTTCTTAATACAAACGTGATGTGTAAAATGCCACTTGAGGGTGGTTGTGTGAGACCATCGCAGGGAAACGAGCAGGCATGAGTGGATGGACATTTTTTGCATTTAAAAAAAATAAAGTTAAATAAAGGCTCACTGTAAACTATGAGGATCAATATCAACATTAAATCATAGTACTGTACCTTTTTAAAGAACACTTTAAATTAATATTTCCAAAACATCAAGCAACACACGTCTCATAAATAGCATTAGTATGCATTAATGTTGTCTGAGGGAGTTTACTCCATAATTGTAACCTTGGATATTAAACATACATTTCAATTGCCTGGGAAGTGCCTCGCTTGGTATACAGAGCTTTCTGTAGTCGAACGAAAGTTCATTCCCCTAAACAACTGTTTATGTTTTGGTTTTTTCAACTTTTTGCAAACAAACTACAATCAGAAGTTTGGATCTCACTTTCAAATTGTCAAATTTAATTATTTTATTTGGAGCTTTGGGTATGGCCCATCGCAGCAGCTAGGGGCCATATTTACGAGCCCCTTTGGGTCACTCTCGCAACAAGTAACGTGGTGCAAGAGCAACGGAAATTCAGACTGAGATTTTATGAAGCCATGCAAGGCCACCTTGCATGGCCCTGAATGGCTTCATAAATCTTGAGTAATGTACGACATTGCAAATCGCTATTGCAAATCGCATTACTCTGCGCCAGAGAGGCATTTCCATGGGAATTGCGTAGGTGTTCCCACTCAACATACGTGGATTTTGACACATTCCCAGATTTAGCACAAGTGGTAGACCTGGGAATGCGCCAAAACCCTACGCCTCTCCAGGTGAGGCGTAACAAGTAGAAATATCTTTATTTCTCCTCCTTTTTCCTCTTTCCAGCACACATAGAAAGAGGCAAACGTCTCAGGGGATTGTTTTTGTGCAGGACGGGAAACCATCCTGCACATAAACAATCCACATTACAACGCAGGCACCCTGGCACCATGATGCAAGAGTGCATGGGTAGGCGCTAGGCATTCAAAAGGGTGCCAGTGCCAAGGAAAAGGCAGGAATGTGCCATATTGACTTAAATACGACACATTTCTTCCCTTTCCCTGTCACCCAGACTTGCTGTGCTGCACTGTGTGAATTGGCCATAAATGTGACCCAGTATTTTTACACAATGGCACTACCTAGTGCAATGACATTAGAGTGAATATGTATAATGTACACTTCTATCACACACCACACAAAGTCAACTGCTGCTTGCTGGGCGTTAGGAGTAAATGTAATCATTCATTAAAATTGTAGATAAAGTATAATCTTTTATCAGAAAATATATTTAGGCATTTGTATTTATTTTGAGGTTATATTAGCAATTTTTATATTTGTTTTGCATGCATTAGTACCAGCTTTCCATGGTACTACTTCTTGTGTTGCGACTTCCTGCGATGACTGCATGTGATGCCACTGATTATGGTATTTGTCTGCTGCCTGCTGAACAGCTATTGTTGTCCCCGACAAGATAGCTAGCACCTCCTAAATCCACCCACCATGGAGATGTGCAGCAGTGCAGCCCTGGGTGATGTGCGGACGGGAATGACTGGGTTGATGGGCACCAGCAAGGTACAACGGAGTGGTGTACACCACGGGATGACTTTCCATAGGGGTCACTATGATAGCATTGGGTGATCAGCAGTTCAGAGGCATACACTTTTTTCATTTGGATCTCACATTCACCTTTTCGAGCTCTTCCTTTTCCACCTTTATGCCCAGATGACTGAGTTCCTCCACTGTTCGCTCTCCGATGGCCCTCCATGTCCATCATTCTCCTCTTAGTTCAGTCACCTGTGACCCCTCTGTCGTTTTTTAGGTCTCGCCTAGCTATTGCGTTTATGCAATCGCTATGCGAGACTCTAGTAAGAGGGGCATTTCAAAGTGCTCCCATAAGTGGATTGCATGGCGAGCACGCGCACAATCACGTGCATCGTGCCGCCATGCAATCCGTTTGGGGAAGAGCTTCAGCCCACTGGTGCCCTCGGCATCATACTTCAAAGGGTCCGTTCCCCGCCTGGAATGCGCTCCCCCGCCCCCACCAAGCGCGCACGCCACGCTCCGCCGCGTCTCGCCGTGACAAATTTGCTTTCACTTTTGCGCGGCGGGTGCCCGCTCGCGTCCAGAGCACTTTAGAAGCCGGGCTTGTCTTGTTTTCTTCGTAATACGCATTTGTTCTCTACCTGGCTCCCCTCCTTTTCCTAGGCCTCTGTCTCAGTTACGACCCCATTCCCTTTCGCTTATGTCTGTATTTACTGCTCTCTCTCTCTTCGCTTATGTCTGTATTTACTGCTCTCTCTGCGCTTATGTCTGAATTTACTGCTCTTTGTCTCTCCCGCTCTCCCCATTCTATCCTGCTCTCTCTCACGAGCCTTCCATCATTTCCTATCCCTAACCTGTGGTCCCCGTCTACCTCGCGCCCTCTCCCCTCTTTGTGCCCGCTCCCTTTCTCGCGTTGCCACCTCTTCCATCATTGTACTTCGCTGTCCCTGTCTAACCTGCAGTCCCCGTCCACCTCGCGCCCTCTCCCCTCTTTGTGCCCGCTCCGTTGCCACCTCTTCCATCATTGTACCTCGCTCTCCCTGTCTTTCTCGCGCCCCCTCCTTTCCAGATCGCTGTGTCTCCTTCCCTGTCAGGCCTCTTCTTTCCTCCCGGTGTCTGACATTTGAGGGTCGCTAATGAGCGTCTCCGCAGTCCTCCTCTCACTGATCCCTCGGAGGCTGCCGGGAGTATGGGATCCTTTCCCTGCAAATAATTAATTTAGCTACGTGTTGCGTAAGAGCCTAAAAGGCTTTCTGCTGCTACCGTGCTGCTCGGCGGCCATTAATATTATATCAGGGCCAGTGCTGTTGCTGTAGTGCAGTTTCATTGAAAATGTGATCTGTAGCTTTAAACATGCAGCTTTCCATGCAGAACTATGCCAAGTAATTCTTGGTCTGCAAACTCGTAATTGCGTACAGAGATTCCCGTTGGTACCGGAAATTCAGAACGCCTGGAACGGCTGCATATAGTTCCTCAATACTTTGTCCATTTCTACTAGTTGTGTTTCATCAGCTTTTAAGAGTAGCGTTCGAGCCACTCCTCCCCTCCCCTCTTATCTAGTCTCCTTCTAGGCCACTTTTTCCATTTTGCTTGGACATTTGATCCTCGTCTTTTGGCTGCCTCTTTCTCTTCTTAATAATTATACTATAATATAATACTTAGATTTGTATAGCGCCGCTAATAACCCGTGAGGGTCTGTAGGCGCTGTCCGTAGGCAGGGGGAAGTGAATTGCCCAGAATCACAGGATGTTGAGCACACGACGAGACTTAAACCCGGATCTCTCAGCGCCCAAGTCGGCTGCACTGGCCGTTAAGCCACACCCTCCCCCTTCTGAACGTAGCATTTGGACCACTTCTTTTTCATTGACTCGACTCTGGAACACGTCCAGGGTCGGACTGGTAATTTAAAACAGCCCTGTCAAAAAGTATAAACTTAGACCCCATGTGCACCAAGTGAGTAACCCCCAGCACATTGCTCAGTAGGATTTTATGTAGGATAATTTTGGAAAAGTGAAACCAAAAGGTGCATGTTAACTGCTCAATTTTTCAATTATATTTGCCACTTTTACTGACTGCTCCGAAAGGGATTCAAATAAAGATTCCAGTACATTAGTGTTTACCACAGTACCGCGAAGCGCTATTTCTACACAGCTTCTAATCATGCATGCCATGTGCCTGGTGAGAAAAAGGACCTATTTGTTGGTACAGTTATGAGAGGTTTTCTTTTAATGCTTCCATACGAAAGTCTTTGAAGCTCATCTAACAAGCATTGAAAATGCAACAGTTATCGCATTTACGCGAGGAAGCTATTGGCATTGTAAATGACAATGCCTTTTATTTTATGTTTTAAAAACCAAAACATAAATAAAAGGCATTGTCATTTACAATGCCAATAGCTCAAACTCCCGTAAATGCGAGACCTATTGCATTGCAAATGCTTGTCTTTGTTTGGCTGTGATTAGATGTTGTGGATGGTCTTTGCCTCACCTGGTGATCAGATGGAATATAGTTTGCCTTGAAAAGAAAAGACCAGTTTGAACGGGAAATCCAACTTGCACGTAGTGTGCTCACAACGTACAAATCACTAGGCCAACCAGGCCAGTAAAATCACATAGCTACCCCTCCATCGTGTAACGAGAAAGAGGAGGTAGACACCCAGGTGTTGGTCTTATCAAGACGTAGCTATTCAATCACTTAACATTCAATCAAGGAATGGAAGGCAGTTCCAAACACCAGTGATAAGAAGAAGCAAGGTAGAGATTGTACAGCAAGTGACACTTTCAAAATACATTCTGACATGATTCCGCAGCGGTAAACAGATCAATATTGACGATCAACTCCCCCAGTTGCATGCCCCTGGCAAGAGTCGCATTGCAGTTAGCAAATAATCTTCTATTTACATCCCCCGCAGGGGCAGGCACCTGGTGCCAACAATTTCCATTCCCCACCAAGGGTCAGTGGCAAATATCACCATCAACATTTATTTGTACAAGTTCTAACCTTGTCTATGTGATGGATGAAATAATGACATACAAATTAATACAAATGAACACAAAACCAGGGAACTGCATAATGCATATCCCTTCTAAGGCACATCTGGCCTAACCAGCCTACAAGTGAAGCCCCCATCAATAATAAATCACTGGCAACTCAGAGTAGGGCTGAAAGGTTCAGGACCACCAGCAGGTCAGTTCCCCCTTCAGCCAGCCGGGTGCCCATATACTCATTACCCTATCAAGGGGACAAACCAGCAAAGTAGTCGAAATTCTTGGGTTCTCCCATTCTCTTCTGCATATATTTCCAACCCTTGCTCCAGGTGTAGGTGGGTAGGTGTTTCACAAAGTGGCCCCCAGCCACAGCAGAGGATTCTGGCTGTGTGATCAGTTGAGTTGCGTGGACGAAGAACAAAGAGGCTGCTCCTTCAGTCATGTGGCTTTTTAAGCTCCGTTGTGGTGCCCCCGATGATATCACGCATTGAGGAAGCATGAAGATGGGGGTTCGGATGCCTCTCCTACCCTCTCTCACGCCCCGCAAGAACTGGCCGGCTGGACAAGTGATTTCCCCAGTCCTATAGTGTACTCAGGGACCACCATGCAGCCTCTCCACTCCGGACTGTGGAGCGACTAAAAGCTACACTTTGCTAGTTGTGGGGCTCGCCGTCTCAACATCTTCTTGTGGTGTAGAAAACCTGTAGCTCTTCGAAGTTTTGTCTTTTTACCAAGGTGACAGGCAGCACATCTTTGTAGAGGATAATGGTGTCTCCTCTAAAAGTTGTTTATGTGGTGCCATGTCTTCTTTCTTTCTAAACTGGTGGACTTGCATTTACATGTCCAGCACCAGGTTTTCCCGCTGTTGGAAATTGGAGAGTACCTGGTGGGTTAGGTTCAGGCAGATTGCATTCTTCTCTGGTAGTTGAAGATGTCCGATGAGCGTCTGTGTGTGAGCCTCTTAATCTGAGTTGGTGCCATCGCCACTTATGCCGTGAGTCTGGATACTGTTCCACCAGGAACGGGTATTGAGGTTTTCAAGTGTATCAGCAAGGTTCCTTAGTTGGTTACAAATATCTTTTATCTTTATAGCCTGTTTGCCATGTTTGTGCATAGAGCTGCCATATCTTTGCGGGTATAACTTTTGGTCACCAGGGCTTGCAGCTCTGAGTCACTATGGCAGGGAAATCGACAGGACACAGTGTCATTGTCGACTTCAATTGAGATTTGTCTATTTTGGGAGAGTGCCGCATGTCTTTTATGAGGGTATTGGTGGACTTATAAGAGGTTGTTACCATGGTATTTTGGGTGCTTTTTTCATGCCACCAGGCAGAATTAAATAGCTCCAACTCACTTTAGCTTGTTGTCATCCAGTCTTGAGTGCCCACTCCAGTCAGAACTGTCCCTTCTGAATGGGAACACCAAAAACCCCACACTGGTTTGCCATGTGGGTAGTCCCTTTCTTTAGGGGCGCAGAGAGCAAAAAGCGATTGGTTGTAATGCGTCGTAGAAGAATTAACAGTGGCTGAGACTAAGGCATTGCACCCATCATTTTATGTTTCTTTTATATTCATCTGAGCATAAATAATGTATACTAGTGGGTTTATTTGACAAATCCCTGCCTTAAAACGAAGTATGTCTTGGCTGTTTTGGTCATACTAAGGTCATTTTGCCAGTGACAAAAAAAAATCCACATTGATGATGCAGTTTAAGTTAAACAGAGTGAAGGAACACATAAAACAACAAGAAGGAATTAATATAAGCAACAGCAGTGTTTAGATAATACAATGTAGCTTTTCAAGTGACAAGGAAAGAAAAGGCTACATTGGAGAAACCATTTAACATAGTCAGTATAGAGGCGGGGCTTGGGCATCAAGATGGCGGTTGCACTCTAAGAGTGCTCTGGACCCCCTCCGTCATCCGCCCTACACCCGACGCCAACAGCCACCATCCACCTGTAACTCTTCCCGATACCGACCTGCTGGCATCTCTCCTTCACTTTGGGCCGGTTTCGGGATCCTTTAACGTCTTGGCTGACCTGTTTCAACTCCCCTGCCGCGGCCATGCGCAAGAAATGGCGGACCCGTTGGCGGCCCGGACCGGGGCTGCGGATCTTGGAGGCCGGTGATCTTCCCTTCGCCACTCCTGTCCATGTGTTGGGTGTACTCCTGAGAGCTGGTGCTGCCGCATTTTGGAAGGGACGTGGTGCGGTGGCGGACCCGGGGCCGTGAGGCGGGACCCGCCGCAGAAGCTGAAGGGGATCGGGCCTGCTGCCCTGCATTGCGGTGAGTTGCGGCGGAGTTCTATCTCCCGCAGCAGGGACACAGTCATCTCACCGATGCTGACGGTGGGAGGAGCGGAGGGCTGAGGGCGGCCCGTCACTCTGTCAGCGGCCTGCCCCGCCCTGACGGCCTTGGGCACTGCTGCAGCCTAGTCCCGGGCGGAGTGCCAGACTGGCCCAGTTTCCCCCCATACTGCCTGACTTGGCCGTCGGGATCGGGCGGCGGTGCATTAAAGGGGGGCGGGCTCGGAGGCTCCCTGGGCCCCCGCTGGGCCTCTGATCTGCCACAGCGTGGGATCCCCTGCTTCCTGGTGAGGGATCGTGTTGCTGGGCGAGTCTTTTGCTGGCTTCGGCTGGGCCTCCCTGCCCCCACGGACATCCACCTGAGAGGTCCAACCCCCATTGGCTGCTCAGGGGGGTACGAGCGGCCTCAGGCTGGCTGGACCTGGTGTGTAAGGGCGGGGGGCTTCTTCCTGGACAAGGCCCTGCTCTCTTCGGCGAAGAGTCTGGTGACCTGGTGAGAGCTGGACCCTGGCCGCTGGATTGGGGACCGGGGTGGGCATGGGGATTGCCTGGGCCCGTCTGTGTTCAGAGGTGGGACCGGCCTCCTGCTGGGGGCCCCTGGTGGAGGTGCCCCTTGTTCCCATCATCGTTGACGAAGGGGCCCAGAGGTGGGCGTTCGGCCATCACATCGGGTGGCGGACGTGCAGCGACCTAGTGCCCCACGCCCCTCTCCGTTAATCTCCCACTACTTTCCTTCCCCAGGTGGTCCTGGGCCTGCCTCGTAGGCTGCTTGGAGCCCCGAGGGGCACCATCCCGGCCGAGGTTGCCTGGTTTGTCCCGGGCCTGCTCCTGCGGGTTGCGGCGGCCCACCTGCCTGCATCGAAACGCGTGGACCTGAGGCCTTGTGGAGCTCCTTCCACACCAGCGGTGTCTGCTCCGGCGAGTGGGGTCTGGGGGTGGGGATCGGCCACTGCGTCGAGTGGCAGCGTGGTGGTGCAGCGCCGGCACCTCCAACCCCCACTTCCTTCCCGGTGGGGGTCCGCGCTGGGAGCATGCTGTTGTAACGGCCGCCTACACCGGCCTGGCCGCCCTCCCTGCGGTCACCGGCGCCACTGACCGGAGCATTGACGGCCTGGGTCTTGGCCGAGCCCCCCCTTCCCCTCTCCCCCGGAGGACCTGCGGCATTTCTTTGCCGGTACCGGACCGCTCTGTACCTTGGAGGCGATGGCCAGACCTCGCGCCCCACAGAACCCTGTCCCCGCCACTCAAACTAAGATGGACCAGTTCACCACGGCGGATCGGGATCTTGGCGGGGGAGCACCAGCCGCGCCGGGAGCTCCCGGGGGCGATCTCTCCACCATCCTTCAGGCGATAAGCACGTCGCAGGCATCCGTGGAGAGCAAGATTGGCGAAGTGAGGGTGGATGTGGCTCCTATCCGTCAAGACCTGCCCAACGCTACAGCACGCATCGCGGAGGCGGAATCCCGCATTTCCACTACAGAAGACGACATTGACCAACTTAAGTTCCAGGTGGCCCGCCTCCAGACCCAGACCTCGGAGCTCCACCGAAGGGCGGAGGATGCTGAAAACAGATCACAGAGGAATAACCTGCGCCTTTTGGGATTTCCCGAGGGGGTGGAGTAGGGCCATGCCGACACCTTCGTGGAGACTTGGGTGCGCTCCTGGATGCCCAAGGAGGGCCTCTCGCCCTGGTTTGCTGTTGAGCGGGCCCATCGCTCCTTGACCCCCAAGCCAACACCTGGAGCCCCCGCCCGTCCCATCATCTTGAGGGTCTTTAACTTCCGGGACAGAGACGCTATCCTCAGGGCGGCCAGAACACATGGTCCACTACAGTTTCAAAATACTAAAATCATGGTCTTCCCAGACTACTCCAAGGGGGGTACAGACTCAGCGCCGATCCTACGACGAAGTCAAACAGAAGCTCCGCGCCATGGGTCTCCGCTACGGTCTTCCCTTCCTGGCCCGGCTCAAGGTCATTTTCTGGGATAAGACTTTCTTCTTTGACAGTCCCCAGGAGGCCTGGACCTGGCTCTTGGAGGAGCGGCCCCTCCAGACGAGCCCGGCTCCCTCCCTCGCCCAGCGGGACCCCACGCAGCCACATCCAGCCCTCCCTAGACCCCAAAGACGACGGACCAGGTCCCGCAAGAAAATTGACCGTCGGAGGGCAGACTCTCGATCGCCGGGCGCGTCCTCCACCACCAGGTTCCGGCTCGGGGGTCCACCTACCCCAGCCCGGCTATCTCACTGACTAACTCGAGTTGTCTCCCTGGCTCCTCTGAAATCCTGCGACATGTCTTGTTGGACTCTGACCTGTCCCGGAGCCCTGAGATCCATAGCTCCGGCAAAGAGGAGAACACTTGAGCGCGGCCACGTGGCTGGAACTGTGGGACTCTGTATCTCGCCTTTAGATGGCTTCTACAACAAGATTGTCCCCGAGGTTCCCGCAGCGGGTGGTTCTGCTTCATGCTGCCTCGAGTCTGGAGACTTACTCTCCACCTTAAGTTCAGGTTTTGCTTATAGTTCTGATAACACCGTTGTCCTGACTGTATTGACGACTGTTGACGACTCTGTTATCCGGATACATGGAGAGGGGTCCATCTCTGCCATGCTCCTGTTTCGCTAGCCGTTTTAGATTAGCAGTTAGCCTCACTGTGGAGTTGTTGGTTTGACTTGCTTTCTCTTTTTAGTGCGACAGATGCTTCCTTTTCCGAAGTATAGGGTGGGGGGAGTTGGGGGGCGAGGGAGGGGGGGATGACCATTGTCTCCCAACAGTTTGTTGTTTTTAGCTGCCTACGGGCCGCTGTTCTTAGTTCTACTCGGTAGCTACACTCACCGACCCGCCTTTGACGCTGACACGAGATTCATCGTATCACACACCTTTCATCCACCACCCCAGGCCCTACGACGTGGTTTCCCAGGGGTTCCGGGCTTCTTCGTGCTTGCATCCACCAATCCATGCACCGCTCACCCTGATGGCGTCCATCTTCAGTAGGGGCCTCCACATCATCTCCTGGAATTTCAACTGCCTACTTGACCGTATCAAACGTGCTGCTGCCCTTCGTAGCGCCCACCGACATGCCCCGGACGTCCTGTTTCTGCAAGAAACCCACCTCCTGGGCTCCCAATGCAACTTCCTTGCCAGATACGGGTTTGACAGGGTCTGGCACTCTGGTTTTACACGAGGTTCCTGGGGGTGGTGGTGCTGCTTCGGCGGGGGCTTCCCTTTACCCTGGCACGCGCTGAGACGGACACACACGGCCGCCATGTGGCCCTGTCGGGTACGATCGAGGGCCAACCCCTTAACCTCTAGTGTACATATATTCCCCCCGCCACTATGGCTTCTACACTCCGTTGCCTTACGCCGATACTTTCATCCTTCCCACCGGGCCTGACTGTAGTGAGGGGCGACTTTAACACGGAACTCCAACCCATGCGCGATGCAACAGGTACTCCATCAGCCTCCCGCCTGGCCTCTGCAAAATGTCTATCTGACTGGTCCTCTGCCTTGGGTCTCTGTGATGCCTGGAGGGTGTGGAACCCCCGTAAGGAACAGTATACCCACACTTCGGCGGCCCACCACACCCACTCCCGTATCGACCTGTTCCTACTGCCTGCCATGGACTGTCAGCTCCTGTCTGGGGTCACTGTTTTACCCAGGGATATCTCCGATCACTCCCCCGTCTCCCTCCGTCTTGGGACCTCCTTTGCAGGCCCCCGTGCGGCATGGCGGATGAATGCTTGGTTCCTGCAGGATGCCGAATTTGTCGCGGCCCTCGGGCGGGAACGGAGGCTTTATTTCTCATCCAATCCCGGTTCTGTCTCCTCGCCGGGAACATTGTGGGAAGCCGGTAAGGCCCACCTACGTGGGGTGGCTAGAGGCCTGGTTCATGTGAAGCGTAAGGAACAGACCTCACGACTCGCGCAGCTGGAGGCCCAGGCGGCGCAATTGGAGGAGCCCCAGGCTGCCAGCAACAGCGACGACTCAGTTCGGCGACTTGCACTGCTCCGTAAAGAGATTTGTCAAATCTCACTGGAGTCTGCTAAGATGCTATGGCGCTCCTCGGTGGTGCGTGTGTATGGCTGGGGCGACAAAAACGGCAAACTACTTCACAATTTAGTGTCCTATCCCAAAGCCAACCGCATTATTCCCGAGATTTGGGCTGAGACTGGAGCCCATCATGTTACATCCCCGGCCATTGCCCGAACCTTCGCCGGATATTATGCGGCCCTCTATGCGGCCCGTCCTCCTCGGAGCTCCTTGGCAGATTGGTTGGCTCGGACTGATACTCACCTGCCCTGCCTCTCCCGGTCGGCCTCGGAGGCGTTGGACCTTCTCTTCACCTCGGAAGAGATGCATGGTGCTATCTCACTGCTGCACTCCGGCAAGACGCCCGGGCCCGACGGGTAACCCCAAGAATACTATGCGGCCTACCACGACATATTGGTCCCACACTTAACAGCTTTATTCAACCACATGGTAGATGAGGGGTCCTTCCCACCAGAGACAGATGTGGCCACCATTGTAGTCATTCCAAAGACACAGCCGCCCTCCCTTGACTGTGCGGAATACCGCCCTATTTCCCTCCTTAATACAGAAGTCAAAATCTTTGCCACTGTGATAGCCCAACGGCTCCGTCCCTACCTGCAGGGCCTAGTCCATCCGAATCAATGCGGTTTTATGCCTGCCCAGGGCACACGGCATTGCATACGCCGCCTACACCTCGCTCTTGCACATCGCCATCAGCTCACCCCGTATCTGGCGTTGCTTTTTATAGATTTTGAAAAGGCGTTCGACACGGTGGACTGGAGTTACCTTGATGCGGTGTTGGAGAGGTTGGGTTTTGGCCTTCCTTTCCGGGTCCTCTACTCTAGACCCAGGGCACGGGTCCTTATTAATGGCGTGTTATCTGAGACATTCCCCATCCGGAGGGGCACCCGACAGGGTTGCCCGCTCTCGCCGCTCCTCTTCGCTTTGGCGATGGAGCCCCTGGCCTCTCTCATCCGTCAAGACTCCTTCATCCGAGGCTGAGCCTGGGACCCGAGCCACACTGACAAGATAGCCCTGTATGCCGATGACGTCCTTCTGTGCTTGGCGGACCCAGAGAATTCTGGCCCACGCTGTTTGGACGCCCTCTCAGCCTTTGAACAGGTCTTCGGCCTCAGGCTCAACCCAGCGAAGTCCACGCTGGTCCCCCTTCATCCATCCCGGGCATGCTTTGACTGGCAAATGAATATCCCCTTACGCAAGCAATCGTTCAAGTACTTGGGGGTGTGGGTCGCCCTCTTCCCGGAGCTTGAATGGGCCCTGAATATCAGGCCCTTGGTCGCTAGGGCCAAGGCCGACCTCAAGAGGTGGCAGTCCCTCCCCCTCAACCCCCTGGGCAGGAGTGCCCTTTTCAAAATGATGGTCCTCCCCCGCTTCCTGTACATCCTACAGAATATCACCGCCCACCTCCCGGGCAGTTGGTTCCAGGAGATGGACGGCGTCTTCACTCGATTTTTATGGGGTGGCGGGAAGTCGCGATTATCCCTGGCACATTGCCGCATCCCTCCCTACGACGGGGGCATGGGGGTCACAAATCTACACCTCTACTACTTGGCCATGAGGCTCATTGTGATCCACGACTGGTTCGTGGGCGGCTGGTCCGACCCGGCGTATCGGGTGGAACTCAGATCAATGGACCTTACGCAGGTTCAAGCTTACCTGTATGGAAGCCCAGTGCCACAAGCTCTCACTGCCGTCACTAGGACGGTACTAATGGCCTGGCGTACTGCACTACGCCATGTAAAGTGGGACCAGACACTCACCAGATAGACGCCGTTGTGGAGCGGAGCATGGTTGAGGGAGGTATCATCTCTCCAAGACTTGTTGTTGGGATCTTGTTGGAATCTCGCTCTTGGGGGACGTCTGGGTGGGTGATCATATCAGATCCTTTGCTGACCTCCAACAACGCCATTCCCTCCTTCCTTCCCAATTTTACAAGTACTTACAACTCAGACATGCCCTCCACTCACACATTCCATCTCCCACTGCATTTCCGGAATTTAGCCCCTTGGAGGCCCAGGTAATAATGGGGAACCTTGGCAGAGGTGGGGTGTCTCGGATTTACCGTTCCCTGGTGAATAACGGTCCCGTGTCCCTGGACCGGCTCCGGGCCCGATGGGAGGGGTGGTTGGGCCCCCCTAGAAGAAGCAGACTGGAGAGACGCCCTTATGGCCCGTAAGACCCTGACAATCTCCTCCAAGCTGCGCCTCGTTCAACTCTACTATCTTCATGTGACATACCTTACTCCAGCATGCCTGTACAGCGCTCACATGCGGTCCTCTCCAGCCTGCGCGCGCTGCAGCCGCACCCCAGAAGATTTTTACCATATGGTGTGGCAGTGTCCCGGTTTCGAGCCATTCTGGGGGTGGGGGTGGGGGGGGGGGGGGGTTGGAACTTGAGCTTATGAAAGCCCTGGGTTGGGAGGTCCCCCACGACCCGCTGCGCCTGCTCCTGGGGGTGTTTGATGGCCTTGATGGATCCCGGGCGGACAAGTGCTTCCTAGGTACAGCGGTAGCGGTGGCGAAGCGGGACATAGCGGCACTCTGGTCCCAGGCTAAACCGCCCACTGTGAGGAGGTGGAGACGAGGAGTAGATTGGTGTGGAGTCCAAGAGGAGCCCCTTTTCGCAGCCCGGGGCTGCCCCGAACTCTTTGGTAAAATATGGGGCAAGTGGTTCCACTTAAGACCCGCCTGAGGGGTCTGTGTGTGTTGGATACGCATATTCCGTTAAGTAGGTATGTCATGCCCATTTCAAAGGTGTCTTATGAGTCACGGTCGTCTTCACTTGAGTGTCTTTTGTCCCATTAATGTGTTTGATTTGTTGCCGATGAATTCTTGTCTTTGTTATGAAAATGCAATAAAGTTGATTATCAAAAAAAACATAGTCAGTATAAAGGAGCTGAAAAAGGAATAAATAAATGCAATGAGAGAGGACAGAGCCAAAGCTGAAACCGAGCAAGATGCATGTGCCCCTCTTATACTCTGGATGCCTGGCTCCCACAATAACCCTACGCTTTATAAGATAAGTAAAGCTCCTCACCTAAGCAACACCACGAAAGCTGGCGAGGCAAATCGAACTGTACGCCCGGGGAATCCGGATGCGCTGCTCGTGCCATGTGCCCTGGGTAAGTGGTCCTGGAGGAGTGAGTGTGAGTGGTGGGCAAATAGGGACCAACCAAGTTAAAGCACTGGCTTGCAGAGCTGCCAAAGCGGCACCCTGACTATTTTCAGCTCAGAAGATGACAGAGCCGGGCCCGGGCCTGTCACAGATGTAGGACGAACCTTGCAAGGCATAGCCCTGCTCACCGTGGACCGGAATGAATGTACGAACAGGCAGGCCTTTGCTGAAAAGTACCAGGTTCTGTTGGGCCCAAAACCAAGACCAGAGAGAAAGAATCAGTGGAGGACATTGAGAGTTCCATACACCGGGTGGCAGCCCTCACTTTAGAGTGCTGCAAGATCACCCCTGCCTACCCCAGAAAAAGCACCAGAGGAGAGCAATACATCGGTGGTGCAATGACACGAGCAAGAAATAAACATAGAGGGTGGGCTAGAGAGCTTGGCAGATGAAGAAGCATGAAGAGAGCTTGCAACACGAGGAAGACAGCATCACAGCAACAGGGAATGCTGTAGCGGGGCGGGTGAGTATTTGGCAGGGAGGAGAACCACACACAGGAGAGGGATAGAAAAAAACATGCATTCTCATAAAGCACCTAATAAAAAAGAAAAAAGGGAGTTCACTAAAAGTGAGCAGTGGAAGGCTAGACGACAGCCAATCACACAGAGGACAAAGAGAAGATGGACAGGATGGGACAAGGAAAGACATTGAATAAGAAAAAGCAAATGAGAGAAATAACAAAGCCAACCAATGATGAGCTACAGGTGGACTGTAAGCCCCTGTAAGTTCTTGGTAAGCCCACAATAGGTCTTTTGCATCCAGCCAGATTGAGCTGCATAGTAGGCTCGACCTAAAAACATCCACTCCACCTCACCCTTTCCATATATAGACCCAACTCTAATGTTCATGCAGTTATTAAAATACTCTAGTAAATGGGAAGTGGATGATCAGATTGGGTGGGTTGTTGGAAAGTAGGGAAACAAAAGAAGCAGGGAGAAAAAGCTAGGCAGGAGCATGCAAAAAAAAATGGCCACACACTTGTGCACCGCATGCTGCTGTTCGCACGGATTTTTAAGCACAAAACGTGCCACCGGTGCAAAATGGCAGTGCGATGAGCCATTTACAGAACCCTGCGAAATTTCATGGAATTTTTATTTAACTCTGTGGAATTCCACAGAGTGAAATTCTAAGAGTTCTGCCCAGGCCTAATGGTGAACCAGGTTCGAGTGCCAGCCTTGTCTCAACAGCCTGTGATTCTGGGCAAATCACTTAACCTCCCCGTACCTCATATAACTGACGCTCACGTAAAGCGCTCCACTGCCTTTGGATCAAGTTTGCGCTGTAAAAAACGGCAAAATAAATAAGTAATACAGCGTCTGTCCCTCCAGTAGCCTCCTGCTCTCCAGCTTTGTTCAAAGTAATGTAAAAGAGAGGCTGGAACTGGGCACCTCTTCTAGGTCGGGAGCCCTACCGCCACATTATCGAACCTCCGCATCCAGGGCGGCTGTGATAAAGCAGCTGCTTACAAAGCATGCAGCCACTACTCTCTCCGCAGCCCTTTTTCACTTTTTACTGAATACTTGTTCAGCTATATGTATTGGTAGAGAGCTGGAAACAAAATAAGAAGGCCGGTCTGAATAGTAGGACTATCCTGTTGGAGACAACACTGTTAAATTCAAAGGACTTTGTTTGCTTTCTGTGTGGCTACGAAAGGAGACCTCAGAAGGTTTACACCAAATGTAATATTTTTGCTTAAATGCGGTGTCATTATAGCTCTTTGTTGAAAAGAGACATTTGTTTGCTTTCCAACCCAATAAACCCCATGCGACTTGCTCAAGGACTAACTCTATACTGCATGGAGGATATGTGGCTCCCACTTTAAAGACATCAATGGCCTGCCCTTCTCTCACTCTCAGGACTTGGAGCTCACTTCTGTTGGTGCTGGTCTGCACAATTTCAAACAAAAAAATGCAACCGTGTTTTCTTTGGGGGCGGGGGGGGGGGGCAAAACCGTGGCAGTATACTATTGTGTCGGTAAGAAACTCAGTACACATAAGGCTCTGTGAGGTCCGTATGTGTACCAATAGGTTCCCTTTCAAGTGCTTCTTATCAGTGGCACTTTTAAGCACAAAACCTGTAGTGTCCTAAGTGTGTTCAAAGGGGTTCATTCCATGACAGGTTTTCAGGCTACTCAACATAGAACTGTTTTCCATTTGATACGTGGCCTATTTATTTTATTTAGAAAGAATATATGTTGTTGATGATTCTCTCCAGAATCTGCATTGGAAACCCCTGTAATAAAGGAAGGTGTGATGGTAACCGTTATAATTGGTTTAACTTGCACAGAGAAAGGAAAAGGGGATATATTAATTTTCAGCATATAGTTGATTCAGTAAATAGAATAAATGACATAATATCTATCCAAAACACAGATTTTTCATGAAAAATGATAAATGATTTAGTCCCTTCCTAAAATAAACTATTTTCTATGTTCATTGCTTGTGTGTTATACCTCACTTGAAATTAACTGGCTGTGATGTCATACAAATTGTGCACTAGAAAAGTGCTAACTTACAACAATATATTAAAGTAAAAAATGTAGACATATGCTGCTGTACCACGCCCTCATTTTTACAAGTTCAGAAAAAGTTTAGTAAAGCATAGTATGACACGCCTTCGGCGACCGGTAGTAATCCCAAAATACAATTGCCATTGTTTGCAAAAAAAAAAAAAAGCCTGAAGGCGTCTCTTGATGGGCCATCTGGCAGTAAAACAATGCCTTTCTCTAAATGTGATACTTTATGAAAAAGGGAATTTCCCCACCGTCTGTCTGAGGGTAGGGGACATTATTCAATACTTTTATATAATCAACTGTAAACATGGAAATACAGGGGTTCATAAAGATACAGCAGGTAAAGTATCTGGAATTTGCATGAGCCGACATCTTTTGGCTTCTAAAGAGTCTGTGCCTTGTGTAACTGATCAGCAAAAAGACACACAATTGATGGACAGAATGCAGAACAAATCAAAACATTCACCCCAGTCAAGAGATCTGGGTTAAATCCATCATTCTTTTGCTCACCATGCCACCCCAGTTTAGACCTGGCCATATGCAAATCAGTCTTGACCCTGTGCCTTATGGGAACAGTCCAGCCCGAACTGCCAAGCCAGGTCCTCCCTGGACCGGAAACAAGCATCCGAGGACCGGTTTCAGGGTTTCACCCCTCTTCAGCCAGGAAAGCTTGATTCCAGTGGCACAGTGATCCCAGGACCCACGTCTGGGCATACGTGGCACACTTAGGGCGAGAAAGCAAAAGACACACACTTGATGGACGGAATGCAGAACAAATCAAAACATTCACCCCCAGTCAAGAGATCTGGGTTAAATCCATCATTCTTTTTCTCACCATGCCACCCTAGTTTGTTGTTTTTGCATTTGTGTAACTGACCGGCTCGGCCAGAACTGGCTTTTCTTTAGGGCAAAACTGTTACTGTTATTCTGTGACTTCTAATTACATTTCTGGTTGTTCCATTGCAAACTGGCCATTGCCTTAGCCAGCGCTAATGCCAATTGAGCTGGTTCTTCCAATGCAGGCGTTATTTAGGGCAGGTTCCCTCAGATTACAGCCGGTCCCATGCTGGGACAGTGCCATCTCTGCATCTTAAAAGCAGTACACTACAAATAAAGAAATAGTTCTTTAACTTCTCCAAAAATAAGCATTATATGTGCAGAGGGAACAGTGGCCACTGAGAGAAGGGCAGTTGTGCCACCATGCAGATGTAGAGATGATTGCAGGTGAGGACTGCTTTCATGCATGACATTGACTGGATAGGAGTTATGGTGGTATAAAATGGATGTTGTATAAGTCTGACCCCAATGCATAGGTCTTGGTCGGGAAGAACAATGCTTCTTAAAGGCATGCAAGGGCTGGGAGTCATGTGAGAACCACGATGGGAAGGGTTTCACTTTTGTCTTGCACACAAGAGTTATTCACTGAGGGGGTTGTCAGAGGATTTGTCATGGTATAGCAGACAACTTAAGCTGTTCTATGGCAAGTGAGAGATAATCACCAAGTTCTGCCCTTCAGCTCATATTTCTTGAAATTAAGTAGTAGAACAAATGTGGGCATTTCTCAACTAACAGAGAACACCTCTGTATGGCGCCGAACCATCTCTGGAATGGAATGTAGGAAAGTGCCCCTATTGTCATGGTCGCCTCCACTTTTTGCCACTGGTACTGATGTTTTCTGACTGATGTGCCCTGGATCCCTGATAATCAGGCCCCAGTGCTAGTGCTCTTTTCCTAAAAACAAGGTCAAGTGGTCTAATTGTAACACAATTGGCAAACACTTTGGCACCCCTGTAAGTCCCAAGTAAATGGTACCCTTGGTACCTAGGGCATGGGTACCAAAGAGATTCCTTCAAGTGCTGCAGCATGCATTATGCCACCCTAAGGGACCCCCCTACAACTTGCATGCAGGCGGCCATTGCAGACTGGGTTTCATGGTACAAACCATGAGAGAAAACAAAACATGGCACACTCATTGAGTGCCAGGCACAAATAACTGCATGTAATATATGTAAGTCACCCCTACAGCAGGTCTTGTAGCCCTAAGGCAGGGTTCATTATATTACACATGAGGGCATATCTGCATGATCAGCTATGCTCCTGTGTTGTCTAGTTCAATTACTAGATGGTACAAGTGAACAGGGAAGCCATCTTCAATATATGTACTGTGCACTAATCATTAAGAATTCCCCACCTACATGAAGGCTTTACTGTAACCTATGGTGTTTGGTATCAAACACCTTGTCCTAATAAATCTGTACTGTTGCCAGTACACGATTTATTATGACATGCATCCAGAGGGCACCTTAGAGGATCCCTGAAATACTTTCCTCTATCTAGTGTGCTGGCTGACAGGTACAGACCAGCCTGCCACCACAGATGAGTTTCTGACCCCTTGCAGGTGAGAAACTGCGCTCTCCGAGGCTAAAAACAATGCCTGCTCCGGCGAAAGGTGGTAACACTCCCTTTGAAGCCCCTGGCCTTGATATGCTAACAAGGCCAGGGGCTTCAAAGCCCCTGACGCCTTTGATATGTGACTCTGGTTTCCCCCTGTCCTGAGGCCCATTTGGCACCAGGATAGGTGGGACATTAGCTATGCAAGTAGGCTTGTTGCACCACCAGGCTAGTCACACCCCTAAGGTGGGGTACCTGATGAGCTACACGAAAGAAGGGATCCAACATCTTGTTTTTGGTGGAATTAGTAACTCTGGGACAGGGTTATGTCCACTCCCCACAGGAAGTGGTCATAAAGGGGGTGTAGTGATACCAGGGGTAAGTAGCCCACTGGCTACTACCCTTTACTTCTCTTAAAGCCCCTACATTGAGTATTTAGGTGGCCTCCTGACTCCAGGAACTCAGATTCGACTGACTCCAAAAGAAGAAGGGCAAAGAAGGGCTGAAGAAGGCAAGGACAGAGGACTAGCTGTGGACTTTGGCGTCAAACCCTGCCTGCCTGCATCTGTCCCGAAAATCGCCCAGACCCGACTCGTCCTGCAGCTGTGCATCTTCCAAAAGCCTTGGAAGGCTGCCAGCACTTTGTCAACCAGCCTGCATCTCCTTTGAAGTGGAGGATCCAGGAACACAGATTCGTCTGCCTGAAAGAAGAAGGACAAAGAAGTGCCGAAGATGTGGCTACTGTGAACCAGCATCAACTTTGGTGCAAATCCCTGCCTGACTGCTGCTCTCCCTTGGCAGTCTGCCCAGCACTTCCCTGACCCAGCAACATCTCCCTTAGACACCTTTCTGTCGACCCCTGGGCCCACTAAAGGAACAGCCACCCAGCAAAAGGTCATTGTGCTCCAGGAGGTCAGACCTGTCTCCTTGCCATGTTAAGAGACGGCAGAACCCTCAGGAGCTGCCCTGTACCAATACTCGAGGTATTGGAGCCAGTTGCAAGCACCAAGGCTTGTTTGTATTCAGTCGGAACACCACCGCCGCCAGAACTTACCTGCATGTTGAGGGACTCCAAGAGTGACCTGCTCCACACCAAGAGTGGCCCTGCTGTGTTTCTGCAGGAACTCTGAGAACCGTGAGAGCCTCTAACTCACTGACCTGCTGGACAAAACACCTCTGCACCAGAGCTCTCCAGCCTGGGCTCACGTAAACTGACGGTGTCTCTGTGGTCCTGAGACCCTCAAGAGCCGAACCCCACTTGGGTTCTGCAAGACTGTTACCCCCTTGCAGCTTCCTTATTACAGGTACTTTTCCCATTGACTTAAGCGTGTAGCTTTTGAGCCTACCACAGCTGAGAGCACCTCTGCATCCGGACACCCCAGGGCAGGTAAATTTGAACTCTTGCCACTTTTGTGGACCTTGGCCCCTATGTACCTTAAGTCCAGAAGAACAGTCCTGTAAGTCGTCTCTAAGAGTGTCTATGCAGTGAATGTTTCTCCTATAGGGTAACATTACCGCAGCCGAGGATCATGCTTCAAACCTGTCAGCTGACATTTTCTACGTTTTTTACTGTAAAAATTGATAATGTCTAAAGTACTTAACCGATTCCGATGATCTTGGTGTCTAAAATTATACAAAAATGTTATTTTTCTAAATTGGTCTCAAGTTTCTTTTTGAGTGTGTCACTTTAATTGAATCTGTGTGTTCAATAGATGCTAACAGTACTCTGATAAAGACTAAACTGCTCGCCCCACACTACCATAAAGAGAGCATTTGGGATTATTTATTTAAACCCAGTAAGACAATAAGTCGTCACGACTTTCTACATAGTGTACCTCATTTTGGTACACTACATAAAAAGCATCATGAATGCAGTGACTCATTTGGGCTTTTCATAGATTTGCAAATGTTCGTTGCTCATAAGTATGAGTATTTTACAATTTTTCCTCCCCTTACGTAGCATTTGATTAGTATGCATCTGATCTGATACTGCTCTTTGTGAGTAACACATTTTCTGGCAGTTTTGTTTCTGTATTACTGCCCTCATTCAGCAATGTTTGGCAGCACCTGTAATTTGCATGGATATCTATGTATAAATACATCTTTATTCCATCCAACAGACATTATCATCATAGAACACATTCACTTAAAATAGCCCAGACCTATTGCCTTACTAATGTGCTTCCTTTTTCAATTTTGCAAGCATGCATTTTTTTTTTTACTATTTATTGTGCACTTTTAATGCCTACTGCATATAAGCAAAGCAAAAAAGAAAATTGCAGGCTGTCCAAGGCCAGATATGTTGGATTTGCTAATGCATGTTATAAAAAGCGTTAGAGTTGGACGGATGAAACCAACATGAATAAGATAAGTGCACATTTCCATGATATGATTGGAGCCACATCAAGAAGTATAACCAGCCTGCACACGGGGAGGTGGGTGGGTTGGTGAGCAATCTGCAGGTAGAGCCACCAAGAGGAGTGTTACCGAAAGTAACTTTTTCTTCACATGGATACCTCTACCCGCATATTCCTCATCTTTTGAGTAGATTTCCAAAGCAGCCCCCTACTAGGAGGTGAGTACTAGGAGGTGAGTCCATAGTTGTTTATACCAAGAGATCTTGAAGGGCTAAGCGAGCAAAGTGACCCTACCTTTTTGCTGCAGAGTCCAAACAATAATGCTTTTCATAGGTGTGAGGGATGCCCAGGTAGTCACTCTGCAAATGTCTGCGACTAGCACACCTCTTGCCATCGCAGAAGTAGAAGACTTGGCTCCAGTGGAATGAGCATGAATGCCTTTTGGTGGTTCTTTGTCTGCCATGGCATAGCAGATCTTGATATTCAGAATTATCCATCTTGATAAGGTCCTCTTGTGGACTGCCTTGCCTTTTACCTGTCTAATGTATCTCATGAAGAGTTGGTCGTCCAGTCTGAATTCACGAGTCTTGTCCATATAAAAGCTGACCGCTCTCCTGTGATCAAGTAGCTGGAATCTTTTCTCCACTATCGTTGGGCGTGAAGGAAGGTAGGTTCGGAGGGTAATGGACTTGGGTTGGTGGAAGGGGGTAACCACCTTTGGTAGGAAGGCAGCCCTGGTTCTGAACACCAGCTTGCCTGGAAAGAAAGAGGTAAATGGAGGCTTTACAGATAAGGCTTGCAATTCACTTACATGTCTGGCTGATATGATAGCTATAATGAAGACTGTTCTAAAACTAAGGAGCGGTAGGGCAACTGTGCAACGGATCACTGGGGGCACGATGTGAGAATACGTTTGAGGTCCCACCCTGGACTAATGAGGTCCCATTCTGGCATAATGAAAGGCATTGGAGGAAACTTGTTAATGAGCTCCTTCAAGAATCTCTCTACAATGCGAGATTTAAAAAACATTTGGTTGATCTGTGAAACTTAGAAAGGCTGATAGGTACCCTTAAAAGTACCCAGCGCGCAACCATGTTGGGCCAGTAAGAGAGCGAACTGAAGAACGTCAGACAAACACGCCGGAAGAGGATCTACGGAGTTGTCAGTACACCATGCAACAAATTTGCCCCATCGGACTGAACAGGCTGTTTTGGTCGAGTGTATTCAGATTTATTTATTTATAAAGTTTTCTATAGCGCGAACAATACCCGTAAGGGTATCAGAACACTTTACAAGGGGGGCGGAGGGGTGGGTACATCAGTACAAGACAAAAATACAGTGCATTTACAGAAATATAAACATTGGCGAGTAATAAATATAGAAGCACGATTTAGTTAGGAGCTCAGATGGAGGTGGTCTAGATCAATAGAATAGTTCAACAGGTAGGTTCGATCGATATGTAGTATGGTGACGACAATCAGTCTAACCATTTAGACATTAGGAAGGATCTCACCTTTGATTTGAAGGAGGCAGTAGAGTGAATCAGACACATTTTCTTCGGAAGAGAATTTCATATTTTTGGTGCGATGCCTGAGAAAGCCGATACATGTTTTCTTCTTGCATAACCTCTGAGGTTTCAGTAGCATGGAGCAGCTGCTGCACAATGTTCTACATTCGCCAGATAGTTCCCGCTTATGTGCTAGGTATCTTGGGATGTTGAAATGTATGGCTTTAGGGTTCATGCACGCAATTTGTAGATGAATTTGTGCTTCATATAGGAGCCAGTTTAGGGATTTTAGATCCGGGGAGGTGTGATTGTTTCTTTTTGATGCGGTGATGAGTCTGGCCGAAGCGTTAAGGGAGGTCCGTAAAGGAGCCAGTTTGTATCTGGGAAAGCCACTGAGCGTGGCGCTTCCATATTCAAGTCTCAGGATGACTAGGGCCTGAACCACTGATTTCAGATCATCCTGGGGGAGGACGGGTTTGAGTTTCCTTAACATGCTCATCTGGTAATTAGCTCCTTTGGTGGCATTGCTGATGCGGTGCTGCATGCTCAGATGTTTGTCTAGTATAATTCCCAGAGATCTCGCAGAGTCTAGAAGGTGTGGATAACAATTGAGAGCAGTTGGATGTTTCATCCATTGGTTGATCTTATGATTGAGTTGGGGTGGAGTAATGAGGAGGAATTCCGTTTTGATGGCATTACGTTTGAGATGGTTAAGTGTGAGCCAGTTTTAAGTATTCTGCAGAATAATGTTGAGGGTACTGAGGTCATCAGGAGAGGAGATTTTCAGGTACATTTGTGTGTCATCTGCATACATGTGGTAGTGAATGTTGGAAGATGAGTGGGAGTCTGCTAAACGATCCATGAATAAGTTAAAAAGAACAGGAGGAGGGCGGATCCCTGTGGGACTCCCAAGGTGACCGTAGAGGGTTTTGACAGAGAGTTGTTGACCTTGATTCTTTGGGTTCTGTTATGGAGAATGATGTAAACCATTGGAGGACAGATCCAGATAGACCCATCCTACTTTAAAGTAGTTTTAGAAGGTTGATGAGTTTCACAGTGTCAAATGCTGAGGAGGATGAGAAGACACGCTTCATTCTGATCCAACATTGATAGAACATCATCCACTATGTGAGTGAGTGCTGTTTCTGTGCTGTGATCCTGGCAGAAACCAGACTGGTGTTGGTACTGATCGATGTGATTGCAGAGTTGGATCTGTACACGTTTCTCCATAAGCTTCGCCAGAGTGGAAATGTTGGAGATTGGGCAGAAATTGTTTAAGTCTGGGCAGTCTGCCATGGTTGTTTTTAGGATGGGGGTTACCTGACCTATTTTTAGACAATCAGGGATGATGACTTGGAGGAGAGGAGCATTAACTATCTTATTCCATAGCGTGAGGATAGACATTTTGATCTCTTGAAAGATCGATGGAGGTAAAGGGTCAATAAAGTTATTTGAAGGTTTCAGCAGTGTGAACAAGTATCGGATGTCACTTTCATTGAGGGGGGTAAAAGTGTGCCAGGAGGCATTGTTTCTGTGGGAGAGCTCTGGGTAACCAATCGGGATAGCGAACTGTGATGGGTGGTTAATGGTGGGGAAGTTAGAAGGTATCATCTCCCTCATTGTCTGTAACTCTTTTTCAATAATGATGTTTTTTCTCTGAAGAAGGTAGCAATTTCTTCACAATTAGAAGGCTTATTGGAACCGGTATTTAGAGGGTAGGGATGGTTGTTGGATTGTGGCCTGGCAATTTCAAAAAGTTTTTTGGGTCGGTTCCTGGCTTGGTCCAATTGAGATCTATAGAAATTGGCTTACGGATTTCTGATTCTTTTGTTATAGGTGTTTCTCCTTGATCGTTCCAAGTGCCACTGACCGCATTGCCTGCACGTAAAACTTTGACAACACCATTCACCATTTGGGTGTCTGCATTCGTTCACGATCCCGTCCGCCATCTTGAGAGTAGGGCTGAGACGCCCAAGACGGGTCCAAGGCCGCACTCTAGTTGAAACGAGCACCGCCTAACACACCCTATTTAAAGGCCATTATGGTCGCGCGCAGCGTATGCGCACAGCGTTGCTCCGGAGGTGCGCCAGAGGTAAGCCCTTTTGCGCCCGTTCGCGCACGGAACGCGACGGACGCAGAAAATGCTGCTCCTCCGTTAACGGGTGAGTTTACCTATTCCCGTGAGGAACTCTTAAGATTGAACCCCAGCGCTAATACTCAACCCTTGTCCAAACCTCATAACATTAGCAGATACCCAGAAACACTGTCTTGCGGTCTACTAAATGTTAGATCACTTTGTAAACATCACGAGGAAATTGTGCTCCTTATCGAGTCCGAACACATTGATATACTTTTCATGACAGAGACCTGGACCAGAGCAGATAGTATGGTGGATCTAGGCTTAGCCTGCCCTCCAGGCTATAAAATCAAACATAAACCCCGAGTGGGAGCCAGGGGAGGTGGAGTTGGCATAATTTTCAAGGATTCCTTATGTCTCTCACAGATTGATACCAAGGCCATCTTGGGCTACGAACTACTGGGTTTTTCCCTAAACAGTCAGGGAGGAGCCCTATACTCTGGCCTGTTGTGCTATAGATCTCCGGCTGGCCCCTTGTCAGAGGTAACAGAGCTCATTGACCTGATCCATGATTTATTCAACTCCCACACCAGACTTCTGGTATTGGGAGATTTCAATCTATGGCCTGATGGACCAATGGATTCTGCTTTTAAAGATCTGGAGCAGGCCTGTAGTAATGTACAGCTGAAACAGTTAGTTACCCTGCCGACCCATTCAAAAGGTCATATTTTAGATATGATTTTTGCAGATGTAGGGAATGTAGCTTTTCAGAACACTCAACCTCAATGCTGGACAGACCATGCGTTGGTTCATTTCACCCTTTCTCTTCCCGCAGCCTCTATGAAGAAAGGCAGCTTAGGCACTGCTAAGGTGGGTAGACAATGGTCCAAGCTCGTGAAGCAGTCCACTCTGCCTGCCTTACTTCCGATGGGTTTTTCGTTAGGAGACAGTGTGGACGCGAGCTATGAAATGCTTAGTCAACGAATTGTGGCTTCGCTTGACTCATTAGCCCCCTTGCGAAAAATTAGAGACAAGCCCACTCCGGCTATGCCATGGTTCTCAGAGGAACTGCTCCAAGCTAAACTCCAGTGCAAGAGGATGGAGCGTGCCTGGAGGAAACAGTATCGGGAATCTGATAGAGCTTGTTATAAGCGAACCCTGGCCACCTATAAAGCACAGATTAAATGTGCCAAAGCTAAATTCCTAGAGGAATCCCTATTGTCGGCGGCAAATAAATCTCAGGCGCTGTTTAAAATTGTCAAGGATCTCTCACGCCCCGCCTGTACTGCTAATGATGTCCCTGTATCTCAATCCTTGTGTGACTCATTGGCATTGGCCTTTGAGGAGAAGATTGCTACCATCTTGAACAATCTCGCTACTTCACCTAGTTCCGGCACTCAGCCTTTGCCTACTCCCACTTTGACATCGGTCACGGGGGTGATGTCGGGCCAGCACGTCTAAGCAGCTTTCCAGTTCCGTCCTTTGAGGAATTTAGTGCTCTGGCTGATAGCGTCTCCTCTGGCTCTCCCCTTGATCCACTTCCCCATAAATTTTGGAAGTTATTTCGGGAAGAACTCTTTCTGCCATTATTTGCGACCTGCTGTCAATCCCTCAGGTCTGCACGAGTACCGGATTGCTGGAAGCTGGCAGTGGTGTCCCCTCTTCTTAAGAAGGAAACTCTGGACCCTTCTTGCCCTGCCAACTACAGGCCCATTTCCCTCCTTCCTTTTCCAATTAAAATCTTGGAGAAATGGGCCACAAAACATCTTTCCAGCTATCTGGAGAGTAATGCTTGCCTGGATGCGGCTCAATTTGGATTCAGACCAGCCCATGGGACAGAGTCAGCATTGGTGACTGTGCTTGATGACCTTAGGACACGTGCCGACCAAGGCCGGGCAGCCTTCTTAGTGCTGCTCGATATGTCGGCCGCGTTCGACACGGTCAGCCATGTGATCTTGCTCAGGAGGCTGGAGGAAGTGGGGGTGACTGGCTTGGCCCTTGATTGGCTGACGTCTTATCTGGATAATAGACACCAGGTAGTGGCCCTTCCACCGTTTAAATCTACTATTAGGAGGGTTGGTCAGGGTGTCCCTCAAGGGTCAGCCATCAGCCCTATTCTTTTCAATCTTTATCTCCGCCCCCTGATCAAGCTGATAAAGTCTTTTGGCATCGCAGTCACCAACTACGCGGATGACACCCAACTCATCTTCTCGTTTGAGGGTAAGGAGGCGGTGTCACAAGAGATCTTTCATCGCTGCATGACTTCCACGGCAGACTGGTTGTGTCACAACTCTTTGCAATTTAATAGTTCAAAAACTGAGGTTCTACACTGCTCAACTGACCGCACCCCCAGGCCTCTTCCATTGAATTTCTGGCCATCATCCTCTCAGGGCACCAGTTCATCAGCAGACTGTGTGCGGAATTTGGGAGTTTTCTTCGGCTACAACCTTCAACTGGATGCTTCTGTTAATAAAACAGTGGCTACGTGCATGGTGCTGCTTCGCACGTTAAGAAAAATTTTACCTCTACTCCCGGCGCAGTCAAGACCAGAGGTAGGGCGGAGTACCATCTTAAGTAGACTAGACTACTGTAACGCACTACTTCTGGGAGCCCCTGCGACTCTGGTGGGTAAACTGCAACGTGTGCAGAATTGTGCGGCTAAGCTGGCTCTGTCACGCCAGCGTGTGGATTCCTCCATTACTGCGCTTAGGGACCTCCACTGGTTGCCGGTCCCTCAGCGGATCGAATTCAAAGCCCTCTGTATGGTATTTAGAGCTCTTCATGAACAAGGCCCCATTCCTTTACAGAACATGTTCTCTTGGTATATCCCGTCTAGATCGCTCCGCTCTGCTACAGCTTGCCTGGTGGTAGTTCCAAAAATCCTGAGGACTCGGCTGGGAGGCCGGTCCTTTAGATTTACAGCAGTAACCTAGTGGAACTCTCTACCGCCGGCTTTGAGGAGCATGGGAGATCTCTCCTCTTTCAAGAAAGCCCTGAAAACTCATCTTTTTCCAAGAGTGGCATAATTTTCTTACGCAGTGGATTGTTTTTTATCGTGCAGGTTCCATCAACAGTCTAAGCGCCAGGATGCCCGTCGGGTGATAGTCATTGCGCTATATAAGTATACCTATACATACATACATCCATAGAAGGTGATGATCTCCAGGCTCTTTCTGGTAGTCTCATATTTCGTCTTTCATTATTGAGGTTTTCGTTGAACCATGGTTAGGAAATTTTGGCAGATCCATTTTTTAGTTTTAGCGAAGCGATCGAGTCAAGGATGTTTAGAATGGAGGAATTGTAATGCTCTGTTATTTCGTGGACGTCCACCATGTCCACCTGCGGGGTAGTTGTGGCTAAGGGCCGATAGGTCGTCTAGGTTGATGTTCTGTAGATTTCGCTTCCAGTGTTTTTGTTTTTTAACTTGGGCATTTTTGGGGACACAATGGTATTGATGAAGAAGGTAATACGGTAATGGTCTGTTTAATCGCAAGATAGAATGGACTCCAGTGTAGTGGTGCCCTGTTTTGCGATGATTAGGTCTAGGGTCTCGCCTTTATTGTGGGTAGTACGATCGCAGATTTGGGTCAACTCGAGGTCTGATAGGAAGACTTTGAAGGTGTTAACTAATTGGTCATGCAGGTAATTCCAGTGCAGATTGAAGTCTCCAAGGAAGATCTGAGTAGTTTATTAGTCAGCGTTGTTTGAGCTTACTTCCACGATTTGCTCTATGAACGCTAGGTTGTTTCCATGGGGGTGGTAGATGAAATTTGCAAATATGTCTGCCATTGCTAGCGATATTGGTGTAAAGGTATTCTTCTGCAGGAAGGGCATCTGAGTCTGCCTGAGTTACCTAAAGAGTATGACGGAAAATCCATGCAACTCCTCCACCAGTTCTGCGAGTTCTGTCCTGTCTAATAATGTTGCGACTAGGGAGGACTAGTTGGTCTAAAATATTTAACCAAGTTTCTGTCAGGATAACGTGGTCAAGCTCATGAGGTCATAGATGTCGGATGCGTGGCTAACAGCCGAACTGCAAGGTATTGGGGTGGGCTGAGACAGACCGATTGAGATTGATGGGCTTGAGATTAGTTTTCTTAATCCCTCTAGGGTTGTGACTAGATTCTCTATATGGATTTCTTTGCACTGTTTGGATTTGAGCCAGGCAAGCCTTGTTGAGGTCTTCATTGAGTGAGTAGGAGAGAAGTGTGTGGATGTCGCTGTCAGAGAGGCAATTGGTCGATCTCCTGGGTCGAGAGGGGGGAAGGGTATTCCTATTAAAGTGAGGCGTGTGAAGTTTGAGGTTAGGGAGCAGAATGGACTGGGAATCAGTTTGCTTCATCTGCCAGCTGATATGCTTTTGGTTGCGCAACACCTCAGTGGTTAAGGAGGTAAGTCTTGGAATATCTTCCTTAAGATGTAGTAGGTTAAGTGAGATCTCTTCAAGCCGGGATTCTGGAGATTCTGAGGAGGCGAGGGGGAAGATGGCAGTGGGTTGGAGGAGGGGGGTCAGGTTGGGAGGAAGAGCTGGTAATGTGTGAAGTAAGGATTTGAAGGACAGGGGGTTCCTGTGATGGGGTTATCATAGTAACAGGGGAGATAGCCTGAAGGAGGCAGGTAGGGTAGGGAGTATCTTGATTGAGTGGTCTAGCAGGCAAATGGATTGTCATATCAGGGGGTAAGAAATCAGGTATAGTCATAGTCCGTGTATTGGTAGGTGATGAGGTGATGTCAGAAGGGCTGGGTAGGAGTAGTTTGGGAAGCAGGGGTGGGATTGTGGGGGTGGGCATGGGAACTGGCAGGAGGGACTTAAAGTTTGTGGCTGAGGAGGGATCTGAAGTATGTGGGCAAGAACGTTGACTTCGGGAGAGGGACTCAATCCGGCTAAAGATTAATGAGTCGGGGTCAGTGATGGGCAGATAGGGAGCGAGAAGGCATAGGTTATCACTCAAGAAAGGGCTGGATGAGGCCATTGGGGGAGACAGAGTACAATGGGATGCATGGTTGGTGTCAGGCACACTGGGGTGTCTTAGGATAGTGGATGGATTCTTTTTGTTCAAAGCTCCTTTTATGATAGGGAAAATATTGTTCAGTACTGCTAGGTTGTCGTTAGAGGATTGGATTAGGATGTTGCCATTATTGTAAAGCGATATGGTAGTGACTGCCTCACATAAGGTTTATGGGATATTGATAGTCTAAGCCCATGGGGTGTTTTCCTGTAAATGATTTAATCAGAGTAGGGAGTATATGGCAGTTCTCCACTGTGCACGTCTTTTAGTGTAGAAGATGAGGTCACTGGTTAGCATGCCCTTACTCAAACAGAAGTATGGGTCTGAGAGAAGGGTTTTCAGATGGGATTTGAGTAGGCAATGTTTGAGATATTTTTGCTGCCTTTTTAGTGAGATTAAGGGGGTAATTAATTGTGTAGACATTAAGGCCTGTTGGATTTAGTGTTGCGTCCATGGCTCAATGAGCACAGGCTAAAGTGGGAGGAGAAAGTGAGTGAGTGGTGTTGTCACTGGGTCAAGGAGCGACTGAAAGGTAGCATGGGGGCGCTAGAATAGGCGTTAGACCCTTTGGAGGGTAGTAGGGACATGTGGTCTGTGATCCTGAATCTTAGACCATGTTGTATGCAGGATGCATTCCTGACAGGGGGGTGAGCGTTTTATCAGAATAACCGTGGGTGTCATTGGGGGAGGCCAGTCTATGTTAGGGGACTACGGACCATGACGTGCACCAGGGTGACGTTCCAATGGTGGAAGGTCGGTTTTGGGGAATAATGGAGGTATAAAAGGATGAAAAGAAAGAGATACGAGGGTCAATGGGAGGGTAAGATAGGAGAGACTAAAGATAAACCTTCGTTCCAAGATGGACGCCCCATTCGTCATCAGGGTTTTCTTGGAGTAAGAGATGCTTTCTTAGTCCTCTTTCAGTTTTTAGGGAGGTTTCACCAGGATAGAGCCCTTTATCGATTTCTGCTTTTCATGCAGAGGGTCACCATCTTAAGAATAAGGTTTTTAAAAAAAATATTATCCCCTTTGTCTCGATGACACAGGGGAGGGGAGAGAGAGAGAGAGAAGGGGGGTGGGGGGGGTCCTTAAAATGGCGGATAGGGTACTCTTCCAGATAGAACAAACGCAATAATGATACTAACGGGGGTTCTGTGCCTCTCCTCACCGGGTCGGCAAGACAGGCAGACCTTCACTGGAAGTCACTGGATCAAAAGTGGACAAGAGGGCAGAGCCTGCCTTGAACTTGCTCAGGCATCTGTGAGAGAGCCCCTTGCCCAGGCGCTAAATCGCTAGGTAGAGTCAGAGCGGGCAGAGGGGGCGTAGGAGGCGGGTCAGCTCCCGAAGGAGCAACCGCGGGAGGCACTCACCCCGTTTTCAGTGTGGCTTCCAGAGATCCTTGCTGAAAATGGCAAAAAACGTGCCCGTTCCCTGTGATCCTCAAAGAAGTCGGCGAGAAAACATGCCTGTTCCCTCCTGAGAGCTGATCAGGCGGAGGAAGGAGGCAACCTTTCCCGTTCTTGAGCCTGCAGTCGGGTAAGTTTGGTTGCTGCAAGTCCCCCGTCCCGTGGGGTGGCTGATGAGGCTAGCTCCCATATGACGATAACATCCACTACTTTAGGAGGTAAGGAAAAAGAACTCCGTGTGCACCGCTCAATCTCCAGGCATGCAGGTGGAGGCTCTGGAGGCCAGGATGTAAAACCTGCGACTGTGGAAGGAGGTCTACTCTGCAAGAGAGAAGACGGAGATCACTGGGAGAGGTGAATGAGATCTGTTTACCATGACCCTAGTGGCCAGTCCAGGGCAATAAGAATCACCCAGCTGAGCTGAATCTTCCTCGGAACACGAGGAATCAAGGGTATGGTAGGAAACATTTAATGAATCAGAAGAACAAGTTACTTACCTTCGGTAACGCTTTTTCTGGTGGATACAGTATCCGCCTGTGGATTCCTCAACCTTATGAATACCCCCTGCGCCAGCATTCCGTGGAAATTCTTTCCTAGCTCTCCCATGTCGACGAGGACGTCACAATAGCAAGGCTCCGCTCGCGACACCGTATGATGTCATTGGAGCCATAAGAGGACCTCGTCGGCATGCTGACGTCAGTTCCACCCATTTTTTCCGTGCCACCGAGGCAAACGGGCGGACCGACACATTTTCAAATGTAAACATAGCATACCAAATATATACACATATAAAAATTCACAAATGCATAATCAATAAAGGCATAGAGAAATAGCAACTGAATAAGCATTTCTCTTTATTAAAATATAAACATGATTAAGACGTATTAAAATAAAACATTTTTTAGTAGAAACAGGTGGACAACGGGGAGGCGGGCGGGACAGTGAGGAATCCACAGGCAGATACTGAATCCACCAGAAAAAGCACTACCGAAGGTAAGTATCTTGTTCTTCTGATGGATACTTCTGCCTGTGGATTCCTCACCTCATGAATAGACTCCCAAAGCCGTACCTCTCCTGGAGGAGGGTGTCCACCTGACAAGACCAAAAAAACTTGCAAAACAGAACGAGCAAAATAGCCATCCCTCCTAACCTCAGAGTCCAAGCAGTAATGCTTCGCAAAGGTGTGGAGGGAGGCCCAAGTTGCTGCCTTACAAATGTCAACAACAGGAACACCTCTAGCCAAAGCAGAAGTAGAGTTTGATCTGGCGGAATGAGCTCAGATACCTTCAGGAGGGTTCTTCTTGGTTAAGGTGTAGCAAATCTTGATGCACAAGATAATCCACCTGGAGAGAGTCCTCTTGTGCATAGCCTTGCCTTTCATCTTCCCAACATAGCCCACAAAGAGCTGTTCGTCCAGCCTCAGATCTCTCATCCGATCCAAGTAAAAGCTGACAGCTCTCTTAGGTTCCAAACAATGCAGTCTCTCCTCCTCCTTGGAAGGGTGAGGGGGGAGGATAGAAGGTAGGTAAAGTAATGGACTGTCCCGAATGAAAAGGGGTAACCACCTTGGGAAGGAAAGCAGCCCTGGTCCTTAAAACCAACTTATCTGCATGAATGGTTTAGAAAGGAGGTTTTGAACTAAGAGCCTGAAGCTCACTTACCCTTCTAGCCGAGGTAATGGCAATCAAGAAAAACGTTTTAAAAGAAAGAAGCCTCAACGGGCAAGTATGAAGAGGCTCAAACGGAGAACCCATTAAAAAGGTACGAACAAGATTCAAATCCCACTGAGGCATAATGAAAGGAGTGGGAGGGAACTTATTTGTAAGACCCTTAATGAAACGCATGACAATGGGGGACTTAAATAAAGACGGCTGGTCCTGCAAACATAGGAAAGTCGACAAGGCCGACAAATAACCATTAACAGTGGCTACAGTACAGTCTTGCTGTGCCAAAGAAAGTGAAAACTCCAGAATATTAGACAAACGGGCCTTCAAAGGGTCAATTTCTCTTTCTCCGCAACAAATAATAAATCTGGACCATCTGGGAGAGTAAACAGACTTAGTGGAATGTCGCCAGGACGATAAAATAACATCCACTATATCCGGCGGGAGAGAGCAGGAGCTCAGGGTGCCCCGTTCAATCTCCAGGCATGACGGTGCAGGCTCTGGAGGTGGGGGTGTAGAACATGCACCTGCGACTGCGAGAGGAGGTCTGCCCTGAGAGGGAGACGGAGCGGAGGGTGCGATGAGAGGTGAAGTAGATCTGTGTACCACACCCTTCTTGGCCAATCCGGTGCGATCAATATAACTTGGGCCCTGTCAGGGCTGTGGTAGGCGCAGCTAGATTTCCGACATTTTGCATACACCCTAGGAGTCAGGTTGGTCGTTGGGTAGGTAGGCGTAGAAAGGTTTCAGTTCGATCGCTTGCTGCCTTCTTGCGATCCTTTAGCGCTTAGGATTCAGGTACGCCCCCTCCTCATGATGGCCGCTAGCTGGTACATCTGCTTTCCAGTAATTTTCAGGTTCATGCAGCGGTGTAGTCTTTTCTCAGTTTTTGAAGTGCGCGAGCGCGTCCTCAGCGCGGCGCACTTCAACCGTCAAAATTGGTTTGACAAGACGGAGTTTCCTATCGCTCCGTATTTCTTTTGAATCAATCCCCGTCAAGATTCAGGCAGTCAGTTTGAGAGAGCCAACTTCCCCTTTAGGTTCCTTCCCTGCCCCTAGTCATTTGGGTTCCAGTTATTTGTTCCCTCACCTCAGGAGTACAGTTCAAGTTTCTAGTCACAGCTTGAGGTGAGGAGTCCTGGAGTCCTAAACCCTTCCCGTTCCACAACATCTCGACGGACAAGAAGAAGGTAGAATCAATTCTCGAGCTTGCCCTTCTGTGAAGTAAGTGCTGATTTTTTCCTATATCTTGTGGACTCAGGATTCCACAAAAGGGCTTTTGTGACTTTCTATCAAAATAAGGCGAGAAGAGTCAATCTCACTGGTGGTGAAATCATAGCGGCAGTGAGAGAATAGAGATACGCTATCTCAGAAAATCCACAGAGCACCAGAACATTTTCAGAAAGAAAGACTAGAGAGAAAGAAGTCGCAAGAAACGAGTAAGGACTACATGAGACCTTGCAAGAGTTGCAGCAGAGCATATATAATATATATATATATACATATATGATTTGAACTTTCAACCTAGTTTTTTCTGCTTCGCTCTGAAGTAGAAGAAAGAGTATTTGTGAACACTTATTTGAACATCACTCAATCTTCTAGTAGAATACAGGTAACGACGGACTTCTAGGGGTGGTGGTGTGGAAGGGACATCAGGTAGAACAGGTTTACATGTGTTTCTATTTGCAGGAGTGATACCCACCTTTCAACTCCACTACTCACCCACTAGAAGGTATCAACTAAGCAAGAGCAGAGAGCGGCAAAACACAGTGTCAGGACAGGTACAGTAGGTTAGAAGTCAATGTCATATCAGTGTAGAGAGAGTGGTAAGAATTGTTGTTAAGTAATTCTCGTTGCAGGAATCGGAAGACAAGATCCGAGACCAGTCCAGGAAGAAGACGCAGTGTTGTCTCTCTTTTCTGTCCAATTCCCCTTTCCCCCTCTCTGCTGCTCGTGAGCCCTGGAGCTCGCGGTAGCGGAGTGGAGGAGTGGAGATCAAGCATCGGCTCCTGTGGAAAAGGCACAATCGACTCAGGTACCTTGACAGAACCTTGACAGATTGAAGTGCCCGCAATTAAAATTCCACCCGAGCACGATGGCTGAGGGAATTGATGTAAAGGCTCTAGCAACGGTGTTAGATAGTATACAGAAACAGCTAAGTGACACCTTGGAAGATAACAAGTCCCTGAGAGAAGAGGTTAGGAAGTCTGCCCAAGAAGCTCGTTATTTGCGTCAGCAGTTTGACGAGTTTTCCGGAGGTCCTCATTCCTCAGTAAAGGAAGATAAGCCTCCTTCTTTTGCTCCTGCCCCGTCTGCTGCAGAACTCACTACTCAGGTAATTCATGCTATCTCCCCGACAATTCCATTGGCAGCTCCAGAAAGATTTAGTGGGGACCCACACAAGGCCCAAATTTTTCTTACACAATGTTCCTTACACTATCTCTGTCGGCCAATCATTTTTAAGGAAGATCAATCTAAGGTGGCTTTCATGCTGTCGTACCTGAGTGGAGATGCTGCTGCCTGGTCCATGCCCTTGGTGAACAACAATGATTCCATTTTGTATGATTTTGAAGGATTCAAGAGAGAATTTTTACGGATTTTTGACAGAAGAACCACCTCCCAATCCACGGACAATGAGCTGTTAGATCTTAAGCAGGGGAATCGTGAATTAGTGGCATATCTGGCCCAATTCAACAAACTAATTGTGGAAACCAGTTGGCCCGAGGAAAAACGAGCTGCAATTTTCTATCGAGGTCTAAAGGATGAGTTAAAGGATGGTCTATCACAGATCTCAAGGTGTCCTATTGAGGTTTCTGAATTAATTGACTTAGTCCTACAGATTGATCAGCGACAAAGTGAAAGAAAGAGTGAGAGACGTAAGGAATTTAGGAATGTCCCGCCTCGGTTTGACAGAATAAAATCAGAAGGATCAAGGTTAAAGGAAGCCGTGTCTGAGGATGAGCCTATGCAAATTGGTTCGGTAAGAGGGCCTCTGACGAAGGAAGAAAGGGAGAAGAGACGATTGGGCAAGTTGTGCATGTACTGTGGGAACTCTGGTCATTTTGTGCGGGAATGTACAAAGAGGCCCAAGAACAATTTTGGGTTAAAAGATCGGCTCCACCAGTAGAAGGGGTTGCCCTGGTGGAAGCGAAGGAACAGTCAACTCCAGAACCAAAGTTAGTGGCAAATACCTTGCAATCATCGGCGCCACATTTGATCATATCTGTGCAAATAAGATTTGGAGGTCGGATCAAGGATGGGATTTCTGTCATGATTGACTCAGGGGCAACTGGAAATTTTTGCGACATAGGTTTTGCCAAGTCTCTCGGAATCACCTTTTTGAGAAAAGAAAGGCCTGAGCCGGTTCGCGCAGTGGACGGAACGAGCTTGTCCTCCGGTCCTATTGTGTATGAAACTGAGAAGATCCTGTTGAGTGGACCCGGACAACATCTTAGTTCGTTGCAATTTAGTCTGATCGACGCTCCACAATTTCAGCTGATTTTGGGTCTGCCTTGGCTCACATCCGCAAATTAATCCGCAAATTGATTGGGCCAGACGTTCGATTTGCATGAACTCTGAGTATTGTCTACGTCATTGCTTTCACACGATTCCAGATCCCCCAGAAGTCTCACAATCCCAACTTTTAGCAAGCTTCCCCAAGACAATTTGTGCACTAGACACCCAAGAAATTCCCCTTGAATACGAAGATCTGGCCTCAGTGTTCGACGAAAGAGAGGCAGAACGTTTGCCACCTCATCGGGAGTACGACTGCCGAATCGAGCTTGAGCCAGGAGCCTCCCTTCCCTGTAGTCGGATTTACGCATTGTCTGAAGCGGAAAATGCCCATCTCAAGGAATATCTGAACAGATACCTGGCCAACGGTTTCATTCGCCCTTCCCAGTCACCGGTCTCGTCCCCACTTTTTTTCATCCCCAAGAAAGATGGCCAACTAAGGACTTGCATAGACTACCGTGCCCTTAACTTGGTTACTAAGAAGAACCGATATCCGCTCCCTCTGATCTCGGAGCTGTTGGACCAGGTGAAAGGAGCGAAAGTTTACTCAAAATTGGATTTGAGAGGGGCTTACCATTTGGTACGTATGGCAGAAGGCGAAGAGTGGAAAACCGCCTTTCGTACCCGTTTTGGTTTATTTGAGTACCAAGTCATGCCATTTGGCTTATGCAATGCTCCGGCTGCATTCCAGCATTTTTTGAACGACGTTTTGCGAGAATTTTTAGATCGCTTCGCAGTGGTATACATAGATGATATCCTCATATTCTCTGCCAGCGAGGAAGAACATATCCAGCACGTCAGATCCATTCTGAAGAAATTGCTTGAAAATCAACTTTTTGTCAAACTGGAGAAGTGTGTTTTTCATACGACTCAAGTTGAGTTTTTGGGATTTGTGTTGTCCTCAGATGGAGTTTCAATGGATGAGTCTAAGGTGCGAGCAATCAAGGAATGGCCCTCTCCACGTTCAGTAAAGGAGGTACAGAGTTTCCTTGGATTCGCCAATTTTTATAGGCGATTTATCATCAACTTTTCTGAGCGAGTTTGTCCTCTTACGAGATTATTGAGGAAGAAGACCAAATTTGAGTGGAATGCAGAAACGGAATTAGCATTTAACGAGCTCAAGAAAATCTTTGTATCATCTCCAGTCTTACTCCACCCGGATCCGGGAGAACCATTTTTTGTGGAAGCAGATGCCTCCGATTTGGCCATCGGAGGGGTTTTGTCCCAGCGTCATAAGCAGACAGGTCAGCTACATCCAGTAGCTTTTCGCTCTAGGAAGTTGTCCGCGGCTGAAATCAATTATCCCATTGCGGATAAGGAACTGTTGGCAGTCAAGGATGCCTTCACTGAATGGAGACATTATTTGCTGGGAGCAAGGCATGTGGTGACAGTATTTACTGATCATCGGAATCTCCAGTTTTTGAAATCTGCCCGTACCTTGAGCCCACGCCAATTGAGATGGTCTTTATTTTTTGCAGATTACGACTTTGTTTTAACTTACAAACCTGGATCGGCAAATGGGAAGGCAGATGCCTTATCTCGCCTAAATGTGAGCGCCGACAACAAGACTGCAGAAAAAGGAGTCATAATTCCAGCAGAACAGATAATCGGAACACTCTCCTACTCCGACTTAGAACAGAAGTTACCAAACTTGCGGTCTTTGGAAGAAGTTAGAGGTTGGACGGCTAAAGGGAAAGAATATCAAGTCAAGGATGGAAGACCAGTCTACCAAGACAAGTTGTTCGTGTCTAGTCGGGAGCTGCAAGAACAAATCATTGAACACTTTCATGACAATATGCTGGCCGGGCACAAGGGAGTGAAGAAAACTACAGAACTGATTCGAAGAGAGTTTTGGTGGCCAGCAATGGAAGCTCAGGTGCGGCAGTATGTAGCTACTTGTGAGTCTTGTATCAAGGGAAAGACACTTAGAAGGGCTCCCCAAGGGTTTTTGCAGCCATTGCCCCCAGCCCCGTACCCGTGGCATACTATTTCAATGGATTTCATTGTGGATCTACCTTCCAGTGAGGGTCTATCTGTCATTTGGGTTGTGGTGGACCTTTTTTCTAAGATGAGTCACTTTATCCCTTTAAAGGCCCTCCCCAATGCTACCCAGCTGTCCAAACTGTTCACACAGCACATTGTCAAGGCCCATGGAATCCCAAAGGTCGTTATCTCTGACAGGGGTCCTCAGTTTGTCTCTCGTTTTTGGAGATCCTTTTTGAAAAGATTGGGTGTAGACTCTCGTCTGTCCTCCAGTTTCCATCCTGAGACTGATGGACAGACCGAGAGAGTGAATCAGGAGCTGGAGCAGTTCCTGCGCCTGTTCTTGATGGACCAGGAGGGAGATTGGCCAGACCTGATTTGGGCGGCAGAGTTCGCTTATAACAATGCTGAGCATGCTTCCACAGGTTTCTCTCCGTTTTATTTAAATTCTGGTCGTCATCCAAACGCTTGGGTAGACAAGGAGTCTAGTGAAGTTCCTGCTGTGGAGACAGTGATTCAGGATTTACATAAGGCCTATCAATTAGCTACTAGAAATCTGTCTCAGGCTAAGATTTCCTACAAGAAGCAGGCCGATAAGAAGAGACGTCCAAATCCGGTTTACAAGAAGGGAGATCTAGTCTGGTTGTCTACTAGAAATTTACGTTTGAAGGGAAACAGAAAGTTTCAGCCGAGGTACATGGGTCCCTTTCAGGTAGACAGAATGGTGAATCCAGTCAGTGTGAAGTTATGTCTTCCTCCTAGGTTGAGGATACATCCAGTTTTTCATGTTTCCTTGCTTCAGCGTAGTCCAAAAGGGGTTAGGTTCAGAAATTCACCTTCCCCAGTTTTGGTACAGGGGCAGGAGGAATTTGAGGTGAAAAGAATACTCGACTCTAAAGTTCAAGGAGGGCAAATTTTCTATCTTGTAGATTGGAAAGGTTGTGGTCCAGAAGAGAGATCTTGGGAGCCCCAATCCAATATCCATGCTCCACGTTTGCTGAGAGATTTTCACCGCACACACCCCACTAAGCCCAAAGGGGTTAGGGAGGGGGTTTTGGTGGGGGGTACTGTCAGGGCTGTGGTAGGCGCTGCTAGATTTCCGACATTTTGCATACACCCTAGGAGTCAGGTTGGTCGTTGGGTAGGTAGGCGTAGAAAGGTTTCAGTTCGATCGCTTGCTGCCTTCTTGCGATCCTTTAGCGCTTAGGATTCAGGTACGCCCCCTCCTCAAGATGGCCGCTAGCTGGTACATCTGCTTTCCAGTAATTTTCAGGTTCATGCAGCGGTGTAGTCTTTTCTCAGTTTTTGAAGTGCGCGAGCGCGTCCTCAGCGCGGCGCACTTCAACCGTCAAAATTGGTTTGACAAGACGGAGTTTCCTATCGCTCCGTATTTCTTTTGAATCAATCCCCGTCAAGATTCAGGCAGTCAGTTTGAGAGAGCCAACTTCCCCTTTAGGTTCCTTCCCTGCCCCTAGTCATTTGGGTTCCAGTTATTTGTTCCCTCACCTCAGGAGTACAGTTCAAGTTTCTAGTCACAGCTTGAGGTGAGGAGTCCTGGAGTCCTAAACCCTTCCCGTTCCACAACATCTCGACGGACAAGAAGAAGGTAGAATCAATTCTCGAGCTTGCCCTTCTGTGAAGTAAGTGCTGATTTTTTCCTATATCTTGTGGACTCAGGATTCCACAAAAGGGCTTTTGTGACTTTCTATCAAAATAAGGCGAGAAGAGTCAATCTCACTGGTGGTGAAATCATAGCGGCAGTGAGAGAATAGAGATACGCTATCTCAGAAAATCCACAGAGCACCAGAACATTTTCAGAAAGAAAGACTAGAGAGAAAGAAGTCGCAAGAAACGAGTAAGGACTACATGAGACCTTGCAAGAGTTGCAGCAGAGCATATATAATATATATATATATACATATATGATTTGAACTTTCAACCTAGTTTTTTCTGCTTCGCTCTGAAGTAGAAGAAAGAGTATTTGGTGAACACTTATTTGAACATCACTCAATCTTCTAGTAGAATACAGGTAACGACGGACTTCTAGGGGTGGTGGTGTGGAAGGGACATCAGGTAGAACAGGTTTACATGTGTTTCTATTTGCAGGAGTGATACCCACCTTTCAACTCCACTACTCACCCACTAGAAGGTATCAACTAAGCAAGAGCAGAGAGCGGCAAAACACAGTGTCAGGACAGGTACAGTAGGTTAGAAGTCAATATCATATCAGTGTAGAGAGAGTGGTAAGAATTGTTGTTAAGTAATTCTCGTTGCAGGAATCGGAAGACAAGATCCGAGACCAGTCCAGGAAGAAGACGCAGTGTTGTCTCTCTTTTCTGTCCAATTCCCCTTTCCCCCTCTCTGCTGCTCGTGAGCCCTGGAGCTCGCGGTAGCGGAGTGGAGGAGTGGAGATCAAGCATCGGCTCCTGTGGAAAAGGCACAATCGACTCAGGTACCTTGACAGAACCTTGACAGGCCCGGTCTTGGCGAATCTTCCTCAGAACCCGAGGAATCAAGGGTATGGGAGGAAACGCGTAAAGGAGTTGTAAGCTCCAATCCAACTGAAACACGTCCCCCAGCGCTCCCCGCATCGGATACTTAAGACTGCAGAACGACGGGCAGTGCGCGTTCTCGTGAGTGGCAAAGAGGTGCAACCGAGGAGACCCCCACATCTGAAAGATGCGATAGACCACCTCTGGATGAAGCCGCCACTCGTGATCGGCCGAGTAACGCCGACTGAGACTGTCCGCACGTACATTCAGCACACTGGCCAGATGATTTGCAAACACACAAATCCGATGGTTCTGAGCCCAGGACCAGAGCCACAGAGCCTCTCGACAGACGATACGACCCTACACCTCCCTGTTTGTTGATATACCACATCGCGGTAGTGTTGTCTGTCAGGACCTGAACCGACTGACCGCGAAGGGAAGGGAGGAAGGCCTTTAGTGCCAAACGAATCACCCGCAATTCCAGCAGGTTGATAAGAAACAACCTTTCCTCTGGAGACCAAAGACCTTTGACCTCCAGATCCCCCAGATGAGCACCCCACCCTAGAGTGGAGGCATCCGTGATCACTGTGGCCACCGGTGGAGGAGGCTGAAAGGGCTTTCCTTGAGCCAAGTTGCCCTGCACACTCCACCAAATCAGCTCCGCTGCAGCTTCTCTGGAGACTCTGATCTTCTCCCCGAGATCTCCGTTGTGCTGATACCACTGCCTGCGGAGGCACCACTGGTGTGCCCTCATGTGCCAGCATGCACGGTTGACCAACAGAATGCAGGAAGCGAACAGACCAAGCAGGCGAAGAACCTTCAGGACTAGAACAACCGCTCCATCGTGAAATAAAGGAATCATTTCCTGAATGTCGAGAATCCTCTGTGGAGGAGGGTAAGCTTGACACACAGAAGTGTCCAGTATTGCCCCTAGGAACAGGCTGGGCTGAGAAGGCACCAGGTGAGATTTAGGTACATTTATCGAGAAACCCAATTTGAACAACAGATGAGCTGTTACCCACAAGTGGCGCGAAACTAACTCCAGAGACTCCGCTTTCAACAGCCAGTCGTCCAGGTAGGGGAAAACAGGAACCCCTGACCTTCTGAGATGAGCCGCTACCATCGCCATCACCTTTGTAAAGACTCGAGGTGCGGAAGTAAAGTAAAATCGAACGGAAGAACCACAAACTGATAATGTTGAGACCCTACCGTGAACCGGAGAATCTTCTGATGCGACCTCAGAATGGGAAGATGAAAATACGCATCCTGTAGATCGATGGACACCATCCAGTCTTCCTGTTGCAGCACAAGAAGAACCTGAGCCAAGGTCAACATTTTGAAATTCTCCTGTCTGAGGTGAAGGTTAAAAAACCTGAGGTACAGGATTGGCCTTAAGCGACTGTCCTTTTTGGGGATCAGGAAATACCGGGAGTAGCAACCCTGACCACTTTACTGCTCCGGAACCACCTCTATCGCACCTTTCTGTAGCAAGGGAAGAACCTCCTGCTGTAAAAGCAGTAAGTGGTCCTCTGAGCACCAACCCTGGAGAGGAGGGTAAGGAGGAGGAAACTCCAAAAAGGGAAGGGCGTACCCATTCTGTACAAGATTCAAGACCCAACGATCTGACGTGATCAGTCTCCATTCTTGTAGAAAGTGGGACACCCGACCTCCAACCGGACCAACATGTTCTAAGATGGGGAATCTAGAACTGCTTTCCTGATGTACCAAAGGTGGCGGGAGGGGAAGTAGAGGAAGAGGAGGAGGATTGTTGTTGAGCTGCTCCCCTGAGGCCTTTTTTATTCTTCCCTCTGTACAACTTGTACAAGGGATTCTGCTGCTGCTGGCCCTGTTGTGATTGCTGGCAGCCACGAAAGGAAGCAGATCTCCCAAATCCACGATACCGCTTGTAGCCGTATCCTCTGAGCTGCACCTGGAGGCCTAGAGACCTTGCAGTAGCCCAGCTGTCCTTAAAACACTCTAAGGCTGAGTCCGCCTTTGAACCAAAGAGTTTTGACCCATTAAAGGGCAAATCCAGCAAAGTCGCTTGAACATCAGGTGAGAAACCATACGATCGAAGCCAAGCCTGTCTCCTTGCAGCCACAGAAGACCCCATCACACGAGCCACAAAGTCAGCAGTGTCCAGGCCCGACTGAATCACCTGATGTGCTGCAGCCTGTGAATCAGAAAGGACTTCCAAGAAATTAGCCCGATCCTCCTCAGGCAACTTTGGAGCTAGCTGCATGACTGAGTCCATCAAAGCATGGATATACCTCGCAAGAAGACAGGTTGCATTAGTGGATTTAAGAGCCATACTTGCAGAGGAGAACACCTTCTTTGCCGCCTGCTCCATTTTTTTTAGAATCCCTATCACCAAGAATGGTAGGGAACGAACCAGAAGATTGCTTCGAACAAGAAGCCTGGACAACTAAACTTTCCGGCGTAGGATGTGAAGATAAAAAAGCCGGATTACCAGGAGCGGGCCTGTACCTTCTAGAGATTGAACAAGAAACCGCAGGAGCAGATAAAGGCTTCTGCCACACCTCTGTTATTGTTTCCGTCAAAGCATCCGTAAAGGGAAACAACGGTTCAGAAGATGAAGAAGATGTATTAAGAACATCCGTAACAATATTAGAGGTCACCTCAGCTGAGGGTAGCTGTAGACCAAGCAAATCAGCCGCCTTCCTTATGACCACATGATAAGGAGCAATGTCTTGCACAACACCAGCATTCACAGATGGGAGATTATACTCAGGAGAAGTATCCAAGCCACTAGCCTCGCGAAGGTCTTCAAACTCATCCATAGAATCAACAATCTCTCCTTCCTCCTGGTTCTGTGCATATTCCTCTTCTTCAAGGAGCCTCTGGGCCTCTCTCCTAGATTGTTGTTTAGGAATCGGTGGCGCCACACACAACGCCGGTGAAGGCATAAACGACGTCGACAGAGGAGCCTCAGCTTCGAACCTCGATCGAACTCGAGGCAGCGCTGAGTCAACAGCCGAAGGAGTCCGAGGAGCTGGAGTGGAGGACCTCGGCGCCTGGAAATGCCAAGCCGGAGTCGACTGCAAGAAAGGCATAAAGGGTGCTTGAGGATAAAATTGAGGAACACCCAAGTTAAAGGCCAAAGGACCCACGGGGCCGGAATGTGCACCGGATGGAGCAGAGGCCCTGGCAAACATGCCAAACATCGCATTAAGGAAATGCAAAAAATCTGATCCAGGAGCAGGAAAAGCAGGATAGGGATACGTACCTTCCTGAGGTCGAGCTGGAGGCTGCGGAGCCGGACACGGCGCCCCCACAGGTGAAGTCACCCAGCATGGAGACGACTCCCTAGGCACCGGAGACCTCTTTCTTCGAGGCCGCTCAGCCGGAGTCGGCGACCTCGAGGCCCTGGTCTTTGAAGAACGGTGCCGAGAGTCATGTCTCCTCTTGGACTTCTTGTGTTTCTTCGACTTCGATGTATGGGAAGACGAAGACTTCGCCCTCTTTCGACCCCTCTTCTCCTTTTTGGCTTTGGCCATAAATAGCTTAGCTTCACGCTCCTTTATAGCCTTGGGATTCATCTTCCTGCAGCTTCGACATTCTTCGACGTCATGATCCGAAGATAAACACCAGAGGCAATCTTCATGCGGGTCCGTGATTGACATATGCCCGCCACACACTCTGCAGGGTTTAAACCCTGTCTTCCTGGAAGTAGTCATCAGAAACCAACAAGTGATACAAAGTTTTATGCGAAGAAAATGGAGAGCCCCTAGAAAAACCGTTAAGCGTCGACGGCGTGGAAAAAAGGGAACTGACGTCAGCACGCCGACGAGGTCCTCGATGACGTCATACGGTGTCGCGAGCCTTGCTATTGTGACGTCATCGTCGACGTGTGAGAGCTAGGAAAGAATTTCTGCGGAATGCTGGCACAGGGGGTATTCACAAGGTGAGGAATCCACAGGCAGAAGTATTCATCAGAAAGTGTTAAATCAAGTGAAACATGTCCCCAAATGCTCCCTGGAGTGCACAGAATTTCGGGCAGTGAGCGTTCTTTTGAGTAGCAAATAAGTCTATCTGAGGCATTCGGCATATCTGGAAGATGTCCTGGACCACCTCTGGATGAAAACGACACTTGTGATTCAGAGTGACGCCGGTCAGGTGATTAGCTACTAGGCAGATCTGGTGGTCATCAACTCAGAGGTACAGAGCTGCTTGGTAGGGAGGGTATGATCCAATTCCCCCTTGCTTGTTGATGTACCACATCACAATCGTACTGTCCATCAAGATCTGGACAGACTACCTGTGAAGAGCTTGAGAGACAGACATATCACCTGTAACTCCAACTGATTGATACATAACACTTGTTCTTCTAGAAATGAAAGGTTTCTAAATGCTTCTACAGTTCGTCCAGATGAGCTGCTCACCACAGGTTGGAGGCATCCGTGATCACTGTTGGCATCGGGAGAGGGTGAAATGGCTTTCTCTGTGTAAGGCTGCTCCTCACACTTCACAATTGTTGGTTCGCTGTAGTGTCCCCGGAGATTTTGATACAGCTTTGAAGATCTCTGTTGAGTTGGAACCACTGTCTACCTGGGAAAACTGGAGGGCTCTCATGTTCCAGGGTTAATGGGTGACCAACAGAATGCCGTCGGATAGCAGACCAAACAGGTGTAGGATTGTGAGGACTGGAATGTTTGCTCCATTCTAAAACATCGGAATTATAGTTTGAATGTTGTGCACCCTTTGAGGAGGGAGGAAAGCTTGATTCACTGTGTGTTCCACTACTGCACCTATAAACAGGATGTGTTGAGAGGGCACCAAGTGAGGTACCATCTCTGGAGAGCCTGCTTTTTCCATACAGTTGCCCAGGTAAGAAAGGAAAATGCTACTTACCAGTATGCATCTGTTCTTGGCATGTAGAGCTGCAGATCCTCACACTTGCATTAGATCGCGATCTGGTGTTAGGCTCGGATGCTTGCATCATGTTGTCTTGGAAGAAGTCTTTGTAGTCACGAGATAGGTGACTCCTTCCTTGGATGATAGTACGCATGGGCATCGACTCCATCCTTAGTTTGTTTTTCGCCATAATGGGAAATGATGGAGTTAGTAAAAAGAAAAAGATGTCCATGAGTGTATATCTAAGTAAGATAGAACTGGAACAGATACAAGTCCTGGGGAGGTGGGTGGGGGTGTGGAACAGATACATACTGGTAAGTAGCATTTTCCGTTTGAGGCATATGAGCTGCAGATCACACACTTGCATAGACTGTACAGCAGTATCTCCCCTAGCAGTGGTCACCTGTATCGGTTGCAGTAGTTTGAAAGAGGGTTTTAAAAACAGCTTGGCCCACAGAAGCTTGTTGTCTGGCTTGCACGTCAACACAATAGTGTTTAGTGAAGGTGTGTGTTGTAGACCATGTTGCTGCCTTACAAATGTCTTCTAGGGGAATGTTCCCTAAGAATGCCATAGAGGCCCCTAGTTTGCATGTGGAATGAGCTCTAGGGGGAATTGTCAATGTGCATTTCGCTTTTTGGTAGCATATTTGGATACATTTAACGATCCACCTTGCAATCCCAGCTTTGGAGATGGGATTACCCTTATGCGGTGGGGAGAATGCTACGAACAGTTGTTTTGCGAAAGGATTTGGTTCTGTCAATGTAATAAAGCAGGGCTCTTTTTAAATCTAGGGTGTGTAGAGCTCTCTCCACTACGGAGTACGGGTTTGGAAAAAACACTATTAACTCCACTGATTGGTTAAGATGAAATGGAGAGACGACTTTAGGAAGGAAATGTGGGTTTGTTCTGAGAACCACCTTGTTACGATGTAATTGTAAGACTGGTTCTTGAATGGTCAAAGCCTGGATCTCACTTACTCTTCTAAGAGAGGTGATGGCAATCTGGAAAGCTACTTTTCATGTGAGGAACTGCATTTCGCATTTATGTAAAGGTTCAAATGGGGGTCCCATGAGCCTGGTAAGAACAATATTTAGATTCCACACTGGAGAGGGTGGTAACCTAGGAGGAATGATTCTTTTCAGGTGCTCCATGAAGGCTTTAATCGCAGGGACTCTACAAAGTGACAAGTGTCTGTTTTGCAGATAAGCAGCAAGTGCTGCTAGATTCAAACGTATGGATGAGTATGCTAGATTACATCTTTGCAAGTGCAGTAGGTAGCAAATGATATTCTGGATGGAGGCATCCAGTGGATCAATATGGTTGTTGGTGCAGTAAATGGCAAATCTTTTCCATTTTGCAGCATAGCAAGCTCTAGTAGTAGGGCGTCTTACTTCGTTAATGATGTTCATACAGTCCGGTGGTTGGTTAAGGTAACCGAACTCTAGGACTTCTGGAGCCAGATCGCCAAATTCAGCTGACCTGGATCTGGATGTCTGATCTCTCCATGGTTCTGCGTTAGCAGGGATGGGGACAGGCATAGTTTTTGGTGCGGAACTAGTGAGAGTTCCAACAGTGTTGTGAACCACGGTTGGCATGCCCATGTGGGAGCTACTAAGATTAGTTTGAGAGACTGTTGTCGGAGCTTGCGTACCACTAGTGGAATCAGTGGGAGTGGCGGAAAAGCAAATCTGCCTGACCAGTTCATCCATATCGCATTGCCCTTGGACAATGGGTGTGGAAACCTGGCGGCGAAGGTAGGGCATTTTGCGTTTTGGTGTGTGGCGACTAGATCTATGTAGAAGAACTTGGGGATGTAGTTCCCATTCGTGAACCTGTTGTGACTGTCGACCTAACAGATCCGCAATCTGATGGTGTACTCCTGGAGGGTGTTCGGCAAGTAGATATATATTTTGTGGGATGGCCAAATGTTCTGTGCGAGCTGGGACAGCTGCAGAGAATGTGTGCCTCCTTGTTTTTGTATGTAGTACATGGCTGTCATGTTGTCCGTGTGTATCAGGATAGCTTTGTTTTGTACATGTACTTGGAATGATTTTAAAGCTAGAAATATTGCTAGTAGTTCCAGGTGATTGATGTGGAGCACTTTTTGTTGAGTGGTCCACTTGCCTTGGGTTGTATGTCCGAGGAGATGGGCTCCCCATCCTGTGAGTGATGCGTCTGTCATGAGTACTATCTGGGGAACAGGTTCGAGGAACGGCCGCCCTTTGGACAAGTTTTTTGTGTTCCACCACTGCAGAGAGCGATGTGTGCAGCTTTCTACCAACACCAGATCTGTAAGTTGTCCTTGAGCCTGATTCCATTGATGTGCTAGACATTCCTGTAACTGGCGCATTTGAAGTCTTGCATAAGGTACAATAAAAATGCAAGATGCCATCATGCCTATGAGTTGCATGAACACACTGGCTGGGAGCGAGTGTTGGGCTTGAAATTGTGTGATGAGGGTTTGTGTGCTGGCTATCCTGGCTGGACTGGGATATGCTAGAGCTGTGGAGGTATTTATTGTGGCCCCTAGATATTGGTGTATATGAGAGGGCTGGAGATGCGACTTGGTGTAGCTGACCGCCAACCCCAAGTTGTGTAATGCTTGGATGGTTTGGTGAGTGTGTTGAACACATTGGTTGAATGACTTGACTTTTATTAGCCAGTCGTCCAGATATGGGAAGACATGGATCTGTTGTCTTCTCAGATGTGCTGCCACTACCGCAAGACATTTTGTGTATACTCTGGGTGCGGTGGTGACTCCGAATGGAAGGGCTTTGAACTGATAGTGTTGTGTGTCCACTACAAACCTTAGATACTTCCTGTGAGCAGGATGTATGGGAATGTGGAAGTAAGCGTCCTTGAGATCTAGTGTAGCAAGGAAATCGCCTTGTTGTAGCAGCGGGAGCACTTCTTGGAGAGTGATCATATGAAAATGATCTGAGTATATATAGGTTGAGTATCTGCCTTAGAGTCCCGTCCTTTTGGGTATTAGGAAGTACAGCGAGTAAACCACTGTTCCTTGATGTTGTATGGGAACAGGCTCTATTGCTTGCTTTTGAAGCAGTGAGAAAACCTCTTGTTTTAGGAGAGTGAGATGATCTGTGGACATTGGATGCTGCTTGGGTGGTATGGGGGAGGGGGGGGGTAGCTGTAAGTTCCAGGCAGTAACCATACTGGATAATCTGTTTTACCACTTGTCTGTTGTGATGGAATTCCAGACAGGTAGGTACTGTGATAATCTTCCCCTGACCGGAGTGGAATGGTCTGGGGGGAGCGGAGGGAAGTCACTGTTTTGTAGTGGGGGAGGTGCGAGAGTTGTTATTACCTCAGCCTCTTCCTTTATTGTTATTCCCTCTGTATCCACCTCTAAAATATCCTCTATTTGGGGATGTTTGTGTAGTGGCTTTAAACGAAGATGAGGTATCTGCGCCCATGTTTTTAGAGGCTCCTCTATAGAAGGAGCGACTAAAGGGGTCACGTGTTTGTGGAGACTGTAACGCTCCCATGGACTTAGCAGTCTCAGTGTCTTTCTTCATCTTTTAAAGTGCAGTGTCTACAGCCGGGCCAAAAAGTTGTTCTTGGTTGAACGGCTGGTTAAGGATAGTAGCTTGGACCTCCTGCTTAAAGCCTGAAATACGCAGCCAGGCATGTCGTCTAAGGAGTACACTGGTATTGATAGATCTAGAGGCAGTGTCTGCCGCGTCAAGTATGCATTTAATTGACGCGTTTGAAATTAGCTTGCCCTCTTGGATGAGATCATTTGCTTGGGTTTTATATTGGTCAGGCAAATGTTGTAATAGGGTTTCCAGTTGGCCATAGTGGGCCCTATCATCTCTAGCCAGCAGTGCTTGCGTGTTGGCTATGCGCCAGTGATTGGCTGCCTGCGCAGCTACCCTTTTGCCAGAAGCGTCCAGTAATTTGGATTCTTTATCAGGGGGTGGCGCATCCCCGGAGGTTTGCAAGTTGGCGCGCTTTCTAGCACTAGAAACTACTAGAGAATCCAAAGGCAGCTGTCCCTTAATGTAAGCAGGGTCCTCAAGGGCAGGTCTATATTTTTTAATCGATTCTAGGGTTAAGAATCCTGGCACGTACGGGATCTTTGAACACTTCAGGGGCATGCTTAATGACTCCCTTGATCATTGGCAATATTTGCACTGTCTTTTGGGACTGTTCGAATGTATCCAAATGGAAGTCCTCCTCTGCTGTGTCGGAGTCCATTGTGACGCCGTGATAAACGGCCGTCCTATTAAGCAGTTGTCCAAAACCAATATTATCGTCTGGGGGAGATGGTTTTGAGGGGTATGACTGGGGGCTTGGGAGGTCTGGTAGATCTGTTGGGACAGGGTACTCCCAATCATCTTGTGGTGGGTTGTCTGGATCTGTGAAGGGGTCATTTGGGTTACCCCCACCCCTTGGCCATCATCATCATCATCATCTGGAGGTGGTGTATGTGGTGGAGAAGTTATAGGCAGAGGTGGTGTAAGAGATTTAGGGAGAGGAGGTGGGTTAGAAGGAAGTACAGGAGAAGAAGGAGGCATAGGTGATGTAGCAGTCCTTCTTTTTCACAGGCACTGGAGTGGCAGGTGCTGTGTCTAACTTCCTCTTCTTACATGGCACCGCTGTGACATGTCCTGTTTCAGGATTAATATAAATCTTTTTCTGCTTAGGATTGACAGGATCCGGGTGAAAAAGTTCCTCTTCATCGGGAACCGCCTTCGGTGCCGATTTTTTCGGTTCCGAGCGTGGCTGTTGTTGAATTTTATGGTCTTTGGCCTTAGGAGGCGTGGTAGAGTCCTTAGGCTTGTCTTTTGGTTCCGAGGGTCTTGGTTTCGGAGCCGAAGCGGGATCTTTAGGCTTGGAAGCATTGGAAGCTGGCCTATTCACGGACCTCGAGATTTTCGGGGCCGATTTGTCTTTGGAGGTGGAACGTTTCGGAACCGATTTCGGAGCCGAGTGTTCCTTTGGCTTTGGTGCCGAAGGTGCCGGCAGGACGATTATGTGAGGTTTGCTCGGTCCCGAGCTACCAGAAGGCTTGTCTTTTTTCTTCAGAGCGGGGCCTGGAGGCGGGGCTTCTGAAGTGTGTTTTCGGTCGCAACTGGGGCCCACAGGCGAAGTCTTGACCAGTGCCTTTGGGTTTTGGTGGTGGGGTTGGGGTAGGGGCAGTAGTACTCACTCGTTGACCAGGAGTGATGGGTTGTCTGAGTTGTCTGCCTCTGACACAATTTCGAGAGCTTCGGAATCTTCTTCTGGGACCTCCGGGCCTTCGTCGAAGATGCTCTCCGGTTCCGGAGCTGATCTCTGCGCCATGATGTGACGTCGAGCCCTTCGATCTCGAATAGTCTTCTTCGATCGAAAGGATGTGCAGGATGGACAGCTGGACTCGTCGTGTTCAAATGAGAGGCACAGGTTGCAGACCTTGTGATGGTCACTGTGCGGGAATTTAGCGCCACACTGGGGGCATTTTTTGAGTGGCGTCCTTTCCATGAGCCGTAGGCCTTACAGAGTGGATAGGCCCAGCGGCCCGTGTCGACGACCGGAATCGAGCCGATGAAAGGCGCGTCGAAGATGAAGATGTTCTAAGTCAATCTGAAGAGTTTGTGGAAGTTTTGCGCAAAAGTCGAAAAAGTTTGAAATGGAGATTTCGAACCAGAGCGCAAAAATTGCATCCGAACCCAATGGCTGAAAAAAACAGTCTAAGGATGGAGTCGATGCCCATGCGCACTATCGTCCAAGGGAGGAGTCACCTATCTCGTGACTACAAAGACTTCTTCCAAGGTGCAAGCATCCGAGCCCAACACCAGATGGCGATCTAATGCAAGTGTGTGATCTGCAGCTCATATGCCTCGAACATATCGGTTTCCCTGCCATCTGAGATGGGCCACAACCACCGCCATCACCTTTGTGTGAGTGAGGTGAAAGGGAAGAACCACAAACTGGTAGTGTTCGGAACCTTATGTGAAGTGCTGATACTTCCTGTGTGACTGCAGGATAGGAATGTGGGAATAGGCATCCTGCAAGTCAACAGAGACCATCCAGTCTTCAGCTTCCAGCACAAGTAGAAACTATGTAAGAGAAAGCGTTCTGTGATTTCCTTATTGAGGAACCAGTTCAGAACCCAGTAGTCTAGGATTGCGTTAGACCTCTGTCCCTTTTGGGGACCACAAAGTATTGGTAGTAGCACCTATAAACCCGTTCCTGCTCTGGAACCAACTCCACTGCACCCTTCATAAGCAAGGATTGAACTTCTTGTTGGAGGACACACAGATAATGTGGGGAGAGGGCACCTGAATAATGAGGGGAGGGATGGGGTGTCTGCTTAATGGGTAGGGCATACCCCCTTTCCACAATTTGAAAGACCAAAAGGTCTGACGTGATGGTCCTCCAAGCTTGTGGGAAGTAGGATACCCGTCCTACAATGGCTAGGATGTGTTCATGAAAGGTGAAACTAGGGCTGCTTCCCTGCGGTTCCTGATGAAGAGAGGGAGGGAGGGAGAAGGAAGGCAGGGGTTCACCCTTTGTCTCGTCTTTTATGTAGTTTTTAAAGGGGGTTTGCTGTAGTGGGTGGCCGTACTGTGGACGGCCCGAAAGGAGAAATCCATGCTGAAGTCTCAAAGCCTCCAAAACTGATGCGGTTTTGAATTTGAAGACCTAGAAACATGGCCATGCCTTGCTGTCCTTGAACCTCTCCAATGCAGAATTGAATTTTGCACCGAAGAGGCGAGAGCCATTGAATTGGAGATCCTTCAGAGTGATTTTTGCACACTGGGTAAAAACTGAGTTCTGCAGTCAGGCATGGTGGTGTAGAGATAGCCATCCCCATGGCCCTTGCAACTTAATGCAGCTTGCCCATCCTCTATCAGCTCAGCTAAGTGGGGATGAAGATCGTCTGATAGGTTAGGAATGACTGCATGTGCTGGATCCACTAGAGCATGAACATATCTTCCAAGGAGACAGGTGGCATTACTGGTTTTGAGGGCCATGCTTCCTGTAGAGAACATCTTTTGAGCAAATTGCTCAGTTTTCTTTGACTCTCTGTCAGATGGTGTGGTGGCAAGGGCTCCGAGTAACAGCTTCAAGGAGCAAGAAACCTCCACTACTAGGCTCTCTGGGGATGGAGATGAACGTGGGATCACAGGAGCTGGCTTAGATCTGGGGGTGATGGCTCTTGAAATCATGGAAGAAGTCGTCAGTTTCTCCCAGATCACTAATATGTGCACTGTTGGGCCTCATTAAAAGGAGGTAATAGTTCCAACATAGGAGGCTGTTAGGATATTGGACTTTGCTTTTACGGATGGAAGTTGCAGGTCCATCATGTTCACTGCTCGCCTAATGCCTGAATGGTAGGAGGTCACCTCAGGTGGTTAAGTCCAGTCAGGAAAAGAAGATCCCACTTTGGGGAAGTACAAAGCCCATTTGCATCTCTGAAGTCCCCGCAAAATGTGGGTTGAACGGGAATTCACTATCTGCATCCTCCTCCGGACTGGGTTGGTCATGAGGAACTTCTTCTCTGAAAAAGTATCGGCCTTCCTTTGTCAGTCTCTGTGCCTCTTTTCTGCAGCAATGAAGTGGTAGGTTTATCAGGGACGAGATCCTGGCAGAGATGGTTGCGGCACCAGCAGAGTCAGAGGGAGTGGTTGCAGTGGAGGCCGCTGTTGTGCCGGTGGATCTGGCTGCAAAGGGGTAGGGCATGGGTAATCCTCCAAACAAGAAGCCCATGGATCCATCGGGCCAGCTTGCGCTCCAGAGGGGATCGTGATCTGCGGAAGATGTTGAACACTGCATTCAGAAACAAGGCCGGCTTTAGCGCTGGTGGTGCCTGGTGTGACAATGCCCCCCCCCCGCCTCAATGACCCCCTCCATCATGGATTTCCTCATTGCCAACTTTTAACACTGCCTCTCAAGTCTTCATAAACACTCTCTCGCCGATGTAATTAATTAGTTTTATAGCGTTACTTTTAAAAGTGAAGGGTGCCAGGGCAATTTACATAACGCACAGAGACAATCAATCATAAGTGTGTAAATCAGTGTATAGGAAACGTTACACGAGACAGGACTACAAGGGGTAGGATTCACATTTCATCCATACTGGTAGGCAGAATATTTTAAGAGTGCTTGGCCTGGAGATGCACACACGCTGAATTTAAAACGTAACACCATAGTTGGGGGTTCTCTTTAATTATAAGAATTGATTTACATCCAAATGAACCCTTTGTGCAACATTAGGATAATGAAAGACTGGGGAAAACATCATAACGCTCTAATCTATACTCTTCAGTTTGCATGCAGTTCTTTGATTAAAGTTAATAGCTCACTATTAGGATTTTAACTTATAAACTGCAAGTAACAAAAGAAATGTTTCTGACAAAAGCAGAAACCCACTGACCTATTTATATTATATTTACTTTGTGATCTGCATGGTACATGCTATTTGCAGCAAGCATATTAACCCTCTGCGCTACATTACGAAGAATCAAAACTTCCACAAGTCAAAACTTCCAATAGACAAAACTCTGATCTCTCTCTAGGAAGAACATTAATCACCGGGGTTATCTTGATATTTGTATTGTTGCCTGAAAATTGCTGTAGGCCAGGAACAAGGCAGCAGGTGCTTTTAAAAACATAATATACTTGCAAACAGGTGCCCCCACCTGAAGTCAACACCCGGTGAGGTGGCACCGGTCGCACCGCCCTAGAGCCGGCCCTGTTCAGAAACATGGACGGATTCGTCCGAGGTGTTGGAAACTCTTGGTAGAGCTTATCAGGCTGTTGTAGTCAGCACTGCAGGTGGTAGGGTCTCTGGGACTGGCACCAGGTCGTATGGAGTCGTCGGCAACAAATTCTCCGAGTTCAGTTGCTTGTTCTAGATCGGATGCCGAATGCGGCGAACTTAGCGGTCCTGGCTACTTCCTTCTCAACGTGTGGCGGAGAGATTCATACCTCCTTACCCTCTCCTGTTGCTGAAGATCAGTGAGGACTACAACTTTAATGTGACTTGCATCATCAAGCGTTAAGAAAACATCTAACATAAAGTCCCGTCTATAGCAACATCCTAAGGATTCAGAGCTCCCTGATATCTAACATCAGAATAGCAACTTCTCTAGCATTATTCAGGAAAAGCAAAGACAGTAATATCAGACATCACACTGTATAAATACCATCTGAATTATTTATACTAATTATCTATATACAATTCATACTCCATCAGATTAAAAACTCAAACATTCCACATTTGAAAGCCTTCTTGCTGCTAAATTCCTGCACTCATCCGCTGCGTTCTCACATAGCTTCCTATCTATACTTACTGTCATGCCATAGCCACCTTACCATGATGTAGATCTCAACAAACAAGCACGTTTTCATATTTGGTATGCATGTCTTAACTTGCAAATCTATTCTTAAGCAACAACTGAAAATCTTTTTTTCTAACGTATTCTATCTCAAGGAGCATTGTGAACATGTGCATTTTATTTAATTTCAACGATGTTTAAATTCCTTCATGTAAAGGGTATTGCAACCTTTCATTGGGTGTGACCAGAACTAAATAATAACTGAAAAAAGAATAAATAAGCGATGGGCAAAGATAAGAGGGAAAAGAAAAGAGCCCAAATATCATGGCAGAATTCTGAGTGATTCCTAGGAGGGGAGAGGTGCTGCTGCGCTGAACCACTCCTAGTGCTGAGGAGAGTATTGAGCCCAGGCAACTTCTACATCAGGTTTGTGTGGAGTGGTGGGCTGCCACGAGGTCATGTAGAGGATAGGGGCAGGGACAGCCTACAGGAGATGAATGTAGCTGTTCAAAGCAAAAGAAGATGCACATTGTGCTGAGCCAGGATGAGAGTTGCAGGGCAAAGTTTCCGGCATTTTATGAACAGTTGTGATATCTGTAAATTTTTCTCTTTTATCCTAGATCAGGCTGTTTTGTTTTTATACCTCCGTAAATTCGACAAGATCATTGCAGGAACGCTATGTTTTTGTTTCTGAACTAGCACAATACAAGGCTTGGCTGGATAGGACAGCATACAAAGAACTCCACAAGCATGTGCAAGAGCACAAGCCTTGGCATCTGTACTCCAACAAAGGGCTTACCAACCCTCTTATGAAACATCTGCAGAAGCCCAGACCTCAGTTCCTTTACTTCTCGCTGGATGTTTAAGGATAACATGGAATATTCACTATTTGAGGGAGCTATACCTACTTCAGTAATCCAAAAACGTACTTCTGTTTTAGGCAAACAAAATTGTTTCTACTTTTTAAGAAAAGGCATGGGATTGAAATTCTAGACAGAAAAGCGAGGCTGGTATGAAAGCAGGATTGTTCTCCTTCAAACCATTTTCAGTAATCATATATCATGGATAAAACGAAACCTATCACATGATTTAGTCATGTGTTTATTGCTTCAGGTTTGAAACCATTAAGTGTAAATGTTACATCATAACAGCACAAGAATCAATAATGGTCACAGTGACGAAAATCCTGCTCAAGTTAAGACAAAATATATACAAAATAAAGTAGAAAATGAAGCGCAGAGTATGCAAAGACACTCGTATTCGCTGTAAATGCAACATATTATTCTGCAATCAGCAGGCAGGTACAGCATACAGCAAAAGCAACATTTCACTGAAGCAAACCAAGTTTAATTTAAAAAGAGATGTAGTCCATAGAATAATAGATAAAAAAAAGATTTTGGGGCTCCATAGGGCAGTACAAAGATCAGGATCACGGTTCCACTTTCAATATTTTGGCCTTTTCACTTCGACCCTGCAACAGGAAATAAAAACGATTCAATAAACTCCACAGAAATGCATTTCTCCAAACATTCCTTCTGAACACAAAACACAACATCAACAAACTAGGAATCCAGCTGAGACTTGGATACAGGAATACTTTTGTCTATGCAAACTACCATGGATAATTGAAATGCAAAATTTACATTCAAAGTGGATTTGGTACTTATTTCTTACTCTGCCTCTTTCACACATGATCGGTAATTACCAGTGTCAGCAAGAAGGTTTGGGAAAACATGTAAAAAATAACCAGAATGCAGTCCTTTTAAGGACATTTTGTCTTGCGCGGCACCTGCTACATAAGGTGAAGGATGCAGGCTAAAAATTAAAAGTACTAGGATCGCCATGGAGGCAATTTTTCTTCACTTTGTTTGCTCTTCGCGCCAACTTGTTGGGAATCTGGAAGGGAAAAACAGCCTACCCAATAACCTTCCCTCAAGCTAATATGTTGCTCAGAACCGACTGGCAGAACACTGCATCTTTCTGGAAGCTGTATCCAGACAGCAAGAATTGTTGTTCATTTGTCGCCCTATAATTAAATAGTTTTTCTCCATTTGATGTACCTGCGGGTCTAGCTAGCGCTATATAAAACTTATAAATAAATTAATGTGAAAGTGAGTTCTTTAGAACACTACTAGTACTCTTCTGGAACAAGTCGCTATGGAGCCTCACTGCTTCTAATGTCATAGGATACTAGACCGCAGAGGACGCAAGAGACTATTAACCTGAAAATGTAAGCTTTAGCCTCTTTACTTTTCTCAGTAAGACCACCCAATGGTACAAATAGATACTCTGAATCACAAGGGCACAATTGTCGAGCCCAACGACATCTGGCCTTTTCCTTAGCTGTAGAAGCATGGTGTTTGGTATGAAAACCAAGGGAACAATTTATTGATTTAATTATATTTTTCAGTTTCTTCAGTATACAGTAATGGATCAAGTGAAGCAAAGCTCTGTCTGAACTTTGTCCGCCTGGAAAACAATACAAGGCTAAGAGGAAGAAAGAACTTGAAACTTGCCAGTCTTTCTGGTAGGGTTGATCGCCACTTAAAAAGACCACCAGCCATCTCAGTAAGCGTCTGACACAGGAACCCATAGGTTCAACTGGCTTATGCATGAGGCCTATGCATGATACCTCATGACTTCATTTTTAAAATGATGATGCGAGATATATTCAAGTAAGCAGCAATGGCTTGAAAGTTATACAAATGGGAATCAATTTTAATCGTGAATAGCAAATTCATCCTTTCAGAGTGGTGAAAAATCTCAGTAACTACTACTGCAGAGCAGAACAACTGATTAACCTAAGAGATGTCATAATATAACTAGACTCACTTATGAGTCGGCTCTGGCATCAATCAAGACACTAATAACAATGTATAACCGTACAGATAGGACACCATGTCATCGCCTTGAAAATGTCTGCTCGCAGGACATTTCATAGTAATGCAGCTGTAGCTCTTTACCTCTTGTAGAAAATGTCTTAGGGTTATCATTTAATATCTTACTCATTAACTAATAAAATAGAAAAAAGCAATACACTACCTTGAAATAGACTGTTTAGAAGTAGGCAAACCCATTCTGAGAGGCCAAATTTCAGAAGCATATTCCCCAATATTGACAGCCTAAAGATGTCACTTTGCTTGGTATAAAGGACCGATGAGTATGAGGAACTTCTCTGTTAGAATGAAAAGCTGTAAGGTTCCTGGGAATTCAATGCTTGGATTTCACTAACCTTTTGAGAAGATGTTGTCATCACTAGAAAAAAGTAGTCTACAAGGACAGATGCTATAATAAAGTATTATGAGTGGGCTCACAAAGAAGAGGACATAAATTTAGCCCAAACTACAGTACTTTCCCAAAAGGGGGAAGGTCTCCTTGCTGTTGGGTACACATCTTTTATCCCTGCTACGAAATATTTAAGCACATGAATGGTAAAGAAGGAAGTTTGTGATGGTCTTTTCCTGTATACTACTATAGCTGACAGGTGTACTTTGATGAATGAGAATTAAACATCTGCCTTTGTCAGAATGCCAGTATGGCAGCATTGCTTCTTTTTGACAGGTGGTTGGATTGAATACATTTTCCGACACCATATGCAGTATAGCTTCCATTTAAAAACAAACATTCGTTTTAGGTCTAGCCTGGGCAGCGCATTAGCTGCTCTGCGAGGCATGCTGTATTCAGGTATGGACTTGAAGCTCCGCCCACTCTCTGCCAATCTTTTCAATTGGCTTCTGCTACTGTCCCTTCTAAATGGTTGCTTCTGATTTGTTAATAGGCATGTTTGTCATGCCTCAGCAACGTCTTGTCTGCATTTGTAACCTACCATGAGCATTGGACATTTTACTTGTGTTGTTACAGTCTGTTTTAGCTACAGTTTGTGGGCGCGATTTTCTTTAATGTCTTTAATCTAGCTGCTTTTGCAGGCATGACAGGCTCTCCCTAACCCACCCTGTTTTCAGGACAGCATGGCACCTTATCATGGTCACTGTGGTTTAGATTTAAAAAATGCTGCACAGCTCAGCACTTCTGCACACGTTATGCTGCTTAAAAAATACTTTTTATTTTTAAAAACTCCCCATACTGCGCTGTTACTTTACTGGTGGCCTCACCATTCTTTAAAAGAGATGCGTCTTTAAAAAAAAGGGGCGTGGCTGACATTAAAGTGAAAGCGCGGCATTGGGTGCTTTTCCAACAACCAAAAAAGGTGTTTGTCAACTTGACAAACAAATGTTTTTTTTCCCGATAAAAGCACCCCATACTGCGCTTTCACTTAAATGGCTGCCGTGCACCTTTTTTTAAGACGCGGGCCGTCTAAAGAAAGGGAGTGGCCGCCATTAAAGTAAAAGCGCGGCACTGGCCGCTTTTACAGACAAGCATTTGGATAGCACTAGGTCTCACATTTGCAACAGTTTAAGCTATTAGCATTGTAAATGACGATGCCTTTTATTTATGTTTTAAAAACCAAAACATAAATAAAAAGCATCGTCATTTTCAATGCCAATAACTAAAACTTGCGTAAATGCGAGGCCTATTGCATTGCAAATGCTTGTTTAATTTGGTGGTAATTTTTCTTCCTTCAGAATACTCACTTGTCAGGCAGGTTTAAATACCAATACTGAATGAATTCAGGAGCCAAGTTATAAAAATTGGTAGCTGGGATGGTAAATCGCCCCCTGATATGTAGTGAAGTGGTTCAGTTTGCTTAGAAATTCAATATGTGGCTATCTGACAGGTAGATATGGTTGATGTACCACCACTGTCTCAGCTATTAGTATCATTCTTGCTCTGTAATGACTCGGCTTTCTCAGAGTTGATAGAATTGAAGGAAACTGTGGAATAGCATGAATACATTTCCATCAAAAGGTTAATACATAAAAAGCCTTGTTCCTGAAACATGTACACAAAGATTTGGCATCTTTTCTTTTCCACACATGCAAATATCTCCATTACAATAAAACCCAAATCGCAAAAGATTTCCATAAGAATGTCATCAGTTAAGATCCATTCACAATTCTCTAACACAGACTTTAGAGACAAATTACCGGTCAGCAATCAGTTTCAGAGCCAGATCGACTGAACGTTTAATGAGAGAGCACTAGTTTTCATACCACCCTGCTTATAGAGATAATGCATTGTTGTGGTGGTGTCCATCTGATCATAACTCTCACCCCTATCAGAAATGGAAGAAAAGAACTTAACACCAATAGAATGATATGACCAGAGTCCTTGAATTGTTAGATGGTCAAGACCAGAACCCTATCCCACTATGGAGACATCCAAAATTCTAATGGAGCTGATCTTCTACGGGTTGTGAATATATGCAAAATAAAGGTCTATGGCGTCAGTTTCTTGCATTGTAGCCATCTCTGATGCAGAATCAATATTAAAAAAGTTTCTTTCTTCATCCATTCCTATGTCTGAGTTGCAGGAAAGACCAGAACTCCTTGAATGTATGCATTTTCCTCTCGTGCCCGAAGAACAAGCTACAGTGCAATTTAATAGAGAAGGATCTTTGTTTCTGCACGAATGAGGTATAATTGGAATATTGAAAGCAGTTGGAAACTTTAATGTGTTTCACTCTAAGATCCAACACCTTGTTATATGCTCAGAAAATAGGAGGTTCTGTCGGGACAGAGGCTTCAAGCAAATTGTTACAGTTCAAACTGGCATATATGCTTTTATTGGCCTCCAGAGCATACAGGCAAGCACAGAGATTCCCACGCACAAGGGAGTAGGTAATTCATCACCCATCCTTCACTTATGTATGACCGGATACCTGCAACCTGCTGTTCTCGTCCTTACCACTTCTGCCTTAGGGATAAACAGACTTGGGAGCAAAAAACATAACTAACTAGAATCCACCAGACTGGCAGAACACCTGAAAAGAAGTGGTCCAAATCAACCAGCAGAAATGAGAAGTTTCAAATGAGTTCACAGTTGAGAGTTTCCATCAGAACAAAGGAGTGAAAAGAGATTTTGATTTCAAAACGTAATCCCACACTTTAGGTGCGTATAATAGGTCAGTTACGCAACCCTTCATTTCACTGGACGTCTTCCTTTCAAAGGTGCTATGTATTCCTAGGATTTCTTTAATGCAGGGTTCCCAAGCTAGATATGGATCTTCATTTGGTTGTTCCCTGTGAAATGGCCCACTTGAATCTTCACAGATAGTTCCAATTTTACTTGTAGGCTTGTGGAAGTGTGTGATAGTGCATCATTTTCTAACAGCAGTTTAGTTCAGTTTTATGTTCTAATGTAAACATAAGGAAAGACGGCAAACCAAGGTTCTTAGTCAAATATGTACACATACTACATTTCAAGGGTAATAAAGGATGTGAGAGTTTGCTAAAATAGGGAGGGAAGCACTAATAATTTTCTTCTAGACAAAGGGATCTGATATACTTCCTTTTAACAGCTCGGATGGCCCCTGGGGGATGGGAGTGTTTGCTACTTGGAACCACCACTACTGTCTCACTGCTGAAAAACCGGCCCCAGTAACAAAAACGCCCCCCATGGGGTCCAAATCCGGCCCCCACCCTGGTGGCCCACTGGGGAAACATCCGGTGCCCGCTACGGCCAGTCCGACCCTTTTCTCTTTGGCTTCAGATAAAGGAAAAACAGTCAAGGCTGCCCAGTGTCTCGTGTCTTTCATGTTTATGTGAAAGGCTTGGGGATTGATGGCACCATGTAGTTTCACAGGAGAGAGGGAACACTGCACACCCAATGTTGTAACTGCCATACCCTTTGACAGCAAACGTTCATGCCCTTATGTTTACATTTATTTCTTTGACAAGCTCACAGCCTATTTTTAGGAAACCCCTAATACCAACCTACTCTGATAAGTTATTTTCTGGCTAAGAAGGGAGCACTCTCCATCCTTTTTCTTGTGTGATCACACGTACAGACAATTTAGTTCATAATCCAAGTTTCATAAGCTGACAATGTAACAAATCAAGTCTTCGAAAAGTTCATCCATGTTGTTACTCACCCATCTGCCTCCAACTTCTTTCGCTTTTCAATAATCTGGAAAACGATAAAAATGAATTACTTTTGAAGTAATCTAAACATTGTCTAAGATTACAAGCAAAAGTAGGAAAAACTCTCAACCTGGAGGTCTCGCCAATAAAGAATAACTTTTCCTCATGTCAGTGCTAACAAGTGAACAAAGTGCCTGTTCTTAATAAATGCCAGTAAAGCAACTGCATTAGCCTTCATCGGATGTCAGCACAGACAGCAAGACAAGTGCAGAGTCTCAATCCTATCCTTTGCTTAACATATCCATTACTCACTTTTCAGGGTCTATTATGTCTATTCATCCTACATGAACACAGTCTCCCAATATGAGAGGACAGGTTTAACTGCTTTATCTACAAAAATCCCAGTGTAATAAGCACTTTCTGAATGTGTAACCTCTAGGTTCCAGTTTCAAAACAAGGCTTTTATCCTTCTGACATGACTACAATGACAATCAAAGCCTTCACAATCTAGTCTGTACATAACCTCTCACAAAACGCAACTGACTTTTAAAGGTACAGGAGAAGGGCATGTTCAAAAAGGCTGGGACATTCATGTCCAGCACCATGACTTTCCCCTTAATTTGTTTCAGTGCCCTCACCTGCTGTTGATGGTTGATATCAAACACTAACATTTCTAACTTACTTCACAGTCACTAATGCTACATTACTTAAAACCACCATGCACCAAATCAGTCTGTAAAGTGCCCTGTATAAATACTATTACATTATGCAATAGCTCACAGAAAGAAAGACATTGAAAGAAAATGATAGAACTATTTGAGACTCTTCTGGATCGATCACACAAACCAGAACAAGATCAAAAATTTGCTGGGAGACCGAATATACAATTGTGTTGAAGTATCTACGTTGTTCACAGAGACAGAGCAGGGCTTGGGCTGTACTTTGACCAAGCTCTTCATGACCAAACCAAAATCATAGCAAGACAAATAATGAGACCCATTTACAAGAAAAAGGGCACTAGGAAAGAGCCAGATGCTATCACATAAAGTGCAAAGTTTTTTATTTCCAAAGGCACGAAGCAAGCATGTGGCAAGTTTAGATGAAGAAATATCCCACAACAGAGATGCGCTACATAATGTCCATGTGACACCAATGTCAAAATAAATTATTCCAATTTGGATCAGCATCCAATTAAGCCACTTCTGCTCAACCCTTGCAACTAAGAGTCACCCAGAAATACTGCCCCTTTCTCATCACAATGAAGAGCATCACAAGAACACTCACTGCACTGATCTTTTTCCACTGTCGGTCCAGCTCGGCTTTCTCATTAGTCTCTTTGAAACGTCTTGTTTTGCGCCCCTCTGACATCTTGATGCCATATTGGAAAGCAGCTCTGCGAGGTAAGAGAAAGCATGACAACTGAGAAGGATTGCTTTTGCTCATCACAAAAAAAAAGTAGATAAAAAAAGAACCTGTAAGACCTTGATAAACTATTATGGGGACGATTTATTGCAGTTCTTTGTTTTTGTAACTGGCTTTATATTGGTAGTATATAGTAAAAGTATTCTTTTCTATATAACTTGCTCCCAATTTCTGGTAGTGTGGTAACAAAACAGCATATTTTATATCACCTCTTAACGAGACATGTAATACTTTCTCTCTTCTACTAATCATGGCTATCAATTCACCATGAGACATCACTTTGCCACTTGCTCAATCTCTAGAAGTGATGTTGCACTGTAAAAATAACATTACTAGTTACTGAGGAAGAGGGAAGGGCATTCAAGTCTGCTTCCACTGCAAAGTTGTGTGACAAGAAGCTTTAAAAACTAAACCAGATCATCACTTGGAAACAAGGCCGCTATTTTATGTTTAAGAATTTTCATTTCCAAGTCAGGCTGTACCTTGCATTGCAACGACAATCTGAGCTATGGAAGAAGAAGGCCCTTTTTTAAAATATCATTTTAAAAACAGCTTGTCTTTTAGGCTGTACCACACCTATAGATACAAGGGGCACACAATTAAACCCACTGCAATAGACTGAACATATTAATGATCAAATAAGCAGGCTTAGTTTCAATTTCAACTCTCATTTCACATTAACTGCAGTTTATGTGATTATATCAATGGAATTTCAAATGGGAAACTGGAAAATATATTCAAGGTGATTCTAATATTTGATGCAATGCTTCTTAAAAACTAATGGGTATCTGACTCTACCCGCAAACAGCTTAGAAAAATAATCACTAATAAGAAAGAATTTGAATCCCTTGGTCACTGGATCTGGCCCTCCCTCTCCCCATTCCAGGTACAACAGTATGTAACTTTGGGTTCCATTTTGATCATGATTTGCCTTTGTCATTAAAATTAGTAAACTAGCTCCCAATTGTTTTCTAATTTTTAGAATTCTAAGAACATTTGTAACCACGCTCCCTAAAAGTTCCCATTCTTTGACTGCCCAGTCTACCATAGTCAGTAGACTACACCACTGTAATGCTCTTTCTTGATGCCCCTGAATACATAATCCAGCGCCTCCGACAATTACAAAACACAGTTGCCAGAATTGCCTTGTCTCTACCTAAACGTTCTTCAGCATCTGCAGCACTTAATGCCCTCTACTGGGTCCTCTTGAAAAACTGCAACATGTTTAAAGTACTTTGTCTAGTTTTCAATGTTACACACAATTCAAGCCACTTTTACAGTCACAGGAAATTCAACTCATATAAGACATTTCAGAGCCTGAGGTCTGCCTCAGTCCTTCGACAGAAGGCTGCCCTTTTTCAATGCCTGAAGCTCGCCTCTGGAACTCTCCAGGGGGCAGTAAAACAGTAATCTCCGTTGTTCAGTGTACGTTAAAGGCAGAAGTGTTTACCAGACTATTAAAATAGTGAGGGTAAAGCTGGAGCAGTGAGGAGGTTTTGGAGTGGAGTACATTTGCTTAGGGTTGCAAAAATAGTAGATATGGGTGAAAACGCAGACAAACAACAGAATGAATCTTCCAGAAATTCCCACTCACTTGGGCAAAGCCTCTTTGTTGTTCATATAATCACTGTATTCTTCCTGAGTATCAAAGTCCCAGCGTCCCAGGGGGCCCTTCTTATTGCCCTGCAGTGAGAATCAGGAAAAAAACAGGAATAGAAGTAACTGACATTTAACTAACATTTACTTATTAGACTAACATAAGTAGAGAACAATCATTGACCTTAAAAAAAACGAATTTGTCAATTTTAATTCACAAAATCAAAATTTAACAACAATAAAACGTATAGACAAACTGGTTACAATTTTCACAAAATATCATTGACATAAGTAGCAAAAAAGTTTTGTAATTATCAATATAGCACATTATTCCCTCAATCAGGATTCAGACTTACTGTCCCTTTTGGTAGCAATAATAGGAAAAGGAGTACTGCACACGCCCATGCATGTAGTGTATCCAAGTAACAATTGCAAATACAGAGTTAGTTAAGATCTGTGATGGAGGATGCACCCTTTTCTCAGTCACAGTTGGTCACATTCGTTTAAGTTTAGTTTTAGGATAGAGGCAACTATAATAACGTCCATGAGCTGTGTGCTACTACCAGCAGCATGGCTTTTTGTGCTAAGCAGCTTTACACTACTGTTATGTTACATGGATTTGTAAAGCGCAGTAATCTCCCTGTAGGGATCCACTCAGCATGAGCCCTGAATGAGACAGAACCGTTGTAATATAGGGGCTTGTAAATAGTCATATTTCCCCGATTTCCATACGTAGTCAGCATGCAAGTGGTTACTGACCTCATTTACTTTGCTTTTCTTAAGTCAGAGCATATTTTCGAATAGAAAAAAATAAGTGTGGGGGACAACACACTCTTTGAAAGACATCGTACCTGGTCCATTTTGCTATAATCCACCTCTTCATCACTATCCACCGCCATATCGTCCATTCTGAGAAGAAAAATAAATGGTTTGCACATTAGAATTGACTTCCAAGACATAAACCCCTTCTCCTGGCCATAGTTTCTGCAACATCACAACTTTCCTACACCCCGATTACTCAGTGTTAACGATTATTGTGGTAACTTTCTGAACCCTGGTGTTGCAAGGTTTACACAGTTTGTTTTGCAAGATGTTCAAATCTAATTGAAGGCTTAAAAAGGGTCTCAAAGGGGTGCAGCGTATCGTATGCAACCCTAAGGGACCCACACTCAAATTACACATGGACTGCCACAGCAGGCTGCTTGACATGGTGAAAACTTGGCATGTCACACTCCTGTGTATAATATATGTAAGTCACCCCTATAGCAGGCCTTTCAGCCCTAAGGCAGGGTGCATTATATTTTATGTGAGGACATATCTGCATGAGCAGATATGCCACTGTGATGTCCAGTTCTATTACTGGATACTGAAAGTGAGCAAGGAAGCCATCTTAAGGTATGTACTGAGCACTGTAACATATTGTGTTTGGTATCAAACACCTCATATTAATAAACCCACACCGATTCCATTGATTGATTTATTAATACATGCACCTAGAGGTAACCTCTGAAACCTACCAGCCCTCTGGAGTGCTGGCTGACTGGTCCAGTTCAGCCTGCCACCACAGACGAGTTTCTGACCTCCAGGAGTGAGAGTCCATGCTCACAGTAGGCCAGGAACAATGCCTGCTCTGGAGGGAGGTGGTTTACCCCTCTTCCAGGAAGGCTGGTAAATTAGGAGTCCAAGAGAGGGAGCTTCAACGAGCCCATTGCCTTTGGTATGTAAATTTGGCTTCCGTCAAGGGTGAGGGGATACCAGTCCCCCTCAGCAGGCCCCATTTGGTACCAGCACAGGTTTGAAAATTAGTAGCCAGAGAGGTGCGTCACCTTGGGGGGTGGCAGAATTAGGAACTCTTGGACAAGGTTATGCAAACTTCCCACAGGAAGTGGTCATAGAGGGGCCATAGTGTCCTCAGGGGTAATTAGCTCATTGGCTACTACCCTACACTCCCCCAATGCCCCTACATCTAGTATATAGGGGAGACCCTGGAACCAGGACCTAAGCTGAAGGAGGACACTGAAGAGCAGCAAGAAGCAAGGCCTGTGGAGAAGCAACTGACTTGGCGCCAACCCTGCCAGTCTGTCTGCTGTTCCTGACAAACTTGCACCAACGTTTTCGTGTCCTGCAGCAGCTGAGCCTCCAAAAGCCTGGGAGGACTGCCTGCCTTCAACAAAGACCCAGGAACTCCTGTGGAGTAGCGGAGCTTCTTCCCTGCATTCTGCAGGCACTCCAAAAGAACTGCGAGGACTCTGGACCGCTGCAAACCCAACACGGAAAGCACCACTAACTGCACCAGTACCCCCCTAGCCTGGTTTGAAGTGTGTCAACAGTGCCAGCGTGGTGCCCCGACCCTCCAGAAACAAAGCCCACCTTGGGTTGGCCCAGGGTGGACTCACCGCCACCGGCTTCAGCCTCTTTGTGCAGGCCCCTTCCACCGCGAGTGTCTCCGGTGACCAAAACCCAACTCCTCAGAACACCCCTGCACCTGGCCGCCCGGCCCAAGGAGAAGCGGACCAAAGGTGTCCCCACAGCCTCGTGGGACCTGAGCCCCCCTTGTTGGTTCAACCTGACTGGTCTCCCAGTCCCAGCTTGCAGACTCTTTGCAACCGGACCGTTCTACATTGAAGTGAACTGGACACCCGACGCCGTAACACACCTCTGCACAGACGCCTCAGAGCCTCCCGATGTGACCTATGTGGCCTTAGACCTTGCCCCACGTCCAGGATATTGGTTCTGTAAGTTGCGGTGAAGTGCCTGAATGCAGTACATATTTTTCCCTCATAGGATAACATTGGGCACCTGACGCTGAAACACATCTCTGAACCTGGACGCCCCAGAACCACCCAAAATGACCTGTTGGTGTGGCCTTGGACCTTGCCCCATACTCACCTTAAGTCCAGGAGATTGGTCCCTTAGGTCACCGTAAAGTGCCAAAAGCAGTACATGTTTATCCCCCATAGGATAACATTGGGCACCGGACGCTGAAAAGCACCTCTGAACCGGGCCGCCCCGGGTTGCCGGTAATCAATGGATGGGCTCCAACTCCACTTTAAGCTATTGGTAAGCCCACAATAGGTCTTTTGCAACCAGACAGTTTGCACTGTCTGGTAGGAGTGACATAAAAAGCTTTAATTTGAATAAAACCCCTTCTGTGCAGGGTGCTCTGATGCTGTTTAAAACAAAAAACGCCAATAACGTCACTGCATAATTATATAATTAGTGCGGGTTGTAGCTTCAATTCCTGGATTGCCCCTATGTGTTATGTCCTTACAGAAAGGTACTCTTTAACACATCTGGACAGACTACTTACGTCCCAGGATAACACTCCGCGTAGCTGTTTGACATTCCGAAGAAATCCCCCAACTGTTGCTTCTTATCTTCATGCTTCTTCAAAGTTTTCAAACATTAAGGAAAAAAACATTTTTACCATGCGTCATGTGTTCCCTGCAACGCCTACAACTGGTAAAGGAGTTTTGAGCTGCTGTCTTAGGCCAGTGCATCCTCAAAGCCTGCCACAGTAACCACAATAGCGAGAATGGCAATATTTCAGAGTACACTGAGCTCATGTCATAAACTAGCTATTTGAAGCCTGGTTCTCATCTGGCTTACTGCCTATGATGCCATCAAAGGGAAATCAATAAATAATATTTCTCAGCCAACAATCTCATGAAACCAAAAAGCATTAACTGAAACGATATTTTGGTGAATGAAAGCACTCACATTGGTCTTAAGAAATTTCTAAGTGGAGAGATAACAGAAAAACCTTATAATATAAAAGGTATCTTGACTTCGACTGCGCCTCTGCTGCACTTATCAATTTCGAAATTATTTTCTAGCTTTTTATTGGAGGTGTGCATGTGTTCAACCAGTTACGTCAACTTGAAAACATATCCCTCATTATACAGCACTTTGGAACAAGCATAGCTACTACAAAGGAATTAGCACTGCAACTTTTATTATTTTAGGCAGGACCATTGAATGCTACTTGTGTCATTCCCTCTTGTCAAATCTATCCTGTGTGTGTTCAGTATCAGGTTCAATGAAACAAGTGGATTGAGAGGTATCTATTAACAGCGGCCAATTTTTCACTCTGGCGTATGAAAATATTTAATAGCCTTACAGGGAACAAGAATAATATTATTTGCACCTTAATTCAACATTCCAAAACACATTTAATTTCTTTGACTCAAGCTAACAGAAATAAGTGAAATATTTTTCATCTGTCAACGTGCGTCTGTGCCAGTGGCTCTTGTATGTGTGACAATTTTAACCAGTTTTGGCTTTCTAGCCAGTAGGCTTCTAAATTCTGCGACTTGTAATTATGCTTTTCCGTTGTAACAATCGGCTTAAAGATGCAAGGTGGGAAACACTTAGGTTAATATTCTAGCAATGTTAATGCATGTCATCCATAAGGAAAAGGATATATACAAGTACAAATTGATTTGTACTGTTCTAGATTCTAGTACAGAGCACTTTTCAGCCGCCAGGGTTGCATTTGGAATATTACAACTTTATTTATTTTTTTATCTATGAAGCCTTAGCTTCAGTTTCAGGCTTGTGTCACATGACGCGTGACTTAATCTCCTGATGTCCACACAGCACAGGGACACAGATTTCACCTTGAATAATTGTGTTACGTCATCTGGTTTGGAGAGGTCTTTCCACCTTCCTTATCGAAAACAGAGAATTAATAGCAGCAAATCATTGAATGGGTAGCACAGAAAGAAGACTGAAGACACCAGAATTAATGTTGGAGATTTGGGGGCTGAATGTTAACTTTCATGACGACAGGAGCAGGTTCTACTAGAGTGATTTGGATTGAGGGTTAAGCGGGCGGGGGATTTTAGGGGTGACGTGAAGTGAGGGTGATTGATCATGCTAAACATGCCTTTTAAATTCTGTGCTTCAAGTATTACCTATGGCCCATGGTCCAACATTCATAGAATCTGTAATATGTTTGTAGATGGATCATACTGAGAACAGTTGGAGCATAGGGTTCTACCTAATCAACCCAGTCGCCAATAATTGATTTGAACACAGAGGTTAGGTGACAATCTCCATTCCACACTGGGGATTCAATCCTAGAGACAATAAACCTCCAAGAACACCAAAACGACCAGCAAAGACTGCAAGATTCTGCACCCAGTCATATCAAGGCACACACCAAAGGTTGTTCTTTCACTACATACATACTCCCACATGCAACTCCAAAAAAAGCTCTTGAAATCTAGATAAGCCTAGAAACAAAAGGTCAACCTTGAAAGGAGTATGAATCCAATACACTAGCAGGTCTGAAGAAGAATTGAGCTGAGAACTCAGAATGACCTCAAAATAAGCATTGGAGGGGGACGCTAGGTGGCGCATTAGCAGAATGGCCGTCACTGAGTGAGGCTCCCGCGGTTCAGCGCTAAAAATCCTTTATTTATCCTGGTTCCTGGCAGACAATCGATCTTCCCTTCTGGGCTCCTGAGGTCCGATCGCAGCGGGCAGCTGGACGACCGTCCTGTTTGGACTTATGCTGCTTGGAGGTGCCTGGCGGTTGAGCGGCGCACTGACCGGCCGGAGCGTGTGCGGCGCTGGAGCTCGCGGCTGGGCGGCGGAGCTCACGCGACTACCGTGGCTCCCACGAGGCAGGTAGGCCCCTGGTGCGCGGTGGTGGTGAAGGCGGGCCCTGTTGCCTATTTGCCCTTCAACGGAAGCGACTTGAGGCTGTAGATCGGCGGAGCGGTGAGCAGACGGCAGGCGGGCGGTGCATGAAGGGAGCGCTGCCGCCCGGAGCTCCTGAGGCCCTCACGGAGACGAGAGCAGCGCCCTGACTGCCGGTAAGTGGAGGAGAGCTCGGCGGGGGACTGCCCCAGTGGAGGAGGCTTCGGTATTGGGCACTACTGCGCAGAAATTGCCCTGGGCGGCAGCGGGGGCCTGCAGGCGGTGATTTAAGGGCGAGGACTAAGTGTGACTCTTCACATTGCTGGGGCAGCCTGGAAGCCACTGTGTGTGGGGAAATATGGACGTGAGTGCCCTGCTGACTGTGGCACGTTGGACATTACACTCTGGTTGGCATATTGCATACCTATTGGGACAGTAGCAGTTTAATTTGCCGTCGTTCTCACCTAAGACTTTTCTGATTGATTGCTTCCAAGAGGTGTCCGGTGTGCAGCAGCACAAAGTGCCCTGCGTTAACACTGAGGGGCTAACGGGTCTCCCTACTCCCGGGTTGCCGGTAGGAGTGCACACTACTAGCGCCTGTGACTTCTGTGTTGGGCTTGGGAGTGGTCTGTCCCCTGCCACAGGGGACAGGGGGGGGGGGGAGGGGGGGGGGGTGAGGTGGGGCAGCCAGCCCCGGACCGCTTTACCCCTACAGCGGTGGGCGTCAACGCTGCAATGGGGAAGGGAGATACGCGCCAACCGAAGTTATCTTTTGAAGGCAAAAAGCACGTGCGGCAGCAACAGGCGGAAGCTGCGGCTGAGCTGGATGTACCGCCGATGGGGTCGCAGGACAGTAATGGGGTTGCAGTGGCGTCGGTCCTCTCTGAGGTGCGGCAGGGTTTTGCAAGCATGGCGGACAAAATGGACACATTAATGTCGCAAATTGACACCATAGCGCGCAAATTGGAAAGTCATGAAACACACAACGGAGGCAGAGCACAGAATCTCGTAAGTTGAAGACGCCACTACTCAGGCGAAGGGTACGACGGCGCAGTTAGACAAGCTCCTGAAAATAATTGCGGCAAAGAACGAGGACTTAACAGGCGCGCAGTCGAAGGAATAATATTCGCGTCTTAGGTATACCAGAGAGCACCCAGACCGGCAGGCTTGAGGAATACGTTGAGAAGCTGTTGGTGGCAGTGGTAGGCTCAGACTTGTTGTCGCCCCACTTTATTGTGGAAAGGGCTCATCGCTCGCTCGGGCCGCGGCCTCTTCCTGGCGGCACCCCTCGGCCCATTATTGCACGCCTGTTGAATTACAGGGATAGGGATGTGGCGCTGCGGGTTGCCCGGGAAAAAAAGGAGCTGCATTACGATGGAGTGTCCTTCACGATGTTTCCAGATTTCACTGCGCAGGTTCATGAAGAGCGTCGCAAGTTCACCGCTGTTAAACAGAAATTGCGACAGGCGCAAATTGACTATGCATTGCTGTATCCTGCTCGTCTGCACATCACGTATCAGGGGACACAAACATTCTACACCAAGCCCCAACAGGCGGAGGATTTTTGAAAACACCTCAGGAAACAGAAGAAGAAGTCGCCTCTAAAAGAAGGATCATCGTCAGCAGCCACCTCGGATGTGGAGTGATCGGAGTTGTGGTAGGAGGCTCGCAGTTGGTGTACAGCCTACTGCGGCCAGTGTGACTTTCTCCCTGTCATGTACCTGAACTGCAGCCTATGATTGGGATAAGTGGATAGCTAGATATCTGAGAGTTCGAGGGGTGTGGGGGGGGGGGGGGGGGGAACACAGACGCTGGGATGACTATAGATTGGAATCTGACATTTGCAGTAGCAGCTGAACGCCCTCGCAACCCTTCCGGTTCTCTCTACTGGATGCGGAGTCTCGGGGTGGTCGTGAGGTAAACGTGGGCCACCTAGCAGAAGTTCCCTCACAAGGGTGTACCCCATAATGTTGCTCTGGGATTTTCGATGTGTGTTTGTATTTTTTGCTACTTTGCTCTGGACGGGGGCAGAGTTGTTGTTACCCGAATGTGTGTTTTGGGGACCTGGGGTGGTGGGGGGGGGTGGATGTGGATTACTAGCATGAATGGGATGTTTCAGTGGGGGGGGGGAAGTTGGGGGTATAGTTTTCATGGCATGGATGGTATGTGGGGCGCTCATTGGGGTATTGACCTTAGTAAGTGGATGGATTCGGCGCATTGGAGAGGTGTATTGCGCTCGTTGTATATGGCTGAGTGGGAGTGATGGTACCAGCTGATAAATCTGTTTTGAGAATTTTGTCTTGGAATGTCCGGGGCTGGGGGATCCGCGGAAGTGCAGGAGCATATTGGCGTATCTTGATCGACAACAGACACAGATTGCCTTGCTGCAGGAGACGCATCTTAGACCGGGGCTGCTGTGGCATTCGCTGGTAAATGGGCAAGTCATTGATTCTTCTCCTCTTATTCCTCGTATGCTAGAGGTACTGCCATATTGGTTAAAAAGCAGACCCCCTTTGAGCTGGTGGGAGCCATTGAGGATACGCAAGGGTGTTCTGTTATTATATGGGGGCGAATAGGGAGGGATTCGATTACTATTGCAAATTGTTACGGGCCTAATGTGGACACGCCCGAGTTTTTCACTACTGTATGGGGAAAGATTTTGACCATTGGCTCCACGCAAGTGATTTGGGGGGAGACTTCAACGTGGCCTTTGCTCCGGCTGTGGATAGGTCCAATGTTGCTGCACATCATTACACTCACACACAGGGGGTGCTGCGGGGGATACTGGAGGAGGGGGGCTTAGTTAACAGTTGGCGATATACGCACCCGGGGGTGAAAGAAGGGACGCATTTTACATCTTACTCAGATCATTGTCCCGTGCTGGTGTCCCTCACCCCACCGGGCTATGATAAACCGCGGCCGCACTGGCGGACGCAGCCCGCAGTGTTGTTGGATGCTGTATTTCAAGCTGAGTTGGGGGATGAAATAAAATATTTTTTTTGCTAGAAAGAAGGGGTCGGTTGACAGTGTTGAGGTCATATGGGAGGCGTTCAAAGTGACCATACGGGGGTACTGTATCTCCAAGAGTTTCGGAGTGTTCCGAGACTTACAAAGGACGCTGGGGCGCTTGGAGCAAGAGATGCAGGCGCTGGAGAGGCGCATGGGACAGGGGGAGACGGGACAGGTGCAACAAACTTTTAGGGACCAGTTATCAGAGTACACGGAAACTGCCACAAGGGAGGTCCGCTTCCTGGGGAAGCATTGGGTGGCAAGGAGATACGGTGAGGGGGAGCGGCCGGGCAAAGTGTTGGCTGAGGTAACTAGGAGTCCCCGATTCATGACGCATGTATTGGAGATAGAGGGGCAGGATGGGGAGTGGCATCGGGACTCCTTGCGCATATTTGAAACGTTTACTGACCATTATAAGCGGCTTTACACGTCACAACAGCACGGTCAGATGGAATTGGATGGTTACTTGGGGGACGTGGTGTTAGGCTGGCTAGGCGATACGCAGCGGGGGTTTTGGAGTTTGCCTTTTGAGCTGGATGAAATCCGGGAGGCAATTATGCAGCTGAAAAATGGGAAGGCGCCGGGATCGGATGGGTTGCCTGCAGAATTTTACAAACAATATATTGATATCATGGCTCCTGTGCTCCGGGAGGTCTACGAGGAGTCCCCTGAGGTTGGGATTCTTCCGCCTTCAATGCGGGAAGCATTAGTCACACCTTTGTTGAAGCCGGGTAAATCCCCTAGATCAAGTGACTCTTATCGGCCGCTTTACTTGATGAACTGAGACACTAAGATCCTGGCTAAAGTATTGGCCAATCGTCTGACGCTCCTCCTGGGCAAGCTCATTCTCCCGGATCAGTCGGGCTTTGTGCTGGGTAGAGCAACAACTCATAACTTGCGCACGCTTTTCTCGCTCATTCAAACGGTGGCACCCGACTTTCCACTTGCTGCAGTGTTCCTCGATGCAACCAAAGCATTCGATTCTGTAGAGTGGGACTATCTGTTCGGGGTGCTGCAGCGCATGGGTTTTGCGCCCCCGTTCCTGTCCTGGGTCCAGCTCTTGTATCGCCAGCCCACGGTCCAGATATTGATAAATGGTCACTCCTCTCGGTCATTCAACATCTCTAGAGGTACCCGGCAGGGTTGCCCCTTATCCCCCCTCTTATTCGCCATTGCGATTGAGCACCTGGCCTCCCGGCTTCGCCAATTGAATCACGACAAGGCCTTTCGCTGTTGTTTGCGCCCGCTCCTAATTTCCTTATACGCGGACGATGTCACATTATACGTTAGGGACCCTCAGCAGAACATGAACCCCTTATTGCGAGAGTTTATTGTCTTCGGTGGGCTTTCCGGCATCACGATCAACTGGGGCAAATCCCAGGTCTTTCCCCTCACACCGGCAGTATTGCAGTTTCCGTTAGACTTTCCCTTGGAATGGTGTGACACGGATGTTTGGTATTTAGGCATACAGGTGGCCAGAGATAAGGACGACACGATACGGCTGAACTATGGTACGGCCATTACACGACTGTCCAACAATGTTACCCACTGGATTTCTTTGCCTCTCTCGCTTGCGGGAAGGGCATCCCTCATAAAAATGATTATTTTACCGCAATTTCTTTATCTGTTTCTAAAAAATATATACCCCAACACCCAGGGGCCTATTTTTTTGCGACCTTACGTACGAAATTGATACGATTATTTTGGGGTGGCAAGCAGTCGCGTCTTGGCTGGTCGACGCTTATGAAGCCCTATGACCAGGGGGGCTTTGATGTCCCGGATTTTGAGGCGTATTTTTTGAGTGCCCAGGCGCACTACGTATATTGTTGGATTTATCCTCCTAGATACATGCCACAGGTGGCGGTGGAGGATTGGCTTGCGGACCCTATACCGCTGAATGGCATGATCTTTGGTCCTCCGCGTGCCCGGTCGGACCCCCCTACTACGGTCACTGGCACGATGGAGGCGTAGCGTCGTATAGTGAAGCTTGCTGGGCTACCATTCTTGTATTCTCCTCGGCTCCCACTGACTTACCATCCTAGTATTAGTCTGTTCCAGGAGACTGGCTTCCTTAACCTCTGTAAACGTATTAATGTTAGTACCTGGGGAGATCTTTTTCATGAAGGACAATTCCGTACAATGGAGCACTTTGTTCAGGGACTGCAGCCAACACCGTTAGAGGTGTTTCTGTGCGTGAGGCTGAGACAAGGGATGAGGGCGGTGCTTCCGGAGTTCCCTAGGGAGCCACCGCCTCGCCTCCCCTTACAGCAATTGTTAGGGACCAAGGATGGAAAACATCTGGTATCGGGACTGTACCGGAGCGTACGTGCATGCCAGATAGGCACTGCTGGATCGGCTTACATGCACTGGGGGGGTGGATTTGCAAAGAGATATAACAGAGGAGCAATGGCGGTATTGCTGTACCCAAACGGGTCGAATTTCTGCTAGTTGTCGGTTACGGACGCTACATTACAAATTTGTACAGCGGTTGTACTATACACCTGTCAAAAAATACAGATTTAAACTGGCGGATAATGACAGATGTGAGAGATGCCGGAGGCCTGGCGCGGGGTTCCTGCACCTGGCATGGGAATGCCCTGAGGTGGGGGAGTATTGGGGGCAAGTTTTTGACGCCCTCGAGCAGATGGTTGGAGGTGCATTGGAGAGGGACCTGCTAATAGCTCTTTTGAGGTACGTCGCCCGGATACCAGTGGCGTACCATAAATTTCTCACTCTCTCCTTGCTGCTGGCTAAACGAAGGGTAGCGTGCAGATGGGGAAGGGGCCGCACCCCGAAATTTAAGAACTGGCTGGCGGAAATGTTGTACTGTCAGGAGCAAATGGTGGTCTATGCCGAAATGCTGCCGAGAGCCTCCCAGCCAAGAGATATTTGGGGCCCCATGCGGGGGTATCTTCTTTCACGAGGTGGAGATGAGGCTGCTGCTGGTTCTCATGACTGGCTTGACTGGCTGTTGTATCAATATGCTCCTGGGTCTGTAGGTACCACGCGCATTGCTTGATTGGCGCTGAAACCAAATAGAGGATTGGGACTGAACGGCTATGCTCTACAATGCTGATTTTCCTAATGATGTTAGTGGAATATTGTAATTGTGGTCACTTTTCCTTTTGAAGCAGAGGGGGGGCAAGCCCCAGTATCGATGCCATGAATTACTGTTGTTTTACCTTGCTTTTAATCATTGTTAAGCATTGCATTTTTTTTGTTACTTTTGTGATTGCCAAAATCATAAATAAAATAAAAAAATAAAAAAAAATAAAAAATAAGCATTGGATATGAAATGCAGATTGATTTAGGGAAGAAATTGGTCTGCTACCCAAGGATAGGGCACAAAACAGACCTTGAATTGAAAAGCTGCTGTATCTCTGACAAAAGGGTGTTGATAAAGTCTGTGTCCAAAAAAGTACATCTCTGTCAGGTTGGTTGCAGTGAGGATGTGGGGCAAAGGAGGATTCCCAAAACCCTTAATAAGGGAACACTATGGTAGAACCTCTTCCTTCACCATCACAAACTCCGCTTTCGCAGGCCCAGCCTAAAAAAAACAGGAAATTAATCTTTCAGGAAGCAATCTCAGAGGAGTTACCTCAATACCCTATTCATAAAATGTCAAAGCTAATAAAAGGAACAGACATTAACGTGAACACAGGCCATGAAAGGTTATATTGTAACTGAACTTAAACTAATTGCATCAGCAATACAATCAATCAGAAAACAGCCATATTCTACAGGCTGGGACTATTCACAGTTTGGCCACAGCCTATAAGAAAGGGCAGGAGAGATGGGTGGTGCATGCTTTCAAAACAGGAATTGAGGGTGCAGGATATTCATTTTGTACCTCTTGCCCACTTATCAATCCCACTACAACAATTTAAGAGCTTTGAAGCAGGAATTAAGTTGTACGCATTTTCATTTCTCAGTCACTAGTATAGATTCAAATGTAGAATGTAATGTAATCCGTGGGTTCAGATTTCGATTAAGATCCCATCCATAAATAAAATGTAAATCGTATTTGTAAAGCGCGAACTACTCACCCTTACGGGTCTCAAGGCGCTGGGGGGCGTCGTGGAAATTAAGTGAGCTATTGCCCAGAGTCACATGGTGGGATCGAACTGTGAACCCTGTGCTCCAAAGTCAGCTGCCCTGGCCGCTGCACCACACCTCTCCACTACATCCATCACATGCAGTTTCAAAAACATTTCTAACAGATAACAATGTGGTACCAAGAGGTTCCGGCATTTTTCATCAAATACGCTACTCAAGTCTGCCATGTAAAAGGATATGCTTCAGCTGCTTCCCATCCAGGGCCACCAGCGAAATTTTCATTGATGGATTTGAGGAGATCCTTGGCTGAACCAGGCCCTACAAATATGGACATGAAGTAGTCAGTGAGTGATGACAGACGCATTCCATTCTTTTTGTCACCAGCACTTGTCCAATACTCTTTGGAGCTCTGGTAGGCAAGCACATATCAGTCCCCAAACTTTCTTCACTCTCATCACTTAAAAATCCATTGTAGTATAAAGTGTCAATACATAATTACACACGGTGCTAAAAAAAAACACAATGATGTGAGTGGCAAAATAATGGATCTCAGAAAGTAATCCAGTAGTTATAATATATTTTAAATTATTTAGTCAAAAATTAGCATTTTACCTTAACAATAATATAAAACATTGAAAGAAACCTGCTTGTTTATCTCCTCATGGTAAGAGATATGGACATAACGGAGCAAGAAAAAGTCTGCTTTTTCAGTCTATTTTTTCATAGCTGTGATAGCATGTTTTACCATGAGGACTATGCATTATTGAAGGAAAGGGTGGTACATCAAGGAGGCATTGTTTGCAGTTAGTAGGTTAGTTTAGAAGGGGGCGATGTAGTCTAATAAAGAGGAGGCAATGCCCTGGAAGATCAAGATGTAGCTAGAAAGGCATAGTTTAGTCTAGCCAGATACTGGAGAAGTCTGTCCAGCAGCTAGCCTAGGCTGTCCAACAGCTGGGTCAGAGGATGTGGTCCAGGACAGGGTAGAGAAGGGAGTCAGAACTAGTCAAGATGAAGAGGCCTAGTCTATCAGTGAGGTATGAACTTCAGGAGAAATGGCATGGTGCTCCATGAAAAGGGACTGAATAGTTAACAAGGAAGTGTTCTATTACAATGACGTAGGAAATTCCGAAGATGTGGTGTCCCAGGCATGAATACTGGCCTAGCTAAAAGACATCCACCTCCCAAGGACAAACAGTGGCCTAGCAAAAAAGATATGACCAAAAAAGTGAAAGGTGTGACCTAGCAAGGAGCTGTCATGTTCCAGCAAAGAAGTGTGCTGAAGCAAAGAGGAAGCATAACCTAACTAGGCGGGTATATGATCTAGCCAGTGATGGCATCGTTTGACAGGTACCAGTCAGTGTAGTGTAAACTTCACTAGTCAAAAGGTGTGGTTCAACTGTGCACAAATTTAGGCAGGTTTAACCAGGAGGTGAGAATAGTTAGTGGCCTAGAGTGAAGCCAGAAAAACCTGATATAAATTGGAGAAATCATACTTTTCACACCTCTCAGAGCTGGTGAATGATAACGGGTCCTACTGTATTGACAAACTGCAAGAAAACTATTCATGTTTGTCAGTGACACATTTACTAAAAACAGTTTCAAACACACAAGCTCACCTTTTTCGACATCCATAGGCTGAGAGAGAGAAAAACAAAAACAAAAAAATTAAAGATTTGGTAAGTATTTCCAACACTAGACGTTCCAAACTTTGCAAAATTCAAAGCCCTTTTAAACTCTTAATGTCTTTATAAATTACGAAGTGTTATGCAGACGTTTAGTTAAATAAATGTATAAAGCTCTACCTCACAGCGTAGATCACAAACCCCCTGGAAATTGTATTTTATTTAAGACTTATAAAGCACTGTATAACCATCAAGAGGGTCTCTTGGTACTAAAATTTGGTAGCAAACAGTAGTTAGAGGTAGACGCTATGATAGGTAGGTGAAAACAGCAGCATATTTAGTTCTTTTCTGATACGCCAGTGAGATGAGATAATTCTAAGGTTGAGGGGCAGGGCATAGAGTTCCATAATGAAATAAGCCATCACAGAGAGTCCAGCAACCGAACAGAGTCTAATAAAATCTGGAAATACATAAAATAAAGGGTCTAACATTGCAAAGCAATCTTATAGGGCAGTACCATATCAAGCGATTGGAGATGAACCTAAAAAACCTCACTAGAAAGGGGTTAAAGAAATCAAAGTTGGGCCCACTGAAGAAAATGAGCCTATAAACCAAACAGCAGAACATGGGCAATCTTGTAAAGGGAGCATCCAGGAGGCTGGGTCAGTAAGGTGAGATACACCTGTGAGACACCAAGACATAAAGGGGCCTTACACTGTAAATGGAGGGCATGATAATAAGCAACACAGGAGCGATACCATCGAGTAGTAAAAGAATAATCGGATGTGCCTTTCCAAGTAGCACCCTGGCATGATTCATTAAATTAAAACTGAGTGCAAGCCACAGGAGACTACTGACGGGTGAGTGGTGCAGTACGGTTCACAGACCAAAAAGCCCAGGAAATGGGCATTTCTGAGAGAGGTGTGGTTCAGTAAGTTAAACAGAGGGAAACCTAGGGGCGTGGCTTGACCGAGGACCATGGCGGACGCGTGAGCTCCGCACCAGCCTGCTTTTTATCCTCAGGGATTGTGAAGCCGGGCCGAGGCACGAGATTTTGGTGGTCCCTGGGGGGGCCGAGTGCTTTGGGGTGCCCTGTGATGCAGTTTGGGGTTTGACGGGAAACCTAGGGTCGTGGCTTGACCGAGGATCATGGCGGACGCGTGAGCTGAGAGCTCCGCACAGCCTGCTTTTTATCCTCAGGGATTGTGAAGCCGGGCCGAGGCACGAGATTTTGGTGGTCCCAACGGGCCTAACGGGACCCGCATTGGTGAAGCGGCCTACGCTGGTGGCGCATTGATATTTCCTGAGGTTCGTGGGGTGAACCTGTGGTCTGCTGGTCGGTGCTGGAGCGGGCCTGCACTGCGGGGGCCGCAGCTTCCTCCTGCTGGCTTTCGACTGGAAAGGCACCATCTGACGGTGCGGACTGCACCGGTGAGCCTCCGCTGGACGGTTTTGAGGCTCCACAGAGGTGTTTGGGCACAACACTGGCCTAGCGGGTGGTGATCCCCGGCCTCAGGCCTGAAATCGAAAGCTGCTGATCCGGCGGCGAGGCCTAGAGCGCTGGACCCCTGCGGCGGGTGGCTGTTGCGGGTGGGTCGCGGAGAGCCCTTTGTGTGCTTGTATTGGATCCTGGCGACGGGAGCAACGCAGAGAGGCACAACTGGTGGGTACCCAGTCGAGGGTGTAGCGGTGACCCCCGCCCGGTGCAGGGTGAATAGCTGTACTCCTTGTTCTTCTGAGGTTTTTCCCCCTGCTGGAGCACTGTGTGCAGGGTTGGTCTGCCTAGCGGGGTGCTGCATTGCCACTGTGGGCTGGACTGGGAGTAAGTTGTAGAAGTACCTGGATGGTCGGTGGGGCGCTTTCAGGCGACCCCTGAGGTTTTTGGGACTCTGGACTGGCGCACCTGTCCACATACCAGCACGTGCACGGGAAACCCTCTCAGTGGTGGGCCAGTCGCACTGGCAGGGCCCCCCTGGATTGTGGGGTTGGACAACCTGGACTCTGTCTGGCCTAGGTCACCTGAGTGGCCAATTCATGAATCCATGAGCCTGGTGGGTGGGTGACAGACTGGGCCCGAGACACGTGGCACGACACTTAGAAAGATTGGAGGCCTGGGGACTTTATACACGCGCAACGAGGCCCCGCTAGCGGCTCCTGTGAGCGGGAGGAACAGAGTGAGCCAACCCTGTGGACTGAGATGCAAGTTCCATTGCGAAGGGGAGCCCTTGCTATCCCGGAGTTCCACAAACGTTGACAGTAGGGAGCCCCGATCCTGTCTAGGGATTTATTGCCATCATGGGGAAGCCTAGAGGTCGCCAGACTGGTGCCCCTCTGGAGCCAGAGGACAGTGCTCAGGAGCAGTCACGATCTGGCCCAGACGACTCCAGCAGCAACTCAATAAAATATTCGAGGCCATAGCGTATACGAAAGCGACTATCCACCAGGATATCAGCACTGTTGCGGTGGGACTTGGCCTGCTGCGGGAAGAACATAAAAAGTTATCGGAGAGGGTCAAAGAGACTGAGTCTAATGTAGCGGAGCGGGATCCGGCCCAAAAGGCATTGGAGCAGCAGATGGGGGCTCTCACAGACAGAGTGAGCCAGCTGGAGCGCAGAGCAGAGGATGCCGAAGGGCACAACAGGAGGAACAACATCCGTATCCTGGGCCTTCCGGAAGGGACTGAGCGTAGCGACATGGTGTCTTTCCTAGAGACCTGGCTTAGGACTATAGTAGCGCCGGAGGGCCTCTCCTCCTTCTACATGCTAGAAAGAGCCCATAGAATGCCAGCCAGGCCTTTGGCCCCTGGGAGACCCCCATATCCAGTGGTGGCCCGTCTGCTCCACTTCCGTGACAGAGATCTTCTTCTGCAAAAGGCGCAAGCAGATGGCACCTTCGCTGTGGATAATAGTAAGGTCTCTCTCCTTCCGGACTACACGCTGAAGGTACAAAGGAAACGGGCATCCTATTTGGAGGTCAAGAGGGCTTTGAGAGAGGAGGGCCTAAAATACTCTCTGATGTTCCCGGCCCGGCTCTGTTTCCAGCTGGAGGGGACCACTCATTATTTTGATTGCCCTAGAGACGCGTGGGATTGGTTGTTGACCTACAAAGGCGAGACTCCTGGGGCCAGTGGCTCTGGAGGCACCGGGTGGAGGCCATGGAACTTGGAAAGCACCTCAGACGGCGCCCTCGAAGAGGGTCCTCCAAGAAACCATCCCCATCACAGACCGAAAGGGAGAGGGCTGAGGAACTGCAGGCAGTGGCGGAACTAATGCGGAGTCAGAATTCGGCTCGGTGGTAATGGCCAGTTCTACCAGCGAGACAGACGGCAACGAAACAGACACCTCCCACAGTGATAGCGTGAAGTTGCCTGTGGTGACACCTAACACTGCGGACAATATAATTGATGTGACTGGAAAGCTAGGGCGGCTGTGCCACTGTCTGAATGTTGCCCATTTTTGACCCCGAGCTGCCTCTTTCTATGCTTTTCCTTGCCTAGCAAACCCCTGTTGAGGGCCCAACCGGGTTAAGGCCTCACTTAGTACGCACTGTTTCACGGGATGTTTGGGCGGCTAACCGTTGTTGGACTGCCCTGGGGTCGGGAGGTTGACCACCATAAGGGTCCTTTTGCTGTTGTTTTTATGACCTGGTATGTTTGCAGAGGGGTGGGACGTTATGTGCAAAGGGAGAGTGTGGTGGTGGGCCTGCTCGCAGGAATGTTACCTAGTATGGTCCAGCAGGAATTGCAGGGGCTCAGAGTGTTATACGGTTCCTAACGTGGAACATTAGGGGGATGGGGTCCATGGCAAAACGTCACAACATCTACTCATACTTGCGGCGCAGGGACATCGATATAGCGTTCTTGCAGGAAACCCACTTAAACAGTGAGGAAGCCGGGAAACTGAAACGACGTTGGAGGGGCCAGGTTTTTGCGACTACCTGTTAAATCTTTGCCAAGGGGATGTTGATCTCACCCAGATGTTGATCTGGGTGAAGCCAGGGGTCCCTTTTGAAGTTGAGAGTGCGTGGCTGGACGAGGGGGGCCGATATGTTGTAGTTGCTGGGAGATTGGCAGGACGCGAGGTTACCCTTGGTAATATTTATGCTCCTTACCAAGACCAGGTTGGCTTTTTAGATTCAGTTTCTGCTGTCTTGGCGGGTGGCCTGCAGGGCACTCTGGTCCTTGGGGGAGGGGGGGGGGGGGGACTTTAATTGCATTGCGGATGTTGCTGAGGATCACATCCTCCGCTAATGGGGTCCCCGACACACCGCACTGCTTTGAGGTTCCGCGCTTGGCTCGCACATTGGGGACTCAAAGACACCTGGAGACTGCAACAGGATAGCCGTAGGGAATTCTCCTTCTTTTAAATCGGTACACCAAGTGCATACGCGTCTTGGTATGTTCCTGTGTTCCCCTGCATTGAATAGCACCATTGTGCATATGGAGTACCTGGGCCGTACACTGGACCATAGCCCGTTAATGACTCATCAACCCTTAGGGCGGTATCCCCCAGTCCCCACTTGGAGGCTTAACCCGGCAATTCTGGATGACGACCCATTTTGTACCTCGCTGCATACACTTTTAGAAATATATTTCCCTATTAATGCCAATACTGCATCCTCTGTCCGGGTGGAATGGGAGGCGTTAAAGGTGGTGGTGCGGGGCCACTGCCTGGGACAGGCCACCGGTACTTATAGGGAGCTCCTTCAGGAATTACTTGACCAAGAAGGGAGCATCCGCAGTTTAGATAACATCAAAGGTACAGGAGATGTGGCTCTCTTGGCGTTACAGGAGAAGCGAGCAAAGTATAATGAGGCCCTTAGGCGTTTGCGTTGTTATAACTACGACGAGTATCTCGATAGGGTGCAGAGAGAGGGAGGTAAGGCAGGCTGTCTTTTAGCTAGGATAATTAAGCCTGAACTGGGTGGCTCCCTCATCACACAACTTGGAATGGATTCTGGTGAGGTATTGTATATCCTGAGACGATTAACGACTCCTTTTTAACATTTTACGAACGCCTCTATGCGGCCCCGACTGTGGCCCCTTGTTCAGCGGTGAGGGAGTTTTTGGAACCATTGCCACTTCGGGTGTTGGAGGACGAGGATAGGGAGGGATTGGGGGACCCTGTCACTCTGCAGGAAATTAAGGCCGCCATCCATGTGTTGGCACCTGGTAAGACGCCGGGACCGGACAGCCTCCCGGCAGAATTTTACCAGCGTTTCTCTGATCTACTGCACCACATCTGGTCCGGTTGTACGCGGACGCCTATGAGGCTGGGGAATTGCCTGACACCACTCGGAGCGCTCTGGTAATCCCCCTCCCGAAAATCAAGTCGTCAATGGCGGGGGTTAAGGATTATAGGCCCCTCTCCATGCTTAATTTGGATTTTAAGATCCTGAGCAAGGTGCTGGCCGGTAGGTTGGTCCCGCACATGAAGGCATTAATACACCCAGATCAGATTGGGTTTATCCCCGCCCGTAACACCGCATACAATCTTGGTAGGCTCTGCTCCATTCTTTATCACGCCGACACCCTGCTTCATCTCCAGGCCGCGGTGCTTTCCGTCGACCTGGCAAAGGTTTTCAATACGTGGGGTGGAGATACATGGTTGAGGTGATGAGGCGTATGGGTTGGGTGACGACTGGGTACGTTGGGTGCGGCTTTTATATGCGGCGCACACTGCCAGGGTCCGAATGGGCAGAATAATATCCAGGGAGTATGGGGTGTTTTGAGGGACTCGGCAGGGGTGCCCTATTTCTCCCCTGGCGATTGAGCCCCTTGCTCAGCGACTCTGCCGGGGCGGTGATGGGATTGGATTGGACTCTGGAGGTTGGACATATCATGTTTCCCTCTATGCAGATGACCTTTTGTTGTACCTGTCGGACGCCGTAGTGGGCACCTCGAAGGCCTTGCAAATACTGGACGACTTCACAGGCTTAACGGGTCTGCGGGTTAACAGAGCAAAGGCGTATCTGTTTCCGGTGGCGGGTCCTGTCCCCTAGACCGGACACTCTGATGACTGACATCGTATGGGCCCAGTATACGTTCAAGTACCGGGTATACATATTTTCCATTCGCTTGATGATTTGAAAGAAGGTAACCTTGGTAGAGCAGTGTGCTCGTTACGTGCGCATGTTAATTTTTGCCGTACATATCAATTGCCGGTAATGTCTCGGGTTTCCCTATCTAAAATGGTTATGCTACCACGCTTGTTGTATTTCTTGGTCAACCTCCCGGTCCTTATGCCTAGTGGTTGGTTTCGCCCCCTGAATGCTCTGTTACGGGATCTGGTGTGGGGTGGTGGACACCCTAGGGTGTCCCTAACAACGTTACAGCGTCCCGTTGCAGAGGGCGGGTTGGGAGTGCCGAACTTTGAATATTACATGTTGCTGTGGCTGGTGCAATGGATAGAGGATGTGAGCGAGGACGGTACGTTCTTGTCACTCCTGGACTCCCGCCCTAGTTTAATAATGGCAAAATTGCTGATACCATCGACGCCCACCCTGTATTGTTCATAGCTGCAGTGTACAGCCTTTCAAGCCTGGTGGAGATGCCAGGGTAATGGACGGCAGGCCGCTAGCTACACCCTTATGTTGTCTCTTGTGGGTCTGCCAAATGGCAACCCCCAGTCTGTCTTCACAAATGAACAGCTGGCCCCTTGGTCGGATGCAGGGCTGGATACTGTTGGGGTCTGTTTTCTAGACAAGTGCCTACTCCCATTTGACAACCTTATGGAGGATTGCGGTCTGCCCCCCGGCCAATTCCTGCATTCTGAGGCCCGGACTCGTAATTTTGCGCAGTTATGGGGTGCTGGTAGAAACGTACCGGAGACACACCCGGTGCTCCATGCCTCGTTCATGCTTGGGACAGGGGGGCATCTAGTGAAGTGGTTTTATGTGGCCCTTCACGAGGCTTGGTGCGTCCCTTGGTTCAGCTGCGTGCCAAATGGGATGAGACTGATGGCAGGGTTTTAACGGATGCGGAATGGCGGAGGGTTTTACACTACCCTAAGAAAATCTCTTGTAATTCACGTCCCAAATATATACAGTTTAACTACACACATATGGCTTACATGACTCCACATTGTCTCTATGTGACATATGGAGGGGAGGTTCGTTCCTGTCCACGATGCTGCCACCAGGACGTGGACTTCGGCCATATGGTTTTGGATTGTGGAGTTCTGCAGCCTTTTTGGGAGGTGGTGCTTGGTAAGCTAGCAGCAGTGCTGGGTAGAGAATTATCTTTCACGCTACAGACGTACATTCTGGGTCTTTTTCCCAGGCCGCCGAAGCGCAAGTTAGGGAATAGGCTCATAGACCTGGCACTGAGATTAGCGAAACGCTGCATTGCTATGGAATGGAAATCTAGTAGGGGACCACAATTTGAGACCTGGCACAGAGGTCATTGTGTGGGCTGGGGCGGAGGGTAGAGCACTCAGCTGGGAGGAATCTAAAGGTATGAGCAAGAGTATGCAGGCGAGTGGAGGGAAGTGCTGGCGACCTGGGAGAACCCCGAGGGACAGGAGACGGGTGAAACAGGTTCAGACTCGGATTCAGGCCCAGGTCAACACCCAGAAGGAATTTAGACTGCACCACCTATTGGATCTTTGGCGAATTCGGGGAGCCGGCATTTCCTGTTGTCAAAATATTATATGGGGGCTTACTGGCTAGCCACTTGCGGCTGGGATGGAGCGGCTTTACCTGCAGATGTGAACCCCTTCCCCGTGTTGCACCGCTTGCCTCCCTCTGTGACACTTCATTATATTGTGCCTTCACCACACGCTTGTACTGATGTTTACGATATATTTCCCCCCTCTGCATAAGGCCTTTCTTTGCTTCTCTTTTTTTTTTGTTTAAGTTGGGTTAATTGTTTCCTTGTTTTTAGGTCTCGCCTACGCAGCGCGCATGCGCTGCATAGGAGGACCTTTAGCCATTGCTCTGGTCATTTTCAAGCACACACTCTGGCTTGTGGGGGCGTCCACCTTGCGGGATCGTGCAGCGGCGCGCCACAAGCACGAGTGCAGCGCTTGAAAATGAGCAGACTGCGCGCGCACGAACCACTCCCGGGCTCACCTGCTGCTCCCCCTCTCTCTCACGCGCATTCCTTTTTGAAAAATTCCACGCCGTACTCTCCGCTGTCTTCTATGGTCAGGTTCCAGATATGTAAAGAGCCGTTTTGACCGTTTATAGACACTCTTTCTTTGAACTGTTTCTCTTTTAATTGATCGGGATGTATTAATTGAGCTAAAGTATTGCTTTTGAAAAGCCATGTAATATCTCATAGTTTGCACATTTCTGCCCAATTTTTCTCAAGGGATTTTGTAATAAATAGTTTTGCAAACATGTACTCCAGCCTGATCTTAACAAGTCCTTCTAACATATTGATCTCATCTACACGCTGACACACGTTTGACGTATTTTAGATGTTACTGAGTTGTGACAGAGTAAGTGACACCCATCTGCTCACAAAATGGCCGTCTGTAAACAATCTTTTCGACCCACTGTCCCTACAAGGCGGTGCTTGTTGACTGGATACCGAGCTTTGTTTGTCTCCGCGGGGTCTGTTGAGTCAGCCTTTTAAAGTGACCCGGCTGTTTTAATCGTGCCACAGAGATCCTTATGTTGTAATGCGATGAGCAAGTCTAAAATCTACCTTTCAGATCTCGCCTTGATATTCTGCCAGGGTGTTTGCCGACTAATTTAAAACGGGAGGTGAGAATTGACTTAAGCCGCGTTCACTCCTCTGTGATACTGTCCTCTGGCCCGTTAGCAAACTCAGTTGTTTGTTTTTCACTTAATTGACTCAAAGCAGTTTTTCTCTGGCAACCACTGTGCTACTCTAAATGCCAGCTGTACGTTAGCGGAATGTAACAGAATACTCCAGCAGGAGCTCCTCTGTATGTCATTTGAGCAGAAGGTCAGCGGAAGTGACATCATGTACCCTTTTACCTCCTTCGTGACATCACCTGATTGATCCCTTGTGCCACCATTTCTCGCTTCCTATTTGCTGCTGTTAGACTAAGAAAGAGCAACAAGCATTGGCATAACCAATACATCTCGCCTTTGGGACCTTATAAGTGTTTAACCATGCAACAGTTAATGTTGGTGCACCAAGGATATTGTGCTGCATAACTAAGTACTTATAAGGTCCCAAAAGTGAAACCTATTGGCTATGCCAATGCTTGTTTCATTTTGTTGGAATTGTTTTTAGACAATTGAAGTAGCATTTTGTAAATCAAAGTTGTTATATTGGTACATTGATCTGTTGGTGGGTACTCTCACAATGTGTATTATCGAGCACAAACTTTTGTGAAGCATGTACTGAGGAATCTGGTCTAAATCTGGAGGTGACAGATTTCTGCTGGAATATTGGCTATGCAGCACCCCTCTGGGTCCAACAAAATGTATATTGTTAATCAAATTCTCTTCTTTGATCATTTATATGGACGCTGAAAGATGTATTTCAGTACTGTATTGTTGCTGCCATTGAATTATTTGAATTTAAGATTGTTTTGCTTCCATATATGAACTGTATTACAAAACCTGCAAAATGCAAATAAAGATACTTCAACAAAAACAAAAAAACAGATGGAAACCTAATATGTGCTCAAGGGTCAATAATAGGCCTGTAAATGAAGGTTACACTGTGATAGGTTTCACTAGGTATAATGGTCCAGTAAAACGGACAGCATGCTGTGCTAAATCGATGGCAGAAGCATACCTCAGAGGGGTACATGCAAGGCAGACCATATGGGGTTCCAGTATGGATCAATAGTGTGTAGAGGCTGCTGTACATACAGCCCGAAGACTTTTCTAATAATGTATGCATGGAATTCCACCTAGGTATTGTAGGAAACAAGGTTCTTGCAGTAGTCCTCCGACCTTTTGCCTGGAATTTGATGCAACTTTCACTGGTGTACTGGGTTCCTGCAAACCAGGTACCCAGTGCCAGTGTTCTTCCCCAAAACAAGACAATCAATTGACCAGTTAGCACGTCTGTAAGTTCCTAATAAGTGGTACCTCTGGTACCAAGGGCAAAGGTACTAAATAGGGTCCCTAAGAGTTGCAGCATATCTTGTGCCACTCTAAGGGACCCAGCACCGAACTCATAAAGACTGGCACTGCAGGCTGAGTGACAAGGAGCTCTAAAAAGTGAAAACACGACAACACTCACTTGTGTGAGATGTCCCCCTAACACTGCATATAATATTTGTAAGTCACCTCTACAGCAGGCATTACAGCCCTAAGGCAGAGTAGATTATTTTCTATGTGAGGACATCTCTGCATGAGCAGATATGAGCCTGTGCTTGCCAGTTCAATTACTGACAGTACAAGTGAACAAGGAAGCCATCTTAAGGTATATACTGGGCACTGGTCAAAGCGAGTTTCCCAGCTACATAATGGCTTCACTGAAACCTTTTGTAGGAAGCTAGCTCTTTATGTGAGTTATCAATAATCTGATATACAGTGTAAAGAGTCCAGGTGTTATCTTAGTTGTGGGCAGGGGCTTGCTATACAATCACAAAGTGCTCTATTAGGGGGTAGTGTGGTCGAACAGCCTTAAGCTTAACAGAGAGGAGTGCAAGACATCTGCAAAATACACACAATAAATAATAAATGACACACGACTCAAGAAGGAGATCTACACCAATTTATAAAAATACCAAGTACCTTTATATATGTTTAGGCATCAGAGAAAATTAGTTCAGGTAAGTACGTTTTTAAATATAAATTATTTACACTTCACAAAGTGGACACACGGCACTTTGAGTTCTGCACTGTTATCCTATGGAAGGAAACCGGGACAGTACATCGACTTACAAGACCAATCTCCAGGAGTTAAGGTGAGTGGTGGGCAAGATCCAAGGCAGCACCAACAGACCACCACAAGTGACACGAGGGCGGACGAGTGCAAAGTGCAAATCAGCATTGGGAGCCTCTTCTTCAAGGCCCTGGGGCGACCGGTGCAGAGGTATCCTTAGGCGTTACGTTTTTCCTTACCAGAGCGGTTAAGGGGGGCTGCATGCAGAGGCTGCAGAAGACTTTGGAAGTCCAGGAGGGGTACAACCACAAAGGACTTAAGCTCTGGAGGGCTGGGGTACCTTGTTGGCACCGCTGGCCCACTTTAACTCGGATCAGAGGTGACAGGTGCAGTGGTGGCTTCAAGTGTTGGGTTTTGGTGGTTTCGGAGGCCTCAGACTTCTCTTTTGGAGATTCTTTAAAACAGGTCTACTGTTCTTGGGAGGTCTTGAGTCTTTTTTGAAAGCAAAGTTTCTGGAGTTACAGCTGCAGGATGTGTCGACTTTTGTGCCGTTTTCGACGAGGGACGCAGACAGGGCGGCAGGGTTGGTACCGGGTTAGTGTCTTTTTCTCGGCTTTTGAGGCTCATCGGTGTCCTCTCTCTTCTTAGGTCAACAGGATCAGCTTCTCTAGTGCCATGGGCTCCCCTAAATACTGAATTGAGGGGTATTAGGGGAGTGTAGGGTAGTAGCCAATGGGCCACTGACCCTCGGGGTCACTTTGCCCGCTATATGACGGTTTCCTGTGGGAAGTGGGCATAACCCTGTCCCAGCACTCTTAAGTATGGCATCACAAAAATGGCTACTTCTGGAAAATTGGGTCCACCTCAAAGTAGCCCACCTTAGCGGCGGCACTTGCCTGGAGGTGGCACACCTACCTGAATAGCTAATCTTCACACCTGTCCAGGTGCCACAGGGGCTATGGATGGGGGGGGGGGGGGTTGGGGGGATTACGGGTAGATTCCTTTCCTGTGAGGGGAGCCAGATTCACAATTTAAAGGCGGGGAGCTTCTTTGAAGCTCGCCGGCCCAAGGAGGCTAGTCAGCAGGTTATCCAGGTTATCCTGTAGGAAGGGTGTTACACCCTCTTCCGACAGACAGGCCTTTGTTCTGTGTCTCCCGAGGGCATAGGTTCTCACCCTAGCAGGTCACAACAGCGTCCTGGGTGGCAGGCTGGCAGAAACCAGTCAGCAAAGACACCAGAGGCTGGTTGGTTTTCAGGGGCACCTCTAAGGTGCACTGTGTGCATGTATTGGTATATCCAACACTGGCATCAGTGTGGGATTACCAATACGAGAAGTTTGATATCAAACTTCCGTAGCTTCAGTGAAGCCACCATGAAGCTAGGAAACTCATTTTTACCAGTGTCCATCACGTTTTAAAATGGCTTCCCTGGTCACTTGTACTGGCAGTTTTAGGACTGACCAGCACTGGGGCATATCTGCTCATTCAGGTATGCCCTCACATGAAATATTCAGCACCCTGTCTTAGGGCTGTTAGGCCTGCTGTGGGGGTGCCTTACAAATATTACATGCAGTGGTAGGGGACATGGCACACATGTATGTGTGACATGTCGTATTCTCACTTTTTCTGCACCAAGACACGCTGCCTGCAATGGCAGTCTTGCATGTGCTTGGTAAGCGGTCCTTTAGGGTGGCACAATTCGTGCTGTAGCCATTAGGGACCCTCTTGGTACCAGGGTACCCTTTACTAGGGGCATTTGGAGGATGCTAAAGGTTATGCCAATTGGGGGAACAATTGTACAGTTTTGGGAAATAGCTCTGCAACTGGGGACCTGGTTAGCAGGAACCCAGTGCGCTTTCAGTCAAAATCACTTCAGCCCTGTTATGATAGGATTTCAAGCGGTTGACATGGATGACCCTGTTGGGGTTCCTGCAAGTGCTAAGGTCCACCAGATAGGTGACCTCCCCTTTACTCTCTAGGATAGGGAAGGGCCCACTCCTTTGTGTCTGGGAGAGTCCTAGGAGCCACAAGCTCCAAAACCCATACATTCTGCCCTGGTTTGAACCCCACCATGGCAGCCTTTTGGTCATACCAGAGCTTCTGGAGCTCTTGGATGGCCTCATAATTTGTATTTGCTTTTTTCATGTTCTCAGCCATTCTGGAACGAAGGCCAAGCACATAATCCACAATGTCCTGTTTAGGCTCTTTGAAAGGCCTCTCCTATCCTTCCTTTACAAGACGCAATGATCCCCGCACAGGATGACCAACAGAAGTGGCACCTCCCTGTAAGCAAAAAGCAGGCATGGCAGGAAGACAACCCATCTCCTTCTGAGATTTTCAGGGAGTCCACCAATCATACCTTCTTATGGTCTTGTTGAATCTTCCAACAAGGCCATATGTTTGTGAGTGGTATGGGGTAGTGAACATGTAAGTCACTCCACATTCTGCCCACGTGTTTTAGGAAAACCCACTCTGGTAAAGATTCCAAGAGGGCTCTAGCTACTGCAGGAGCAGTAGTAGTACTTAAGGGGAATTGCTTCAGGGCACTTTGTAGAATGATTCACTACTACCAGTATAAATCTGTTTTCTGAAGCTGTTTGAGGGTCAAAGGGGCTGAATGTCAATCCCTACCCTTTCATAGGGAACCCAAGAACTCGAAGTGGAATTAATGGGCCTTTGGGAGGCCACCTGTCTTGCCACTGACTTGACAGGTGCCACATGAGTTATAAACCTCATTCACCTTCTGGGACATATCTGGCCAGTAGAGGTGGTTCACCAACCTACCCAAAGTTTTGGTCTGGCCAAGATGCCCAGCAAGAGGGATGTCATGGGCCAATGTGAGGAAATACTCTCTAAACTGCTGAGCCACTACCGCTCTCCTAATGGCACCAGGTTTGGTGCCTCATTGTAAAGGAGTTACTCCTCCCAATAGGTCCTTAGGGAGCCACTGACATCTCCCTTTTCCTGATCAGAAAATTACTGTCTCTGGCTTTCAAGAGTGGGAGAGGTCCTCTGCCCTTGGCACAGATCTTCCCTAGAGGGTCCCGCTGGGCCCAAGAGCTTTGCAGTGTAAAGCTCAAGGTCCTGAGGCTCAGTTCCCTCTGGGGCTGAAAGGTCTTCTCCCAGAGGGCTTCCAGTCTTCTAGCCCTTTCTCTTGGAAGACTGGCCATTATCCCAGGCTCCAACACTTCTTGTTAACCATGGGCTCTACACTGTGCTCTGGTTTTCACTCATCCCATTCAGGTATACCCAGCATTGCTGCATGGGTTTTTCTTTCACCCTCAGCCTAGGCTGGATTGCCTAGCAGACACTGTACAGGAATTGCAGAAGATCACACCACTCTCTTGTGGCCAGTAACGACTCACCATTCCAAGGATGCCATCTCCATGGGATATACCCAAGTCCGATTATCAGCATTGATGTCTCACCAGTCAGGAAGTTTTCTGGGGACACTAGTGGTTCAGTCATCATGGTGACAGAAGCGCCAGTCTCTCTGAGCCTCAATCCTACTCCCATTTATATGGGGTTGCTGTCTATCTCTCAAGGTTACTAGGCCAGACAGCCATGGCAGGGCAGGCACATCCACCCCTACATCCAACATAAGCCCACCTTAGGGGTGGCACTAGTCTGGAGGTGGCATCCCTACCTGACAAGCTAATTTTCCCGCAAGTCCAGGTGCCAAGGTGGCTCTTTTCAGTCTGGTGAAACCAACAAATGGCTTTAGGTCTTGCGATGTTGGGGGACGAGGGGAACCTTTGGTCCTCCTCTTCTCGGGCCGGGAATGTCCGGGTGGAGAGGGTCTTTGGGGTGTCGGGTTTCTTTGTCTGGCAACACTTGCGGCTGAGACCGGGGAGTTCACGAGGAGCCACTCCACAATGGACCTGGCACCTTGAGGGCTTGGGGACCATGCTGACAAGGTTGGCCCACTTCGGCATGGGATGGGGGGCTTAGGAGCAGTGGTGCTTAGCGGCGGCGGGGTATGGCGGTTCCCGAGTCCACATGGTTCTTCTTTGGGTGCCTGCAGAATGCAGGGGACAGTTCTGCAGTCCCACTGGAGTCCTTGGTGCCTGGGTGAAGTGTGGGCAGGTCTACCAGGCATTAGAGACTCAGCAGCTGCAGGACAAGTCGTCTTTTGCCGTAATTGTCGAAGTCAGCAGGCATGCCGGCAGGGTTGGCACCAGGTCAGTTGCTGGGTTTTCAGTTCTTGCTTTTTGCGACTCTTCACTTCTGTCTTCTTCTTTCAGGTCAGAGGGGATCTGATTTTCTGGTGCCAGGGGCTCCCCTAAATACTGAATTTAGTGGTGTTAGGGGAATGTAGGGTAGAAGCCAATTGGCTACTGACCCGTGGGGTTACTATGCCCACTATTTGACCACTTCCTGTGGGAATTGGCCATAACCCTTTCCCAGAATGCCTACATTTACCATCACCAAGATGGCCAACTCTGAAAAGTTGTGTCCACTTCAGGTTTGGCCACCTTAGGGGTGATACTAGCCTGGGAGTGGGTATGCCTACCTGACTAGCTAATTTTCTCTCCTTTCCAGGTGCCAAAGGGCTCTGGACAAAGGGGGTCTACTTCCTCTCCTGTGAGGGAGCCAGACTCACACTTCAAAGGTGGCAGCTTCTCTGAAGCTTGCCAGTCCAAGGAGCCTAATCAGCAGGTCATCCTGTGGGGGGAGGTGTTACAACCTCTTCCCGGAAAAGGCCTTTATTCGGGGTCTCCTGAGACCAAAGGTTCTCACCCTCGGAGGTCAGAACAGTGTCTCGAGTGGCAAGTTGGGAGAAACCAGTCAGCAAAGACACCAGAGGCTGGTAGGTTTTCAGGGGGATCCTCTAAGGTGCCCTCTGTGTGCATGTATTGGTATATCAAACACTGGCATTAGCGTGGGATTACCAATACTAGATGGTTAGCAGTAGCCCAGTTCAATTTTAGACAAAATCACATCATGTACCAAGCAAAAGGTTGGGTGACCGTGTCAAAAAGGGGCACTTTCCCACACCTATGGTGTTTGGTTTCAAATAGCTTGCATGAATAAACCCACGCTGATTGCAGCGATGAACAAGTTACTTCCCTTTGGTAACGTATTATCTGACAGAGACTCTATCTAGCTGCAGATTGTTACCTTTGAATTTCCCAGGCATCAGGCTGGATCCGGAAACTTGTTGCTGAACAATACCCCTTGCGTGCGATGTAGAGTGGCTCCATTCGGCTCCGCGTGACAGTGTCAGTTATGACGTTGTGGTGCCTATATAAGCACCACCCAGGTGCGCAACGTCAGTTCTATTAGATGGATTTATTACTACATGCACCCAGAGGGTACCTTAGAGGTACTTCCTGAACCTTACTAGTGTTCTAGTGTGCTGGCTGACTGGTCCAGTCCAGCCTGCCACCACAGATGAATTTCTGCCCTGCTCTCAGAGGACGGAAGCAATGCCTGCTCTGAAGAGAGGTGTTATCACCTCCTCCTTCAGGAAGGCTGGTAAAACAGCATATCAAGGCAGGAGGCTTCAAAGGCATCAGCCGTCTAGGACACCCTCGGCATTTATGCGCTATACAAATGTTCAAATCAAATCAAATCGAATCTTTGATATACGACCCAAGGCATCCCTAGACAGGGGAGATGCCGCCCCCTGCCCTGGGCCCAACTGGCCCAACTGGCCCCAGGACATGCAGGACAATTAGCTATGCAAGAGGCATGTTGCACTGCCAGGTTGAACACCCCTCTAGGGTGAACAGCTTGAAGTCAACATAAAGTTAGGAATTCACATCTTACTTGTGGTGGAATTAGAAATTCTGGGAAAGGGTGATGACCACTCCCCAAAGGAAGAAGTCATTTAGGGGGTGTAGTGACCCCAGGGGTAAGCAGCCTATAGGCTACTACGCCTCACTCTCCTTAACACCCTTAAATTGAGTATTTAGGGGACCGCCTGATACCAGGACAGCAGACTTCGCTGGACAAAAAGTAGTGAATAATGAAGAAGGGCTGACCCAAGAACCAACTACTGATCTGGCACCAACCCTGCCAGCCTGTCTGTTGCACTCGACCCTCACGGAGAACCTGACTCGCCCTGCCGCTGCGCAGACAGCAAGAAACCCAGGTGGCTGCCAGTGCTTCACCAATTGCCAGAGAAACTCCTTTGGAGTAGGGAAGCTACTCCCCTTCAGCAACAGGCACCAAACAAGAAAGATGCAGTTTACCGTCCTGCTGCCTACTGGGACTACAGACGCTGCAGCTGCCCAGGAAGAGGTCACTGAGCTCCTACAGATCAGATCCGTCCTCTTTAAGTGTGGGGATGCCAGAACCGACTGGAGCTGTGCAGTACCAACACCTGGGGTTCTGGACTCCTGGACGCAACAAGCCTTGGCTGTTGCAAGAACAGAGACCAACGGCAAGGACAACCAACCTGCACATCGAGGAACTTCGGGGACAGTGACACCAATACCGAAAGTGGCCAGCTGTCCTGTTTGCCCCTCTTCCCCCGCCACTTGACACCTCAAAGCACCTCTGCACCTACGCCCCACAACCCGAGTTCAGAGCAGGTGACGGTGCACATTGGGTCCTGAGACCTACAAGAGTCGAGCCCATCGTTGCGTCTGGCCAGATTGGACTTCCAGTCGCTGCCTGGAGCTTCTTTCTACAGGCCCACTCCAACGGTGAGTGACTTGCGTGCCGAACCAGACGCCAAAAGACATCACTGCACTCGAGTCGCACAGACCAAGGAGCAGTGGACAAAGTGTCCCAACGTGCTCGAGCACCTCAAGAGTCCAGACCTCCTTTTGGTTTCTATAGACTGCCCTACCAGTCCAAGCCTCTTGTCTAACTGGACTGTTCCTAAATGAAGTGAATGGGGCATCCAACGCCGTAACACACCTCTGCACTGGACAACCCAGAGCCTCCTGGAGTGACCTGATGGTGTAGGCTTTGACCTGGACCCATACTCACTTTAGGCATGGAGAACAGTCCTGTGAGTTGCTGTTAAGTGCCCGAATGAAGTACATCCCCCCCCCCCTCCCCACAGGATAACATTACCGCACCCAAAAGTTGCACCAAGTGCCAACTTTTGAAAACTGTAAACATTCATAATTTGAAAAGTACTTAACTGGTTCCGATGATCTTGGTATATAAATTCATATGAAAGTATGTGTTATTTTTATAAATTAGTGTCGGATTTATTTATAGTGTCTCTCTCACTTACTGCCTTTGTGTGTGCAATAAATTCTCAGCACTACCTTATGATATGCCTGTCTGCTAGCCTACACTACCACAAAAAGGAGCATTTCGGGTGCCATTTGCGCCTCAGTAAACCAGTTGGGGTTTGCCTGGACTCTACACAGTGTACCTTTTTTTGGTCCACTATATAAACAGCCAGCGTATTGCAATTATATCATGAAGTAGGATAACCTGAAGGCCACCAATGACAGAATGGTTTGGCTAGGTTAAAATAGCAGATATAGATTCAGAGAGAAACCGGAATGACCAGAACATTTAATGTATACTCCCTAGCAGAAGTAGTTTGGCAGATTAATTGCCAATAATGAGTGAAGATGCCCACACTGAGGTGGGAACCACTTTGTGAAATTGATCAGATGTTAACCTCCATTCCAACAATACAGTTTTTTTGATCAAGTAGTAATAGTAAAGATATTACGGAAGGTAATCAAAGACTGAGACAATAACAGTGAGTACCATGTCTTTGTAGACCCCATGTCTCCCAAAGAACTGCCGATATGTTGTGATTTAAAGGCAAAATATATTTTGAGAATATCTTGATTCACATCCAGACAATGCAGTTTGGAGAAAAAAGCTTGGCACTATACTACATGCACAGAATACGAACAGATAAGGCTGAACACCAGTACGATTTGGAGAATAGGAGTTCCGAAATGAATGCACATTTCTGTAACAAGCAGTAAGCAGACCATAGTTCTTTGTATCCAGGGACATAGAAGGTCAAAAAGGAAGACGGAAAATGCACATTAAGTTCTGGGAAAAGAGAACTCAAAATGCACAAACCAGGTCAAAACTGTGTTGTAAGAACACCGAAGAGGGTGGGATGCACAGAGCTGTTGCTAGAGTTGAGTAGCACAATATGGTTTCTTCAGATACAAATCAATCTGTAAAGGACATCAAAACCGAGGTGGACTGACACTACCTACACAGATACTTTATTTAACTAGGAGTAAATGACGGCAATCTGGATCACAAATCATCACAACCACTGACATAGCTCGCAGAGTACATGTAGTCGGCATTCAGCCTTCAGGTTCACAACACTCATCACTTCCATCAGCCAAGGTATTGATACCAGTATTAGGTGCTGAAATGTGGCTTAAGCATGATTCTAGTTCTAGGTCCTGCTGACATACTCAAATCTATCCACTTGAAGCTTTGGCAGAACACCACAGCCAGAGATTCCTGACAAAACTTGAGGTCTAGCAGGAGAGCCCATCAAAATCGTGATGTAGCACTGAAGAGTTTGGAGTAGCTATCTGATCTGGTTGCGGCATGATGTACATCTTGAGAGGTGGATGTCTCCAACTGCACAGGCCTGAGTGTACACTTTGCCCACAATAAGTCAGCGCCATCATCTCCAAGTGCCTAACTTACAAAAGTTACAGTTGGCACAAGACAGTGTCCCAGTTACATCAGCTCCTGCCACAGGAAGAATTTTGGTAACAGTCCTGGTTCTGGTGCATCAAGCCATCTTGACAGCAGTGGATGTCTAGCTCAACAAGCATATCATCTGGCACCAGCAATATTCAACAGAACACAACTCGATTTTCTTATGCAGTGTCAAGGACTGCTGCAAGAGGTATTAGAAAGGTTTGGAGACAGAGTAATCACAACAAAACTTCTACCTATTGGTATTTACAAATGTTTGTATTGTATGCAGCATTTATATAGCACTTACTGCCCCTACGTGGGGCGCTGAAGCACTCGCCTACATGGGTAGCATGCTACACCATGTAAAGTGTGTGGTTAGAAATGTGTTGTCTTTGTTTTAATCTTATGTGGGAAGTGTGTCCAGGTTGTGAGTGGTGACCACAGAGGTGCAGTTATAATCTTATGGGGTGCTGCGCTTAACAGTGTAATCGATGAAGATGGGTGAGAAAAAGGGATGCAGATTATGGTTATAAGTAAACTGGCAGCTTTGAACACCTGCATGTTCCATTACTGGAACATGCTTACCTGGTTACTGTACTGGGATGTTCATTCGGAGATATTCTGTTTCCAGTTTAAATACTTTATTCGATTTTTCTTAAAATCATAATACAGTACATCACAATACCGTACCATCTTTGTAAAAACAAATAAAACGCCACAGATTAAAAAAGAAGCCATAAAAACATTATTACACATAGTTGGAGTTTCTTTCTGGCACTAATCGTCACCCGGGCCATAAGAACACTATTACACATATTTATAGTTTCTTTCTGGCATTAAACACCACCCACAGGTAGCTTGACATAGTGCAACATATATCCATGGTGGGCAGGGTTTATAGAAAGAGACAGGTCGACACTGTAAAAAATTAAGAGACCTTAACACTGGAATGATGTAGTGCTTCCTCTGGTTGGTATACATTTTACAGAAGAGCACTACATGCATAGTACGTGATCACATGGGCAGTTTGCTAATGTCACCGATCAGTTATTCATTACGGGGAAGCTAGTAAGCCAATGGAAAATATCCATTCTAAGGAGTAAGCACAAACCAATGCCTGGGATTCGGTACGAACTTAAGATGGGGCATGCACTTCAAACGTAACCAACATGGATTGGTTCTTTAATACACTGGGCTTCAACAGTTCGGTTCAGTGTACAGGGAGTTCCTCAAGGTGAGCTAAACATTCAGTTTTCATGTCTTTTCTGCTAATAACTTCCAGGGATTTAGGCTACTCGAAGAATTCTGAATGCCCAAAAGCACAGGAAAGTTGTTTGATGTAGGACAGCCAGGGAATACGCAAATAAGAACTCAGATTAGGGCAATCCCTGATAATAGCACAATTTAGAGCAGTGAATTCTGTTGCCCAGATTTGATGGCATAATAAAATGGGCTGTAGCATGATAAAATCGGCTAGAAACAGTACCCACAATTCTGCATGACAACAGTGGAAGAGCTCTCAAGTACAGCGAGGAAATGCTTCAAAAACTTGTTTTCCACAGTTTTTAGCGCCTTACAAGTAGTGTCCCCCCACACTCCTGCCCCGTATGTAGCAATAGGCACACATTTGGCCTGATAGATCTTTATCATTTAATTTGGGGGGTTTGTACCTAGCCCCCTGGCAAAATTCGACAAGGCCATCGACTACTGGGGGGGGGGGGGGGGGGGGGGGGCTTTGTACCTAGTCTCCTGTCAAAATTCGACAAGGCCATGGTCGATGTCCTAAACTGTAGCTTCCTAGCATTGACTGAATGGGCCCATGAACTTTCCTTGTCAAAAAGTGTGCTCAGATACGAGAAGGTTGCTGTAGTACAGATTGATTTCTGTTTAAAGGTAATACTCCTGAGCAGGCAGAGGTTGGAGCAAGACACAGTGGTGACCTCTTCTGGGATGGACTTTGGTAATATACCATCCCATATTGGAATGCCATTAGGAGATGTAAAGAAGAGGTCAAAGTATGTAGCTTGTTGAGACCCGTAGTGATGGACTAACAATTTCCTCAGTTGACTAAAAGCATATGGCAGATCTCTTCAGTTACTTCATGCCTGGTCAGTTGGTGATGGGTAGTGTATTGCTATTGACTGATAAGAGTTCTGGGTGATGGATATCACCTGTAGCAATTTTGCCTTATGGGAGTGTGACAGTACCAAGCAGTACAAGAAAATAAGTATGCAGTCTACAATGAACTAACTGAAGACACTGGGTGCTATGGTATTTGTGCTAGTGCAGGCTACGAAGGTTGTATATTGTATTGCAGTCTGCTATGCTTTTGAAGTAGGATTGAGATGGCAGGTGCTTTAAGTGAGAAATAGAAGAGAAGGCTATGTCAATTTTAAAGGGGAGCAACAAGGAATGCAGGGTGTCACAGAGATCAGCTTATCTTTTATCAGGTAACATATGACAGAGGCCAAAGCCACGATGCAGGACCCCTTGCTTACCTGCCCAAAACGGAGACGTGCACCCAATCTGAGTGTCACTGACCTAAATGCACCCCATACTAAACATACCAACATGCTTGAAAAATACCTACAAGAATATCCTTTTCTTGCTACAAACAGCCTGCACTGCAAATGAATTCACATGTGCTAAATAGAACAGACCCTGGCACTTTGCTGAATTATTCAGTGTAGTCATGGCCCCAAATTGAATAAATTACCTCATCTTCATCAGCCTTAGGCTTCTCAAAGTAGCTATGCCTTTGGTTTTCCTCCACTTCTTCTTCTTCTTCTTCTTCCTCTTCCTGCTCTTCTTCCTTTATCTTTTCCCGCTCTCTCTCACGGTCACGCTCTCTGTCCCTCTCCTTCTCTCGCTCCCTATCACGGTCACGCTCTTTCTCACGTTCCCTTTCACGGTCACGCTCTCTCTCTCGTTCCCGGTACTTCTCACGCTCCCGTTCACGCGATGCTTTTCCAGCCGTTGGCACATAATCCCCAATATCTTCAAAAATGCTAAAAGGAGAAACACAGGAAAAAACTAAAGATCAGTATTGAATATTCTTTACATGAACACACAAGTGACAGATCAGCAGTTGCTTCTAAAAGTGGGTTAAAGACTACAAATGTGAACTCGCACGATAGCCCTTCAAATCTGTAGTAAAAGAAAGAAGCTCTGAAAGCGTTTTGCAGGCATAAATATAAAGAATCTATTGCACAATTCCAAAATATCAATTTTTGATAAAAATTGCTTGCACTCAATATTAAGATACCTTTCTTTGAATAAACAAATGTTCATACAGTGAAACAATAAAAACATCTACTAAAAGAGTGGAAGAAGGGGGAAGCAGTGAGTTTCAATTAATAGTGCACGTGCTACAGAAAGATACTCCTGATGACAATTTAAGGAGAGTTCCAAAGCATACTATGATTTACGAAGATACATCAATATTTTTTCAAGTTTTGTTGCGAACGCACCAGCCTGATGGTCATAAACCCACTAAATAGGAACTTAACTTAAATGACAATAATTCCTTACCTCAGATCAGCTTCTGGAGCCTTCTTCTCATCCAGTTTTCCTGCAGTGGCACAAGTCACAAAATGTACTTGTCAGATTTCAAAGTCAATACTGAATCATAATCCAGCCTCAGTGAAAAAGTAGACAGCAAAATTAAACATAACGCTTGCAATAGAGTCTGAAGCAGGAGTTCTCACCCACCAAACATGCACTTGATTTGTATGTTTTTGTCCTATTGAATGCCTACCTCTATATGAGGTACTTGCCACAAAGTCTAGCAAAATTAAAACAGCAAGGAATTTTCAGAGGGATCATACCCAAGTTCTGATGGCTTTAGTCATTCACAATATCATGTGACTATTTTCTCATGGGCAAAGAGTTCCTCAAACAGTGTGCGGATACAAAGAAGACCCAACCTCTGATTTTCTATTTGTGTGTGGAACCCAAAGACATTGTCCAGATAGAGGCTCTATGCTTTCAAAGATAGAAATAGAAAATACTTGATGTAAGATGCCTTAAACCTAATATGCCACTCCACACTGGGAGCAAGTGCGGATGGTAATGAGACCCACTGCAATATTTCTGGAAACTATTGGTTAGTAACTTAAGATAATACATTATTCAGAAGTCCGCTATGGAGAAAAACAATAAAATACATATACATTTTTCTTTTGACCAGATTGGTCAGGCTGGTTTGAAGCAATAAGTAATTCAAAACTGCTCTTTTAATGAAAAATGAAATCAGACGATCATCAATATCAACGTGCGTATATATATATATATATATATATATATATATATATATATATATATATATATTCCATACGACAAAGAACCCACAATTGGAGGCCCACTCTCAGCGTGCACAATACTTTATTTTGCCAGGCGACATGATCAGCTCCTCGTGCACAGGACACACAATCAGCCTTACATCCCCTACGTGTTTCGAGCATCACGGTGCTCTTGTTCACATGAAAGGCATATGCGGAACAGCAGTACGGCAGGTGAGTTTGTTCAAAATATAGTCCCGGCCAAAGGGCGTTGTAGCACAAAGCATGATGGTATTTGTAGTTTGATAATCCTATAGTAGGCTTGCCACTGCCAAAGTTCCTTTATCAGAATTTAAAACCGCACTTGGTTGTCGATATGTACACCAGATCGCTGTCATGTCATGTTCACCCGCAGCAAAACTGCACGCTGTTCCTTCTGTGTTGATATCGTATCAGCACAAGACCCGCTCTTCCGCGGTGGGGGCTCTCCGCGACCTGGGAGGGCCGCATATATTCCATACGACAAAGAACCCACAATTTTGGAGGCCCACTCGCAGCGTGCACAATACTTTATTTTGCCAGGCGACATGATCAGCTCCTCGTGCACAGGACACACAATCAGCCTTACATCCCCTACGCGTTTCGAGCATCACGGTGCTCTTGTTGACAGGAAAGGCATATGCGGAACAGCAGGTGAGTTTGTTCAACATATAGTTCCGTCCAAAGGGCGTTGTAGCACAAAGCATGATGGTATTTGTAGTTTGATAATCCTATAGTAGGTTTGCCACTGCCAAAGTTCCTTTACCAGAATTTAAAACCACACTGGGTTGTCGATGTGTACACCAGATCGCTCTGCACGCTGAGAGTGGGCCTCCAATTGTGGTTTCTTTGTCGTATGGAATATATATATATATATATTACCTACTGGCGGTCGCCAGTAGGTAGTTATAGTTAGGACCACGTTTCCATAGGAAATCCGCAACATTCTATTTTGAATAACTTTGGCGCCGGTCGACGAATCCTCGCGAATTTTTCAAAATAGGTGGGGCGCTACGGTCCGCTCCTACCCTGAAAGTCTCGGGGGGATTCGTCAAGCGGGGGCTGAGATAAAAGGGGGTCCCAAAACGCGTTTTTCCCATGCATTTTTCCATAGGACCTTTAGACAGGGCTACAGCCCGAACGGCTGAACAGAATTACTAGAAATTTGGCAGAGAGGTAGTCCTCAGGTCAAGGAAGTGCCTTTTGTAGGTTTGGTGTAAATCTGTTCAGTAGATTCTGAGAAAATAGCCTTTAAATCAATATATATATCTGAGCCAGCTTACGGTGCGCTTACGGTACGCTTACCGTACGCGTACGGTGGCCTGCGCGAGCGCGATTCTGATTGGCTCTTAGATCTTAGTAAACATTCGAATCGGCCAAAACCAGGAAGCGGCGGCCGCCATTTTCTCTCTCGCACTGAGAGTGATTTCTAAAATATAAAGCCCAAAAACATGTAAAGGGGCTGTTTAGACAGCTCCCACACACATAGCCATGTTGAGGGAGTCCCCAAAGATCCCCCAAGGCCAAAAACGGAATTTTTATTTTTTCGGTAATTTCGCAGATTACGCTTACCGTACGCGTACGGTAAAAAATAAAAAAATAAAAAAAATTATCCACACTCTCTCCACCCCGTGTGCAATTTGTGCCTGCAGGGCACCAATGGTGCATGGCTTATTATAGATGAGATAAACTAAAATATTTAAAAAAAAAATAATAAAAAAAAAAAAATTATCCACACTCTCTCCACCCCGTGTGCAAATGGTGCCCGAAGGGCACCATTTGTGCATGGCTTATAAAATATACGAAAAATTAAAATATTACCTTTCAAAACGAAGTGCATCATATGTCCTCCATGTGCGCACGGTGCGCGAAGCGCATCGTGCGTACATGGCCCATCTAGCGTAACGTGGGCACGCGGTGCGCGTAGCGCACCGCGTGCCCACCGTGCGTGCACGGTACTAACTGCGTAAAGTGGGCGCGCGGTGCGCAAAGCGCACCGCGTGCTCACTGTGCACGCACAGTGCGCGAAGCGCACCGTGCGCGCACGGAACGAACTACGTTAAGTGGGCGCGCACGCCACGAATGGCGTAAAGTAACTTAGCATTTAAAAAAACGTACAAATTCACTGAAAAAACCATAGGTTTCACACACGTTATAGTTAGGAATTCGCATTTAAAAAACCTTGCAAATTCACTGAAAAAACCATAGGTTTCACACATGTTATAGTTAGCGGAAATTTTACTGATAAAAAAACCAATGAAATTCCCCCGTTATAGTTAGTGCAGGCAACTATAACTCACGCGACCGCAATCTTCTGCTGATGACATATGTGTCTTTATGAAAAAAAAATATTTGTAATATATGTATAGCTAAAAATGTATGGAAGAAGACATGGGCAAATAAGTGTCTAAATACAGTATTAGCATCAGCAGAGGATTGCGGTCGCGTGAGTTATAGTTGCCTGCACTAACTATAACGGGGGAATGTCATTGGTTTTTTAGCAGTAAAATTTCCGCTAACTATAACATGTGTGAAACCTATGGTTTTTTCAGTGAATATATATATATATATATATATATATATATATATATATATATATATATATATATATATATATATACATATATATTTTCACTGCAAAAACCATTGGCTTCATGGACGTTATAGTTAGTTGAGCTAACTATAACTCGCGCCCCCGCAATGCATGCTGATTACATCATTCATGATATGGCCAGTGATATCACTGATGACATCTCAAATGACATCAATGATGACATCATTCAGTGACTGTGTTTCTATAAAGTTCAAATATGTTTTATATATATAAATGCCAAGGTGTATTGTAGAATGAGTGGGTGTATGAGTGGCTGTATGGTATGACTTTGTGGGTGCGTGACTGACTATATAAATGAGTGATTAAACGTCTTACTGAATGCATGGGTTAGTGACTAAACTGTGTGAATCTCTTTATCAATTTGTTAGTAAGTGTGTAAGCGGCTGCATGGGTTGGTGAGTAGCTACATGAGTGTCTATATGGGTTATTGATTGGTTGTCTGAGTATCTGTAACAAGTGTGTGACTGCGCATAGATGTGTGAGTGGGCGATTCACTGGCTGTATGGGTTCAAGACTGCATGTGTGAAGGGCTGTATGGGTGGGTGAGTGTGTGTATGGGTGTGCTGGTGAGTGAATAGATGTCTCAGTGGTACATGTGTGTTGGAGTATATAAATCACTATATGTGAGAGAGTGATTGTGAGAGTAGCTATATGGAGGAGTGTGTGCTTGTATCAGTGACTATAAGAGAGTAAGTATGTGTTAGTATCTGTATGAATAAGTGAGGTGGTATGTGTATATAAGTGTATAGGTGAGTAAATGGGAGCGTGATTGATTCTTTGCATGACTGACTAGGTGTGTGAGTAACTATGGATGAATGGCAGTGTGCGAGTGTCTGTATAGGTGTATGAGTGCACATGATAGTGCTGTATTAATGAGTGACTGCATGTATGAGTGAATATATGGGTGAATGAGTGGATGTGTGTGTGTAGACCTAGGAATCAGTGAGTCGGTATAAAGTAACTGGTATTGGTGTGTCTATGAATTCGAAAATGGTAGTCTGTATTTTAGAGTGGGTGTATCAAAGGTTATATTAGGGTGTGAGGAGGTGCATTAGATTATCACGTGGATGCTGTCATTTGAGATGCCATCAGTGATGTCACTGACCATGTCATGAATGATGCAATATGTGACGTCATCAGCAGTGCATTACGGGGGCGCAAGTTATAGTTAGCTCAACTAACTATAACAGACAAATTTCTCTGGTTGTGTACGAGTGAAATGTCCAACTAACTAGAACGTCCCTGAAACCTGTGTTTTTTTCAGTGCATTTCAAAGGTTTTTTAAATGCTAATTTCTGACTATTCCTACAGAGGTAGGACATGTGCAGAAAGAGGAAGAAAGGTGCAGAAAGAAGCAAGAGATATGCAGAAAGAACCAACAGAGGTGCAGAAAGAGGCCTTGTTGCAAAGTCATCCTGTGCCCCCAACTTTTGGCTGACTGGTACTGGTGGTAACTGACTGATTAACCAGGCTCGGAGCCAGTGCTATGCTGAAAGACACTTCGAATACAGTGAAAACACCTACACACACTAGGGTACACTATGGTTGGGGTACCCCTGTGATTGGCATGACCTCCCCTGTAAGGCCCTAGTACATAATAAGGCAGGGGATTAAAACTACCTCCAAGTCAGAGGTGCAGAAAGAGGAAAGAGAAGTGCAGAAAGAAGCAAGTGAAGTGCAGAAAGAGGCAACAGAGGTGCGTAAAGAAGCAAGAGAGGTGCAGAAAGAGGCAGGAAGGTGCAGAAAGAAGGAAGAGCAGTGCAGAAATAACCAACAGAGGTGCAAAAAGAGGCAAGAAGGGTGCAGAAAGAGGTAGGAGAGGTGCACAAAGAAGGAAGAGAAGTGCAGAAAGAGGCAAGAGAATTGGTAAAAGAAGCAACAGAAGTGTAGAAAGAAGCAAGAGCAATGCAGAAAGAACGAACAGAGGTGCTGAAAGAGGCACGAAGGGTACAGAAAGAAGCAACAGAGGTACAAAAAGAGGCAAGAGTGGTGCAGAAAGAGGGAAGAGAGGTGTAAAAAGAGGCTAGAGAGTTGCACGGAGAGGGAAGAAGGGTGCAGAAAGAGGCAAGAGGTGTGCAGAAACAGGCAAGAGAAGTGCAGAAAGAGGCAAGAGAATTGCTGAAAGAAGCAACAGAGGTGCAGAAGGAGGCACGAGGAGTGCATAGAGGCAAGAGAACTGTAGAAAGAAGCAGCAGAGGTACAGAAAGAGGGAAGAGAGGTGTAGAAAGAGAAAAGAGAGTTGCACAAAGAGGATGGGGGTACAGAAAGAGGCAGGAGGGGTGCAGAAAGAAGCAACAGAGGTGCAGAAAGAAGCAATAGCAGTGCAGAAAAAACCAACAGAGGTGCAAAAAGAGGCAAGAGGTGTGCAGAAAAAGGTAGGAGAGGTGCATATAGAGGCAGGAGAGGTACAGAAAGAAGGAAGAGAAGTGCAGAAAGAGGCAAGAGAATTGCTGAAAGAAGCAACAGAGGTACAGAAAGAGGCAAGAGTGGTGCAGAAAGAGGGAAGAGAGGTGTAGAAAGAAGCAGCAGAGGTACAGAAAGAGGCAAGAGTGGTGCAGAAAGAGGGAAGAGAGGTGTAGAAAGAGAAAAGAGAGTTGATCAAAGAGGAAGGGGGTACAGAAAGAGGCAGGAGGGGTGCAGAAAGAAGCAACAGAGGTGCCGAAAGAGGCAAGTAAAGTGCAGAAAGAGGCAATAGAGGTGCAGAAAGACGCAAGAGAAGTGCAGAAGCAAACAAGAGAAGTGCAGAAAGAGGTAAGAGTTGCTGAAAGAAGCAACAGAGGTTTCGAAAGAACCATGAGAAGTGCAAAAAGAGGTAACTGAGGTGCAGCAACAAGCAATAGCAGTGCAGAAAAAACCAACAGAGGTGCAAAAAGAGACAAAAGGGGTGCAGAAAGAGGTAGGAGAGGTGCATATAGAGGCAGGAGAGGTGCAGAAAGAAGGAAGAGAAGTGCAGAAAGAGGCAAGTAAGGTGCAGAAAGAAGCAAGAGGAGTGCTGAAAGAACAAACAGTGATGCAAAACAAGGCTAGAGGGGTGCAGAAAAAGGTAGGAGGGGTTCACAAAGAGACAAGAGAGGTACATAAAGAGGCAGGAGGGGTGCAGAAAGAAGGAAGAGAAGTGCAGAAAGAAGCAACAGAGGTGCTGGAAGAGGTGCGAAGGGTGCAGAAAGAGGCAAGAGAAGTGCAAAAAGAAGCAACAGAGGTGCAGAAACAGGCAGGAAAGGTGGAGAAAGAGGGAACAGGGGTGCAGAAAGAGGCAAGAGATCTGCAGAAAAAAGCAACAGAGGTGCTGAAGAGGCAAGCGAGGTGCAGAAAGAATCAAGAGAGGTGCAGAAAGAGGCAATAGAATTGGAGAAAGAAGCAGCAGAGGTGTAGAAAGAAGCATGGAAGTGCAGAATGGAGCAACAGAGGTGCTGAAAGAGGCAGAGGGTGCAGAAAGAAACCAGAAAGGTGAAGAAATAAGGAACAGAGGTACAGAAAGAGGCAAGAGAGGTGTAGAAAGAGGGAAGAGAGGTGTAGAAAGAGGGAAGAGAGGTGCGCAAAGAGGGAAGATGGGTGCATAAACAGGCAAAAGTGGTGCAGAAAGAGGTAACAGAGGTGCACAAAGAGGCAAAAGTTACAGAAAGAGTCAAGTGAAGTGCAGAACGAGGCAAAAGAACTGCAGAAAGAGGCAGTAGATGTGCAGAAAGAGGCAAGTGAGGTGCTGAAAGAGGCAAGTGAGGTGCAGAAAGAGGCAAGTGAGGTGCAGAAAGAGGCAAGTGAGGTGCAGAAGGAAGCAAGAAAAGTGCAGAAAGAAGGAACAGGGGTGCAGAAAGAGGCAAAAAGGGTACAGAAAGACGGAGGGGTACAGAAAGGCGTAAAAGGGGTACAGAAAGAAGCAAGAGTGGCTTGCACACCATTAGTACCAATTTAACACCCACATTTAGCAATAAGTAACAGGTGACTATTCTAGGTGTTCAAAGGGCCTTCCACCACGCTGTAACACTTGTTGCTGCATTTTTGGTAACGTTTGAGCCGTTTGAGCTAGAAACAAGGCTTTTTTTTGTTCAAATCTGCAGATTAGGGAGCAGACGATGAATTATGTGGCTAATGCAGAAAATGTATAATTGTGCGAAAGTTGGTGCAGTCAAACAGTCGCATAATTCCAGTGGCCCTGCTCATACCTCTGACTAGGTTCACAAGTGCTCCTAAGTGATTCCTTCTTTTTTTGTCTCACTGAGTTCATAGTTGAGCTTCTACTGAAACGAGGAAGACAACCTGAGGATACCACTCCACAACACAGACTACCATACCACATAATTACTCTCCGTAACACATAATCCCACTACATAATTCCTATACACTAAATACCACATACTTTCTATCCGCATAATCTCACTGCACAACATACCACATAATACCACTATTAGTAAAAAACTTTTGCATTTACAACGCGACAACCCCTTTACCCACCGCTGTCCCTGGATGGGTATTGAAGTCCCCTTCACTGCTGGGGGACCTTTAGGGGCCAACTAGCCTACTTCTTACCTCCAATAAGCCCCACACAGTGGGATAGCTGAGAGGGGGACAAAGGCCACGCCCCCTTTCCCCACCACTCTGCAAATGCACCTACTGGCATGTTCTAAGTTGGGGTGTTAAGTACCCTTCATTCCTGAAGGTCCCTGTGGGCCAACTAGCCCCCCAGGTACCTCCAGTCAGCGCCACACACCTGGATTGCTGAGAGTGGTCCGAGGCCACGCCCCCTTTTTACACCAATCTGCAAGCGCGGCTCTTGACGCACTGCTGCTCAAGGGATGAAGTCCACTTATGTCCTTAGGTACTTAGGACACAAGAGGACCTCATTGCCCCACCAGCAGTGCGCCAAGAGGCGTGTTTGCAGAGTGGTGTAAAAAGGGGCGAGGCCTCGGACCACCTTTCTGCAATACAGCTCTGTGGCGCTTACTGAATGTACCTGGTGGGCTAGTTGGCCCCCAGGGACCCTCAGTATTCAAGGGGACTTAATCCACCAACTTACAACGCACCGGGGGGGGGCACGTTTGTAGAGGGGCGGGGCCTCCGGCGAGATGCCGGCTTTTTTAAACTTATTTTAGTTAGAAGGGGGGATATGTAGCACCCCTTCTTTTAATCTATTTTTGGGCCCTGGGGACCTCATCCCCCAGGGCCTGCTACATAAAAAAAAAAAAAAAAAAAGGAATGGGAAGGGGGCCGCACGGCCACCTCCCTGAGCCTGATCTTGGCCCAGGGGACCTCAACCCCGGCGGCATGGCCTTGTATTTTTTTTTTTTAATGTTATATGGGAGGGGGGCCGTGTGGCCCCCCTTCCCTAGGCCACTTCTGACCCCGGGGAACCCATCCCCCGGGGCCTGGACACCCTTTATTTTTAATTTTAGAGGGGGGCGTGTGGCCCCCCTCCTCAGGCCACTATTGGCCCCAGGGCCCGGCCATTTAAGAAATAAATAAAGGGGACGGGGGCCGCGTAGCCCCCCACCCGGGCAACTTCTGGACCCAGGGACCCCATCCCATCCCCTGAAGCAGAGTTTGCTATGACAGGGGGGGATCCGTGCCATACCAAACAGCAATGTCCCGGGTGGGCACCCTGGAACATTGCAGGAGCCGGTCCTGGGGGGTGGCAGTCCCCAGAGCCATCAAGGGCTCCAGAAGGGGGGCCACGCGGCCCCCCTCCCAACGTTTTTAAAGCCACGGGGAGGTGGTGGTCCCCGGGGCAGGGGGTCTATAACGGACCCCCGTATTTAAATATAGAGTGCCCCAGAGAGGTGGTGGTCCCCGGGGCAGTGTGGGGGGTGCACGAGCCCCCCCACACTAATTACAGGGCATTTGGTGGCCCACGAGGCCCTCTGTCCTTATTGAATTAAAGACCCGGGTAGGTGGCGCTCCCCAAGGCTTGGAGGGCCCGTTGAGTCCCCCTGCCCTTATTGATTTGAAGCCCAGGGGAGGTGGCGGTCCCCGGGGCTGCGGGGGGGGGCCCCCAAGTACCCTCAATAAAAGAAAATTAGAAAGCCCTGGGGAGGTAGCTGTCCCCGGGACTGAGGGAGCCCCGCTACATAAATCAAATTGCCCCCGGGACCTTGCCCACCAGGGGGCTTTAAAAACCGAAGCTTGGGAGCCCACGCTTCGTTTAAATTTTCGGATGGATTTGCGAACCGGCGCGAGCACGCCCGAATAAAAAAAATAATGCTTTTTTGGGCCTGAGGGTCCCTGTGGGACCCCCTGAGCAGGCCTGGGGGGTTAGGGTGTTTTTACCCTTCCCCCTTTTCTTGTTTGCAATGTATTTCTCACCTTATTGATTTTCACTCGATGCGAGGCACAAGATGGCTGCCAACACTACCTGGTTTGGAGAGTTGGCAGCCAATTAGAATGAAGCTCATGCTGGGGAGGAGATGTGTGGTTAGGCTCCGCCCAGATATCTATATTTCTTTTTCCTTTAATAGTTCAAAAACTACTGAACCAATTTACACCATTTAAAAAAAAAGGCTGCTTTCTGAACTATGAGCTACCTTTTTGCCAAATTTGGTGTAATTCCGTTCAGCAGTTCGGGATGTAGACTGCTCCAAAATTTCCAATGGAAATTAACATTGAGAAAACGCGCTTTGGGACCCCCCTTTTTTCTCGCCCCCGCTTCACCCCGAAACTTTCAACAGAGAAACTGAGAGGGTCGACCCATTAGTGTTGAAAATTTGGTGAAGATTCGTCTAGCGGCGCCAAAGATATTGGCAAATCAAAAAACCCTTCTCCTATGGAAACTAGGTTCCAACTATAACTACCTACTGGCGACTGCCAGTAGGTGATATATATATATATATATATAGAATATGCTACTTACCAGTATGCATCTGTTCTTGGCATGTAGAGCTGCAGATCTACACACTTTTGCATAGATCGCCATCTGGTGTTGGGCCCGGATGTTTGCAGTTTGTTTTTCCTCTTGGAAAGTCTTTGGAAGTCACGAGGTCGGTGACTCCTCCTTTGGATCGTATTGCGCATGGGCTTCGGCTCCATCCTCAGGTTGTTTTTCGCCAACAGGGAAAGATGGAGCGTAGTAATAACAGTGAAGAAACCCATGTGTGTTGTATCTAAATAAGATAGACTGGAACAGATACAGGTAGCCGGGGAGGCGGGTGGGCGTGTGTAGATCTGCAGCTCTACATGCCAAGAACAGATGCATACTGGTAAGTAGCATATTCCGTTCGAAGCATATGAGCTGCAGATTACACACTTTTGCATAGACTATATAGCAGTTCGCAACCTTAGCGGCAACCACCCGTATCTGTTGCAGTGGTTTGAAATAGTGTTTTTAGTACAGCCTGGCCCACACTAGCTTGTTGCTTGGTTTGCACATCTACACAGTAATGTTTAGTGAAAGTGTGCGGTGTTGACCATGTAGCTGCTTTGCAGATATCATCTAATGGGATGTTCCCTAGAAAAGCCATAGAAGCCCCTATTTTTCGTGTAGAATGGGCTTTAGGGGGAACGGATAGCGTTCGTTTTGCTTTGTGGTAGCAAATCTGGATGCATTTTACAACCCACCTAGCTATCCCTGATTTTGAGATGGGGTTGCCCTTGTGTGGTGGAGAGAAAGAGACAAACAGTTGTTTGGTCTTTCGGAAAGGTTGTGTTCTTTGGATATAGTAAAGTAAGGCTCGTTTGACATCTAGCGTGTGTAGAGCCCTTTCTGCAACAGTTTGAGGTTGCGAGAAAAATACCGGTAATTCTACCGATTGGTTGAGGTGAAAAGGGAAAATTACTTTAGGAAGGAATTTTGGGTTGGTACGGAGAACAACCTTGTTTTGGAGCATTTGAAGAAAAGGTTCTTGTATGGTAAGTGCTTGTATCTCAGTGACCCTTCTAAGGGAAGTGATGGCTACAAGAAAAGCTGTTTTCCATGTGAGAAATTGCAGTTCACATTTATGCAAAGTTTCGAAGGGCGGCCCCATTAGCCTTGTGAGAACGATATTTAAGTTCCACACAGGTGAGGGTGGTACTCTGGGGGGAATTATTCATTTTAGGCCTTCCATGAAGGCTTTAATGGCAGGTACTCTGAAAAGTGATAGGACCTGCCTGTTTTGTAGGTAAGCGGCAATTGCTGCGAGGTGTAGCCGAATGGAGGTATATGCTAGGTTACACCTTTGTAGATGTAGTAAGTAGCATATGATGTGTTGTATAGACACGTCTAGAGGATTGATTGTGTTGTTACGGCAATAAACAACAAATCTTTTCCACTTGGCAGCGTAGCAGGCTCTAGTGGTAGGGCGTCTAGCTTCTCTGATGACGTTCATACAGTCAGGGGGAAGGTTTAGGTATCCGAATTCTAGGATTTCAGGAGCCAGATCGCAAGGTTGAGCTGAGCTGGGTCCCGGTGCCTGATCTCTCCATGGTTCTGGGTTAGGAGGCATGGTGAGAGGTGTAGCTTTTGGTGTGGTACTACTGAGAGTTCCAGCAGCGTGGTGTACCACGGTTGTCTGGCCCATGTTGGAGCGACTAGGATCAGTGTGACGGAATGCTGTTGTAGCTTTCGCACCACTAATGGAATTAGTGGGTGAGGTGGAAAAGCGTATGCAAATTTGTCTGACCAGTTCATCCATATCGCATTGCCTTTGGACAATGGGTGTGGGTATCTGGCGGCGAAGCTTGGGCATTTTTTGTTTTCATGGGTGGCGAAGAGGTCTATCTGCGGATGCCCCCACATTTGAAAGAACGGGTGAAGAACCTGCGAGTGAAGCTCCCACTCGTGGATCTGCTGCGTCTGCCTGCTGAGCAGATCTGCCATGGTGTTTTGGACTCCTGGTACATGTTGGGTTAGGAGAAAGATTGTGTGGAATTGCCCATCTCCATATGCTCTGTGCTAGTTGAGAGAGCTGTGGAGAGTGTGTGCCGCCTTGTTTTTGAATGTAATACATGGCCGTCATGTTGTCTGTGCGAAGGAGGACTGCCTTGCCTAAAATCTGTCTCTGAAAGGATTTTAGGGCTAGAGAGATTGCTAGTAACTCCAGATGGTTGATATGGAGTAACTTTTGTTGCGGCGTCCATGTGCCCTGCACTGTGAGGTGTAATAGATCAGCTCCCCAGCCGGAGTGCGATGCGTCTGTTGTTAGTATTATTTGTGGAACCGGGTCCAGGAACGGTCGACCTTTGGAAAGGTTTGGGTGTTCCACCTCTGCAGAGAGCGATGGGTGCGACCGTCTACCAACACCAGATCTGTCAGTTGCCCCTGGGCCTGGTTCCATTGGCGCGCTAAGCACTCTTGGAGTGGACGCATCTGGAGTCTTGCGTGGGGCACTATGAAAATGCAAGAGGCCATCATCCCTATCAGTTGCATAAACACTCTTGCTGGAAGGGAGTGTTTAAGTATGAATCTTTGACGCAAAGCCTGAATGCATGCAATCCTGGCCGGATTGGGGTAGGCTATGGCTTTTGAGGTGTCTATGGTGGCACCGAGGTATTGCTTTATGTGGGATGGTGTTAGCTGGGACTTTTGGTGGTTCACCGTGAAGCCTAGTTGGTGAAGTAGTTGGATTGTAGTGGCGGTGTGGTGTACACATTGGTTGTAGGACGTGGCTTTTATCAGCCAGTCGTCCAAATATGGGAAGACGTGAATGTGCCGTCTTCTGAGGTGTGCCGCCACTACGGCTAGGCACTTGGTGAATACCCTTGGTGCTGTTGTGACTCCGAATGGGAGCACCTTGAACTGGTAGTGTTGCCCGTCCACTACAAATCTGAGGTACTTTCTGTGAGCATGGTGTACCGGAATGTGAAAGTATGCGTCTTTCAAGTCCAGTGTGGTGAGGAAGTCGTTCTGGGAGAGGAGCGGAAGCACCTGCTGAAGCGTTACCATGTGAAAATCTTCTTAATGTATGTATGTGTTTAGGGGCCGGAGATCTAGAATAGGTCGTAGAGTCTCGTCCCTTTTTGGTATTAGAAAATATAGGGAGTAGACCCCTAAATTTTGCTGATTGGCGGGAACTTGTTCTATTGCCTGTTTTTGTAGGAGGGAGATTACCTCCTGTTTTAGTAATGTGGAATGTTCTTGTGACATTGGGCGTTGCCTCGGTGGAATGTTTGGGGGGGTAGATGTTAATTCTAGGCAGTACCCTGACCGAATAATTTGGGTCACCCATGTGTCTGAGGTGATGGTCTCCCAGACCTGAAGGAAATTTTGTAGTCTGCCCCCGACCGGAGTGGGATGGTCTGGAGGGAGCGGGGGGAAGTCATTGGGTAGGTGGTGTGGCAGAGCGGGCGGTATTTGTTTTGCCTCTGCCTTTATTGTTATTGCCCCTATAGCCGCCTCTTTGATAATCCCTTGTGAAGGTGGACTGAGTGGGGGATTTGTAGGAAGTGGACGCGCTATCTGAGGAGTAGCCTCTAGACGTACACCGAAAGGAAGAGCGGCGAAAGGAGCGCCTAGGAGGGTGTGACTGCAGGGCTCCCATAGATTTCGCCGTATCGGTGTCCTTCATTTTTTCGAGGGCCTCATCTACCTTTGGGCCGAATAGGTGTTCTTGGTCAAAGGGATGATTTAGGATGGAGGCCTGTACCTCAGGTTTGAAACCTGATATTCTCAGCCAAGCATGGCGACGGAGGAGGACGCTAGTATTAATGGCCCTGGAGGCTGTGTCTGCTGCATCTAAGGCACAGCGTATGGAGGTGTTAGTTATTGTCTTAACCTCTTGAATTAATTCATTGGCCCTATTTTTGTATCTTTCCGGGAGGTGGTGCATTATGGTTTCTAATTCATCATAATGCGCCCGATCGTATCTGGCCAATAGCGCTTGGGTGTTACGCCATATATTGGCTGCCTGTGACGCAGTGCGCTTTCCCGACGCGTCCAGTAGTTTTGACTCTTTGTCAGGTGGAGGTGCTTCGCCTGACGCCTGGGAATTTGACCTCTTTCGTGCAGTGGAAACCACTAGGCAATCTAGTGGCGCTGGCCCTTTGATATAGGCAGGATCTGTGGGGGCATCTTTGTACTTTTTTTCTATGCGTGGGTTAATGACCCTGGCCCTGACCGGGTCCTTAAAAATCCTCTGGCGCATGTTTTACCACCCCCTTGAGCATAGGTAATATGGAGGTAGACCTATGTGCGGTATCAAATGTGTCGAGGAGGAAATCCTATTATATTACTCACGACCCTCTGCGCCGGGGTGATGTCCTCTACATCTGAGTCGTCGGCTTCGGAAGCACTGACGAGGTCCTCTTCGGTGCGCTGCTGTCCCGGATCTTCGACGTCGTCTCCGAAGATGTCGAGACTAGAACGGAGGTCGAGGAGTGTGCCATGTTTCGTCTGGCTCTTCGGTCCCGAATAGTCTTTTTCGATCTGAAAGACTTACAGGCCGGACAGTCTCGAGCCTCGGGTTCAGGGGAGAGGCAGAGGTTGCACACCTCATGAAGATCGGTGTGGGGGAATTTGGACCCACATCGAGGGCACTTCTTGAATGGAGTTCTTTCCATCAGCCGGGACCGGAGCTTGGGTAGGCCCGACGGCCGCCGTCGACGACTGGAACCGAAGATTTGTCGATGAGAAGGTGATTGAGGAGATCGCGATCGAAACAATACCGCGATGTGAGTGAGAATTCCGCTTCGATCGTCGAACTGGAAATGTTCGGAACCGGAGCGCGAAGATTACATCCGAGCCCGATGGCGGAAAAAAACAATCTGAGGATGGAGCCGAAGCCCATGCGCAATACGATCCAAAGGAGGAGTCACCGACCTCGTGACTTCCAAAGACTTTCCAAGAGGAAAAACAAACTGCAAACATCCCGGCCCAACACCAGATGGCGATTTATGCAAAAGTGTGTAATCTGCAGCTCATATGCCTCGAACACATAGATACATTTACTGAAAAAAAAACAAAGGTTAAAGTACTTTTATAGTAATATGAACATTTCAGTGACAACATAACATTTAAACTAATAAAAACACCGAAATTCATCAGTTCTAGTTATCTCAAGTAACTATAACTCGTGTCCTTAAGTAACTAAATCCCTCACCATGCACAGTGCTGTCATCAATGATGCCAGTTCAGTGGTCAGAACATAACATGTGTATTTGTAAAGTGCATGTTCGCCCGTAGGTATCTTGGCGCTGAATAACAGATGTTTATTGTTAACCCAACTCAATGGTACTCATTTTATCGACCTCAGATGGATGAAAGGCTGAGTGGACCCGCTGGGATTTGAACCTGTGACCAGGAGGTCGAAAACAGGTTTTTTAAAGTTTAAAACATTACATGGTCACTGAAATGTTTGTCTATCTATAACGTGTTTTTTCAGTGAATTTCTATGTTGTTTTTAATGTACAGTAAGACATGATTACAATTCCTTCCTATAATGTCACTTTAACCTTTGTTTTTTCAGTGAATTTCTAGCTTTCTTTTAAAGTAAAGTAATAGTTCATTACCATGCATAAATACACGCCTGGCCGAAGACCGTGATTGGCGTTGGGTTCTTGCAGGGACTGGCCTGTGGCCGGGACCTGCGTCCAACCCTGAGGCCAGCCAACCCCTTGCAGGCAAGCAACAGTACGACCATGTGGCCTTTGGCAATGCGTGGTGTGCCTGGCCTGCGGCTAGGTCCTGCGTTCAACCCCCTACGAGCGCTCTATCCCCTGCAGCACACCGCCTTCTGGTATGCACAGCATGTAGTTTGTCTCACAGGTCCTGGCCACACTCAGGTAGACTTTGTCAAAGAGTCACAACACCAAAATATTAAAAGTGGGCCTACTGGCTTTATCAGGGGCAACCATATCAATATAAATCAGATGTATTATCTTTGTTAAAAAAATCACCAATATTTTATTCAAATATATATTTTAGTACTTAACACAATACAATGTTCAATAACAGTGATTATTATAATAATGTTTTGTAAAGTTTTAATTAACAAAAAAACAATCAACATATCTGTAATTCTATGTCAGGACCAGAGGATTCGGATTATGCTTATCTCTCTTTGCTTTATTTCAGTAGCAGCCATTTTAACTTCAAAACTCAAACCACATTTCACAAACACCCCCAGGAAAGTGGTTAACAAAAAAAGGAATAAGGGACAACAGATCCCTCAGTCTAAGTAAGAAATCCGGGCACTGGGTCCTCGATATGGTCCTTTGTCTACCCCTTGCTCCTCCTCTTTCTTTGCTGCTACGCAGCCATGAGATAAGTGTTTTTCTCCTCCCCCCCCCCCCCCCCCCCAAGTGTTTTTATGTCAACTGTGGTATTAATTATCCTAGCAATCGCGGGACCGCGCTTAGCCCCCGCCACTGCTATTTCTCTGATTCAATGCTACTGTGCCCGATCTTACTGTTTTTATAATTATGCGGGCTATTGCCGTTTTTGTTTTCAGGTGGCGGCTTAATCACACTGCCTTCGGCGATCCCTCTGACGCTGCTTGCAGCGCGTTTGGGGTGTCTCACCTGGTTGTTTGTTGCGCTAGTGTTGATTGTCGTGGACTGCGGGTCCACTTGCGGGCCTATGCGGGACCGGCTGTATCCCTGCGGCGAGGCGCTGTCTCCACCTCCTGCCACCAGGGGCGCTGTGACGCTTTACCAGCATGTCAGCATCTCTATTGGCAACGGCGAGCGGAATTCGAACTATGTGGGGGGATCGCTCGCATTCCGCCCGCCATTGCCTGAAGCCTCGCCATCTACCTGGAGACCTACGCCCTCAGACGAGGGTCTGTAGAGCACTGCTCTTGGCCTCAAGTGACGCTCAGAACGAGTTTCTGAGTAGGTGTCAGTGTGTTTATTGACGCCTGTGAAAGTGTATTTGGCATAGCATTCACTTGGTAGTTGGGGCAGCAGGCTGAATAACGGCCAGAAGGGACACTGTCCTAGGGAGTTATATACAAACATAGCTAAGCCTGTTATTTTCTTCCTCTCAGCAGGGTGCGGTCCCTGAGGCGTTCACTTGGTGCCTCTTGTTTCTAAGCGGGGCAGTGGCCGTTCAATCTGCTGGTCACCAGCATTATAGTAGGCAGCGTATACTGCTGTCGGGGTGTCACTGGCAAACTAGTTTGAAAAATCCAGTACTTAAGAGTCAGAGGGCTTGTAGTCATGTCTTAACCGGCGGACATGCAATGGGAGGAGGATCCCCTGGCCCGGCCACCCTGGGATGACGAGTTTTACGACGCAGTAGATGTGTCTATCTATAGGGCAGTAGAGGACGTCATGGACGACCCTATGGAGGAGCGTTTGGCACGGAAGCAAGAGCACCTCTGGGCTAAGTGGGCCCCATAAGCACCTAATATCCCCAACGCGCCTCCTGCTTCCAGAACGCCTCAAGATGCAGATGATAGGGACCTGGTGCCTGCGAAACGTCCCAAAGTGGACAGGGTTGATTAGGACGCGTTCACTCGTTTACTGGCCGCCTTTTTGGCCCAGAACCTGCCCCAACCACCCCCTGTAGGTCCGTCACCTTCACCTATTCCAACTAGTTCACCCAAGTCCATCCCAGGGGTTTGAGGACGACACCCATGCAGACACGGATGAGGAGCCCGGTCCATCAAGACCGTGACGACCGGAAGCATCAACAGGCTCCACTGAGCCGTCAGTACCGAATACTGGGTCCGATCTGCTGGACCCTGAATTGTTGATGCACCCACGATCCTCAGAGTGGGCCCCTTTCAACGAAAATGGCCGACTACAAGGCAGGTAGGATTCGCACCCCCATGGACAAAGAGGCCCGTAGCCGTCTTCGCTCAGAGTGCCCACGCCCTTCCCATGACAGGAATGTTCCACAGACCTCAGAGTTAGATCCCAGGATGGTGACTTTTCTTGCGAAGTTTATTAAGGACCCTAAGAAAGGGATAGATCATTCTTGGAGGGCATGTCAAGACAGGTTGTTGGATGCCCTTGGGCCCCTCACCATGACGCTCGACATGGCGTAAGACGCCAAGAGTTCAGGGGCACGGATTTCTATTGAAGCGCTCTCAGGTTGGGCGCAGCGCGCGGTGGTGTTCCCAGGGAACGCCAACTGTGCGTTATCAACGGAAAGCAGACGGTCCTTCCTAATTAAAGTGGACCCAAAGTTAGGATACTTGGCCGACTCCTAGGCAGGGCCAGTGGCCCACGGAGGTTTGTCCGGAGAACTATTTATCAAAGAACTTGGCAAGTTCGTGAACACGTTCACGTCTCTTGACAAGGCCCAGACTTTGATAAAAAAGGTTTTCTCCTCCCGGGTTTTCCGTGGGGCCGGTCGAGGAAGGGGCCGCTCGACCGGCCAGGCCCCCCCAGAACTCCAGGGGGCAAGGCTCCAGGCAAGGGCAATTCCAGACCCAGTCACGCTACAACAATTTCTACAGTTCACGAGGGAGACGTTCCAGAGGTCGGGGTTTCCGTGGAGGAGACAATTCCTCTAACACTGGTAAGTGTTACGACCAATTCTCTGGTTTGGGTGGGCGGCCGCTTGGCCGAGTTTTTGCATGAGTGGGAAACAGTCATGTCAGATGCTTGGGTGTTGCAGACGGTCCAAAGTTTTCAGATCGAGTTTTGCGGTGAACCCAAGCAGGCATTCCCGCCCCATTCGTTTTTCACATCAGGAAGAGAATTTAGTAGATGCAGAAGACTCTGCGCTCTTGCACAAAGGGGCTATTTGTCACACCGTCTTGCACCCACAGGGTTTTCTCAGCAACATGTCCATGGTGGAAAAGACGGAGGGGGGGCAACGTCCGGTCCTAAACCTCTGCGATTTCAACGAATGGCTGGTCTATCACCATTTCAAGATGGAAGGTATTCACCTCTTAAGGGACATACGGAGACCAGTGGATTGGATGGTCCGGCTGGATTTAAAAGATGCCTACTTGGCCATTCCTATTTTTCCACCTCACAGGAGGTTTCTGCAGTTTCAGTGGCGCCATCAGGTGTATCAGTTCACCACACTCCCTTTCGGGCTCTCCTCCGCCCCTTGGTGTTTCACGAAGGAGCTCAAGCCGGTGGTGGAATTCCTGCGGACGCGAGGGACCCGGCTAATTGTGTACTTGGACGACATGCTCTTGCTGGCTCAAGACCCGCAGTTGCTTCGCGACCAGTTGCAAAAGGCAGTCAGTCTTTTGGCAGGTTTGGGGTTTGTAGTAAACACCACAAAGTCACTGCTAGTTCCAGCCCAGAAGGTCACTTTTTTGTGATTTGACGGAGGCGACTCTCAGCCTCCCAGCGCACAAGCTGGCAAAGATACGTCAAGAGCTGTGACGCACCTAGGCCAAGGGAACGGTTCACCTTTCGCAGATTGCCCGGATTGTGGGGTTGCTCTCGGCATCCATCCAGGCTATATTTCCGGGTCCGTTACATTATCGGGCTTTGCAGCGCCTCAAGGCAAAACATCTTCGCAGAGGGCTCCCTTATTCCCACAAGGTTGCTTTGTCAGAGGAGGCACAATACGAAGTTCGGTGGTGGCTCTCTCACATGGAGGAATGGAAGAGCAATATTTGGCTCCACTCCAGACATGGTTATCGAATCAGACGCCAGCAGATCGGGTTGGGGCGCCAGGTGTGGAGATTTTTCCACAGGCAGTTCATGGTCTTCACAGGAACAGGCCCTACACATCAATTGTTTACATTTCCTGGCGGGCTCCTTCGCCGTGCGTTGCTGGACCAAGGAACGGATCCAGTCCTGTGTCCTGCTAAAAATGGACAATATATCGGCAGTCTGATACATCAACCATCTAGGGGGTACTCGCTCCAAGGTGCTTTCAGATCTGGTGACAGACCTTTGGCAGTTCTGCCTCGACCACCAAATTTCGCTGTCGGCGGAATATCTTCCCGGTCGGGAGAATCTGGTAGCGGACTGACAGTCGCGGCACTTCAGTGATTCCAGTCTATGGAAATTACATCCGGACGTTTTTTCTTCGGTCCAGAACCTTTGGGGTCCTTTCTCCGTGGATCTTTTTGCCTCCAGACCGGATTATCAACGTCCTTGTTTTTTCAGCTGGAGGCTGGACCCGTTGACAGTGGCCACGGATGCCTGCCTGCAAGATTGGACACAGGAACAGGCCTATGCGTTCCCTCCCTTCGCGATGATTATCCAGGAGTCAGCTCACATCAGGCGGCAACTAGCGATTGTGGTTCTCATCACTCCGATTCGGAGGTCCCAAGTTTGGTTTCCAGTTCTTCTGGAACTTTGTTGGGATTTTCCAATCCAACCCCCCCTGTTTCCAGAACTACTTCTCAGTCTGGACTACCTTCCTCATCAGATGGTGCTCAATGGATCCCTGCGCCTCATGGCGTGGAGGATTACAGTGGTAGATGGTCGCTCCCAGGCTTTTCGGAATTGACTGAGAGCCTCTTGTCCAAGGCCTGGTCGGATAGTACCGTTAAGCGGTATCGATCTGCCTGGCGATGATGGTGTGGTTGGTGTCAGTGACGGGGTAGTGATCCAGCGGGCTCGGACGTAGTACAGGTTGTGAATGTTTTGGCAAGTTTAGCCCAACAATGGCTAGCACACCGTTCGGTGAACACTTTTCGGTCCGCAATTTCGGCGGGGCATGCCCCGGTTCAAGGCAAACCAGTGGGGGAGCAACGTTTTGTTTGTCGGCTCCTGCGAGGTCTCCGCTTGTCACTTCCTCCAGAACCGCGATACTCTGAGTTGTAGGATGTGAATAGAGTACTGAATCTATTTTTGTCCTGGCAGGCTAATCAGTATTTGTGAAGAAAGGAGTGGTCAGCAAAACTAGCGATGCTCCTTTGTCTGGTGTCATGCAGAAAGGTTTCTGATGTGCGCGCCCTAGACATTACGGGCAGAGTTTTCTCTCCTTCGGGAGTGTCTTTCACCATCAGACGTAGGACTGAGTCATACTCGTGTGATCGAGTATCCAGCATTTCCAGACTCACCTAGGCTGTGTGTGTTGCGTTGCTTGCAAGCTTATGAAGACATGTCTTCGGAACTCAGACCTACGGAGTGAGAGACAACTTTTGATTCCTCTCCGAAAACCACACAAGGCGGTTTCCTCCCAAACGATAGCACTTTGGGTGCGTTGGGTTATGCAGGAAGCAGGCATTAGCCTCCGACAGTTTGGTGCTCACTCGGCTCGGGGTGCAATGGCTTCCAACGCGTTCACAGTTGGAGCATGTCTAGAGGACATTATGAATGCAGCGTATTGGTCCTCCAACTCTACATTTAAAAGGTTTATTTCAAACCAATTATGGATATGGCACATTTGGTGGAAAGTAAGCTTTGAACTAGCATAATCCGAAGCCTCCGGTCCGGACATAAAATGAAAAATGTCCTAGCTATCGTAACGGAAAGTTTCAATTCTATTAAGGACTCGGAGGCGAGGATTATCCCACCCGTGGATCTCTACGAGACAGCCCGCCCTTTGGGAGTAAATACGTATATTCCTGATTGATATCCATTGTTTGTGTTTGCGGATCATTGCATTGTTCTATGCTCCTGTAAAGCTTGTGGTGCTTTGTTCGTTTTGCTACAGCATGTCTGTGTATTATGATCTGTTAACCTCAATGTCCTTGCTTGCAGGTTTGACCTTGTTTTTTTTTTTCTGGCTCTGATGTTGTCCTTTTGTTCCAGGATCGGATGCTGGGAAGCAGGACGGCTAGACAGAATCAAATACCGTAACTCGCGCAAAGAATGAGGAGGAGCAAGGGGTAGACAAAGGACTATATCGAGGACCCAGTTACTTGGACTGAGGGATATGTTGTCCCTTCTTTCTTTTTTAGTTAACCACTTTCCCGAGGGTGTTTGGGAAATGTGGTTTGAGTTTTAAAGTTAAAATGGCTGCTACTGAAATAAAGCAAACAAAGATAAGCATAATCCTCGCCTCCGAGTCCTTAATAGAATTGAAACTTTCTGTTACGATAGCTAGCACATTTTTCATTCTTTCTTATAACATAGTTTAAAGTTGTATTTTGTTGGCTAAAAAATGTTCAAACAAAAACTCGAAACACTTTTTTTTTCAAAAATGAAATAAATGTTGAAAGTCTTTCTTTTTAAATTTTTGAGCCCACAACATGCAACCATAAAAACAACTACAAGAGGGCCTTGCACTCCAGCTGAAGAGCATAGGGCTCCAGGTAGGAGTGCTGTAAAAAAATGGTAAGTTCTCCTGTGGTCATGGAATTAAAGACCTAGGAGACTTCATGTTTTTTTTGTTAAAGTTGCTGGGGGATACTGAACTCTCTGCAATCCTCTACAAAATAAAAAAAATGCTTGCTGATGCCCCTCACCCCATTAACGGTCATCACCAAGCTAAGAAATGTACATAGCCCCCACAGGGCACTATGGGGCGCTCCTTCAAAGAGCAGTCGATAATAAATGAGCGTCTCCGGCTTCTCATTTACTATTTACATTTTGCTGTTTTTTAAATAATATTTTTGTGTAAGGCCCCTATGGAGCCAGCTGTATGCCTGCGAGAGACGGCACCTTTCCTTCGTTACCACCCTGGCAGGAACAGCATTCTTTTTACTGCTACTGCCGTGCAGGAGTAACATTAAGTTCCATACCCGGGAGAGTAAAGGTAGAGTATGCTCGCACTCTTCCTGGCAGGGAACTAAAATCAGGGCCGGACTGGTAATTCCGGGCACCGGGCAATCCCCCGGTAGGCTGGATGGGGAGGGGGCCGGTTTTTCCACAGGGGGGCCGGTTTTGTTTTCGGTCCGTGACACGAGAGTCTGTTTGACTGTGTCTGTCTCAGTCTGACGGAGGTCAGACAGACTACTACTCCTCCGTGGGGAAAAAGCACAACTGCATTTGTGCACAGCACCGTCCGTGACCCAATGCGTGCAGCCAGCCTGAGGTGATGAATTTAATAATCAGGGGCGGGGCTGGTGCGTCATGCCACATGTGCATTGGGGCAAACGCAAGTGAGCGTGACTGCATCCCAGAGATGACTGGACTGAGACAGAGAGCAGGGGAACCGTTGCGGCCACATCATTTAATTATTTCAATCCTAGTCCGGGTAGCCCCCTGGGCCCCTGTCATCCGCCCGCAGCAGGTGAGTTTGTGAGTGTGACCACTCAGCAATCATCATGGGCAGTGGGCACTGGCTGGGCGGGCCAGGCGTCGCGCCCGGGCCGGGAATAAAGTAAGAGGTATAGGCCCACGACGGCCTGGTTCTAATCCCTGTGCGCAGTGGTCTGGATTTGACAGCGATCCCCTAGGCTGGCGGTGCCGAGCCGTGGAGGGTCGCCCTATCAATGGCGTTTGCTTTCTGAAAGGCTTGTCTCATTTACCTGGGGGGCAAAAATATCAGAGGAATACATTTCTCTGAGTGTCAATGTCACTGCTCTTCTCCTGTGACAAATCTTTCAATCTTTGGTGTATGTTTGTGGCAGTAGCCAGAGAACAAGAACACACACTCCTGCTTAGCTTCATGGGTGGCATGAGTTATTTATGCAGCTCTCTGTGTCACTGGACATAAATACCAACTTGTTATTACACTGTCTAGTGGCGCATATATTGCATGTGTGTATGAACATGCATACAGTGCAAACCGAGCTACGAAGCAACAGTGAGATGCACATGTGGCGTAACGGCCAGAGCTGCCGACTTTGGAGCGGAGGAATCAGATTCGAGCCTCGGCTCAACATTCTGTGATTCTGTGCAAGTCACTAAATCCTCCCTATGCCTACCAAAAATGAAATTGTTCTTGTGTACCATAACTGGTGCTCATGGAATGCTCTCCAATTCCTTCAAGTCGAGTTCGCACTATATAATATAATAAAAATAATAAGGGCGGGGGAAGGACAAGTGGAGGAATGAGATAGGAAGCAGGCAAAACAAGAGGGGATACCAAATGGAGTACATTAGTCGGATATTTAGATGTGAAAGAGGTGTTTCATTTAGAAGAAAGACTTCAGTTCCTTCTTGAAAAGTAGCGCGGCTGTCCGTCAAGACTGGGTACTGCATTGTTGACCCTTGGAATGTGCCAAGAAATTACTTTTTGACTTGTCTTCGAGCTCCTGTATTTCTTTGTCACCAGTTTGATGAAGGGTTTCTTCATGGCCAACTGCGCATCATTGCACAAACAAGCTGCAAGAACAGGAAGGCAGTGACAGACACAAGGATATGGTGGGGGAGGAGCAGATAGGATCAATAAAAGCATCCTGGGTCGCCACGGAGGTGAGTTATGGGCTGCACAGAGGAGACAGCACACAATTACAAAGGGGAATTGCTCTGACAGTCATTGGCCAGTAGTCTTCCAGTTCTGCTTCCTATTGGCTGGTGGAATGCTCAGCTCCCAGCACCATTTGTTATCCTCAGCACATGCTGGGATTTGGGCTAAGAAGTCCAAAATAATTGGCAATGGGGCATTCGAATCCAAACAAAGAAACTGAGTGACCAACATTATTATTGAAAATGAAGGGTTTTTTTTTTTTATAATAAGCATACCTGAAAACATTACATGGCGCAGAGAGCACTGGTTCCTGCTTGGGCAAGTCCATGCCGCTCAAGGTGACTCTTATTCATTTCCGTTTTAGCTTCACCACTTTTTCAGTTCAAATGTGCTATTAGAGACTGAGGTCAACCATTTGCAAATCAGCCTTAGTCGAACATGAAAAATGACATCCTGTTCAAACTGCTAGACAATGGCTCCTATCAACAGGGCCGGACTGGCCATAGCAGGCATCATGCGTTTTCCTGGAAAGCTGGGGGCCAGTTTTGCACAAGTAGGGGCTGTTTTTTTGTTACTGGGGGCTGGTTTTGCAACGTTGCTGTAATATTGCAATATCGGCCCCTAGTAACAAAAGCAACAGTGCTTCACAAGTGCATCCCCCATCTGCCACCAGCCTCCCCTGGAGGAAGGGGGGATGGGTGAGGGGGAGGGGGGCTGGTCCTACAAAATTGCCAGGACTGCTTTAGCTTCCCAGTCCGGCCCTGACTACAATGTCCCGGAGGTGTGCTGCCCCTCCTCTTTCTAAAATAGCAGCCCAGTGGATGGGGTCCTCATGGTCTTACTAGGTTTGAAGGGTGAGGGGGGGGGGAAGCGTGACCCTCTCCTCCCTCTTAATTTTTTTTAAAATATTGTCCTTGGGGGTGAGGTCCCTGGGGACTTATAAGGCTCGGGGGGCACGTGCCTCCTACCCTTTTATTTTTATGACTAGCCATGGGGAATGGGGTCCCTGGGGCTGTAATGGACTTGAGGGGCGCACCCGCCCCCTTCACCTATTAATACCTAGGCCAATCAGCATGTTCCATATATTAAACTTCAAACAGTTGCAGTATACATTATCACGTGTACATGAGTGTTGGCAATACATAGAAACCTTACATTTTAGATTTGCGGTTTGATATTACAACATTTACTTTGGACCATGTCCCAATTAAACATCCATATGGTTTGCAGCAGCATTAATGTGCATAATAGTTTGTGTGTCCTCCCCCTCACTTCCCTGCCCCTGTGCTTCAAATTCCCCTATATTCAACTCATCTGTTTCATATTTTCCTCGCGTTTCCGGGGGCATAGACCACCTTTTCTGTTGCGCTGCACTAATCTAGGAGATCATTCCATTTATTGACGCTTGAACCCAACCATAAAGATAAACAAATAATTTTGGGCCTTAATTTCTTAAAAACTTCTGCAAGAAATTACACCAAATCACAAAAAGGAAATCTTTCTGGATTACAAACTAGCGTCCTTGCAAATATGTTGTAATTCCGTTCAACATTTTTTGCGACATCGTGCTCCAAAAAAGTATTTGGAAAATGCATCGGGATTGTGTGTTTTTGGACCCCCCCCCTTTTCTTTTTTCATGCCCTCCCCCTTTAACAGGTCCTCCCGAAACTTTCCATGAAGAAACTAGGCAAAAAAGAACACATTTAAAAAACGTTTTGTGAAACTGGGACCCCCTGGGCAAAAAAATTCAGTTATTTTTCTTTTAGTTTTCAGAAGGATCCAGGTTATGAGTGATATAATATGCAAGGTCACAAGCAGTGCATTGCGGGGGCGCGAATTATAGTTAGCTCACTAACTAATGGCTGAATTTTACTGGTTTTGCATCAGTGAAACCTGAGCCTAGCAATAATGTCCCTGTAACCTTTGTTTTTTTCAGTGATTATATATATATATTTCTCTATATAGATATATATATAATCACTGAAAAAAACAAAGGTTACAGGGACATTATTGCTGGGCTGAGGTTTCACTCATACAAAACCAGTAAAATTCAGCCGTTATAGTTAGTGAGCTAACTATAATTCGCCATGCCAATAAAAATAAATGCGGCCCAACAATAACACAAGTTATTTGGAACAAATGTACTAATAGTCACACCGTAACACATTACCACAAACTAATGGTGAAATTCCATGTTATTACCACAGTAACGCAAAACTGATATAGGAAAAACATGCTTACTGCCTCACAGATTGCACGTTATTATTTTGACACAGAAAATAAACTCTGCTAATAGTCAAGGGGCCTTGTCAGTATGTTTTTATGTCACTGCATGAACTTAACCTCTTGCATCGTGGTATTGACTAAATGCATTATTTAAAAAAAAGGTGGTGGTGGTGGTGTGTGGGTATATATATATATATATATATATATATATATATATATATCACATCGCCAATCCTACTTCCCCAAAGAAGAGGCACGCACACCGGTCTGTGAGTATGGGGCTGATTTAATGATGTTTCAGGTCACCCTCGATCCCACAAGAGAGAGAGACGCGTTTCGCCTGCGCAGCAGGCTTTATCAATCCAAATGACACCAGCACATCGAAGATATATATAGCACCCTCCCACTCCTACAAACATGAATAAACATGGTGGAAAGACTAGATGTAACGAGGTCACTGGAAATTTACAATTAAACTTTGCTCAGTGCCAATAATCCGAGTGTCAGCTACTGTGTAAAGATCTCGACATAATGTCTCATTAGCATACTTAGCTGCATTCTAAAAATGGATAACTATAAAATCTACTGGCGGTCGCCAGTAGATAGTTATAGTTAGGACCGTGTTTCCATAGGAAATCTCAAAATTCTATTTTGAATAACTTTGGCGCCGGTTGACGAATCCTCGCGAAATTTTCAAAACTAATGGGGCGCTCCGTTTAGCTCCTACCCTGAAAGTCTCGGGGTGATTCGTCAAGCGGGGGCCGAGAAAAAAGGGGGGTCCCAAAAAGCGTTTTCCCCATGCATTTTTCCATAGGACCTTTAGACACAGCTACAGCCCGAACGGCTGAACAGAATTACTTGCAATTTGGCAGAGAGGTAGCCATAAGGTCAAGGAAGTGCCTTTTGAAGGTCTGGTGTAAATCTGTTCAGTATTTCCTGAGAAAATAGCATTTAAAAGCATATCAATATCTATACGCGCGCAGGGTGCGCGCACCGTGCGAGCACCCTAACGTGCGCGAGCGTAATTCTGATTGGTGGTTACATGTTAGTCAACGTTCGAATCGGTCGAAATCAGGAAGTGTCGGCCGCCATTTTGTTTGTTTTCAGTGCGAGAGTGAAAAAGGAAGGTGGCGAACGTGAAAAGGGGGCAGGGTAAAGAGTTCCTGACCCCCTAGCCTTTGTCAGAGGGTCCCTGAAGGACCCCGAAGGCAGAATTTTTTGGGTTTTTTTTTTTTTAAATCGCGGGGGTGCGCGCAGGGTGAAACCCCCCCCCCCCCCAAAAAAATCTTTTTTAATTTTTTTTTTTTTAAATCGCGGGGGTGCGCGCACGCTGAAAAAAATAAAAAAAAATAACAAAATTTAATACGTAGTTTATTGTAAAATAAATATATATAAAAAATAATAATACATAAATAAATTAGCATTTAAAAAACCGTACAAATTCACTGAAAAAACCATAGGTTTCACACACGTTATAGTTAGGAATTCGCATTTAAAAAACCTTGCAAATTCACTTAAAAAACCATAGGTTTCACACATGTTATAGTTAGGTGGATATTTCACTCGTAAAAAACCAATGAAATTCCCCCGTTATAGTTAGTTCAGATAACTATAACTAGCGCGACCGCCACTCTATCACAAGGATGATGTCATCAGTGATGTCATGAGTGATGTAATATGTGACGTCATGAGCAGTGGATTGCGGGCACGCGAGTTATAGTTATCTGAACTAACTAGAACGGGGGAATTTCATTGGTTTTTTACGAGTGAAATATCTACCTAACTATAACATGTGTGAAACCTATGGTTTTTTAAGTATATATATATATATATATATATCCTCCAAAAATTTGCTGTCGTCGGGGACCCCCAACCCTGCAGGGCGGTCATGGCAAATACGGGAGACAGCGGTTCCCGGCTATTTGCCGAAACGCGTCAGGTGCCTCTGACATGTGACTGCCTGTGCAAATTTAAATAAAGCAACTTGTCCAGGAACCGGGTGTGGCGCATTTCCTGTTTGATGTTTAATTGCGGGAACCGCTGTCTCCCGTATTTGCCATGACCGCCCTGCAGGGTTGGGGGTCCCCGACGACAGCAAATTTTTGGAGGACTTAAATTGGGGGACATGACCCGCTCTCCCCATCACAAGCCTGAGGATTGCCGGCGAATTTTGTGTATGGTGGTGAGAAAGGGAGCGTAGCGAGGCTATCACCTTGCAAAGCAGGTCCTGGACCCAGCGCTGATTTTAAATAGAGGCAACCGCGTGTCTTTGAAGTGCACCAGCCCCCCGTTGTGTCCCACCTACCTGTTGCCATCGGGACATTTTGAGGCAGTAATCGAGTAACATCACGAGGATCACATGGTAACCTTACTGCCTCATGAAAAGCATTGTGGGAGTTGGAGTGTGATGGACAATGGGGGCGTGTGTTCAAGCACTACTGGGTTATTGCACTTAAGAGGACACACCTTGGAAAAAGGCTATTTGCCGAAACGCGTCAGGTGCCTCTGACATGTGACTGCCTGTGCAAATTTAAATAAAGCAACTTGTCCAGGAACCGGGTGTGGCGCATTTCCTGTTTGATGTTTAATTGCGGGAACCGCTGTCTCCCGTATTTGCCATGACCGCCCTGCAGGGTTGGGGGTCCCCGACGACAGCAAATTTTTGGAGGACTTAAATTGGGGGACATGACCCGCTCTCCCCATCACAAGCCTGAGGATTGCCGGCGAATTTTGTGTATGGTGGTGAGAAAGGGAGCGTAGCGAGGCTATCACCTTGCAAAGCAGGTCCTGGACCCAGCGCTGATTTTAAATAGAGGCAACCGCGTGTCTTTGAAGTGCACCAGCCCCCCGTTGTGTCCCACCTACCTGTTGCCATCGGGACATTTTGAGGCAGTAATCGAGTAACATCACGAGGATCACATGGTAACCTTACTGCCTCATGAAAAGCATTGTGGGAGTTGGAGTGTGATGGACAATGGGGGCGTGTGTTCAAGCACTACTGGGTTATTGCACTTAAGAGGACACACCTTGGAAAAAGGCTATTTGCCGAAACGCGTCAGGTGCCTCTGACATGTGACTGCCTGTGCAAATTTAAATAAAGCAACTTGTCCAGGAACCGGGTGTGGCGCATTTCCTGTTTGATGTTTAATTGCGGGAACCGCTGTCTCCCGTATTTGCCATGACCGCCCTGCAGGGTTGGGGGTCCCCGACGACAGCAAATTTTTGGAGGACTTAAATTGGGGGACATGACCCGCTCTCCCCATCACAAGCCTGAGGATTGCCGGCGAATTTTGTGTATGGTGGTGAGAAAGGGAGCGTAGCGAGGCTATCACCTTGCAAAGCAGGTCCTGGACCCAGCGCTGATTTTAAATAGAGGCAACCGCGTGTCTTTGAAGTGCACCAGCCCCCCGTTGTGTCCCACCTACCTGTTGCCATCGGGACATTTTGAGGCAGTAATCGAGTAACATCACGAGGATCACATGGTAACCTTACTGCCTCATGAAAAGCATTGTGGGAGTTGGAGTGTGATGGACAATGGGGGCGTGTGTTCAAGCACTACTGGGTTATTGCACTTAAGAGGACACACCTTGGAAAAAGGCTATTTGCCGAAACGCGTCAGGTGCCTCTGACATGTGACTGCCTGTGCAAATTTAAATAAAGCAACTTGTCCAGGAACCGGGTGTGGCGCATTTCCTGTTTGATATATATATATATATATATATATATATATATATATAAATATAAAATTTCATGATAGACTGCACACCACAGAGCAGCTCCCTCGAGCTTCTGGGGAATTCACCTCAGAAGCTTTAACAGCAGTTTTACAGATTTTAGGATTTCAGAGGATATGTAATGAGCGATTAGTCAAAGAACATTTCCTCTTCTTTCAGCAGTGACAACTTCCATGTATATGGGAAGCATGTTACATTTGTCTGTGGCCTAATCTGTGCTGTGCCCTAGCTTTATGGGGACGAAGACATACATTTCCTTCTATTAACATGTCACAAAGTTCCTACCTACTTTATCTAGTATGAAGCACAGTTGCAGTCTGATCTTTTCACAACTGATATGACTAAAACATTCTCCCTTGCTATCCTGATGGAACTGATTTGAAAACCATCAGATTAACACACAACTCCATGCCTTGGCAAAGATTAGTTGTGTTGGTTAAATAAACTAAGGGACGAATGACACAGGGTGAACAAGATTCAAAGAGAATCCGATATGATTTACCCACTTTCTTTATAGGATCCACAGCCATTTATGAATAAAAAAATGACTCTTTATCTCAGTGGGTGGTGATGGTGAAAGGTTTGCATCTATACTCTGTTACCTAACTGGCTTTTCTGGCAATGAGGGACACAGATTAGTAATAACTCATACCTGTTGGCTTTATTGCTTCCAAGCAAAACCTCAAAACAGCGTCAACATGTAGTGTCACTTAAAATTTAACAATTTCAGCCTAAGACATATCTTAGTCAGAAATTTCCTGTCCTGTGCCCAATTCTGAGGAGCAATCTCTGGAAAAAAGAAGCATTCATATGTAAAAGATTACAAGAGGAATGCACATTCTACTGCCTTACAGAGTACATGTGCGCTCACCAGGTTTTCCTTTGGTTCAAGAAGACATTCCTGCTCAGCACATGTGCACCTTAATTTCTAAGCTCTTAAAATAAGAGCATGAGTTGGACATGTTTAGGGCCATGCCAATGTTTCTCAACTGCACAGAGCCTTGCTCTCAACTCTACATCATCTGTCTTGTGGGGAAAAACAACTACTCATAAAAAGACAGAGGAAGATAAAGGTAGAAACTGTTTGTTTTACACTGCACAATGCTAAAAAAATAATGTGATAACAGCGGAGTCTGCTCTTCAGATCCGAACACCCTCCCCACTGTTCTGTTTAGTTCAGCGCTGTGCCACAAGAATGAACTTTACTGTGTTTGCTGACTGTTCTGAAGAAGTCCTTCAATAACAAAAGACTGTTTGGCCTCCAGCAGTGCACCATCTGCCCCTGAAACTGCCAAAAACCAGAGTACATTTATTAACATCTTGATGGATTTTTGTATGTGTATTTTCACAGTCTCATCATTTTACTACTGCTCCAAGGGTATCTTCATTTGATGTTGCCCACTAAAAAGACATTTTGTGTGCTCATTGGGTGCTTTTGATTAGTTTTAGTGACAAAGGGTTTTGTTTCGAATTGTCTTTTACCTCTGATGTCCTCATGTTATTCCACAGGTAACCAACATGCACAGATTTTAGGACTGCATAGCTTTACATTTACCCTGTTCTTTTGCACCTTGATTTATTCTAACTTTTGTTGTCTCTAATTTTAGTTAATTGTTAATTTCTTTCTTCATTCATTTGCTGCCCAAGAGTTTCCTTGCATGTTTTACTTCTCACTCAACACACATGCAAAAATCACTGAAATCAATGCCCAGAGCAAAGAACTGCCCAGTGAACCATTCACCTTTATCTTTTTTTTTCATCTTCTTGTTTCGTGTGCCCTGTCGCAGGTAGGAGAGGATCTGCGTCAGTTTGCTGATGACAATGTCATTGGTTGTAAGGGTTGTCTGAGCCTGGAAAATTAAGAAATGCGTATGTTACAACATTAAAAGTACTCTATGAAGAGTAGATTCAACGGAGGGTCTCTAGGCTCAATGGCGAGTACGTTTCTATCCCACCAGTCACTAATTAAGGCATGTACAAAACAAGAGGCATACCCAAAGTATATGAACAGTACTTGTTGAGAACAAGCATAGTGGATTTCCTCTTAATGTAAAAACTTTCTATTTCAGCAATCTTTCAAATGTTGTTGCTATGTTAAAGTAAGACACTGCCTTAAATTGTGCACTAGATATTATCTACTCACTTAGAATATTTTTTTCAGTGTGCTACATGTCTCTTGTCAGTTACTGCAGAGCATTTATAAAACTACAGAAAAAGGGTGAGGCCAGAAAATGAGGAGTGATGCATTAATGAGACCTCATTACAGAGAAACCTTTTTTTTTTGTTTTAAAGTAATGTGCCTTTAATGACAATTAGAGGATACCTAGCTATTATAACTGAAGAGACCACGGGTCCCACCTTTCTCCAGGAAGCTGTGCAATACAGTTGTCCTACATTACCTCCATGGTAGGACAGTCGGCCTTGCTCCGGATAAGGGTGGTGGGAATGTCAGTGTCTGCATACTCATCTTCCAGGTCCACCACATATGCCATCCTTCCTGGCAGGTAGAGCTCGCTCCTCTCATACGCCTTCCCCTTAAATAGGATGCGGTAGATGTTACGGCCTGCAAGTTAACAAGATGCAAAATTGAGACCTGGAACACAGAGGTGCAATTATATAAGACAGGCCTCTCAAACCCAAAAAAATAAGTCACAATAAACATCTCTAATTAAGGGATTTAGCAAATGTGCAAATTAGGCCACAAATGTGACCCTTCTCTGTGACTGTCATAAGTTCTATGTGTTAGATCAATTCAGAATGCTGAACTTACCCAAGCGGGTCTTAAATTCAATTTTATTCTCTGGATCCTCATCTTTTCTGGAATAAAATATGAAAATATGTATTGACATCTAATCAGTTAAATCCATATTGCAACTGCCAAGTACATACTAACTTCCAGACACTTACTTTGCCTCCTTTTGCGGTTTTTCAATCAGGTCATCCTCTTCTTTCTCTTTGCTGCTAATTTCAGCACGTACCTGAAAAAGGGGAAGGGAGAAGTTAGTCAACTGACAATTCATTGAGCATTTGACTCCTAAATGCTTCTGATCAATATCCCAACAATATCCCAACTCATGCTTTGGCTACATCAATAGTCCGCTACTTTGATGGCATGGAAAAAGAAGATGCTTGTGCAAGAATGCTAATGAATAAAACAAGCCTTATAAGATCAAGCATAAAACCTCTCTGGTAGAAAAGACTTTGCGACATATGCTCAAAATGACTCCATACAGGCAGGGAAAAGGTTTTTATCAGATGTCATCACTCTGTGTGAGAAGAATGGGAATGATGCCTGTCCTCTCTGGAAGTAGACAGCAATCGTTGTTTCATTTCAGGGACACATTTCTCTTGAATTAACACTGGTACAAAACCCAGCCTTCTAGTGAGCCTTGAGCAAGAACTGCAATGACATTGAGACAGCACTGTCAAAGTCCAAAGAATGGTCTCTATCTAGAAAGGTGAGTTAGGGACAGTTTCAGGATGATAGAACCATCTGAAAGTAACTATATCTACAACACAGCGGGGGCAGTGACAAACAAAAGTCCTGAAGGATAGCATTTCTAATGATTACAAGTCTATGAGCATCATGTGATAAAATGACAGTGGATGAACATGATTCATTGGTGCTATCATGAAGACAGGAACTAGTGAACCATTATGTTCAACTATAATTCCCGGACACATGGAAAAGTCAATCTTTGCGGGCAAAAAGGGGCAGCGGTCTTTTTGCAGTTAATATCAAAGGAAACAAAAAATGGCCTTTTCATCCAATCTCTCCAAGAAAACAAATCAAATTAACTTGAGCCTGAGTGCCACCTTAGATCACTGGTAAAAAGCTCCATAGAAAAGTAAAAAGTAGGTAAAAGGCAAACGTTTTCCCTTAACATGTATGGTGCTATTAGTGTGGCAGTACTGAAGAGACATGGCAATTAGCTTGGGTGGACTATTGCATGTAGGTCAGGACAATACTGACTGCATGTGCATCCATTTCTTTTTGTTCGTAGTTTTCTTGCACCCTAAGAATCATGAGATGCATTTTTATTCTGTCCACTTCTGAAAAGTATTCTTGAGCAAAATGGCACCCAGCCTGTCTTTTACACAACTAGTCATGCCGCAAAGTATAAAGAAGTGACTTCTCCTTGCCAGATTCTCACATTTGTAAATTCCTACAGCTACGGCATGCCCTTCATCCCTACATTAAAGATCTAACCCACCTTCCAGAATTCAACCCTCTGGAAGGTAAGCTCCTGAAAGGCGACCTAGGGGATCATAAAATATCAAAGATCTACCAAACCCTTGTCACCACCCTGGATACCCTAAGAGCGACCTGGGATACGGACGTGGGACCTATTGATGATGATGATTGAGCTGAAGCACTCCAATGACCAAAAGAAGCCGCATTCTCTACTCGATTACGTCTCATTCAATCTAAGTACTTGCATCGGCTGTACTTCACTAGACATAGGTTATGGTCGGCAGGGTTGATTGCTTCCCCGCGTTGCTTGCGATGTCACTTGGAGGAGGGAACCTTTCTACACACTATTTGGTCATGTCAAGTTCTAGAACGCTTTTGACATGGCATATTCAATAGCCTAGCTGAGGTCCTAGCATGGGACTTGCCTAGATCCCCGAAATTTGCACTTTTACACTGCGCAGAAGGAATAGGGGGCAATAGATATAAAAGACACCTATTATTTTTAGGCCTCACACTTGCAAAACGTGACATTGATAGGCACTGGAAGGTAGATACTCCGCCCCGTATAAGCCTTTGGGAAAACGGCATGGACTATAACATGGAAATGGAACTCCCGGTCTTTCTTGCCCGGGGATGCCTGCAGAAACACACCAAAATATGGAAAAGGTGGGCTTCCGACAGGAACATTCGCCTGGAGACACACTACACAGTTGATGATCAATTAGGAAAATAGACTATCACCTAGGAAAATGCATAAAGTGATAACAGCTAAATCAATTCACCCATACTTGGGTTGCGATGGACCAAAATAATTAAGCATGATAAAAAGGTGCAAAGTTAGATATCCATTGATATCTGTGTTATTGCACTATATTTTGTATCCGGAGTGTACATGGAGGAAATTTGGGACCAACGATATTATTGATAAATCCTGCAACTGTAGTGCATACCTTATGTCACTCAAATATTCTGTCTTCCTACCAAAAATACCGATAACATTTGTTTAATAAAAAAACATAAAAGTAGAAAGGAGTGTTGACTCATCTGGGGACAAACAGTTCATTGCCATAACGCTCTACAATATGATGTACCAGTCACACATGTACTCCCACAGATAAACTCCTACTCACCTTCTGTAGTAGAGCAAAATCAAGACCTTTTACCAAGTGGGTATGCTCCATATCACCACCCAAGAACTTGGACTCCTGGATCAGCTGCCGCCTCTTTTCTGCTGCAGACTTATCCCTAAAACAGGAAAAGACAGGTTATTGGATCATAAAACATGGGGAAGATAACATTTTAAAGCATGGCTCAGTACTGTCCCTAGAACTGTGTGCCATAGTGCAACAAGGGGCTATTAAACATGTGATATTTAGAAAGAAATAAAAGCAGTCATAAGAAATGACTGGTTACAAATACTCAAATGGAAGATCTGGAACCCCTGCCTTTGTCTGCCCCCCCCCCCCCCAATGCTTTTCCTCTTTAATTCTAAACGTACGCCAACATAGTTGTCTGAACAACTTATTTGAGGGACCAAACCAACTTGTTTTGAGATGCAGAACAAACAACATCTGGTCAGTGAGATTAGCTAGATTTATTAGCTATAGTCTCTGGCATAAGCAACCAATAGAATGTGAGAAAATAAACATAGGTTTGAAGTGACCACGTGTGGACAGCTAGTTAGCTGAAGCATAACCCAGGAGAGATTAATGCACAAACTAGCTGTGATCAGTGAGGTAGCACAGACTAGATGGTATCAATGAGGCAGCACCTATCAGCAGGGATCAAGGCGACTACACAGATAAGCTGTGCTCAAAGAGATATTACAGACAAGCTATGAATGAAAGGTAGCATTTAACAGTTAGAACCACTAAATTGCCCACAGATCAGGTAACAGAAACTTGCAACTTCCTAAGCTTTAGAAACTGGGGAACTATGTGGCATTTGATAAGGGAGTTTTCACTTACGCCTCAGCAGTGGGCCCTACTGCTCTGTAGTTTGCAGTTGTACTGATGAGCTCTGTTTCCTCGTAGTCCTTGTTCACACCATCCCTCCTTTCCCTGGCTCGGTCCCGGTACTTTTCAGCAAGCTCACGCTCCCGTTCAACTTCCTGCTGCCGCAACTTTGCATAGTAGCTGAGAAAACAACAAGAAGAATACTTAGTCTACACTCAAAGCTTCAGACAGAAAGACAACCCCGCAACCCTTCTGCACGCCAATACATGTTGATGTAATAATATGCTTCTCCCTGAAACTATTTATAAATTAGAATTGGATTTGAGAAATTAAAACAAAAAAACTGAATAAAGCTGGAATGAATATTGATGGTATTGTTCCACTGTTTCACTGTCCAGAACTCAAAACATATGAGATGCAGCTCAACTAACACTTCACTTTCATTCTTCACCATACACCCGTTTACCTTTTCTTTTTCCGCCTGCGAGCGGCAGGGTCATCCTCCTCGCTATACTCCCGGGGCATTCTGGAAAAAAGAAAAATGTTAGATTAGTTTGGAGACCACACCAGTCTTTAGGTGGGAAGTCTAAAGTGCAGAGACTTGGTCAGGGTTTGTAATATATGCATAAATGTATTCATGATAGATGGTCACTGCAGTACAGGTAGATTCTTTGCCTTCCACTGCAAGCACAATGTATGTAGCGAATGTTTTAACTCTTAAGTTACTTTCTGAAATTCTTAATAGATATAGCAAATATTATTAGATGCTTTAAAACATCCTCTGTCAAATGCATTATTTTATAGCACGCAACATAAACATAATGGATGTGGGCTTGTTTAATGGAAAGAGACATTTTAACAGCTCCCTAAAACTACCATACAACTCCAATTTACAAAAATAGACTTTGATAGCAAACCAAAGACCCCGCTTTGAACCACACTATGTTTACTGCATGCAATTTACCTTACAAGTCCATATAAAGACTATAATGCCAATGCTTATTTTGTGTATGAATTTGAATATTTGCTCTCAGCTTGTCTTTTTATTTGCATTATACAAACATTGAATTGAGGACATTGTGGAGGAAATATTTTTCATATTTCTTGATGTAGTTCAAATAGATTTCTTTAAAGCATTGCCTACTAACATTAAACATGAAAGTTTGCTTTTGACCATGAATTAAGTGATGTTTCTTGAAAGATTCAATTTTCAGATATTCCAGTTATTTTCTGAAAGTGTAATAGTGACTAAGTAGGTAAAGATAACTCCCTGAGTGGGATGTCTATCAGGTGGATACACGAGATTTGGGCTCCCAGCCCCTTTTGCGCTGAGGAACCTTAGTAGCCCTTTTGCACGTAGGAACTTAGGAGCGCTCTGTGCCATTGCTTGTGCCTTTGGGTACCTTTATAATGTTTTGTGACCCCTGATCTCTGTCACCTGACGAGTGACCTCACTACCTCCACCCTCCACCACTACACATGCTATTGCTTCACAAACATATGCTATTATAAATGTTTCAATATTTTTTGTCTCTTGTTCCACGTTTGTGTTTATTGTGTGCACATATATGTACTGAATATATTTTAGAATGGCTTTACGTAATTGATGTGAAATAATAAAACTGATAGGAAATATACAGTAGGTAAAGATAACTTTTAAAGATTATTTTTTTAACTGTGGAGATCATATTTAACAGTGTGCAACAAAAGATTATGTGGCGACAAATAAAGATTTACTTGGCATTAGTTTTCATGAAATTCAGGAATACATTTCTTTCTGGTCTTCCTCATAAAATATACACATTGCCAGCTATTTTCCCCCCGCTGGATTTTCTGCTGGCTTTAATATCTGTCCATGCCCTGTACTTATGTATATTCACTTATGGATGGTATCTCCTCTGACCTGTGAAGATCATAGAGCAAGAAGGTCTAATTAAATGAAATCATGTCAATTTAAAAAAAAAAAAAAAAAAAAAAAAAAAAAATTAAGGGTAGCGATCTTGGGAAATGCTGCAAGTGTAGACCATCATCAAATACATAAAGAATTGCTGACATATTCTGCATGCTCTTTCATTGCTTCTGGGTTCTCCGTATTTTCTTCCCTATTACAAATTTTGCCCTTGTTTTCTTCTCTAATCTTCCTTTAACATTTTCCTGATGTTTGAATTGTATTTCCTCTACAGACAATATTTCATAGCATCTCTCTGTAAAAGTAGTGTTGTCATTTTACCTGGATAAACAGATCCTATAGCGTTTACCCCAAAAATAGCTTTTGGGTCCTTCAGATTTTATGGTGATGCCAAATTTATTTTACTGTTCTGGATGCTACTCATACAAAAGTGATTTAATTCTTAAGTGAATCATCGAATTAAAACGTTTCAAAAATCACAGTGTGAACTAAAATGATCCTGTCGTATTTGGATGCTAATTTGGAAAAATGAGCAACCTTTTCCAATCAATCTCACATCATAAAAAATAGTGTCAAATCTTAAAAATATGCGCTTTGCAGTGATTTGTTCCTGCTCCAATGCAGCTCAATGAAAACCTCCCAGTAGCGAACATGAAGATTAATAGTTGAAATCAAGGTTTAGTCTAGTCACAAAATGTCTTCTGTACTTACTCATGATGCTGAGATGACTTGGTTGGTGGTGCAGATGATGGCGTTGCCCTAGGGGTCATAAGAAGCTTCCTGAAGTCTTCATTTGTCAGCTTGGACCTTGTGAAAGATAAAATGTTAGAAATGAGCTTCATACTTAAATAAGAACCATGTTTTATATAGAGCATACATAATATCAAAAAGTATCTCACCAATGAAATATTAGATTCTGTTATTACCCAACTCAAGGTTGCTCATTTAACACACCTTGAAGAATTAAAGGCTGGGCTGTCATTGGTGGGATTCAAACCCATAACCTGCAGCTTACACAAGCCCTTGCAGCAGAAATTAAACCTCCAAATTATCCTACACCATCCACTACTATGAGAAGAATACTTTTCCGAATTAGCATATCGACCTCTGTGCAAACGCATACTGAGACTTTGACGCTTGAGAAAAGCATTCCAAAAGTATTAAAACTACAGATTCATAAAGATTTTGTGACATCATACTTTCTCACCATCTATTCCCTATATGGACACCCCAACCCGCTGCCCTTAAAAGGAAAAAACTGCAGTACTCACTGGAAGGAATGAAGATCCTCAACCTCATGGCCCTCTGGGGCCAGAGGGTTGGAAAACATATCAACTGTGAAAAACAAACAAAGGGGTTATAAATTAAAACTAAAATAGTAATTACTGCTGTTGACAACAGTTACAAATAACATCAACTAGGTTTTTGCCATGGTTACAAACAGATATTAAACAATTCTCCCCTTACAATGCTGCCATATTCCCATTTTCTATCAAAGCAAAGACTGCAGCTCTCGAAGTTTGAAAATGTTGTATCTTTTGTACCATAGGCTGAGTTTGGTCTCATAACTTGAAACTGGCTTACATTCATCAATGTCTTAGCAGAGTATTCAAGCAACATTTCTTCCCTTACATTGCGTTGAGTTCTTCTGCTTGTAATGCCACTTCTGGACTTCCTAAAGCCTATTTGTATCTTCAACGTAATAGATGACTGGTCTCATGACATATAGGTTTTCTGGATTTCACCTATACATACATTCTTGTGGTTTATCAGAATACCTAGACATCAGTCCTTGCATCTTCTGTCTGTTCCCGTTTAGATATTCCAAAGAACTTTACGTTTTTTTCTTTCTGTTGCAATCTGTAAGTTGAATGTTCAAAGCCATCTCTTTGGTAAGAGTGTCACTGTCTGCTCTTGTGTCTTTCACTTTCACATATTACAGGTAAAAGGCATTCTTATCCTTAACACAGAGTGAAAAAAAACAAAGAGTGACTGCGGTAAACACCATTTTAAATGTGTTAAATACTGCAATAGATCATACAGCATTGTCCTCAATGGGGCTTCTCATCCTTCATCTCCGTAGAGTACAAAACCTTGTTGACTGACTCTGGTTTGCCATAGAGACGTAGTGGTACAATTAAGGTGACGGGTAACTTAAGATCAAAATGAGTAGTCTGAATCATTCATTTTATACATGCCCACAAAGTAGGTCTGAGGTCAAACATTGTTTTAAAATGGACAAAAAGATTTTCTTTATAATGTGCTGCAGATATAGTGAAAGAGGCGAGTTGACAGTAATTAGTAATTTCTCTTTTTAATACGCAGATAGTGAAGATATCAGGACTTACCTATCTTACAATTGTTACAACTTGTTACTTCTGAATGTAACTACCTAGATTTAATCGCTGGTAGCAAAAGTGGCAAGTATTACATTAACAGCATTTGAGATAACCAGAAGTGAATCATATTCAATAAAATTGGTGTGTAGCAACAATGGTACCCCTTACTCAACCGTGAAGAATGAATAAGGGCAAATTAGTATAGTTTATAAAATATTTTGATGAACTATTTAAGTGGGTTCACATTTGTATATTCATGCTTTCACCTAATGATGGATTGACTATGATGCTACAAAATTGAACAGCTTCATCATTGGTAGTAATTGAAGTCTGTTCTACAAAATAAAAAAATCTAAATTTGAAAGTTGGGCCACCTATAACTTAAATAAGAAATAACTTGAAAGGGCCCTAAATTAATGTGATTAAAAAACTAATTTTGGACCACCGAATTGAAGGAGATATTGTTAAGTATTAGTGGTAAGTTTAAGAGATGTGTCCTACAATTGTTTTTTGCATTTTAGACCCCAATTGTTCCAATTGTTCTTCAACAATCTGAGGTTAAAAGAATCTTTGCATCTTACAGAACTTTATTATATGTTTGGTCCTGAAGAAGGTGGCATGAACTTGAAGGTCCCCTTAACGCTCTGTCAACAGTTTATTGTTTTCATACAGTACTAAATACTAGCTGAGAAGCTAATGGATTGAACAGTGATGAAAGTAACCAAATGACATAATATAATGGTTGTCAGTTGGCAAACTAATGCAGTACAGTCTCTCTGCAACCAACTCCCATAAGAGACCTTCCAGACCACCCAGAATCCAGGAAAAGTCAGTGTTCCAAATAAGCCTGTTAAATTGAGGAGTTTAGATCTTAGGACTTCTAATAACAACATGCGGGAACCGTATTAAGAAACCACTTTAGTGGCGCACATTATGCTTTATTTTTATTTTTTGTATTTTTTTATTTCCCAATTCAGGTAGCATATAAGATACATAAAACGACATACAAAACAGGTATCAGTGCATTACAGTACATCAAGGAAGGACTAGCTTTTTAAAAAATTCAGGTAGTTAAAAATCAACATTGATAACAGCAAGGGTAATTTTAACAACAAAAAAGAGAAAGTGCAAAGTGCAAAAGTGATACATTTCCATCCTGTCGCATACCTCATATGAGTGTTGCCTAAGAATGAGAAATAGCTTTCTTTAATTTTCATATAATCCATCACGATACCCCATATTTCTAAGCCCCATTTTTGCTTCTGCACACCTTTCAGAGCATATAAACTATGTTCCAATTGAAATATACAAAAAAATCTAGCTCTCCATTGTTCAAATGTCGGGGCCTCTTTTTGCAACCACGTGGATGCGATACATTGTCTAGCAATCGCTGTTGTTAAAAAGATTAAATACCGTATTTTATATCTTGCCATTGCACTTGTAACTCCAGAATCCATCCCTAATAAAATGTCACTCATTGAGAGTTTAACATGAATCTTCGAAATTTCATAAAGAAATCTTTCAATATATAAGAAGAGGTTAGTTAATTCTTTACATGAATAAAAAATATGGACAATATCAGCATCTTCGCTACAACATCGAAAACATTTTCCATCGTTTCCAGCTCCCCATTTAGCCATTTAAGCCGGTGTGTGATATAAATTAAACATGGTCTTATAATATTGTGCTTTCAGGTTAGCAGACAAACACTTTAGCGGCCACCTCAATACAATCTTCCAGATTGATATCTATAGTCCCCAACCTATTATTCCATTTCTGATTATGTTTTTCTAGATCATTCGGCTGTGGGAGTTGTAATAAACTATAAATAGTCCTGATACGTCCATTCTTCCTAATTGCTTCTACCAAGGGGTCGGATTCGAATTCCCCCCTCTGTTTCAAGAGAAAGTCACGTAATTGTAAATATTTAAAGAATTCCTTACTAGCCAATCCATATTTCTGCGCTAGTACCGAAAATGATGACATAACGCCACGCACATATAAATCCCCAATAAATACTATTCCTTTCCTGCGCCAGCTATCTACCACCCTGTCCCAAAATATCACTGGGAGTAGTGCAGTTGCTGCCGTTGGTGTATAACATGTAATTCTCCCAAGCCTATGAGATTTCCTTACTACTCTCCAGATCTTATAAGCGGCATTTAATACCTTAAATTTGGTTCTTTTGTAATAATTGAGATCAAATGACAAAAAAAAGCGATTTTTAACCTCAAAACCAAGAAAAATTTGATAAATGGATGGAAATTCCGCTTTGTTCATAACCTACTCTCCAGATAAAAGTATTCTCATATTTTGCAGCATACAAGCATAATAATACAGGGTAAAATCTGGAACAGCCCATCTACCTTTCTCTCGTAGGAGCGTCATGTATCGCATGGCTCTACGAGTTTTCCCTTGTGCCCATATAAATCGTGCACATACTGACTGTAGCTTTTGTAGTTGCACCTGGGTTACTTCCAGTGGTACAGATCTAAAAAAATATAACACTTTTGGCAAGATTACCATTTTTATGATATTACAACGGCCCACCAAAGACAAATGCAGACACTCATAGCGATCTAACTGTTCTTTAATAACACTGGTGATGCCAGCCCAATTAGTATCCACTAATGATTTTAAACAAGTGCGAAGCTTTATCCCTAGATAATTAACTTCCTTCATGATTCTTGAATCCATGTTTAACTGGTAGATTAAGGCTCAAGATCTGCGTTTTGGCTAGATTTAATTTATACCCTGAAACTATTCCATAACTTGTTGCCAGGGGTTCTATCTCACGCACCATTGGGTTAGATGTTACAACCGCAATGTCATCTGCGTAGGCTAATACCGGACAGCGTTCTTGCCCACATACCATAGGGTCAATCCCGGGGGTATCTTCTAACATATTCAAAAACGGATTTATATATAGTGCATACAGCAGTGGTGAGCAGGGACACCCCTGCCTGGTGCCTCTGGCTATAGAGATCGGCTTTGATTCAGAGCCTGCTATACATACTTTAGCTGTGGGAGATTGATACAAAACCTGAATTGCTTTAATAAAGCCCGGATTGAAGCCTAGACTGAAAAGAGCAGCCCAAAGAAAGTCCCATCCCACCCGATCGAAAGCCTTCTCGGCATCTAATAGGATAAGGCCAAATTTAGAGTGTTTTGCGTTGGCCCAATCAATCATTGTGACTACCCTGTTTATATGATTAGTAGTACCTCGGCCGGGTATAAACCCGTGTTGCCTGGTCGATACCAGCGATGAAATAACTTTTGACAGCCAGTTGGCCAAAATCTTGGCATATACTTTGCCATCGGCATTTAACAGTGAGATCGGCCTGTAAGATCCCGGAAGATTGGAGGGCTTATCTTTCTTTCTAAAAACAATTATGTTTGCTTCTTTCCAGGATAGGGGGGTGCCCCCTGTTGAGCACAAAGCATTGTGCCCAGTACATCCCTTTTCATTTCATTAAAGAAGGTTATATAAAACTGCAGGGGCAGTATATCCGGCCCAGCAGCTTTATCACTGGGGAGACTATTGACTGCAATTTCTAACTCTTCCATAGTTATATGTCTAGCCAAAGCCGAGGCCATTTGCATATCAAGTTTAGCGGTGCAGTATTCTTGTAATAATGCTTCCCCTCTGGGCCTATCAGTAGTCTCAGCTGAGTAAAGTTTGCAAAAACAATTATGAAATACCATGAGGATTTCTGTGGGAGTTTCCCTTAAGATGCCTTGTTCATCGATAGTGTGGTCTATCCGTTGTGCTCCTTCCTTGGCACGCAATCTCTGCGCCAAATGGCGCCCCACAGCCTCCCCATATTCATAGCTGTTCTCGCGATTTAGCCTATGTTTTACAGCAATATCCTTACTCCAGTGAAGATTCATTTTAGGTTTGCATCGAGCAACTTCCCTTTGTAAAGCAGTAATATCAGATTCAGCCCTAATCCCATGTGCTAATTTCTCCTCTGCCAAAACTAACTTGGCATATAACTCCTGCGCTATTTGTTTAATCTGTTTTTGTTTATATAACCCTACACTCACGCATTCCCCCGTATGCCCGCTTGCAGCGAATCCCAGACCATCCCAAAGGGAGCGGAGTTGCGATTAATGGACAAAAATTGTATGATACATTCTTTCATATGTAATACAAATGCGTCATCTAGCAGAAGCTTTCTGTCAAATGTGAAATTTCTAACTTTGACCAAAGTTCTCACTGCTGGGATATTTAATACTAACGGACCGTGGTCCGCTGAGATTCTTGGCGCTACATTCATTGAGGCCTGATTTAACAGTAAAGGGGGGAGAAAAAAATAATCTAATCTAACCAATTTCTGATGGGGATGTGAAAAGAACGTATAGCCTGGTTCCGAATGGTGTAATACAGCCCACACGTCCACAAGGCCATGGTCTAAAATTCAATTGGATAGTGCTTTAAAAACTTTTGGCTTCCTTCCCTTGTAGTTGTTTATCCCTGCTTGTAACCCTTGTGGCTCCAGATGGATATTGAGATCCCCACAGACTATCAAGGGGGTTGGCCATGAGGCAAGTTCAACATTGAGCTCCTCCAAAACGCCAACCTCGTCCAAATTGGACCCGTATATTGAACAGATTGTAAAAATCTTCGAGTCTATTGTGACCCCGGCTATGACCCAACGCCCTTGTTTATCGGACATTGCTCTACCAGTGCCTTGTATTGTGTCCTTAACCAAGATTGCCACCCCCCTGTTTGTAATGGATTTCTGTGTACAAACCAGAAGGGACAGTCCTAGCTCTGATAGCACATGTTTCTTGCCCCAGGTAATGTGGGTTTCCTGAATACATAATATATCAGGTTGCAACATTCTAATCTCAGCGGCTACCCTCTGACGCTTCCCATAATTATTAAGGCCACATACATTTAACGTGCAAAGCCGCAATCCCGGTTTCCTAAAACTACCTGCCATAACTAGTCCTGGTCTAAAACCTATTAAGCATCATTAAGTTGTGTCCTAATTTCAGTTTACCATGAATTGTTTTTTTATTTTTCACCCATAAACCCCCACAGCCACACCCTCCCAACCCACCTCCCTTGACACCCACCCAGCCCCAATGAGCCTCAGCCGAGACCCCATTCCCATCCCCCCACACCCACACTCACCCAACCCCCATCCCTTGACACCCACCCATCCCCATCCCCAATGAGGACTCAGCCGAGACCCCATTCCCACCCAACCCTCCTTCCCCCTCATTGAGGCTTTAGGACCAATGGTCCCAGGGATGAGTCGAGCCCCAGCAACCCCAGCCGGGCCCCAGAGACAGAATAATCTAAACAGTATATAAGCACCATATAGCACAAAACCAGATACGCAGGGGAGAAAGAAAAAAAAGCTCAAAACCTACATTAAGTGCCAGTATCGAGCCGGCGAATTCCTATCTTTATAACCTTTACAAAGAGTGCAAAAATGTTTTAGCCGCCGCCTCTGAAGTGAAGAACCATATTTGATCCTTACTAACTACTTTCAGTTTGGCGGGATTTAATAGATCTGCTTGGGCCCCTTTATTATGAAAAGGTATAATAGGCTGTCGTAACTGCCATCTAGTTTCAACTGTGAGCGGGCAGTAATCAGGGCGAACGAAAACCTCAATACCTTTACCAGACTTCTTTCGGTCAGAACGGGCTAGATCATACAAAGCCTCTCTCGCTAGAAAGTTATTGACAGAGATTAGAATAGCTCTGGGGCGAGAGGTATTCGGACCAGGTCTAGCTCGTTGGATAAAGGGGAATCTATGAGCTCGCTGTATCTCTGTTTTCCAGTCCCATTGGGTTAGGGTGGGAAAGGCTTCTGTAAACAAATCTATAATAAACTGTCGCACATCAGTCCCTTCCGACCCCTCCGGAATGTCAATCACGCTTAGATTGTTCCCGCGCAGCCGATTTTCCAGGTCGGTTAGTTTCCACAGGGTATCATCTTTCGCCGAGCTTAAGGTCTCTGTAGTGATTTTCTGGGCAGCTAGCTCGTCTTCCAGGCAAGAAATTCTTGCTTCAGCCTCCGTAAAGCGAGCCGTAAATTCCGTGCAGGATTTTTCTATGCGCCTCACAGTGTTCTGTAGCTTGCGACATGCCCCCTGCACCCTTTGGCCTTCCGCCCTGGTTTCTTCCCTAGGAGCCCTTATACTTTGGAATATATCCACCAGTGAAACACTTTCTGCACCATCTAGAGGGCTCGCAGCCATGGCACCTGCCGCGCCAATTTGCGAAGTAAATGAATAGTCCCAGTGTAATTTCTCTGCATCATCATCAGAAGTAACGTGAGCGATTGACCCCCTGTAACCATCCTTTTTACGTACAGTCTGGGGTACTCTTGTCTACCCCATCACTCCACTTTTCCCCTTGGCTCTCGCTAGCCCGGTAATCACTTGTCCTCGTCACTAAGCTTTCGCTGTCTGATAGTTCAAACTCCCCGTCAGCAACGTCTGACGAGTCTGATAAAGAAAGAAAAAAGAAAAAAAAAAAAAAAAATCGCCAGAGTCCACGTCTTTAGCACCATCACAATTTAAAGGACCCCTGGGCTCTGGTATTTTAAATAGGTAGTCTGGTGTTTGATTGGCGATAGGAGCCTGAGTACCCATTACATTGACTAGATCAGCGAGTGCTCCGTCCCCTTTGTTCTTTTCACTACCAACTTTAATCACCCCATTCTCGCCAGTCAATGGTGCTCCTAATGCTGCACTTTCAAAAATAGTTCTAGCGCTGGTTTTGTCTGCATTTATCAGTTTAATCTGTAGCTTACCCACGACCATATGTTCTGGCATTTTTTCAAAAATTGAATCTCCATTCTGTAACCCCTGAGAGAGAAGCTTTGAGTCTGCTATTTAAATTTTTTCTACATTAGCTTGTAGTGGCACAGCATTTTTCTTGGGTTTGCTGGTGAAAATTGTAGAGACCGTGGGGATGGAGCGCTTACCCCCTTCAGTCTTCCTCTCCCCTGGAGTCATGGCCTTCCCCTTGGCGTTTCCTCCAGGCGGTATGTTGCCTACACCACCAGCTGTCTCGCTCTCCGCTCTTCCTCGGGCTCTACCACGCCCAGCCTTCTGCGGCATCCTCAGAGCTGCTGCTACGGGCTCACCGCTAACGTGTCGCGGCCGCCCTGTACACCAAGCCTGTGTCCGGAGCCTCCTTGCCGCCAACAGCAGTGAAATCCGCCGCACAAGAGGCCAGAGAATATTGGCACGCCCGCCGGTGAGTCACTGCATATCCTGGTGCTTAAAGTGAGCTAGTACTGCGCCACCGTCATTCCGCTTCTGGGAGCCTGGGAGCTGCGAACTCACACGGCCATTCTTACGCCCGCCATCTTGCCGCCCACATTATGCTTTATAAAAGAAACTTATGCAACATAACTATTTTTTGATGCTTTGCAGAAGTTCTTACATCTGCCACAACTACAGTTGTTTACATGGATGTAAGCTCCGAAGAGGGATTTTGAAGGTGGTGATGGTGACATTTGCTTTGTGATTCCACATCATATCTGTGTTTTTCACAATTAAAGGGAATAACCCTTTTCCACTTTCATATTAAGAGACAATTTGTCTGGCTTTACTGATGTTGTGCATTTCGCCTCTCTGCCTTAAGGAAGATAGAATAGACAGTACTCAGGTACAGTGGTGCTAGCACCTTAGTCTACCTCTTGTGACTCTTCAATTATCAAACATTTACAAGTGGTATCTCACCTGTGGTCCATGGAAACAAATTAGAATTAGAAATTAAATACAATTTCTACCCACCAACCTGTAACAAAAGGACAGGGCATAGACCAAGTCCAGCAGGACTTTTAGAATACTAATATTACTCTATCACAAGTTACAAGGCATACCTTTTGAAGATTGAAATATCAGAATGATGATATATAGCTAGCCTCAAAATGTATTTGACAATTTAGAAACATGAACTAATAGTACCTCAGTTACATGTGAAAATGACTTAATTTTTTATAAATACTGACATATGCTTGCAAAACATAATAAAAAAAATAGTAACTTAATTGTTCATGCCTGCTAAACAAATCTTCTTACAATGCCATAAAAGGATTGAATCTACAGAGCTCCTTGATAAAAAACAATGCTTGAACTAATCGGAGGTACGAATAATTGCACATTGCTTTCACTGAACATAATTGGATTGATAACTGATACGGCCAGTTTCTAAGATTGCACCAAAACTGTTAAAAAAAGAAGTGATTTCTACAGAGAAACGGATGTCCTCATTGGGAAATTGAGAGATCGAGGATACCCCAAGGTCCTATTATATCGTGCCAGGAAAAGGGCTTGGTACCGTCCAAGAGAGACTCTCTTGGAGATACAACCTTCTGTGGACAATCTAGAGAAGTTGGTCTGCGTAACCACGTGTAACACACGCCGTCATGAAATCAAGAGGGTATTGCTAAAGTACTGGAACTTGATAAGCACTGAGATTGACATCCAAGAAAAAACGTTCTTCACTTTCAAGAGGGCCAGGAACATCAAGGACTATGTTGTAAATTCCTTTTTAGAAACAGAGAAAAATCCAGACATTAGACAACAACTAAACTTACCCCCATTACGGAGTCATTTTAAATGTAGCAGCTGCAAAGCATTTGATTTTGCAAAGACTGGCTCATCGTTTGTACATATGGGCAATACATACCATCTGACCCACCATACCAACTGTAACAGTGACAACATAATATATGCCATACGATGTCCCTGTGGGAAAGTTTATGTCGGCCAGACTACTCAAAAGGTCAAAACAAGGATTCTTTAACACTGCAGCAGATTCTGCTGCAATGTCCAGGGGGCTCCCCTGGTGGAGCACTTCTCCAAAAATAACCACACAGCAGAAGAGATACAATGGTGGGTACTGGAGAAAATCACCTTACACCCAAGAGGGGGCAGTATCCATTCTTCACTGAACTTAAAAGAATGCAGATGGATTCATACTCTTGACTCTGTCAATACAGGATTAAACGACCAAGAGGAGACATACAAACAAATGGCTAGATTATAGAATCTCAAACAACAAACCAGGCTCTTAGTTACACTTCCCTGACAATATGTAAAGCACTTGATATTTCCTTGTTGCAAACCCTGATTCTCAAGAACTTGAGAATGCATCACGTTCCTTTTTACATACATTGCCTAAATGTCACGAATGTCGAAATGTTCACTCATTACCTAGCACAATGAAACCGCTACATTCTAGCGTGCTTGCTAAAATAGACATGGCAACGCCATGTACTACACGGCAGCCTGCTTGCTAACATTTGGTGTGGCTCACGTTTGTTAGCTTTGTTAAAACATAGTTGATAAAATTGATTGTCACAATGCATAAAGTTTCTCACGTTTGTAAGCTTCTTTAAAACTTATTTGCTAATTTGATTATTATAGTGCATAAAGTTTTTGTGAATTTTGACCGTACAATGTAATGGTTAAATCATATTTTGTGTTTCTCGTGGCACTATCATTGTATTGCTACATGTATAGGCATATTTGTTAATGTGGTTGTGGAAATGCTTAAAGTTCTTATACATTTTGACCAAACTGTATACATCGCGCCAAAACCATTCTTCGATATCATATGGTTTGAATGCGTCTGAATTACAACCCGCTGGATATATATTCAGCATGACACAGCGGTCACGCTTATCAAGAAGGTATTCCGCTGCTACACTGTGGAGACGGCCTCCAGCTGACAGTGATGTGTCAGTTCCTGACAGCTCAACTGAGCTGCTGCACTTCAGCATGCACGTCGCGCTCGCGCTAGAAGCAACTTCCTTGCGCTTAGGTGAGACACGTATTACTCAGATCTGGCCTCTTTTGTTAATAACGCAATAGCAATTCATAGCGCCACTAAGTGACTGGATAATTAGTCCTTCCTTCTACTTTAACAGGAAGTCTGAATCGATAGGCTTTTATTACGAGACCCCAACCGGCTGGTGGAGGTCTGCTTGAAGATATACATGAGGTATGCCATTCTTCTTTTAATCTTCTGTCCTATGTAGTATGTCCTATGCAGGAATTGCTAGTTATATTTTCCTGAACCCTTGCCCATTGTATTCCCCAAGCTCCAACCGGCTGGTGGAGACCTGCTTTGTCAAATTGTGAAACGCTACTTAATCACTGCATTCCGATTTCATTCATTGAGACGCCTGCGCCATTGGTAAGCTGCCAACTAATGATCAAACAGTTAGAACATTCATCTGTCTTAAACACACACCTAAAAATATTTTTTTAATTTTATAGGCTGTCCACTCATCCCTCCATAGTCCTGAAGAAGACCCGCCCTGATGCACCTTAAAATTGCACTACTTTCGGGGTCGAAACGTCGACATGCCATATATGTCCGCACCTTCCTCATGATAACGATTTTATTATTGGATCTCGCAGCACATGTGCATAAAGAAACAGGACAAAACCTTCTCCAAAGCTTCCCCTCCCTCCCGATTTGTTTCACATGTATTTTTTTGTATATAGTGTATTGTCCATATCACTCAATCACTACATGTCACTTTACTCACTACGGTCACTTATTGTCTTTTGATACAATTGAATTTGTAACTGTGACAGCCTTTAGTATTCAATACTAATTTAGAATACACTATTGATTCTGATTTTTGTGTGTGTTTCCTCATGTGTGGATTAATTTCTTTTGTGAATCATTGTTTTATAAAAAGTAACTGTTCTCTGTATTTACAAACAGAACCCTAAGCAATTGCATATATCCCCACAGAACCAATTGTTTTTGTTTAAACACTTGTCCTGCAAAGCACAAGGTTCCACTGGGGCCATGACTCACACTTTTTGCACAGGTTGAAATTCGACCAGAGTGGCATTCTGGTCATACCACTTCCTAATTTCTTTCTGGCTTGCTTCTAGGTTCGCCTGAGCGAGTTCCTTGAAGCGGGCAGTTTGGTTTCTGAAGACCAGCATGTAACTGAACACATCCTGGGGAGTTTTCCTGGGAGCTGCCTCCCAGCTTTCCTTCACAAAACTCAGAGGTCCTCTCACAGGGTGACCATACAGAAGCTCAAAGGGACTGAACCCAAGAGACTTCTGTTGTACCTCCTTGTATGCAAAGAGAAGGCACGGCAAGAGGACGTCCCACTTACGCCTCATGGGTTCTGTTAGACCCTAGGACTTGCTTGAACAGGGACGGGGAATCCCAGTTCCCATGATTGACTAGATTGACCAACTAGCTATGGGCTAATGGTGGCAGTTATTGTGTATGATATCGCAGCCTCCAGTACAGTACTGTCCCTGCTAAATAATGTTGTTAAACTGCTCCGGTAATTCTGTAAATGATTATACTGTATATACCTTAAGGCGCACCGGTGGATGGGGAGGGTGGGGGAAGGGGGACAGTTTGAAAAGGAACAGCGTGAACTATAATCTGCAGGATAAGCTGCTGTGTTATTGAAGCTGCATGTGATGGCATTATTGGAAATTTAATAAAAATATTTTTTTTTTTAAAAGAAAATGGGTTCCGTTAGACCCTTAATCATGCCCTTCAAGGTCTGGTTGAATCTCTCCACCAGACCATTACCTTGTGGGTGGTAAGGGGTGGTGAACTTGTAGGTTACACCACACTCCTTCCACAGGGATGTCATATACTTGGATATGAAATTGGTCCCCCTGTCAGAAACCACCTCTCTGGGGAACCCCACTCGCGAAAAGATCCCCATTAACGCCAGGTCCACCACGGGCGCCATCGTTGTCCTGAGAGGGATTGCCTCCGGGTACCGGGTGGCATGGTTCACCAAGACCAGGATGTACCCGTTGCCCATGGCTGTCTTGGGATCCAGTGGCCCCACAATGTCCATTCCTACCCTTTCAAAGGGTGTTCCAACAACCGGAAAAGGTTGGAGAGGAGCTTTGACTTTCCTCCCACTCTTACCACTTGCCTGGCAAGTTTGGCAAGACCTGCGATGTCCATCTGACTGCCTTTGCATTTGGGGCCAGAAGAAGTGGGTGACAAGACTGTCAAAGGTCTTCTCCTGCCCCATATGTCCTGCCAAAGGCACGTCATGAACCAAATCCAGTAGGAAGGTCCTGAAGCGCTGGGGCACCACCAGCACACGGGTTGACCCAGGCTCAGCGACCTTAGGCTCACTGTACAGGACATCATTCTCCCAGTATATCCAATGTGAACTGGACTGATCACCAGCTGCCTGGTCTGCAGCCTGCCGCCGCAGACCCTTTAGAGAAGGTCACTCTTTCTGCTCCTTGCAGAATTCCTCTCTGGTGGGACCCCATTCTTGCAGCCAATGGGTCAGCTCAGCGATGTGCCCCAGTTTGGCTACCTGCTCCCCTGTAGGCACTGGGGCGTCCCCCTCAAGGTCCACTTCCTCCCGGTCTGTGGGAACGTCAGGGGCCGGTTTCCCACGCCCCTTGCCCTTTCTCTTGGAAGGGACTTGGGCCACTGTTTCAAGCTCCAAGTCCTCTTGAGCACCCTCTCTAACCGCCATTGACCGAGTGGAAAGGCATGCCCACTATGGCAACCCAAGCATCTCCAACTGAGACCTGAGCTCAACATCCTTCCATAAGGACTGCTCCAGGTCGTTACCTAGCAGACAATCTACAGGCATGGAAGGGCTCAATTACTTGGTGGAATGTCCCTGGACTACCTTTTTCTCAGAGACCAGGTGACACCGGACTGAGGTCACACTGGCTCCAGTATTTCTGAGAGCCTCTACCCATTTCCCATTGATGGTCACCTAGGTGCTGTATTTCTTTGTGTTAGGGGGCACCGGGTACCCTGGGACCATCTCACTGTCCCCTAGTGAGACAAGGGTCATTTCTGCGGGGTCCCCACCCTCCTGTGGGTACTCCTCCTCCCCAAGCGCTACACTAGTCAACACCTTGGACTGCCCACCGGTGAGTGGCTGTGCCCCCTTAGGGCGCTTGGGGTACCCCTTCATGTGACCCACCTGGTCACATACAAAACACTTGTGGGGCCGGTCTCCTTAGGCTTTTCTGACGGGAGCCCCTGTTTCTTATCTCCTGGGGGATGGGAACCTTTACCCTGGGTGTTAGTCTGGGGTCCTTTAGGGAAATCCTATGTTTTACCCTTGTCCCCCCCCCCCCCACTTTTCTGCTGGGGACCCTGCCCATCTTTGGCTGAGTCTCCCCCATATGCTTTCCTGTGGACCTTGGTACTCACCCAGCGGTCCGCCTCCATAGCAAGCTTCCTGGGGTCAGTCACCTTACTACCAACTAGGTGCTGGCACAGATCTGCAAAACAGACTAGACAAGTGCTCCAATGCAATCAAATTGTAGACACCCTGAAAATCTGTCCTTCACCTAGCCATCCAGTGACCTGCAAAACATACCTATACATTCCAACCAAGTGTTGGCATCGTACTGCTTACCGGACCTGAACTGATCCCTGTACTTTTCAGGATTGAGACCATACTTAGTGAGAAGGGCGTCCTTCATGTCTGGATAGGTGAGGTGATGCCCCTTACCCAAAGCTATTAAAGTATCCCTTGCTTCTTCTGGGAAGAGAGGCCACAATCCTGCTCCCCAATTCTCATCAGGGACCCCATTCATGTGTATCGCTGCCTCGTAACTCTGAAACCACCTTTGTATGTCATCCCCCTTCTTGAATTCTTTGCCTACATTCTTAGGGATGTGCACAATCCTATCTGCCTGTCTTGACCGGTTGCTGCCACCATCTGATCTGGCTCTACTCCTCTGATCCAGGTCCTTTATCCTGAACTCATGCTCTATCATCATCCATTTATCCTCCATGGCTAACTTAAGCTTCTCCAGTTCTACTGCTTCTCTCCTTACTTCCTGTCTGTCCTCCAGCTCTCCTGGGGACAGGCCACTGCTGCCTGGCCGGGAGGGTCCCCCCCTCCCAAAAGCACATCCACCCTTGGCAGAGGGTCCTCCGCCCCTCCACTGAGATCATCAGACTGCTCGCTGGCATGTCTGGAAGCTACCCAGGCCCTCAGCGCCTTTTGTAGCTCCTCCTTCCTCGTGAGGCCTCTGACTTATAGGTTTTTGCTAATTGATTTCAATTCCCTAACATTGTAGGATTCCAACCTATCCTCCTCAAAGGCAATTTCCAGGGATGCAACAGATGATGCTCTTGATTTAGGCATGATGAAGTAGCGAGTTCAAACTGGCAAGATCAAAAATAGGCCAAAAAGAACCAGTATGTGGCACGTAATGTCTTCGATACGGTAGTAGTGCACACAAATCACAGTAAGTCAAGTGCAAACGCAAGTCTTATCCTCTCCACTGACAACCAATGTTAGAAATTGGATTTTTGGTAGGCTAGACATGTGCCAAAGCCAGGCAGAAGCCACCACTCTAGCCAGGATAAGGGAGTTACACTGCTAAAATAACCCCTGCTCACCCCCTTGGTAGCTTGGCACGAGCAGTCAGGCTTATCTTAGAGGCAGTGTGTAAAGCACTTGCACATAGCCAACAGTAATACAGTGTACGCACTACAAAAGGACACCACACCAGTTTAGAAAAATATCCAATATATTTATATATTCAAGACAAGACCAAAAACGATAAAAATCCACAATACAGTATTCAGAAAGCTTCAGTTATCAAAATAACCTTGAAAAACAGTTCCTTGAAGTCGATAGTTCCGTCCGGGGCTATCGCGGCGTCGTGAACAAGCAAATCCAAACAGTTCTGGTAGACCGCGGCGTCACAGGTTAACTACGGTGTCGGGAAGACCCGCAAACAGTACCTTTTAGAAATGCAGGGCGTTGGCGACCTCTCATTGAGCTTCCGAAAGCACGGTGTCTGCAGGCGTCTATTATGGAGGTTGGTGCAGAAGTCGTCGGGGCCCTTGAAGTCACACGTGTTGCAGATCGAACTCCCCTCTGTTAAGTCAGGAGCGCTGGCGTCGGGTGCTGCGGTGCGAAGTGCAGCGGTGCGGTGCACTCAGGTCACGTGCGAGCAGCAGCGCGGTGGTGGCATCAGATGGTGTCGTCGGTGAGATCAGGCTCGCGGTGGGAAGAGGATGCGGTGCTCGTCGCAGTGATGACAGGTCGCGGTGCAAGCAGTGCGTAGTCGCTGCTGAAGCGCTGTTGTCGGCTGTCAAACTGGAGTCGATGGCACCGGCGTCGGTAGGCCAAGGCTGCGGTGCTGGATGAGGGCGGTGCGTCGTGTAACTTTACGAGCGGTGCCCTCGAACCACAGTGCAAGCAGGTGCATTGATTTCGGCATGGAGCAGCGTCGTTGGTGATACCAAGGTGGTGTCGTGAAGCGAGGCAGTGCCTACAGGTCGCGGTGCAAGCAGCGGCTTGTGGTGGCATCAGCAGGCGTCATAGGTGAGACCAGGGTTGCGGTGCAGCGTTGCGGTGTCTTCAGGACACAGAGTTGGCAGCGGCATCGTAAACGGCGTTGAGTTGCTTTTTCTTCTGTTGCAGCACAAAACACACAGCCCCCAGAGCTGAAGGCAGAAGAATTTGAAGTCTTTGCTGTTCCTGAGACTTCTTGAACAGGGGGCAAGCTCTACCTCAAGCCCTTGGGGAAACTCACAAAAATAGATGGCAGAAAGTTCAGTCCAGTCCTTTCACTGCCCAAGACAGAAGCAGCCACTGCAGGCCAACACAGCAAAGCACTCAGCAAAGCGATAGTTCTTCCTCACAGCTTCTCCAGCTCTTCTTCTTGGCAGTCTTCTTGGTCCAAAAGAGTTCTAAAGTTCAGGGGTATATCCCAAAATCCTTTGATCTCTAGGCAAAGAGTGTCTGTGCCCAGCCAGAACCAGTTCTGCCTTCTCTGGTGTGACTTCCTGGCAGGAGGTGGAGACGGCATGGTCAGAGGCAGACCAGGCCCTTTGAGGTGCAAGGAAATCTCCTCCCCCTACCCCAATTCAGTCAGCCCTTTCCTGACCTACCTAGAGTATCTGGAGCCACTCCTGCTCCCCAACCTTCTGTCATCCAAAACCCAGACAGGCAATCCACATTCCAGCACAGGCACACGGGTTGGCCTGGAGAGGTTAACTGAACAAGAAAATACCTACTTTCTAAAAGTGGTAGTTCGAGGCATATGAGCTGCAGATTACACACTATGCACAGATCGCCATCTGGTGTTGGGCCCGGATGTTTGCACTTGTTTTTGTCCTGGAAAGTCTTTGGAAGTCACGAGATAGGCGACTCCTCCTTTGGATCATAGTGCGCATGGGCATCAGCTCCATCCTCAGATTGTTTTTTTCCGCCATCGGGCTCGGAAGTGTTTCTCGCGCTCCAGTTCGGAACAGTTACAGTTTTTTTCTTTCGACGCGCAATCCTTCCATTGTCTCGATCGCGTTTTCCCAATCCACGTGACTCTCAACAACTTTGAAGTCTTCGATTTTGGTCATCGACGAAGGCCTTCGGGCCTACCTAGGCCTTATCTGGCTCATGGAAAGGACGCCATTCAAAAAGTGTCCTCGATGTTGGTCGAAGTTTCCCCACACCGATCTGCATGAGGTGTGCAACCTCTAACCTCTCACCAGAGCACGAGGCCAGAGACTGTCCAGCTTTCGCCTCTTTCCGCTCCAAGACGACGATTCGGGACCGACAAGCTAGAAGAACCATGGCTCTCTCGTCGCGTTCGATCCCCGACGACATCTTCCAAGAGGGCGTCAATGTGCCAGAGCAGGGGCGGGTCGAAGAAGACCAAGTCAGCGCCTCCGAAGCCGATGACTCCGACGTCAAGGATATCACTCCAGCACAGAGGGTCGTGAGTACAGACGTCGACCCCGACCCGAACTCCCCCCTCGACACCACTAAAAAGGCTTCGGTCACACCTTCACCTTCGGGTCTAGGTGCACACCGAGAGACTGCTTCCCATGCCCCGCCCTACCCGCGGTGCCGAAAAACATCCACAGGCACCGAAAAAGAAGCCGTACTCTTCCTCATCCACGCCGACTGCTGCTTCGACATCCAAGCACTCGGCGTCGAAGACTGCCACCGGCTCCTCAACACCGACAACACACTCTGAGCCGTCCAAAACACTGCCACCAAAGGGCCCCGACTCCCATGCTTCGAAGCCGAAAAAGACCTCGGAACCGAGGAAACAACAGGTTCCATCGGCCAAAGACACTGCAAAACCGCATGGTTCCAAACCCAGAACCGCTACCGAGTTGGCACCGAAAAAGCCTACGGCACCGAAGGATCTGCCTCCCACAGAAGAACTGTTTCGCCCAGATCCTACCCAAAAAACTCTTGTAAAGGATCCTAAGACTGGTCACTTGATGCTTAGCTTCAAGAAGCGACCACTAGATATGCCTGCACCGGCTCCACCACCTAAAAAGAGAGATTTTGCTACCTCTCCATTAAGGATCCCTTTTCCTCTTCCTCCTCCTCCTCCTCCCCCACCACACCGCTCTCCTACACCATCCCCTACTCCAGTAGATGATGATGATGATAAAACCTCGGATGATGCAGGGGGAGGTGCGGACGATCAACCACTAGGGGACCCTAGTCCTACTAGCTCCCCAGACCCCTGGGATAGCATCCCAGACGTCCCTTACATCCCACAAGAGGACACTACCCCCCCCCCCCCCGAGGACACTATCGGCTTTAATCAGCTCCTAAACAGAGCAGTCCAGTACCACGGGGTTGACCTACACAAAGACCCCGTGGAGGAAGGTTTTCTCATGGACACTTTTGACACCACACAAAAGTCCACCTCAATTTTACCCATGCTTAAGGGGGTCATTAAGCATGCACCAGAGGTATTTAAAGACCCAGTCAGGGCTCGAGTCATCAACCCTAGGATCGAAAAAAAGTATAAGGCCGCCCCTACTGATCCAGCCTACATTAAAGGCCACGCACCACTAGACTCCCCTGTAGTTTCCAATGCGCGAAAAAGAGCCAATTCCCAATCATCAGGTGACGCACCACCACCAGATAAGGAGTCTAAACTCCTGGACGCCTCTGGCAAACGAACGGCATCACAGGCGGCAAACATATGGTGCATTGCCAATACTCAAGCGCTGTTAGCTAGGTATGACATGGCACATTATGATGAGCTTGAGTCCATAATGCAGCACCTCCAGACAGGTATAAAAATAGGGCCAATAAACTCATACAAGAAGGTAAAACCATTACTAACACCTCCATCCGTTGTGCCTTAGATGTAGCAGATACGGCCTCAAGGGCAATAAACACCAGTGTCCTTCTGCGTAGGCATGCCTGGCTACGCAGTTCAGGTTTCAAACCTTAAGTCCAGAGTTCGATTCTCAATCAACCATTCGATGAGCAACACATTTTTGGCCCTAATGTTGACGTATCCCTTGAAAAAATGAAGAAGGATACCGACACAGCTAAATCTATGGGAGCCTTGCAGTCGCAAGCTCCCATACATTCCTTTCGTCGCTCATCCTTCAGGAGCGCCCCCAGAGGCTACTCCTCGGAAAGCCCCTCCACTTCTTACAAGGCTCCCACCCAATCCACCTTTACTAGAGGTTACCAAAGAAGTGGTTACAGGAGGAACAACAAAGGCAGAGGCAAAACCAACAACTACCGCTCTGCCTTCACCCCCACCCAATGACTTCCCGCCACTTCCCCCAGACCATTCCACTCCAGTCGGGGGAAGACTCCAACAATTCCTTCCTGTCTGGACCAACATCACCTCAGACAGGTGGGTGCAACAGATAATTCCATCAGGTTACTGTCTCGAACTAACATCTACCCCCCAAACATACCACCCAAACAGCATCCAATGTCACAAGAACATTTGTTACTGCGAAAGCAGGAGGTATTCTCCCTCCAACATAAAAGTGCAATAGAACCAGTTCCCCTGCACCAAAAAAACAAGGGAGTTTACTCCCTGTATTTTCTCATACCAAAGAAGGACAGCTCTCTAAGGCCTATTCTAGACCTCAGACCCCTAAACCTATACATACACTCAGACCATTTCCACATGATCACACTCCAACAGGTCCTTCCTCTGCTTTCACAGGGCGACTTACTTGCTACCCTAGACCTCAAGGACACCTATTTCCACATTCCCATTCACGTCGCTCACAGGAAGTATCTCAGATTTGTAGTGGACGGTCAGCACTATCAATTCAAAGTACTCCCATTTGGAGTCACAACAGCACCACGAGTGTTTACCAAGTGCCTGGCGGTGGTCGCAGCACACCTAAGACGACAGTACATTCACGTCTTCCCATATCTGGACGACTGGCTCATAAAAGCCAGCTCATACAACCAGTGTGTACAACACACTCACGCCACTATCCAACTACTCGACCTGGGGTTCACAGTAAACCACACCAAGTCCCATCTGCAACCGTTCCACACACAACAATACCTCGGTGCCACAATAGACACCTCAAAAGCGTTAGCCTATCCCAGTCCTGCCAGGATTGCAAGCATGGAGGTTCTTCTCACCAAATTCTAACCGCAACCCTCTCTTGCAGCTCGAGTGTTCATGCAACTCATAGCGATGATGGCCTCTTGCATATTCATAGTGCCTCATGCAAGACTCCAGATGCGTCCTCTCCAAGAGTGCTTAGCACGCCAATGGAACCAGGCTCAAGGTCAGTTAACAGATCTGGTGTTGGTAGATGGTCGTACTCATCGCTCTCTGCAGTGGTGGAACACCATGTACCTTTCCAAAGGACGACCGTTCCTAGAGCCGGTTCCTCAAATAGTTATGACAATGGACGCATCGCTCTCCGGCTAGGGAGCTCACCTACTACATCACACCATGCAGGGCAGGTGGACATCTCAACAAAAGTAACTCCACACCAACCACCTGGAGTTACTAGCCATATTCCTAGCCTTAAAAGCATTTCAAAAACAAATATCAGGCAAGACTGTCTTAGTCCGCACGGACAACATGACAGCCATGTACTACATACAAAAACAAGGCGGGTCACACTCTCTGCAGCTAGCACAGAACATATGGAGGTGGTCTATACCTCAGAAAAATTTTCTCCTAGCCCAACATGTCCCAGGAGTCCAAAACACCATAGCCGATCTGTTGAGCCGTCAAACACAACAGATCCACGAGTGGGAATTCATCCACAAGTTCTTAAACCGTTTTTTCAAATGTGGGGGCAACCACAGATAGACCTTTGCCGCCCACGAAAACGCCAAATGCCCACGCTTCGCCGCCAGATATCCACACCCATTGTCCAAAGGCAATGCGATATGGATGAACTGGGAAGGCAGATTTACGTACGCTTTTCCGCCTCTCTTACTCATTCCACTAGTGGTGCGCAAACTACAGAAGCATTCCTTAACTCTCATCCTAATTGCTCCAACTTGTACCAGACAGCCATGGTACACCACACTGCTGGAATTCTCCGTAGTTCTGCACCAGAAATTACACCTCTCTCCACGCCTCTTAACCCAGAACCATGGAGAGATCAGACACCCAGACCCAGCTCAGCTCAACCTTGCGATCTGGCTCCTGAGGTCCTAGAATTCGGTTACTTTAACCTTCCTCCTGACGGTATGAACGTCATTAAAGAAGCTAGACGGCCTACCACTAGAGCATGCTATGCAGCCAAGTGGAAACGTTTTGTAATATATTGTCATAACAACGACACCAATCCCCTAGATGTGTCTATCCAACACATCATCGGCTATTTACTACACATCCAAAGATGCAACTTAACTTACACGTCAATTAGACTGCATCTTGCTGCCACAGCAGCATATCTACAAAATAGACAACATCTATCACCTGCCATAAAAGCCTTTATGGAGGGCCTCAAAAGAATAATTCCCCCCAGAGTACCACCTTCACCTGTGTGGAATTTAAATATCGTTCTCACACGACTAATGGGTCCTCCATTTGAACCTCTACATAAATGTGAGCTACAATTCTTAACATGGAAAGTTGCTTTCCTAGTAGCCATTACTTCTTTACGAAGAGTTAGCGAACTACAAGCACTAACCATTAAGGAACCCTTTCTGCAGATGCATCATAATAAGGTTGTTCTCCGAACTAATCCTAAATTACTTCTTAAAGACATTTCTCCGTTCCACCTCAATCAATCTGTGGAGCTGCCCGTATTCTTCTCGCAGCCACAAACAGTCGCAGAAAGAGCTCTTCATACCTTAGATGTCAAATGAGCATTGCTTTACTACATTGAGAGAACACAACCCTTTCGTAAGACCAAACAACTCTTTGTGTCTCTCTCACCACCACACAATGACAACCCCATATCAAAATCTGGGATAGCTAGGTGGATTGTCAAATGCATACAAATTTGCTACCACAAAGCAAAACGTACATTATCTGTTCCTCCTAAAGCCCACTCTACACGAAAGATAGGGGCTTCAATGGCATTTTTAGGGAACATTCCCTTAGATGATATCTGCAGAGCAGCTACATGGTCTACGCTGCACACATTCACAAAACACTATTGTGTAGATGTCCAAACTAAACAACAAGCTAGTGTGGGCCAGGTTGTACTCAAAACACTATTTCAAACTACTGCAACAGATACTGGTAGTCGTCGCTAGGAGGGGATACTGCTATACAATCTATGCATAGTGTGTAATCTGCAGCTCATATGCCTCGAACGGTATATGCTACTTACCAGTATGCATCTGTTCTTGGCATGTAGAGCTGCAGATCTACACACGCCCACCCGGCTAACTTTATCTGTTCCAGTATTATCTTATTTAGATACAGCATACATGGGCATCTTTCCTGTTTCTTACAAAGCTCCATCATTTCCCGGCTGGCGATAAACAATACGATGCCCATGAGCACTATGATCCAAAGGAGGAGTCACCTATCTCGTGACTTCCAAAGACTTTCCAGGACAAAAACAAGTGCAAACATCCGGGCCCAACACCAGATGGCGATGTATGCATAGTGTGTAGATCTGCAGCTCTACATGCCAAGAACAGATGCATACTGGTAAGTAGCATATTCCTTTTCAAACACAGAATGTAAAAATCACTTTCACTAAAAGATGCAGCTTTAGATTCTGAGTTCAGGCATACTAAACTTTATTTTTCCACCTAATTCCCCGGGCCAGTTATGTTTATAAGATGTTATAAACCAACTCCCCATTCTGTCCTATGGGGAACAGGTAGCCTTTCAATAGCGAAAAACAAAATTGGCCGTAATTCGCTATCAGGATATACCACACACACCAGGGCATGTCCTACCTTTCACATACACTGCACCCAGCCCACAGGGGTACCTTGGGCCTACCTTAGGGGTGGATGACATATAAGAAAAGAGAAGGTGAGGGACTGGCCAGTGTGTGCACTGACCAAGTTGACATGGCAGTTACAAACTGCGCGCAGACTCCGCAATGGCGGGTCTGAGTTACCTTTTCAGGGCTACTCACATGGGTGGCACAATCAGTGCTGCAGACCCACTAGTAACATTTGATTCACAGGCCCTGGCGCACTCAGTGCACTTTACTAGGGACTAACAAGTGAATCAAATATCCAATCATGGAAACACCATTTCATAACGCAATTTACCACAGGAGCACTTGCACTTTACCACTGATCAGCAGTGAGAAAAGTGCGCAGAATCACTACGCCAGCAAAAACAGAGTTAAAACCGGGAGGTCGGAAAGCAAAAACTCAGTGAAACATGCCAAAAGATGCCAAGTACATCAGTTAGAGCATGGGTATCCTCAAACATTTTCCCAGGGGCCAAAAAGTTTGGTCTGTGGGGTGACCAATGGCCACACTGATATAAACAGGCAAGGCAAGCGGAGTGGCGACTGCGGTGGGATGGGGGTATGGGTGTGTAGAGGAAGTGAACATAATATACATCTAGTGGCTGAATTGCACAATGTGAAAGTAGAAAACCTGGAATCAAGGTCGGCTTCGACCTTGACCAATATGTGTGATCCTAGGCAATTGTTTTATTTCACTTTCCGTCCTTTTTCTTCATTATCACATAAAAGAGGACCTCAAAATACATGACTTCAGGATTTGCAATGTACAAAATCCTTCCCTGTGTTTGATTTAATAAACTATAACGTTGCTCATGTATAATAGCAACACAGGCCACCCAAAGGGTGCACATCACAACTAATTTGCCTCTTAGTTCACTATTGGCATTGTCAGGGTAGGGAGACGGATGAATGTTTCTAAATTCATGTTTGAGAACTATCACTCCTAAAAACATATTTCTCAATACACCAACATAATCTGATGTGCCAACGTAAAAAGGTTCTATATGTTAATGGAATACACCTTTTGAATTATGAAGGGACTTCATAATATTTTTACACATTTGTTGCAAGAGGTCTTTAAAAATTGAATGAATATGAAACTAACGGTGGTGGTGGGGGCTCAGACCTCACGATGCTCTGGGACGGGGGGGGGGGTTAGATACATTTCGTCGTCTTCCACACAGGCAAGGGGCAACGGGTGCAGAGGTGTTCTTATGTGTCACTTTTTGGCACCAGGAGCGGCTGTGGTAGATGGGGCTTGTAAACAGTTGTTGAAGGTGGTAACAAGAAGTCCCCAGCGGTGCAACCCCAGGTGGGCTTGGAGTCTGAAGATTCGGGGGACCATGCTAGCCCACTTTAGTTCGGGCTTGGCAGCTTGGGTGCAGTGGTGCTTTCTGGTGTCGGGCTTTCACGGTTTTGAAGCCTCAAAACTCAGTTTTTGGTACCTGCAAGATGCAGGGGGGAACAGCTCGCTGTACCACAGGAGGCCCTATGTCCTTAGAGAAGTGCTGGCAGTCCTCCCAGGCTTTGGAGGATCAGCAGCTTGCAGGGCGAGACAACTTTGCTGCAATTGTCGAGATCAGACCGGCAGGGCTGGTGCCAAGTCAGCTGATTCTTCTGCAGTTCTTGCTTTCGAAAGCTCTTTGGCCCTTCTAATTTTGGTGGGCAGGATCTGATTCTCTGGTGCTGACTCCCCTAAATGCTGAATTTAGGGGCACTAGAGGATTGTAGGGTAGTAGCTAATGGGCTATCTACCCTTGGGGTCACTACACCCCATACATGACCACTTCCTGGGGGTTGGGGTGGGGCGGTCATAACCCTGTCCCAGTATTCCTGATTTTACCATCATCAAGATGGCTAACTTTGAAAAGTCGCCTCCACTTCAGGTAGCTCACCTTATGGGTGGCACTAGCCTGAGGGTGGGCACGTCTATCTGACTAGCTAATTTTCCCACCTGTCTAGGTGTCAAATGGCTCTGGACAAAGGGGGTTGGCTTCTTCTCCTGTGAGAGAAACCAGATTCATATACCAAAGGCGGTATACCCCATGACGCTCCCCTAATTTGGATGCTAATCTACAGGTCATCTTGTGGGAGGAGATGAAAACAACCCCTGACCAAGAAGGTTCAGTTTCTGGCCCCCTGTGAGCAAAGGCCCTCAACCTTGGGGGTAAGAAACTCGTCTCTGGTGGCAGGCTGGTGAAAACCAGTCAGTCAAAACACCAGTAGCTGGTAGTTTTCAGGGGGCACCTCTCTCTGTAGGCATCTATTGCTAAATCCAAAACTGGCATCAGTGCGGGTTTCTTAATAGGAGATGTTTGATACTAAACATCCCTATTTTCAGTGAAGCCGTAATGTAGCTGGAGAACTTGTTTTCACCAGTGTCCTGCACATGCTTTAAAATGGCGTCCCTGATCACTTGTACTGGCAATAATGGAACTGAATAGCATTGGGGCATATCCGCTCAGGCAGCTATGCCTGCCCTCACATGAAGTGAAGTGTACCCTGCCTTAGGGTGATATGGCCGACTGTAGGGATGACTTACTTATACAGCATGCAGCATCAGCAGGCATGGCCCACAGTCTGTGTGCCATGTTGTGTTTTCACTTTTGTGCGCACCAAGACACGCAGCCTGCATTGGCAGTTTGCATGAGCTTGATGAGGGATCCCTGGGGGTGGCACAATTTGTACTGAAGCCCTTGGAGACCACCCTCTTTAGTACCTCAGGCCCTAGGTACCAGATGTACCATTTACTCAGGACTTTCAGAGGGTACTAAAGGTATTGCCAATTGGGTAAGCAATCGCACAGTTTTGGGAAAGAGATCTGGCACTGGGGACCTGGTTAGCAGGAAACCAGTGCACTTCCAGTTGAAATCACATCAAATACCGGGCAAATAAGTAGGGGTGACCATGTTGAAAAGGGCACTTTCCTACATATGGGATTTTACAGGAAAGGATATCTGACTGATTAAAGGTGTAGAGCCAATCCGAATTACAGTAAAACCAAATACTATTTTCTCAAGAACACCACCGTATAAATTGACACCAGAAACAGTTGCAGGAATAATACCAGTGATTGAGAACATCCCAAAACAGGGAATATTAAAAGAGATTTTTGGATATCCTTGCAATTCGCCTACTCTGGGTTTACAGAAACCCAATGGAAAATACCAGGTTGTACAGGATCTTTGAATGTTGATAACAGAGTTGTTTCATGTAGTCCTGTGGTACAGAATCCAGCTACAATACTTTTCCAGATTCCTTGCACTGCAGAATTGTTTACGGGTGTGGATAACAGTCAAGCCCTTTTCTCTATTCCGTTGCATGAGGACAGCCAGTACTTGTTCTCATTCATGTTCAGAGCTAGAGTCTTGGCATGGTGCCGAGTTCCACAAGGGTAAACAGAGAGTCCATCAATCTTTAATCAGATCTTGAAGAAGAATCTTAAAACTCTGCAGATGCCTTGCAATTCAGTTCTTGTACAGAACATTGATGACCTGCTTGTGGCATCAAATACACGAGAAGCTTGCAAACAGAATGGAATAGCTCTACTGAATCATTTAGCTGAGAATGGACATAAGGGCGTCTCCTAACAAGCTGCAATATTGTCAAAAAGAAATCCAATATGTGGGACACATAATTGAGAAGGGTATCAGAAATGAGTCACAAGAGAGGATTATTTTGACAATGAATCCACTGTGAACTTGGAGAGGAGTCAGGATGCTCCAGGGAATGGTTGGCTACTGTAGACAGTGGATACCAAACTATTCCCTAGTGGCCAAGCCTTTACAGAGGCTGACTCACAAAGATGGGCCTGATCCGCTTCCATGGGACAATTGCTTGAAAGCTTTCCTAGAGTTGAGAGAAAGTCTTTCCTAGAAAAAGTCTTTCTTAGAGTTGAGAGAAAGTCTCAAGTCCCTAGCCCCGACACTAGGCATGCTTAATTACAAAAAGATGTTCACATTATTTTGCAGTGAGAGGGAGGGCTTCGCTCTCTCAAGGCTTACTCAGATGCATAGAAATTCGTGAAGACCTGTGGCATATTGTTCAACTACTTTTGACCCTGTTGCTGTAGGATTGTCTGGATGCCTCAAAGTGGTTTCGGCAGTTGGTCTTAGTATTGAGAGATGTGACAGCATAGTGATGGGAAATCATCTTACAGTGATGGTTCCATATTCGATGGAGATTTTGCTCACCCGAACTAAAGCAAAGTATTTCACAGACTCACAAAATATGAACAGATAGTTACAGCTCAGAACATAATACTCAGGAGATGTTGCATGCTGAATCCAGCAACCTTATTGCCCTCTGTTTAGATAGAATTGGTTCAACCCTGATTCAGAGTTCTAGAAGAAGAATTGTGCCACACATGTGTAACATGCCAACAAATGAATGTAGAAAGAAGAACACCAGTAACCATGTGTAATGTAGGGAGCTCAGGTAGACCATTCAATAGGATGCAGTTGGACTTTATCTAGATGCCTGCATGTAACAGGCTGAGATACATCCAGTTATAGTTTGCATTTTCTCTCAATGGGTGGAAGCCTATCCAACGCAGAGAAATTAAAGACTTACTGTAGCTAAGCTGCTTTTGCGTGAACCAATAGATATGGATTTCCAGTTTCTCTCGAGTCAGACTAAGGGACTCATTTTAATAATGAGGTCCTTAAAACGCTGTGTGTGGCTCTTCAAGCGGAAAGGATATTAAAATGTAGCTACTGTCCTTAGGCTACACAAGTAAGCAGAACCCCGAAGTCTTGATTGGCTAAAGTTTGTGCTTCAACTTCTCTGAAATAGCCAGATACATTACCATTGGTTCTGAAGAGTCTTCGAAGTACTCCTGCTAGGAGAACAGGATTATTGCCTCACAAAACCCTCATGGGATGTCCAATGAGACTGCCTGCCGTACCTGCAAATGCACTTGTGAACATCACAGATGACATGATACTCGATTACTGCAAAGGATTGGCTGACATGGTGCATTCTGTTTCTCACTGGGTTGGAGCTGCCACTGCCAAACCACATCAAGAGCAGTGCCATGACCTTAATTCCAGTGACTGAGTACTGGTAAAGAAACATGCGTAGAAGTCCTGTTTGGAGGTAAGGTGGAAAGGCCCCCCTACCAAGTCATTCTGATTACAAACACTGCTGTCAAATGTGCTGGGATACCTAATTGGGTGCATGCATTGCACACTCAGCGTATGGTGTCCACGTGAAGAGCTAGTGTTCTTTGAGCCAGGTCAGAGAGCACCAGTGATAGCTCATTCATAAGAACAAGAAAGGTGTGAAGAACAGCAGAATCCCATACCAGTGCAAGTTTCAGAAATATCACAGAGTGGTCTGGAAGTACCTTCTGAAGAAACATTTGAAGTTTCACAAAGATAACTGAATGATCCAGATGAAAGAACAAGTGTGAGACAAAAAGGGCAAATTTGGAGATATGAATGGCCAAGTGGTAAAAGTCAATTGAGATCACGTGTATTTGATGGTAAACCATCTACAGTCATCGAAAACACAGAATCTAGTGGTATAAGTGACACAGAAAAGGATAAGCAGACACTAAGGAAATCCAAAAGAGCCAGAGTACCTTGTCGAAGGTATTGAGCACCTGAATGGACCTACTATACTAGAAATGTGCCAATTGGTTCAAATCAAAGTCAAGATGAACTGAGCTTTGAGTTGTTTAAGCCTCTATGATATGCCACAGTGACAAGCAGGATTGATTAAAACAAAATATTTGAAACAAATATTGCAATATTGCAATTGAGAACTTGATGAACATTATTACTTGAACTTGAGACTGAAAACAGCTTCAACAACAAGTGATTAACTGTGTTATAAGTCAAGACACAAAAGAGACTGGAAGAATAAAAAATAACTAATAAAACAATTTAAAAGAATTAAAAAGAATTCTCTAGTCCAAGGTTAGAGTTGAAGAGTAAGGTTAACATTTACAAAGAAGCATTGAAAATGCAATAGGTCTCGCCTTTGATTAAGTTAAATCCATTTGCTTTGCTAATCGTATTGTATAGCAAAGCGAATGGCTTTAACTTAATGAAAGGCGAGACCTATTGCATTTTTTATGCTGGTCTCAGATGGCAGCTTTGGAGCACTTTCAGTTGGCACGCATGGAATTGAACACACAAATAGGGAGAGTAGAGAGAGGATAAAATGCAATGTCTGTAACCAGGAGAGGGAAGCAAGCTCCCAGGTTAGGTGGCACAGATGGTTTACCCTATTTTTATGTGTTTGTTTTGTGTCGTTCATCCGTATTTTATTCCTGAAGAGTCCCACAGTCATACATCCCTTAGTAACATTTGGAGGTGGGGATTATGTGCAAGAGAGAGAGGCTTGGAGCAGCTTGTGAGGGCTCGGATGTAGAAGCGGTGCTCATGGCTTAGGGTGCCACATTGTGCGATAACAATGAAAACAGGAAGTTGAAAAGCACAAGACATAGACGTAGAGACCGCGGCTCGGTTTCTCAGACAGGATAGTCAACAATGTCACAAGCGGCCCCTGGCACATTCCTCTCAGTGGTGCTTGTGTAGAGAAAGTAACAACACACACACTTCATGACGACCTAACTGACTTCTATGACGTTTTCTAGTACAACTGGACTAGACATCCATTTGGTTCCCGGGGTTTGCTGTTCATAGGAACAAATTGTTTCTGCGCCGGCCGACATTTTAAAACACGCACTGGTAAAGCTACTAGGGCGGAGTGTAATGTTCTAGTGCTACAGTGAGACACATGGGACTGAGCCAGTAAGAGATAAGAGTGCATGTGATCATGGAATGATATTATCATTAATATAAGTCTTGGATTTTTATCACCTTACTTAGCATGCCATTTTTTATTGTGATCATTACAAATTAATGGAGTAACCCAATAAACGTCACAAGACCTGGGTACAATGCAGTAATTAAACAAGTGGTCCGTGACTGCTTTAGAGAAGAATACATTATAATTTATCATGAATGTGTAGCTTAAATAAGTCAAAAACTGGTAAAAATAAAATACCAAAAATAAATGTAACATACCCTGCTGTCTAAGATAGCATTGTTCCAAACGTACAGTCAATGTAAAACACAAAAGCGCCAAAGAATTGTATAAGTTCAGTATATTTAATTTCATATACTTGAAACATTAATTTGACAAAAGGAAAGTACAAAGAATGCTCAAAAGGAAGAGAGAAGAATGGGTGTGCTCGTGATGGGTAGGGAAAAGTGAATAGTCACAAATATTCAGAGTTTATACATTTTTACGGCTTTGGCAATGGACTGGTAAAGAGACCAGTACAGAAAGGCCTGTCCAAAACAAATCATTTATAACATTCTTTATATACTTTTTGTAAATGCATAAATGCAACATCAAGCGAAGGGGATGGGATGTGATACCCTGACAACCCTGACAGAGCCATTAAGTACTCAACCTCCAGTATTGTACCTGAGATGCCTGTGTGGCACCAGGATTAGGTTGTCCCCCGCCCTCCTTCGTCCTGAAGAAGACTCGCAGCGGAGGTTTAAGTCACCCTCTATGTACAAGCCGAGTCGAACCGTCGACACACCGCATCCACTAACGGCCTGTATCACATCCCATCCCCTTCGCTTGATGTCGCATTTATTCATTTACAAAATTATATTAAAAAAAATGTATGATGTGTTTGGGACAGGCCTTTCTGTACTGGTCTCTTTACCAGTCCATTGCCAAAGCCGTAAAACTGTATAAACTCTGAATATTTGTGACTATTCACTTTTCCCTACCCATCACGAGCACACCCATTCTTCTCTCTTCCTTTAAGCAACCTTTGTACCTCCCTTTTGTCACATTAATTTTGATCTGTTTCAAGTATATGAAATTAAATATACTAACAACGTAAACAATTCTTTGGCGCTTTTGTGTTTTACATTGACTGTACGTTTGGAACAATGCTATCTTAGACAGCAGGGTATGTGGTTACATTTATTTTACCAGTGTTTGACTTATTTAAGCTACACACACATGATAAATTAGAATTTATTCTTTAAAGCAGTCACGGACCACTTGTTTCATTACTACTATTTTTTATTGTGACGGCAGGAAACTCTTCTTGGCCACAATAGTGCATTTCTTATTAGTCATAGCATGGAATCCCCACTGGTGATGACACAATTTCAATTCATTAAATGTTTCATATTGTTTAGCACGATATTGTGTGCAGCACACGATTTTATTGATCACAGCATCGATTTCTTAATGATCACATCACACTATTCGCGTCAACTGAATTCTTAGTCAGGGCAAGACTGAATACTGATCAGTGCTTCATTCCGTTGACCATAATGAGGCAATATTTCTGATCAAGTGATCATAGAATAAACCCCTATCGATAATAGCTTGACATTCTTATTATTCACAGCGTGTTTTTCATGAGAGTGTGGCACTGTCGTGGTTCCTAGCATTAGTTTTTCTTTTATCATAGCATCAAATGTCATGAGCTGTAGGATCGAGCTATTTGCGATCACAGGATCTACGCTGAGCTGATCTCATTATTGGAGTTTTATTGACTACCGTGTCAATCCTTGCTAATCATTGCTTTGAATTTTCATTGACTGTTTATTCATATATTGCAATTTTTATTGTCAATTGGATGGAATTTTAATTGCGTGAAATTGTTGTTGACCACAGAATTTTTAATCGGGCATATCATAGCATTCTTCCGGATCATGACATGGGCGTCTATGGGTCCATTGCTATTGGTAGTGGCTGCACGGGCTGAGCACACCACACCGCTCCTACTGTGCATGCAGCTGCAATTCTACTGATCATAGACTGGCCTTCTTATTGATTAGGGTGTGGCATGTTATCAATCACAGTCTGGCAATCTTATGAAGGAAGGTGGGATAAGGGGCTCAGCCCGCCAGGCACCGCCGAGAGCCCTTGCTCTGAACAGTTTGACCACAAGCGCATCCCGTCCTCCTTGCAGCAGCATCCCGTGGGGCATGCGGGGGCCGTGGCGCTAGCGTCATGCTCTATGGAGGGGCTCCTGATAGCGCCAATGGCAGCAAGCACGGCCCAGAGCAGGGCGGTGCAGTCCATGGTGAGAGGTGTGTGCCCGGGTGTCTACCCGCTGGCCTAAGGTGCAGAGTTCACCAACAGGACTCTAGATGCCCATGCCAATTGGATTCACAGCTGGTGTTTGGGCAATGAGTGTGGCTCAATGATTAGAGCGGCAGACCCTGATGCAGAGGTCTAGCCCGGGACCAGGGTTCAATTCCCCGCCTCGGCGGGTCTTGGGCTCAAAATTCCATGGACCTGATAATTCTCGCCTCGATGCCATTCCAATCATGGAGTCCCACTCTGGGCAATAGCTTGCTTAATCTCCACAACGGCCCCCACAACGCTAAGGATGCCTGGCCTCCACCTTGGGGGTGCCCAGGAGTGGACGCCTCAGAGGGAAAGCCAGGATGGGTTCCACAGCGGTATTCGTACAAGCGCCTTGAGACCCTTGCGGGTGAGTAGTGCGCTATACAAGTATCAATTTACAATTTATTTACAATTTACCCAGACATCTTTCTGTAGTGTAAACAGGGGCACCTGTCCAGGATGGCACTGCCAGGCCAGGTTGCTGTTGAGACACCTCTTAGTGCTTGGGGAAGTGATGCCAGTCCTGCCTGTCTTGCAGTGCAGAGTACCAGTGCTGCTTGCAGGTAGCACCGACGTACGCTGCCTTCCACTCATATATGAATAATCAGTGCACAGGTGCAGTGTGCCATGTATGTGCACAGTTGCGGGGCCACAGAGGTGGTCTCAGGTGCAGCGCCTCCGCTGTACGCTTCGGCGGGGTGCAGCGAGTCTCCTTTCAGGTGCGGTGCACTCAGTCTTCCCTCAGGTGTGGTGCAGCCAAGATGAGCACAGGTGCACCACACGAGGACTGCTCACAGGCTGTAAGCCCGGTGTGTCTCGTGCACGCTCCCTCCTGCTGTGCACTGGTGCGATGCATCTTGCTGCTCGTTACCGGGACGGTCTTCCACGCGGGGCTCCGCAGGTCCCTCTGCCCCTGCTGTAGTGAAGCTGCAGCTCGCGCACTGAGCAGCTCTTAGAGGATCAGACTACTTGGGTTTCACAGGCAGGGCTGGGCTGGGGTGGTGAATTTACCAGGGAGGAGTTGGAAACTCCCCCCTCCCCCCCACCACCTTCTGAAGAGCTGGCAGGAATTCCATTCAGAGAAAAGAAGCGAAAACACCCCAGAGGGAGTAGAGCTCAGAATAGGAGGGAGCAAAACACTAAGAGTAGTGGAGTGGATGGGGATGAGGATAGCGGGAGGCATAGCGTGGGTCAGGAGGAAGGGCCGTGGAGGCCAGGTGGAAGCACTGCCTAGAGTATGAGACCACAGCGCGTGGCAGAAGGGTGCACGAGGCGGGTGGGAGCATAGCGCGAGGCAGAAGGGAGCACAGCACGAGGCAGGAAAGAGACCAGCGCGAGGCAGAAGAGAGCAGGAAGGAGCACATCCCGAGGCTAGATGGAGCACTGCCCCAGAAAGAAAGACGGGAGAAGAGTGTCGAACAGGAGGGCTGCAGCCTGGGCAGGAGAATTAGTATTAACAGCAGATAGAGTGGCCACTGCCTGGACTGCAGCACGTGCCAAGGCAAGAGTGAACACTGCTCAGGGTGGGCTGAGGAGAAAGCATAGATCAGGACGGACTAGAGCAGTCCCAGACTGCAGGGAGACCTGAGGAGGGCTTCGCTCCGAGGGAGAGGAGTCCAGCATAGGGGTGAGTACAGCAAAGACAAACAATCTTGCGCCATGCGCGCGCGTGTGCACATACGGGGGTGGGAAAGCGAAAGCACGCGTGTGCACATCCCTAAGCTAATTAAAGTAAACAAAGATGGTGTCGGGCTGTCCACATGCGCGTGCATTTTTTGGCCCTCCGTACGCGTGCTTATCAAGATGGCGTCGGACTGCCCACTGTCCGTACATCGTGTGCATGTTTAGCTTTGGCTGAATCGATTGCAAAAGGCCCTCGCATGACGAGACAGCGCATGCGCGCTGCTAACGCCAGGCGAGACCTAAAAGATGGAGTAGGGTTAGGGATTACTCAAAGTTTTCTGTAAATAAACTGAATGAAATAATTACAAATTATTCACTGACAAGTTTTCCTTTTTGCACAAGTAGAAATTAAGGCAGAGAATCGAATCTGCATACTGCTATATTCTACTGAAGTTCTGACTGTAGACAAATGTGTTTCCTTACCAAGGCTAGATGTAGGATCATTGTAGGTGTCACTTTAATAGTTAATCATATCACTGTTAGTTGGATTACATTTTACACCAGCGATGCCTGTATCTACGTCTGAGACTACAACATCTGCACACACAATAGATTAAACAAAACTGAAAGCTTAATTTGTAGATTATTCAAAAGAAGAATTTTCAACTAACATATATTCTAGGCTAGTTCGAGAATACACACATGCTTTAGATGCCAAGGATTGCTACATATACACACATGTACCTTCTTCAGTTGCGGATGAGGTGACTTATCACCACATCCCACTATCATATGCAATTACATGTAGTATACTGCTAGCTTATTTTATAGACAGGAACGTTTTGAATATTATTTTTCCAATTGCTACATGATTATTTTAAAAGTACCTCTTCAGAAAAGTATGAATTTACACCCACAAGCAAAAGATCAAGACACTGCATGGTATTTCTTTAGATCATTCACTGTTAAAGATACTGTTAAGGCATACAACAACAATTTAACCTGTCTGATGAGGCCAATAGAAAATACATACATTTTGACATTGGAGGAAAGGAGAGCTCAGATGTTTCATAGTAAGGATAAAGATGAAATTTATAAGAATGCTTGGAAGAAAGAAGACGAATGTAAAAAAGAAAATGGAATATCCAAAATTGAAAAATGTATGCGTTTACAAAAGAAGAAATCAATTTAGAAAAAAGACACATTGGGATTAGTAGTTGGGAACACACATTTGAAGTTTTGGGAGGACCTGTCTAAATTCTTACAGGGAAAGAAGCAGTTATTCCAGAGGTTTACCTTGTTTGTGGACAAGATGCTTATTTTCAGTTACCTGCTGATTGGGAGGGTATTTGCTATTTAGTGTCACTGTTTGCTAAAATGTACCATGTAGTTAGTATAGATAATTTAACCATGACACCATCTCACAGACACACACAAAGTGTTTATGATGGAACACAGTTAATGGGAGATATTTTGGAGCACTCATACCACCAGTAGGAGTAGTTTTAAATAATGAAAAGATTAGAAAGTAGAGTGTATGCGTTTATCCTGTGGCATTTGGCTCTGGGACGTGAAGCAGCAAGATGAATTGGGGGATACTATACCACTCGGGAGGAAGAGGAAAAAAAATTGGATCACAGTTGAGGAAATTGAAGTTGACGCTTTACTTTATGGCATTAAAAAATTATATGGAAAACACAACCCTGATGAAGTCCTAAGGGATGAAACGCGTTGGCCGGGCTGATAGGAAAAAGTTGTTTATCTTGAACAAAAATAAAAGTTGGATTCTGAACACATTTGCAATATTCCAGAAAAAACCCTGTCAGATTATACATATTGGATATATTTCTGGACATTTACCCGTTCTTGTTGAAAACCAGGGCTTGTAATGGAGCACGAAATATTTTCTGGATACAATTGACTCTCCTTTTAAAACAAGCATTTGCAATTCAAATCGGTCTCGCCTTTGGGACCTTATAAGTGTTTAGACATGCATTATATTATCCCATATTAGTCTATTGCACTATGTGGCAGTGATTATAAGTGTGGCAGTACATTTGGCATTTGTTGGCTTTAACTGCTAACAGGGTTAATTACCTTGCATCTCATGATAACAAATAAGAGAATGTGTTCACCCTACATATATTTTGTTGACTACTGCCCCATTGATGATTCCCTATCCTTTTCCCTCCTCCATTTAAAAAGGATTTGCATCAGACGCAGGCCTGCGGTAAATAACACGCGACTAAATTACTTTTTTTTAAATACCAGCCAGTATTTGAGAGCACCCAAATGGAAAACTTCTGTTTCCTTACTGGTTTGCCTACAGGTGGTTGGTATTGTAGGCAGAAACAGAAAACAAGTTTTTAACAAAAATGATTCAGATTGCTAAGAATAGGAGTCTCTAAAGCATGTTTTGAGTAAGCGTACATGGTAAAGAAGATAACTAAAAACTGGAAAATAATCAGTTTAGGACAAGGAAAGCTGGACACTGACACACAGGCCTATAAGGACATGACACCATACCGCAAGTAAGGAAAATGATATTATATATATGTACACACACACTGTTAATAAAGAACCACTTGGACGTTTTGTGCCGTATGGAGAGGTACCACAAGCCTTAAAATCACAAGAAGAAAAAAGTAATCTCACCCATCCCACCTCTGGCACCTGTCTAGGCCCCACACGGCAGAATTTGTGGTCACCCTGCGACTGGTTCGGATTAGCAGTGCACCTACTATTGTGCATTTTACATGAGCACCAGTTACGTTACACAAGAGCACATTCATTTTTGGTAGGCATGGGGAAAGTAAGTGGTTTGCCCAGGATCACAGGATGTTGAGCCTACGTAGAGACTGGTAGCTGGTTCCCTAGCTCTAAAGTCGGCATCTCTAGTCATAAGGCAAAGTACGAGCCGAGCCGTGAAAACATTCGGCATGTAAATGATGCATCACACGTCTTGAAAAAACACCATAAGATGCCATCCAGCGGATTAGTGCTTTTGCCCTTTAAAAGGTGAACTAGGGAGGGTAAAATGCATTGGTAGAATGCGATGCTCAGGTGTAATACCTGCATCTTCAAGCCAATAGAATTGTAATCTAGTGCCCACATTTGTATCGTTGCAGAAACAAATAGAAAACCAAATACCTTTTTACAAAAGTCTACAAACTGGATGAAAACGAATTTACATTTTAAATATACAAGATACACCATGAACGATATTTTTAAAACAATCAACGGTTCTTGCATATCCCTGTGCTGTATAATAAAACTAACAATGCATGCACATACAGCGTAGGAAACTTCATTCACCGCGCTTTCAGTCATACACAACAGTTTCGCATTTTAGAAAGTAATGCATAAAAATGATATTGTACAGAAGACATCGGGGAGCTGCACACAGGAATGAAACGGGGACATTAAATATTTTCATGCTGTGAATAAATGTGGATAGGTTTGGGCCTGATTTTGTGTCTGGTAGGACTTTCATTGTCTGTGGAGGTAGACATGAGAAGGAAATGTTGCAGACACTTTCATTTTGTTTTTATTCAAAAATATGTTACGGTCTTCACCCCTGTACTGCGGGCTGCCCAAGAATCAATGAAAGACGTGGCGCCATTGATTTAGTTTGCGGCATGCATAAGGCGCCTTAACTACCAAGAGATTCTGTTAGTAATGAGGAACGATGTAAGGAAGGAGAACATTGTTTATGCCATAGACGTGCCTTATATATTCAGGCTGAAGATGTCACTGGCCACCACGAGAGGCACCTTAGTTTGGTTAGGTGAGCACCAGGCATTGCTCGACCTTAGTTGTTTATCCGGAATACTCACTGATAGCCCGGATGTGTGTACATAGGCAAAGTTAAGAGAGAGTGAGGTATTGAAATAGAGAGTGAGGTAGTGAGAGAGAGTGAGGTAGTGAAAGAGTGAGTTAGTGAGTGAGGTATTTTCTGACGTAGTGAGATAGAAACAGCGAGTGATGTTGTAAGATAGCGAAAGATTGAGGTAGTGAGGGATGTTGTGAGGTATTAAGATAGAAACAGAGAGTGATGTAGTGAAGTAGTGAGATAGAGTGAGGTAGTGAAAGAGTGAGTGTAAGTGACTTAGTGTATTTGAGAGAGAGAGTGAGGTAGTGAGAGAGTGAATTAGTGAGTTAGAAAGAGTGAATTTGCGAGGTAGTGAGAGAGTGATGTAGTGAAGTTTTGAGAGAGTGTGTTTGAATATAGTGAGGTAGTGAGAGTGAGATAGAAATAGATAGTGATGTAGTGAGATAGAGAGAGTGAAGTTTCTAAGTAGTGTGTTAGAGTGAGAGATAGTTACTGTGGTAGTGATATTGTGTTGCTGTGAGAAAGAGAGAGTTGAGTAGTGAGTTAGAGAGTGAGGTAGAAAGTTAGTGAGAGAGAGTGTAGTATAGTGAGAGATAGTGAGGTAGTGAGAGATAGTGAGGTAGTGAGAGAGAGTTAGGGAGAGAGAGTGACGTAGTGAGAGAGCCAACCCCACACACATACAGAACCACCCACACAGAGCCACACACATACAAAGTGTATCCCCTAGACATACATACAGAGCCACACCAACAGAGTCAGCCAGACACAGATAGAGAGCTATCCACACAAATATTCAGAGCTACAGACATCCACATACAGAGCCACTGACTTACACATACAGAGCTAGCTAGGGACATAGAGCATTTACAATGCAATGGTCTCGGCATTGTTAAAGTTAGAGCTCTTGGCATTGCTCATGACATTACTTTTTGTTTATGTTTTTGTTTTGCCGGGGAAGCTGGTGAAAACCCGGGACTGTCCAGGCAAATCCGGGACGTCTGGTCACCCTAACAGGCACCCAAAAGGCAAGAACTAATTGGCTTTGCCAACACTTTAAGACAGTGGTAAATTTGATTAGCTGATGTAAGGTGTGCACTGTCGTTACCTATTCTGTACCTTTGTTAGACAGAGAACCGTGTTATAAAATGTGGAAAAATATTTCTATTTTGCAAAAGCCAAAACGATTGTCAATTGCATTCTTATTAGTCTTTCCGCGTCATAGTTATGGCGGAACCTGTTTCCTGAGACGCTGTTGGGTGTTGTACCTTCATATGCTGTTTCTTAAGATGGCCACCGCGCTGTTGACTTTAGTCTGTGATAGAGGGTGGGGCGGGGCGTTACACGCATCTACGGCGTGTCAGCTGAGGGAAGGCTGGACTACAAGTCCCATCAGTCTTTCATTTCCGGCAACTTGTGAAGCCTTAGACCAACCAGAAGGCTCGGCCAGGAGTTGTTGTGCGCATGTGTGGAGATTCTGTCTTTGATCGCTGTTTTATTCGTATTTCTAATGAGATGGTGGTGGGCGTTGATGGCGGCTCTGAAGTTGTTGTGGGCTTCTGTAGATTTTGAGTTCCTCCAGGCCTTTTCTGTGCTCTGTACTCTTTATGGAAACCCAGTATCCAGGACGATGTCTTCCTGAGCCCGAGTGGTGATACACTGCTGGAGGGTGGCACTGTACTTGATTCACTAGGGCCGCAAGCTAACCGATCTCACCAGCCTGTGGAGGGCGGCACTGCGCTTGAATCACTAGGGCCGCAACCTAACCAAACTCACCTGACTGTGGAGGGTGGCACTACGCTTGAATCACAAGGGCCGCAAGCTAACCAAACTCACCCAAATGTGGTGCGGCCTGTGGTGCCATCAGCTCTCTGCCCTGAAGAGATTCCATCAATGGGACCACATAGGTATCACTTATTTAGGCGGTGTTTACAAAGGGGCTGATGTCATTCTAAGAGTTGTAGGACCAGTATGCCCAGGGCCATATCCGTTTTTTTCGCTTTCTCTAGCTGTGACATGCCCAGGCAACGCATCTCCCTCCATTGCCGAACCGGTGGTTTCCGGCTCGGTGCCAACACTTTGTCAACACCGGTGCTTGTGACAGTCTGCCACAAGTTGTTGCTGTCTGCCTGATTTAGAGATGACCACAACAGTCAATTGTTAATTCAATATACATTCAAAATGACTATTGCCTGCTGCCCAACCCATTCTTATAGCCGGGGGAGGGGGGGCTGGAAGAGTCCTAATTGTTACACTTGTAGGAATGTGATGGTTAGTAGTTGTGGTGTATTTGGCAGCATGGCAGGGGCAATGTGTGGTGCCAGCTGCAGTGGGCTCCTGACGAGAGCCCTGGCACTTTTTTTTTCTCCAAATTAAGCAAAGATTCTATTCTAAATCTAAAATATCTGAATAACATTCACAGCCCATACATTGCAATAGGAACAGAATAAACTCTTGCTGGAGCAGCAGGGACAGGGAAACCCTTTTCTGTGCGTATTTACAAGAATCCTTTGTGTCTTCAACCTTGAAACTTGAAGGTCTGAAAAAAATGTCTCCTCAGCTACCATGACGGTTATCTCCAACGAACACGTATGAGATCTACATATTCGCTCAAATGGTGCCTGGAACGTCACGTTTGCGTTATTAGGAACGCCTGTCCGTTATTCAGTCCCGGTGGCACCAATTCTTAATCTTTTCTACAAAATCAGTCAGTCACCAACAAAACCCAGCCCAAGCCAACCCCAAAAGTTCACACTAACAGCAGGCCAGCTTTAGCTGTGCTGCTGTGCTTATTTGCGCCTGTGAAGTACCTTAAAATCAAATTCAACCTTTCAAATTGCCAACACGACACTAACGCATAAATGTTTGGGGGGGGAGGGGGGCAATCAACGATTGCTGGAGGCCTCTAGAGTATATTTTATTTTCCCGCCATCCGGAGCTCCACGACCCTGTGTTAAAAGTTAACAAGGTGCCTCTGGCACGGAAACGCTGCAGCAGTAAGTTGAATGTTTCAATTAAAACATGCTTGAATGCTGTAGCGGTGGTAACTAAATAACACAGCTCTATTTAAAACAAGCCTACTCTCTAAATGTTCATTTTTGCTCGTCAGCCCCAGAGCTTTGGGAGAAACTGTGGCTGGCTCGCAGCGTCGGTTCTGCGCGGCTGTAGACTGCTGCGACGCTGGGTCTGAGTCTACAGGGTCTGGAAGCAGCAGAGAGCAGACCATGTTCACGGGCTGGAGGAGGGGGCGGGCTACCGAGGGTGAGAGCGGCGGCGGAGCGGGGTGAGTAATGCCAGAGCGCAGAGACAGGCACACTCCAGCCCTGAGCCTGCACGCACACACACAGAGCGAAGCGGCCAGGCACCTCCAGCTGCCACTCTGCGGGAGCGAAGCGCAGCCCTGCTCCGCCCCCTCACCCGGAGAGCAGCCGAGCACAGGGCTCGCAGACCGCAGCCCCTCCGCCTCCACCGCTGCTGCCCGGGCTCTGAGAGAAACTTGTGCCTGGACCCGCCGGCGCCCCGGACGGACCACGGAGGTGCCTTCTGGGGACTGACCCATGCAGAGGGTACCGAGGAGCCCGCCGGGGACACCCCAACATTGTGGAAAACGATTAGGCAGATTCTCGGTATCTGAGGAACGGGGCTAAAACGGGCACCAAAACAGACTGCTGTGTTGTTAAGAAAAGAAGGTGGCTTAATTAATTCCCAGTGGACGAAGCACTTACAGAGAGTTCGACGTGGCACACTTTCACAAGTTCTCTAAGAAGGCTGAGGATTGTCTACGTTAAACTTTAACAAGCACACCACTGCCTTTACACCACTGCCTTTCTCCGAGGCGAAGCAGAAATGCCTCAGAGAAACGCAGCGGTGGTTTCAGATTCGGGGGCGTGGCTAAAAAGTGGAAAGAAGAGCACGGAACACGCCCCCGAATCTGAAAAAGACGGAGCCTATTTGGAGGGACGGCTCTCTCCTCCAATGGCTGGCCTCCATTTAGGAAGCCAGCCAATGGAGGAGAAGCAAAAAGAGAGGCGGGCTAAATAGCCACTCTAAGAATCATTAAATCTCTGACTTCCGGTTCTGCCTTCGGCAGACCGGACGGTCCTCGACCTAAAAAAGGGAACATGAAGCGCGGAGTCCCTGAAGTGGGCACCACACTGAGCTTTGGAGTAAAAAAAAAAAAAAAAAACAAGGACGTAGGCACCAGAACTGTAAACTGTGGGTACCAAGAGAGGCCCAAAACGAGGCCGGAGAGCAGAACCGATGCCAGTGTCAATCCAATCACATCATGATATCCGTTCCACACCACCAGGGACCTGCGCCTGGTGCCCAGCAGTGGGGTTTGGACACGGGGACGAGTTGTAGAACCCACTAGAATCGCAAGCATGGGATATGGGGTAAATTCCAGGGAAGCTCCTTTACCAGCAATGTGCCCTACGCCGGAAACATGAAAACGGTGTCCCCGCGAGTTCACTGAAAGTACAGTGAGGCGCCGAGGGGACCGCATCAGCACGGTTCTATAGCCCATCTGTGGTTGTGTGCCTGCAGTCCCGATGCTAATTTAAAGGAATCTGTTTTACAACCAGGACGTGCGCAGGCGTGTGCGCCAGAAACATACAAAAGCTGTCAGTGCAAAGATGGGGGTACACAGTCCCGAATCACCCAGTTTCCTGTAACTTGGACGTTGCACCAAGTGCGCTAGAGGCGGAAGTGAAGCATTTGCATGCTTGTATTGCGCATGTGTTATAGAGACTGCCATCTTTTGGTCAGGCAAAATAAGCCGTCAGCAGCGCGACACCAAAAAAGAGCGCAATCATCCATCCAATCCCACAACAAACCAGCATTTCTTAATGCAATAGGACTCATATTTACGGGAGACCTATTGCATTGGAAATGGGAGGGTGGGGGTCCAGGAAGTCACGAACAGGAGTGGGGGAGAGGGGAATGAAGGAAGGGGGGCCGAAAAGTCATGAACTGTGGGAGGGGGCGACACGGGGCCAAAAATAGTTTTGGAGTAAAGGGGCCAATAGCCAGGGAAGGATATAAATGACAACATGGCCGTCGGGAGGAGGGACTAAGCAGTCAAAAACGAATCAAAATGCGGCATTTATGATTGAAGCCAATCAAAAATCTGGCCGGAAAGTGGACGGAGCTACCCCCACTATAGTGCATAATGCATGTCTCGCAAAGCGAGCAGTGCGTTGAACTGCAACGCTATGAGAGACCTAAAAATGTGGTTTATTAGAAAGCTGTTTACAGTAGTGGCTGGATAAGCAAATAGTGCATCTGGAGCCTTGCTGGCTGTTAACAGAGATTTAAAGGCTATTATGTCAATGGTTTTACAAGACCAATTAGATTTAGACATTTTGATGGCAGACAAAGACAGAGTTTGCAAGATGCTGAAAGCTCAGCATTGCTGCTCATACAGACCAGACATGAGTAAAAAGTTAGAAAAATGTGCAAAGAACATTTCTGACCTGAACTCGAACCATTAGAAACTGCTGGGATAATAGAACATTTAAGCAAAAGATCTTTTGCGATTAGTAATTGGGTTGCAACAGAAGGAGGAGTTTTAAAGTCATTTTTGAACCTGCTCTTATAACAGGTGTTTGATAACTTTATATATTGCATATAGAATAGTTAGATGTTGTTTAAACAGACGAAAGTAACAGAGATGTCAGAAGAGAATTAGCAGAAAAAACAGGGAATACAAGAAACAGAGAACTTGGTCAACATAGAAATGAAAAAAGAAGGCTCAACAGAGAGTGAAAGTGTCATTTGTGAAGAAACTGTGATGCTTTTTCACCCATCTGGGGGGGGGGGGGGGGGCAACTGCTGACACGAATTTAATGATTTACAAAAACGCTTTATTAAAAATGCAACGTGCAGAATTTACACCTAAAAATGTAGTATGTTAAATGCAAATATTTCAGTAAGCAAAAATACTTAAATAGCATAGGTCTGCAATATAGTAATGAAGCATGTATTATTGTTAAGTTGACATTGCTAAAGGTGCCATGATTTACTGTGAATGTTCATTAGTACTGAAATGCTTGTTTTATCACTTTAAACTACAGTTCAGCATGATGTTTTTCTCCTCATTGCTGCAGGCGTTGCAGTTTTGGAAGCTACTGATTATTAGTTAATGAATAGACATTTGTTGTGTCAGATGACTGATAGTGATGTTCACACCGCAGAAGAGGTAGATGACAGGGCGGATAATTTACGGAAAGAAATTCTGTGATACGAGAAAGGATGTGCAGCAACGTTCAAAGACACATGATTAAAAGACGACTGTACTCTGGTGAGAAGATGGGGAGTAGACCTGTTCCCAGGAGCATGCTTGAATCTTATCGATTAATAGAATCACTTGGAATACTACTGGAACCCAGCCCCTCAAGCTTCATCAATTGCGGACCGCCCGACTTTCAGGTAGCATACGCGATTCTTCCTTTATTGCTGATATCTCACTCGTGCCTAGACATAACTGGGCTAAGACTCACTCGTGGTTGTCCTCTCTGTACCTTCCCTCCTAGCCCATTGATCACACTAGGCCCCACTTTTGCGTTATCTGCCCTGCACCCGCTGCCATTATTCAGCACCTATCTCCGCATTGAGATGTTTATTCGCCTAATTTTGTTCTGGCCCAATTCTGCCTCTGATTCCTGGTTAACTCGATCAGGTGGTCACTCCCTCTACCACTGTGCTCCCCCTAGGCGATTAGCTTTACAAGCTGACTGTTAACCCTGTGCAGACTAAATTTTCAATTAGATCCTTTTCAGAAATTGTTCATTTGCCTTGCCTGTTTTCACTAATTGTAATTAATTAACTATATATCTGGTACATGTGATCAATGTGAGTAATTCCCCAACCTCCATTTTTTAATTCCGTACTCGTGCTAGATACATGTCTCTTGTCCCCAGGACCAATGTTGTTTCTTCTTCTAGATCTTACCGGCTCACACGTCCTTTCGTCCTGATGATGATCTCTTAATAAAGGAGATTGAAACGCCGTTGACTCTCACAACCTAAACTCCTTCTACTTAGCCTAATACTTTTTGAGTTGTGTACATGTTGTCAATGCGATGTAAATTTTAAGTCACCAGCACCAATCACTTCACGCACTTCTTCACTGTATATGTGTGAGCACTAAGACTATCTACTTAAATTTCGATGATACTCCATTTATGATATTAATAAATGCGATGTCATTCATACAACCTTGTGTCCCTGCATACATTGTCGTCACGGTCCTACTTGGACTCCCTCTTCATTACTAAAACCTAGACGTAAGCCCAACTCTAAATAATAGTAGCCCAGGCTACCTGAGGACCGTGTGGCCTTTCCACGACCATTGTTCCTTCAACTACACTGAATCTTATTGTACATAAAGAAGAAAGAATATTAGGGTCACCACATAGAAAACATATGTTTTATATTAGTGCATGTTCCTAGCTTAGTGTCACGACTTCTTTTCGCAGACCACATTAGATGTGCCCCCTTTCCCTGACTCTCTGAGAGGAGACTCTACACTGAGTTTCTTGAACATCTCTCCGAGAAGTCTTCGTTATTTCTTGATCTGCTTTTCCTAAAGCTGAGAAATACTTTCCAGCTTATTTTGCAAAAGATTCTTGCTTATGCTTGATTCGTTCATCAGAACTCTTCATAGATATCTGAACAGACACCTTTAAACCTTCTTGCACTCATCTTGACTTAGCTTAGAATAGGGAAGTTTCTTTATGGAATGCGCTTGTTCAGGGCCGGACTGGGAACCAAAACCGGCCCTGGGAAAGTACTTGGCCAGTCCCCTGGGGGGTTGGGGCTGAGCTGTTTGCCACAGCCGGTTTCGGACAATTTCGTTACAGTGGTCGATATTGCAGCTATGCTGCAAAAACGGCCCTGTAACAAAATCGGCCCCCATGGGCCCAAAACCGGCCCCCAACCCTGGCCGCCCACCGGGGAAATGCCCGGTGCCCGCTACGGCCAGTCCGGCCTTGCGCTTGAAACAATTACTGTATTGATGCTTTATTTTGATTTTTACTGAACTGACATCTAATTACTAAATATTAATTGACTGATTATGCTAATCTTTAATGATGAGATTTTGAGAATATCTTAATATAAGACTGAATACTTAAAAGATTTGAAACTAAACTCTCATTATTGACTGAGCTGCAGTAATGATGATAAAGATTTATATTGAGAACTCAACTTTGAGTCTCAGCTGACAACAAAGATCTATCGACCCGTTAACGCGGGATTTATGCTGATTAGTAAGAGACAGGTGGAATCCTGTGCTCAAGCATATCACTCAGGCATTCTGTACCGTATAAGGTAACACAGATACTTGCCCAATTCAACTGGTATGAGTAGGCGAGAGCAGAATGGGCAGGAGCCCTGTTTATTTTGCGAGTGGGGATTGAGGGGAGTTAAGCCCAAGATGTAGCTGAAGGGTGGCCAGTGTCTTAGGGGCATATTGGCGAGGCGATAGAATTATCGCCGCTTTTGCGGCCGTTTTTGGCCGAAAAGCTGCGATCATTTTATCGCCTAATTAGCAAGCTCACGCTAACGCATGATAACTTGCGTTAGCGTAGGAATTCCTAACGCCCAGCTTTGCATCTCTAATGAGATGCAAAGTGGGCGTTCCTGACCCGACATGACAGGAGAAATGTCGCTAAGCGACATTTCTCCTATCATCAAGCCCCACGCTATGAAGCATAGCGGCAAGAAAAGTAGCGATAACCCCTGTTATCGCTACTTTCCTTACGCTTCAAGACTGACTTAGCCATGATATCCTATGGAAGGTGGATATCATGGCTAAGTTTGTGAGTCCCTATCATCAAGCTAACGCCACATTGCGTGAGATTATCGCTGGGTTTCCAGCGATAATCTCACGTTAGGCAGTTAGCGTGAGGATTTTCATCGCTTTTGAGATAAGCACTGCTAATAGCACGCTATCTCAGTGATAAAAATCCACACTAACCGGCGATAATTATCCTAGCGCTAAGTGCGCTTAGCGATAATTATCGCCGGTTGTTGCTGATATGCCCCCAAGTAAGTAACTCGTTCAGCGAGTCCTAACTTTTTAGCAAAGGCAAGTCTGAATCCAGGGAAGTGGGTGACCTCGTTTAACCACTTGAGGGGTATTGCAGTTGTTTTAATGTAATTTCTAAACAACTACATTGCCCAATAGAGACATTTCTGACAATACTGTCTTCATCTACTTGCAATAAAGTATCACATATTGGCACACAAAAAGCATTGAAAGGGCACAATAAGCAACCTGAAACCCTGGAAACGTCACACGAGTAAACTTGAACATCTGGCATCTACAAATGAGGTGAATTTGGATTATATCAGCCGTTTTTAATAGTCATCACAAAATAACACTATTTTAGATCTTGAGCGCTTAGTAATCAAGGATGTCACCAAAGGGGACAACCCGAAATCCACCTTAAGAGACTCATAAACCTGGTTTACAAAAATGGACTACCAAAGCGAAAAAGAACTGAAAATGATCAGTACTCTTGACCGCGTTCCCCTCCACGCCCGTCCACCCCTGTTGCTAACTGCACACTTACCTGACTCTCGTTCCGGCATGTTGGCGACAATATTAAGTAGCCAACAACCAAGAATAAACACTTCGATCTCCCAGGTTCTGTTTTCGCCCACAACACACTGCGCGCGACGTCATACAAAAGCAATCAAACTCAGAGTTCACCGAGGTGGCTTAGACATTGAAGAAGTCGGTCGTTTGCACACGGCGGCCATTTTGTTATGGGGTGAACTCGTTGAACTCGCAAAATACCCCGTGGACATAATTTTTAATTCAGGGTTGCGAATATCCTCTAGTTTTAGCACGGAGTGAATCGATCTGTAGTTAAGAAGAAGCAAGCGTTACACAACCCCGTAGTGCAATGTCGCCGTGAAACGATACTGTTGTACTCCAATCAAAATAGACAACGGACATGTTTTATATTGAAGTCGAAGATAGACCAGCGAGCGCCGAGCGGTAGTTCTGACATCATGGCCGCCGCAACAGTAAGGACTCTGGGGTCAAAGCTGGGAAAGCACCTGCGAGAGGTTCGAATCCACCTGTGTCAGAAGTCTGCTGGGAGCCAGGGAACCAGGTGATTGTAGTGATAGTGGGCTGTATTGTGAAGACAACTGGGCATTTAGCATTCCCTCTACGGATTGCTTTATGCCGGCGGCAGTGGAGTCCACGGGTTAAGGGGACCAGTAGATTCTGTCATGCAGCGTTATGTGGCAAAGGGGTTTCTCCTACCTAGGATTTATCGCCCTCAGTGGTATTGAGAGAGGAGGATTGAGGATTGGGGATCTGAGACTTCCCAACAAGTATTGTGGCTTTCGAAAAAGGAAATCTTCCTGGTGGCATTAAAATAAGGAGCCGTGTCCAAGAAAATTTTTAAACGCAGTATATCTTAATTAGATTTCCTGCGTATTTTTTCAAAGGGGGTCTTAAACCGTTACATTAGTTGTATTTTGTACCTTAGAAAACGGGAAGGTATTTGCATTTAAGCTCGTAAGAATATAACCCATAATCTTTGTAGACACAGTGTTTAACGACTTTAATCCCTTACATGGATTCACATTGCCCCTCTGTTTTGGATGATGTGCAGGGCTTTAAGTGGTATGAAAAAACTGGGGGTCTCTCAAAGGAGTGTGGTAGGACTATTGGCTTTGTCAATGGTTGTTAGTTGCATAAGATAAATAAGCAGCAACTATGGCTTGTTGTATATAATATTGAAAACGCTCCCTGCTGACACCAGGACGATGTTGCTGCTTCTGCGTTTCAAAAAGAGAAGGGAAATCCAGAGAGAAAATGACTCTCTTTAAAGGATTTCCCTTGTCTTTCAACGCTCACCTGGCATGATGGCATGCCGTAACTTCTCCACTAGTGATGAGCAGTGTGAGCACGCGCACATTAATGTCCCTGCAGTCCGGGAAAAAACGGATCGCCAGTGCACAAAACAGAGCCTGATCGAGACCCGTTTCAAGGCCCCTATAAAAAAAACTGCCGGTGAAATGAAATGAAATCCGATTTATTACGCGATACTTAGCCCAATGGGCGTCAAGGCGCCTAGAAAAAAAAAAAGATTACTAATTAAATCTTGAGTAAAATGGAGAGTGCTTACTGATAGGCTTTACTAAAATACCAGGTTTTGAGTGCTTTTTTGAAGAGAGTTATTGACTGTTGGGCCTTAATCTCTAAAGGGAGAGCATTCCATAGCCGGGGAGCCACAATGGCGAAAGCCCTACTTCCCCACCTGACTTTCTTGAAACGGGGAACTACTAAAAGGTTCATCTCTGAAGAACGAAGGCACCTGGTAGGGATATAGCAGGTTAAGAGAGAACCCAAAGCGCTAGAGGGTGCAGCCCTTAAAGCTCCAAACACCAGGACCAGCAGTTTAAAAGAAATCCTGTACTGAATAGGGAGCCAATGCAGGCTTTTCCTGGCTAAGGTGTCCGATGAGGCAGCAGGTGCGGCCAGAACAAATCTGGCTGCAGCATTTTGTACAACCTGGAGGCGATAGATAAGGCCCTTATTAATGTCTGCATACAAAGTATTGCAGTAGTCCAATCTTGACCCAACCAACTCAACCACCGTTTGCATACGTGACTGGGGGGAGAGATAGTGAACGATTCTCCAAAGAATCTTAATAACCCCCCAGCAGGTTGCTATCGTTCTGTTCACCTGGAGAGTCATGGACAGTGAGGTGTCAAATATAACGCCCAAATTCCTGGCGGAGTGGGATGGAATAGGGCAAGATCCCAACGAAGGGGGCCACCACTCATTAGACCAGCAGTCCTGATTGTTGCCAAAAATCAGGACTTCGGTTTTGTCACCGTTCAACTTCAGGGAGTTTTGAATCATCCATTCGGAGACTGCTTGCATGCAGTTCCTAAAGTTGATCGCTGATGTATTATCCGAGTGGGCCAGGGACACCATGATTTGGGTGTCATCGGCATATGACCCACTTCCATCCCGTGCAATTTCACAAGCCTTGCCAGAGGGGCCACATAGATGTTAAACAGGGTCGGGCTCAAGGCCGACCCCTGTGGAACCCCGCATTGCAAGGCTTTAGCCGGGGATAGAAACTCACCAAGCTTGACCCTCTGCTCTCTTTGATCTAAAAAAGAGGACAGGAGACTCAAGGCTGTACCCGTTACTCCTAACTCCCTCAGACAAGATGTTAAAGTCGAGGGAGAGAGGGTATCGAATGCTGCCGTAAGATCCAAAAGGACCAGGAGAGTGGTCTGCCCCTGATCCACCTTCATTCAAATGTTATTTGCCACCATAGTAAGTGCAGATTTGGTGCTATGGCACCTCCTGAATCCATGCTGGGAATCATCCAAGTATCCAGAAGAATCTAGAAAGGCCGACAGATGGAAATTCAGGTGAGATTCCAGCATTTTCGCTGGAGCAGGAAGCAGCGATATAGGGCGAAAGTTCTTGAGCATTTCAGGGTCAAGAGTGGGCTTTTTAAGCAGGGGCTTCACTATCGCCTTTTTCCAGGCCATCGGAAACACACCCTGTGTTAAGGCACCATTCATCACCTCCATCAAAGGGGGTAATAAAGTGACCCTACATGCTTTCAGCACTTTCAGAGGACAGGGGTCAAGAGGAGAGGCAGATTTTATTCTATTCAACAAATGATCCATCTTCTCAACAGAAAGCAATGGAAAAGAGGAGAGGATCTTAGAGGGATCTCTGGTCCAGGTTTCCAGTTTTCCCAGGGCCCGGGAGAGTTGGGAACCCAGAGTACTCCTCTGAGTTTCCAAGGCAAGATAAATGTCATCAATTCTGTTATAGAAAAAGTCTGAGATTTTGTTACAAAGCTCCTGAGACCCTACCACTGGTTCAGGCATTTGTAAAGAGCAGAGGGAGTCCACAATTTTAAACAATTCCCTAGATGAAGCAAGGGAGGAGGTCCGATTAGAAAAGAACTCCTGCTTTTCCATTATTATCCTAGCCTTATATTCTCGCAACAGGCGCTTATGCGCCTCACCTTCAATGGGGTCCCATAGTTTTCGCCATCTTCTCTCCTGTCTCCTACAGCTTTGCCTCAGGAGCCTTAATGGCTCGGAAAACCAAGGGGCAGAGGGATTACACCTTGCTGAATACCGAAGAGAGGCGGGGGCTAGCACATCTACCGCTCTAGTAATGGAATTGGCAAGTTCTTGTGCGGCTTCCCCGACATCCCTAAAGGAAGAATACGACCTAACCCCTATAAAAGGGGAAAGGGAATCATTGGTTATATTCCTAAAGCTCCTTTTGGGTTGTTTATTACAGGTGTTCCGCTTAGGCGCATTACCAGGGGAGGATACAAGTTCTAAAGGTACTGCCAGATGGTCAGACCAGGCCAGACGTATAGGGGGACCAACCGACAATCTCGTGTCATTGGAGAATATCCCATCTAAAATGTGGCCAGCATGATGTGTTGGGCTACTAACCAGTTGGACAAGGCCACATGCGTCCAACGAGTCTAGCAAAGACAGTGTATCCTTAGATCCCATGTCATCTAAATGAAAATTTTAATCCCCAAGTATAGTAAGAGAGGGCTTACCGAAGTAAGGCTCTAGAATTCTAAAGAGTTCACCAGTAAAATTAGATCTAAGTCCGGGGGGTCTATATATGAGAATCCCTGTAAAAGATAATGCTGGAGAACAAGCAATAGAGAAATACAGGGCTTCAAAAGAATCCGAAGGCTCAGTCAGGGCTTTGATGCTGCAGATAAAAGAATTTTTATAAAGAATTGCCAACCCGCCTCCTCTATATCTAGTTCTATCAAATCTATGAAGTGCATAGCCTTCAGGAATAGCCATCAGTAAATCATGGCCCGAAGAATCCGAGGCCCACGTTTCTGTTACGAACACCCATGAAGGATTCCTGGCAGTCACAAAGTCGTTGAAAGCGACATTGTTTTTAATCAATGATCTAGCATTAATTAGGAACCCATTTCCTAATGGTAATCTATTGGGCAGAGCGCAAGAAGTGTGGGTAATATCATTCTTAGGACCAAAGGGCAACAAGCTCACCTTACAGATGTGACATGAAGTAGAGCATAGAAGACCAGTGGGCGAAAAACGGTGATGGCAGGTCAATAAGGAAGGCTTTAAAGCAAGCATGTCCTGCAGAGAATACAAACACTTTACCTGTCCCATCGAGTGACGATCATCTCTTAGCGGCACAACCTGCAGCACGGCCTCAGCGCGGACGGGCGCAGACGGGCTAAACTCTGGCGTAACTCCGGCGGTAATCCGGCGACCCCGCTGCGCGTCAGCATGACTCCCTTAAGTAGGCGTCTAGCGTCCTTATGACGACTAGAACGTCGAGACTCCAAGATGGCGCCGCCAGGCGTCCCGATCTACAGCCAGTACACACCCAATATGGCCGCCAAAAAGACCCCAGCGTATCCGTGAGAAGGGCCCGCCAAACGGTGCTCAGACTCGGTGAGACCTGGCCCACTTAAAACCTTGATGATGTGTACAAAACGTGATGGATGCAATGCTTTAATTAATATTAGTCACTGGTAATTTACTCAGGGTCACACACCAGTCCATCTTTATTTTGCACACTATGCTACCTTAGTTTAGACCCAGCCATATCAGTCTCGACCCTGCTACAATGGAACCAATTCAGCCAGAACTGCCAGGCCAGGTCCTCACTGAACCAGAACACAAGCAATCTAGGACAAGTTTCACTTTGATTAAAACTCATCAGCCAGGTATAGCTTGGTTCTGGTGACCCTGTGAGCCAGGGAACCACTTCTGGGTATGCCTGTCTCACTTAGGGCAACACGCTGATATCTGCAAAAAGGGATAAATGGAATGCTTGAATTAATCTCAGCCACTAGTAATTACTGGGGTCACTTCCCAAATCATCTTTATTCTGTCCATCATGTCACCTCTTTTGGGACTCAGCCATATGCAAATCAGTTTTGACCCTTCTCCTTTGAGAGCAGTCCAGCCCGAACTGCCAGGCCAGGTTATCTCTCAACTGGAACAGAAGCAGCCTAGGACCAGTTACGCCATAATTAAAGTTCATATCAAGGAGAGCGAAGGAATAGCCCTAGATGCATCTGACAAGTGGGACGCATTTAAGGTAGCTCTGTGGGGTGATTTTCTTAAACCTACTTGTGGAATTTACGTTGTACTTGCCCAACAGTTAATAGCCCTGGAGCAAAAATACACACCTGGGATACTGACAGGGTGAGCGACATAGGGACACACAAGCGACAACTGGAGGCTGCTGAGGAGTATATGGAATTGCTAGAGAGAGACAAGGGTGTACATTATCAAGAGTTTATGTCCTGCCAGCATGTTGAGGGGAAAAGGGTTGGCCACCTTCTGGCCTTGTTGCTCCACTCTGAAAGTGGGCGCAGACCAATATATGCCATTAAATCACCTACTGGGAAGATTTTGCTTACTCAATTAGGTATTAACGTGATTTTAGGTGCCTGTTACTATGAGCTGTACTCAGCCCCTGGAGGCTGCGCTGTGGAGCAACTGGAGAGCTATGTGATGCGCATCCAAATGCTGCAATTGTCAGAGGACCAGAGAGCAACAGTGGATGCTTCCCTTACCCTTGAAGAAATAGGCTGTATTGACCGGCTATCTAGAGGTAAACCACTTGGCAAATCGGTCTGCTGACCAAATTCTATGCTGAATATAAAGATATGATAACCCGTAGAGCGTCGACGATCTACGAGACTGCAGTCTGATCGGGGCTGTTACCCAAACCCACAAAGGAAACATCAATAGTGTGGACTCTTACTCAAATTCACTAAGGAAGTATTAACAGTGGGGTTGCCGAAGTAAGAGAGACCCACTGGATGTTTGCTCCTACAGGCCTCTCTCCCTGAACGCGGAATACAACATTTAGGGGAAACTCATAACCAAAAGAATACTGGTCTATTTAAGTACCTTGCTTCACCCAGATCAATGTGGGTTCATGCCTGATCGAAACATGCATAAAGACTTGTGTAGGATTTTCCTGGTACTTTATAGAACGTCACATGCACACCTGTGAGCTTCAGTCACCTCTTGATAGAGAGAAGGCATACAACATGCTAGGGTGATCCTTTTGTGCATTGCCGCATAAAATGGTGTTGGGACTGAATATCCTCAAGCAGATACATTTGGTGTAAACAAACTCAGTTGTTTGAGTGTACACGCGGCAGGTTATCTCAAAGCCGTAGGAGGTCCAGATGGGACCGAGGCAGGGATGTATGCAATCACAGCTTCTGTTTGCGTTGGCTGTGGAACCGCTGGTGTGTCTGCTTTGGGAGCACATGCATTAGTGGGGATGAAGCTGTAGGCGGGGTGTCGCATGGTCTCCTTATATGCGTATGATGCCCTATTGTAACTGAGTGAATGCAAAATAGTTTGCCAGAGATAATAGGAATCATGGATGACTGGAGATTATTTCAGGCTGAAGGTGAACTGGGGCAAGCCCTGTCTCTTTCACATTTTCTCAGGTCGCATTGAACTGGAGTGTGCACCTCCGTACTCCCCTCTGAAATGGGAACCCAATACTTTCAAATACCTGGAGATGCGTACATATCTCACTGATAACTGATTGCTGGCAACCTTGTAAGGATCATTGCAGGGATTAGGACCTCCATCAAGTTCTGGTCTAAGCTAACTCACTCCCCAAAAGGACAAGTTGCCATAGTGAAAATTAATATACAGCCACAACTCCAATATCATTTTGTTGAAGTTCCAGTGATATTACGCAAATCTTTTTTCAGGGACTTGAGCAATTTGCTTGGGGGATTGATTTGGGCATCCCAGAGGATGCAGCTTGCCATAGCCAAGCTGATAAGACAACTCATGGAGGGCAGTATGGGAGTTCCATATCTAGAGCCATATTACTGCGCAGTGCAATTTATATCACCAATGAGATGGTTGGTGACAGTGGGAAGCCCAGTATCCTTAGAAATATGCCCTTGGGCCACTGGTGGAGGCATCAAGGGTCTACTGTTGCGGCCTGATATAGGATGGAAGAGTCCTATCTGAGTGTTCTGCTCCGCTAGTTTTTGCTGGCAATTATACATTACTAGACTGGCAGAGATGCCTCCCTATGCCCCGAAAACACCTCTTTGGTGTCTACCTTGGTTCATAAAGCTGGTGCTTATAGTTGACAAAAGTCCCTGGGTAGAGGCTGGAATTAACATGGTGGGTGGGCTGTATGAAGGTGGGAATATGTGAACCTAAGAATCCCTAAAGGAGTCCACTGGCATCGCAGTTGTCCTTGTGGCCCTGCGATGTCTGATCAGACCACATGGCGAGCTGAAGAATCTGAGCCAGCCAGGTCATGTGACCTGGGAACTATACTCACTGAGGGGGGACCTACAGTCATGCGATTACAGCCGCGACATTCTATAGATCACTCGATCCTAAGAAGGTGTATTGGGAGCAGTGCTTGGGGAGGGAGCTCACTGATGCGAAATGAGCTATGGCCTTGGGGTATCCACAGATTATCAGGAATCGGAGATTTAAATTCACACAACTAAACTATCTGTACCAAACATATTTATTGCCAGTTACAATAGCTAGAATGTTCCTGGGATCATCATATCGGTCCCTCAGATGTCTGAAAGGACAGGCTGAATTTTACCACATAGTCTGATTGTCTGGTGATACAGGGATACTGGGTGGCTACAATGAGGCAGGTAGGGGAACTTGTGGGTAAGGTGGCCCCGCTGGACCCGGAGGCCTGCATCATGGGCTAATTGAAGAGAACCAAAAACCTCAAACACATATGCTGTTTTATAGCTCTTTTGTTACTACTGCTCAAATGCAGTATTGCAATGGCCTGGAAGGCGTGTAGTGCTCCATCACTTGATAGGTGGTTAAGGGGGTTACATAAGTGGTCCCTAGCAGAGGTTATTGCCTTGCGTACGCTAAGGGCTAGAGGGGCGTGGGGGTACTCTCTGGCCAGCCGGGAAAGATTTATTAGGTCATGTGGAGCTAAATCGGATGAATTTCCTCCATAGATGTTTGAGCCATCATTACTTATTGTTCCAGATCACATTTACTTTGGGACCACTCCCCTGGACCTGGGTATCGCACCTCTTACTGTTCAAATTGTGAGCTGTTTATTTTATTGTGGTTCTTGTTCTCACCTGAATCTATATGCAGCTTTTGTTTGCTGACCCTGCAGTTGTATACATGTTCATTGTTTTCTGCATGTTACCTTTTTGAGTACTGCATCCATGGTTCTGGAAAGGGAGGGGGTGGAAGGATTCTCATTTTTGTGGGTTGATATCGTTTTGGATGATACGTTATGTACCATAGGTTGACCTCCATATACCTTCAGATGTTTGTGGCAACAGAGCACCTTTAAGCGCTGTTGATTAGAACTGTGTATCCTGCAAATACAAAAATAAATAAAATATATATATATATATATATATTTATATCTCCATACACGCCGCCGTACTGGAAACAGGAGCAATTTGTTGCAGGACATAACAGCATTGGGGACTTGAGCCCGGGTCCACCACCCACTTGGGCTGTAATTCAATATTGTGGGGCTAAATCGTGGCTCTCACTGAAGGAAGAGAGTGCACTACAGCGACCATCGGGCCTCGCCCATAGGGGTGGTGGTTTAATTATATGAGTGGTGCCTTGAAAACGCCGTGACTTTACTTCGCATCCAGTGTCCATGAAGAAGTGTTAAAGAACACGAATCGCGTCGACTTGCTGGACTTTACTCGTGAAATGTGCTGATGGTCCTTGATGTTCCCTGCAATAAAGATTGTGGCCATTACCTACCTGCTTGTGGGCTCTCTTCCTAACAGGCGACTGTGTTTGGATATATAGAACCAAACACGAAGCTAGCGGTGGCCCTCTAGAAACTGCACCGGTCTTGGAAATCACTCCATATCAGTTATGGTGATATAATGGAATCACCGCAAGTGTGCAAATTTGGTCGACACCCGCCAGCACAATGTCGTTCCAAGAAAACTGGAAAAATACATGTACCAATACTAACACCAAATGCACCACTTAGACACTGTAAATTGAATCATATATCAAATCTTGAGTAGTTTGTATTTTTTACAAAAGCTCCACTTTTATTTTGCAACAATTTATACACTTAAAAGGTCAAAATTTTCACAGAACAGCCGGAACAGCCGACGCGTTTCGTCCATCAAGGGACTTCTTCAGGGCGAGATAAATAAATCAGGGTGACGAAAAAGGTGTCTCATTCGTTGGTTCTTGGTAATATGTTTGTATCACTGGTGCTGATATCCCCGGTGATAAGTTGTAACGTAATGAATTTTAAATCTAAGACATCAAAAGCACTGTGTTAAAACCAGAAGATCAGTGGCAAAGCACATATCCAGCAGGCCACTTTTCTGGTTGGGTGGATGCTGGACCCGCCACTTAAAGATACGGAATCTGGTATCTTTCTTATTCTACACAAGCCTAACTGATTGCGGACAACTTGAATTTGATCGACCATTATTTGCTGGTCCGAACTTGGATATGTGCTTTGCCACTGATCTTCTGGTTTTAACACAGTGCTTTTGATGTCTTAGATTTAAAATTCATTACGTTACAACTTATCACCGGGGATATCAGCACCAGTGATACAAACATATTACCAAGAACCAACGAATGAGACTCCTTTTTCGTCACCCTGATTTATTTATCTCGCCCTGAAGAAGTCCCTTGATGGACGAAACGCGTCGGCTGTTCCGGCTGTTCTGTGAAAATTTTGACCTTTTAAGTGTATAAATTGTTGCAAAATAAAAGTGGAGCTTTTGTAAAAAATACAAACTACTCAAGATTTGATATATGATTCAATTTACAGTGTCTAAGTGGTGTGTTTGGATATATATATATATTCATGTAGAACCTGCCAGGTATTCCAAAAGTCTTTCTGGCCATACCCTTTCTGCTCCCTGCCTCTGTGTCTAGCAGACACATGGTATGACTGAGGCCATTAACTATGAGCACTCCATGTATCTTTTTGTGTCATATTTCCTGAGTGAAAGCACTGAACTAGTATAAGCAGTGTATGTGTGGAGAACTATGGTTGCATATCTGGCCATTGCTGGGGACTTTTAGTGCGGTTTCTTTAAGCTTTGTAACATTAACCATAGCGTTCTTCTGATGTTTCTTTTCCATTTTAATTGGTTAAAGTTGACCATAATGTTGCTTAGTTTGTTTATCATAGGAGAGGACCATGTTGGTACTTTAAGAACGTGTTTTTATTGTGTATGTGTGTGCGCTATATATTTCAAGTGACATTTACAGCACTCTTGTCTTCAACACAAGTTCACTAGAAAAAGAGCTCTTTGGGTGTATTTTTTTTTTAGCTTGGGTTGGAATAACCAATATGAAGCAAACGTAATAATGTTTTCAGTCAACTAGATAGGTATTTGTTGCAGACCCTGGAGGAGCAAAGAGGTTGGCAATCCCAAAAGTGTTTTTTTCCATTTAAATCTCTATAGTTATTTAGCTTAACAAAAAGATGAACAAAAGATCACTAAATTAAGCAGACAAGTAGTGCTGTGATTAATTTAGTACATTTGGCTGGTTTGGTGAATCTTGGTCAACCCATTCAGATAAATATCCGCAAAATGGGTGTGAAGATTAGATACTTGTATGAAGCTTACTTCTCATTTTATAAATCTACTTAAGACCATCAAAAAGGGATCAAGGAAAGTTTTGTTCAGAGTGGTCAAGAGGAAAGTTATAGGTTGGGTGGGATCGGTTTGTGGGGTCCAGTCATAAAGGTTATTTTCTGATAGGCCTCTACAGCAGCAATTGTGTAACTTATTTTCAACAAATGTTGACCTGAAGATATCTGCGAGATTCATTTGCAATCACTTTTTGGTTTGGTGCAGATCTTTCCAGTGGTTAATTAAAAAAATAATATGATGGCTAAACATGTTTAAGGATATTTGTACATGCCCAAGACTGCTGCCTATCACAACAGAGGAATCTCAACTCTGAATACAGAGTTTACCTGCTCTGACCATTTTGAGAGTGGGAATGAGGCTGAATATAAAAAAAACATTATTCCATGTGCTGTGGAGAGCATTCTCTTTGCGCCCTAAATCATTTACGGCTGGTGATTTTGCATAGTTATCTACTTTTAATCGGAGAACACTAGTGAAACGAGTGAACCCAACTCCTTCCCATTGCACATATACCCACATACCACTGTGGGTTTCCATGGGTGATGCCTTATCCTCATGTCTGTCACCTGCCTTTGACTGCTGCTGAGGCTGTATCCCAACACACTGAAGAATTACAGCCGTTCAGTGTCTTAGAAGGCAGGCAGTGTTCCCAAGTGCAGTGAGAACTGAGTCACTCAAACAGAGCCAGGAAGTCTACACAGGGGAGCTACACCTGAACCTCCCAATATTAAAAGGGTAAATCAATGTAGGAGCCATTGTGCTGACAGTCAAACGCTTATAACCACTGAACAAAGAGAGCTGTCTAAGCCTCTCCGATGTAGGATTCATAGGGTTCAATGAGCTGCTTAGAAGCAGAGTTGGAAGCCTACACTGGAGCGATTTTACCGAGTCTCCTCAGGATGGAACTTATCGGCTAGACCACTGGAGGAGCTAATGAGATTATAAAACCATGCAGTGCCAGTATGCCTCTCAGTCCACTAAACAGTCTAATGCAAAGCTCATAAGACTATGATGAACAAATCCTCTATTCTCTTTCATTAACAATATAAATGTCTAGGCTGGGGGAACCTCTTGCAGAAGTCCCTGAAGCTTCCCCTGCGTGGGGTGCTGTGCTATCTGAGCCATCCAAAGCAGGTTCCAAATTATCCTGCCAAGCAAACCAAGGCTCATAGTTAAAAACTGGGGAAAAAGCAATGATTACAGAAATAATGCTTACAATCTAAAACTCAGAGAGTGTCCTAATAGTGCAATTATAAAAGCGGGGATCTTTCCCACTTGACTTCCGGCAAACTCAGTTGGATGGAGAAACAAACCAGCGGAAGCGGGAATCATTCCGGCTTTATCTCGGCAAACCTTTGAGTGAAAAACCTAACGAATAAGACAGAACAAAGGTGCAAGTGAAGTAGCCAAAGCCCAGTTGAGCATAGTAGGGTAGTGTCATCACGACGTGAAGACTAATTCTGATGTTTGACTTTTTTTTTAGACTAATTACTGTTGATTAAAACTGGGATCATGGAATTACAGACCTCTAATCCACAGATAACCTGCTAATCTTGCCTGTCTGCCAACGTACTCTAGTGATTCCACTCAGCCGAACTGTACATCATTTTCTCCTTTCGGCCTATACAGGTGTGTTAATTATAATACCAAGATGAAACAATTAAAGTAGGGGACCACATGCCCATTGAGAAGTTTCTAAATAAGCCTGTCCTAACATAGTGGTTTAGTGGGGGTACGTATACCATCATTTGAATTGCGGCAGAGTAAGACTCATTAGTATTTTTATTTTTCACCTAGTGCCCTACACCAATTTAATTCTGGCCTGAGGAAGACCTTCATTACAAATAGCACTTCCCTCACAGCGCACATATAGGGTTAAAGAGAATGAGGTCCATTGACTGTTCCTTCCATAAGGATTCTTTCAAAAAAATTTAAAAAAGGATGCGTACAAATTTCACTCGCCAACCGAACAGCCCTCTGATTCTTCTGTCATTAATGCAGTATGATTTAAGGATCATACATACTTATTTGTCGGGCACTTTTGATGTAAAATGCAAAATATTGGTCGGTCACCTGTATATGTGAAAAGTGTAGGCAGTGGCGGCTCCTCTTCTAAAGCGGAGAGGCATCGCCCCACTGCTGTCGCAGTGAAAAAAAAGGAAAAATCAAATGATAACTCAACACTATTATTGCTTTATTTGTTGCTGCTTTGGTGTCTTGGCGTGGGCGGATGTGCTCTGCTGTCGGAGCAGGAGAGGAGTGATGAGCACTATGTAAGAGTGCATGAATGTTTTGCCGCCCCTGTAGAGCCGGCCAAACATTCATGCACACTTTGCATGTTCTCCACCCAGGCTGCATTACAGCCTGGGTGGAGAACATGCCCAGGCTTCCATTCCCTGGCTGAGCGCCGAATCACGGTGCTCAGACAAATCAGTGTGCTGCATTGCAGTGTTTTGATTGGCTATGGGGAGCCCAGATGCTTCCTGGTTGCACAAAAGAAGTCAGGAGGAGGACGGAGGAGAGGTGGTGGCCGGCCAGTCGGCAGGAAAGTGGTTTTTACCCTCCCCGTCTCACTGCCCCTTCACGGGAGCAGCCGCTACTGAGTTTAAGTAAATTACTTTGAACTTAAGGTCTATTCAAGAATTTACTGTTCATGTTCTAATACTTATGTGCCTAACTATAGAATGTATTTGGTCTGGATTATGATATGGTAATGGGAAAATAAGCATTATTGATTTGCTGATAAAGGCGTTTTGCATGGTACACATTGACTGAATCCTCCGTATACTCTCACTAAGAAATTGCCTTGATCTGTGATCAACAAGAGTTTTCATTGTATTTGATTTATTTGATGCTTACCCGGTTGTCCTTAACTGGATTGAACCCATCTTTAACATTTTAAAAATGGCCCGGTATTTTCCCTTTATTCTCACACAGGTGCATTCTTAAAACCTGGCTTTGTGACTAAAACAGAAGTACAACCTCTTTTTGGGTAAACAAACATGCTTGATACAAATAAAACGGGGCTTCGGTTACATAAACTTTCCTTCTATAGTAAAACACTTCATGACAAGTTTTTCTGCTTTTATCAGTGCAAAGGGAAACCACAAAATACATTCCTCTCCCAAAACTCTTCTTCAAATGCAGCCACTAAGTATAATGGGGTTGCCCTGTGTCCCTCAGAACCTGGATATATAATCAGAACCACTTGTAGTTTATGATCAAATACAGCCACAACATGGAGCATGCAGGAGTTGAGTCCCCATGAGCTTTAACAGAGCCTATGCTGGACAGAGCCTGAACCTCTGTACGCCCTGCACGAGTTTAAGACACAAGTAATGTGAACAGTGCAGTTCCCCCCCCCCCCCTCCTCCTTCTTCCAGGGCTGAGATCAGAGCAGTGAGGCAGTTGTCCAAGATGCCAAAATAGGAGCATCCAAACTTCAAAAGGCAAGTACGGTTACAAATTACCATTTGGTGGGCTTCTCCATGACTTTTCTTTGCCAGTGGGCCCCACAAGGCAGTTCACACCTTTGAGCAAGGAGCTAATCACAACCCCATCACAACTGATCACAACCCCATCAGAAGTCAGAATAGAGCTGGGGGTAACTTTTCTTTACCTCCTTCACTGTAACCTAATGTCTGGTAAGGCAGGGGCAACTTTGCAACATGGCCCCAGCACGCTCCTATCGCTCGACAAGTTTCACTCCACAGGTCAAGCACAGAATGTCCATGGGACTGTGAATGTGTGAGAGGGCTAAATTGCACAGCGCCTCACACATGCATAATCTATGGAGTCTCGTAGAAGCCCCTTTGCCTATGTGGTTGACATGCACACTTTGCACCACCAGGATACAGGTATTGGAGAAGTAAATAGACAAACTGACAGATCTGTCTGTTTACATTTTCTGCTTCTCAAAAGTGTGAAAACAGCTTCGCTTTCTACCTGTGTTGGCGCTAGTGGGTTGTTGCCTTAGTGCCCCCATACATTAGCCACCGTTGCTCCAAGCCCAAGGCAGTGGGGTGAGGGGCACACACTAACATACAATGACAACAGTAAACCAGCACGACAGTAAGAACACCAAACCCCATCGACCCCTTGCTGACTTCCATAACATGTATTTATATTTCTAATTGCATCATATACATTCTAAGCACTTTGACTAGGAAAAAATTAACATTTTGAGGTCTCGTAAATGAACCATTCACTGCAATTTTTAGTACACAGTGGACGTCTAAGGAACTTCATGAAGTAAGTGCTCATCTAGCCTTTGGGCACGGGTGCTGGGCACAAAGCGCGAACTAACCCATGCGCTTGCTGGGTATGACAGGCACTGGACAGTGGGTACTGTCGATATCAAACGCCTTGCCCAGTGGGTTCTGCAGCAGTGTCAAGTCATCTAGTCACAGCGGGCAGTGGTACTTATACACAGGACTGGGTCCACAGGCCAAACAGTATGCATAGCGGGCATTGGTTCAGTGCATTTCTGAAGGTCTTGTTGCCCAGTGGGCACCTTTGCTCTGTGGTACAGGACATGGTTCTACCTGCTGTGGTAGCTGCATTGGACTATGGTTCGTAACACAATATATCCTTACAAAATTTAAGAAAATGGACAGGATGAATCACACAACCTTTGTTACAAACAACATTAAAACAATAAACTGTAGTGAAAGGGCTGTTATGGTTGTGATCCAAAAGTTGAATGAAAAAATAAAAAATCCAGATTTCCCCCAGTTATGGTGTGTTGTGTAACTGTAATGTGGCCATCCTATTCATGGCTTTCAATGTGACATCACAGTTCATTCTGTCAGCAGTGAGTATCAAGCCTGTTGTAAAGGATCAGATTCTGCATAGATGAGACTGTAGCAAAGGTCCAATTAGGATTTTGTTGGTAGCAGAGGACCTAATAGCTATTCATTTTGTTTTAAATTTAGTGCAGTGGTCAACATTCTTCCCCACCTTGAGGGTTGTAGTATGTAGACTATTGTTAGACCTCTGGGTCGCTAGTTGGCTGAGGTAGGTACATTAGGCCAAATGGGGACCCTTGCTTCCATGTCAGGGAAAGGAAGGACACCTTCTCAGATAGCCCCCGCTCACCCCCTCGGTAGCTTGGCACGAGCAGACAGGCTTATCTTCAAGGCAAGTGTGTAAAATATTTGCAACCACGCTCTCAGTAACCCAATGATGACACCACAAATGGACTCCACATGAGTTTCATAAAAAACAATTAAATGTTTATAAAAGAAAAGATATACGATGAGACCACACGTTAAAAGTCCAACATATGCGTATTTGTAATATTTCACCTTGCTGGTTATTAGGCCAGCAAGCCCTGGTAGGTTCTTGCAGTATTAATGAGAAATTCTCTGATACAATGCAGTTCTAATGCAATGCTATGCAGTTCGTAATGCAAGAATCAGGCACTTCGTAGTGTCACAATAATGCAGTTTGTTATGCAACAATCAGGCGGTTCGTAAAGCCCAAATAACGCATTTCGTAATGCAACAATCGGGCAGTTCGTAATGCAAAAATAACGCAATGCGTAATGCAACAATCGGGCAGTTCATAATGCAAAAATAATGCACTGCGTAATGCAACAATGTACTCCGGCACCGATCATGGTCCTCTGGACGTTCTCTAAGCCACTCTTACTGACTCGTAGTCAGCTACTGCCAAAATATGCCCCAAACACGGGTATGGTAGAAAACAAAGTGCAGCTCCACACTCCGGCCTTGGTACTGCCACTCCTCAGCAAGTACGGCCTGCGATACGAACTTGAGCGGGGACTCGTGCTGCAAAGATGGGAAAGGCCGAGAGCGTTTTCTCGTAGTCCGCACTCTGCCCTAGGCGCGACACACGCACGCTCGCTGAGCGTTACCTGGGAGGTACAGTCTCACTCTCCTCTCGGCTTGGGCCTCCGATGCGATTTCGTTGATCTTGGGCAGTGGACCACGGAACCCCGACGTGATGGTTCGAGGTCTCTCCTTGGCAAAGGCAGGCTCGGGCCGGCGGCGGTGAATCCTCACAGCTCCTCTGGGGATGCTGGTCCGGGCTGATGGCAATGACTATCGCAGCACTTCTGGTCACGCTGTCGATCAACTCCGAGAACACGACTGCTCCGGGACACACAGTCACAGGGCAATTTCTCACGAAGGTCTCAGGCTGAAACAGAGCATACGCACACAGCATCACTGAGACTCATTTAAGCTCCGGGTGCACACGATCACAGGGCAGTCCTCACGAAGGTCTCAGGCTGCACAACAGAGAGCCAGCTCTCCTCGGTCCCTTGGGGACAAGTTACTTCAGGACACAGCACATAGCAAAGTCCTTTCAAGCGGTGGGAACAGCACACAGAAAAGTCCCTATGCCTCTCCTTGGTTAAATCAGCAAACTGCAGGCCAGCCCCAGAACACACAGCAAGGGTCCGTCCTTTCCTTCAGTCTCTTCAGCTGTTTCTTCCTTGGCAGAGGTTCCTCTTGACCACAAAGTAGTTTCAATCCTTTTCAGTCTTGATCAGTTTCATTCCAACGTTCAGGGGTTTCAGCTCTCATAGTTATACCCCTAAATGTCTGTGTTCAAGGGGGCACTGACCCCTGTCCAAACCAGTTCTGGGTGTCTCCCTGCCAGTGACACCTTCTTCCTTTGATAGTGGGGGTCTGGATCATAAATCACTCAGCAGGAGATGGAGTCATTGGTTTATGGCAGCAGCCCAGGCCTTTTCACCTCCAGGGACTGCTCCCCCTCCCCTCCCCTGGGTCAAGACATTCCCCAGAGCCTATCGCATTCAAATCCAGACAGTCAATCCACAGCCAGGCATAGACACACAGAAATGTTAGAACACAAAAAACCAGCCACTTCTAAATGTGTGGTTTCTAAACACACAATGCAAAAACCACCTTCACAAAAAGATGTGTTATTAAATTGTGAGTTCAGGCATACTAAACGTCACCTCTCCATCTTAAGCCTATGGGAAGATAGGCTGGATAACCTATTACACAGCCTCCCCATTCTGTCCTATAGGAAAGATGGCCTTTCAACAGTGAAAAACGTAATGGAGAGTATTTCACTGTCAGTACATCGTACACACCTTAGTACACGTTCTACCTTTCACATGCACTGCACCCTGCCCAGGGGATACCTTAGACCTACCGTAGAGGTGTCTGATGTGCATAGAAAGGGAAGAGTAGGGCCTGGCAAGTGGGTGCACTGGTCAGGACAACATGGCAGTTTAACAAACTGCGTGCAGGTACTGCAGTGGCAGGCCTGAGTTCTCTCTTTTAAGGCTACTTGTGTGGGTGGCACAATTAGTGCTGCAGGCCCACTAGTAGCATTTGCATTACCAGCCCCGGCACACATAGTGCACTTTACTAGGGGCTTCACTAGTAAGGCAACCATACCAATCATGGACAACCAATTACCATTACACTTTACACAGGGAGCACTTGCACTTTGACACTGATAAGCAGTGGCAAAGTGTCCAAAGCATCTAAGTTGGCAACACCATGTCAAAAAAAAGGTCTAGGGGGAAAGCTAAAAGTTTAGCGAACTTTAGCCAAAAAGGGCCAAGTCCAACAACTATTATCTACAGCTACTTGGGTTACCCAGACTTGGGACTCCCAGAGGGGGTTGGGTATTGCAGTCTTCCACCCAAACCTGCATGTGACCATTGCATCTTGTTTCAAACATACGGTGGAAGTGGATCTCTCCTATTCCAGTACGAGTCCTGGGTATTCACATTGTCTGTATTTCCCATCCCCAATATTTCTCTGTGGCTCTGTCAGCTTATCCATTCCAGTATGTCTCCCTGTCTCAGTTTATTCAGTTTCCCAGAGTTAGTGTGCTCCTAGTTAAAGTGCAGGTGTATCCATGTCTAGGTATATTCCACATCCTAGCATCAGTCACTTCTGCATCCAAATTTTGGCATGGTTTGACGACTCTACCTAGAGAGCAAGAAAGGCATTAATTTTCTTCCTCCGTCTTCCTGCTTACAACGTTTACTTGTAGAGCATTGATTTGGTGAAAAGGCTGGAAGAAGCAGGTCAAATAGCCCTCTATTTCCTTAAGACTTCGAGACTTGTGGGGGTGCAAGCAAAGAACTTCAGAGTGCTGATTGGCAGGCCTTGGAACAATCTGCTTCTAGAGGATTATGGCGTACTCCTTAATCACATTGTTCGTGGACAACTCTGAGTTAGTGGAATATACATTTTCTAGCTATCGCGTCAAGAACTTTCAATTCTATTAAAGACACAGAGGCGAGGATTATGCTTCTGTATCTTTAAGGCATGCATTTTTCACAGTATCCAGCGAAACAGCTACCAGTAAAAAAACTGCTTTCCCCATGAAATCCTGTCACCTATTGCATAACATATCATGCTATAACAGAAAGAGACACCCTGATCTCTTCTTTCTTTGTCCAGAAAAACAAATCCCGATCCAAACTGCTCTAATACAAAAACCCGAAACACAGTCCTTTGAGCACGCTGTCTCAAAGTGAACTAAATCATAGAGACCCCTTTAGACCACTGAAAGTCAATGAGTGTAACATAGAACAGTTCCAACCGAGCAACCTGTGTCAATCCCATGTCTTGTCTTTGACTCTTCAGTCTGGCATCAACCCAGCCTCCACACCAGTGACCCATGACCCGTGCAAACCAACGTGACCCATTTTTTACATTTCTTGGAAAAATAGGATACGAGATGCATATATGTGAACCAAAATTTCCTCTGGAGAAAATTCTCTACTTGTTAAGTCTAGTGCTTTCACGTCTGAGACTCACCTACAGGAGATCAGACACATCAAAGTAATCAATTTGACTGACGATTGCTTACGTGGCAAGTCTGTATTATCGGTCCATCTCTCCAAGAATTTCAGTATCTCATTTACATCCAATAGCTGCTGAGGGGGATTAGAAAACCTGATTCCTTTAGTTTGGTTCAAACCAATGTATGTTATTCAATCATTTTATCATCTACATTGATGTGCTCTGCCAAAATGGTTGATTGAAAGTTATTAACTGACTCATATTCCGATCCATTAGAAGTCATTTCAGATTAATCACCAAATGTAATCTGATATCCAGGGGATGTATACCCCATGTGACGCAACAAGACCATTGTCACTAATCTGAAATATATCTTTTGTGTGTGCTGTCCCGGTGTATGAATCCTGAAGCCTGGTGTGAGAGCCTAGACAATTGCCATTTACTCCTGAAAGTCGACATGCAATGAAAAATAACAGACTCGCATGTACTAGCTGATGTATCTGACCCAGCAAATCCACAAACACTGGGGGTTGGTGGGGATTGCTATTGTTTAGTCGCACAACATTTCCAACAGCGTGGGGAACCTTGCTTGGGATCTCCAGTGAGGCTTCGCAAACATCAACTCCATCTTCTGTCTTGGCATCTGTGAGGCTACCCTCTGGGTCAACATGAAAGCAGAAACATATTGAAGACCTGAGCTCCATTCTTGAAGGAACCCATTGGTCGCTTTCGCCAATGGATCTGGCTGCCAGCTGAAAAACATTTTCAGTTGTGTATTCAGTCTGGACGTAAAAAAGTCTACAGTGCATGGACACCATATCCTGTAAAACATCAAAAGACTTGTGGCAACAGATTCCAGTCACTGTTGTCCTTCAAATACTAGGAATTCCAGTCCGCTACAATGTTGGTCTGTCCTAGAATATACTCTATCACAGATATGTGATGTTTCAGGCAAAAATTGTTTGGTAGTTTCCAGTAGCATACGAGAACCAGTACCTCCCATATTGTTTATGTAACGAACTGCTGAGATATTGTCCATCCTCAAAAAGATGCAATAACTCTCTTTCCGTGCTGAGAATATTCTGTTGACAAAAGAACCTACCAGAAGTTCTAAGCAGTTAATATGTAGATCCATTTCCTCTTGAAACCGGGCTGCATTTTGCACCCTTGCCCCTTCTGCTGGCTTCTGATTTTGGCTTCTGATTTGATCACTACTTCCAGTTGGGAACCAACGATAGCCCTCCCATTCCAAGCCTCCATATGTTCTAGCCACCAGTTTAGTTCCATGCTGGGCTTCCTGTGATAAATCTACCTGATCCGTAAATGTAAGGGCCCTTGCATGGATGTTGAATTTTTAGCCTTTTTTATTTAAAGTTTCAAACTTTAAATAATCCCAACATTGGTATGCATAATTTTTAGCCTTTTTAAGGCTCTGTAATGCAGAGGCCCAGAGAATAATGATTGGATCAAAGAGGCCATTAAGTCCACTATCCACGAGAACAATCTCAGCAATACTGTTTGTTTGTATAACGGAGATCTCCATTTTTTACTTTATGCTCCTCACTTTCTGTGAGGGTAATTGCAATTTGGTCTTCTCCCATTCTGTCTCAAACCTAAGAATTCTATAGTTTGAGTGGATGTCAGAATGAACTTCGCCACATTGATCTCAAACCCTAGCTTGTGAAGTAAATGGATTACCCATGTTAGGTGTAGTAATACTGTGGCATGCTCTTGAGCTAGAATAATTAGGTCATCTAAGTATGCAATCATACGTACTCCCTTCATGTGAAGTGCTTCAACTACGGTATCAGCTGAGGTGGAGAATTGAGGCTGAGATCGAGAATTCGTGCCAAGTGGATTACTATTGAAATTGGAGATAATGTCTATGAGGTGGAAATATTGGAATGGAGAGGTAGACATTTAGATTAAGCCTTACAATCCAGTCTGCTTTGACTAAATCTCTCAATAGATGGGTGCCCTTCATCTTGAAATGCATGTAAACCATCCTCTTGTTGAAACATTTCAAATTCAAAACCAGTCTCTGACCGACACCCTTTTTCTGAATTGGAAAAATGATGCTGCAATACTTTATGGGAAAAATGGTTGTCGAACAAATCGCATGCTTTTCCAACAATGCCTGTATCCACTGCATTTGTGTAATTTTGTTCAAGAAGGGAAAAAGACAGAAAGAGGTCTGGGGTGAGTGTGTTGTACTGGGGTTGCATATAACTCTAGTTTGTACTAATGTACTGTGTCTAGCACCCATGCATTTTGTGTCAACCATTCCCATTTGTAAGGAAACAAAGCCACTTGGCTCCCTAAAATTAATTAAGTCTGAATAAGGAATTATTGTTGCTTGTAATTCCAGATTCGCCTCAGTTGGCAGGAATACCCCGACAGCCTCCTGTGGCATACCGACCTTGACCATCCTCTGTAACTTATCAGGAAGAGTGCGTTTCTCTGGAGGCATCATATTCTTCGCCACAATGTGCGTTTGCGAAGCCATGTTGTGGTCCTGCTTCCGCTGATGGAAGTTCTGCCAGCTTAGGGTCAATGTGCATAAGGACAGATTTGTACCGTTTTGCCGAAGTGACACGGTTTAAATTTCCAAGTTGACAAATCACCCTTAAGCACCCATCCTGCAAAGATGTTGGCTTTAACTGGAGAACCAGATTCTATGGCCTGGTATGCCATATCTAGAAGTTTTTGGGGTAGCGAGCAAACGTACGCTTGAACTTTACCATGTTGGGGGTCAATGTCTAGAGTCCCTTTCACCTTGCCCTGAAAGTTTGAACTGGGACAATCCGTTTCGTACGTTCTTTTCAAAGCTCTTTAGGAATTTAGACTGCAAATATTATGCCATCTCTGTGGAAGGTAACCATTCCGCCGATTGGAGGTGCATAAATTCGCTAGGGCTTAATGTCAGAATTCCTGGCTGATAAATGTGGTCAACCCTTGAAGTTGGTCCTCTGTGCTTCCTTTTCTTGGTAAGTAACTATTCCTGGAATGAGTCGAAGTGGGATAAATCGTCCCCTGTATCCCTTGATTTGATCCATGATTGTGTTTCTACTTAATCTCCAGCCAGGGCAGTTGCACTATACCAGTGTTCATTTAAAAGTGATTGGAACAGTTTCTGTAGCGCTTCTGAATGGGGCCATTTATCTGTTTTATTTTTGGCTTTATATGACCTTTGTTCTGAGGCAACCACTGGTTGTCTCTTTGCAGAGCCTTCCCTGTGTCCTGAGTCTGTGCTTAACATCGTAAATTTGAAGGGCTTCAGGGCTACTGTCCGGGCTTAATTAGCTGGTTGTTGGCCTGATTGGTCCAATGCTTCAATAATTGTATTCTCATAGTATCATCAGCCTGACCTTCATAATACTCCTTATACTCCTCAGGGTAAAAAGGCTGTGAACCTGCCACATTTATTAATGAACTGTATGGTTGCCACTCAAGGCTGGAAAGTGTGGAGAGTAACCCTGATGAAGGCTAATATGAAGTTATTAGAAGTGGAGTGATCAGCCTTCAATTCTTAGGACAGTGTCCCAATCAAATTATTTCAACCCTGCAAACCTGTGTTACAGGGCATTTGATGGGGCTCTGAATCACTCTATATCACCACAAACACTGTCCACTCTTGTGGACAGAAGAAGAAACCTCATGACTCCGCTCCTATTATCACTGCAAGCTTGCGTGCCTCTGATTCACCACATTGAAGTGCGAAAGTGTCTCTTGTACATCCGCAAGTCTTAAATAAACAAACATAGGACTTCACTCGTCGTCAGCAGGATGACACCTGAACACAGCCCAGCCCCCAATCTCTTGACACACGACAGCTGCTGCAGCGGCTTAAAAATTCTAACAATTTTCAATTGTAGGAGCTAAAAAGTAATTAAACCTCCACAAAAAAACACCGACAATACTCCCTAGAACATGTTCGCGATGCGAGGCCTCGTCCATAAAGGCTGTGATACATTCACAGGTCTAGTAGACTTTAAACACATCCCATTAAAAGTTCCATGTAATATATTAAAAACCAAAAGCAATGACACACTAAATGTAAGCAAATAATCATCTTGTCTGCTGGAGCAGCAAAGAAAGAGGAGGGGTTGTGGTGTCTCTCACTGTTAGAGCATGATGTGTTTGTGATTAGTCACTGGGTTTTATGGAAAAAGTATTCCTTTTGTTTAACTGTTTTCATTGGCTGCTGTGAAAAGTACAGCAAATACAGAAACATATCCTGAGCCTCAAGCCCTGACATAGAATTTTCAATTTTTTTTATTCTATTAGATCCCTCTTTCGCTGCACAGGCTCCAAGAGGCCTGTCTGTGCCTGTCTGTGCTATCACCTTTTTTCTCATTTACACAGTTACATTTTTTTTCACCCTAAAATTAAACTTTCTTTCTAGCAGCACATATAACTGAGTTTATTATTATTTTTTCTTGAAAGATCGGCAGAATGTGTGGGGCCATACAAAGTTCATATACTGCTTCAAAGTGTTTAAGCATTGTGTTCATATATGCGCTGAGGCTACCTCTGCATTTACACCTCCGAATAAATATTTTAAGTGTGTCCCAATTTGTATCCACAAAAGGAGACCCCTTTTATAGGTCTCTCCTAGGCAGTGCATACATGCTGTCTCAAGACATGCTGTATCTACAATATGGACTTCGAACACGTCCATCTTTTTCATTGGTTCCTCTTACTGTCCATCGTAAATGCCAACTTTTGTTTGGTGAATATGCTTAGTAGTCCCTCCTTTTGGACTTTTGTAACCTCCCATGAGGACTGCTCCTGTTACATGTGGTCTTACTCTTTTTGTTATTTGATACTCTGTGAGCACTCTTATTGTGTTTGCCTGCCTCTGCTTGTGTTTTGTATTGTAGTGAGAAGTTTGTTTAGATCATGCGCCGGCTTCATGAAAGGTTTGTGTTGTTTCATTTGTTGTGCTTGTTTTGTTTATGACTACAACACTTGTTTTTATTATGTTTTGCTTTCCTCACCCCCCCTTTTCGCGTTAGGAGCCCCCCCGCCCTCTGAACACAAACGCGGCCTTTCTCTCCCCTTTCTGTACGCATCAAGTGAGGCAGCAAGAGACCCGGGCATCTGCTCAGCCCTGGATCACTTTCACTGTGCACAAGGTACTGCAAGATGTTCATGGCGCTCAGCCGACCACTGGGATGCATGCTGACGGATGCAGGTTCTAATATCCTATAGCGCGGACATTGCCAATCAGCACCAGAGAGCATATGTACATTTTTGAATTATTGTTCCAGGTGATAAGAGTACAAACACAGCGTTCCCCTTCCGTCGCTGCTTCTTTACATTTTTTGCTTTCCGCCTCCTGCTTCGTGTTAGGAAACCTCCCCGCACAGATGCAGCCTTTCCCTCCCCCACCCTTTACGTGTGCATCGAGTGAGGCAGAAAGAGGTCCGTGCCCCGCTCAGCACTGGATCACTTTCACTACGCACAAAGTACTGCAAGATGTTTTTGTGGGTTTCTCAGTACACGTTACTCCATTCTGTTAGGCCTTCCCACACATGTGAGTCCTTGTAAAGCAGAGAAGGTGCAAACACCAGCTTAGAGCCTTCCATTTCAATTCCCTCTAGACCTCCCTGTCCCCAAATAACAATGGGCTCCTGGCTGATGCATTTCCACAATATTTAATTTTTTAAAGAAAAAAACATTATTTAGTATATTACTTTTTGAAAACCATGACTAATTTATATTCTTTGAAACAATTGTGGAATACAAGATTTCCACATTCTACCTCTTTCAGCTACCATCAGACGCCCACTGGCCCCTTCACTCACTCTTGCAGGTTCATTTTAATAGTTGCTCTTTTTTTCCCCTTTCGTGTTTGTTCCACTCTCTTACTGTGTGGGAAAACTGGTACAGGTGCACAGAAAAAAGCTTACATAACCCACACACTATTTCCGATGGCTGCTAATCACACGGTGCGTGTGAAGAAGAGCAGCGACTCCTCTAGCGAGGTTTGTACTCGCTATGCACTTTAAAATGTCAGTTTTGTTTTCTACAGTAGTCGCCTTTCCATTACATACAGTCAGTGTGGTGTTTGGGTTTATCACATGCTTGCTGTGCTTTGGAGCCAAGTTTATGTAGGCGTTGAAATCCTACATGTTTAAGTTTTAAAAAGTGAAACACTAGGCTCTAACTTATCATATTATTGCTGCAAACACACATTGTGAAGAATTGTACCTTTGCAACCTGCATCTGTCAGCCTTGGGATCCCATTCTTTGTGCTGACGCTGGCTCCATTCTAGAGCTGGATTACTGTCCTTGCACAGAAATAGCTGCCGCCTCTGTGCGGCCCCCACCCAGCCTTCTTTTTTCATGCGTTAACTGCTAGTTAACAGCCTTCCCTCAGTATTTGCCAAGGTTTGCATAGGTATACTATCTTTTTAATGTACAATAACACTTTTATTTAATAAGTTTGCAAAATAGCATGTAGAGTTACCACTTTCCTCCAGGTCACTACGCAAGTCGTTTCCTGTCCTAGACTTTTATATGACCCAATAGACCATGGGTACTCACAAACATTTGCCCAAGGGCCACAAAGTATGGTCTGTGGAGTGACCGATGGCAGCACTGATGGTAGCGGTAGGAGGCCTGGTTGGTTAGGGATTGTGTGAGGTCTAAAAAATAATGTTAAATGGGCAAGCATTTATTCGCAGGTTAATAAACGCATACCCGTTTATTTAACATTGTTTTCTGAATGTTAGTGCTTAGTAACTAAACAGCAACTTGTGCTGCTGTTCACCGGGGGGGGCTGCATGAAAGGTCAAGAGGGCCGCACTTATGTATCACTGCAATAGAGCATACTGGATGTTGTAGTTTTTTGGATTTTATAGACCTAATTAGATTAACATCCCCTGAAATCACTGATTTCTAGATGGAAAGTTCAGGACTGGATATTGTGCTGCCTTCATTCTCTTTCTTGCCATTACCATTCTTTATTTTAGAGTCGTAGCTAGTGATTGTGTTTATTAAAGTCTGCTTCTCCAGCACATCGTTCGCAGCCCCCAATTGCCTTGTTTACCTTTTCTGCATTTTTACTTCTAATGGTGGATTTATGGGGTTGGGTTCAAAGCATCTAATCTTTATGGACGTTGCCTAGGGAAAGCTAAGTACTGGTGGTATGTGTTTGCTCCGTGTGCGCCTCCCCACATCTGCTGTTTTAAGGAGTTTGTGTGTTTAAAAGAGATTCCTCTTGTTTTAAACGGTGTTCCATTTCTTACCTCTTGTCCTTGTTTTGTTAGAAAATTTCATTTGTGGCAGGCAAATTTACAATCCTATTTCTCCACCTCTTACTTTAACCACTAACTATATGAATAATAGCTTTCCTTTCCTTTTTGTTTCCGTAGGTGTCTTTCTAACGCACTCCAATCCAAATCCATCCACTATATCCCACCCAACAATCCGCCCCAGTCCAATCCACCCCACCCCAGTCCAATCCACCCCAGTCCAATCCACCCCACCCCAGTCCAATCCGGACCACTCACCCCAATTCACATAATTAAACGACATAGCACACAATCCCAACCCACATAATTCCAGTACACTCAATACCAAATAATTACCATCTACATAATTCCACAGCATACCATGCAACCTAATTCCACTACACAAATCCACTCCATACCACACAATTCCACACCACACAATTCCACAACTAACCATTCCAGTCCAACCCACATAATTCAACTACACACCGCACACATACACTCCATAACACATAGGTAAAGGACATTGCCATTTACCATGCCAATAGCTCTAACTCAAGCTTTTCAATGCTTGTTCTAAATATTCAACTGATTCCAGCATATCATAGGATTAATTTCATCCTTAGTAAAGCAGCAGTATTAAACCTACAGGCAACTGGTCTTTTCTAACTCACTGGACATATAATAATTCCTAGTGAAACGCAGACATATCACCCCCTTAAGGATTTCTAGGCGCTGGGGGCTGTTGTGGAGATTAAGTCCGCTATTGCCCACAGTCACAGGGTGCGAAGCTGAGCTGCTGGTTCAAACCGTGAGCCCCGTGCTCTGGGTGTCAGCTGCTCCTGACCCCTGTACCACACTTCTCCCTTAGGAAAGTGATTCAAGAGCATTCTAGGAAATGTTTAGTTAATGCAGTCTCTTACTCAGCTACAGTAGCCAGTAGTTGAGGCGGTATGAGGAACCAATGATAAAAACACCAGCTTTTAAAACTATTTATTTGAAAGTTCCTCCATACAGCATCCATGCTGTTTGATCGGTTAAAAGTAGGATAGTTTAACGTTAGGTATGTGTAGCCAAAGGTTTGAAACTTCTATTGTTGTAGATTCACATGCTGTGCGCTGTTGTTACCGTTAAAACCTCTGCAATTACTTCTGATCACATGTTCTAAACATGCAGTGCATTAGCACACATTTTGTACCTTAGATTGTTATTCTCCATCAGAATAGGTTTTCTTGACTGTGAGGTAAAGTATGAAACACTTAGTAAAAAGTGCTATCAACCACCTGCTTTCCATTCACTGGGGCTGGGGGTGGTGGAGCATGTGAACACGCAACACGATGAGCTACAAACTAACATTTTCAATTTGCAGGATGAGTTGTATAGATCACATGCTGTGTACTTGAGTACCTAGTCGCCTTATGGCTGAGGTGGACAATAGGAAGCTTCAGTTATGTTTTTAATACTGTTTGGGCCACTTGGACTTATTTCTTTGTGTCACCATACCATGCAAATGTTTTGTTAAAGTATGAGCAGATAAAAATGTAGCTGTCTTACTAATATTACTATTAGCATCTTGTAAAAAAAAAAAAAAAAACGTTCTGCCCATTTTTTTGTGCATTTCGGATTATATTTATTTTGGCCTGGCAAGTGGCTAATGCATGATCCAAAATTGAGGTCATCTGTAAAAATGGTTGCTAAAATAGTGAGAGAGATTCAGATTTGTTATGCCTGAGAACCGATCACTTACTGTTAAAAAAGATAAAAGAAAGCTGCAGGACCGACAAATGCCATAACTCAAGTCTAAACTATGGAGAAATACGATTAAGCAACAACACCACAGCAGCACCCAGCGCGAGGAGCCTCCAGTTCCCCTGACAAACCCCAAGGTCCCCAGAGTCAAATCAACTTGATTCAGCCCCTTTTACGGGGCTGAATATCACCCCGTAAAAGGGTCTCAAATCACTCAAGAGGTGGGTCCGGGACTGGAGCCGGCCCGTAAGGAACTCATTAACTTTCAACAACAAGAAAAAAAGCTGGTACAAGAAGGGATCACAGACCATGATACACCAGGACAAGTCCAGGGTATAGAGGTGATAGATAAAATAAGGTTTGGGCAGAAAAACCGCCGGAAACAAAAAAGAAAGGGGAGAAATAATTCTCCCATTAAGTCTTACTTCCTGGCATCTGCCACAACCCAAATAGGAGATCAATCTGCGGCAAGCACAAACAGGGCATTGACATCCCCACAGCCCTTGCAAAGCTCAGAGATGCCCTCCAATCGAATAGACATCCCACTCTGAAGATTTCTTCTGCCCAAGGAAGTGGCACGAACGAGGAGCACACATTGAAACCAAGCATGGAGGCAACACCATTACCCCAGTCAATGACCACCTCCGCTACTCAGACAAATCATATGAGCAATGATAACCCAAGGAGCTTCAACTCAAATTCAGGACGGACAATCGGCCTACTGCTACTAGAGGAATCTTTGTATTAAGCCATATAGCAAATACTTCAGTTAGGCCACTGGCCGATGAATCAACATTAATGGCTTTGACAAACTCTGGGATTAATGAGGAGCTGTAAGTCCCTGGGGTCCGCTACAGCGGCTCTAAACAGGATGAATCAAAGATATTTCTGTTTATCCCGGAATATAAATCAAAAGGGAGAGGGGACATCTTGAATAGAGGCAATATTCTGCGACTACTAACTAGTATCAGAAGTTGTCTCAAGCAAGCTGGAGTCTGTAGAATTTGAATGTCAAACATCTGGCATACCAAGAAATATCAAAAACAACCTGGGCCATACAGGATATAGCAGAGAAAATGAGGGAAGAACAACTGAACGCCTGGGGGATCAGATTAAAACGCCAGAAAGAAACCGGTTACCCAGAACATTTGTTATACGAGTTGCAGTCACATGAGGGTCATAAGCCAGGGCATATGCGTGATACAAGGCAAACTTATTCGGTCCTCAAAGAAGCTCGCAGTGCAGAATCCAACATCTGGAATCTCAGGCTAGCGGATGAGAATAAGATGTTAAACAGCTGGCCCTTGATATCCCGAACTATCGACTCCCGACCAAGGAATACCTGACAGGGCAGGAAGTCAGTTAATAAAGCCCATCAATTAAAGCTTTGTTCATGAACATCAACGGACTATGGTCCAAAGCCATGGATAAAGAACTTTTTTCTGTATTTCCAAGATTTTGATCTTATCCTATTGCAAGAGATCTGGCTGGTTGAGCCGCTGCAGATGCAAGGATATAAGTCCTATCCCCTCCCGGCCAGCAAGAAAGCCAAGTTCGGTCATCCAAAGGGTGGTCTCTCAATCTTCACCTCCATCAAAACAATAACCGGAGGCAAGGAACTACTCAACACAGCAACAACAACTAACGGCATAGAAGCAATTAAGTTGGAGTTAACAGGTCTTGCCGATAATCAGCAGTTAACACTTGCTGACATTTACCTCCACCCACGGGATAAAAAGGCCAGTGCTAAATTGCTGGTTTCTGATTTGTCAGGACTTCCTGAAGAAGAGGCCTCTTCGAATCTTATAGTATCGGGAGACTTTAACATGCGTCTAATAGGGTCTTACGAAAGAGATGAAATAGTGGAAGAACAGTTCCGGGTCTGGGGGATTCCACATCAGGAAGCAAGTAAGTGGGGCAAGCAAACCAGCTCAGCAAAGGAGCTCCTTCTGGAAAATTTGAGTTTGGTTGCGTTGCTTCTTGGGAGACAGCCCATCGGCAGCCACGTTTCACAGTGCACTTGCAAACACAACAATTGACCACACTTTCACGTCATACTCCCTGTTCAATAAAATAGTTGACTTCAGGATAGGCAGCTCAGACTATAGTGACCATCTACCACAAGAGATTACTCTGGATGCTTATGGTACTGCATCTACTGAGCAACCAGTCCGCTTAGGCTCTGTGTTCACGACCAACCTCAGAAGAATTAAATGCAAAATTCCTAACTTGGAAAACTTCCTGCTCGAGGCAAAAAACCTGTGGGAGGAAAAAAAGGAGAACAAGGATGCGCTTGTAAGCTGGGCTAAATTCACCGACCATCTTGGCACACTCCACTCAAAAGAAGGGAGGGACGTGACCAGAGCAGTTATGGCCCGACAAAGGTCTTACTCCACACCGTTGAGCACGCAAGTCTACCATCTAAGAGGAGCGAAATTAAAACAACGAACGCAATTAAAGCAAGGAATAAACAGAGCAATAAGTAAACTCCAACGGGTAGGGACAGACATTAACCTCCAAGTTGAGCTAAGATTATTAAAAACTAGCAAGAAAAAACTTTTCTGGATAGCACGCCGCGAAGCCACAGAAACAGCATGGGCCAAAATTCTCCACAATGCGAAAGCCAAAAACACCGCCAAGTTCTGGTACAGAGTGTAGAAACTACAGAATCCAAGGGCTCTTGGAATAAACTCTCACATCACCGAAGAAAATTGGTTTAAGTACCTATGGGATCACTTTAATAGTGGGCAAACAATACACAGGAAGCTCTGGAGTACAGCAGAGCCGGTTTTGACCAATCGAAGAAAGACGATGAGGCTAACCATGGATTCACGGCAAAACAGATTGAGTAGAATCTCCAAGGGCAGAACTGAGGGCGCACCAGGCCCCAATGGTATACCACCGATTCTATAAAAGTGAGACTCGGGCTATTGGGCAGCTGAACTCCTGCCACTCTTCTTGCACATTATGGAGACAGAAAAATACCAGACTCTTGGAAGGGGTCCATATCTCTCCGATGTATAATAAAGGTAGCAAAAACATTGAAGAAAACTATAGACTAGTTGCATTAATAGATAATGAAGCCAAATATTAGGCAGGATTGCTGTTGGAAGAACTCACAGAATGGGCATCCGAAACGGCATCAATTATAATTAATCAGTCAGGCTTCCAGAAAAGCATGGGCACATCGACAAACATACTGGCACTATCACTTTTAATAGATGCTACTAAACGTGTCAAAAAAACGCTATGTGTCTGCTTCATAGATTATTCGGTGGCATTCGACAGCATCCATAGGAATAAACTCTGGTTAAAACTCTCCAAAATGAATACCATACTTTTGAACCAGCTGATCTTACTTCACAGTGACACTTGGAGACAAATTAAGCTAGGCGCTGGAGAAAGCGTATCGCGGAGAATCCCGACAACCAAGGGGCTGAAGCAGGGGTGCGTGCTGGTGCCAATCTTGTTCAACCTGTTTATGGCAGACCTCTTGCCAGAATTGGGCAAGTGCAATCCTCACGCCCCGAACTTCGGAGGTTTCCCTCTCTCAAACTTACTCTATGTAGATGATTTGGTTCTGATTGGCCGTACCCCAATTGGTTTACAACATCTGCTAACCATCACGAGTAATTTTTCCAATAAAAATGGACTATGTATAAACTTGGGCAAAACTGAGGTGATGGTCATCAACTATAAAACACAAATCACACTACTTCCTACGGGAGCTGGAAGGAATGAAACTCGATATCGTAGATGATTTTAAATACTTGGGTGTAATTTAGGCAACAAAGGCATGTTCCTTCCGCAAAAAGCATCTACAAAAGGCAAAGGAACGATAGTAGTCGCATTTTTAACCTTCCACGGTATACATCACCAGCCCAAATCAGACTAGAGTTTGGCCTACTGAAACAACAGATAGCACGCAATGGGGCATACTTGAAATGCTGGCACAAAATAAAAGAAGCAGAGCCAGGGTCACTAAACGAATTTTTAAGGAAAAGAAAGTGCAGCTTTGACTTGCCTAAAAGATTCCATTGACAGCTTGGCCTTAAAAGCCCACTGCGGCACGATTGGGGCCCATAAAACCTTTAAGGAGCTGGTTAACAAAACAGTAAAAATATTGCCTGTTCTCGAAGATAAAGCCTTCCTTTCAGAAAGGGCACATGGATGGTTCGTCATACTGAGCTATAACAGTTGCTCCCCACAACCCTGTCTGTGCACTGTGTTTACTAGGGCCAAAAAGGAAACATTTTTGGACCTGAGGATGGGCATTCTACCAACACTGTCACATTTACTCCCTTGGAAACTGCCACAATCTATAACCTCGTGCAGACTGTGAGCCGAGGTAAAATAAGACATTCTACACATTCTGTGTACATGCAAAGGTTTAGACAGGGAAAGAAGATCCATGCTAAAGCCTGCCCTGAAAAGATTACGGATAAGAACATGTAGACAGGGAGTGAATGCCTGTTTTGAGGGAGAGAACATCCGGCTGGACTGCTGTCTAGTTCGTTTCTTGCACTTGGCCGGAATAAAACTAAGGACGGCGGAGAAGGATCAATACCGTCTAGCTGCTCTTTTCCTTGATAACCAACACCCTTTTCCGGCTTATAATATCACTTAAAGGACAGCAATCTGTAACCTTTTGAGTCATCTCATTAATCCATTTTTTTTTTTTGTGTGGTTTTTTTTTTAAACTTAGATCAAGGATTTTTAGAGCGTCTTAACCAGAAAAGTATTATCTGATTTTAAACCAATGGCTACAAGTGCTTAATCTTTCATCCACAATAACTTGATTTAAAACAAATGATGTTCAAGGGAAGAACAATGCTAACTGAGACTGTGCTCATAGGTATACAGAATTGCTAAATGTGACTTTACCTGATAGGACTTGAGAGACGATCGTGTATAGACGGCCTCAGTATCTTATGTGAATAAGTTAATTACGTGATAACAATGTGTGTTTTAACCAGATATATATACTTTTTTTTTCTTCACAAGCAATTTTTATGCAATGGTTTTTATTAACCAAGCATATAGTAAACTATTACTTGCTGGCATTTCATAGGTACATTCAGTGCCCAAAAAAGGGACAGACTGGGTTAGGTGTTGAAATATTTAATTATTTCATTTTTTTCAGTTTAATGTATAATTTAAACAAGTGAATATTTAGCCTTTTCTTTACAGAATTATTGTTCTTTTTGTGAGTGTGTGTTGATTTCTTATTGAATGCTTCTAAGTGGTTTCAAAACTCATATTTCCCAGAAAAGAAGTCTAAAAGTGATTATTTGTTTTTTACTCAAAAATCATAATGTTGAATTCATTTGCAGACTATTTAGCTTCCGTGAGTAATCATGATACCTTAACAATTTTGTCTTTCTTTCACTGCTGGTTAAAAAAACACATTTTCGCAATGGCAGTGCTGCTATTTGAACATTAATCAGAACACCTGACAAGCCTGTCCTTGCAGGCCTAGCATTGAAGAAAGCGGGTACTGACCCTAAAGCACTAAAAAACTACAGGCCTATTTCTCAACTGCCTTTCCTAAGCAAGATCTTGGAAAAACATGTCCTGAATGCAGTTGCCAACTACCTTGAGGAACACCATCTCCTACATGCCAGGCAGGCAGGTTTCCGTCCACAACACAGTACGGAACTGGTTATGGCCTCAGTCACCGACGAGCTAAGAATAAGAGCAGATAATAAACAACCCTGCGCTCTGATCCTGTTAGACCTCTCGGCAGCTTTCGATACGGTCAGCCATTCCATCTTGCTGAGCCGTATCGCGAAGCTGGGGATCGCTGGCCAGGCATACAAGTGGTTGGAGTCCTTCCTGTCGGGTCGCACTCAGAGGGTCCAGATGGGGGACCAGTTATCAGGGAGTAGGGATGTGACCTGGGGGATGCCTCAAGGATCCGCACTCTCCCCTCTCCTGTTCAATATCTACCTGCAACCCCTGATTGAGGAACTCGCGCGCAAGAACTGTGAGGTCTTTAACTACGCAGACGACACGCAGTTACTGGTTCAGCTGGGAGATACACCAGAGGCCCATGAATCAGTCAGAGATCTTCTGAGATTCACGGTCAACTGGATGACTAACAACTTCCTTAAAGTTAATGCAGAGAAAACGGAGGTGTTGGTGGTGACCAACATAGCCAATCCCTGGGATGATCTGTACTGGCCCCCAGAACTCGGCAAAACCCCTATCCCCGGGACGGTAGTGAAGAGTCTTGGCCTAAAGATCGATGCGGCTCTTACTATGGCCCCTCAAGTGTCGGCTGTGGTAGGTTCCTGTACAGCCGTGATGCGGCAGCTACGTAAGCTTACTGCCATTCTCTCGGCCTCCACGCTGCAGACTATCGTCTCAGCAACTGTCATCTCGAGGCTAGATTATGGTAACGCTTTGTATCTGGGCCTATCACAGAAGCTGATGAGGAAACTGCAAGTCGTGCAAAACGACGCGGCCAGACTGGTTTTCTCTCTTCCCAGAAGCTCACATGCATCTACTCTCCTTCGCAAACTGCATTGGCTTCCCGTGAAGCTTAGGGTCCACTTTAAAGGCCTCTGCATGGCCCATAAGGCACTCTTTGGCAATGCCCCGGAATATGTCAAACAGCGCATGAGGAAGAACGTTCCCGGTAGGTCCTTACGCTCTGGGTCTGTCCCAAATCTGGTTCAACCCAGATTCAATTTAAAAACCAAAGGAGGCAGTGCTCTCTCAGTACTCATTCCCCAACTTTGGAATGATCTTCCACCCAGCCTGAAGGAGGAATTTAACCTTCTTTCCTTCAGGAAAAAACTGAAGACATTTCTGTTTGGAAAGGTAACATCTTCGGTCTAATTGGAGTTGGCAGATGGTTGTGGAGGCGGCATTATGTTGTTGGTCGTCTGTCTAGCGCTTAGAGACCAGTGGTGATAGGCGCTTTATAAGAACCATATAACATATAACATAACATCTACCAATGAATCCTCTCCAATGTTTCAAAATGAACACTGTAAATGCAGAACACATTGCTCTTTATTTTATTTCTTTATGCATCTAGTTAAAACTGCTCTATATTGTCAATTTACTACAATAAAATCCCATTTTAGAATGCTTGTTTTAAATTTTCTTACAATGCATTTTTGCTAAATTTGATTTATAATAGACGTTGCATAAAAACACATTTTAAGTATTGGCACATTCTCCACAACAAAAAAAACTTGTGTGAAAATATTGACAGACATAACTGGGCTCTCAGGCATACTATGAATAGTAAATGGATGATGCTCTAATGCTCTAAATCTTTCTAACAAGTAAAATCTATCAATAAATCATGTAATATAAAAATAGTGTAAGAAATGTGATTATTAGTTGGGGGTAGGTACCTACTTCAGGTAGTCATCACAATCCTTGTTAGGGTGAATATCTAAGGTCTCTAAATTAACCTGAGCTCAACCCCTTGGTGGCTATGGTACAGTGCAGAGAGGCTTAACTTAGATAAGTATAAGGAATGTATGCAGTACTAAGACAGCAAAAAAGTTCAAATGAAAAACAACAAAAATTACTAAACCAGTTTAAAAAGCATAACATTTAATAAACAAAATGACAAAAATCAAATATAAACTGGAGAATTTTCAAAATTTTTAAAGTAGAAATACCGCCATGATGCACAAAGTGCCAATGATAGTCAATGGTCATGGTAGATCAGGACATAGCTGCAATTTGACACTGTGTCCCAGAGGCTCGAGGGAGCCCACTACTGGGGCCAAAAGTTGTGTAAATGAGGAGGCCCCCAAGTCATCCAAGGCCCCAGGGACCCGACCCACAGGGCAAAAATGGTGAAACCCCGCAAGCCATTAAAGGCCCATCCTGTCGTAAATTACGTTAAGGAAGGGGGGCAGCATAGCTCCTCTCCCTGAGCCATTAATGGCCCTGGGGACTGAATCCACCGGGGTCGGCTCACAAGCAATGCCCCAGGGAGCCCATCACTGGGACATAGCGGTTTCCCTGCCTGCACCAATGCGGGCAGAGAAACCTGTGATTGCTCCTGCTCGACTAGAGCACATTTGAAACTCCCGCGAAGTGGGTGCAAACACAGTCTGCTCTAAAGTCAGCTTTAAAATTGCTCTGGTCAGCTGGGGGCAGACTTCATGTTTCCCTGCCCGCACTGATGCGAAGTGGGAAACGGATCAAAATATTGCAACAAGTGTATGGTGGGGACCCTGGGTAGGCACCAGGGCACCTACCTTTAATAGTGCGGCCCCGGAGGATGAGGTCCCCGGGGCCGGTAACTGCTCAGAGTGGGGCCCTCGCCTGTAGTTTTACTGGTGGCCTTGGAGTGTGGGGTCCACAGGGCAGAAGAAGGCTCGGGGGGGCATGTGGCCCCCTCCACGTAAGTAAAAAAATAATAATAATGGCCCTGTGGTATGGCGTCCCCATAGCCTAAGAAGACTCGGGTAGGGGCCTACGCGGCCCCCTCTCCTTTAGTTGAAGTAGCAGCCCTGGGGGTTGCGGTGCCCATGGTCTAGTGAGGGTCGTGGAGGGGTGCAGTGTGACTCCCTCACCTTTATTTTAAGTTGTGGTCATGGGGTGCCCAACTGCTCATAATGCTTGGGGGTACGTAGACTCCCTTCCCTTTAATTAAGAAAAACAACCCTGGGGATGGGGTCCCAATGGTCTAATAAGACTAAGGGACGGCGGCCACACATTGCTACTCCCCTTTAATTTATAAAAATAAAAAACTGCCCTGCAGGATACGGTCTGAGCACCTTGTAAGGCTGGGGGGGGGGCACACTGCCCTCTTCCTATTTCTTAAAAAATAAAAGGCAATGGGGAGGAAAATAAAAGCCCATAGTTGATGAGGTCCCCAAAACCTACTAAGGCTCCGGGAGGAGGGCTATGTGGCCCCCCTCCACTTTGATTAAAAAGAAACAGCCCTACATAAAGGCTGTGCGCTGTGGGGGTTGGCTTCACGTATGGTAATAAACTATTAATTTAAATGTATTTATTACTAGTATTATTTTTTAGAAATCCACTGAAAAAAAACAAAGGTTAAAGTAACATTATAACATTAACGTATGAACTAATGAAACCCCAAAAATTTACCAGTTATGGTTAGCAGAGATAACTAATATATGTGCCGGGGGTGTGGCCAGGGAAGATGGCCGACAGGACGTACTCTTCACGAGGTCTGGCTCTCTCGGCTGCATAATCCTGACTCTGAACACCGCTGACTTCCACCCGTGGGGGAAGCCCTCCTCTTATCTGTGGTTCTTGGCGGGGGCACTCTGCCCCTCTGAGGTCGCTTCTGCTATCCGGGAGGCTGGGTGCCTGGCGGCACTGTGACGGCCTGCGCTGCGGCAGTCGGCCCGGGGACACATGCAGCAGTGCTGGCTGGCTTTGAGCGGGGCCCGCAGTGGTCTTGAGAGAGGGCCCCAGTCCCAACGGACTAGCTGGCAATATTGCCCAGATTGCTCCAGGGGACTCTGGAGCCCAAGCGCAGGCCCACATGGTCGGTGTGGCGGTCTTCTCATCGGCAGCAGATGGAAGCTGCAGAGCCCCTGACGCTGGGAGTTGTGCTGGCCTGCAGGCTCCCTTCCCCCGCTTCTAGGTGTGCAAGCGACTCCGGGTGGAGCAGTGACTCCAGGCCTGGTTCGGGGGCCCATCCTTGATGGCTCGCAGCCTTCAAGGGCCTCTCCCCAGGCCCGCTGGGGCTGCAAGGAGACCTCCGAAGAGGCAGACCCTGGGAGGGTGGGCTTCAAAGACTACAGCGGTGCCTGCACCTGCTGCCCTGATTCGGCCAGCTGGGGAGGCCCGCTGGTGGTGGCTGAGGGATGGAATGGGGGCCTTCAAGCCCAGAGATTTGCTGTGACTGTCACGCCGGTGCCCATCAGAGGTGCGGAGCACTTGGCTTAAGCCCCATGTTCGGTGGGTCTGCCCTAAGGATGACAGGTGAGAGGGTACCCTGGGGGGTGCTTTGACCTGTAGCCTAGCTTTGGACACATCTTGGGCTGTGGAGGAGGCATGCACACCCGGTTGCTGGTGCTGGTCCCTGGGAGCAGTAGAAGTCCTTGGGGAGGTGGCTGGGTGGGGATGGGGTTTGACTGCAGGATCGTTCTGCCCCTCACCCCGCCACCCCCTGCCACCTGGGAGCATGCCTGCAGGCAACAGTCATACCCCTAGAGGTGGATCTAGGGGCCTATCACTTGGACTGTCGCTGCCCTCCAGTTCAAGTGTCAGCCCCTAGATCTACCCTCCAGGGGCCCCCACCTTGTGCTACCCTGCTGATGGCAGAGGCGCTGTCTGAGTTTTTTTTCACATTAATTGGTCTTCAACCACTCATAGGTCCACTAAATGGGAAGGAGCGAAGGCTGTGATCCGGGGGTTTTGTGTTGGCCTCTCCTGTGGGGTTAGGTGCACTCTACAGGCCGAGTTATACCAGAAAGAGGACGAACTGGTGCGCTTGCAGCAGTTACATCCGGTAGCAGAGGGAATTGGAGGTCCAACATCAGGTGGTGGAAGTGAGGGATCGAGTGGAAAATTCACACTGCAGTCCTTTCATCAGCTTCTCCACAGGGAAGGGGAATGTTCTGGGTGGTTAATGGCATGGATCCTGTGGAAAGAAACTCCGCTTTCCCCATACTCCATGTTAAGTCTCCCCAGGGCAGAGATGTGTAAACGCAGAGGGGAATAGCGGGCGGCTTGAAGGCCCATCTGGAGCTGGTGTACTGCACTCCTCACCCTGAATGCATCTCTGAGTTTTTGACCACTGTAGGGCTTCCTCGAGGTGATTCAGGCAGTGCTTCAGCTGCTGCCCAAGGGGAGGGTGCCTGGTGGTGACTGCTTTGCTGCACAGTTTTATCAGACTATCTCCCCCTCTCTCACTCGACACTTGTTGAAGGTCTATTTTGAGGCCATTGATAGGCCAAGGCTATGTGGGAGGGCTGCATCTCTATGATGCTTAAATAAGGCTTGGATGGCTCTGACCAGTCCTCCTATAGATCACTCATGATGATCAATACCATCATGAAGGTACTTTGCAAGGCATTGTCACTTCGGTTACGCCCAGTTATTGGCATGAGGACCAATGCAGGTTCATCTCTGGATATAACACTACTATGAAACTTCTGAGGTTAAGGCACGTCTTACATGAAGTGGAGGGCTGGAACGAAGAGCTTGCCCTCATCTCCTCACATTGCCATGGCCTTCAACACAGTGGACTGGCAATACCTCATGAAGATTTTGGAGGTGAGGGGGATTTGGACTTCATTTTCGGGCTTGGGTGAAACTGCTGTAAACGTCCTACGGCTAGGTGCCCCTTGTTAAACTCCACTCCGATAGTTGGCAGAGGAACACAACAGGGTTGCGCCGCTCTTGCGGTTTCTTGTTGCTATTGCTTTAGAGCCGCTGGCCATATGGATTTGGCAGACAATGGGGCAGTGGGGGATTAGAGTGGAAGATGTTACCCACCTAGTGTCGCTGTATGCAGACTATACCCTTTTTAGGTCTCGCGCCTAGCGTTGCAGTGCACAGCACTGCTCACGCAGCGAGAGACCTCTTGTAGAGGGTTTATAAACGCTCGTGCGTATGCTTTCCTTTTGGCCCAGGCTATTGGCCTTTGCGTGCGTCTTTTTATAAAAGAAGCACGAAATTGGCCAAAGGCGGGCGCATTGCTCCGCTCATAGCCTATTGGTGTCTGTTATGCGCACCGCTTTCATGTGGTTTTAATTATTGTGCCCAGACACGGGCGGGATAATTGAAACCACATGGCTCGTTGTGGTGCGCGCGCGCGCACCACTTGTTCTTTAAATGGTTAAATGTCGATTCGGATTTATTCAAATGTCTGACTCGCTGTAATTATTTTTAAGCAGTATATGTCCCACGGAAGATCTCAATTTCCATGAGATGGATTTGTGCAAAATCTGTTTGCCCGATCCCCCATTGAACAATCAGCAAATATAGTGTAAATAGTTTTTTTTTTTTTTTTTTTTTTTTTTTTTTGCACCAGTGATATGAGCTCAGGTGTTGAATGCATCTTATCTTATTACACTGGACTGGCAAGGACGTCCAAGACGAGAAAATGAGTAAGTTAGAACGATAAACGTACATAGTGAATGACAAAGTTCGGCGCTAGCAAAGCATTATCGGTGACTAGAAGCAATGCAAGCGTGCTCAGAGTTCCCCAAATTCCATTGTGATGAGCAGAAACACAATTGTTCAAGGCTTACCACTGAGCCCTGCTAAGTGCGCCCATTTCCTAATTTGGTATCCCCTTTAGTCACACTTGCCTGTGATACTAGTAAATGCAGCAAAGGTGTCAGCATAGCAGCGTCATCCGGACAGAGTATCACAGACCGGCCCTTCAGATAATGGACGGACCACTGCTGCCAGATTAATGCGACATGCAGACACCCTGTGTAATCTGACGTCGGCGTCAGGACATGGCCGCCCCCTTATTGTTTGTGTCTCGAGGGCTCCGCAGCGTTCTCTAACACAGTCCTCGAATACCGGAAGTCACTGCAGGGGTATGAAGAGTGCATTCAGAGCTGTCCCCTGGGCCGGCAACACTCGTCGTTTCACACACGCTAAAATGGATTACCTGAAACGTGGAGTCTAAAACCGAATTTATGCGACAATGTGAAATAGTCCTCTCTTGCGCGCGCATTCTCTGCTCCCAGTGCAAAGCAAAACATTGTTTTTCCACACGTGAATGCCCCAAAATCTACATAAATCTTTTTTATTTTTTATTTAAAAGGACGTTTAACTATCAGAATAAATAGCTAGGGTCAACATGGACGTAATAGGCTCGTGAAGAAACGGATTTATCTGCGCTAGACACCAGTCCAATGGAGGTGAAAAGAGGCTCTGCGACGTCACGCCTGAAAACCACTGAGCGGTCTGCGGAAGTACCGACAGTCTCTGCTAGGGCCAGCAGAAGTAGCTTTCAGTGAAACTCGAGGACGATGAAATATTCTTTCTAGTGTAAGAACTGCTGCGGTTTGCAGCGCTTCATTGGTATTTGTGCCAAAAGCGCTACATTACGATTCTTTTTTTTTTTTTTTTTTTTTTTTTTTCTTCTGTGTTTTTGTTGAGGTAAGACAGTGTTTTTTTTTTTTTTTTTTTTTTTTTTTCTGAAGCAGCCTCTGTTCTCGCACCTTTTGGTATGTATGTCTAATCCTGGTCTGCCCGCAGGGCAGGACTACCCATGACCCTTCGATTTTAATGCATTAAAGGATTTAGGGCCGCTCCCCTGCTGGTGTTGAGGCCGCTCTACTGCTCAGGATCACATTCCTTCCTGTTAGTACCAATGACGAAAATTACGTTTCTTAAGCTTTGTTGGGAATTACTCCTTCTTGGCTGCAGAACCATTCTCTTATGTAAACACTCTCAAAAGCGCTTTTACATAGGTCATGTCCAGAGTGTCTAGGGTTCAGTGAGCCTCCTGCCAGAGTTGCACAAGGCATCCCCGATGTATTTCTGATCCAATCACAGAATCCCAGCTCACAAGGAATACATGAAATATTCTAATTTGTGGGCCCTTTATAAAGCACTGGTATCCCTTCAATGTAACCAGAATTAAGGGGTATATGTCGAACTGGCTTTTTTTCAGTTTATCATTTACAAAAATACAGAGTATTCTAGCTCAGTGAACCGAATAATCCGCGATATGTTCTAGACTCGGTGGATGATTGAATCCCAGCGGGTCCACCCAGGCTTTCATCCTTCGATAAAATGAGTACCATTGTGCTGGGTAACAAACATCTGTTACTGTCAATATCGACAAAAGACCAAGCAAGGGTTAATATGTGCTCTACAATATCCCTGTTATGTTCATTAATGCAAATAGAACAATTGATGAACGAGGGTGGGTGAATGTTTGACACTGTTCAGCATTCCGTCCAACCTCTTTGTTTTGCACTTTTTTGGCCAGAGTGGCAAGGGTATGCCGAGACGTGGGTCCCATGCTCGCTACGCCACCATATTCAAGCTAGCCTGGCTGAAGACGGGGGATACCCCGAAACTGGTCCCAGGGTGCTTGCTTTTTGGTCCAGGGAGGACCTGGCATTGCAGTTCGAGCTGGACTGATCCCATGAGGATCAGGGCCAAGACTGATTTGCATATGGCTAGGTCCAAACTGGAATGGTAAGGCGCGCAAAAACGATGGGTTTAGTCCCAGACTGGCCTGGGAGTGAATGTTTGAAACTAGGATTACAGGTAAGTAATTTATCCTTCATTCTCCACTTCCTGCGCAAACTACCTATCCCTCTCTATCTTCCTTTTTATCTATTCTGTGCAGCTCTCACCCCTATCTATTCACCACGCCACATAATTCCAGTACACATATACACTACACACCACATAACTGACCATTTTAATTCAACCCACATAATTAATCTCCAAACCCCATACATCCACTCCACTCCAAACCAAAACATATAGGTAAAAATATTGTCATTTACAATGCCAATAGCTCTAACTCTCAAAAATGCGAGACCTATTGCATTGCAAATGCTTGTTTATCTCAAGGCTCTGAGATGATCACTCCCACTCCGACTGGGTTATCTTGATACTTTTGGAGAGCTGTCTGACCTCCAGACAATTACAAGAAATCTTTGGTCTTTCCCTTGGGGACGTGTCTCTCCTGAGACCGGACCGAAATTACCCTTCCGGTGGGAAACCAATGGTTTTCGTTACCTGGGGTGGTGGTGGTGCACAAGTGGCAGAAGGGCCTACAGTATAATATTACCAGGGTCACTGGTCAATTCTGGAATACTCTTCCCCTTTCTCTCGTGGCAGGTGAGGCCATCTTGAAATGAATATGCTACTTACCAGTATGCATCTGTTCTTGGCATGTAGAGCTGCAGATCTACACACTGTGCATAGATCACCATCTGGTGTTGGGCCCGGATGTTGCAGTTGTTTTTCTCTTGGAAAGTCTTTGGAAGTCACGAGGTATGTAACTCCTCCTTTTGGATCATATTGCGCATGGGCTTCGGCTCCATCCCTAGATTGTTTTTCGCCAGCGGGGAAATGATGGAGCTTTGTAAGAAAGAGGAAAGATGTCCATGTGTGCTGTATCTAAATAAGATAAAACTGGAACAGATAAAGGTAGCTGGGGAGGTGGGTGGGCGTGTGTAGATCTGCAGCTCTACATGCCAAGAAGAGATGCATACTGGTAAGTAGCATATTCCGTTCGAGGCATATGAGCTGCAGATTACACACTGTGCATAGATTATATAGCAGTACTCGCTCCTAGCGGCGACCACCAGTATCTGTTGCAGTTGTTTGAAACAATGTTTTGACGACAGCCTGGCCCACACTAGCTTGTTGCTTAGTTTGCACATCTACACAATAGTGTTTAGTGAAAGTGTGCGGTGTAGACCATGTAGCTGCTCTGCAGATATCATCTAAGGGGATGTTTCCTAAAAATGCCATGGAAGCCCCTATCTTACGTGTAGAGTGGGCTTTAGGGGGAACAGATAGCGTTCGTTTTTCTTTGTGGTAGCAAATCTGTATGCATTTAACAATCCACTTAGCTATCCCAGATTTGGAGATGGGGTTGCCTTTGTGTGGTGGTGAGAAAGACACAAATAATTGATTGGTCTTACGAAAAGGTTGTGTTTTCTCGATGTAGAGGAGTAAAGCTCTTTTGACATCTAGGGTGTGTAGAGCTCTTTCTGCAATGGTTTGTGGCTGCGAGAAGAATACGGGCAGTTCCACAGATTGATTGAGGTGAAAGGGAGAAATGACTTTAGGAAGTAATTTTGCATTAATGCGGAGAACAACCTTATTATGATGCATTTACAGAACGGGTTCCTGAATGGCGAGTGCTTGTATCTCATTGACCCTTCTGAGCGGAGTAATGGCTATAAGGACAGCAGTTTTCCATGTTAAAAATTGAAGCTCACATTTATGTACAGGTTCAAATGGAGGCCCCATTAGTCTTGAGAACGATGTTTAGGTTCCACACAGGTGAGGGTGGCACTCTGGGGGGAATTATTCTCTTAAGGCCTTCCATGAAGGCTTTTATGGCAGGTACTCTGAAGAGTGATAGATGCTGTCTATTTTGTAGATATGCTGCCATGGCAGCAAGGTGTAGTCTAATAGACGTGTAGGCTAGGTTGCATCTTTGTAGGTGTAGTAAGTAGCCTATGATGTGTTGGATAGACACATCTAAGAGATTGACGTTCTTGACAATAGATCACGAAACGTTTCCACTTGGCTGCGTTGCAAGCTCTAGTGGTAGGTCGTCTAGCTTCTTTAGTGACGTTCATATAGTCAGGGGGAAGATGAAGGTAACCAAATTCTAGGATTTCAGGAGCCAGATCGCAAGGTTGCGCTGAGCTGTGTCTGGGTGCCTGATCTCTCCATGGTTCTGGGTTAAGAGGCGTGGAGAGAGGTGTAACTTTTGGTGCGTAACTACGGAGAGTTCCAGCAATGTGGTGTACCACGGTTGTCTGGCCCAAGTCGGAGCAACTAGGAGGAGAGTTAGGGAATGTTGCTGTAGTTTGCGCACCACTAATGCAATGAGTGGGAGAGGTGGAAAAGCGTACGCAAATCTGCCTGACCAGTTCATCCATATCGCATTGCCTTTGGACAATGGGTGTGGATATCTGGTGGCGAAGCTTGGGCATTTGGTGTTTTCGTGGGTGGCGAAGAGGTCGATCTGTGGTTGCCCCCACATTTGAAAGAATGGTTGAAGAACTTGTGGATGAAGTTCCAACTCGTGGATCTGTTGTGTTTGACGGCGCAACAGATCTGCAATGTTATTTTGGACTCCTGGAACATGCTGGGCTAGTAGAAAAATGTTTTGAGGTATGGCCCACCTCCATATGCTCTGTGCTAGCTGAGAGAGCTGCAGAGAGTGTGTGCCGCCCTGTTTTTGGATGTAGTACATGGCTGTCATGTTGTCTGTGCGGACTAAGACAGCCTTGCCTGAGACGTGTTTGAAAGGCTTTTAGGGCTAGGAATATGGCCAGTAACTCCAGATGGTTGATGTGGAGTAACGTTTGTTGAGGTGTCCACCTGCCCTGCATGGTGTGATGTAGTAGGTGAGCTCCCCAGCCGAAGAGCGATGCGTCCGCAGTTAGAACTATTTGAGGAACCGGCTCTATGAACGTTCGCCTTTTGGAAAGGTTTTTGCTGGTCCACCACGGCAGAGAGCGGTGGCCACGACCGTCTACCAACACCAGATCTGATAATTGACCCTGAGCCTGGTTCCATTGGCGTGCCAAGCACTCTTGGAGCGGATGCATCTGGAGTCTTGCATGAGGTACAATGAATATTCTAGAGGCCATCATCCCTATAAGTTGCATAAACACTCGGTCTGGAAGAGAGTGTTGTGGTTGAAATTTGGCGCGAAGAGCCTGTATGCTTGCTATCCTGGCGGGACTTGGGTAGACAAACGCTCTTGAGGTGTCTATGGTGGCACCGAGGTATTGTGGGACGGATGCAAATGGGACTTGACGTAGTTTACTATGAAGCCCAGGTCGTGAAGTAGTTGGATAGTGGCGTGAGTGTGTTGTACACACTGGTTGTATGAGCTGGCTTTTATGAGCCAGTTGTCTAGGTATGGGAAGACGTGGATGTGTTGTCTTCTCAGGTGTGCTGCCACTACCGCTAGGCACTTGGTAAACACTTGTGGTGCTGTGGTGACTCCGAATGGGAGTACTTTGAATTGGTAGTGCTGACCGTCCACTATGAATCTGAGAAACTTCCTGTGAGCGATGTGAACGGGAATGTGGAAATAGGCGTCCTTGAGGTCTATGGTGGCAAGGAAGTCGTTCTGGGAGAGCAGAGGAAGCACCTGCTGGAGTGTGACCATCTGAAAGTGGTCTGAGTGTATGTATTGGTTTAGGGGTCTGAGGTCCAGAATGGGTCTTAGAGAGACGTCCTTTTTTGGTATGAGAAAATATAGGGAGTAAACTCCCTTGTTTTGTTGGTGGGTAGGAACTGGTTCTATTGCACTTTTTTGTAGGAGGGAGATAACCTCCTGCTTTTAAAGTGCCAAATGTTCCCTTGACATTGGGCACTGTTTGTGTGGAATGGTTGGGGGTAGATGTTAGTTCTAGAAAGTAGCCTGATTGAATTATCTGTTGCACCCATCTGTCTGAGGTGATGGTAGCCCAGACAGGAAGGAAATTGTGGAGTCTGCCACTGGAGTGGAATAGTCTGGGGGGAGTGGAGGGAAGTCACTGGGTGGGGGTGGAGGTGTTAGTTTTGCCTCTGCCTTTGTTGTTGTTACCCCTGTAACTGCCTCTTTGGTAACCCCTAGTGAAGGTGGATTGGGTAAGGGCCTTGTAGGAAGTGGAGCCTCTGGTGGTGCTTCTAAAGGAGGAACGGCGAAAGGAGCGCCTGGGAGCTTGCGACTGCAAGGCTCCCATAGTGTCTGTGTCCTTTTTCATTTTTTCGAGGGCTCTGTCGACATTAGGGCCAAACAGGTGTTTCTCATCAAAGGGGTGGTTGAGGATGGAACGCTGAACCTCGGGTTTGAACCCTGAAATACGTAGCCAGGCATGCCTACGCAGAAGGACGCTAGTATTTATTGCCCTGGAGGCGGTGTCAGCTGCATCGAGGGCACAACGGATGGAGTCATTAGTGATAGTTTTATCCTCCTGAATGAGTTCGTTGGCCCTATGTTTATATTTGTCAGGGAGGTGTTGCAATATTGACTCCAGCTCATCATAATGTGCCCTGTCATATCTGGCTAGGAGCGCTTGGGTGTTAGCAATGCGCCATATGTTGGCCGCTTGGGACGCTGTCCGCTTGCCAGAGGCATCCAGGAGTTTAGACTCCTTATCTGGCAGTGGAGCCACACCTGATGCCTGGGAATTGGCACGTTGTCTCGAATTGGAGACTACCAGGGAGTCTAGTGGTGCTGGGCCTCTAATGTAGGTTGGATCTGTTGGGGCGGCCTTATATTTCTTCTCAATGCGAGGGTTGCTGACCCTTGCCCTAACCGGGTCTTTAAAGACCTCTGGTGCGTGTTTAATAACCCCCTTAAGCATGGGCAGAATTGAGGTGGACCTCTGTGCAGTGTCAAATGTATCTAAGAGGAAATCCTCCTCCACGGGGTCTGTGTGGAGATCAACCCCGTGGTAGTGGGCAGCCCTATGGAGTAGCTGGTTAAAGCCCATTGTGTCCTCTGAGGGTAGGGTCTGGAAGGGTAAAGATCGCCCTGCGGGACGTTGGGGACGTCTGGGATGTTGTAGTCATCCCATGGGTCTGGGGAGCCTGTAGGAGTAGGGTCCCCTGTTGGTTGGTTGTCCGCTCCGTCCCCTGTGTCGTAGATAATGTCATCATCATCATCATCATCATCATCCTCCTCCTCATCTGGAGATGGTGTGGGAGAATGATGGGGTGGGGGAGGCGGAGGAGGAGGAGGTGAAGGAATCCTCAAAGGTGAGGTGGCAAAGTCTCTCCTTTTTGGTGGTGGAGCTGGTGCAGGCTTGTCCAGTTGTCTTTTTCTGGTGCCTAGCGTCAAATGCCCAGTCTTTGGATCCTTTACGAGGGTTTTTTTGTAAGGATCGGGTCGAAACAATTGATCTGTAGGGGACAGATCTTTCGGTGCCAATGGTGTTGGAGCCGTGGGTTTTTTAGGCGTCGATTCGGCACTATTTCTTTGTCTGGAACCGTGGGGTTTAGAAATGTCTTTTGTCTTCCTCGGTTCCGAGGTGAGTTTCGGCTTCGAGGCTTGGGAGTCGAGGCTCTACGGTTTCTTGCTCCACTCCGAGGATGTTATCGGTGCCGAGGAGCCGGTGCCAGTCTTCGGCGCCGAGTGCTTTGGTGTCGAGCTCGGCGCGGACGAGGAAAGGGGTGTTTTCTTTTTCGGTGCCGGTGTGGATGAGAGTTTTTCGGCACAGAGGGTAGGCTGGCTTGAGCCCGAGCTGCCTGAAGGCTTGATGGGCTTCTTAACCGGGCCCAGATGCGAGGTATGGGAAGCAGTCTCTCGGTGTATACCTAGGCCCGAAGGCGTGACCGAAGGCTTTTCTAATGGCGTGGAGGGGGGTTTTGGGTCGACGTCTGTACTCGCGCCCCTCTGTGCCGGAGTGATGTCCTCGACGTCGGAGTCATCAGCTTCGGAGGCGCTGACGAGGCCTTCTTCGGTGTGCTGTTCCGGAACATTGATGCCTTCTTCGAAGATGTCGTCGGGGATCGAAGTCGACGAGTGAACCATCGTTCTCCTTGCTCATCGGTCCTGAATCGTCGTCTTCGATCGGAAGGAGGCGAAAGCTGGACAGTCCCTTGCCTCGTGTTCTGGGGAGAGGCAGAGGTTGCACACCTCATGTAGATCGGTGTGGGGAAACTTTGACCCACATCGAGGACACTTTTTAATGGCGTCCTTTCCATCAGCCAGGACAGGAGGCCCAGGTAGGCCCGAAGGCCTTCGTCGACGACTGGAATCGAAGACTTCGATCGAGGAGAGTCGTGTCGAGTGTGGAGAACACGATCGAGACAATACCGTCGAACGGGGAAGGATTGTGCGCCGAATGGGAAAACTGGAATGGTTCCGAACTGGAGCTCGAAGAACACATCCAAGCCCGTTGGCGGAAAAAAACAATCTGAGGATGGAGCCGAAGCCCATGCGCAATATGATCCAAAGGAGGAGTCACATACCTTGTGACTTCCAAAGACTTTCCAAGAGAAAGACAACTGCAACTGCCCAACACCAGATGGCGATCTATGCACAGTGTAATCTGCAGCTCATATGCCTCGAACATGGTGTTTTTGCCCCAGTATCTATATTCCATTTAACTTTCATTTAACTGTCTTCCCAAGGTGGCGTTTAGGCAATTGCATTCCCTGCTTACTTCCTTAATATGGGTAGGGCGTCGTAGCTGAGATGGGAGGGACTTTCTATTCCTGCCGCTGGAGGAGGAGGGGGAGGGGGGGGGGGGAGAACTGGCGGTCCTGAACTTGGAAGAATACTGTCTGGCCTTCCCCTGGGGGGAGGGTGCGCGGCGCGAGATGTCAGCCAGGTGTCGTGCCTCGTTAAACAGACTGCTTCCTTATAGGAATGTACAGAGTAAGTGGTTTTGAAACCGGCCCCCTTGGCTAGGAACTTTCCGTTCTGGGGACTACAGGCCTTTAGGGTGCTCCCAGATTCCACACACATGACCGTTACGTGGAATTCATCTAATTTGACAATGCATGGACTAGTTTCGGTGGGGGAGCGGGGCAGTTCCTCCAACAAGCCAGTCTTTCTGCTATGGCTAAGTGGGCCCTCGACTCCTAGGGCACAGAGCGCTTCCCACACTTTCTGTGTTTTTTTTTTATTTTTATTTTTTTATTTTTTTATAAATCTTTTTATTGAACAGACTCGACAACATGGCATAGTATCCAACAGTCAATACAGAGGGTATCACATGGTTCAATATACATAGTAATACAGTAAGCATACGTTGTGGAAATCACAAGGATGGGGAGACATCATCGTGTGTGCGGGGAGGGGTACAGATGTTCCCACGATACGAGTTCCAAGAGGACCATATCTTAGACCATTTACGGGGACAGCCCCGAGCCATGTACACAAACTTCTCTTTGCATGCACCAGTCAAGATCTTGTTTCCAGTTTGTAATGGTGGGTGCATGCGGGGCCCCCCCAGATCTGCGCAATGTTTCTTTTAGCTATCATACAGCCGAGTGTGACCCATTGTGTGGCATAGGTAGTGAGATCTGTTGGTTCCCAAATGTTTAGGAGGCATCTGGGCGCCTCCTGCTGGATCTCAACCCCCAGTACTTCGCTCATAATTATGTGTGTAGTACGCCAGAATTCCTGGATTGGCCCACAATGCCATATAGTGTGCATGAAGGTGCCCTGGTGAGAATTGTTTTTTATTCTACAAAGCCATGACAGCAGATAAGGCGTGTACCCCCTCCAAGCCCCCCCCCCCCCCTTTTCACAAGAGCAGCCTGGGATTGTGACCTGAGGATGGAACTTGAGGACGCTCAATGGGGCTGTATGTGTGCGTTGGTGAAATCTATTTAGTCTAATACCATGTTTAAACTTATTTCCATTTCTTGCACTGCCTGTACAGAACACCTGTGTTCTTGCAAAAATAGATCAGTACAATCCACCCAATAGGCTCCGCTGCCAGCACCAGGTGGCTTCTTTTTTGCATTTGCTGTGGGTCTGTCCACCAGGGCAGACGTTCTGGGTGAGTGTGATAGCTAGGGTGCAGTAGGTGGTACCCATCCCATGTTCGCTAGAGCCTACCTTCTGTCTGTTGGGCATTTAAGGTTCTACGATTGCTGTTTCTGCTGGCTAAAGGACATGTAGCAATCACATGGATGGGGCAGGCGATTCCTAGTTATGAGCATTGAGTGGGCGGTTTTGGCTGAACGGGTGGTGGTGGAGGAAGTGTGACTGAGAAAGTGTAGGCATGATGATAAGGTGGGAGATAAGTTGGAGCAATGGGGGAGCTGCTTGCTGAGGTTTTAGACCCTGCAGGTACCTGGCAGTCCTCTTTCGATGGGGAGGGATACTCTTCCGATCCCATCGATGCTTGAATGTCTTATAGGGTCTAAGCTTTCAGTGCTGGATTACTTGAGTCGACTGGGCAAATGTACAGGGGTATTGTTGATTAATTTCCTACCTGAATTACTCCTATGCAGATATGCTTGTGACCAGTATGCTTGATTACTCTGACGTGGTTACTGATGGCTGTTGTTGACGTATTTCTTGTTCTTAAGTGTCTTCATTGCTAATACTCAAAGAATGTCTTAAAAAAACAATGTACACCCCCAATGCAATGCTTATGACCTCACATATTACATATGACATACTTTATGACATCATTCAATAAGCGTGTCAGTTTTATAGTTTACATAGTGTCTGGTAACTACCATCATACTTTTCTACCTAATTTTGTACAGCCTGTGCTGGACTAATCGGTAGAATTGTTTACAAAATGCACGTGCTCCTAATGCACCATAGGTGTGTAGATGTATTGAACACATTATACATTTTTGTTTAGAAGAATACCTCTCTGTGTAAGTGACAATTGACGATTTGTGTTCATTATGTTCCACACAAGTTTTTTGGAACTGCAGAAAAACTTTCCAGCAGGGCAAAGATTCTACATACCATATAGTAAGTACTGTAAGCAGCCTTGAGTTATTAGATCAATTCGTCTCAGCTTGACAATTTCTTCTTAACATAGAAGACTGTGTGCACAAGGTACTAACCTATGTACATGTACTTGTTTTGCTTCAGAAGATGGCCTATCTGTACAGTTTTCACCCCTGCATGAAGTCTGCAGGTAGTATGATCTTTAGCACCGTCAGACCTTGGTTATTTTAAATGAATAGTCACTCTTTGGACAATTTTTGCATAGAGTGTACAATGTTCTTAGTAGATAGTTTTTAATACTCTGTGGTGCATTTCTCATGAGAATTTCATTGCTTGAAAACAGTGTGGTACAAAGTAAGGACTTCATAAAGTAAACAGTTTTAACAGGTAATAGTACGCACTTTTCCACTTCTTTTCTCAATTTAGGTTCAGTGACTGTCGGGGGTGATACAGGTAGACTGTCCGAAGGAGGGCATTTGTTATGTAACAGAGAGGTTCAGTATCAGGAGGAACTTGGTTTTCCCTGAACAGTTGTATACAGATTGAACACTGTGTGCAGTATCGGTTACCCTTTCATCTGTGGTTCATAGTCAACATGAACTCTGCTACCCATGAAGTGTATGGTATAGGGTCAGTGTTGCACATAACACAAGCTTGCTTTACCTATGGGGGTTGTATGTATGGTAGCAGTAATGATGCTTCATAATATTCCGAGCTATTTTGCACTTACTTTCATAGCACTAATTCTATACCAGTTTATTTTATGCAAATCTTGGATGATGGCATCAATGATGTAATTTGATATGACATCAATGAGGTCATAGGTCTTTAGTGATGTGAGGACATAAGCAGTGCATGGTGGGGGCACAAGTTATGGTTAGCTCTGCTAACCATAACTAGTGAATTTCGTTTTTTTGTTGTTCAAAACGTTAATGTTGTCACTGACATATTCACCTAAGTATAGCGTTACTTTGTCCTTTGTTTTTTAGGTCTCGCCTGACCCAGCGCATGCGCTGGTCTGGCGAGACTTTTTGTGAGGGCTCAAAAAAGTGCTACCACTGTAGCCTAGAGATACAGTGCATGTGCGCGGGCGCCTCACTTTCGCGACCGCACGGCCGCTTGATGTTCTCCGTGAGCCAGTTTTTTTTCCCCCTGTTCATTACTTCTATGTAGTAATGGTGGCACCCATGCGCCGCCATTACTACAGAGCAGACAGAAACAATCCTTGGCATAGCCAATAGGTCTTGCTTTTGGGACCTTAGAAGTATTTAGTTATGCGACTGTTGCATGGCTAAACACTTATAAGGTCCCAAAAGCAAGACCTATTGGCTATGCCAATGATTGTTTCAGTTAAAATATATGACCATACTCCTGAGTTGTTGAATTTTAGACAATTGTAATGCTTTTTTTACCCTGTTATCAATGAATCTGCGAGTGCAGCCCTCTCTTCAAATGATTTTGCTGGTTACACCTTCAAGGAAGAATGGGTGTTGGCTATCAAATCTGGTGCAAGGCAAGAAGAGTAGGCTGCAGTGATTTATTTATTTTCTTAAAACATGCTTCTGTGCATGGTCTTTCTCCTAGCATCTATGCCAGTGCAAGAATAACAAACAGTTCTGGCATATTTGATTTTGCATAATAATCATTACATAGTTCAACACAGTACAGTATATAATGGCCTGATCTCAGATTCAGAGTTTGAAGGCATTCAAAAGGCACAATTCATACAACATTTGTTAATAAATCAGGGTTGTCATTCAAATAAGCAGTAAGAAGCTCCCAAAAATTAGCGGGCTTAGAAGCAGTCGGTAGCTCTTCTGAATATATTTAATTGTTTTTACAGTAGATTGAGTCCATTATCCATTGTTTCACTGTGGGTGATTCTTTTGCTGTCCCAATGCATCGCTACTCTCTGTTTCGCCAGTAATAGTTCTATGGCAGCTAACTTTTTCTTTGTGGATTTTAGCAGTATCACGTGGCATAACAGACGACATTGCGGTGTGCAGGGTAATGTACAGTTCAGAATTTTGCACAACATAGTTACCACTTGATTCCAATAAATCTGCACCCGATCATTCTCATGCTAAGTGAATAAAATCAGCTTGATCATATCCACATCTCTTACAGTTCGCATTTTCACGTAGACCATATTTGTGCAATTTCAATGGAGTGTGGTAAGCTTGATGCACATACTTATAGTGAATAATACGTAAATTCCCGTTGTGAGTGAGTAGGGTAGTAAGTGCACAGCAAGATTGCCAGTCTGCCTCACTAATAGGTGTGTCCAGCAGCAGGTTCAATTTTTCATGTGCCTTTAAAGTGCTGGTGCCTATTTCAGATTGTATGGTTCTGTAAAGTTTTGCCACCATGTGGTTGTTGTGCGGGGTGGTGATGAGTAATTGCAACGCGTCCAGTTTGGGGGGTTCATTTGGATAGGAGGGATATAATTTCTTTATGACTTCCTTGAGTATGAAAGGTGAATTTAAATAGAATTGTCTGGTTATTGACATATGAGAAGTTACCTGGTTTGATGAATATCCCATTGATATAACCGATCAGGGTGATGCCATCTTGTTCTGGTAGCTCCAGACTCCCCTTGTCCTGAGTGACTGATAAGGAGGGATGTTGCGCCAATCGCATGTTCGGTGCATAGAGTGGGAGTTTGTTTGCTAAATGACCGATTCGTAGCCAGGCGTCTGTGGTGGTTCGTATTGTGTTAATCTCCTGGTTGGTCAGATGCGGCTGCTTATGTGTCAAAATACTCGTTAATTTAATGGGGTTTGCATCACCGGCTTCCACCGCTAGATGTGGCATGTATCGAATCGGGTGATACCAATAGTAGGCATATTGCGCTTGGGCACATAGGTAATATAAAAACAGGTCAGGAACCGCAAATCCTCCCGAAGCGTATGGTAAGGTTAGAGTTTGTAATCGTATCCGTGCTTGCTTGCCCACCCATATTAATTGTGTAAGAAGTGCACGTAATCTGCTAAATATTGGAGATCGAAGGGTGATTGGGAAATTTGTGAAAAGGTATAGTAGTTTGGGTAGGATCACCATTTTTACGAGTGATATTCGATCTGCTACTGATAGGGGGAGTGTAATCCACCTATTTATTTGCATCTCTATTTTATCTACGGCAGTGCCATAATTAGTTCTAAGTACTATTTCTTGTTTGCGATGTATCCATATACCTAGATATTTAATGGGGTCTGTTTGCCAAATAATGGGAATGCCAATGGTTGAGGTTTAGTGAGTTTAGTCCGTGCTAGTATGGCGGATTTGTTCCAATTGATCTGCAGGCCAGATTGTCGGCCAAATTTGATATATTCTCCAAGGATTGGTTCGAGATTCTGGCTCGGGTATCGGACATAGAGCACCATATCGTCTGCATACATCGAGATTCCAACAGGACGAAGGTGGAATCTTCACGCAGTGTGGGCCTATCTTTGACGGATTTTGCAAGCAAGTGGTTCTATTGCGATAGAGAATAGTAGAGGCGATAAGGGGCAACCCTGCCTTGTACCTCTTTGCATGTTTATGGCATCTGAAATGTGGCCATTTACTTTTATACGTGCAATTGGCTTGGTTTATAGTAACTTAATCCAATTTAAAAGCATGGGTGGTAGACCTATCCTTTGTAAAATTGCAAACAAATATACCCACTCAATGGAGTCAAAGGCTTTGGCTGTATTAAAAGGACAGCCGCTGCCTCTAACTCTGGATATAATTGATGCAAGAGTGCAAAGATTGTGCGTAGGTTATGGGAGGTTGATCGATTCGGTATGAAACCGGATTGATCCGGGTGGACTATTATTTGCATAAAAGGTTGTAACCTTGTGGCAATGATCTTAGCCAGGATCTTAACATCAGTATTGATTAAGGAAAGTGGTCTATATGATTCCGAATGTTCTGGCTGTTTATCCGGTTTTAACAGAGCTACGATTAATGCTTCTCGTAATGTTGGGGGAGATTCTGACTGTTATAGGCTTCGTCATACATTTCTACAATATAGGGACTGATCAGCTCTGAGTAGGCTTTTTAAAATTCCCCGGTAAAGCTGTCAGGCCCAGGGGTTTTGCCATTGGGTAGGAACTTTATGGCAGTCTGCACCTCCTCCACTCTGATGGGTTGCGCTAGAAATTCTTGCTGATCATCTGTGAGCCATACAAGTGCTATGTCCTCTAGATAATCTAGTATTTCTTGTGTGTTTGCTGTATCACGTGCAGAGTAGAGTTCACCGTACGTGTCTATGAAGGTATTTAGTATGCCCTGGTTGTCATAGTGCGTTATGTTTTCACGATTATCATTTTCAACACAATATGCTGTTTGTGTTCTATGTGTATTTGTTGCGCCAGATAGCGACCTGGCCTGCCCCCTTCTCCCAGTCTACGAGCTTTGTACCGGCGGGTGATGTATTTCAGTTCATCCTCTGCAAGTTTATTATAATGGGTAACTTCATCCCTAATTGCCCCTAAAAAAGCCGTATTGTGGGGAGTGTCGTATTCTGTTTCCAGCCGCTTTATCCATGCTTCACTGTTACTTAGTTGTATGCGTATGTCTTTTAAGATACCAGCTGTTGTGCTAATGCACACACCACGCACGTTCGCTTCAAACGCTTCCCATAAAGTACCAGCACTATCTACTGAATTTGTGATGAGGTGAAAGATCTTTTTTGGCCCTGTGTATAGTCTCTTTATAGATGGGGTCAAGTAGGGAGGTGGCGTTGAAGTGCCAGATAAACGGAGGAGGATTATGTCTGGATGTGAAGAGACAGTACGACCGGTTTATGGGCCGAAAGAGTTTTTGGTAGGTGCTGTATGTCGTGTGCCCACGCGCAAGTGGAGTCCGTGAGTAACCAATAATCGAGTCTCACCCAGCTAGCGTGTATAGTGGAGGAGTGGGTGCTTTCTAGCGTCTGTGGGTTGCGCATTCGCCAGATATCTTGCATGTGGAATTCTATCATTCCATTAAGGATAACTGAGGCTGCACGGTGATGGTGTTCAGTGGTTGCAGGAGATCAATCATATGTGTCATTAAGTGTAACATTAAAGTCGCCTCCCCAAATCAGTTCCATAGGTGGGAGAGTTCTAGGAGTGCACCATAAGTTTGTGAAGAAGGCTGGGTCGTCTATATTGGGACCATATACGTTGATGATTCCCATCTTGGAGCCTCGTAGTGCGCCTATAACTGACATACCGGCCTTTGCTATCAGTGAGCGTTTGTTCGTGTACAAAATGTGTCCCTTTGCGTATCAATGTGATGACGCCTCTGGCGTATGTTGAGTAGGAGGAATCAGCCACCCTTCTTTTTCCTAGTGCATCAGCTTTGGTTTGGAGCAGATGGGTTTCTTGCCACAGAGCAATGCTTATTTGATGCCTGTCTAAGTACGCAAGGACCTGCCTGATCTTGCGGGGGTTGTTAAGTCCCCTTACATGCCATGTAACTAGTTTCAGTGGTGTGGTGCTTACCGTGTTATGCATCGCGTGAGTAGATTTGATTCTTGGTGTACTGTATTAAAGTACCTCGTCTGCCCTCAAAATGTACTGCTTGGAATTGAGTATAATGGCCTTGGAATTGAGTATAATGTGGAGTATTATGCGTATACTGTGTGTTGAGTGCTTGTTGGTTGCCTGGCTAAACTTAACGTAGACTTTAGCATCCCAACCATGCCAAAGACAAACCGGAACTTCAAGTTTAAACTGTAACATAATTGTGATGGGGTTTACCGTTGAGGGGCAGCTAGGTGCTCGGTATTCCATCCACATGCAGGTGGAGGCCGAAGCGACAGAATTACATATAGCTGCAGCAATTGGGCTGTTATTAGTTAGTGGTACCATATTGGACCTTTTGGTACAAAGCATATATCAGAAAATAACAGTTAGCTTACAGATGGAGTGGCAGAACAAGTGGGTGTAACTTACTCAGTACCTGCATCTGTTCTAAAGTCCAAGTTGGAAATAATAGAAAGCCGCAGTATTTTTTTGTAATGAACATAGTGTTTTAGCCTATGCCAGTGATCAAGTATGGCACCAACCTCTGGGATTAAGTACAGCAGTGAGACGTTTACAGGACTACATTATGTCGTAGAATGAATCAGATTGTAGATTTGAGCGAGTATCACGTGCAGATTTTTGTTTAACATATTTAAGGAATTCCTGCGCAGCCTGGGGTGTTGACAGGATGAGAGTTTTGCCCGCATGGGTGACACGGAGTCTGGCAGGGTATACCATGGCATAGGGGATGCTCATGTCATGAAGCTTCTTCTTCACCGGGCTGAATTCCTTGAGAGCAAGCTGGACAGAGAGTGAAGTCTGGGTAGAAGGCTATCTCACAGCTGTTATATTCCAGGGGTTGTTTATCTCTGGCTAGGTGCAATGCTGCATCACGGTAGCGATAGTTCTGAATTCGGGCTACTATAGCCCTCGGGGGAGCTCCCGGTGGTGGTTTCGGTGCAAGGGACCTGTGCGCTCTTTCTACAATGAGCATTGGTGAGAATTGTTCTGATCCAAACAGGTCCTTTAGCATTGTCTCTACATAGTCCTCAAGTTTGCCACTATTGGTGATCTCTGGTACATCCATGATGCGTAGATTGTTGCGACGTGATCTTGATTCGAGATCCTCATTCTTTGCTTGTATCCTCTAGGAATTTTGCTATGTCGGAGCATTTAGAAGTAGTTGCATGGGATTCATCTTCAACTGTCGATATCCGCTGTTCGGCTTCCTCTAAGCGCTCACCATGTTTGTCTATTCGGGCGGATATGTGGTCCATCCTGATAGTAAGTGCATCTATCTTGCCATCAATGTGGTGGATGGCATTATGGGCAGCCTCCATCTTGGCTTCTGATCCTGGGTCTGTGTCCGGATCCGCGTCAGCCGTGGCGCCTGGGAGCCTTGATGTTCGTCGGGGCACGAATGGTAATTTAGTTTGCTGCTGGTCGGTCTTTCCCATTCTTAGACGTTTACTCGCAGCCGGGTGACCAGTGAGAGTGAGCGGGAGAATGCATAATAATGACACTGGTTAGATGGAAGAAATCTTCACTAAGCTGGTTGTATTTTACGGGAGTTCAGAGCCAGTCTGGTCTCTAATGTTGTTTTAGTATAACTGCAGTGTCTGGTGTAGCGCTTGGGGCATATGCAGTGTTGAGGCACAATGGAGGTACAGTCTCCAACGATCAACCTCCTCAAGACGATATTGCATACAGCCCAATCCAGTCTTACCCAGCACCACTGGCGGTTGGAGGGTCAGATCTGGCCGATTAAGAGTCCGATATCTGTGTGTGGTCGATAGTTGCCTTTGTAGCCTGAGAGGGTAGAAAGCAAGCGAGGCGGTGCGATATCTGTGGTGTTTCTGTACGTCCAGTCGGTGCTCTCACCACGATCTCGTAATTGCTTGGGTGAAACAGCATCATCAAAGGTGATTTTTTTTGTGTTTTTTTTTTTGCTTAGTACCAGTCTTGCCTGAATGTAGTAGTAGTAGACTAAAGACTGGTTGATTTGGCCATGTCTGTGAGCCCGAAAACCTCTATCTGAGTACTTCCTACAAAGTGGTCAGTGTGAAAACTTATTTTTGTGTAGAATCCAGATTTTCTTCTGTGTGATTTATCGAGGAACCATTCCCTTGTCCCCAGGCTTTTTTTCTGGACGGAAACAGACTTCGTTGCAAAGCAACACCTAAAGAGAACATGCCCTCTATCTTATTTTTTTTTTTTAGGTGGTTTTTATTCCTGCATTGAAATGTTGTTTTTCTGGAATTGAAACGCCTTGTGATTTGAGGCAGGCTTTCCCAAGTCCTTAAGTGACCAGTAGGATTCCTCTTGGTCCCTTTAGTGTGTTGCGTGTTTAGAGCGCCTCTCTTATGCTGGAGGCATCTGTTTTGCAAACTGAAGTGGGAGTATAGGTACCGCTACATGTATACAGCTCAAATTCTTGTGAAGACCCTTGATCATCACAATTGTACTTCTTCCTCCTGGTTCACTACCTCCAAAGGACTCTTGAGACATTGTTCACACAGCCAGAATCTACTTCGTTTGGTTCTTTCGACTCAGTGGTGGTATAAAAAGCTGATTTAGGATCATGACTGTTACAGGTAGACAATCAACACATTAAACACTTAAATGCCGATCCCCTTTCTTCTTCATCCTGAGGAATGCACAAGATACATTCATGATTATTGTGTTCTTTGTATGACCGAGTACAACATTGAAAACGTACAATTTCCGTTATGCTGCCTCATCCTACATCCCCCGCCCCCACTCTCAAAGTATGTGCCCTTTTCAAGAGTCTTATTCATATCACTTGGAAGGCAAGTATGAAACTTGCAGGATTCAATGGTTAATGATGCTTTAGTTCAGTGCTTTAAAATAAAAATCTACTGCAGAGACCTTCGTGCTGCTGCATCTGTCAATGTTTCTCTGTACCATATAGATTTGTTGTGCTAGAAACTCCATTGTTACCCCCATGGTACAACTTAGAAAACAGACCACCAATCTTTGGCTATGAACCTGTTGGTGGAAAAAACCGATCCTAGGTGGGGTTGTGCGTGCTGATGCACTGCACGTTTTGGGTACATGTCCCAAAATTATTCTTCAAACTGAAACTTACGCTCTTGAAATAAATTAACCTGTAATATTCGGAACTGAACACTAGAGTGGCAGGTAGTGCACAGCATGTGATCTTAAGCAACATAGGCTGTTGTCTTGAATTATTACCTAAGAGTAGAAATGTGGGCTTTCTAAGACCAAATGCAGGGCTGTAGTCCTATTGCTTTCCCACTAATTGTTGCATTTTATACGTGGCGATGTTGGTCAGGGGATCTTTATAGACTTTGGCAGATTGTATTAAGCACATAAGTTTTGGGAATGTTAAAAAAGCAACCCGTCCTTGGACCACAACATAATCTGCCCTCTGGATCAGATATGGCTTCCTTTTCCGTGACAACACCCTTAGAGTTTTCTGTATGTGATGGGAAACATAATTGACAAATCCCTTTTGCTGCAATATATATATTTAATCTTGCTTGAAAGGAATGTTTCTTACAAGAATTCGCTCAAAATATATCCCATGTCCGTTTCTAGTTACCACAGACAATCCGGCTAGTATTTAATTCAGATACCTTGTGCTAGGTAAACCTGGCAGTTATGTGCACTTATTTCAGAAAATGTACTCTATTGTCACAGATGGTGTATAACTTGGCATTTCGTTTTCTACAGGGATTTCATCGAACAGCACTACGTGGAGTTAAAGAAGGCGAACCCTGAATTTCCCATCCTGATCCGAGAATGCTCTGGAGTACAGCCCCAGCTGTGGGCCAGATATGGTAAGTGACTCAAGGCCAGATTGAGGCTGCTGGCTTGCCCCATCAAAGGGTCATGTTGTTAGTGTTTCACAATGGAGCATCCAAGTGACAGCAAGCACTAGTCTCGCTGCCCACACCAAATATATGAAACTCCTAAGCCAGTTTTTGCTGTGATCAAGCATGCGCTCTCACTTGCGAGAGAGATTATTTTCCATAAGGGGCTGGTAGCGTGCTTACTGCTTACCATTCATCAACTTTATTGTCACTCTTACTTGCTCCTTTGTAATTCAGTTACTCTTCTTTTGTGTGGAGCAGGGACCAATACTTGATTGCTTCCTCTTGATTAGTGTTCTTCCGCTGGTCGTGCTGTGATTGAAGTACTATTTTTCTTTGTGTTGCTTCTTATTTTTAGTGTTTCTTCCCCCCTATCCCCCATCTTTATCCGTGTTACTTCTTCCTTCCCATTGTGCGTGTAGCATATTCCTCTGCCAACCATTGCTCTTCCATTGCTGTGTTGCTTATTCTCTCACACTCCTGTTATCTGTATTGTCCCAAACCCCACCCAACATAAGAATGAATAGAAAAAAAACGCTACGACACAGCATGCAGCTCTGAATGCATCTTAGCACTTTTTTCCTCAACTTTTAGCCATGCTGCACAGCATTCATGCTACTGTACACCATTGGCAAAGCAATAGCTCTCACATTGGCGAGACCTAGTGGCTTTGCCAATGCTTGTTATGTGATTATTAGTGTTCTCTGAGAAGTGTTACTGAAGCACCAGACTACAGGGAATGGTAAAAGTACTATTGAACTAAATCTTGTCACCCTTGTTTCTTTTTGTACCTACCTTGGTTGCTGTGCTTTTGAGGGAAGTACTTAGTGTGCAACCTGTATCACACAACCATATTATTGGGAAAGTGTTTCTTTTTGGGTTTTTTCATTGTTCTCTCTAAGAGAAAAAGAACGGTCTGAGACGAAAACGCCTTCCAATAGCGTGCACCTAAATTGCAGGGGGATTTGAAGGTTTGCATGCTTCTCATCTGCATAGTAACAATTTTAAGTAGGAAAGGGCATAACTTGTTTGTGTTTTCCGTAGTTTTGAAAAACAAAATACGAATTTTGTTAGCATATAAAGAAATAGTCAGGCAGTATTGTATGAAGCGATAATTTAACCCAGCCTTCTTTAGGTTCCCTACTGAAGTATCCACTTTTTTCTAGCTGTGTGCTATTTTGAACCTCTCAGACGATCAATCATAAAAGTAGTCTTGACCATAACTACCTTCTCAAGAAGAGACATGTGGTGGTGAAGATGTGGTATTAGGTTGTTGTTTTCAAAAGCAAGATAATTATGTTCGAATTAGTTGCAGACTTGAAGACACCTCGGGATCATGGACAATAAACTTTTTCCTTTGCCACAATTTCCACAACTGCTTAATTGGAAGAAGTAGAAACTTTAGCTGCAGGGTCTGTATTTTAAGAACATCATGACGATTTCTTTAAAAGGTAGTTTTGACCTTTATGTATATGTGCATAATAAAGCAGTATTCTAAAACAGAAGCACAAAATCGTTAGTAAACATAAGATCAATTACAAAAAAAGGGTTTACACAGTCCTAAACAAAAATAAACTGCATTTTTAAAAAGTGTGTAAAGAGAAGAAAAAATAGACTTTGTAGATTAAAGTAAGCTAGGAGGACAAACCTGTATGTCCTAAGACATATGGCGTAGTTCTTTGTTCCCCACTCTCCAGTGTTCCTATATCGGAATCCATACTCTGAACTGGACAGGTCCAGAAATGGCATGCTACATGAAAGGCCGAGGTTCTAAGGCAGTCTGGGACAGGTCTGTTGCATATAGGTAATGCTGCTGCCTGAAGCTTACGACCGCTTAGGTCCCAGGTGACACCAAGATGTTAGACCTTAGATGCAGGTAATCCCTCCTCAACTATTGAGATACTGGTGATTCTGCAAAAACTGCTCTTTCTAGCTTCGCTCTTTTAGGTACTGGCAGAGGAAAGAAAATTTCTCTGGAAATTATCCAGATGCTGTCTATTAGATGTAGATGATCTGCTCCCTTCCTTCTTACCTCCAAGGGCCTTTGGTACTCTTTAAGCATTTGCATATGCTCACTGTTGTTGTAAAACACAAACTGTCTTGTTTCTGAAGCACTGGCACAACAGTAAATATTCGAATACTGACTCCCAGGTGATTGCACTGCAACCTACTGTACAATTGTATTATGTAAATATTATGCTACACCATTAAGAAAATAGTGGCCTGAGGAGTAAAGCGGGACCAACGAGGGCAAGCTCCCCAGTCAAAAACTCAATACACACAGGGCCCTTGGATCTGAAGAGACTAAGTGATGTCAAAGAAGAGAAACAAACTGGTGTGGGAAGTTCCCTTTTAAGGACTGTTTCCCCTCACACACCGAAGGTGTCATGCTTCATCATGGAGAATCCTTCTCGCATTATCAAGCCTGGTCATGATGCAGGCTACAACGCCCTTGCTGCGAGGGAGGAGCTCAGGGATGTTTTCAGATGTAAGGGGTATTCCTAAAACCCAATGTGAGAGGTGGGGCGATGGGAAATATGCAGTGGAAGTTGGTGGGTGAATAAAATTAGCTAAAGGGTTAGCCTAATTAGTTTTATTTGTGCTACTATGTGCTAGGGTTCAAAACAGAAAGCAAAAAGTACGACTGCAAACATTCGATGTAGTCGTACTGAGTAGTTAACATGTTTCAGCCTAAGACCTAGGAAGTGTTGTGGCTTTCATCAGTATCTCTATTATAGCTACTGCTGTGTGAAAAAGTGATGGGAGAAAAACCCAGAATAATAACGCATCGGTTTGTTGGATTTAAAATACTAAACCAGTGATCCAAGAAATTAGAACAAATGGATTTACCGGTTGGACCTGTGAATGAGACATAAACAACAAGCTGTGCAGTTACATCAGTTTGAAAATGAACTATACATTTAACCCAAAAATGACATTCCAAAGTATGCAAAAGTAACAATTCAAAATATTTCATCAACATCAATTGTTAAATAAATAATCACAAGTCTGTTATTTCACAAAAGATGTGGAGTGTTCAGACATACTGTGCCCTTATAGCGAAATGTCTATGAATAGCGTCACTCACCTGCATAAGTCAGGTAGAGTGACATCTGTCATTGGCTGTTTGCCTAAGGTACACACGCTGCGCCAACCTGTAGATTTAAGGTTGTGGCGTTATAGAACAAGTTACTTACCTTCGGTAACTATGTATCTGTAAGAAACATTAGTTAGTTAGATTCCTCACCTTAGAATATCCCCAGGCGTCAGACTGGATCTGGAAGATTTTTCGTCAGCAATACCCCTTGCGCGTCGCTAGGCGTCGTCTGCGGCTCCGCGTCTGTCGTCGGCGTCGGGCGCCGGAATGACGTTGTCGGTGTACTTAGACGCCGCCCTCGCGCGCTGACGTCAGTTCTTGTACATAGCCTTCCGCGCCAGGAATGCAGAGCCATGCAGGATACCGACCCTGGTGCCAAAAAATTCTAGGGCCCTGAAAGGGATAGCCTTAACCCTAGATGTCAGTTCGCAGAACGGGGAGGATGGGTGGGTCGGTGAGTAATCTAACTAACTAATAAGTAAGTAACTTGTTCATCTGAAAGAAACACGTTAGTTAGATTCCTCACCTTAGAAAAGATACCCAAGCAATACCAACCCCGGTGGTGGGTCTGCGAACCAAGATCACACCAGAAAGTCCTGGAGGACAGAACGGCCAAAGAAGCCATCCCTCCGGACTTGGCTGTCCAGGCAATAATGCCTGGCAAACGTGTGCAGCGAAGCCCACGTTGCCGCCTGACAGATGTCCTGCAAAGGGACCCCCCCGTCCCAAAGCAGTAGTAGCCGCTGTGGCCTGAGTAGAATGGGCGCGCAGCCCAACAGGCGGTTCCTTTTTTGCCAAGGAATAACAGATTTTTATACACAAAACGACCCACCGGGAGATGGTCCGTTTGTGTACAGCTTTTCCCTTCTTTGCACCCATGTAGCCAACGAAAAGCTGGTCGTCCACCCGGAACTGTTTAGTGCGGTCCAAATAAAAGGAGAGCGCACGTTTTGGGTCCAGACGGTGGAGCCGCTCTTCCTCTTTGGAAGGATGCGGAGGCGGAAAGAAGGTGGGCAAGGTGACAGATTGCCCAAGATGAAAGGGGGTCACCACTTTCGGTAGAAAGTAAGGACGAGGCCGAAGGACAACCTTGTCCGGATGAACAGATAGAAAAGGAGGCTTGGACGATAGAGCCTGGAGCTCACTCACCCGTCTAGCCGAGGTGATGGCGACCAGGAAAGCAGTCTTAAGAGTTAGAAGACGAAGAGGACAATTGTCAAGAGGCTCAAAGGGAGCGCATATCAGGAATGTCAAGACAAGATTCAAGTCCCACTGAGGCATTACGAAAGGGACAGGAGGGAACGTGTGAGTAATGCCTTTAAGAAAGCGTGACACTATAGGGGACTTGAAAAGAGAGGGCTGATCTGGAAGCCGTAAGAAGGCAGAGAGAGCAGCAAGATAACCTTTCAAGGTGCCCAGGGCAGAGCCCTGCCGGGCCAAAGAAAGAGGAGAACCTCAGAAAGAGGGGCGGAAAGGAGATCCACAGCCTTTGCTGTGCACCATGCCACAAATTTGTTCCACCGGCAGGCGTATACCGTCTTTGTGGAGGGACGCCTGGCTGCCAGAATGATATCACAGACTTCAGGAGGCAAGTCAAATGGCATCAACTGCCGCCGCTCAATCTCCACGCATGGAGGTGGAGGCTGGACAGGTTCAGGTGGAGGACCGTCCCCTGCTGCTGCGACAGAAGATCCTCCCGAAGGGGCAGACGTATCGGAGGATCGGTCAACATACTGAGTAGCTCGGGATACCAGTACCTTCGTGCCCAATCCGGAGCCACCAAGATGACTTGGGCCCGGTCGCGCTTGATCTTCTTCAGCACTCTGGGCAGAAGTGGTATAGGCGGAAAGGCGTACAACAGACCGCAACTCCACTCGCGACGAAAAGCGTCGCCGAGCGAGTGCCGCCTTGGAAATTCCAACGCGCAGAACTGCTGACATTGCGCGTTCTCGTCGGTGGCGAATAGATCTAGCCAAGGCTCTCCCCACTGCTGAAAGAGACCTTGCGCCACCTCGGAGTTCAGACGCCATTCGTGATCCATCATGCACCGGCGGCTGAGTTTGTCTGCTCTGGCGTTCAGAGAACCTGCCAGATGTTGAACCACCAGGGTGATGCCCTGGTGTTCCAGCCATGTCCAGAGGCGCAGAGCCTCCTGACAAAGGGTCCACGACCCCACCCCGCCCTGTTTGTTGCAATACCACATGGCGGCGGTGTTGTCCGTGAACACCTGCACGACACTTCCCCGGACAGAGGGAAGGAAGGCTTTCAGTGCAAGTCGGATCGCTCTCAGCTCCAACAAGTTGATGTGGAGGCGAGACTCTGCCGGAGACCAGAGGCCTCTGATCTCCGCCTCTCCCATATGACCACCCCATCCCAGGAGGGACGCATCCGTCACTACGACATGCTCCGGTAGGGGTAGGGAGAGGCTCTTGCCCGTGACCCAATTGCGGTCCGTGAGCCACCACTGCAACTGCTGTACAGTGCCCTCCGAGATCAAGACATGGTCGGACAGGTCGCCGTGATGCTGGGCCCACTGAAACTTCAGGTCCCACTGCAGAGCCCGCATGCGTCGCCTGGCATGATGCACTAGTAGGATGCAGGAGGCCATCAGCCCCAGAAGCCGCAACACTAGCCTGACCGAAACCCAGAATAGAGGCCGAAAGATGGGAATCAGGGCCTGTATATCCCGGACCCGCTGTTCCGGTGGATGAACCCGGAACTGCGCCGAATCGAGAACCGCTCCGATGAAAAGGAGCTTCTGAGAGGGACTCAGGTGTGACTTCGGCACGTTGATGGAAAACCCCAGCAAATGCAGGAGATCCGCCATAGTCTGGATGTGGGAGACGACTGCCTGGGGCGAGCCCGCCTTCAACAACCAGTCGATTTTCCGAAAGACTGGAACCCCTGATCTGCGCAGATGAGCTGCGACCACAGCCATCACTTTCGTGAACACCCGAGGGGCACTGGTAAGGTCGAAGGGGAGCACGGTTAACTGAAAGTGCTCCTGACCCACCGTGAACCGCAGGTAACGCCAGTGGGCCGGCAGGACGGGGATGTGGAAATATGCGTCCTGCAAGTCCAACGCTACCATCCAGTCTCCAGGGTCGAGGGCAGCTAGAACCTGAGCCAAAGTTAACATTTTGAACCGTTCCTTCCGGAGGAAGGCATTGACGTTCCGGCGGTCCAAGATAGGGCGTAGGTCCCCTTTGCCCTTCTTGGGAACCAGAAAGTAGTGGGAATAACAACCACGACCTACTTCTGGGCTCGGAACGCGCTCGACGGCCCCCTTGGCCAAGAGGTCCGAAACTTCCTCGTGGAGAAGATTCAAATGATCCCCCGAGATACGGTGGTGCTGCGGTGGCATGGCTGGAGGGTTCGTCTCGAAGGGGAGGGAGTAGCCCCTTCGGACGATTTGCAGCACCCACCTGTCCGATGTGATGGACCGCCAGTGGAGCAGGTGATGGCGAACTCTGCCGCCCACTGGCGTGGAATGGGCCTGAAAGCTCGGACTAGGAAGGCTTTGAGGCGGATGCTGCCGGGGTGGATGTGGACTGACCGCGTCTTCCTCCAGTACCGCCTCGGCGGAAACCACGTCCGCCACAGCGTGCAGGTTGGTTCTGCGGCCGGTGGCTAGGCGGACGTGAGGAGGAGCCCCTTCCTTTGCCACGAAAGGAGCGAAAAACGGAAGTTTGTGGCCGCGGGGCCGAGAGGCCCAAGGACGTGGCCGTGGCCGTAGCCCGGGAGTCCTTGAAGCGAGCCAGCGCACTGTCCGCTTTGTCACCAAAAAGGCGAGCGCCATCAAAAGGCATGTCCATGAGGGTGCTCTGGACATCCCCTGAAAAGGACGTGGACCGCAGCCAGGCGTGACGTCGAAGCGCCACCGTGGTAGAAATCGCCCTACCCAGCGAGTCCGTAGTGTCAAGCCCACATCGGATTGCATGGCGCGCTGCATCTCTCCCATTGGCCTGGGCCGAGGAAAGCCGCGCCCGGGCCTCCTCCGGGCACAGTGGCAGCACGTCTTCCACCGCATCCCACAGAGAGTGGGAATAACGGTCCAAGAGACAGGCGGTGTTCAAAGACCGCAGGCCCAAACTGAGCGAAGAGAACAGCTTCTTACCAAACTGTTCCAGTCTCTTGGAATCCCGGTCCGGAGGAGCGGACGGGAAGGAGGATTGGGAGGTAGAGGCCTGGATAACCAGACTCTCGGGGGTGGGGTGTTGGGACAGAAAACTGGGGTCGCCCGAAGCAGGGCGGTGGCGCCTGGCAACGTTCCTATCCACAGGAGGGACTGTGGAGGGCTTGGACCAGGTGCCCTGCAGAACGTCAGTGAGGGCCTCATTGAATGGCAGCAGAGGCTCAGTGGAGCATGCGGCAGACTGAAGCACCTCAGTGAGGATGTTAGTCCTCACAGCCACGGCAGGCAGCTCGAGCCCAAGGGCTTCGGCCGCCTTGCGCAGCACCACAGAAAGGGCTGCACCCTCCTCCGAAGCCACAGTCGGAAGAGAGATGAATCCAGTGTCTGGTGAGGTATCCAACCCACTGGCCTCCCCCAGTTCATCTGCCCAGTCCTGAGCAAGTTGGCTCTGAAGGGCCATAGGGTCATCAGACCCCTCCCAGTCGCCCCCGTCATCCGATTCCTGGTAAATAGGAGGAATGATCGGAGCCGGTCGATAGACAATATGTGTCTCTAGCGGCATCGGGCGGCGCCGCATCGGCGTCTGGACCGGACAGGGGCTGAACCGGGGATCGACGTCGACCGGAGCCGGCATCGGGGGTGGTATGAGGTGTAACGAGGTTGACCGGCGTCGACGGGGGCCCCGGCTCGGGGACTTGCGGCGTCGGGGCCGGAGCCTCCAACGGCGCAGGGGCCGGAGCCGCCGGCATGCGAGGTCGCCCAGTCGAGTCCGCGGGGCCCGAAGGCGCGCCAGCGGGCGTCGACGGCGGGGCCAGGTTCCTCATGGCCGAGAGGAAGGCACTGACCTCCGCCGGCGTCGTGTCAGTCCCAGGGACCGTAGGGTATGGGGACTTGCGCGGCTCCTGCGGAGCCGCGGGTGTGGAACCACCCGGACCCTCGGCCGAGTCGCGCGACCGGCGAGGGGAGTCCGAAGAGCGGTGTCGCTTCTTGGAGTGCCTCGACTTACCCGAAGACTTCGAGCCAGACGAGTGACTATGTCGAGTGCGGCTCCGCGACCGATCCTTGGACCCCCTCCTGGACCGTTATCGAGAGCGACGCGGAGCCGAGTGGCGAAGCTCGAGAAGCTTGCGGGCCCGCTCCCGCCTAGCTTTCGAGGTCAGGGCCATACAGTCGGAGCACGACGCCGCGTCGTGGTCGAGGCCCAAGCAGTACAGGCACCGGCGGTTATGATCGGTCACCGACATCAGTCGGTGACAGTCGGCACCAGAGTCGAGAATTGACCAAAAAGAGTCAAAAAAGTTAGTCAAAAATTGACTAAAGGGGTAGCTCTCCCGGATCTGCGCTTACTGGCGCAGAAAAAAGAAGAACTGACGTCAGCGCGCCACGGCGGCGTGTTAAGTACTCCATCATTCCGGCGCACGACGCCGACGACTGACGCGGAGCCGCAGACGACGCCTAGCGACGCGCAAGGGGTATTGCTGACGAAAAATCTTCCGAATCCAGTCTGACGCCTGGGGATATTCTAAGGTGAGGAATCTAACTAACGTGTTTCTTTCAGATAAAAGAAGTGTTGCCCAATGTTAAGGGATTAACAAGCATAAAGAGAGCGGTGGAGACCGAGTCAGACTCTATTGTGCAAAACGGTGGTGATTACAATATTTAGAGATTACTCGTCTGGATATATAGTTAAGTGGGACAGTTACTCTCAACCAAACTAGCAAAGATATCATGATGGCATACCCTAGCTGTTAACGATTATATCAGGGTATAGTGTTACTGTGACTATGACAAGTGGTGGTTTCATTAGAGAGGTTGCATGAATCACGATGTCTAGGTGCAAATACAGAGTTGTCTAAGATGGATTACCCACCAGTACCTAACTGAGGTATGCAGGTAATTTGCAAAAGTACGATGTGGGTCTTCAGTGGTCAGCCAATCTCTGAAGGTGAGCAGCATCCACGTTGGCTAGTGGGCCAGCTATATAGACTAATTATTCAGTATTTCAGTTTCCACAATCTATACTCAGTCAGTAAAAATTTGATACCTCGTTTAACTAATAAAACCTCTTCCAGCAGCATTGTCCAGTCGAAGAAAGTTAAAGGAAGCACGCCTTTTGTACCAGATACATAATTGTCACTATTTTTTCCCTCTATAGAATTTGGAAGAGAGAAGAATGTGCAACTGCATAACCTGAATGCTGACCAAGTTGCAAAAGCCCTCGAATCTCTTGTGAACACGAAGTTATGAAGGAGCCAATCAAACCAAGACCCTGTTTTGCTCTACAGCAATCGTCGTGCAAGAAATGCATGCGTGTAATTTAAATAGGAATCTGGAAAGGGTGCAAATCGTCCATATAGTGTCTATTGAAACACACTTGGTTCCAAATATTTTATTACAAAAATAAAATGTTCTACCAAATGTGCTGTACATTAAGTTGAGAAAGAAAGGAACATTAAATGATGCCGACATGAATTCTGGTTCTTCTTGCTGCGTAAAGTGCCTTCATGTTTAGAATGCTTTTGATGTGCAGTGCTTCGTTGTTCTAATTAGCCTAAACAAAACAAAAGGTAATTGTTTATTAGCATGAATTCCTTAGTCAAGCCCAAACAGTCGTGAAAGCACTTTGCATTTATTATTATTTTTTTTTTTTACAAAGGAAACAATTTCTTTCAGAAAGCAGGTCTTTGGGTGAATGGGAAAAATAAGCTATGTAAAATATGCATGAGGAGAGATTTGGCATTGGAGCAGGATAATTGATGCTTTAGAAGTTGACCAAATGTAGTTTAAAGTGTCTTGTGTTGGAGTGATGTGGCAGTTCATGAGAAATTGTGCCACATGCATGTTTTTTTCCCATTCAGTTTCCAAAAAGCGGTATTGGAAAATAACTATTTCCAGTTGCCCAAAAATAATATTAACTGAGCAGGTAAAGCCTCTTGACATACACGTGTTTTTGGATCCATTTCGTAGATATGGTGTAAGCTAAAACGTACGTTTTTGTAAAAATTAATTTTGGGGAAAAATCTGATTTGTTATTATGGATCAGTGGTTTGAAGTGAATGTATTTTGTAATCCTAGCTTTTCATCATGGACATTATTTTGGAATTCATGAACACTGAACATCCCTGCCACCAACTGGGCTGTATTTTACAATGAACTTCACATTTCAAATTGATAAACTGTTGGGGTAGTCTTTGAATTGCGGGTATAGCAAGTAAAACAAAGAACCGTGCAGATAAGTACCATGGCTTAATTCTGCTATTAAGTCCCTAGTCTCTGTAGAAGGCGCCGTTTTAGGTGTTGGCTTTTATTTTCGAAGTTGAATGTAAAATAACAAACTCCTTGTTTTTCTAGAAGGCAGGTCATTTGGTCTTGAATTCCCTTACATTTGTCTAGTAAGAAGGGGGCAAATCTCAAAGCATATTTGTTTTGTCTTACAGTGGTAACTGAACCAATAATGTGATGTTTTAAACTATTTGAAACATTTAAATATCAACATTAACAAGTTACTAATGCTCTTTCTGCTGCATACTCTATTTAACCACAGATTCCTCATCTTTAGAATATCCCCCCCAGGTGCCAGACTGGATCCAGATGTTTTCACTGCAGTGCTCCCACACGATGATAGGTAGTGCCATGTGGCTCAGTGTAGCATTGTTCTGCCCCAGAAGTGATTGAGCGAAGCAGAATATAAGCACCACTCTTGCACACCTAATTCAGTTTCTTGCTTGACCCTTACCACGCCCTTGTAAGTACCAGTGTGCGGATCTCTAATTAGGTACCTTTTTAAGATGGTAAAAAGAGACCACTCATCAGAATGGGGAGGAATTTGCGGTTAAATCTAGTTTCTACCAGAAAGTGCATTAACCTAGATAAGTAACTTTTTTTCAGATCAATATTTCCAACTGCAGATCCCTCACGCTTAAAATAGATACCAAAGCAGTGCCTCCGAAGGTGGAGGGTATGTGGAGTGGGCTTGGACCACAAAGCCCTTCAGGACCGAACTGGTTGTCAAGGCAGTAGTGCTTCATGAAAATGTGCTGTGACACCTATGTCGTGGTCTGACACGTCAAGAACAGGGAGTCCACTTGCCAACACAGGGGTAGAAGCTTTGGCGAGCGTCTTTAGTCCTTTCAGAGACCGCTTCTTGGCAGTGCGGACTAGATCTTAATGCAGAGGACTATTCACCTTCAAGCACTTTTCTGTACTGCCTTACCTTTCATTGGCCACAAGAACTCCACAACAAGCCAATTGTCTACCCAATGGTCATTGGTACGACTGATGTCAAAATGTAAGGCTCAATTGGGGTCCAGCTGATGAAGTTTCTTCTCCTCTATTGAGGAATGAGAGAGCTAAGAATGTTGCGAGGGTGATGGATTGTCCAACATGAAAAGTAGTTACTCCTATTGGCAAAAAGGCTGCCCTGGTCTTCAAGAGCATTTTGGGAAAAGGGTGGTGTAGAGTGGATGTACCAAGGGAGCTTGGCGCGACGAGCTGAAGTGATGTAAGACTGTTTTGGGTGTTAGAAGACACAATGAGCAGCTGTGCATTGCCTTGAAGGGGGCACACATGAGAAATGTCAGGACTAAATTGGGAACAGGTGTGTCAAACCTTACTTTGACTGCAATGACGTCATGTCGCAGGATTGGCCTCAAGAATGGGAACGGGTCTGTAATTCTTTTTATGTTTAGCGATGTACAGCTTTGCTTCATAGTCTTGGAATGCTTTTGGGTGCAGGAGCGCACATTCCTCAGATGAGTAATTATGTCCCAAGCTCAAACACTAAAGGCACACCTCGTGCTGCCCCGTCACCGACATCTGTTTACGACCCTTAAGGCATGGTTTACACCCTGTAGTCCTGGGTTGTTGCAGGCATTCTGTTCATGCACAGAATTATGCGCAGGAAACCAGGACCTCAGTGAATTGCGGTGTACCAAAAACTCACCTCAGTACCCAGAACCCCAATCCGACTAGCATCAGTGTCCCATTCATTATCCGTATCCTCTCTGAACTCCCAATGTATAGACAACCCAGAACAAGCGACTTAGAGTACTCTCAGGAATGGTGGGAATCAGAAATACCTGTTCGTTATTATTCTCATATCAGTCCACAACAAGAGTAATCAGAGACACGGTAAAGTTTAAAATGTTTATTTTATAAACTACGTGTCCTAAGATGCAGTACTTTGGCTAGCATAAGCAGACAAATGATTAAAATTAAAACCATCAGCATTGTTACAATACCATAGAAAATGAAGGGAGAAATCATATTACAAATGACAGTGGAATACAACCACCCTTCCTTCGCTAGTGAGCTAGTATTATTATACTAATAGAAGGTCTCTAGGTTTGAATGGGGAACTGCAAAGATCAGCCCAGGTGAACCTCATCACAGGATCAGCTCTGCTCTGCGCAAGTCCCTCCCCAGAATGTGTGTCCAATGCATGCAAACTATAACACCAAAGGCTCTCGACTTTCAGGTACCTGCAGCCGCGTGCGCGCCATGGCCAGAGAGTGGGCCGACCAACCCGTACCCAAAAACACACACCGTTCGGCGGCTCAGACTGTCCCTGCACACAGTGTTCAGACCCAGGTCGCAGCGCACGTCCAGGGACGTGAACAACAGACAGCTCCCATGTGAAGAAAAGGCAAGCAAGCAGCTTTCAAATAACGTGTATCTGCAGTGTTGTGTGCAAAAGCGGCAAGATGGCGCTTCCAACATCTAATGCGCTCATGCCAACATATGCATCTAAAATGCTGCCTCCACTACAGGGTGGGGGGCCCATCATTCCAGTTTACAGTGGAATTCATGCTGAAAAGCGTATTGTGAGAAACTGGGTTGTTGTCCAGAGTGGGCCCCTACTCAAGTAACAGCCACATTTTTTGTCAGGGTGAACCACAATAAGTCAGTAAATTGATCTGTGCTTGACTGTCTGGTAACTTGGTACAAAAGCAGTCATGCTCAACTTAGAGGCAATGTGTAAAGCATTTACGCAGCACACAAACAGTAATAAAGTGAAAATACAATAAAAGAAAAATCCCATTCCAATTTTGAAAAAGAGTAGAATTTTATATATATATTCTTTTACACCAAAATGACAAAAATCCAATCAGTCGAACAACAGATATGCCGATTTACGTTAAGTATTGTGCTAAAACACCTAAAGTGCCATTCGCACTGTTTGTGCGAGACCGGGTAAAAGTCACAAGTTCAGGCCGACCGAGATGGAGCATGGGCTAGATACAGGGACCAGTTAAGTCCAGCTGAAAAATTTCCTTCTAAAGTCCAGAGTGAAGAGTTTTGTTCACAGTGGAGGAGGCTGCGAGGAGCAGTCTTCGCTGTAGCACAAAGATCCTATTGGGTGTCTCTGGTGACTGGAGATTCGCGTGGACGGTATCTGTGGGCTATTGTTGCTGTAGTGTGAAGAGCAGATCATGTGTTGCCAGTCGTCGCTGGAGCATGAAGAGTTGGGTTCACAGGAGCTTCGCATTGGCGGCCAGTGGGGGCAACGAGATCTTGGCACGAACAGGCCTGTTTGCTGGTGTGAAGAACCCAGAACGTTAGGATTTCTTCTTTCCTTTCGGGAGTAGCTCAACTGATGCACCACCAAGAGTCAAGGTCCCGGGAGGCACCTCTTTGGGATCAGGAACTCACTCCAGTAGATGACCGCACCGCTTAGGTGGCTCCAGTTGCAGCAGGTCAGCTTGGTAAATATAAAGAGGCCTCTGGAGCTTGTTGATTCCCTATAGCTCAGAATAGGTCAGTCAGTTGACCCTTGTAGTCCGATCAACCTGGGATCAAGGGTGCAGGCCCCTTTCTTCTCAGCAACAGGTCCAGGAGTTGGATCTGAAGAGTTTGTCTGACTGTCCCATTTTCTACCTGGCACCCCCTTTGAAGTGAGAGAAGCTTCTGCAGGTGCCCTCCCCCCCCCCCCCCCCCCCAGAGGTGTCTGGAATTTCCTGCCTCTGTCTAGTGGCACAATAGGCTAGTATGAAGTCCTTTATGAGTGTATTGGGCCAGTGTCTTTGAAGGGCAAGTGTGTTAGGTGCCAGCTCCCCCCTTCATTAAGTCAGGATGGCCCATCCTACCCAGACCCTCTATTGTGATACTGTCTGGGAGGAACTACACCTAATCATGCTGCAGGCACTAAGTAGTTAAGACAAGAAACTGCCAACTTTCTATAAGTGGCATTTTTAGAATGGTGATTTAAAAATCTGACTTTAACATTAAAGAGGGGTTTAAATTACAATTCCTTAGACACCATACACGATAATCCTATGCGCTCTCACAGAAAAGTTATCACTTAATAAATGTAGCAAAGTAACTCAAATATTATTTTATGAGAGAGGTAGGCCTCACAGTAGTAAAAAAAACAAATTGAGGAGTTTTTCACTTCCAGAACCTGTAAAATCTAAAAGTACATGTCCAACTTTTTTAATACAAAGCAACCTGTCCTCAGTGCCGTTTAGAACCTACCCTGGGTCACATATGTTTTAAAAAGGGCGGTTTAGGCCTGCCAAATGTTTATTTTGCCAGGACTAAATGGCAGTTTAAAACTGTATACAGGCTGCAATGGCAGACCTGAGGCATGTTCAAAAAGGCTACTCAATTGGGTGGCATAATACGGGCTGCAGGCCCACTAGCAGCATTTTATTTATAGGTCATGGGTACATGTAGTACCACTTTACTAGGTACTTATGAGTAAATTAAAATGTGCCATTGGGCATAAGCCACTTTTACCATGTTTAAAGAAGAGAGCACTGGTTAGCAGTGAAGTGCACAGAGTCATAAAAGCCAACAAAAACGGTATCAGAACACAAAAGGGGTGTAGGCAAAAGGTTTAGGGGTGACCCTGCAGAGAGGGTCAGGTCCAACACTTATCAAACCAATGCAAAACGGGCACACAACTCCAGTTCTGTGTTTATAAGGCCCAGAAAGTAAGTAATTGACGTCAGTGTGCAGGGGTGGCACTTATATGCGGTTCCACTCTATAACTTCTGGGGTGGAACAAGACTTGCCCAGAGCTGCACAGCACCACCTCATGGCATGCAGGAAAATGCTGTGAAAACGTCCGGCTTCAGATGGGAGGTGGAGGATTGGGAGATAGTCTAACAGGGAAAATTCTGTGTTTAGAAATATGCACCAGAATGTTCTACTACAAGAAACTGACCTACATGATACTGATATACTGAAACCTAAAACAGGCAGGATAAACTAGAAATTTCGTAGGTGTTTTGCAAGCAAATTCTGTGACATAAGCATTCTCATACAATGAGGTCACTGTGTGCCACCAAAAGTGGTAACACGTGGTTCTAAAAAAAAATGGCAGGTACTTAAAGAGATAAGTCTAATTGGTCGCACACTGCTCCACCTACCAAGCGTGTTACCCCAATGAAAAATGGTCCCTGAGGTCAGCGTCTGAGAGTACGCCTATGCCCGTGTAATGCATGCAAGTATGAGTAGCGTTAGCCATCCCTGGACACGTGTTTCGAGGTAGTTGCCTCTCGTCAGCAGGGAGTAGGAAAGTGTGTAGGGTTGCTGTGTAAGCTGCTAAAATCATTATCAGGTCAAGTACCACACGGCACCCCTTTACACCGACCTGCTCCCTGCTGACGAGAGGCAACTACCTCGAAACACGTGTCCAGGGATGGCTAACGCAACACATACTGTTCTTTTTACACATCGTGGCATAGGCGTACCCGCCGTCGCCACTACATTTACCACAGTCCTTTGGGGCAACTTGCTGGTGTGAAGAGCAGTGTGCGACCAACTTTTGCACAATTTATTACGGCTCCCTTGAGCCAACGGGCTGACGAGCCTTGGATCTGCACCTGCGCGCCATGAGAGGTACTTGACCTGTTTTTAATTACATTTTGGCAGTCCACACGGCACCCCTTTACACCGACCTGCTCCCTGCTGACGAGAGGAAACTACCTCGAAACACGTGTCCAGGGATGGCTAACGCAACACATACTGTTCTTTTTACACATCGTGGCATAGGCGTACCCGCTGTCGCCACTACATTTACCACAGTCCTTTGGGGCAACTTGCTGGTGTGAAGAGCAGTGTGCGACCAACTTTTGCACAATTTATTACGGCTCCCTTGAGCCAACGGGCTGACGAGCCTTGGATCTGCACCTGCGCGCCATGAGAGGTACTTGACCTGTTTTTAATTACATTTTGGCAGTCCACACGGCACCCCTTTACACCGACCTGCTCCCTGCTGATGAGAGGAAACTACCTCGAAACACGTGTCCAGGGATGGCTAACGCAACACATACTGTTCTTTTTACACATCGTGGCATAGGCGTACCCGCCGTCGCCACTACATTTACCACAGTCCTTTGGGGCAACTTGCTGGTGTGACGAGCAGTGTGCGACCAACTTTTGCACAATTTATTACGGCTCCCTTGAGCCAACGGGCTGACGAGCCTTGGATCTGCACCTGCGCGCCATGAGAGGTACTTGACCTGTTTTTAATTACATTTTGGCAGTCCACACGGCACCCCTTTACACCGACCTGCTCCCTGCTGACGAGAGGCAACTACCTCGAAACACGTGTCCAGGGATGGCTAACGCAACACATACTGTTCTTTTTACAAATCGTGGCATAGGCGTACCCGCCGTCGCCACTACATTTACCACAGTCCTTTGGGGCAACTTGCTGGTGTGACTAGCAGTGTGCGACCAACTTTTGCACAAGGTACTTAAAGATAGTTGAACAGAAAATGACAACTCTTGTTACTATCTCCAGTGTATAGGCCTCTCAACAACCCTTAGTGAAATAGAAGACTCTTTGTGTGATCAACTCTGAATATTTAGCAATTGGTGGAGATTTTAATTTGGCTCATAACCAATTCTTATATGTACGCACCTGGCTGACTAAGCCGCAGATTACAGAAGCTTGACAGTTATACCTACATTTCACGTTCCCAGAAGACCTACTTCAGAGCTGATTTACTTCTCTTAGATAAGAATTTCTTCAAACATTTCATTAAAAAATGAGCAACATAGTTTAAGGCCATGCTCCTCTAAAGTTCAGTCTTTACCTCATGATCCAGTCTATGAGACTTAACTAGCAATTAAATTCATACATATTAGAGAGAGAAAAAGATAAGGAAGGAAATTACTTAATTTGCCAATACAACATTGCAACCTAAGCAATCTCTGAAGGTCTCAATTGTTTCTTATGAGGTCTGTTTCTCATTGAAAAAGACACACAAAAAGAAATACGTGAACTTGTAAAACTACGCATGTTAACAAACCACATAAATAGAAACGGCGAGGGAAGAATTAAATAAGATTTATCACACAGAGTAGAATTTGCCCTGCTCACAGAAAAAAAAGCATTGAGATGCAGTTAAAGTGGAAAGTTGTTTAGCTTTCAAGTGAAAACACAACAGAACTATTCAGTCCATAATTGAGGACAAAGGTTGGTTTGTGTAAAAGGAATCACCTTAATCCCAAAGAAACATGGTAAAGCAAGTTAAAATAATCACATTGTCCGGTCGTTTAGAATAGTGTATAATATAGAGAACACAGAGTTAATCTAGTGTGTCAGTCTCATTCTGGAATGTCCGTGTCTATTAATTATGTAAATGGAGTATCACCCCTTCGAAAAATGTAAAACTCTCAGCAAAATTCATCCAGTTTGAAGACCTTTGCTTCCTTAAATTGCTAACCACAATTCAAAAGTAATGGATTTTGTGTGGCCTTAATTGCAGAAAAAAAGATATACATAGGTTGGAAGTTAGGATCAGACCTTTTCTTTGGAATCTGGAAAGAATTCTTGGAATTGTTAAGTCAATTAATGATTGACCGGACTTTAATTTTAATCTAGTATTAGTACCAGTTAAATAGAGAACCCCTTCTGTCTTGTTTGGTGCAGGTATTTGTGTATCTGCACATGACAACAAATCCTCAATCTTGCACTGTATTTCACACTAGGTAATTTATCTCTTTTAGCTATCGATGTAAATGTATCAATGCCATGCTTCACATTGTCATTAATAAACTGATGCAGTTAAAAGAAAGAGGTAACTTTAGTGAAGACTCATGATGGAGAAGTAGGGTACAAGGTGGTACTTTTGTTTCTCTGTCCAAGTATATTCATTGATACTCATCAACACTAAACAGAATAGTAAGCTCTGACAAAGCCTCATAAGTCAGGAGCACATTATGAAAGTGGCACACATCAAGACAACTTTAGTGCATAGCATTCTTCCCCAATAAATTACACTGAGATGTTTTGGTCCTCTTTGGCATCTATTCTGGATTCAGAATATAGATAGTATTCTCTTGCAGATCTATGAACATGATCTCCAAACAGCCGCTCCGCAAACTACACAATTGCGTATGCTTATAAGAGTGGCTGCGGTAGCTGCTTTCCCTTTAGAAGAGTGAGTTCTGAGACTTCCTAGTAGAGATATGATTGCCTTCTGATAACACTTTCATGCAGGACACTATCCGGTGTGAGAAATTACCATGTTTGTATGATTTGGTTGTAGCTAACAAAGTGGTGACTAGATTTTCTAATGTATTTAGACATGACAAGGTAATAGCGTAAGGCCCTCTACTCATCAAGTGAGTGAAGCGATCTTTAAGTTCTTCCAGAAAAGACAGGTGACAGAAATGAATTGGTTAATATGGAAATGTTCATTACCCTTCTGGAGAGCAATCAAATAGGACCTTAATGCCACCTTTTTTTTTGGTGACGTTTGCTCAGTACAGTTTGTGCTCCAAGTAGCTATCCTCTAACTAGGTGGCAATATAATAGCCACCAGGAAAGAGATGATTTGATGCGAGAAGTTGAAATGTGGCTTTATTCTTGGGTTTAAAAAGGGTGTCCCGTTACTTTACACATTCTTAAAGCTCCTGAGGAGGAGCCATCTCCTATAAGTGATGTATACCTTACCAGGCCCTTCCAACAAATAGGCAGTGACTGGCATAGTAAAGAAGGAGGTCTTGGAAGGGCTTTATACTGCATGGTAGGGGAAACCATAAGCCAAATTTAGTATGGAATACGACTCGGGGCAATAAATAGTTTTTCTGGACATGTCAGCCAATTAGTGGTTATGGGCCACTAAAGACAAAATCATTTAAAGCCTTTAGATGACATGCTGGATAGTCTCTTTTCTTTATCAAGGATGAACGGTGCAGCAATTTTCAGTGTTGCTAAATTGCAGTGCAGGGTCTTTCTTTGTGCTCTACAAAGCACGGCAGATATGCATGAAAATCTACAGTGTGGTTGTTTTAATGAATAACGTAGGTTAGTGAGCTGCCAATTGTAAGGCCGTTCTAGGGTGATATTGTGATGCTGGATTACTTTAGCTTTAAGATGCCTTTGTGCATGTGAAAAAGCAACAACAACATAAGTTCCCAACAGGGTTATCAAAAAGATCCCATTTGGCCCTGTACATGAACGAACACGTTGGCATTTTTAATTTTCCATCAATGCAAAAAGGACCTGATGGAGTTGAGGATCAACTTGTGATCTACCAGGATACTTCTTCTTAGAATGCTTGACAAGGATTGACTTCAGCGCAGGGTGTAGCAGTCTGACTTTCAGCATGCTGGTTGGTATATTGTGAATCAGTTTGGTACCACGGAGAGGCAAATCCCCAATATGAGCTTCCCCATACAAATAAGTGGACATTAGATCTGTTACTATCATCTAAGATTGCAGATTATGCAATGAAAAACTTGTGTTGTCACATTTTTCTTAATAACTTTTTGTTTAAAACAAATCCAGCTCTGGTACAGTATATGAAACGCACTGTCAGCACATTCTAATTTTCTTTGGGTCTACCATGGAAACAGCAGCAAGGCAGACAAATACTGTGTCATTTTGTCTTTCTAGTATCGGACTGTCTTAGTCATGAAAGCACTCCTGCAGTGAGCTCAAGCTTAGTCTGCCACTAGGCAATACGAAGATGAAAGACCCCATCTGATGGATGTAAGGGAGACTAGGTCTGCGGAGATGCAACTTGGCACTTCCCATGAAAATAACTTAAGTCTTCTCTGAATGTCGAACATTGCTTGAATTGCGTCTTTGAGCCCGTAACTAATGGAGCTTTTACACACCCATAGTTCTGAACTATATATATATATATATATATATAGATGATGTAAAGGCCCAGGTCCTGCAAGTTGGTGTACTTGCTTTCAGAAGCCTCTCCTTGACTTAGGCTAAATGAAACTGTCTCTCCTACTGAGGTTGGCTGCTACCATGACAATGCATTTTTCCAGCTCTAGGCACAGCCCTGAGTCTGAATCAGAGGACTGTGAATTTAAGTCTGGCTCTGTACTGTTGATCTTGGATTCCCAGGTAATCAGGTGAGATTCCTACGGGACTAAAGACATGTAGATTGAGAGCTCCCATTACAAATGTTATGGTAACTTGACTGATAAATTCCATCACAGTTTAGGGTTGTGATATAGTAAGAACTGTGTAAACGGAGAAGGTAAACAAAGACTATGAACTTAGTAATAAGCATGAGTAACAAAATGCTATTGCTTTACAGAATTGTACTGCAATCAGGCACTGCATTTGCCATGTCTCTGTTGTAGCCACGAGATTCCAATTAATGTAAAGCAAGGACGAGAACCCTGGGTTGGAGTATTGTTTACTTGTAGCCGAGCTGTAGGATGTCACTTTACGTAATGCAAATAGATTTTCCTTCAAGTGAGCAGGTACTTTACGGATATTAGGCGTTTTTATTGAATAAGGGCCTTCCAGTGGTATTTCAGCACATACATAACATGAAATCACTGTTGGGTGACATCTTAGAACCAGCTACCTACTAGCAACGTTTTTGAGTGCTCACAGACTGAACAAGGTTCAAAAGCTGAAGTTACAAGGCGGAGCACCGTTGTTCTAAATAACTGGTTCACAGTAACAACACATTATAGTTATAAAAAAACAAAACTGCTTTGTGAATCGGTTTTTCTTCTTTGTTAAACTAATGGATTACAGCATAATCTGCTAATGTGAACAGGAATTTCGAAATACTTGGGCAAACCTGCACATTTGGGAAGAGCAGTGCAAAAGAAAATAATATTGTGAACAAACATGTCTAGGTTTTATTGAAAAAAATAACTGTTTTGCACCTTATTCTGGTTTAATGCTTACACTAGCTTATCGAGAGGGACAGACTCAATCAATACGTAAACCACGTCCCCTCTATTGCTGATGAGGCACAAAACCCATCGCCTGACTGGTAGCATGCTGTTAATTTTTATTTAAGGGCTGTGAATGGTCATCGCTTTGCATCCAGCAGGAAGAAGTGCATTTAATAGCACTGTTTGGGTGTGGAGAGACAAAGATCATTAGCCATTTACCAAAAATAGTCCAAGCAGAAGGTTACGAACTAGAAGAGCGTATGAAGTAAATAGGAGATTTTACAAACTTTTCAGTGCAGAAAGGTCTAGTATGCAGACATAAAAATTATTCACTAGAGACGAAATGGCTGGTGAGAATATCAACACATATTGTCATGCTGGCAATGCTCTGTGAATTTGAGCACCTTACCGAAGAGATGAACTTGAAACACTCACTGTGAAAAATATTCCCAGATAGACTGCTCACATGCAAAATTCCATCATTACAAGCGGCTGTATCTAGAACAAATGGCATCCAAAGTTCCCAAGGAGATGAACAGAAAGTGGGAATGAGAATGCAGCTGCAGTTAAAATTGTTTTCAAAGGAGGAATAAAACACAAAGGAGAACAGCATGACTAATGGCGACATTCTGTTACAGATGGGGTTCTATGAGACATCTAGCCAGTTCTAAAGTTTACTCTACCCTACAGAAAATGTGTAGAAGTTGTGGCATTACAGGGCACTCAGGAAGGGTGTACAGAAATACCCCAAGAAAGACTATGTGTATGGTCTGAGAAGATGAGATTGGAATTCTTGATAAAAGTGAACAATTTAGTGTTTTCTGCTGAAGTGAGTAAAATAAATGGATACGGACTTGAAGAAAAGTATGTGATCGGAGATTACAATATTGATGGTATAGCACTCAATCCGAAGGTTGACTCGGGAGCTAAAATAACTTTTTGTGGCGAAGACGTTTTAAAGGGAATGGAGGAATTAAGGCATGATGGCACCAGATGCAAAACAAGAACTAGATGGTTGACTTTGACTAAAGAAAAGATCCATGTTTTGAGGAGGGACTGCATTTTTGGTCTACTTTACCAAAGTATAAAGGATATTGCACCTAAACCAGGGAAGGAAATCCAGGCTACTGTCGAGTATGCTCAACGGTGAAATCCCCGTACTATTAGGTCTCTCAGCATCACACTTGTGGCAGACCTCGATCAATTTAAGTCTCTGTCATCACAATGTATGAAAACCTTAGCATATCTGGGTGTCCGGTTATGACAGGTCTCCCCGGCAGAAGAGCATAGCCTTTTGTGTAATTCTGTATTGTGAAATAAAGAGCATTACAATAGCATTTCAGACTGGTGCTTGTCATCCCGTTCCCACCTTGGGCATTAGACAGGAATCATAGAAATGAGCTTGTCAAAGTATTCAAGAGCTATGGAATACATTCAGAATTAGCACACAGTGTGTATATATAATTATTAGCGGCTAGCAAAGTATCCATTTCAAATTCGTAGCACTGGGTCCTAGTCATCAATTTTTCTCCCAAGATTGTGCTAATCACTGTTTATGTTGGGCACATGGAGAATCAGGACCTGTCAACAAATGCTCCTAAATCTTAAAGAATGAATTTGGGCCTCAAAACATAGTAAAGATAAAGCTATATTCATAAAAAGTTTCCTTTAAAGAGACTTCATATAGTCTAATATTTTGACATGGTTTACTAGCACCCACACATGTTACCTTATTGGCTCTTTGGGCCCATAGCTGCAGTATTTGATGCTGTTCTACAAAGCCTCTGCATTGTAATTAAGAGGCAAGGCTTCTCTAGAATAGTGAAGGATGAAAGGAGTTTTGTTTAAATTTAATCGGTTACTTAACCGTGCAACATTAGCTGTGCCATGTGTGCTCAGTACTAATCACATCCTCCCCGTAACAGTCTATAATCTTGATCCATGCAAAGCAAATCAGGTTGGAAATGCTTCAAGTTCAGCAGAAAGCTCTCTTTAGAGCATATTGCTACTTCTTGGGCTAGTTGTGGCTAACTAGAAATGAAGCATAGGTTTGCATATAAATACGCACTTTCAGAAATAAAAGGCTAGACCTGTAGGCCTAATCAGTGCTTGGCAATACAGCTAAAGGTGCGAAACCACACTGCAGTTGTTTGTGTGTGCCAAAATGGCCAATGCCTGCTTCTGTGATAAAAATTAAAAGAAAATACAGTTTAAAAAATGGTTCTTCATATAAAAATATCTGAATATCAGCGAAGATCTGTTGATGAGGCCTTTTTGGCATACAATTATCTTTTTAGGACGTTGAGATTTCCAAAAGCATCAAAAGGACATTAGAGTATTCAGCAAGCAATTGTAGGAGGCTGCTGGTTGGGTTTTCTGAACTGCCCATAAATGGGCATCTTAACGTACTGGATGCTTCAACTAAGGAATTAATTGTGTTCATGGTCGCTGCAAAACACGTTTGGTATGGATGGATGGATTCGGTCAGGTACAAAGAGCAATCTGAAAAAACATGTGCCACGAATATTTTTTTTGAAAGTATATCAATACCAAAATACTTGGCCTGAAAAACATGTTTTGTGAGTCTAACCTGCAAGTCATTTGCATAAATTCAAATGTTACTGGTGTGTGCTTGACTCACCAAGTCACCTTGCTAGCTCCCCAGGGCTACATTACGAGGTTCCGGTTATCTCCGCGTTAACTCTGCCTAGCTAGAGTTACATATGGCACTGGTAATTCAAGGCTGTGGGTGGTGGGGGGGTTACTGGGGATTACAGTGGGGGTCCTGCCCTGACACTCCCCTTACCAGTGAGGAATTACTAACTGTAGGAAATTGGTACCTGGTCCCATTCATCCCATCATTTCTAATTTTTCATCAGTATTTTACATAAAGACTAGCCGGCTTTTAACTGGTAGACACTCCAGGTGAAAGAGCGCAATCTGTGGGGTTACCGCTGATCTTATATCCCAATTTGGCAGTAACAGGAAACTGAAGCAGAAATGACAGAAAACTTGCACTGAGGGTAGAAGACTGTATAAAAAATAGTCTCATCAAAAATGAACACCCAGGCTGAAACAACATTATACTAATAGACACAAACGACTCATCCCACTACGACACCATAAAAAAAGTTACTTACCTCTATACTCTAGTACTGATATTTTTAAAAGATTTGCAAGCTTGAATCTTCCCTGTCGTCAAAGAGGAAGTCCCAGGGTAATTATAACAAGCAGTTTAAAGGAAAGCATTGCTTAACAAACTTAAACCAATTCCAATCATTTTAAGAAAAACCAAACTTCAGACAATCAGGAATCAGCTCAGGAAGCACTCTTCTGTTCAAGGGTTACTACACCTCAGATGATTTATCAGCACAAGTGTAAGGTTCATAAAGATGCATTAGTTACAAGCAGTGAGCTCTTATGGGGAGGGGGTAATTAGTATGTGAATTTATGAAAGACATCAATACTGGAAACTACAGTATACAGGTAAGTAACTTGTTTTTCCATCAGTACTGAATCTTTCATAGACTCGCGTTTGTATCAGGAAAGCAAGCAGTTATCAACTTAACAAAAATTTTTATAAGAGGAGGTGGAAGCAGATATTTAAGGTAGAAAGTAAAACATGGAGAGAGAGCTCACCTCATTGACGCAGATGTCGAAGTACAGCTTGACCCACTGCTGCATCATCTCTCACGGAGGAATTCAGGCAGTAATGGCAGGTACATGTATGCCTGTTACTTCATTTTGGGGCTCTACAGAGGTCAATATAAAATGTGAGGCATCGTTTTACGTCACAAGTGTGAAGTGCTCTTTCTGCTGCATTAGTCGGATTCTAGCAGAAAGTCTTAAGGACTATTGGTTCATTCAGACAAACGTATGATGCAACTCTGGGGTTACAGCGAGGGTCCGATCTCAATATGACCCTGTCATCCCTGAATTGCATCTATGGTTCCTTAATAGTGAAGGCTTGGATTCCACTAATGATACTGTCAGAAGTTATGGCTAATAATAAAGCCATTTTCCAAAACAGGTGTATGTAATTTTTTTAACTTTGCATACACCAGAATGTATTTCCCCTATTTTACCAACGTGTTATGCTTTTGTTTATTCCAACTTTGTTTCTCATGTGCTGCTTTAAGAAGCATTTTGGTTGCGGTTCGTCTCCTGGTTTCCATTTAATGGAAACCTTTCACTCAGATTTTCTGTTATCTTCCCAACTACTTTCTGTAGTAGCCGTTCGTGTAGTGTGAATTGTTGCTATTAAAATATGCTTTATGGACCATGTTTAATTGCAATGAAACTAGTGGCCTTGTAACTGGTGTATAAGCGCTGAATAGGCCCTTGAGGAATTTCTTAACGATCTGAATGCGTCAGGTGTAATAAATGCAGCAAGATTTCATGAAAAAGGGTGAATGTCATTTTGAGAGCACCATTTACAGAAACAAGTCCACTTAGCAATATAGGTTGCGCTAGTTGATTCAGCTCTGGCTTTTGCCAGATCTTCTTGCAGTCCTCTGAAATATTTAAGGGATGAAACTTATTAGATTCTGCAGCCAGGATAATAAATTGAGAGAGCTCGGATGTTGGACGAACAATTTGGCCTTTGATCATGGTTAGCAGACCAAGAACTGGTCTGAGTGGAATATGCTGTTTTGCTTATAGGAGAAGTAGCTCTGTGCACCAATACTATCTTGGCCTCAATGATGCTATTAGGATAATGCAACATGGTTCGCTTTTGATTGTACTCAATACTCTGGGAATCCGTGGTAGATGGGGAAATGCATAGGCGAACATTCCTGTCAAGGCTATCTGGAAGGCATTCCCACACAACCCTTCTAGCTGGAATCTGCTGGCAAAGAAGTGACATTTGCGATTGAGATATGTTGCAAATATGTCTAGTTTTGGACTTTTCTAGGTTTAAAAAATGGAAGTTAGTAGACTTTAGTCCAATTCCCATTCGTGGCACTCTCTTGATGTTCTGCTGAGTGTATCTGCCCAATTATTTTTTATTCCAGGTACATGTTACGCCTTTTAGTGTAATTTGGTGTTGAACAAATAAGTTACTTACCTGTAACTGTAGTTCTCCAGTATTGGAATCTTTCATAGATACACCTGCTTGAATCACTCCCCGTTGTCGAGATGGGAGACCCCAGTATATCAAAATAGCAATGCAAAGCCAATGCAAACGGAAACCAGGGCTAGGCCCATTTCAGTTTTGTAACTTATCTCCATTGTTTTGTAAAAGAAATCAAAAATATGTCTCCAACTAATCAGAACCTCTCACCCTCTAGAACACTCCTGAGAGAACCTGCAGACCCTCAGATTTTCACAGCACCAGTGCAAAATCCAAAAGGTGAGCCTCTCAGGGGAGGAAGGTGGGTCGCATGTGAATCTATGAAAGATTCCAATACTGGAGAACTACTGTTACAATTACGTAACTTATTTCTTACTCCAGAGATGGAACTTTCATAGATTCACATACTTGAATCAGAGTAGCTAGCAGTTAGAATCAAACTTTCTGGTATAAAGAGGTGTGTAGAATCCATATTATAAATATTCAAAGAAGAAGATACACTTTAAGACCCGGTCTGAAAAATTGGCAATTAACGGCATAGATTTAACTACTTATTGTATTCAGAAATAATTGAACAATGTAACATATTAGAAGTAACAGCAACATTAGGAAAAAGAAGTATATAAGATATAAACGAAAACTGTGTGGAATATTACAGTAGAAAGGAAGTTGGGGTGAAAATAGAGAGCTCAGAGTCACTGAAACAGGTTCCTCAGCACCGCTAAGCCCACTGCAGCTTCACTGTGAACTGCGGCATCCAAGCAGTAATGCTTGGTAAAGGTGTGGGTACTCTTCCAGGTCACAGCTCTGCAGATGTCCTGGATAGGTACTCCGGCAAATAGAGCAGCTGATGCAGAGACCGCTCTTGTAGAGTGGGCACACACTAGCGCCCAAAGGGGCTTCCCTACCAATTGATGGCAATTTCGAATAGCACTTCAGATCCAAAGTGCAATACCCTGTTTAGACAGGGTATAGACTTTCCAAGAGGCACTGAAGGCAGCAAAGAGCTGGGTTATCTTATCTTATATAAATCTTATAAAGCGCCCGAATCATCCCCAAAGGGGTATCTCCGCGCTACGGAAGTGCTACAGTTAAGAAAAGAATAGGTTTTCGAAAAGCTCAGGTTTGAGGGGCTTTCAGAAGAGTAAATAGTCAAGCATTTCAGGAGGTGGCTGGTGAGTTGATTCCAATAGGTGGGAAAGCTTTCTACCAACCCAAACCCCCCCCCCCCCCCTCTATGCGGGATTTCCTAACACAGGGCACCAAGAGTAGCGAGTTAGAGCCTGACCGGAGTGTTCTGGAAGGCTGATAACGAATGAATCTATCTGCTAAGTAGCTAGGGCCATTGCCGTTTAGTGCCTTGTCAACAGTGCAGCTGATCTTAAATCGGATCCGCTTGCGGATTGGTAACCAGTGTAGTCCATGATGTAGCAGCAGAGAGGCGGTCCTGGCAGGAGAGTTGGAAACTAGACGGGCCGCAGTGTTTTGGACCACCTGAGGTCTATTTGGGAGGATTAGTTAGCTGAAATCAGGAGGGCATTACAGTAGTCTAGGCGGCTTATTACTAATGCCTGAAGGAGTGATTTACAAACTGTCATGGAGAGAAAAGGGAAAACTCTCCTCAAGAGGCTTAGTGAATGAAAGCAGGAGCCTACTGTTTTTGGTCCAAGTGTACACCTAAGTTTTTTTTTTACCACTGCTTTGGGCACCGGGCGGCAACCATTTCAGTTGGCCACCAATCTGGGGACCAAAGTAGAGGAGCCTCTCCGAATAGCATGATCTCCATTTTACCTGCATTAAGCTGCAGGAAATTATTCCTCATCCAAGCAGTAATGGCTGTCATGCCTTCTGAAAAGGTCGATTTGGTATTGGGAGAGTTTTTATCAAAATCCATTAAAAGCTGGGTGTCATCAGCTTATGACATTGGAATGAAGCCCAGTTCCGGGAGTAAGTCCGGCAACGGAGCCACGTAAATGTTAAACAGAGTGAGACTGAGACAGAATCCCGGAGGTACTCCTTTAGTCAACTCCAAAGTTTGAGATCGGAAGGCGTCGAGGTTGATGGTTTGAGTACGGTGAGTTAAGAAGCATGACAACCACTAAAAGGCTGAGCCGTAGATAACAATGTTTCTCAGTCTATTGAGTAGCATGGAGTGGGATATAGTGTCAAACGATGCGGACAAATCCAGTAGTACTAATAGTGCTGCTTGTCAGTTGTCCAGGGAGTATCTTAGGTTGTCTGTGACGGCAATCAATGCGGACTCCTTACTAAACCTAGGTCGAAACCCAGACTGAGAGGGGTCGACGCATCCTGTCGCTTCAATGTACTCAGAGATGTTTGTTAATGTGTTTTTCCAATAGTTTGGACAGAAAATGTAACAAAGAAATAGGGCGGCAGTTGGACAGATCATCCATCCCATGGGCATTGGGCGGCCTTCCATTCGGGTGGTAAGTGGCCCTTGCTCAATGAAAGATTAAGAATTTAACAAATAGCAGGTGACTGCCGTTTATGGCGTGATGAAGATACTTTAGCAGGTAGAATAACCTGAGGGGAACCTGATTTGAACGTTTATCAGTAGAGACTCCACAATATCAGTTGTGCGAGGGGGGAATGCATTCCAATGAATGCATAGTAGGTGAGTGTAAGGGACAGAGGGTTGAAATGTCATTCAAAGGGCCCCTGTCTTTATTGATTTTATCGTAAATAAACTCAATTTTCTGGATGAAGTGGTTGGCTAACTAATCACAGAGTTCTTGTGATGGAGTTACTGCATTGTGACAGGCCTTAGGATTTGTGAAGGAGTTGAGGATGCGGTAGAGTTCTTTATAGGATTTTCCTGCCTGATTAAGTTGTGACTCAATATGGATTCTGCGCGCAATCTTTATGTTCTTATAATAGTGGGCTAGAGAGTTCTTGTACATTTCTTTATCATTTGCGTCATGGGAGAGACGCCAGCGTTTTTCCAGCTTTTTGCAGAGGCTTTTTTCCTTCCGTAGATCTGGAGAGAACCATGCTGCATGAGTGCGTCCAGTCACATTAGGGTAGGATTTTAATGGGGCCAACTGGTCTACAGTGGTTTCTACTATGATATGTGAAAGGCTTTGGTCCTTTGAAGATAGAACTCAAGCCAACGCTGTATATCTAGTGAATGAAGGGCTCTTTCCGCTGCAGTTTTGGTTGTGGAAAGAAGAGTTTGAGTAGAACAGGCTCGTTCAAGTGTAAATCCGACAGAACTTAGGGAATTAATTTAGGGTTGGTACGTAGGAGTACTCAGTCGTCCCTGAATTGCAGAAAAGGTTCCTGGATAGTGAGAGCCTGAATTTCACTGACCCTCTTAGCCGATGTCAAGGCTAGAAGAAGGGCCACTTTCCATGAAAGGAACTGGAGGTCATATCTATGTATAGGTTCAAAGGAATATTTCATGAGTTTTGACACGACTATGTTCAGATGCCAGACAGGTTGAAATATCCGAAATAGCCCTCTCATGAATTGTTTAATGATCGTTGCCGACCATAATGAGGGACCAGAAGAAGTCCTTCTAAATCAAGATATAGCAGCCAGATGGACTTTAATAGAGGCATGCACTAGTCCAGACTGTGCAAAAAGCAGGATGTATGGCAGGATTTCATGAGGTGAGGATGAGAAAGGATGGACGACGGTTTCCTAACACCAGATACAAAATCTCTTCCACTTCATTTTGTATGTCTTGTTACTGCTTTGTGACCTGGCATTGCCAAGAATATCCCTACATTCCAACTAGTTATTTAGATGCTCAAATTCAAGGTGTTCAGAAGCTATGCTGCTAATCCAAGTAATTTGGGATCTGGATGCAGCACTTGTCCCTGGGACATAGAAGAGATGGAATGGGATGTAAGAGGATGGGTTGTCTCTTTGAAAGTAGGATAAGCTCTGTGTACCAATGTTGACGCGGCCACGATGAGGCTTATAGGATCATCCTGCAGGGGTCTGCCTTCATCTTCATCAACAGTCTTGGCAGGAGGGGAATCTGCGGAAATACGTAGGCAAAGATGCCAGACCATGCCATCAAAAACGCATTCCCCCAAGATACCGTATTGTGATGCTAGCTTGCCAAGTACCGGCATTTCTTGTTCTCCAGAGTCTCAAACAGATCTACAGCTGGTCTGCCCCATTGGCGAAAGATGTATGTCTCTTGATGCAATTCCCATTCGTGGCAGGATGAATTAAGCCTGCTTAATGTGTCTGCTGTTGTGTTCTGATCGACCAGAAGGTGTTCCGCCTTTAAAGAGACTCGATTTGTATCGCCCATTCCCAGATGCACTGAGCTTCCTGAGAGGAGTAGAGATCTGGTGCAGCCCTGTTCGTTGACATAATGCATTGTGGCTGTGTTGTCTGTCCTAACTAACACAGCAGAGTTCTTTATCTTTGGCAGGAAAACCTGTAATGCTAATTTGACTGCCCTGAGGTCCAGCAAGTTCAAGTTGATGTGGAGATGTTGGTGTTGTTACTGCCAACAGCACCTGACCTGGAGATCTTGCAGAAAAGCTCCCCATCCTTCTACGGAGGCATCAGTGATAATTATGAGCGGAGATGGAGTGGCAGGAAAAGAGAGACCGATTGAAATATTTTTTCACCAAGTCCACCAAGAGATGGCATTGACAAAAGCAATGACGTCCTCAAAAGTACCTCCTGCTTGATACCATTACAAATCTAGTTCTTCCTGCAGAGGACGCATCCGAAACCAGCAAAAGGGAATAAGAGGGATTACAATATGACATTGTTCCCAGGAAGGACTTGTAGCGGCAAACTGAAAGTGACCTTTTTCTTATGAATTGCTGAGCCAACAATATTATTTCCGCCTGTCTTTCAAGAGATGGGAATGCTTTGTTGAGCGTTGTGTCTAAAATCGCTCCAAAAAAGGTGATGCTTGTGGAGGGATGCAAGATGGACTTCGCCTTGTTCAAGGTAAGGCCCAGCTTGGCGAACAGCCTTGTGCATGCTACCATGGAAGTCCGAGTTGCTGACACTGATGGAGCCTTTATTAGCCAGTGATCCAGGAAAGTAAACACTTGATGTTGCTGCCTCCTTAGAAAGGCTGCTACCGGAGCCAGACATTTGGTTAATATCCTTGGAGCCGACTTCAGGCCAAATGGCAGTACCTTGAATTGGTAATGGCCTGCGGCTACAGTAAATCGTAGGTACTTTCTGTGGGATAGGTGGATGGGGACATGAAAATATGCATCCTGTAAGTCAAGAGTGGCCATGTAATCTTCTGGGTTTAGTAGTAACAAAATATCCTGCAGAGTGACCATGTGGAAAGATTGCTTTTTGAGGTAGGTATTGACAATCCTCAAATCTAGAATCGGTCACGATTGTCTGAAATTTTTTCGTACGAAGAAGAAACGGGAATAGAACCCCTTCCCTGACTGGAACGCAGGAACCAGTTCTACTGCTCCCTTGTGGAGCATGACAAGAACTTCTAAACGCAGGAGATGTAGGTGTTTCACCTCCTGTCGACCTGGCGGAGTGCATGGTGGAATTTGAAGAACCTCCAGGGTATGGCCGAACTGGATAAGGTTGAGGACCCATCGGTCCGTTGTTATTGCCACTGCTGAAATTGTGACAACATTTTTCCCACTAAGGTGACTTGTGAAGGGGTGGACAAAGAGGTAGCCGGAGCCTGGATATAGTCATTGGCAAAGTGAGGAATCTGTCCCCTGTCGCCCTGCTCTCCCTCTAAGGGCAGATCTCGAGTATGCCGCAGACTGTGGTTGCCGCTGAGAATAGTGCGGGTGATATGGCGGAGAAGAGGAGGTGTAATAGGGATACCAATATTGTTGATATCAACCTCTGTAGGATGGAAGACCTCTGCCTCCCCTAAAGGGTACTTTTCTGTATTGAAGCGAGCGTCCCCAATGACTTGGCAGTGTCGGTGTCTTTCTTTTTATCTTGGAGCGATTCATCAATATGCTTGCCAAATAAGGCCTATCTATCAAAGGGAAGGTTGAGGATTTTGTTTTGTACTTACTAATCCATCCTTGGCGGCGTAATAACGCTGCACCTCCTAGCGATCTAAACTCTGTAATGGCAATGTCCATCGCACAGTCGTTAACCTCCGAGGATACACCGTCCCCTTCCTGGAGGATCTTCCTTGCTTCCGTTTTACTGTCCTCAGGAAGCCAATCTATGTACGGTGCTAGATCGCACCACATCTGCCGATCATAGCGTCCTAAAACTGCGAGAACATTTGCTGCTATGACCCACCAGTGCTGACATTAAGAATCGCATGCCAGCATTATCCAGACACCTGCCTTCCTTATCTGGAGGTGTGGTAATTGAAGCCGAAGGATTTTTGCATTTCCTCTGTGCAGCCTGAGAGATTACAGAGTCAGGCTTTGGATGACCCACAAGGCAGGCAGGAGCTTCCTCTGGGGCTTTATATTTCTTTTCCAATCTAGATAGAACTGGAATCACTGTGGCTGGTGTTATCATTACTTTAAGTCCTCCCTCCCAAATGTAGCCCACAACTGGAATAGCCCTAACTGACTTTCTAAAAGGCTTTGTAAAGTCATATAGAAAGCATTTAGTTTAGGATGTCAGCATTAGCAAGTCAAATCGCTTGGCCGCTCTTTCAAGCAGTTTTGGAATCAACCAATGTCCTCTAGGGCGTATCAAAGGGCCCGGGAGTGGGCGAAGATGGAGTGGGTATGAGATAGTCGTCCCATTCCTGGTGTGGATCCCCAAGTTCTCAAGTTCTCCCTCCTCCTGGTCATCGTCTGTTGTTCCTGAATCTTGTTGAGGAACAGGTGGTGGTGATTTTGGGGATTTATTGACTGCAAATCTTGGCCCTGTGTGGGGTAGAAGGATTAGATTGTGCCTGTGGTGGCAGTGTAGACAGTTCAGAAGGAACAGATGCTGGTAGAAATCTTTTCCTGTAGTCCACCAGCATGAACTGCAGTCTGTTAATAATGACGCTGGCATGCAGACAGTGTCGTCCTGCTATTCCTGATGAGGAATATAATACTGTTGTTCCGTAGAGTTCTCCTCAAAGTCATCCTCTTGCACTTGACGTACAACTGTGATGGGCTATGATCATAGCCAAAAGGACCATTATCATGCCTTTTGCTTAGATATTGAAGACTGGTGGATCTTACAGCTCATCAACGACGACGACAAAGATTTTTTCGTAGACTGTGACGTAGACAATAATGCTTTCGTCGACAGGGGGAACAGAAGAAGGTATTTAAAAAAATGCCTGCCTTGAGGAGGTGATGGAGGCTCAGAACGTGCTTTTTTCGCTTTACTGTCCCCAGAGGAATGTCCTTTTCTCTCCTTGTCAGATTTGTGAGGAGATTTAGATGGACTATGCCTATAAGAGCCTTGAGGGTTCTTTTTGAAGGCTTTCTTTGGATGCTTGCTAGATGTATGAGCGTGAGGTGATCTCCCTCTCTTATGGGACCTCCTAGATGAGGAAGAGGTCGCCTCATCACTGTCCTCACTAGAATTTATCTCCTCTTGGGCTTTTAACTTTTGAAGCCAAATAAGGCGGCTCCCTTCACGATCTCTCAATGTGTTATTTGAAAGGGTACAACATACCTTACAATCCTTTGCCTTATGGTTAGTTTACAGGCAATAGATGCAGTCCTTGTGAAGGTCGTCCATTTGAAGCCTCTTCTTACAGCAGGTGGCACAGGCTCTAAAGAGATTCTTTTTCTCCTTGTCAGACATGATAGTCAAAAAAACCTGGAGAAATAATACTGAAGTAGATTGCACCAACAGTAGAAGATAGCCGATTCGAAGAAAAGGTTTGTATTCAAAACTTCTAAAGTAGCAGAATTGAAGAAGCTGAGCGGAGCTCAATGGAGACTCCATAGCACAACGTGCGGTAGAAAATCTGAGGGTCTGCAGGTTCTCTCAGAAGTTTTCTAGAGGTGAGAGGTCCATATTGGTTGAAAACATATTTGTGGTCTCTTTTACATAACAATGGAGATACGTTACAAAACTGAAATGGGCCTTGCCCTGGTTTCTGTCTGTATTGGCTTTGCATTGCTATTTTGATATACCGGGGACTCTCATCTCATTAACGGGGAATGATTCAAGCATGTGAATCTATGAAAGTTCCAATACTGCAGTAAGTATCCATATCCCGGATCCTTGGCATTCCATGGACAATAGGCGTGACCTTGTCCTGCCTTGCTTGAATAGGTAGTACATTGCGGTCGTGTTACCTCTGCAAACTAGTACAGATGAACTTTTCAGTCTTGGAAGAAAGGCTTAAAGTCTTAGGGCGAACAAAGCAAAGCAAGCACAAAGCATCCTGGGACCGGTTTCGGGGTAACACCCTTCATCAGCCAGGCTAGCTTGAATCCAGTGGCAAAGTAAGCAAGGGATGCACGTCTGGGCATACCTTGCCAACTTAGGGCAGGGTATGCCTAGACGTGGGTCCCTTGCTCACTTTGCCACTGGATTCAAGCTAGCCTGGCTGATGAGGGGTGTTACCCTGCAACCAGTTCCAGGATGCTTGTTTCCAGTTCAGGGAAGACCTGGTCTGGCAGTTCGGGCTGGACTGTTCCCATGAGGCACAGGGTCAAGGCTGATTTGCACATAGCTGGGTCTGAACTGAGGTGGCGAAGTGAGCTAAAGAACGATGGTGGATTCAACCCAGATCTGTGACTGGGGGAGAGTGTCTGAAAAGTTTCAGCACTCCGTCCATCATCTCCTTGTGTTTGCTTAAAGTCTTAGGGCTACTTTCCTTGACATTATAAGATTGATGCACATCTCAGTCTCTTGAGATATCCATTTTCCTTTGACTTCCCAAGTCCTGTAAATGTGTTTCCCAGACTTCTAGGAAAGTATCTTGGAAGGGCTTGCCCTCTACTCAGCAAGTCCAGCAGACATAAAACCATGTTCCAATCACATATACCAGCCAGAAATCCCTGCTCTGCAGCTGGCAATTGGTTGATCGTTCCCAGAGTCCACAGGAAGAAATGGGGAGGCCGATCCTTTTCAGTTGTGGCTGCAAGGCTGTGGAATAGTCTACCCCTCTATCTTACCGCCATAAAGCCACATCTTTCTTTTAGAAAGGCTTTAAAAATGTGGCTTTTTACACTTTAGCAAGACATAGGAGATTCTGGGATTCCTTTCTCCTCTCTTTCTCAGCTCCTGCCTAGCAGTCTAGTAAGACTACAGTGCCTTGATGCCCATGGCCAATTGTTGTGCTCTAGAAATTTCAAATCATCATCTGGGGTCATCACGAATTGAAGTGACAAGCTTAGGAATGTTAGGCCTAACAAGATATTGCTTTCCTACATCCACCAAGGTATGGCAATTTTCATTCTGGGAGTGATCTGTATGATGTCTTTGAAAGATCTTCGGCTTTGAGTCCACGGTTTGTCTAACTCCTCCTGAAATGGCCTCAAGCGGAAGTGACAGTAGGAAGACATCATACTCGTAATGATTGAAGACTCAAACCTAAACAGACTTTTTTTCAAGCGGTACGCGGCTAAGTTGGTTAGCTTCAGTGCCCTTTCTTTTGCAGGGAAGGCCTTGCACGCGGTTGTATCCAAAAACGTCGCAAAGAATAGTTCTTTTTCTGCTGGGTTGAAGGCAAGACTTCTCTCTGTTTAATGTGAGACCTAGATCTCTGAGCAATTCTATTGTGAGACAAAAGACCCTTTATGAGCCACTTCTCCAGGTATGGAAAAACTGATTTGAACCACTTGGAAGCTCTTTCTAACAGGGCATGAATGTCATCCAGAGGGGAACTAGTGGCCTGTAGCGTAGGCGGAGCCGAGAGTGGTGTAACATAATCATCCCATTCCGTTCCAGCATTAGCAAGTAAATCCTTAGTTAGCTAACCTTCCTCTGGTTCTTCATCATCAGAATAAATATCTTTGCTAGTGTTTTAGGTGAAGCAATCTGTTTTGATTGCAAACTTGGACTCTTTACGGAATGGACTAGACAAGGAGAACAAGAAGATGCAGTCTGTTGATGAGGAGGAGGACAGTTGTGGAAGTACAGGAGGAGCAGTTCACTCTGGAAACCTTTTGTAATAGTCTGAAAGCATGTGGTGGAGAGCTGTGACCAAGGCTGTTGGGTTCTGCATTATTGGCTTCTGCTATTGATCCTATTAATTAAAGGGATCATAAGAGTACTGTTCAGCAATTATACCTGTATCCAATTGCATCTGGTTGATCTAGGACTGTAAACTCTCTTGCTAAATTCTTGTCAACATCATCGTCCTGACATTTTACATGAAGTTGTGTGGGGCTGTATACAAGGCCAAAAAGACATTCATCTGCAGACTCGTTTGCATCCAACAAATGCATAGATGGTAGAGGAAAGACTTTGCTGGAGGAAGTGTGTTCCAGAAGGATAGGGTCTTGTATTTTCTTATACGCAATTAAAATAATGTTTGGCTGCTTCGCTGACGGCCAGTCAACGGTGTCATTGATAAAGGTTTTTTAAAGTTTGAAAAATGCTTTAGGCTCCGACAACAGAGACGTCGATGATGGTAAAGAAGTTGTTGCAGACAGTGTCAATACTGTAGATGGTATAGCTGTCGAAGTATTCGTCAATATTCATGACAAATAATCTCATAGTTGTTGAAGATGTTACCGTTTCTGCCGTCGACGGTTCCTTATACGACGTATATCTCATCGACAAGAGGTCTGTCGATATTTTCTTTGCATCCGAACTAGGAGCTAAAGAAGGAGTGGAAGGCTCTGACCTGGATTTTTCAAGTTTTATTGAAGACGACAAGTTTTACTTCTTCATAGGCTTTCCTACATTTAAGGCAGGACATTTCTCCACCTGCCTCTTTTCCTGGCCCTTTTGGATCGTCTTAGAGGGATCTTGAGAGGATTCCCTTTATGTATGGAGTTCTCTTTTGTGGTCTTTTTGTAAATAGATAATTTCTCCCCACCTTTATCTTCAGTGGATGAATCCTTCCTTGCCTTTATTTGTTTGAGCCAAATAAGTAACCTGCCCTCCCTGTCTTTGACAGTTTTGCTGAAAAACTACAGGAGTACTTACAGTCATGGCCTTATGTTTAAGGTGAAGGGGATAAAGGCTCTCCTTAAGGAAATCTTCAGAGTGAAGCCTAAGCTTTCCAAAGGAACTACAAGTCCTAAAAAGACCCTTATAAGGGGGCAGCTGATATTTTCCTGTCAGAATTTACAATAATAGTGAAGTCAGTTTTAGTAAAAGTAGAATTTGTAGTGGTCAAAAAATAGCTTCAGAGAAGATAAACTGAGTAGATCTCAGGGAGACTCCCTTCACATGTGCAGTAAGAAACCTGAGGTATGATGGCCTCTGAGGGGAAACGTGCTTCCTGAGCGGATCCTTACTGGATGAAATTTAGTTCTTCTTAAAATTAGGTGAATTTGTTTACAATGTCACTTATTTAAGCTTATTAAACAATGCTTTCATTTATTTAGCTTGTTATATTTACCATGGGATTCCAACCTCGATGGTGGAGAAGATTCAAGCATGTAAATCAATGAAAGATTTAATACCAGAGAACCTCCTCTAGAACAGTCGTAGAGTAGCAGACCAGGAGTCAATGATATTGCATGACTTTTAAATGTTTATGAGTAACAACTCAATTGCACCTTTTTCACTAGTGCCGTTCCACACCATTATGTCACTTGATTAAGTGATATAGATGCATGTTTTGTGATACTCACTTAAAATAAATGTACTTTATTTTACTAAATTATATTTGTGAACAGTCATAGCATGGCTATCATTTTAATGCCTTTAGCTGATGGTGACTGTTCACATTCTGTTCATGAGAGAAAATAGTAGCCTGAAAATAGACAAACCTTTTTTATTTACTTAAAGCTCGCATGTGCAACGAAGCAGTATATTTCTATTAGAATTAAATTAAATAAACCTTTAGTAACTGTACATCCCACGTAGAAGAGTGACAAACTTGATACAACAATTACAGCATGAGACGCCTGGTCATTTTTATTTTTTTATCAACACCTCTGGTAGAAAGTGTTGTATGACTATTAAGGGCCAATGGAAGAGAGTGCCAGAATGAGAGGCTTTCAAGGGACTTGCTGCCTGAACCTGAACTCCATCCAGGTACCAAGAACAACCACAACCTAGCTGACCAGAGCGATAATGTAGAAGATACACATACGAAGATTAGGGCTTGAAGGTAAAGTGTCTTAGAGATGCCACAAGAAGAGCTAGGCCCACTACACTGTTTATTCTACACAAAGCATTGCGCAATGGCAGAACATGCAGGGTAAGGCTCGCTCATACTGATGCACCATGTTCAGAATGCTGCAAATACCCAGAAACATATAGAAATATTCTGCTATGCGTTGATCTTTTCATATGTAGTCATCTTTCACAGACAAATAAGTGGCTTCTATAGGAAACCTCTACAGTTCACACCAGATTCTAAATCTGGTAACTCACTGCTGTGACATATCAAAAGTTGATAACAAACATGTTACCCACTGTTGCTACATCATTAAGACCTTACAGGCCAGGCTGACAGGGCTCATGGAGAGCCTGTCAGGGAAGTTCTGCTTGTCTGTTTTGACAGAAAGCACAGCTGCAGGAGAGGGAAAGACAGCAAGGAAGGTGGTGGGCTTGGTTAAAGGATGGCAAGTAAGGGATTTTATTTTAAATTGGGGACAGGATGGGAGGCCATGATTTGGATGGCTTACATAACATAGAATTATAGATGGGTAAAAAGTAAATTACAGGGAGGTTTTTAACCTTAGGGTTCCGAGTGATATCATAGGCACCTAGTGCTTCTATTTTGTTATCTATTTTAAATTACTCAGAACTCCTCGGTGAAAACCATTCCTATAAATCACTGTTACCCATCTGTAACTGTATGTGATGAGTGATTCAAAAAACATCAATTCTCTGCATGTCTGAAGCAAATAGATATCAAAATGTTACAGCAATATTACAGTATGAGAGACTATGTAATCAGCCTCTTTGGAAACAAATGGTGCAAAGAGTGGCTCTAAAATGTGCTTGCAATACAGTATTGCTTAGGGATACATCTGTACGTGTTTGAGCCATGGCAGAGGGCTTTGTGCTGATTAGGCTGTCTGCACTGGGGTTGTGATATTGAGGGCTCCGACATGCAGGTGACAGGAGCAGGCACTATGTACAGGCACTAATGCTAGCTTTTTCCTTACCACACATTGTCCAACGATAACGCTAATTTTGTACTGGAGCTCTTCTTTGTCTTGATATTGTTCAAGGGCCTGCAGTCCCGATTGGCTCACAAAGTCTCCAGACGCCTGTTTTTCAAACAACAAAATTAATTTCTTAGCAGAAGGTCTTTTTAGGATAATGTGCAATTTTGTCAGCCACACCCACACAAATATTGAATTATTATTTTCTTAGCCTTCATTGAGTATACAGTGCTAGCTTCACTACTGCCTATGTGCCTCAACCCTATACTGAGGTGACTACTACAATCACTTCTACAGCAATAGTTCATAGACTCTTTGTTAGGGCTGTTAGCAAGTGGGAGACATGCAAGGATAGTTTGTGGAAAGAACAGCAGACTACCGAAAGCCAGACAGAGTACTGGAACTGACTGTAACAAACCAGTACTTGATTAGCCAACATGGCCGTATTCAACCTTAGACCTGCAAACATGAGGGAAAAGGTTCTCTCAAAACCGGTTTTGCATAATGTAGCTTTTGACGTATTACCGCAACAGACCTCACTGCAGACTAAGGAGCTTATTTGAGAGGCTTATGCAGCCGGATTGTCACTTTTTTTGACGGGGCGGCGGCGCAAGCCTCTCAATCATATCTATGAGGCGATGCAAAGCCACTCTGCATGGCTGTGCATGGCCTCATGGATATGAAGTAAGACAAAGCAGCACAAGTAACTTCCTTGCCTTACTCTGCGTCAAGGAGGCATTCCATGGGCGTAGCGGTGTGTTTTCCCACGCAGCACCCATGGATTTTAAAACTGCCCCAGATTTACTTAATCACATAAACCTGAGGCAATGGTAAAACCTTACGCCTCCCTAGAGCAGGAGTAACAAGGAGAAATATTTCTCCTTGTTTTTTCCTCTTTCTGTGTGTGCTGCATTTTGCAGCACACACAGAAAGAGGAAAACGCCTCTTGGGATTGTTTTTGTGCAGGAAGGTACCCCTTTCTGCACAAAAACAATCCTGCCTGCTACGTAGGCACCCTTACATCATGGTGCAAGGGTGCCTATGTTCGGGCAAGGCAGTAAATTGTGTGCCAGCGAAAGGGGGAAAGGACAGGAATGCATCATATTTCATGAATATGTTGCATTCCTGCTCTTTCACATTGGCGTAGGGCAGCGCAGCAAGAAGACATGCAGTGCTGCCCTATGCCAATTCCTTATAAATGAGGCCCTAATTACTTGGAACTGCCCATCTCCCATTCTTTACATTTGTACCCTTACCCTGAACAACCAATGATTACTTGCACCTCTCTTCATTTTTCTCCCCTCTCTCTAGGGTCACAGGGAGGTCTCATGTGACGGGAGGTCACATAATAGCATTATATACAGTAAATATAAGTAAAGAGTGCAGCAAGCTAGTTATTTTTTTCCTTGAGGCAAATTACCATGTTAGCCAGTCGTGCCCCTCCTCTCACCATCTTTTATTTACTAATGTGCTTATTTTCCATTATTAACAATATTTTATATACTACCAAACTAGATAACCGAAATACACGCTCTTTGTATGTCTAGAATGAGGGACAGCAGGAAATTTATTTACCTGTAATATCAGTTCTCAATCACGGTCATTTTCATTAAATTTAGAAACTATCATTTGTCTTCCCATGCAGGACCAAAAAAGCAGAAATACGAATATTTAGGTCCAGAAGTCTTCAGTAGACCTCTAGAATGGTATTTTGCGTAATATTTCAAAACACTGAAAAGAAAAGCAAGTGTGCCACTTAAGTAGGCAGTGGAAGAGCTGTACGCAATGCAACAAATGGAAACATATCAATGTGGCAAGAACACAAGAGAAGCATATATACGGACACGGCTGACAAACTTGGGCAATAGTTTTGCGGCCAAGAAATAAGACAATAGAGTCTGGTAGGTTCTTAGTCTGGCATTCCATCCAGTTCTTTCTTTTATCACAGCACTGGAAGAACCTTCTTCGAGCAACTTAACAAAACTGCTACTTTTACATTCTGAGAAATGTAAAGTTGCTCTGCCGTAATAAAGAGATGACTATCCCCTAAATGAATAAATGCAAAAACAGTTGAAGTGAAGCCATGCTACTGTCAAGATGTGGTCAATTCTTGTCTTTGGTGAAGCCTATACTTAGTTCCTTAAACAACAGCATTAGAGGAGGAAAATCCAAAAGGGACATGATACACACTACTATGATAGCTAACGTGCAATAAGTTGTTGAAGCTAAGAAAAATATCTCGGTCTGCATTTTTTTGTGTGAAAATTTGAAGGCAATACCATAGGATAATTACAGTCACTTCAACTTAATCTAGGTCGGTGTCACTGTCTAAGCCACTAGTGGCCTGGTCCCCTTAGAAATTAATATTTTATCTACCAGACAGCAGCCCCTGCTTTCAGACTAATGCCAAACGGTTCTGTACTTTAAAGTAGTCAAATACAACCATCCCCTCTATGTGTTCTTTACCACCTTGCTCATACATTTTTGGTAGGGGGAAAAGTCAAATTTGTATCTGCACGTCTGACGCATGAACTACAGAGCATGAATAGTAACTCACTTACCAAAGCATACAATCAGTCACTAGTTCACACAAACCAAGTTGTTAGAAATATTAATAAAACTGCCTACGAGGCAGCAACACAGTCAATTACAGATACAATAGCAGAAAACAATTCAAAACAGAATGGATAGATTATTTAAAAGGGAGAGCAAAAAAACCTGAATATTTGTACAGGGACCAGTAAACCAAGAGTTAATATTGAATTAAATTATATGTGCTAAAGGAATAGAATGCAACAAAGGGGAGGAAAAACAATACATGGCAACCAAACTGGCCCAATCAAATGTACAACACCACTTTCTGGGAACACTTGTGAAAAAAAAACAGCTTTCACTGTCCGTAACAGTAAGAAATAGACTTTTTACTCTAGAAACCTGTAAAATAATTACGTCCACGAAAAATATTGAGTAAATTCAATCTCTTGAATGAACTCATTAAAAGACAACCAGTTGAGAGTGAGTAATAAAGGAGCGATGAAAAAGGCATTCAAAAACTGGAAGCAAAGACATTTTTGGCACAGATATAATACAGAGACCGACCAACACATACGTGTAATACGAAACTGGTTGAGAGTTCAATCAAACGTGCATTGATGGCTGAAATTACTAGAACAATCTTAGTCCTTAAAATAATTCATTCAGAAATAAAATGTCAGTAACGTACAGAAGTTCAGGTACCCAACAAACAAGGGCTACAACACAATCTAAGCCTGATGGCAAGCAAACCTGGACATAAACCTAAAAAGTGTGAAAATTACAGTAATGCAGAAATTGTTTCCGGGCAGGACATAAACAAAGTCAAGCACTCATTTAATGGCAACCGGAGACTAAGAAAAAGTGCTTCAAGAAGTTTTGAACTGGCAACGACAAAAACACTTACGGGAAAAGGCATTTGTTAAGTCTATGGCAACAACAAATAGAATAATTCTTACGGTCTGAAAAACTGATGCTAAATTATTTCACAGAGTGAGAATGCATAATAAAACATTTCCCCAACAAATCCTTGTGCGGCCACTTCTACAAAATAAGCTTTATTTATTCACAGAAATTGCCCAAATCTTGGATGATTCACAGAGATATTTGTCCTGTAAGCTTAATGTCCATTTGAAGCAAAATGAAACTATTCTTTCTACTCACTGACTCTAAAAAAAAAAACAGTAGACCTTACAAAGAATGGCTACAATACAATCTCACAGCTACCATTTCCACTGCAGCAGCACTCTCAAGGAATCCTCACTAAGAAACTAGAAGTCGAAAGATTTATAGATACTGTGACACTTTCTTCCACTAACCCGGTTATGTAGATATTTAAGACACCTCCTCACATGCTTCGAGGAATGAAAGTATCTACTAGAAATCCTGAAGAATGGAACGAAAACTCCAGAGAGACAGGCATAAAAAGGTCACAAGACCGTGATGTTGGTCTATGACAGTCTCTGCAAAATGGTGCATAAAATGGAGCGTTTAAAATTGCCTGCAAATAGAAAAAAATCAATACTGGAGAGACCGATAATCAATTTACATTCAACATATTTATTTCGGTGACACTTGCCTTACTGACCATGCAAATATGGGATGCTCTATTGTATTCCGTCATTTATTTGTGGCAAGACTAAACATGTGCCCTCATCCTTTATCTCCATCCTTTCTTTACCCTATTTCTCAACCTCCAAATGTGTCTCACCACTTAGCCCCTAATCATCATCTCATTAATGTTACCCCACATTCCAAGTTTGAATGTTGAAACTCTGCTCTCCCTACCTGTGTTCTTTTCTTCATTAGTCACCACTCTCTCTCCACTGATTTGGTTTCGCTCGTGGTCTAGAGAGCCACCCTGCTTCATTGTTCCCACCCATCTCTGTTCCCATTTCCCACTCTTCCCTGTGCAGGAACTCTGTCAGTCTGTTTTCAGAATGCATGTGGACGTACAGCAGTGTCTTAGCATTGGTCCTCTCAAACCATTTGAAGGCATTCACAACCAATGACCATCAATTGCTTCTGTATAGACCTATTTGCGCCTGAATCTGAGACGCTGCACTATCTGAATAAAACCAGTTTTTCTTTTTTTAACAGACTACTGTCAGAGTGCAGCTATTCCACTGTTTAAATCTAGCAAAGTCCTTGCATGTGCGTCTCCTAAAGGGTCCGTTGTATCTCCTCTTTTTTATATTTATCTTTCCTCTCCGATCTTTGTGGTACAATCCTCATGACAAAACAAAACCCAGATTTTTCTGAAGGCAGTTTATGGTCTGGTTTCAGGGTCTGAGTGCTACTGCAGAAAAAGTTCAAGTGTGCCCATGAGCAGATGTGGTAATAACCAACTCAAGAAGAACTGAACCAAGATCAAAATTCTTAGGGTTATTACTATATTAATTGGTAACTAAGCTCTAATGAAGGGTATTAAAACAAATAAAATATAGACTCCAAATATTACTTATACCACATCCATAATCCTCTAGAAACTTCCTGTATGCCTTGTGGTCTCATGTCAGCATGCTCTTTATTTCCTAAACATATTATAGCAATGCATACCTACTGGAGACTGAAGGACCATTTGTTTTATTTCCCAACAGACACCATTTCCCTTAGCACCTTATTTTTCTGCCTGCTTCTCCCTAATCAAAAAGAACTTGCATACTTTTTGCATCATAAAATATCTCCTTCGCCCTGTGCTAAGACCTGCACCTTAGGCAGTGCACCCCCAGCCACCATTTTGTGTTAACAAGTCAGTGAAACCAGCCCCCTGCGCCCCCCCCCCCCCCCCCCAACAGGCATATTCTACATCAGAGGGTGCTCTGAGACATCAATAATCTGCTGTGAGCTTTTTTAAACTGTGTTTAGGAGGGACTGTGAACTTCGTTTTTTGGCCAGGAGAGGGAGTAAAGTTCTATAAAAACAGTATTGTTAGAGGACAAGTTTGTTATGCCCTTACTTGCAGAAGTCCAAAGTGTGGATTGAGCTTGTCTGTCTGCTAGGAGATTTCTGAATAGAGGAGCAGCTTCCAACTCCCTGGCCAGCAAACCTTGTATGAGGTCGCTGGGACCTTATATAGTCTGCTATTGGTTGGTACAGGTGTACACTGATTGGAGGTTGTATCCGGTGTTTCTAATGGATTAGGTTTAGTGTCTTCATTGGTTGGGTATTTGAGGGTTCTAATTGATTTCTGGGTCTGTGACTCAATCTATGTAGGGTTGGGACTAGGGATAGGGCTTTAATTGGAAGTAGTGATTAGGGCTTCTGGTGTGATTGGTTGCTGGACTAGGTGTGGGACTAAGAGTAGGGTTAGGCTTTCTATTGGAAGTAGGGACTAGGGCTTCCTGTGCCATTGGTTGCTTGGATTTGGGCTGGGACAACTGGTAGGACTAGGGCCTCTATTGGATGTAGAGATCAGGGTTTTTTAAACTGATTGGTTGCTTGGACTAGGGCTAAGATTGGCTGTAAGGACCTGGTCTCCTATTGGTTCTAAATTTTAAGGCTAGTGTTATAATTGGATAGTGTTAGAGCTAGGGTTCCCATTGGCTGAAGGGGTCACCTGATTAATAGGGCTATAAAAGGCCAAGCCTTAGGGCGTCTCAGCCCGGGCGTCGAGACTAAGGGCGGAGGACAAGGGTAGTTGCCTGCTTGAGCCTGTTAAGGGAGGAGAGGACAAGGGCAGTTGCCTGTTTGAGCCTGGTCAGGACCAGTGCCAGAAATGCTGCCCATTTTCCCCATTCGGTAATAACCAGCACAAACCATCCACAAACATAGTAACACACTCACACCAAATTTACACCACACAAAACCCTATGCACAAATCAATGTACCAGCATACGCTACAAAACCAAATCTATACACCATTCTATCCCAACTACCACACATACCCACCATCACCTACAAACAGTACACTATTCTATACCACTAACCAATCCACTCATCACTAACGAACAAGTTACTTACCTTCAGTAACTATTTATCTGTAAGAAACATTAGTTAGATAGAATATCCCCAGGCGTCAGGCTGGATCCGGAAAGATTTTTCATCAGCAATACCCTTGCGCGTCGCTAGGCATCATCTGTGGCTCCGCGTCCGTCGTCGCAATCGCTGGGATGACATCGGAGTACTTAGACGCTGAGGAACTTCGATTTTTGATTGTGATCGTATCGACCCGCCATTTTGTGCTCCGCCGCCATTTTGTGTTGCCATCACTCAGGCAGCATGGCGAACAAAGTCTCTTCCGCTTTTTCTGCAGCTTCGTGTCGAAATAACCCTTCTGCCTCTATTTGCAAAGCTGGTGTTAGGTCTGGCCGAGTACACTAATCCCTGTCTGGTTTTTCTAATCCCCGTCTCAACTATCTGTTGGTTCACACTATTCTTTTCTGACTTTATCTTATCGTCTGGCCTTCACTGTCCTCTGCTAGCATTCTCTCGTTTCACAACTGTCCTCCAACATACACAAATGTATCTCGCCACCTGCAAGTTAGTTACGAATCCGTTAATGAATTAGTTTAAGGGAGGGGTGACAAACATAGTTGGAGGAGAGGTTTCTTCGAGTCATCTGACACTTTGTTTTCAAACCTTTCCTATTGGTTCTGTCCTGTTTTTCAACTTTTCTTATTGGCTCTTCCTTGTATATTCTGGGTGTGTATTTGGTTAATGTATATGTTACCTATATGGTAAAAAAGATTGTGCGCCACGGAGTGAAGTGGCAGTCTCCTGAGAACCTACCTTGTGTACTTCTGGGATAACTGTACTAGCTGCAGCTAATAAATCTGATCTTCTAACGCCTAACAGAGTGTCCCGTGTCTCTGTGTAGCTGACCAGGAGATTAAGGCGTACCCTGCGCCGCCAGGCCCAAAAGGTTCTGGTTCTTCAACTGGCGCCCAACGTAGGGCGGCTTCAGTGGTACCGGTTCTGCCTGAAGGTCGTGAGGAACCCCGGAGGATTCGCGAGCCACGTCAAGCGACCCCTGTATGTCGAAAGTGGTCCGAAGGTCTTTTGCAGCGCTGTTACTCCTTCCTGACGGCTACTGAAGACCGCTGCCCTGACTGCCGCCCTGCCTTGGCCCTTCCTTTGGTGATGTATGGTAAGGCGAGACGATAGACGGGCCTCTGTTGGCGTGAGAAGACTTCCTTAGTTAAGTATTTGGTGGGTCGCTCCCACAATTTTGTTTCTTAGTTGTTTTCTCTTGGTCCTTAGAATCGACTATTGCAATAGCCGAAGCCGAGGGGTAAGTGCATTTGTGCTGCGTAAACTGAGTTTTACCCCCTTGAAGTTTGTGAACAGTCCGGTGATATCACGAGATGCCTGGTCTGACTAAGTTTGGAAAATTTTGTTGCTTTGGATGTAATAGGGATTCCCGGCCTGAGGACTCTTGTCCGATTCCTTCAGTTGGAACTCCCACATATGAGCTCTATTCAAAACATGGTATTGGCCCCATTGCCTTTAACGAGGCATGGACCCGATACACAAAGAAAGATGGTGTTCTAAAATGGTAGCTTTGAGCCTGATGTGCTAGATCATTTAGAAGCAGTTCTATTCAAAAGAAAAGCCCGGCCGGCAATGTTTGACTCTTTCCGCCTTTGGCGTAAGGAAGCCAAACAGAAACAAAATTAAGCAAGCAAAACGAGATAGAAAAGCGCAGGGCATGACAACTATACAGGCTGCCCAACAATTTAAGGATGATGAAATTGATAATGCGACTGAAATTTCAGAAAGACAGCATCGTATGGCGATAGATAAATGCTATCCGGTATTGCCTGTTTCCCCTTCCGATAATAAGAAAGATTTAGAAGAAGATCCCTTAATGTCCCATTTATTGAGATTGCCTCCGCCCTATGCACAAGGTGCCAATGCACCCCAATTGTTACAGCTTGTTCAGCCGCCAGCGGTACCTCCGCCTGTTCCGGCTCTTCCGCATTTGCCTCCTCCAGTATTACCGCCTCTGCCAGTTTTACCATTAACTGCGACTTCCCTGCCCTCATCTCCTGATCTTCGATCTCCTTTGCCTTCTGCACCTCCTGCAATTATCAGTTCTCCGACTGTTAGTTCACCTAATACTTTGTCTCCAATTCTCATGTCCAATTCTCCGTCCATGCGTAAGCGGCTTACTGACACTGTCACTGGTATTCTATCTCCTTTCTTTGAAGCTTTAAATGTGTCTCCGGCTTTTGCTCGAAGACAATCTCGTAGTCAGTTCCCAGATTCTGAAGAACGAGAGAGGTTGGAATCTCTTGCACATAAATGGATTAAAAAGGGTCCCCAATACAGTGTACTTGATATCATGCCTACCTTCTCACAATGGAATGTACCCACACAAAAGATATGTTTTCGATGTAATGTGTGATACTCTCATTAAAGAATGGGAGGATGTGAATTTAAATTCGGTTCCTCAGGGTCTGTTGGATGTTCAGGCTGACTTTGATAAAGGACTTATTGTGGGTTATAAAGTCGAAAATGCTGTAAGGACACTTATTTCCTTTAGAAACTTATTAACCTCTCAGACTTTCTTTGATACTGATCCGTCGGTTAGACTGACACTGAAAAATTATCCCATGAGAGAGGTTCCTCCAGTATGGAAGGAAGAGGTTGCAGCAGTAGGTAATAATCCAGCTATTCCCGCTCATTTTCAGCATATATGGGTACATGTACCCTGGAAGAGATCTGAAGTTTTGTCCCTTAAACAGACTATACCGGATCCTCGTAAAAACCCTGCAGGTTATTATAAAGAATTATCACAGACAGTTGATGCTTGCATCATGAACCTAGCTGATATTGATATGTTGATGGGAAATGTAGTTCCACAGACAATATGGGCTAAGATTCGTAAAGAGAATCACGCTCAGGAATTAGGTGCTAATTGGGATGTCATAACTGCTACAGATAGAGACCAAGTGGGTGGTGCAAAGCCTGATGCTTTGATTTCAGAACTCCCTGGTAGGATTATTACATTAATGAAAACGATGATGCCTGCATTGAGAGTTAATTGGGATAAACTAGCGGCATGCAAACAAAAGAAAGATGAAAGTGTCTCTTATTTCTTTACTCGTTTCGAGGAGACATTTATTGATCACAGTGGTCAAGATATGGCTACAGAGGGTGGACAGCGATTATTTGTGGACAAATTCGTATTTAATTTGCTCCCGAGCTGTCACACAAATTGAAAGACTCTGAAAGTTCATGGGCTGTCTCTTCTTCTGCCCTGATATTGGCTACTGCACAATATTACGAAAACAGAGAAAGAAGAAAAAGAAAAGCAAGAGAAAAAGACGAAAGAATTAAAAACGAAGATTCTCTTGCAACAAGCTTATCCTCCTCGTCATGCTCAGCCTCAATTTCAACAGCCTCCGCAGTTTCAGAGGTTGTATCAAAAACCTGAGCCATACATTCCGCGACCTTTGTTAGGACCTAATCAATGTGCCTATTGTAGAGAGGAGGGTCATTTTAAGAATAGTTGTCCGGTTTTATTGCAGCGCAATGGAGCATTATCTGCTCCACGAGGTCGTGCTGGCCTCCAGTCAGCAACTAGAGGTCGAGGTGTGTTGACTCAAGAACAGCGTGCCCTTCCTTCTCCCAATTCCATGAACTACTTTGATCAGCAAAATGTTAGGTCTACTCAGTACTACAATGAAGATCATTATATTGAAAGCGAGAATGAAAGTCTTCATGCTAACTAGGACAGCCATGGACAAAGTAAGGGAGTTGTGTCGGTTCCAGTAGATCAGAGTGGTTCTTATGTTAACGTCACTACAATGGGTGTTTTAGAGCCATTTCTTCTAGATACTGGGGCGATGAGAAGTTCTATCATTCATTCTAAACTCCCTGGGGCACCTTTGTCTGGCTTAACAAATGTTTCTGTAGGATTTTCTGGCGCCCCTGTTCGCAATCCGGTTTCTTGCCCTTTGCCTATTTCAATTGGCCCTTATGATTTGGAAGCTCCACTTCTTTTGACGAATGGTTGCGGTGAGAATCTGTTGGGTTTGGACCTATTGAAAAGAATGCATGCTACGATATATTGTTCTCCTTCTGGTGTACATCTTACTTTAGGACAGAAACTGATTTCTCCAATGTATTTGTCCAAAGATCAGTTTCTACCTGAATTACTTTCTCTTCCGGCAACGCTTTGGGCTATAGGTCCGAACGATGTGGGCTGTCTTGAGATTCCACCTTATGTTGTCACTCTTAAGCCCAATGTTGAATTGCCGCGTATTCCGCAGTATAGAATTTCCACTGAAGGTGAAAAAGCGCTTTTGGAAATCATTCATGATTTGATTCAGAAGGGTGTGGTTGAGGAAACGAGGGGAAACACATGCAATAGTTCTATTCTTCCTGTTCTTAAACGTACTGATCCTTCTCAGCCACCTGTATATCGTTTCGTAATTGATCTTCGGGAGGTAAACAAAATTGTTGTACCACAATTTCCTGTTGTTCCAGATATCACTGCTCTGTTGACAATGATACCTTCCACAGCGACTTGGTTCTCTGTTATCGATCTAAAGAATGCTTTCTTTAGTATTCCTATTGCAGAAGAGAGTAGGGACATTTTTGGCTTCTCTCTTGGAGGCCGAAGCTTCCGGTTTAAGCACGCACCTCAGGGCTATTGTGAAAGTCCCTCCATTTACAGCCAGGCTTTAAAATGTCATCTTGATGCTTTTCATTTGCCGTCTGGTGTTGCTCTTATACAATACATGGATGACTTGTTAATCGCTGCTGATTCAGAAAATATTTGTAAAAATGTGAATGTTGCATTGTTACGCCATTCGTTTAATCTGAATCATAAGGTTTCACCTTCCAAACTACAATATGTCCGTCGAGAGGTTACCTACTTGGGTCATCTCCTATCAAAGGAGGGACGACGATTAACCCCAGAACGAATTCTGGCGATTGCGCAAATGTCTGTGCCATCCACACAAAGGGAGGTACGTGCATTTCTGGGTATTACTTCTTATTGTAGGCAGTGGATCCCTAACTTCTATCTGTTGGCCAAGCCTCTGTTGGCACTTACTTTGAAAGATACGCCTCAGCCCCTTCCTTGGACTAACGAGTGTCAAAGGAGTTTTACTGACTTACACGCTGCTCTGTGTTCTGCTCCTGTACTGGGTACTCCTGATTACAGTAAGCCTTTTACGCTCTATGTTCACGAGAGAGATGGTTGTGCGTTGTCAGTTTTAACACAGCAATTTGGAGACAAACAGCAGCCATGTGCCTATTTTTCAGCTACATTAGACCCAGTAGCTAAAGCACTGCCTAGTTGTCTCAAAGCGACTGCAGCAGCAGCAGTGTTGGATAACACTCTCAATGTCATGGTGCCGCATGCAGTGGATACCTTACTAAACAGTGCTCGTCTAACTGGATACGAGCTGACGCTTTTGTCTAGTCACGTACACATCAAACAATGTAATACCTTAAATCCAGCTACTCTGTTGCCCCTTCCAGATGAGAAAGGTGTCGAGGAACAACAGGATTGTTTCTTTCGTACTGAGGAAGAGACAAAAGGAAGAATAGACTTGAAAGACACACCACTAGAGAATCCGGATGGAACTCTATGGGTAGATGGTTCTTGCTTTAAAATGCCTAATGGAGATACAGTTTTAGCCTATGCTGTAACTACTTTACATACAGTTGTGGAAACAGCACGTATCAGATACAGTTCAGCTCAAGCAGCAGAACTGATAGCTTTAACGAGAGCATGTATATTGTCAAAAGGGAAAAGAGTGAACGTGTACACCGACAGTCAATATGCCTTTGGTGTAGCGTTCAACTTTGGGCGTCTTTGGAAGGAAAGGGGATTCCTCACTTCACATGGCTCTAAAATACAACATGGTCAGTTAGTGACTGATCTTCTTGAATCACTTGCCTTACCCACCCAAATAGCGATTGTGAAGTGTAGTGCACACAAAAAGATTACAGATGATGTTGGCCGAGGAAATGCGTTTGCAGACGAAGTAGCGAAAAAGACAGCGAGAGACACTACAAGTCGAATGTATATGGCAGGTCCTGCAAATTGGGTCAGAGAGAGAGGAATGTACGAGAATACAGTACAAAGTGTAAAATCGATTCAGAAAGAGGCTACAGAGAAGGAATTAAGTAGGTGGAAAGACAGTATGGGAATGTTAGATGAGATGGGTTGTTGGGTGGAATTATCTGAACACCAACGTTGGCTGTTACCAGATGCCTATGTACTCCAGTGGTTACTATGGCACATGGTCCAGCCCACTTAAGTGCAAAAGGTATATGCAAGCTTCTGGCTCCAGTGTGGCAAAGCGAAGGAATCCCAAAATGCGCAGACAATGTAGTGAAACATTGTATTGTTTGTTTAATATACAATCCGGGAAAGGGAACCCCAACTACAGCGGGTCACTTTGCTCCTCCGACATATCCATTTGAGGTGTTGCAGATCGATTACATACACATGGAACGATGCAACAATCTCAAATACGTTCTGGTGGTAGTATGCGCCTTTTCAAGATGGATAGAAGCATACCATGTAAAAGACAACACAGCCTTATCCACAGCTAAAGCTTTACTAAAAGAATTTTTCCCCAGGTTTGGTTTGCCGCGCCTTGTCTGGAGTGACAATGGGAGCGAATTTGTGGGCCAAGTCATGCAAAAGGTTTGTGCGGGTCTTGGTATCAAGCAAAAGTTCCATGCGGCAAATCATCCACAGTCAGCGGGTTTAGTAGAATGCTACAACGGTACACTAAAAATAAAACTAGCGAAAGTTCAGGCTAGTACAGGACTCAAATCGGCCTGATGCTTTACCATTGGCCCTTCTATCCACCAGAACTGCAGTACACTCTCGTTTGGGAAGTGGTTTTTAGACGACTGGCTAATGTATGAGGCATCCCTCGCCCTAAGAAATACTCAGACTTGCCATATCCAATGTTGATTGACTACTTGCATGATCTTACAACTAAATTGCGTGTTCTCCATCAACAGGTTCAGAGTGCTTTACCGGAGGCTTCCACCGACCCAGGTCATTCCATCCGACCAGGTGACTGGGTCTGCACCAAGAATTTCCAAAGGACAAGAAATTTGGAGCCCAGGTGGAGGGAGCCTTGTTTGGTGCTTTTGACAACGAGAACAGCAGTCAAAGTCGAGGGAAAGAAAAATTGGATTCACGGCGTGCAATGTAAGAAAGTGCCTTTGCCTTTACCTTACGATCAATGGGTGCGTAGGGGCATTGGTGACTCTGAGAGTGAGAAGGTTCCACGATTCGTGCCCCTTAGCGATGCACGCCTGAATGGGACACTGTCTGAGAAAGAGGACGACGACATTCTGCAGGAAGCGATAACACCGCATCGTCGCTTGGATACGACAAATCCACGAACATTGTTCCGAGACCAGACTGTACCAAATAAAGAACATTATAATTTGAGACCTAGACCAAAGAACACTTAAGATTTTTTTCTCTCTTGTGTAGTATTCTGTCCCGGTTGCAGGGTCACGGTAGGAGTCTTGATTGTGACCTGAGTAGTGGCAATAGGCCTGCAGGACTTGCAGTGTCATGGGACGGCAGATAATCATAATTGAGTGATCGAGGAAGATTGCCGTGAGCATCCATTAGAAAGATGGAAACTACACTAGGCAAAAGAGAGAGAAAGGATGAACTGAAGAAAGAATCCTGTAAATTAATGTATAGTCGTTTCAATATAACATTATGTATTATTATATTATTGTGTATCCTTTTGGCGTTTATAGGTTGGATTATTTATGCTCTGCAGCAAAAAGTTGTCTCTCCTTCTTCCTCTTCGTCTTCTTCTACTGTCTCTCCACATCTATTTCATACCCTTCCTCAACATGAACTCATTAGAAGAACTGAATATTATAACAATTCCTTTGTCCAGTTATTACATCAACACCAGTTAGTGGTCAATACAACTGACTGTTGGGTGTGTGGACTTATGCCACATACCGCAGAAAAAAAGGAATGCCATATTTAGTTCTCCCGTTTTCTTATGAGGGTTCTGCTTGGGCCTATTTTGTTATTTTCTCCAATGCCTACCAAAGCAAATTCAAACGATTCATTAGTCCATATATTGGTGGTCCAGATTTTAGTCATAGCTCATTAATAAAGGGAATGGTAGCTATGGCTAAAAGCATGGAAAATAGTAAGATTTCCATTGATGAAAGGAAAGCGTATACAAACTGGAACGTCACCCATTATGTCACTAGCCTTAGTGATAAGGTTAAACAAAGAAAATCTCCACCAATTTGGACTATTCCTCATCAGGGAAATTTCTGTCTGCAAATAAATGATCGGTCTTCTGACACCATACAAAGAAACAACTGTTCCCACACATACGTTTATTCCTCTCAGAACTCACCTCCTCTAGTGCCATTTCAAGGCACGTATTTTATCTGCCACAATAGGGCTTACACGTGGTTGCCAACGGGTCTTTCTGGTACCTGCTATATAGCTTTCCTTCTTCCCCCTACATACACCGCTTCTGCAAACTATCATCGGAACAGATATGGCAGAGGGATTATTGATTCGAAAGACACAGCAGGACAAGAGGGAGGAGATTTCCTCAAAGGATTTCTTCCTTTTTGGGGTCCAATGGCCAACAGCAGAAATATAAGGCAACTGGTCTGTGTCGTAGAGACCACAATAGACATCACTGTAGGAGCCTTAAGTAATATCACGGCAGAACTACAGGCGGACCGTCTTATGACCTTACAAAATCGAGTTGCCTTAGATTTTGTTCTTGCAGATCGTGGTGGAGTGTGCAAATTGATCGGGTCAAGTTGCTGTATTTTCATACCTAATGACGCTCCAACAGTATACCAAGCTATCTCCAAGTTGCATATAATCTCGGAGTCGATTCATCAGGACGAAGGAGATTGGTCCTTTTCGGAGTGGTTTTGGGGACTACTGTCCAAATGGGGTTGGAAAGCATTGACATTCCTTGGAATAGGTTTGACCATTATTTTCTCTTGTTGCCTTTGTATGCACTGTGGTCCCGCCATCTGTGACCTTTGTGCTACTATGTGCATCCCTAAACCCAAATCACCAAGAACAGAAAACATAAGAATGATGTTACAGCAACAGCTCGATGACCTCATGGCTATCGACGTTGACTCAGATTAACATGAGTCTATCTTGCCTGAGTTCTGGCAAAAGGAGGGTCTGAGGAACTTCGATTTTTGATTGTGATCGTATCGACCCGCCATTTTGTGCTCCGCCGCCATTTTGTGTTGCCATCACTCAGGCAGCACGGCAAACAAAGTCTATTCCGCTTTTTCTGCAGCTTCGTGTCGAAATAACCCTTCTGCCTCTATTTGCAAAGCTGGTGTTAGGTCTGGCCGAGTACACTAATCCCTGTCTGGTTTTTCAAATCCCCGTCTCAACTATCTGTTGGTTCACACTATTCTTTTCTGAGTTTATCTTATCGTCTGGCCTTCACTGTCCTCTGCTAGCATTCTCTCGTTTCACAACTGTCCTCCAACACACACAAATGTATCTCGCCACCTGCAAGTTAGTTACGAATCCGTTAATGAATTAGTTTAAGGGAGGGGTGACAAACATAGTTGGAGGAGAGGTTTCTTCGAGTCATCTGACACTTTGTTTTCAAACCTTTCCTATTGGTTCTGTCCTGTTTTTCAACTTTTCTTATTGGCTCTTCCTTGTATATTCTGGGTGTGTATTTGGTTAATGTATATGTTACCTATATGGTATAAAAGATTGTGCGCCACAGTGTGAAGTGGCAGTCTCCTGAGAATCTACCTTGTGTACTTCTGGGATAACTGTACTAGCTGCAGCCAATAAATCTGATCTTCTAACGCCTAACAGAGTGTCCCGTGTCTCTGAGCAGGAGAACCCAGGAGATTAAGGCGTACCCTGCGCCGCCAGGCCCAAAAGGTTCTGGTTCTTCAACGCCGCCCTCGCGCGCGGACGTCAGATCTTGTACATAGCTTTCCGCGCCAGGAACACAGAGCCATGCAAAAGACCAACACTGGTGCCAAAAAATTCTAGGGCCCTGAAAGGGATGACCTCAACCCTAGATATTTGTTTGCAGAACGGGGAGGATGGGTGGAGCGGTGAGGAATCTAACTAACTAATGTTTCTTACAGATATATCGTTACCGAAGGTAAGTAACTTGTTCATCTGAAAGAAACACGTTAGTTAGATTTCTCACCTTAGAATAGATACCCCAGCAATACCAACCCCGGTGGTGGTCCTGCGAACCAAGATCACACCAGAAAGTCCTGGAGAACAGAACGGCCAAAGAAGCCGTCTCTCCGGACTTGGCTGTCCAGGCAATAGTGTTTGGCAAACGTGTGCAGCGAGGCCCACGTTGCTGCCTGACAGATGTCCTGCAAGGGGACTACCCGGCCCAGGGCAGTGGTCGCCGCTGTGGCCCGAGTGGAATGCGCCCTCAGCCCTACAGGAGGTTCCTTTTTAGCTAAGGAGTAACAGGCCTTGATACACAAAACGACCCACCGAGAGATGGTTTGTTTGTGCACCGCCCGCCCCTTCTTAGCGCCCACGTTGCCAACAAAGAGTTGGTCGTCCACCCGGAACTGTTTGGTGCGGTCCAGATAGAAAGACAGTGCCCTCTTTGGGTCCAGACGGTGGAGCCTCTCTTCCTCTTTCGAAGGATGCGGAGGCAGAAAGAAGGTGGGCAGAGTAACAGACTGTCCGATGTGAAAGGCAGTTACCACTTTAGGGAGAAAGGAAGGACAAGTCCTGAGAATAACTTTGTCCGGATGGACAGAAAGAAAAGGAGGCTTAGAAGAGAGAGCCTGGAGCTCACTCACCCGTCTAGCAGAGGTGAAGGCAACCAGGAAAGCAGTCTTAAGAGTGAGAAGGCGAAGGGGACAATTATGAAGTGGCTCGAAGGGAGCGCACATCAGAAAGGTCAAAACAAGTTTCAAATCCCACTGAGGCATTACGAAAGGGACAGGAGGAAACATGTGAGTAATGCCTTTTAAGAATCTATTTACAACAGGGGTTTGAAAAGAGGAGGCTGATCAGGAAGCCGTAAGAAAACAGAAATAGCTGAAAGATAACCCTGGAGGGTGCCCAGAGCAGAGCCCTGCTGGGCCAAGGAAATAAGAAAGAGGAGAACCTTAGAAAGAGGGATGGAAAGGGGATCCACAGCCTCTGCTGTGCACCATGCCACAAATTTGTTCCACCTGCAGGCGTATACCAATTTTGTGGAGGGACGCCTGGCTGCCAGAATAATATTACAGACTTCAGGAGGCAAGTCAAATGGCATCAACTGCCACCGCTCAATCTCCACACATGGAGGTGGAGGCTGGACAGGTTCGGGTGGAGGACCGTCCCCTGCTGCTGCGACAGAAGGTCCTCCTGAAGAGACAGTCGTATCGGGGGATCAATCGACAGACTGAGTAGCTTGGGATACCAGTATCTTCGTGCCCAATCCGGAGCCACCAAGATGGCTTGTGCCCAGTCGTGCCTGATCTTCTTCAGCACTCTGGGCAGAAGTGGTATAGGCGGAAAGGCGTACAACAGACCGCAACTCCACTCGCGACGAAAGGCGTCCCCGAGCAAGTGCCGCCTTGGAAACTCCAACGCGCAGAACTGCTGACATTGCGCGTTCTCTTCGGTGGCGAATAGATCTAACCAAGGCTCTCCCTACTGCCGAAAGAGGCCTTGCACCACGTCCGAGTTTAGACGCCATTCATGATCCATCATGCACCGGCGGCTGAGTTCGTCTGCTCTGGCATTCAGAGAGCCCGCCAGATGTTGAACCACCAGGGTGATGCCCCGATGTTCCAGCCATGTCCAGAGACGCAGAGCCTCGTGACAAAGGGTCCACGACCCGACCCCGCCTTGTTTGTTGCAATACCACATGGTGGTGGTGTTGTCCGTGAACAACTGCACTACACTTCGCCGGACAGAGGGAAGGAATGCCTTCAGTGCAAGTCGGATCGCCCTCATCTCCAGAAGGTTGATATGGAGCCGGGACTCCGCCGGAGACCAGAGGCCCCTGATCTCCGCTTCTCCCATGTGGCCCCCCCATCCCAGGAGGGACGCATCCGTCACTACCACATGCTCCGGTTGGGGTAGGGAGAGGGATCTGCCACTGACCCAATCGTGGTCCGTGAGCCACCACTGCAACTGTCTTGCAGTGCCCTCCGAGATCAGGAAGTGGTCGGAAAGGTTGCCCCGATGCTGGGCCCACTGAAACTTCAGGTCCCACTGCAGAGCCTGCATTCGCCATCTGGCATGATGCACCAACAGGATGCAGGAGGCCATCAGACCCAGAAGCCGCAACACCAACCTGACCGAAACCCAGGATAGAGGCCGAAAGATGGGAACCAGAGCCTGAATATCCCAGACTCGCTGTTCCGGAGGATAGGCCCGGAACTGCGCCGAGTCCAGAACCACTCCGATGAAAAGGAGCTTGTGGGAGGGACTCAGAGGCGACTTCGGCACATTGATGGAGAACCCCATCAAATGTAAGAGGTCGGCCGTACTCTGGAGGTGGGAGACGACTGCCTGGGGCGAGCCCGCCTTCAGCAACCAGTCGTCGAGATAGGGGAAGACTGGAACCCCCAATCTGCGCAGATGAGCTGCGACCACCGCCATCACTTTCGTGAACACCCGAGGGGCACTGGTGAGGCCGAAGGGGCACAGGGTAAACTGAAAATGCTCTTGGCCCACCGTGAACCGCAGGCAACGCCGGTGGGCCGGCAGGACGGGGATGTGGAAATAAGCGTCCTGCAAGTCCAACGCCACCATCCAGTCTCCCGGGTCTAGGGCAGCCAGAATCTGAGCTAAGGTGAGCATCTTGAACTTCTCCTTCCGGAGAAAAGCGTTGATGCTCCTGAGGTCCAAGATAGGGCGTAGGCCCCCTTTGCCCTACTTGGGAACCAGAAAGTAGTGGGAATAACAACCATGACCTACTTCTGGACCAGGAACGTGCTTGATGGCCCACTTGGCCAAGAGGGCCATAACTTCCTCCTGCAGAAGTTGCAAGTGATCCCCCGAAATTCGGTGGCACTGCGGTGGCATGGCTGGAGGGGTCGCCTCGAAGGAGAGGGAGTAGCCCCTTCGGACGATTTGCAGCACCCACCGGTCCGATATGATGGTGCGCCAGTGAAGCAGGTGATGGCGAACTCTGAAAGCTCGGACTAGGGGGGCTTTGAGGCGGATGCTGCTGGGGTAGATGTGGACAGACCGGCACGTTGTCCCCCTGTACCGCCTCGGCGGAATACACATCCGCGACGGCGTGGAGGTTGGTTCTGTGGCTAGTCGGACATGAGGGGGCGCCCCTTCCTTGGCCACGAAAGGGACGAAAAGCGGAAGTTTGCAGGCGCGGGGCCGAAAGGCCCAAGGACTTGGGCGTAGCCCTGGAGTCCTTAAAGCGCTCCAGCGCACTATCCGCTTTGTCGCCAAAAAGGCGACTGCCATCGAAGGGCATGTCCATGAGGGTGCTCTGGACATCCCCGGAAAAACTCGTAGACCGCAGCCAGGCGTGGCGACGAAGCGCCACCGTGGTCGACATTGCCCTGCCCAGCGAGTCCGTTGTGTCCAGTCCACATTGGATGGCATGCCGTGCCGCATCCCGCCCATCGGCAAGAGCCTGAGCGAGTCGTGTCCGGGCCTCCTCTGGACACTGGTGCAGCACGTCCTCCACCGTATCCCACAGGGAGTGGGAATAACGGTCCAAAAGGCACGAGGTGTTGATAGACAACAACCCCAAACTAAGAGAGGAGAACAGCTTCTTCCCAAACTGTTCTAGCCTTTTGGATTCCCGATCCGGGGGAGCGGACGGGAAGGAGGTCTGGGAGGTAGAGGCCTGGATAACCAGGCTCTCAGGCGTGGGGTGTTGGGACAGAAAACTGGGGTCGCCCTGTGCAGGGCGGTGGCGCCGGGCCACGTTCCGGTCCACAGGAGGAACTGTGGAGGACTTGGACCAGGTGCCCTTCAGAACGTCAATGAGTGCTTCACTGAACTGCAGCAGAGGCTCCAAGGAGCTTGCTGACGGTTGAAGCACTTCGGTGAGGAGGTTAGTCCTCATGGCCACAGCAGGCAGTTCTAGCCCAAGGACTTCGGCCGCCTTGCGCAGCACCACAAAAAATGAAGCACCTTCCTCCGAAGCCACGGTCGGAGGAGAAATGAAGCCGGTGTCAGGGGAGGTGTCAAGACCACTGGCATCCCCCAGCTCATCTGCCCAGTCCTGCCGGGCCAGAGGGACCTCAGACCCCTCCCAGTCGTCACTGTCATCCGATTCCTGGTATACAGGTGGAATGATCGGAGCCGGGCGGAAGATGAAATTGCCACCCATCAGCGTCGCGTGCAGTGCTGGACGGCGCCGCTCCGACGCCGGGCCCAAACTGGGGAACGGCGCCGGGGGTGGCACCGGAGGAGTCGGCGCGGGCAGAGGGGTCGTGAGGTCGACCGGCGCCGACTGGAATCCAGACTTGGATCCCCTGGGAACCTGCGGCGCCGGGACCTGAGTCGACGACGGCACCAGGGCCGGAGCCGCCGGCTCGCTAGACCTCCCAGTCGAGCCTGCGGGGCCCGAAGGCGCGCCGGCAGGCATCGACAGCGGAGCTAGGTTCCTCATGGCCATGAGGAAAGCACTGACCTCTGCTGGAGTCGCGTCAGTTCCAGGGACCGGAGGGTATGGGGACGGACGAGACCCCTGCGGCTCCGTCTGAGCCTCGCGGGTGGTGCCACCCAAACCCTCAGCCTAGTCACGTGACCGGCGAGGGGAGTCAGAAGAGCGATGTCGCTTCTTCGACTTCTTGCTGTGCTTCGACTTACCGTATTTCGAAGACTTGGACCCCGACGAGCAGAGCCGACTGCCGATACTAGAGTAGCTTGCGGGATCGCTCCCGCCTAGCTTTCGAAGTCAAGGCACGACTCGGCATCGTGGTCGGTTCCAAGGCAATATGTTATTAATGCTTGTAGAGCGCACGATTACCCTAAGGTGTCCTGGCGCTAAGCACTGAATACCAGCAACGCAGAGATCTAAAACTGGGAGAAGAGCCAGGTCTTAAGGTGTTTCCTAAAATAAGTGAGATCAGAGGCATTTCTCAGGGTGAGCGGCAATTCATTCCAGGCTTTAGAGGCACAGTAGACAAAGCTTCTACCTCCCCAGTTCATTTTCTTGAAGGAGGGAGTTTTCACTTGCTTAGAGCCTGTGGACCTTAGATTTCTATTGAGAATATACCATGAGAACTTAGTTTTAAGAAACTCAGGGCCCATTCCATTCGCAGCCTTGTAAACAATACACAGTGCCTTGAAGCGGGATCTCAGCTGGATTGGGAGCCAGTGCAACTTTTTAAGTTCTTTCTTAACTGAAATGAATCTAGGTGTCCCTGTCAGCAGTCTAGCTGCTGCGTTCTGGGCCACCTGCAGCCTATTCAGATGTTGTTTTTGAACATTAAGAAAAAGACTGTTACAGTAGTCAAGACGCGACATTATAAGTGCCGTCACTACCGTCCTCAGACTCCCTTCAGATAGATAGAACCTGATTTTCCTAATTATTCTGAGCACCATGAAGCATGCGGAGGTCACCATGCTAACAAGGTCACCCATGGTAAGTTTATTATCTACCACTATACCTAGGTTCTTGGCTTTCCTGGCTGGTGTGGGACAAAGACCTAGATTATCAGGCCACCATTCAGGTGTCCACATCCAAGGATTATTGCCAAATCTCAGGACCTCAGTCTTATCGGAGTTGAGTTTTAAACAGTTGGCAGACATCCACATTGATATGGATCCCATTCAGTCATGGAAACGTGCACCTACTTCTTTCTCTGTTCCCTCCATCACCGACAGCACAATTTGTGCGTCGTCGGCGTAGGAGGTGAGCTGGAACCCATAGGATCTAATAATGCCTGCCAGGGGTGCCACATAGATGTTAAAAAGCGTGGGGCTAAGAGCTGAGCCCTGGGGCACCCCACATGGCAACGAGAAAGGTTCAGAGACATTACCATCAAGATCCACTGTTTGTGATCTGTCTGTCAAAAATGATTTCAGCAGTTTCCAGGCCAAACCACTTATCCCTATTTCAGACAGACGGTTCAATAGTACCTCGTGGTGAACCGTGTCGAAGGCCGCGGATAAGACTAGGAGGATCAGCATCGCATTCCCTCCCTTATCCACGGCCTCTCTGATTTCCTCGGTCGATTTTAATAGCGCCAACTCAGTGCTATGAGGGGCTCTAAACCCATATTGTGAGGTATCTAAAGAGTTGTTACGATGGAGGAAGTCATGGAGTTGAATATTCATTGCTTTTTCCAGCACTTTGGCTGGCAGAGGAAGTCTGGAAATAGGTTGATAATTATTTGGATCGCTAGGATCCAAAGACTGCTTTTTTAGTAGAGGAAGAACCGAGGCTTTTTTCCCAAATTTTTGAAAAATACCAGATAGAAAGACATCATTGAGCATAGGAGTAAGTGCCGTACATATAGTATCAGCAATCTGTTTAATGATCCGGACTGGACAGGGATCACTCGGTGCGCCAGATTTGATGCCAATCAGCAATTTCAAAGTATCACATTTCGTCAAAGGTATGAAATAATCCAAGGTCTTGTCTGAAGGACAGGGACTCTCCAATTTATTTAAATTCGCATCTGTTTGATTTTTTTTTATCAATCCGGACAACAATAGAAATATCGTCTCTACTTTAGACTTAAAAAATTCAGCAACATTATTGCAAAAATCAGGAGCAGCGTGATGTTTGGGCATATTTGGGCTGGATAGTGAATAACCGTTTTAAAAAGTTCATTGGAATTGGACTGAGCCTTAGTTATTTGTAACGAGAACTATTCTTTTTTGGCTGCCATAAGAAATTGTTTATAATTAGAAATGGCAATTTTAAATTCCTTTTTATCGGATTCTGCATAGTTTTTTTACCATTTTCTTTCAGTGTATTTACAAATCAGTTTCTTGGCCTTAAGCGCTTCTGAATACCAAGGTGCGGTGGGGGAAATTTGTTTAGTAATCCATTTTTTAAGCGGTACTAGCTGTTCGCATGCATTAGCAAGCCATCCATTGTAGAGGCACCGGCGGTGGTGGTCCGTGACCGACATCAGTCGGTGACAGAAGTCACAAGCCTTAAAGCAAGGCATCCCTACCGGCACCAGAGTCGATGTCGACAAGAATAGAACCAAAAGAGCTCAAAAACGTTTAGTCAAAAAGTGACTAAAAGGGTATGCTCTTCCCGGATCGGCGCTTGCTGGCGCGGAAAAAAGAGGAACTGACACCAGCGCGCGAGGGCGGCGTCTAAGTACTCAGACGACGTCATCCCGGCGATTACGACGCAGACGATGGACGTAGAGCCGCAGACGACCCCTAGCGACGCACAAGGGTATTGCTGACGAAAAATCTTTCCGGATCCAGCCTGACGCCTGGGGATATTCTAAGGTGAGGAATCTAAATAACGTGTTTCTTTCAGATACGCCATTCAACACCATACATAACTACATCCCATCCAGACACACGCTCCCTGCTCTAATTACTCCTAACAGACCACCTTTTATCACTAACAAACATATAATCAGCCTTCCATCATTTGTCCAACCAACACACTCCTCTTCCTTCTACCATAATAACACTAACACACAACACATACACTGCACCCACCACACTTTTTAGGTCTCGGCTAGCGAAGGCTGCGCTTGCGCAGTCTCGCTTGCGAGATTTAACGTTTTTTAGTACGGGGCTTGAACCCGACCCTCTTCGCCATTGGAGGAGAGGGGCGTCTGTCCGTTTAAGCCCCGTCTTTTTCAGATTCGGGGGCGTGTTTTTTACTTTCTTTCTCTCCTCTGGAATGTAAACATTCCAGCCAATGGGAAGAGGAGAGAAAGAAAAACACGCCCCCCAATCCGAAAATGCCACTGCGTTTCTCCGAGGCATTTCTGCTTGACCTCGGAGAAAGGCGGTGGTGTTCATGGTGTCATTCCGTCCACCACTCCCCCTGCTCTCGGCTCCCTCGGTGCTCCTCGGTCTAAACACGGTCCCCACAAATTGGCCAGTCCCGCCTTTCCGCGGATGGCTCGCCGTCTGGTGAAGCCAATCCATGAGAGAGCCTTTCCGTCCCTCCGCCCCCTCGCTCATCATTTCACTGATGACTGCCCAGGCTTCACAACATCACTCACACAGACAACAAGTCACTAGGAAAACTACACAAAGCACTAAAAACACCATTAGAGTTGCCGCTCCTGCTAGTCAAACAACTCATACTTTAATTATGGGTCTATCTGCTGGGTAAATACCACTGGCACACACTGCTTGCCATCAAGCCCCCGATGTGCTACATACTTCCTGGCAATCACCAACGTTGAAACGCTTGCAGGATGCAGGAAACTGGTTTATAGAGATTAGAAATGGCAGAATCGCGGTGTGCAGGAAAGTCCGCTACGTGCAGCCCCCCGTACTGTACAGGACAGTAAAAAGGGGGCGTGGGTTAAATACCGACAGTGATTTGAACAGAGGCGACCCGGTCACATATCTGCAATGAAGCTCTCCAAAAGTCTTCCAAGTGAAAAACTGCCAAAAGTTGTGCCGCTCAAGCACCCGAGCTGGCGTCACAAGGAGGTTTCTAGCCACACTGCTTGGCTGGCCTCGTGGTTTTAGATATTACACCCCATGCTTCAGTAAAACAACATGGCGGGCGTTTCACCGCGTCATTTCAAAGAGCACGTGAAGGAGACTCCTAGCATTACAAGGAATTGACATGGGAGTGCGGCGATCAGTTTATCGCTGGACAGACGCAGAAAAAGCCCCACAACACAGCTAATAGAAAATATGTACACCTCTTTATATACGAGCTCTGAACCCACTGCAGCCTTTCATTCAGTTGCATAAGCAAATTCAACATCTCCCTTTGCAGACTTCATAAAGACGATGATACGAATGCGCACGGAAGCAGCTTGCTATATAGTTACACAATAAGATGTCCATAGTATAGGGGCCAACGCGAGCATCCAGGCCCTGTTCCTTAGACTGACAGCTCAGATTGGCCTGATGTCTTACATACAATGAACAATTACCGCAAAGCTGTCATTAACGCGCGCAGCAAACCAAACAATGGGGACTAGCTTATCCTAGTAACGCCAGCACAAGCACATGGGACGTTACACTCACAAGCCGGCTGAGGGAGCGCAGATGGCTGTGTGTGTGGGTGGCTGTGTGTGTGTGTGTGGGTGGGTGGGTGGCTCTGTGTGCGTGTGGGAGGCTCTGTGTGGGTGGCTTTTTTTGTAGGTGGCTTTGTCTGTGTGTGGGTAACTGTGTGTGTGTGTAAGTGGCTATGTGAGTGGCTCTGTGTGTGTGTGTGGCTGTGTGTGGGTGCAAATGCAATATGTCTCGCATTTGAGAGTGATTAAGCTGTTGACATTGTAAATAACAATGCCGTTTCTTTAAATATTTAATAACAAAAAATAATAATAATGTCATGAGTAATGCCAATAGCTCTAACTTTAACAATGCCGAGACCATTGCATTGTAAATGCGTGTTAACTCTTGCAACAAACCAGTCTAAGACAAACACTCTTACCTCTACTTAATTCCCTCCTACACACAACATACACTCTACTCAAACACATCACCACCCCCTCTACCTTACAACCTCCTCTCACAAACAATACTATACAACCAAATCCATTGCATGAGGCAAATACAGCAGCATCCCTTTTCACTACTCCTCAAAAACAAAACATATCACACACACCAGCACAACAAGATCTTCAAAGTGCAACACCTCATAATACTTACCATCACAAAATACAAACAGATGCGGACAAGAACAAGAGCCGGGTTAAGGCCTCCCTCAAAAGCCTGGTCAGCAAATGCGCCTTAGCCGAGCTGAAGGGCACCGGGGCCTCCAGATCCTTCAAAGTGAACAAGAAGCAGCTGGAGGGCAAGAAGGCAGCCAAGAAGACTGCCGCCAAGACCAAGAAACCAGCGGCCAAGAAAGCTGTCCATGCCACCAAGAAGCCCAAAAAGGAAGCTTTTGACATCCTGATACCACTCAAAACCACACAACAGAACAAAAGAAAAAAGCGCCTTGGAGAAACATAGAATTAAAACACATAAAACAACAAATTAGAAAGCTGCACCGTACCTAAATTAACAGATTATACCAGTCAGCTATCAAAAAAGCAAAGCAAAGGTACTAGTCAGACAGAATTGCTAAATGTGCAAATAAAGAATTCTATAAAATAGTCAATGAATTTCGCAAACTAAATTGCCTAGAAGGAACTCATCCTGTTACTCAAGATTTTACAGACAAACTGGAAAATCATTACACGGACAAAGCAATCAAATTGGACTGGTACTTAAAACAGAAACAAAGCACCAGCACTAACCCTTGTACAAACAACAGTCCAAGAATACTCTAACCCAGCCTCTCCGTTCCTTCCAACACATCTCACACGATGAATTTATTGACCTGGTCAAAGCAAGCAGGCCTGCCAGCAGCCCTTCTGACCCCTGTCCACCACAAACTTTCAAGACAATTCTTTTAACAACCTCTGCTGCCACTCCAGTAAGAAGAATCAACAATTCCTTAACTACTGGAATATTTTCAGAAGAACTCAAAAAGTCATACATACGCCCTTTACTGAAGAAAACAAACTTGGACCCGCTGAACCCGGACAACTACAGACCCATTACAAATGGACCTTTCCTGGGCAAACTGATAGAAAGAGCAGCGTTCGTCCAGATGTCACAATTCATTGAAGAGAATTACATACTTTCAGACTTCCAAACCGGATTCCTTCCGCGAAGAGGCACAGAGTCTGCCCTCCTTGCCATCTGGGATGACCTGAAGAATAGAGTAGACTGCAACGGGGTTGCTGCACTACTGCTCTTGGACCTCTCGGCGGCAATTTGACACGGTTGACCATGACACTCTGAAACAAAGACTCTATGAAGCCGGCATAGAGGGAACTGCTCTAGACTGGATCGCATCCTACCTTCGAAACAGAACTTATGTCATCCATACCCCACCTTTCTTGTCCAAACCGTACTCCACAAAAGCAGGGGTCCCTCAAGGATCTATCATCTCGCCCATGCTTTTCAACGTCTACATGAAGTAATTACCGGTACTGATCAATCAATTTCACCTCATGTGCTATAACTATGCAGATGACCGGCAAATACTCCTTCAACTGGAATGCCCCAAAGACATTGGAAAATCCCCACTTTTCAGTTGTCTCCCAGCCGTGGATCAGTGGATGACTTGGAGCCATCTCAAATTGAAAGCTTCCAAAACGGAAATACTAATGTGTGGCGATTGGAAACATTATGACCGCCTTCCCGCCTGGTGAACTGGGATCACCGCCTAAAGTATCGAAGGAAGTAATAAACCTTGGAATGACCATGGACTCCAAGCTGTCGATGAATGCCCAAGTGGACAAACTAGCAAGATCAAGCTTTGTCACTATAGAAACGCTGCAACAAATTTTCCCTCATTTGGGATTTCCACACAAGGTCCAAGCTACTATCTCCCTAGTTCTGTCCAAACTCGATTACACCGATAGCCTCTACCATGGATCACCTTTAACAACCATGAAAAGACTACAACGGATTCAGAACTCAGCTGCCAGACTACTCTTGCACATCAAACCTCGAGATCACATCTCACCTACCTTGAAAGCCCTGCATTGGTTACTGGTTGCCAGAAGATCCACGTTCAAGCTACTTTGTATCACCCACAAAGCAATACATGGAAAGGGACCACTCTCCATCAGGAAGAAAATCACCAAACACATTCAACAAAGGAACCTCCGCTCTAAAGGGGCATCTCGCCACAAAATCCCAAGATACAAGAAAAAACCATGGGTGGCACATCCTTCTCTGTTCAAGCAGCCAAACTATGGAACTTTTTACCCCCCCCCCCCCCCCCCCCCAACATAAGATCCACTGACAACCATCTTATCTTCAGAAAACTACTCAAGAATTGGCTCTTCCCCACATAAGCACCATACGCAAACAAAAATTTACAGCATATCCCTCTGTATATAAGCATTTATTTTCACTATAGATCTGTACCTATCTTTGTATAAACATGAAGAATTATTATGTTGTAAAAACAAAAATCCCCTTTGGTCTACATGTACTTGCTTCCATTGTGCATCTATGTACCTTCCATGTACTTGGATCTGTGTGTCTGTTACTTTTCTCCTGAAAAAGCATATCCAATGCACTACCCTATTTCTCATCCTGTACCTCCATCAATATCTTTAATCTACATATACTCGCCTCCTTTATGCATCTATATACTTTCAATGTACTTATGGATCTATATATTTATCACTTTCTTCTAATTTAGCATCTTCAATGCACTACCCTATTTCTCAGCCTATACTTATCTCAATATATCTTCTAGCCCAACTTTCTGAACCATTTCAAACTTTTCTTCTACTCTTTCTAATGCACTACCCTACTCTCTCACCCTATACATCTATCGATATATCCTCTACATCCACTCTCTCATTTATCCCAAACCCCATACCACTACTATGATCCCCAAAATAACCCTTTCTAGACTCTCTCCTACTCTACCCCTCCTTGCATCATCTGACACCCCTTTTACTATACCGATCCCACAAAACAAACCTTTCTAAACTCTTCCCTCTGAGTCTGCCCCTCAAAAACCCCTTTTACTCATCCAAAAGCCTCCTCCTACTGCTATGACCTAAAAGAAAAATCCAAATCCTTCACTCTTCTATCCCTCCATAATCCTTTTCCATCAAAATAACAGACTAATTTGTTCACTTCTCAAATTCCATATTCTACTATACTAATTCACCACTTATCCTTTATGGGTTCCAGAATAGCGTGCTACTCGCCAAACCTTTTTCCATTTTGTACCCCTCCCCAACCCTTCTCAATCTAAATAACTGACTAACATATCCACCACTCAAATTACTTTCATGTTTCACCGTACTAATTCAACACTAATCCTTATGGGTTCCGGAGTAGCGTGCTACTCGCCCAAAAAGCACTTCAAAACCCCATCAGGGGTAGCAAGCGCTAAATAAATACAAACCTCTTTCCCTCTTCTATCTCGCCACCTACCCTTCTCTATCCAAATAACTGAATAACATATCCACCACTCAAATTACTTCATATTTCACTATACTAATTTTCAACACTAATCCTTTATGGGTTCCGGAGTAGCGAGTTACTCGCCAAAAAAGCACTTCAACACCCATCAGGGGTAACAGGTGCTCTATGAATGCAAACCTTTCTTCCCCTTCCATCCCTCTGCTATCCTTCTCACTCCAAATAACTGACTAATATCCACCAATCAAATTACTTTCATATTTCACCATACTAATTCACCACTAATCCTTTATGGGTTTCCGGAGAAGTGTGCTTCAACACCCCATCAGGGGTAACAAGCGCTATATAAATACAAACCTTTTTTTACCTCTGCTAGCCTTCCGAATACAAATTACTGACTAACCTATCCACCACTAAAATGTACTTGCATGTTTCACCATACTAATTCAACACTAATCCTTTATGGGTTTCCGGAGAAGTGTGCTTCAACACCCCATCAGGGGTAACAAGCGCTATATAAATACAAACCTTTTTTTACCTCTGCAAGCCTTCCGAATACAAATAACTGACTAACCTATCCACCACTAAAATGTACTTGCATGTTTCACAATACTAATTCAACACTAATCCTCCATGGGCCCCGGAGTAGCGTGCTACTCGCCGAAAAAGCGCTTTGACGCCGCGTCGGGGTAGTAAGCGCTATATAAATGCAACTACAATTACAATACAATAAGGAGTCAATAGGGGCCTCTCACTCAGAAACCTTACTTTGCACTAGCTTGTCAAGCACAGTGCTTTCATCTGAAGCATTCGGTCCCTAGTATACTTTAAAAACCACAAGCCAGAACCTCTGCCAACACCATTCTACAGAAAGATTTACCTTCCAACCACAGATGGTGGAGTAAAGCAATGACAAACGCAAAATTCCTCTTGAGTTAAAATAGCAAAGAACAGACAGAAAGTAGGGAATTTGCACACACAGACCAAGACATTCTGCTAGCGTTGCACAAATGAAGCAAGGAAGTATCATTCCTCTTTAAGCCTTTAAAAAGGTCTAGTGCTAAGTAAATACCTGGGATGCACAAACACTGAACCAGACGAACATATATCTAGACCTGTAATACATAATTGCAGTCAAAACAGACAATTAAAAATAAGGATGCTCACGTGACATGCTCACCACTCGGGCATTAACAGTCTTGAATAACCTTCCAGTAGATTTGCAGAAGCAACCAGACCAATCAGAATTTAGGGTAACACCAAAAACTCAACATCGGCATAAATGTGCCCCCTTTCAGTCAAAAGGCCTGACATCAGCACCTGCCTCAGCTGTTTCATCTCACATACATCCGTTTTCTGGCTATAGCCCTTCCAATGTATCCTTAGCGTGGTCCCATTGCAACCACAACCTACATTGGGCACAGCCTGATGGGGTCTTACCAGAACAGCCACCCAGAACTCCTAAGGCTAGGCTGGCCCATTGCTTTGCAGACAACAGCAAGCCATCCTGGGATAGGAGAGTGAGAGGGCCTGTCTCTTAGGGTCCCAGGGGGGACTTCCGACCTACCATAAGCAGCCAGGATTAGAAGGGGTCTTTGTTGGGAAGCTCCAATCACTTCATCTATCTTGTGGCTATGCAGACATATTCATGAAATAGAGTAGGTAGTGTGGAAAAAGAAGAGCCTATATGAAGCACTGTTGGAAATAAAGGAAGGGACGTGCCAACTGTTTCTATTAAACCATGCCTAGTTCATCTCTTGCCATCCTTTATTTATTAGTCACTGTCAGATGCTGGCTCCACACTACAACCTTCCAAATCTCAAGTCCCCCTCCTTATTGACATGGGTAGAGAAGCCAGAAGGCAGGCTGTGTGTTCCAAGCAGCACCATAACATCCTTTCACTTAACCATTCCTTATTTCCAACCAGTTCCTTTTCCTCACTTATTACGTTACACTAAATTCCTCCCGTCCCCATTTCTACCGTCCATAGGCTCCAAGTGATCTAAAATGGCTGCACAGTCGGGCTATATAAATATTCAAATTGTTTTTTAAAGGGCGCTAATGAGTATTGATGCTCGACTTTAGATACACTACTCTTCACAGAGCTGAAGCACTGAGGTTCTGCACATTTTTTGTCTGCATCCTGATACCTGTGGTTGGCATTTAGCATTTCTACATATGCTCACCTCCGAACAGTGCCTGAAAAGCAGATGGAGTAACTCCAGGCTCTGACCAGCAACATCCAGGTCTAGCAGCTGCAAAGCTGTGATCAGGGCAGGCAGCACATGCTGGTGTCTGAGCTGCTGGCAGTATGCAGGACCCTTCTCCGCCATGTTGCACAAAACTGTGAGAACCTCAAAGTAAGAAAAGGACAGTTTGTAACTCATGTACCACAAGTGAAATAAATATATAATAAAAAAAAAAATGCAGCTCTTTAATGGTAAAAATGAATGTTCCTTTTTTATGTCAAATTGAATTTGAAACTTTTCACAAAAGCTGCAAAAGACGGGAAATACACCGTAAGAAACAGCAAAGACAATCCTTACATCCAATGGTAACAGAAATAATTAATTTCACTCAGCCTATACAATACTACATTTGATCAATTATTATGATGCAACCATTTATATAAAAACAATACGGCTAGGAAAGATGACAAAAAAGAAAGTGGAAAAAAACACATTTGACAAATAGCTTGTTGCACACTTATAATCTATTAAAACATGGCCAACCACCTGCATACTTACAATACAATCTCAATGTATGATAATAATAAATCTTTATTGCTTGAATAATAAAAATCATTGCAATCAAAACATCTTCACATCACACAATATTTAAAAACTGTACCACAATTATTATTTAAGAATTTACCAATACATTCATAATTATGTCACAAAACCAGACCAATTCACCATACATTGTGCATATAAAAAGGATATAAAATCAATCTAAAATTGGCTTAATCATGAATAGCTAATTACATTGGTAGCACATATAAAAATACATCAATTACTATAACAGGACATTGCACATATTGCATTATAAAGTGCCAACATGCAATGATTACTAATTCCAATATTTAAAGACAAGAATAAAATGCAATAAAAACACATCAATTACTATAACAGGATATTGCACATATTGCATTTTAAAGTGCCAACGTGCAATAATGACTAATTCCATTGTATAAAGACAATAATAAAGTGTATCAATAATTACTGTAACAGGGAAGCTTCTATTCTTACAATTATCACCCTAGCAGCATGAACACTAAGTTACACAAAATATCAAAATGTGTTTAAAAAAGCTATTAAGTTCCCGGGACATAGATATAATACATCTCAAACATGTTATATCAAACATTTTTCGGCTGCATTTACATTTTTTATCAGTTGGCCTAACAACGGGAATCGATTCACCAGATAATGACCTAATTGGTGCCTGGCAAGCTGATCTAACCCCGATCTTCAAGAATAGGGGTTTCAAAAAGGTATGTTGAATGTTAATCAGTTTAGGACACACGCACACTATATGTACTAATGTTTCTTGTGGCCATCCGCATAGTCTACAATTAGAATCCGGACACTGCTGAATCCATGACTGCGTGCCCTCTTGTTGGATTTATTCCCATTCGTAATTTTAAATTTTATTTTTGCTGAGAAATGAGCAGTCAAATATGGCTGAATGCGTAGAAATTGGTATGAGTTAATCACATACCATGCATAACTTTTCCCTACTAATGCATTTTTATCCAACTTGTGGGATTTAGCTTTAATCAGTTTTTTTTTTTTATTAACTTATAGTTGGGAATTTTCAAGTCTTGGAGCGCTATTTGCAGACAAATATCCCTTAGGGAGGTTAAAATATGGGATCTCTATTTGACAGCCTAAGCAGACTTATCTAATTCGAACCCGCAATTGTTCCCTAGGGTTGCAGGAGCTGAAGAAAACATAGAAAACATACATTTCAAAAATGCTCCTTCTGATACCAGGAACTGTCTCTGGAGACCAAACTCTAATCTTATTCCTGCTTGGCCTACTGATCTGGGAATCCCAAAGGTTGCTTTGAAGGCCTTAACTACCAATAGATCTAGGAGCTTCGCATCTTTACCTCTGGTAATGGGTGAGCCATATTGAAGGGTTGGCTGTAATTTGGGTTTCATGACTTTAAGAATGACTTTATGATTGACAATTAAACGATTTTTTTAAGCATTTAAAAGCATGAATTAAAATCACAGTTTTTGCCCTTAGGTCCTTAAAATGGTATTTGAGAGAAACTCGGTTATCGAACACCACCCCTAAATATCTATAAGTTTTAACAACTTAAATGGGGCCTGCTCGCGCCCTCCATGTATTGAACTTCTGTTTTACAGATCCAATTTTCATGATTTTGTTTTTTTAAACATTCAGTTCAAGGCCATTTATTTGTATGTAATCATCAAAGGCGTTTATAAGTCTTTGTAGGCCAATAGGAGCGTGGCTCAGGAGGATAGTATCATCAGCATATTGAAGGTAGCTGATTTGCACCCCTTCCAACCTTGGGGCATGGGCATTAATAGAGTCCAGAGGCTGAGAAAAATAAATTAAAAAGGCAAGGGGCAAGAACACAACCTTGCTTTAGGCCATTATAAATTCTGATTTTCCTTGAGAAGGAACTACCATCACCCAACCTGACTTGAACCCAGGTATCCGTATACAAAAGTATAACAGCCTTCAACAGTTTCCCTGGGATGCCCCAGCCAAGCAATTTTTTCCATAACAAATTTCGAGGAACTGAGTCAAAGGCTGCCTTTAAATCAATAAAAGCAATATATACATGTTGTTTTTAAGACAGTCCGCTCAGCAAGTAACGTGAGTGCCAACAGGTTGGTAGTGGTGGATTAGCCCTTCCAAAAAACAGTTTGGTTAAATGTAATGATGCTTTCCTGCTTTGCCCAATTTTCCAATTCTTTCAACAAAATGGAGGCAAAGACCTTTGCATCAACACCAGTCAACAAAAGTAAACAGTAATTAGCGGGATTGTCTACCGGACCACTTTCTAAATTAAGGTTCAAATCAAAACTAGAATCACTAAGTTTGACTGTGGTATTCATCTCCTGGCACTCACCACTCTCCATATCAATAGTTGATATACTATTTTCCCCATAACCAAAGCACATAACTGGTTTATTTACCGCCTGATCCACTGTGCCATACAAATTAGTAATAAAAGTTACCCAACTGGTTTCTGATATATTTACACGAAATTCCCTGCAGTCTCCCCTTTCAAGCTTGTTAATTACTGCCCAAAATCTTTTTGCATTGTTTTTTTTGGAAGCAGATAGTAAACTGTTCCAAAGCCCTGTTTGATAATTAAATTTAGCCTTCCAAACTTCTTGTTTATAAACTTTTCTAAGTTCCTTCAAATTTTCTTTATGAACAGAGTAAGACTGATGCAATCTATGAGCAAACGCCTCCCGAACAGCTCTATTAAGTGATTTCTTTATCTTCAATAACTTAGAAGTAAACCATATGTTCGAAGATTTTAAAGGATTATTTACTTTTCTAACCTGTTGGGCTGCAAATTTCCCCACCAGGGACGTTATAATAAAGTTCCATTTGTTAATCATATTACATCCCCCAGCTCACACTGGTCACCTTCCTTTATTAATGTTTTAGCAGCTTGTGTAATATCCTCTTCTTTAGCTGTATGCCACACTAACCTCTTCAGATTATATGAGGAATGGGCCATATTGGGAAGTTCATTAGGTCTAGGATAACACTTCACTAAAAAATTAAATGTTACGATCTGAGGGTTATGATCACTTTCGAGCCGAGGGATTACCGTATATACAGACAGTTTTGATCTTAAGTTATCTGAAATAAACGTATAGTCAACAATTGATCCTTGTTTAGAATTTTTAAATGTGGGGATGAACCTAGATTTTTCTTTTAACTGACTAAACCCAGCCTCGGACATAATATCACAACACTCTTTTGCAATTCAGTCTGTCTTACCGTTTACTAAGGAAAACGGAATCTGATGCAAATTAAAATCACCAGAGACTATAAAGCTTGCTTCCGGGTGCTGTATTATTAATGTACTTAAAATATCTCGCAAGATATACAGCTGTGGAGACTTATTTTTTCTGGCACTTAGATACAGAGGAGTATAATTAGACTAGATTCAGTATTATTCAGCACAAGAGATTGTAACCAGCCCAGATAAAAATCCACCTTTTCCACTACTAAATTTAGGTTAGCGGCAATGTAGTACGACAGTCCACACTTTGCATGGCCTGATTTATTAGTTTGCACTGTAAAGAGACTATATTCATTAAACCCAAGCAAGGGAGTCATTTGTTCGCTCCATGGTTCTTTAAGTAATAAAATTGTAAAAGAATTTAGAAATTATATTGTATCGGGGTCAGACAGTAGACTGTTCAGCCCAAGAACATTCCAAGAGCATAGTCGTATTTGCATAGTATTAACATCTGTAGCTAAGGACATTCAATTTCTATCTCCTCGGAGCACCTTTGCCAGAGTAGCTGGAAGCCAGGATCAATCCAATGTTTGTTAAATAAACTTCTCATATTCTTCTTGGTATGATCAAATCCTAACTTCAGTCGTCCACCATTGGTATCACACACGGTTCCCATACTTTTCAACCCGTTAATTAGTAAATATCAAAGGATGTGAAAGCCAAATCAGTTCTGATTAGAGACAAAAATACTACTTCCCACGTCATGGAACAGCACTTAGAACATGGCCTATTCACCTTCTTACCAAGAACATATTCGAAGCGCTCCAACACTTGCAATGTAACCACTCCCTGAAAACCCACTGCAAGAGCTATAGTGTTCCCGGATCGAGATGACAAGCTCAAAATAGGACAGTTCTATTAGACAGCTGCACCACGTGGTTAGGGGTCAATACACCACTTTCTACTACATTATCAAAAATTATGGTTAAAGTCCCAGGCAGCAGACACAGCACAAACTCCTCCTCACTTCAGTTCATTCAGCTGGAGACCACGGTTCTTGTCCCCAATGTATACCACAATTTTCAGGACCCATGAGGTCTACACACTGAAGTAGGACCTCTGAAGATGTGCTCAATTTGGGAGAATAAGAACATCATCTACTCGTGTTAGCACTGCATGTTTGTCTGTATCTTTAGAGAATAAACACTAGGAGCCCTATTACAAAAACCGGATGACATATATCTTTGCAGGAGGACAGTGTGGTCTTCTCTTTGAAGTGAATCATAAAATCAGCTTGGAATTTGTTCCTGTGGGTGCGGACCATAATTTGCTTAGCTAGACCATGGGCACCACAATGGATACGCCCACTACATAGAGAGAGCAACAGCTAACATAGTTAAACTAACCAGTTTTATTTCAGAAATGAGGCTCAATTTATTTGTAACTTACTGTATATTTTCGATTTTCTTTTGGTAATGTCTAGCAAACACTCCCTACTATTTGTTATATTTTCCCATAAAAGGGAATGGTAGGCTGGAACTGACTGTGTACAGCAGTTAGCATACTGACTTTGAAGAATTTGCACATGTGCACTAAAAGGTGACCACGCCTACTGATCATAGCAGCAATCATGGCTCAAAGCCTTCCGAGGAGAGGTTGGCCATGAGAACAACCTACCAGAAGATTCACTGCCTTGGAAACTGACAGCAGCTGAAGGAGAGCGGGGAGCAGGTCCCAGTGTAGTATGGCTGAGCAGAACACTGGGTCATCCACTGCAAAAAGAAGAGAGTCTGTTACCAACCTAATACAGGCTGAGTAATGTTAGTTGTTTTCAAGTTACAGAGAAGACTAGACCAATTAGTTATTTTGCTCAGTTTGGATTAAGGTGAAAATAATTGTTACTTCCATCATTCTCTGTCAAACATTCATCGTTCGGTTTCCCTGTACCACTTTCTGCAACCACATGGCCACATATGAACTACGCAAGCAATCAAATACAGAAAACATCCTGTATAAAGCTGTCGTGGAGATAGCTTGAAGCACTAATACACCAACAGCAGAGACTGATTTGTGATAGGTTCACTTATGCTTTCACCCATCAAGTGTTGATAAAGTGAGCAACACAGAGACATAATCTATATTATCAGTGGGCTCTGAATGTTTGCAAGCTTGATGTCGGCAGCCGAAGTTAATGCGTGCGCTGTAGACCGAAACAACAGAATCAAGCACACCCCTCATGTGTCTGGCATTAAAAAGGATGTTCTCATGATACAGCCTCAGGGGATCACGTATGTGAGGGAGGTATAGACACACTTCGGCAGCAGCACTGGTTTCAGATCAGAGCTCCTCGAATAGTTGTGTTAGGGTATGCTTGGCAGCGCTCACCAGGCTCAGCATACGCTTACAAGAGACCAGTGGTCGAAGTGGGCGGGGTCTGAGGGTCACGATGTGACCATACTTTTTTAATTAAAGAAAAAGAGTTCTGTTGTTTGATGAGGAAACTGTCCTGAGATGGTTAATTTCGAGAGTTGAAATGCTTCAACAGAAGTTAAGTCTCTTGTGTTCTGAAACCAAAAGAGGGGTAGGCAGCTAAACAAGCCTTCTTCCCAGCATGCCTGCTTGCTTAAACAAACTATAAGGGTAGAGGCCTACACCCAATGGGGGCAGAAAAGTGCCAGCGGAATAAACTGTGCTAAGGCCTGGGAATGTGTTATAGCAAACAAATGATGGACGGAATGCTGACAATGCAAACATTCTCCCCCAGTCAAAAGATCTGGGTTAAATCCATTGTTCATTTGCCCAGTACGCCACCCCAGTTTGGACCCAGCCATATGCAAACCAGTCTTGACCCTGTGCTCCATGGGAACAGTCCAGAACGAACTGCCAGGCCAGGTCCTCCCTGGACCGGAAACAAGCATCCTGGGACCAGTTTCAGGGTAGGTCACCCTTCTTCAGCCAGGCTAGCTTGAATCCAGTGGCACAGTGAGCAAGGGACCCATGTCTGGGCATACCCATCCCACTTAGGGTGAAAAGTGTTACAGCAAACAAATGATGGACGGAATGCTGACAATGCAAACATTCTCCCCCAGTCAAAAGATCTGGGTTAAATCCATCGTTCTTCTGCCCACTGCGCCACCCCAGTTTGGACCCAGCCATGTGCAAACCAGTCTTGACCCTGTGCCCCATGCAAACAGTCCAGACTCCTCTTCTTTTTCTTTTGCTTTCTCGCCCTAAGTGCGCCAGGTATGCCCAGACGTGGGTCCTCGGCTCACTGTGCCCCTGGAGTCAAGCTATCCTGGCTGAAGAGGGGTGAAACCCGGAAACCGGTCCTAGGATAATTGTTTCCGGTCCAGGGAGGACCTGGCTTGGCAGTTCGGGCTGGACTGTTCCCATGAAGCACAGGGTCAAGACTGATTTGCATATGGCCAGGTCTAAACTGGAGTGGCATGGTGTGCACAAGAATGATGGATTTAACCCAGATCTCTTGACTGGGGCTGAATGTTTTGATTTGTTCTGCATTCCGTCCATCAATTGTGTGTCTTTTGCTTTCTCGCCCCAAGTGTGCCAGGTATGCCCAGACGTGAGTCCTGGGCTCACTGTGCCAACGGAATCAAGCTATCCTGCCTGAAGAGGGGTGAAACCCCGAAACCGGTCCTAGGATGCTTGTTTCCAGTCCAGGGAGGACATGGCTTGGCAGTTCTGGCTGGACTGTTCCCATGAGGCACAGGGTCAAGACTGATTTGCATATGGCCAGGTCTAAACTGTGGTGGCATGGTGAGCAAAATAATGATGGATTTAACCCAGATCTCTTGACTGGGTGTGAATGTTTTGATTTGTTCTGCATTCCGTTCATCAATTGTGTGTCTTTTGCTTTCAAGGCCTGGGAATGTGGCGGGTCCTGAAAGGGACAAGCAAAACAAAAGGCCGGAAGTGGCCACCACCCCCACCCCCAAGAAGGGGGCGGAGAAGAAAACTGCACTAAAGCAAACTAAAGGGTGCACAGCCCACCCGCCAATGGCAGAGCGGAGTAGTATTCAAAATTACCCCTGCAGGCAAGGTAAGTTCATTTAAGTGCCCTCCCATGCCCGTAATCCCTCACTGTCTATTGGGACAAGTGGGGTGGCGACTAAAAGAGCGAGGAGCGAAAGGATCGAGGACAAGCACGCCGCACCACAAAGAGGATTGCTAAAGATGGCCCCCTTAACCCCAGTCTTCAAAGCTCCCACCTAGTTAGCTCACTGCAAGGAAAGACTGGGTCTCTTAGGAGGAAGAGGGACCCAGGTAAAAAGCTCTTACCAGGGGAAACAACAAACAGCACAACAACGTGCAGCACTTTACCTGGGGAAGTGGCACAGTGGACCACTTGTGCACCGAAGGAGTCGGCATGCCCGGGGAAGTCCAGCGGGGAAGACATGACGACAGTGGACCTGCCCACCCCAGGCGCGAAGCAGTGGAACACCGGGAACAAGGGGTGGGACTGACACACCGTGCAGTCAGCAGCACAAGACACACAGAAGAGACATGGGGGGAGCAGCATTTGGGCATCCACAGAGGTTTTTTGCCTACAAGCAGAGCGGGCCCATAATACAAGCGGCCCCTGCTCAGCAAAAGTCACTACAGAAGGCAGCCCCCACCCATAGGGAACAGAGATACAGCACAGCACCAAACACAACGCGAGTGGCTCGGAGGCCCCACGTTTTACTCAAGTAGGAGCGCTCCCAAAGAAAGAGCAGCAGTGTCTTGCCTCGGACCTTAGGTAAACTGAGTGGGGACATTTGTTTCACACATGAGCAGCTGAAAGGAATCAAAGGGCATACTTACTGCACACTAGGCCAGGGCCTGAAGGAGCATTTGGGGACAGCCCACAGAGAAGACGTGACCCATAGTGCAAAGGCAGAAGGCCAGGCAACAGGCAGACTATCAGCTGTGGACAACCCCAGCTGGAGTGACACGACCCAGCTGCAAAAGGTGCACAAGAATGGGGCTCTAGGACAGCCTGCAGGGCAACTTGACCTGGTGAAGAGCGAATCAACTTCCTTTTTAGCAAGGCCAAAGTAGCGGCAGGACACTAGAGCAGCAGGGGCAGCCAGTTTGGCGACGCAACTGGTCTGCTAACAACTATAAACAACGGGCTCAGCGATGATGGTGGAGCCTGGCAGCAGCGGACATCAAGATGAAATGGATGAAATCTTGAGAGCAGCAAGGGAAGCAGCTGCCACCGATGGCAAAGATTGGCTCCTGGGGCAGCTGAGAGGCAAACCAAGGGGACGGCGCAGCCCGGAAGACTCCAGCGACAGGAGTGAGAGAAAAGAACATTCCGAAGATCATCCCGAGGACAGCGGAGCCTAAAAATCAGCAATGCAATGCTAGCAGGCGTGGCAAGAAAGTGACCAAGAAGAAGGATGTTAAAGAGCTGGGGACAGCGACAGATAGTGAACAACCGTACCAACAAGAGAGCCAAGGCTGCAAATGGTGAGCAGATAAGCGGGACTGTACAAGCATACTTTAAATCATTTGCGCCCCTGCTGTTTGCCAACACCGAGCCGGGGGCAGACACGCTGGGAGTGATCAAGGCAATGGCTCTCGGGGGTCTGGGAACTAACTGTGGGGCCAGGCAAGCGCAGCAAGCACACCCCTGTAGGTCCCACTAGGAGGCCGATCAGCACCTACCTTAACTGAAACACCATCTACAAGCAATAAACCCCCATCGCTCACTGAAGTATGGAGAAGCGCAATAAGAGACAAGGGGCAACCAGGCTAAGGGCGGATAGACACCAGAGACATACAGGAGGGGCACACTGGGTAACCTATATATGGTTACCAGGGCCACATGTTTAGCTAATCTGATATTCTTAGCAGTAAAGATACACAATTGGTGCAAATAATTTATAGACATATCACTACTGGAGATTCAAATAAATGGGTTGCTACATGTGACAGAAAGGACAAGGATAGGAAGAAGATGGTGTGAGTCAGGAAGGAGAGGAACTTTGATAATTGTCTGGATGCATTCAGGATCATGGCATGTATTATAGTAGAAATGTTCCCCCACTGCGCAAAAGACTTATGACTGTATGAATCTGAAATACAAAAGACACAAAGGCAATTCGCGGCAGATGCTTAGCTTGAATATTACAAAGGTTGAGGCTGAAAATGCAAGTGCACCCAGACATGGAATCAGACGAAGATGATGAATCGGGTTACATGCATAAAATGATGGTAGCCAAGGAGCCAAGGAACTGGTCAGGGAAGTCCGAGCAGTCCTTTCGCAGGAGCCATTTCAAAGGGCAGCATGACAAACAGAAATACTTTTTTAAGCAGCACACTACATAAGTTGGAAAGGAGTGCTGCCAGGAAAGGGCTCCTGATCAAATACGATGAATATGAATGCACCTGGGGGCCATCATGCAAATTCAGGCACGTGTGCTCCAACTGTTGGGGCGGGTGCACCCAACAGCAACAAGCATTTGCAATGCAATAGGTCTCGCATTTGTTAAAGTTAGAGCTGTTGACTTTGAAAATTACAATGTTTTTTACTTTTGGTTTTTTATTTGCAGTGTTGTAAATATATTTGCATAGCGCAACTGCTATTGGTATAAAAAAGCAAAAGTAAAAAACATTGTTATTTTTAACGCCAACAGCTCTAACTTTAAGAAATGCGAGAAGTATTGCATTGCAAATGCTTGTAGAAAGTTACTGATTGGAAGAAGAGAAACAGGAGCGAGCCTCACGTGTAAGGCAAAAACCGGGAGGGGAGAGGGTTATAAGAGAATGAGAGAAAGACGGCTAAGGAAAAGAACGATGGGTAAAGAAGATAGTGATGAGTAGAGGCAAGGGAAAAGAGAAGATAGGAGGTCAAAATAATAAAAGAAATGTGAAGGAGACGGGAGTGAGGGAAAGGGAAAGAAAAAATGGTATGAACGAAAAGGGGAAAATAAACAGGTGGAGGAATTAGTGGAATTTAGTACTCTCTTGCAAGATACTTCCAGCAGAGGTTGATGATGGCAAAAGTGTCCTGTCTTGATAGAGAGCGATAAAGTATGAGCAAAAAATAGAGTTTTTACATCTGTACTGCAGGGTTCTGATATAGTGTGATTAGATAATTTACTATGCTAACTCCATTCTTTGCATAATGGGAACAAGGGGCTTGTGTCTGGCCCTACACACAGTAGCCTTCACCACAGTTTGAACAAATATTAAGTTCAAATATTACAAATGTGATGGTTATAGTATAGTTTCAGTAAAATCGTTTATGCCTGAAATAAATAGGCCATATTGCTTTTGAACCATTGTTTCAGTCAGTTGGTTTGTGTACTTTTATAGGTTTACATCAAAAGCTTGAATACTAGTCGCTTGACACAAGAATTTCTAGCCATCTCTACATTGTGCAGGGATTATCACATTTCTCTACATGCCCATAAGGTTTGAAGCCATTTCAACATGTGGATTTTTGTTAATATTGTATGTTTCAGGATTTGTAGACATTCGTAGTGAAGCACTGAGTGGCTTTTAGACTTTGTTACATAAAGCGGTTGGTTATGGTGCCAACCAACGACTGGGTTTTTTTAGGTCTCGCCTGACGTAGACTGCGCACATGCGCAGTCTCGCTGGCGAGATTTAATGATTTGGGGTATTTTGTTTAAAGGGCATTAAGCCCCACCCCTCTTTTTCATCGGCTGGCGTCACCGTTTATGCTAAACGTGGCCAGCCATTGGTAAAGAGTTGGTAGTGACGTTTTCGTTCGGCTTTTTCTGCCGTTCCACTTGGACGGCCTCGCCTGCTTTCCTTCTGAAATAAAAGGTTTCTTATCTTTATGGGGCCATACACATAGCCCCATAAAGATAAGAAACCTTTTAGCAGGCGAGGCCGTCCAAGTGGGACGGCAGAAAAAGAGAAAAGCATACGTCATGGCAAGCGCTTGTTTAACTATATCTTTGATCCCGCCCCCACGCTCACTGACCCCGCCCACATTGCATGCAACAATGCATCATAGTTCGCATGCTTTTTTTTAATGGACTTCGGCTGCCGCTTAATAGAAAAGACGACATTGACTTTATCTATTCATGTTTAGAGATATGATCATGGTATTAAAGCCTGGAGTATGTTTCCGTGACCTGAAATGCAATTTAAATGGCGAATGCATTACGTTAACAAAACACTGGGGCACCCTTCCAATAAATCGAGCCTTATCGGTGTTGGGACCTAAGATCAGTGTTGCATGATAACTTATTATGGCAAGGGCACCCCAGCGCTGATCCTTTTCATCAGATTATTATACCCACATGTTTTTGCACTTGACCTAACGTGGCAGCCGAACCAGACGCACGATATAACAGGATTTCGGTCTAGCTTCGAAGAGATTCACTCTCCAATTGAAACGAGGCACTCTCATCATACTACTAAGTGCTCATTGGAGAGAGCAAAAGAACAACACTGGCCCAATCAGACAAATGCGTCTTTCGTGTGGACCAATTGCAAGCCTGGGGCAGAGGAGCGCGCAACATGTTTGATCACCGTGAAGTGAACCTAGAACTGGAAGGGGGAATGGAGGAGTGGATTTTTGACTAGAGTTAGAGCTGCGGTCTCTGGAGCCGTCCAGGGGGTTGCAACGTGGCTATCATGGCTTCCACCTATACTGCTGTGCTGCTGGTTGACACATCCCCCGCTAGCCCAGAGCACTGCTTGCGCCTCCGGCTGGTCGCTTTGCGGCTTTTAAACTATCTGGGCTGCCGCCTGGGTCCCGGCCACGTCCGCTGGACTCCCGGTGCTTCGACTCGCGTGGGCTCCATGGCCGGCCATCTCGTCTCTGCCGTCTTTGGGAACTCTGGGTATGCAGCTTTGAGGAGCTGGAAGAGGAGTTGGAGATTCGAGGGGGATCGGGAGCCCTCGCATGCTACACGCACCCGAGTCCCGCCGCCGGTTTCCTTGACGCACACTGCACTGAAGGGGACGCTGTTGGATTACCAGTGGGATCGGCTGGACATCACTTCGCCAGCCAAGCCATCTCTGTTGCGGTCTAGGGGGATTAGGCGAAGTCCCTCCAAGGAGCCAAGGAGCCACTACAGACTCCTGGGCATACCTCTCCAAAGAGCCGCACCGCCATATTCCTACTCGCCCCCTGTCCACATTCAGAGGGGGATTGCGGCGCTTTCTGGTGGGAGCTGAGGCTGAACTTTCCAAAGGGGGGGCCATCTGCCAGGAGCTGAGAGGCAAGCTATTTCCCAGGCCCCTTCAGGACTTGATCAACAGCAGAAGTGTCGCTCTCTATTGGGTGGACACCTCCGAGCAGAACAAGGTGAATCATACTAAAGTTTGGGCATGTCTGATGTGTCCGCAGATGCAATGTCAGTCACTCTCCACACCCTACTCTTAAGGGTGAGGTCAGGATCCCCAGTGAATTGGGTGACTGTTGGGATCACTCTTTGTTCAGCTTCGTCTTTTTGAACTAGGTTTGGACTAGATGTAGGCCGTAATAGAAATGTCATGGTTGGGTTGAGCTTCAGGTAGATGCTGAACTTCCATTTCTGGTTAAGGTGCTGCCTGCTTGAGGTGTTGGATGTGTGGAGCTGATTAGACTTTAAAGTTCAGTTGGCGTCGCCATCGGGTTCCATGTAAATGCTGCAGATTACCAAGCAAGATAGAACCCTGTCTGCAGCTGATAGTGATCGTCTGATCCCTGGGTGTGGTCATGTGAACCAACTCGGGTCTGTTGACTTGGCAGGAGGGGAACCAATGAAAGATGTTGCTCATGAATCCCAGTAGAATCATAATGGTATGGGTTAGGATGAGATCACCAATGTCGAAAGTAGTTTAGAGTTCTTTCAGTGTCAGTAAGCAGGTATCACCTTTTCCTATGGTTAGGAGGGCACCGCCTACGATATGCAGGTACCTCTAGGTGTATCTTTATTTACAGTACAAAAGTGATGTAGCAGGGTAACTTCTGTGCGCTATCGTGTTAAATATTTAATGCACTAAGTCCAAAATGTTGCTCCAGGGATGTGAAGCAGCCTCTGCACCCTTCAAGTAGGTGACCGGACTGCCCCCAATCGCAATCCCGAGCACCAATGTTCAAATCACGGTTTCCACGAGTTGATGCAAATATGTTCTCTTTATTTTCAGTCTTCGTATGTCTTCCAAATGTAGTCTGTAGATAAAATATATATACATGTAATCCTATCATCATCAAGGACTGTATAAACAATAAAACCTATCCGCACCCTCACTATATCTTGCAAACAAACCATATCCATTCTGCACGGATATGGTACGTTAGGAAGATATAGTGAGGGTGCTGCTATGTTTTAGTATTAATATAGTCCTTGATAATGATAGGATTACATGCATATATATTTTATTTACATACAGACTGTGTACTTGGAAGACTTTGGAGAATTTTGACTGATTTGGGTTGGCAACCGCATTGATTAATATGGTAAGGAGTTGATCCTTAGGGGGCTTACACTTGGTTTGGACTTTGGTCAAATATGGGAGCACTAATGGCATTACTTTATCCATTTAGGACATTGAAAGGCAGTATACGATATTGTGTGCTCGTAATAACCGCACCTTTACAATAGACAGAATAGATGAGTAGGTTTTGAACGGAATCAGTCTGCTTATGGCTGATCTTTTGGTTTGAGCACAATACAGTGGAGTGATGCATAACATGATTTTGCTAAAATAAATTATTAGGTAATCCTTCACGTCCTGTTTTTTTCTTTTATTTGTTTGCCCTTAGTATGCATAAACATATTTGTTGACAACAGATTTCACTGATCACAAGACCGTTCCAGGGTGTAACCATTGTACTAGAACACGGTCACATTGGATGTCTATGGCAGTATCTATACTTTCAGCCATTTAGCTAAGGCTACTCAGCTTCTAAATTTGTAGTTCCTTACGCATCAAATTCTTATCTTGGATCTATTGGTTTTTCTAATGTTTGTTGATACTTGCCACTTAACGGTCTTTTCTCCTAAAATGTAACTGACAGCTTGGAGAAATCTTACCGGTTGCAAATCTCTGGCAAGAAGACTCTAGATAGACTCTCCCCACCTCCCCAAGACATTGCCTCATAGTTTATCAAATCTCGCAGCATCAAAAATAAAACTTTGCAGCACACAATTGAATTTTGTTACTTCAAAATTGTTTGTTTTCAGCCTTTAAAATGGAAGCTATTTGAGCAAAAGTATTAGATTTGAAATAGGCATGTTTAAGGTAACGGAGTTGTATTGTCTTTACCTATCTTGCTTGAACAAGCTGCAGTTTGTACTACCCATTGCGGAGCCTGATGGGTTAAAAGGAAGTGCTTCCATGGAGGTCACCCCATAAGCAAACTATACCTTTATACTTTCTCAGAACGAATGTTATATCCCTTTGAGTGCCGTGTACTCTTTTGAATGAGCCCTGTAGATTCTTTATCCACTTCTACTTGTAGACTCCCACTACAAGAGGAGTCTCCATGCACTGAGAGCAGGTCGCTCTGCTCTACACCATCATCTGTGCAAGTGGCCTCCCTTTAATATCCCTCTGTAGGTCACCTCACTCTGCCCCTTCTCTTTGCTGGTGTCCCATGTCTACCCTTCCCTGTGTATAAGATCAGTTCCTGGTCCTTCTATGTGCAGGTGGCATGTCTCTATCCCTTCCTATAAAATTGACATACCCTTTCCTATGCATTGTATTTCTCTTTCTGCTTTCTCGCTGCACACTGCCCCATTCCAAATTTGTATGTTGTCAGCATATCTACCTGTACCTTGTGCAGATAGCCCTGTCTCCTGCTTTCTTGTTACCTGTGAAAGTGGCCATTGTACCCTTTTCCTTTGTTGGACACTTATTCATAAAACTTGTCAATAAAGATGCTATTTCTCTGCCCCATACAAATGCAGACGTTCTCCATTTGTGTTCCCTGTATTGGTGGTCTCTTGTCTGCACCTTCGATATCAGATAGTCCCTTTTTTGTGGTTGTGTGACCTCTTTTCCTTCCCCCTTGTAAACCACTCCCATCAGGTCTCTGCCTTCCACTTTAGACCCCTGTGGCCCCAAAGTATTAAGTTACAAATATTGCTAATCTCTAGTGTTAACAAACTTTGTAGATTAAGTCTCCAGGCTTCTGTCATCTTGATGGCTCTCATGAATCAACTCATCTAGCCTGCACATTCGCTATCTCCATTATACTTAAACTGACTAATTTCTGCGCCTGTAAAAATAATTGAATTTTGTGTGTAGAGTAGTGCTCGAATGCAGTGTGTCTCGTGCCTAGCATGTCTGTTTATGCCGTTGAGTTCTAGATTGTGATTTAAGAGCGGACATTCCTAGAAGTGCAGTTATCTACTGGCTGGCTAGTGAGAGTCCTCTCCGAGCTGTTGTACTTAATAAAAACCACTTGCCTCTTCTTCTGCTGTGCCCATGCAGTTGCCTCCATAACAATTATGGAGACGAGGGTGGGATTCGATCAGCAAGGAAGGAGGCATTACTGTTGAGTGCTCTCGGCAAAGCGGATCAACGCGTGTTTAGATATTTAACTCCAGCTGTGGAGGCAAATGGTCAGCCCAATCAAGATGTGCTTAAGGAAGCTAGGGGCAGATTGGAAGTACGGTATGCAAAAGGGGAGAACCTTGTCATGACTAGGTAGGAGTTTTTTATACTCCACATCAGAAAATTGAAGAGACCGTTAATGAGTTTGTAGCTAAGTTACATGAATTGTCTACCAAATGTCGTTTTGGGGTTTATAACAGATGAGTTCATCAGGGATCAACTCATTGTACAATGCAAGAATAAGAAGATTCAAGAAAGGTTGTATGTCGCCAAGAACCCAACATTGAGTGATGCTATAGGTATTGCCAAAGTTTTAGAACAATCATATTTGTGTATGAAGGAACTGGAGAAGGATCATGGAGTCGAGGTCTCTGAAATACGAGCTATAAGTAGGTCGGGTTGTGAAACTTTCGCTGCAGTAAAACCCAGCAGTACAAAGGGAAAGACTAATGGTTCATCCACACAACCACTTAAAGGTTGCAATCGTTGTGGTAGCAGGAGTTATACATCTGACTTGAAGTTTTGCTTTGCCAGTAATGAGTGCAAAAGATGTGGTCGCTTTGGGCATTTTGCAAAGGTGTGTAGGGTGGTGCATGGTGGAAAAGTAGCATTTATCTCTGAAATTCCCCCTGAGCCTGTTGATATGCCAGAAAGAATATTGAGCCTAGAAGGTGAAAGTGAAATGCTTGAGGAGTCAAATGAAGAATAGACCCAAAGCTATGGTCAAAATAAATGACTGTGAGGTGCAACTTGTTGTGTACACGGGTTTGATATACACCACTGTGCCTAAAAACTTATTAGTGTAATTATGGGGAGGCATGATGTTAGAACCCAAGAACATTTCGCCTTCTGGGTAACAAGGGGAAGTTATCAACATTGTGGGGTTTGTGCAATCTAAAATAGAATTGGGTGGTAGGAGCAAACGAGGAAAGGTATACATGGCTGAGCAAGGTCATTGTCAACCCTAGGGCACCCACACAGGTGATGGTGGTGGATCAAGAATCAGTTCCTGAGATTTTGGACTCAATGAAGGAAGTGTTTGACAATAAACTGGGCATGTTGAAGGGATATGTGCACAAGATCATACTCCAGAAGGAAGCAGTTCCTGTCCAACACAAGCTAAGGAGAGTTCCTATTATTGTCATGGAGGGGTGAAAGAGTTTCATCAGTGAAATGATGGTACCTTTTAAGCAGGTAAGAAAGTTGTGTGGCAGTGTCAGTGTGGCCCTTTATCAAAGTACTGGATGAAATGACCATGTGTGGTGAAAGGGTTTTGATGGGAGGGGATAGGTTCGGGTCTCCTTTGGGTTTGAGGACAAAACTAATAAACATGGCGCATGAAGGACAATTGGGGCAGGGTTTGACTCCGCATCGTCTGAAAGCACATTTCTGGTGGCAATGTATGGATGACCAGGTCATTGTGTGGGTGGTGAGATGCAATGTTTGCAAAGAAGGGGAAAAAAGACTCCAAGTGGGTAGGCAGTCTGTCATGTGCCTGTTGGTAAATGAGGCATTAGTTGTGTGGCTTGCACAAGTAATGGGTCTACTTTTTGCCTTCACTGAAAACCAACCACCCCATTCTAGTGCTTGACTCGCATAGGGTAGCATTGCAGAGCAGTCCAAGACCTACTCAAGGGAGTTGGTGTGGGCTAGTAATCACTATTCAGAGATGCGCAGTAATAACACTCAACAAATGATTGTCCAGCCTGTACTTTTCTTTAGAAAAAGGAAAAGTACATATATTGCACATACTACTCAATACTAAGCAACAATTTACAAATATACATAAGCTGATGGAAATACTTCTTGATGACATTGCGTAAACATTCCCACCCCTCCCACAGGTGGGGAGGGGGGTCTAATACCACCACTCACACGTATAAACATTATCTTGTCCCTAAATGCCAAGCGTTGACCATAACGTTGGGGGTTGGCCCTTACCACTGGCACCAAGTGAGTGGCTGCCCACCGCATTATTTCAACAAGCATTTCATAATGGGAAGACATGCTATTGTTACCTATAACCCTGATCGAGAGAACCTACTGCTGACCATAAAAAATACAACCTTTAATCACAGTGGCTGACCAGTCTTGTTATTCAACTAAAGCATTAGCAAGAATACATTCCTAACCAGGACTGGGAGTGAGGTGTACTTATCAAAACTGTTAGCATGAATAACACAATACAGTCCCATCCTTTAAAGGGCATCACATTAATAATTACATGGCTATGCAATCCTGATAAGGCACCCTGTTAGGGATGCTCTGCAAAGTATATTCAAAACTCAAATGTAACATAAAACCAGGCATGTGAAACTTAGTCCCCAAGGTACAACATTAGTGTGAATGCATATCTTTGTAATTACTCCCATACACCTCTAGAGGATGTCACCATATGATAGCTCATATTAAGCCTCTCATACCTGGGTGTAGTTCTAATCTTCAGCTATCCACGTTGTAGAGCAAAGGTTCCAGCATTAGGTAGGCTTTTAGGCATCCAAAAACCCTTGAGGAGTTATTTCTTTACAGTCACCAGAGACTTAGGGGTCTATTACGATGGCGGGCGCATCGCATCGTGAAATGGGACCGCCCGCTATGTGTGCAGCGGTCCCGCATACACAATTAGGATGTGCCCGCCCCACTGGCGTGCGCATCCCGCATTTTTTACATTGCTGTGGGCGGTGCTGTCAGCAGCACCCGCTGCAATACAAACAAGCATTTGCAATGCAATAGGTCTCGCATTAGTTAAACGTAGAGTTATTGGCTTTGCAATTGGAAAAGAAATGTGGCGTCCATTTGCCTTTGTTTTTCCATTTATTAAATTTTAAAGCAATGGCGCTACACCGTGCTTTAGGAGTTTAAAGCTAAGCGCAGCGTGCCCCTATTGCAATAAAACACTGTTGCACCAAGGATATTGCGCTGCATAACTAAACACTTATATGGTCCCAAAGGCGAGACCTATTGGTTATGTCAATGCTTGTTGCTTTTCTACCAGAGTTGGACGTTTCTAGATTTTGTTCACACACAAGATGTTTTTTTTTCAGATGCGTTTTTTCTGTATGTACATGAAGGAGGCTCAGCACTTACACTTCTTGTAAATATGCCTTCTTTCAATCACACCATGTTGTCTTCTATTGTTTTGGTGCTTTGGTTCGTATTTCCGTCGCTCGACTCATTAAGTTTAGCTTGCAGTATCAGCTTCTTGGGTCAGAGAATATGCTGACATTAGGTAGTTATTTAGCACACATACCTAAAAATGTCTCTATAACTTGAAATACTGCTAATATTTTTGTATGTTAGGCCACACTAAGAGACAGACGAGACACGTTTGTGGCAATTTCATAGAGGTGTGTCATCCTTATTTTAAATGTGTATAGATTTTACCTCCCAAGAAACATACAAAGGGCTCCTTTCTGAGTGTGGTACTGTCTGCAATGCACTTTACAGAGAGGCAAAATGGCGCAAGAGTGGTGGTTGCTTGTTGCCTACTGCAGAGAGATTATTAAAAAGGGGTTTCAACGCACTTGCATGCCAGTTTTTGAAAGTAGTTGTAGCGTGCGTTGAATTATGCACTGGTGTTTAAAATACTCGCTTTCTTTGCAGTAAACAGGGCGGCATTTGTCAATGGCGTCATGTTATTTCTAGTAATTGTGGTGAGGGTCCGCATTGTAGGCCTGAATGGCATTACGAGCCATCCCGATCACTGGTGCAAGCAAGGGATAGTGACATGCGTTCTACTGCTGTATGCAGGATAGAAAAGGACCCCAGATATGCACTTTCTGGTGACCTGGGGTCTTCTTTGGGCAGGATATATTAGCAGGACCACCGATTTCGGTGTTGATTTTACCACATGAGCAGACCAATTGTGTTCTTATCTGAATATATCTTTGGCTCTCAACCAGGACGTGATTCTTGCGCACACTTAGCGGACTTTGCATTTCTTACCAAACGGGAGGATGCGTGCAACTCACAGAGGAAGCTCATACTTTAGTTTTAAATGCTTTGGTCGTAGACTCAGAAAATAAACAATCTTTGCTATGTTGCACCTCTGTTTGCCAAAGATGCAACATATTTTCCTCGATCGCTTTATAGTGTGAGGAGTGACAATTACAAAATAAAGTAAATCAGGAGAGAGGGGTAGAGGGGGAGGGGCGGATGAAAACATAAAATAAAAGCGCTTATGTTTTGAACCGATCCTTGTTAGTCTGAAAGCAATTAACAAGGATCAGCTGAAAACATAAGCAATATTTTCCCAAACACACACCATTTCCCCCCTTTAAGAATTGTTATATTGGGGACTGCTTTCCTTACCTAAGCCGGGGAAGTTCATGGATCCTTCCTCTCTTACGAACCCCCCCCCCCACCATGTCCGTAGCTGGGCTGCGAGAGTGAAAGTGAGAAGGCTGGTCTTGCGCAGCTGCTGAAGCACTGGCTACAACTGGAGGAGAGGCAGCGCCGTGTGTGATGTAGAGGAGGAGTAAGGGAGGGTGGGGGTTGGCCCAATACGGAAGAACCAGGCAAACACCACTAAGGAGACATGCCGTGCTAAGCTAAGAAAATAAAGTAAGGCACAAGAAAAAGTAAAAAAGAAATATATATATATGAAAAAGTAAAGAAATAGAAAATAAATGGCAGGACAGCTGCTTTCAGTATGAGGCTTCCGCGCCAGTTAAAAAAAAGTAAATGACTAATGAAAGCGTTAGTGGAGAGCTTTTACACCGCAAGTAAGAATTGGAAAAAGAGGATCAGCCGAAGAACCTAATGCAAACAAGTGCCAACACGCCCACCGCCTTGTGAGAAGGGAGAAGTGAAGATATGCACCGGGCATGACGAGCAACAGACGACAAGTCCAGTTCAGGTGGGTGGGACCTAAGGGAGACAGGGCGGTCACCCAAAAGCCTCACTTTGAATTGGAGGCCAGCGTTTACCATAAAGGATGACGCTGGCCAATGAAAAGCATGGGCGGAGCTTCGAGCCCACTTCCAAAAGCAACCCGACGACAATAGATCTTGCAGAGCGCATGCGTTGCGATGCTAGGCGAGACCTAAAAAGGGTAGGGGAACAGAGAAAGGGACAAGAAAGAGAAAGCGAGAAACTAGTAGCGCAGAAGAGGGTGAAACTCAAGGGACATGGGGAGGCTTCCAGTTAGCTCGCTCCTCCATCAATACCCACAAGCTGAGGCATTTAGCTAACTAATACGACAACAAGGCAGACATGTGCCTATTGTGCAAAGTATTAGAGGGCGGGTTAAAATTCCATTCACGGGTCACATCAATGCGGGAGCCGCAAAAAACCTCAACTCAGATCTCTAACGGAAGACTCAGAATAAGAAGGAATTGGGTACAGTAGAGGGTTCCCTGGGTGCGGTACACCCACAAGGCCCTGTGATTTTCCCTCTAGGCGTGATACCCAAGAAAGAACCTGGGCAATACAGACTGATACACTACTTATCATTTCCTGAAGAGGAGTTGGTAAATGATAGGATCAACCCAGAAGCCAACGGTAGGGCATGCGTCAGTGGATGAGGCAATCGATCTAGTGTGTGCAGCCGGACTGGGAGCCTTGATGGCTCCACTTGCTGGACAACTTCTTATTAGTGGGTAGACTGGGGGGTGGGGGCGAAATGCAAAAGCTTGTGGAACGCCTTTTAGCGGCTAGCAGGTGAAATAGGTGTCCTACTGGCCTCAGACATGACAGTGGTGCCCACAACAAAGATTGTCTGACTGGGCACAGATTAGACTACATCGCCAGCATGCCCTGACAAGGTACAGGACATACCAAGAGGGATTAAGGCACCGGTAGGCAAAGAAAAGGCCACATTGGGGAAGCTGCAAGAGCTCATAGGAAAATCGAACTTCGCAGCAAGGGTGATCATGGCTGGGAGAGTTTTTTCAAGGAACCTCACCCAACTAACTACGGGGCTACAAAAGAAACACCACCATACAAGATCGGGGTCTGGTGCAAGACAGGACCTAAAAACCTGGTTGACCTTCCTGGAATATTTCAATGGCGTGCTCATATGGATGAAAGGTTGGGTGTCAGAAAAGCAAATTGCATTGTACATGAATGCTGCAGGCAGCTTGAGCTTTGGGGCAATCCTAGGAGACAGCGGGTGCATGGAAAATTGGCCCCATGAATGGGCCACATCTGGAATAACCAAGAATATAACATTCCAAGAGTTATTCCTCATAGTAGTAGCACTGACACTATGGCAAGGGAGGTTGAGAGTGATGAAGCTGACCCTATGGTCGGACAACTAGGCACTGGTGCACGCAATCAACAGTGGGGCAGCCAGGTGTCCGCAGGTGCTGATGCTCTTAAGGCACATGGTAAAGGTACAATTAACAAGTAACCTGGAGTTGAGGGTGAGGCATGTCCCAGGGGTCATTAACGCTTAAGCAGATGCACTCTCGAGATTCCAGATTAACAAATTCAGTAAGCTGGCCCCCGCAGCGGAGCAAGCAATGACCCATTTCGCAGACGAGCTCTGGCCCCTGCCGGATGTGACCTCTCCCAGCTGATAGAACATGCCCTTGCATCCAAAACAGCGCAGCAATACATGACATGCAAAAACAGTACAGACTCCTTAGGCCAGAGAAGACGGATATTAGATGGATGGGGTAGTATTGAATGTGCTAGGATCAGCAGGGGATCACTTGGGAGAAGTCGTACAAGGACTACGCAGCCGAACTGGACCTGCTCATTGTGCATTTGGGTGATGGGGGTGAACGACCTGTCCCAACTAGAAAGAAAAGCTGCTAGGGTGCATCAGGAGCGAAAAAATCATGGTTGCCAGATTATTTGGCTGCACCAGCCTGATATGGTCCGAAAGTATCCCCCGGCCTCTGGATGGAGGGGGAGCCTGGTCCGCCAGGACCCTGGATAAATGCAGAAAAAAGCTCAACAAGGCCGCTGTAAGGTTTTGCTGGGGAAACAGGTGGGAAACCATCGGGCATGGCCTGATAAACCAGAGGCACCCTGAATTCTTCAGCAGCGATGGGGTGCAACTCTCGAATGCAGGAACTGAGATTTTCTGGGCCAACCTACAGGTTGCAAAGGCACTGGCAGGGTGCAAATGGCAATGACCAACCAAATGGCGCAGACATAAGCCCACGAACAGCGTGGCGGTAAAGTAGAGGAGCTTAATTATGAGCATTTTTGCGCTTCACTCGGCGGGGCCCGTCTGTAAGAGGGAACCCGCCATTGTTTCCCGAACAGCTTTCTAGTTTTTCCCTGACACAAGGCTATTTGTTCAGCACGCTGGCGTGGACGCACAGCGTATGACAAAGAGCAGCACTTCAGTAGTTACGAGTGGAGAGTAACTGCGTATTTGCACAACTAAATTTAACAAATTTGCGTATTTTGCACTGAATGAGTGGCATTAGTAGAACTTACTTTTTTTAGTTGTTTTTAGTAATTTTAGCTGCCTCCGTTAGTCCCATTTTTGCACTTGACTCAGCGGTGCCAGTCTGTAAAAGCGGACCCGACATTTTTTTCCCGGTTTGCGCTCTAGTTTTTCCTTGACACGAGGCTATTTGTCGTGCTCTCCATGCCACTGGAATCAAGCTATCCTGGTTGAAGAGGGGTGACACCCCGAAACTGGTCCTAGGATGCTTGTTTCCAGTCCAGGGAGGACCTGGCTTGGCAGTTCGGGCTGGACTGTTCCCATGAGGCACAGGGTCAAGACTGATTTGCATATGGCTGGGTCCAATCTGGAATGGCGAGCAAAAAAACGATGGAATTAGGCCCAGATCTCTGTACTGGGGTGAACGTATGACATTGTTCTGCATTCTGTCCATCAACTGTTGTTTTTGCATTTGTCACCCCGAGTGGGACTGGTATGCTCAGACGTGAGTCCCGTGCTCTCCATGCCACTGGAATCAAGCTATCCTGGCTGAAGAGGGGTGAAACCCCGAAACCGTTCCTAGGATGCTTGCTTCCAGTCCAGGGAGGACCTGGCTTGGCAGTTCGGGCTGGAATGTTCCCATGAGGCACAGGGTCAAGACTGATTTGCATATGGCTGGGTCCAATCTGGAATGGCTTGGTGAGCAAAGAAACGATGGATTTAGGCCCAGATCTCTGTACTGGGGTGAATGTATGACATTGTTCTGCATTCTGTCCATCAACTGTTGTTTTTGCACGAGGCTATTTGTTCGGCACGCTGGCGTGGACACGCAGCGGGCGCGCCAAAGGCAAGCCCGTCTGCGCCCGTCCGCACACGGAACGCGCAAAGCGCCAGCCATGCTGCCCGTGACATGAGTAAAATATACTATTCCGGTGAGACACTACGGAAGATAGGTGAGGCCAGTGCTTCTGAGGTGGGCCTGCCTAAATTTGAGGAAACTGCTAGCCCTAAATCCGATTTTATTAGATCTAGATTTAGATTGGTCTGTGGTTTACTAAATATTAGATTTCTCCCGAGGCATTCCCTGGAGATTCAATTAATTACCGAAGCTCAGCATTTAGATGCTCTATTTATGAGCGAGATATGGACACATGCTGATTCGGTTCTCGAATTAGGTTTAGCATGCCCCCCTGGCTATAAGATATTTCATAAGCCAAGAGTTATAGGTAGAGGTGGACGGCTTGGTGTCTTGTTTAAAGAAAAGGGGGACTTTGTCCCTATGGATATCGATCTAGTGGAAGGATTTGAGCTCCTGGGGTTTTCCTTAAAGGATCCCGGAGGGCACGTATTGGATGGTATAGCTTGTTATAGACCCCCAGGTGCAGTTAGTCCACTTCAATTACAGACATTGATTGATGTTATTAACAACATGGCCCTCACCCATTCTAGATTGATCATTGTTGGGGATTTTAATCTATGGCCAAATGGAACGTTAGATGTACGATATAACAACCTTTTTCAATTTTGTGAAAGTTTAGGCCTACTACAAAGGGTGACAGGACCTACCCATGTGGAGGGGCACACACTTGACCTTATCTTTGGTGAGGAAGATTTCATCGGACATGTGAAGGTGCTCCCAGTTGATTGGACCGATCACCATTTGGTCAACTTTTTTACATTTATCCCCAATAAAGGAGCTCTAGCCTCTACAGAAGCTAGAAGCTTTTCGAGCAGAGACTGGAAGGGGATTTTGGGTAAAGCAAGGCTTTCTCCCACGTTTGACACTAAAGGATACTTTGATACTTCCATATCAATAGAGGAGAATTATGCGGACAGATTATGACAACAGTCCACGAGACTGCTCCTCTGAAAGATCGAAAGAGAAGTGGTAGACCCTCGGCCAGACGGTTTAATGACAAACTAAAAACCCTAAAAATGAAATGTAAACAGGCTGAAAGAAAATGGAAAAAGTTTTATGCAGACGAGGACAAGACTGCATGGAAATTAGACCTTAGTTATATACAAAAAATAAATATTTTCCACTAAGGCAGAATATTTTGCTGAACGCACAAAATAAATCCAAATGTATTTTTAAAATAGTTGATATCATCACTAATCCGCAGTGTGTAGAAAATATAACTCAGCCAACCCAAGATCTATGTGACAGATTAGCGTCCTTTATTGATGAAAAAATAAGTACTATCATCAAAGGTCTCTATCAGTAGGTGAAGAAGCTGGGATTAACGGGGCGGCAGTCCCGTTCACTGGTATAGTCAAGGCATTTTCTGTGGAAATCCTGTCTGGCATAGGGACTACCAACATGAGCCTACTGGAGCATTTTGAGCTCCCTTCGGAGGAAGAATTTGGTAGAGTTGCCTTGGGCGTCTCTTCTGGCTCACCGCTGGATCCCCTTCCACATCAAATCTGGAAGGAATTTGCCTCAGACCTTTTTCCTAGACTCTGGCAGATTTGCAATCAATCACTATCTTGTGGGGTTGTGCCCTCTGTCTGGAAACAGGCTTTGGTTACGCCTCTTTTGAAGGAGGCCACTCTTGACCCAACCTGTCCGGGTAGTTATCGGCCTATTTCTCTTCTACCTTACCCAGTGAAAAACGTTGAACGGCTGGTCAGCAAATCTCTGTCTCAGTTCCTAGAATGTAACAACAAGCTGGCGGATGTACAATTTGGCTTCCACCCGGAACATGGGACAGAGACTGCTCTGGTAACCGTGATGGACAATCTTCGTCTAATGACAGGGGGCAATCAGCAATACTTATTTTGCTTGACCTGTCTGCCGCTTTCGACACGGTTAACCATGACATTTTGTTGACCCGCCTAGAGGAGATGGGAATAGTAGGCACTGCCTTGGACTGGTTTCAATCCTATCTTTCCGGTAGGGGTCAGGCAGTGGCCCTACCTCCATTCCAATCTGCCTTTCTCCACATTAGGAATGGCGTACCAAGGGTCTGCCATCAGCCCGATTCTATTTAATATATATCTGAGCCCATTAATGGACATAATTCGGGCTCACAATGTGAAGCTAGTTAATTGTGCTGATGACACTCAGATTATTTTATCCTTGGATGGATCACAGTCTAACGCCTTGGAGAATTTCCATGCCTGTAAGCTTGATACTTCGCAGTGGCTTCGGAACAACTTTTTACAATTCAATTTGGAAAAGACGAAATTTTGTACTGTTCTGATGGGAAGGTCATGCCGCCCCTTCCTCATAATTTTTGGCATCTCGCAACTTCTACACCTTTGGTTCCGACTAACATGGCGCGAAACTTGGGAGTTACATTTAGCGCCAATTTGTCTTTGGAGTCGCAAGTGAATAAGACGGTGGGAAGTTGCTTCGGTCTGATCAGGGCTTTGAGATTCTCCCACTGCTTCCAAATTCAGTCAAAGCCTTAATAGTACAAGGCATAAGTTTAAGTAGACTTGATTATTGTAACGCCCTATTGTTGGAGTCACCTAAGTATTCAAAATGCGGCAGCAAAACCGGCATTGTCCAGACCACGAGACTCCTCTGCATCATTGTGTTTGGCCGAGTTACACTGGCTGCCAGTACTGCAAAGAATACACTTTACATCCCTATGCATAGTGTTTAGGGCTTTGCATGGTGCTGGTCCAAAGCTGTTGCAGAAGAAACTGGCCTGGTATACTACTACTCGGCGACTTCACTCCTCTTCTGCCTGTTTAGCGAAGGTCTCCAGATTAAAAAAAGCTAGAACTGGAGGGAGGGCTTTTAGTTTTGCAGCTGCAAGGTTATGGAATGAGCTACCATTGGAAATTAGACAGTGTAATACCTTATCTTTGTTTAGGAAACGAATTAAAACTTGGCTGTTCCCTAGAAAATTATCTTGTTGTTTCTCTCCACTTCACGTTCTGACGGCTGCGTTTTGTACGATAGCGCCAGGGTACCCACTGTGAGCAGGTGAAGGTTGCACGTTAAGCCTAAAAGAGATTGTGGGATTACCCCCTGCACTGAAAGTAAATTCCAGCTCAAAGACATCGCTAACTGTCAAAATGATATATGGCATGATTTATGACAAGCCAGCAATAACCCCGTCTACTTGATTTATAGCGTGATTTGTGATGACAGGACTAGCGGTATGGCGTGATTTAGGCAGGGGCTTTAAAGTTGATGACAATTAAAATTACAGTGATTGATTTATGACATGCAAGCACACTGTAGGATTTATGACCCCAAATAAAGTTTACAGAGGATACATGTTGTGAATCCATTTGAACAATAAAGCTGCGGCCAAATACTTCCAAACACATACAAATGGTGTAGTGCCTCATAAGAATGGGAGAAGCTGCGTGCGAGGTTTAAAGTACACATCTCATTAATCTGCAATTGTAAAGGGTGCTTTCATGCCAGTATTGGTTTTAATTGATGAAATCAGTGAAGTTTCCTGATAATGCAAGTTTAAAATATTGACTTACATATTCACAGTGCTTTATGTCACAGACTGAGACCTCTTAGTACTAAAAATACACAAGTCATTATTCTCCACTGCACCAATCAGGTTCTGGTAACAGATACAGACCCCTGCAGGACATTAAGTATTAAAGGTTCCATAACGTAAGAATGTGCATTTCCCACTGATTAACTTACATTTATTTTTCATTTAAGCTGTGCATTATTAGTTACCTGAAGGCGAAAGATCAAAAAAAGTAACAGAATGTTGTTTATTTTAGCCATGGCTTTGACCCGCCCCCACGCCTAATAACCCTGCTTCCATTTGGATGCAGCATCACAGTTCCCATACGTTTTTTAAAATGTACTTCGACCACTGCACTGCAGATAATGCAGGAGCAGAGTGTCTAATCAAAGGACCCCCTTACAAAACAGCTGTGACAAACACTGGAGACCGGAGCACTAGCAGTTTTAGATGCTCATATCCAGGGTGGATTGTCCTCTCAGGACCTGGTCCAGCCTCAGGAAGCAGCGATGTCCGCATATTTTTTATTATACCAGTAATGAAAACTGGTCAATAATAACATATCATTCACTGCTGGTATAATACAAGAAAGTGGCAGAAACAAGGAGGGTGAGCCACTACCGATTAGACCACTTATTTAGGAATACACACTTTCTGTTTTCCTCATCCATAAGTAATACATGACAAAACATGATATGTAATAATCATAGCTAATCCGTCCTTAGAAGGGAAATATGGAGCATGCTGTGCATATAAAAGTACAGTCACCAAATGCCTGAAGTGGAAAAAACAATGATTCATTTATGCCAGAGCCCTGGTTGGGACCCCATTATCTGAAGTTACCCGTCAGGTTGTTGAGGAGCCACAGGCACTCTGACACCATGAAAGGATGCTGCTGTAGAAAGATCTTCATGAAGATAAAGATGGCGCCTAATAGCTGCCCATCCTTGATTTGCACCTGGCCCGCTTCATCCTCCGCCAGCAGATTTCCGAGACACCGCAGTGCAGGACACAACAACTGGAATACCAAAAGGAGCAAAAATTAACATCAGGTTGAGAGAGATTATTCTATTTAGCAGACACAAGAACTCTGCAGTGGTATCTTGCATGAACGTGTTTACAAGTGTTTATAAAACCAATGGCGTAATATGGTGATGCCGGATTAATGTTAGGTTGACTGTGGGCATGCGCTTTAGAGATCTGAATCAAATCGGATGGGTTGCCATTTGAGTGTTTACAAGTCTAAGGGATGTTTAGAAGTGACTAGACAACAAGGAACTGGGTTAATAGGATAGAAAGGTATAGAATATTTTGTGGCGGTTAGGATTCAGACAGAGGTCCTAAAAACTTATTATTATTATATTTATTGTGTAAATGATCCTATCCTCAAATGTACGCAGTGTCTTCTGTGAGACGTAAGGGCGAGTGGTTGTGTAAAGTTTTACCCACTACAGAAGGGCAATGTGTTCCTCCTTTCTTGCGCATTAAAATCAACAACAGACAGTACAAACTATTGAAAATTCGATATTCCCTACAAATAACTCATTACAGGGTTTCAAAAAAATCAAGGATCATTAATATTTGATCTTAGAAATTTCGATGAAGCCAAGTATTCCACATTTAGTTACAAGTAACAATGAGGCTGGAAACCAAAAGCTGAACACAGGAAGAAGTTCAGAGTTTGAAATAGTGCTACAAACAGAAACAATGTTAATTCTTAGTTAGCTTCATTTCGATTTACCTTTACTGGTATAGTTAAACGCTGCACTGTTAGCATCCAGACAGGACACAGTCTGCAACGTGTATGGCCTTTTACAGCATTCCAGCAGTTCAGAAAGTACTTTCCAAAGGGTGAAGCCTACAGCATAAATGGATCTATCCTAAACCAGAAAGGGAACCCTATCCACAGGAGGAAAACGAGAATTTTTTCAAAGGAAACAGTGTGGCATTCAAACTATGCTGGCAAATTCCACAATAGGCTATTGCTGAGAATGAGAAAACCCCTGTGAAGAGGAATTAAACTTTGCACAGTTCAATTAAGAATGCTATGGCACAGAGGCCTGAAAAGTTCAAAGAGCGACCTCAACTGACTCAGAGCTTGAAAGGAGTTTGCCTGAATAAAAAAAACAAGCATTTGCAATGCAATAGGTCTCGCATTTGCGAGAGTTTAAGCTATTAGCATTGTAAATGACAATGCCTTTTATTTATGTTTAAAAAACAAAAAATAAATGAAAGGCATTATTATGTACAATGCCAATAGCTCAAACTATCGTAAATGGAAGACCTATTGCATTGAAAATGCTTGTTTACAAGTATTGTCACCCACAATAAGATTCGTCCTCCTGGACATCAGGCAATCTGGGGTTAAGCACATCGCCATATCAGATTTCACAATCTACCCTCTCAACGGCCCCACCACCGCATCGAGGAAGGGGCAGGAAACACGACACAATATGATTCATAAGTGCATTCGTGACCGATTGCAAGGATGAGTGCAAAAGGACAGGCGGGGCCAGAGAGGATTCCCGCTGAAAAAGAATTGTAAAAATACGGGCAAATTATGGAACGAGTTTTACAGTAAATTGAAGCTTCCCTTTCCCGTTTCCTCACTAAAAGCACTTTCCCAGCCTGTCCTTTTATTGGTTTTGCTGATGCTATGTACGCATGGCGCCCATTCACATAACCGCAAGGTCCCTGAGAACTGACCTATAGCGCAATCGGCCTGGTCTCCATTAACAGGGAGTTCTCACCGCCTGCTGCTCTAACCTACAGAAAGGCTCGGAGGAAGCTTATGTATGGCACGCTGCTGTGGGCTGGTTAGAGCGAAGGAGAGCAGCAAAGCGGACGGACATATGATGTATGAATTTATTTTGAAAATCGATGACATAATCCAGAGGTCTGGCTTTCTTCACATTTACAAAACAAGCATTGGCCGCGCGGCAGTAAAAGTAACGCCGAGCGGGCGTAAAAGCAAGAGTGATCGCGATCGCTCTGAAAGCGAAAGTGATCGCGATGACGCGCTAAAGCACGCTAGTGATGCGCGCGCAGCAGCATGCGCGCTTGTGCGCGTGACAGTAAGCTGGTGGCCGCTTTGGTAGCTCTTTTCAAAGCAGCTACTATATGTCTCGGCCAGACCAGCGCATGTGCTGGATCAGGTAAGACCTAAAAACGGCGTTGAAAGATACATTAGCCTGTCAGACAAAGTGATAATTTATCATTCCCTGAAAGGAAAACACTAATTATGACAAATAAAAAATTAGCACAATGCATTCTCAAATTAGCTGCTGCTTGACGCACGTGAAGACACCACACAAAACCTTATAATAAAAGGAGAAACTATGTGGGAAACTAGAAAATAACTGAATAACATGAAATTATGCACGCGAATAAAGCATTCTACACTGAACTCCAGGGAACAAATATAAATTCAAGCACTCGCCTCCTGCGAGAGCAGCAAAGAAGAAGTAGGACTGACCAGGACTGCAGTATTTATTGTGCTGCTAATGACGTCACAAGACGGACTATGAGTTCACCACTGGATGCATTTTGTGGAAAGGTTTAACTTTATTGACTTGTTGGAAGCCATATTAAAATGTGTTTTAGGTTATATACGTTTTTTTTCTTTGCTGCTAGAGTTTACGGTACAGAAGAGGAGTCATAATTGAGCCTCCAGTCTTGGAATAGCATTCATTCATTATGCCGTTTGTTCTTTTATTTCACCACTGCCTTCAATTTGCCGATGGAATATTAGTTTGATTAGTTGAGGCAACAGCTGTCCATGGCGCCAGCCCACTCTGAATACCTTACTTTAGATGATGATCAGTTAAAAGTGCTGCATCACGGAATCCACTGATTCCGATCAAGCTTTCTGCCTGATAGGGGCACATAGAACACTAAGACAAAGCTGAGTACTGATCTGCCACTGGTGTCCTGACAGAGTTCAAATTACAATATCTCCAAAACTGGTTGGACATTAATCAGTAATTTAGCTACCCAGACACAGGAATAGAGTAGAGGAAACATTAAACGGCAGGGAGCAACTAGGGGGTAAGATACTGGTACCCCACAGCACAGAGAGAAAGTCACAAAAAAAGCAGGCTGACCGTTGGCGTTTTCATCTTGAAGGTCCAGATGACCGACTGCTGTAGTTCTCACTTCCCAGTCAGCTGGGTGGGACTGGCCTGGTGTCTCTGAAGCAGATACAGCCTGGGAGGCTGTGCCACACTGGTCCTTCCTTGCATATGGGTTCCGTTCTTCACCTAGGAAAGCCTGTCACTCCTCATTACAGATGTTTTCTAGCAGCTTATGAAGCCATTATGCTGGTTCCCCTCCATGCAGTTCAGTAGCAACACTTCCAGTCTTGCTCAGACTTGGTCCCATTGGGTTCAGGGGGAGAGAAGCCACCAGCAAAGGTTCCACCCCCTGATCACCCCTTCTAATCTGCACTGCTGTGCAGACATTCCTTGGTTAATAGGCGACCAGTACTTATGACAGGGCATGGATATTACACAATATGCACTTTTCATATCTTGGGAGGCTTCTACAGTCTGTAGATTCATAACTGCAGCTTTATGAGACTGTGGCCAGGTCTTGTATCACTGTAGTCCCGTCTGAGAGACTGGTTCAGGCAGAAGGAGCAATAAGGGTTGGGAGGGACTCTATCAAGCAGAGAAACTACAGACAACTTCCAGGGGCTGGTGCGCTACCTCCATTCGCCCACAGAAACAAACTCTTATCGGTCGGAGGGGGGGGGGGGGGGGGGGGAACTTGAAAGCTTCCATATCCAAGATGGACCCCAAGCAGCCTCACATGTAGCAGATGACCATATTAAGTCCCACACAGACGCCACCATTCACTAAGTCATGCACACTCATTAACCGAGGTACACATGCATATAGGAACATGTACTTCATAAATGTTCTATACATACATAATGAAGGCACAGGAACCCAGTTGGGGGAATACTGCACACACTTAAAAAGGGGGAAGCCAAAAAGACTGCCCCCTACAGAAATACTCATACACAGGCCTGTGCACATCTACTATAGGTACTGCTGCCAACACGGTCAGTCTCTCCTACCAAGGTAGTGGAGACATTAATCCCCCTCAACCAAAGGGTGCACTTTGAGTGGCTCCTCAATACCAGAGCTCAGTTCTGATAGATTATAAACTTTATATTGGAGTCTCCTCAGCGAGCACACAAGATTGTTGGGCTCACTCAAGGAAAACAGGCACAGGGCTCTCCAGAATTGTAGAAGCACAGTAATACAGCCACACATAGGGTTTTCTTCTCAACGTCAGGTCTAAGGATGACTTAAGTATATTGATGTAGGAATTCCACTCTAACTACATAATGACAGGATAACGGAGACAAGCATGTTGCACATATGTCATATGTATGGATAAGCTACATTAAATTATGGTTCTAGAATTTTCTTACCACACATGCAGCTATACTGTGAAGCTATGCATTAAAATTGTCTTTAACTATAAAATGGAAGTTCTACTTAGTTTATGTAAAATTTCTCTAAAACAATTGCCTGTGTGTGGAAATGTTGAGGCGTGACAGCCGCAATATGTTTTGCACAAAATGCAACAAACTGCTCCTTTTACAAATTTGAACAAAAACTTCCCTGGTCAAGACAAGAGGGATTTAATTCAGGAACATCTCACAGAAAATCAATCAAGAGGTGCTGCATGGAGTTCTAAGATCACATGAATTCAGACACAATTAGACCACAACATGCCGTCCAGCTTTCCCTTTGTATTTGGCATCTTAAGGCAGTCCTTCCTGCATAAGAAAATTAAAAAATGCTCGGCCAATGTAACATTACGCCTTATGTTGCAAAAGTTGTGCATTTCTTCTAGATTGATCAACTAATATGATAAAACACAGAGTCCTTTTACAGTAAAACTAGAACTTAAATGTTGTAGTGCTAGTTCAGTTTCCTAGTAAAAGTTATAGAGAGCGAAGTATCTTGCTTTTCATAAAATGCTTAATGTCTGTCGAGTAAATTTTGACAGTTAAATGTAATTTAGTTTTTATTATATGTTAACTTGTTTGAAATGTAGGACAGATGCATATGCTTTCAAATCCTTCCCTTGATGAACAACGACAAAGTACCTGAGAGTGTATTTTATTACTAGTCATGTTTTACCCACTGGGTCTTTTCATGGTGCTTTTGGATAAAGGTGTGAAAGGTTGCTGCAGAGGCCACTGCTTTCTGCACTAATCGACTTAATGTTACTCGATGCTGCAATGGTGAAAAACATAGGTGACATTTTTCACTTACCAACTCCAGTCCTTGAACAGTATCTCCGGAGACAGAGGAGGCTGTATCCACCAGCAGTTTGACCAGAGTCTGTACAGCGTCTTGTGAGAGGACCAGGGCATTATTCCCTTTGCTGTGAAAACAAGATGCAGAAAAGGTTATGAGCCAGTAGCACTTTATGGGTGACAGACAGACATCAGAGCTGATTTATTGTTTGACATCCGTTTAGATTGCGGTGTAGGCAAGTCATACTAGTTAGAAGTTCATACTAAAACTGCACATGAAAAACTGTATGATTTAATGTCTACATCGAATTCAGACATTAACATTCTTTATGATTGCTTTGGACTGCTTTTGAAGGTGTACACAAAGACTTAGACAGGTTGCCGTCCCTCCAATCATACAGAGGGGACTATACACAGGGGAATCAATGAAGCATAGGACTAAAGGAAGAGTTCTGCAAGATGGACAAGTGCCTGTGACATGTTTTAGACTTTAATTATACATTTCTTGCACAGATGTGGTTTTAAAGAAAATTCCAAAATGGGACACTTAGCCTGACAAACTACAACCCCCATTGTCGGGAAGAGTATTATTGGTTGCTGACCCGTATGTTACATTAAATTAAGGTTTGTTTGTATCTTTAATAGATGTACTTGACACGTTCTTAAGAGAACAGACACTTCGAAGGAGGAGTAATTAATGAAGGTGACAAAAATGGGAATGATTAGGGGAAAAGTTGAGAGAAAAGGGGGGGCGTGCTATACATGTTCATGTTCTGATCTCCGAAATCTGATGGCGCATTGAATCATTTAACTAGAATGTGCACCAACATATCCCGAACATGGTGGAAAGGATGCCAGGGAAAACTCTTCAACGACATTCCAATGGCAGATTGTCCGCTATACGAATGTCAATGACATAACATTTCATCAGCTTCTAGTGCTCATCAGATTTAAAACAACCTCAACAACAGATTGGTGTGTTAAATTCAGGCTGTGGTCTGTAAAGCACAGCTTCTGGTGGGCATGTCTATCAGGGCGAGAGTAGCTACGTTTCGGTGGAGTTCATCAGAAATGTAACAAAATCAGCACACTCATGGCCTCGGGGCCTCTGAGGAGAGTACAGCAATTTCAGGGTGTTCCTACGACACCCTAGGGCAGCAGTCTTTACCGCGTGTCCCTGACAAAATGGCTTCATGCGTGCCTTTCTGTGAACCAATAAGCTGGGTGCTGTGGTGACTGCCTTCCTGCACGTTGAATGATATATATTGTTGAAGACGGCCAGAAGTGCTGCTCTGCCCACTATGCCACCTCAATTCTAACCAGCCATATGCAAATCAGTTTTGACCCTGCTCCTCATGGGAACAGACCAGCATGAACCGCCAAGCCAGGTGCTCCCTTAACCGGGACACAAGCAAACCGGGACCGGATTCGCCCTAATATTAAAATTCGGCCTTGTCGTACGCACCTCTACTTTAAGTATGAATACAGCTTTTCTTTCCAATATTTACTAATTGGTGATATATTGGGCACAGCATGCCTTACATTATGTGTTAGTCCCTGTATAACTCATCAAGCAGAATAGACACATTCACAAACAGAAAGCAATGGCCCGGTTAGTATCACCTATAAATCTACTAGTTTAAAATAAATTTACCTGCAAATGATATAATGAAGACACCAGGCAAACTCTACAGCTGCTCCCAGTCCCAGCTCCAGGTTAGGCTGGATCAATCGCAGAACATGCTGGAGGAGGCCAGAGTCCAGAACTAACCTGCAAACACCAGAGGCATTATTGATTCAAATGTGGTATCTAGTGGGTAGGAGTGTTATTGGAGGAGTGTTATAGTTGCAAGCTGCATTCTGTCCTTGTAGGCACCATCAAATGCCCACTAAACCCCCACATATTCATCATATCTACTACGTAAATTATAGACTACATCATAGTTTTTAAACCTCCATCCCTCTACTCACCCCCACCCTATCTACACCACCGGAAGCCTGATTCACAAACTGCTTCTCAGTGTGCACACGGTTTCCCCATTAACCTCACACAAAACAAAACAAACCTCATTGCTTTATGTGTATACAACTGACTCCAGGGTTTGCGACTCTTCCTTCTTAATCGCCATCCAAATTCAAACAAGTCATGCCATGATCTTCACAAAGGTTTAACACATGCCAGTTCTTTTCTGCCAATGCCAGCATAAGAGATTTCAGTGCTTAATTTGTAAAAAACACGAAATAAGTGCCAAGGCCCTTCGTAGGAGGCGACTGCATCACATATCGCCCCTACCAGTGCTGCCAAAGCAAGTACCAACCCAACTACTAACAATCAAACTCCTACAAGTGTGACGATTTGGATTATTCCAGATTACTTGGAATGGTCTGGGTGGCGCGTATTTTTTAAATGTTTAATGTATGTAAAATGAATTACTTTGTTGGTGTGCTCGCATCTAAATTAGAGAAACAGCGCCACCATGTGGTTAACTGTCATAAGTGCCGGGGTTGAGAATTAAGTGTCAATGCCGAGCACCGTTAAACATCACATTAAGCACTGTTATGATTCATAAATAATGTCTGCCTAAAGTCATAAATGTTTTGCAATAAAAAACAATTATACTGCACTTTACATAATCATGGTTTCTTAAAGTTGGCTAAACAAAGCATAAACTAGGCCCAACTCCGTCTTGGTTTTAAAATGGGACTGTGTTTTCATTTCTCTCTCCACATGCAACTCACTGTGCACAAATAAAATGCAAAGCTTTGAGGTGATGTGTTGCTTTAGGTGAGCTCCAATGGAAGCTCCCCAACATAATAAAATAACAGACTTTTTGTGCCTGTAATTCAGCGTAGCATAAATCAGTAATTGTTTTGTGTGTAACCAGATTCCTACTGTCACGTGCGAGGACATTACATTGGGTCAAAACGGGACTAATTTTTATTCATTTAGGTAATGGTATCAGGTGAGGCTGCATTATATTCTGTACATGTATTTTGATTGGCTGAGCCTATGTAACATTTTACTCACCTCATGATGACAGTGGAGTTTTCATTGTGTATTTTCTTATAAGTAGGACTTACTGGAGAGGAGCCAGTCTTAGCTACTTGTCCAGACTTAGGGAGCTTGTCTTGGTGGGCTTGACTTGCTATGTGAGTAAATCTCTTCATTCTTAGAGAATAGACCTATGGCAGTCTTTCTCATGCTTATGATTTATAATAATTTGTCAGAGTTTATGCTACAATTGACTGAGCTATATGCTAATTCCCTTATATTGACTGTCTAATTATCTTTGTGTCTTCTGTAATGAATTCTGAATCTTTAGATAAACCTTCACTGGTACCCTGTTTCAATAAGGCCTATTTAACTGAACATGCTACCTGTCTTATTGACAGTTTTGATTCGGTTAGGTGCACATCACTTCATCTATTCTGCAGGATACTTTCGCAACCGATCCGCGAAGGCTTTTTATCAACTATCTTATCAAATTATCAAAAATATCGTCACCTCTAGTATCCAGACTCCCTCACTCAATTCATTGTATACAACATAGTGAGTGTCCAAGATCAAGATGACTTTAAACTTATAAATTCAATCAAATTATTCAACAATATCTAACAGTAACACCATGAAGGTAGATGGGGGTGTAAACAAAGTCTCAGATCATGCAAGAAATATGTACCAGTCATGTTAACCCTTTTTTGTGATAGTGACATTTATGCACTATTATACAAAGGTAGTTTTGACTTATTTTTTACAAAGAAATGCAGATATAAAACTCTGAATTTTCCTTTCTGAGATTGTTTTTAAAAACAGCAAAATACAGAATGTGGTAATTTATTGAATCTGTACTGATTTGCAGCATTGGAGCTTAAAAGGGCATATAATTCATCAAATAGTTGCAAATGTGAATTTGTGTGCAATGTTAATGTTCAGATGTATATGGACTGTTGTATTATCAATGTCTGGTTGGTTACAGTGCTAAAAACTGACATGTAACAACTGTGAGTGTTTATATATTGGTAATATAATTGGGAAAATATACCAGGTACAACTTTGTGTTTTTTTATTTTCTTACTGACCACATAATAAATAGATAAAACAGGTGGAAATGTTGAAAAACATAAAGAAACCAATGGGAACACGTTGGCTAACCCCCAACATAACAATGGGCCCTTTGTGACATCGTGGGCAGGACTAATTACTCCCTTGCGTTATGAAAGCGTTCTAACTAAACCCAACATAATAGTCAATGAGCCCATTGCTGGCATATTTACAGACATTTCAACAACATGCTAGTTAACTCTGACATAATGATGACCCATCAGTGTGGTGACAGTCTCACTATCCCTGTTCTTTCAGTGAGCCATCCTTGCCAAACTATGGCATTTATGGCTATTGTCGGACTGTTAGTAGGTGGTTCTGACACTATGGGCCGCCCAGATTTTTTGCTTTTTGAGCACCTAATTGTTGAGCTTTTACTGTGGGGGAGCCTCATAAGTTGGGACTCACCCACAATGAACTCAGGATGTAAGAGACTGCATGGGGATTTTACTGGTGTTCCCCTGGCTTGACCAGGCCACTGTGCAGCAGCTGGAGTAAGGGACACCGAGCTGGTTACATGCAGACACATGTGTACATGCATGTGCACACGTGTACGGGCTGCGCAGGGGAGATTCCTAGCGTGTGCAGTCCAGGAGCAGCTACAAAGTGAATGGTGTGGCAGGACTTATGCAGTATTGGGTGGTGACATGGAATAGGCTTTATAGACTGAAAAGAAACATGCCAGGGAAAGTCAGTGTGTTTTATTGTGTTTTCACTTCATTATTCCCCTATGGGGATGTGGGGGCCATGGCTAGATTAACTTCCGTTATGCCTACAGATTCCAGACACGCACTTAAGTCCAATGTAGCGAAAGTGAAAATAAGTATTCTGCAGAGTCCAAAGTCATATTTGTACTGCTTTTGGGTCATATAGAACTGTCCTATTTCCCTGAGCCAGCCATGACCAGACCCAGACTGAGGGCTGACCTCAGCTGGATGGATTGATAACCTTTCTTCCACAAGCTAGGGACTCCTCTCCACGAAGAGAAGATGGGTGGGGCTACAGGCCAATCCATCAACCGCTGTCGCTGGGTGCCAGGCACCAAGGAGGGAAGGCAGCGTGGGGGAAGAGGCTTCAGAAGCATGTGGCCAGAAACCCTGGACGACGCCATTTTGAACAAGCCCAGAGGCTGGACAAGAAGGAGGGGCAGGGACGTGATGTGTCGCTGTTTGATAGGACCAACAGAGACTTCCTGCCAGCTCCCTACTCAACTTTTAAAAAGTGCCTGCACAGGAAGAGAAGCTCTCTCTGGGGTGCGGTCTGCTGAGGCTGATGGTGCTGGAGCCTGGCGCAATGGGCAGTTGGAAGGAGAGACCCCCTGACTGCCCCCAGGACCCTAACAGCACCGGAAGAAGAGCCCAGGACCGGTGCGCAGGAGCCACGGAGGAGAGCCAGGCGAAAGGCTGGCGCAGGGAGCTAGTGAAGACAGCACCCTGCTGAATCAGAGACCCTGAGGGCGGAGGAGAGTTTTCCCAGTGGCTGGGGCTGGTAAAGAGGAGCATGAAGCGCCCCATAATGCCTCGCCAGGCATTTGGAAATCTGCCGTTTTGGTGCTTTGTGGCCCCCAGAGGAGGGGGGTCACCCTCACTTGTGAAAAGGTGCTGGGGGAGCTGCTGGAGGAACACAGTCTCTCTCCCCCCCCCCCCCCCCCAGCACAAAGAAATCTGCCATTCTGGTGCCTGGTGGCCCCCAGAAGAGGGGGTCACCCTCATGTGTGAAAAGGGGTGCAGGGGGGCTGCTGGAGCACCGCAGTCTCCCCCAGCATAAAGAATAACAGTCCACCCATAAGTTTCACGGGGCATCTGAAAGAATAACCCCTCAAGGGCTCAGCCAGCCTTTAACACCTTATAGGCTGGAACTTATGTTCTACAGCTGAGGGTGTACTATGAAGTGCATCATGGAGTGAAGGGCTGAGTTGGGGATGTCTGGAGAAGGGCATCCCCTGGAGGTGAAGTGGTGTAATTGCACCGAAATGCATTTACTATTGGTTATTTCTTTTTAGGTGGACTGGAAGTCACATGTGTAAAGTGAAGTACCTGTGTAAGGTGATGTTAAGCTAAATGGAGTTATGTTGCTGGACCTTCCTGCTAGGGGGTCTGGCTGTATTTACGTAATCCCATGCTTTTACCTGCGATTCCTTTTAAAGTGAAGAGGCGCACTGCAGGAGGAGTGTAGTTGCCAGGAGTACTTCTTTTGAAGGGACTGTAAGTCACATGTGTAAGGAGATGTCATAAGCCAAGGGGGGCTATGTTGTCAAACAGTCCTGCTAGGGTGTCTGGCTGTATATGCGCAATCCTGTGATTTCATCCGTGATGCCCTTAGGGGCTGTAATTGCAATGCATTCAAATGATCAACCAAGGTGATGAGTACTGTCATTCTAAAGTGTGCGTAAACATGGATTCTTGCTGCTGCGCTTAGGTGAAGTCCCCAGAGTGCTAGCCCTTAAGCTATAGAGGTGCATACTTTATGGTCAGTAGGAGATGCTCAGTCAGGGTCATGTGTCACCAAGGCAGGTTTACCCCTTTTTAATGCTTGTTGAGGTAATGGGGTGGGTCGCCACTGTGATGGTTCCAGTGCGCAGGGCCCTCGCTCCAGGTTATGTTCAACTAACTGCATTGGGGGCAAGTTGATGTGCATACATGGGAGTGGTGGTACTAGACCCACCCCCCCCCCTTTGCGGGAGGGGTGGAGATGTTATGCAATGTCACAAAGTAATTCCAACAGCTTATGTATATTTGTAAATTGGTGCATAGTATTGAGTAGTGTGTGTGTTTAATAATTGTACTCTTACTTTTATAAAGCAAAGTACAGACTGGACAATAAATTATGGAGTGTTATTTTGTGCACCTGCAAATGGCGATTACTAGCCCACACCACCTCCCTTGAGTAAGCCTCAGACTGCTCTGCAACGCTACCCTCTGAGAGTCAGGCGCTACAATTGGGTGTTTGGTTCCCAGTGAAGGACAAATGTAGTCATGCTGTTGTAAATAAAACAGCGATATGATTAAGCATTCACTGAAGACATGTGCTCTTCATGTCTGAATTACATTTTCTGCTTTATATTGACTAATGTTCAGACTCCATTTTGCTTAGCCGTCCGCCATCTTGTATGGCCCCGAAACCACGTGCTCTGCACGAGAAGAGTCTTTCCTCTTCATTAGTCACTCCCGAGATCTGCCTAGCAACAGTCTATAAATAACTCCTTTGTACGTTTGGTGCATGTTCAAGACTGACCACATCTGTCACTAATTAGGCTTTGCTCGAATGTGTTTTCACGGGTCTCAGGAAACGTTAACTCCACCCATGTATTGATTATGCACTGAACATGTCCATATATGACCATAAAATCTTGCTTCATGTTGTATCCGCCTACTTATGAGCCCCCCAATTGTGTATAAAAGGGTACCATGCACACAAGTTCTTTGTGCTACTCTGTGCAATACTGTAGAGTGTTGCGTAGGTTGTAGGACCACCTTTGAAGGTTAATAAACTTTGTCTTTGTATTTGCAGTTTCCGTGCCAACTTCCTTCTAGTACTTCGTACACAGAAGGGCGAACCCTTTGTACTTGCGTGGGGCTCATCGGCAACTCGGATACTCGAAGGATTGGTCGTGACGAAGGAGTGGAACCTTGCCGGGGACGTGATCACTGCCAGCGGCGTCTTTAGTCCTGGCATCCCGAGGCTTTCTTCCTTCCCTTCCGAGCTGACCATCTGGGTGGCGCCGGTCCTCGACTAAGACCCCTTCTGTCGGTTTTGCCGTGCAATAGCCGTTTGGGCGGATTTGGAACTTGGCAGTTGGAATCTGGACGCTCTTGATTGGTAAGAACCGTTGTACGGTACTTGCTGCGAGCTTTTGAAGCCTGGGTTGGCAAGGCAGTTTTAGGATACGCTTGTTGTGGCTATTTGATTTGATTTGTGATGACCGGTCATATTTTGAAATAAGTAATGTGAAAATATATGCGTTGCAACACATATAGGCAGGTAATGTGGAGATATTTCTCCGGGGTTGTTTGAATTTGAACGGCGCAACGTTTAAGTGCCACTTTTGGATAATATTGCATATTTTGCACTATTCTTGAACATGCCTGCTTTGAGCGCACTCCGTAAGTGGTGCTGCTATTTTGGAAACCGGTTAAGTCTTGAGGAATCTGAACCAGCCCCCCCAGAGGGGACTCCTAATAGGGTTATGTACGTGAAGCACGGTCTTTCCCCTATAATGTACAGCACATTGTGGAGGAAATATACCAATAAGGATCCTGAGTTGCGATGGCCTTTGTATGGATCGTTTGATATGCGTAAGATTGAGTATGTGGAGCAGTGTATATGTAAGCGGCGTGCGAGACAAGACATGTTTGAATGTATACGATTGTGGGTGAAAGAAGTGCGTGAGCGCGAGAAACGTGAAAAAGCGCTGTGTGACAAAGAACAACGGAAAAAGGACCATGTGAAAGCACAGGAAGCGAAACAGCGCGAGGAAAACGAACGGGCGGAAAAACAGGAGAAAGAGCACAGGTTGCAAATATCGGGTCAATATGCTGTTCGGCAGCCTCTTTATCCTGTCCTTACTAATCTTGAAGATGATTTTTCTCTATTAGATCGTTCTCCGCCACCTTATGTTGGCCCGTCCGCTCCGGGAGTCAAGAATCCTGGATTGCTCAAGGAGAAGGTAGACACGCGGTCCATGTTATCAACTGATCGCATGGGTGAGCTTCGGAAAGTTTCTTTTCGTGCGCTTAAAAATAAACTATCTCTCGCTGAATTATTGTCGTCTTTGGAAGGATGGCAGGATAGGGAACAGTTATACTTTGCTGAAACTTTTTCTGATGAAGTGGTTACTGCTTTTCGGAAATACTCCGATGTTGATATAGTATTAAATTCTAAAGCATTACGTAACGGTGTCCTTTCTCCCTCTAAGGTACCCGATGCGGTTCGACGGCTGTTTGCGTTACGGGACGCGATGTTTGAACTCAAAGAGAAAGCGCGCCAAAAGAAAGAGGAGGAGCAATCGAATCCAAATGCAGGCGGAAAGCAGTCATTTATCATTCATTCAGATAAGATTGAATTAGTGCATGCTAAGCCGATGCGAGAGGCAGCGCCTCTGTAAGTTCCTCCTAAGGGAGCGGGAACTAGTTCGGATATGTCTTCCCCCGATGCTAGAGGATATTTTGTGTACAATTGGGTTTATACTCCTTGGCATAGGGCTGATGTTATGGCATTGAAGAAAGCACTACCCGATCCCCGAAAGAATCCTGCCGCATTTTATGAGGAAGTTGAGGGGGCTTTAAATTCTTGTACTATGACTTTAGCAGACATAGATTTGTTCTTTGGGCTTATTTTACCACCGGATATGTGGAGATCCGTACGGAAAGTAGATGATCAAGCTGTTTTTAAGGCGAAATGGTCTGACATAGAAGATGAGGATAGAGAAAGAAAACCCGCCTTAGCTTATTTTAGATCTCCCAGCTGCTATTTTGACTAAGTTGAAAACGATTATCCCCCCAAAGAAGATTGATTGGAATATGTTAGCCTCATGTAAACAGAAGGTTGATGAATCCGTTTCTGATTTCTTTACGCGATTTGAGGAATCATTTCATGATTTTAGCGGTCAGTCACTTACGGATGATACGGATCGACATCTTTTTGTTGATAAATATGTGTCGAATTTATTGCCAGGAGTAGCAGCTCGATTAAAAGCGAGTGAAAGCTCTTGGACAACATCGTCTCCGGCATCCCTCCTGACGATGGCTCAGTATTACAAGCGTCAGGAACAAGAAGCGAAGGGTAACGAAGAGAAAAAGTCGAAAGATTTAAAAACAAAGGTGATGTTAGAGCATGTGTATAGTCCGCCTCGCCGGGGTGCTGAGAGAGATGGAAGAGGATTTTATGGTCCCCCTTTTGGTCGCCCAGATGTAACTAAGGATCAATGTGCGGATTGCAAACAGTTGGGTCATTGGGCCAGGGATTGTCCGGTATTACATGCACAGCGCCAGGGGCGTGGCCAGGGGACGATGAGGTAGAGGAGGTTTTTCGGGCTCTAGAGGACATTTAACTGATCGTGCTTGATTTGATTCTAATATGCGGCCACGTGATGGGCCTAATGTGTTTGATCGACAAAACCAGTATCAAATGTCCGTTTATGAACGCCCTGGGTATCACGATTCACAACATGCATAGGATTGCGTAGGATGGGGGGAGGAATCAGTGGAAGTGCCAGTAGATCAGTGGGGTCCTTATGTTACAGCACATGTTTTGGGTTCTACTGATCGGTTTCTGGTTGATACAGGAGCTACTCGTAGCGCTTTGTCCAAACAATTGGTTCCGAGGGCTCCCCTGTCTGGCTTAACGGTTACATCGATAGGGTTCGATGGCACATCTTCACTTAGCCCATTATCACAACCCCTTGCGTTTCATGTTAATACGTTTTCTACACCCGGTCTGTTTTTGCTTTCCCCGAACACGCCGGATAACATTGTGGGTCTGGATATGCTCTAACATTTCAGAGCCACAATCCGTTGCTCCCCTGAAGGAGTGCGTGTGATTCTAAACGATAACTATCCAAGGACAGGAAGGATGTGTGTGGTTGCAGAGGATACCGCATTGGCTTCTCTACCCCACACTCTGTGGGCCACCTCGGATACTGATGTGGGACAGATGGTTATCCCCCCGGTACACATTAGGGTAAAGGAGGGAGCTGTGTTACCACGCCTACCTCAATATCGTATTTCGCAGGAGGGGGAGGAGGCACTCACGCAGATATTGCAGGATCTCATTAAGGTGGGGGGTAGTGGAGGAAGTTCCATACAATGTCTGCAATAGTCCTATCCTTCCGATTTTGAAAAAAGACACTGATACTAGGATTTATCGTTTTATTATCGATTTGAGGGAGGTGAATAAGATAGTGATACCTCAATACCCAGTGGTTTCTGACATCACGACATTGCTTACTTTGGTCCCGCCAACGGCGACCACGTTCTCTGTTATTGATTTGAAAAATGCTTTTTTTTCGATTCCTATTCATCCTGATAGCCGATACCTTTTCGGCTTCACTTTGAATAATCGTTCATATCAATTTTGTAGAGTTCCTCAAGGCTACACAGAAAGTCCTAGCATTTACAGTCAAGCATTGAAACGACAGTTGGATTCCTTTGTTTTACCTGAAGGGGTGGCCCTCATACAATATGTCGATGACATCTTGTTGTCGGCCGATACTCCTGAGCAATGTGAGAAGTGCACGTTATCTTTGCTTTCCTTTCTGGCATCGCACAATCACAAAGTATCGAAGGAAAAATTACAATTCTGTAGACCAACAGTAACCTACCTAGGTCACCTTTTGTCTAAGGAGGGGCGTGCACTCACATTAGATCGCATTCAAGCAATTTTGGACACGCCAGTACCTTTCACACAGAAGGACGTGCGTGCATTTTTGGGACTCACTTCTTTTTGTAGGCAATGGATACTGGGTTTTTCACACATAGTTAAACCGCTGTTGGCACTTTTGACGAAAGACACTCCAACTCCCCTTCCCTGGTCAGACGAGTGTGGAAATGCTTTTCAACAATTACGACAAGCCCTTTGTTCAGCACCAGTGTTAGGCACCCCTGATTATACGAAGCCCTTTACATTGTATGTGCATGAAAGAGATGGATGTGCGTTATTGGTTTTAGTACAGATGCACGGCGACAAGCAGCGCCCTCGTGCATATTTCTCGGCAGTACTTGATCCTGTTGCCTGGTTGTTTTCGCTCGGTTGCGGCGACAGCTGTGTCAATACGCCAAAGCGAAGGAATTGTGTTATCCCATAAGCTATTGGTGTTGGTCCCCCATGCTGTTGACGCCCTGTTGAATCAGACAAAGACGCAGCACTTAACTAGTGCTCGTCTAACAGGATATGAGCTTACGTTGTTGGCTCCTCACATCACATTGAAGAGATGCGCAACACTAAACCCAGCCACATTGTTGCCATTTCCGGAGACTCAGCCTGAGGCACAAGAAACACATGATTGCATCTTTGTAACTGAGGAACAGACAAAGGGTCGTATTGATCTCCAGGATACGCCCTTTACAGATGTAGATGGAGAATTGTGGGTGGACGGGTCGAGCCTGAAGCTACCAGATGGTACGACTTCAGCGGCGTATGCAATCACCACGCTACGAACAGTAGTGGAGACAGCACGCATACCGCAGAAATCAGCTCAAGCAGCGGAACTGATAGCATTAACACGAGCATGTGAGCTTAGTGCAGGATTGCGTGTGAATGTCTATACAGATAGCCGCTATGCCTTCGGGGTAGCACACAACTTTGGCTTACTCTGGAAGGAGAGAGGGTTTCTAACGTCACATGGAGCACAGATAATGAACGGAGAGTTAGTTCACAACCTCTTGACTGCATTGACATATCCAAAGAAGATTGCCATAGTTAAATGCAATGCACATAAAAAGGTGGTAGATAAGGTGGGAGAAGGGAATGCTTTGGCAGATCGAGTAGCACGAGACACTGCGATGCAGCCTGACTCCACTGCAATGTATGTTGTGAAGTCGCAGGCAGAAAGATGGCACGATGCTAGGAGAGAAGTGTTAGAGATACAGAGGACAGCTTCCGATAAAGAACGGGAGCAATGGTCTACTGACGGAGAATTGGACGATGAAGGTTGTTGGAGAAATAAGCAGATGGATAAATGGAAGTTACCCATAGCTTTTGTACAACCTATGGTTCAGATGGCACATGGACTAGCTCATGTTGGAGCTTCCGCAATTGTAAAATTGCTCACACAAGTTTGGGAGCATCCAGAGATTGCTAGCACGGCAAAGAGAGTGGTGCAGACTTGTATGATTTGCCTGAAGTACAATCCAGGAAAAGGGACACGAACTCCAGCAGGAGGATTTGTAACACCCACTGCACCTTTTGAAGTTTTGCAAATGGATTATATTCAGCTTGAACGCTGTAATAATCTGAAGTATGTTCTAGTAGTGGTTTGCGCCTTCAGCAAATGGATTGAGGCATACCCTACGAAAGACAATACTGCAATTACTACAGCCAAGGTGTTATTGAAGGAGTTCTTCCCTCGATATGGTGTTTGTAGATTGTTGTGGAGCGATAACGGACCTCATTTTATAGCGGACGTTATCAAGTATGTCCTGAAAGGATTGGGAATTCCACAAAAATTCCACGCAGTGTTTCACCCTCAGTCTGCGGGATTGGTTGAGAAGTATAACGGCACTCTGAAGCTTAAGATAGCGAAAATACAAGCTTCCACTTCTCTGACTTGGCCGGATGCTTTACCTCTGGCATTATTGTCAATCAGATCAGTACCGCATTCTCGAACCGGTCTCACGCCATATGAGATCGTGTTTAGACGTCCGATGAACATTTGGGGCCCACCGAAACCAAAGTCAGTGTATGATGTACCATGTGTAATGATGAGTGATTATCTGGCACAGTTAACCGATAAGTTGGTCTCTATTCATCAACAGGTTCGAGAGGCGCTCCCCGACCGGTCCACAGGTGAAGGCCATGATCTCCGGCCCGGAGATTTTGTTTTGGTGAAGTCGTTTGAAAAGACGAGCAGTCTAGAGCCGAGGTGGTGCGGTCCTGAGCAGGTCTTGCTTGCAACGAGAACGGCTGTCCGGGTCTCCAACCGCAAAAATTGGATCCACTCTATACATTCTCGTAGAGTGCCACCCGGATTGGTGGAGCCTGCTGTATTGACAGACCATCGAGAAATCCTGACTGCGAAGAAAGGCCATGCTGTGGACCCGGACGACACTGAGGAGCTCTTCCCGGACCAAGCGACCCCTGGAGTAAGAAGATATCACCTCAGATCGAGGAAGTGAATTTCTGAGTATCAAAATACGCTGTCAGAGCAGCCCCTGGGTTAGTGAAACGGAGAGCCAATGAGGCAAGGGGGGGGGGGATCAGCCCTGCATTAGTGTAGTGACACCCGTCTTGGCCCGATGGTGAAGAAATCAACCGCTGCCTAGGGGGAAGAGTTCTGACAACCTTTTGAGTTTCAGGAAGATATTGATATTTGTTTGAAAATGGAGAAGAAGAAAAAATTTTGTGCGATAGGTTTCATTGTTGCTATGGCAATTGCTGCTACAACCACGTGGTTTGTTGAGGATGTAATTCCTGCCCGTGAGTTGCTTGTTGTGTCTACTCCAGTGCCTGAGGAGCACTACTTCTACACCCTTCCATACCAAGAATTGAAGCATCGCCAGTCCTATCTGAATAATACTTTCATCCAGATGCTGCATCATACCCACGTTGCTACAAATGCTACCAACTGTTGGATATGTGGTATGATGCCAGCCCATCAGAAGAAAGGGGGAACACCATTTATACCTCTCCCTTTCTCCCATAACGGCTCTTGTAGAGCATGGTACACTTTGCTTTTTGCCACACGAAAACCTACAGTGGGACGATTACTCTTCAGACTTAACAAAGAGTGTCATCAGGATAAAGAAGGCTATCCACAAGCCAATGGAACAATATGGGAATGGGAAGAATATCGACCAGACAATGAATCAATTCCCTACGTCTTTACGAATACTAGAGACACTCATGGAAACGAGAAATTTGTAATTTCAGTGGCACAAGCCCAAGCGGACATGTGTATCCAAAGCGTTGGTCATATTCCTGTTGGTGTCAGTGATTGCATTGTTGTACTAAATATAGACGGATTAAATAACAGTACATTTCTGGCCTCCCACAATACCTATTTTGTGTGTGGTAATAAAGGTTACTATCGTTTGGCTGCCGGATGGTCTGGGGTATGCTATGTGGCCTTTTTATTACCCCCTGTATTCTTAGCACCTGCGTCTTATCATAAGGATTTGAAGTTATTAAACAACGTAACCGTAAATAGGTATAAACGCACTCTATCTGTTGATGATGTTGATCAGACAGATACCAGTTTGCAACAGTATATTGATTTTAATCTAGGACTGTTTTTCTTTGTTGGAGCTGCCCTGAATAGTAGGAAGGTTCGACGATTAACTAGGGTTGTAGGGGCTGTGACGAATCAAACTGCTGCTGCTCTCGGGAACATTACGGAAGAATTGCAGATCACTAGAATTGTTACATTACAGAATCGTATGGTATTAGATGTTATGTTAGCAGATAGGGGTGGAGCATGTAGAATTATAGGAAGTAGTTGTTGTGTGTTCATCCCTGATCACACACCACCAGTTTATCAAGCTATTAATAAATTGCATAAAATCGCTGCTGACATTCATTCAGAAAATGGCACTTGGACCTTTTCTGGATGGTTTTGGACCTTAATTACTACATGGGGATGGAAAGTCCTGACTGGTCTATGTATTATTGTAGCAATTTTGTTCACATGTTGTATGTGTATTCAATGTGGTCCTATGATATGTTCTCTATGTGTTTCATTCTGTATCCCCAATAAGAAAGCTGTTGCCGATGCCACCTATCAAAAGAGCATAAACAAAGAAATAACTGAGATGATGAGAATCAATATAAATGATGATTATCTTGATTATCCTAGCAAGCCGAATGTCTTCAGCAAATGCTGAAAGGGTAGTCTGTTGTAAATAAAACAGCGATATTATTAAGCATTCACTGAAGACATGTGCTCTTCATGTCTAAATTACTTTTTCTGCTTTATATTGACTAATGTTCAGACTCCATTTTGCTTAGCCGTCCGCCATCTTGTATGGCCACGAAACCACGTGCTCTGCACGAGAAGAGTCTTACCTCTTCATTAGTCACTCCCGAGATCTGCCTAGCAACAGTCTATAAATAACTCCTTTGTACGTTTGGTGCATGTTCAAGACTGACCACATCTGTCACTAATTAGGCTTTGCTCGAATGTGTTTTCACGGGTCTCAGGAAACGTTAACTCCACCCATGTATTGATTATGCACTGAAAATGTCCATATATGACCATAAAATCTTGCTTCATGTTGTATCCGCCTACTTATGAGCCCCCCAATTGTGTATAAAAGGGGACCATGCGCACAAGTTCTTTGTGCTACTCTGTGCAATACTGTAGAGTGTTGCGTAGGTTGTAGGACCACCTTTGAAGGTTAATAAACTTTGTCTTTGTATTTGCAGTTTCCGTGCCAACTTCCTTCTAGTACTTCGTACACAGAAGGGCAAACCCTTTGTACTTGCGGGCCTAGCTGGGGCCTGTACTCATCAATGCTGCCTGGTTTTCCAACACTGACTATCTTGACTAGCCAAACAATGGCCTAACCTGCTATATTGTGATGATTCTTAACAAAATTCAGGCAGAAATACCAGCAGACTGTATTTCATCATCATCATCATTTATAAAGCGCCTGGTTACACCAACGGTGTGTCCCTGCGCTGAGCAGAATCTCAGAAATGACACGAGATAGGTAGGTGAGCCCTAGCTGTCCTGTTTCAAGGTCTATTCTGGTTTATAGGTGGGAAAAAGTCAAGTTTTTAGCCTTTTCCTAAAGGCAGCTTCACATGGTTCTTTCCTCAAATCCATTGGTAGTGAATTCCAATGTTTTGCTGCCAGGTATTTGAAAGAGCAGCCTCCTAGCCTGGCCTTCCTAAATCTGGGTACTATTACCAATGATTTTCCTTCAGATCTTATGCTTCTATTGGGGGTGTAAGGTGTAATCATGTCTTGTAGATAACTTGGGCCTTTATTTGCTAGGATATGATGGCAGAAGCACATTGCCTTGAACAGGATCCTCTTGCCCACCGACAACCAATGCAATTTGGCCAGGGCCTTTGTGTTGGACGATCTTCTAGGTGGATTCAGCACTAGCCGGGCAGCAGCGTTTTGGACTGTTAGCATCTTCATCAGCCTCTTTTTAGCTACACCTAGGTATAGAACATTGCCGTAGTCAATCTGAGAGGTGACCACTGCATGTATTATAGTTTTTCTGGCTTGAACCGGTAGTAGGTCAATGACTTTCCGTAGGGTTTTCAGCGTTCCGAAACATTTGCCTGTTCTTTTTCGGATTTTATTTTTATATGTCAAGTTGGGGTCAAGCCATACTCCAAGGTTCTTGACTTCGGTTTTAGGGGTTGGGAGCTGGCCAAGTGTTTCCGGCCACCAAGCTGATGTCCAGATAGAAAGCGCTCTTCCCATTACCATTACTTCTGTCTTACTGCCATTAAGTTTTACGCAGTGGTCTGCCATCCATGCTGTTACTTCCTCCATACATTGGGAAAATTTGACCCCTGGGGAACTCCTTGTAATAGGGGAGATCTCTTGGAAGTGAATGTGTCTTGTGTAACCTGAAAACCCCTTTCCGCAAGGAAGGATTTCATCCAGCTCAGAGCCATACCCCTGATTCCACAAAATTCTAACCTCTGTAGGAGGAGGCCATGGGAGACTGTATCAAATGCAGCACTGAGGTCCAATAGGATCAGTGCAGCTGTGTGTCCTTCATCCGCCCGTTGTCTTAGAGTGTCTATGGCCAGGAGCAAGGCGATTTCAGTGGAATGTGTGGCACGGAAACCGGATTGTGAGCAGTGTAGTAGGTCATTACTATCGCTGTGTTTTGTGAGCTGAGTGTTAAGTATTTGTTCTGCGATTTTAGCAAAGAAAGGTAGGAGCAAGATGGGACATAGATTATCTTGTATCTAATAATCTATTTGTGTTTTTTTTCATTAATGGGAGGACCATAGCTTGCTTCCACTCTAAGGGAACTTCTACTGATTGGATGGAACGGGAGATAAGTTCTGATATGAAAGGTACAATACATTTTGCCCCTTGTAATAAGATTTCGGGACGGGCTGGGTCCCTAGGTGAACCGGATTTAAATTCCTTATTACATCTGGCTCTGGCATTATGAATTCCTCTAGGGTTGCATCTTTGACTACTGTGGATGTAGTGTCTTTGGAGCTAGTGGCCTGGCGTGCTTCTCTAGGGAAAGTATCATAGATCTTTGTCACTGCAAAGAAGTCAGCAATTCTATTGTACGATTCCTCCGATGTGGAGGGGGGCTCTGTTAATCTATCTGCTGACTGTAGGTATTTTAATATGGCAAACATCTCTTTTGAGGAGTTTTTGGCCATTTCAATTTTCCTAGTGTAGAACTCACAATGAGATTACTTTATCAGAGCGTAGTATGCTTTTTGTTGTTGTTTATATTCTCCTTTAATGTTTGCACAGTAGTTCTTGCGCCACCTGCGTTCCAACTGTTTGCACTTTTGTTTGGCCTTCATTAAGTTGTCATTGAACCATAGAGCTGAGATGCTCCCCCTTCTTGTATTTTTGGTCGTCCAGGGCGCTATTTAATTCAGCGCTTCGGTTATCCATGATCCCACTTGTCTGTTGGCTAGGTTAATATCCTTGTCCAGCTCCGGATCATTTTTTTGTAGTGCCCGAGTGAACGAGTCAGGATTAAACTTCTCCCACTTCCTACGGGTTACTGACATTTTTAGGTAAGCTGACTCGTGGGTTTGTGTGTGGGATCGGAAACGTGATTATGTGGTGAACGGACCATGGGATTGGCCAAGATGCTCCCACTTCCATGTCCGTTATGTTAGTGAAAATAGGATCTAAAATGTGTCCAGCTTGATGTGTATGTGCGTTAACTTTTTGAACAAGGTTGAAGGTCTTTACACACAGTTTGTGCCTCTGGTCTAGTAGTTTCATCAAAGTGTATATTAAGGTCCCATAGAACGAGGAGTTTGCTGTGACGTATGGCTGTGTGTATGATTTTTTTTACGTAAGCTGGTTATGACTTGTGTTTCTGGCCCTGGAGGACGGTAAATCAGGAAACCAGCAATGGTATCGTTACCTGCTATTGAAAGCGTGAAAAAGATCCCCTCACATTTGTCAAGATCTGTTTCTTTAATGTCGCATTTTATCGTTGATTTATAGAGTATAGCAATCCCCCCCCCTTTGTCCAACCCAGTCCTGTTTTGCTATCCCGTAGCCTTCCGGTAGGGCATCTAGGATATCTGGGGTAGAGCGGTCATTGAGCCAGGTCTCAGTCAAAAACATGGCATCTGGTTTTTTTTCCTCCAGTACGTCGTGGATTTCAGGTTTATGTTTAGTTAGGGATCTACAGTTCAGCAGGAGGAAGGACAGTACTTCTCTCTGTTGAGTATTCATTATTGTTGCGGTGAAGTCCTTGCTGCAATTGCCGCAGGAGAGTTCCTCCTGGTCTCCGTGTAGATTGTGTTTACATGTCTCCATAATGGGTGGCATCAGTCTCTTTAGCTCATTCGCTGTGTATTTAACATCATGATGGGGTAACCCACAGCCAGGGGTCCTGGCCCCTGAGCGCGGACGCACGCAGAGGGGCTTGCCTTAGGCACGCCAGCGGCGTGCCCGCTGCACGCGTCTGCTGGCACATCAGAGTTAAGTAGGGTGTGCTCGGTGAAACTCCTCCGCCGCTCCACCCCCTCCTCTTAGAAAATCAGGTGTGGGTAATTGCACTCTGCTTTGCCACACCCTCCAAACAATCGGCACACAGCTGTACTGGACCAAGTCGGGAGAGCAGGTAAGAATGAGGCTTGTTTAAAAGCGATTAAAAGCGCTATGTGAGGCTTAGTTTAAAAGAAAATGAAATGGTTTAAAACAGGATTTTTTTTAAACCAGTTCACAGTAGTGAAAAACTCTTCCAGCTACATGTGGGATGTGACCAGCTCTCAGCTGCAGCCTATCGTTATCTGCTCTGTTATATTTAACTTACTGTTTCCATTCTTGACATTATTCTGGTTATTCCTGCATTATGGTACTGAAGATCTCTGCCATTTATGTACATCCCTGGTAGCCAGGGACAGCAAATGCTTATTGAGGCAGAATCTGTCTGACAGTAGCATTTGTGAGTACCTGGTGAAAATAACATACTGATGTTTGGGTACCAAAAACATGGTTACAAAAAATGAAAATCTCATATTTAGTTACAAAATAAATATTTGCTCGTGGAAATGACAAGCTTCTCTTTGGCACAATAGAGTTTACTCATCCAAAACGAAACGGCTGCATTTTATGGTGAAATGTCTGTTTCCAGAAACTGGCAAGCTGAGGTTTCAAATAAAAGGACTACATTTTGAAAGTATATTTAAAGTTGCTATTTGAGTGCTAATCCATGCAGAACTTGGAAGATTTACTTCTGCTTTTGGTTCCTTGGTAATACAGAGGCTATTCCGGCCACAGCTGCAATTTCATTACCTGTGTGGAGGCATTTGGCATCCATACTGATAAAGAGGTTGTGATATTATCAATACAGTTTGAACACTCAGAATGTACATAAAGTGCAATCTGTAAGCTACTTGACCATGTGATCTCTTTGTAACTGAGCAGTAGCACTGCTGTGAGGGGATGTAAGAGTTGACTAGCTCCATTGCCGGAAGCAGGAGATTGTGAGATTTCCTTAACATAGGATTTGCTTATCCTGCTTCTTCCATGTAGACCTTCAGTCATTTGCATAAAAGGAACTGGATGGAAAACCGAAGTGAAGATGCTATACACAGTAAAGCAATGGGCAATGTGACTTTGCGCAAACAGATTTACACAACTGACTGCAATACATAAAACTCTTGTTTTTGTCACCATTTTTAAAGTGTTCTTGGGGAGGATGACGCCCAACACTCTTGTGAAAGGTAAAGTTTGTCTGGCACAAACGTTTTGGAACCCTAGACAACTAGTAAAAAAAGTCAGTGTATTATAGCTCCAAAAAACGGACAAGATCGGGGAATACAGGATCAACCCTCTTCCTCCAACCCCATAAGTGATCGGTTTCTTACGGTACAATCTTCTCAGATGCTTCCTTGGCCTGGAGAAGCTGCGACAAGGCATAGCCCACAGCTTCTAACACTGCCCCATCAGGAGACTGCAAGACAGGCAACTGCTGATTAGTACTTTAAAGTGACAGAATTCAAACTGTTCTTAATGATGTGAATGAAGATTAAACAATAAATGAGAACTCAATCAACCATTTCAAACACTGGATTACTACGACATTTGTGCCATTTGCGTAGCTTCATTACAAGAGATGTATTTTTTCAAAACACCTCCCAACATCAAATCTTTTTCAAATTTCCTAGTACGGGGACAAGAGGAACTTACGAAGACCACATTATTTTTTAATGTGGAAGTAATGACATCCAAATCCACCCCAACTCCCAAAATGAAACAACACAACTTAACACCACATCAACACACTAGGTAACTACAACACAATATACTACTGCCACCACAATATCATAACATGACAGCACAGCTCCACATGAAGACAAATGCAAAAACACAACACAGCAAAATCACTCAACAAACCACGCCACCAAACTAGCATCCATCAACCTCTGCCATTTATCCACCATCTTCACCGGCTATTAACTTCAATGAAGGTATTAAACTCCTTTACACTATATACTGTGTAGGTGCCATTACTTAAATATATATATATTTGTGGTTTCATATTTGCAATATGGACTGCACACTTCTGGTAATTAATGTACTTTTATGGACCACTTGGGAGGTCACATTGATCTAGGCCAAAGTACAGTGACATTTTTTGCCGCAGACTTGGATGACCTCAGCAGCTTCAGGCCAGTCTCCAACCTTCGTTTCCCGGAAAAAAATTATTGAGAAATGTGTCCTCTTCAAACTCAACCAACACATTGACACTAGCAATCTCCATGACTCACACCAATCGGGTTTTAAGAAAAATCAACAAATCCCTGCACAAACACATCAGAAAGATTGCTTTTCTTACACCTGAGTTTTTAAAACAATGTTTATGGTTTTAAATGAATAAATAATTTAGCTGCACATTTAAATGACTTTAAACAACATCGGCGCAACAATGTTAACTACAGAGTAACTCAAGCCCCACTCCAGACCATTAGTGATAATTGTTATTTATCAAATCATTCTGTAGAGATCCTGATTTTTACTTGAGATCGGAGTGGAATTAGGTGCACCTATGACGGTTTAACTCATCCCTGGGCTTTAGTAAAAACATTTTAAAAGAATATCACATTCTTCCCACCTTCAGCCTCACGCACATAAACTGTATGGCTTGCTCTGATAACTTGTATCAGAGAAAAACCTGTAGGGCTTCATTGCCAACTAAATGTGTGAATCTAAACTAGTGTTTTAATGTGTATTTTCGTAGTAACAGCTAGAGAATGTGGCCTGTTGGTAGTCTCGAAGTGTCAAACAGGCCCAGGGTCATTCCCTTAACATTACAAATATTCTGATATTGGTATGCCTGACGTTTTTGTAAATTAGGGGTCAAGTGTGCACAGAGAAGGGTGTCAAATTCTAAATGCAAGCCTGTAAAGCAGATTCCTACACTCAGATTTTGAATGAACCTGCGACATGAGACGAAGAAGCAGCATGAGCTGAAGAACAACAAGCATTTAGCTGTGTCTGGAAGTGAAACGTAATAAGTGGACCCAGCTTTTACATTAAAAATGCTCACTGTATCTGTGCCTTGCAAAAGGTAAGCAGATCTGCAAAGTGCTTATATTCGAAATGTATGATCTGCACACATTTAAAAAGGGCAACACAAGCTTAAATGCTACAGTGAACGTTTACGGAACGGATGCTTGCTAAAATGTAGTTTACGGACACTTGTTTTTGTTAGTCACTAAGCAGAAAACGTATTCTCATGACGTACAAAAAGCAGAAGATTTTTATTACACAGGTTGCATATGTGACATTTTATATTTAGTCACAGCTTCATAATTTAGGATAATGAGTTGTCCTGGCAGCTCAATACTTTTAATGATGTCATAAACACTTCTGCCATGTAATGGTGGCCCAAAACATTTGCATGCCCAATAATGGGCCTCACAAATAAAGGATAACCTGTCACATAAGGAATTCACAGGGGACCCATCGCATATTGACATTCTGCTGTGATTATGAAGTACCGAGGAATTGGTACATCTTGCAACCACGACTAATGTCCAAAGAACCAGTCTCCATGGAAAAAAAATCGTAACTTAGTTTAAAAAAAGAAGTTTATTGCAAAGGATTCAAACTGTGATTTAATGCCAGTATTTTCCCAAAAACCTTTTCTTTTAAAACCATTTACTGGTAGGCATTGCTTTGTTTTAGTGCTAAAAATTAATACACTACTGCCAATGATTTCGGTTTTCTTTTTTGAGAATCACAGCCAGTTCATCGGTGTATTTTTTTTTCTTTCTAAAGACTGACTTTGGGCAACGGGCAGAACAGCTTCATACAAAATGATTGACTTCCCAAAGCTCAACTACCTCATGGAAAATACCCCCAGGTGTTTTACAGAAAAATAGCCACTTTGCACCACACTTTGCCTTTGGATGGTAAACTAAGTTATCTTTGAGGACACAGGAAAGGAGTGGTGCTGGATGTGCACAAGTAGAACCGTACAAATCAGCAGCGCTGAGTGAATGGCTTTTCTATGCATTGCACTGGTGGTTGCTCCCAAACCATGGGAGAAAGGGGCTAAATCAAAAGGTCTATATGGAGGTCGAATACCTACAAAGCTGTCTGTACCCATGAAGGGTGCAATACAAGCATGGCACATAGCCACATCCTGGCTGAGTTGGAAAGTAATTGTCACTACACGGATATGCCTTTGGGCAGCAAGATCTTGGAGAAGGATGTCATAGTGATCTCAAACGTTGAGGAGGCTTAGATTTCGTAGGCGATAAGATCATTTGATTATCCGAGTACTGAATTTGCATTCAACAAAGTCCCATAACTGAAAGCTACAGCGTGGCAATACGTGCAAACTGCATGATATTCAACACATTTCACCCGAGGAAAACAGAAAATTAAATGAACCACTGGCCATCAAAGCGACATAAAGAATCTACAGAATGTTGATTAGGGAAACCCCTGAAACCCTGAGTTTGAAGAGTTGTTGGGAAAGAGATCTTGGATGGTAGCAGATTGCGAGATGGCCAAGGGGTGCCCAGAACAGGTCTCTATTAGATCTGGATTTAGACTGATCCAAATTTTAATTCTACATAGTGCATATTATACACATGTTCAAATGCTGAAGGTTGGAGGAGTGTTGAGTGTTTGAAAGGCTGAAATGGGGTGGGCACTTTCTATTCATAGTAGCTGAGAACGACCCATAGCACAAGAGTGCTAGATGAAGGTTTAGAGATCGCTCGTCAACAATTACTAAATCCCAAAGACAGTTTGACACTAAAATATTTGCATTGTGCATCGAGGGCAAGGGGTTCCTTCCCTTCAAAATAGGAGAACTAGCAGGATTGGCTTTTGCTAGGTCAGATATTGCACAACGATGGGGTGGCCAAAGGTCACTGAATTTTGACAGCTGCGGCTGTCCCAGGCAATTTACGAAAGTGTGTGGGAGTCAATGGAGTGAACATCATGAACTCAATTGATGTTCAAGATTATGTGCATCATTGGCATACCTCTGCGCTGAATGTTCTAAGGATGATGGTGAGTTGTGATTACATGACAGGTGTGGGACACTACGGTGATTTGTGGCGGATCCTGAACTTTTATCTGTTTTTTTCCATAACAATAATGTTGTATTAGTCTTGCCCTTCATGTACCACGTGCAACTTTCTCTGAGGAAAGCCCAGCAGATTGTGTCAGGCTACAAACTGCAAGTTTGGGATTCGTTTTGGTTTAATGGGCTTTGGATTGTAGTGACTGTGGGAGTTCTGCAATGCAAATCAAATGTGAAGTCTTTCACTCCCTTAGTTTAAAAAAACGATTTCCTACACTAGGATCCCTGTTAATCCCAGGACCACAGGGTGATCCGCGAATGGTTTCTTAAGGGTGGCGTTAATTAAACGCTAGGTGTCGAGCAAGCCAAAAATGAGCACAAAAAGAAATCTCAGACTGTTTCTGTCTTTGTACTTAGGCATCCACATGTCCGCCTAAAATCAAATCTGGTCCGAAATTAAAATCACCTTCGATTACATTTCTGCAATCAAATATTGATAATTAGTAAAACAATGAGATATCCAAATTCAAGTTAGGTAAATATTCCACAAATGTAAGACTATATTATTACATTTGAATGAGACCAATAAAAGTGACTTCATTTTCATCACTAACTTTCATGACCCGTGCTTTTTAATTTCCGTTTAATTAATACACAAATGCCCCTAGACCTAAAACTGCAAACATTTTTGCATTCTCGGGAAGTTGTAAAGAGAAGTGTGTGGATTCACACAATATGCTGGAGCTCCATGTTGAGAAACCCTGAGAGGCCTAATGCAGGTCACTACCCCTTGGATCGCCCAAACTGCCTGCTCTATATGTTGCTAGAAGGTCTGGTGTATTCTACAATATATCACTGCTAGAAGCACAGATCTACTGTGGACAAAACTCTGTAAGCATGCCACTTAAATGTTGTACTTTATAGTTCGCCTTGACCTAACTCTATAACTTCTACTTGGTCACTCCTTTATGGCTCTAGCATGCACTCTAGGTATGAGTACTGTCCTCGATTGATTTAATCTACTTCACTTAACAAACTGGCACATATCGAGTGTGCAGGACTTTGACAAATCATTATGGGCCATATGTAGGTAGGCTGTGTTTTGCGATTCTCTAATTGCAATTTTTAGGGAATCGCAATTAGAGAATAGCAAAACGCTATGTAGGTAGGATTAGCAATTTTGTTTGCGAATCCCACCTATTCCTTATTTGCGATTCTCTAATTGAGAATCGCAAATAAGGAATACCTTACCATTCATTCCTATGGGCTAAAAGGCCCATAGGAATGAATAGGAAGACATTTTCAATTTGCGATTCTCAATTAGAGAATCGCAAATTGAGAATGCAATTTCAAGGGTGCAAGGGTGTCAACATGACACCCTTTTGCACCCCTGTAATGAGCATGGGTGCACATGTGGCGCACATACATGCCCTAAGGGCATGTATGTGTGCCACATGGCACTTTGAATAATGCAAAAAACTGCATTATTGAAAGAAATCGCAAATTACCATCAACCTGAAGTTGGTGGTAATTTGCGATTCCTTAAGCCAAAATAGCACAACTTGGGTGCTTTCTACATTGCATTTAAGGAATCGCTATTTGGGATTCCTTAAATGCATTTGTAAAATAAGGAATCGCAAATTTTGCGATTCCTTATTTTGCATGCAGATTTGCCTTCCTACATCCCACTTAGCAAAATTGCGATCGCAAACGCCGAAATTCGGCGAATTTCGGCGTTTGCGATCGCAATTTTGCTTTCTACATATGGCCCTATATTCCTAAATACTGTGTTGGCCAAGAAACAACTATTTATTCAAATTGAGAACAGCAAGTGTTGGATACATAAAAGCCCTTTTACCTACTTGTTTGGTCGAACCATTCAGCCTCATACTGAGAACGGATTGTGATGGACATACAAAGAACAACCCACAAAATTAGCAAAACTGTCACATTCATAAAAGCCCACAACAGTATCAAAAAAGGATAGTACAGTATATCAGACCACAGGAGGGTTTGGACTCGCATGTTCTTGAAGCGAGGAGAAGCCTATCACAGAGAAGTGTCAGCTAGAGGCACATGCTTAGGTTTTGCACTACTAAGATTGCCTATCTGTATATGGGATGAACCCTCTTCCCCTGTCTTGGACTTGCCCTTGTTGCAGGGTAAATCCTAAACATTTAGCTTCTTTCCTCCTATTGTTTCTGAACTGTTTTTGTTGGCTTTAGGACTCTGGGCACTTTACCACTGCTGATCAGTGCTAAATTGCATATGTGTAAATTCTAATTCTGAATGGTTCTCCATGATTGGCATATTTGATTTACTGGTAAGTCCCTAGTAAAGTGTCCTGTGTGTGCCCAGGGTCTGTAAATCAAATGCTACTGGTGGGTCTGCAGTATTGATTGTGCCACCTATGCAAGTAGTCCACTGCAGTGTCTGTGTGCACAGTTTTTAACTACCATGTCAACTTGGCAAGTGCACCCACTTGCCAGGCTGCAACCTTTCCTTTGCTTACATGTAAGTCACTCCTAAGGTAGGCCTTTGGTATCCGCATGGGCAGGGTGCTGTGTATGTTAAAGGTGGGACATGCACTGGTATGTTTTACATGTCCTGATAGTGGAATACTGTGTATTTCGTTTTTCACTATTGCAAGAACTAGCTCTACCATAGGCTATCATTGAAGCTGCCTTGTAACATTTTACAAGTGTAATTTTCAATTGGTAAAAGATAGAGATTTGGAGTTTGCTCTTTCTGAACTCAGAATTTAATAAAACACCTTTTTACTAAAGGTGGCTTTGCAGAACTGTCGCATTGCCTCCCCCAAAGGACTCTGGAATGATGTAATGCTGCGTTTTCTGGCACTTACCACCTCTGCGGCTGTTTTGCCTTGTGGATTTTGATGCATTTGAGGTACTTTGTGTAAAAATCATGCATCCATAGAGTTCTATGGACAAAATTGCTTGAAACCTTTTAAAAGTCATATTTTAAGGTATGTATCTTGAATTTTCGTTGTTTTGGTCTTGTTTGGTTTAGATAAAGATACTTTATTCTTTTAAACTGGTGTGTTTTCCATTTGTGGTGTTTTCACTGTTACTGTGTGTGTTATGTACAGATACTTTACACATTGCCTCTGAGATAAGCCTGCCTGTTTGTGCCAAGCTACCCAGGGGTGAACAGGGGTTATCTAGGTGTGGAACTCTTATCATGACTAGAAGGAAGGGTCCCTACTAGGACAGGGTGCAAACCACTGCCAACTAGAGACCCCCATTTCTAACTCCCTGGAAGAATGATGCAGTAACTTACCTGGATAGAGAGCAAAAGCGCAGGAAGTACTCCTTGTGCTAGAAGCGTCCGCCTCACACCTTCACTCATTATTGCCAGGTTACCCAACGTGTACAAGCACAGCTCCTGAGAACATCAAAAGCATATGCAAGGATTGATACAGCTCGTAAACATTCCAACAGCTGAACCATTTTTCATGCACAATAGGCTTCATTATCTAAAACGTCCAGCCAGCGCAAAGAGTAGAATACAGTTTATGTTAAGTTTTCATACTTAGCATAATTTCTGCCATTAGCATAAACAACAGACAACATATAACTGCTTACACAGTACTTTTAAAAAGTGTGGAATTTATCTTTTGGTTTTTACATAGTGCCCCCATTCACAGGCTACTTCAGAGCAACCTCAATCATTCCAATGCCATTAATTAGTGCCAGTGAGCTGTAAAAGAACATCTCTTCTGAAACCTGCACTTTGGAAATGATCTGTAGTATCTCACAGGGTGCCAGTAATTTTGTTTAGCATTCTTCAGTGGTGAGTAATGTGTATTTAAAAAAATTGTTTTTTCCTGTGCAACGTCTGCAATTGATGATAAAAACGTGTAACTAGTCACTGAGAGAATGGTTCACTTAGCTAATGCCACCTTGATAATGAAAGTGCTCCACTTCTCCAAAGCAAGGGAAGTTTTTTACTCATGATTGCTGAAGCATTGAATTTGGAGCGTTCACCCAATAGGAAGAGTTGTACACAGTATCACTTATTATGATCCAAGTGGGGTTTTCGTAGTCATCTCTGATGCCTTTTTTCTGTTAAATCTGGATTTACAGTGGACTAGAGTATTTGTGCTTCTGAGTATACAATAGTATAAAGTCAATCACAGCCAGGTGACAGCATCACCACCAGTACTAAAACACCTACAGCACCCTACAAACCTTGGTCGAGGAACTACAGCATGGCAACAGGTCGTAATTAGGTAAGGCACAAGAAACTGAGGCCCATTTCTCAAACCATCTCACAGCCCCACTCCTTGCCGGCACAGTCCGCTATTATGAGATTTAATCTCCAGAAAGCACAGGTATAAATTATATCGATGTCCACCTCCTTTGACCAATGCCCACTTTTAACTTAATGATGTTCATAAATAAGGACTTCCTGTCTTTGACTGACAGTGGCATATTTAAAGTAGCCTTGCATTTCAGTGATACTCAAAGTACGGCCCGGGGCCGCATGCAGCTCTCTTGACCTTTACATGCTGCCCCCTGGTGAACAGCAGCAAGAGCTGCTGAGCACTAATATTCAGGAAAAAATTTCAAATAAATGAGAAAGCATTTATTAACTTGCAAATAAATGCTTGCCCGTTTATTTAAACATTTTTTAGACCTCCTCACGCAGTCTCTGACCCCCCCAAAACCTCTACCACCACCATGTTGGTTGGCATCAGTGGGGCCCTCGGTCACACCACAGACCGTACTTTGTGGCCCCTGGGCAAATGTTTGTGAGTACCCATGCCTTAGATAATGGTCTGATGCTGAGATTTAAGTAATCTTGATGGTGAAAAAAGTCTGATATTCTCATTGAAATGTGTTATCCATAGATTCGACGTGTTTCTTGATTCTAAAACGTAATCCTTCAATAACGGGCTTCAGGGTCTCGGTGTAATGTGTAGGTGCTCATGAAGAATGCAAATTTAGTACTGCTTATTATAGCGGGGATTTCCCCATATGGTTTATCGGTCAGTATTTTGAAATTGTCATCATTTAAGAAACACTGCTGAGCAACAATGAAGTTCTTGTTATTCTACACATATGTCACTCGATGTAAAACCAATAAACCCTTTGTCGTCAGAGAGATTAAAAGAGAAGAGAGTTGTTGAAGCCTGCAAGTTATTAAGACCTTTTTCAACACAGTACGGATAAACACCAGTTATGCATTCTTGTCTTTGAGAATAAATTGGTAATATTCTTGAAGCATGACCAGATCTAAAGGCCGTGTGCTGCCACAACGAGTCAAAGAAGATCCAAACAGGGAACTGATTAACCGAGTATGCAACAACTGCAATTGCCTTTAGGTGGAGAGTTCAATTTGTGAAGAATACATCCGGCTAAGTTATCCATCTAAAGAAAACGCACTTTTAGACATATTGCCTCTTAATTGGCATGAGTTAAGGCATTTCTACACCAGATTTTAAAAAGTTAGTGTTTTGTTTGGCAACTTCATTCGCTACTTTGTAAATAATGTCTCCTGTCCTGGACTGAGGGCGTGATCCTAGGTACCTTAAGGCCTGGGATCACTATTCAGCTGGAGAGAGGAAAAGAGGCATGGGACATGCGCCAAGCAAGTACCTTACTTGCACAGGAAGGTTCAAACGGATAGGCATAAAAAAAACATCATGCAACTTCTGTGAACATAAAAACTTGCAATACATCTGAGACACGATCACTTAACAAGGCACACTGTTCCAATCTGCTACCATTATTGGGTCCGCCTTGTGTAGACCCTAAACAAGCATTTTCAATGCAATAAGTCTCACATTTGAGAGCTTTTCAGCTGTTGGCATTGTAAATTACATTGCCTTTTAGTTACGTGTTTTAAAAGCAACACATATATAAAAGGCATTGTTATTTTTAATGTCAAGAGCTCAAACTCTCGCAAATGCGAGAGCACTTTAATGCTGGCCATGCCCCTTTTTTAGACGCTGCTCGCATATTCAGGTTACAGTGAGCAGCGCCTAAACAAAGGGGGGCGGCCAGCATTAAAGTGAAAGAGCGTACGGTGCTCTCACCAAAAAGGATCCCAAAAAAATGCAAAAGCTTCTGTAGCGTGGCCGCGCTGGTAATTAAATAAATGAGTGCTGCTGATAAAGTGAAAGCGGACCGCGCGTATATTAAATAACCGCGGCCGCTATAGTTTAAGCGGACCGTGCTGCAATTTGAATTAAAGTATTACGATAAAAAGAAAAGCGGGCGGTTGCTGCGATGTCATGAGTGGAATGGGGTAGAGCATTAAAGAAAATAGTGCTCACCGACTTATAAAGCAATCCATGCCACAACACCAGTAAAAGATCCAGTCGTTATAGGAGCTAACAAATGCAGGCAAGACAGTACCAAGGAGGGACTAACAAGCCTAATAACGACTCAGAAGCCAGCGTTTACGAAGGACAATGACACAAGCCAATTAGAAATATGGGCGGAGAGTGGGCGGGGCTTCAAAGCCATACTCCACTACTGCATGCCTCGCAGCAGCGCATGCGCCTCCCAGGCTCGACCTAAAAAGTGCCAAATTATGTTTAAAAAAGTGATCTAGCACAAGAGCTATCTCTTCAACTGGCAAATGTTGGAAAACAAGCAGCAGGGAGTGGCTTTTAAAACGTCTTCTCTGGTCTGTATGCATGCATTCTGTAACCACACACTTTGAGTACAGCAAACTGTGCACCGCCTCCTAGGTGGCACACAATTCATAAACACAGCTAATGCATTCTCTTGCTTCTGTGAAATGGCAAAAAAGGAAATTTACATGGCACTACAATCCGTTTAACATTGCGTGTTTAAATGTGAGCCTTCACAATACATATTACCGAAAAGACAACACAAGCATCTGCGGCCCGTATATGCAAGCAGGAATCCAAAAGTAGGTGCAAACGGCTGCTACAATTTATGGGCACTCAAGTAATCCTGTTGCTGTACATTAGCAGTAGGTATCTGTGTGAACATGCATTATAAATATCACATAAAGCTGAATCATTGTGAAAAACAATAAGCAAATATTACTGTGAGTGCTACGCTGTGTCCTGAAAGGTAGGTCAGGAGATAGGAAGTTGCTGGTATACACGCCTCAGAGACAGAGGGGTCATCAGACTGAGAAAGTTCATGTAAACACCGAGCTGCTTCCAACCGGATGTCAGCCATGTTGCCGGTGAACAGACCAACAAGAGCTCGCATGCTTCTGGGGATCCTGCAAAGAGGAAACAAAGGCTGTTGACCATGGAGAAGAGGCATCTTAACGCATCAATGCCAAAACCTCCCAAGTCCCTGAATCAACTCTTACTGTATAATTTACAGAAAATGAAAATTCAAAACTCGCCAATGTATGCATGTTGTTTTAAGACACCGGAATCAGGCATGTGTCCCTATTTCTCTGTTTCTGGAGCGGAAAACAGAAGCCGGCAATGCACGTTTGGTGAAGTGAGTGCATTCGAGATTCAAAATAAGCTGCTCAGTAAAACAAATTATTTTAAAACCAGGAGTGCACCATAAAGCAGTTACCAATGTGAATTTTAAACATAAACTAGAAACAAAGTAAAGAATGAAAGATTTGTAAAAAAAAGAACATCAGTTGCTAAAATAATAGTCTGTCATATATCTGTTATCTGAAATCTAAAAGCTGTTTAACATTGGGTGTCACTGCCTAAATCACTAACGCTAAGCTCCAAAATAGGCACAGAAAACTGTCAAAAAAGGACAGAGAAAGCAGCCATTTACATATAAGGCTCAGACATTGCTGCCAAGGTTTCAGATTGCTATGTGTAACATTTTCATAATTTTGGTGTAATTATTGAGTGACATTTCAACGACTATGACTGACACACGTTCTCGTGAGCAAAATCAAGCAATGAAGTCTAGTCCCCCTACCAGAATACAAATTTGAAATATCACCCAAAGCCATTACACAGTCCGGATGTCATCTGACACTCAGCGTAACCATCCTCTGCCACAGATCACCTAGTGATTAGTATCGCTGCCTGGTCACGCGACACAGTGCTGCCAAATTTAACACATCTCTGACACACTGACAGTGAACTGTCACACTGTGGTTGCTGGTCTACAACTTACTTGTGACAGCTTCACACTACTTGATGCCTTAGTTGGACCCCAGGCTCGGTCGGGATGGCAATATAAAAAATTCTCTGCCGGCGGCAGCCATAATTATAGTAGATTACAGCCACAGTCACTGCGCGGCTACCAGGCTGGTCCGGGGCGAGCAGCAACAGTGCTGAGAGCCGAGCACCACCATGATTGCAGGACACGCCGGTGCAGCACACACAAACTTCCTGCAGCAGTCAGGATATGACGTCCCTCCCGCAGCACAACGTCTGACTCAGCCGCTCTGCGCTGCTGTGTGGGAATCTAACTATGAAATAGATATATTGTTTCAGAGCAGTCAAAGCCTGCCAGCAACCCACTGTATAGCTTAGCTCGGAGCGACCGAACCCTGCAGGGAGCAACGTGGGCAAGCCACGATAGAGCCGCGACGCGCTGCCAGCTACCACACAGCGCTCCAGACACTAGATATATAATGCAGAATGCATCAGATATGCAGGACTATGCATTTCAGTGCAGTGACGCAGAGCACCACACTCAAATGTGTTGGCATAACGCCTGATGCATGGTACTTGGCAAGACTGCTCAGAGATATCAGATATCCCAGCCGTAGAAGAGACACTAGAAGACCGCAAACCCTCCCTGACGGGTAACATAATACTTTATGAAGCTAAAGTGAGTAATTGGCTCGCTGAGGCCACAAATAAGACAGTCCCTATTACACACCAGAACAGTAAGACTCCTACAAACCTCCCCATAGTTTGCCACTGAAAGGGAGACGGAAAGGAAAGGCTCTAAAAAAAAAATTGGAGCGACTCTGGAGGAAACAATATTAGAAGTCAGACAAGTGCCAATGTAAACCAGCACTGAGCAAGTATCATATTTAACTTAAAAAGTGCACCCCGACTAATATGCCATCACAATTGGGAAAGCAAAGGAAATATTTAAAATTGTTTCTAACTTTACAGACCACCATTGGAAACTAACGCCTCCATGTGCTCACACTTAAGCATCTTTTTCAAGGATAAAATAATAATAAAAAAAAAAATCAGGATAACCTTACCTCAACACACGACACGGTTCCTACAGACAACCTGAGCCCCTCTATTCCAACGGCTCAGGATAAACTATTAGCATTTCTCCCCCAACAATTAAAAAAGTGGAAGTGGCCTTTGCCAATTGCAAATCAGGCTCCCCCCTGGACCCTTTCCTGCACCATATCATGAGGAAGCTAGAAACCACGCTGAGCCCCATCTATCATGAGCTTTTCACCACCTCCTTGGATACAGGAACGCCATCCCTCTAGTGAAAAAGCCTAACGCAAACCCAGAAACACCTTACAGCGAGAGATTGTCACGAGGGAAGACGGTCATTTATGATGGAAAGACAGAGGGATTAGAAAGATGAAACAACAGCGCCAGTAAGCACATTAATAAGGAGGGATAAGGCGTAGGAGAGGGGGTGATAACATTTAGGTAGAGGGGTAATGGAGGAGAGTGAAGGATAGAAAGGAGAGGAATGGGTTTGAATAAGTGCGCGCGTTAAGGGGAGCACGAGGTGGATTTATTAGGGGACAATTTGCAATGAGCATGTGTGAATCACAGCAATAAGGATAATGGGAGAGTGTTTCAATCAGTGTGAGATTTTATGTATTGTATTATTTTTTAAGTCTGATATTTCATGGGTGTTATCATCTGGAGGAGTTAAAACTGTTTGTTTCTCATGTTTCAGCATCCCCTGACGAAGAGCCCTCCGGGCTCGAAATGCATTGGGACATTATAAGGTGTGCTCATTTCATATGAAGGTCAATTTGTACGTACTGTTGTACGAAGCCTAGAACGGCATACAGCAAGTATTGGAAGTGTTAAATAAAATATACAGATTGAACCTAACTGTCTCCGTTGTGGTGAAGAACAGGATGAAATTATTAGTAAAGGTTGATAAACGAACATGTTGATTACGAAGAGTACTATGGAATACCAGGATGAACATTATACATTGGAGGGAGTTGTTCCCGCTCACAGCAGTTCATCAGTAATATGAGCGCAAATGTATGGCTCAGTCAAGTTCACTTAATAGAATTTGCGGTTTATGGGCGATCCGCATACTGGTTGCACTCACGTTTCAGTTAAATTTGCAAGTCGGTGTCACTTTAAGGGAAGGAGTGCATCCTCATCATTAATGTTTCTTCTACTTAGAATTATCGCCCTAAGGAGGTTCTGCACCCCTGTGAAGAAATATACATACAAAAATTGGGAGAACACAATAAGACTACGTTTATCACCGCGGAGACAGCGCAATTATGGAGCATTTAACAATCTTCTGGACATTTAATTTGGACAGTTTACATTTATTCCAAGGGCATTTGGGAGTGCCCTTTATTGTTGTTTCACTTGTATTGTTTTTCATGTATTATTTTTACATAAGCATGGTTTAGCACCAAGACAGTCAAGTAGTTTGATAATTATGATTTAAATGTGACACAAAGTACCGTAGGTATTTATTAAGGTTATGAAATTGTCATTGATGTTTTTTTGGCATTTAATTTGGCTGGGAGTTAAGTAAACACGGACAGGGATATTTTGATATTACTGTGGGTAGGGAAATGCGTTGTGGGAATTAGAGTTTTTGAGACAGAGTTTTTGGGAGCAATCTCGTGATTACTGGGTGTGTAGCAAGGGCGATGGTGTCACGTGGGTAGCTAATTAGTACGTCTGGCAGGTATTTAAGTTAAAGTGAATCAAGAGCATTCGAACTTATTCTGCGCGAACACGAGGAAGTACGAGGACAGAGTTTTTATGAGGAGAGATGCCAAAGTAAGTGAGATTGATGTGGGTGGCTGCACGAAAGTAGTGAAGGGTTTTACGTGGGAGAACGGGTACTAATGTTGCAGATGAAGCGGGAGATTGTCACGAGGGAAGACGGTCATTTATGATGGAAAGACAGAGGGATTAGAAAGATGAAACAACAGCGCCAGTAAGCACATTAATAAGGAGGGATAAGGCGTAGGAGAGGGGGTGATAACATTTAGGTAGAGGGGTAATGGAGGAGAGTGAAGGATAGAAAGGAGAGGAATGGGTTTGAATAAGTGCGCGCGTTAAGGGGAGCACGAGGTGGATTTATTAGGGGACAATTTGCAATGAGCATGTGTGAATCACAGCAATAAGGATAATGGGAGAGTGTTTCAATCAGTGTGAGAATTTATGTATTGTATTATTTTTTTAAGTCTGATATTTCACGGGTGTTATCATCTGGATGAGTTAAAACTGTTAATTTCTCATGTTTCAGCATCCCCTGACGAAGAGCCCTCCGGGCTCGAAATGCATTGGGACATTATAAGGTGTGCTCATTTCATATGAAGGTTAATTTGTACGTACTGTTGTACGAAGCCTAGAACGGCATACAGCAAGTATTGGAAGTGTTAAATAAAATATACAGATTGAACCTAATTGTCTCCGTTGTGGTGAAGAACAGGATGAAATTATTAGTAAAGGTTGATAAACGAACATGTTGATTACGAAGAGTACTATGGAATACCAGGATGAACATTATACATTGGAGGGAGTTGTTCCCGCTCACAGCAGTGCATTAGTAATATGAGCGCAAATGTATGGCTCAGTCAAGTTCACTTAATAGAATTTGCGGTTTATGGGCGATCCGTATACTGGTTGCACGCACGTTTCAGATAAATTTGCAAGTCGGTGTCGCTTTAAGGGAAGGAGTGCATCCTCATCATTAATGTTTCTGACACAAAAGCATTTCGTAAGCAACTGAAAACCTACCCGTTCAAAGACTAGTCAATGACGCGCACAGATATGTGCTTCTTGCCTAGTGCCGGGACACTCACGGAGTAGCTGTGCGCTTTATACATTTCCCATTCATTCATCAAACGCCAGATTTCGTTGTGCGATATTTAAGGAAAAGAAAAAGTATAAGAGTCCTGCATCTTAGGGATGTGGAAGCCAGTTTAGTTAGCATGGTTGTCGTTTCAGAGGCATCATACAAATGAACTCTTACCTTACGAAGTTCTGCTGTCCTTCTCTGAACTGTAGACACTTTCGAAGGAGAGTCAAGGACTTCATTCGCTCTTGCCCATGCTGGACATACTTGAGAAGCTGGTCAACCTTAAAGAAAACCAATGAATGCGAAGAGTCAGATGTAATAATGGTTTTTGGAGTCTCAAACTCTACTATGAGCTTAACTGCAGGCTTTGCAAATGCAAAATCTGAAATTGCAATGTACTATTGAAGCTTTGTGAGTGGCAACTGGCTTTGTGACTCACAATATTCATATTACTAGCTCTTGAAAATTGTAAGCAAATGGGAGCGGCCAAAGCCTACCATCTTACTAGTCACAAGTATGTGTTCAATGTATTGGGACTGCTTCAGGCACCTTGTAAACCACGCACCAGTTAGATAGCCATTTGTAAAGTTGAATACAATCCATGAGGTACAGGTCTCACTATGTGAATGTAAATTGTGGGCATTTGGGGGCTGTGGCGGCAGACAGCAATCCATGGGAACTCTAAAAGTGCTCTCCATTGTCCCTTCACATAGTCACATTTTATTACAGTATCCCCTTTGGTCCAAAACAGGGACTGCAATGATAGAATTTCATGAATACAGGGACAGAAGACTACTGCTCATCCTCGCAGGGGTCCATTCCTACATTTGCAGCCATTCGCAAGGATCCGCAGAGAGAGTCATGCCTCTTCAAGACTGGTGAGGCAGGGTTCTGGCAATCTTTGCAAATATAATTTTTATGCTGTACTGGACCCAACACAAAATTAAAAAAGATTGAGTCTCATCGCACTGTCTGGACGTAGATTTACTTATTTATAGGTCGAGCCTAGCACAGCGCGCATGCACTGCCCAATGGGAGACTTCTTGTAAGCACTCCCTAGAGCTTTTCCCCGTGTTTCTTTTTTCACGCCCACGCATTTGATTGGCCATTGCGTAAGGCTTTCACAAAAGAAAGCACGCAAATGGCCAAAGGCGTGGGTATGTCTCGCCTTATCTTTAAATGTTCCCTCCCATTGCCTATGTGTCTCGGGAGCGAGCGCAGTGATTAGCGGCATGCAGTGGGCCAGCTGCACGGCAGGCTGCATTCCAGTATCAGGTTACTTGTACTAATTTCCCCAGCACGGGCGCTATGACTTTCGCGACCGTGCTTGTTTCTTGTTTTGTTGGGCTTCTGTCTGTTTCAGATTGGTCTTCTTTTCGTCCTTTGTAGTGTTGGTGAAGATTTTATTTGTTTTATGTTGCTAGAGGTTTTGTGGCACATTAAAGGCTTCGAGAATCTCCTTGCTTCTAATTTTGTTTTATGTTGGAAAGTGAGTGCTGTTGGCAAAGTTACACCAACTTTGTTTTTCATCATTGGGGAGCCTGTGCGCGCTTTGGAAAGCGCTTTTGTTTATTTGCTTGAAAGGTTGCAAGGAAATGCAGTGCGCTTCTAGCTTTTGAGCAAATAAACAATTAGGTTTAACAATCTTTTAATTAGCATGCGGACAGGCACGCACTGTCGGCTTCTTGCTACACAGACTCCTGCATCATATTTGTCAGTTGCGAGATGGACATTGTTCAGTTGGAAATATTCCTCTTTGTGTCCATGTAGAGGAGCAGAGGGGTCAAGAGAGGTATTGCGTTGCATCCTGGTTATCAGGTGCAAGGACAACTTCCATTTCAAAGTTTGTGGCGGCTTGTGAGAGAATTACTGATTTTGTATTGAGGCGTTTCACAATCAGGTCTTAATTATTATTTTTTACAATATGTATACTTCAGAACATAAATGTTTCAGTTCCATGCGAGGGGGTCAACTCCCAGTATGCCGTGGAAAAACACTGGACTAGATGCGCTAGGCATGCAAGGAACTGGGTCATTTACGAGCCCGGATTCTTTCAGCTCTCACCTCCTGAAGAACTCGCATCCGACCTGGTCATGTCCCCTCCCCCCAGATCTTTGAGTTATCGACCAAGTGCTCTTTCTGTCTTATGCCTATCAACACAAGTGTATTTACTCCACCCCGACTTTTTGGAGTATTGAACTTTTTTTTATTTTATAAAATGAATAAGAGGAAAAGAATTTGAAACCGTCAATTTTAGTTCACAGCTGGGACGCCGAGAATGTTACTGGAAAACAGCGAGATCTGTTACATGAAATTTCCTTTCGCGGTACCAGTCCACCGTTATTTCGTTTACATTTGCATTGTTGCAGTGTGAAATGTTGTCCTTCCTGCACACGCCTCTCCTGCGTGCTATCTCTTCCAGAGCTGCTTCCCAGGCCCCACCACACCCACCCCGTGTGGTGAGAATTTCCTGCTGTCTGCAATTGATCAATTCTGCATGGTCTCCAAGTTTTTCAGTATTTTACTGACCAGGCTTATACACAGGGCTTTAAGTGGGATTGGGATCTCTCAAAGGGGCGTTGCCTATGCAATTAAGGGCATGGGTTAAAAACATCTAGGCCAAAAACCTGTCCTTAGCATAGTGTGCCGCCCAATTGGTATTTTGCTGTTTGTTATTTTATCCAGATATATAATACAGCAAGTAACATTATACCTACAACAAGGCAGGGCTATTGACTTTGTCAATAGTTGTTAGTTGCATAACATAATTATGTAACAACTATGGCTTCGTTGTATATAATATTGAACATTTTTCAGTTCTGAAATTATGAGACTGAAATAACTATAACGAGTCTCTTTCGATTTATATCAAAGGCTTTGAACAGTGGTACTGTTCCAGAGTTAAGATTTATTTTTCACCCTGTGGGTGAGGGCAAAAATGGAGAGCCTGATAGGGACCAGTCTCAGCACCGGCGGTTCTAAAAACCAGGTGCTGAGCACCAGCAGGAGCCGGCACACTTAAAGTCCTGCTTAAATACATATATATGAGCTTGGTAAACAAACACTCTTGTCTTCACAGTACTTTCTAAGGGCAGCCTGCCTAGTGTTTGAAAGACTGGTAGCTGGAAAAGAGCCATTCACACATAGGAAACAAGCATTGGCATAGCCAATAGGTCTCGCTTTTGGGACCTTATAAGTATTTAGTTTTGCAGCACAACATCCTTGGTGCAACAACATTTGTTGTTGCATGGCTAAACCTTGTACCTTATAAGTGTTTAGCCATGCAACAGTTGATGTTGTTGCACCAAGGATATTGTGCTGCATAACTAAAGACTTTTAAGTTCCCAAAAGCGAGACCTATTGGCTATGCCAATGCTTGTTCTCCTTTGTAATAGGTGTAGCTACAGATGCTCATTTATTTTTGCAGTGCCTGTGTGGACTTTGACTCACCAGAATACCAGGGGTAGCGCAAGTGAAATCTCAGAAAGTGACCGCTCAGGATATTTTAACCCTGAAGCCGTCAAGGTGACCTTGACGACATCACAATCATTGACACTCAAGTGCGCTTTGTATACAATAACTAATAGGATATAAAGCCATTAAAACACAGAACAACTCAGGGAACCTATTTATATCACAAAACTGTCGTTATTTATGGATTCTCCTGGTGTGTGTACCTCGACTAGAAGATCTGAGTAAACCACAGGAAAACTCTCAAAAAAAAGATTAAATGCCCACCTGCAGTAGTTCATATATACCATGTATTGATTTATGGGGCTTAATTTATTCGTCATCATTGGTAAAACGTTTTAATGTGTGTGATTTGTTCGGTACAATCACCCATGCAGAGCACAGAGGTGAAATGTGTATTCAAACATCGTTTTTCATGTATTCACAGTAATTAAACTTGCCAGCAGGTTGTTTAAAAGAATTTTATTTTGTAATTTATTTTTTTAATTCATTCAGACGAGTGCACATTCCAACACTGCATTTATTTTGCAAAACTAAAATACTAATAACTAGAATGCAGGTGCGAGATTCAAAAACAAACCACAGCTGTTTACTTTCCTTTGTTGGCACTGCTTTTACAGCCTCTGAGCCCAGGGGTCAGATGGATCAAAGCAGCGTAGCAAGCGCTGCCTCTGAAGACCCTAAATGACATTTGACAAATGGATGGATTTACAACTCTTCTGTAACACAAGTGACTCAGTAAAAATGGATCTGTTTTGCATTTAATTTCTAATGCATCACTGCTTACGGACATCAACTTAATTAAAGTTAACGTATTTGTTAGCCCTCTTTCTGGCAGGTAAAGCCACCGATGCTCATAGAAGTAGAGTGATTGGCCGAGGATCACACAAGTTGGTCGACTGAGGAACACTGGATTAGAACTCAGTCTCTTGTTTCTACTTCTGGCAAGTTAATACACTAGATGACATTTCCCGTACTTGGAAAAACAAAATAGCACAGGAGGGAGTAGAGCTCTGACAAAATTCACGCATTGCAATGCAGACAAGCACCAGAAAATGTCTACTGTCTGAGGCGGCATTGGCTTAGTCGGAAGTGAATTGCTCCTTGAAAAATTCACATCAGATGTTGCCAAAAGTGAAAGTAATCACGCTCCAGATGGCGCCTCGGGCGTTGAAAGCTGGCAGCTGTGCACGTTCACGCTCGTGTGAACGCAAGCTTTAGGCCAGCAAAAGCCGGTGGATAGCACTTTGAAATCGCACTTACTAAATGTCTCGCTTGAGACAGCGCATGCGCTGTGTTATGCCTAGCAATCCTTGTTAGGTATGGTGAATGTTCTATATGAAGTCACTATGTTCTGATGTCACAGGGTTCTGGGTTGGACAGTTGGGGGATCTTGATGGCACTGGATGTGAGAAGCGGTGGCTCGTTGAACCTACAATAAAACTTGTTTTTTATAACAAGTCCTTGGACAATCCTATTATTTTAATAGGCTACAACATATTTTTGGCGACGAGCGGGCGAGCCATCGCAAGGAACAACATATGGTGGATTGAATTTGTCTGGATTTGATCTGGTGTTCCTACATACGACGCGTGGTAGCAAGGTTGTGGTACCTTTGGACTTACGTACCAGTGTTGTCTTTCTCTACCACAGCCGCGTAAAGCCAGCGCTGTTGTAAAGTCATTTCAGTGAAACAGTTCCAAGAGTTGTGATTTTTAACTCTTAGCGGGACAGCTGAGCGCAAAAAAAAAAGGACAACCAACATTGTGGCAACTCCTGTGCCTGTTTCAAGCGGAAGGAATACCTGGTTGTGAAGACGTCGCTGTTCGGACAGTCTGAGAGCCGTTGTGAAGAGGCGACGCTGTTCGGTGAATCAAAGAGCCGTTAGTGTGCCAGAGGTTGTTTCCCCGAGGAGCTCGGAAGAGGAGTGATGACGTACTAGAATGGTACGCGACGTGTTGGTGGAAGCTTCGTTGACAGCAGCCTATCGGGTGAAATGTTGACGTACTAGAATTGTACGCAACGGATTGGTGGAAGCACTGTGGGCAGCAGCCTATCACGAGTGAAGACGCTTCCGCTGCGACGCTTCAGACGCGTCAGTTTCTTGTCAAGTAATCAAAGCTTCCGTGAGGTGCCGAGTTTGTTGTTTTCTTTTCGTCCACGTATAGACCGAATCAGCGGTCTAGGGACATCGGCTGGTGACTGTGTCTTCTTCTACAAGACGTGAAAAGCGAATCACTCGTCTGGAATGCTGTGGACATCGTCGAGGACTTTGAAGGTTTAGTGACATTACTCCCGTTTTGGTCATTCTTCGTGAGCGTTTCATCCATTCTGTTTATTTTTCTTAGTGGTAAGCTCTGGACTCCATTTGCATTACCTACAGGTCTCCTGGCCATTAACTGTCGGGCTGAAGTTGGAACAGTGTACTTTGTGACATTTTATTGGTATTTCTCTTAGAGTACGATGCAATCTGTAAATCCACCTCCCCCGTTCCTGGAAAGTCCGGGTGCGCCACCAATACAGTGGAGGCAATGGTTTGATGCGTTTGAAACTTATGTGGGGGCCATTGGTGCTTCGCGCTACAGAGCGGAAAGGAAAAAGTTTCTTCTATTAAATTCATTAGGTTTTGAGGGAAGAGAAGTTTACAAACATCTTCCTGTGTTGGTCTTAGCTGAAGGTGAAGTTCTTGATGAATACCAAGAGGCTGTTAAGAAGCTAATAATTAAGTTTGACGTTCAGCCAAGTTTGGTTGTTTTAAGACACAAGTTCTTTAAGAGAGCACAAGTACAAGGGGAAAATGTAGATACCTATCTAAGTGCGTTGAGAAAGTTGTGTGCTGAGTGTGATTTTGGTGATTACAGAGATCAGTTGGTAAGAGATCAATTTATTGCGCACTGCGCAGATAAGCAGATACAACAAAAACTACTCACAATGGGGAATCCTAGTTTGGAGGAAATTATAAAAGTGGCAAAAAGTTTGGAGTTGGCACAAAACTCTATAAAGGAGTTGGGTAGTGGGTTGGTCACAAAAGATACTGTTAGTGCGGTTGCAACTACTAGTGCTGTGGGGAACACTATTAGAAAAGATGAAAAATCAATTCAAGGGCCCTTTCAAGAAAACTAATGTGTTACCGTTGTGGGTATGCTCCGCATGGGAAGGATAGGTTTTGTCCCGGGAGAAATGCTAAATGTCATAAATGTGGCAGACTGGGACATCTCGCCAAGGTGTGTCAGTCGAACTTGTTGAAAAATGAGAAAGTGAATAGTGTTGGCAAAGACGAGAATTTGGATGAGAATGAGTTGGTGCAAGAGTTTCAGGATATGATTGTGACTGTTGTTGATGAGAGTGTTGTCTCTGGAAATCCTGCAGATTGTGTGGATCCATATGAAGAAATAAAGGTGGGTGATGTGACCTTGAATTTGTTGGTGGATTCGGGAGCACGTATCACGATGATCACCCATGATTTGTTTCAGAAGTCCTGGGGTAACAGACCTTTGTTTCCACCAGATAGAGCACCTGTCTCCTACGAAGGACGGAAGATAGATCTGGAGGGTTTTATTGAAGATGTGCTGGAGTTTAAGGGGCGCAAGATTCATGGTAAAATCTATGTGGCTGTGCGTGGTCTCAACATTTTAGGGTGGTTTCACCAAGGTTTGTTCGGCATGATATTGAGACCAGGTACGAGTGAACAGGTGTTGGTTGTGCAAGACTGTTTGGATTCTGACAAATTGGAAAGTGATTTTCCTGGTGTTTTCTCTGATTCGTTGGGGAAAATTAAAGGTTTCAGACACAAAATTAAGATCAAAGATAATGCAATCCCGGTTAAGCACAAGGTGAGGTCTGTGCCTTTTAGTCTTAGAGCTGACCTTAAAGCAGAGTTGGACAGGCTAGAGAAATCTGGTATAATAGAGCCAATTGAATCTAGTTTATGGCTTAGTCCATTGGTGGTCGCACGTAAACGCAATGGCGAGATCCGTTTATGTGTTGATTTGAGGAGTCTCAACAAGGAAATTTGGGTGGATGCACATCCTTTACCAAAAATTGGGGATTTATTGGAGGAACTGAGAGGAGCTGAATGGTTTTCTAAAATTGATTTAGCTTCGGCTTACCATCAGGTGTTGTTGGATGTGGACTCTCGACATTACACAGCTTTCAATTCACCTTTTGGGTCATTCCAATTTTGTAGAATGCCTTTCGGATTGGCGTCGGCAGCGTCTGTCTTCCAGAGAGTTATGCAATCTGTATTACAGGAAGTGAAAGGGGTGGTGATCTTTCAGGATGATGTATTAATTTTCAGTAAACGTTTAGATGAACATGACAAAGTCCTTAGAGCTGTTTTAACCACTTTTGAAGAAAAAGGGATTGTAGTTAAGAAAAGCAAATGTCAATTCTGGAAGAAGGAGATAGAGTTTTTAGGACATTTGGTCTCCGGTGTGGGTGTGAGTCCGAGGCCTGGATTGGTTAAGGCTGTTGTGGAGTGTCCTTGTCCCAAGAATAAAGACGAGCTGCGTTCTTTCTTGGGGTTATGTGAATTCTATTCGCGTTTCATCCCAGGGTATGCCGGAAAAATGAAGGCGCTTTCCAATATGTTGAGATCTAATGTCACGTTTGTGTGGGATGAGTTGTGTCAAGAAACCTTTGAGTTGGTCAAGGCTGAAATGACAAATGCGAAGTCTTTAAGGGCATACGATCCAATGATACCTTGTATCATTACGGTGGATGCCAGCAACTATGGTTTGGGGGCAGTTCTTACCCAAGTTGTGGGTAATGAGGAGGTTACTATTAGTTATGCGTCCAGGCTTTTGAGAGATGCTGAAGTCAATTATTCCGTTATAGAGAAGGAACTGTTAGCATGCTTTTGGGCGTGTGAGAAATTTAGAACATATGTTTGGGGCAGGAAATTTCAGATTCACACTGATCATAAACCGTTGGTTTATATCTTAGGAGGTGAGCGTGTAAAGTATGCAACTCCCAGAATTGCGCGTTTGACCACTAAGCTGTTACAGTATAATTTTGTTACAAAGCATATTCCTGGAAAACAGAATGTCAGGGCTGATATGTTGTCTAGGCTGCCTTTGAGTGATGTTGATCCGTTGGATTTGGAAGAGGATAAGGAGGATTGTTTTATTGCAGTGGTAGATGCAGTTGACAACAAGGCTTGTAGTGAGTTGGAATGGAATGAGGCAGTGAAAGCTGATCTGTGTTTGGATAGTGTGAAAGAGTTTATTGTGAAGGGATGGCCACGAGAAAAATGTGTTAGTCAGGAAGTTCAACCCTTTTGGAAGGTCTCTGAAGAGCTGTCTATTGAAGATGGTGTGATTATGAGGGATGGCAGGTGTGTTCCTCCTTCAGGCATTCGGTCCAAGCTCATTGATTGTGCGCATGATGGCCATCTGGGGGCTACCATGACGAAAAGGCGTCTTAGATTGCATTACTGGTGGCCTTCTATGGATAAGGATATTGAAGAGAGCGTGAAGTTGTGTGGAGTGTGTTGTGGTGCGGAAAAGAAGCTGAGGGTTGCTACTCCTCCACTTCAACCTATTGATTTTCCCATGAGACCGTGGTCGAAAGTGGGGATAGATCTAGTTGGTCCTTTCAACTTTCTTCCGCACAATCTTCGTTTTGCTTTCGTACTAATGGATTTCCATAGCAAGTGGCCGGAGGTGAAGTTTTGTGCTACTCCCACTGCAAATAATGCCATTTTGTTTCTCAAGGAAATTTTCATGAGAGAGGGTTTTCCGGAGGTCATTGTGTCTGACAATGGTGTGCAATTTGTAAGCCAGGACATGGAGGATTTTCTGAAGGAGTCAGGAGTAAAACACTTAAAGAGCTCAGTTGGGCATCCACAGACCAATGGATTGGTGGAGAGAATGAATAGGGTCGTAGGAGATTGTATCAAATGGGCAAAGCAGAACTGTCTTGATATTGAAGGTGCGGTGAGGTCCATGTTGTGGTTCTATCGCACGACGCCTCATTCTCTTACCAAAATTGCTCCTTTTGTGTCCTTGAAAGGAAGAATTCCCACTTCTACTTTGTATCCTGCTTGGTTATTGAGGACTGTGGCCAGCAAGGTGTCCTCTAAATTTGATCAGAATGCTTTGGAGGTACGTGTGAAGGTTGCTCAGAAGAAAATGGCAGACAGATACAATATTAAAAATTCTGTCAAGCTGATTGGGATTAATCCTGGGGATCTGGTTCGAATTAAAAGTCCGAGGTACGTCTGTAAGGGTGCAAAGAGTTTTGGTGAACCGGTTCGTGTAGAGAGAGTGTGTGGTGGTGCAGTTATGGTTGAAGGCGGTCACTGGTGGAACTTGGGCAAAGTAGTTAAAGTTCAATCCGCTGTTGGTGTTTCTCCTTCATTGGATTCTAGTTCTACTGGGGGTAGCAGTAATGGGGGTAGCAGTGTGTTATGTATGGGGCCCAGAAGGTCCACACGTGTAAAGCAACTTCCGTGGAAGTTGCGGTAATGGGTATCATGATGTGGGGTAGTGTTATTTTGTTTTGTTTTTCGGTTTGTTTGTTTTATTGTGTTCTGTGTGCTTTTGTTTTTGTTTATTTCAAAGAGAGGTAATATGTTATGCCTAGCAATCCTTGTTAGGTATGGTGAATGTTCTATATGAAGTCACTATGTTCTGATGTCACAGGGTTCTGGGTTGGACAGTTGGGGGATCTTGATGGCACTGGATGTGAGAAGCGGTGGCTCGTTGAACCTACAATAAAACTTGTTTTTTATAACAAGTCCTTGGACAATCCTATTATTTTAATAGGCTACAACACGCTGGCTCAGGCGAGACCTAAAAAGCCAGGGTTCCTTAGTAAGCCAGTCCACTTCTGGTGATTTTCATCATAGATATGTTTTTTTTCCCCCTTTTTGTCGAACAAATATAATCTCAAAAAACACCTTCAACCCCAAAAAAGTTTACAGCAATGCAAACAGTTGCAAATTTGCATGTTTACACTATACCAGTTAAATTGACGCTAGCAAAACATTGACGTTTGAGTTAAGTTCAGTTGCTTTTTATAGAATTGATTTCAATTGATATTAGCAAAATATCCAGTAAAGGTTTTTCACATGGTGCCTAGTCCTTAATTAAACGCTAAACACGTTTTCTGTCATACATTACCAGTGAAAAGTTTAAATAGTCCCTTTTCTTTGCCGTAAGCTTGTTTACATTGTCAGTTTGTGGTGAGAGAGTGTAACACTAATGTGTTTTGGAGAAGCCAGGGCCCTCCCATCCCCCCTTTCCCATCTGCTTGTTACTGGCTGCTTCAGAGTTGACACACACAGAGTAGGTCTCTGTGTGTGTAGTGTGCCCGTCTGCCAGCTTCTGATGTGTCACCCCCACCGCCGCCTCCTCCTCGCTCAAATGTGCATGAGACCTGCCTGGTGTCAACATTTCACTGTTCAGGCGTGAAGGAGAGTTTGCTCTGCCCCCAGCACACCCCTTCCGAGGATGTGGGAAGGGTGTATCATTGAATGACATACCAATGAGTGGTAGAGGCGAGTGTATCAACAAGCATTGCCAAAACCATATAGTCCTCTAACAAAGGCGAGACCTGGTGGCTTTGCCAATGCTTGTTCATGCTGGTGTACGTGCAAACTAACAGTATTGCGTGCAAACAGAGTATAACAAAACTATTGCCACTGTGTTCCTTGGTACTGATTGGATATACTCCTAATTTAAAGCTGTATGTCTGATATCGGACTTACATTCTAATATCATTGTGTTCTCATGTCGGGCAGGAACACGTTTGGTGTTTTCGAACCTATTTCCTAGTCATCTAAGAGCTGAGGTTTAGGAAGCCGATCGATCAAAGCTAGTGCACATATGGAGATTAAAGCAAAAAATAACAGAAAATAAGTTTTTAACACACAAACCTGAAACTGGGAGAGATACTCCTCTGCGAATGCCGTGCCATCGGGTTCCTCTGGTTCCAGTCTGTCTCGCACCAGCCTTTTACTGATCAGATGTTGTTCCCTCCGCGCCTTTCTCAGGGCTGCAACAGAGGACAAGAACCCAGCTCAGTTCTGTTATCACCTCAATTCCATAACCTTCATCAGCCGACCCACAAAGAGAACAGCTGAATATCTGAAGAGCTCATTTAAATCATAAATATTTGTAACACGTTTGCTGGAATTCCAAAATTCCACTAAGGCTGCGTCTAATATTAAATTTGCCATGGTTTCAAAAGGATAAGATGTGTATCAAAATCCCTTAGAATTACAAGGGAGAAGCATACAGAGTGAAACCTCTGCACATTTATCGCAGTCCAAAACATCCTGAACAGAGAAAAGACTGCATGGGATGATGAGTGGTAACCACACTTGTGTTACTCACTGACTTTTGAAACAAGATCCTTCTTATGGTAGAAATAGTTAGTACGACTTGGATACAGTGGTGTAACGAAACTTAAGGGGTCCTCCTGAAAAGTACAAGGAGTACCCTCTACCCACTCCCACACCCAGTCAGGAGCTCTCAGGCAGAGGCCCACTACCCAACCACAGTGCTGAAGGCAGCCCAGTGAAGCCCGGGGGCCCCTCCACACCACAAGGCTAATGTTACACCATTGCTTAGATACTTATAAATGTAGGAGCTAACAGGATTCACTCATTATGTAGAATTGAAACCTTTCAACCAAAAACAGTTTTTAACACTGATACTATAGGTTCAGTAACGTTAATAAATAGTTTCGCATAAGTAATGAATCACTAAAGACATGACTGCTAAAAATGTGAAACAAAACGTCTTTTTTATGACGTTGAGTTGAGACGTTAATCTAAGTCTCCAACCATAAAATTCCTCTTGTACATTGAAAGTGAAGTTCAATAAGAAGGCATTTTCGCACTGCTTCCAATGTATGGCCTATTTTACCAATCTGTACCAAACATTCTAAACCCAAACATCAGAACACTCACTTGGATTTTTCCAGATTTGATGCAGATTGTTAAAGGCGGGGAGGAGGTCTCCAAATTGTTGAAGCGGAGGGGCAGCAGCGGGGGTCCACAAATACCATTTCCTATGCACACTTTTATATGACGCTTTTTCAGAAAAAACAGAAAAAGGCTGAAGAAAAGTGCATAAAACATGGTAGGCATGTAGTGCTTGACTCTGTTTAATGCCTTTCCCTGGTTTTGAGAATTTTCATTCAGGAGTTAAGGAGAAAAATCCCAAAATGAAGTTGTTCATTGTGCATGCATAAGCTACTAAATCCGTTACTCTCCTTGTGAAGATAAGAAAAAAAAATTCCCTTTATTGTCTGATGTTTCCAAACGGAATAAAAGCGACCTTCACAAAAAGGAAAAAAGGAAGCCATGTGATTGGCTTAAAGCCTCTGAAAGATGTGCAGGGTAGCCATCATGTTTGTTCACTTGATTGGAAATATGATGGAGCATAATCGTTTTCCAGAAACAAAAGGCATTAAATCTCCCAGGAATAAACAAAAAATGCATGAGTTGCAGCACATTGAAAAATACGAAGTAATGAAAAATTGGGCAGTCATTTAGGCACAAAGCTTTGATGCTTTGCTGCCAGGTAGCCAGGGAGAGACTCTCATAAAAAAAAATACCTTAACTTCAGCCCTCCTGGCTTTTCAAGGTATGAGGTGGTTTGAAAATGGGCCTACATTGCCCGTCGTCCAGGTTCCAAAAATGAAATCATTCTAAGCCGGACTAAAAGGCCAGGTGTTGCTTCTTTTAACCACAAAAAGGGAATCCTTCTCTAGCTGTGCACAAGGGCTGGATGGACATGTGGTTGCCCTTTAGCTTACCTCCCACTTCACCTCCAGGCCAAACAAATGCTAAGAAGGTGCACACAAGCATATTCTCCTCAACCTCCCCCAAGGTCTTGGGATAAGGTCTAAGCATTTCCCAATATGGTGAGGTAGGGAAAAGAGCGTCCGCAATGCTTCTCCCCCATACCACAGGAAGGGCATGGGACCAAGAAATTTCTAAGATAAGCTGTTCACTGATTGGGCAAGACAACCAAACTCTTACGCTTCAAGCTCAAGGATTCTAGAGGGTCCTGTCCCCTCGTCCTGGAAAGGTAGCTCCTACACCGTGGTCCTCCAGGAGAAACCAAACCCATCTACTGCATCATGCCTGAGGGTCGAAGCCCAGCTCTGTCGATCTTCCAGCTCAGCAGCTTCTTACAACACTGTCTACTACACATACTCAGAGTCTAATTTCTATCATACTTGTCCTTTCCCCTTGCATGTATGTTCATACACATCACCCAACACATACCATACACACTGTGGACATCCGTTCTGAAATTCAAGGTGTCCATGAAGTCCGTCAAATTGTCTTCGAAAATTAGCTGAGGCACCCACTAAGGAATTTGCAAGAACACATTCACACAACCGTCCATAAACATTGGACCAGGTCTCCAATCTCACTTGCACTCCAGGAAAGAGGGTCCTACCACTGTAAAAAGTTCTTCTGATTTCTAGAGAATAAAATACTTTTAGGCAATATGTTTCGTTGGCTCAGTCATTTAAGTTGCAATGTTTGTCATATGCCAATAAGTGAAAAGAAGGTTACATCATATCAAACCTACCCATCTCTTTTTCCCGCCGCTGGGATCTCAGCTCCTCCATGCATGTCTCAGCTGGTCTCTGTCGCAGTCTCACTCTGCTCCACATCTTTATAGAAGGCAGATCCCAGATTGCAAGGCGAGTAGTCTGAAAGCAGAGACAAAACCCTACACAACATCAGTTTAATTGGTGAAGACCCATAAGTTGTTGGCTCAGATAGTTTGTGGAAAACAAAAAGGATTTTCGGACAAAACCTTCAGCATCCTACGTTCTTGCTCGACTTTGATATTCCATAGTCCTTTTGAAATATGAAAATAAAGGTACACCATTGGAGATCCGATGGCCTCAAAACCATCATCTGCTGTTTTATGACTTGTGTTAGATAGACAGAAGCAAGTGCAGGAACACATTCTCTAAAATGCCATCAGTGTGATGACAAATACTGTTTTGCGGCAAGTGGAAAGCGTATGTTGGATTGAGAGGCTGAAGTATTACTTCTACCACTATTTTGAATGCTACCCAAAGGCATATTGAAGCAGGGGTGTCCAACATTGCTCCACAAGTAGCAAAGAGCAACCCAGGTGAGGGGAACTTCCAACTACCTAAGAGAAACCCAAAGACTCCACTCTGAACGATTCATGTTTCTCATCATTTTCAATGTACACCATCTGAGATGCATTGTAAAACTATTTCCCCCTGTACATTATACAGTATAATTAGGGCTCCCTGCTCTCCATTTTACTGATTTTTACAAATAAATACAGAGAGAAAAACATTTATTTTCCGGTCTGTATTTATTTTTTAAATGTGGATACAAACGGAAATTGGGTTGTTTTTTGAGTGATTCTAAATACTGGCAACCATGACTTCCCGGCCAAGAGCTCTGTCGATATAAAGCTATGGGGGCTTAAAAAATAAAGGAATTTTAGTAAAGAGCCTTACACAGCAATAGATATGCATAACCTTGATATTAAAATGTGCATGTTTTCTTATAAGAGCATATTTTATCATCTGAGTGTGTTTATGTCCCTGAAACCTGCCAGTCGTTCAGGCATGAGTGCATATTTATCAGTCAAATAAATGTAGAAATATACTAATTTCAGATTCATTTTTTTACAAACCCCCAAATAAATATGGATAAATACAGATAAAATTAGCATAAAATAAATATGGATAAATACAGACGGAAATGTCCAAAAAATAAATACCATAAAACCGGGATCCCTAAGTATAATTTACACAACGCCTTTGTCAGTTAACTGCTCAACTGATACCCAACCGCATACGTCTCAGACCTGGCAGTGAATAACAGGAGACAATTTATGTCAGTCATGTCTGCATGACTATGTAGGCAATACGTAAAGAAGGTTTCTTGTTCGCGAGTGTGCCATAAATCACATTTCAAGACACACTTATATGGATTATGTTATAACTCAACTCCAGGCTATTGTTGTATAAACAAACATAACGGACATTATTTAGGCTTAGCTTAGCGAGTGTTCTGTTTTAATAAATTAACAGAACCGGCCCCCGTGAGTGCTGTCTTCCTTGGTGATGACCGGGAGTTGGAGGAGAGTTGAAGCTTAATTTGCTATGCGGGAGCACCCCCGCATGTGAGAAGCACCCGCCTGTGAGTGCATATATATATTTTAACTGAAAAAAACATAGGTTTCAGGCATGTTATAGTTAGGAATTAGCATTTAAAAAACCTTAGAAATTCACTGAAGAAACCATAGGTTTCAGGGGCGTTATAGTTAGCTGGACTTTTCACTCGTACAAAACCATTGAAATTCCCCCGTTATAGTTAGTTCAGCAACTATAACTTGCGCACCCACAATGCACTGCTGATGACGTCACATATTACATCACTCATTACATGGTCAGTGACATCACTGATGACATCACTGATGACATCTCAAATGACATCACTGATGACATCATCCAGTGAATGTGTGTTTTTCTGAAAATTACATGTTTTATATATGTATATCTCAAGGTCGATGGAAGAATAAATGGGTATACAAGTGTCTAAATGGATGATTTGTTTTTGAAAAATTGATTGTATAACTGGCTGATTAAGTGTATCTTAGTGAATACATGGCTTAGTGAGTAATGTTTAAATATGTAAAATCTGTATCAGTCTCCCACTTTGTGTATAAGTGGCTGCATGGGTTGGTGAGTAGCTAGTTACATGAGTTGTTTATATAGGTTATTAGTTGGTTTTTTGAGTATCAGTATGAGTGTCTGTATGGTTTGGTGGGGGGGTATTACGTAGTGCATAGGTGCATGAATGAGTGACTCACTGTTTGTATGTGTTGAAGACAGCATGTGTGCAGGACTGTATGGGTGGATGAGTGTGTGCATGGGTGTGTTAGTGAGTGAATGACTGTCTCAATAGTGTCTTTATGAGTAACTACATATGTTTTAAACTAGTATATGTGACTATTGGTTTATATAAGTGAGTATATGTGAGAGTGAGAGATTGGAAGAGTTCCTGTATGAATAAGTATGTGCTTCTATAAATTGTTTAAAAGACTAAGTATGTGTAAGTTTCTGTAGAAGTAAGTGTGGTGGTGTGTGTGTATAACTGTATATGCAAGTAAATGGATGTTTGATTCTTTATTAGCATGAGTGACTGTGTGTGAGTAACTCTATGGATGAGTGGCGTTGTGTAACAGGATGTATAGGTGTATGAGTACATATGATGAGTGAGTACATGTATGAGTGACTGTATAGGACTGTTGGTGAATGAGTGGATGTGTATGTGGATCTTAGAATTACTGAATAGGTTGTTGTAACTGGTATTGGTATGTCCATTGTTTTGAAAATTTTATTTTTGAATGTGTGTATCAAAGGATATATTAGGGGGAGAGGAGGTCTGCCACTCCATCACAAGGATGATGTCATCAGTGATGTAATTTGAGATGTCATCAGTGATGTCACTGACCATGTCATGAGTGATGTAATATGTGACGTCATCAGCTGAACTAACTATAACGGGGGAATTTCAATGGTTTTGTACGAGTGAAAAGTCCAGCTAACTAGAACGCCCCTGAAACCTATGGTTTCTTCAGTGAATTTCTAAGGTTTTTTAAATGCTAATTCCTAACTATAACATGCTTGAAACCTATGTTTTTTTCAGTGAATTTCAAAGGTTTTTTAAATGCTAATTTCTAACTATGCCTACAGAGATAGGACATGTGAAGAAAGAAGAAAAAACGCACAGAAAGAAAAAAAAGAAATGCAGAAAGAAGCAACAGAAGTCCTCAAAGACGAAGAAAAGTGCAGGAAGAAGGATAACGTGCAGAAAGAACAAACAGAAGAGCAGAAAGAAGCCTTGTTGCAAAATCATCCTGTACCCTCAACTTTTTCAGACGGATACTGGTGGTAACCGAGTCTGACTAACCAGTCCTAGAGCCAGTGCTATGTTAAAAGACACTCAGAATACAGTGAATATACCTACATACACTAGGGAACACTATGCGTTGGGGTCCCCCTGTGATTAGCATGACCTCCTCTGTAAGCCCCTAGTATATAATAGGGCAGGGGATTAAAACTACCTCTTAAAACGCGCCACAGGGCGTGTTTGCACACGTCACCTCAGGCCCCGTCCCCTCCCTTCCCCACTGTGTAAACACGCCCTGTGGCCGTTCTAAGTTGGGAGATTAAGTCCCCTTGAATCCTGAGGGTCCCTAGGGGCAAAATAGCCCACTAGGTATGTCCAGTAAGTGCCATTGCAGAGAGGTGTAAAAAGGGGCACGGCCTGCACCACCTCTCTGCAACGCAGAGCAGTGGCGCTTACTGGAAGCACCTGGTGGGCTAGTTGGCCCCCAGGGTCCCTCAGGATTGAAAGGGAATTATTTCCCCAACTAAAAACGCGCCACAGGGCGTGTTTGCACACGTCACCTCAGGCCCCGTCCCCTCCCTTCACCACTGTGTAAACGCGCCCTGTGGCCGTTCTAAGTTGAGAGATTAAGTCCCCTTGAATCCTAAGGGTCCCTAGGGTCAAACTAGCCCACTATGTACCTCCATTAAGCTCCACAGAGCTGCGTTGCATAGAGGTATAAAAAGGGGCGTGGCCTCAGAACACCTGTCTGCAACGCAGCTCCTTGGCGCATACTGGAGATACCTGTTGGGCTAGTTGGCCCTCAGGGATCCTCAGTATTGAAGGGGAGTTAATTCCCCAACTTACAACTGGCAAGGGGGCGTGTTTGCAGAGTGCTGCAAGGAGGGGGCGTGGCCTCCGGGGTCATGCCGGTCTTTTATTTATTTTATTAAGGAGGGCTGTGTGGCCCCCCCTTCTTTTTCTAATTTATTGGCCCTGGGGACCCCATCCCCCAGGGCCTGCACCCTAAATTTTTTTGTTGAAAAAATTCATTTGGAAGGGGGCTGCGTGACCCCCCTCCCAAGGCCTTAATCGGCCCCGGGGACCCCAACCCCCGGGTCATGGCCTTTTTTTTTTTTATTCTTTAGGAGGGGGGCTGCGTTGCCCCCCTCCTCCGGCCATTTATGGCCCCGGGGCCGGCCTTTGTTTTTTATTATTTAAAAAATATATATATTTATAAAAACACCTAGGACATGCTGGACAAACCGTATGTACTTATCACCATGACGATTTGCGTGATATTCATTAAAAGGCGACAACGCATACAATGAATCCACGTGGAATGTATTTACACTGCTAGTGAAGCTCTGACGTGTCTGACGCCCTACCATGCCTAATCCCGGCGCCCCCGCCGGTGGGTACTCTCCAAGTAGACACCCTTGTAGTTTATTTATACAAACATGGGTAGCTATTGACGGGCACATTTAATACACACGCACACCAAGCCATTCAAAGGGGATTCGACAAAAATTCGACCAAACTATGCAAGAAACCCCCCCTCACGGTTAATAAAACACACATCCACCACCAGATGTGTAATACTTGTTATTTTACTCTCTGGAAAGGAGACGAACCTCACTTGAGAGTCACAGCGTGCTCCTGGCTGAGCCCAATGCTGTGTTACACCCACCAGTGCCCGCCGAGTGCCACACACCTCTGTGTTGTATTCCACCAGCTAGTGCGTATGCTATGACACTCTCTAGCCCATGTGCACTGTAACACCACCCCGTGAATATGTCATGCCACACTTGCCTTCGCACAGGTTATATTGCCCCATCTAACGTGCCTTCCTCAATGCCTATGTTATGACGCACAGCGCTATGCCATACATATTACAATCTGGGATCCATATTTTTGTCACAGTGCATATGCAACGTTACACTCCCCAGCACATATTTTATATTACAACTTTAGAGACTAGTTAGGTTACACAACACTGCCCTGTGCATATTACACTCCAAGGCGCATATCGCATAGCACGCGCTAGTGCCTGTGCTATCTCACGCTCTCCAAAGAATCTGTCATTGCGCACAATGTATTGCATATTATATTTCACGCCCCGGTTCATCTTATATCACACTTTTTGGTGCATAGTTTACACCATATACTATATCTAGTTTTCATTTTCAATCGTGCTCTCAGGACTATGTTCTATATAACACTGCGTCCACCTACCCTTTTCACGGGCATTACATTTTGCGATGGGGGGTGGAGGGTCAGGGGGTGTTTCTGCCAAGTGAGCCCAGAGTCACAATCACAAACGTCCTCTTCCTCCTGAATAAAAGTGAGATTATGCTGCATACTTGTTCATATTTTAAGTAGTTCGCACAGACACACATTTTAAAAACAATAAGGTTCCGAATACCCACCTTCTCTGAACAGTTAGCTTGCTGCCCCATCCACCTCCTCCCTATCCTCGGTTGTCTGAATCCATGGACTAGCCTCCTCCCTCCTGCCATGCATGGTCTGATGTGCTGTCACTGCCCTCCATTTAGCATGATGTACCAGTCCACTCCTCCTGCCCTCCATTGCCCAATTCTATGGGGCATCATTGACCTCCTGCTTAGCCTCTGTGCTTAGCTTGCTGCCCCTATTCTCCTTCCCCTGCCCTCCAATGTCTTTGTGCATGCCCCTGATCCATCCTTTTTGCCCACTATGTTCCATGGACCTGCCACTCCTATCTACTCTGAGTGTTCTGTTGAGCTGCCACTCCCCTCCCACCTGCCTAGCATTGTCAGATGACTGTGACCTGTCCCTGCCACCTCCACCCTGCCTGTCCACATGCCATGCCCCTATTCCCTTCCTCCTGTCCTCCTTGGTCCATTTTACTGCCACACCCTTCTGCCCTCCCTGGTCTGTTGTGCTGCAACTGCTCCTCCTGCCTGCCCCGTGCGGTCTGTTGTGAGGCCCCTTCCCCTGAACTCTCTTGTCTGTACCCAGGTCCTGACCCTCCCTTCTATCCTCCATGGTCCTTTGTGCATGCCCCTGCACCCTCCTTCTTGCCCATCATAGCCATTGTGCTGCCACTAACCCTCCCGCTTGCCATGCATGGTCTTCTGTGCTGCCACGGCCCCTCCCACCTTCCCTGTGTGGTCAGCTAGCTGCCCCTGACACCCTCCCACCTTCCCTCTACGGTCTGTGTGTATGCCATCGTAGTCTCACTGTTGCTCTCTATGGTGTGTCTTGCTTCTAGTGCCCATCCTGCCGGACCTCCATGGTCATCTTGCTGCTCCTGCCCTCCCCCTTGCCCCCAGCCCTCTGTTTCCATGTGCAGACCCCTATTCCCTCCCTCCTGGCTTGTCTGTTCCATTGTAATGCCCCTGATCCGTCCCTCCTGCCCTTTATGGTCCGTTATGCTGCAGCTTTCTCTCCTGTCTGTCCATTATGGTCAGCTAGCTACCATTGCCTCTTTCCCCTCTGTTCTCTGTTGTCCATGTGCATGATCCTGTCCCCTCCCTATTGCTTTTTATGGATTGTTGTGCTGCACTCCCGTCCCGCATGCCCTGTGTGGTGTATTGTGCTGCTGCAAACCCTGATGCCTGCCCTGCAGGGTCAGTTTGGTGCACCTCTCCATGTCCCTCCTGTCCTCTGTTATCCAAGTCCATGTCCCTACCCCAATTCCTCCTGCCTTCCATGATCCAATGTACCATACTTGCGAACATTTTGAACTTGGTAAGAGGGAGATTTTGAAAAAACTGGGGTATTGATTTTCCCCTTTGAGTTACATTGAAAAAGAGGAGACTGTAGACAGGAGAGCGATCAAATAAAGCCCATTTGAGCTTAAAAACATTGGACGTTTCCTGGCTGAATCGGGTCTGTTGGCATGTATGGTTGTACTACCACTGCCTCTTCCTTCTACCCACAATGGTCTATTATATTGCCACAGGCTCTCTTGCCAGTCCTGTATTGTTGGTTTGTTGCCCCTGCTGCCCTTCCTGCCTGCCCAGTGTGGTCAAACTGTTGCCTCTGCACCCTCCTGTAGGAAGGTGGATATCTGACTATGGTTACCCCCAACTTTTTGCCTAGTGTCTAGCTGGTTTTTCGACTTAGTTGGCCTGAGATCCTGCCATTCAGGGTCTCAGGCTGTCTGCTCTCTCTGTAAAATGGACTCCATGTACCCTAGGTACATAACCAATTGGTAAGGATCACCTTATTGGACCCTGTACAGTGTACCCTAGGTACCCAGGGCATAGGTGTACCCTAGGCCTCCCAGGGGCTGCAGCATGTATTATGCCACCCCTGGTCTGGCCTTCCAATCAGACACAACTGGCTGATCACTCAGCTGGGGCAAGGTCGTGTAATCACCCCTTGCTTAGGTGTAGTATTCCTATACCTACCTTATATATAGACACATGTGTACCTATCAGTCACTCCTATGGCAGGCCTTAACAATCCTGGAGGCAGAGTGCTTGGTAACATGTGAGATGGTGCTCTAGCATGAGCTGAGCCTGTCTGCAGCTTTCGGAACCATGTCCTTATAGCTGTTCTATGATATAGCCTACCATATACTCTTAAAGTGCCTTATAATCTTAAACGGTTATGGTAACTATGGTTGGGCTGTATCAAAACATGTCGTGTAAGGTGTCTAACACTTTGGAATAATACCCCCATACCATTTCTGGTGATGAGGATATTATTCCCCCCTTCTAGAGGGAAAGACATGTTAAAATCATACTTCAACTGTTAGCCTCTGACCAAAGCCTCAGCATCACAAAATGGATGCTGCTGCCACGACACAAGTCTGACCTCCTGCTGCTGGGAGTGATCCCAGCCAGGGAGGCCTGGACAATAGGTTTCCTGCTTGGGGAGGTGCTAGCACCTCCCCAGACAGCCTTTAGTGTATTGGGGCAGGGTGGGCTGAAAGGAATGAGACATGCCTGGGGCACACAAGGTGTTCCTTGCATAGTCCAGTTCAAACCGGCGCTGGGGCACTCCAGCCCCAGCTCTGGCGCGAAACTGGACAAAGGGAAGTGGGTGTAACCACCCCCTCCCAGGTCCCACCCATAAGGCGTGACCTAGCAGGTATCCCAGCCCCCCAGATTAGTATAAGAGTGGGAGTTGGGCCTCAAGACTTTAGATTATCCTGAACCTGCAAAACTGAACAGAAACTCTGGACCTTCGACATTCGACGAAAGAAGAAGACTGAAGAATCTCCCTTGTAGCCAAGGAGTGGCTACCCTGTGCAAACAGGCACCATCAAGTGACTACCCTTTGCTTTGTGAAACGTTCGACGAGGAACCGACTGCAGAGCCCGACCAGAGCCTTGATTTCCAGACTTCTCCGACCCTCATCCACATCTGCAGCAGAGCTGAGATCCGTGGAGGCGACGAGCGACGTGGGACCGGCTACCTGGGAAAAGTGGCTAGTAACTTACAGCGCAGCTTCTGAGGTACCCTCGAAGTTGTGCACCGGGGATTGAGAAGCCCCAACCCCAAGCACCATCTGCACCGAAGACCAGCCCCCCACACTCCACGAGTCCTGCGTGGGGCCCTTCAGCATTTTCCTGCTTGCCGCGTCTGTCCGGTTGCTTGCCCGCTGGCTAGTGGCCTTTGTGACGACGCTCCCTGAAATCTTCTGCGTTGGTTTGGCTCCTCCAGACTGGCTCCCGCTTCTCTGCAAAGAAGAAGCACCCCAGACCTTCCTGGTCTGCACCAGAAGCAAGTCCCTTGTTCTTCGTGGGTTCCGCTCGCCAAGGCTTGGTGAGTCCTAGTCCAACTTCGACGCCGCCGACAGCAAGAGCCTTCGTGGGACAGCTCGCTTCCTGGTCCTGGTCGTCCTCGACGCTTCCTGGTCCTCCTGGCTGCAGCGACAAGCTTCACCTTCACCTGCAACTCTTCACGACATCGCCTGGTTCCTTCCTGGTTCCACGTGGTCACTGGCTAGTGACCTTGACTCTGTCCCCTCTGCTTGCAGGTTTCTCCTCTTCTTGATCCCAGCCTTGGGATCCACCGGACACTCTTCACAGACTGCCTGTCAGCATCTTTCTTCAGGCATCCATAGGAGTCGACGACGAAAACGACGCATCTTCACCCCTATGCACCCGCAGCCTGTGGGCTAGGTAACTTGGGTACTCCGGTGCTCATCAGGATAGTGACTATCCTAGTGTCTAGTTTTCAAGTCTCAACTTCCTAGCTACTCCGGAAGTGTCCTAAATCTATCTATTTCTAAACTGTAACATTGCTATTGACTTTTACGCATTACGCGTGAGTGTTTCCACTCTGCACACGAATCCCGTGGGCCTCCCACTTCCTAACTAACGCTAGTGTAGGGTAGCCCCAGCGATTCCCTAGGCCTATTCTATTTCCGTGACAGTGGTTCTTATACCACTTATTTAGTATATGGTTTGCGTGGCCCCTAGGGCCTAACTGTATTACTTACCTGTGTGACTTACTGTATGCATTAATAAGACTGTGTTGTACTTACCTCTAAACTCATAAAGAGTGCTGAGGGTTTGCTTAGAATAAATACACTTTATTTTATATATATATCTGTTGTGGTGTCCTTTCATTTGGTATTCAAGGGATTATATATGGTATCACAGCTGGCTTCACATGCCATACAGAGTTTAGCCTAAGACTGCTCTTGTCCATGCTACCACTAGGATAGCTGGTCTATAAGGTTGACTTTACAACCAATCACCATAAGGGTATTTGGACTGATATAAGGTGTACACTATAACTAGTGACATCATACATCAGGCCAACTTCTCACACCTACTACCTGCCTTCAATTTTCAGAGTCCGTGCCCCTGGCCTCTGCCTCTCAACAGTATCCTAATGACCAACTAGTTTGCTAACATTCTATATTTATTACAAAAGTGTGGAACGCCTGACGTCATCTTGATGTGATCAAAACTGTAATACCTAGAGCATTTCCGCTAGAAATTACATATATGAGAGGGTCTTATTTGCATCAGAATTATGGTTAGTGCTCTAAAAACTAAAATGAGGACATATTTTCTGAGTTTTCAAATAGCGACAAAGCACTTTTAAATTATTTGTTATCTTTATGTTTTTTTATCCAGTTGACCACTTGATTAAATGTTGCACCTAGGGGAAAGGATGTGGTGTTACTTCCAGAGCTGCAGACTTTGCAACTGGGGAACCAGGTTGGAGTTTCTGCTTCAGCTCGACATTCTGTGATTCTGGTCAAATCACTTAGTCTCCCCCCTGTCTACAACCAAAATGAATTTGATCTTGTGTGATGTAACCAATGCTCATGTAAAGCATTCCAATACCTGACAAGTCTGCACTATATTAAACTGCAAAAACACAAAAAATAAGTGTTTTGCACACTTCTGTCATTGGGCTATACTTGGGCTACACCTGGGTGATATTTGGGCTACATTTGGGCTCTTTTGTCTCTGGTGGCCATTTTGGGAGACTTATTTGTTATGAAGTTTCCTAATTTCCTCATTTACTACAGTCTCCGCAGTAGGAAATACTTTCAGTTTTTTACTTTGGTTCCATCAAGAAGGCATTCAGATGTGTCACACATTTGCCATAAATTCAGAATGTTAGCACTCTAGTTGCTCATTAGATCACTGTAGTAAAGCTACTGCTCACCAGGGAAGTCTGCTGCTGGTATTGAAAGTGCATGTTTCAGTCTGCATGTCAGAATGTTTTAATGAAATAGAAGAGGATTTGAGAAGTCACTGAAAATGTGCCCTCATTTTTCTTTCTGCAGCACTAATCATAATTTCTATGGCAAAATGAACCCCCTCATTTTGTTCCTTTTTTGAATTTTGTGGATCCACGCAGATTCCAGAACTTTCCACCACAGAAATGTGAGGAAAATGTGTTTTCTTTGGACAACTTATTAGGTTTGCAAGGGATTCTGGGTAACAGAACTTGGTGAGAACCAGTCAAGTCACCCCATCCTGGATTCCCACGAGTGTCTAGTTCTCAAACATGTATAGGTTTGCTAGATTTGCCTAGGTGCCAGCAGAGCTAGGATTCAAAATCTACAGCTAGGCACTTTGCAAAAAAAGGGTCAGTTTTTACTGTGAAAATTTTGTGTCCACGTTGCATTTTGGACCGTTTCCGGTCGCGGGCACTAGGCCTACCCACGCAAGTGAGGTACCATTTTTCTTGGAAGACTTTGGAGAACGCGGGGTGGGTGGAATTTTGTGGATCCACGCAGATTCCAGAACTTTCCACCACAGAAATGTGAGGAAAATTTGTTTTTTTAAACAAATGTTTAGGTTTGCAAGGGATTCTGGGTAACAGAACCTGGTGAGAGCCAGTCAAGTTATCCCATCCTGGATTCCCCTGGGTGTCTAGTTTGTAAAAATGTACAGGTTTGCTAGATTTCCCTATGTGCCGGCTGCGCTAGGGCCCAAAATCGACAGGTAGGCATATTGCTAAAAACAAATCCGTGCCTAGTCTGCTTTCTGTCGCCCTGGGGGGGGATATCGGGAGATTGGGGAAGCCCTGATATGCCCCCAAGGGGTGCAGAAACACTGTGGCTATTGTTTTGGGGGGTGGGGGCATTCACCCCACACATAAAAAAGCCAGCATAATCGTTGGCGTCTAGTGGGCTTTTTGCCCCCATCTTCCCCCCAGGGGGGGCAGACAGGCTGTAATTGTTGCAGGTGGGGGCATTGGCATACCCGTTTCTGGCAGCCACACCCTAAAAAACATTGCGCAAAAAATAATCCCTGCCGTCAAGTGGACCCCCCCCCCCCAGGGGGAACAGATTGGGGGCTACTGCCCCCATCAGCCCCCCGGGGGGGCAGAAAGCCTACTAGACACCAGGGATTTTTTTGAGCAAATTTTAATTAGGGTGGGGGTTGTCAAAAACGGGCATGCCAATGCCCTCACCCTAATAAAAAGTTGCCCCAAAAAATCCCTGGCGTCTAGTGGGCCTTTTGCCACCCCCCCCCCCCGGGGAGGCAGATTGGGGGCTACTACCCCATCTGCCCCCTGGGGGGGCAGGAAGGCTGTAATTTTTGCGGGGGTGGAGGCATGGGCATGCCCGTTTTGGGCTGCCCCACTCTAATTCAAATTTGCCCCTAAAAAAACCCTGGCGCCTAGAGGGCTTTCTCCCCCCCCCCCCCCCCCCCCCCCTCCTCGGGACAGATTGGGGGCTGAAAGTCCACTAGACGCCAGGGAGTTTTTGGGCTAATTTTTATTAGGGTGGGGGCTGCCCAAAACGGGCATGCCAATGCCCCCACCCTAATTAAAATTTGCCCAAAAAATCCCTGGCGTCTACTGGGCTTTTTGTCCCCCGGGGGGCAGGAAAACTGTAATTTTTGTGGCGGAGGGGGTGAGGGCATGGGCACGCCTGTTTTGGGCAGCCCCCACCCTAATTCAAATTTGCCTAAAAAAAATCCCTGGTGACTAGTGGGCGTTTTGCCCGCCCGGGGGGGGGGGGCAGATTAGGGTCTACTGCCCCATCTGCTCCCCGGGGGGGCAGAAAGGCTGCAATTTTTGCGGGGGAGGAGGTGGGGGCATGGACATGCCTGTTTTGGGAAGCCCCCACCCTAATTCAAATTTGCCCCAAAATAACCCTGGTGTCTAGTGGGCTTTTTACCCCCCCCCTCGGGGGGACAGATTGGAGGCTGTAATGGTGGCGGGGGTGGGGGCATTGGCGTGCCTGTTTCGGGCAGCCCCACCCTAAAAAGATTGCGCAGAAAAAAAATCCCTGCCGTCAAGTTTGCTTTCTGCCCCCCAGGAGTGGCAGAAAGGCTGTAATGGTGGCAGGGGTGGGGACATTGGCGTGCCTGTTTCGGGCAGCCCCCATCTCTAATAAATCTCCCATAAAAATCCCTGTTGTCTAGTGGGCTTTCTACCCCCCCCAGGGGGGTAGATTGGGGGCTACTGCCCCCATCTACCCCCCAGGGGGGGCAGAAAGACTACTTATGCCAACATTTTTATGGGGGGAGCAAAGGCCCTTGTCCAAGGGGCCGCTCCCCCCTCCCTGGTGACTAGTGGGTGGATCCCTGATTGGGGATCACTCTCCTGGGGCGATCCCCAAGCAGGGATGCACTAGGGAGGGGTACCATTGGAAAGGGGAGATTCTCCCCTTTCCAACGATACCTCTCCTGAGTTTCTACGTGCTCAAGGGGCTATCACGTAGAAACAAACTGAAATGAGCCTCTTGGATCATTTCAGTTTCGGTTTCACTGTAATGACATCAGCGCGAAGATAGTCATTTCAGGGAAACAGGGGGTGGGGGCCCTCAGGAGCTGGGGAAGCTCTTTCCCTGCTTCCGAGGCTTAAGGGATTTCCGGTGCTGGGTGTCATGACGAGCTGGACTCGTCATGAGCACACAACCACTGTGTGCCATGCCCAGCTCGTCATGAGCACCCAAGGGGTTAAAGAAAGTGTTCATTTCCTGTATAACATCATAAACATATGGTTTACGCATTAAATAACGTTTTTGTTAAAAAATAATCTATTGCGTGACGATTCTCTTTATACTCAACCTGGTGTTCTACTTGATGATCAGCCGCGACTCTAATTTTCTTAATTCTAATGTCCGATTGCCTCCCCCCCCCCCTCTCTCTCTGGGGTATACAATCAAGGACACAGAATTTCAGAAGATTGGCATTCTGGTTATGTTCCAAGCTAAAATGGCGGGCTACTGGGTATTGCTTGTCATTTTTGTTAATAGCACGTAAGTGCTCCAAAATCCTCTTTTTAGCCCTATGGGTGGTACTTCCAATGTAAAATTGGTTGCAGGACCTTTTAATGCATAAACCACGTACTCTGTGTCACAGGTTAAATATTTCAAAATTTTAAATGCTGGTTTCTCATTACATATTTTTACTGATTTGCAACTCTTGACTATATTTCCAGGCTTTGCATTTATTGCAAATAAAAAAGCCTTGCACCACATTTGCTTTTCTCACTTCTTCGATAGCACTTGTACTTAATGAGTCTCTTAGAGATTTGGCTTTTCTAAATGTGAGTGAAGGATAATCACCTACCACGCTTGATTATGGTAAGTAGTGATGAAACGTGTCTGTTCGTCTATTTGTTTTTTTAATCTTTAGGGAGAAGTAGATCATCTCGTTTGAGATTAGCTACCTAAAAATGAAAAAACAAATAAAGACGAACAGACACGTTTCATTGCTTCAGCACTCGTGATCGGGTGCTGTGTCGTGCGCAGGCATACACACATTATCCAGCTCCAAAAAAGTTATCACCAGCACTCGCGGGGAAGAATTATCCTTTTAATTGACGATTTGTGACCAAATAAAAAGCGTTTTGGCAAAGCGCTTTTTTCGACATCGAAAGAGGCGCTTTTGCCGAAACGCGTTTGTTAGGTTGTGCACAAAAAATCAATTAAAAGGATAAATCTTCCCTGCAAGTGCTGGTCATAACCTTTTTGGAGCTGAAAAATATTACAATGTTATAATCCACACATCCCTGTCCTTTCTAGCTACACTGTGAGGACCATTGTTTTTTTCACGAGTACAATATAATAAAAATCTACAATATCATCTTCAACCCAGAATCTTCATGTCAAGTCTACCACCACCACAACTCCATTGCATATTCTTTTTTCATCAGATTCAAACACCTGGAGTCGAATGTCTCAAGAGAAGCGCGCAAGGCTAAAATGCCTAAGAGCAATGGAGGTTTGCCTGACTTAATGAATGAGGCAATTTCTTCAGTCACTTACGTAGGACATTTCAACCACCGGTAAATGCCTTTCTATCTACATGGAGCTATTTTCTGTCCTATGACGTGTCAGTTCCATGCCTCTCATGAATCAATTAAACAGATCCCAAGACACTAGATAGGAGTTCTAACATACTTTAGACCCACAGATGCTGGGTATCCGCTGATATCTAGCCTAATCTAGGCACACCAATCCTGGATACTAGCTGATCTCTAACCTACCCTAGGACAGGAAAATTCCAAGACAACTTCATGAATACGATGAGTGTAATCATCTTCTCCTTAAGAGAATCTAGATGAGCTCCTCTCCCAGGAGTAAGACAAAATATGCCATAATAATGCTTGACATCTCTGTCACACGCAGCAAAGTATACCAGGCCATTCTACTGGGAAATGTAAAAGAACCTGTTTCTGGCTATGATGTTGAGTGGATCTAAACCTTTCTTTTTAAGTGCAGCTAACAAATAAATATTGGGTCTCTGGCATCGTCCTCAACCACCATTTCAGGATCATCCGTCTCCTGCTCACTGTTTAACGTTTATGTATGCCCCAGGACAGTATTTTGTGCAGTACTTGGTGAGAGTAGAATTTATGCCAAAAAATGTAAATCCCTTAAAGTCACCACTTACAAAAAAATATACCTCACCACAATTCTACATCAAAGCCCTCTTCGGAAAAGCACCCTCACCCTTACTCACCATCGTCAATGCCTCCATCTTCCAAGTAATCTTCTAGGAAACCCTAAAGATGGGCCACATCTTATGGGCCACACTTAAGAAACCCATCCTTGACCAGATGACCTTGCCAACTACCATCCCTTAACCCTTTATTGTAAAGATAATTGAAAAGGCAATCTACACACAATCTTCAGGTCACATCAATAAAAACCCACTTCTGATCTTGCTGCGGCACTGAAGTAGCCAACTTACAAGTCAAGGATGTGCCCTCCTTAAGGACAAAGTTGACCCCTGCCTCCTGATACTTCTGGGCCTATCACCTGCCTTCAAAACTATAAACTAAGAGAGCAGAGTAGAAATCAACATAGCTGTGGGATGGCAGTGGCAGCGAATGACAACTGGATGGTAAGTTCTTAGAGAGGCTGTTGAGCTACTTGGGACCTGCTGCAGAATCTTTGCATCATGGCTAAATGTACAGTTGCTGGATTTTTGCAAACAGAGGCCAAAGCTTTGACTCTGGTTACAGACCATTTACTCCAATCATGAACTCCAGGAGTGAGCTACACCTTCCAGCCTTTCCCCAATTCCACTTGGCAGACTTGGCGTCTATGGTGTCAACGTCTTCTCTATAATCAGCTAAAGGATGGTAGCCAGGACTTCTTCACAACTCTTGAGATTGCCTCCTTGTTCGGAATGAGATCCTCAAAAGCGCATCAGGTACACCTAATCTAGTGGTTATAGGCCTTCTGCAGTTGGAAACCTGAAGAATTTCTGGGCTAGGTATTCTATCATGGGACCTCTGCCAAAGACTGACCAATTCTTTAGACAATCCTGAGCCCCAGGCTCACATATCAGTCTGGCATGCTGAGACTCATTAATGTTGGAGAGCAATCACAACCCTTTGTCAGAATCTGCAGTGAACATTATTAATTCCTTGTCGCAAGTGGGAAGAGAAGACAAAGCCGGGTGATCAGGGAACCCCATCAAAAGTACAATTTAGGCAGGACATGAGCTTGTGAATGGTAAATCAGCTGACTCACACCCATTGGTTTGCACACTCCTTATGGAGGTCAAGTTGTTAAAAACCAGCTGGTGGCAAGAATTCCAGCATATGGGAAATTGTTTTTGATCTTTTTAAGGTTGGCCGGATAAAGCTGAGCTGATCTTGAGGCAACTGCCAGACAAGCTTGCTAGGATTGATTTTATGTTAAGAGGGTTTCAGACGTAAGGTTCTGAATTGAAATTGTAGGAGGTTTTGCCAAGAATGTATAGTTTTTCGATTTGCTTGCAGAACATAGTGCAATACTAGTCATGGTATTTGTTTTAATTCTAGTGTCACTAACAACAGTAACCTTTGTTTGGAGTGCTACCTACGCGAATATGAGGCAAAGACGTGATCTAAGACTGCTGTATATAGTTCAGCAACACACATCGGTCAGAAAATGTTTTCCCGGATTTCATCCTATTCAACAAGGTGGGTGAAAGACATCAAGCATGAAGCTGGTACAGAGACATGATTTCCGTAACATTCTACCACGGACTCATGGCCTCCAAAGTTGCTATTTTAAATGTCCTTCTGCAAGAGATATTGCAGATGACAGAGTAGTCAGGAAATACAATATTCTAGAAATGTTGTTTTAAACCTGTGAGACACATGGTATTCTTAGTGAAAAACAATGTTCATGGTTAGTCCTAAAATAATGTCGATTTTCAAAACATTTCTTAAGGCACCCATGATTCTATTAAGGACACACAGGAAAGTGTTATCCAACATGAGTCTATGTTTTAGGGAGACCGAAGGTAGACGGTGGCCTGCCAGTGCCCGACTTCGAGACGTATTATTTAGCCGCCCAATTACATTGGCTTACCCAAGAAGTAGTGCTGGATTTTCTGGGGCCGGATGAGCGGGGAGATGGACAGGTCTCAGGGCAGGTGTTGTCTCGTATTATCTTGCAGCTGCCATTGTGTCTCAAAGCACTCACTGGTGAGCTATGGACATTTTGGCTGTGTTCGAACAGAAGCCAGCGGAGAGCGCGGATTGCATGCACGTACGCACCTGAGATCCCTTTGGCCATGTGTACTGCTCTACCGCACGGGGGCAACGACTGCGCTGACTGCCTGGGGTGAGAGGGGCCTGTCTACCTTAAGGAGCCTGTATGAGGATGGCACTCTCCTTCCCTTCGATGCATTGCAGGATAGGTACGATCTACCTCACGGGGACTTTCTGCTTCATTCAGCCCTCGTCGCGTCCATTCAAAAGCACTGGAGAGAAGGGCTGTCTGAGCCGCGGACCTGCATGGCTTGTCAGTATGTAGTACTAGCGGCAGGCACCTTTAAGGCAGCTACCTGTCTCTATAGGCGCATGATGCGCGAGGCGCTGACTCCGTTGTCGGTACTGCGACAGAAGTAGGAGGGGGACTTAGGTGAGGAGATCCCTGAGAAGGTGTGGGCCGAACTGGTTGAACGGGCGTTGGAATACTCTCGGAATGCTGGATTCCAGCTGGTGCATTTTTTTTTAATATTACATAGAGCTTTCCTTACCCCAGCCAAGATTAACACATACTTCGGCAAACACACAGCGCTGTGCCCACGATGCAACACGGAGGATACGGATTTCCGCCACATGATGTGGGATTGCTCCCAGCTTGGGAGGAGGTGGTTACGCTGTTGTGCGACATTACCGAGAGAGAGATAGAACCCGCTATAGGCCCTTGTCTGCTGCACTGGTTCCCCCACACATCCAAAAACAAGATCACTAGCACATTTTTGGATCTGGGCCTTGTATTGGCCAAAAGAAATATTACAGTAAATTGGAAATCCAAGAGAAGCCCCAGTATTCAGCGGTGGAAAGCAGACTTCCATAAGTGGGCGGAGTGTGAGGGCATTATCAGACTTAAACTTGCTAGCAGCTCAAAGTGAAAAAGCATTGGAGGCTGTGAGGCATTGGTTGGTAGTCTTTCTGAAGGCCCCGGATGCTGATCAGGATGTGGACTCCATGGCTGGAGAACCAGCTGTTTTGCCTTGATTAATATATTTTCCTATACCTGGCTATCTATAGCTATTGCATCCCCGATTGTAAATATCCTTGTTGCTGCAAACTTCCTGGTATACATTGTATGATACTTGCGCTGTAAACTGTTGTGCTACACCATGATGTTAGTGTAAACTTTTGCTCTGTGTGACACGCCGGGGAGGGGGTTTGATTCGCCTTGTTTTCTACAGTGCGCGGCTCAGGTGCCGCTCTTTTGTTTCTTATTGCTAACTGGCCGTTCATACTATGTTTAATTCTCGCCAGTCTGGGTGCCCACTGGTGCCATTATTTTGAGGGACGGTACATAAAAACTGTTGGATGTGGACAGGTGATTTGTATTTGGGCAGGACCAGAGTATGTTATTGATAGATGAGCACCTGTTAGACTTCGCATCCGGATTATGTCTGACTATATTTGTTTGGCATTAATAAAAATATAAAATGAGTCTATGTTCTAGTGAAGTGTCTGTCAATTCATGTAATTATGAATTTAGATATGTGGCTAGACTGGCTTACAACCTCCAAACCAAAGAATACAGGTTTATACAGTTCTAATCTTTAAACACAGAGGACAGGGTTAACTTGAGGAATGTGTGCTACGTAGTTGACTATAGGAGATGACTAGCACACCTTTGGGAAGGCATGTTTCTCTCTGCTATTATGGACACTTAGATATCTTCTTTGCTGGATCGTGGGCTCTCCTGCTGGGATACTCCTGGGGTCCCCACTGAACTCAATAAAAACATTTTTATCCGGTCATATCCTGTCATAAGCTTTTTTTGAGGAATTCTGTTTTCAGACATTTCAGGCCAATTCCAGCACTAAATGACAAAGTGTTACGGCTAAAAATACCTTGCAAGATAACTTTGGTGTTTTATTCAAAATAAGCATCTTCAGTCACGTGCATCCATAATGAATAAACTCTTTAAATAAACCCCCAAACAGTCCTTGATCTGCTCCCTAATGTTTGGTAATTTAAAAAAGCCAGTTGTTTTTATATGTGGGCCTATCTTTTTTATTGCAGAAACAAACTTGTATTGGGAATTTCGGGTCCAAGTTCCTCCCAATCAAGCACATGATAACGATGTTTAGTCAAAACTTGTAGAGTATTATAAAAGCACTCATATACACAGAAGACTTGAAAATGGTGGGTAGAATTTTTGTGATAAAATACTGCTTCATAACTCGCACATTTGCTACAGCAGTGAAAAGTCAAAACACTACTCTAAGAACTTTGACCATTACATCTGGTTAAATCTAACAATTTTCTCCTTAACTTCTTCCGACTCTCACTTCATTGAACAAATGTCTCAGGCCATAGTGCTATCTAACACTTCTTAGAATGCAAGCAGTGGAAGGATACAAGTGAGTCAATCAAAAAGGTGGTAAAGCAGCTACACTCCTTGAAAGGAACAACTAGAAGAGGAAGATATGCCATTTAATAAGGAAGCAAATGAGATTGACAAGAAAGCCAACCAATGGGCTGGCCAAATGTTCACTGTATGTATTGGTATTATCCACAATAGGTCTTTCAACAACAGACAGTTAAGCGATCTGATAATATGTGGCATAGGGTATTATTACTACCACTATTTTTGCCTTGGCATAGGCAGAAGCAGAGCTCGTAAGTTAAATAGTTCCATGTCTAATACAGCCAAACAGTTGAGGGATTTTCTTAGAAATCGGGGATTTGTAGTCCTGGTTTTATAATGAATACAAATCTCTACAAATCGCAGCATACTCGAGCATGAGTGGGAAACGTGTTGGTTCTGCAGTGCAGAAGTACATACTTTATATGAATGCCATATCTACCATTCTACCTAGTACTCTGGCTTAATTTGAGCTCCGCACGGCACTGGTCAACACCGTGCTTGACAGTCTGCCACAAGGTGGCACTGTCTGGCTAATTTAGAGAGGACAACAACAGTTGGTTCATTATTCAATCTACATAAAAATTACTATTAGTGCCGCCCAAGTCATTCTTATAGCTCTGGGGGCCTGAAATAGTCTGAGTTGTCACCCTTGTAGGAATGAGTTGATTAGTAGTTGTGTGGGTACTGTCATTGAAAGCGCTGGGAGGGACAATGTGTGGTGCAAGCTCGAGTGGGCTCCTGACGAGCGTCCTGGCACGTATTTCTTTACAAATCAAGCACTGCTAATACTGTTACAGTAACCGAAGTTTAACCGAAAGGCGTGTTTAATTCCCACAATTGCTCCCTATTTAAACTCTAATAGGTGAATCGTCCTTGCTCCCTACAAAAATATCAGCCTGACATGAACTACAACGCCCTTACATTACTAATACAAATGTTTCTGATTTGAACCCCACTTTTTTGCCTTTACTTGAACTCCAAATTAGCTACGTTATTCTGAAAGGGGAGAGCAATAAACCAGCACCTAAATCCTGAACATTAAAAAAAACCTTAAACGACCCAGCATCTGCATTCATATGTTACCGATTAACAGGGATCCCAAGAGCAGCGCAGTCAGAAACCCACAACTCTACACTACTAGTACTCACCCAGGACAAGTGTTGCCTGAACCCATCCAAGCCAAAGGTTGACAAAATCAGATAGGCCATCAAAGACGGACTTCAGACCACTCCAGATTAGTCTTTCGAGAAGAAAGCATAAATGCGGCGGCCATCTTATACTACTGTGATTTTCAATCACGAAGACATGAATAACGTTTTCAATAGTAAAAAATAAAAATAAATAAAACATTTTATTCTAATACGTTGCTATCATCCAATCGTATGTTAATAACTAAAACACACCAACATATCGATAATATTTTTCGGTAAACGTGTTCATTCTTCCTCACCACACTAACATCGAAAATGTGTTTGGTTTTAAACGTGCAATTATAATTTGACCTACTTTTCGTTCTGCTTCGGTGAACAAGAAAGTTTTAAGCAAGCCTCCATGCTTACAGCTCGGACGAGCCTCATTCTAGCCTGTTTCGATGGAGTAAATATGGCGAACAAGTAGGAAACTTACAATTGTGCTCTTGACAGAGCTTTCCATATGAAGCCAGTTAGTTTAGGGATTAACCCAGATGACAGAATGAATGTAAACCCTTTATCCACTGTTCACCCTGATGGCATTTACACACGTGGCAGCAGGCAAAGTAACTTTCTCTATGTGCATGTGAGGTTACCATCTTTCCAAGAGAAAAATACCGACCATCTGTTCACGTTCTTAACACTCTGCAAAGGTTCAAACACGATTCTTAAGTAGATCTTTATATAACATCTTCTGTACATAGCTGCCCAGTTTTTAGTTTGTCTATGTGTGACATTTTCTTGTTTTGGGTGTGCTTATGTGTAACATTTCAGGGCCATATGTGTGGCACTTTTAGTGACACTTCATTGTGATTAAAATAAAGGTCGCTCAGTCCATGTAATAATAGAAATATTAGAAAATGCCTCTTTGCACGAGTAATAGTCTCCTAAAACTAGAGACTGCAACCTGACATTCGCTATATGGCTTTGACTGGCAGACGGTATTGGTCACACAAGTCGCACAGCCGTTTCGCGGCTCTGCAAAACACTTATTATTTTTCTTTCTACCCTCCCCACCCAGTGTAATGTTATTCATGCCAATTTTTTTGTTTGACCTGATACAGATGAAAAGCTGAGTAGGTCTTACCAGAGTTGAAACTTGCAATCTCTCCGTTAAGGGCCATGTGTATGTCATTTCCATAATTCTCCGCACGTCCTCCTGAAACCTCCAATGAGTCACCCTGAATATATATTTAGTCAAAGAAAGTGTCCGTTCGCCCTTCTGTGTCAGTAAATCCACTTTTTGGGTTGAGCCTAGAGTCATTGTGCATGCGCTCCTCTGTGAGGCATGCTATAATCCCTCTGTGGGCTTTGAACATGCCCACCGCTTTTTCTTTGGTCTTGGTCTGCCTCTACTAATTCCATGGCTTTCATTGGTGAATAGTGAACATTTGTCTTACCTTGTGGCTAACACCTCCTACATCAGTGGTCGAAGTGGGCAGGATCGGCAGGGCACAGTGTGCCACTCCATTAAATCAATAGAGTCTGTTCCCCAACTTTTTTTTATTTTAAACATGCGTCCCAGGGCGGCAGAAATAGTCAAAGCCTACAGATAAGGCTCAGTGTTCTAGGGTGTTTGCGGACAGGCGGGTGGGCAGAGAAACAAAAGGACTCTGGCTTTTCCTTCTTGCCCAGAGAAGACAAGGACAGTGTCCACTTCTTTTCTCCCGCTGGCAGCTGCCCCCCTCCCTTCTCTCTTTCTTCCTCTTATTCCCTTTCTTTCTGTCTAGTTCCTTCTCACTTACTGAAAACCATGACTCAAGCAATGGTTCTCACCCTCTCTTTCCTGCTTTCGTTTATTTGTTACCCTGTGAAATGGATCCAAAAAAGAAAAACACTTTTGCTGGAAATGTTTTTTTCTGATATTTTTCAATTCCAAAGTGTAGTCTCGGGAAAAAAAGGTTCAAAATATGAAGAAAAAATAATAATAATTAAATAAAGCAAGACAGAGTGGTTGCAAAGTAGCTAGATTGATTTTAATCACACCCAAACACATTACTACCACTTTACAGAGTTTGCCAGTGAAGGCTACTCTTGTTTTGTTGTCTTTCTTTGTTTTCCCCGGGTGGGGAAGTGCACCAATCCTGGATGTACTGCAATGCCTGATTGATGGGTGGATTGGAATACAAAATGTGTACAGCGGCTCTGTGTTCATGGGAGTGGTCTTTTTAAACCATACTGCTTATGTTTTGTAAGGATATCAGCAATGGATATTGAAATGAGTCCCTTCTGGGCCCTGTAATCATGTCCTTAACTTTTCAGGCAAAAGCACTCACTGATTTCTGAATAGTGAGTGTAAAAGCGTTAAGGTAACCATGTTGTTCCTGCATACATTTCACATGCTTTACTTTATCTTGCATTCCCTATGAGTGTTTGCTTTTTCCAGTATGTTGTTACTTTTGTTTTAGGCACCATATTGCTCTTGTCTAGTGCGTGATTTGAATTGAGTAGCATCCAGGTGTTTATAGCGGGGAACAATTGGGTTGTAGTTGAAGGCAGTGCGAGTTTCTCTCAGTGGGGCAGTATTGTGTTCATTGGGGGGGAGGATGTGGCACTATGGTCAGAGCTGCCAAATTTGGAACTGGGGAACCAGGTTCAGCCTTCATGACCTGTCCCCCAGACCACTCTGCTCAGGGAGCACATTTCCATGCTAGACGTTAGAAGGACCTGTAAGACCTTAGAAGCCTTGGTGTCTTAGCACCAGCAGGTGGATCCTAGCAGTGGAAAGTGTGGGTTAACCTTGAAGGCCTGTCTACCACAATCCATGAAGTTCACCTCCAGTCTTGCGGGCAGGCCCAGGAAGCAGCATACCCTAGAGCAACAGTAACTCTGTCACTGAGGTCTCAGGACCCTTGAGAAGGTCTCGCTCTAGGGCAGTGCGACCGGCGTGACTGCACCGGGCGCTGACTTTGGGTGGAGGTGCCATGTCATAACTCCGGTGATGAATGTTCTTCCTAGAGAGAGATCGGAGTTTTGTCTGGTGAAAGTTTTGACTCATGGAAAGATGGCGCAGAGGGGTTAATGTGCCTGCTGCAAGAACATGTACCATGCAGATCACAAAGTGCACATAATGTAAATAGGTCAGTGCCTTACTGCTTTTTTTCAGAGAGATCCTTTTGTTACTTGCAGTTTATAAGTTAAAAAACCTAACATAGAAGAGTGAGTTATTATCTGCCATTTAAGAGCTGCATGCAAACTGCAAGGTATAAATTAGAGTGTTATTTCCCCCCCAGTCTTTGATTATACTAATGTTGCAAAAAGTGTTCATTTGGATTGAAATCAATTCTGATTAATAAAGAGAACCACCAACCATGGTACTACATTTTAAAATCCTGGATTTGTGTTTCTTCAGACCAATCACTATTAAACTATACTGCCTACTAGTATGGTGTCATGTGACTCCTGCACCTTGTAGTCTTTTGTCTTATGTAACATTTCTTATACAGTGATTTACACAGTATAATTGATTGCCTCTGTGTAATGTGTATGATGTAAAGTGCTCTGACACCCTACACTGGTATGAGTGGCACTGTAAATCATTTTAAATGCATCTGGGAGAGAGTGTGGTTATGGAGACTTGAGGGCTACTGTTAAAGGGTGGTAGCGAGGGAATCCGTGGCAGAGGTGGTCATTGAGGGGCACCAACAAACATTGTTGCACAGTTGTGGTAAAGGAAGTTGCATGGAACACCCGGTAAGTTGAGAAGTCCTTTATTAAAGTATACAAGAAGAGACAAGAGCGAACTCTTCTCCATGGAGGCTACAAGCAACTGCAGTGGAATAGAACCCTTACTTGAGAGTAAACATAGAACAGAAACATAAGAGCATTTTGGTGGAATACAAGTCATGTGATAGCATTCTAGAAAGACTAGAAATATAACTCAAGTGACTTATGTACTACACATCTTCTTCCTTTCCAATGTTAACAAAAATGAAGAAAAAAAAACAAGAAAGTGAGAACCTAAGAAACAAAACAAAATTAAAACAGATAGACATAATTTAGCAAATAAAGTCTTGCAGATAAACTGGTGGTCTGCGGTACCTAAAAGCACGAGCAGGAACAACCCTGTCTGAAACAGGGTCTGACGCATGTACTGAGTGACTCCCGGACATGAGAGAATCACCACACCCACCATCACGATCTCCACTCAACGAGGCCGAAGAAGTAGCTTCCTCAGGAGTTTGAGCTAGGTGATTACCACTACTGCTCAAGGAACTGGTGGGCTTGTCCTGTGGTGAAATTGCAACCCCTCTTTGATATAAGACAACCCGTCTGAAATTCCAACACTCACTATTAAGAATAACACAATGATCAAGCACTTTTTTTACAGTGAAGGGCCCCTTGAACTTTGACAACCCTCGCCCCACCCTACCGCTTTTGATCTTGACTAGATCACCCACCTTGAAAGGACGAGATGAGTTTGAGGAAAACGGCAGGTCAGAGAATCTCCCTTGCAATGTGACAACTTGCTTCATCCAAGAAGGAACAAGTTTCGAGCCGGGAGCCTGCCCTCTCATAAGTTGGAAAGGGGAAGATTGACCATCAACAAGGGGAGTGGTCCGATAGGCCCAACACATTTTGTTGACCATTTTCCGTACCACTGACCCATTGGCGAAGGCCATTTGCATGATTTCTTTGACTACTTTGTTAGCTCTCTCGCACATGCCCTTGCCTTGAGGATTGTATAGTGAAGTGCGATGATGAGAGACACCACAACTCTTGAGAAAAGTTTGCATCTCCTTGGAGACAAGTTGGGTGCCGTTGTCAGTGATGAGAACACAGGGAATACCCTCATCTTTGAATAGATTGCCCAATAATTTAATGGTGTTCTCAGTAGTGACATGATTGGTGAATTCAACTACCACCACTTAGAAAAGACATCAACTACAACAATGGCAAATCTGTCTTTTTCATGTAGCTCCCACATAGGACCAATAAAATCAAGAAAGATGCTATGCCAGGGTAAACCAGGGTTCTGTATGTGTGCATCACTCGATTTAGGACCTATTTTAAGTCACTTTTCACCTTCTTTACAAATTGAACAACTTTCCTCCCACTCAACCACTTGAGAATCAATACCTGGCCACCAGAAGTGAGACGGCGTTGTGTGAGAGTCTGACTGAGATGACCTTCATGCACTAATGCTAAAAGTTTCTTTCTGATGTCAAAAGGAAGGATACATTTTTCACCTTTGACTAAGACATTGTTATTATTAAGCGAAAGATCATCAAGTACTTTGACATAAGGTCGGACAGAAACTGAGACACAACTTTCCCTCCTGGAACTCAATTTTAAAAGTTTGATGACTTCCTGTAGGGTGTGATCAATACTCATTTCACGTTCCCAATCACAGGCCTTAAAAGCACCCTCACCTACAAATACAGCATCTTCAATTGAAGCCACAGCAATGTCATCAGCACACAAAGCAGTACATGGATCAAGAACTGTTCGCCAGTCCGGAGACATTCTAGAAAGGCAGTCGGCCTGAACATTCTTCCACCCCTGAATGTATTCAATCAAGTATTGAAACTCCTGAAGTTTTGATGCAAGCTTGGCAAGTCTTGCTGACCCTTTCCCAGTACCACCAGGGGAAAGAACTTTGACTAAGGGTTTATGATCAGTTCTTAGGAGAAATTTCATGCTCCACAAATATGTTCTAAAATATTCCACAGCCCAAGATGCTGCCAACGCTTCCCTCTCGATGACCGAATAGTTTTTCTCGGCATCGGTCAGTGTTCTGGAAGCGAAGGCAACAGTACATTCAGACTCACCTTTGGACTGTGATAACATAGCTCCCAAGCCTGTAGCGCTGCATCCACAGTTAAAATAGACTTGTTATTTACATCAAAAGGAGATAGTACATTGGCATTGCAAATTTCTTTTTTGATACAATCAAAACATTCTTGTTGCTGAGCACCCCATTAAAAAAGCTCACCCCCCCGCTTGAGTAAAGAACGCATACAGGATGTTTTGTCTGAGAAATATTTAACAAACTTTGAGTAATAGTCAATAAGTCCCATAAGAGAACGTAGCTGGTCTTTATCCTTGGGATGAGGAGCTGATTGAATGGCATTGCACAAGTCTCTCTTGGGTTTAACACCAGAAGCACTGATGGTATAACCTAAATAGTCAATTTGATCAACTAAGAACTTGCATTTCTCCTTGCGGAGTGTGAGACCTGCTGCAGACAATTTGTCTAGAACAACCTTGAGAGTAACATTGTGTTGTTCGACTGACTGACCATATACTAAGATATCGTCTTGGAAATAAATGGTATTACCTACTCCCTCAAAAATGTTGGATACCATTCTTTGTAAAACACTGGCCGCAGAATTGAGACCAAAAGGAAGACGTGTAAACTGGTAAGTGCCTTGAGGTGTAATAAAAGCAGTGAGATGCTTAGAATCTTTGTGCAGATTGATCTGGTGGTACGCACTTCTGAGGTCAAGTTTTGAGAACACCTTAGCACCCTTTAGAGTAGTGACCAATTCTGTGATATTTGGTAGAGGAAACATGTCAGCGACTACACATTGATTCAAAGACCTAAAGTCCACACAGAAGCAAAATTTACCATCAGCCTTCTTGGTGACAACAATGGGCGAAATCCATGGAGAAGCCTCTACAGGTTCTATGACTCCCGTTGTGAACATGTCATGAATAAGCCCTTTGACTTCCTCTTTAACAACTATAGGGACACGCCTAACCTTGGGCTGAACAGGAATAGAACCTTTTTTAATTAAAATGCGATGGCAATATCCTTTGAGTTGACCCAATTCTTCTCTAAAAACACTGCCGGCTTCAGCAAGGATTTTATCCAAACCCTCATCTTCAATGACCATGACTTGTGTGGTTGCACGAGGGTTGACAATAATCCTAAGGTCATATTGGTTCCCACCCAAGAATGGCTGGCCCGCATTTAGACACATATACTTTCCTTGAATATGTCTATGAGAAAACGTGATGTGTGCATCAAAGTACCCAAGAATGTCAATGAACTCTTCTTGGTATCCCCCTGGGGAAATATCCTTAGGAAGGAGTGGTCTATCACCCCACTTCTCTTCAAAAAGATCTTTGGGAATTATGGTGTACTTTGAGCCCATATCAACCATCAGCCATACATCTTGACCATCAATTATGAACATAGCTTTGGGTCTATTCCTTCGCTTGTCTTCTTGTTCTTCGGTTATGGTGTCAGACTCGACTACCAATATTTTGTCATTCTCATTGACCTCAGGTGTAGAACAGTGCACACTGGCTACACTAGAGCGAGATTTGCCCCGACAGACTCTTGCGTAGTGTCCCATACCGCTACATTTTAAACACTCTTGTTTAGATGCGAAGCAAAACTTAAAGTCTGAGGTGTGTACTGTACTTCCACACCTATTACACATTCTGACATTTGCAGTTTTAGAGTTACTTGTAGCAGGTTTCTTTGAAAACTTTTTATTCTTGACAGCAGCGATTGTGCTAGTATCATCGTCATTTTGATCATAGTTTGGTAGCTCTTGAGTGGACACCTCATAGACATCATTAGTTGTCATTAGTTGTCTAATTCTTTCATACAGTCTTCGGACTGTTCTATAACTTTAGCTAAATCTATAGCCGTTTTAAGATTGGGGTTTTTGGCTGCCCAGAGACATTCCTGAATTTTCTTATTGTCGCACTGGACTATGAGCTGATATCTGATGAATTCATTTGTCTTGTTTCCGAAATAACACTTAATAGACATTTCTCTAAGTCTAGAGATGAAATCATCGATGGACTCGCCAGCTTTTTGGCTTTGGGTGTTAAACTTGTATCTATTCATGGCTAAATTGTCTTCTTTTGAGTACCTCAATTCTAATCGACAAATTGCTTCTGTATATTCATCAGGCAGAGCCTGCCCATTGGCTTGAAGAGCTTGAGGGAGATAGCGAAAAACGCGTTGACCTTCTTTGCCAAGAGTACTTAAGAGAAGAGCATTTTTTCTCTTAGCAGGAAAATCTTGACCATCTAGAGCGTCAAGATAATTTTCAAACATAGGAAGCCAATCTTCCCAGGGGATGCTTGGCTGGCCTGGTTGGGATTAAAAATTAGGTGGCAGAGCAACAGAAATATTTTGAGAAGTCATGTTGAGGATAAAGAGCAGCAGGAACAACAGAACAGGACAATATACAAGCGTGTATATCGCTGAAACCTGACTGAAAATTGTTATATATAGCCAAATTCACAATGGGCAAGACCATAAGTATCCCACAACCTACAAAATAATATGGTGAGCAAAGTACATATGGCGAGGCTTGACTGGCTTCGATGTCTCCACTTCCAAAATCCAAAACTGGTTGTGCCAGACAGAACGATATACAGGCGTGTATATCACCGTAGAAAAAAACCTATAAGGAACTTAAAATAGAGTACCTGAATTACAAGACAGTGGATACACCGTGGGCGTGTGTATCGCCAAAGGAATCAGCTATTTGTTGGGCTGCAGACGGCTTCAAAAGCTGAAGCAAAGCTCTGTCGCGCTGTGTTGCTATGGTAACGAAGATAGGCCAGACAAAGTGGCCGCCGACGTGGGGACGCTACCTTGAAGCATAATGACGTAGCAACGACGTGGTGCTTGATCATAGCTAGGAGACAGATCCTGATGTTTCACAGGGTAGTGAAGTGCGTCAGAGGAGCAGAGATCAGGTGTCGCTAGGCAACGAGCCGTCAACGTTTCTTGGTGTACGTCACCTTCCGAAGAAATGCTTGACGTCGCTGGCTGAAGGGACGAGGAAAATCAGGATTTCTTCTAAACTGGAGCAGGAAATGAAGACTGTCCGCTCTTGTCGTTGAGGTAAATTTGACAGTGTTTCACCTCAATGTCTCTGTACCGAGACGCTTCCACTTGACCAGAAAATCATCAAGCAGGCGCTGCTGAGCTGGACACAGCGTTCTTTAAAATTGTCGCCAAGTTGTGGTAAAGGAAGTTGCATGGAACAGCAGGTAAGTTGAGAAGTCCTTTATGCCAGAGTACAGGAAGAGACAAGAGGGGACTCTTCTCCTACAAGCAACTGCCGTGGAATAGAACCCTTACTTGAGAGCAAACATAGAAAAGAAACATAAGAGCATTCTGGTGGAATACAAGTCATGTAATAGCATTCTAGAAAGACTAGAACTATAACTCAACTGACATATGTACTACAGGAGCCATCAGTGCTAAAGCCGGCCCTGCCCTTAGGCCAGTATGCCTCACCCATTGGTACCTCCATTGGCCTTGTTTCAGCAGTAGTAGCTGCAACTCACCAGGAGTCGTCAATGCAGGATTTGCTCGTTCACCAAACTAAGTTCGAAAAACTTCACAGTCTTTCTGCTTCATGCACAAGCACTTTTAACATGTGCTGCCTGCTTTGGGGCCACTGGAATTATGCAGCAAAGAAGGACAAAAATATGGCGCAGTTGTGACTAAACTATGCAGCAAAAAAAGGCTTCAGTCTAATGCAGTATATTTTCTGATACTTTAATATTTTGACATTTTTGCACATGCTAACAGACTCTGGAAAGATGTGCCTTATTAGTACCAGTGTAACATGCCAATGCAGCAGTGAGAAAGGTGGCCAGTCAACCTTTGCAAAGTCCTTCCACTTTGCAACAACACAAGTCACATTTTTTATTAACTTTTGAACTACTAATAATGAATTCGTTATAATTGGCAGTTTATGCAGCAGATGTTGTATTATGTGGCAAATATAGCAGAGCCATAATTATATAGAAAACGTTTGCAAACTAGGATATTTTTCCATTCTTGTTTGAACTGCTCTTGTGGAAAAAGGGAGGAGAAGTGCTGATGACAGAAATTGCAGGGTACGGAGACAAATGGCTTGTGCTTCCACTTTTAAGCCTATTTGGGACATTCTGTGATTGGAAACATATCCTACTTTGTGAATGTATTTTAATGCCAATAACTCATTTTAAACCTTAAATAATCATGTGTATCCATTCGTTTAGTTAAATAACATAATATCTGTAACTGGTCGGTGAAATGCCAAACAAATCCTAAAAATTGGGATGTTCTACGCATTCTAGCCACACCTCTGACTCTGCCCACTGATCCAATCCTCTGGTTATACCTGCCCTCTGATTCTCCGCCCACAGTTCCCTCACTTCTTTTTCCCACTTCGACTACTGTCCTACATAGATTCTTTCTTTATTGCCCATATGTTTAGTTTCTGCAGTGTTGCCAGATTGGGCTATTTCCCACACAAATTGGCGCAATTTTTCAGATTTATGTGGGAACAATTACCCAAGGTGGGCTGGACAAAATTGGGCGATATTTGCTTCTTTGTTCACAAATAGTGGTAAATAAGCGGCACCCACAGACACCTCAGGAAAATTAATGTAGGCTTTGCTTAGCCCAAGCACCTTACGGGAGGGCCGTCTTTCCCACGACCGGCCTGATACCATCTAACCGGTCACCACCACAGACACTAGCATGAGCAGGGAGACAGATACCCAGCAGCAGGCCATGGAGATCAAACCTGGCCTAGCACCGCTGGGGGCGTGGCCTGCTGAGCTGTGGAATGGCCGCTCTGTGAGCGAGCTCCGCCAGCCGAGACTCAATCCTTCATTTATCCTGGAAATTGGAGCGCTGTTGTAGACATAATCGCAGCTCCGAGTACTCCTGGAAAGGAGGTGCATCGTTTCAGCTGACCTGCTTCCCTGTGCGAGGCGCCGGGGGGAGATCTGAGCCCAAGCTGAGACGGACCCGGCCTCGCGAGAGTGCCCTGCTGGTGGGCGGACGGATCGTTCAGGCACTCGAGCCCATGGCGCGCCACTTGGTGAGGACCGCGCCCGGTGTGGGCGCTCGTTGTGAACCATGGAAGCGGAGGGGCCGGCCGCAAGACGCCCGAGACTGCAGAGGTGAGGAGCAAGCCCATATTTGTCTACTGAGCGGCCGCTGCACCTCGTTGGTATTGTGTGGACCCGGCGTGGCGGCGCCATATTGAAGAGGAAGCATTGCCAGCTCGAACATTGGAGGTGCGAGTCATTTAGTGCTGGGCCCCTTAACGTGCGTCTGCCGCGTGGAGGATCTCAATGGTGCGGCCCGCAACTGAGACAGAGCTGCAGAACCTAGTGGACGTGAGGGTTGTTTGTCGTGTGGAGACTGGATGCCATTTGCTCATTCTGTGGAATGCGAGTTGGGGCCCAGACAGAGGCGCAGGCGATCAGACACTGATACAGGGGGTTTTGCCGATGAAGTAACCTGCTGGACTGGCGAGGGACTAGCAGGTGTGTGTTCCAGTATCTTGGCAACCCCTCTCTATTTTTTGTTGGACCTTATTTGCAGCTTACGCTGGTTGGTGGCGGTCGCTATTAGCTGGTTGCATGTGGCCCCCTCCTTGGGCACCGGAGGGCTGGACGCTCAGTTGTGAGACCTGCATCTGTGGTGCTGTCTGTGGTGGGAGTGCACTGAGGCCGGCAGGGCTGGGATTGCGATATCCCTTAAGTTGCCAAGCTCGACATAGGCCCAACATTGCACACGGTGCTCCACTTCAAGCTGGTGTTTTGCGCACGCACAATCAGCAACACCTGCCTACGCCATGTGGAAACAAGATGTGAAGCAACCCAAGCTAACTTTTGATCAGATGCGAACCACGAGGCTCAAAGAGTCGGACCCGGAGGCGACTGTGGAGAGGTCATCGGACTCCCAGGCGGAGGACCGCGGTGAAGATTTGCGCTCTCTGATGCTTGAAATGAGATCCAGTCTGCGGAATATTGACACCAAGCTGGACACACTGACTGCCCAACTCAACGCCGTAAAGACACAGGTGGATTTGCATTAGACCCGACTGGATGTACTCAAAAATAGGGCCTCCGACTTTCACGAATTCCAAGTGGACACCAAGGAACAACTGTTGCATATGGACAAGGTGTTGGGCATAATCCGCGCTAAGAATGAAGATTTGGAGGCCAGGTCGCGCCGCAACAACCTGCGGATCACGGGCATACCGAAAATGACAGCCATAAATAAGATGCAGACCTTCGTGGCTGAACTCCTCCACGAGCTCTTCGAGGGCCAACTCTCTGCAGTATTTGCCGTGGAAAGAGCACACCGCACCTTGGATCCAAAACCACCGGTTGGAGCGACGCCTAGACCCATCCTGGCTAAGATCTTGAACTATCAGGACCGAGATCTTATCCTTCATCTGGCACGTGACAAGGGAACTATCACGCGCAAAGGTAATCAGATCTCCTTTTACCCTGACTTTACGCCTGCAGTGCAGTCGGCGAGATGAGAGTTCCTGCCTGCCAAACGTCTCCTGCTGCAGGCCCAAATCCCTTACTCACTATTATACCCTGCAAAAATCAAAGTCACATTTGATGGATCTGCCCACTATTTTACGGATGCCAAGTCCGCCTTAAAAGTCGCAAAGCATGTGGGTGGGAAGAAGCCCAAACAGGGTCCCGGGTCTGCAGACCGGCCGGAGGACAGACTGAGCGATAATGACTAACTTGTTGCAGCCCGGATCCCTTCCTTTTCCCTGTTTCACTATATCTTAAATTGTGGTTGGGGCTTGTGGGTCATTCTCGATGCGAACCTGGGGTTGGTTTCTCCAAGTAGAAGCATTTGGGTCTTCTCTATTTTTGTGGGGTATGCCGACTTTGGGCACTAACTGGTTGGACTACGATGCATGTTTTTTTGCAGGGGTATATGTGGAGCAAGCCATTTTTCTCTGATTTTCTTTTTATATGATGCTCTGTCGTACATATAGATTGTTTCCTCAGGTTGCTCGAAATGATTGGCTACTGCTATTTTTGATTGCTAATGTACAGGCACATCGCTTTGCAGTTATCTTGGCCACCCTGTGAATGCAGGGGAGCACGCTGGTGGTACTACTCCCCTATGGGAGGTTTCTATTCTGATTTCATTGCTCTTTTGTTTTTGGGAATGGGATCGCTACAACCTGATTGGGGGGTTGGTGTCGGAGGTGGGTTGTAGGGGGGGGTTTGTTCAATTGTTTCAAGCCAGGCTACCACCACGTATATGTATTGTTCATAATTGTGTGGCACTGACTGAAATGTGTTGCTCTGTTCCTACTTTAATTGTGCAATTGGAGAACTGGTCACCAAATGGCTAGGAACAATGTTCTAATCTGGAAAAATCGTGGACTAAATGATGGGAGGAAGTCCAGACTCGTTCATGCATACCTGTTAAGACACCAAGTGGACATCTGCGTATTGCAGTAAACGCACCTTAATGTCGTTCCCTCCCCAGACACACTAGGTGTGGCACAGTGTACTCTTCCATATACTCGAACTATTACCGGGGAGTCGCTGTACTAGTCAGAAAGGGATTAGGTTGGAGGGAGGGGATGGTGCAGACTGACCCAGAAGGGAGATTTATTATACTCATGGAAACTTTGGATGGGCTCCCAATGGTAATAGTGGCGATATATGGTCCTAACGTCGACTCTCCTAGTTTTTTCAAGGATATCTGGGCCAGAGTCAAAGCGCTGAACTGTGACACCATTATCTGGGGGGGAGAATTTAATTCCATTTTACATGATGAGCTAGATAGGAAAGGAACATCATGTGCGCTTCACCCCTCTGCCAGTGCCACACTACATGCCATTATCACAGATGGAAACTTAGTGGACGTTTGGAGGAACTTTCACCCAATGACTAAGGAGGGTACTTGTATTTCTGAGTATCACAGGGCTTGGTCACACTTGGATTTTTGGTTGATTTCACAGGATGTGTCCAGCTGGGCGTCCAAGGCCACACACCTCCCAAGGTCCCTATCAGACCATGCCCCATGCCTTTTGCGGTTAGTGCTTCCCGACTCGACTCCACGACTTTTCACTTGGAGGCTGCCCCCCACGCAGTCTTAGATGAGGCATTTAAAGAAGAGATCAGAGTGGACATTACTGACTATTTTACTCTAAATACTGTCTCAGTCGACACGGAGGCTTCTCTCTGGGAGGCATTTAAGGTTGTTATTAGGGGTAAATGCAAAGCCAGACAAGCTGGAGTGCTAAAGGCCATCCATGGCACACTTGCCTCTCTCGAAACACAGATCAAGGAGCTCAAAACCAAATTCTTTACCTCTGACGATTTACAGACCCGAGCCCCCTTGAAGGAAAAGCTGTTAGAATTTGACGAAGAGGCCCAGCGGGAGGTTACATTTATGGGAAAACACGCCCAAGCCTGGAGATATGGAGAGGGGGACAGGCCAGGGAGGACTCTAGTGGCAATGATCTGACCCTCCCGTTCCACAGCCTACGTATCCGAATTGCATGGCTTCCAAGGAGCTGTCATCAGAGGCCAGGCAGAGATCTTACATGAATTTCACCTATTCTACTCGTAATTTTACACTGCTACCCAGGAGTTGGAGCCGGAGGGCCTGCTGCCTTTTCTCGACTCACTGGAACTGTTATGGCTGAGTCAGAGATATAGGGAGATTATTTAGACTTCCCCTTTTCAGTGGAGGACGTCACTCAGGTGATAAAGACTTTGCCACTAGACAAGGCCCCGGGGTCAGATGGTCTGACCACAGCCTTCTACAAGACATATGTAGAGGAGCTGGCGCTACACCTATTGGTGTTATTCGAATAGGCCCAATCATCGGGTGTATTGCCGCTATCTATGCGGGAAGCTATTATCATAACTCTCCTGAAACCTGGGAAACCTGAAAACTAATTGGACTCATATCGACCCTTGTCATTAATAAACGTGGACGTGAAAATTCTGGCTAAGTTGATTGCCAATCGATTACAGCCGCTGCTCCCCTTGGTTGCCCGCCCGGACCAATCGGGCTTTATCCCTGGAAGATCAACCTCCCATAATCTTCGGACCATGTTCTCAGTGCTCCATTATCTCCATCCTGACTTGCAGGCCGTTGCAGTATTTCTTGACGCCACGAAGGCGTTCGATACGCTTGAATGACCATACCTATTTGCCATCTTGGGTCGCATGGGATTTAGCCAGCTGTTCATTAATCTGATTCGGCTGCTTTACACGCGGTCCTCGGCTCGACTCCGGGTGAACGGACTCCTGTCTGCACCATTTGCAATCTCACGTGGCACTGCTGTTCACGATAGCGATGGAGCCATTGGCTGCTCGTGTCCGGCAGTATCACACCGCCAGGGACATTGGGTTTCACTCCAGGAGCCTTTTGATTTCCTTATACGCTGATGACGTCACCCTGTATGTCACAGACCCGGCGATACACCTCGATACACTCCTCCGCAAATTCATTAAATTTGGTGGGTTTTCCGGCATCTCCATTAATTGGGCCAAATCAACCATATTCCCTTTGATGGATACCACTACTCCAGCCCCTCCTGAGTTCCCCCTCAAATGGGCAGATGAACCGGTTAAATATCTGGGGGTTTGGATTAGCAGAAATAGGCAGGAAGTATGGGACATGAATTAAGGCCGCGCCGTAACCTGGCTAGAGGAGAAAGTGTTAGCGTGGGCTAAGCTCCCGCTCTCCCTGGCTGTGAGAATTGCACTGGTTAAAATGGTAGTTCTCCTGAAATTTCTTTATTTATTTGCTAACATCCCCATCCCCCTCACAAAAGCCTTTTTCAGACTGATTAGATCCCTTCTGATGTCCCTAGTTTGGGCGGGCGGACAAGCGTGTGTTTCGTGGGACCTGCTGACGCTCCCACTGCGGCAGGGAGAACTGGGAGCTCCTGACATGCAGCTGTATGCATGGTGTGCTCAAGCTCAATTTTTACACTACTGGGTACATCCGACTCCATTTCAGCCTCATGTGGCTGTGGAAACAGACAATGCTGCGCCTGTCCCACTGCAAGTAGCGCTATATCAGCCCTATAGATGTCCCCGCGATGGCGTAGACATAGTAGAGACCTTGCGCTGGGCGTGGAACGAGCTGCGAAAAAGAGCTGGTGCCCCTATATTGTACGCTCCCTCAATACCTCTGGCTCATAATCCCATGCTGCCCAACATGGGCGACTACATCAATAAGGCTGTAGCGCAAAGACTACAATTGCACACTTTCGCGGATCTATACCCTGGGGAGACATTCCGGCCGCTCCTGGTTCAGGAGGAAGGCGAAACTGTGCCATTCTCCGACCTTTTTATATACTATAAACTCTGCGCTGCCTGCCGCTCCTTACATGACACGTTCCCAAACCCCCCGGAAACATTACCTGCACTAGAAAATGTGCTTAAAACAGCTTCCTCTAGGAGACTGATCACACGTATCTATACACATATGCAGACCTCGGCACCTGTGACACATCCCCGGGCACTTCAGGCATGGAATGCAGACCTCTCTTGTCCACTCATGGATGAACAATGGACCTATTGCTGTGGACAGCTCATGGCACTGTACCCTAACTACAAACTTCAGGTAATACACTTTAAATGTTTGCATTGATTTTACAGGACGCCTTTAGGGTTGCACCGCATGGTATTGAAAGACGATGACAGCTGCTGGAAATGTGGCACACCCGAAGCCACTTTTCTGCACATAGCCTGGAGTTGTCCCCGACTGACATCATATTGGTCCAGTGTCTTCACTGCTATCCATCAGATAATAGCCACTCCTGCGGATCCTGATCCCCTACTGGGTATGCTGGGATATGTAAACGATACCCCGGTCAAGGACTTGGAAGTTGCAAGCCATGCTTCTATTGTTTGCTAAACGCCAAATCACCATACACTGGGGGCGCAGAAAGATCTCTTCTCTAAATGAATGGATTAGGGATGTCACATATGGCAATTCACAGCTGTCCACTTTCTGGGAACTTATGCCCTCCACATCCATACCTAGGGATATATGGGAACCGTTTGTAACATGGGCCAGCGAGCGCAGTTTTGAAGGTGGTGTTGAACCGATGTGATATGGAATGGGTGGCTTGGACGGAGTTGCTATCCTTGCACGTGGATGTGGCGCGATGGAGTTGGAGGACAAAGATGTGGTAACTTCCATATATCGAGCTTCACAATGTATGCGTAGCATGGACGGGGTAGATAAAGACTCCCATGTAATGCAATTATCTGATCTTTGGTTAATGGCTATGATCACCTATACTCTGACTAATCTTACTTTTCTTCCATATAGAACTGTGCACAGAGCACGCAAACAGCATATTTGTTATTGCCATGCTACGTGTAATATGATCATTCAGGTAATGTGTCTGTACAGGCTAGTTTGCTTTTTCCTTCCCCTTTGCAATGTTTGTTGTATTGTACTGAAATGCCAATAAAAACAATAAAAAAAAATAAACCTGGCCTAGCACCGGAAGCCCCAGCGGGGGTCAAGAAGGTCATTGATGAGGTTGGGGGTGGCACATATCAATGGTTTCTGTGGGTACATATGCTGGAAGTGAACACCTTTAGAAAGTGAAGTGTTGTTTGTGCACTGGGTCAGTGCACACTCACCTGCAGCCTCCAGTTCTTTCAGCCTGACAGGTGAGCATGGCTAGAAAAGCGCATGACACCAGGAGGTGGGGGCTTAAACGGACCCTGGAACGAGACAAAAAGTCAGCAACCTCCACACCAGCATTTCGTGTGCAGGGATTGGTGCTGTTCCCTCTTTCCTCTTTATCAACATTACATGATGCCAGCAGAGAGGTAGTTCTTATCCTCTGAGTGCACGTAGTAGCAGCCCCAAAGTGGCCCTTCTCCCCTGTAGGTGTGTGTAGGGGGGTCATCTTCGTGTACAGTGTTCAGTGACCATGTGTTTCCCAGTGGACTCTTCAGACTGTGTGCCAAGCCAAAAGTAGAGACTTGACACAAGTGAAGTTGGCACCTAGTCGATATGAACTGCGCCTCAGAATTGGAGTGGCTGCCACCTAGCGTACTTTCCTGAGTGGAAGTGAGCTTGGACTACATCTCCCAGAATTACATTTTTTTTTTTTTTTTTTTTTTTTTTGAAACCGTTTATTGCAGTTCGTAAAAGTTACAGGTATGGGCCTACAACCATCCGGCCGGCCGCTAGAATGACAAAAACATATTGCACACATACAGTAAAAGTCTCTAGGCAGTGCAGAGCAGTGAAACAGGAGTAATCAATGGTGCAGGCCACACAGCTCCAAGCCCACAGTACGGTTCCCTTTTCTTGAAACAAAACAACACCAAAAAACCACACCCGCAGGGCAACCCGCGATCCAAAATAACAGCACGTGCTCCATAAGTGGGGGATCCAAACCAGCAGCAGAACTCTGGAGAGGGGAATGGGAATAGATCAGGGACTGGGGGACCGCGCGCCCGCGGCTGAGGGAGGGGGGCCATCTAGGGAGACGGAGCAGGCGAGGCAGCCGGTAGCAGTGGTGGCTCACAAATACCCCCGCGGTAGGCGTTCCAGGGGCCCCAGAGTTTCACCCACGCCCCAGGCTTACCTCTCGCCACATACACCACCTTTTCACGAAACATACACCAATCCATATGCTCTTTCCAGGCCGACACCGCAGGGGGCCTCTGGGATCCCCACAATTGAGCAATGTCGCGCTTGGCTATCATGTATCCCAGAGTCACCCACCGCGTCTGCGGGACCGAATAGTCATTTGGTTCCCATACATTCAGCAAGCATCTCCTCGCTTCAGGCAGCAGCGCAACACGCGTCACCACACGCAGGACCTCATGCACACCACGCCAGAATCGCTCCACCTTCGGGCACTCCCACAGTATATGCATGAAAGTCGCCAACGCACCACAGCCACGCTTACACATTCCGTCACCAGCAAAACCCATACGCAGAAGCCTTGGCCCCATCACGTAAACCCGGTGAAGGATCTTGAGCTGGACGAAACGAAGGCGAGCCGGGATGGCCACCTCTTTCGGAGAGGCCACCGCGGAAATCCAATCCTCATCGTCCAGCTCCAGCCCGTCGGCAACCCAAGCCTCGCGGAGACTAGTAAGCAGGCACGATCTATCGTTGATCAGTTTTTTGTATATGAGGGAGATCGTGCTGTCCGGGACATGGCCATCTAGGACTCTGTCCTCCAGGGGGGAAGACTCCGGAATGGATGCGACATCCGGGAAGACGGAGCCCAGCGCATGGCGGACCTGTAGGTACCGAAAGTACTCACTGCCCTGCAGCTGGAACTCCGCCTGCAGCGTCTCAAAAGTTTTGAATCCCCCCCTCGTCCAGAGATCTCCCACCGTGCTGATTCCGATCGTGTCCCACTTCTCGAAGCCCTTCGACGTCCACAGGGAGCCCAACCTCTCAGACGCATACAGCGGTGACGCCCGGGTCAAACGGTCCTTCCACCCCATAGCTGCATTAGCCGCGTGCCAGACACGCACCATAACACGCGTCGGTCCCGTCAAACGGGAGTCGGGCACGCCAGCGTAGAGCGCTCGATTGTAATCGCCACCGGGCAGGAGCATCTTATCCATCTCAAATGCCGGGTTCAAGGCGGGCCCGTAAAGGCCATGATTAATTGCAGCTAGTTGGGAGGCCCAGTAATACCGTTTAATGTCAGGGAGGGCGACCCCCCCATCGTACCACGGGAGCGTCAATTTAGCCAGAGCAATGCGCGGCCTCCCGTCCCAGAACAGGCGCCGCTGGAGGCCCTCCACCTCACGGAAATAGCGTGCCGGGACCAAGTCCATAGTATTCTGGAGGGCGTAGAGGAAGCGTGGCAGGGACATCATTTTAAACAAGGCCGCTCGGCCGAGCGGCGAGAGCGGCAGACGCCGCCAGCGCACCACGTCCTCCCTCAAACGCCGGAGGGGGGGTAACAAATTCCGCTCATAGCGGGCCTCCGGGTCAAGAGTGATATAGATACCCAGGTACCGAAAACCTTGGGAGGCAATCTGGATCGGACAGTCCCGTGGTAGGGCCGGAGCCTCCCCGGAAAGCACATATACACAGGATTTCGCCCAGTTGATGACCAGGCCTGAGTTGCGACCGAATGAACGCAAAACATCAACCAGGACGATCAGTGATTTACGCGGGGAGGCGAGATACAGAAGGATATCGTCAGCATAGAGGGACACACGGTCCTCATGCTCGGGGGTCCAGCGGAGACCACGGATAGAAGGGTGCCACCGCGGCCACTCCGCCAGGGGCTCCAGGGCCAGGGCAAACAGGAGAGGCGACAGGGGGCAGCCCTGTCGCGTACCCCTCCCCAGCGCGAATGGGGCCGAGACTCGCCCATTCACTACCACCTGCGCCAATGGGCCCGAATATAGCAATTTGACCCAGCTAATGAAACCCGGGCCAAACCCGAATTTTGCCAGCATCGCCCAGATGTATGGCCATTCAAGCGTATCAAACGCCATGGTGGCGTCCAAGGACGCCAAGATGGCCGGCTCCCGCACAAATGGGACACGCGCGAGCACCCCGTGCAAGCGCCGCAAATTGAGCGCCGTGTTGCGGTGCGGTATAAAGCCAGATTGGTCTTGGTGGACCAAATCGCCCACCACGCCCACCAACCTGTTGGCCAACACCTTGGCGAGGATTTTGGGCTCCGCGTTCAAAAGCGAAATCGGCCTATAGGATGTGACCCGTTCACGGGGCCTCCCCTCCTTGTGGATCACCACAATTGTGGCTAGACGCTGGTCCGGCGGGAGGGAACCCCGCGAGTGGGCCGCCAGGAACATCGCGCGCAGGTGGGGCGCCAACACATCCGGGCGTAGCTTGTAGAGCTCGATGGGAATACCATTGGGGCCCATGGCCTTGCCGGATGCAACCGAGCGAATAGCCAAGGCAATTTCGTCCGAGGTGGGAGGGGCGTCCAGCGAATCCCTGTCCTCCACCGTTAGGGAGGGCAGTGCGATGTCCCGAAGCAGGGCATGGGAGTCTGCCTCCGAGCAGGGGGAAACCGGGGAGTAGACTTAGCGGAAATAATCCGCGAAGCAGGAGACAATGGCTTCCGGCTCAGTGACACACGCACCATCAACACTCTCAATCAAAGGCACCACACGGCTCGCTCTCTCCCTCTTATCCAACCACGCAATCAATTTGCCAGCCTTATCACCCACATCATACAATCGCCCCTGCTGCTCTCTACTGAGGCCCCTGGCCGCCTCCGTGACGAGGGCCCGATAGGCCGCCTGCTTTAGGTGTAGAACATGCAACTTGTCGTCTGTTACCCCGCTTCCCAGGTCACCCTCCAGTTCTGCAATCTCGGCCTCTACCCGGGTCACCTCCTCCCGCTCGCGCCGCCGGGCATGGGAGATAAAGGAGAGGGCCTCCCCTCTAAGGACTACCTTGAATGCCTCCCACAGGGAGATGGCCGAAGAGACCGACCCCACATTCTCATCGAAATATCGCTGTAGGGATTTGATCAAATCAGCACGAATGGTGGGGTCGCGCAAATACCATGCATTGATTGGGGCCACCCTGCCATCCCCCCTCGGGAAGACATCGAGATGCAACAACAATGGGGAGTGGTCTGAGATACCCCGCGCCAGATGGCGCACCTCCCCCACCCTCCCTGCGTGGACCGCCGGGACAAGGATGTAATCAAGCCGCGAGAGGCTACCATGGGCACCCGAGTGGAAGGTGTACTGTCGCAATGCAGGATGCTTTAATCGCCAGCAATCCACCAGGCCCAGCGTGTCCAGAAGGCCGGGCAGCCACGCCTGTGCCCGGGGGAGGTCCCTAGGGGGATGGCGATCCATAGACCCAGAGGCTACCGCATTAAAATCCCCTCCAACCACCAGCAGGCCACTCGGAAGGTCCAGAAGGAGGCGCCCCAGGTCCGCAAATGTGGTGGCTTGTAACCCAGGCGGGACGTACACTGATATAAAGATAAACACTCTACCCTCCATTCTTCCCACCAGAACCATGTAGCGTCCCCTCTCATCATGGCGCACCTCATCAATCTCCAACGGGAGCGAGTTCTTGATCATAATACCCACCCCCCGCGAGCCCGAGGTGAAGCCAGAATGGGCCGCCAAACGATATCCCCGCCGGTTCATTGCATGAAAGGAGTTACCTATAAGGTGCGTCTCCTGCAGGAAGACAACATCTGGTGAAATACGTTTTAAGTACTGCAGGACCACACCACGCTTAATCCTATCCCCCAGGCCGTTAACATTCCATGACAACACAGCCAAATCCCTACCCCCCATCATACGTCAAAACAATCGGTCGTCCCCCATCGAGCATCCTAGAAACAACATAGTAGCGGGTTTGCCCTGCGGTGCTAACAAACAACACACCCCCCCCACCCCCCGGTCCCAACAAAACTCCCCCCTCCCTGCACCCCTGCATGAGCCCAGACAGCCCCCCCAAAGTGCAGTGTGCCTGTCGCCCCATAGCTAAAATACTAACTAGTCCCCCAGAGGAGGAGGGAAGCCCCCAACAGACCCCGCACGACCTCCATAGGAGGGGAAAATACGCAATCAATAAATGGTGAAGGAACAACGTCCAGAGCAAGGCCTATGCAGTCACCCCTCAATTCTGCTCCGGCGGGCCCTCCTCGCCAGCCGCGCCCCCCCCACCCCCCCGGCCCCGATCTCCAGGCAGAGTGTCCAGCCAGTCCCCAGCCGCCTCGGGCCGGTCAAAGAAGTGCGTGCGACCATCCACCTCTACCCTCAGCTTAGCTGGAAAGAGCATTGAGTACTTGAGGTTCAGGTCCCTTAGGTGACGTTTAACACCAAGAAAGCTCTGCCGCTGCTTCTGGACCGCCGGGGTAAAGTCTGGGTAGAAATGTACCTCCATGTTGTCAAGCTTGACCGGTCCCTGTTGTCTGGAGGTCTGGAGGATAGCATCTCTGTCCCGGAAATTAAAAATCCGGGCAATGAGAGGCCGCGGCGGGGCACCAGTCTTAGGTCTGCCCCCGGGGACCCGGTGAGCACGCTCCACCGCAAAAAGCTTACTCAGCCCCCGGGGCTGGAGGTGGGTCAGGATCAACTCTTCCACGAAAAGATCCGCCGCCCCTGCCTCTCGTCCCTCCGGCACCCCCACAATACGGACATTATTCCTCCGGGCCCGACCCTCGGAGTCCTCCAGTCGCCGGTCCATCAGGGCGCTCGCCTGGCCAAGCCGGCGCACCTCCTTCTGGAGGGCCACCACGTCTGTCGTGAGGCTCGTTGTGGTGTGGGCCAGGGAGTCGACTCGGTCGTTTGTTTTGGACAAGTCTGCCCTCACAAGGCTCACATCCACCAGGACCGAGTCTATTTTTTGCGCTAAGGTGTCGAAACGCTGGTCCACCGAGGCCTTCATCTCTGCGATGGCGCCCATGACGTCCCGGAGGGTCAGATCCACCGGATGAGCGGATGCCTCCGTCGGGCCCACCGGGGATGCACGCGATGTCTCCGGAGAACCCTTCTGGAGCGTGTAGCGGTCCATACTGTTGGCCTGGTGCGCCGTGCCACGGCGGGTCGTCTTCACCTTCGCCCGGTCGCCATCTTGTTTGGTGGACATGCTGGCTCTGCCACCGTCGTGCCAAGCACACCAAACGGGCCGCTATACCAAGTCACGGGTGCCAGGGGGGGGGCAGGGGCGACCACCGAACCGTGGGTCAACCCACCGCCGGCGGGTCAGCCGGGCTCCTGGACAAGGCCACACCACCACACCCCGCTCCGCAGTCCGACCCCGCTTGAGAGCTAGGAGGGCGCAAAAGCGAAAGTGAAAGTGCGGGGTACGCCAGTCGCCCAGCCCCGTTCGCCGCTGTTATTCACTTTGTCCCCGGATCGCCCCACTACTCCAATCCGGGGGGCCGGCGAGGAGAAGGCCACAACCTTCGATCGATGCTCCCACCGGCGTCCGGGGTCCGATTCGAGCCCAAAAAACGGGTGGCGCCTCAGCTCCGGTTCCCCAACACAGTCCCCTCAACAAGGACAGGATATCGCCAGGATTAATTCAGGAGGTCGCGGAGGTCCTCGGGAGCCTCGCACCTACGCGGCCATCTTGGTTGCGCGCTAGGCTCCTCCTCCCAGAATTACATTTTTTAATGAAAGCATAGGTCTTGAAACTTGATGACATGCGATTGGCATATGTGTGTGGATTTGTGGGCAGTGCATAGTTAAAAAAAAAAAAGTAAGTGCTGAAGCTTTAAGTTTTAATTAGGACCTCCCTGTTTCTCCCCACATGATGCTAGAGTTGCTGAATACCAAGACTGACTAAATAGTCTTGTCTATTTCTTCTGCATCCTACACACTTTCATTTTTTTTGTCTCTCTTGGGTTTTTTTCCATTCCTGCTTTCTCACTTTGACACTGTTTTTTTACATTTCTGTTCACCCTTCTTTCCTCCTTTTCCTGCTCTTGCTCTACGTCAAAGTCTAATGGTAAAAGAAAACGAAAACATGACTTGGCTCCCAGATTAGTTTGTACTCACCACTTGCAACCAGTGGTACAAATTAAGTCCTGCAGTAATTTATTTGAGAAGAATAAAAGATCTGCACAGGACCTTTCGCACTGTTCATTCTATTATGTCCTGCCTACTGAAAAGGTCCTTCTGTACTGTTCAGATGGAGGGGAGGCAACACATCCCTATAAGACTTGAGTGAACTCCCATTTTCAACTCGATCAATCAATCAGGGAATTGTGAAGTGCGCTACTCACCCGTTTTGGTCTCAAGGTGCTGGGGAAGGGGGGGGGGGTGCAGCTCCTAGTCAGCCAAAGAGCCAGGTCTTGAGGCTCTTTCTGAAGGTGTGCAGAGAAGGGGAGCGTCTGATGTTGATCGGGAGCTCGTTCCAGGTCTTTGCTGCGATGTAGCAGAAGGCTCTTCCACCTGCTCTTGTTCGTGCGGGGTTTCGACGAGGACGAAGTCTCTTGGGTACGTGAAAGGAGACTCTGTTGTTGAGGTATTTGGGTCTGGTGTTGTGGAGGGATTTGAAGGCATGGGGGAGTAGCTTGAAAGTTACTCTCTTCTCAACGGGGAGCCAGTGGAGGTCTTGCAGGTTTTGGGTGATGTGTACATGCCGTGGGATGCCAAGGACGAATCTGTCCGTTTTGTTCTGGATGGTCTGGAGTTTGCATAGCAGGGATTTGTTCATTTTGATGTAGGGGGCATTTCCGTAGTCCAGTCTGCTAGTTATGAGGGCATGGGTGACGTTTTTTCTGGATTCGGGGTGGGATCCATTTGAAGGTCTTGCGATGGATGCTGAGGGTGTTGAAGCAAGTGGAGGCGACAGTGTTGATCTGGTGATTCATGGTGAGGCAGGAGTCGAGTATGATGCCAAAGTTCTAGGCATGGTCCGTGGGCGTAGTGGGGTTGCCGAGGGCAGTGGACCACCAGGTGTTGTCCCAAGCTGAGGGGTTGTGCCCAAGGTCGAGGACTTCTGTCTTCTCCGAGTTGAGCTTCAGACAGTTGCTGCTCATCCAGGATGTGACGTCTTTCATTCTTTCCTGGGAGCTGAGTCTGGTGCCATTGGGTTCCTTCGTGAGGGAGAGGATGAGCTGGGTGTAGTCGGCGTAGGATACTATGCTAAGTCCATGCTGTCTGACAATGGCGGTGAGAGGGGCCATGTAGATGTTAAAGATGGTGTAGCCTTGGTCAAGGAACGTGTGGGTGTCGTCTGTGGCGATGAGGAGGGTGGTCTTGGTGATGTGGTTGCTGTGGAATCCCAATTGGAAAGGGTCAAGGATGGCGTTCTCCTCGAAGAAGCTGGTCAGCAGGGCGTTGACGATCTTCTCAGTTACTTTCGCCGTGAAGGGAAGGACAGAGATGGGTCAGTAGTTTTTCAGGTCCGTCGATTCTGTAGAGGGTTACTTGAGGAGGAGCTTGACTTCTGCGTGTTCCCAGTCATCGGGGAAGGTGCCGGATTCTAAGGCGGCGTTGATGGTACGTCATAGCTCGGGTGCTATGGCGGTGGCTCTGTAGAAGATGTGCGGCAGGAAGGGGTCCATGGGGGCTTCTGAGTGGGTGCTCTTCATGGTTGTGGTGGTATCTTTAGTGGTGACCGAGGTCCAGGCGGCGATGGTAGGCTGGCTGACGTTGCTGGAGGAAGGAGTGGTGTCTGGAGTCTGTTCGCTGAAGTTGTCGTAGAAGGCCTTGATTTTCAGATGGAAATAGGAGGTGAGCTTGTTGCAGAGGTCCTTGGAGGGTGTGACGTCCGTGGCTTTGCTGGGGGTTTTGTGAATTCCTGGATGAGGCTGAAGAGTTCCTTTGAGGTGCTGGAGTTAGCGAGTATTTTGTTTCGGATGAAGGTCCTTTTGGTGGATCTGATGAGTTGGTGGTATTCTGTCATGGCATTTTTGTAGGTGGTATGGTTTTCAGTGGTTTTGCTGTTCCTCCATTGCTTATCGAGATGTCTGCAGGTGAGTCTGTATTCTCAGAGGCCAGTGGTGAACCAAGTGGCTTTCATGGGGCACCGTCTGTCTGGTTTGCGGAGGGGAGCAAGCTTGTCTGCGCAGTTGGTGATCCACCGGTGTATTTCTTTGGCTGCAGAGTTGGCGTTGGTCAAGGCGGGAGGGGGATCGTGGTTGAGTATTGAGTTGAGGTGCTCCTCTGTAACCTTGCTCCAGTTCCTTCGTGGTGGGCCTGGTGTAGGTTTGTGAGTGGTGGTTTTGTCAAAAGAAGTGTACGCAGTGGTGGTCTGTCCAGGGAGGTTGGGTGGTGTGGCTGAAGTTGATGTTGTTCTCTCCTGAGAAGCCGGGGTCGAGGGTGTGTCCTGATTGGTGGGTGGGGGTGTTGACGAGCTGTTTCAGTCCGAGGTTGGCGAGGTTGTCCAGGAGGGTGGCAGAGTTGGGGGCGCCAAGGTTGTCAAGGTGGAAGTTGAGGCCCCGATGAGTATGTAGCCCATGGAGGTGATGGCGTAGGGGGTGATGAGATCGACGATGGTGGTGGTGAACGAAGTTCGAGGTCCAGGGGGTCTGTAGGTGAGGATGCCTCGTAGGGTCATTTTGGGGCTGATCTGGATCTGGAAATTTGAGATGTTCGGTGGTGGAATGGGAGAGTCGAAGGGAGCTCTTGTGTGCAATGGCGAGACCTCCTCCTGGGAGGTTGGGGCGGTCCTTCCTCTGGATCTTGTATCCATTGGGGATGAAAGTGGTGATGTCAAGGGCTGAGGTGGCGTTGGTCCAGATTTCCGTGAAGAAGGCGACGTCTGGCCAGAGGGTGTCGAGGAGGTCCCAGATCTCTATTGCATGTCTGTGCAAGGAGCGCACGTTGAGGAGAATGCATCTCAGGGCTTCGTGGGAGCTGGCATCCGTTGCGGATGCGGAGGCCATGGGGTGCGAAGGATTGTGAAGGATTGTTGGCAGTCTCGGCAGGAGAACTGGCCATGGGTGGTGTTCGGCGTCGCCAGCTGGCAGTTGTTGTTTCTTACGGGGTTGAGTGCGTGGAGGTGAGTTGAGTCGTAGCAGTGGGTGGTCGAAGAGAGCCAGGGTCCCTGGCCAAGGTCGGGTCGTGGGTGGGCGCAGACGGGCATGCCTTTGGCAGGCACAATTAAATAGGGAAGAGGGAGGGAAGCACAGCTGGGTGGTTGGAGCGGGAACTGGCAGGGGGAGGGGCCGTGGGGGCAGCAGCGGCAGCAGCGGCAGGAAAGCGGGCACTAAGGACACAACAATAGACAGAAATATGTTTTCAAGTCCATTCTTTTCCAGGCCACAGGTTTCCTGTATGATGTATGGACTTCAGCCACATAACTCAATAACACTACTGATAGGGGAAGAGGCCAGTGCCGTAGTAGTCATGTAATTTTGGGTAGCAAATGCAACCATAAATTTATATATTACTGGACAGTGCGAAACCCAAGGCACAACAGGTCTTTGAGAGCCATATTCCTCCTAATCTAACCGTATCAGTGTCAAGAGTATACTATCGATAGCTAGAATTCAAAGTGTAGCAATTTAGATCTACTACAGAAGAAAATGTTTTTACTTGTTTGTCAGTTCAGTGTCTATGTCCACCTCCCAATATGTCAGTGACAGGATATGTAGGATACTCTTGACCTGGCTATTTTTTTTCTTTTACAAATGGCTCTGTGCACTTAGTATCTGCTGTCGTAATCTGTGTTAGGAAAACAGCATGTTCTTGTGAAAGATTCAGAAATGAGGGAGTACACATTGAACTGCGTATTTAAACTTGAAGTATAACAGGAAAGGTCCATGCAGTGTCACCACCTCCATCCTTAATCAAAGCTGCCACTTAGAAACATATCTCCAAGCACTGATATTTTAGAGAAGAGAGAGAGCAGTAGGCCAAGAGACAAGGCCAATCTATTTAACGTTAGACCAATGGAATGTACAGTTCCCTTAGGCTTGACTCTCAGCACGGCATGCAATGAGCAATAGTCCAGCAGTGTAGGAAAGTAGGATCTGCTTCTATGGTTACCCCCACTATTTGCTTGATGTGATGCTGTTTGTGACTAGGGTGAGGGTCACCTACCTGTTGGACCTTGGCACTCCCAGAAGCCCCCATAGGGTGCTTCATGTGAACAGGCTAAATCCTTTTGTGGACAGGGCTGACATGGGCTTGCTCATGGCAACTGATGAAGGACAGGGGGAAGAGATTGACCCCCTCCCTGATCTCCTCTCACAAAACCCTGATGATGGGTCAGTAGATGGTGTAGCCTTGGCAGGCAGCTTCAATGACCAACAGCAGATTGATTGCAGGAAGGTCCTCAATCAATATAGGCATATGTTTTCACCTGGTGTACTCATGAAGTGGACACAGGTGAGAGTCTACCTGTTACAAATAGGATTTACAGGCAGCCTCATCATGTCAGAGATTGCATCAGAACAGAGGTCCAAAAGATGCTTGAATTGGGAGTAATTGAGCCCTCAGATAGCCCCTGGGCTAGTCCAGACGTGCTGGTACTAAAACCTCACACCAAGGGTGGAAAAAGAGAGATGAGGTTTTGTGTTGACTACAGGGGTGTCATGCTCGTCGAAGCAGGGGTGGAGATCAGGACGCGCGGCGAACGCACAGGCACAACCGCCCGCAAAAACTACATATCCTAGGCTTTACTTCCGGGTAGGCGCGCACGCAGGCCGATGATGCGCCTACCCGGAAGCCATTTAGGATGGGCGGAGGCAGCGATCGGTGCTGCAAATTCGGATTATCCGGGAAACGCCTCGCGGGGATAACCCGCGCCTTGGAATCCTGACGCCTCTGGAAGCTTCATTGAAGGGCAGTAAGGGTGCGTTGTCACCGCTTGAGAGGGGGCATATCTTTTCGACACCTCGCAAGGAGGTGTAACAAACAATTGGTGCAAGCGCACAACATTGGTCTAAGTGTGGTGGTGTAACAAACAATTGGTGCAGGCGCACGACATTGGCCTAAGTGTGGTGGTGTAAAAAACAATTGAGGCAAGCGCATAACAGTGGTCCTAATGCTAGAGGTGTGACGCGATACCTCCAACGTGGGCTGTGTATCGTTGTGCTGAACATTCAACCCATACAAGCTCTACTGGTATGAAATGGTGAAACAATTATGCTGTGCTGAAACAGCTGAGGAATGCTTGTGAGATGTGTTAATCAAAAAGTGCTAACGGAACAGAGGAAACGCTTGGCAGGAGTATAATGCCATTTTTGCATATTTCATTTATGTTGATGATTACCCCTGATACTACCGTATATGCCCTTGTGCTCTTTCTCTCTCTTCTTGCAGGGGTTTGGTGTGAGATATGTTCAACCCCCTCTGTGATGCAAGTACAACAGTTCTTGTGGTGGGTACAGTGTATGTATGAGTAGGTGTGTGTGTGTGTGAGCATTGTATTATCTCGATACTTACCTTGAGCGTTTTTCTCCTTTATGTTGCATGTAAAGGAGCCTGCATATATGCGATATCCTCAGCAAGAGCTTGATTACAAGAAAGCCAGTTGTATTTTCCTTTACAGGTAGTTATTGCTCAGTCTATTGCTTTGGGTTATTGGTTAAGGAGTACTGGATATAGAATAGGTTGGTAATTGTGTTTTGTTTTCACTTGTAGGTCTCCATCCCCGCTGTCCCCATCCTTTCCTTCCCTCGCTTAATCATTCTTACCCTCTGCGCTGTTATAGCATCAGAGGGTGGAGCGATTGGGAGGTGGACCCATTTGAGCAACGCACCGTTCCTGGGAGTTTGGAATAAAACCTTGACAGTATCCACAGCCCAAGAATGTATTCTCTCCTGATCAGTGATTGGTTGATGATGGCCACTTTAGAGGATGTTATGGCGGCCTTGGTAATGGTTCAGCAGGAGTTAGCTGCTTCTAGGGCAGAAACCGCTGCGTTACATGAACGAGTTGATAAGTTGCAAAGGAACCCGTTTGGCGTAAGCTCGAGTAAAGGTGGCGGTGCCACGTGGGCTTCAGGTTCCTTTACAGGAGTAGCACCACCGCTTTCGGTGGAATTTCCCACACCTATACCTTTAGCGACTCCAGAAAGGTTTACAGGGGATGAGAGCAAGGTACAGGTTTTCATGACACAGGTGTTGTTGCACCTGTAAACCTAGGGCATTCCCTACTAAACAGGCAAAGGTGGCCTTCCTTATTTCATATCTGGCTGGAGACGCCGCCTTGTGGGCAGTTCCGTTGGTTCGTACTGATGATCCTTTGTTGTACGATTGGGACGGCTTCCGAAAAGAGTTTGAGAAGATATTTGATAAACGTTCCCATAGTTTTTTTAGCTGACCGGGAGTTGCTGGAACTAAGGCAAGGCAATAAAGATCTAGTTGTGTATTTGAACTCCTTTCAGAGATTGATTTTCGAGACCGGGTGGCCGGAGGAGAAGAGAGCAGCCTTATTCCACCAGGGGTTATGAGAGGAGCTCAAGGACGTGAAAGCTCAGGTAGATCCTCAACCAGACACGTGCACTGATTTGATTAATTTGGCCTTGAGGTTAGATAGCAGGATGAATGATCGTAAGCTTGATAGGAAAAGACCTGATAGGGTGTTTTCCCGATATGATAGACCCAGGTTCTCCAAACCCAGCACGGGCGGTGGGCCTGAACCTATGGAAATAGGGACGGTAAGGGCGTCTTTGTCGCAGGATGAACGAGACCAAAGACGCAAGAATGGACTATGTTTGTATTGTGGCAAAAAGGGCCACTTCGTAAGGGACTGTCTAGTTAAACCCAAGAACAAACCCGGGTTTGGTAGCGTGAGTGTCCCCGTGTCCTCCAAGTCGGAAAACGAGAACGCTCAAAGGTAGTAGAGGGGGGCTTTTTGAGCAGTTTAGTGATCCCTTCCACTCAGGATCCACAGGCGAGTACGTCAAAACATTTTGGAATCCCGATCAGTATCCAGGTGACTACTGGCTGGAGAGACCTAGAAGCCATGATTGACTCGGGGGCCACTGGGTTGTTTATGGATGAGACCTTGGCAGAAACTTTACAGTTGTCTTTAGTTAGAAAAGAGTTACCTGAAACTGTTCTGGCCATAGATGGGAGGGAATTGAGCACGGGACAGATTAGTTTCTCCACAAGTGCCCTGTCAGTGCGCTGTGCGCCTTCACATGTAGAGTCCCTGACCTTCAACATCATACGAGCACCACAGTGTGGTATCATTTTAGGATTGCCTTGGTTGGTCACGCACAATCCTTCCATAGATTGGGTTGCCAGGACCATACTGTTTAATAGCTCGGAATGCAAGAAGCATGGCAGTCAAGAACAGCATGAAATTCCTGTAACAGCTGTAGCCACCCTTCTGCACGTTGCTACCACAGCAGAGCAGGAGATCACTTTACCTGTGCAATATGAACTGTACCGTGACATGTTCAACGAACAACAAGCCAACGTGCTACCCCCTGACAGGTCATATGACTGTCCAATTGACTTGGTGCCAGGTGCGGTGGTGCCGTGTAGCAGGATATATGCTCTCACGGACACGGAAAACGAGCATCTGAAAACCTATTTGAACCAGTACTTAGCAAACGATTTTATAAGACCTTCGAAATCTCCTGCAGCCTCTCCCTTATTTTTCATTCTGAAAGCTAATGGGGAAAAACGCGTGTGTATCGATTTTAGAGCCCTAAACCACGTTACCATCAAGAACCGGTATCCCCTGCCCCTCATCCCTGTTCTATTGGATCAGGTGAAAAAAGCTCAAATATACACACAACTTGATTTAAGAGGCGCTTATCACCTAGTCAGGGTAAGGAAAGGGGATGAGTGGAAAACTGCGTTTCGCACTCGTTTTGGGTTGTTTGAATATACGATGATGACCTTTGGGCTGTGCAATGCCCCCGCGGCGTTTCAGTTCTTTTTTAATGAGGTGTTGCGGGAGTATCTGAACGTTTTCACAGTCGTTTATATTGACGATATTATGATTTATTCGGATTCAGTGGATCAGCATTACCAGCATGTGTGTTTGGTCCTGCAAGCTCTGCGTAACAATGGATTATTCTGCAAGCTGAGTCAATGCGAATTTCATGTTCAGAGGGTGGAGTTCTTAGGAGTAATCATTTCACCTCATGGATTGGAAATGTCTGATTGTAAAATACGAGCAGTAAAAGACTGGCCACAACCAAGCAACGTAAAGGAAGTTCAATGCTTTTTGGGCTTCGCTAACTTTTATAGGCGGTTTATACCACAGTTCTCGAAGGTGGTTACACCGATAACGAAGTTTTAAGAAAAAACGTTCCATTTGAATGGACGGCAGAAACCAAATCTTCCTTTTCACAGTTGAAAGAAGCCTTTACTTCAGCACCGGTTTTGGCTCACCCAGATCCTGAGAAACCGTTTGTGGTAGAAGCAGACGCTTCAGACATAGCAGTGGGTGCAATACTGTCCCAAAGGGATGCACAGACAGGACAGCTTCATTTGGTAGCCTACATGTCTCGCAAACTCACTGAGGCTGAAACTAGGTATACCATCACGGAGAAGGAGGTTTTGGCTATTAAGGATGCCTTCTCTACATGGAGACACCATATGATGGGGGCCAAGCATAAAGTCACAGTAAACACGAACCATCGGAACCTACAGTTTATGAGGTCAGCCCGTTTATTGTCCCCTCGGCAAATGAGCTGGATGTTGTTTTTTTCTGAGTTCGACTATATCGTCACCTACAGACCAGGTGCAGAAAATGGAAAAGCAGATGCTTTTACCAGACAGGAAACAGGGAATGGGCAGGAGAATAAACAAACCTTTTCCATATTGGCCCCTGAGCAAGTCATAGGCGTGGTGCATTCAGAACAATTTCTACGTTCTGTGGCTCGTGCCTGCACAATACCCTCATGGAGGAAATGGATTAAAGAACATCCTCAATGGAAAATGCGACAAGGGGTGCCGGTCAGAAACCTACAGATGTTAGTCCCCTTAAAAGCTTTACAAGAAAGAGTTCTCCAGTGGTGTCATGTGGTTCCCAGTGCGGGTCACAATGGCATCACCAAAACGTTGGATAGGATACTGAGGTATTTTTGGTGGCCTTCGGTTAAGGTCGACGTGGCACTTTTTAGAATCAAGCTTTTTTATTAAGTGATACACCTGCAAGGTACACAGCTCAACTGCCTACATCCATGGGCCGGCAGAGCGAAACAGAATACGTCATACACAGCACCCAGGTCTACAGCCCGGAGGGCGCGCCCGCAAAAAGGATGAAACACAGGTCAGGCCTGCCAGGCATGCGTTCGCAGATCACACATTTTGAAAAAAGAGTCCACAACAAAACATATAAACCCCCCTCCCCCTCCCCTCCCCTCCCCTCCGCCTCTATCCGCCACCCCACGGGTCTACAGTCCTGATCAACATACAATCAGACCTCCCAAGTGCCCCTTACCGGCTCTAGCGGGATAAGCTGAAGAATGTGCAAATATTTAGGGCACGTAACTTCCCGCACTTCCTTGGCTAGGAGCCGCATAAAGGGGGTCCAAAGCTTCTCAGAATCCGATCCTCTTCCATCGATTCTGAGCGACAGGTGCTCCATCGCCAATAGATGCCAGAGCCTCCGGAGCCAGTCCTGCGGATCCGGTTCAGCCGGGGAGCCCCACTGCGCCAACAGAACATGCCGCGCCGCAAGTAGCGCCAATGCCAGCTGCCTGCCCCGTATTGTGCGCAGGGGAAAGCACTTGGGATGCGGAAGGCCTAACAACGTGTGCGCAGGTTACCGTGGCAGCTTAATTTGAAACGCCTCATCCAAGATCGCCGCCCAATACCGCACGAGCTTCGGACAGCACCACAACAAGTGCACTAGAGTACCAGATTGCCCACACCCCCGCCAACAAAGACCGGATGCCGTAGGGTCCCAAGATCAAATGCGCGCCGGAGTATAGTACCAGTATGATGCCACTTTATAGGCAGATTCAGCCCCCGCCGTGTCGGACGCTGTATGGTGGACACGATAGAAAACTTGCCTCCACTCCTTGCTCGTTAACGGGCGCCCCAGCTCAGTCTCCCAGCGAACCTGCGCCTTTGACCTCTGCTGCGTAGGACGCCCCATTATCAGAGCATAGAGTTCCGAAATGAGCTTCTGATCATCTTTCTTGTAGATCAACCAGCGTTCAAAAGCGGCCAAAGGACGGGACAGCAAAGCGAAGTTGTGAGGAAGGGACACCCAGTGAGCAAGCTGTGCATGGTGATAGACATCGGTGGGCGGCAGGTCAAAATAATCTTTGCGCAATTGGGCGTAAGGGATCACTCCATCCTGATCCAATAAAGAACCCACTCGCTTACAGCCTTCCTCACGCCAACGTTGAAAAACCGGCGACGCGCAGCCCGGCGGAAAATCGGGGTTGTCCACGATAGGCATCATAGGGGAGGGGAACGTGGTCCACCCCCGCGCGCGCACTAGTTGATCCCACGCTTTAAGAGTCGGAGAAGTCACCGGGGAAGAATAAAGACCCCAGGCCCTGTGCTTCCGCGGAAGCCACAGCTCACTCCAGATATTACAGCCTGCAACTGTCTGATCCATAAAAAGCCAATGCTTGCTAGAGGAAGACCGATTCCACTCCGTGATATATCGGAGGCAGGAGGCCTGATAATACGCCCCCAACAGGGGAAAGCCCAACCCACCGGCAGCTTTCGGGGCAGTAGCGAGCGATAATGCGAGCCTTGGCCTCTTATTGTGCCATAAAAACTTATTAAGCAGGTCCTGCAACTTACGGATGGTACCCGGGGGCGGCTGCGCGGGGAGCATCTGGAACAAGTAAAGGACCCTCGGCAACACCGTCATCTTGACCGCCACGAGTCGCCCATACCAGGCCAGGCCAAGGCGAGACCAGTCAGATAGCGCTTTAGTGACGTGCTCCACCAATAATTTGTAATTTAAACGAGCTGTTTTGACAACTGATGGGGCCAAACGAATCCCCAGCTAGGGGATATCAGAGTGCACCCACTGGAAGGCAAAGTCCCGCTGCAAATCACCAACTTCCTCTTCAGGGAGAGAAAGGTTAAGCACCAGCGATTTTGAAAAATTAACTTTAAATCCTGCAACCAATCCAAAATCGCAGAGCTCTTGCATCAAGCACCGCAAATAGGTGTGCGGATGAGTAAGAGAGAGAAAAACATTGTCCGCGTATAGACTAATTTTGTGCATGTCGGCGCCGAATTTAAGGCCACTGATATCCGGATTCGACCATATGCGCTGGGCAAAGGGCTCCATATAGAGCGCGAATAACAGTGGAGACAGGGGGCACCCCTGTCGCGTACCTCTAGAGATGGGAAAGAGAGAAGACCGGCACCCATTCACCCTCACCGACGCCTTAGGGGCGACATAGAGGCAGTGCACCCAGCGAAGGAAGCGCTGCTTGAAGCCAAAAGTACGTAAGACCTCGAACATGTAACCCCAGTCCACACGGTCAAAGGCTTTCTCAGCGTCAATGGAGAGGAGACAAGCTTGGGTCCGAGAACGCTGGACCAAGTCGATAAGATTGAGAAGATGCTTGGTGTTGTCCCCTCCCTGACGCGTAGAAATAAACCCGGACTGATCCGGGTCTATGATGCCATCCATCAGTGGACTGAGGCGCGCCGCCAGAATGCCCGCAAACAATTTGGCATCGATATTTAAGAGGGATATGGGCCTATACGAGCCACAGTCCCTCGGATCCTTCCCAGGCTTCAGGATAACCGTAATCGCAGCCTCAGACATAGTAGGGGTCACCTCCCCCGTCTCCAAAAAAGAATTAAAAAGACGCGTTAAAAGTGGAGCCAGCTCAGCACAAAAGGTCTTAAAAAACAAGGCGGAAAAGCCGTCAGGGCCAGGCGATTTGCGACCTTGAGGCGGGCAATCGCCGAAATGACTTCCTCTATTCGAATGGCAGACTCCAACGCATCAGCAGAGGTTGCGACCAGCGGACTGATATGGCAGGAGGCCAGATAGGCCTCTCGTTCCGTCGGATCAGTCGCTTCCCTGGTATACAAGCGCTGATAAAACTGCCGGAAAGACTCCACAATAAGGGCGACAGTAGTCTGCTCCACTGCCCGAGCGTCCCGAATGGACTGGACCGCCACGCGCTGAGCACTCGCATGGAGCCTATGGGCTAATAAGTGCCCACCTTTATCCCCGCTAAGGTAAAATTTATGCTGCAGTCGCAACAGCGCATATTCGGCCCTGTCGAGATCCAGGTGCTTCAGCATACGCCGCTTCGTTTTGAGTTCTCTCCACACCCTGGGCGCTCTGGTGCGCTTATGGATGGACTCCAGGGCCCCTACGTCACGCTCCAACTCCGCGCGCTTATCCCTATGAAGACGCGCAAATGCAGCCGCCAGCGCTATGAATTTCCCCCGTACCACCAGCTTAAGGGCCTCCCACACCGCCGCCACCGACGTAGCGCCCTGATCATTAACCGCCAGATAGGCAATGATCACATCTCAAATCCGAGCCACCGTGGTGTTGGAACCGAGCAAAGAATCGCGAAGGCGCCATCCAGGCGGAGAAGGACGGGCTGCCGGAGAATTAAGCTGCACAGAGATAAGGGCATGGTCGGACAGGGAGAGGGGAGAGATGGGCGAGTCTGACAGGCACGACAAGAGGGAGGTGGAGGCAAAGAAATGGTCAAGGCGGGCGTAAGTTTTGTGCGCTGCTGAGTAGAAGGTATAATCGCGCTCGGTAGGGTGTTGTATGCGCCAGATATCATGCAGACCGCCATCCCTCAACCATTGTCTGCCCCCCTGTGAGAGAGCACCCCCCCATCAATATCAGGGAATCAGGCGAGGCCAGCACCTCAGAAAAGGCCCTCTTGAGGAAAGACTCCTGCTGCTCATTCGGGGCGTAGAGTGACCCTACAGTGAAGCACATGTCCCCCATTGCACACGAAGCGCCAAAAGTCTCCCCTTCAAGTCAGCAACCTGGGCGAGAACCTTACAATGCGCACACGCAAAAAAAAGCAGTGACACCCCATGTTTCTTGGCCGCCCCAGAAGACCACACCTGTAGCGGAAACCACCGATCCCTCATCCGCTTAACATCTTTGGAGAGAAGGTGGGTCTCCTGTAATAAACACACATCACCCCCAGCGCCCTCCAGGAGGGATAGGATAGCTGAGCGTTTAACCGGATTATTTAAGCCGCGAACATTCAAACTCACCACTTTAAGACCCCTACTCATAGAAGACATGGGAGAGATAGCGATGATCAAGCTCAAGAACCCAGAGCCAGAAGGCCGACCCACCGACAAGGACTCGGGGACAAACAAGCCCCCACCCCCAAGAGGACTGATGCGGAGCCCCAACACAATCCCAAAAACACCCACTTATCCCCCACCCCCTCCTCTTCCCCCAAACCCCAAAAGCAAAAAAACGCGACAAACATGGAAAAGTCACAGCCAAACACAGAACCCAGAGGCCCCGTAGGGGAACAACAGTCTGACATAGAGAACAAACGATGTGGGGAACGTGGAATCCAGTAAGACGACACCCCGGCACGAAGGGCACCAGCCATCCAACCCCCACAGGGTAGTTGACGACAAGCACCCTCAGCCAAGGACCTCCCCCCTCCGGCGCAGCAAGTGAAAATCCACCTGATGCCAGCTATCGCAGGTTCATGGAGAATCATTACTGTCCATCACCTGTGCCACCGAAGTGACTGCCGCCTCCCGCTCCAGCAGACTAGTGGACACGTCCAGCCCCGAGAGTCGGGGGGAGCGGCCCACCCGCTGCCTGCCATCCGAGCGTCTATGCCGCCGCGCAGGCGCGCCAGCTACCCCCACCAGGGAGGAGGGCCGCTCCAGCCCCAGTGCCTCATAAGCTTCAGTCAATGAGCGTAACTGAAGAAGTTTGCCCTGGTGTTTGAAAATAAGACGGAAGGGGTGGCCCCACGAGTAAGGAATGCTATTCTCGCGCAGGTGAGTAGTGATGGGTTTAAACTCCCTACGCTTCACCAGGGTAGAGGCAGCTAAATCCTGAAAAAGGGCTGGCTGATGACCATGGAACTGTATTGGATTAAGCTCCCGGGCTTTGCGCAGAATCCGTTCCTTAAGCTGAAAATCGTGCACGCAAACCAATATGTCTGGTGGTGGAGCCCTCGGCCCCCTCGGCAAACCACCCCCATGTACGCGATCCATCTGTATGTCCCGCTCCGTCTCCTTCCCGAGGATCTGCCGGAATAGCTGCAGCACATAGCTTCGGAGATCATCCCCCTCACCCCTCCAGGGCACCGCCCGAATTCTAATGTTATTCCGTCTGGACCGGTTTTCAAGGTCCTCGACGTGGGCTTGCAAGTCAAGGTTTCGCTCCCGGAGACGGAGGACATCTTGCTGGAGCTGATGCATATCATCTTCACGCCCCAAGTAATGCGCCTCCACAGTGGCGACGCGGTCTCCGAGTGCGTCCACATCACGCCGCACTTTGCGAAGGTCAGAAGATAGCTGGGAGCGAAGTTCTAAGATGTCCTCCTTAATGGCTGAGAAGAGGTCAAGCATAAAGGCCTTAGTGGCTGGCTGGTCGTTATCCTCCGAGGATGGTGTAGGAGGAGACGATTGAGAAGAAGACAGTCCCGCGGACCGCTGCTGAGCATCTTTCATGGTCTTATCACGTCGGGCCTTGGGGGGGGCATGACGGTAATCCGGGCCCCCCACCACACAGCCCAAGCAGCAAGGCCCCGGAGGCCAAAAGAGCAGACCCGCACACCGACACCACTTCAGAGCAACTCCAGGATACCGAGAGGCAACCAGACCCCCCCAACGGCCGCCGACGCACGGCCCGAGCGCTGTCACCACTCTATCCGCCAGCACCCCCAAACCGCTAGGCAGTGTGCGGCCCCCCGGCAGCAGCAGAAGAGGGTCCCAGCCCCCCGGGCCCAGCCGGCCCCGCCACAGACCCTCGTCCGGAGCACACCGGGCAAGGAGCACCGCCCGCCGAACTGCGGGCCGAAAGAGGGCCCAGAAGCCAGAGCCTCCAGTCTCCACTCCGTCAGACAGATCCACCACACCGAACCAATGGCAGGGAACAGACAGGGGGGCCCAGCGCTCCGCCACGCAAGGCCACCGCCAGCACAGAACCACGCCGATCACAACCACCAGTGGCCGATGATAGGGCCCCAGGCAGGACTCCGGCCCGCCCCAATAGTGGCAAACTCCCCATCCGCCAAAATGCAGACCGAGCAGAGCCCGCCCCTGGACTCTCACCGCAGGGCCTTGGGCAGGGGGCACCATCCGCCGAACTGCGGACCGAAAAGCAGGCCCAGGAGCTAATGTCGCAGGCCCCCCGCGCCGCTAACCTGACCTGTCTGTACTTAGGTAGGGGCAGTGAACTGTCCAGCAGCCCCCAGCGCAACACTGCTCAAGGGCACAGCCAGCACGGAAGGCACGTGGGAGAGTACTGGGCCCCAACCAGCTCCCGGGCACACCCCAGCAGCATCAACACCTCCGTCCACCAAAATGTGGACCGATCAGGACCCCCCAGCAGCCCAGACCCACCAGGGGCGTGCAGGAGCGATGTGGCCAACAGGGCGCGAAGCCCCGCAAAGAAATCAGCAAGTCCTGCAGGCGGCCTCCTCCTCTCTCGTGTCTGCGCGGGGACCCCCCCCAGGCAACACCGCCGTCGGTCGCAGACCCAGCAATAGCACCAAAGGGATCCGAGAGGCCGCCGGGTCGCAGCAATGCCGGGACTGGAGGGCCCCCCTGGAACCGCGAAGCAGCGTTTCTCCACAGAGGAGCGGATCCTCGGGCCCCAGGGTCCGCCAAGAACAGCGCCCCCACGCGCAAGCCCCTCACCGCCTGTGACGTCTCACCAGCTCCTCCAGGCAGCAAATCCTTCAGTCAGCAAATGGCGGCCGCCACCGCGAGGATCCACGTCCCCCGCAGGCCGCCGCCGCCGCTATTCCTCTCTCCACAAGGGCGATAGCGCTGTCACTCTGCAGGCGCCGTCAGGCAGCGCCCAGGGGTGTCGCAGTGCCGGCTCTCCTCCCCCGCCGGCCGTCACTGCAAGGACGCCACACCAGCAATGTCCACTAGGCCGCAGCGATGCCGGGGCCGGGCATGCTCGCTCGCGGCACACGGAATCATCGTGTCTCCAAAACGGGGGGCACCAGGGCCAACAGATGCGTGCCCCGCCCGAAGCGGGGGCCAGAGCAGGAGCAGATGGGCATCAGGGGCCTGAATACCGCATGCGATAGTCAGCGGCGCCAGAGAGACGGAGAAACACGTCTCACACGGCCGCCATCTTAGCCACGCCCCCGACGTGGCACTTTTTATACGAAAATGTGAAACCTGTGCTAAAGCGTAAACCGATCACAGGAAAACTCAAGGCTTGTTGCAACCGTTAACTACTCCCTTGATTCCATGGAATACCATCTCCATAGATTTTATAGTAGGGTTACCTAAAGACCAAGGGCATACAATAATTTTGGTGGTGGTAGACAGTCTCACGAAAATGGGGCATTTCATAGCCTGCAAAACATTACCTTCTTCTGGGCAGTTGGTTAAAATCCTTTTGAGTCAGATTGTGCGATTACATGGAGTACCCTCCACCATCGTAATGGATAGAGGATCTCAATTCACGGCGCACTTTTGGAAAGAGTGGTGTAAGGCCTTGCACATCGAATCGGCAAAATCCACAAGTTTCCATCCGCAAACGGATCGGCAGACCGAGCGTCTGAACCAAACCCTAAAACAGTACCTGCGGTGCAATATAAGAGAAAACACGGATGAGTGGGTGGATCTGTTGTGGGTGGCAGAAACAGCATACAACAGCGCGACCCATCAATCTACCGATCACACCCCTTACTATAGTAATGTAGTGTGTTCTCCCTGAATACGTACATACATTGTTAAGTTAGCATAACCACGTTAGATGTTAGAATGCCATCTTTCTGCTTTTGCACACGACACTGCGTTTACATGTTATTTCTTACATAAAACTGCTGACTCGAGACTTGCTTCACACGAGAGCAATCTGTTGTTACCATCCCAAGCTCTGCGCAGCGACCTTGGTCTGTACATGGTGTGACAAACAGTCTGGAATATTACACAATGCATGTTTTCTACTCTAGGTTGATCGACCCACTATTTAGCCATAACACACGCGCAGCTGCACATACCTGAAAGTTGGTGCTTTTAATATCACAGACATCATGTTTATTATTCAGACTGAAGACGAGCCTTCCTGCGAGAAGTCTCCTGATGCTCCTGTGATGTGATTTCACTAAGCTGATCTTTGAGGTATGGGGTCCCCTATTCAAGCCTAAGAGACCTTCTAATAGCATAATAATAATATTAGCTTATTAGTGAAGGGAAGGTGGTAGTATCCACTGTCATTATAATATGATCACTCCTTTTATATTCTATGGTATTGTAACTATGTTGCTGGCTTTGATATTAATCATTTGTCTGCTTGTATTAGCCAAAGTACTGCATCTTAGGACACGTGGTCTATAAAAATAAACTCTTTTTATTTACACCGTGTCTCTGTTGATTATTGTTGTGGACTGATGTGAGAATAATATACGAACAGGTATTTCCGATTCCCACCATTCCTGAGAGTACACTAAGTAGCTTGTTCTGGGTTGTCTATTCATTGGGATCTCTGAGCTAAATCTTGGATAACGAATGGGACACTTATGCTAGCCGGATACTGGGTTCTGGGTTCTGAGGTGAGTTTCTGGTACACCACAATTCACTGAGGTCCTGGGGTTCTACGCATAGTTCTGCGTATCAGCAGAATCCCTGCAACATGGCGCACCTAACGTTTGGTCTATGAGTTGAAACGCCTTAGTAGTGCTTACATTTGGTCCACAGCACCCTCATTCTTGTTTCCGGATAACAAGTCTGACGGATTTTAAACCTACCTAGTTCTATTGATATAGGTTCTTTCAAGCTTGATTATTAAAAAGGTTATTGAACCCTTGTGCTACTGAATACTTGAAGTGTAGCGTGTCCTTATGGCAATAAATATTGCAGCGCATAGCCGTGCGGCACTGAAACGTCACTTGACGCAATATGGAGTGCCGGACGCGGGCATGGACGTCATCTTTGTGGTGGGAGCCGATGCGGCTCATCCCTTTGAGTTATTCTACTCTTGGGTGACGATTCCGGCAGTCAGTGGAAATGATAATACCTTTCATTCATACACTGCCTCTGCAGTGCCTGCTGCCTATGCGCCGTATAGGACACAGGAGATACCAATATCTGCTTGGCAACATCAGATTTGGTTTAATGGCGCCCTCCCCCATGTGGTTATACCGCCGAGAATGGGCCCTTTATCAATTGCGGGGGCCACTTGGCCGGTACTAGCCGGATTTACGCCTCATCCCCGTTACCTCACGGTGACGGTGGATGAATTGCGTGTACTACACACTGCCCTTATAACAGTATATAGGGCGTTAGTGCAGTATGTGTCACGCACTGTACAGGCGGGGGCGCCTGTTGGTGCGGGACAACCTAGTGATCGTCACGCGGTGGTCATTAGTCCTGTTATGGTTAATTCTGTTATGGGCAAGCGTCCCCCCACAAGGGATGATTATCCCTTTTGGCTTGCTGAAAAATTTGACCAAATAGAGGCGGTTTATCCGCATACAACTCCTGTGGAGAAACACAGGATCCTCACCATTAGTTTGCCTAAAGACTTAGTTCCCCACATGGATGATTGTGTTTCTTGGGGTAAGGTTTTTGCTGCAACGTACGCGCAGTGCTTTGGCACTCCGTCTATGTTGCAGCTGCCCTCCGTTATCAAACGTGTTCAAGAGGACCATGGAGCGGAGTCTGCGATAGAATTAGGGATGCGGCTCCTCGGAGATTTTGGCCTGGTGGCTACCATGATAATGGGAAACCTTAAGGGTGATGCGTTGCACTTTCAGGTTCGTAATGAACTGAAGAAAGTTGCTGAAGAGGACAAACCGCAGGAATTTGCAAAAATCATTTCAGAAGCATATCGTGATTTGGGTCGTAGCTCTTTAGGAGTTAAGCCTGTGATCAAAAATCCCGATTCTAAGCAGCAGGGTAAGGCAGGAACTTCTGGTAAGGATGAACGACCCATTTTTCCAAAACAAAAGTGGCAGTTTAAACAGGGCTCTCGGCCTGCCTCTCCCGTACAGTCAAGTAGTGAACGCACTTATGATCTGCGAGATCGTGCTACTATTAAGTCTCCTGATAGATTTCAGGTTTCTGAACCGCGTTCTCCTCGTTCTTCACAGGAAACATCGGCTGCACAGTCCGGTGGCGGAGGCGGTAGCAAAGGTCGGGGTGTTCCACAACAGCGGGACCAACCTCGACAGACTGAGGGAAAAGGCAAGCAGGACGAATTTGCTCGACAAAGACCCCCGTTTCAGAAGAAGAAAGTGGCGGCTCTGACGGCAAGGTATGCCTCAGATAGTCGGACACAGCTTCGGAACCGGACATGGGCGCTGACGCTACTGGACAGCGCGGCGGAAATTACCATAGTCCGTCAAGCTCTGCGTCCATTTCTGGCGGTGACAGCAACTGATGTATTGGTTACTGTTGAAACAGCTGACACCAGAGTGGCTCCCCCTGACAGACTTTATGAAATAGTCTTACTTACATCTTTGATGCCTCATTACAGACTCAAGAGTTCTTGCAGTATGAATTCGTTCATCCGGCACCTCTGTCTTTGCGCCCGCTCGAAGAATACCATTGTGTCATATACACTGACGGGTCTGCGCAGCCCGCGATTGGATCGAAGCACGCTTATTCAGCGGCTTGCGCAATTGTCGTAGGTACATTCGTAAATGGTGAATTCCAATCTGATGCAGTGCATACGCAGTCATTGGGTGATTGTACCGCGCAATTGGCGGAGCTTCGGGCTCTGGTGCTTGCACTGGAGTTTGCTGATCCCCGAGTCACTACTCTTATAGTGAGTGATTCCTTCTACTGTGTCCAGTCCTACAATGACAATTTACACTTCTGGTCTCAGAATGACTATCGAGACACGAAAGGTGGCACAATTAAGCATAAAACGCTTTGGGTTCGAGTGGCAGACTTTAAAGACCGTCTCCCTCTCGTGAATGTTATTCACACTCTTGGTCACCAACGACTTGGTGTCCATGCTGTCGGCAACAGCTTGGCTGACGAGGCAGCAAAAACAGCAGTGGCTACATACTTAGTGGCAGCAGTTACCAGATCAAAAAGTAAGATTGATGATGACATCTTGGCAGCTATTGCTGCTACAGATAAGGGAGGCGATTACCCGAAGGGTTTTCCTTCTCGTTACATTTACCATTTAAGTCCTGATAATGTCCCATTAGTAAGGATTAACGACGTTGGTGACAGAATTATTCCCAACGCGGACTGCAGGCCAGCACTGATCTTGGCTGCACATGAGGGGTTGGCGTCTGCCCACGCCGGTGTGTCAGCTACCATATCTCTGCTACAACAACGTTACTGGTGGTTTGGTTTATATAAACAAGCGCGTGCTTATGTTCTTGATTGTGACATTTGCCAACAGATTAAACCTTCTACTGTTGCGCGGCCACCACAGACACAGCTGTACATCTCTAATAAGCCATTTGGTTGTGTTTATTTAGATCACTGCGGTCCTTTTTCCTCTGATACTGCGTACAAGTACATCTTGGTTGCAGTGGATTCGTGCACACGTTTTCTATGGGTATGGCCACAAAGGAGTGCTGACTCGCGGACTGTCATCAGGGATTTGCGTGTCTTTGTGGGAACTTTTGCGTGTGGTACCTTCCATTCTGATCAGGGCCCTGCGTTTGCCTCTAAGGCTTACAAGGAGGCTATGAGAAATTTGGGGGTCCTAGTCAAATTTTCGTCCCCCTACCGACCTGAGGGTAATAGTGTGGTGGAGCGAATGAACCGTGACTTAAAGCAATCATTGACAGCACGTGTTTTAGGCACAGGCCGGAACTGGCTAGCCCATTTGTATAACGTCCAACGTGCACTTAATAATCTCCCTAGAAGGTCTCTGGGTGGGCGGACCCCGTACATGATGCTCTTCGGAATCCGAATGTTTGTCCCAGACCTTGATGGTCTAGACATGGCGGCGTCGACCGCACCCTTTGACGTAGATGATCACTGTGCTGTTTTACAGACTCTACAAGAAGCCAGAGACACTCTTTCGAAGGAACATTTGCCCTCCACATCTGAAGCTGAAGTTCAGGTTCCGGTAGTCGGCTGGCTACCCCGAGTTGGAGACCTGGTCCGTGAGAAGGTGGAGAACAGGAAGGAGTTTGGCCCCTCTTATCGTGCACCAGTTCCAGTGCTTGGAGTGCAGGGTACAAGAACAGTCGTTTTACCTCCACTTCCTGGTCGCAAAGAAAACAGGTACATCTCCATTGACAATGTCAAACTACAGCGAGTGGCCGATACTTCTTAGTCTGACTCCAGCAGTTTCCTGCCAGACGATGCAAAGAAATTCAATGTTGGCTCTTGCTTCTAACACCTTGCCTGAGGTTGCCATCGAGATGCAATCTGTTACTGATCCCTTGTTGATACCATCGGCTGGTGGTTTGCCCGAAGAGACTGAGTATGCTTATCCTACACGTGGTCCCTCGCCTGTTTTACAATCTACAGCACTTGGCCAGTCCCGTTTCTCCTTTGACACTAACTCGTTACCGTCAAGCCCCCCATCAAACATTGCTGTTTTTTTCAGCTGGTTTAAGAGACATTTTTTGATTGCCCCTTGGACATACATCTGGTTGATACTTTTCACTATTTTTTTGTTTATGTCAATTGGATTTATAATAGTTTTTTTCCGTCTTGTGGATGGCCACTATTTGAGTGAGAGATCGACAATTAGACTTATCAATGGAACTTTGGCCCCCCACTCCTCGTCCCACATCATGAAGAGGGACCAGACTTCTGTGAATATTACTGCCTGGCCCGTCTTGGATGGAATCGCATGGGATGCTGTTAAATTCCAAATTCATGGGCCTACAGAGGTCATTAATGTACCTAATGTATTTCGAGTTTCTATGGGTGATGTGGTTAGGCAGAACATACGTTCTGATGATTGGGATGTACACGCCATTGAATCACTGTTTTCTGATTTGAAATATTATGCCGCTTTTGATGCTGAAGATTTATATGAAAATGCGGCTAATTATGCGGAACAGTATTGTTTTCAACATTATGGCAATCATTTCCTGCATAAAGCAAATACATTTAGAAATTTTGTAAATTTTACCCAATGGGAGCACTGTCCTACTCCCGAGTTTGGAAGTTCACAAACACTAGTTAACAAGTATTGTTATTTTACTGATTTCAGTGTTACCGACCCGGCAGCGTTTTATTTTAAGGTGCTGCCTGAGTCTGCCGCAAAGGTTAGACTGACACACACAAAGTTACTTTATTCCAAGTCCTTTATGGACGAGTTGTCAATCAAAGGTTATGATGTATGGAAGGCTACTATTGATCTAAAGTCGGTTTGGGGTTCCAAGCCGTGGCAGGTACAGGGTACAGAGGCTTTACATCGTGCCTGTCTTATACCAAATCATATTTTATTTTTGAATTCATCCATCTTCCAAACCACCTGTTTTGGATTGGCTACTGCTAAACAATTAAAGACACCTTCTGTGCCGGATTTGGGCGCTTATCCCAATTGGGATAACCACACAGATCTATCCCTTGCTGCTTTGCAATCCTTAGTTTCAAATACATCTTTCAATATTTCGAAATTTAATAGTGAGGGTTGGTTAGTTTGGCAAAGCAGTTCAGACACCTGTCAACGTCGTTTTCTGGGACTGAAACCGGGGTATACTCGGGAACGCGTGGACCCTCGGTTTGAGTCGTCACATACTGTAACTACATACTCTGTGGGCAAGTTGTGTCAATCTTGGTTGCGACATTCCACCTTGGCGTCTGTCAAAGTTCATTTATCACAATTACATGACAAAATAGATTTGAATGATTTTGTTAAAGGTCCTGTGGGTGGCAGAACCAAAAGGTGGGCGTATGCTATTTACAACGAAGTCTGGAAGTTGTCGCAGATTGAGGCGGCTTCCAGATTGCGAGCTATTGACCAAGCAAACATGGAGAAGGTTTTAGCCGTTATAGATAATAGCATTAACACTCTCTCTTCAAGAATTTATACATTAGATAATATTGTTTCTTCTGTTGTTGATATTGTGCATGATGATATGTCTGTGTTATATCATGGTCAAAACCAGTTGCGTTCTGTTATGCAGTTTGCATGGACATTGCAGACGTTAAAGGCGGGGAGAGTCCCTTGGGACTATCTTAACACTACATCGTTATTTCTTCCCTTTAACCTTACTGACAAGCAGCGATTTATGTCCATGAAGGATGCTACATATTCATTGTTACATATTGAAAAATTAGAACCATTGCCTTTTTCTGTAGCGGAGATCAATTCAGCTACGTGGTTAGTCCACGGATTGATAACTCTCCCTTTCGCGCTTTTTAAGTTCACTTCTTGTATGAAACATTATGCTTTGGGTAGATATGAACCGCTGGGCACCGCTTTCATACATGAGGTTTGGTCCCTCCCCTTTACGTATAGATGTACTAGGGAAGGCACTGAGGTTTATTTGAAAGGCGAGGAATGTACCACGACACCAGACCATTCCTTGGTATGTAGGCACATTCAATTACACGGCGCATGCAATGTACAAGCCCCGAACTTAGCCTGCGTCCTACGAGGTATCCCAGTGCCTGTGATTACGCCTTCTTTCACGTTGCTTGCAAACGGTAGTTATTTAATTTTGAATAATGAAGCTTGCTGCGGGATGTTAGTGGGAATCCCGTACATAGTAACTGTCTCGCAGAAAGTTGTCTGCTGCAATAATGTTCTCTTTCCACCCCCGCATGGGCAGCTGGATGTTTCAATCTGGCCTTCGATTCCAACCTTGAAAGCAGAGTTCAACAAGTTGAGCAGAATAAGAGCTTTATTGTCCCAAAAAGAGGTGCCATTGACTTCCTCTCGTGAAACATTTGTCCTTCACGTTGCTAATACGCGCACTGAGGTACAGGCGCTTCTGAATACTGACCTCCCCCTACATTTCGGCACTTTGATCCAAACTATTTTTAATGCCTCGTCCACGACCGGCCTGGCTCATTTTTTTAAACTTGTGGGCTCGGGTCTCGTGACCTCTTTCAAAACTATTTTTGGTGTGATTCCGGCATTTTTTCATTCACTTTTCTCGAGCATCTTTGGAGGTGTTCCGCTGCTTCTGGCGCTGGTGGCAGGTGTGCTGCTTTTACTTTTCATACTACGGAATGGCTGCTCCTTCTGTGCCACACGAGCGCCTGTCCCGCCTGCATCTTCTTCGTGATAGGATGCTTGACTTTTATGGAACTCTGCCGTTGGCGACCGTAAGCCTGGCATATGGATTATCCTTCAGGTATTCCTACTTCACCTGCGTGCAGCCTGTATTTCACTGCCTGGATTGTCCCTTTGAATGGCCTTTGGATTTGTGCTTGACCAACCTGGTGTCTCCGGTGCCGGATTTCGATCGACTGATGAGGCCCTTAGTGTCTCACGAGTTGGCCTGTTCTGGTGTCCGGATTATGGCCTGTGGTGCGGCACATGGTATCCTGGGTAATTGGGACATCTCAACAGCTGCCTACGACTTCTTGGCTATGAGCTATTTGGAGGAACATTCCGGGTGCCCTCTGATCGTGCTGGAGGCTCCGATGGTTGAAGAACACGTATGTTCCTTTTCGTTGATGGATTGGATGGCTGAGACTTTCAGTGGACCTGCAAACGATTTTTTGTTGGAAGCAGTGGCCACATATGCTGCCTATACATTCATGGATTAACTGGACAGTTGTCCTTTGCGCCTGTGCTACTGGACAGCACTTTAGCGCGACATTTCTTCTTTTCTTTCTCCTTTTTTTTTTTTTTTTTTCCCGATGGTCGTTTTGAGTTTTTTTACTTCCATATTTTTTTTTCTTTCAAAAAAACCCTGGTTTAAATTTTTTGTAGTTTCGGACTTTGGCGCATTCTGAAACTCTGCATTGGTTACGCCTTGTTCTGCTCTGACGACACTGAACTCTGCGTTCTCTCTTTTCTTGCCTATTAAATAGTGCTTCGATCAAGGGGGCGTGTAGTGTGTTCTCCCTGAATACGTACATACATTGTTAAGTTAGCATAACCACGTTAGATGTTAGAATGCCATCTTTCTGCTTTTGCACACGACACTGCGTTTACATGTTATTTCTTACATAAAACTGCTGACTCGAGACTTGCTTCACACGAGAGCAATCTGTTGTTACCATCCCAAGCTCTGCGCAGCGACCTTGGTCTGTACATGGTGTGACAAACAGTCTGGAATATTACACAATGCATGTTTTCTACTCTAGGTTGATCGACCCACTATTTAGCCATAACACACGCGCAGCTGCACATACCTGAAAGTTGGTGCTTTTAATATCACAGACATCATGTTTATTATTCAGACTGAAGACGAGCCTTCCTGCGAGAAGTCTCCTGATGCTCCTGTGATGTGATTTCACTAAGCTGATCTTTGAGGTATGGGGTCCCCTATTCAAGCCTAAGAGACCTTCTAATAGCATAATAATAATATTAGCTTATTAGTGAAGGGAAGGTGGTAGTATCCACTGTCATTATAATATGATCACTCCTTTTATATTCTATGGTATTGTAACTATGTTGCTGGTTTTGATATTAATCATTTGTCTGCTTGTATTAGCCAAAGTACTGCATCTTAGGACACGTGGTCTATAAAAATAAACTCTTTTTATTTACACCGTGTCTCTGTTGATTATTGTTGTGGACTGATGTGAGAATAATATACGAACAGGTATTTCCGATTCCCACCATTCCTGAGAGTACACTAAGTAGCTTGTTCTGGGTTGTCTATTCATTGGGATCTCTGAGCTAAATCTTGGATAACGAATGGGACACTTATGCTAGCCGGATACTGGGTTCTGGGTTCTGAGGTGAGTTTCTGGTACACCACAATTCACTGAGGTCCTGGGGTTCTACGCATAGTTCTGCGTATCAGCAGAATCCCTGCAACAGTAACTACGGGTTTCATCCTAGGTTCCTGCCCTTGGTGCACCCTGGGATGGAACAACACTTACCTGAAGTACGGAACAGAGTGAAACATCTACAACACACTATAAAAAGGGCACAGCTGAACCTTCAGAAAGCAAAAACAAGATATAAAAAAACATGCAGATGTACGCCGTAGGGAAAGTCCCTGTTACAAGCAAGGCGACGTGGTCTGGTTGTCCACAAGGAACATTAGATTCCGCAGATATAGCGTCTTTAACCCACGCTTTTTAGGGCCCTATAAGGTGGTAAAATGCATCAATCATGTCACAGTCCGTTTGGCCCTGCCAAAATCTATGAGAATTCTTTCAATGTTCCATGTATCCTTACTGAAACCCTCATACACACCTGTGAAGAAAGCACCCCCTCCTGTGCTGGTGGACGGGGAACCCGAATATGAGGTTTCTAGGATACTGGACTCCAAAATGCGGGGTTCCTCCTTATGGTATCTGATTTCCTGGAAAGTATAAAGCATGGAGAAAACTCTTGGGAACCAGCAAGAAGTGTTCATGCTCCCCAAGTGGTGCGCGCCTTCCATATGCGGTTTCCTGATAAACCGCGTCTTCGTCGGCCCCTGTAGGGAGGGGGACATACTGTCATGCTCGTTGAAGCAGGGGTGGAGAGCAGGACGCGCGGCGAACGCACGGGCATTACCGCCCGCAAAAACTACATATCCCAGGCCTTGCTTCCGGGTAGGCGCGCACGCAGGCCAATGACACGCCTACCCGGAAGCCATTTAGGATGGGCGGAGGCAGCGATCGGTGCTGCGAATTTGGATTATCCGGGAAACGCCTCGCGGGGGTTACTCGTGCCTTGGAATCCTGATGCCTCTGGAAGCTTCATAGAAGGGCGGTAAGGGTGACGTTGTCACCGCTTGAGAGGGGGCATATCTTTTCGACACCTCACAAGGAGGTGTAACAAACAATTGGTGCAAGCGCACGACATTGGCCTAAGTGTGGTGGTGTAACAAACAATTGGTGCAAGCGCACGACATTGGTCTAAGTGTGGTGGTGTAACAAACAATTGGGGCAAGCGCACGACATTGGCCTAAGTGTGGTGGTGTAACAAACAATTGGGGCAAGCGCATAACAGTGGTCCTAATGCTAGAGGTGTGACGCGATACCTCCAACGTGGGCTGTGTATCGTTGTGCTGAACATTCAACCCATACAAGCCCTACTGGTATGAAATGGTGAAACAATTATGCTGTGCTGAAACAGCTGAGGAATGCTTGTGAGACGAGTTAAACAAAAAGCGCTAACGGAACAGAGGAAACGCTTGGCATGAGGATAGTGCAATTTTTGCATATTTCATTTATGTTGATGATTACCCCTGATCACTGTTCCCACCAAGGTGCGCGCGTGGGCGCGCGCTCACGATGGTCACCCGGAGCGCGCAGTGTCCTGGATTTGGCGCGCACACTGCAAGACATCCCTACGAGACCATTCGCGCCGCCGGTTTTAAAACGCGAGCGGCGCAAAATCCATGCGGGATGCAGAGACATGGTGTTGCAGGCGCGCAAAGCCCATTGTGCTCACAGGGCTTTAGCTTCAGCCCCGCCCCCCTCCTCCCGTCCTGTGGGGACCCCCGGGCTGAGACAGCTTTCCTGGTCACAGAACAGCCGCACTCGAGTACTTCACGGGTCTTTAAAATTTTGGTCGGCCTTTCTAGAAACATGCTCTGCTGGCAGCATTAAGAACATTGCTGAGAGGGGGTGAGGAGGTAAAGTTTGCTGGCACTCCACACGTAACTCCAGCGGGTCATTTCTTTGGGGCAAAAACATTGTTTTTCGTGTGTTCCCTCTCCCCTCCCCTCCCATCCCTCTCTTTTCCTTACAGGTTCCCTTTCTCCTGCTATGCTTGTAGCTTTTCCCTATCTCAATGCTTGTTTGTTCAGCCTTTCTGGAAACACGCTCTGCTGGCAGCATTAGGAACAAAGGTGAGCGGCGGGGGACGGGTGGGGAGGCTAAGTTTGCTGATGATCCTGCATGTAACTTCTCTTTTTTCCACAGGAATAATTAGGGGACTAGAAGTAACAATGTCAAGAAATAAAAACACCACATCCTAATTTTTGAGAAAATGTTCAATGTATTCCTAAATTCGAATTTTCCAAGCTCCAAAGTCTTCTTTTTAATTATTTTGTGGCCTCCCCTGTCCTTTAATATCTTCACATATTTTTAAAATGACACAATTATATATTGCTTAAAAATATTAATAATAAATTAAAAAAGGAAGCATTTCTTGAAAGTTAAGCCCAAGTAATGTTTGTATTCTGGGGCTTCCTGTTGCAGAGACAGATCCCCCATTAATAGTTCATTATTGCTCAGTATCAGTCTGTTCACCAACATGTTTATTATGAACAGAAATGACTTACAGTGAAGATACGACATATCACACAGATCACCATCAAAAAAGGTGGTCGTTTCCGGCAGCCACATTAAACCTTTTTTCATCCTTTTACCTGTTCCTCTCTCTGGGCCTGTCCTTCTGTGTTATCCCAGTCCTGTCCCTCTGACTGTCTATGCCCCTGTTCTTCTCCTGGCACCTTCCTGCCTGTGCATTTATCTCCATGGAACCATCTACTTCTGCCTGTCTGTCCCGCTTTGGCTCAGAGCATATTTTTCATTTTCGGCCTGTGGTTAAGTTGACCTCTCTCCTTCTACCTGTCTCTGATCCTCTGCTTTCTGCTCTTTATTCCTTTTTCTAACGCTGTCACACTGTCTACCTCTGTCCTTCTATCTTGATTTTGCAGCCTCTCTCCATTCCACTGTCTCTGTCACATGGTTTGCTCTTGTCTGTCTCCTCATCTTGATTTCTGTCCCACCTTCTTTGTCTCACTTTATGCCCCTGTATGTCTATCCTTCGGTCTGTCTCTATTCTCCTGACCTCTTCATGCCCCTCTGTTTGCAAACCCTCTATGTATCCGCAGAAGTTCCCCTGTATCACCAGCCCAAGCTGAAGCAACTACAAATCCCACATTCCTCGCCCCTTGAAGCAGCAGTGCACCCTGGAGCAACTTCACCTTCTGGAGCAGGAGCTACCACGGAGCACCCCCAGCAGCGGGCAAAACCGGAACACCCTCAGCATCTGGTGCATTTATCACCCTGGAGCTCCCATGACCTTGTATGTAAAGCTATACTTTCAGTGAGCAAGAGTTCAGACTGTGTTTGTTGAATCGCAGATCAGAGCCAACTGTACTCACTTCTGGAGCCAGGATTCATCAGTTAAGACACATTGATACTCATTTATTAACTGATTTGTACAAACTTAAACAAAAAAATCTGGACACATTGTGTCTTCCTCTCTTAAATTGTGTTATCAAGCAAGTTACTTATTTCACTAAAAATCTTTTTTGTTTCAATATCGCATATGAAAGCACTCCCAGATACCTGACTTCAGACTAACAGTTATACACAAATAAAGTACTTCTCAATGCAGTGCTATAATGTACCTATAACTGTCAAAGCTTGCACATTAAAGAACAGTAGATGTAGCACTCACGTTAATATGCTGTATGGCTAAATATTTATAAGGTCCCAAAGGCGAGACCTATTGGCTATGCAAATACTTCTTTTATATTGGTATGAATAAGACAAGTCAAATAATTCAAAGAAAAAAAAACCTATACTGGAGCAGCACATCACACATAAGCCTGGGAAAATTGGCTGTGGTGAGTCCTATATTTTTTAATTACAAACGTTTTACTCATGGTACACTGAATATTTGAGTTTTCATTGATTTATGTTTTTGTACATGCAAACTAAAACGTTTGCTTTGAAAGGGCTTGGTGGTTCCTAATGATCCTTAGTTTAGCCAGATGGATGTGGGCCACTGTTCCCACTAAGATGCGCTCACGGGTGCGCGCACATGATGGTCACCCGGAGCGCACAGTGTCCTGGATTTAGCGCGCACACTGTGAGACATCTCTACGAGACCGTTCGCGCCGCCGCTTTTTAAACACGAGCGGCGCGAAATCCAGGCGGGAGGCAGAGGAAGAGACATGGTGTTGCAGGCGCGCAAAGCCCATTGTGCTCAAAGGGCTTCAGCTTCAGCACCCCCCCCCCTGTCGTGTGTGGACCCCGACTGAAACAGCTTCCTGTGCACACAACAGCTGCACCCGAGTACTTCACGGGTCTTTAAAAGACCATTTGCACGATAATGAGCTTTGTTGTTTTTTCACTTCTTCTTAGAGCCCCTGTGTCTCCACACTTCCTACTTCTGGAAGAATTAGCCAACCCCCCACCCCCCCCCGAAATTTGGCTCTAGTTGCGCATCTGGTGCTTTGTAAGGGGAGGGGAGTGAGACAGACAAACAGTGGACACCCCGTCACCCTCTATTGAATACACATTGGAGAAAAAATCTAGCCAGGTACTCTCGTCGATTGCCACCTCCATAGTTGGTTCTTCCAAGTAATTAACTAAAAATGGGGCGTTCACAGCCGACCAAAATTTGGAGCTGTCTTTGCTCTCGGCGGCCTCGCAAAGATTTCTCCAAGCATTGTCTTTCAATTTGTTCACCCTGGATTTTCTTGCGGCATTGTACAATTTCCTGCAGGGCCTAATCTCACTGCTGTCTCTTTCGGGTCTATGTTTTTAGTCATCGAGGGAGGGTAAGCCCGGAATGTGGAGGTGACACAACACTTTAAAGTCTTGGCTGCCATACAAAGAAAAGGTAAGACTTTTTAAAGGTTTGACGTAACTCCGAAACTTATGTTCAGCTGAGTGCTAAAGTCTTACACTGTTGCATTGCTGTTATCCACCAGAAACACTGTCAACATGACTCTAGCCTTTGGACCCTTTAGCTGCCTTTCTTTCTAATTCAACAACAGAAAATATTGCATAACTGCCAATCCACTCATTCCTCAAAAGTCAGATTCACTATTGAATCCAGATCAACGGTCCAGCATAAGTCCATCTATGAATTTAAAAGTAACAGCACCTGGAAACAGTGAAATGTCAGTGGATGAAGTTATCATGATTCAGGCCCAGGTTCAAGCACCAAGCTATTCTTATTCAATGCCAAGACCTCACCCAAACAAGCGCTATCCGTATACAAACAACTCCATCATTGACTCTGTAGAGGAAGCGAAAAACTCCTGGCTGCGCTCAATTTTACTAGCAAACCATATAGATCTAGTACAGGCAATGGAAAGTTAAGACCATCAATCTGGTTGATGATCCTGTAGGGCATGAGCAATCTGCTACTTAAATCTCAGATTCATCTGAGCAATTAACCCAAGAAGAGCTAATTAATGAACCTAAGTCTGTATTTAGCGACCAAGTAACATTAACTCTGCCACAGCCTGAAGACATCAACAGAAATACATTTGATGGCCCTTCGTTGAACGCAATTAGGAAAATAAAGACCCCACATACTGTTGTCTTTACTAATAAGAATGTATTTCTACCCAAACCAACCCTTTTTACCATCATTAGTATAGTGAAAGATAAGGAAAAAACCCATAACTCTTTAACCTATACCATGCAGTTTGCAAGCAGCTCTTTGACACTTCATAGATTACTGTCCTATATCATAATTGTAACTTATGAACTGCACGTAACAAAAGGTTCTCTACAACAAAAGCAGTAACCTACTGAGCTATCAACAGAACTGTATTTTATGTGATGTGTATGGTACACATTTTTTATACAGGCATATTACCCCTCTGTACTACTTTATGATGAGTCAAAACTGCAACCAGACAAACATCTCTCTCCATCAGAAATATTAATCACAGGAAACCTCTTTTACCTCGCAGTCTCAACAACGACAGACCTTTGCAAAGCATTCACTACTCCGACTGCGACTTTACCACAAGTTACTTTAACCCAGAAGTTGTTACGACAACTTGCTGTAGGGGACTCATTTTTGGACTGGTGACAAACTATCTCTGATGGGATATCCAGACATCACTCCGTAGCTTGCACGTCTAATTATAAATATGTTATGTAATTGTGTATATATGTGATCTTGTATAGGCTCCCAACATTCCCCACCCTATGAACAGTCCTTGAGCTTAGGATCTTCAGTAAAATCTTATTTTGATACCACCATTGGAGTCCTGTGCTTTTCTAAACCCAAAGTGTACTTCCCTGTGTAACCAATTCATGTCATTTTGTGTATATCTAAATTGAAAACCTGCCTTAAGACACTTCATGTGGCGCTACATGTGTGGAAATGCACTCTCTTTTCACTTTTTTAAGCAAAGGTTTGGAGTGATATTTGGCGCTGCACCCACATATGCGGTCTGGATTCCCGGCGCACACAGCCTTAGTTGCAGCGCACAGAGACCTTATACTGCCGCACACAGAGGAAAAAAATTAGAGGGAACATTGCCCCTGATACTACCGTATATGCCCTTGTGCTCTTTCTCTCTCTTCTAGCAGGGGTTTGGTGTGAGATAGGTTCAACCCCCTCTGTGATGCAAGTACAACAGTTCTTGTGGTGGGTACAGTGTATGTATGAGTAGGTGTGTGTGTGTGTGTGTGTGAGCATTGTATTATCTTGATACTTACCTTGAGCGTTTTTCTCCTTTATGTTGCATGTAAAGGAGCCTGCATATATGCGATATCCTCAGCAAGAGCTTGATTATAAAAAAGCCAGTTGTATTTTGCTTTACAGGTAGTTATTGCTCAGTCTATTGCTTTGGGTTATTGGTTAAGGAGTACTGGATATAGAATAGGTTGGTAATTGTGTTTTGTTTTCACTTGTAGGTCTCCCTCCCCGCTGTCCCCATCCTTTCCTTCCCTCGCTTAATCATTCTTACCCTCTGCGCTGTTATAGCATCAGAGGGTGGAACGATTGAGAGGTGGACCCATTTGAGCAACGCACCGATCCTGGGAGTTTGGAATAAAACCTTGACAAGGGGAGTCAATGCAGTCACTTATTGATACTTTGGCCTCAGCGAAGTGCTTAAGTACCTTACTGCAGGCTACTTGCAAATCAGACTACCCAAGGATGCAAACCCAAAAACAGCATTTTCAACCCCTAGTGGGCATTACCAATTTATTGTGATGCCCTTAGGTTTGAAAAATGCACCTGCCACATTCCAAAGGCTGGTGAATAAAGGTCTCACAGGACTGGAAGCCTATTGTGCAGCATATCTAGATGATATAACTGTCTTAGCTCTACCTGGAAGGATCACCTCGTCCACCTAAAGAATATTTTGGAGGCTCTGCAAAAAGCAGGCCTCACTATCAAGGTCACAAAGTGCCAGATAGGGCAGAACAAGGTTGTGTACCTGGGCCACCTTGTGGGTGGCCCACGTTTCAACCACTTCAGAGTAGAATCCAGACCATCATGGAATGGGTTGCTCCAACTACTCAGCCTGAGATCAGAGCTTTCTTGGGACTGACTGGATACTACAGAAGATTTGTCAAAGAGTATAGGTCCATAGTGACTCCTTTGAATGATCTGACATCTAAGAAAATGCCCAAGAACGTTCAGTGGACAGATGTCAGAAGGCATTTGATGACCTAAAGCAAGTCATGTGCACTGCTCTCATTCTGCAGAGTCCTGACTACTCTAAGCAATTCATTGTCCAAACAGATGCATCTGAGTTGGGGTACAGACTGCACTGTCACAACTTTATGCTGAGGGCCAGGACCAACCAGTAGCTTTTATCAGCAGAAGGTTGACCCCCAGAGAGAAAAGTTGGTCAGCTATAGAGAGGGAGGCCTTTGCTGTGCTCTGGGCCCTGAAGAAGTTGAGGCCATACCTGTTTGGCACTCACTTCATTGTTCAGATAGACCATAAGCCCCTCTTATGGCTAAAACAGATGAAGGGTGAAAACCTCAAACTTTTGAGGTGGTCCATTTCCCTAGAGGGGATGGACTATACAGTGGAACAGAGACCTGGGAGTAACCATGCCAATGTAGATGATTAACATAGTAGGTCGCACACTGCTCGTCATACCAGCAAATAGCCCCATAGAACTCTGGATAATGTAGTGGCAACGGTGAGTATGCCTATGCCACGAGTATGTCACTATAATGCCATCCCTGGACACGTGTTTCGAGGTAATTGCCTCTCGTCAGCAGGGAGCAGGTAGGTATGTGGGGTGCCAAGTAGACTGCCAAAATATTAAAGGTGAAATACCTCTAACGGCGCGCAGGTGCGGAACCAAGGCTCGTCAGCCCAAATCGCTCGAGAAAGCTTAAATAATTAACATAGTAGGTCTCACACTGCTCGTCATACCAGCAAATAGCCCCATAGAACTCTGGATAATGTAGTGGCAACGGTGAGTACGCCTATGCCACGAGTATGTCACTATAATGCCATCCCTGGACATGTGTTTCGAGGTAATTGCCTCTCGTCAGCAGGGAGCAGGTAGGTATGTGGGGTGCCAAGTAGACTGCCAAAATATTAAAGGTGAAATACCTCTAACGGCGCGCAGGTGCGGAACCAAGGCTCGTCAGCCCAAATCGCTCGAGAGCTTAAATAATTAACATAGTAGGTCGCACACTGCTCGTCATACCAGCAAATAGCCCCATAGAACTCTGGATAATGTAGTGGCAATGGTGAGTACGCCTATGCCACGAGTATGTCACTATAATGCCATCCCATGACACGTGTTTCGAGGTAATTGCCTCTCATCAGCAGGGAGCAGGTAGGTATGTGGGGTGCCAAGTAGACTGCCAAAATATTAAAGGTGAAATACCTCTAACGGCGCGCAGGTGCGGAACCAAGGCTCGTCAGCCCAAATCGCTCGAGAGAGCTTAAATAATTAACATAGTAGGTCGCACACTGCTCGTCATACCAGCAAATGGGGCTATTTGCTGGTATGACGAGCAGTGTGCGACCTACTATGTTAATTATTTAAGCTCTCTCGAGCGATTTGGGCTGACGAGCCTTGGTTCCGCACCTGCGCGCCGTTAGAGGTATTTCACCTTTAATATTTTGGCAGTCTACTTGGCACCCCACATACCTACCTGCTCCCTGCTGACGAGAGGCAATTACCTCGAAACACGTTCCAGGGATGGCATTATAGTGACATACTCGTGGCATAGGCGTACTCACCGTTGCCACTACATTATCCAGAGTTTTATGGGGCTATTTGCTGGTATGACGAGCAGTGTGCGAC